>NC_092738.1:27176161-29897883 GCF_047496885.1 Scyliorhinus torazame
GAGTGGAGAATCCCGCCCAGGATGTATAATCATCTGGAAAGGAATAATTTGATTAGAGTTAGTCAACACGGTTTTGTGAAGGGTAGGTCGTGCCTCACAAACCTTATTGAGTTCTTTGAGAAGGTGACCAAACAGGTGGATGAGGGTAAAGCAGTTGATGTGGTGTATATGGATTTCAGTAAAGCGTTTGATAAGGTTCCCCACGGTAGGCTACTGCAGAAAATACAGAGGCGTGGGATTCAGGGAGATTTAGCAGTTTGGATCAGAAATTGGCTAGCTGAAAGACAGAGGGTGGTGGTTGGTGGGAAATGTTCAGACTGGAGTCCAGTTACTAGTGGTGTACCACAAGGATTTGTTTTGGGGCCACTGCTGTTTGTCATTTTTATAAATGACCTGGAGGAGGGCGTAGAAGGATGGGTGAGTAAATTTGCAGATGACACTAAAGTCGGTGGAGTTGTAGACAGTGCGGAAGGATGTTACAAGTTACAGAGGGACATAGATAATCTGCAGCGCTGGGCTGAGAGGTGGCAAATGGAGTTTAATGCAGAAAAGTGTGAGGTGATTCATTTTGGAAGGAATAACAGGAAGACTGAGTACTGGGCTAATGGTAAGATTCTTGGCAGTGTGGATGAGCAGAGAGATCTCGGTATCCATGTGCATAGATCCCTGAAAGTTGCCACCCAAGTTGAGAGGGTTGTTAAGAAGGCGTACGGTGTGTTAGCTTTTATTGGTAGAGGGATTGCGTTTAGGAGCCATGAGGTCATGTTGCAGCTATACAAAACTCTGGTGCGGCCGCATTTGGAGTATTGCGTGCAATTCTGGTCGCCGCATTATAGGAAGGATGTGGAAGCATTGGAAAGGGTGCAGAGGAGATTTACCAGAATGTTGCCTGGTATGGAGGGAAGATCTGATGAGGAAAGGCTGAGGGACTTGAGGCTGTTTTCGTTAGAGAGAAGAAGGTTAAGAGGTGACTTAATTGAGGCATACAAGATGATCAGAGGATTGTATAGGGTGGACTGTGAGAGCCTTTTTCCTCGGATGGTGATGTCTAGCACAAGGGGACATACCTTTAAATTGAGGGGAGATAGATGTAAGACAGATGTCAGAGGTAGGTTCTTTACTCAGAGGGTAGTAAGGGTGTGGAATGCCCTGCTTGCAACAGTGGTGGACTCGCCAACACCAAGGACATTCAAATGGTCATTGGATAGACATATGGACAATAAGGAAATAGTGTAGATGGGCTTTAGAGTGGTTTCACAGGTCGGGGCAACATCGAGGGCCAAAGAGCCTGTACTGCGCCGTAATGTTCTATGTTCTATGTGGCTCAGTTGGTAGCACACGAGCCTCTGAATCGTGAGATCCTAGGTTCAAGTCCCAAGCCAGGGACCTGAGCACAAAAATCACCACCTACACTCCAGTGCAGTACCGAGGGAGTGCTGTACTGTTGGTCATTATCACACTGCTGTGTGTGAGCCTGCTGTGCACAAATTGGCTGCCATGTTTCCTACATCGCAACAGTGACTGCGCTTCAAAAGTACCTCATTGGTTGTAAAACACTTAGAGATGGCCAATGGTTGTGAAAAGCGCTATATATATGCAAATTTCCCCCCCCCCCCCAATCACGCCCCCGCCAAAATGCATCTATGCTATTTGCCTCAACTTGTGGTGGTATGTTCCATAGTCTTAACACTCTTGGATGAAGAGGTTTCTCCTGAATTCCTCTTTGAATTTATTAGTGACAAGCTTCTATTTATGGCCCCGGTTCTGGCCTCCCTAAAAGTGGAAACGTATCTCCGACTACCCTCTGAGACCCTCTAAGCCTGTGTTTTTCAACTTTTTTTCCGGGGACCAATTTTTACCAACCGGCCAATCTTTGGGACCCAACCCGGCCGACCTTCGCAACCCACGCCGGCCGACCTTCACGACCCACGCCGGCCGACCTTCGCGGCCCACACCGGCCGACCTGCGCGACCCACACCGGCCGACCTGCGCCACCCACCATTTTCTCTTACCATATTTGTTGCAGACTGTTGCCTTTTTACCCTTTATGTGAACCACCAGCTGTTTCTTATATTGACCAAATGACCACACAACCAGTATGTTAGCTCAAAAAACACAGTTTATTAATAACACAAGACTTGTATCTCGATGCAATAATGCATGCGGCTCCGTACTAAACTGCGCCTAATGACTAAGATGACCGTTACTTAACTTCGAGTGACCGGCACTGTGCGAGATAAGGCCTTTATCATGGTCCACATGGTCAGTTGGAAGTTGTTGGGTTCGTCTCAGCTAGGCTGGTCCTTCAGGAATGGTTGCAGGTCCTTGAACTTGGTTGTTCTGCTACAGGTGGTCGCGCACAGGCCGGTCCCAAAATAGACCGGTCTCTAGTGCGCAGGGCTTTTTATCCTTCATCTCTTTCGCGCCCTTTTGGGCGGTCCTTACTCCAGGTCCAATGGATCGATAGGGTTTTCGATCACCCTCATCGATCTTAGCCAATTAGGGGGCGGGTATCTCGAAGGCTGGGCGGGTCCTACCTATCATTGTCCAAGGCACAAATGTTCCTGGACATTTTGAAGGCCGCTCACAGCCCGCATTATTAAAAGCCGGCTGCTGTGGCTGTTGCGCGCAGATTTGCGCGATCGGAAGTGCCGCAACGGAAGGCTCCACGACCCTCCCGACACCCGCCCGCGACCCACTCATGAGTCGCGCCCCCGAGTTTGACAATGCCTGCTCTAAGCAAGTTACTTCAAGTGCCAGCCAGCTCAGCCTTTCCTGATGGGTATAATCTCTCAATTCTGTTTGTATTCTTGTGAATCTTTTTCTGCACTTTCTCCAGTTCCTGTTTATCCTTTTGATAAGATGGGGATCAGAACTATGCACAGCACAGCACTCCAAGGCTGAACCAAAGTTTGATACAAGTTTAACACAAGTTCTCCTTTCAAAAGGAGCAGTGTGTTTTGATGGCTGCAGAAATGTGTGTTGCTCCTGATAGCGATGTGTCCATGCGTAACTCCAGATCCCTTTCTACCCCATTCGGATTCTCATTACCCCAGCCAGTGAGTGAGCTCCTTCCTACCAAAATGTAATGCCTCACACATGTCAACATTAAAGTTCATTTGCCATTTACACACCTATTCTGCAAAACAATCTGTACTCTCCAAACATTTCTTTTTGTCAAATCTACATTCAACCTTCTCAAAAGCATCGAAGACTGCGGCCAATTTATCAACATGTCCACACCACTGAAGAAGTTAACCAGTTGAAAACAATGACCCCCCCCCCCCGATTCCTGGTATGATGAACACCTTTATTGATCACATTTTTCTATCTGAAATGGTTTATTTCAAAAGCTAGAGGAAAAAAATCTAATTAAAATTTGCTTTTCAAGGGCTACAAGACATTTTATATCAACAGATGTTATCTCGTGCCAGGCGTTAGGGTCAGAGACATAATAATAATCGCTTATTGTCACAAGTAGGCTTCAATGAAGTTACTGTGAAAAGCCCCTAGTCGCCACATTCCGGCGCCTGTTCGGGGAGGCCGGTACGGGAATTGAACCCGTGCTGCTGCCTCATTCTGCATTACAAGCCAGCTGTTTAGCCCACTGTGGTAAACCATCCCCTAAACCATTTGCTGTCTTCTGGGCAGTTTGCCACAAGGGTTACTGAAGAGTACGTTTCAGCATATTGGCACAATATTGTAAATCAATCGAAGTACAATATAAAGATAACCGGACAACTGAGAGTGATTACCAGGCCGCAATCGAAGCAGATGATATCATGAATCACAAGAATGAAGGTCCTGCAGTTTAGAACCAACATCTGACCCAGGAGAGAGAATCACAGCCATGAAATCACTTCCTCTTCGGTTCATGTTTTACAATGTGGAATTTGATTCCTCGTTTGGACCCTCCAAGCAGGTGGAAACTGTTGGCTGGCGCTCTGCCTGATGCTGATATCCACACCCAGGGATCCTGATAAAATCATCTCACTGAGCAGCAACTGTCATCAATAATACAGGCCTGAGGAATAGTGCAGGCTGGAATTATACAAAAATATAAATTCTAGGCAGTTGTAGGCCATTTGGCCCCTTGGGAGAGAATTTCTGACTCATGACCCTCAGAGGAAAAAAATCTCCTCATCTCCTTCTTAAATGGGAAACCCCTTGGGCGGGATTCTCCCCTGCCCGGCGGGGCGGGGGGTCCCGGCGGGATGGAGTGGTGTGAACCACTCCGGCGTCGGGCCGCCCCAAAGGTGCGGATTTCTCAGCATCTTTAGGGGCTAGGCCCGCACCTCTGGGACTAGGCCCGCCCCGGAGTGGTTGCCGCCCCACCGGCTGGCGTGGAAGGCCTTTGGCGCCACGCCAGCATGCGCAGGGGGGAGTCACCTCCGCGTCGGCCATCGCGGAGACCTACACGGCCGACGCGGAGCGGAAAGAGTGCCCCCACGGCACAGACCCACCCGTGGATCGGTGGGCCCCGATTGCGGGCCAGGCCACCATGGGGGCACCCCCCGGGGCCAGATCGTCCTGCGCCCCCCCCCCCCCCACCCGGACCCCGGAGCCCGCTCGCGCTGCCTGGTCCCGCCGGTAAAGGAGGTGGTTTAATTCATGCCGGCAGGACTGGCATTCCAGCAGCGGGACTTCGGCCCATCGCACGCCGGAGAATCGCCGGGGGGGGGGGCGGCCGACTGGCGCGCCGCAATTCCCGCCCCTGCCGAATCTCTGGTGCCGGAGAATTTGGCGGCCGGCGGGGGCGGGATTCCCGTCGCCCCCCCAGCAATTCTCCGACCCGGCGGGGGATCATCACCTAGTTCTTGTCTCTCTCATGATGGGACAAATGAGACGCCATCCATGATTTTAAAACGGCCGTGCTCAGCCCCGAAGACAGACATGGTGTCGAGGAGACGCACCTGTGCGATAGGCTACCGTCTGAGCATGTCCCAGCTCAGACGGAACTTCACATCGGCCTGAGGAAATTAGCGGTAGTGGAACGAGGATTTGCTGAACAATGTACAATACTCTGCCCATGGCAGTAACTCTCTCCCAATCCAGTCCTTGTTGGGACAACCAACAACTCCGGACCCTGCTTGGGACGGCTTTTATGTGCAGGTCTTTAACATGCTCCAGCTGGGTGGCCTCCTCCCCCTACCTGGAAAGTTCGTACTCCATGAGCCCCACAGGGAGATTGACAATGGTTTCCCCATGGGGGTTATGACACCCCTCCCCTGCACAGTCCAAAAGCTCTCCTCCAGCCACCAATGGTGGGGACCTTCTACGCTGCTTCACCCAAGGCTTTGCTTCATTCAGTTTGTGTCGGCGGTTCTGGGTCGGGCAGTGTAGATCAGTTCATTGACCACCTTTTTCACCGACCTCCGAAGCGTTATCACCAGGACCTCGGTCCCGGACATGATGTCGTCCGTCTGTATGGATAATTCCGTGTTCATTTCCGAGCTGGAGGTATCCTCCTCTTGCAGGATCTGGTGCTGGGATATCGAAACATGGAAAATAGAAGCAGGAAGAGGCCATTCGGCCCTTCGAGCCTGCTCCGCAATTCATTATGATCATGGCTGATCATCAAGTTCAATACACTAATCCCACCTTCCCTCGATCCCTTTAGCTCCAAGAGCTGTATCTAATTCCTTCTTGAAATTACACAGCGTTGTAGCTTCAACTACTTGCTGGGCAATGAATTCCACAGATTCACCACTCTCTGGGTGAAGAAATTTCTCCTCACCTCAGTCCTAAAAAGTTCACCCCTTATCCTCAAACTATGACCCCTAGTTCTGGACTCCCCCACCATCGGGAACATTCTTTCTAAATCTACCCTGTCTAATCCTGTTAGAATTTTGTAAGTTTCTGAAATCCCCTCTCACTTTTCTAAACTCCAGTGAATGTAACCCTAAGCGATTTAGTCTCTCCTCACATGACAGTCCCACCATCCCAGGAATCAGCCTGGTAAACCTTCGCTGGACTCCCTCCATAGCAAGAACATCCTTCCTCAGATAAGGACACCAAAACTGCACACAATACTCCAGGTGTGGCCTCACCAATGCCCTATACAATTATAGTGAAACATCTCTATTCCTGTACTCAAATCCTCTCGCTATGAAGGCCAACATACCATTTGCCGCCTTTCCTGCCTGCTGTACCTGCGCGCTTACTTTCAGTGACTGAAGCACGAGGACACCAAGGTCTCGCTGAGTATCCACCTCTCTCAACCTTCAGCTGAACTCTTCCCTGAATCCTAACATTGTAGGAGACCGGCCGTGTTCTCTCCAGCATGACACCTGGGAGCCAAAGTGCCCCATCTCCAAGTTGCAGGCACAGACCCCGTCCCCCGAGAGAACCTGCCACCCTGGCATCCTGTGCCTTCTGCGCCGCCTGCTGCACCTCCACCTTCCTGCTGAGGTTCGGAAACGTGAGGCTCAACCAGGTTCAAAGCCTTCGGCCCATAAGCAGCTCTGCAGGGGCTACCTCCATTGTCCCATGTGGCATTGTGCGGTAGTTAAAAAGGACCCGTGCCAGTCACATGTCCATGGAGCCCGTGGTTTACATTTTTATGCCCCCTTTAAAAGTCTGGACCGTCCTTTCTGCCAGGCTGTTAGATGAGGGTTGGTACGGGGTGTTTCTAATATGCCGGATGTCATTCCGTTTCCCAAACGTGGCAAACTCCTCACTCATGAAGGATGTCCCATTGTCCGTCTCCAGCACCTCAGGGATCCCATGGGTGCTGAATGAGCACCGGAGCTTTTGTACAATGACCCTGGACATCATTGAGGTCATCTTGTATCTGTCAAGCCACTTCGAGTGGGCGTCCATGATGACGAGCAACATGAACCCCATGAAAGGCTCTGCGAAGTCCGAATGCAGTCGCACCCATGGGCGTCCCAGCCATTCCCATGGACGAAGGGAGGCTGCCAGCGGAAGCTTTTGATGCTCCTGGCACGTCGGGCAGCTGTGAACAACCCTATCAATGTCCCCATCGATGCCAGGCCATCAGACATAACTGTGAGCCAGCATCTTCATCTTAGAGGCACCCGAGTGACCATTGTTTAGGACCTTCAGCAGGGACTCCTGACTTTGCGATGGGATGACTACACGAGCTCCCCACTTTAAGACACCGTCCTTCATGCTGAGCTCTGACAGCTTCTGGGCAAAAGAATGTTGGGCTACAGGAGAGGTTCCCTGCATTCCGCCGCTTAAAAGCATGTGGCGGAGTTTCGCCAGTCTCGGGTCCCGCTGCTCGTATGCTCGTATCTGAGCAGCTGTCACTGGCAAGGTATCCATGAAATTAAGAGTTGCAACCACTTCATCCACCACTGATGGGGTTGGGAATTCATGGGCAATGGTAAACGACTGAGAGCATCGGTATGTGAAATCTGCTGACCCAGGCGGTGTTGAAATGATATTCGTATGTGGCGAGAAGGAGCGCCCAGTGCTGAACTCTGGCTGATGCAATAGGTGGACTTCCCTAATCTTCCTTAGAAAGGCCGAGCAGGGGCTTGTGGTCAGTCACAAAAGAGAAATGCCTCCCGTAAACATTTTGGTGGAACTTCTTGACTCCAAATATTACCACCAAGCCCTTCTTCTCGATTGAGCATATCGCCGTTCTGCGTCCACCAGGGACCTCGAGGCAAAAGCGATGGGGCATTCCGTGCCGTTGTCCCATCTGTGGGCCAGCACTGCCCCAATGCCATATGAGGAGGCATCGCATTTTAGGATTAGCAGCCGAGCTGGATCATAATGAGAGGAGAGCTGTGTGGACAACAGACGTTCTTTTACCCCGGCGAATGCTTTGTCTTGCGAGGTATCCCAGCACCACTTCTGGTCCTTCTTCAACAGTGCAGTGGCGCCAATAAGGTGGCCTGGTTGGCAAAGAACTTTCCATAATGATTTACCAGACCTAGAAACGAGTTCAGTGGTGTTCTTCAGTGTCGGGAGCCGCTTTTATGGCCCGAATCTTGTCTTGCACCTGTGGCAGAGGTCCTTGGTGGAGGGCTCCCTACATGGAAGTCCTCCCTTTTACCATCGGGGACCTAAGGTGGAGGATGTTGCACACAGCAGTCCCATACAACCGTAGGATGCGTCGGTTTTGCGCCTTGTGGAGTCAGTAGATTATGTATATGCAAATTGTTATAGGCTGCACCCCCTTTTTAGTTTGCTGAAAAGCATTTCACTTAAGTTTTATTTACACTTCAGCCCCACTCTCCTGATCTTCAGGCACCTGGTGTGGAGAGGGACGGGGACAGAGGAGGACCTCCTCATGAACCTGCTGCTGGGCCTGGCCAAACTTACAATTAACAGGGCTAGGCAGTGGATGATCGAGCAGGTTTGTCTATCCCTCTACCGCGGCTACATTGGCTGCTGGGTGTCCTTGCAGAGGCAGCACAAGGGGGGGCGATTCTCCGATATTGAGGCCAAGTGTTCGCGCCGTCGTGAATGCCGGACACGACCTATTCTGGCCCCCACAGGGGGCCAGCACGGCGGTGGAGCGGTTCACGCCGCTCCAACGTCCTTACGCGGCGCCAAATGGGCGCCGCGCCAACCCGCGCATGCGCAGTTGGGGCAGCCCATCCTGGGGAACATCTGACGCATGCCGGCCCCTCACCAACATGGAGCCGGTGTTTTGGGGCCACTCGCGGAAGGTGGTAGGCCCAGGGAGGGAGAGGCTGGCCCGCCGATCGGTGGGCCCCGATCGCGGGCCAGGCCCCATCGGAGGCCACCCCGGTGAAGGAGCCCCCCCCCCACAAGCCGGCCCCCAGCATTCCCGCAGAGTTCCCGCCGGCAGCGAGCAGGGGTGGATGGCGCCGGCGGGAACATGTCGTGTCGTAGCGGCCGCTCGGCCCATCCGGACCGGAGCATCGCCACTCGCCGGTTCTCCAAGCAGCCCGGTGCGAATCGCGTGCCGCTGGTTTCCGAGGGGTGGGAGAATCGCGTGCAGGGGTCGGGGCGGTGTGGCGCGATTCGCGCGGCGCCCCGGCGATTGTCCCACCCGGCGTGGGGGGGGGGGGGGGGCGCAGAATAGCGCCCACGGTGTCCGTCGTCTTCATCGAGGCCTGGTGTGGACCCGCGGGCCTGGGGTCCTTTAATCACTTTTGTTTTAATGCTTTAAATTTCCTGTGGAATTGATTTTTGTTTGTGATCCCTCCAATGGGCTACCTTTTTATTTTGTCCCTTAATTTGTTAATTTAGTTTTTGTGATTTATCCAAAAATAGGATAAATGCCATTTGTACTGATTTACCTCAAAATATCACAAAGATTCTTACAGGTGCCAAGCCAATTGGCAGGTGCATCAGGACACTAACTGAGCTAAGCTCCAAAAATGCCCATTCTTTGGTATTAATTTCAAACAACCCCTCCCTCCCGCAGCCATGTAAAACACTAAAAGCAGTAATAATGTCACAAAAAATAGTAGCAGGATAACCAGAACATGATACTCCGTGGCCGCTGAAGGAAATGGCTTTGCAGTTGAGTATTATGGATGAGGTGCACAAAAATCCCTCTTTAATGTTTTGCTTGCGATTTTAAGGGTCACCTTTTCTCATAATGATATAAATCACAAGACTTCCTCTGTCTTCACCATCCTAAAGCCCCTTGGAAGCATTTCATTTATATCAACATAAAAGGTTTGAGTTTACCTTGCATTACAGATATCCAGAGTCCATTTTCACTCAGATTTCAATAGCAGGTCTGGTTCAGTAGGTGGTGGGATGTTGTTTGCTTGTTTAGCTTCTTGATGCAAGCTGTTATTCCCATTCAGGCTAAGCTCACAACCCCCAGCATTGCGTCCCCTTCGCAGTGTTGCTACGTAGCAGCTGAGATCAGTGTGATGTAAGCTTTGCATCTTCTCAATTCTGGGGAGTCAAATCTGCCCATTTAGCACCTGCCCAAGATGAACTTTGACCCTACCCCATAGTCCCCTGCCCCACCAAGCTTTCTACAGATGTCGCTGGTTTTTGCACCTCAGTGGGCAAGGAAGAGTATAGCTACCCAGACATTCAAGTTGTCAGCCCATTGGTAACTACAGGGAAACTATAGTCATTGCTAATAAATCATTAACGGGTGCTTTTTCAAAATGATGCGGAGAGCAAGTCCCACAGACAAGGTGAAAAAAGAGAAGATGAGAGAAATGAAGATGTAGGACTCGATTTAACTAAATGGGAACAAAGTCCCATAGTGAGCGCTTTTAGCCGTGTGTGAAACAACACTATCGAACATCACTCGGGTTAGATAGGCGGCCTCAGCACGTGGCCGAGGCTGCACATAGCCCCATTTTCTAAACTGAGGAGCTCCGCTTGCCTTATGGAGCCCCTGACGTGATCCCCGACCTCCCCCTAACCTCCCCCCCCCCTCCAACACGTGCAGAGGGCACCCCTGGCCCGATCGCCACCGCGTGAAAAATGCCAGCTTTGAACCCTGGCAGTGCCCCATGCCAGCTGGCACTGCCAGGGTGCCCAGGGGAGGGCACGGTGGCCTGGCCTGCGATCGGGGCCCACCGATCCGCGGGAGGGCCTTTCCCGTGGGGGCACTCTATCCCTCTGCGCCGGCCAGTGTAACAGTCCGCCATGGCCGGCGTAAAGAAAAATACCCCTGCGCATGCGCTGGGATGACGCCAGCACATGCTGGCGCTCCCGCGCATGCGTCAACTCGCGGAGGCCGCCGGAGGCTCTTCGGCGCCGGTTGGCGCAGCGCCAACCCCGCCAGCGTCGGCCTAGCCCCCGCACCTTCCGGGCAGCCCGACGCCGGAGTGGGTCACGCCACTCCTCGGCGCCGGTACGGCCCGCCCCACCAGTTGGCGGAGAATCCCGCCCCATATCTTCCAAACAATGGCAATGGAATGAAAATCAGGCGGATTCTACAACAAGCAGAGACGATTGGCCGACCTGCAGGGTGGCAGACGGGTACATACACAAGGATTTTCATGAATGAAAAGGCAAGGTAGCTGGAGCCAAACAACCAGGTGGACACGTGTCACTCTGCCTCAAGGATGCTTGCAAGTGTGACAGGAAGGAGCACATCGATTTTCTCACTGGCTGACGACAGAGGGAAATGGCAACATCATGTGGACCGCCGTGTATCAACATGGCAATTCTGTTGCCACAGTGACTTGGAAACAGACGCCAACACCGAAACAACAACCCACAAGCACATCTGATAACCACTTTACATGCAGCACTTGTAGCAGAGCCTGCCTCTCATTAATTATCAGCTAAAGTGCACCGTATGAAGCTACCCCATCCCAAATGGATTTGATTTGCTGCATGGGAAGAATGCTAACAATGAACAAAGAGGGGAAATCTGCTCCGCTAGGTAGTGATGGGCAAAGTTCCCCTCCCCTCCCCCACCCCTATTCTAAATAAACAGGGTGCAAAAGCTTCAACCTTGGGCCTCCACACTTGACATCCCTTTTCTGTGGACGGCACAGTAGCACAGTGGTTAGCACTATGGCTTCACAGCTCCAGGGACCCAGGTTCGATTCCCAGCTTGGGTCACTGTCTGTGCGGAGTCTGCACGTTCTCCCCGTGTCTGTGTGGGTTTCCTCCGGGTGCTCCGGTTTCCTCCCACAAGTCCCGAAAGACGTGATGTTAGGTAAATTGGACATTCTGAATTCTCCCTCTGTGACCCGAACAGGCGCCGGAATGTGGCGACTAGGGGCTTTTCACAGTAACCTCATTGCAGTGTTAATGTAAGCCCACTTGTGTCACTAATAAATATTATTATTATTTCATTTTTAAAAATCCGGTTATAGCCAGCCTCTGGGTTCTGCTCTCTACCTTCAATCCATGGCCTAAGCAAAGTCATTAAGTACCAGCATGGAAGCTCCTCAAGTCATTTATGAAAGATTAAATAGAATTTTTTGCACTTCCTTAGTCCACAATAGAGATGTCCCGTTCAAAAGAAAAACTCCTGTTGTCCATTGGAAGCCATGAGAAAAGTCAGAGGGAACCAAGTCCATTTGGACAGTTTATTGAATGGCATAGACAGGGAAATAGGGAAATGCAGAAACCCAGCAGGACGCACCTGGAGTGATGGTGCTTCAACTTTGTCCAAGCGACGACCAAGTTACTCAATTGACGTTGAAGATGTCAAAAGGTTCACTGATGCAGCTGTGTGCCGCATCTGTACAAGATGGAAAATCCCACTGCAACAGGAGGGGACCAGCATTTCCTGGCACACAGTTAAACGGAATCGGATGCACATGTTCACATCTGCTGCTCGATGAACAATGCTTTACCCTGCACACTCTCCGCAAAGCATGGCTGCACAAAACGTACAGCGTGAAGGCTTAAACCTCGCCAAGCAATATGAAGGATCACAGTCTGTCGGACACCATCAAGGTGCAAGTTAGGAAGCCTTTGAGATTTGGAAACACCAACTGAGTTTACATAGCGCTTTTTATATGGAAAAATGTCCCAGGGCACTTCAGGAACAACGTCAAACAATTGGATGCCAAGCCACATAAGGAATTCTTTTTTTAATAAATTTAGAGCACCCAATTCATTTTTTCCAATTAAAGGGCAATTTAGCGTGGCCAATCCACCTACTCTGACATTTTGGGTTGTGGGGGTGAAACCCACGCAGACAAGGGGAGAATGTGCAAACTCCACACGGACAGTGACCCAGAGCCGGGATCGAAACTGGGACCTCAGAGCCGTGAGGCAGCAGTGCTAACCACTGCGCCACCGTGCTGCCCTGACATAAGGAATTATGAGGGGAAATGACCAACAGTTTGGAACGGTTGGAAAGAGGCCATTCAATCTGTCATGTCCAGGCCAACTCAACTGGTCCCACTCTCCCACATTTCCCCTGTAACACCTCAAATCTTTTCTCTTCAGATAACGATCAAATTCCCTTTCAAATGCCACAATCAAATTTGCCTCCACCACCCTCTCGGGTAGTGCATTCCACATCCGAACTACTCAACTGCATAAAGACATTTTTTGCTTAATTGTGGAATGTCTAAAAGAAACGAGAGGTTCATCAGTTTAACCCAGGCTCCCCACTCATCCCCATTCCTCTGGACAGCTGTTCGCTTGATGTCCAACAGCGAATGGACTTCAGAGAAATGAGCTACAGTCCTTTCAAAAACTAAACACCCTCCATTTATATATCACCTTTAACAAAGTAAAAGGTCCCAAGTAATTCTTGGCACTGGAGGGCAGTGAGCACCTGTGACGCAATACTCAGTATGATTTCCCGCCCCCCCCCCTCAAGATAGGAGGGAAAGTATAAATGACGTCCAGCAGCTAAAACCTCAATATGAGTGAAAATAAATCCTCAGATAGTGAAGCAGTCCATGCCTGCATGCAGCAAACCTTGACAATATCCAGGCTTGGGCTGATAAGTAACAAGTAACATTCGCGCCACACAAATGCCAGGCAAGGATCATCTCCAAGAAGAGAGAATCTATCACCCCTTGATATTGAAATGGTATTACCATTGCTGAATCTCCCACTATCAACATCATGGGGGTTACTATTAACCAGAAACTGAACTGGACTAGCCATATTAATACTGTGGCTACAAGTGCAGCTCAGAGGCTGGGAGTTCTGAGGTACGTAGCTCCCCTCCTCACTCCCGAAAGCCTGTCCACCATCTATGATGGCTGGTTTAGCGCAGTGGGCTAAACTGCTGGCTTGGAATGCAGAACAAGGCCAGCAGCACGGTTCAATTCCCATACCAGCCTCCCTGAACAGGCGCCGGAATGTGGCGACTAGGGGCTTTTCACAGTAACTGCATTGAAGCCTACTTGTGACAATAAGCAATTATTATTTATTATATTATTATGAGGCACGATCAATTGAACAAAGACTAGAGTTGGATACAACTGAGGCTTTATTGCTCTAAGATGTGTGGCCTCCCACAGCAGCTGGCGAAATGGCTGCTGAATGGAGGACACGCATATTTATACTCCACCTACTGGGCGGAGCCAGCAGGCAGGGACTACTGGCGAACCTGTAGTGCAGGTCCTACCTTACATCACCTAATATAGGTGCAACAGTGGTTTACCACCATCTACAAGGCACAAGTCAGGAATGTGATGGAATACTCTCCACTTGCCTGGATGTGTGCAGCTCCAACAACACTCAAGACGCTCAACACCATCCAGGACAAATAACACTCCCAGGACCACCCAGCCCATTTGATTGACACCCCATTCACCATCTTCAACATTCATTCCCTCCACCTCCAACACAAAGTGG
This sequence comes from Scyliorhinus torazame, assembly GCF_047496885.1. Classification (NCBI taxonomy): domain Eukaryota; kingdom Metazoa; phylum Chordata; class Chondrichthyes; order Carcharhiniformes; family Scyliorhinidae; genus Scyliorhinus; species Scyliorhinus torazame. The sequence continues at coordinate 27,190,370 of NC_092738.1, forward strand.
CAGCAGTGTGTACCATCTACAAGGCGGACTGCAGAAATGGGCCACCTTAGAAAGCACCTTCCATACACACGACCTCTGTCATCTAGAAGGACAAGGGCATAAGATACATGGGAACACAATCTGGAGGTTCCCCTCCAAGTCACTCACCATCCTGACTTGGAAATATATCGGCCGTTCCTTCACTGTCACTAGGTCAAAATACTAGGACTCCGTCTCAGCACTTTGGACACACCTACACCACATCGACTTCAGAGGTTCAAGAAGGCAGCTTACCATCACCATCTCAAGGGCAATAAGGAATGGACAATAAATGCTGGCCGAGCCAAGGACACCTACATCCCATGAATGAAGAAAAAGAAATGTTGCATTCTCCCAGCATCCCACAAGCTCTTTTTATAACTCCTGTAAGTTAAAACGTCGCATTCTCACTGCCAAGGAGAGACTCCAAAACCCAATTTCAAAGTAGCCTATTATATACAAACACAAAAACAAGAGTAGGCCATTCAGCCCCTCGATCCTGCCCCGCCATTTAATAAGATCATGGCTGATCTGACAGTAATCTCAAATCTGCCTCCCGCCTACCCCCGGTAACCTGTCACCCCCTTGCTTACCAAGAATCTACCCACCTCTGCCTTGAAAATACTCAAAGATTCTGCTTCCACCACCATCTCAGGAAACAGGGGCGGAATTCTCCGGATGTCCGCCGACTGGCGCCCAACACGGCGCAAATCAGTGGGCATCGCACCGCCCCAAAGGTGCGGAATGCATCTTTGGGGGCCGAGCCCCAACCTTAAGGGGCTAGGCCCGCGCCGGACGAATTTCCGCCCCGCCAGCTGGCGGAAAAGGCCTTTGGTGCCCCGCCAGCTGGCGCGGAAATGACATCTCCGGGCGGCGCATGCGCGGGAGCGTTAGCGGCCGCTGACGGCATTCCTGCGCATGCGCAGTGGAGGGAGTCTCTTCCACCTCCGCCATGGTGGAGACCGTGGCGGAGGCGGAAGGGAAAGAGTGCCCCCACGGCACAGGCCAGCCCGCGGATCGGTGGGCCCCGATTGCGGGCCAGGCCACCGTGGGGGCACCCCCCGGGGCCGGATCGCCCCGCGCCCCCCCCAGGACCCGCCCGCGCCGCCTTGTCCCGCCGGTAAGGTAGGTGGTTTAATCTACGCCGGCGGGACAGGCATTTTAGCGGCGGGACTTCGACCCATCCGGGCCAGAGAATCGCGGGGGGGGTCGCCAACCGGCGCGGCGCGATTCCCGCCCCCGCCGAATATCCGGTGGTGGAGAATTCAGCAACCGGCGGGGTCGGGATTCACGCCAGTCCCCGGCGATTCTCCGACCCGGCGGGGGGTCGGAGAATCTCGCCCCAGAGTTCTAAAGACTCGCAGCCCTCAGATTTTCCTCATCTACATTTTAACTGGGCGATCCCTTATTATTAAAGAGTGGCCCCTCATTCCAGTGACAGTGAGATGTGGATTCAGGGGCTTTTCTAGTTATTTAGCCATCGTTCACTGCTTGGATTTCCTTTTCGTGCCCTACTGGAACAGAAAACAGCTTCTGACTTTGGTCAGTTGCCATGGCTTTTCACTTCGCTGCTCGGCAATTAAAATCACAGTAGCTGAATTTGTAGAACATCTCGATATTTGTGCTTCAGCATCTTTCAAAATACTCTGCTAAACCCACCAAAAAAACATGGGATTTTACTGCTTTTCCATCATATCCTTTAATTATAAAAAAAACTTCCCTACTTTCCTGGATATTAGAAATAGTCATTCCATTCTGAGAGGGCAAATAGTAGGCCTGGATATGGTTCAGATCACTGAGTGTAGAAGTGTATTCGTGGATCAGTTCTTGGGTTCCTTTTAAACTCTGCTCCTATCTCTGAATCTCCCTCATCCACACCCACACAGACACACTCTGAAATATTAATGCCTCCTTTTGACTGTGAGTGTCAAGTGGCTTCCTTTTGTGGGAGCGTTGAGAAATTTTGAGAATCGTTACGTGATCTGTAGTTATTTTTAACATAATTGCTGAGATGGGAACAGAAGATTGTGGCGGAGCACTGCTCCGATATAAACATTGGGCCAGTGAAAGATTCTACCCAGATGGTGTGGCAGTGGCGAGCAGCCAGTATTGTTACATTGTCAGCAGTTGATTTAGGAGTTATTTACAGGGCCTAAAAGTTCTAGAACTGGTGAGCCGTGGAGTGAATTCGAAAATGTTTACTGCACACTTTTAGAGTGAGGGTTGTGAGTGGGAGGGGTGCGGGGTGATTGCAGGTTGAGGGCGATGCTGTGAGAACAAACAAAAGGTTTTTCTGTATTTCTGCTCTTCAGATGTGGTGATCAAATGCTTCCCCACACAACTGTTCCACGCCACAATCTGAAAGTTCTCATCGCTGTTTTAAAATCACTCCATGGCCTCTCTCCTCCCTATCTCTGTAATCTCCTCCAGCCCTACAACCCTCCAGAATATCCATGCTCCTCCAATTCTGGCCAGTTGTGTGCTCCTGATTTGAATCGCTCCTCCATTGGTGGCTGTGCCTTCAGGTGTCTGGGCCCAAACTCCAGAATTCCATCCCTAAACCTCTCCGACTCACTCTGCTCCTTGAAGATGCTCCTTAAAACCGATCACTTTGACTGAGCGTTTGGTCACCTGTCCCTCATAGGGTGACTCACGGTCAAATTTTGTTTGATACTGCCACCTCGAAGCATCTTGGATGGGTTGTTACATCAAAGGTGCTATATAAATGCAGGTTGTTTTGCTGTTGTTGTGCTGTTGATCCCAGATCTGACCACAAGATGACGGCTCCAGGCCTGTTATAACTCGGATACTTGTGAAACATATTGACGACAGCAGCTTTATCGTTTCAAAAGAGACATGAAGTGTTGTCTACAGCAGTGTTCTTCAAACATTTTTTCCAGAGACCCATTTTTACCAACCGACCAACTTTCGGGACCCACGCCGGCCGACCTGAGCGACCCACCATTTTCTCTTGCCTTGTTTGTTGCTGACAAAAATGGGGGAAATGGTTTTGGGTCCCTTTGGCCCTCGTACACGCTCCTCCAATGGAACCTGTTGGATGAAGGTGAAGCCTTCCAGTGTCGGAAAGTATGGAGTCTCCATCTGTCCAAACTTCTGCATTTTTTTCCTGTAAAATTTAAGAAATAAAACCCCCCCCGAACTTCTAAAAATAAATAAATAAATAAAATGAATAAAATAAATGAAAAAAATAAAAATTAAATGAATAAAATGAATAAAACTCCCCCAAACTTGTAAAACAAAAAGCTGCGACCGTTTAAAGAAAAAGTGGCCGCACTGAGCATGCGTGCCCGATCATCGGCGTGCCTGCGCATAGTTTTGCGCATGTGCGCCAATGATCTGGCACGCATGTGCAGTGTGACCGCATTTTTTTTTACATGTTCGCGGCCATTTTGAAGGCCGCTTGCAGCCGGTGTTATTAACTGCCGGCTGTTGCGCGCAGATTTGCGCGATCGGGAGCGCCGCAACGGACGGCTCCTCGACCATCCCGACACCCGCCCGCGACCCACCCTCGGGTCGCGCCCCCGGGTTTGACAATGCCTGGTCTACTGTACACCAATCACAAGGTGAAGGGGGGGGGGGGACACCTTATGACTTTTCCACAATACACTCAAGCAAATATCTTGCTTGGTAACAATTTTCCCAAAATGTCTCTCATTTTTCCTGTCAGACTTTGTTTCAAAATTCCCATTGATTCCAAAAGATGCGAGTATTGTGCAAGTTCTATCTCAACTCCACCTTGCTATCCATATCCCTTGATTCCCTTAGTATACAAAAAGCTATCAATCTGAGTCTTGGATATACTCAATGACTATGAGCATCTGCAAATTCCACGAATTCCAAAAATTTATAACATTCCAAGTGAAGAAATTTCTCTTTGGTTCAGTCCAAAATGGCCGACCCCTTATCCTGACACTACGGCACGACGTTCTAGGCCAGGGTTTTTCAAAGTGCAGGACGCGACCTGCGGGGTGGGTCGTAGGCGGGTGTCGGGAGGGTCATGGAATGATCAGTCGTGCCGTTCCCAATCACGGGAGAAGCGCCCAACAGCCGCTATCAGCTTTTTAATTGAGAATGGCGGCTATTGTCGCCTTTTAAATAAAATGAGGCTCTGTGCAACTTTCCGGACAGAAGCGGCAGCAGTGAGCAGGTCACGCACCGCACGCACACTTGACGCCAAGTGCCCTCCAGGTACGTGCTTTTGCCGCCAAACCACAGAGCAGAGCTGCCTCCATTTTCTAGCTGCTGGCAAGAGGACTGTGAAGATGGATCATTTTCTTAAAAGTAAGTGATGGCCAGAGACTCAAGTAGGCAGTGTTCCTACTGGACAGGATCTCACAACAGAATCTGCTGGAGCGAGCTGCTCAGGAGAATCCACGGCAGGACAGAGCAGTGCTAGTGTTAGCTCCGTACAGAGCTCCAGGGTCTCTGGTTAACAGTCTACAAAGAAGATACTTAACTCGGGAACAAAACAGAATAAAGATGCTTTCTTGAGACAGGGTTTTGCCAATTGTGCTAATGCAAATAAGGATGCAAAGCCCATGGGTGGGATTCTCCGTCGGCTGACGCCGGAATCGGGAAACGCGATTGGGCGGAGAATCAGTTTTGACGGCGGAATCGTGGCGGGTGCCAGTTTCACGTCAAATCGCAATTCTGCGGTGCCTCGACAGCGGCGTCAATGCATCCCACTCCGCACGTACAGTAAACGCCGTTCGCATATCATTAGCGGGCCTGACCCGGTATTCTCCGGGACCTCCGCGATTCTCCCCCTCCACTTGGGGGAAATTCCCGATAGCGCAGTTCATTTGTGCTTTTAAAAATCATGAGACAGGCGGCGTGGCTGCTGAGGGGGGAGAGGGGGTACAGAAAGTGTCCAACATCGCCATAGTTTGCTGACAGTTGTGCTGCTGGCCGGGGGGCTTCTGTCAGGGCGGGGGGGGGTGCACGGAACACCATTGCCGCAGCCGGCAAGGCAGCCATGCAGCTGCGAACGCCGCTGACTGCTCGCTGTGAACTTAGGGCCACAGGTCGTATGGGTGTCCCCCCAGGCCACCCCCCTCGGTGCCCTCTGGCCCCAGCCGGCGCATCAGCGGGATGGGCGCGCTCCAGCGCAACCAGTGCCATCTTGTTGGCTGGGATGAGTGTGTGTGGGGAGTGTAATATGCATATGCAGCTTGTCAGCCTCCTGAGTGTCAATCGTGAATCTGGTGAATCCAGCACCATTTCTTATTGGAATCGACTGTGTTCTACATGGCGCCGGTGCTAGCCCCTGAATGGTTGCTGAATCAGTCCAGGTATGGCGCCCGTTTTTCTGTTGTGTAAGTCCCGAATCCTGCCCCGCCGTCTCAGGAATGGAGAATCCCGCCATGTGTATGTTATATGCAGGGAAGCACTGGCAAATGAGAGGACAAGTTTTCGATTTTGAAAGAGAAGTGGTGGGTAAAAAAATCCTTTTGAGGTTGAGACTCCAGACTCAGTTATTAACTTACAGCTGACTCCAAATTAAAAGACTGGCCTGTGATACCACATTAAAACATGGCCAAAAGCCCATGAGGCTGTCATCATTCTGGAGTAGCATCTCCCAGGAGTTTCCGTGCTGAGTAAAACAAGCATTTTGTTGCTATTGCCCTTCATGACGACCTACATGTGAGAGGTTGGATTTTCCATTTTCAGAAAATGAAGATGGCACAAAGGAACCAGCTAAAGTCTGCACCTGATACGTGCATTGCCCTTTGCTCCTTTCACCTGATTCAAGTGAGATCATGAGGACCAAACAGGCTCCCCTTTCACATTGTAGGGAAACAAACGTGGCGTGTGTCTCGAAGGTCGGCCAGCGTGGGTCGCGAAGGTCAGCCGGCTGGGAAAAGTGGGTCCCAGGAAACAATGTTTGAAGAACACGGTGTAGACTCTCCAGCCAGGTGAAACATTCTCTCCTACATCTTGCAAAATCCTTGCCCTTCCAAGACAGTGCCTCTGACAATACAGCACCAGATTTCAGTGTCAACATGGCTCTCGTTCAAGCACATAACCTGGTAGAGTGTCAGTTGATGCCACATTGTAGTACACAGGCTGAGGTCTATTCTTATAGTAACACCCACTTTGACTGAGATCAACAGAGAACCAGAACCCTGAATGTTCCTGGTACTTATAAATTACATGTGTCGTATACAAACCTTTCCTCATCTAAATCTCCCATTGTATCCCATTATTCTCTTCTCTCTAATATTCTTGTCTAGTTTCCTCTTAATCCATCTGTACTATTCACTTCCACCACTTCCTGTGGGAGTGAATTCCACATTCTCCCCTCTCTCTGGGTGAAGAAATCTCTCCTGAATTCCTGATTGGATTTCTTGGTGAATATCTTATATTGATGGTCTGTAGTGATGCTCTTCCCCACACGAGGAAACATCCTCTCTGGATCGTCGCCATCAAAAGCCTTTCAGAACTTTAAACACCTCTTGTGAGGTCACCCCTAAATTCCTTCTTCATGAGAAAAGAGACCCAGCCTGTCCATCCTGTCCTAACATGTAAACCCCCACATTTCTGGCATCATCCTTGTCAATCTTTCCTCTCCAGTGCCACTATATCCTTTTTTATAATATGGCAACAAGAACAGCACATGGGGCAAGATTCTCCGGCCCCCCGCCGGGAATGTCGGGGAATCGCCGGGGGCTGGCGTGAATCCCGCCCCCGCCGGTTGCCGAATTCTCCGGCACCGGATATTCGGCGGGGGCGGGAATCCCCCGCCGATTCTCCGGCCCGGATGGGCCGAAGTCCCGCTGCTAGAATGCCTGTCCCGCCGGCGTGGATTAAACCACCTTTCTTACCGGCGGGACAAGGCGGCGCGGGCTGGCTCCGGGGTCCTGGGGGGGCGCAGGGCGATCTGGCCCCGGGGGGTGCCCCCACGGTGGCCTGGCCCGCGATCGGGGCCCACCGATCCGCGGGCGGGCCTGTGCCGTGGGGGCACTCTTTTCCTTCCGCCTTCGCCACGGTCTCCACCATGGCGGAGGCGGAATAGACTCCCTCCACTGCGCATGCGTGGGGATGCCGTGAGCGGCCGCTAACGATCCCGCGCATGCGCCGCCTGGCAATGTCATTTCCGCGCCAGCTGGCGGGGCACCAAAGGCCTTTCCCTCCAGCTGGCGGGGCGGAAATCAGTCCGGCTCGGGCCTAGCCCCTCAAGGTTAGGGCTCGGCCGGTCAAGATGCGGAGGATTCCGCACCTTTGGGGCGGCGCGATGCCGGACTGATTTGCGCCATTTTTGGCGCCGGTCGGCGGAGATCGTGCCGATTACGGAGAATTTCGCCCAAGGTACTCAAAGTGTGGTCTAACCAAGGTTCGATACAGATTTAGCATAACATCTCTAATTTTCAATATTCTACCTGTTATAACCCGAACGAGACCTGCAATTAGCCTTCCTGTGAGGCTCTTGAGTACAAGTTCCCCTGCTGAGGGGCGGGAAGCCCAAGGACAGTCTAATAATCTGTAATATAAAGTAAGAAGTCTTACAACACCAGGTTAAAGTCCAACAGGTTTATTTGGAATCACTAGCTTTCGGAACGTAGCTCCTTCATCAGGCTGTGCTATGAAAGCTAGTGATTCCAAACAAACCTGTTGGACTTTGACCTGGTGTTGTAAGACTTCTTACTGTGCTCACCCCAGTCCAACGCCGGCATCTCCACATCATGGCTGTAATATAAAGGTTGGCCAGTTTTGGAACTGACACCTCAGGCCCGGCTGGGATCTGTGCATATGATAACTTCATAATAAAACTAGTTTCTCTTATCCACTTGTCTCGGACTCGTCTGTGGTCACTAAACTATCTCTCCAGAAATAAAGCTTTTTTTTAAATAACTTTGCTAATTGGATTCCTTTATTCCTGTAACCCACCTAGATTTGCATCTTCCAAGTAATAGGTGACTTCTCTAGTCTTCCTACCAAAATGTCCTACCTCACATTTATCTGGGTGGAACTTCATTCGGTACATGTAGCACAGTGGTTAGCATGGTTGCTTCACAGCGCCAGGGTCCCAGGTTCGAGTCCCGGCTTGGGCCACTGTCTGAGCGGAGCTTGCACGTTCTCCCTGTGTCTGCGTGGGTTTCCTCCGGGTGCTCCGGTTTTCTCCCACAAGTCCTGAAAGTCGTGCTTGTTAGGTGAATTGGACATTCTGAATTCTCCCTCTGCGACCCGAACAGGTGCCGGAATGTGGCGACTAGGGGATTTTCACAATAACTTCATTGCAGTGTTCATGTAAGCCTACTTGTGACAATAATTATTTTTTTTTAATGATCTTTACTGTCACAAGACGGCTTACATTAACACTGCAATGAAGTTACTGTGAAAAGCCTCTAGTCGCCACATTCCGATGTTCGGGTACACTGAGGACATTTATGAACGTGCTCCTGTAATCTGTTGCAGTCCTCCTCAGAATGACGCAGTACCAGTTTCCCACTGAACCATCACTCTGGTCTGTTTTAACTTATTTTTAAAAATCTAACCTAATGTTCAAAATTGAATGACCTCCAGAGAAAAGCTCTCCGAGAAAAGCTGGGAACGGGGTGGGTTAAAATACAGTTTAAAAAAAAACATTCCTCCACTGGGAGTTGACTGGAAAAATTAGCGGAGCCAGTAAACCCAAGAATATTACTTTTTCCCAGTGTTGTGCAGCTTTGCTCTTCGTCCAGCTTATGTATTTCAGAGTCTCGAAAAGACCTTTCTTTCCAGAATCCCTGGAGTGGATTCCTGAACCAGGGCCAACAAGAGATTTATGGAAAGCGGGAGCGCGGGGGGGTGGGGGGGTCAAATCCCCTGGTGGCCTCTCCCCTCCCTACATTTCTCATCTTCCCCCAGACTCACAATCCTCCATAATAAGCATACAAAGTAGCAAAGATTAGTGGGAGACTAGAGGACTGGGAAATTGACTGGAAAAGATATAGTTCGAGTACATTAGATGGGTCGTTTTTTGTTCAGTGTGTGCAGGAGGGTTTCCTGACACAGTTTGTTGACAGGCCAACAAGAGGTGAGGCCACATTGGATTTGGTTTTGGGTAATGAACCAGGCCAGGTGTTGGATTTGGAGGTAGGTGAGCACTTTGGGGACAGTGACCACAATTCGGTGACGTTTACGTTAAGGATGGAAAGGGATAAGTATACACCGCAGGGCAAGAGTTATAGCTGGGGGAAGGGAAATTATGATGCCATTAGACGTGACTTGGGGGGGATAAGGTGGAGAAGTAGGCTGCAAGTTTTGGACACACTGGATAAGTGGAGCTTGTTCAAGGATCAGCTATTGCGTGTTCTTGATAAGTATGTACCGGTCAGGCAGGGAGGAAGGTGCCGAGCGAGGGAACCGTGGTTTACCAAAGAAGTGGAATCTCTTGTTAAGAGGAAGAAGGAGGCCTATGTGAAGATGAGGTGTGAAGTTTCAGTTGGGGCGATGGATAGTTACAAGGTAGCGAGGAAGGATCTAAAGAGAGAGCTAAGACGAGCAAGGAGGGGACATGAGAAGTATTTGGCAGGAAGGATCAAGGAAAACCCAAAAGCTTTCTATAGGTATGTCAGGAATAAGCGAATGACTAGGGACAGAGTAGGACCAGTCAAGGACAGGGATGGGAAGTTGTGTGTAGAGTCTGAAGAGATAGGCGAGATACTAAATGAATATTTTTCGTCAGTATTCACTCAGGAAAAAGATAATGTTGTGGAGGAGAATGCTGAGCTCCAGGTAAATAGATTAGATGGCATTGAGGTAAGTAGGGAAGAGGTGTTGGCAATTCTGGACAGGCTGAAAATAGATAAGTCCCCGGGGCCTGATGGGATTTATCCTAGGATTCTCTGGGAGGCCAGGGAAGAGATTGCTGGACCATTGGCTTTGATTTTTATGTCATCATTGGATACAGGAATAGTGCCAGAGGACTGGAGGATAGCAAATGTGGTCCCTTTGTTCAAAAAGGGGAGCAGAGACAACCCCGGCAACTATAGACCGGTGAGCCTCACGTCTGTAGTGGGTAAAGTCTTGGAGGGCATTATAAGAGACAAGATTTATAATCATCTAGATAGGAATGATATGATCAGGGATAGTCAGCATGGCTTTGTGAAGGGTAGGTCATGCCTCACAAACCTTATTGAGTTCTTTGAGAAGGTGACTGAACAGGTAGACGAGGGTAGAGCAGTTGATGTGGTGTATATGGATTTCAGCAAAGCGTTTGATAAGGTTCCCCACGGTAGGCTATTGCAAAAAATACGGAGGCTGGGGATTAAGGGCGATTTAGAGATGTGGATCAGAAATTGGCTAGCTGAAAGAAGGCAGAGGGTGGTGGTTGATGGGAAATGTTCAGAATGGAGTACAGTCACAAGTGGAGTACCACAAGGATCTGTTCTGGGGCCGTTGCTGTTTGTCATTTTTATCAATGACCTAGAGGAAGGCGCAGAAGGGTGGGTGAGTAAATTTGCAGACGATACTAAAGTCGGTGGTGTTGTCGATAGTGAGGAAGGAAGTAGCAGGTTACAGAGGGATATAGATAAGCTGCAGTGCTGGGCTGAGAGGTGGCAAATGGAGTTTAATGTAGAGAAGTGTGAGGTGATTCACTTTGGAAGGAAAAACAGGAATGTGGAATATGTGGCTAATGGAAAAGTTCTTGAAAGTGTGGATGAGCAGAGGGATCTAGGTGTCCATGTACATAGATCCCTGAAAGTTGCCACCCAGGTTGATAGGGTGGTGAAGAAGGCCTATGGAGTGTTGGCCTTTATTGGTAGAGGGATTGAGTTCCGGAGTCAGGAGGTCATGTTGCAGCTGTACAGAACTCTGGTACGGCCGCATTTGGAGTATTGCGTACAGTTCTGGTCACCGCATTATAGGAAGGACGTGGAGGCTTTGGAACGGGTGCAGAGGAGATTTACCAGGATGTTGCCTGGTATGGAGGGAAAATCTTATGAGGAAAGGCTGATGGACTTGAGGTTGTTTTCGTTAGAGAGAAGAAGGTTAAGAGGAGACTTAATAGAGGCATACAAAATGATCAGAGGGTTAGATAGGGTGGACAGTGAGAGCCTTCTCCCGCGGATGGAAATGGCTAGCACGAGGGGACATAGCCTTAAACTGAGGGGTAATAGATATAGGACAGAGGTCAGGGGTAGGTTCTTTACGCAAAGAGTAGTGAGGCCGTGGAATGCCCTACCTGCTACAGTAGTGAACTCGCCAACATTAAGGGCATTTAAAAGTTTATTGGATAAACATATGGATGATAATGGTATAGTGTAGGTTAGATGGCTTTTGTTTCGGTGCAACATCGTGGGCCGAAGGGCCTGTACTGCGCTGTATTGTTCTATGTTCTATGTTCTATGAAATCTTTAGGGGGCAACAGAAAGCTACTAAAAAAGCTATAAAGAAGAGTAAGATAGATTATGAGAGTAAACTTGCTCAGAATATAAAAACAGATAGTAAAGGTTTCTACAAATATATAAAACAAAAAAGAGTGCCTAAGGTAAATATTGGGCCTTTAGATGATGAGAACGGAGATTTAACAATGGGAGATGAGGAAATGGCTGAGGAACTGAACAGTGGAAGACACAAATAACATGCCAGTGACTGATAGAAATGAGGCTATGACAGGTGAGGACCTTGAGAGGATTGTTATCACTAAGGAGGTAGTGATGGGCAAGCTAATGGGGCTAAAGGTAGACAAGTCTCCTGGCCCTGATGGAATGCATCCCAGAGTGCTAAAAGAGATGGCTAGGGAAATTGCAAATGCACTAGTGATAATTTACCAAAATTCACTAGACTCTGGGGTGGTCCCGGCAGATTGTCCCGACTGTTTAAAAAAGGAGGTAGGCAGAAAGCGGGTAATTACAGGCCAGTGAGCTTAACTTCGGTAGTAGGGAAGATGCTGGAATCTATCATCAAGGAAGAAATAGCGAGGCATCTGGATGGAAATTGTCCCATTGGGCAGACGCAGCATGGGTTCATAAAGGGCAGGTCGTGCCTAACTAATTTAGTGGAATTTTTTGAGGACATTACCAGTGCGGTAGATAATGGGGAGTCAATGGATGTGGTATATCTGGATTTCCAGAAAGCCTTTGACAAGGTGCCACACAAAAGGTTGCTGCATACGATAAAGATGCATGGCATTAAGGAGAAAGTAGTAGCATGCATAGAGGATTAGTTAATTAATAGAAAGCAAAGAGTGGGGATTAATGGGTGTTTCTCTGGTTGGCAATCAGTAGCTAGTGGTGTCCCTCAGGGATCAGTGTTGGGCCCACAACTGTTCACAATTTACATAGATGATTTGGAGTTGGGGACAAAGGGCAATGTGTCCAAGTTTGCAGACGACACTAAGATAAGTGGTAAAGCAAAAAGTGCAGAGGATGCTGGAAGTCTGCAGAGGGATTTGGATAGGCTAAGTGAATGGGTTAGGGTCTGGCAGATGGAATACAATGTTGACAAATGTGAGGTTATCCATTTTGGTAGGAATAACAGCAAAAGGGATTATTATTTAAATGATAAAATATTAAAACATGCAGCTGTGCAGAGAGACCTGGGTGTGCTAGTGCATGAGTCGCAAAAAGTTGGTTTACAGGTGCAACAGGTGATTAAGAAGGCAAATGGAATTTTGTCCTTCATTGCTAGAGGGATGGAGTTTAAGACTGGGGAGGTTATGCTGCAATTGTATAAGGTGTTAGTGAGGCCACACCTGGAGTATTGTGTTCAGTTTTGGTCTCCTTACTTGAGAAAGGACGTACTGGCACTGGAGGGTGTGCAGAGGAGATTCACTAGGTTAACCCCAGAGCTGAAGGGGTGGGATTACGAGGAGAGGTTGGGTAGACTGGGACTGTACTCCTTGGAGTTTAGAAGGATGCGGGGGGATCTTATTGAGACATATAAAATTATGAAGGGAATAGATAGGATAGATGCTGGCAGGTTGTTTCCACTGGCGGGTGAAAGCAGAACTAGGGGGCATAGCCTCAAAATAAGGGGAAGTAGATTTAGGACTGAGTTTAGGAGGAACTTCTTCACCCAAAGGGTTGTGAATCTATGGAATTCCTTGCCCAGTGAAGCAGTAGAGGCTCCTTCATTAAATGTTTTTAAGATAAAGATAGATAGTTTTTTGAAGAATAAAGGGATTAAGGGTTATGGTGTTCGGGCCGGAGATTGGAGCTGAGTCCACAAAAGATCAGCCATGATCTCATTGAATGGCGGAGCAGGCTCGAGGGGCCAGATGGCCGACTCCTGCTCCTAGTTCTTATGTTGTTATAATACCTGCACTACTCTAAACCCGGGTACCAAATTCAATCGCTCCATCATTAGTGACCGTGCCTTCAATTGTCGAGCTCTAAAGCGCTGGAATCTCTCCCTTTTATCCTTTAAGACACTCCTTAAAAACTAGACACTCCTTAAAACCTACCTCTTTGACCAAGTTTTTGGTCACTTGACCCAATATCTGCCTATGTGGCGCACACAGTGTCTTACTTTTGTTTTATAATATGCACGTGTGAAGGGTCTTAGGTCGTTTCATTTACGTTAATATTGCTACATAAATTGAAGGTGGTGCAACGTATCACAGACCGTTGCAAAATCATGAGAATGGTCAGTATGTGAATGTGATAAGCAAGGTATGCCATCTAATGGCCAGCCTTCTTCTCATGACTGGCTCTGACAGTAGTCACTCATTCCCAATCTATTCACTTACACAAGAGTTAAAAATCAAGCCCAAATGTACCCACTCCTCACTTTCAGAATGTATTTGGTGCAGAGAGTGAAATATTACTCCAGAATTCCTACATTGGATGATACAGTATGGCTCTCTCCCACTCACAGCTTTCTCCTCCTGTTTTATGTTCACTATCTTGAGGAGACTCGCCTCTTTCGGAATACAGGAGAGTCCATGAGCAGTAAAGACCTTAGAATCCATCGGACTGAGCTTGAAAAACAAGTCCCTCCACTCAGCCACATTCTGTGTTCCCCTTCCTGTGACATTCTAATAGTTAGTGTCACACACAAACACACATCACATCATACACCAAATGCTGCCACTTGTGACTGGAGATTACATGGAGTGATGGACGGCAGGATTTCCGAGCCCCAAGGTTGGGAATGAATGCGTATACAGGGTCCAAACATTCTGCTGCTGGCTGGCCTGCCTGCTTCCTGACCCTGTTCCCAACATCGGCCAATCCTTTTGTTTGCAGAGAACAGGGGCGTCATTCTCCGACCCCCCCGCCGGGTTGGAGAATCACCGGGGGCTGCCGTGAATCCCGTCCCCGCCGGTTGCTGAAGTCTCCGGTACCGGATATTCGGCGGGGGCGGGAATCGGGCCGCGCCGGTTGGCGGGCCCCCCCCCGCTGGATTCTCCGGCCCGGATGGGCCGAAGTCCCACCGATAAATTGCCTGTCCCGCCGGCGTGGATTAAACCACCTTTTGAACGGCGGGACAAGGCGGCGTGGGCAGGCTCTGGGGTCCTGGGGGGGCGCGGGGCGATCTGACTCCGGTGGGTACCCCCACGGTGGCCTGGCCCGCGATCGGGGCCCACCGATCCGCGGGCGGGCCTGTGCCGTGGGGGCACTCTTTCCCTTCCGCCTCCGCCACGGTCTCCACCATGGCGGAGGCAGAAGAGACTCCCTCCACTGCGCATGTGCGGGAAACTTTCAGCGGCCGCTGACGCTCCCGCGCATGCGCCGCCCCGACATGTCATTTCCGCGGCAGCTGGCGGGGCAACAAAGCCGTTTCCGCCAGCTGGCAGGGCGGAAATTCCTCCGGCGTCGGCCTAGCCCCTCAATGTTGGGGCTCGGCCCCCAAAGATGCGGAGCATTCCGCACCTTTGGGGCGGTGCGATGCCTGTCTGATTGGCGCCGTTTTGGGCACCAGTCGGCGGACATCGCGCCGTTTCGGGAGAATTTCGCCCCAGGTCCCTGTGTGGGAACATATGCGACTTCCAGCAGATGTAAATGAGCCACATTACAACCGATTATCTCAAATTAGTTGTTGGTGTAGCTGTTTGCGCACTCAGGGTTGTTCAGCAAGTACTGCCCAATTATTGAAGGCATCCAGCCGAAAATGGCCAGACTGGATCACCAGGCTGGCTTCACATTTAACCTCATTTTTCAGCATCCCCTGTTCTTCAAATTGTGATCTTTCACATTCAATTGAGCACACGGTCAGGGCTTTGGTTCAACGCCACAGCTGAGAGACAGCACCTCCGACAGTGCAGCATTTCCTCAGTGCTGCAATGAAGGGTCAGCCTTAGATTAAGGCACCAAGGTGTCTGGAGTGGAACTTGAACCTACAATTTTCTGACTCGGGGTGAGCATGTGCGCTACTGAGTCATATGAGACTGCTTTCATTAACACAAGTGAAATGAGAAACGGCTAGAAGATATCAATAGTGCATCTGATATCAATGGACTGGTTCAGGGTGGCAGAAAAGTGACAAATGAAATTCAACCCAGAGGTGTGTGAGGCGATGCACCTGGGGAGGTCAAAAAAGGCAAAGGATTACACGGTAAATGGGAGAATACAGAGAGAAGTACATAAAGTGAGGAACGGCACGGTAGCACAGTGGTTAGCACTGTTGCTTCACAGCTCCAGGGTCCCAGGTTCAATTCCGACTTTGGGTCACTGTGCGGAGTCTGCACGTTCTCCCCGTGTGTGCGTGGGTTTCCTCCGGGTGCTCTGGTTTCCTACACAGTCCAAAGGTGTGCAGGTTAGATGAATTGGCCACGCTAAATTGCCCTTAGTGTCCAAAAAGGTTAGGTTGGGTTACTGGGATACGGTGTCCAAAAAGGTTAGGTGGGGATACTGGGTTATGGGGTTAGGATGGAGGTGTGGGCTTAAGTAGGGTGCTCTTTACAAGGGCCGGCCAGTGCAGACTCGATGGGCCGAATGGCCTCATTCTACACTGTAAATTCTATGATTCCATGACTGTGGAGTGAATGTCCACAGATCCCAGAAGGTAGCAGGACAGATCGATAAAGTGTTTAAGAAGACAAATGGAATCCTCTCCTCTCATTCATCGGTCAATGTATAGAATGTAAGGGCAGGGAGGTTAGGCTGGAACTGTATAAAACATTTGTTAGGCCACAAATTGATTATGATGTGCCGTTATCGTCACCACATTACAGAAAGGATGTAATTGCATTTGAGAGGGTAGAGGAGATTGTGAGGATGTTGTCACCCATGATTGGAAAACCGCAGCTATGAGGAATGATTGGATAGGCTTTATCCTTGGAAGAGAGGAGCTGAGGGGAGATTTGACTGAGGCATATAAAATTGTGAGGGGCCTGGATAAATGGATGGGAAGGGCCTCTTTATCTTAGCAGACAGGTCAGTGACTCGGCGGCATAGATTGATTGGCAGAAAGATTAGAGGGGAGATGAGGCAAAATATTTTTGCCCAAAGGGTTGTGGGAATCTGGAACTCACTGCCTGAAAAGGTGGTGAAGGCAAAATCCCTCAACTAACCTAAAAGGTTTCGGAATCTGCATCTCAAGTGCCTTATCCTACAGGGCTATGGACCAAATGTTGGAAAGTAGGATTAGGTTAAGGGACACGTTTTTCATCCAGCATAGACAAAATGGGCAGAGTGGCCTCTTTCTTTACCGTAAACGTTCTATGATTCTACATTGGATAGCTGGCCTTGGGTCTCTAACTTGGGGCGGGATTCTCCCCCACCCCGCGGGGCGGGGGGTTCCGGCGGGATGGAGTGGCGGGAACCACTCCGGCGTCGGGCCGCCCCAAAGGTGCAGATGTCTCCGCACCTTTAGGGGCCAAGCCCTCGCCTTGAGGGGCTAGGCCCGCCCCGGAGTGGTTTCCGCTCCACCGGCTGGCGTGTAAGGCCTTTGGCGCCACGCCAGCCGGCGCCGAAAGGACTTCGCCGGCCTGCATAAATCCACGCATGCGCGGGAGCGTCAGCGGCTGCTGACGTCATCCCGCACATGCGCAGAGGAGGGGATCTCTTCCGTCTCCGCCATGGTGAAGACCATGGCGAAGGCGGAAGAAAAAGAGTGCCCCCACGGCACAGGCCCGCCCGCGGATTGGTGGGCCCCGATCGCGGGCCAGGCCACCGTGGGGGCACCCCCCGGGGCCAGATCGCCCCGCGCCCCCCCCAGGACCACGGAGCCCGCCCGCGCCGCCTTGTCCCGGCGGTAAGGAAGGTGGTTTAATCCACGCCGGCGGGAGAGGGTTGACAGCGGCGGGACTTCGGCCCATCGCGGGCCGGAGAATCGCCGGGGGTGGACCCGCCAACCGGCGCGGCGCAATTCCTGCCCCCGCCAAATCTCTGGTGGCGGAGAATTCGGGACTCGGCGGGGGCGGGATTCACGCCAGCCCCAGGTGATTCTCCGACCCGGCGGGGGGGTCGGAGAATCCCACCCATGCTTCTGAATGCTAAGTTTGCAGTGTATGGAAGTGGTCAGTAGAGGGAGCTCTTGCAGGAACAGCACATTTCATAGCACTCCTGGAGTGATTGACTTGACAGTGTTGCTGAAAACAGGCACTGATTTTTTCTTTAATCAACAATAGAAGGTATTTGAGAACAGGGCTTCAAAATTAGGCTTGAGCTTAGAGTGTAATCCTGGCATAAATCCAAACCTGGCTATATAAGATTTAGAATCACAGAATGTTACAAAAGGAGGCCATTTGGTCCATCAGGCCTGCATTGGCTATTAATCCAACCCTTGCTCTTTCTCCTTAGTCCTGCATGTTTTTTCTTCAAGTATTTATGCCATTCCCTTTGGAAAGTTACTACTGAATCTGATTCCACTGTCCTAGTTTCAGACAACAGGGGCGAGATTCTCCGACCCCCCGCCGGGTCGGAGAATCGCCGGGGGCTGGCGTGAATCCCGCCCCCGCCGGTTGCCGAATTCTCCGACACCGGATATTCGGCGGGGGCGGGAATCGCACCGCGCCGGTTGGCGCCCCCCCCCCCCCACGGGCGATTATCCGGCGCGGATGGGCCGAAGTCCCACTGCTAAACTGGCTGTCCCGCCGGCGTAGATTAAACCACCTACCTTACCGGCGGGACAAGGAGGCGCGGGCGGGCTCCGGGGTCCTGGGGGGGGGGGGGGGGCGCGGGACGATCTGGCCCCGGGGGGTGCCCCCACGGTGGCCTGGCCCGCGATCGGGGCCCACCGATCCGCGGGCGAGCCTGTGCCGTGGGGGCACTCTTTTCCTTCCGCCTTCGCCATGGTCTCCACCATGGTGGAGGCGGAAGAGACTCCCTCCACTGCGCATGCGCGGGAAACTGTCAGCGGCCGCTAACGCTCCCGCGCATGCGCCGCCCGGAGATGTCATTTCCGCGCCAGCTGGCGGGGCACCAAAAGCCTTTTCCGCCAGCTGGCGGGGCGGAAATTCGTCTGCCGCGGGCCTGTCTCCTCAAGGTTAGGGCTCGGCCCCCCAAGATGCGGAGCATTCCGCACCTTTGGGGTGGCGCGATGCCCGACTGATTTGCGCCGTTTTGGGTGCCAGTCGGCGGACATCGCGCCGACACCGGAGAATTTCGCCCCAGATGCTAGTAAATTTATTCAGAAAATTCAAAGCTTTATTACATTATGACTAAAGGGAGATGGCGAATGTTACCCATCAATGCCATCAGTTCACTCTCAGGTGCCCTCACTAACCTATGCATTTATATTTCCATCTTGACTGTCCAGTCCAGAATGTAAAAGGCTTAAATCGTAACTATCCAAACGTTGGAAAAGTAAACACAACCCTGCTACAAACTGGCATCATGGCAGCACTTGTGGTGACACAGTTGGCAACAACATTGCCTGATATGATGCCACGGTCATACAGAGCAGCAGGTATTTGTGATGAATAAAAGCTGGTCTCAGGCAGAACAGCAGATGGGGTGGTAAATGCACCTGTGGATTCGGGAACAGAAAGTCAGAGGGTTCCTGTCCTTTGGAGGCCACTAAGCCCCTCAAACCTGTTCCACCGTTTAATCAGATCATGGCTGATTTGTGAACTCGTGTCAGCTTTCGCTCAGTTGGCAATGTTCAAGTCTCACACCATGGGCGAAATTCTCCGTTATCGGCGGAAAGTCCGCCGATCGGCGCAAAAAACGGCGCAAATCCCACTTGCGTCACGTCATAAAAATGGGACGATAGTCTCCGGCCCGAAATGGGCTAGCAGCGACGTAACGGGATCCGCGCTTGCGCAGTGGTTCACGCCGTGCAGCGTCATACGCGCTGCACGGCGTGACGGCTCATAAGGCCGCGCAGCTCCCCCCCACCCGACCAGATCACCCGACCGCAACACCCGACTGGATGGCTGGCCGTCGCTCAGCCCCGAGGTTCGAGTCACGCGATGTGGAGGCGCTCCTGGACGCGGTGGAGCAGAGGAGGGACGCCCTGTATCCCGGGCACGGCCGCAGAGTTGCCCCACGCCACAGCTGGCGTCTGTGGAGGGAAGTGGCAGAGGCCGTCACCGCTGTGGCCCTGACACCACGGACAGGCACCCAGTGCCACAAGAAGGTGAACGACCTCGTCAGAGCAGGCAGGGTGAGCCTCCCCATATCCCCCCTCCCCCATATCCCCCATATCCCCCCTCCCCCATATCCCCCTCCCCCATATCCCCCATATCCCCCCTCCCCCATATCCCCCCTCCCCCATATCCCCCCTCCCCCATATCCCCCCTCCCCCATATCCCCCCTCCCCCATATCCCCGCTCCCCCATATCCCCCCTCCCCCATATCCCCCCTCCCCCATATCCCCCATATCCCCAAGTGAATCCAGCCCTAACCTTAACCTCTGCAATGCACGCGCAACCGATGGCGTGCATTCATATACCTGCCTAACATTGTTGCCTTTTACCCCTGCCACCACCCCCCCCCGCACAGGAGAAGCGCGCACACAACAATAGTGAGCATGTGAGGACTGGAGGAGGGCCCGCTGATGAGAGGCCACTGACCGTACACGAGGAAAGGGCCCTGGAACTGGCTGGCGGACCTGAGGACCGGGAGGTTGCTGATGCAGAGGTCGGGGGCCCACGAGCAAGTGAGCCACCAACAGCCCGTCCCCATATCCCCCCTCCCCTATATCCCCCTCCCCCGTATCACCTGATCACTGCCTGATGTCTAACCATGCATGCTTCATTGTGTATCGCAGGACCAAACGTCCAGGCACCCATCCCCGCAGATGCACACCGCCCGCAGGATGCCCCTCGGAGACCACAGGAGACGGAGAGACCGGCACCCTCCAGCATGCGACGCCTGCAGGATGCCCCTCGGAGACCACAGGAGACGGAGAGACCGGCACCCTCCAGCATGCGACGCCCGCAGGATGCCCCTCGGAGACCACAGGAGACAGAGAGACCCGCACCCTCCAGCATGCAACGCCCGCAGGATGCCCCTCGGAGACCACGGGAGACGGAGAGACCCGGACCCTCCAGCATGCGACGCCCGCAGGATGCCCCTCGGAGACCACAGGAGACGGAGAGACCGGCACCCTCCAGCATGCGTCGCCCGCAGGATGCCCCTCGGAGACCACGGGAGACGGAGAGACCCGGACCCTCCAGCATGCGACGCCCGCAGGATGCCCCTCGCACACCACGGGAGACGGAGAGACCCGGACCCTCCAGCATGCGACGCCCGCAGGATGCCCCTCGCACACCACGGGAGACGGAGAGACCTGGAGCAACAGGGAGACGACACCCCCGTCACGTGCGGGAGCGACCACCCAGCGATGAGGGGGGCAGCCACAGGCCCCCGTCACATCCGAGCCAGGACAGCACTACCCAGGACACCACTATCCAGGACACCCCTACCCGGGACACCACTACCCGGGACAGCACTACCCAGGACACCCCTACCCGGGACAGCACTACCCGGGACAGCACTACCCGGGACAGCACTACCCGGGACAGCACTACCCGGGACAGCACTACCCGGGACAGCACTACCCGGGACAGCCCTACCCGGGACAGCACTACCCGGGACAGCACTACCCGGGACAGCACTACCCGGGACAGCACTACCCGGGACAGCACTACCCGGGACAGCACTACCCGGGACAGCACTACCCGGGACAGCACTACCCAGGACACCCCTACCCGGGAAGACGAAATACCGGACAGTGACTCAGAGTGGATGGGTGGAGACGAACCCCCACCCCAAAGTGCCATGGAGTCAGAGTGGGACGAAGAGCACGACACAACGCCACTGCTGTCACCAACACCCTCCACCATCGCAGAAACACTCACCACGGTTGGGCACTTTAGTGATGAGGCGTCTGGTACACTCACTGGTGCGCACAACACAGCCGTCCCGGTACAGCAGGTGGAGGTAGGAGCAGCAGAGGGACCGGGCGGTCGGAGGGCAGCCCAGGCCAAGCGAACATCTGCCGCCCAGATGGATCCCGGGTTCCTGCAGTTACCACACCCACACAAAGATCCGATGCAACCACCGACACGGAGACGAGCGAATAGGGTGACGGGTGGCTTGCGGCGGCTGCGGTCGCAGGTGGAGGAGTCCACCCGCGTCCAGGAGCTGGGAGTGGTCCCGGTCATGCGTGCCACCCAGGCTGACACCGCACGGGTGGCGTCCGCGGTGGAGGCAATGGGTGCGACGGTGTCAGACATGGGGAACGGTTTGCGAGGCCTGGGGCCTTCCGTGCAGGCGGCGTCTGTGGCCCAGGAAATGGCAGCCCTCTCACAGGAGGCCATGAGCCAGTGCCAGCGCCAGATGGCAGAGGCGCTCAACGCCATAGCCCAGTCTCAGCAGGCCATGGCCCAGTCTCTGCAGGCCATGGCCCAGTCTCTGCAGGCCATGGCCCAGTCTCAGCAGGCCATGGCCCAGTCTCAGCAGGCCATCGCTGAGGGCATCGGCGCCAGTGGCCATGTGCGAGCCGGCGTCGCACTGTCACAGACAGGGTTTGACAACCCCCTGGGCTCCATGGCTGCAAACCTGCAGACCCCTGTCGATACCAGCACGGGCCTCCAGGACTGGCAGCGCCAGATGTCGGGGGCGCGTCGGATGGCCAGTCCGTTCGCATCCCCCACCCATGTAGAGGCCTGGGGGCCATCGGGCACCTCGAGGGAGGAGGAGGTGGTGTGGTCCGTCCCGGCTCCCTCTGTAGGGGAGGTCCCGGTACACCGCGACACCTCGGACTCCCCCCCTTCCGTCCCAGGTGCATCGGGTGGGCAACGGGCAGGACAGGCTGGCAGCTCGCCATCCCAGTCGCCCGGGCCACAGCCTGGCCCATCTAGGCCAGGATGCCCCAGGAAACGGCCGCCAAAGGGATCCAGTGTCAGAGGGCAGGAATCACAGGAGTCCACCTCCAGTTCTGCTGTACCGTCTGGGGAACCACGTAGACGTAGTCAAAGAGCCCGTAAGGCCAAACAATTAGACACTGAGTAAGTTGGCACGGGTGCAGGGCACAGATGAGTTTTAGGGGCTAGGGCACGTGCATGAACTCCTTTGGTTATTAAAGTCAATGTTACACCTACCGAAGCTGCCTTTGTGCTCTGTCCAAAGCGTGCGGGTGTGTCATGTACGTTGAGCGCAAGTGTGTGTGTGACGGGTGGTCTTACCTCAGCCCCAGGTGAGTCTGCCCCCTTCTCCCTGGGCCGCCATCAACATCCCCCGGGCAGAGGACGGGACCGTGCGCTGCAGTGTCACAGCCGCATGCAGGGATGGTCCGGGTGGATGGTGGTACTGTGGCCATGGGTCAGACATAGTCCAACGATGTAGAGCCAGGAGCTCATCGCAGGGCGGGTTGTCATCATCCTCCATGGCCTGCGATAGACACGCGTCCACCCGCAACTGGGTGAGCCCGGCCCGTTGTGCCGCCGGTGGATCGGCAATTGGGGGGGGGGGGGGGGTGTGCATGCGGGTGGGGTGTGTGGGGTTGGGGAGGGGGGTGAGGGTGCTGGGTGGGTGGATGGGTGGGGGGTGTGGGTGGTCGGCTGTTGCCATGGTGTGCGGTCTGTGGCCATACTACCCGATTCCCACGCCCATCTAGTCAGTGAAGCGGGTGGCTATCAGTCTGTCCCGTGCCCGCTGGGCCAGCCGGTAACGGTGGACAGCCACCCGCCTGTGTCTACCCCGTCTGCCCTGACCATTGCCCCCATCCCCCTCATCTGGGGAGGACTGGGCCTCTTCCTGCTGCTCCTCCACTCCGCCCTCCTCTGCCTGCGGCACATCGCCCCTCTGCTGGGCTATGTTGTGCAGGACGCAGCACACCACAATGATGCGGCCGACCCTATCTGACCGATACTGGAGGGCGCCCCCAGAGAGGTCCAGGCACCTGAAACGCATCTTCAGCACGCCAAAGCACCTCTCTATCACTCCCCTTGTCGCTACATGGGCATCATTGTAGCGGGTCTCCGCCTCATTGCGTGGCCTCCGTATAGGCGTCATCAGCCACGATCGCAATGGGTAGCCCCTGTCGCCCAGCAACCAGCCCCTCAGCCGGGGATGGCGTCCCTCGTACATGCCGGGGATGGATGACCGCGACAACACGAATGAGTCGTGTACACTGCCTGGGTGACGGGCGCAGACGTGCAGGATCATCATGCGGCGGTCGCAGACCACCTGTACGTTCATCGAATAGGTCCCCTTCCTATTAGTGAATACGGCCCTGTTATCTGCAGGTGGCCGCACGGCGACGTGCATCCCATCGATCGCGCCCTGGACCATGGGGAACCCGGCCACGGCAGAGAAGCCCACGGCCCGGGCATCTTGGCTGGCCCGGTCCACGGGGAAGCGGATGTAGCGGTGCGCCATGGCATAAAGGGCATCTGTCGCTGCCCGGATGCACCGATGCACCGATGTCTGCGATATGCCGGACAGGTCCCCACTCGGTGCCTGGAATGACCCCGTTGCATAAAAGTTCAGGGCCACCGTAACCTTGACGGACACGGGGAGAGGGTGTCCCCCGCCAGTGCCACACGGTGACAGGTGTGCCAGCAGGTGGCAGATGTGTGCCACGGTTTCCCGGCTCATCCGGAGTCTCCTCCTGCATTCCCGGTCCGTGAGGTCCTGGTATGACTGCCGGGGCCGGTACACACGGGGCGCCCTCGGGTGCCTCCGTTGCCGTGGGGCCGCGACGTCCTCCTCCCCCTCCTCGTCCTGTCGGTCAGGTGTCCCTCCAGCCTGGGCGGCTGCCGCCTGCCCCTCTGCGGCAGCCTGCGCCGCCTCTCTGGCACGCTCCTCCTCCTCCTCCTCCTCCTCATCCAGGGCAACATAGACATGAGCGGCTGCCACCACGGCGGCCAACATCGCTGGATGGTCTGAAAACATGACGGCCTGGTGGGGGGGGAGGGGAACGACGACATGTCATCATTGCCCAAATCCCCTCCTCCCCCCAGCCAGGTGGCATGGACCGCATGGGTCCAACTGTTGGAGGCTGGCACCTGGCCAGGTGGACCAACTCATTTGCCCTCCCATCACCCTCCTCGGCACGGACCCCCTCCCCAACCTCCACCCCAGCACGGACCCCCCCCCCAACCCCCAACCTCCACCCCGGCACGGACCCCCTCCCCAACCTCCACCCCAGCACGGACCCCCCCCCCAACCTCCACCCCGGCACGGACCCCCTCCCCAACCTCCACCCCAGCACGGACCCCCACCCAACCCCCAACCTCCACCCCGGCACGGACCCCCTCCCCAACCTCCACTCCAGCACGGACCCCCCCCCGACCCCCAACCTCCACCCCGGCACGGACCCCCTCCACAACCTCCACCCCAGCACGGACCCCCTCCCCAACCTCCACCCCAGCACGGACCCCCCCCCAACCCCCAACCTCCACCCCGGCACGGACCCCCTCCCCAACCTCCACCCCGGCACAGACCCCCTCCACAACCTCCACCCCAGCACGGACCCCCTCCCCAACCTCCACCCCAGCACGGACCCCCCCCAACCCCCAACCTCCACCCCGGCACGGACCCCCTCCCCAACCTCCACCCCAGCACGGACCCCCCCCAACCCCCTACCTCCACCCCGGCACGGACCCCCTCCCCAACCTCCACCCCGGCACGGACCCCCTCCCCAACCTACACCCCAGCACGGACCCCCCCCCCAACCCCCAACCTCCACCCCGGCACGGACCCCCTCCCCAACCTCCACCCCAGCACGGACCCCCCCCAACCCCCAACCTCCACCCCGGCACGGACCCCCTCCACAGCCTCCACCCCAGCACGGACCCCCTCCCCAACCTCCACCCCAGCACGGACCCCCCCCCCAACCCCCAACCTCCACCCCGGCACGGACCCCCTCCCCAACCTCCACCCCAGCACGGACCCCCCCCCCAACCCCCAACCTCCACCCCGGCACGGACACCCTCCCCAACCTCCACCCCAGCACGGACCCCCCCCCCCCAACCCCCAACCTCCACCCCGGCACGGACACCCTCCCCAACCTCCACCCCAGCACGGACCCCCCCCCAACCCCCAACCTCCACCCCAGCACGGACCCCCTCCCCAACCTCCACCCCAGCACGGACCCCCCCCCAACCCCCAACCTCCACCCCGGCACGGACCCCCTCCCCAACCTCCACCCCAGCACGGACCCCCCCCCAACCTCCATCCCAGCACGGACCCCCCCCAACCCCCAACCTCCACCCCGGCACGGACCCCCCCCAACCCCCAACCTCCACCCCGGCACGGACCCCCTCCCGGCACTCCCCCGGAGCCCAGCCTACTCTAACCACGCCCCCCCCCCCCGCCGCACACACACACACACAAGCCGAGACACACCTCTCCTCACGCAATCAGTCTGCGGCCACGCCATTTCCTGCCCAGAGCCAACCCCCCAGGCCGTCACTCACCTCCTCGCTGGTCGGCGTGAGCCTGGAGCACCGGGTCACGCCGATGAAAAGGAGGTTTGATTCACGTCGACGTGAACGGTCATCACGTCGACGGGACTTCGGCCCATCCGGGAGGGAGAATATCGGCAGGCCGAAAATCGGCTGCCTTGCGCAGACCCGTGACATTCTCCGCGGCAGCGGCGCCATTAACACCCCGCTGACTTTTCTCCCTTCGGAGACTTCGGCGGGGGCGGGGGCGGGATTCACGGCGGCCAACGGCCATTCTCCGACTCGGCGGGGGGTCGGAGAATGACGCCCCATAACTTGAGCACAGAAACTGAGATTGACACTCTAGTGCAGTACTGAGGGAGTGCTGTGTTGTTGGAGGTACCGTCTTTTGGATAAGGCATTAAACCCGGTCTGCCCTCTTAGTACTATTTCGAGACGAGCAGGTGAGTTCTCGCCAATATTTATCCCTCAATCAACATCACAAAAACAATCATGAAGATATTCTTTATATTAAATAATGATTTTTAATCCTCTGGCAGGAAATCTGAATTGAACTTTTAAAAACAGAGACTAAAGTGACTTGAACTCACAGACCAAGATTGCTAACCCCAATTTGCATTACTATATATTTCACATTCCAATTCATTGGAGTAGTCAGTCCGCAAAACTTCAAGGGAGCATGGAGGGTTCCCACCTCCAGTTTCATTGGCAATGCCTCTATGAGGTATTCAACTATTGGAGATGGGCCATTAAGACTAATCACTTGGATAATGGGACCCTGGCTAGGTTAGCGTTCAGACATGAGCTAATCAAGTCACCTGTGGAATACATGGACAATGTCTTTCTTTGTTAAATCACTCCGGTAGTTGGGGAAAGAAGGTCACATGACAAACCAACCCTTTGCATGTTTTAAGCATGTGTTTTCTCAGCAGAACAAAGGACCAGCAGTTTAAGGAGCAAATCTAAGTAGGGTCCCTCCTGCCAACTTTTGTTTCTAACCCACCTGGTAATCTTTGTGCCCTGTTTGCTCACTGTGATAATCCAGGGACAGGGATTTCTCAAAAGAATCCAACACAGCACTACCATTTCCCAAACAACCACCAACTCAGTCATCTACACCTGTAAATCGGAAGCATTGAGACCCTCAAATTCAGCCTGAAGCCAGCCAAGTCACCAAACTACAAACTGGATACTCTTTTCATGGACTCTATTTGGCCAACCTATCACTCCCCCCTCTGTGAGCTGTATTTATGTGTGTGCGAGTATGTATGTGTGCGAAAGTCAGCGTATTTTATTATTTTGCAAGTACAATAAAGCTAACGGGCGGAATTCTCCCCCCCCCCCCCCCAACGCCGAGTGGGAGAATCGCCCCGGCCCGCGTGAGTCCCGCCACGCCGGCCCGCGATTCTCCCACCCCCCCCCAAACCGGTGCGGCGCGAATCACGGCTGGCCGCTGGGAGAATCGCCGCTTGCCGTTGGTAATGGGCGAGCGGCGATTCTCCGGCCCGGATGGGCCGAGCGGCCTGCCCAACACGACAGATTCCCGCCGGTGCCGTCCACGCCTGGTCGCTGCCGGCGGGAACAGCGCGAGAACGCTGGGGGGGGGGGGGGGGTGTTCCTGCACCGGGGGGGAGCTCAAAAGGGGTCTGACCCGCGATCGGTGCCAACCGATTGGCGGGCCGGCCTCTCTGAAAGCGGATCTCCTTTCCTCCGCGCCCCGTAAGATCCGTCTGACATCTTCTTGCAGGGCGGCCGCGGGGAATACGGCAACCGCGCATGCGTGGGTGACGTCATTTACACGGGGCCGGTTGTGTCATTTACGCGGCACCGCTTTTACGCCACGCCAAGGCCCGGCACGCGTAAATGACGTGGCACCGCTCCTAGCCCCCCGGGGGCGGGAGAATAGGGGGCTGGGAACGGCCTCTGACACCGGAGTGAAACACTCCGATTTTCACTCTGGCATCTGGATTTAGTCTCCCGATGGGAGAGTTGCGCCCAGACTCTTTCTTTGTTAAACTCAAGAAACCCTATCCAATTTTGTTTTATGATAACAGTGCGTAAACAGCTAGGTACTCAATGAATTGGCAAGTGCATCCTTTACACACAAAAGAAACAAGGAGAGGGCAGCACGGTGGCGCAGTGGTTAGCACTGCAGTCTCACGGCGCCGAGGTCCTAGTTTCGATCCCGGCCCCGGGTCACTGTCTGTGTGGAGTTTGCACATTCTCCCCGTGTCTGCGTGGGTCTCGCCCTCACAACCCAAAGATGTGCAGGTTAGGTGGATTGGCCTCGCTAAATTGCCCCTTAATTGGAAAAAATGAATTGGGTACACTAAAAATTATTATTTTTTGAATGAGGAGAGGGAAAAGAGGGGAGCCATTCAACCCCTCAACACCTGGTCCGAACACCAAATTATCTGAGTCATTATCACATTGCTGTTTGTGGGATCTTGCTGTGCGCAAATTGGCTGCTGTGTTTCCTGCATTACAATGGTACTTTCACTTCAACGATGTACTTCATTGGCTGTAAAGCACTTTGGGAGATCCTGAGATTCAAAAGGTGCTATAGCAATGCAAGACTTTATGTAATTCCATTTACCCGCTTGGTTTCCCCCCCATTTGTCTTCGTATCTGAACCGAACATGTATCTATCCATCTCAGTTTGGAAATATTTTGCTGTTCCCCTTGCCTCAACAACGTTTTATTCCCTGGGGAGATTGTTCCAGATTTCCACTACCTCTTGGGTGTTTTCACTGCGACTGAGTAAAAGTCACATGGAGACAGGATTGTCCTGAATAACCTGGGAGGGATGGTGCTTGAGTGAGATACTAGTCCCAGATTCCAGACTGCTGCAAAGATGGCACCAACTGTCCCGAGAGCTTCAACTGTCCTGAGTGACAAAGGAAAATAAACCTTGCATTTATTTAGCGCTTTTCAACACCACCGGACATCTCAAAGCATTTTACAGCTAATGACACATTTGTCCTAATTATTGTTGTAATGTAGGAAACAAGACCAGCCAATCTATGCACAGCAAGCTCCCACAAACAACAATGTGATAATGATCCAGATAATCTGTTTTTGAGGTGTTGCTTGAGGGATAGGTATTGGCCAGAATATCAGGGATTACATCCCAGCTCCTCCTCAAACGAGCTAAAGACCCAAGCAGAGAGACGGGATCTCGGTTTAACATTTCATCCGAAAGACGGCACCTCCGATAGTGCAGCACTCCCTCCGTGCTGCATGGGCACCGTCAGCCTTGTTCTTTGTGCTCACACCCCTGGCGTGGAACCTCAACCTGGAAACGTGCGATTCAGCAGCAAGCGAGCTGCCCACTGAGCCGTGGCTGACACTCAAAAGCATCGCATCAGAAAAGTAAAAGGGATAAACGCTTAGGCGGAGAAAGCCAAGAGGACGACATGTACAAATGTACAAGCAGCTGTTCAGGATAGCAGCGTGCTGCGGAACAAACTTATCCGACTTTCTTTCATAATGAATCCTCTAAGGCATTCAGCTATGTCAAATCTGCTGATACTTAATCTCACTTGTTGCTCAACTCTATTTATATAGCCAATTAGTTCCTAAACCCACCCCCCATCCCTATCTCCGTTTATTGACTAGTGTTCTAAGTGTATACTCAGAGGTCCTTAAACGGGGACACAATGGCAATTAGATGACTGATTTAATTTCCAGTCATTTTTGGCTAGTGGGGGTGTCTGCTGGGATTCTGGAGCAATTCAAGTTTCCAATAATCTGTCATTGTTTGGAGATGAACTGTAAAAGGACACAAGTTCTTTAGAATTTTGAAAATGTTGGTTTTTCACAAGCAGAATCTACCAAATATCCTGCCAGCCTGTCAGTGACACTGAAGAACCCTCAGTGATGATTTACCATGCTTAGAACCTCGCAAAAGTATCGATCAAATCTTCAGGTTTGCCGGTCGGGTGTTCTGTGTTACCGTTCCTTTACCAACTTAACCTACAGACCGGCTCACCAGCAGCAACTGGAACTCAAAGAAAAATGAGCATTTCTATACCTTTCATTCCCGTCAGACATCTGAAAGCCAATGCTTTACCTTTGAAGTGTGGTCACTGTTGTAATGTAGGTAATCTGCCGCCATTTTACGCAGAGCAAGATCCCACGAACAACAATGTGATAGATGGCCCAGGTAGTGTTTTTTCTTTGTGATGTTGAGTGATGGATAAATACTGACCAGAAAAGCAGGGAGAACTCTCCTGCTCTTCTTCAATATAGTACCAGGGGATCTTTGACATCCACCGAAGCGGGCAGATGGGTCCTTGCTCATCTGGAAGATGGTATCTCTGACAGTGCAGCACTCCCTCAGCATTGCATTGGAGTGTAACTGTTGATTTTTGTGTTCAAGACCTAAAGTAGGACTCAAGCCCAGCACCTCGTGACACAGAAGCAAGAATGCTACCAATTGACACACTGAAGGGCATGAAGAGAACGAACATGAGTATGTGCTCGGTCTGCCTCATCTGCCTGTAAGCACGGAAGAGATGTTGGATGGATTCACTTCACCCACTCCCTGTGACAGTGAGTTCCACATTCTCTGGGTTTTTGGGAGCCTCTGAGATACCTGGTAAGTTCAATGAAGATGGCATCAATGTGTTCACTCAGTCAAGCAGAGCCCCATTTCATCATCAAACTATCCAGCGATACTCCTCTGAATTGTATACAGCACACCCTATCACCTGCCAGGTAGCAAATGCTCGGAATCTGTCATCCATCAGAAAGATGCACATCTTGGGCGGGATTCTCCGTAATCGGCGCGATGTCCGCCGACCGGCGCCAAAAACGGTGCAAATCAATCCGGCATCGCGCCGCCCCAAAGGTGCGGAATTCTCCACATCTTGAGGGGCTGAGCCCTTACCTTGAGGGGCTAGGCCCGCGCCGGACTGATTTCCGCCCGCCAGTTGGCAGGAAAGGCCTTTGGTGCCCTGCCAGCCGGTGCAGAAATGACTTTGCCGGGCGGCGCAAGCGCGGGAGCGTCAGCGGCCACTCACGGCATCCCCGCGCATGCGCAGTGGGGGGGGGGGTCTCTTCCGCCTCCGCCATAGTGGAGGCCATGGCAAAGGCGGAAGGAAAAGAGTGCCCCCACGGCACAGGCCCGCCCGCGGATCGGTGGGCCCCGATCACGGGCCAGGCCACCGTGGGGGCACCCCCCGGGGCCAGATCTCCCCCCCCCCCAGGACCCCGGAGCCTGCCCGCGCTGCCTTGTCCCGCCGGTAAGAGAGGTGGTTTGATTCTCGCCGGCGGGTCAGGCATTCCAGCAGCGGGACTTCGGCCCATCGCGGGCCGGAGAATCGCCGGGGTGGGTGGGGGCCCGCCAACCGGCGCGGCGTGATTCCCACCCCCGCCGAATATCCGGTGCCGGAGAATTCGGCAACCGGCGGGGGCGGGATTCACGGCAGCTCCCGGCGATTCACCGACCCGGCGGGGAGTCGGAGAATCCCGCCCCTTATTTTCATTTGTGGCGCTACAGCCTGGCGGCAGGGAGAAAGAGGCAGGTGAGAAAGGGGTTGATGGGATTTAAAAGGCAGCTCTGTTATATCCCTCGGCTGGACTCGCAATATTGTGAAAAGGCCATTAAGTGCAGGAGGCAGCTCTGTGGTTGCAGCAGTGCAGGTAAAAGAGAGTCGAATGTGGTTTTGGCAATGAGGTGCGAGTGTTAACAGGCCTGCCCAGTGATTCAGATGAACGAGCAGCAACCAAGAGAGAAACTGTGCCAGATTAGAAGGCAGGAGGAAATGATGCTAACAAAAAAAGGACGTCACAGCAAGGATCTGGCATTGTTGGTTTGACAGGCAATTAACGGAGAAGGGCAGTTATAAAAGAAGACGTACAGCCCTGTAATCCAGCACAGACAGACAAAAAGGAAGAGAGTGAATATACGGGATACCTTTGACACCAAACATATCTTTCCACCATCTCTCGAACAGTTTTTTCTGGTTTGCTAAATCACCGTGCAGATTATTTGTTCTTGGTATTTAATCAGAAGATTGAACACAAGGTTGTCTATGGCTGACAAACGGGGACACGATGGGCTGAATGGCCTCCTTCTGTGCTGTCAACATTCTGTGATGCTATAAAAATAGAGTGGATGCTGAAAATCTGAAACCAAAGCAGAAAATGCTGGAATTCCCATGACTGGACAGAGTCAATAGGGAGAAACTGTTCCATTTGAGGGCAGGTTCAAGGACACCGATTTAAGGTGATTGGCAGATTATCATAGAATTTACAGTGTAGAAGGAGGCCATTCGGCCCATCGAGTCTGCACCAGCTCTTGGAAAGAGCACCCTTCCCAAGGTCAACACCTCCACCCTATCCCCATAACCCAGTAACCCCACCCAACACTAAGAGCAATTTTGGACACTAAGGGCAATTTATCATGGCCAATCCACCTAACCTGCACATCTTTGGACTGTGGGAGGAAACCGGAGCACCCGGAGGAAACCCACGCACACACGGGGAGGATGTGTAGACTCCGCACAGACAGTGACCCAAGCCGGAATCGAACCTGAGACCCTGGAGCTGTGGAGCATTTGTGCTATCCACAATGCTACCGTGCTGCCCTCAGCAGATGAAGGCGACACAAGGAGTTTTATTTTACTCAGAGTGTTTAGGACCAGGAATGCACAGTCTGAGCATGTGGTGGAGACAAATTCAATTGAGGCATCCAAAAGGGAATTAGATAAGCACCAGAAAAAAGAAAACTTGCAGAGCTATGGGAAAAAAGACGGCGAGTGGGACTAACTAAATTTTTCTTGCAGAGTTGGCACTGGCTCGATGGGCCGAATGGCCTGCATGTGTGCCTTAACCTCTACGATTGTGCGATTCCTTTACCCAGCCTGAGACTCATTGTGAAAGAGAGTTCACTGGTTATTGTATCTGGTGCTGCTAATGCTAATTGGACTCTTTCCTTCCTCTGGCTCTTGTTAACTGTAGCTGGGCCTGTCAGATTAGCACAACCAAGTTCGCACAGTCCAGAGTCAACACAGCTCTGTTTGGTGACCCTGCCGACCATCCCATGACCCTTTGTTCCAACAGCCGTAAAATCTTGGCTCAGAGGGAGCAGCTTTATTTTGAATAGTCAATCGTGCAACCTCTGACCTACGGGAGTAGTGAACATTGACAACTTGGCCCTGGGTTGCGTTCCAATTGGACTTAAAACGGCCATTACGGAGAAAGTCCAGGCACAGCAGACAATCCAAATACCACATTATCTGCTGGTCTGACTTTCACCGAGAAACATACACGAGAAAAATCTCTTGCATCCTGACAGCTGGTCGGCAAATATGATAGAGTCACATATGGCACAGGAGGTGACCATTTGGCCCATCATTTCGATGCTGGCTCTCGCATGGAGCAATTGCAGTCAGTGCCATTCCTCTGCGCTTTTTTAAATAAATTTAGAGTACTCAATTCATTTTTTCCAATTAAGGGGCAATTTAGCGTGGCCAATCCACCTACCCTGCACATCTTTGGGTTGTGGGGGCGAAACTCACGCAAACACGGGGAGAATGTGCAAATTCCCCACGGACAGTGACCCAGAGCCAGGATCGAACCTGGGACCTCGATGCCTTGAGGCAGCAGTGCTAACCACTGCGCCACCGTGCCGCCCTTTCCTCCGCTCTTATTGAGTGGCTGGCTCCCCTATAACTTAGCAACCACAGGAAAACACTGTTACAGCTCGACTGGAACACAGGAGCCGATGACAGAATTGGTCCAGAAAGTCAATCTGGGTCACAACTGCAGACACCTGCCCCCCCCCCCCCCCCCCCCCACCTCCCCCTCCAAGCTTTAGAAATAGAACTGTGCAGCTTTCAACTTCGACCACTCAAGATTAATTCAAACCGTCAATCTTTACACATGAAAGAGCTCTTTGATGAAGATGATCCCTCTCAAACAGACTTGTTAAATTAACTCAACTGCTGTGCAATAAGCCGAGTAGTTACTGAACTAAAAGAACATCATTAAGGGGAAAACAGGAGTTAGAATGTCTGAGTGTAGCTGTCGCTCACAAGTAGCTATGGGCGTTTATATATATTTTTTTTAAAGGGACAATGAAAGCTTACTGAATTCAATCAACGGAACCAGGTTTTGAGTGAGTTGGCCAGTTCAGTTCATTTGCCAGTGCACCACACCAAATAAGCTGAAAGCAAGAAGCATCTTACCTTGGGCTCACATTTCTTGTGACTTGCTAACTTGCAGACTGGAGGAGAGAAAAAAGAAAAGCAAACGCAAGGTTAATATTGGTGAAAGACCGGCTGCAACTATTGATAAGATTGTAGACGCCTCAGACTGCTGGGCGCTTTCCAAAGCTTCCCCTCAACATCCTCATGCTATGTTAGCAATGATCAACTTGGCTGAGAAGTGAAGTCCTGCACTGCATTACCAACACAAGAGGAATGCAGGCGATTTCTCAACCACTGTAGCAGATAGTATAGCAGAAATTGATACGCATCTGTGGATTTCCAGAGGTGGTTGCATTGAGATGTGTCATCTCAAAGCTGGTGTCCTTTTAATCAGAATACTACAAAAAGGGTCATTTTAATGGTTGATACAGACATCTTCCATCACCCCAGAGCTTTCTTAGGCTCAAAGTGATATTGTACAGTTTATGTCCTGCACTTTGCAGAAATGATTGTGGAAAGTGTCGGGGATACTCCATGACGAATATACGTTCTTAAATATGTGAATTATTAGATCACAAAGTGGCACATAGCAATGCCACCATTGGAGGCTGGGTCAGCACAGCTAATGGAGGCCTACAGTCACAACTAATGGAGGCCAAGTGTAGTTAATGGAGGATTAGTCAGCAAAACCAATACAGAGAAAATTGCATCAACAAAGCACATCTAAAAGTTTCAATAATGCAATTTAAGAAAAAGAGAACAGGCCTGTTTCAGGCCTCGAGCCGTGCTCTGCTTTTAGTGGGGCCTGTGTTCTGGGCGACGCCTCACTCAAAATCATTGTTTAGGAGGAGATAGTAGCATAGTGATAATGTCACTGGACTAGTAATCTTGGAGCCCAGGGAAATGATCTGGAGACATGGGTTCAAATCCCACCACGACAGCTGGTGGAATTTAAATTCAATTAATAAAATCTGGAACATAAGAACTAGGAACAGGAGTAGGCCATCTGGCCCCTCGAGCCTGCTCCGCCATTCAATGAGATCATGGCTGATCTTTGTGGACTCAGCTCCACTCTCCGGCCCGTACACCATATCCCCGAATCCCTTTATTCTTTAGAAAGGCATCTAACTTTTTCTTAAAAACATTTAAAGAAGGAGCCTCAACTGCTTCACTGGGCAAGGAATTCCAGAGATTCACAACCCTTTGGGTGAAGAAGTTCCTCCTCCACTCCGTCCTAAATCTACCTCCCCTTATTTTGAGGCTATGCCCTCTAGTTCTGCTTTCCCCGACCAGTGGAAGCAACCTGCCCGCATCTATCCTATCTATTCCCTTCATAATTTTATATGTCTCAATAAGATCCCCCCGCATCCTTCTAAATTCCAATGAGTACAGTCCCAGCCTACTCAACCTCTCGTCATAATCTAATCCCCTCAACTCTGGGATCAACCTAGTGAATTTCCTCTGCACTCCCTCCAGTGCCAATATGTCCTTTCTCAGGTAAGGAGACCAAAACTGAACACAATACTCCAGATGCAGCCTCACCAACACCCTATACAATTGCAGCATAACCTCACTAGTCTTGAACTCCATCCCTCTAGCAATGAAAGACAAAACCCGATTAGCCTTCTTAATCACCTGTTGCACCTGCACACCAACTTTTTGCGACTCGTGCACCAGCACACCCAGGTCCCTCTGCACAGCAGCATGTTTTAACATCTTACCGTTTAAATAATAATCCATTCTGCTGTTATTCCTCCCAAAATGGATAGCCTCACACTTGGCAACATTGAATTCCATCTGCCAGATCCTAGCCCATTCACCTAACCTATCCAAACCCTTCTGCAGACTTCCGGTATCCTCTGCCCTTTTTGCTTTACCACTCATCTTAGTGTCGTCTGCAAACATTGACACATTGCACTTGGTCCCCAACTCCAAATCGTCTATGTAAATTGTGAACAACTGCGGGCCCAACACTGATCCTTGAGGGACCCCACTAGTTACAGGTTGCCAACCAGAGAAACACCCATTTATCCCCACTCTCTGCTTTCTGTTAGTTAACCAATCCTCTACCCATGCTACCACTTTACCCTCAATGCCATGCATCTTTAGTTTATGTAGAACATATAGAGCTAGTCTCAGGAATTGGATATGGATTGGATTTGTTTATTGTCACGTGTACCGAGGTACAGTGAAAAGTATTTTTCTGCGAGCAGCTCAACAGATCATTAAGTACATGAGAAGAAAAGGGAATAAAAGAAAATACATAATAGGGCAACACAACATATACAATGTAACTACATAAGCACTGGCATCGGATGAAGCATACAGGGTGTAGTGTTAATGAGGTCAGAAAATAAGAGGGTAATTTAGGAGTCTGGTGACAGTGGGGAAGAAGCTGTTTTTGAGTCTGTTCGTGCGTGTTCTCAGACTTCTGTATCTCTTGCCCGATGGAAGAAGTTGGAAGAGTGAGTAAGCCGGGTGGGAGGGATCTTTAATTATACTGCCCACTTTCCCCAGGCAGCGGGAGGTGTAGATGGAGTCAATGGATGGGAGGCAGGTTCGTGTGATGGACTGGGCGGTGTTCACGACTCTCTGAAGTTTCTTGCGGTCTTGGGCCGAGCAGTTGCCATACCAGGCTGTGATGCAGCCCGATAGGATGCTTTCTATGGTGCATCTGTAAAAGTTGGTACGGGTTAATGTGGACATGCCGAATTTCCTTAGTTTCCTGAGGAAGTATAGGCACTATTGTGCTTTCTTGGTGGTACCATCGACATGGGTGGACCAGGATAAATTTTTGGAGACGTGCACCCCTAGGAATTTGAAACTGCTAACCATCTCCACCTCGGCCCCGTTGATGCTGACAGGGGTGTGTACAATACTTTGCTTCCTGAAGTCAATGACCAGCTCTTTAGTTTTGCTGGCATTGAGGGATAGATTGTTGTCGCTGCACCACTCCACTAGGTTCTTTATCTCCAGCCTGTATTCTGACTCGTCGTTATTCGAGATCCGGCCCACTATGGTCGTATCGTCAGCAAACTTGTAGATGGAGTTGGGACCAAGTTTTGCCACGCAGTCGTGTGTGTACAGGGAGTAGAGTAGGGGGCTAAGTACGCAGCCTTGCGGGGCCCCGGTATTGAGGACTATTGTGGAGGAGGTGTTTTGTTCATTCTTACTGATTGTGGTCTGTTGGTCAGAAAATCGAGGATCCAGTTGCAGAGTGGGGAGCCAAGCCCTAGGTTTTGGAGCTGTGATATGAGCTTGGCTGGATGACCGTGATTGCTGTAAAAACCCATCTAGTTCACGAATGCCCTTCAGGGAAGGAAATCTGCCGTCCTTACCCGTCTGGCCTACATGTGACACCAGATCCACAGCAATGTGGTTGACTCGGAAATGGCCTAGCGAACCACTCAGTTCAAGGGATGGGTGTGCAACAAATGCTGGCCCAGCCAGCAACATGCGCATCCCATGAAAGAATACACAGAAAAAGAAAATAAGGATTGCTCCCAATTCCTTTAGAATTTGCACATTTTAATAAGCCTGTCCCTGCCAGGAGAGCAACCTCATATTCTGCTCTATGTGGGTGAAAGTTCCAGGCCTCCATTAGCGGGAGCCTCACTCAATTTACTGATCGTGGTCCTGAAGGGGCACACAGCCAGAGACCATGGAAAGGTTGTTTGTGGAGTGATTTAGGAGGAATACAAAAGGGGGGCTGTTTTCACACTGGAGAACAAGAATAATTGGCTACATATTCAAGTCAAGTTGGCCTTTATAACTAAGGTAAAGCACAATGTGCGCACCATTCCAGTCTGGATTAGTCATTAGCACTGTGCTATATCATAAATCGTCCATGGAAGGAGCTGATGATTATTTCTGACATTCCCCCTCAGCTGACAATTGTTAGAAACGTAACCAGTGAGTCCACCCTTTCTTTCTGCGTCAAGCCTATTATTTGTTAACAGTGTGTTCTTAATTAGAATTCTGCTCCACTGTGTGTGTGCCAGGCCCTCCATCAGCCGTATGGCCTGTGTACTGCGTTGGGGGCTGGGTTTATAGGGAAGGCTGAAGCCATTGTCTTCGGTCCCCATCGCAAGCTCCATACTTGAGCCACCGACTCCATCCCTCTCCCTGGAAGTTGCCGAGGCCAAGCCAAACAGTTCGCAACCTTAATTACTATTTCACCCCAAGTTGAGTTTCCACTCACATATCTCAAAGGCCGCCTATTTCCACTTCTGTAACAACACCCAACTTCGCCCTTGTCTCAGTTCATCTATTGCTGAAACTCTCGATCATGATAACCTCCAGAATCGAATATTCCAGCACATCCCTGGCTGGTCTCCCATATTCTACCCTCAGGAAGCTTTAGGTCATCCAAGATTCTGCTGCCCATGTCTTAACTCGCGCCAAGTTCTGTTCCCCTATCGCCCACTGTGCTCATTGACCTACACTGACTCCCAGTCAAGCAACGTCTTGATTTTAAAATTCTCATCCCTGTTTTCAAATCCCTCCATTACCTCGCCC
The DNA here is from genome assembly GCF_047496885.1 of Scyliorhinus torazame. NCBI lineage: Eukaryota > Metazoa > Chordata > Chondrichthyes > Carcharhiniformes > Scyliorhinidae > Scyliorhinus > Scyliorhinus torazame. Next base: position 27,228,815 of record NC_092738.1, read on the forward strand.
CTCTGGGCAGATATCCCATCCAGCACCAGAACTCTCATATCTCTGCACTCCTCTAATTCTGGACGCTTGATCATCCCCAATTTTAATTGCTCCATCATTGGTGGCCATGCCTTCAATTGCTTAAACCCTGGGCTCTGGAATTCCCTCCAAATATCTCTGCCTCTCCAGCTAACTTTCCGCCTTTCAGACACTCCTTGAAACCTATCTCTGACCAAGCTTTTGGTCATAGAGGTCTACAGCACAGAAAAGGCCCATCGCGGCTGCCTGGTCAAAAACAGCCACTTAACTATTCGAATCCCATTTTCCAGCTCTCGGCCCATCGCCTTATTTGCCTTGACATCGCAAGTGCACATCTAAATACTTAAAATGTTATGAGGGTCTCTGCCTCCACCACCCTTTCAGGCAGCGAGTTCCAGACTCTCACCACCCTCTGGGTAATAAGCTTTTCTTTACATCCACTCTAAACCTCCTGACCCTTACCTTAAATCTATACCCCTTGGTCATTGATCCTTCCACTAAAGTTTCTTCCTGTCCATTCTATCTATGCCCCTCATAATTTTATACATCTCAATCCTGTCTCCCCTTAGTCTCCTCTGCTCCAAGGAAAACAATCCAAGCCTTTCCAATCTCTCTTCATAGCTAAAACGCTCCATCCCAGGCAACATCCTGGTAAATCTCCTCTGCACCCTTTCCCGTGCTGTCACATCCCTCCTATAATGTGGATTCCAGAACTGCACACAATACTCATCTGACCTAATATTGCCTACGTGACTCAGTGTCACACTTTGTCGAATTAAGCTCGGGGCGGGATTCTCCGCAATCGGCGCGATGTCCGCCGACCGGCGCCAAAGACGGCGCGAATCAGTACGGCATCGCGCCACCCCAAAGGTGCGGAATTCTCCGTATCTTGAGGGGCCGAGCCCTCACCTTGAGGGGCTAGGCCCGTGCCGGACTGATTTCCGCCCCGCCGGCTGTCGGGAAAGGCCTTTGGCGCCCCGCCAGCTGGCACGGAAATGACTTTGCTGTGCGACGCATGCGCAGGAGCGTTAGCTCACGGCATCCCCGCGCATGCGCAGTGAAGACCATGGCGAAGGCGGAAGGAAAAAAAAGTGCCCCCACTGCACAGGCCCGCCCGTGGATCTGTGGGCCCCGATCGCGGGCCAGGCCACCGTGGGCGGGGGCCAGATCACCCCACGCCGCCCCCCAGGACCCCCGGGGCCCACCCGCGCCGCCTTGTCCCGCCGTTCAAAAGGTGGTTCAATCCACGCCGGCTGGCGTGGGTTGACAGCGGCGGGACTTCGGCCCATCGCGGACCGGAGAATCGCCGGGGGTGGGCCCGCCGACCAGTGCGATTTCCGCAGACCGGCGCGATTCCCGCCCCCGCCGAATCTCCGGTGGCGGAGAATTCGGGACACGGCGGGGGCGGGATTCACATCGGCCCCCGGCGATTCTCCAACCCGGCGGGGGGTCGGAGAATCGGGCCCCTGGTGTAGCACCTTGGGACATGTTAGTACATTGCAGGCACAAAACAAAACACTGCAGCCAGAATGACAGAGAGTGAGAGGGAGCGAGAGAGGTGGACAGCATGACCAGCTTTGTGGTTCTCAAAGTCTGTCGAAGCTTCCTCCCTTGGTGATGGAGATGAAATCACTCCAAATGCCCTTGAAATGGTGCAAGGGTTACAGGTAAAAGGAGCTCAGGTTCTTCCTTTCATCTGATCAGATTGTCAAGAAGATGCCTTCAGCAAGGAAACAGGCCATTCGGCCCAACTAGCCTATACTAGTCGTAGAGTTCCTATCGTGCAAGGAGCCATTCGGCCCATCGACTCTTTGAAAGAGCACTCCACCCAAGCCCGCTTCTCCACCCTATCCCCATAACCTAAACTACACATCCCTGGACACTTAGCGGTAATTTAGCATGGTCAATCTGCCTAACCTGCACATCTTTGGACTGTGGGAGGAAACTGGAGCACCCGGAGGAAACCCACGCAGACACGGGGAGAATATGCAAACTCCACACTGGTAGTTGTTATGGGGGACTTTAACTTTCCAAATATTGACTGGAAACGCTATAGTTGGAGTACTTTAGATGAGTCCGTTTTTGTCCAATCTGTGCAGGAGGGTTTCCTGACACAGTATGCAGATAGGCCAACGAGAGGCGAGGCCATATTGGATTTGGGACTGGGTAATGAACCAGGACAGGTGTTAGATTTGGAGGTAGGTGAGCACAATTCGATTACGTTTACTTTAGTGATGGAAAGGGATAGGTATATACCACAGGGCAAGAGTTATATCTGGGGGAACGGCAATTATAATGCGATGAGGCAAGACTTAGGATGCATCGGATGGAGAGGAAAACTACAGGGGATGGGCACAATGGAAATGTGGAGCCTGTTCAAAGAACAGCTACTGCATGTCCTTGATAAGTATGTACCTGTCAGGCAGGGAGGAACTGGTCAAACGAGGGAACCGTGGTTTACTAAAGCAGTCGAAACACTTGTCAAGGGGAAGAAGGAGGCTTATGTAAAGATGAGACATGAAGGTTCAGTTAGGGTGCTAGAGAGTTACAAGTTAGCGCGGAAGGACCTAAAGAGAGAGCTAAGAAGAGCCAGGAGGGGACATGAGAAGTCTTTGGCAGGTAGGATCAAGGATAACCCTAAAGCTTTTTATAGATATGTCAGGAATAAACGAATGACTAGGGTAAGAGTAGGGCCAGTCAAGGACAGTAGTCGGAAGTTGTGCGTGGAGTCCGAGGAGATAGAGGTGCTAAATGAATATTTTTCGTCAGTATACGACAGGAAAAAGACAATGTTGTCGAAGAGAATACTGAGATTCAGGCTACTAGACTAGAAGGGCTTGAGGTTCATAAGGAGGAGGTGTTAGCAATTCTGGAAAGTGTGAAAGTAGATAAGTCCCCTGGGCCGGATGGGATTTATCCTAGGATTCTCTGGGAAGCTAGGGAGGAGATTGCTGAGCCTTTGGCCTTGATCTTTAAGTCATCTTTGTCTACAGGAATAGTGCCAGAAGACTGGAGGATAGCAAATGTTGTCCCCTTGTTCAAGAAGGGGAGTAGAGACAACCCCGGTAACTATAGACCAGTGAGCCTTACTTCTGTTGTGGGCAAAGTCTTGGAAAGGTTTATAAGAGATAGGATGTATAATCATCTGGAAAGGAATAATTTGATTAGAGATAGTCAACACAGTTTTATGAAGGGTAGGTAGGTCATGCCTCACAAACCTTATTGAGTTCTTTGATAAGATGACCAAACAGGTGGATGAGGGTAAAGCAGTTGATGTGGTGTATATAGATTTCAGTAAAGTGTTTGATAAGGTTCCCCACGGTAGACTACTGCAGAAGATATGGAGGTATGGGATTCAGGGTGATTTAGCAGTTTGGATCAGAAATTGGCTAGCTGGAAGAAGACAAAGGGTGATGGTTGATGGGAAATGTTCAGACTGGAGTCCAGTTACTAGTGGTGTACCACAAGGATCTGTTTTGGGGTCACTGCTGTTTGTCATTTTTAAAAATGACCTGAAGGAGGGCGTAGAAGGATGGGTGAGTAAATTTGCAGATGACACTAAAGTTGGTGGAGTTGTGGACAGTGCGGAAGGATGTTACAAGTTACAGAGGGACATAGATAAGCTGCAGCGCTGGGCTGAGAGGTGGCAAATGGAGTTTAATGCAGAAAAGTGTGAGGTGATTCATTTTGGAAGGAATAACAGGAAGACAGAGTACTGGGTTAATGGTACGGTTCTTGGCAGTGTGGATGAGCAGAGAGATCTCGGTGTCCATGTACATAGATCCCTGAAAGTTGCCACCCAGGTTGAGAGGGTTATTAAGAAGGCGTACGGTGTGTTAGCTTTTATTGGTAGAGAGATTGAGTTTCGGAGCCATGAGATCATGTTGCAGCTGTACAAAACTCTGGTGCGGCCGCATTTGGAGTATTGCGTGCAATTCTGGTCGCCGCATTATAGGAAGGATGTGGAAGCATTTCAAAGGGTGCAGAGGAGATTTACCAGAATGTTGCCTGGTATGGAGGGAAGATCTTATGAGGGAAGGCTGAGGGACTTGAGGCTGTTTTCGTTAGAGAGAAGATTAAGAGGTGACTTAATTGAGGCATACAAGATGATCAGAGGATTGGATAGGGTGGACAGTGAGAGCCTTTTTCCTCGGATGGTGATGTCTAGCACGAGGGGACATAGCTTTAAATTGAGGGGAGATAGATATAGGACAGATGTCAGAGGTAGGTTCTTTACTCAGAGAGTAGTAAAGGTGTGGAATGTCCTGCCTGCAACAGTAGTGGACTCGGCAACACTAAGGGCATTCAAATGGTCATTGGATAGACATATGGACGATATGGGAATAGTGTAGATGGGCTTTAGAGTGGTTTCACAGGTCGGCGCAACATCGAGGGCTGAAGGGGCTGTACTGCGCTGTAATGTTTTATGTTCTATGTTCCACAGAGTCACCCCAGGCTGGAATTGAACCTAGGTCCATGATGCTGTGAGGAGGGGGAGAAGAGCATCGGGTGTCGCTATATGCGGATGACCTGTTGCTGTACGTGGCGGATCCAATGGAGGGGATGGTGGAGGTCATGCAGACTCTAAGGGAGTTTGGGGAGTTTTCGGGCTATAAGCTCAATGTAGGGAAGAGTGAGCTCTTTGTATTACAGGCGGGGGACCAAGAAAGAGGGATAGGGGACCTACCGCTGAGGAGGGTGGAGGGGAGCTTTCGGTATCAGTGCCAACCACTGTGCCCCCTGTGTTGATACATGAACTGCCTCTCACTCTAATTCCCTCTTCCCAGCCTGCCCACATATCTGTCAATTCTCTTCTCCCTCATCAAGGCTCCCTTCAAAGTATCACTCCTCTGCTTTAAGCAACTGCTCTGGCAGTGAGTTTTACATTCTCACTAATCTCTGGTAGCAGCTCTTTGATATTGATACCCCATTGTTCTGGACACAGGCTCAATTGTATAGAGTTTCTCCACATCCACCCTATCAAAGCTGGTTCCAACTGGAAAGAGCTCAAGCAGGGCTCCTCTCAGTCTTCGCTTTTTCTGCAAGCTGGGGCCCCAGCCTGTTCAATAATGTGCGCCAGCCATCAATCAGTCAAGGTTTGGAGCAATTGGCAAGACAATATCCATTCCTACTGTCTGGTCCAAATAGATTTAACTCTTTGTTTTCATCCATCAGCTTCTACATCCAGCCCATCATTTATCAAACAAACCTTCCAGTCAGTCATGTCTACAAAGTTACCGCTGTACGGGTACTTCCTGTTTGTTCATGTCTATTCCATTATTTCCCGTGTCTTTTATTTTGCTGTTACATTTTTGATCCGTGGATATTTAATGGACCTGTGACTTTAAGCCTGATAGCAGCCTGTGTCTTTAATTCAAACAGCAGGGTCCAGAAGGCTGTGTTGACTTAGACTGGTGATTGCCGATTGGCCAGTGTCAGTGATGACTTGGTTTGATTGATTTGGCTGGTGGCCAATGACTGGGCCCAAAAGGCTGTGTTCTGCCCGGTAACAGGTGGTGATTGGATCTGATCCCACTGGAATGTTTCCAGTTTGGTTTCACTTTTGATTCTGCAGCTTGGATGGAGGGTTCTAAGTAATTATCTCCCAAAAGATCAAACGAAACGTTCTTCAGAAGGCCACTGTGCAGGTTGACTCTCTCTCCAGCAAGACTGGGTTTCATTCTCTTGAGACTGCAACGGCTTGAAGTCAACCCACAAGCTGAAAGCACAAGTTGATGTGAAGCCAAGGGGGCCTCTCCAGGAAAAGCTGGACTACAGTGAAGATTGTTACAGGCCAAGGACCTGCAGTGAAGAAAACCTCCTCCATTGTGTTTGTCTTGTATGTGTGGGTAGAGGGTGGGACAGTTAAAGAGGGGGTAGTAGGTTAACATGTCGTTATTCGGTTGCATTTACTGCACATTTCATCATTATTTGTGTTATAAATAAACAGTAATTGTGTTTCTACTGACAAACCTAGTGACTGTAATTATTGGGCAGCCAAGGGCCAAAATCTTTAGGTAGTTTTATATTGGTTAATTCACTTGTGTTGCAGGGCAGCACGGTGGTGCAGTGGTTAGCACTGCAGGCCCACGGCACCGAGGTCCCAGGTTCGATCCCGGCCCCGGGTCACTGTCCGTGTAGAGTTTGCACATTCTCCCCGTGTCTGCGTGGGTCTCATCCCCACAACCCAAAGATGTGCAGGGTGGGTGGACTGGCCAAGTTAAATTGCCCCTTAATTGTAATTTGTTTTTATAAAGTTTTTTTTTAAAAATCATTTGCGTTGTGACTCCGGCGCACGTGGGGCTGGAATTGACCGCGCACTTTCCCGGGATGTCGTCACCACACAGAAGGCCATTCAGCCCATTGCATCTATGCTGACGAATCAAGTCCAATGCCTCTTTGCAACTCTGGGTCAGTTGCCATGCAGGTTACAACACTCAGGTGCATATACAAGTTATTTTTAATGTAATGAGCATTTGTGTCTCTAACATCCTGTCAGCCAGTGGGTTGCAGACCCCCACCACCCCTCTGGATGAAAATATTCTCAATATTCTTCAATAATACTTTTCCCCCTATCACTTTAAATCTCTAGTTATTGACTGTCCTGCTACTGAAATTAAGTCCTTCCTAACCACTCTGTCTAAGCCCCTCATAATTTTACACACCGTTTATACATCATCTGGAAATGCTGAGGATGAAATGATGATAGGTTGAGAGGGGTGGATGGGTTTTGAGTGGGTGGGGGTGTGGGAGCGAGAAGCATTTACTGTAAAGCAGGAGATTTTCCCATGATTACAGTCAGGGATTTCCCAATTCACATCCTAATATTCTTTTAAAACTAGCCTGTTTAGTGGTTGGTGCCGTATGAATCATTTTTGACAGGAATCCAAACGCATTTCGATTGTTCAGCAGCCCAGCAAAAAGAAAAAGGTCTGCTGGAATTATGGAATGAAAACATAAAGACAGTATGACAGCATCCGACAGTGAGAGATCAGTTATCAATGTGATATTCTGCTGGTGTCTCCGTCCCAGTGACACGGGCTCCTGCTGGTGTCTCCGTCCCAGTGACACGGGCTCCTGCTGGTGTCTCCGTCCCAGTGACACGGGCTCCTGCTGGTGTCTCCGTCCCAGTGACACGGGCTCCTGCTGGTGTCTCCGTCCCAGTGACACGGGCTCCTGCTGGTGTCTCCGTCCCAGTGACACGGGCTCCTGCTGGTGTCTCCGTCCCAGTCACACGGGCTCCTGCTGGTGTCTCCGTCCCAGTGACACGGGCTCCTGCCGGTGTCTCCGTCCCAGTCACACGGGCTCCTGCCGGTGTCTCCGTCCCAGTCACACGGGCTCCTGCCGGTGTCTCCGTCCCAGTCACACGGGCTCCTGCTGGTGTCTCCGTCCCAGTCACACGGGCTCCTGCCGGTGTCTCCGTCCCAGTCACACGGGCTCCTGCTGGTGTCTCCGTCCCAGTGACACGGGCTCCTGCCGGTGACTCCGTCCCAGTCACACGGGCTCCTGCTGGTGTCTCCGTCCCAGTGACACGGGCTCCTGCTGGTGTCTCCGTTCCAGTCACACGGGCTCCTGCTGGTGTCTCCGTCGCAGTGACATGGGCTCCTGCCGGTGTCTCCGTCCCAGTCACACGGGCTCCTGCTGGTGTCTCCGTCCCAGTGACACGGGCTCCTGCTGGTGTCTCCGTCCCAGTGACACGGGCTCCTGCCGGTGTCTCCGTCCCAGTGACACGGGGTCCTGCTGGTGTCTCCGTCCCAGTCACACGGGCTCCTGCTGGTGTCTCTGTCCCAGTGACACGGGCTCCTGCTGGTGTCTCCGTCCCAGTGACACGGGCTCCTGTCGGTGTCTCCGTCCCAGTGACACGGGGTCCTGCTGGTGTCTCCGTCCCAGTCACACGGGCTCCTGCCGGTGTCTCCGTCCCAGTGACACGGGCTCCTGCTGGTGTCTCTGTCCCAGTGACGCGGGCTCCTGCCGGTGTCTCCCTCCCAGTGACACGGGGTCCTGCTGGTGTCTCCGTCCCAGTCACACGGGCTCCTGCTGGTGTCTCCGTCCCAGTGACACGGGCTCCTGCTGGTGTCTCTCTCTTCTCTGCCACTCTCTTCTCTCTCTCTCTGTGATACGGGCTCCTGCTGGTGTCTCTCTCTTCTCTGCCACTCTCTTCTCTGCCACTCTCTTCTCTGCCACTCTCTTCTCACTCTCTCTGTGATACAGGATCCTGCTGGTCCCACTCTCTTCTCTGCCACTTTCTTCTCTGCCGCTCTTCTCTCTGCCATTCTCTTCTCTCTCTCTCTGTGATACAGGCTCCTGTTGGTGCCACTCTCTTCTCTGCCACTCTCTTCTCTGCCACTCGCTTCTCTGCCACTCGCTTCTCTGCCACTCTCTTCTCTGCCACTCTCTTCTCTGCCACTCTCTTCTCTGCCACTCGCTTCTCTGCCACTCTCTTCTCACTCTCTCTGTGATACAGGCTCCTGCTGGTACCACTCTCTTCTCTGCCACTCGCTTCTCTGCTACTCTCTTCTCTGCCCTTTCTTCTCACTCTCTCTGTGATACAGGCTCCTGCTGGTGCCACTCTCTTCTCTGCCACTTTCTTCTCTGCCACTCGCTTCTCTGCCACTCTCTTCTCACTCTCTCTGTGATACAGGCTCCTGCTGGTGCCACTCTCTTCTCCGCCACTCTCTTCTCACTCTCTCTGTGATACAGGCTCCTGCTGGTGCCACTCTCTTCTCTGCCGCTCTCTTCTCTGTCGCTCTCTTCTCTCTCTGTGATACAGGCTCCTGCTGGTGCCACTCTCTTCTCTGCCACTTTCTTCTCTGCCACTCTCTCTCTGTGATACAGGCTCCTGCTGGTAACACTTTCTTCTCTGCCACTCTCATCTCTACCACTCTCTTCTCTGCCACTCTCGTCTGTGCCACTCTCGTCTCTGCTTCTCTCGTCTCTGCCACTCTCGTCTCTGCCACTCTCGTCTCTGCCACTCTCGTCTCTGCCACTCTCTTCTCTGCCACTTTCTTCTCTGTCACTCTCTTCTCACTCTCTCTGTGATACAGGCTCCTGCTGGTACCACTCTCCTCTCTGTCACTCGCTTCTCTGCCACTCTCTTCTCTGCCCTCTCTTCTCCGCCACACTCTTCTCTCTCTCTATGATACAGGCTCCTGCTGGTGCCACTTTCTTCTCTGCCACTTTCTTCTCTGCCACTCTCTTCTCACTCTCTCTGTGATACAGGCTCCTGCTGGTGCCACTCTCTTCTCTGTCACTCTCTTCTCTGCCCTCTCTTCTCCGCCACACTCTTCTCTCTCTCTATGATACAGGCTCCTGCTGGTGCCACTCTCTTCTCTGTCACTCTCTTCTCTGCCCTCTCTTCTCCGCCACACTCTTCTCTCTCTCTATGATACAGGCTCCTGCTGGTACCACTCTCTTCTCTGCCACTTTCTTCTCTGCCGCTCTTCTCTCTGCCATTCTTTTCTCTCTCTCTCTGTGATACAGGCTCCTGTTGGTGCCACTCGCTTCTCTGCCCTCTCTTCTCTCTCTCTATGATACAGGCTCCTGCTGGTGCCACTCGCTTCTCTGCCACTCGCTTCTCTGCCACTTTCTTCTCTGCCACTCTCTCTCTGTGATACAGGCTCCTGCTGGTACCGCTTTCTTCTCTGCCACTCTCTTCTCTGCCACTCTCTTCTCTGCCACTCTCGTCTGTGCCACTCTCGTCTCTGCTTCTCTCGTCTCTGCCACTCTCTTCTCTGCCACTCTCGTCTCTGCCACTCTCGTCTCTGCCACTCTCGTCTCTGCCACTCTCTTCTCTGCCACTCTCTTCTCTGCCACTCTCGTCTCTGCCACTCTCGTCTCTGCCACTCTCTTCTCTGCCACTCCCTTCTCTGCCACTCCCTTCTCTGCCACTCCCTTCTCTGCCACTCTCTTCTCTGCCACTCTCTTCTCTCTCTGTGATACAGGCTCCTGATGGTGCCACTCTCTTCTCTGCCACTTTCTTCTCTGCCACTCTCTCTCTGTGATACAGGCTCCTGCTGGTACCGCTTTCTTCTCTGCCACTCTCTTCTCTGCCACTCTCTCTCTGTGATACAGGCTCCTGCTGGTACCGCTTTCTTCTCTGCCACTCTCATCTCTACCACTCTCTTCTCTGCCACTCTCGTCTGTGCCACTCTCGTCTCTGCTTCTCTCGTCTCTGCCACTCTCGTCTCTGCCACTCTCGTCTCTGCCACTCTCGTCTCTGCCACTCTCTTCTCTGCCACTCTCTTCTCTGCCACTCTCTTCTCTGCCACTCTCTTCTCTGCCACTCTCTTCTCTGCCACTCTCGTCTCTGCCACTCTCTTCTCTGCCACTCCCTTCTCTGCCACTCCCTTCTCTGCCACTCCCTTCTCTGCCACTCTCTTCTCTGCCACTCTCTTCTCTCTCTGTGATACAGGCTCCTGATGGTGCCACTCTCTTCTCTGCCACTCTCTTCTCTGCCACTTTCTTCTCCGCCACTTTCTTCTCCGCCACTCTCTTCTCTCTCTCTATGATACAGGCTCCTGCTGGTGCCACTTTCTTCTCTGCCACTTTCTTCTCTGCCCTCTCTTCTCCGCCACTCTCTTCTCTCTCTCTATGATACAGGCTCCTGCTGGTGCCACTTTCTTCTCTGCCACTTTCTTATCTGCCCTCTCTTCTCCGCCACTCTCTTCTCTCTCTCTATGATACAGGCTCCTGCTGGTACCACTTTCTTCTCTGCCACTTTCTTATCTGCCCTCTCTTCTCCGCCACTCTCTTCTCTCTCTCTATGATACAGGCTCCTGCTGGTGCCACTTTCTTCTCTGCCACTTTCTTCTCTGCCACTCTCTTCTGCCACTCCTCTCTCTCTCTCTGTGATACAGGCTTCTGCTGGTGTCTCTCTCTCAGTGACACAGTCCTCCACAGTACTCTCTCTGGGACCTTCTGTGGCATGGTCCTCCCACTTGCCAGCTGTTCATTAAATCTGTTGTATTTTCCATTTCAGTGCAAAGTTGACAAACTGAGTTGAAATACTGCTAGTTGGTGGGACAGATTGCCACGTACCTGATACCAACCATCACCCCGAGACCTTATTGAAGTTCTCTGGGAGCTTCTCTCTCTGATATCTGCTGTTGATGTATTATGCTGCTGCGTGCGTCCCCTCATCTTTACATATGGTGGGTTTCTGAAGTGTTTGAAAGAGAAGGTGCATAGGCCTTTACATCGCCCCCTTCACATAAATATGTGGGGGTTTTGACAATAATTTCCACTGATAGCGAGTTATGATGGGCTGGTTTTACGAACAGTGAGGGAAGGGATGCATGTTGCTTATCCACCCCCCCACCACCACCACCACACACACAGCAGGGAAGTGAGGCTCAACAGTGCCACCCCATGCCACTAAAGCACTGCCGGTGGTATGGCCATGGTGAGAGTGGAACTTTTTGCCCCTCAGTGGACAGGAAATCCTACCCTCCAAAACGGACGGCCAACCTGAAAGATCAGCAGTTCTAGCAGCCCCAGTGGTGCCCGATCTCACTAGTGACTCTGTTCTCGAGCTGTAAGGTAGGATCTCGGAGTGAGATAACTTGAAGATATTGGATGGAAAGTAATTGAGGAGCATTGATACAGAGGGGACAAGCCATGGATGCCAGGCGAGGAGGAGCGAGGGGTGGGGTAACACCTTGGGGATGGGGGGGGGGGGGCCCTCTCAATGTGCACAGGGCAACCCCTAAAAGATGTGTGATGAACGGTTACTGTACCCTTATCATCATGTACGGTGATGTCCCCTTTAAGACCGGGCTTGGAACCCTGGGGGACTCCGCCTCCGGCCCCACCCACCTGGGAGTTGTATATAAGGGGCCGCCTTGTGGGCAGCACCCAGTTAGCACCCGTCTCAGCACCAGGCTAGTTCTTAGCTTATTAAAGCCTTCTTTACCGTTTACTCTCTAAGCGTCGTTATTGAGGGTACCACAAGATGCAACCCCCCCCCCCATTCCTGCCTTCTAAGCAGCTTGCTTGAAAAAAGGTCTGCCCAATCCTGCCCACGCCAACTATTGCATGACATGGGCAGTGTAATATTCATGTCAATTGGCTTTGTCATAAATTACTTATTTTAAAATGGTGGGGTGCCAATTTTGGCACTCGGCACCTACTGTATGATGGGGAGCAGGTCAGGATGAGCAGAAAGTTGGTCAGTTGGCCACCGGCATGTTCTACGTGCCCGACAGCCAAAACAATGCCTGGCATGGAAAATCCAGCCCGATGGCCTGGATAGCGCTGCAGAAAGGGCGGTGAAAGCAGATTGATCCCAGAAAGGAAAGCTCTGTAGGGTCACAGGGGAAAAGAGCAGTGCGGATGAGTTGGCTAGATCTGTCAAATAGCCAGCACAGGGATGGGCTGAATGGCCTCCTCCAGCTGGGTTACTCTATCATTATATTGTTCAAATGGCATATGGAGCAAATGCATAAGCCAAAGGCCCATGACCTCCCTGTATTTGACTTTGCAAGTTCCGTGAACCATGGTCAAACAATGAGTGTATTTGATATACGAGTGAAAACTCTACCCAACTGAATGTTAGCCAAATACAACAATTTCTGGTTTTGATGGTGGCAGAATGCACAGGAGTAACAGTAAGCTGTGCCTTTCAAAAACTTTGCATCCTCATGTTCAAATTCCTCCATGACCTAACCCCTTCCTATCTCTGTTTCCTCCAGTCCCACATTCCCTCCGAGATATCTGAATGCTCCAATTCTGGCCTCTTCTACTGCATCCCCTGGTTTTAATGCTCCACCGTTGATGGCTGTTCTTTCAGCCGCGTCCCTGAGCTCTGCAATAACCTCTCTAAACCTCTGCGCCTCTCTATCCTCCTTGAAGACAGCCCTTCAAACCCATCTACTGAGTTGGAATAGTGACAACTTGTGTTTGATACAGTTTCTGAGAAGTGATTGCTATATCAGAGTTGCTGTACAAGTGCAAGTGAATGAGTCCTAGTCTCAACCCCATTACTTCCCTGCCCTGTGGGACTGTGAGCTACACATTTTGTCCATTGCTGTTGCTGCCTGGCCTGGGCAGAAAGACAATTATAGAACAGGAGCTCATACTCTTATGCTATTGACATCGAATCAAACCTGTTGGACTTTAACCTGGTGTTGTAAGACTTCTTACTGTACTCACCCCAGTCCAACACCGGCATCTCCACATCGTAACAGACAGAGAGCGAAGGAGAGAGGGAGAAAGAGAGATCATAGATCATAGAATTTACAGTGCAGAAGAAGGCCATTCGGCCCATCGAGTCTGCACCGGCTCTTTGGAAAGAGCACCCTACCCAAGCCCCACCTCCACCCTATCCCCATAACCCAGTAACACCACCCGACACGAAGGGCAATTTTTGGACACTAAGGGCAATTTAGCATGGTCAATTCACCTAACCTGCACATCTTTGGACTGTGGGAGGAAACCGGAGCGAGAGAGAGAGAGAGAGTGAGGGGTGAAGAGAGAGAGGAAGAGAGGGGTAAAGAGAGAGGAAGAGGAATAAAGTCAGAGAATGAAAGACCACGAATGAGAGAGAGTGAGAGAGAGAATGAGAACAGGAGAGCAAATGTGCATTCACAATCTCTGGCTCTCTCAATGTGCTTTACAGCCAATGATACTTTTGAACTACGGTCACTGCTGTAATGTAGGAAATAAAGCCCCACAAACAACATGTCAGTGACATTGGGATAAATATTGGCCAGGATACCAAGAAAACATGCCTGCTCTTCTTCAAAATAATGGCATGGAATCTTTTACATCTGCTGGGGCCTCGATTTATGTCTCATCTCAAAGATGGCAGACGCCAGAGAGCAAAGAATCTGCTATTGATTTTCCCTATCAGAAAACTGTTTTGAACCTTCCAGGTTGAACAGGAATTCTCCATCTACAGGAGCTTACTTACCACGACATAGGATTCCTGGTGACGTGATTGGCTGCTTGCATACTGCACAGTTCCTTTTCTTCTTAAATGTTTTCTCCTTAAAGCTGTGAGTACTCGGGGGATCGACCTTACCAGGCTGTAAGACACAAAAGAGATGTGCGTTAGAACCAGCTTCACCGTCAATCATTGACATCGATGAGCTTTATTGACACGAGGTTGAAGGTCAGCAGTGAACAACACTTGTCTACACAGAATCATCAATACACAACTCAGTGCTGCTTCAAAATGGGCACGCATCTTTCACAGTTTTGGTTATTTATTCAGATCTAATTTACAGATGACTTGTCGTCATTTTGAAGGAATCATGTTTGAAGGAGCTTTGCACCATCAGGACATCAAACACCAGGGATTCAAATCAGCTGAAGGCAGCAAGAGCACAGAGCGTATCCCCCTGACTGGAGAGCCTAGAACACGGAGTTATAATCTCAGAATAAGAGGTCAGCCATTTTGAACTGAGATGAGGAGCAATTTCTTAGGAATTTGCTACCCCAGAGGGATATTCATCCAGTATATTTAAGACTGAGATCGATAGATCTGTAGACACTGAGGGAATTAAGGGATAAGGATAATGCGGGAAGGTAGAGGAAGATCAGCCGCAGCCATCAACATATTGAATGGCCGAGTAGGTTTAAGGGGCCAAATAGTTGACTCCTCCTGTTTTGCATGTCCCTTGCTCAACTTTCATTGTCCCCTTCTCTCTCCTTTCATGTCAACCGAAGCATGTTATTTCTTAAAAGTGGCGACAAATGTTAACAATGTCATGAATAATATGGCTTGCTTTGTAATGCACCTACATTTTTAAAATTCATTCATGGGATTGCCCTTGAATTGAGTGGCATTTCGGAATTGGCCACATTGCTGTGGACCTGGAATGACATGTAGGCCAGACCAGGTAAGGACGGCAGATTCCCTTCCCAAAAGAATATTAGTGAACAAGATGGGTGTTTGTGACAATTGACAATCGACAATGGTTTCATGATCATTAGACTTTTAATTCCAGATTTGTACTGAATTCAAATGTCACCATCTGCAGTGGCGGGATTTGAACCCAGGTCTCCAGAGCATCACCCTGGGTTTCTGGTGCTTTGGGGACCATTCTTTCCTCAGCCAACCTTGCCAAAAGAAAACGAAATAGAAATATACACAGAAACAAGCCAACTGCCCAACCAGTCTGTGATGGCATTTAACCTCCATCCTATTCGTCCCTTCGTTCACTTATTCAATCTAATCTCGAATGTTGACTTGACTCCGACATAGCCTCACAACTCTCTCTTGGTGTAAAGAGCTTTCTCCTAATTCCATTCCAAATTGGAAAGAATTGAAAAACAGGTCGAAATTCTTTGTAATCAGTGGTACTGGTGTCATTTTTAAGTGATTTTTCATATCTCTATTTTAACCTAGCTTTTGCAAGCTGTCGCAATCTGTCCAATGTTAATATGCTTCTGCAAAGGGAATTAACCGCTCATTCGTCACATTTCTGTTTATGGGATGTTACTCTGTGGAAAAATGGAGCCATCTTTCTGATGAGACATTAAGCTGAGGCCCTGTCTGTCTTCTCAGGCGGATGTAAAAGATCCCTGTTTTATTATTTTGAAGTAGAGCAGGGGAGTTCTCCCCAGTGTCCTGGCCAATACCTATCTCTCAATCAACCTCACCAAAACGGAGGGCGCGATTTAACGGAAATGAAACAGATGCCCGTCACATTCTCCCCGTGTCTGCATGGGTCTCACCCCCACAGCCCAAAGATGTGCAGGGTAGGTGGATTGGCCACGCTAAATTGCCCTTAATTGGAAAAAAAATCATTGGTTACGCTAAATTTAGTTTAAAAAACAGATGCCTATGTTGGGTGCATTTAGCGGGGTGTTTCCCGGCGCTTGCAGCATCAAGAACAACCCCGCTATTAAACAGGGCTCTGCTTCATTTCTGGGCCTTGGCGAGGAATGCCCCACCGAGGCCGCATGTAGACCCATTTCCTGCACTTCTCTGCTCGCCAGTGCAGGAAGAGATCGGGAGCGATTTTTCAATGTCTAGACACCCACCGCGGCCTCCGGAACCCCCAAAAAGCCTCAACACCAATAAGGGGGTCCTCGAGCCCCCCACACCCCACCTCATAAGGGCAGGGCACCTTCGGGCCTGATCCTTGGCACAGGAAAGATGCCACCAGGGCACATTGGAACTGCCAGACGGCAGTGGCACTGCCAGGGTGCTCAGGAGTGACAGGGTACCACCTTGCCCAGAGCCTGACCACCCGGGGGGCCCCGATCAAACGGCGCCCGTTCGGGGTCTCCGAGGCGAGATCGTTCAAACCCAGGCACTGGGCAGATCCAGCGTAGATATATTTAAGTGAGACTATCTATTCACTTCAATATGCAAATCTGGATCCCGACCTGAATGTGCGGGATCCAGATCACGATGACTCAAGATCCCGTTGGATCTTGCGAGGCATGACAATGCTGGTGGATCGCGCCAGGCTGATAGATCGCGCCCAGATTATCTGGTCATTATCACGTTGCTGTGTGTGGGAGCTTGCTGTGCGCTGACTGGCTGCCACGATTCCTACATTACAACAGTTGATGACACTTCAATAAAGTACCCCATTGGTAAAAAGCACTGTGAGACCTCCTGACATCACGAAAAGCCCTGTGTAAATAAAAGTCTTGTCTGTCTTTTATTTTCATAGCATTTACAGTGCAGAAGGAGGCCATTCGGCCCATCAAGTCTGCACCGGCTCTTGGAAAGAGCACCCTATCCAAGGTCAACACCTCCACCCTATCCCCATAACCCAGTAACCCCACCCAACACTAAGGGCAATTTTGGACACTAAGGGCAATTTATCATGGCCAATCCACCTAACCTGCACATCTTTGGACTGTGGGAGGAAACCGGAGCACCCGGAGGAAACCCACGCACACACGGGGAGGATGTGCAGATTCCGCACAGACAGTGACCCAAGCCGGAATCGAACCTGGGACCCTGGAGCTGTGAAGCAATTGTGCTATCCACAATGCTACCGTGCTGCCCTAATTTGTTAATTAAACATTGGGGAAGCCTTTCCCCTAATGGAATCAAAGGTCTTTTCGTAATGGGTGGTACTTTCGGGATTAAACTGATTGTGGTTTGGACCTTGGGTGCAGAACCTGCCGGTTTTTGGACATTCTGGGCCCCAGTTATCTGCAGCCTTGATTGGAGCAGTACTGCAGGAATCTGTCCCTCCCTCAGCATGGGCACGTTCGATACTCGGGAAGTGCAGAGCTGGACAGATATCCAGAAGCTTGTTTATGCCAAAAAGATACTCTGCAATCTCTGTACTCCTGACCATGGGACACTTCCTTTCTGATAAAACAGCTAGGATTCAGAACAGCGCAACAATACATAGGAAGCTGAGGATACAGCAACATAAAATGTATACGTTCCTATCCCTCCCCCCCTCAACCTTTCACAGACCATAATCTTAGACTGTTTGATTCTGCCAAAGGGCTGCTATTGTTCCACAATCCTGCAGGGTGCACAACCAACCCTCCCGATCACTCTCACAGACACACATTCAGAAGCAGCCTTAACCCTTAAAGACTTCAAGCTTGTGAAAACGAGCATTGCTTCCTAGAAGGCGGATAAACTTAGAAAGCTACTTATTTCTAATCATGAATGCCGTTCAAAATGTGCCAATGATTGAGGCATCATCTTAGCGAGGCAGAAATGGAGGCTGGCAGTCCAGAAGCACTCCACCCACTCCCAGCCCGTGGCTTCAGAGGCTCTTAATTTAATCTCAGCCTGGAGTCTGCCAGCAATCTGGATACATTCAGATCAAACTGCAGAAAAGCATGATGAGAAACAGGACATAAATTATTGATAATGGAACCAAAGTAGCCTAATCCAATTAGATTGATTTTGCTTCATTAAGTTCAAAGCCAAAATTACTGCCAAATGATATGATTTTAAAAGTTATTGAACCCATATTTATGGACATTCTCCTTTACAGCCAGGCCATACGTTTGTAGTATTCTATGTACTCAATGAACAGCAAGGTGGCTTCAGCAAACCAGCTGTTAAAAAGGGATTTTCATTTTCTGTAGTGCTTTTCATGGCCAATGGACATTCCAAAGTGCTTTACAGCCAATTGAGATCATGTAGGAAACATAGCAACCAATCCGTGCACAGCAAGTTCCCACAAACAGCATTGCGATGACAACCTGTCTTTTAGTGATGTTGATCGAGGGATAGATATTGGCCAGGAGACCAGGGAGAACTCCCATGCTCCTCACTGAGGTAGTGCAATGGGATCTTGTACATGTACCCCAGAGGGCAGACGGGTTCAACGTCATATCTGAAAGACAGCACCTCTGACATTGCAGCACTCCCTCTGTAGTGTACTGGGAGTGTCAGCCTGCATTACTGCAGTGGTGGAGTGGCACCAAAACCCACAGCCTTGACTCGAGCGAGAATACTACAAATAGAGTCACAGCTTGTACACATCAAACATTTTAGGATAGGAATTCTGATCCGGGCAGTTTACATGGGAACACACAATATGCTCAAACTGGATTCCTGCTTTGGACGAATGCCTGTTCACGTAAATTTCTCCAATTGGAATTCTTATGCCTTTACAATTGAACATTTCTTTAGATGCTGCGAGATTTCTTCCCCACCTCCGAAGGCTGAATTGTGCAGGAAAATGCTTTTCAACACACGGATGAGGCAAGCTGTAGGACTGGATGCTACTTTGTCGGGGGTGTCAATTAAACTTGGTTTGTGGGTCACGGCCAACTGGAGACAGAGCTGTACAACAGGAAGGGGACCGTGCGCAGTCTGTTATTGCAAAGATCTGGGTTATTAACAGTTTGTGAAATTACTAAAAGACATCCATGCTTACATTTGACAGGCAGACATTGGTGGCAAGAGCCTTGCCTGCTGCCGACACACATTGGAAAAGAGTGAGAATGTTACCTGTACTTTTATCAATTCCATACGAGGGTGGTGAAAGCAGAGAAGATCAACAATTTCAAACGGAAATTGGATGGGTGTTTGAAGAAAATAAACTTGCAGGACCAGAGAGAGAGAGAGAGAGAGAGAGAGCAGGGGAAATTGAACTGACTGGTTTGCTCCACAGGGACTGGTGTCATGAGAATGTCGCTTTAAGAAATGTCTGTCTGCTCATGTTACTGCAGTGATGTCAGAGTGTGGGTGGAGCTGAGCTCTGGCTCTGCTTTTTAGTTTCACTTTGAGAAAAGCTTGGGTGTGTCTGTGATTTTATGGTTTCGTTTTCAGTGTTGGAGCTGAAGCCAGACAAAGCAGGTGTACTGTTGTTCTCTCTGCCATGAAAAGACTATCTCTTGATCATTTGGTGAATTCAGAATTATAAATGTTTTCAGTAGTGAATGTAAACCTGATGTGCTTCTGTTAAAAGGTGTTTCTTTTGTCTTCTGGATGTTGTTTGGGAAGTTATTAAGGATTACTTAGTGTTGTATTCTTTGGGGGTGGTATTGGAATTAATGGTTGCTAAGATGTTCACTGTATGCTTTAAAAAGGTTAACTTGAGTTCATAGAATAAACATTGTTTTGCTTTAAAAAATACTTTTCCATTTCTGCTGTCCCACACCTGCAGAGTGGGCCGTGTGCTCCCCATACCACAGTCGAGTAAAAGTTGTGGGTCAGGTGAACTCCATGATACACTTTGGGGTTCTCTAAACCCTGGCCCATAACACTGGCATGAACTCAAATGGGCCGACTAGCCGCCTTCTGTGCTGCAATGACTCTATCTGGAACAGTAAGGTGCCCAGTTGAATCTTCAGTCATGTCAGGTTACCGTTTCTGGGTAGTGGTAGAGCTAGTTAAAGTTAGGAAGAGCCAGGGAATGCAAAGAGAACCAGCTTCCGTAAAATGTGCATGTGGGAAGCTCGAGAGTGGACAAGATCAGGCTAAATCTGTGGACATCCCACTCACCAACATGTTCAAGCAGCCGTCAGACACTTACCACCCAGCCTCACGCTGAAACAATGACCATTCTGCGGAACTAATCCAGTGCCTTTTGGAATGGATTTGCATGGAACATGCCTGCCCCTCGCCAACGTGTGGCAACACGAGCCGGCAGTCTCACCGAAACCCTCGTGTTTCTCCTGAACGCCTCAGACAGATTATATAACCACTTTCCACAACAATGCGAAAAAAACACCTCACACGATATTAGAAATACGACAGGACTTGTATCAGGAGGTTATTTGTGCAACCTTTGTTTTCCAACCAGGCAGGCTAAAGGCTCTAATTTCTCCTCAGTTAATGAGCGAAGGTTTTGATGCCAGGTTCATTAACCCACCTTCCCAGCAGTTATACCACGATCTGGGCAGAACACTGAGGTTTGGAGGGAGTGGCACCTGGAGGATGGAGAGGGGCAAAGAGTGGCATCTGGAGAATGGAGGGGGGCAAAGAGTGGCACCTGGAGAATGGAGGAGGGGGGCAAAGAGTGGAACCTGGAGGATGGGGGGGCAAAGAGTGGCACCTGGAGAATGGAGGGGGGGCAAAGAGTGGCACCTGGAGAATGGAGGGGGGGGCAAAGAGTGGCACCTGGAGAATGGAGGAGGGGGGCAAAGAGTGGCACCTGGAGGATGGGGGGGCAAAGAGTGGCACCTGGAGAATGGAGGGGGCAAAGAGTGGCGCCTGGAGAATGGAGGGGGGGGCAAAGAGTGGCACCTGGAGAATGGAGGGGGGCAAAGAGTGGTGCCTGGAGAATGGAGGGGGGGGCAAAGAGTGGCACTGGAGGATGGAGGGAGGGCAAAGAGTGGCGCCTGGAGGATGGAGGGGGGGCAAAGAGTGGCACCTGGAGGATGGAGAGGGGGGCAAAGAGTGGCACCTGGAGGATGGAGGGAGGGCAGAGTGGCACCTGGAGGATGGGGGGGGGGCAAAGAGTGGCACCTGGAGGATGGAGGGGGGCAAAGAGAGGCACCTGGAGAATGGAGGGGGGGCAAAGAGTGGCACCTGGAGGATGGAGAGGGGGGCAAAGAGTGGCACCTGGAGGATGGGGAGGGGGGCAGAGTGGCACCTGGAGGATGGGGAGGGGGGCAGAGTGGCACCTGGAGGATGGGGAGGGCAAAGAGTGGCACCTGGAGAATGGAGAGGGGGGCAAAGAGTGGCACCTGGAGGATGGAGAGGGGGGCACAGAGTGGCACCTGGAGGATGGAGAGGGGGGCACAGAGTGGCATCTGGAGGATGGGGAGGGGGGGCAGAGTGGCACCTGGAGGATGGGGGGCAAAGAGTGGCACCTGGAGGATGGAGAGGGGGCACAGAGTGGCACCTGGAGGATGGGGAGGGGGGGCAGAGTGGCACCTGGAGGATGGGGAGGGGGGGGCAGAGTGGCACCTGGAGGATGGAGGGGGGTCAGAGTGGCACCTGGAGAATGGAGGGGGGTCAGAGTGGCACCTGGAGGATGGGGAGGGGGGGCAGAGTGGCACCTGGAGGATGGGGGGGGCAGAGTGGCACCTGGAGGATGGGGGGGCAGAGTGGCGCCTGGAGGATGGGGAGGGGGGGCAGAGTGGCACCTGGAGGATGGGGGGGGGCAGAGTGGCACCTGGAGGATGGGGAGGGGGGCAGAGTGGCACCTGCAGAGTGGCACCTGGAAGATGGGGGGGGGCAGAGTGGCACCTGGAGGATGGGGAGGGGGGCAGAGTGGCACCTGGAGGATGGGGCGGGGGGGCAGAGTGGCACCTGGAGGATGGGGAGGGGGCAGAGTGGCACCTGGAGGATGGAGGGGGGGCAGAGTGGCACCTGGAGGATGGGGAGGGGGGGGCAAAGTGGCACCTGGAGGATGGGGAGGGGGGCAAAGTGGCACCTGGAGGATGGGGAGGGGGGCAGAGTGGCACCTGGAGGATGGGGGGGCAGAGTGGCACCTGGAGGATGGAGGGGGGGCAAAGTGGCACCACCTGGAGGATGGGGAGGGGGGTCAGAGTGGCACCTGGAGGATGGGGGGGCAAAGTGGCACCTGGAGGATGGGGGGGGGCAGAGTGGCACCTGGAGGATGGGGGGGGCAGAGTGGCACCTGGAGGATGGGGGGGGCAGAGTGGCACCTGGAGGATGGGGGGGGCAGAGTGGCACCTGGAGGATGGGGAGGGGGGGGCAAAGTGGCACCTGGAGGATGGGGGGGCAAAGAGTGACACCTGGAGGATGGGGAGGGGGGCAGAGTGGCACCTGGAGGATGGGGGGGGCAGAGTGGCACCTGGAGGATGGGGAGGGGGGGGGGCAGAGTGGCACCTGGAGGATGGAGAGGGGGGCAAAGAGTGGCACCTGGAGGATGGGGAGGGGGGCAGAGTGGCACCTGGAGGATGGGGAGGGGGGGGCAAGGTGGCACCTGGAGGATGGGGGGGCAAAGTGGCACCTGGAGGATGGGGAGGGGGGCAGAGTGGCACCTGGAGGATGGGGGGGGCAGAGTGGCACCTGGAGGATGGGGAGGGGGGGGGCAGAGTGGCACCTGGAGGATGGGGGGGGGCAGAGTGGCACCTGGAGGATGGGGAGGGGGGACAGAGTGGCACCTGGAGGATGGGGGGGGGGGGCAGAGTGGCACCTGGAAGATGGGGAGGGGGGGCAGAGTGGCACCTGGAGGATGGGGAGGGGGGGGCAGAGTGGCACCTGGATGATGGGGGGGGCAGAGTGGCACCTGGAGGATGGGGGGGGGCAGAGTGGCACCTGGTGGATGGGGGGGCACAGTGGCACCTGGAGGATGGGGAGGGGGGGCAGAGTGGCACCTGGAGGATGGGGAGGGGGGGCAGAGTGGCACCTGGAGGATGGGGAGGGGGGTCAGAGTGGCACCTGGAGGATGGAGGGGGGGCAGAGTGACACCTGGAGGATGTGGGAGGGGCAGAGTGGCACCTGGAGGATGGGGGGGGGGCAGAGTGGCACCTGGAGGATGGGGAGGGGGGCAGAGTGGCACCTGGAGGATGGGGAGGGGGGCAGAGTGGCACCTGGAGGATGGAGGGGGGGCAAAGAGTAGCACCTGGAGGATGGGGAGGGGGGGCAGAGTGGTGCTTGGGGGGATAGGAAGAACAGGCCCTGTGACTGGTAAAGGCCAACCCACATCCTCCCACCCCATTAAGGCAGCTTACTGGGGCTCCCCAGCTCCTACCCTGCCAATCAGGAAACTTCAAGGCCACAGGATGGTTTGTACAGGAAACAGAAATGCATAGGGGTGGCACACACTTTATGTGGGCAGAGTAGAAGGCGCTTTACTCTATATTTAGCTACGATGAACTTGAACAAGTGCCTGATGCTGCCAAAAAAATGGAAAAATTCCATCTCTCTGGAATAGCATGCCTCACCCAAGATCGGCACAAAATTCAGTGAAAAACTATGCTTTTCAATCAGTTAATTTGATATAAGTCAACCGCAAAATACATTATTTTGTTCAACAATTACAATAAAAACGTATTTGAGGATGACTTTCAAATTGAGCGCTGCAACCCCTCCAACCAAGCATTAATTCTCAATTTGACTTGCGTTGAGATCAATGGAATGTTCCCTCAACTTTTTCAAAACAATAGCCATTATCTTTCAAACACGAGCACGGTGTGCGGCTATGTTTCTCTTGCAGTTGTGAGGAGGTGCAGCTGCATGTTTTCATAGGCTGGCCCCATTTCTCTGGCACTGCTGCAGGAGGTGGAAACACAGAGCTGGGGCGGGATTCTCCCATTCAGCGGCAGAGTGCCCACGCCATTGGAAACGCCACCGCGTTTCACGACGGCGTGAACGGGCTGCTGGGAGTACCGATTCTGGCCCCTACAGGGGGCCAGCATGGCGCTGGAACGGTTCACGCCGCTCCAGCCTCCCACCCCGGCGAGAACTGTGCGGCGCGAGATCCGCGCATGCGCGGTGGCCTCCCTCAACGCGCCGGCCCCAACGCAACATGGCACGGGATTCAGGGCCGGCGCATAAGAAAATAGGCCCGGGGAGCGAGGCCGGCCCGCGGATCAATGGGCCCCGATCGCGGGCCAGGCCCCATCGGAGGCCCCCCCCCCGGGTTCGGAGCCCCCTCCCCCCACAAGCAGCCCCCCGACCCTGCGCGCAGAGTTCCCGCCGGCTGCGACCAGGTGTGGACGGCGCCGGCGGGACTGCCTTTTTAGAGCGGCCGCTCGGCCGATCAGGGCCGGAGAATTGGTGGCCCGGTCACGTAGAGTGGCCTGCGGCCGGTGCCGTGCCAAACGCACCGGCACCAATGGTGCCGATTCTCCGCGGTGTGCCCGTGTTGGGGTGGCGCGGTTGCGGGGATTCTCCAGCCCGGCGCAGGGCTGGGAGAATCCCGCCCCAGGACTGTCATCAGGAACGTGAGGTACATCCAATAAATCACAGAATTGTTACGGTGCACAAAGAGGCTATTTGGCCCATCATGTCTGCACTAGCTCTCCAAACGAGCATCATGGTTTAGTGCCATTTCCCTGCACATTGTTTCTATTCAAATAATCATCTAATGCCCTCTTAAAAGCCTCGATTGAACCTGCCTCCACCACATGGTGGCATAGTAGCACACTGGTTAGCGCTGTTGCTTCACAGCACCAGAGTCCCAGGTTCGATTCCGGGCTTGGGTCACTGTCTGTGCGGAGTCTGCACGTTCTCCCCGCGTCTGCGTGGGTTTCCTCCGGGTGCTCCGGTTTCCTCCCACAAGTCCCGAAAGACGTGCTGTTAGGTGAATTGGACATTCTGAATTCTCCCTCTGTGACCCGAACAGGCGCTGGAATGTGGCAACGAGGGGATTTTCACAGTAACTTAATGTAAGCCTACTTGTGACACTAATAAAAGATTATTTATTCACTTCCAGGCCATGAATTCCAGACCCCAACCACCCGCTGTGTGAAAGTTTTTTCTCACGTCACATTTGCTTCTTTTGCAAATCACTTTAAATCCGTGCCCTCTCGTTCCTGATCTTTTGCTGAGTTTCCCCCGATCGACCCTGTCCAGCCCACTCTTGATTTTGAACATCAATCTCCTCTTAACCTTCTTCTCTCCAAGGAGAACAGTGCCAACCTGGCCACTCTATCCTCACAACTGAGGTTTCCCTGGAAACATCCTGGCCAACATCTTCTGGAGTGAGGCCCCCAATCTAGTGTATTGATCAGAACTGATCTGGAATGCGCTGAAATGCCACTTTATAAATTTTCGGAATAAAGTAGATATTTAGGAAAAATAATGCTTTGAGGATTCAATCACTTTCATATTTCCCACTTGGGAAGATAGCCTCAGCTCCCCGCAGTGTGAAATCTTGGTCACAATTGCTCAACTAAAATATCACACTAAACATCCCTCTTCGATTTGAATAAGTTAAAAGGGTCTGCCTTTATGAAAACAATGAAAGATGTCAGGAGCAAGGTAATGGCAGAGATTGCCCCTATATGAAGCTATTTTTTTTAAACGGAGGAGGCTGAGATGTATAAAACTCTGAGGGGCTTACGTTGAGTGAATAGGAAGGGCTTTTTTCCCGAGTGGAGAGACCAATAATCTGGGGGCATAAATCAAAAGTAAATGGTGGGAAGGATTGGAGGGCAGTTGAACCGTCTGTTTGAGAGAGGGATTGTAGAGGCAGAAACCTTCATCAGGATTAAAAGACACTTGGATATGCACTTGAAGTGCTGTAACCTACAGGGTTGCAAAGTGGGATCAGACTGGATAAGTCTTTTGTCAGCACAGACATAATGGAATGAATGGTCTCCTTCTGTGTCATAAATTTTCAATGTTTTCCATGTTTCTGTCTAGAACCTGCACTGCCGGTCCTCTCTTCCACACTGGATTTTCGGGTAAGCGGGAAAGGTTCCGGTCTTCTTCCCCGGAACCGGCGTCAAAGCAAACCCAACGGGCAGCAACCTGGTCCTAACCTGATGCAATCCTCTCTGTTTGGTTCCAGAAATCCTCTCCCCAAGTCCAACTGAATAAAAGAGCATTTTTATGTGGGACAGTGTTCACTTTCTGCACTTGCCTTTCCCCTGCAGGCTTGCTCTGCTGCAGAGGGCCTCAACCACCTGCTCTTCCTTTTGCCTTTCAGATAGAACCAGACTGTTAGCAGTAATTGTTTCAGATTACCCATGGGGCTTTTGCAGTCAGAACCAGAATCCAGATGTTGAGGCCCCTGTCCATATTCCCTTCCCTCGTGAGTGTAAGAATTCAGAAATCGGGCAATGAACAGGCCAATTGTTTCTCCAATTGCCACCTGAGCTTTCCCACCACATACCTCTTCGAAGTATAACTTCGAGGAATTGCTGCAGAACTATGGTGTAATATCTTACACTCCCAGGCCTCCTGGACCACACTAAAAGACTTACTTTAACCAGCTTTAGTCAACGTCCATTCTCGGTGAGGTGTAGGACGGCAGTGCTGAGCAATAATCCAACTTGTTTTCCCCTCAAGTGCTGACAGGTCAGTGAAAGCTCCCTCTACTCTCTCCCAACAATCGACCTCAAGTGGCTGCTGCATCATTTGCCACTCCAACCATCAGTGATTTTCTCATGGAGGTAAAATATCTTTCGAAGCACTCTCTGCTTCTGCGGGTTTCTTTTGCTCTCTCCTTAATCCAGAGGATGGAGGTTTGGGGCCTCGGACGACTCCATTATTTTTTTTAAATAATTTTTCCAATTAAGGGGCAATTTAGCGTGGCCAATCCACCTAACCTGCACATCTTTGGGTTGTGGGGGTGAAACTCACACAGACACGGGGAGAATGTGCAAACTCCACGCGGACAGTGACCCAGAGCCGGGATTGAACCTGAGACCTTGGCACCATGAGATAGCAATGCTACCCACTGCGTCACCCTATCCGTTATAAGATGTGCGAGTGACATGGATTCACACCTTTACGAAAAACTGTTCAGCAAACACACTCAGCCTAATCTATAAGCGGACTGCCAGTGGCCCATCACTGTACAGCCATTCCTACATAACAAGAGTGACATTTCAAAAATACTTCAATAGCCATGAAATGCCCTGGAATGCCCTGTAACCTGGTGGCATTGTGGTTAACACTGCTGCCTCACAGCACAAAGGACCCAGGTTTGATTCTGGCCTTGGGTGACTGGCTGTGTGGAGTTTGCAGACCGGGGCTCGCTCCCCGAGAGACACCGAGGCTGGCTCCCCAAGAGACACTCCGCAAGAGATCCCAAGACACAGCCCGCGAGAGACATCATGGATCACTCCGACAGACACCGAGGCTCACTCCCTGATCATTATCTGTGAGATGTTGCTGTGTGTAACCTCTGCATCTCCTACATTATAACAATGACTACACTTCAAAAACACTTCATTTGCAGAAAGCTGCTTTGGGACGTCCTGAGGGTGACTTCATCTGTGACCTTCATTTCCACGTTATGACAGTATCAGTGTAACCCCACAACCAAACATGGCCTCTGTTAGACATCTGCTGCAGGAGCAGCTCCAAACAGAACTGGGATTCAAACAACTCAAACCAAAAAGCAAAGATTGCCAATGAAATAGCTCTAATTCGTGCCAAATTATTTTAGCTCCTATCCACCAGGAAATGGGATTAAAATGTCTCCAATTTGATTCACCCAGGTCTTATCTCCAGGGTTGCCTCCAATGGCAAGAGTGCCATTGTAATGTAAGAAAGCTAGTCTGGCAGCAGTGAAACTGCCAGTGAACAGAGAATACAAACAGCTAGAGCCCAGGCATTCAGGTCAACTGGCAAGAGTCACAAAATCATGACTGTGACTTTGCAATAACCATCCCTGCGGCCGATGCCAAGATTGCAAATGCATTTGCATGTAAATAGGGCTGATTTAGCTCAATAAAATATACTGAACTGCTTCCATTTCACTGCTGCAAGGACAAGAGGACAAGAGATTTTTGGGCTAGAGATGCAAAAGGAACATAGAAGCTCATAGAATCCCTACAGTGCAGAAGGAGGCCAATCGGCCCATCGAATCTGCACCAACCCCCGCAAGAGAGCACCCCACCTCTCCCACCCTATCCCACTAACCCCACCTAATCTTTTGGACACTAAGGGGCAATTTAGCATGGCCAATCCAGCTAACCTGCACATCTTTGTACTGTAGGAGGAAACCGGAGCACCCGGAGGAAACCTACGCAGACACGGGGAGAATGTGCAAACTCTACACAGTTGGGACCTTCAGGTCTGCATTCCTTTGTCCAAACTGAGCAATGCTCATAATGCTCATAATGATAAACTAATATCAAACCCTGCAATTGCTAACGCAAATGTAGAAATTTGAAGAAATGAACATGAGGCAGTTCCCCCACACTGTCCTCTTTATTTTAAATTTTCATTGGCACTATTGCCAAATGCCTGCAAAAATCATGCCTGTCCCTGGGGTAAAAGATAGACAGTACTCATTTTGGCTGCCTACAAGGGATGGGGGCAGGTGGAGGCAGAGATGATGATTTCAAAAGGAAATTGGATGGGCTTTAGGGAAATAAACCTGTTGGGCTCCGGGGATGTATGGGTGCTACAATTGAACAAAAAAAAAGATGGCCACGCCAAGAGCACATGGGTTAATGTCACACAATGTCCTCCATTTCCAAAACATCAGGGGCGCGATTCTCCGCTCCCGCGACTAAGTGCCCATGCCGTCGTGAACGCCATCGAGGTTCACGACGGCGCGAAACTGCCCCGGTCTCGGCCGATTCAGGGCCCGACAATGGGCTAGGATCGGGGCCGCGAGAAACTCGGGGGGCGTGGCGCTAAAGCAGCGTCGTCAGCGCACGCCGGGCATTGGCGCCGCATAAAAGCGGCGCCGCGTCATCCGCCGCCTAATTGCCGTCACCCGCGCATGCGCGGGTTGCATGCGTGGTTGCCATCCTCCCCGAGGCCGCCCCGCAAGATGTCAGATCGATCTTGCGGGGCACGGAGGAAAGGAGGTCCTCCTTCAGAGAGGCCGGCCCGCCGATCGGTGGGCACCGATCGCAGGCCAGACCCCTTTTGAGTCCTACCCCGGTGAAAGAACCCCCCTCGCCCCCCCACAGGCCGCCCCCCCCCCAGCGTTCCCGCGCTGTTCCCGCCGGCAACGACCAGGTGTGGATGGTGCCGGCGGGAAACCGTCGTTTTGGGCAGGCCGCTTGGCCCATCCGGGCCTGAGAATAGTGGGGGTGGCGGAGAATCGCCATTTTGGGTGTCTTGGGCGATTCATCGGACTGTGCCGCACAGAACTAGATAGTGCCGATCTCGCCGCTTGGGTGCATCGCGAGGGCGTTGGACCGGCGTCGCGTGAAAAAATGGCGCCCCAGGCGATTCTCCCAAACGGCGCGGCATCGGAGAATCGCGCCCCAGAATGCTGCAACGGTATGTTCAAGCTCCAAGAATGAATGTTTCTGACACACGTACAGGAGGCGATTGAGACGATTTCCTTTAAGGCCCCAGTTCTGAAGATGGCCACATGGATCATGAGGAAAGTGATGAGTTCAGAGGGCTTTGTCCACTTGGCCCATTGGCTTCAGTAAGTCACACGTGGGCAGTATCCGAACGAGGATCCAGAAACCATAACAAAGAGTTGACGTCTGTGTGTAAAATACAGCAGAAGTGGCAAACCACACTGACGGAATGTTCATCGCAACTCGGGCCTGCCTGATGGTTGCCCCCCCACCCCTGCCCAAATGCTTCCCGTTCTCCCTTTGTCCTGTAAAGGCAGAGGCTTGGTTGATTCTTGGAATGTGAGAGAATTGTCCTACGAGGAGAAATCGAGTAGACAGATTCTCTGTAGTTGTGAAGAACGAGAGCTGGTCTAATTGAAATGTAGAAGATTCTTCAGGGGCTTCACAGGGTCAATGCTGAGAGGCGGGTTCCTATGGCTGGAGACTAGGTTCCAATCTCAGGATAAGGGGGTCGGCCATTTTGGACTGAGGTGAGGCGAAATGTCTTCACTTAGAGTTGTGAATCTTCTCTACCCCAGAGTCACTGTGTATGCTCAGTCGTTCAGTAAAGTCAAGACTGAGAGTGAGAGAACCATTTATGGTGCAGAAGGGGGCTGTCCAGCCCATCGTCTCTGTGCCAGCTCTTTGCTGTAGCAGTCCAAAACTCTACATGTACCGTCCTGCCCTCTCTCCAGAGCCCTGAATTGTCCTCTGCTGCAGCTTGCTATTTAATCTGAGTGAGCCTTTCTTGGTCTGTCTGGTTTCGCCACCCTCTAGGGAGTTCATATACCTAGTGAGACATCAAGGGGCATCTGAGCATTTAGCAGAAACCTGTACAGAGGAAAGGGTTAACGAGATCGATTTGTTTTTGTGAAAGAAGAAGCTGTCTTCTGAGCTTAAATTTCAGTAGCCCATTACACCACTTTTGGCAGGGAGTCATCCAGTTATGACTAATGCGCTTTATGTACTAAAAAAATCCGCCCATGCTTTACAAAGGTGCCCTGCGGCACAAAAAATCAGAGGGAATTTCTGGAATAAAAACTCACTTTATATAATAGAGATCTCATGTCAAAGTTAAAGTAACAGTTCCCAACTCCAAATTTTGAAAATGTCAATAAAAAGATTTTTTTAAAACAGTTCCCCTCTCCGGCTAGACAGAATGAAGGCACTGCAATGTTTTTAGGGGACCCCCCATCAGGAGTGAGAGTTCCACATTCATAACCAATCCAAAGTAATAGTGAGGGAACTTCAAACTCCGAAAGCTGCAGGGATGTGGGCTGCCAAGTACAGAACTGAAGTGGATAATGCAAAGTGGTCTTCATTGTAAGGGCGTGATTCTATCACCGCGTTGCACCCGACGCCAATCTAGGCAGGCTGGGTGCATTGCAGGAGAGGCCCAAATCGGGCTACGCGCACGGCGCCCGCCACGATCTGTATCAGGCCTTCACTGAGCGTGATCTAATAATCATATTTAACATTTAAATACTCGCGACCTACTTGGGACCAGTATTCTCCCAGTGCCCGGAACACCGGTGAGACCACACCTAGGCGCCGATTAGTACTTGTCTCTTGAGGCCGTTGGAACCCCCCGGGTGGTCGTGGACAGGACAGGGCAGTACCCTGGCACTGTTCCAAGTTGGCACTGCCCAGGTGCCAGGTTGATACTGCCAAGGGTCGGGGCCTGAGAATCG
The DNA here is from genome assembly GCF_047496885.1 of Scyliorhinus torazame. Lineage (NCBI taxonomy): Eukaryota > Metazoa > Chordata > Chondrichthyes > Carcharhiniformes > Scyliorhinidae > Scyliorhinus > Scyliorhinus torazame. The sequence goes on from NC_092738.1 coordinate 27,259,813, forward strand.
TAGAATTTACATTCAGCCCATCGAGTCTGCACTGGCCCTTTTTTTAAAAAAAGAGCACCCTACCTAAGCTCACACCTCCACTCTATTGCCATAGCCTAGTAACCCCACCTAACCTTTTGGACACTAAGGGCAATTTATCATGGCCAATCCACCTAACCCGCACATCTTTGGACTGTGGGAGGAAACCGGAGCACCCGGAGGAAATCCGTGCAGACACAGTGAGAACGTGCAAACTCGGCACAGATAGTGACCCAAGCCGGGAATCAAACCTGGGACCCTGGAGCTGTGAAGCAACAGTGCTAACCACTGTGCTACCATGCCCCCCCAGGCCATGCTCATGAACAGGGGTTATGAAGGGTGAGGGCGTGTAAGCAGGGTATGAAGGGGCTTCATAAAAGGTTGGGGGTGTGAAGGGGGGTCCTGAAAAGGGGGCGGGGGGCCTCAGCAGCCCCATAGAGGGATATCCTCACTTGGAGGAAATGCCCAGGTCTACGGGTGGTGGCATTGTCTGTGCGTGGGGAGTGTGGGGGACCCTTAAGCTCACTTAGAGATCATGACACCCTTTCAAAATCCACACCCCGATCTCAGCTGGTCTCACCAGCAAGTTCAGCTCTCAACTGCTGAAAACATTTCCAAGCGTGCGCTAGACTGGGGAGAAAGTCCCCAAGGCTCAAAAATGATTAAGTGTGGGTGAATCCAGGTCTGGATCTCACTCAGAAAGCCAGCGGGAAACACCCCGTCAAACCCGCCCAAAATGACACTTCTAAATTATTTGGGTAAATCATGCCCTAAATCTACAATGATCTTAGCTAGATGTATGGGTGCTACAACTACCCCACCCCCTCACACCCGCCAGGCGGCGTGAAGGGGGCCCCCCAGAATTTGTTTTAACCCAGGAATTCCGGTGGAAAATCCATCAGCACCAGTCTCGATCCACAGAACCAACCACTCCTTAACCCTGCCAGAATGGACTGCCACGCGAAGAATGATCTGCTGTGTGAGGTACCCAGAGGGTGGTCAGTGCTCATGCCAACCATGCCCTTGCACATTGGCATCTTCAGGAAGCAAGACTGGCAGCACCACTGTGGCTTTCACAAGGCAGTGTCGCCCACAATGTGGCGCCAATGTCCTCGCATTGACAGTATTGTTACAGCACAGAAGGAGGCCATTCGGCCTGTCATGTCTGCACCAGCTCGCCAAATAAGCACCTCACCTAGTGCCATTGCCCTGCCTTTGCACATAACCCGAACATTCTTCCTTTTCAGATTACAGTCTTACTCTCTTTTGAAAGCCTCGATTGAACCTGTCTCGACCACACTCGGGCAGTGCATTCCAGACCCTAACCACTTTCTGCGTGAAAACGCTTTTTCTCATATTGTGTTTGCTTCAGCAGACTTTCAAGTCGTGAAGCAACAATCCCCCAAAAAAACCCTCCTCTGCTCCTTTTTGCCCACAACCTGACAGCAAGCCTTTCACATCAGCTTCCAATCACAGCATCGCTAAGATCACCCATTACCTCTGTAACATCATTGCTCTCTGCCCTGTCTCTGCTTATCTGCTGTTGAAACCCTCGTCCATGTTTTCACTATCTCTCGACCCGACTATTCCAACACACTCCTGTATGGGCTGGTCTCCCATACATTCTGCACTTTGTAAACCTGAGGTTACCTGCTGTCCACGATCTTAGTCACACCAAGTCCTGTTCCCTCACCACGGCCGTGCTCGCAGGCCTACACTGCCTCCCAGTTTAAGAAAGACTTGCATTTATATAGCTTATTTCACAGTCACTGAACAGTTCAAAGTGCTTTACAGCCAATGAGCTACAAGTGTAGTTTCACTGTTGTAATGATTTTAAAATTCTCATCCTGGTTTTCAAATCCCTCCATGGCCACTCCCCCACCCTATCTCTGTAATCACCTCCAGCTCCACCACTCTGAGATATCTACACTCCTCTACTTCTGGCCTCATGAACATTCCCAATTTTAATCGCTCCACCATCGGTGACAAAGCTCTAGAATCCCCTCCCCACACCTCTCTCCTTTAAAACACTCCTTAAAACTGAAAATCTGCTGATGTGTCTAATTTTGTTTTAGAGTGTTCCTGTGAAGATACGTTTTTAATTCTCTTAAGGCGCTATCTAAACACAAGTTGCCCACCCACACACGTTTCTGAACTTAGTCTATCAGTTTCAGTACTGGACCAGGGACCCCCCTGCCTGATGAGAGCTGCACAATTCAGACTCCTGCATGTTTGGTGTGTCATCTGCCAATAGTTATGTGCACACACAAAGCCCCCACCCTCTCCGCAGCTTAATCATTAATCGCTCGCAGACCTTTTCAAACACCCACTGACATCCCCAATACCAGCAAAAAGCGACAGCAGAGCTGACAGCTCAAAGGGGAGAAAGTCAAGCGGCAGCATTGCAGTCTGCAGAGGATGACGTTTGGAAAGAGAGCAACTATTGTTGCCGGGGGAAGGGGGGAGGGGGTCTCGTCCTGTCAAAGCTGCTGTGTTCCTGGACATATTGTACAAAAAACCTGCATTCTACCTTCTCAACAGGCAAACTGCGGCCGTCATCAGTCAGCTGTTCTGCAGGACACAAGATGGGGCGAACAACATGCAGGTTCTCCAGTCTGTACATCCCAGTGCCAGTGCAGAGGCTGGGGGCTCCTCTTCACTGAACAGGATGAGTTTTAAAGTCCCTGCGTGGATTTGCAGAGAGTCGCAGCTCCAAGGCACAGCAGCAGCCTGAGTTACACTGTACTCACCACAGCAGAGCCCCAACTTTATTGTGGATAAGACGAAAGCAGCAAAACGGTTACCAGCTGACAAAAGAGAGAGGGAGAGCACGGACTAGTTACCTGCGACACGACTTTTCTTCCTCTCGCCTTCTCGAGAGTCGACATTTTACAATCTGAAGGGTCGCTCGCTCCTTCCCCCCCCCCCCCCCCCCCCCCTTTCCCAGGAAAAAGAAAGTGAAAACACTGAAACTTTGTCAGAACAGCACAAAGTGCGTTTGTAAAGCTGCTCAGCCACTGATGCACTGGAGTTGCCGCTGGAGGCTTGGCCTCTCTCTCTCTCCTTCAGCTCTTTATGCTTTGCCAAAAAAAAATCCTTCTGTCCACAGAACCATTACTCTGGCACTCGGTGAAGCCAATGAAATGCTGCACCTTCCTCATACCCACAAATCCGCTTTACAAACAACAACAGCCGAGTTGAACTAATTGACGCAGGTTCCCAGCCATCACCATTATTTTGTTTGGGAGGATTCAATTAATAAGACAATATTCAGACCAGCAGGATGTAGGTCTTGTATTGTAATCAAATCTTTACATTAATTGTTAAATGATATCTCATTCTCATGTGGGAGATAATGATACAGCCAAGAATAATGGGGCTTCAATTCATCTGAGATTCCCTTTCTACAATGGAGTCCGTGTAAAAAGAAAGTCTTGCATCTCTGTAACACCTTTCCCATCCTCAGGATAATCTGGGGTTTTATGTGATGTTAATTGAGTGATACATGTTAGCCAGGACTCTGGCACTTCTTCAGAATAAATGTCATGGGATCCTTTACACTCTCCAAACATGATGTGGAGATGCCGGCGTTGGACTGGGGTGAGCACAGTAAGAACATAGAACAGTACAGCACAGAACCGGCCCTTCGGCCCTCGATGTTGTGCCGAGCCTTGTCCGAAATTAAAGTTGAAGGTGACGCAGTGAGATGAGGTTGGTACTTTGTCTGCTTGGCAGGCATCTTCCAGAGAAGCAGACTTTGTGAAGACTTAAACTTGATGCAATTGTTCGGCAGCCTCGAGTCCTGCTGAGGTGTTTGCAGAAGTCTTACAACACCAGGTTAAAGTCCAACAGGTTTGTTTCAAATCACTAGCATTCGGAACGCTGCTCCTTTCACCTGAGGAAGGAGCGGTGCTCCTAAAGCTAGTGTTTGAAACAAACCTGTTGGACTTTAACCTGGTGTTGTAAGACTTCTTACTGTGCTCACCAAACAGTCCTGGTTTGACAATGATCTGTGACAGTGCTGGACTCCTTCAGTAATGCACTAGAGTGTCAGCCTGGATTTCTGTGCACAAGTCCTGAACTGGGACCTACAACCTCCAACTCCGAGGTAAGTGTGCGCTCCACTGGGCCACGGCTGGCACCCAGGTATGGCTGCAAGGGCTACTAATAACAAGTGCTCGTCCATTAAACTATAACTCCACCTCATGGCTCAGTTCTGGATCTACACACAGGTGAGAAGAAATCTTTCCATTGCATCCCTAGGGGTTATATCCATGGAGAACTGTTTAAACAGGAGTCTTGCACACCACAGACTCAACTTGCTTAGGATTTTACTGTCATTGAAGAAAGATGAGAAACGGTCACAAGGTGTTTATTGCCTCTTCCCAGGAGAGTCCTGAAGTATTGTATGTAACCTGGCTAAAGATGACCCCCCCATTCTCCCCTCAACTTTCAATTGCACCATCATCGCTGAGATTTCCACCATCTTGTAGATCATCAGTGACCAGAAGCCCCATCAACATTGCGACTGCAATGGGAAGGCAGAAACTGGGTCGACTGTGGAGTAACTCACCTCCCAACTCCCAAAACCTGTCCACCATGTACAAGGCACAAATCAGGAGTGACTGGAGTGTTGTTGGAGCTGCACTTGTCTGGATAAGTGCAGCTCCAACAACACTCAAGAAGCTTTGCTAAAAAAAACATGCTGTCAAAAGATTTTTATCTTGTCTCAGAACAGAATCAGGATAGCTTGGGGAATAACTGTTCCCTGGTGCATTCTCCATGGCACTGTCCTTGCCAATCAGTGTCCACTTGTCAACTAATCAGCACCCTTTTCTCATGCAGTATAAAACTGTTGCTCCCTTTGAGATTTGGTATTCTTGTGAATCTGTCCTGATGAGTAGTGCAAGATGAAATGTTTTGACAGCATTAGAGCAATACTCAAATTCGGCACTACCAAGTGACTACTCAGAAAGCCCCACACCATCCAGGACGGTGTCACTCATTTGGTCAGACCCCAAAGGGTTCAACATTCACTCCCTCTCCCATTGGTGCACCATGGTCACAGTGTGTACATTCCACAGGGTGTACTGCACCAAGTTGCCAAAGTTCAAATCTCAACAATTACACACAAGACGCTCAACATTATCAAACAGCCCACTTGATTGGCACTCCCATACACAACCTTAAACATTCATTCCCTCCACCACTGACGGACATTAGCAGTAGTATGTACCGTCTACAAGATGCACTGCAGGAACTTATCAAGGCTCCTTAGACAACACCTTCCGAATCTGCGACCACTACCATCTAAACGGACAAGGGCAGCAGATACCGGGGAACCCCACCACATAGAGATTTCTCCCCTCAAGTCGCTCACCATCCTGACTTGGAAATATATCGGCCGTTCCTTCACTGTCGCTGGGGAAAAATCCTGGAACTCTCTCCCTAACAGCACTGTAGGTGTACCTACACCATATGGACTGCAACGGTTCAAGAGGGCAGCTCACCATGGGCAATAAATGCTGGCCCAGCCAGTGATGCCCATGTGCCAGGAACAAATATTGAAAAAGGGACTTTCTGAAAATAGAAAGAGAATAGACTTTTCTATTCATTATTTGCCCACAAGAGCCTGGAGTCATTTAATTCAACTTTCTACACACTGTGCTGCATCATTCAGAAATATTGTAAATAACAATGATCAACTTGCAGAACCATATTGAAGTTTGTTTATATTTTCAGCATGAATTACTGCAGAGTGTGGAAAGGTAATGTGTTAGCAGCATTCATTCACATTTCCTGGGGCAGCTCATTTGCATTTTTATTCAGAGCAGTCTAGGACGAGTACACTAATAGAAGGACAGGTACACACACCCTCCCCTGTATAGTGTTCCATCAACTTGGAGCAGTGCGCACAGTTCTGACCTTAATATTATAAAAAGGGTAAAGAGGCCCAGGAGAAGGTGCAAAAAAAAAGGATTTACGAGAACGATACCAGAGCTGAGAGGTTCTGCTTATCGGGGAAGTCTGAAAAATATTTTCTCTGGGGAAAAAGGCCGAGAAGTGACTTGATAAAAGGCTGTTAAGATTTTGAGGGCTTTTATAGGGTAGACATGGAGATGTTTCCAATTCTGGGCGTGACCAGAACTAGGGGGCCATATATATGAGCTAGTGGCTAATAAATCCAATATAGAATTCGGGAAAAGCATCTTTACCCAGAGAGTAGAAATGTATCTACATTCAAGAGGGAAGCTGGATAAACACATGAGGGAGAAAGGAACAGAAGGATATGATGACGGGGCGAGATGAAGAGGGGAGGGATGGAAGGTGTCTCGTGTGGAGTGTAAACACTAACATGGACCTGTTGGCACACACTTCAGACATCACATCGTATAATCCTTTTATTACATTTATTCCGATTATGAGTCAAAGCAACAATTCTGCCCATGAAAGTGGGCTAAAGATGGCAACTCTGTGCCACCCTCGTCCTGAATGATAACTTGTGTTTTGAATAAAGAAAGTTTGCAGTTTGTTTTTCAGAATGGCTTTCGTTAGACGTGTTTAACATTGCTCATCTATAGAATTTTTTCTATGTTGTAAATACTGTGTAGTACCTAATGCTATAGATAGTGCAGAGCTCATGACTAAACCACTGTTGAGGACCTCCATACTCTGCAAATGAGACTCAGAGACAGATGGCAGAGCTAGTCTCTTGAGGATCAAGCTGAGGGATAGGTGGGCTGCAAGTGGCCTCCTCGGTGCCACGTTATGCATATCACTTACTGTGGTCATTTGGCAAAGAGCTGAGAAACATATCAGAGTACTGAGTGTCTGCCTGCACTCCACACAGATCACTCAGCTACTCAGTCAGACAACAGCTCTCTTTAGTTTCTCTTTCTTTACCCAAACAGCCTGATGCAGTTGTTGGAGAATACTACAATGTAACAAGAGGTACAAAGGAAAAGGGCGAGTTATCAGGATGTTTAAACATTTTTTTACTTGTTCATAGGATGTGGGCATCGCTGGCTAGGCCATCATGTATTGCCCATTCCTAATTGCCCCTTGAGAAGGTGGTGGTGAGCTGCCTTCTTGAACCGCTGTAGTCCATGTGGTGTAGGTACACCCACAGTGCTGTTAGGGAGGGAGTTCCAGGGTTTTGGCCCAGTGACAGTGGAGAAACAGTGATATATTTTGAAATCAGGATGGAGTGACTTGGAGGGGAACCTCCAGGTGGTGGTGTTCTCATGCACCTCCTGCACTTGTCCTTCTAGATAGTAGAGGTCATGGGTTTGGAAGGTGCTGTCGAAGTGAAGTCCCGCAGTGCATCATGTAGATGGTGCACACGGCTGACACTGTGCATCGGCGGTGGAGGGAGTGGATGGTTACGGTGGTGGATGGGATACCAATCAAGCGGGGCTGCTTTGTCCTGGATGGTGTGGAGCTTCTTGAGTGTTGTTGGAGCTGCACTCATCCAGGCAAGTGGAGAGTATTCCATTACACTCCTGAGTTGTGCCTTGTAGATGATCGACAGGCTTTGGAGAGTCAGGAGGTGAGTTACTCATCACATAATTCCCAGCCTTTGCCCTGCTCGTGTAGCCACAGTATTTATATGTCTGATCCAGTTCAGTAGAGTCCAGTCTAGTACGAAATGGTGGGATGTGTGGTCAGTGTTATGATCATCGCCATGTTGAGCTCTTCATCTCATTCATATCACAAAGCCACTGAGTGGAGGCAAAACAAGCTGGGGGCAAGCTCGGCCATTCTTGGGCAGCTCTTAGCAATTATTATAACACCAGCATTAGTAGGAGCCTGGCACTAGGTCAACCTTTGGACAGCCATTGATTGAGAAAACGAAAACTCATCCTCAACAGATTCCTTCCCTCAGTGACTGGAAAGAGCAGTGGGTGGAACAGGCAATTGACTTGAGGCAAAGGAGAAATGAGAAAAACCTGGAGTCCTCGGATCACTGGTTCCCGTGAAGTGATTCAATTCTGACAGGTTCCTGTAGTGTGTCAGGAGTTAATAAATAATACAGTTTACACAAACTCCTGTCAGAAGCAGCAGCTGCCAGTACACCGAGTGAATCCAGGGATGTGTGTTTATAGATCTTGAAATATTTTTAGCAGAACATTGCACAACGTCATTCAACCATTCTGCATTTTATGGAGCCAGGATTCTTTTAAATTTCCCTCTCAGTATACCTGGGCTCCCTTCAAAGCTGCTTGCTCTACAAATCTTGCATGGCGCTCCAAAAAAGTAGCTCCTTGTTGTCTTCAAATGCTCAGAGGTTAAATGTAAAGGCAGCTGGTTTTGCCAATCTGCTCCAAGTATGTGCACAAATGCAGCAGTCAGCTCGTGAAATAAAGTGCTTTTTATTTCATATTTGACCATTATACTCAGACAGACACTGAATCTAAAGAGGGAAAATGTTAATCATCATCCTTTCATGATTTGTCACCTGACATCCTCCAGTTTAATTTTATTGGATACCATTCTTTATTTCACACATGGCAGATCTCTGTTCGAATCATATTAACTCTCCTCTTTCTAATTTACGTAGCATAACACAAGTAATGAGGAATCAGCCATTCAGCCCCTCAAACCTGTTCCGTCGTTCTGTAACATTGGGGTGATAGTCTTCCCTGCACCTTTCAACACTGGCCCATGTTCCTTAATATTCGATAATCTGTTGACCTCAATCTTAAGTATGTCAGCTACGCCTCAGCTGGCAGTATGCTCGCCTCTCATCACAAGGTTGGGGGTTCAAGCTCCAAGCCAGGACTTGAGCACAAAAATAAAGGCAGACACTCCAGTGCAGGGCTGAGGGAGTGCTGCACTGTCAGAGGTACGTGTTTCAGCTGAAATTTTAAACTGGGCCCCATCTGCCTGCTTTGGTTGATGTAAAAGATCCCATGGCACCATTTTGAAGAAGAGCAGGAGAGTGTCCTGGACAACATTTATCCCTCAGCCAACATGACAAAAGAATAGATTATCTGGCCACTGTCGCATTGCTGTTTATGGGAATTTCCTGTTTGCAAATTGGCTGCCATGTTTCCTAAAACAGTGACTGCACTTCAAAAAAACTCAATGGCTGCAAAGCATTTCACGATAAGGGGCGGGATTCTCCGAAGCCGAGCCGGCTGGGAGAATCGGCGTTCGTGGCATTTTTTCGCGCGACACTGGCGCGCGATTCTCAGAGGTGCGGAGGTGCGGCGGCCGGGCCGCCGATTCTCCGGCCCGTAAACGGCCTAATCCCGCCGGCGTCGTCCACACTTGGTCGCTGCCGGCGGGTACTTGTCACGAAGGCTTGGAGAGCGGCCTGTGGGGGTGGGGGGGGGCTCCGTTCCCGAGTGGAGCTCCGTTCCCGGGGGGGGGGCCCTCCGATGGGGTCTGGCCCACGATCGGGGCTCACTGACCGGCGGGCCGGCCTCTCCCCCCAGGGAGATGGCCCCAGAGCCCCGGCGCCATGTTGGTGAGGGGACGGAGGGCTCCGCAAGGCTACCGGCGCCACTGCGCATGTCATCGTTGGCGCCGGCGCAACTGCGCATGCGCAGATCCCGCGGCGCCCAGTTCACACCGGGATCTGCGGCTGGAGTGTCGCGAACCACTCCAGCGCCCTGCTGGCCCCCTGTAGGGGCCAGAATTCAACGTGGGAGCGGCCTGTTCACGCCGTCAAAAAACGCGACGGCATTTGCGACGGCGTGGACACTCTGCTTCCATTTTGTAAAATCCCGCCCCCGATGTGGATTACAACGCCAATTTTGTAAAATCCATTTTATTTTGTAAAGTTGAAAATCTCTTGCGTTACTCTTGGATACAAGCTTCATTTAATTCCTGCCACACTACTAGCTGAATGAGGAAAGGGCACATGTTTATTTGTTTTCTCTACTTTCTGCCTTTTAAAGTTCCTCTCTGCATTACACTCAGTTCCCTAAATGAACAGACTTGGACAAAGGGTCACTGGTCAAGATTAAAAATGAAGGGAATGTTGGAAAAGGCTGAGGGCAGTGGGTTAGGTCACCAGCCTTTCACCTCTGGGACTTGCGTTTGAATCTATACCAAGCTGACCGGGTAGAAAGCGTTGCTTGGCTGTTGCCTGTAATAAAGGTCCTAAGATATGCTAATTTGAGCTGTCGCTATCAGCAGGCACGACTACAGAGCACAAAATTCAGCAGAAATGAGTCTCACTCAGAGGATGCCTGCTTCGGGAAACAAACTGTCACATTACTTGATAGGGGTGCAGATTTCTCAGCGTAGGGAGGTGAGGGGTCGGTGGCGCAGCGTGTACTACTGGAGTAGGGTAGAGGCAGTGTATCTCTAAAATTATGCTGTACCTGAACTGGGAATACTTGATGCCAATGCTGGGTGTAGGATATTCCGTCCAAAGTGCTGATTACTTTCCCCTTCATTTGCCTGAGCAGGATTTCCATCTCAAGTTGCCCCCAAGAGCACGAGTGTGACACTGGACTCACATGTAGGCAGACTTGGTAAAGGTTGGCAGGTTCTCATCCCTGAAGGACACGAGTGAATGAGTTTGTTTTTTATGACAATCTGGAAGCTCCCATGGACATTTTGTTCTCCTGGCATCAGGTTATTAGATTCGATGACTTCAATTTGACAGGGAAGGGGAGGGGCGGAATGGGAATTGAACTATGACCTCTGGGTCGCTGCAACCACACGGTGACTGTGAACGCAAACTGAAATTGGGAGAGAAAATGTAAGAGCGTCTTTCTTTCCACCCGTCGCAGTTTCAGAGAAATTGGTCCCGAGGATACTCACAAACCACATTCATCAGCCCAAACATGAAGCCATGTGACACCATGTGATGGAATTGGCACCGAACAGATCAACAACATTATGCGGCGGCTGTTTAGGTTTTCAGTGTCTGTTGAGGAGAGGGTTACTTAAACGCACCTTTTAGAATGTGCCGAGCTCCAGTTTCTGCTTGGCAAAAAGCCAGCGTTTTCTGCCCTGGGACAAGTTTTTCTTCTCACTCCGTCGAGCATCTTTGGAAGTGTTGACAGACATGGGAGACAGGGATTCATTGCTACCAACATAGTGGCAAGATAACCCAAGTGCTGTAGTCATGATGGCACCACTCGTAGAGGGGGTGGGCAGAATTCATATATAGATATTTAAATAATTTTGGAATTAAAAAGCTGCTTTCAATAATAATGATTGCGAAACTACCGGATTGTTGTAAAAGCCCTTCTGGTTCACTAATGTCCTTCAGGGATGGAAATCTGCCGTCCTTACCCGGTCTGGCCCACAGTAATGGGGTTGACTGCTTTCTGAAATGGCCGAGCAGGGTACTCATTTGTACCAAACCACCAGACAGAAATTAGCACTGTGGGTGTATCTATGCCACATGGACTGCAACAGCTCACCACTACCACCAGTTGGAGGGATGGGTAATAAATGCAGACATTGCCAATGACACTCACATCCCATGAATCAACAGGGAAAAATATCCATGGAGGTGTTTTCTTTCCTCCACAGTCCACCTTCACTTAATCTTGCTCGCTCCACTTCAGCAACGGTTTGGGGTGAGTGTTCTACATTCAAATAACCCCTGCATGAAAAGGAACATTTCATAACCTTTTTCATCTTCTTTATGATTATCTTGGAACATAGGGATGAGGAACAGAAGTCGGTAATTCAGCCCTTCGATCCTGTCCCGCCATTCAATCAGATCATGGCTGATCTCTTCCTGGTTTCAAATCCACCTCCCCACCCGTTCCTCCCTTTAACCAGTTTATCAGAAATATATCTATCTCCTTCTTGAAACGATTTAATGATTTAGATTCCACCGCGCTATGGGGCAGCGAGTTCCACAAATTCACCACCCTCTGCGAGAAGTTGTTCCTCCTCATCTCAGTTTTAAATCTGCCGCCTCTCAACCTATATCGGTGGCCTCTTGTTCTAGATTGCCCCACAAGGGGGAACATTTGGTCTACATTTACTTTATCAATCCCTTTTAGTATTTTATATACCTTAATCAGATCCCCACTTATTCTTCTAAACTCCAGCGAGTATAAGCCCAAACTGTTCAATCTCTCCTCAATTTTCTGCGGTTCATGAACAAAGACACCCAGATCCCTCTACCCAGATGCATTTTGAATCTGCTTTCCATTTCGATAATAATTCAGCCAAAATGGATAACCTCACACTTCTCCACATTAAACTCCATCTGACAAATTTTGGCCCAATCTCTATCTATATCCGTCTGTAAAATCTTTATCTCCCCTTCACTGCCTGCTTTCCCACCTATTTTAGTATCATAGGCAAAGTTTGCTATGTTACACTCTGTCCCTGCTTGCAGACCATTTGTTTTTTGTTTTTTTAAATTTAGTGTACCCAATTCTTTTTTTCCCAATTAAGGGGCAATTTAGCGTGGCCAATCCACCTAACCTGCACATCTTTGGGTTGTGGGGATGAGATCCACGCAAACACGGGGAGAATGCGGAAACTCAACATGGACAGTGACCTGGGGCCGGGAGCGAACATGGGTCCTCAGCACTGTGAGACAGCAGTGCTAGCCACTGTGCCTCCCTTTGCAGATCATTTATATAGATTGTAAACAGTTGAGGTCCGAGGATTGAATCCTGCGGCACCCCGCTAGTTACAGTTTGCCAGCCAGAGAAGGACCCATTTAACCCGGCCCTCTGCTTTCTGTCAGTCAGCCAATCCTCAAACCAATCTAGTACTGTACCCCTAATCCCCTGCGATTTCACCTTCTGGATCAATCTTTTATGCAGCACCTTGTCAAATCTTAGCTTTGTGTCCTCTTGTTTCCACTGTGCATTGTGAAAACAATCCATCACTATTTACCTCTCGATAACCCTTAATGATTTCAACACCTCTTATCAGGTCTTCCTTTGATCCCCTTAGCACTCGAAGAAAACTTGAACTTTTCAAATCCCTGGTTATGTCCCAGCGAACCCTGACTCTTTTCCACTGCTTGAATATCCTTCCTATAATGTTACACCTAAAACTAAACACCATACTCCAACTGGAGCCTGACAAATCTTGTGCAAGTTGCATGTACTTGCTAGATTTAAAACCAGTTTTATCCTGTTTGTGGCCATGTCTACTGGTGTTGCCACTTTAAATAATCTGTGTGCCTGCTCGATTTAAGGCACAGTCCGTATTCTTACTTTCTAAAGGTATGATTTCATATATTTTCCCCGTTGAACTGCATCTGCCCCCTATCTGCCCACCCTACTCATCTATCTGTATTCTCCTCCAGACTTCACAGTCCCCTCGGCACAATTTGTCAGTTCACAGCAATTTGGTTTCAGCGGCAAATTCCAATATTGTTTCCTTGGTTCCCAAGTGTAGACTGTTGATGTATCTGATAAATAAGAGGAGCTTCAATGTCCTTGTGGGACACCACTCACCACATTTTTCCAGACCAGGATATAGTTTCTACCCGATCCTTTCCTTTCTGACTTCCAGCCAGTTTGACTGCATACCCACAAGACCTTAAGACATAGGAGCAGAATTAGGCCACTCGGCCCATCGAGTCTGCTCCTCCATTCAATCATGGCTGATATTTTCTCATCCCCATTCTCCTGCCTTCTCCCCATAACCCCTGATCCCCTTATTAATCTGAACTGGGATTAATCAGAAAGATTATTATTAATAATCAAGAACCAATCTATCTCTGTCTTAAAGACACTCTGTGATTTACCCATGCTGGTTAAGCAAGTGGGAGGGACTTTAGAAGATATGTGCACATGTTCTTCGGTTTCCTTGACTCTTAAGAGTCCTCCATTTTTCTTTCCTCTTTCCCCCCCCCGATTATGTCATTTCATTCCTGCCTCCCAATGTTCTCAATCGGCTTTTATTGTAAGAATTTTGGAGAGCTGATTGCCTGTCTAAAAGATTGTCCAGTTGGCAGTTGAGTGAGGATAAATAGCTTTGAGCTCCTGCAAAAGTACCTTTCAAACTCACGACCACTACCATTTAGAAAGACGAGATCAGCAGATCCCCTTCAAGTCACCCACCATCCTGACTTGGAAATATATCGGCCGTTCCGTCACTGTCGCAAAATCATGGAACTCCCTCCCTAACAGCACAGTGGGTGTACCTACACCACAGGGACTGCAACGGTCCAAGAAGGCGGCTCACCACCACCTTCTCAAGGGGCAATTAGGGATGGGCAATAAATGCCAGTGCCACCCACATGCCATGAGAATGTACGAATGAAGTAGTGGTTTGTCATTTTAATATAAATTTAATTGAACGCTATCCGTCCACCACTTCCCTGTTACCTGCTGAATTTGTTTCTCTATTTTTGCTACGACATGATCGTTATATGTTTTTAACCTGATTACTTAACTTATATATGCATCTGTTGATGTAAGTCACACTGCAATTCAGCCTTTGGGATGCAATGTGTTTTTTGAGTAAACTGCCAATATTATAATTAGATACTTAAAGAACCCATTTGAATGGTCATGCCCCACACTTGGCAGTGTATTGATTCCCACCACCAGACAGTTTAGAAGCTCACAGCACTTTCTTCATCCATATTTCAGTCACATTGCCATTCGGTTAACCTTGTGGGTCATTTTCTCACACCTCACTTGTATGTTACAGGCTTGGCAACCCTCTCGTTTTGCCCAGTTCAGTCGCATTTTTTGCAGGACATGACCACGCCTCTGAAATAGCACTGACGCGCCTCTCTGACAATCCTCTCGAGGGACGCAAACCATCCACCCCAACATTAAATGCTCCAAGAATTAATATTTTGACCAAGCATATTTGGCATGAACCGTGCGTTTTTTACGGCATTTGCGAGAATGTCAGAGCTCAAAGGTTGACCATTTCAAACGCAAGTTCAAACAAAACCAATGGTCACATCTGTGTGGCAGTAACAAACAGCTTCGGCACAAATGAGCCGAGGTGTTGACGGGGTAAAGGGATCCAAGAGGTACACGGACTTTCCCAAATCGTCTGCTGCCCATTCCTGCTTTCGACACACATTAAAAAAGACAGGGATGCAAAGTGAACACAAAAAGGTTTAGGACACTGAAGAAAACAGCTTTGCGGCCCCAAGGTTGGTGCTACCTCCTGCACAAAACCCAACAACTGGTTCCCTTTGCTACCTAGCAAAAGCACTGCAGTCATTGTCTAGTTTACCCACCTACACAAGAGTGAGATGATCTTTAGCAGCTGCGGCTGCAGTCGGGTTTGGCGTGCTTGGCTGATTTTCTCCAGTACAATTAAGCCTTGAATTCTTCCTCTTCTGATTGCACATGTGCGAGACTAAAAAGAACTTTTCCAGCGACCCAGACAATCCAAATTGAATGTTAGTCTTCGTCAGTTCCTTGGAAACTCGGCTGACTGAATGCAATTAATGTGAGCTAACACTCAACATGTTTGCCACATGCACAAGCTGGGCATTGTGCCAGGCTGAACATAAACAAGGCAACTGTTGAGGGGCACCTTAAGCTGTGTGTACCAGAGTAATGCATTCTTCATCACAGCAGGCACCTGTCAGGCAGGAAAGCTACCAGCCAAACATTTGTTCTGTACAGCTTCCCTGTATAGATAAACAAGAGACTCCGTGTTCAAAGGATTTTACACTCATGAGTTAACCAGCTGGAATTTTCTGGGGGTGGACGGGTGGATTTGTGTTCCTGGTCTCTCAATTTTCCTACCACTAATGTACACCAAAATGTAAACATGGGCATTAACAGGCGAGTGGAACTCACACCCTGTCTTCCTGCTTGAAGATGACAAGTTTCAGGTCATCTATCCGTCACTCAGGGCAGCATGGTGGCGCAGTGGTTAGCACGGTTGACTCACGGCGCCGAGGTCCTAGGTTCGATCCTGGCTCTGGGTCACTATCCGTGTGGAGTTTGCACATTCTCCCCGTGTTTGTGTGGGTTTCGCCCCCACAACCCAAAGATGTGCAGGGTAAGTGGATTGGCCACCCTAAATTGCCCCTTAATTGGAAAAAATGAATTGGATATTCTAAAAAAAATTTTAAAAGAAAAAAATCTATCCGTCATTCAGGCATGATATGGAGATGCCGGCGTTGGACTGGGTTGGGCACAGTAAGAAGTCTTACAACACCAGGTTAAAGTGCAACAGGTTTGTTTCGAATCACTAGCTTTCGGAGCGTAGCTCCTTCAGCAGGTCACCTATCCATCACTCAGGCACAACAGGCTTTTTTTATGGCGCGTCGAGTTTGCGCCATCTTTTGCACTGGCCTAAAATTAGTCACGTTGGAAGACAGCCCCGCCCAACAAAGATGCCCATCGAATGGTCACCTGAACGAACCACCTCAGCGCGGTTTCCACAAATCATTCACGGGCCGTCAAGGAGGTTCACCATTAATTTGGTTCTTTCCGCCGGACGGACGCAAAGGCACATTTTCAAAGCTCTTAAATGGAATCTCGTTTAGTTTATGAAGAAACTAA
This sequence comes from Scyliorhinus torazame, assembly GCF_047496885.1. Taxonomy (NCBI): domain Eukaryota; kingdom Metazoa; phylum Chordata; class Chondrichthyes; order Carcharhiniformes; family Scyliorhinidae; genus Scyliorhinus; species Scyliorhinus torazame. Next base: position 27,276,264 of record NC_092738.1, read on the forward strand.
ACTAGCGAATGGTTGTGTACATTTTGAATTTGAAAAGTAACTTAAAAATGGGTTATGGTAGTGGAGTGGCACCAATTACAGTACTTCATGTTTTTGTGGTAAACCCATTTTCTACTGTATTCAAACTGCATCAAGTCACCACTCTTAAATCTAGCAAGATATTATTTTTGAAAGCAAAATTCGGTTTTTTTTAAAATTGAAAAAGCTGACTGTCTGCGGCAGATTTCGCTTCACGCATGCGTCCAGAACCGAGGGCTGCGACCATGAACTGAGGTGTAATCGGGGCTGATGGACGGCCGAAAATGAGCGAAACTCGTACGCGGCAAAACGATGCCTGTGACACTCTGGCGCCAAGTTGCCTCCAAGTACCTGTTCTACTAGGTGACTTTACAAAGGAAATTCCACCCCGACCGTCGCCCCTCATCCCCTGCATCTTTAAGCAGGGTGGAATGGAAACACTCAGCCCTTAATGGTGACAAACTCGGAAAAATCTCTACCCTGGCACACACCATAAAAGGAAAACTCGGCAGCATCAGCCATTGCAAGGGCATCTGTCAATATGGAAATTTAGCAGCACCTTCCAAACTGCCAACATCGTTTACCACGTGCCACTCATGGGGCTTTGTGCTCCTAAAGGGACACGCAATTTAAACACGGTCCCCACATTAGAAGCTGAATGATGAATTGGGCATTACATGGTGGAATGCCTGTATCATTATGCTACAAGGAGATCTGCTGATATATTTTTTAATGTGTATGGAAGTATGTTTAAGATTCAAATTTGGTGAGAATTGATCATACATGGGGGGCCACGCAGAGATGGAAAGGCTGATGGCAATTTAAAGAGGAAGAATTCAATGTTGTTCAGAAAAAGTTGGAATGAGGAGCCTTCAGAGCTCCTCAAGGACTACAGAAAGAGGTGGGTCTTCCAGACAGGGTCATCAAGGGAGAGAATCCAAGATGGCGCCGGAGCATGGCGACTCTCTCCGAGCTCTCTCACCCAGATCCTTTTCTTTTATCTCTTATCATTGTTCTGACTTACTAAAACTCTTTTCCACTTCATAAATAATTATGAATAATGTTCCTATGCTGCTCTTGTTCATGTATTTGCTTTGTTTGGCCCCTTGTTCCGCACTGTAACCAATCACTGTTTTGTCGGTGTACCATTTGTCAAGGTAATCTGTCGATTATTCATTTTTTGCCTACGATGTACGTACTGTGTACGTTCCCTTTACCCGCAGAAAAATACTTTTCACTGTAGTTTGGTACATTGGATTGGATTGGATTGGATTTGTTTATTGTCACGTGTACCGAGGTACAGTGAAAAGTATTTTTCTGCGAGCAGCTCAACAGATCATTAAGTACATGAGAAGAAAAGGAATTGAAAGAAAATACATAATAGGGCAACACAACATATACAATGTAACTACATAAGCACTGGCATCGGATGAAGCATACAGGGTGTAGTGTTAATGAAATCAGTCCATAAGAGGGTCATTTAGGAGTCTGGTAACAGTGGGGAAGAAGCTGTTTTTGAGTCTGTTCGTGCGTGTTTTCAGACTTCTGTATCTCCTGCCCGATGGAAGAAGTTGGAAGAGTGAGTAAGCCGGGTGGGAAGGATCTTTTTTACACTGCCCGCTTTCCCCAGGCAGCAGGAGGTGTAGATGGAGTCAATGGATGGGAGGCAGGGTCGTGTGATGGACATGTGACAATAAATCAAATCAAATCAAATCCAGAGAAAGAGAGGTCCTCATTGGCAGTGCTCACCATAGTACCGCTCACCAAGAAGATTGCCTCTAGCATGAGTGCCAGGTGAACGACACAACGTAACTCGCAACCAGTTCAGGAAAAAGCTAAATAGCCTGAGCAGGTCAGCAAAGGTTCAAGGACCCACATCACATATTGTTAATGCAGCATACAAAGCATGTTTGGCACTTACAATTGCCTGGCCTTCACAGAGGAAATAGGGTCTGAAGTAGGCCATTCAGCTCCTCAGGCTTGCTTTGCAGTAACCCTGTAACCCCACCCAACCTTTAGGACACTCAGAGGCAATTTAGCGTGGCCAATCCACCTAACCTGTACATCTTTGGACGTGTTTCCACACCCACTAAGGCATTGTTTTTACTTTGGGCTTTCCACTGAATTGTATTAAAAAGGTGTTTGTATGGGATACGTACCTGGCAGCTGGACCCCAGTAGACCACTTCCTCCCAAACTGAGCATTGCTTCTCATTGCGGGTTACATTCCAGCACTTTTGAGTTTTGCTGTATCTCATCTTAAACCCCAGGACTTCTCACTTCTTCTCCTCTTCTTGCAGATGACTGGCCCCGAATAACCATGAGATATTATCTGCAGGCGCAGATAATCTTCACAACCAGCGATACTTCATCGATTATTGTAGTTGGAAATCCATCCCAGGAAGGGAACAGGACATGTGACAGTTCTAAATGCTAGATTTTTTTTGCTGGTTGAATGTTTCATCCATATTCCAGGAAAGAGAACGTAAACATTGTTACGACTACAAACTTTGGTTCGGGCAGTCACAATCCAAATTATGAGTACAGCTAGTAAATGCTTTCTGTAAATATACACGTTTTCTTTCATGTGATATATATGGAACATTCAATCACAGAAAAAGCAACAGCTATATTTTTAGTTAAAGACTGTTGGTTTTCCTGGGAATTTGAGACAGTAGATTAGCGAAGGTTGATTCGACTGGATCCAGGGGTGAGGGGATTGTCTTCTGAGGAGAGATTGTGTGGACCAGGCTAATACTCCCTGGAGTTCAGAAAAATGAAAGGTATTTTATTAATGGGATGTGGGCATCACTGGCTAGGCCAGCATTTGTTGCCCATCCCTAATTGCCCTCAATAAGGTGGAAGCACTGCCGGTGTTGGTACACTCACAGTGCTGTTAGGGAAGGAGTTCAGGATTTTGACCCAGCGACAGTGAAGGAACGGCCGATATATTTCCAAGTCAGGATGGTGAGTGGCTTAGAGAACTTCCAGGTGGTGGGGTTCCCAGGTATCTGCTGCTCTTGTCCTTCTAGACGGTAGTGGTCACGGATTTGGACGGTGCTGTCAAAGGAGCCTTGGTGAGTTGCTGCAATGCATCTTGTAGATGGTACATACGACTGTGTTGGTGGTAGTTATGTAATCTCCCCTTATAGCTTAACTCTTGGAGTTCAGGTATCATCCTGGTAAATCCACGCTTAACTCCCTCCATGGCCAATATATTCTAAGGTATGGTGCCTAGAACTGTTCACCGTGACTCCAGGTGTGGTCGAGGGTTTGCATAGCTGTAATTTAACATCTACCACTTGTATTCTAGTCTTCCAGATATAATGGGGGGAAAGTCTTATGGTGCTGTGGTAGCATCCAAAGCTCGGTGTTCAAGTCCCACTACAGGTTGTGGAAGATGGCCAAACAGGTTATCAGCCTGTAAATCCTTCCAATATACCTGATGGTAGGCAGTAAGAGTGGGAGTTTCCTGGTCAGCCATACTGCAGAAAGCAACAGCAAACCAATGCAATACTTTGCCAAACATCATTATGGACCAATCCAAAGGAAGTTCATGGTTGCCAATGCCCTCTTATTCTTGGTACCTGAAGGAGGAGATATAATGGCCAGTATTCTGTTAGTCTATTTGGTTCTTGTCTGTATCTGTTCGTGATCTGACTTGGACCCCAAGTCTTTTTGGAGCTCCATTGTTTCTCGCTTCTCACCATTTAGGTCTTCTATTCAGGTCTATTTAGGACCTCTTCTATTCTTTTCAAGTCCAAAGTGGGTGACCTCACACTTGCAGACACTGAATTCCATTTTCACAGTTTTGCTCATTCACTTACTCTCTAAATATCTATCTGGGTCAATAACTAGTCTTCAATTCTGTGAATGTGGAGGTTCACTGCAGAGGGTCGCCTTTGCAGAGGAATAGGGAAATTGCACTGTAGAGGGGCCTCGTTTCTGGGAAGGTCACATGGAAAGGAGGTATGGTTGGGGGGGGGGGGGGGAGATAAATAGCCTGAATAGTGCTCAAGAGTGAATAAATGTGAGTTCACGTGTCAGCATCATGCTCGTTTATGCAGTCAGGCGCCAATTTTACTTCATGATGTTGGATCAAATTGCCTTCCAAATGCGGCCTTCGCCCAGTGTGGCACGCAGCTCACCTCAGCAATCACGGAGAAAGCAACACACCGTCAAAGAGCCAATAATCCAGTACGATCCAGAACAAGGCCTTAAATTCACTGAGGTCATTCATTGAATATCATTTCAGTGGCAGAGGGCCAAGCTTCCTGAGAATTGAGCCTACAGGGCCTGTTGCCCATGACAACTGTGTTTTCTGCTGTCAGAATCTGCTCTGAGCTTGGGAGAACCCTGAACCAGAGATGTCCTCCTTTCACCAGCTAACGTATATATATATGGATCTCTCTTTCGCCTGGCTCTGTCCTGGTTTTAACCTGTTCTAACAACTCCATCGGTGTGCCACACTGAGCGCTGGCCTCTTCCCCAGAAGCTCTGGTTGGCTCGTGCGCAGGAACGTTCCGGAATCAAAATATTCAAAAACAGCTTGTGCCTCTGCCCCTGCCTTGGTGAATGAGTGTGGTGAGGCCTGCACAAATAGACAAAAAAGCTGCTTTTATACCTTGGGCCCGGCCTATCCACACACCATCTCCACCCAGTCGACAACAAAGTAGGCCCTGTGTCCTACTGCTTGCTGCCTGCGACGGAAAAATATGGAGCCACGCCCGGCCAAGAGAGGAAACAGAAAGAACATTCATTGCTGTCAGGGCAGGAACAGGGGCTTGCAAAGCCAAAAATAACAGCCTGAGCCATCAGCATTCCTTGTGTAAAATGGTTCACCTTGAAGTATGCAGGGATGAAAATGGGCAGTGTGAAAGAATGCTATATGAGGCTGGATCGCTCAAAGAGGCTACTGTTTGAATCACTCGAGCAAGATTCGTTAAGCCCGAATGGTCACGTGTGACAAGGTTATTTCTTCTTTTCAGCTACTTAAAACAATCTATGAATAAAAAGGCCTTCATACAGTTTGTTCATGCCCAATCCTGCTCCATCCCTCTCATTAACACATGTGGTGGTTATATTACAGGACTAGTAAACCAGAGACACAAGTTCAAATTGCAGTGGGGGGAATTTAAATTTAGTTAATTAAATAAACTTGGAATAAAAAGCTACTGTCAGTATATGTTCTCACTCCAGGAGTTAAACACAGAAATCTGGGCTGATACTTGACTGCAGTACTGAGGGAGAGCTGCACTGTTGGTCATGCAGCCTTTTGGATGAGATGTTTAACTGAGGCACTGTCCACATTTTCGGGTGGATATGAACAATCCCATGGCACCATTTTGTTTGAAGAAGAGCAAGGAGTTCTCCCTGGTGTCCTGGCCAATATTTATCCCTCAATCAACATCACAAAAAACAGGTTATATGATCATTACCATTATGCTATTTATAGGATCTTGCTGTGCACAGATTGGCTGCCCCATTTCCAACGGTGACTACACTTCAAAAAAATGCTTCATTAGCTGGAAAGCACTTTGGGATTTCTGGTGGTCCTGAAAATAGAAATGCTAGTCTTTCTTTTTAAAATCATTGTAGAGTTAGGGTGGCACGGTAGCACAGTGGTTAGCCCTGCTGCCTCACGGAGCTGAGGACCCGGGTTCGATCCTGGCTCTGGGTCACTGTCCGTGTGGAGTTTGCACATTCTCCCCGTGTTTGCGTGGGTTTCGCCCACACAACCCAAAGATGTGCAGGGTAGGTGGATTGGCCACGCTAAATTGCCCCTTCATTGGAAAAAATGAATTGGGTACTCTAAATTTATAAACAAAATCACTGTAGAGACAAGAGATACTCCAGTCCAGGTTTTGTTTCATTTCAATGGGAACCGAGGCTATTGCTACCTGTACTGAGGTTGGTATCATCCTGACCTCAGGTTTGTGTAGGTTCCTGCTCATTTTACATAAATGTTTCTAACGATCGTTAGGAGCTGTTTCACAATGATATTCTCAATTCTTCAGATGTATCTGACTGAAGACATGACGAAGCATTATCAAGACTCCCCCAATCTTCAAATGAATATGATAAGGCCATCTAGTTCACAGCTGGACCTACTCCTGAGCCTGGGAGAAGGGGTTACTGAATATTGTGGTATCAATATTAGGAATATTCTCTTTACTTTGGGGGATAGTAGTCATCGCCAAGGATGTGAACATTCAATCTTTGCACAAATATCATGAGGGGAATTTAAAGGTTTTTCTTGAAAAGGGATTGAAGGTTTTGGCTGTTAGGGAAAGGGAATAGTGCCCCTATATTAAATGGGAAAAGGAAAACCAGAAACAAACCTGGTGACCTCAAAGAGAAAACTTAAAATTTCCTGCCCCTGACAGAAATCCACCATTTTGGCTCTCCTTCTCTCCAGTAACATCACTCGAGCTTGTTCCTCCATTCAATTAGATCTGTACCTTGACTCCATATTCCTCGACAGAAATTGGTCAATCGTAGCCCTGAACGTACTGACTCCTCCAGTTCTGACCTCTCGCACCCCTCCTGATTTCCATGGCTCTACCATTGGAGGCCATGCCTTCAGCTGCCAAGGTCCTACACTCTGGAATTCCCTCCATAAACCTCTCCACCTCCTCGTCTTCTTTATGTCGCTCCTTAAAAGTCTTTGACCAAGCATTTGGTCATCTGTCCTAATATCTTCTTCTGTGGATTTGTGTCAAATGTTGTCGGGTGGCACTCCTGCAAAGCACCTTGGGATGCTTCACTATGGCAAAAGTGCTATTTAAATGAAAGTTGTTGTTGCTGTTGAGTCCTGGACTCAGCACTGCTCCATCATGTTGCCACGGGTGTCCGTGGGAGGGGAAGAGCATAGAATACTGGGAGGAGGGGGTGATATCCCATTATCCACGGCATTGAGTGAAAGGTTGATTGCTGCCCACTTGCAATCAGGAGTTGAACATCCCAGGGAAGACTTGACGAGCACAACACTGGCTTGTCAAATGAGACACCCATGATAATACTGTGAAATCCTAGAATTCGCTCCCCAACAGCACAGTAGGTGTACCTACGCCACATGGATTGCAGCGGTTCAAGAAGGCAGCTCACCACCACCTTCTCAAGGGGCAGTTGGGGATGGGCGAGAAATGCTGGCCTAGCCAGCGATGCACGCATCCCATGAAAGGATTTAAATAAAAATCCACAGGAAGTGAAAGATGAAATCTGTCAGAGCACCTCCTGATAGGAGTGCAGTTTCAATGTTTACACGCAGATTTGTGAGTAGGCAGGCTGAAGTACGGTTTTCCTCTGCGCCAGTCTGGGGACTGATGTTCAGTATGCCCCCTGCAACCTTCCCGTTGTCAACCAGTCACAAAGAGTTTTTGAGCGATGCCATTTGCAATGCAGTAGTGGAAGGGCTAAAGTGAAAGGGTTAAATATCCACACGATGAAATAAGGTTATGCCAGTTTCTTGCCAGTGTATATCTGCATCAGGTCGGAACCAGTTCAGAGGAACAAGTGCCTTGCGTTCCAGGATGCTGCCCAATATGACAGGATGTTAAGGCAAATCCCACTTGTGCCTGCCTCATCTATTAAAACAAACTTTTCGAACAATAACTTCAATTCTGGCTGAATCCCTGCACACACCAAATTAGACCAGTCAAACCTGGAACGGTTCCCTACAGCCTGATTACATGGCTGGACGTTCCATTATTCTGAGGTACTGACCAAGTACAAGCAGGCAGCCTGATCTGTCCTGCTTCAAGGAACGAACGAAAGTGGCACTATGAGTGCCACAGCATTCCAAAATAGTGTCCACACCAAATCGTGCTGTACGCCATATTGGTTTGCATTGACTGTCTGCCAGAGTATGCAGAGCAGCAGATCGTGGTTTCAGTCAGCAAAGTTTGCATGCTATCTTGCATTACAACCAACGGGCACTGGTCAAGTGGGCATCAGGTTCGCTTTCAAAGGCTCACCAACTTTGCCCTCAGGCAGTTGTTAGTCCTCAAGGAGGAACAGCACCACCTACTGACCTGGCTATGACCTACAGCAGAAACTTAAACCTGGGAGAGAGAGGTGAGAACTCCATCCCTCTCAAAGTATTCTTAAACTGGGATTTGTCTCATCTCCTGGCCAGCCTCCCATTTTCCACCCTCCATTAACTTGAACTCATCAAAAACTTTGCGGTAAATATCCTAACTGGCCCCAAGTCTTGTTCACCTATTGCCCTGTGCTTGCTGACCTACATTGGCTCCTGGTCCCTGATTTTAACATTCTCATCCTCAATGTCAAATCCCTCCATGGCCTCCCCCATCCCTATCTTGGTAATCTCCTCCAGCCCCACACTCTGTGTTCCTCCAATTCTGGCCTTGTGACCATCCCAGATCCTGCTGTCAAAAGGTCCAAGACCTGGAATTCCCTTCACCTCCTCCTTTGAGACACTCAGTAAAACTACCTCATGTGTCCTGATATTCTTTTATGTGGCTTGGTGTTAAATTTGATGTGACAATGCCCATGTGAAGTGCCTTGGGTTACACATACCTAATTTAACTGCATATCAGTGCATTTGACCCACCACTTAAAACTGACCGGAAATGTCCAGTGTGGTATGCTCCTGTCATTTCCATGTCATTATAATATATTGCCCATATCTGGGTGATATATCAAAGCATCTGAAGTCGCAACAGCACAAAACCAGAGAACAGCCTCAGCACAAATGTTCTGCCACGGCCGGCCCCGAGTTACACTGGAAAAGTGGCATTATTCCAGAGCAAAACTGGACCCAAGCTTGTTAGGAGAGAATGGGGAAAAAGAGCTGGAAAGAAACATGTCACACTCCCACATTTCCAGACTTCCACACACACACACACGCACTCGCTCTCTCTCACATACGCACTCTCTCTCTCACATACGCACACTCTCTCTCTCACATACGCACTCTCTGTCTCTCATACGGACTCTCTCTCTCTCTCACATACGCTCTCTCTCACATACGGACTCTCTCTCTCTCACATACGCACTCTCTCTCACATACGCACTCTCTCTCACATACGCACTCTCTCTCACATACGCACTCTCTCTCTCACACGCTTTCTCTCTCTCACATACGCACTCTCTCACATACGCACTCTCTCTCACATACGCACTCTATCTCTCACATACACACTCTCTCTCACATACGCACTCTCTCTCTCACACGCTCTCTCTCTCTCACATATGCACTCTCTCACATACGCACTCTCTCTCACACGCACTCTCTCTCACATACGCACTCTCTCTCACATACGCACTCTCTCTCACATACGCACTCTCTCTCTCACATACGCACTCTCTCTCACATACGCACTCTCTCTCTCACATACGCATTCTCTCTCACATACGTACTCTCTCTCACATACGCACTCTCTCTCTCACATACGCATTCTCTCTCTCACATACGTACTCTCTCTCACATACGTACTCTCTCTCTCACATACGTACTCTCTCTCACATACGCACTCTCACATACGCACTCTCTCACATACGCACTCTCTCTCACATACGCACTCTCTCACATACGCACTCTCTCTCTCACATACACACTCTCTCACATACGCACTCTCTCTCACACGCACTCTCTCTCACACGCACTCTCACATACGCACTCTCTCTCACATACGCACTCTCTCTCACATACGCACTCTCTCTCACATACGCACTCTCTCTCTCACATACACACTCTCTCACATACGCACTCTCTCACACGCACTCTCTCTCACATACGCACTCTCTCTCACATACGCACTCTCTCTCACATACGCACTCTCTCTCACATACGTACTCTCTCTCTCACATACGTACTCTCTCACATACGCACGCTCTACCTCTCACACATATGCACTCTCTCTCACTGTCGCACTCTTTCTCTCAGTCGCACTCTCTCTCACTGTCGCACTCTCTCTCACACTGTCGCACTCTCTCTCACACTGTCGCACTCTCTCTCACACTGTCGCACTCTCTCTCACACTGTCGCACTCTCTCTCACACTGTCGCACTCTCTCACTGTCGCACTCTCTCTCACACTGTCGCACTCTCTCTCACACTGTCGCACTCTCTTTCTCTCACTGTCGCACTCTCTCTCTCTGTCGCACTCTCTCTCTCAATGTCGCACTCTCTCTCACACTGTCGCACTCTCTCTCACTGTCGCACTCTCTCTCACACTGTCGCACTCTCTCTCACACTGTTGCACTCTCTCTCACACTGTCGCACTCTCTCTCACACTGTCGCACTCTCTCTCACACTGTCGCATACACACTCAAAGCTGTAGTCACACTCATGGTGAAGCCCTCAAATAGTTCCATTTCTCTTTTTTTGGAAGGATTGCTGAGCCTTGGCTCCAGTTCAGTCTTATGCTCTCATTGTGGGTGCGATCATGGCAGCAAAACGCCTCATTACTGCATGCCAAATGTTGAGGAAACTGTATGAAACAGCCTTTTGCTATATCAGTGTAAAATGACAAGCAGACAGCTCAGAGAAACAGAGGCTATTCTTGAACCTAAAACAATTAAGAATGATGCTAAAAACTCTCTTCAAAAGCCAGCCATTGCCCTTTAATTGTGTGTGTGGCTTTGTGCTGCCAGATGGCAGGATGTACAATGCAATCAGAGCAGTATTGAGACAGTATTTAATGGGACTATTTCTGCTTCAGCTCAATGATAAATCTGACAGGATACAACAGGTGGTGTGTACGGCATCAAAGTCAGAACTCAGGGAGCTGGACCCGGAGGGGTTAGAGTTCATTGAGGATGAGGGCACAAGATAGGTGGTAGTGGATAGACTGCCAACCCACACCCGAATGGTACGGAGCTTCAAGCAGGGCATGTAACAGGTGGCGGATCTGCTAGCTCATGTTTTGTGCCCCGTCTATGTTGAATGCTACACCTGAAGTTCTCTTAGAAATCATTTTGGGGCACGAGCTCTGGTGCCTCTCTTCGGTCCTTCAGACCCGCTGATTTGAGAAGGCCGCTAGCACAAACTGCACTGTCATATTGCTGGGTGCACTCCTGTATTTGGGAACCCAATGATGGGCATTTGTGAAGGAAATTCAGGCAGGACAACCACGACTGTCCACCAGCCCCACCTCCCCCAAGCTCCCACACTGGTTCCATAGCAATGCAGGGCCTGTGCCCATTGCCGGTTCAAGCCTCAACGACCCCAGGGGAGTGCAGTGGCGCTTCAAAGCTCATGTAATAGTGTTTCGCCACCCTTATCCTTGGAGCCTTTCCCAAGACTTCACGGCTAGCAGCCGGGCATGTGACTGTTTCTGCCCTGGGCTCCATGCTGATGCCAGCTGTGTATCAATGGATAGCATTCCTTGCGTCCGATTCAGGAGGTAGTGGGTTCAAGTCCCATTCCAGGGGCTTGAGCACAGGAAGGAGGCCGTCAGTTTAGTGCAGTACTGAGTGCTGTTAGAGGTACCTTTACTTAGATGAGAGGTTAAACTGGGCTTGTCTGCTCTCTCGTAAGACACTATTTCAAAGAAGATCAGGGGAGTTATTCCCAGCCTCTTAACAAATATTTATCCTTTAATCAACGTTGTATCACACGGCTGTTTGTGGGATCTTGTTATGCGGAAATTAGCTGCCCCCGTTTCTTACATTAAAACAGTGACTGCACTTCAGAAAGTACTTCTTTGGCTGTCCAGCGCTTTGGGAGGTTCTGAGGAAAGGCATTAGAGAAAATCAAATTTGTTTCCTGTCTTTTGGCAGGCCTGAAGGGCAGATTGAAAAGTCGGGGGCTGAAAGGAGAGGGGCTGAAAGGCCTCAACAGATACAGTGCAGTTGGGCGCAGGGACGGGTGGTCTGCACCCCAGGGGAAGTTCAGGCACGCACTACGCACAGTTTTCTGGCCCTTTACAGCTAATGCCTGTGTTTCAGCAGCGGAGACTTTAGACCAAGAGTCAAGAAATCATCTGAAGATCCGAGGATCGAAGAAAAGCTGGAGTTTGGTTCCTGATTTCCCATTGAGAGTGAAATGCAGTCTTACTTCCCCATAGGCGGTCACAAATACCAGATCAAAAAGGCACAATGCTGGAGGAGTGAACCTGAGGGAGTCAAATACAGGACATATCCCAGATATGAGTAAGCAGAGTTTAAACAGAGGAAGTACATTGTTTCAAAACCTCAGAACATCATTTTGAGATTCCCAGGCTTTTTAAACTAATCTCATTCTGGCACACCCAGCGCCCACCCTTGAGTGCCAAATATAAACTGAGTGGTGAGGCTGGCAATTGGCATCAGGCTGACATGGGCGGCACGTGAGCTCAATCAAGGACCTGCTAGGTATAAAGGGTGAGGGTTCCGGGAGCTCAAATCTCTCCAGACTGGACACAAAACAGGAGCGCCTTTTAAGTTGAAGTACCTTGGGGTCTTTGGCTACTTTAAAAGACGCTACATAAACAGAACTTGTTGTATGGGAGAGGCACTGTATGCCTCGTGGCGCTGTACAGCCTACCAGAGGCCGATTGATGACCACATCACAACACTGCGGCAGTGCTCCATGGCCTCACGCTCCTTCAATGCAACTCAGGCTACACAAAAGGTTTGCACGGGTGTGCAAAGTAAACTGGAAAAATGTCATATTCAGGACATCAAATCTTGCTCGTGTTGACTAAAGTCGTTGTCCAAATTGCAAAAAAATGATGTAGAGAGAAAAAGAACGACTCGCACTTTTATAGTGCCTCGCAACCTCAAAATGTTCCAAAGTCTTCACAGCCAATGAAGTACATTTGGAAGTGTAGTCACTGTTGTAATGTACGAAATGCCAATTTGTGCACAGCAAGCTCCCACAAACACCAATGTGATAATCTTACAACACCAGGCTTAAGTCCAACAGGTTTGTTTAGAATCACTAGCTTTCGGAGCACAGCACTAGTTCCGAAAGCTAGTGATTCAAACAAACCTGTTGGACTTTAACCTGGTGTTGTAAGACTTCTTACTGTGCTCACCCCAGTCCAACACCAGCATCTCCACATTAATGTGATAATGACCAGGATGATCCGTTTTTAGTGGTGTTGGTTGAGGGATGAATAAAGGCCAGGGCACCAGGGTGAACCCCCCTACTCTTCTTCAAAATTGTGGCCATGGGATCTTTTACATCATATGACAGCACGGCACTCCCTCAGTACAGCACTGGGAGTGTCAGCCTAAAGATAGAAAAATGCACCAGCTCCTCAGTCACCTGAGGGCTGGGAAGGCGCAGGCTAAAGTGCCGTCAGAAGTGACTATAGATGATTACAGCACACAGGAGGCAGCCATTTGGCCCGTTATGTCAGTGCCAGCTCTGTATACGAGCCACTGTGTATGGGCGAGTGCCACTCTCTTGCCCTTTCACTGCTCGCACTGCAGATATATGGACAGAGAATCCCAGGATGATCCATTTGCTCTTTCTGGATGTGAAATTACTAAAGGCTACTTCTCTGAAAGCGAGTGATTTTAACATTGAATACAGCAGGAAAAGCATACTGGGCCCAGAGGGCTAAGGACTCACCCTGCTTCCTCTAGCCTTCCCTGGACTCTCGGCAACATTTCTCGGCTTCATCCCAAGCAGTACACTGCATCCGAGCATCAGGATGGGGGAGCGTGAACAAAAGGGAGAATCACAGCAGGAAAAGCCACAGTGGAATTTAAAAGGGATGATCCTGATCCACACATCGTTGCTTCCTCCAGAATGGAGCTGTCTCACTGTGCTGCCCCCACCCAGCAACAACCCCCTTTCCCCTCCATTGGGAAAGGGTGCTGCTAAGTCAAATCCTTTTCAGCTCCACTTGAAAGCAAATAGTTGGCAATTTAATCTTTCAAGCAAAACAGAGATTTCAAAACTCCGACCCCATTTCCTGTTGACACCCACACTCTTAATGGCAGAGGTTTTGCTGCAAATTCCTGGTAATTCCCAGTTTTATTTTGATAAGGAGTCACAGGGGTCGGGCTTTGCGTCACATTCTCTGACTGCTGTGACCGTCTGTGCCCCAACACCAGAAGTGGAGGCTGTTTAACATCGATAGTGTCATGCTTCATCGTGAGTCAGCCTTTCATTTGCTGAAAGACTTGGCCCTGATTGTTTGGAACACACTAAACATTTAGTGAAGCGAATCCCCTCCATATAAAATACATCTGAGTGTTCGGAACAGATTCTTACCGAAAAGGAGTCCAGGGAAAAATAAAGAGTCCTTATATTCTCCCGACACATAAAGGGAGATTGTTCAAAGATTGTGCCTGGAACTCGCTGCCGGAGGAGGTGGTGGAAGCAGGGACGATAGTGACATTTAAGGGGCATCTTGACAAATACATGAATAGGATGGGAATAGAGGGATACGGACCCAGGAAGTGTAGAAGATTGTAGTTTAGTCGGGCAGCATGGTCGGCACGGGCTTGGAGGGCCGAAGGGCCTGTTCCTGTGCTGTACATTTCTTTGTTCTTTGTTCATTATATTACATAATCCATAGTATGAGTAAGTGGAAGGGTAAACCGTCATGGTATCATTCAGTGAGCTATTTCTTGTTATTTTTTATAAAAACGCTTTCATTTTGAGTTGAGGACATTTTTCAAACAGATATTTGGTTCAGAATAGATACTCAGCCTTAAAAACAGAAGGAAACAGTGGGTGCGATTGAACTAAAGGGGAACAAAGTCCCATAGCAAGTGCGTTTAGCCACGTGTTTCCGACGCTTGCAGTGCCGAGAAACACATGGTTATACGACGCCACTCACGTCAAATAAGGGACCTCAGTGGGGAACGCGCGGCCAAGGCCACACATAGCCCCGTTTCCTACACCAAGAAGCTCCGCATAACTGGAACTCCTCAGTGTAGCAATGGCGTCCCAATCTCCGAGACCCCCGACACAACCACGAACCCCCCCCCCCACCCCCCCGCCCCAAGCTCCACTCCACTCCCCCAACATCCGCGCAGGCACCCCCAGTCCAATCACCAGCACATAAGAAAATGCCATGTTGGCAGTGCCAACCTATCACCCTGGCAGCACCCCTGCCAGTTGGCAGTGCCACCTGGGCAGTGGCACTGCCAGGGAGCCAGGATACCACCCTGTCCAAAGGGCATGCACCTGGGGGCCTCCGATCCCCTGGTAGACCCAATGAGTGCCGTTCCATCTAGTCCCCGACCAGTGCTGAACAGCACTCGCCCGCAGTCTCCGAGACAAAGGGGATAGATCCCAACGCCTCAGGTACCTCGGGAATCTGCACATTAAAGCGAAACTAGCTGTCTCGTTCTAATATGCAGATTTGCTAAAAACTGATCCTGCTCACAATGGGCGGGATTTACATCGCAACGTCTCGCAGGATTGCGTTAGATCTCACGAGGCTTTGCGAGCTGGGTAGATCCCGGGGGCAGGGTCTTGGCTACACTGTGCCGCGCAGAGATGCATTTTGGGCGCAGCATGGCCGTTGGACCGTGCCCTAAGTGGGCCATTTTCTGTTACCCTTTCTAAGGATGTGGGTGTCACTGGCAGGACCAGTTTTTATTGTCCAATTGCTCTTCAGCGGCTTGCCAAGATCTGGTCTGGAGTCACATGTAGGTCAGACCAGGTAAAGACGGTGAATTTCCTCCTTTATCAGTTCTCTGCTTGAAGAGCAGGTCCAGCCCACAACAGGTCCCGTATCCACTCCAGCTGGATGTGGGACTGAGTGCCATGCTGTTGGCACCAATCTGATCCACATTGGCTGTCCAGGCCTACAAAGGTGTGCGAGTTGCTGCGGCAACACACACCACACACTTTTACATACATGTTGTAGTAGCCTGGAGCAAAAGCAGACACTCCAATTTTCACATTGCTGACCAGGAATCTCTCCCACTCTTACCTTCTGCGTGTGTCAGAAGGATTTCCAATTTGAGACTCAACCTATTTGGTGGCATCACAAACCTACTTGGCCATCAAGTCCTGAGGGGCGGGGCTTGAACCAAAATTGGATTGGATTGGATTTGTTTATTGTCACGTGTACCGAGGTGCAGTGAAAAGTATTTTTCTGCGAGCAACTCAACAAATCATTAAGTACATGAAAAGAAAAGGGAATAAAAGAAAATACATAATAGGGCAACTGTGGTAAACCACTATGTTCCTATATTAAGGGTGGTACGGTAGAACCTGCACTACAGGTTCACCTGGGCCCCTGCATGCTAGCTCCGCCCAGGAGCCGGGTTATAAATATGCGTGGCCTTCAGCTAGCAGCCATTTTGTCAGCTGCTGTAGGAGGCCACACTTCAGATACTAATAAAGCCTCAGTTTGAATTCAACTTCGTCTCCAGCTAAATTGATCGTGCCTCAATTTATTTGTATCTGATTCAGAAGATGGACCTCCGGATTAAACCAGATCGACTACAGCTGGATCCACACGCAAGCGACGCCAGAAAGGACTTTCAGCACTGGCTAGCTTGTTTTGATGCGTGTATCAACGCGGCACCGACCCCTGTTCCAGAGGCTCAGAAGATTCAAATCTTGTACTCCAGACTCAACTCTAAAATCTTCCCGCTGATCCAGGATGCGCCCAATTACGCTGACGCTATGACTCGACTCAAAGAGAGTTATGAGCAGAAGACGAACACGCTCTTCGCCAGACACGCGCTCGCAATGCGTACTCAACTAACGGGTGAGTCAATCGAGGACTTCTGGAGGGCCCTGATCCCACTAGTTCGGGACTGTGATTGTCAGGATGTTACAGCTAAGGAGCACTCAGATCTCCTTATGAGGGATGCTTTTGTAACTGGGATTGGGTCCGATGTTATCAGGCAGCGGCTCCTAGAAAGGGCCACGTGCGACCTCGCAGAGACTAAAACACGAGCGTTTTCCATGACAGTCACCCTGCGCAATATCCAGTCCTACGCCCCCAACCGCGCGGCCCACTCCTCCTACGCTTCATGGGCCCCACAGGCAGCCGCCCCAGCGGGGGCGCTACCCACTCAATACGCCTGCGCTACGCGCCAGCCGGTGATCTCCGGGGGGCCCCAATGCTATTTTTGTGGCCAACAAAGACACCCCCGCCAACGCTGCCCGGCCCGCGCTGCCCTTTGTAAGGCCTGCGGGAAGATGGGCCAATACGCAGCGGTGTGCCAGGCCCGCTCAGCGGCAGCGGGCCCCCCCCCCCCCCGGTCACGGACAATGGGCGCCGCTATCCTCCCCTCCTCCCCAGGCCATGTGCGAGCAATGGGCGCCGCCATCTTCTCCCCCGCACAACACGTGCGTTTCATGGGCGCCGCCATCTTGCTCCACCCCCGCAATGTGCGTTCCATGGGCGCCGCCATTTTGTGACCCCCAGGACCTCCGGGCGCCGCCATCTTGTCCACCCCGCAGCACACGGAGACCAACAGCGTTTCAGGACCCCGACACAGTGGCCGCCTCACTACCAGACGATCAAGCATGACTCGCATCCATGGTCATCGACCAGTCCAGACCACACACTCTGACCAACGCATCCACCAGCGTGAAAGTCAACGGCCACGTGACCTCCTGTCTACTGGACTCCGGGAGCACTGAGAGCGTTGTACATCCAAATACGGTAAGGCGCTGCTCCCTTAAGGTACACTCTACCAAGCAAAGTATCTCCTTGGCCTCCGGATCCCATCGCGTAGCGATCCGGGGGTACTGCACGGTCACGCTCACAGTCCAAGGCGTAGAGTTCCACAGTTTTCGCCTCTACGTCCTCCTTAACCTCTGCGCTGCACTTATCCTTGGCCTGGATTTTCAGTGCAACCTCCAGAGCCTGACCCTTAAATTTGGCGGACCCTTACCACCCCTCACTGTGTGCGGCCTCGCGACCCTAAAGGTCGATCCTCCTTCCCTCTTTGCCAATCTAACTCCAGATTGCAAACCCGTCGCCACCAGGAGCAGACGGTACAGCACCCAGGACAAGGCCTTCATCAGGTCCGAGGTCCAGCGGTTGCTTCAGGAGGGAGTCATCGAGGCCAGCAACAGCCCCTGGAGAGCTCAAGTGGTAGTGGTTAAGTCTGGGGAGAAAAATCAAATAGTCGTGGACTACAGTCAGACCATCAACAGGTACACGCAGCTCGACGTGTACCCCCTACCACGCATATCTGACATGGTTGAGAACGGTGGACCTGAAATCCACTTACCACCAGCTCCCCATCCGTAAATCGGACTGGCCATACACCGCCTTCGAGGAAGACGGCTGGCTATATCACTTCCTTAGGGTCCCCTTCGGCGTCACCAACGGGGTTTCGGTCTTCCAAAGGGAGATGGACCGAATGGTCGACCGGTACGGCTTGCGGGCCACGTTTCCGGACCTAGACAATGTGATCATCTGCGGCCATGATCAGCAGGACCACACGCCAACCTCGTTAAATCTCTCCGCACCGCCACTCTCCTCAACCTCACGTACAACAAGGAGAAGTGTGTGTTCCGTACAAACCGCTTAGCCATCCTCGGCTACGTGGTCCAGAACGGAGTTCTGGGGCCCGATCCCGACCGCATGCGCCCCCTCATGGAGCTTCCCCTCCCCCACTGCCCCAAGGCCCTCAAACGCTGCCTGGGGTTCTTCTCGTATTACGCTCAGTGGGTCCCAAACTATGCGGACAAGGCCCGCCCACTCATACAGTCCACTCATTTCCCCCTGACGGCAGAGGCCCAACAGGCCTTCGCCCGGATCAGAGCTGATATTGCCAAGGCCACAATGCACGCTGTAGACAAAACACTTCCTTTCCAAGTAGAAAACGATGCATCGGACGTCGCCCTTGCCGCCACCCTCAACCAGGCAGGCAGACCCGTGGCATTCTTTTCCCGCACCCTCCATGACTCCGAAATTCGGCACTCCTCCGTCGAAAAGGAGGCCCAGGCTATCGTTGAGGCTGTGCGACATTGGAGGCATTACCTGGCCGGCAGGAGATTCACTCTCCTCAGTGACCAATGGTCGGTAGCCTTCATGTTCAACAACACGCAGCAGGGCAAGATCAAAAATGACAAAATCTTGCGGTGGAGAATCGAGCTCTCCACCTATAACTACGAGATTAAGTATCGTCCTGGCAAACTCAACGAGCCCCTAGACGCCCTATCCCGAGGTACATGTGCCAGCGCACAGGTAGGCCGACTCCAGACCCTGCACGACAGCCTTTGTCACCCAGGGGTCACTCGGTTGTACCACTTCATTAAGGCACGAAAGGACGATCACCAAGGACTGCCAGGTCTGTACGGAGTGCAAACCGCACTTTTACCGGCCGGGCCGCGCGCACCTGGTGAAGGCTTCCCGCCCCTTTGAATGCCTCAGCGTGGATTTCAAAGGCCCCTCCCCTCCTCCGACCGACACACATATTTCCTCAGTGTGATCGATGAATACTCCCGGTTTCCCTTCGCCATCCCATGCCCCGACATGACGTCTGCCACCATCATTAAAGCCCTTAATTCTATCTTCACTCTGTTCGGCTTCCCTGCCTACATCCACAGTGACAGGGGATCCTCATTCATGAGTGATGAGCTACGCCAGTTCCTGCTCAGCAGGGGTATCGCCTCCAGCAGAACGACGAGCTACAACCCCCAGGGAAACGGACAGGTAGAAAGGGAGAATGGGACGGTATGGAGGGCCGTCCAGCTGGCCCTACAGTCCAGAAATCTCCCGGCCTCCCGCTGGCAAGAGGTCCTCCCTGATGCACTACATTCCATTCGCTCATTACTTTGCACTGCTACTAACAGTACACCGCATGAACGCCTTTTTGCCTTCCCCAGGAAGTCCACATCCGGGGAGTCGCTCCCAACTTGGCTCACAACTCTGGGAACCGTGCTTCTCCGTAAACATGTGTGGCTCCACAAGGCGGACCCGTTGGTGGAAAGGGTGCACCTGCTCCATGCAAACCCATAGTACGCCTACGTGGCATTCCCCGATGACCGCCAGGATACCGTCTCCCTCAGGGGCCTGGCACCAGCAGGTTCCGCCCCCACACCACCCCCGGTGCCACCCTCCCCTCCCCCACCGCCCCCATCACCCCCCCTAGGACCGTCCGTCCTCCCCCTGCCCACCCCCGTTGCTGAAGAGTATTTTGGCACGCTCCCGGAGTCAACTTCGACCACGACAGCACCAACATCGCCGGCTCCACTTCGTCGATACCAGAGGACGATCAAGGCGCCGGACCGGCTGAACCTCTGACTGGCCCACCGGATGACCAGAGACATTTTTTTTTCACTGTTCTGTGAATATTAAAGATTGCGAATTGTATATAGTTATCCACCACCCCCGCCGGACTCAATTTTAACAGGGGGTGAATGTGGTAAACCACTGTGTTCCTATATTAAGGGTTGTACGGTAGAACCTGCACTACAGATTCACCCGGGCCCCTGCATGCTAGCTCCGCCCAGGAGCCGGGTTACAAATATGCGTGGCCTTCAGCTAGCAGCCATTTCGTCAGCTGCTGTAGGAGGCCACACTTCAGATACTAATAAAGCCTCAGTTTGAATTCAACTTCGTCTCCAGCCAAATTGATCGTACCTCAGCAACACAAGGTACACAATGAAACCACATAGACACTGGCATCGGGTGAAGCATACAGGGTGTAGTGTTAATCAGGTCAGTCCATAAGAGGGTCATTTAGGAGTCTGCTGACTGGGGAAGAAGCTGTTTTTGAGTCTGTTCGTGCGTGTTCTCAGACTTCTGTATCTCCTGCCCGATGGAAGAAGTTGGAAGAGTGAGTAAGCCAGGTGGGAGGGATCTTTGATTATGCTGCCCGCTTTCCCCAGGCAGCGGGAGGTGTAGATGGAGTCAATGGATGGGAGGCAGGTTCGTGTGATGGACTGGGCGGTGTTCACGACTCTCTGAAGTTTCTTGCGGTCCTGGGCCGAGCAGTTGCCATACCAGGCTGTGATGCAGCCCGATAGGATGCTTTCTATGGTGCATCTGTAAAAGTCGGTAAGGGTTAATGTGGACATGCCGAATTTCCTTAGTTTCCTGAGGAAGTATAGGCGCTGTTGTGCTTTCTTGGTGGTAGCGTCGACGTGGGTCGAGCAGGACAGATTTTTGGAGATGTGCACCCCTCGGAATTTGAAACTGCTAACCATCTCCACCTCAGCCCCGTTGATGCTGACAGGGGTGTGTACAGTACTTTGCTTCCTGAAGTCAATGACCAGCTCTTCAGTTTTGCTGGCATTGAAGGAGAGATTGTTGTCGATGCACCACTCCACTAGGTTCTCAATCCCCCTCCTGTATTCTGAATCGTCGTTATTCGAGATCCGGCCCACTATGGTCATATCGTCAGCAAACTTGTGGATGGAGTTGGAACCAAATTTTGCCACGCAGTCGTTTGTGTACAGGGAGTAGAGTAGGGGGCTAAGTACGCAGTCTTGCGGGGCCCCGGTATTGAGGACGATTGTGGAGGTGTTGTTGTTTATTCTTACTGATTGTGGTCAGCACTGTGAGGGCAGCACGGTAACACAAATGGATAGCACTGTGGCTTCACAGCGCCAGGGTTCCAGGTTCGATTCCCCGCTGGGTCACTGTCTGTGCGGAGTCTGCACGTTCTCCCCGTGTCTGCGTGGGTTTCCTCCGGGTGCTCCGGTTTCCTCCCACAGTCCAAAGACGTGCAGGTTAGGTGGATTGACCATGATAAATTGCCCTTGGTGGCCAAAAAGGTTAGGAGGGGTTATTGGGTTGCTGGGATAGGGTGGAGGTGAGGGCCTAAGTGAGTCGGTGCAGACTCGATGGGACGAATGGCCTCCTTCTGCACTGTATGTTCTATGTTCTATGTGGATCAGAAAGTCGAGGATCCAGTTGCAGAGTGAGGTGCCAAGTCCTAGGTTTTAGAGCTTTGATATATGAGCTTGGCTGGGATTATGGTGTTGAAGGAGGAGCTGTAGTTAATAAATAGGAGTCTGATGTAGGAGTCCTTGTTGTCGAGATGCTCTAGGGATGAGTGTAGGGCCAGGGAAATGGTGTCTGATGTGGACCGGTTGCAGGGGTATGCGAATTGCAGTGGATCAAGGCGTTCTGGGAGTATGGAGGTGATGCGCTTCATGATCAACCTCTCGAAGCACTTCATTACAACTGAAGTCAGGGCCACTGGTCGGTAGTCATTGAGGCACGTTGCCTGGTTCTTCTTTGGTACCGGTATGATGGTGGTCTTCTTGAAGCAGATGGGGACCTCGGAGAGGAGTAGGGACAGGTTACAGATGTCTGCGAACACATCTGCCAGCTGGTCCACGCAGGCTCCGAGTGCACGACCAAGGATCCCGTCTGGGCCCGTCGCCTTCCGATCGTTCCCTTTCAGGAAGGCCTATCTGATTTGGAAGCTGTGATGGTGGGTATGGGGGTGTTATGGGCTGCTGGGGCACTCGACAGCGGATTGTTGGTTTCCTGCTCGAACCGAGCATAGAATGCATTGAGTTCATCGGGGAGGGGTGCGCTGCTGCCAGAGATACTGCTCGGCTTCGCTTTGTAGCCCGTGATGTTGATTAGACCTTGCCACAACCGCCGAGAGTCTGTCTGATTCAGAGGCAGGGGCTACATCACAAGATTTCCCTGCTAGATTCTTCGCTTGAAGGATATTAATGAATGT
This sequence comes from Scyliorhinus torazame, assembly GCF_047496885.1. Taxonomy (NCBI): domain Eukaryota; kingdom Metazoa; phylum Chordata; class Chondrichthyes; order Carcharhiniformes; family Scyliorhinidae; genus Scyliorhinus; species Scyliorhinus torazame. The sequence goes on from NC_092738.1 coordinate 27,298,816, forward strand.
GTTTTTACAGCAATCCAATAGTTTCATATCATTATTAATGAGACCAACATGTCATTTAAGTATTTGTTATGTGTATTCCTATTTGCTTTCTTTTTGGTGTGGTTGTGTTTGATGTGTATATATAAATGCTTCAATAAAAATATTGTAAAAATAATGAGACCAGCATGTCATTCCAGATTTAATTTTATTAATTGAATTAAAATTTCCACCAAGCTACTGAACTACTAGCCCAGTAACATTAACACTCTGTCACAGACTAACCCCCTGCCTGTTGAGGAGATTGAGAGTGATGAAACAAGCATGGTCCAGTGTGGCGAATGGATTACAGAGCGAAGCACTGGCCAATTCAGGGGAGTGGTCAAAGCCAGGGCAGTGTTGGGAATGTGACAATGAGCTAGCTGCAAGATTGAGAGCGTGAGTAAAAATATCAGCCAGGTTTACAACTGCTGAGCATGATCACATCACCCTTGCTAGAAATGTGGCTACGGGATGAAGGTCGGCTGAGATGTTCTTGTGTTGGGGAAGCCACCGCCGCCCGAGGCCTGTTTAAGAGGAGGCCTGGCTAAAGAAATAGAGCAATATCAAGCACTCAAGAGCTCAGTCGCCCTGAGCATGCCCTGCTTTCCAAAAATCACTGCTGTGCCAGTGGGGGATTATGCACAAGACACAACGTGGGAGCAGTGCTTGGACAATGGCCGGTTCAGTTCAGTGAGAAGGCTGTGTGCTGAGAGAATGAGTGTGTTGACAAAGAGAGATTGGGAGATTGCTGTTGGAATGCTGGCGTTGTGATCAGACTACCAAGGCACAGAGATTGTATTCAATTGTATCTGTACTGGTGGATAAAGGAATCATTGAAGCTCCTTAATGAAGTTTGCTAAAGAGAAGAGGTTAAGCTGCTTCAATTACACTGAAGGGACAACAATGTGGCTTCATTATCAATAGCAGGGAATTAAATCTGCAATTTTCAGGCACGTCCGTTACACCCACACACCACACAGATCAGAATCCCCTCCAAGTCCCCAACACAAGATCTTTTTTGTAATGTGAATTTCTGGAGGACGGCACAAAGAGTGGGAGAGAAGGTGAGGTAACTCAAGTCCTGGGGTTAGGAACACCGCCTGAAGTCGTCAGTTTGGTATGGGCTGGAGGAGGCAGGCATTGAGCTCATGGGAGAGAAGGATTAGGAGTTGGGGACTGCTTGAGGAATCTTGATTTCATCCCAAGGAAGGAGTGTGTTGGACAGGGTAAGCGATGCTTAAGAGAAACAGGAGAAGGAAGTTCAGAGGAATAAAAGAGTGTAGCAGTATTGAAAGAGAATCTAATATTGATCAGAATTTGTGGCATATTCATTACATTGCAATTGTTACACAAATTCCTGTTACATTTAAGAAAAATGTAAAAAGGAATTATTCCCCCAATAGACAGGGAAACACCCCAACAGCAGAAAATAGCTGATCTCAGGAAGGCCCAATCAGCAATCAGCTTGGGACTGACCTCAGGATGTTACAGCGCCGACTTCCGGTTGCGGTGATGCCTAGCTAGCCGCACGTTTCGGCGGCTCCAGCTCCGACGGACCTTCGGGCTCTTTTAAGAGCCCCAACGGGGAATTTTTTGACGACGCAACCCGGTGTGGGGTGTGTGAGAAGGGAGTCCCCCCTAAACGAAGGAGGAAAAAACCGGCGGCGGCGGCTGCAGCGCGAGGAATCGTCGACCAAAGGGTCAGAAAGAGAGAAGTACAAGATGGCGGCGGAGAAAGCGCAGGCGACATGGGGGCCTGAGCAGGATGAAATTGTGAGACGGTGCGTGGAGCTGCTGAAGAGGGAGGTGCTGACCCCGATGCTACAGGTAATTGAGGGGCTCAAGGAGACACTAAAGACCCAGGAGACAGAGCTCCGCGTGGTGGAGCAGAAGGTGACAGATATTGAGGACGAGACCCTGGGCCTGGCGGTTAAGACACAGACACTTCATAAAAAGTGTACTGAAAGGATCGAGGCCCTAGAAAACGGAGCGCGAAGGAAGAACCTTCGGATACTGGGTCTCCCTAAGGGTGTGGAAGGAGTGGACTGTGGAGCGTACGCAAGTACGATGCTGAGCTCACTGATGGGTGCTGAGGCCCCTACGGGCCCCTTGGAGGTGGTGGGCAAATCGGATTCCGGCGAGAAGACCAAAAGCGGGAGAACCACCCAGGGCGATAATCGTGCGATTTTACCGCCTTAAGGATAGAGAAGAGGTCCTGAGATGGGCTAAAAAGGTGCGGAGTAGCAGATGGGAGAATGCAGTGGTACGGGTATACCAGGATTGGAGTGCGGAGGTGGCGAGAAGGAGGGCGAGCTTCAACCGAGCCAAAGAGGTGTTGCATAAAAGGAAGGTGAAGTTCGGGATGCTGCAGCCGGCAAGACTATGGGTCACGTATCAGGAGAGACACCATTATTTCGAGACGGCGGAGGAAGCATGGACCTTCATCAAAGAAGAGAAATTGGATCGGAACTGAGGGACTGATGCTGCAGGAAATGTTATTGTTAATGTTATGGTTGAAGTTAATTGAGAAGTAAATTGGGAAGGGGGGAGACATTGGGGAAATGTGGGCGCCGGTGAGGGGGGAAGGACGGGACATAGTTGGAGAATGGGGAAGGGGAGGGGGAGGGGAAAGGGAGCTGCGCCATATGAGGCGGGTCAGGTAAAGGGATGTTCCCACGCCAGAAAGAATAAGGCGGGAAGACAGGCGCAAGGCGGATGGGAGTTCCCCACACGGGGGGGTCGAGGAGTGAGCAGGAGTAGCCGGGGTCAGTTGAAGTCAGCTGACTTACGGAAGTAATATGGGGGGAGCAATCATGCTAGAAAGAGATCTAGCGGGGTGGGGGGGGGGGGGGGGGGACTGGGTTGCTGCTGCGGAAATCCAAAAGGAAATGGCTAAAGAGTGGGTGGGCGGGGATGGTGTGCGACGCTGGGGGAGCGAGCGGGAGCGCGGAGGCGGGATATGGGACTGGCCTAGAGAAGGTAATGGCTAGTCGACACGGGAGGGGGGCAGGTAGCCCCCTAGTGAGGCTGATCACGTGGAACGTGAGAGGCCTGAACGGACCGATAAAAAGGGCCCGAGTGCTCGCGCATTTGAAAGGACTAAGGGCAGACGTGGTTATGCTCCAAGAGACGCACCTAAAGGTGGCGGACCAAGTTAGGTTAAGGAAAGGATGGGTGGGACAGGTGTTCCACTCAGGACTGGACGCAAAGAATAGAGGGGTGGCCATTTTGGTGGGGAAACGGGTAGCATTTGAAGCAAAGAACATCGTAGCAGATAGCGGAGGTAGATATGTAATGGTGAGTGGCAGGCTGGAGGGAATGGAGGTAGTGTTGGTTAATGTGTATGCCCCAAACTGGGACGATGCGGGATTTATGAGACGGATGCTGGGGCGTATACCGGACCTGGAGGTAGGAAACTTGATTTTAGGAGGGGACTTTAATACGGTGCTGGACCCGGGGCTAGATAGATCCAGCTCAAGGACCGGAAGAAGGCCGGCAGCGGCCAAGGTGCTCAAGGGGTTTATGGACCAAATGGGGGGAGTGGATCCATGGCGATTTCTTAGACCTAGGGCTAGGGAGTTTTCCTTCTTCTCCCATGTCCATAAAGTGTACTCGCGGATAGATTTTTTTGTTTTGGGAAGGTCGTTGATCTCTAGGGTGGAAGAAGCTGAGTACTCAGCCATAGCGGTTTCGGATCATGCCCCACATTGGGTGGACCTGGAATTAGGAGAGGAAAGGGAGCAGAGAACACTCTGGCGATTAGATGTGGGACTGATGGCGGATGAGGGAGTGTGTGCAAGAGTGCGGGGATGTATTGAGAGGTACCTGGAGGTCAATGACGACGGCGAGGTCCCTGTGGGAGTGATATGGGAAGCACTAAAAGCGGTGGTCAGAGGAGAGCTGATCTCCATTGGGGCCCACAAAAGGAAAACAGAGGCCAAGGAAAGGGAAAGATTACTGGGGGAGATTTTAAGGGTGGATAGGGCATTTGCAGGGACCCCGGAGGAGGAATTCTACAGGGAGAGGAGACGACTCCAGACGGAGTTTGACCTTCTGACCACCAGAAAGGCGGAGGTACTGTGGAGGAAGGCACAGGGGAGGAGGTATGAATATGGGGAAAAGGCTAGTCGCCTGTTGGCTCATCAATTGCGAAAGAGGGCAGCAGCGAGGGAGATAGGAGGAATTAGAGACGAAAGGGGAGACACGGTGCGAAGGGCAGGAAAGATAAATGAGGTGTTCAAGACCTTCTATGAGGAACTGTATAGGTCTCAACCCCCAGAGGGAGAGGAGGGGATGCGGCAGTTCCTGGACCAATTGAGGTTCCCGAAAGTGGAAGAGCAGGAGGTGGTAGGCCTGGGGGCACCGATTGGGGTGGACGAGGTTATTAAGGGATTGGGAAGCATGCAAGCAGGGAAGGCCCATGGACCAGACGGGTTCCCGGTGGAATATTACAGAAAATATGTGGACTTGTTGGCCCCGTTGATGGTGAGGACGTTCAATGAGGCCAGGGAAGGGGGGACTCTACCCCCGACGATGTCGGAGGCGACGATATCGTTAATTTTGAAGAGGGATAAAGATCCATTGCAGTGCGGGTCCTATAGACCCATTTCATTATTGAACGTGGACGCCAAATTGTTGGCAAAGGTACTGGCATCGAGGATAGAGGGCTGTGTCCCCGGGGTGGTGCACGAAGACCAGACAGGGTTCGTAAAAGGGAGACAACTGAATGTTAACGTGCGACGACTATTAGGGGTGATAATGATGCCCCCAGTGGAGGGGGAGGCAGAGATAGTGGCGGCAATGGACGCAGAGAAGGCATTTGATAGGGTGGAGTGGGAGTATTTATGGGAAGTGTTAAGGAGGTGTGGGTTTGGGAACGGGTTTATTAGCTGGGTTAGACTTCTTTATGGGGCTCCAACGGCAAGCGTAGTTACAGGTCGACATAGATCGGAGTATTTCCGACTATATAGGGGAACAAGACAGGGATGCCCGCTGTCTCCATTGTTGTTCGCGTTGGCAATTGAACCTCTGGCCATGGCGTTGAGAGACTCCAGGAAATGGAGAGGGGTGATTAGAGGGGGAGAAGAACACCGAGTCTCGTTATACGCGGATGACCTATTGTTATACGTGTCGGACCCAGCGGGGGGGATGATAGAGGTTATGCGAATTTTGAGGGGGTTCGGGGATTTCTCGGGGTATAGGCTAAACATGGGGAAGAGTGAATTATTTGTGATACATCCAGGGGACCAGAGTAGAGAGATAGAAGGCTTGCCTCTAAGGAAAATGGAAAGAAACTTCCGATACCTGGGGATTCAGATCGCTAGGAGCTGGGGAACCTTGCACAGACTTAATCTGACACGGCTGGTAGAACAAATGGAGGAGGACTTCAAGAGGTGGGACATGCAGCCTCTATCGCTGGCGGGCAGGGTGCAAGCAATTAAGATGATGGTCCTCCCGAGGTTCTTATTTGTATTTCAATGTCTCCCTATACTAATCACCAAGACCTTTTTCAATAAAATAGACAGGAGCATCACGAGCTTTGTGTGGGCAGGGAAAGTTCCGAGAGTAAGGAGGGGGTTCCTTCAGCGTAGTAGGGACAGAGGAGGATTGGCACGACCGAACTTGGGCGATTACTATTGGGCCGCCAATGTGGCAATGATACGTAAATGGATGATGGAGGGTGAGGGAGCAGCGTGGAAAAGACTGGAGAGAAAGTCCTGTAAAGGGACGGCTTTAGAGGCGCTGGTGACGGCGCCGCTACCGTTTTCACCTAAAAAGTTTACCACAAACCCGGTGGTGGCGACAACACTGAATATCTGGGGACAGTGGAGGCGACAGAGAGGGGTGCGGGGAGCCCTGGTGGGGTCCCCAATCAGGAACAACCATAGGTTCGCCCCAGGAAGAATGGATGGAGGATTTCAGAGCTGGTACCAGTTGGGAATTAGGAGGGTGGGAGATTTATTTATAGATGGGACTTTTGCGAGCTTGGGAGCATTGGAGGAAAAGTATAAGTTGCCCCGGGGGAATTTCTTGAGATATATGCAGGTGAGGGCGTTTACTAGACAACAGGTGAGGGAATTTCCGTTGCTCCCGACACAGGGGATACAGGACAGGGTGCTTTCAGGGGTGTGGGTCGGAGAGGGCAAGGTGTCAGAGATTTACCGAGAGATGAGGGAAGAGGGGGAGGAGTCGGTGGGCGAACTAAAAGGAAAGTGGGAAGAAGAACTAGGGGAGGAGATAGAGGAGGGTATGTGGGCTGATGCCCTAAGCAGGGTAAATTCCTCTTCCTCATGCGCCAGGCTTAGCCTGATTCAATTTAAGGTGCTACATAGAGCACACATAACGGGAGCAAGATTGAGCAGGTTCTTTGGAGTGGAGGACAAATGTGGGAGGTGTGGCGGGAGCCCGGCTAACCATGCACATATGTTTTGGGCGTGCCCGGCACTGGAAGGGTATTGGAAGGGAGTGACGGGAGTGATTTCGCAGGTGGTGAAGGCCCGGGTCAAACCAGGCTGGGGGTTAGCTCTATTTGGAGTTGCGGAAGAGCCGGGAGTGCAGGAGGCGAAAGAGGCCGATGTCGTGGCCTTTGCGTCCCTAGTAGCCCGGCGCAGGATCCTACTCATGTGGAAGGAGGGGAAACCCCCCGGACTGGAGGCCTGGGTAAATGATATGGCGGGGTTCATTAAACTGGAGCAGATAAAGTTTGCCCTGAGAGGATCGGCTCAAGGGTTCACCAGGCGGTGGCAGCCATTTCTCGACTACCTAGGGGAACGTTAGAAGGAAGACAGATGACCAGCAGCAGCAACCCAGGGGGGAGGGGGGGGGGGGGGGAGAGGGGGGTTTAGTTTAGTTTAGGTCAATAGACAATGGGGTTTTGTTACTTGTGTATTGTTAAACATTTCTGTATTGTTATTGTTGCGTTTGCTTTGTAAGAGGGGAAAAATTGTTGTTTGGGAAAAAAATTTCAATAAAATATATATTTTTTAAAAAAGGATGTTACAGCGCCAAGGCTTTGTGGCCTTAAAGTGTCAGAGTTAGGTGACACACAGCTCCCCCTCAGCAACAGAACATTACATTGTGGCATGCTCCTAACAGCACATGTAGTACACCCTCAGACTTGCTAGCAGAGGGTCACAGACAGGAAACAGGGAGAGTGTTTGAAGGCTGGAGAGGAGAGATGGATCATCTGTCAGATGATGAGCGTGTCTCATATTCTGCTCAGGAGTACAAGTGAGATGCTGCAAGAGCCTCCCCAGATGCGGCAGCATTCTGACAAGTACTTGGCTACATCTGCGATGCAATTACTAAGAGCTCCCTCTTGACAGGGTGGTGCCTTTCACAAGTGGCTACTTTTTGATAGTAACAATAAAGGGCAGAAAGTAAGTTGGCACAAATCTTACTTTCTATTTAGACATCACTGGTTGATATGGAGTTGAAGAAGTTTGAAAAAGATTTGGCTAAGGAATCACAAGCTCTGGAAGTTTACTACAGGAATTTCAATATTGGATCATTGCAATGAAACATGGGAAACACATTCATAGAATGAATCATAGAATCCCTACAGTGCAGAAGGAGGCCATTCGGCCCATTGAGTCTGCACCGGCAGCTGGAAAGAACACCTACCTGAGCCCACACCTCCACCCCATCCCCGAAACCCAGTAACCCCACCCAGTAACCGCACATAACCTTTTGGACACTAAGGAACAATTTTAGCGTGGCCAATCCACCTAACCTGCACATCTTTGGACTGTAGGAGGAAATCCACGCAGACACGGGGAGAAAGTGCATTCTCCACACAGTCACCCAAGGCCGGAATGGAACCCGGGTCCCTGGAGCTGTGAAGCAGCAGTGCTAACCACTCTGCCGCTCTTTAATCTCAAGTGGCGAAAGTTTAATGGTCAGAAAAGGTTTGAATTTAATAACTTGCGCACCAAAAAAAATCTCCAAAGAAATTCCCTAAGAAGGTGTATCCAAGATACAGTTAAGTCATTTTAATCGTACCGGTTTGTATCAATCGTATCTTATACATGGAAAGCATCTGTAACAAAGTTAGTTGCCCTTTTAGAACACATTTCTTTTTTTTTTTAATTCCAATTAAGGGGCAATTTAGCGTGGCCAATCCACCTACCTGCACATCTTTGGGTTGTGGGGGAGCAACCCAAACAGACACGGGAGAATGTGCAAACTCCACACGGACAGTGACCCGGGGCCAGGATCAAACCTGGGACCTTGGCGCCGTGAAGCAGCAGTGCTAGCCACTGCGCTACCGTGCCACCCTTAGAACATCACTTCTGACTGAATGATGTGTGCACAATGAGAAAAGCAATTTTGTCACTTACTCCATCCAGACTAATGGCAAACCCTGGTTAGGTCCAGGTATCTACCAAGATACCTGGACCTAACAAGATCAGGCCTGAGGCAGTGACTCCCCAAAGACAATGAAGGCATAAATGAACAGAGGGTGGAAAATGCATCATTGACTCGAAGTTCAGGAAGATACAAGCCATGAAAAAGGCTTGTGGACTGTTTATAAATCAGGAGATGAAGTGGGAGTAAAGAGGCAATGATCTTTTTTTTGTTTGTTCTTGAGATGTGGGCATTGCTGGCTAGGTCAGCATTTATTGCCCATCCCTAATCGCCCTTGAGAAGTTGGTGGTGAGCTGCCTTCTTGAGCCGCTGCAAACCATGTGTTGTAAATACACCCACAGTGCTGTTAGGGAGGGAGTTCCAGGATTTTGACCCGGCGACAGTGAAGGAACAGCGATATATTTCTAAATCAGGATGGCTTGGAGGGGAACTTCCATGTGTCTGCTGCCCGTGTGCTTCTGGGTGGTGTCGGTCGGGGTAGTGATGATTTGGAAGGTGCTATCAAAGGAGGCTTGGCAAGCTGAATGTATGCAAGACATTGCCGAGGTCTCAGTTCAAGCAACATGTGCAGTTTTGGGTGCTTCAGCACTTCAAAACCACACAACATAGATTTACCAGTGTAATAACTTTGCCAAGGCCAGTCTCTCAATAACAAACAAAAAAAGGGCCGAATGCCCTCCTTCTGCAAGCCTGTAAGGTTCAAGAATACAGAGAACAATATAGGTTGCACCCTGTGTTTGGGCCAGCAAATAAACCAGCTTGCGTGGATTTAAAACAAAGCTCCCAATCTTTCTGCACCCTCAGTTTGAATGTCAAGCTGATGCAGCCCACTAAAAATCTCTTTAGGCTGCTCTTCTTCCCAGTTTTGAAACAATCCTGTAGCAGCTTTGACAGAGGCCTGGGAATGGATTTTCAGCTGATTCTCTCAGTGCAGGGATAACATAGGGGGAGGGTGGTTGAATAAATAAAACGAGGGAGCACACAAACCAGCACAAAATCTGGCTTCTTTTGCACACTCAAACAGAATTTTTTATGTACAAACTCGAGAAAAGGGCAACTTCCCAAATGAATGCTTCAGACAAGGAACTGCCAAGCTGGGGGAGCATATTAGGAACTTGCCATAATCATCGATCCATTAATCTTAATCATTGCCATAAAACTGATTCCTAACATCTGTCCAAATAAGTTCATTTGTCTAAACCAACAATTCCAACTTTTTGATTTTGGAAATCTTTTTGCTGCAAATAATCATAATGCATCCATAATGAACTAAGTTCCCCATTCCCTGAGCTAATGGTAATGGCACTGGACTAGTAATCCAGAGGCCCAGGCTGACGCTCGAGGGACATGGGTTCAAATCCCACCATGGCAGCTGGTGGAATTTAAATTCAATTAATAAATCTAGAACATAAAGTTAGTCTCTGTAATGGAAACCATGACAATTATCATAGATTATTGTAAAAACCAATCTGGTTCACTAATGTCCTTTAGGGAAGGAAATCTGCCATCCTTGCCCGGTCTGGCCTACATGTGACTCCAGACCCACAGCAATGTGGTTAACTCTTAAATGCCCTCTGACATGGCTGAGCAAGCCACTCAGTTCAAGGACAATTAGGGATGGGTAATTTAGTAATTTGAGGAAGCCAGTGGTAGTACAACAGGGATTTATTTAACTATATACCATATTCTGCACAAGACAGTAACTTACTCTCACTCGAGTTCTTGTTGGGAGTACTAAGCACACCAGACCTGGGCCGGGATTCTCCGAGCCGAAATCGCACTCGGCGCGGGGGCGGAGAATGGGGCGTCAGACCCGCGATCGGGTCCGAGGCCTTCCCACGAACCAGAGAATCGCCGCCAGTCGCGCGAGCGTGGTCGACGCGGTGCCGGTCGGGGGCCGTTGAAAGAGGCCCCCCGCGGGCGATTCTCCGCTGGCAGCTGGCCGAGTTCCCGCCGGCGTAGTTCTAACATGGTTCCACTCGGCGGGCATTCGAGGTGGCGGCTGCGGACTCAGTCCGCGGCTACCCTAGTGGGGGCCTCCAGGACGGCTAGGCTCGCGATCGGGGGCCACCGATCAGCAGGAGGGCGCGATCTGGGGGGGGCCAATATTGTGGGGGCCGGTCCGCGGCCGCAGACCCGCGGCCGGCAGTGCAGGGCCCCATATCGGCAGCCGGATCTGCGTGGAGCACTCCGGCACCCTGCTGGCCCCCTGTGGGCCACAGATTCGCTGGGCCAAGGGGCCCGTTGACGTTGGCGTGAAACGCTCCGATGTTTATGCCGGCGTCAACACTTGCCCGCCGTTTCGGAGAATACCGCCCCCTGTTTTAGGCCGGCTTTTATGTAAGTCTGTAACAAGCTCCAGTTGGGTGGCCTCCCGCACATCCTATCTGGGAAACCCGTACTCCATGAGTCCTATGGGGGGGTCATGGTTTCCTATGGTCCTCGTGGGGGTTATAACAGGCAACAAATACTGGACTTGCCAGCGATGCCCACATCCCATAAAAGAATAAACAAGACAAAGTTTCTCTCTCACTCTCCCTTTAATATGTCACAAATTGGTAATCTAGTGGCCAGTTTACTCAGCAAGGCTAGAAGAATTGCCAATCCAGCAAATGGGAACATTAGGCTGGTGCATCAGGAGAATCTGTCCGAGCTGCAAGCTATGTTTCTGCAGCAGCTTACCTATGCATCAAACCTGTGCTGCACTTGACACAAGCAATACTTGGCGCTAACATCATTTTCCATTTCTTTGTAAGATTGTGGGTTCAAGTCCCACTCTGGAAACAAATACCTAAGCTGACACTCCAGCACAGGGAGTGCTGAAACATCGAAGAGGCCGTCTTTTAGATAGGATGTGAAACTCAGGTCCTATCTGCCCTCCCAGGTTAAAGGTCCCATGGTACTATTTAAAGAAGAGCAGGAGAGTTCTCCCCACTGTCCTGGCCAACAGTTATCCCTCAATCAACATCACAAAAAAACAGATAATCTGGGTCATCATCACATTGCTGTGTGTGGAAGCTTGCTGTGCGCAAATTAACTGCTGTGTTTCCTACATTGCAACAGTGATTGCACTTCAACAATACTCAATTGGCTGTGAAGTGCATGGATGGCATGGAGCTTTGAAAGACGCGACATAAATGCAAGTCCTTCTCCTCTTCCCCATCTTCAGGAGCGGATAAAGTCACCTAAAATGAAAAAAGAAAAATTATTCAGCTACAAATTAGTCTCTAGGTCAGATAAGCGGCCTGTTTGTGCAGTAGAATTTACTAGAATTTATGTCAATTCTATCAAATAATAAAAGACACTCACCAAGTGTGAAATTGGTCACTTGTTAGTTCTTCTACACTGGCCCAGCAGACTGTGGCTCTCACCTTCTACAAACAAAAACCCGAGTTCCCTCTCAGGAATTTCAACATGTTGTTCACTTCCAGTGCCCGAGCAAATTCTTTCGCTTCTGAATAAATTTGCCTAGATCAGGTACGCTTTCACGCTGTTACCGACAAAAGATGAATCGCAGAATACGTCTGCCTCCTCTCAGCTCACACTTTAATATACTGAATCAATAGCTCAATGATGCCGTTTGAAGGTAATGTTGATCTGTATGATAATATGCAGCAAAAATGTTGCCGCTTGCAGAGACACCAAGACTTCATTAAGGAGGTCAAAATGTTTCAACAACTCCCTCAAAATATAGTCTTAAACAGGTTCACTCATTGTGGTCAGTCATCAAAATTTTTCCTTTCAGAACTCTGTATGTCTTGATATTTGAAGCCTATTTATTCAAGTCTGAAAGCCAACAGCACGTTAGATTAGGACAAGTACTCTAGTAACCAATTCCCAGCAAACTGGCTTTCTTAGTTCTTCCTGGAACTGGAGGAGTCATCAGGCATCTGCCTCAATTCCCACTAGGTGCTGGCCCTACCAGAAGTAGAATTCCTTAAACAACAATCACATGGACTTTAACATGCCTCAAATTCCATTTTGATTTTCTGTTTGGCTGCTGCAAGACCTCAGCAGAAGAACTGTTCTCCGTCGCACATTTACCTGCTATACTGCATTCAAGCTGCTGACTGATGTCCACAGACCTTTGCAGGAAGTGAGAGTGTAGGCCAAGGAGAGGATCAGGCTGATCGATGGTGCCTACCAAAGTCAAATAGCCAGCTAGAATAAAGTCAATGAGTGACAGCATCTGAACGAAATAAGTACAGCGCAGTCCTGATACTTCAGGAGAAAGAATTTGCAGGGGTGTGAAGATGTCAGCCGTGGAATGGGATTAATTGAACAGCCCTTTCAAAGAGCTAGGATGGGCAAAGATGGGCTGAATGGCCTTCTCCTGAGCTGTATCATTTGATAATTTCACCGTTGCAATAAAACCGTTGCAATAAAAATGTTGTGTGCGGACATCCGGTGGCGGCTATTATAGCCACCTGGGTTGGCCAACTCCCGATGTAAAATGGAGAACAGCAAAGGCTGCAGGGAAATTCAGCCAACACAGGCAGAAACCAGCAGGTGCAAGTTTACTGTGTATTAAACTCTGTAAAAGCCCAGACAGCATCGATACAAGTAGCCATCTGCATAATAATGTAGCAGCTATCTACATACTGATGAGCGATCCCCGGGAACAATAGCAACATTTGGGACAAACAAAGCTAAGCCAGACTCCCCGGCGCCAGCGGGAGCCAACACAAGAGAGGTTAATGGACACCTCAAGACCGCCCATCGATCAGGGAACCGCTCCAGTATTGGAGAAATCGAACCAAGCGATTGGAACGAAGTCCAATCACTTGGAACCAGGTACAGGGTCCGCCCCAAAAGGCGGGAAGCCCCTGGGGACTATAAAGTTAAGCCTCCAGGTTCAAATCGTTCTTCTTGACCGGGTCACTCAGCAACGCGAACCAACCTTGACCGTGGCCGGTTCAACTGCCGCCGAGATCCAGTAAGTCTTAAGTCAACACTCGCTACGAGATAGGCGCTCCTAGCTACCAATTCGTACCAACTTCGAATCCCGCAGACTCAGAACCCGAACGAAAGGCCATTTGTTCCCCTGACCTGGTGGGCCAGTCCGAAGCTAAGTATAGGCCTGTTAGTCGTAGAAGTAGCTTAGACGTAGAATTTGTGCATGAGTAGCGATTACTGTGTATCATAAATGTGCTTTGATTTGAATCTTACTTATCGGTGTATTGAGTTATTGCTCATTACTTGAACTTGAACCTCGTGGCGGTATCATAAAGATACCTGGCGACTCGAGAGCAAAGGTTATAAAACAGAGCCAATTGAACCAACCAAAAGTTAGCAACACTATGAAAGTGTAATTCGCACATTTGGTGGCTCCCGCTCGGGGTCGGACTTTTGGACCTTTTCCCCCGATTTTGTACCGGACTTGATTTGAAAAATCGATGACAGAGGCAATTGTGAACTGAATTCCCACATCGGTGCATGGAGAGGAGGACTAGGCGTGCTCGCAAAGGCAGAAACAGAAGGACAGAGAAGGCTTGGGATGAAGCTGCACCGGGAGTAAGCATGGCGGAGGATCGGACCTCTGGCTTGTCGACCCAGCGGTCAACAGAACAGTTGATGCAAGTGATCCAGGGGGGCTTCGCCAAGCAGAAGCAGGAATGTTTGGACCCGATTAAAGAGGCAATTTCGCGGCTGGAACTTAGATTGGATGCCCAAGATCGGGCGATCCAGAAAGTAGAGAAAGCACTGGCTGACCAGGAGGAATATCAAACAGCGGTGGTGTAGGAGGTGGGGATGCTGAGAGACCAGCAGAAAAGGCTCCTGGAGAAGGTGGAGGACCTAGAGAAGGTGGAGGACCTAGAGAACAGGTCCCGCCGGCAGAGCTCGAGGATCGTTGGGCTCCCGGAGGGATCCGGAGGACCGGATCTCTGGCTTGTCGACCCAGCGGTCAACGGAACAGTTGATGCAAGTGATCCAGGAGGGCTTCGCCAAGCAGAAGCAGGAATGTTTGGACCCGATTAAAGAGGCAATTTCGCGACTGGAACTTAGATTGAATGCCCAAGATCAAGCGATCTAGAAAGTAGAGAAAGCGCTGGCTGACCAGGAGGAATATCAAAGAGTGGTGGAGTTGGCGGTGGGGATGCTGAGAGACCAGCAGAAAAGGTGGAGGACCTAGAGAACAGGTCCCGCCGGCAGAGCTTGAGGATCGTACGCTGGGGCATGCAAAGCAGCCATGTTCAAGAAGCTGCTGGGGGATGGGGCATTCCCCCGACCCTTGGAGGTGGACAGGGCTTACAGAGCGCTCGCGAGGAAGCCGCGAATGGGGAGGGAAAATGAGGAAATTTTCAGCTCACTGAAAGAACAACACCAATGGTGGTGAGATTCCACAGGTATTTGGATAAGGAGCGTTTTTTACAGTGGGCCAAGCAGACACGGAGCTGCAAATGGGACAACAGTATCCTGCGGATCTATCAAGACCTGAGTGCGGAGATGGTCAGGAGAAGAGCGGGGTTTAACCAGATCAGGTCGACCCTTTTCAAGAAAAAGGTGAAGTTCGGGCTGTTATATCCGGCCCGCCTCTGGGTCACATATGAGGAACAATATTTCTATTCTGAGTCCACTGAGGAAGCGCTGGACTTCGCGAAAAGGAAAGGACTGGTGTCGGACTGAGAACTTTGAATTTTGCTGTAATGTTTATGTGTTTTTTATTCAAAGTTTCTTGTTGTTTGTTTTTTCGGATGTTATTTGTAATGCCTGCTGTATTGATCTGGGGCAAGTTGCAGAGCTGAGTGAGTTAAAGTTTACATTTGCGCTGTTGGGGGATGGAGGTGTGTTTGTTCAGATGCTGGATCTTTTGCTTGATCTTTTTTTCTGTGTTCAACTTGGGTTTTGTTTTGTCTCTGTCGGGCAATTGTGTTGGGATTGTTTTTCATTTGAATATGTATGTATGAGTGGGGGGGGAGAATGTCTGATGCCAGGGGCGAGGGCCACCAAGCTAGCTGGGCGGGCTAGCTTACGGAAGCGTAGTGGGGGGTGATCAGATGTTAGGCTTATCAAAGGGGTTGATTTATTTTGTGCTGTTACTGGGTGGGAGGGGGAAATGTTCTGCTGACGAGGGAGGGACTTTTGCTGAGGGACAGAGAGGAGGTCGGGGGCGGAGGCTGCCTGGGGGCGGACCGGTGGAGGTGCGGGGCGCAGGCTGGCAACTGGCCCAAGAGAGGGGATGGCTGATCGGCGAGGGGGGGGGGGGGGGGGGGCGATGAGCCCCCCAACTAGACTGATCACCTGGAACGTAAGAGGGCTCAATGGGCCGGTCAAGAGGGCACGTGTGTTCGCGCACTTGAGAGGACTGAAGGCGGACGTGGTAATGCTGCAGGAGACGCACCTTAGAGTAGCTGACCAGATTAGATTAAGGAAAGGTTGGGTCGGACAGGTTTTCCACTCGGGACTGGACTCAAAGACCAGAGGGGTCGCGATCCTGATCAATAAGCGAGTGGTGTTTCAGGCGGGAAGAATAGTTTCGGATGGGGGAGGTCGGTACATTATGGTCAGTGGGAAATTGGAGTAGATGCAGGTGGTACTAGTAAATGTATATGCGCCAAACTGGGACGATGTGGAGTTTATAAAGAGGATGCTGGGGAAGATACCAGATCTGGATTTGCATAAGCTGGTCATGGGAGGGGACTTCGACACAGTTATTGACCCTGGTTTAGACCGGTCAAGCTCAAAAACGGACCAGCAATGGCTAAGTAGCTAAAAGGGTTCAGGAGCAGATGGGGGGGTGGACCCATGCAGATTTATTCTGAGCAGGGCTCTACTGACGGGGGTGGTGGACACGGGGTACTCGGCGATCACAATCTCAGACCATGCCCCGCACTGGGTCGACCTACAGGTTAGTAAAGACAGTAACCATCGCCCGCACTGGAGGTTAGATGTGGGACTTTTAGCGGACGAGGTGGTGTGCGAGCGGCTGAGGAAATGTATTCAGAGCTACCTGCAGGTCAATGACACGGGGGAAATTTTGGCAACGGTGGTCTGGGAGGCATTGAAGGCGGTGGTTAGAGGAGAGCTGATCTCGATACGGTGTTGTGGGCCAGGGTTTAGAGAATTCCAATTGCGCTGAGAGCCTCAAGGGGCTGGAAGGGGTTGGTCCGGGGGAGGGAGTAGAACACAGAGTCTCGCTTTGCGCAGATGACCTGCTCCTGTATGTATCGGACCCAATAGAGGGGATGGAAGAAATCATGAGGATTCTGGGGGAATTTGGCCAGTTTTCGGGGTACAAACTAAATATGGGGAAAAGCTAGATGTTTGCGATCCAGGCAAGGGGACAGGAGAGGCGATTGGGGGAACTGCCATTTAGAGCGGTATGGGGAAGCGTTAGGTATCTAGGCATCCAAGTAGTGCGGGAATGGGACCGGTTGCACAAACTTAATCTGGCCCGTCTGGTCGACCAAATGAAGGACGTTTTTCGGAGATGGGACGCACTCCCGCTGTCATTAGCTGGGAGGGTCCAGACGGTGAAGATGACGGTCCTTCCGAGATTCCGGTTTGTGTTCCAGTGACTCCCCACCTTTATTCCGCGGACCTTTTTTAAACAGGTTAACAAAGTGATCACTGGCTTTGTATGGTCGGGCAAGACCCCGCGAGTAAAAAAGGGGATGATTGAGCGGAGCCGGGGAGAGGGTGGGCTGGC
The DNA here is from genome assembly GCF_047496885.1 of Scyliorhinus torazame. Lineage (NCBI taxonomy): Eukaryota > Metazoa > Chordata > Chondrichthyes > Carcharhiniformes > Scyliorhinidae > Scyliorhinus > Scyliorhinus torazame. The sequence continues at coordinate 27,315,851 of NC_092738.1, forward strand.
GCTGCCAAATTTTAGTAACTATTACTGGGCGGCGAATATAGCCATAATCAGGAAGTGGGTGGTGGGGGGAGGGTCGGCATGGGAGCGTATAGAGGTGGCATCATGTAAGGGCACCAGTTTTGGGGTGTTGATAACGGCACCTCTGCCATTCCCGCCGGCACGGTACTCCACCAGCCCCGTGGTGGTGGCAGCCCTGAGAGTCTGGGGGCAATGGCGGAGACATGTGGGAGCAGAGGGAGCATCGGTCTGGTCTCCAATCTGCAATAATCACCGGTTTGCCCCGGTAAGGATGGACGGGGGATTTCGGAGATGGCAGAGAGCAGGGATTGAGAGGATGGGGGACTTGTTTATAATGGGGAGCTTTCCTAGCTTGAGGGAGCTGGAGGAGAAATTTGGATTGACGAGGGGAAACAAATTCAGGTACCTGCAGGTGCGGGACTTCCTACGCAGGCAGGTTTCAACCTTCCCGCTCCTACCACCAAGGGGGATACAGGACAGGGTAGTTTCCAGAGGGTGGGTGGGAGAAGGGAGGGTCTCTGACATCTATCAGGAACTCATGGGGTCAGAGGACACGCAGACTGAGGAGCTGAAGCGCAAGTGGGAAGAGGAGTTAAGAGGGGAGATATAGGAGGGCCTTTGGGCGGGTGCGTTGAGTAGAGTCAATGCGTTCACAACATGCGCCAGGCTCAGCCTGATACAGTTTAAGGTTGTTCACCGGGCTCACATGACAATGGCCCAGATGAGCAGATTCTTTGGGGTAGAAGACAGGTGCGCAAGGTGTGCGGGAGGACCAGTGAACCATGTCCATATGTTCTGGGCATGCCCAAAGCTCAGGGGATTCTGGGAGGGGTTTGCAGACATCATGTCCACGATGTTAAAACAAGGCTGGCACCGAGTCCGGAGGTGGCGATTTTCGGGGTGTCGGAGGATCCGGGAATCCAGGAGGAGAAAGAGGCAGACGTTCTGGCCTTTGCTTCCCTGGTAGCCCGGAGATGGATATTATTAGCTTGGAGGAACTCAAAGCCCCCGAAGTCGGAGACCTGGCTATCTGACATGGCTAGCTTTCTCTGTTTGGAGAAAATCAAGTTTGCCTTGAGAGGGTCAATGTTAGGGTTCACCCGGAGGTGGCAACCATTCGTTGACTTCTTTGCAGAAAACTAATCGTCAGCAGAAGGGGGGGGGGGTATTTTAGCTTAGAGTAGGGGGTTAATAAAGGTGGGACCTGTAAGGGAGGAAGCAGGCTTTTTGCACTATGTTTATAGACTCATGTACATTGTTTATTTTGTTGTTGTAAAACCAATAAGTACCTCAATAAAATGTTTATTAAAAAAAAAATTTGGTGTGCGCAATGTATGGGAAATATTAACATGGTTCAAAAGCAAAAGGTTTCTCCTTGTCTCCTCGCCCAGGCCCAGTGAACCAGTTAAAGAGCCCACCCACAGTCACAAGAATCAGCCATGTACGCTAAACTGGACCGAAAGCAAATTGAGGCTGAATTGGTCAGCCTACCCGAGGTATATGGCAGCTTTTATTGATGAGGTATGATCATCAGCTGGTGTGATTCCTGGCATAGAGCCAACTGGTGCAATAATCCTGGCCTGAACAATAATCCAGGCCTGTATCCAGCACCAGCCTATTTGTGAAGTTGGGAGCTGCCTTAAACCTTGCATTCTCACATCAACAAGCTAAGAACCAGACATGTGAAACAAGATTGGGAGGAATGTTTCTGACAAGTGCCTTGGGGTTGTTTTGGGAGGATAGAATGGGGAGGGGTAGTGATGGTGGTTCATTTTGTTCCATTCCCAGTCCTGAGCCTTGCAGCAGTGAGCACACTTTGGGGAGTAGGAGACAGGGGTTGTCAGCCTTATCTGGCTTTGGCTCTACACTGGAAGAGACGCCTCATGGAAAGACCCCGAAGTCTAGGCAGATATGCTTACATGTGTAATAGAAGATAGAAGCATCTATCAGTGAGGATATCTCAATTCAAGTCAAACCTTATCACTGAATGTGTAATTTCTCCAATTACTTTCAAGCACATTTCCAAATTATTTGCACTTGATTATTATTATTTGCCAGGAATGTCTTCTTCTTGTGAAATGAAGATTTAAAAAAAAAAAAATTTGCAAAAGGTCATTAGGATTGTCATTCTATCTCTGAAGGGGAAATGACCTCTTCAGCCAGCCAGCTTTTCAAACTTGGATTGGGGCAATCACGGATGGGCAACAAATGCCAGCAATGCCCCCACCCCATGAAAATCTTCATCATGGTCGATCAGAGGTACATTACATGGTAAATACCTTCAATAATGAGAGCTTTTTCACAGAGTTTGTAACAAAGGGGGATCTAATTGACTAAGATTTATCATCCTTGGATAAAGGTTGGAGTGTAATGGATTAAGAGATGTGAATGATGGTGGAACGGCTTTTTGAGTGGAGTACATGCTGCAATGGACAACTGGGAATGATCAGCATTGCCTTCTTTCAGTGACTTAACTAACACAGAAGTTGCTTGATAAATACAGTAGCTTGCAGCACAGAATCTGAAACCTTAGAATGGCAGTCTCTTGTGACTCCTGCAATTCCCACACCAGTTACCCTAACATCTTGATCGGGTGGCATTTGCATTTCAATGCCAATTGGGGCCAAGGGGCACGAACCCTGACTGAACTAAGTGGTTCGGAAGAGCCCGCCTCAGCCAGCCCACATTGCCCGTGACTCTGCCGCTGGGATGGCTCCATGGAGCGGTCTTTATTTTCCGGAGGAAGTGTCAAGCAGCCAGCAGTCTCAAAGCCAGTGCGGCGCAAGATGATATTGCGGGCTAGTGGAGGAGGACGGGAACAATGGCACGTCATTTTGGTCACAATGACATTTTCTTGGCCGACACTATGGCACATTTTGAGCCAGCTCACACAGCCATGTGTTTCAAAAGTACTGTGGAGTGAGGCTTGGCCGGGGCAATGGATGGGGAAGGAAGAAATCGCAGGTTTTCAACAGAGACAGTAACTCGAACACAAAGCACCAGCACCGTCAATGGGGAAATATCATACACTCCATTGTAGATTTACAATGCTGGTGGGACAATAGCCGTAACCCGGCTAGACTCGGCTTCTTTACAATCCATTTTTCCTTCAGTTCTATTGCACTGGAGCAGGTCCAAGGAGGCAGTATCCGAGAACAAGTCCTGTGCATCTGATGTCGTCCTGTTACCATGGAAATAGCTTCGTTTTGTCACCCTGCTAATTACAACCCATCAAGGAAGCACTTTAAGATTGTTCCTGTCAGAGTGGTTTGGTGTCATTCTGATTGGCTGCTCTTGCTGCACTCAACTTTGTATGCAGAAACGCAGGAGAACGGAAAGGGAGGAAAGCTGCCATTCCAGTCTTCATGCCAGCACGTTTATTACTAGCAGACTTCCTGTGGTATTTCTCAGTGAATAGGAAGATACACTTCTTTGTTAAGAATAACTGGAGCAGCGATAGAAATACTGTGGCTACCAGAGCAGGTCAGAGGCTGGGAATCCTGCGGTGAGTAACTCACCTCCTGACCCCCCAAAGCCTGTCCACCACCTACAAGGCACAAGTCAGGAGTGTGATGGAATACTCCCCACTTGCCTGGATGAGTGCAGTTCCAACAACACTCAAGAAGCTCAACACCATCCAGGACAAAGCAGCCCATTTAATTGGCACCCACAAACATTCACTTCATCCATCACCAACACGCAGTGGCAGCCGTGTGCACCATCTACAAGATGCATTGCAGTAACTCACCAAGGTCTCTTAGACAGCACCTTCCAAACCCACGACCTCTACCAACTAGACGAGCAAAGTAACATAACCATAAAACCAGAGCCAGGCCATCCAGGAGAGAAGTTAATAAACAATTCTCTCCCACAAATAGCTGTAAATTCTTGCTCAACATATAATTTGAAATTTAGCATTCTTGCATTTGTCCTGAGTGCCAGATGAAAAGATTTGACAAAGTGTCTCTTTCAGCAATATACAAATTTTAAATCGATAAGTGATACATTTTGGTTAGCCAAGTGCATTAAGGGATATGGAACCATGACAGGTGAATGGATTTGAGGGACAGATCAGATAGAGTGGCAGAAAGGCCTCCTGTTCCTACATTCAGCACTGTGTTGAGGACTTCTGTACAACCAAAAAATGGGTGACCATTCATTGGTGAAAAGTGGCAGGGAAACTATTTTTCGACTTGTTACGGGGCTAGTTTAGCACACTGGGCTAAATCGTTGGCTTTTAAAGCAGACCAAGGCATGCCAGCAGTTCAATTCCCGTACCAGCCTCCCCGACCAGGCGCCGGAATGTGGCGACTAGGGGATTTTCACAGTAACTTCATTGAAGCCTACTTGTGACAATAAGCGATTTTCACTTTCACTGCCTTCTTCGCATCATCAGTCAGGTATGCGGGCAGCTTCCTTCAGCCACAACATTTCACTGGCAAGTGATCGCTGAGGACAGTGGGGTGTCTATCCTGCACAAGTGGAAAGGGGTGCTACCATGAGTCAGGATCTCCAGAAGAGGAGATAAAAATGGAGAGAAAGAAAAACAAGGAATTTTTAAATTTTATTTTCCAATTAAGGGGCAATTTAGCGTGGCCAATCCACCTAGCCTGCACATCTTTGGGTTGTGGAGGCGAAACCCACGCAAACACGGGGAGAATGTGCAAACTCCACACGGACAGTGACCCAGAGCCGGGATCGAACCCGGGTCCTTGCCGGTGTGAGGCAGCAGTGCTAATCACTGCTCCACTGTGCCGCCCAAAACAAGGAAAATTAATGTTACTACCCACATTGCCGAAGTGTTCATCATCCACAGCCTCACAGCATGTTGTGCAGAGATCCATGGATGATCTATTGAAATTATTGTGAACATTTTTCCATACGTGCCAAGCCTTGTGGCATCAGGGTGGCACAGGCCCTACTCCAGTTGGCATGGACAACCCCAAGCCTTCAGCAACCCACGGTAAGGCAAATGCTGTTGAGGCCTTGTCTGGGCACAAACTGCCCTGCCGGCTGGCAAACAGAATTTGCATAGTGATAGCTGATGTTTCACTCTACGCCGCTGAGCTGTGGGGTGTTCTGTCAATCGAGAACTCATGAAGTGATGGAACTCCAGCAAAGGCTAATACAATTTGTTGAACGAGTGCAGCCTGCAGTGCATTCCAAAGTGGCAATACATCAACTGTCATGGCCCTCAAGCATGGGGCCTGCTCCTAAGGATTCTTATCAAAAATCTGTTCCCTTATTTTTCTTAAGTGGAGACTAGTTGCCATGACAACCTCACCAACTGTCAAAAACAGAGTAGTCAAGCCTACATGTTTCACCACTAATTCCCGCTCCACTCACCCAAGGGACAGTTTGCACACGGCCGAAACTTTATCTCTGGAATTACAAGATTTTTTTTTGTGAAGCTAGTTCACTGGTTTTCTACCACTGCATGTGATGGGGGTTTGGTGTCAACAACTCAAGTGTGGCTGAGGTGCAAAGTCCAACCTGAAAGATTAAAGGCTGCCACTGAATCGTTACACATCGAATGCAAGAACCAACTGATTGCCAAGAAATTCACGGTCAGTACGAGGGAAATAAAGCAAGCTCACGGTGTATATTGTCCTTCACTTCTGAAGGTTCTGACATGGGCAGGGTGGGTCTCTCCACATGCCCTGGCAGCCCTCTGCTCATTTTCCCAAGTGGTCAATTTTCAGTGTGTCTTGGCTGGGACACCCTATTAGTCAGCGAACTTGGCAAGACTAGTCCTGTCCTTGTTTGACATCCATGCATTCCCAGCAGGGTTTGAATCAGAAGTGGCAAACACATTTTTCCATCAGGGCAATTATAGTTCTCACGTCACCTCAGGACTCACATCAACAGATCGAACACAGGCCAGGGATTGAACTGAGCTGATTGGTATCACATGTTGGGGAGGTGGGGGTGTATTTATATACTGAGCCAAAGGAGGCCTAGAGTGGTTCACCTTACACTCAAGAGCTGTATTTTGTTTGCACAGTCCTTGTACCAAATCCTAAATATATTTGGAATCTTTTTGTTACATTACTGCCATTTATGTTGTGTTGGTGAAGGGTAATTGTGTGGTGAGAGTTGTATACACAGAATGTTCATTTCAGTGGCTTGTGTGAATTCTTGTCTGATGCTACCTATATTGGTTGTGGATCAGTAGGCAGCATTATTGCCTCTGAGTCAGAAGGTCGTGGGCTCAAGTCTCACTCCAGAGACTTTAACATCTCATCTGAAAGCCAAAGTCTTGTCTGCTCCCCAAGGTAAAGGTCCCATGGCAATATTTTGACAAAGAGCATGTTAATGTCTTAATTACATTGTTACAATTTGTTCATTACATTGTTACAGTTAAGTGAACAGGTGATGGGTATGAATTGTCTTTGAGCACATACAAATGGGGGATAGCTGGGACACTGGGTGAAATGGGAGGAGAGCTTGAGACAGAATAAACTCTCTCAATGAAGAAAAGCACCATGGGCGGGATTCTCCCATCCCGCGGCAGCGTGTCTACGCCGTTGTAAATGCCGTTGTAAATGCATTATGGCGCTGGAGCGGTTCACGCCACTCCAGCTGCCGATCCCGGCGTGAACTGGGTGCCGCGGGATCCGCGCATGCACAGTGGCACCAGCGCCAACGCGCACATGCGCAGTGGCCTCCTTCAACGTGCCGGCCCCAACGCAACATGGCGCAAGGCTACAAGGGCCGGCGCATAGGAAAAGAGGCTGGGGGACAGAGAGGCCGGCCTGCCGATCGGTGGGCCCACATCGCGGGCCAGGCTGCATCGGAGGTCCCTCCCGGGGGTCGGAACCCCCTCTCTCTCCTCCTTACCCCCCCACCCCACAGGCCGCCACCAGACCCTTGCACGCAGAGTTCCCGCCGGCTGCGAGCAGGTGTGGCCGGCGCTCTGCGGAGAATCGCGTGCCGGCATTGGGGGGGCGTGGCCCAGTCGCGGGGATTCTCCGGCCCAGCCCCGGGCTGAGAGAATCCCGCCACATGTCTCGGTTTCATAAACCGGCTTGGATCATAGAATGCAGAAGGAGGCCATTCGGCCCATCGAGTCTGCACAGATCCTCTGAAAGAGCAACCCAATCCTCCACCCGGCCAATCCACCTAACTTGCACATTTTTGGACTGTGGGAGGAAACACACGCAGACGCGGGGAGAAAGTGCAAACGCCACACAGACAGTCACCAGAGGCCGGAATTGAACCTGGATCCCTGGCGCTGTGAGGCAGCAGTGCTAACCACTGCACCACCATACTGTCCCACCTACTAACAGAGCAGGGGAGTTTTCCCCGGTGTCCTGGCCAATGTTTATTCCTCAACCAACATCACTAAAATTAGATTATCTGGTCATTTATCGAATTCCTGTTTGTGGGAGTTTGCGGTGTGTAAATTGGCTGCCACATTTCCTACATTACAACCGTGACTGTACTTCATCGGCTGTAAAGTGCTTTGGGATGTTCTAGGGTTGTGAAAGATGCTATATAAATGCAAGTCTTTCTTTTTCACATGAATTCCAAGTCTTTTCAAAGCACTGGTTCTAACGCCTGTGAAATTGTAAGCAGTAATAAAACATAACAAATAATATATTGGAAAATAGCAGGCACCTTCAACATAACACTATCGATGTACAGTGTCGAAGAGTTAAAAACACACGTGAAACACGATCAGGGTTTCTATACGAATGTTGCTTTCAGTCAAAGCTTCGGAATAGAATTACAAATCCTACATAAGCCAGGCAATTCCTGTGGATCTTACTAAATGCCTTTTTAAGTAATATTGGGCCTTTTAAGTGGTCTTGCTATTGATGTATTACATGTCAAAATCTTCAGCGATACAAGTCTAGGACGTCCTTGGAGAGTTGTGGGGTAGGTTGAGAAATTACTTAACAGTTCCCTGTCAGCCTTTTTATTTAGTACAAAAATGTGCATTTCTAAGGTCATTCGAGGCTGCTTTATGTATAGCAGCTGGAGGCTGTGTGTTCAAATGGGGATGTGAGGTTTTAAAATGACTATTCCCAAGCAGCCTTCATCCAAGTATATCACTTCAATTTGGTCAAACAGTCCTTTCATTTGTGAAGTGTCTCCGTATTGCCAAGTGGAATTTTTGTGAAATGTTACGCCTCTTTGTACTCCTAATCATTTCACAGCCCTTAAAGCATTCGTTAGCCTCCGTCATTGCCTGTGAAATAATGGTTGGATTGCACTACCGTTGGCTGGGTGGATAACGGGTGTTGACGAGCTAAACCGTGTCCAGTAGGAGAGTCCAAGTCAGATTCTCAGTTTGTGCTCAGCCAGCCGAATTAGCCCTGATGGCCCCAAGCTGGGGAAGAGGGGTAATCAGCTTGCCTATTTCTGATCAGTGACTGCGCTACAGTTCCCTTTGCTGGAGAGTGTGGAAGTTGAAGGTAAGATTTCACCCCCCACCCACCAATACTCTAACATGTAAGATACTCTATTCTTTATATTCACATCCCATAAGATTACGGTTTTTGCTTTCCCTTCATGTACAAATTGCCTGTCACCTCGTACAGCAGCTAGAAATAATAAAATGATCATGTTATTCATTCCCTTAATTTGTTAGGCTCTGGATGGCATTTAGCAAGATAAAGCTTTGTCAGCAAGGAGGGGTTTTTTGTTAACCAGGAACACTGGCGGCGATCTACCAGCCATGCTGCACCCGAAAAGCAGCGCACCGCAGCGCAGCATGGCCTGTCACTACCGAGGGACCCCGCTCCCGGGATCTACCCAACTCCCCGTGCCTCTCGAGATCCAAAGCAATCTCACAAGATATCGCGATGTGAAGCCCACCCATTGTGGGTGGGATCACTTTTTGGCAAATTTGCATCTTAGAGCGACACAGCTTGGGCGAAATTCTCCGGAAACGGCGCGATGTCCGCCGACTGGCGCCCAAAACGGCACAAATCAGACGGGCATCGCGCCGCCCCAAAGGTGCGGAATGCTCCGCATCTTTGGGGGCCGAGCCCCAACATTGAGGGGCTAGGTCGGCGCCGGACGAATTTCCGCCCCGCCAGCTGGCGGAAAAGGCCTTTGGTGCCCCGCCAGCTGGCACGGAAATGACATCTCCGGGCGGCGCATGCGCGGGAGCGTCAGCGGCCGCTGACAGCTTCCCACGCATGCGCAGTGGAGGGAGTCTCTTCTGCCTCCGCCATGGTGGAAACCGTGGCGGAGGCGGAAGGGAAAGAGTGCCCCCACGGCACAGGCCCACCCGCGGATCGGTGGGCCCCGATCGCGGGCCAGGCCACTGTGGGGGCACCCCCCGGGGCCGCCTTGTCCCGCCGGTAAGGTAGGTGGTTTAATTTACGCCGGCGGGACAGGCATTTTAGCGGCGGGACTTTGGCCCATCCGGGCCGGAGAATCGAGTGGGGGGGGCCCGCCAACCGGCGTGGCGCGATTCCCGTCCCCGCCGAATCTCTGGTGCCAGGAGACTTCGGCAACCAGCGGGGGCGGGACTCACGCCAGCCCCCAGCGATTCTCCGACCCGGTGGGGGGTCGGAGAATCTCGCCCCAGGTCTCACGCGTTCCCCACTGATGCCCTGTTTCTAACCGGAGTCACGTCACGTTAGATCGCATTGTGTTTCTCGACGCTATAAGTGCCGGGAAACATGCGGCTAAACACGCCCGCTATGAGCCATAGTTCCCATTTGGTTCAATCAGCAATAGAGTGTTTTCGAATGTTTTGGAAGGTTTGATGGAATTGAAGGATCCTCCTGGAAACTCAGGCACTTGAAAATGTTTCAATTGCACATGATGCACGGCTTCCCTGCCTGAACTGTTGAAGACAAATCCTGCTTCACAATGATGCTCAGTGGGACAGCGAATCAGAGTGTTATTGGAAGCTCTGGCCTGTGGGCTCTGGTCTAACAGTTTGATGGCAAGATAACTGTTTACTCAGCCACAGCCGACCTTGGGTAGGGTGCTCTTTCCAAGAGCTGGTGCAGACTCGATGGGCCGAATGGCCTCCTTCTGCACTGCAAATTCTGTGATATTCTGTGACACATGGTTCAGCTTTGATGGTCTCATGAATCCACAATAGCAATCATCACCAAATTGTGTGGTCTGAATCATTCTGGAGTGCTTAAAAAAAACGTGAGGTAAATAATCCTGTTGTGGATTACAGTGAGCCCTGCAATCTGGATTTGCAACCAGCCCGGGCTGAGGGCAGGCTGTTCCATCTGCGAAGATCCAATGTGTTTGAGGCAATGGCTGCTGAGCTCTCGGCAGAAATGGGACTACTGTGCAGGGCCATTAATTCTGTACTTCTTGGCAATGCCATGTAGAGAGCCCATAGCTTACCCGCTGCAGATAATGGAAAATGCCACACTGGTGCAGTCGGGCCTGCTCTTTTGATTTTGTGCAGAGCAGAGGAAGTTTTATTCTGCATCGAGCTGTCTTCAAAATTAACTCTGGAATTCCGCAATATTAGATTTTCAGTGTCCGAAATGGAAATATGCCCCCCCCCCCCCCCCCCCCCCCCTATGGTTGGTAGATTCCAAGCGGGGCTTTTCTGCAGGGAAGATGGAAGAATAAATACAAATAGCATGTCTTGAACAACTCTTATTGGCTAGGTCATGGAGTGGTTATCCCTGTTTTCCAAATCCCTCCATGGCCTCATTCTTTTCAAGTATCTGTAACCTCTTCCATGTCCATGACCTCCAAGGTCTCCCCCCCCCCCCTGTCCTCTGGAAGCACCTTGGGATGTGAAGGTGCTATATAAATGCAAGTTGCTCTTGTTGTGATAGTGGCATGCAACAGTTCAGATTTCTGCTTTCCCATCTTTTCACAGTAACTTCATTTGAAGCTTATTTGTGACAATAAGCGATTTTCATTTTCATTCATTTCATCTTCAGATTGGTGGCGAAGTGTGGAGAAGATTTCTCTACACTCCAGGGGACATTGAGGATGGACGTCAACAACGTGGGGCCAGCACCCTCCTGGCATATGGCACCCCCCTGGTACTCCACCCTGGTCCGATCACCACCAAGGTCATGTCCATGGGCCTAGAGCCTGGACCCCAGGCAATGCGCCGCTTGCAGGAAAGAAAGCCCACAGCAGCCAGCCAACACACTGCCCTGCCCAGAACAGACGCCAGCCCAGAGCCCAGACCTTCCACGTGGATCAACCCGAGGATGAAGACTGCATGCAATTGCATCACAGCGCCAAGAATTGCGCCCAATCAGGTTCACCGTTCAAGTGAATGGACACCCCCTTGAGATGGAGTTGGACACGGGAACCGCAGTTTTGGTCATTGGGAAGCGAACATTCAAGAAAATTAGGACCGGGTTGCAACAGCTGTGCCTGCGAGACACAGAAGCAAGACTTGCAACCTATACAGGAGAGCCCCATATAACAGCGGGGACAACGATGAACCCCACGATCTATGGACAGCAATCCATTCAGCTGCCATTGATTATGGTAAAGGGCCCTGGACCGAGCTTATTGGGTCACGATTGGTTGCAACGTCTCTGCCTAGACTGGCAGCAGATCTTTCGGATGGGCACCGGAGGACTATACAAGATGTTGGGAAAGTGCCCTGAAGTTTTCCAAGCAGGTTTGGGTAAAATCAAGGAAGCCATGGCCAAAATACAAGTGGACCCTGATGCACAGACCCAAGTGCATCCGGGCCCACCCAGTCCCCTGCGCACTATTCGCAAAAATTGAGATGGAACTCGACCGTCTAGAAGGCCTTCCGGCCGGTACGGTTTGCCAATTGCAGTGCCAGCACTCCCCATACTTAAGCCAGACAAAACAGTTCGACAGTAAGTTGGCTGTGAATAAGACCTCCCATTTGGACCAGTACCTGATGCCACGAATTGAAGATTTGTACGCGAAATTGGCTGGAGGAAATTCATTTACTAAGCTTGACATGAGACACACATCTCCAGCTGGAGCTGGACCTAGAGTCCAGACATTATGTCACCATTAATGCATACAGGGGCCTTTACGAGTATACAAGGCTGCCATTGGAGTATCGTCGGTTTGTGCTATTTTTCAACGTGTCTTGCGATGGCCGTGAGTGGCGGTTTATTTGGACAATGTTTTGGTCACTGGAGCCACAGAACGAGAGCATTTTAACAACCTAGACAAGGTCATCCGCTGTTTTTCTGAAACGGGTGTGCACCTCAAGAGGAAGAAGTGCATTTTCCATGCCAAGGAGGCTGTCAACTTGGGATATTGCGTGGACCAGGATGGACTGCACCCGGCAGAGGAGAAGGTGCGAGCAATTCGTTGAATTCCCATTCCGAATAATGCAACTGAACTTTGCTCCTTTCTAGAAGTATTACAGGAAGTTCATTCCTGGCTGAGCGACCACACTCGCCCCCTTTGCACACTTTACTGAAAAAGCACCAGGAGTGGACATGGAGAGCACCACAGGAGGAAGCTTTTACCAGGTAAAAAGACAGTTGACGCCATCCGGCCTGTTGATACATTACGACCCCGCCAAACCATTGTTGGTCACGTGCGACGCCTCACAATATGGCATTGGTGCCATGCTGTCACATCGAATGGGCGGTGGCAGAGAGCAGCCAATTGCATTCGTGGCCAGATTACACTCAGATTGAAAAAGAAGGTTTGGTGGTAGTGTTTGTGGTGAAAAAGCTCCACCAGTACGTATACAGCCACCATTTCATGATCGTGACTGACCACAAGCCGTTACTGGAACTCTTTAAGAAAGACAAGGCATTTCCACCAATAGCATCTGCCAGGATACAAAGGTGGATACTACTATTAGCAGAGTCCAAATATACGTTTGAGCATTGACCAGTGACACAGATTGCGAATATGGATGCGTTGAGCAGGCTCCTGCTGCCGATGCCCCCGTCTCCTCCCATGGCGGACAAGGTTTTTGCCATGCTGAATTTGATGGATACCTTGCCAATTACCACTGCCCAGATCCACGATTAAACGCAAAAGGACACCATATTATCGAAGGTCCACCACGTGGCATTGTACGGAGATAGCACCGAAAGTTGCCAGACGACTTGCGGTCCTTTGTGACCAAGATGTTTAGTGTTGAGGACAACATTCTCCTGTGGGGTCCTGCATTGTGGGCCTGCACTAAGGCCGAGACCCCATATTATGATGTCTACACAACAGACACCCGGGTGTCTCAAAAATGAAAATGTTGGCCCGTAGTTACGTGTGGTGGCCTGGCCTGGATGGAGAAATTGAATGGCTGGCTCAGCATTGCGACATCTGCCAAGAGCAGCAGAAACCTCCACCCGCCGCGCTGCTTGGCCGGGCCAGCCTTGGGCGCGCCTTCACGTCGATTTCACTTGGCCTTTCCAGGGATCCATGTTCCTGCTTGTAGTAGATGCACATTCCAAATGGCTGGAGGTCCACAAAATGTCCTTGAGAGCGACGATCGAGAAGCTCCGGCTGTCTTTTAGCACACATGGCATTCCGGAGGTGCTGGTTACAGATAACAGCACCCCATTTACCAGCAAAGAATTTGGCAGTTTTATGAAGTCCATGATGTGCGCCACATCTGCACGGCCCCATACCACCTGTCCTCAAATGGGCTGGCCAAAAGGGCGGTGCAAACTTTTAAAAGGGGATGACAGAAGCAGACCCCAGTGTCCTTGGACACAAGGCTGGCTAAATTTCTATTCGCTACCAGCACCACGCCACATGCCGCGGGCGACCTTTGATGGGCCAACGGCTCAGGATGTGCCTCAGCCTCACGTTCCCAGATATTGGCAGGAAAGTGCGGCAGAATCAGGAGCAGCAGGGGCGTAGCCCAGTCTTGCAAGCTCGGATCCGGCAGTTCAGACCAGGTGCCGCAGTTCCACGTTCAGAATTTCAGCGACAGCACCAAGTGAGTTTCTGGGACAGTGGAGCAGCAAACAGGCCAGTCTCCTTTCAGGTGTCGTGCAAGAGTGGACAATGAAGTAGTATGTAGACCACTTCAGAGGCAGGAGACCAGAATTGCGTCACACCCCTCTGGAGGAGCCAGCTTCTAAACAAATCGCCTCGACCCAAGCAAGCTTTGGAGTGTCGCTCCCTGGGGGGCTGACACTGAGGTGCATGAAGTCCTTGACTCAGAATTGGATAAGAAGGGGCAGCACGGTGGCACAGTGTTTAGCACTGCAGCCTCACGGCGCCGAGGTCCCAGGTTCGATCCCGGCTCTGGGTCACTGTCCGTGTGGAGTTTGCACATTCTCCCCATGTTTGCGTGGGTTTCACCCCCACAACCCAATGATGTGCAGGGTAGGTGGATTGGCCACACTAAATTGCCCCTTAACTGGGAAAAAAATAATTGGGTACTCTAAATTTATTCTAAAAAAAAAAAAATTGAATATGACGACCCAGGCATTGGAGGTTTGTGATGTTAAGCAGGCCGGAGATCAGCCGCCAGTGCTGATACCCCCCAGGCAGTTGGCAAGAAAACGTTGGTTCTCCGGTGAGATACACGTCGTCTCCGCCCCCCGCCCGATGCAGCCCCACAGGTGCTGGAAGCGCAGCCGGGGGAAAAGAAGAGCAGGTGCCCTCCTGCTCCACCTTTTTCAGACGGATCTTCAGACTTTGGGGGGAGAGATGTTATAACCCTCAAGACCTATGGGGAGGGACCAATTAGTCCCCCATAAGCCTCATGGGACCCCATTAGCGAGGTAATTGAATAGGGACATAAAAGCAGGTCCAGAAAGAATCTTGGGCAGAGAAGTCCAGGCTGGGACCTGGATTGTGACCTGTAAATAGCTTGCTTTAACAATAAACCGTTTTTGTTATACTCTCATACCTGACTCCTCTGTGACAATAAAACCACCTATCGTTGCAACTATATTTAGTGTTATTAACTTGTCACAATGAGACAAATGGCCTCCTTCTTTGTACTGTGTTATTCCCTGCTTCTATCTCAGGTCATCAATCTCAATTTGCGTGTTCCCAAGGCTTGCTGAAGGGTTGCCTTTTTCAGAACATAAGAAATAGGAGTAGGTCATACGGCCTCTCGTGCCTGATATACCCATGCAATACCATCATGGCTGATCTTCTGTCTCAACTTCCCACCTGCTCCCCATATCCCTCAATACCCTGAGACACCAAAGATCTGTCTATTGCGGCCTTAAATATACTCAACGATGGATCATCCACAACCCTCTGGGGTTGAGAATTCCAAAGATTTACAACTCTTTGAGTGAAGATATTTCTCCTCATCTCAGTCCTAAATGGCTGACCCCTTATCCTGATTCTAGAGTCCCCAGCCAGCCAGGGGAAAACAATCTCTCAGTGTCGGCCTTGTCAGGTCTGTTCAGATTATTGTCCATTTCATAACCTCGCGTTACTCAAAACTCCAGTCTTGTGTCACAATTTGCCACAGTTGTCCTTCAAGTGAGGGAACGTAAACTTGGCCGAGCTTCCAGAGGCTTGATGATGGCAGTGGCGACTTTCACTGCCAATCCAGAGATAGTCACACATGAAGCAAAGGCACCCCAGGCTGGCTGCACCCACCCCCACCTTGACGGCATTGTCCCTGGCAAAGATTACCGCCGCAGGAGGAAAGAGGGAAGGGAGACAAAGGAAGGAAATAAATCATCTGTTAATGACTTGGTTGCAAGGCCAGCCAGATTGGGCATGGGCCAGGCCTCTATATAATTCATTTGGTTTCGATCTGTTTTTGGCAAGCTTCTGACCTGACCATGAAAACAAACCAAAGACTGTAAAGTATTTTTACTCTCATATGTCAGCTAAACAATATGGCTTTTTACAGTCTAGAGAACAAAAACAGGCCATTTGGTCCAACTGGTCTATGTTAGTGTTGATACAAACCTCCTCCCACATCAATTACCTCTTCCTACCCTGCCTCTCTATCCCTCTATTCTCTTCTTCTTCATGTACACATCAAGTCTCCCCTCCAATGCATCAATACTCTGTTCCAACTCCTCGTTATGGCAGTAGGGTCTACATTCTCACCACTCTCCATAGAAATTTCTTAAACTGATCGATTAGCAACTATATATGTTTGTGCCTTGTTCTGGACTCCCACGGGTAGAAACAAACAGTCTCTCCACGTCCATCCTATCAAAGATCTTCACAACTTTAAAGACCTCATCAGGTTGGCACTTGGTTATTTTTCTCAAGAAAACAAGCCCACCCTGCTCAACCTTGAGGCTCAGTGTGGCTAGCACTGGAAAGTTATGCACTCAAATCCCACTCCGGAGACTGCAGCTCCTAATCCAGGCTGACACCCCAGCACAGTCCTGAGGGAGTGCTGCGCGGTCAGAGGTGCTGGATTAGATGGGATGTTAAACTGAGGCCCCCACCTTCCCTGTCCTGGGGCTGTGAACAATCTAACGGCCATGCTTTGACGACGAGCAGGGTGACTTCTCCCTGGTGTCCTGGCCAATATTTATCCCTCAATCAACATCACCAAAGCAGATTTTTGCGATGGACATGTCGCTGGCTGGGCCAGCATTTACTGCCAATCCCTAATTGCCTTTGAACTGAGTGCTTTGCTAGGGCATTTCAGAGTCAACCACATTGCTGGAGTCACATGTAGGCCAGACCAGGTAAGAACGGCAGATTTCCTTCCCATGAGTGAACCAGATGGGTATTTATGACAATCAACAATGGTTTCATGGTCATCATTAGACTTTTAATTCCACATATCTATTCAAATTTCACCATCTGCTGTGGTGAGATTCAAACCCAGGTCTTCAGAGCATCGCCCTGGGTGTCAGGATTATTAGTCTAGTGGCAATACCACTACACCATCACCTCCCCTTAGCTGCGCAGTATCACACTGCTGTTGGTGGGAGCTTGCTGTGTGCAAACTAGTCATTCATTTCCTATATTTCAACAATGGCCACACTTCAAAAAGTCCTTCATTAGCTGTAAAGCACTTTGGGACATCCTTAGATCATAAAAGGTGCCATAGAAATGCAAGGTTTTTTCCCCCCATGTTACACCCTCTCAGTTCTGGCTACACTGTCTCAAGTGCTTTTACTCTTCCAAGTATAGGATCCAGAAAACCCAAGGATTCTTCCATAATGGCACGCCCTATCTTAACTGTGCATTCATTGTCATAATCAACAACAACCTACATTCATATAACACATTTAACATAGTAAAATACAGTCCAACATGCTTCGCAGGAATGTTATAAAACAAAATTTGACCCTGAGCCACATAAGGAGCTACTAGGGCAGGTTACCAAAACATTGGTCAAAGAGGTAGGCTTCAAGGAACATTGCAAAAGAGGAGGGAGAGAAATGGAAAGGTTTAAGAAGGGGATTCCAGAGGTTAGGGCGGGAAGGTGTTTGAGGGTTGGAGGGGCTGCGGGAGATTACAAAGATAGGGAGGATTGTAGGGGACTGGAGGAGGTTACAGAGGTAGGGAGGATTGTAGGGGGCTGCAGGAGGTTACACAGATAGGGAGGATTGTAGGGGACTGGAGGAGGTTACAGAGATAGGGAGGGTTGTAGGGGCTGGAGTAGGTTACAGAGATGGGGAGGATTGTAAGGGACTGGAGGAGGTTACAGAGATAGGGAGGATTGTAGGGGGCTGCAGGAGGTTACAGAGATGGGGAGGATTGTAGAGGCTGCAGGAAGTTACAGAGATAGGGAGGGTTGTAGGGGCTGGAGGAGGTTACAGAGATAGGGAGGGTTGTAGGACTGGAGGAAGTTACAGAGATAGGTAGGGTTGTAGGGGCTGGAGTAGGTTACAGAGATGGGGAGGGTTATAGGGGCTGCAGGAGGTTACAGAGATGGGGAGGGTTGGAGGGACTGAAGACAGTTACAGAGCGAGGGAGGTTTGGAGAGGCTAGAGGGAGGAGGTTACTGAGCTAGGGAGGGTTGTAGGGGTTGGATGAGGTTACAGAGATAGGGAGGGTTGGAGGTGGTTACGGAGATGGGGAGGTTTGGAGAGGCTAGAGGGAGGAGGTTACTGAGCCAGGGAGGGTTGGAGGGGTTGGATGAGGTTACAGAGATAGGGAGGGTTGGAGGTGGTTACGGAGATAGGGAGGTTTGGAGAGGCTAGAGGGAGGAGGTTACAGAGATAGGGAGGGTTGGAGGGGTTGGATGAGGTTACAGAGATAGGGAGGGTTGAAGGCCCTGTATGCTTCACCCGATGCCGGTGTTTATGTAGTTACATTGTGTACCTTGTGTTGCCCGATAATGTATTTTCTTTTATTTCCTTTTCTTTTCATGTACTTAATCTGTTGAGCTGCTTGCAGAAAAATACTTTTCACTGTACCTTGGTACACGTGACAATAAACAAAATCCAAGGCGGTTACAGAGATAGGGAGGTTTGAAGAGGTAGAGGGAGGAGGTTACCGAGCCAGGGAGGGTTGCAGGGGTTGGATGAGGTTACAGAGATGGCGTGATGAGACCATGGAAGGATTTGAAAACAAAGAACTTTAAAAATCAAATATACACCAAAAAATAATTGCATTTCACTGTTTGGTTGACTTTTCAGAACTCACATTTTCTTCCCAAGGTATAATGGAATTCCACTGTGTCTTATCATGTGTTACAGCATGCTTACTCATGGGGACTTCCTATGGGAAGCAGTTAAAAGACGCTGTTATAATTGGGGTCTCTGTACTTTGGTGTGCAGGTGGTCAATGTCCATCTCCATACCTTTATAGGCTGGTAACCAGATTCCTCAGGCCACTACTAGATTCATGGTACAACATGTTTGTCAGGCATTAGGGGCGAAATTCTCCCCAAACGGCGCGATGTCCGCCAACCGGCGCCCAAAACGGCGCCAATCAGACGGGCATCGCGCCGCCCCAAAGGTGCGGAATGCTCCGCATCTTTGGGGGCCGAGCACCAACATTGAGGGGCTAGGCCGACGCCGGAGGGATTTCCGCCCCGCCAGCTGGCAGAAACGGCGTTTGTTGCCCCGCCAGCTGGCGTGGAAATGACATCTCCGGGCGGCGCATGCGCGGGAGTGTCAGCGGCCGCTGACAGTTTCCCGCGCATGCGCAGTGGGGAGAGTCTCTTCTGCCTCCGCCATGGTGGAGACCGTGGCGGAGGCGGAAGGGAAAGAGTGCCCCCACGGCACAGGCCCACCCGTGGATCGGTGGGCCCCGATCGCGGGCCAGGCCACCGTGGGGCCACCCCCCGGGGTCAGATCGCCCCGCGCCCCCCCCCCCCCCCAGGACCCCGGAGCCTGCCCACACCGCCTTGTCCCGCCGGTAAATAGGTACTCTAATTTACGCCAGCGGGACAGGCAATTTCTCGGCAGGACTTCGGCCCATCCGGGCCGGAGAATCGAGCGGGGGGGCCCGCCAACCGGCGTGGCCCGATTTCCGCCCCCACCGAATATCCGGTACCGGAGACTTCGGCAACCGGCGGGATTCACGGCGGCCAACGGCCATTCTCCGACCCGCTGGCGGGTCGGAGAATGACGCCCTAGGAGTTGTGCATCGAGACAACAGCTGGTGTTTAATAGAGGAGTTACATAGAACATACAGTGCAGAAGGAGGCCATTCGGCCCATCGAGTCTGCACCGACCCACTTAAGCCCTCACTTCCACCCTATCCCTGTAACCCAATAACCCCTTCTAACCGGGAATCGAACCTGGGATCCTGGTGCTGTGACGCAACAGTGCTAACCACTGTGCTACCGAGCTGCCCACTTACCTTGCTGAGAGAAATGGCAGAGGCACACACAGCTGGCACGTGATCCTTCCAGTTGGGGAGAAATTAGCCCCACGTACTTGCGTCCAAACTGCTGTCTTCACTTAAGCGTTCCCGAAGACTGTCTGAAACACTGCCTTGTGCAAATTCTAAAAAGGACCAGGGCAGAGTTTGGACGCCACCTTATGGATATCAAGAGGAATTAAAAGAGAATTTCTTTAGGCAGCGCAGTGGTTAGCACTGCAACCTCACGGCACCGAGGTCCCAGGTTCGATTCTGGGTCATCTTAATCGAGAGGGTATCCCGTCTAATTCTGTCAGTTTGAATTTAAGGTAATGTGGCAAGGTAAGTGAAGTTTTGTTTTGTGCAGTTTGAATCTGCCAGGGTAAAATTTTCAATTTCAAATTTTACCCTGGCAGATTCAAACTGCACAAAACAAAACTTCACTTACCTCACCACATTACCTTAAGTTAAGACTGACAGAAGTAGACGGGACACGCTCTCAATTAAGATTGGCCTTGTAATCCAAAAAGGCTGTCAGATAGGAACTTAAAAATGGCAAGAAGTAGCAAGATCTTTTTTTTTAAATGGAATTGGGGGTTGTTGAGGCATGCTGTGCTGATATGCAAGACTCACTTCCCATCCTTAATCGCTGCAAGGACTTAAACGTCAAATCTATGCACAGAATAGAATACTGAATATGGGATACAACTGGCTGACACATAAACCAAGATAATTGTTGCATTAAACAAGGTATAAATATTGAAAGAAAGAAGACAGAGGGGGAAAGAAAGAGCATAATTTATCTAGCCCCCCACCCCCCGAGAGGAAAAGGCTTGGAAAATAGTTGAAGAGATGATTTATAGAATTGCGGAACCCACAGCTTCCAGGAAGTTCTAGCCCTATAAAGTGAATCAAAGTTCAACATTTAAATCTTCCCATTTCTTGTCAAACCCTGCTGGATTTCACAAGATGTGTCACCCTCAATTTTCAAAACCCAATGGACAAGCCAAAGAATTTGGAGGGGAAGGACTTTCTGATTTAACTTGCACTCAATTAAAACACTTGTGCATTCTGTTTTTCAGATACAGGGTGGAATTCTCCCATTTTGTGGCTGGGAGCGGGTGGCTCCGGTGCCGCCTGTCCTGCTGACCAGAATAGTGGGATCCCACCTCAGATTCTGCATTTGGAACCTCAGTAATTATGCACAAGTGGGTTCCCCTCCGCCTCTCCTGGCACTCCAGCTGATTCGTCCGTCTATCCTCAGCTGATTGGTTTGAAGGTCCTGGTGCCACATGTACATGCCAGTCCAGCACACTCCTCACTCTCTCCAGTCCACCTGTCTTTGCCAGACCGTGCAGGACGTCAACATCCCAGAGAGAAAAGGATAGGGCCTCAAGAAGTCTGTTCCCCAGCTCAACCACCCTCTCCCGAGCCCATCACCTGCGAAGTGCCCCACTTCGACCTCTGCCCCATTGCCCCTGGAGTCTCCACCCATTCCAGTAAACAATGTAGTGTGCCTTTGATCCCCTTGTGTGTGAGCTTTTCACGCAGCCTTGTCAGGGTTCAGCTTCCACCCCCTGGGTCTTCTCTCTGCCTTCCATTGTTCACCTTCATCTGCCTTACCCCTCCTCCCGCTCTCGTAACCCCCCCTCCGGCACAGCCCTTCTTCCGCACTGCGCCTCTTGTCTATCTTAGGCCACACCTCTAGCCTCACCTCACACTCCACCCAGGTCAAACTGTGGGCCTTTGTTGCGGTGGCTACATGGTTTCCATAGCACAGTCCTGTCCAGATAGACACTGCTGTGTGACAGCACGGGGAAGGAGATCCCCGCAGGCACAGTACTGAACTGAGATAGTGACACAGGAGGGTCCATGGGTCCCACAGCACAGTGCTGTCCAGATAGACACTGCTGTGTGGCAGCACGGGGAAGGTGATCCCTAACCACAGGCACAGTACTGACCGAGATAGTGACACAGGAGGGTCCATGGGTCCCACAGCACAGTGCTGTCCAGATAGACACTGCTGTGTGGCAGCACAGGGAAGGTGATCCCCGCAGGCACAGTACTGAACTGAGATAGTGACACAGGAGGGTCCATGGGTCCCACAGCACAGACCTGTCCAGATAGACACTGCTGTGTGGCAGCACGGGGAAGGTGATCCCCGCAGGCACAGTACTGAACTGAGATAGTGACACAGGAGGGTCCATGGGTCCTACTGCGCAGTCATGTCCAGATAGACACTGCTGTGTGGCAGCACGGGGAAGGTGATCCCTGACCACAGGCACAGTACTGAACTGAGATAGTGACACAGGAGGGTCCATGGGTCCCACAGCACAGACCTGTCCAGATAGACACTGCTGTGTGACAGCACGGGGAAGGTGTACTGAACTGAGATACTGACACAGCACAGTCCTGTCCAGATAGACACTGCTGTGTGGCAGCACGGGAAAGGTGATCCCTGACCACAGGCACAGTACTGAACTAAGATAGTGACACAGGAGGGTCCAGGGTCCATGGGTCCCACAGCACAGACCTGTCCAGATAGACACTGCTGTGTGACAGCACGGGGAATGTGTACTGAACTGAGATAGTGACACAGGAGGGTCCATGGGGCCCACAGCACAGTGCTGTCCAGATAGACACTGCTGTGTGGCAGCACGGGGAAGGTGATCCCCGCAGGCACAGTACTGACCGAGATAGTGACACAGGAGGGTCCATGGGTCCCACAGCACAGACCTGTCCAGATAGGCACTGCTGTGTGGCAGCACGGGGAAGGAGATCCCTGACCACAGGCACAGTACTGAACTGAGATAGTGACACAGGAGGGTCCATGGGTCCCACAGCACAGACCTGTCCAGATAGACACTGCTGTGTGGCAGCACGGGGAAGGTGATCCCCGCAGGCACAGTACTGAACTGAGATAGTGACACAGGAGGGTCCATGGGTCCCACAGCACAGTCATGTCCAGATAGACACTGCTGTGTGGCAGCACGGGGAAGGTGTACTGAACTGAGAACAGTGACACAAGGGTCCATGAGTCTCGCATGAAGATGGACGGCAGCAACCAGTCTGCGCCTCAGGAGTAGCGCAGCACCACGACAGAAGTTGTTGCACTGACCTCAAAGTCTCGGGCAAGCTGAGGGACTGCCTCGTGCACACCACTCTTTAGTAATCAGGTTTTAGGCCAACGTAAATTCCTGCTGACATGACACGAGGTTGAAAGGCCTGACGGGATGTTGGTGGGCCGCTGTCTTAATGAGCATTCATGAGAAGCAAATGGTGTTCACGCCACCAGCAGTGGGAAGAATGACCCAACATTGGGAGAATTGTCCAAAGATGTGTGGGTTAGGTGGATTGGTCATGATAAATTGCCCGTAGTGTCCAAAGGTTAGGTGGGGCTATGGGGTTGCAGGGGTGGGGTGTACTTTCAGAGGGTCGGTGTAGTCTCAATGGGCCAAATGGCCTCCTCCTACAATATAGGGATTCGATGATTTGAAACATGAATTCACACCAGCGCATTTCCAACATGGCTCCCACCAGATTCACCGTGCCTGCCCACCACCAAACCCGCCATGCCACAGTCTCCATCATCGCTGAGGAATAAATCAGTGATAGAATGTACATATTTGCTGGTAACCGGGCAGGCAATTTTGAGAATGTTTAAGGGAAATAAAATTGAGCAAACTCCCCAAGAGCCTCGGCCTATGAATTGAGGTAGATATGCTCCATCGCAAAGCCTGCAAGTTAAATTTGAAACTTGGTGGAGCTCAACATCATTGCAAACCAGTGAGCACTGAGTGCCGTAGGTGTCAGCTTTTGGCTCAGTTGATAAGACTCTTATCAGAGACTGATAGAGTAGAATTATAGAATGGTCATGGCTCAGAAGGAGGCCATTTGTGCTATTGTGTCTGCCCTAGCTCTCTACAAGGGCAATTTACCTAGTGAACTTTACAGCGTGTGAAGTATTTTGAAAGTGGTCACTGTTGTAATGCAGGAAATATGGCAGCCAACTGGCACGCAGCAAGCTCCCATAAACAGCAATGTGTCCATATTTGTCATGTTGATTGAGGAATAATTTTTTAAAATTCCTCCCATGCTCTTCTTCACAATACTGCCATGGGGTCGTTTACATCCACCCGAGAGTTGACAAAGACACCACCTCCAACAATGCAGTATTTCCTTTTGGGCTGAAGTCTCTGGCGTGGGGCTTGAACACACAACCTTCTGACTCAACGAGCGGGCTACCGACAGAGGCATGGTCACAGTCACAATTGTGCGATCAAGCAGGGTTCCTGCTCCCAACTATGATCCCGTTGGGAATTGCAGGCCTGTGAATCAGGATATCTCTCCATAATTAAAGATCCTGTTAACATTCACCATCTACCC
Source organism: Scyliorhinus torazame (assembly GCF_047496885.1). Taxonomy (NCBI): domain Eukaryota; kingdom Metazoa; phylum Chordata; class Chondrichthyes; order Carcharhiniformes; family Scyliorhinidae; genus Scyliorhinus; species Scyliorhinus torazame. The sequence continues at coordinate 27,339,872 of NC_092738.1, forward strand.
TCACACTTGGAAGAATGGCTACTTGGGCATGACAGCAATGAACAGCCAGTGAATTGCATCCCAACAAGAATCAGAAATGAAAGGGAAATATTTTTTTTTTTAAAAAGAGTAATTGACACTTGTAACAGAGGAAATTACTTTGCGTGACATTAAACACGATTTTATAACACTGGCTTTAAATACTGCTGAAAAGAGAGACATCATGTTGAAGCTTTTTTGTCTTGCACTCATCAGGACAAACACAAGAATGTCAAATATCAAACGATCACAACAATTTATATTACAGGAGAAGAGGTGCTGATTAGTTGGCAAGTCAACTCTGATTAGCTGTGTTGCCATGGGGAAAGAAACAGGGAACTATTGGCTCCCCAAGCTCCTGAGTAATTCAAAAAAGGTGCAAGACTTGAACAGATTCCTTTTGTTTGCAGAAAATGGGTCTCTTATGAATGTGTATTTTCTGGCAAGCGTAAATGCACCACTTTTCGAGCTGGTCTGATTATCTTAAATTGGTTGTTAGAGTAGCTATTAGCGCACTCAGAATTGCTCAGCATTGGCTTTACACCTTTACTGGCAAATCAATAAGTGGCCCATTGAATTTAAAGGTGAAATAAATATCAATTAATTATTGGGGGCAAAAATATAATGGTGGGTACAATTGGCTTCAATGCCACTGGGGATAAGATGGTGGGGGGAGGGGAACCCCCACGCAGTAGATATTGGGTTGGGTCCAGTATTTTGCTTGACAACTCGCTGGCTGGGTTTACACATGAAAGAAAGCTGCTTGGGCAAGGTGCCATGGGTGTCGCCTCACGTCTTGCCACTCAACAGCATATTCCCTCAACAGAATGGCATTTGCCGGTGCTTTGCTCGTCTTATGCTTTGCATCAGCAACCGGCTATATAGAGGCTGGGGAACCTTTGAACTTAATCATCGCGAGCATCTAATTTGCCTTTTAAAATCAAATGAAGTGAGCACTGTATATGGTATTGGAAGTGAACAGTCTAGAACTTGTTTCATTACTGCCTCCTCCGAATGCTCTCCCACATTCTTGGAACTGCTTCAAATTGACATTAATTAGTGGACAGATTAAATGCTTGAGCTACAATTTAATCCTCTCTGGTTATCAAATATCAAACTTTGAGACCCTGCCAGTAATTTTAGTTGAGCTGCCTTACTTTTGACGGACAAACAGTTTGACGAGTGCTGTTGCCAAGTTTTTTAAATAAAGGTAGCCATGCAGAAGGGGTCTTGTTAAATTTAACCCAACACTGCACAGAGGACCTTGTGGTAAGCTGCTCTCATCCTTGCAAGTACATAGAATCTTCAGCCTTTGCCTCTACTCCTTATTGTGTTATTAATTCTTGTATTGAGTCCCCCTCCCTCCACCCCCCGCCCCCCACCCCCCATCTAGAACTGGGGCAGCACGGTAGCATAGTGGTTAGCACAACTGCTTCACAGCTCCAGGGTCCCAGGTTCGATTCCCGGCTTGGGTCACTGTCTGTGCGGAGTCTGCACGTTCTCCCCGTGTGTGCATGGGTTTCCTCCGGGTGCTCCGGTTTCCTCCCACAGTCCAAAGATGTGCAGGTTAGGTGGATTGGCCGTCCTAAATTGCCCTTGGTGTCCTAAATTGCCCTTAATGTTAGGTGGGGTTACTGGGTTATGGAGATGGGGTGGAGATGTGGGCTTGAGTAAGGTGCTCTTTCCAAGAGCCGGTGTGGACTCGATGGGCCGAATGGCCTCCTTCTGCACTGTAAATTCTATAAACTCACCCCTCCTAAGCTCCGATGCACCACCCTTTCCAATTTTATTGTGTTGCTGTCAAAGGCACTGTTACAGTGCAAAGAGACCAGAATCAGGCTATTCCACCCAACGCATCCATTCCAGGGATTATGCTCCACACAAGTCTCTTCCCACCACGACTTCACCTCCTGGGGGGCTATGAATTGCATTTTCAAAACCCAAATAGCCGCATATTCAGATTGAACAAAAGATACAAACAAACATCCCCCTTTTCCTAGTGAACAAGACACATTTACATGCACAATCCCGTGTGACTGTGAGTTACCCAAGTTACCCACTATTTTCATTCACTATCTCTGTCGTATGCTTTATTGAACGGAGTGGAAATGGCAGCTTACAGTGCTTACCTCGTGGCAGAGTCACATGACAATAGTAAGCTATGATGTACACTTAGTACAAAACCCAAATAAGGGTCTTGATTGAGGCCTTGAGTTTTATGCCATGCTGCTTCCAGAAGCGATCAACAAGGGCTGTAGGCAGAGCTTGCTTTCTAGACAGAATGCTGGATCTGCTATTGGAGCCGAATCAAAGTTCTCGAACACTCTGACACTGGAGGTCCATCATGAGAATTCATGGGCAGGACAAAAGCACAATCAACGAGAATCTTCATTATGCTGGGCTGAACTACATGGAGACCACTCTGCCGATAATTCAACATTGATGGATAAGCCATGTCTCCCCCAAGGATGATGACTGAATCCCCAAGCAGATTTTCCATGGGAACTGTCTCAGGGCAAACCATAGAAACACACCGTACAACCTTCCGCATTGCAGACCACCTCTCTTGGGTAAACACTGCAGCCGACAGCCCCACATGGAGGCAAGCACTGAAATTTGATTCCGCGTGCTTCAAGGGCCATCTGAACTAAACTCTGAACATCCAACGTCCCAGTGGAAGGGCAGAGGTGGCACAGCTGCAGAAGTTCTCCCAAGTGCCAACAATGACAATACAATGTGGGCGTCCATGCCAATCTCACATTAGACACTTCAGTTATGAGAGAACCCACAGGGACAATGAAGTCACTAACAGCTTGAAGCTACTCAGACAATGAGGAGTTTACAACCAAATTCAATCCGGGGGGGCAGCAGTCAATTAACTCCTATTGAAGCAATGAGTTAGTCGTAGCATTACATCAGAGCGAACACAAACACTATTAAAGCTGGAGTTTGAGCGCACTTTCAGGCTTTGTAAAGCCTCATTTAGTGGTTTACATCAAATTAATTTTTAAATAAATTTTCTGTCAGGATTTGGGCAGCATCGGGAAGACTACATTTATTGCTGCTCCCGTTACCCCACGGGGATGTTGGGTCATCCATTGTGATCGCGTTGAACAACAGAGTGGCTTGGTGGGCATTAAGAGTGAACTATAAAGTGTGGGACCGCAGTTACATGTAGGCCAGGTCAGCTCAGAGTTCTAGTTCCCTTCTCTGAACGATATTCCTAAACAAGCCAGGTTTGTACAACAAATTATTTGTCACTTCTCCAGTGTCAACCTGCACATGCCCAAATTTAGCTGAACTTCAATTTCACGATGTGCCATGGCGGGATTGTGAACGCTCAGGCTCTGGATTCCAGGCACGTTACCATAGCAACTGCCCTCCCCCTGAGTCAGCACATGGCCCACTGAGCTAGATACACGAGGAAGATGCTTCGAGAACCATCTACGCCACACTGGCAACATCTGACGTGCTCAGAGCAAGGCTAGAGGTGACAACCCTTCCCTCTTGCCAATTTTCCCTCTTTCCGATCCCCCCTCTTGCTGCCTCCCCAGTTTACAGCTCACCTCTGCAAACCCTGCACTTAAAGCTGCTCTTCCTGCATCTCGTCGCTCATCTCTTCAGCCCACACCCACAGCAATGGTTCAGGAGAGGAAAGAGGCGAACGGTAGTTGCAACGAGAGGGAGTTTCAGCGAGCACAATCAGCGGAACTGGGGCGGGCATGAAGTGGGAGAGGCGGTGAGCCCGAGGTAAGTAGAAAGACTCAGCATATTTCTTTTATATTTTTTAATTTATTTGAAAAGTTTTTTTGTTACCAATATTAGAATTTAGCAATGTAAAATATTCCAACTTACAAGGTACAGGTATAATGGGGATGATTCTCCGATATTCAGGCCAAGTGTTTGCGCCGTCGTGAACGGCGTCGCGTTTCATGACGGCGCAAACAGGGCCCGGACACGACCTATTCTGGCCCCCACAAGGGGCCAGCACGGCGCTGGAGCGGTTCACGCCGCTCCAGCGTCCTTACGCAGTGCCAAATGGGCGCCACGCCAACCCACGCATGCGCAGTTGGGGCAGCCCAATCCTGCGCAGCAGTTGGGCCGCGCCATCCTGCGCATGCGCGGGGAACGTCTTACGCACGCCGGCCCCTCACCAACATGGAGCCGGTGTTCTGGGGCCGCTCGCGGAAGGAGGTAGGCCCGGGGGGGGGGGGGGGGGGGGGAAAGAGGCCAGCCCACCGATCGGTGGGCCCCGATCGCGGGCCAGACCCCATCGGGGGCCACCCTGGTGAAGGAGCCCCTCCCCCCCCCCAACAGGCCGCCCCCCCAGCGTTCCCGCAGAGTTCCCACCGGCAGCGACCAGGGGTGGAGGGCGCCGGCGGGAACCTTTCGTGTCGTAGCGGCCACTCGGCCCATCCGGCCGGAGAATCGCCGCTCGCCGGTTCTCCAAGCGGCCCGGTGCGAATCGCGCGCCGCTGATTTCCGGGGGGTGGGAGAATCGCGTGCCGGGGTCGGCATGGCGCGATTCGTGCGGCGCCCCGGCAATTCTCCCACCCAGCGTGGGGGAGGGGCGGGGGAGAATAGCGCCCAATATTTTAATTTAGTTTTCGGAAGAGAAATCTCACATTGAACCGAACAATAGCTTTTTCATTCCGATTTGCTTGGAGTCACTTCATTTAAAGTTGCACTTTTCAGGACAGCAGGGACGACTGCATTCATCTGAAAGAGCTGCTTCTCATGGACTATTTTTTCCTATTCCAGGTAATGCTATATATCGAGTCATAATGGCACAGAAGGAGGCCATTCAGCCCATCAAGTCCATGTTGGGTCTCTGTGGAGCGATGCAATCTGTCCCATTCCCCTAGTCTGTCATTGTATATCCCTGTATATTAATGACTTGGATACCATCAGTAGAAAATGGGATACATTCCTGTACTGAATGTACCTTTTTCAGTCTGTTCCGTGCATGCCAGCACATATCTTTGAAAATCTCTTTCCTGCAAAAGCATAGCTCCTTCCCAAAGCTGTAGCTTTTTCCTCCATGATCCTAAATTTTTCCAGCCATTCGTTTGGCACATTGAAGTATTTCCACTGGACGTTTTGGGTTTGTCTGAACGCTGCCGAATGTTCCACCTGCCTTCTGAACTTGGAGCTGACACAAATAGAAGAGCTCGCAATGGGAGGTACAACAATGTGGTGGTAACATTGGGAATAGATTCCAAGGTGCAGCAGGACCGCACGCGCTCCCATTGGATTCTGTGGTTGGGATTTTCACTTCAGCCAAAATGGCTTCAATTACAACTCTTATCTGGGAAAGTACAGTATGAACTGGTGATTCGCTTTGCCAAGTTTCCTTGCATTCGAGTATTGAACTCTGTTGAAAGGAATGTAAAATCTAATTTAGAAGCCACTCCCTTATTTCAGATACAAATCACGTTGGGTAAAAATTCACGCACTTCTTTCCTTTGTAGAAACTTCCGGTCCACTTTTTTTGTGTGCCTCAGTTTTCTCACAGTGTCCATTCTCCATTATCTGACCCAGAGGTCATTTCTGCAAAGGGTTTGGTCAAACCACCAAAATGCAGTTTTATTTTGATGGACCAAATACTTTCCCTGCATACCAATATTCCAATGGGAGGCCTGATAACTGAAGAGGCCTCAGCTGCTGAGCAAAGTGGATTGCTATGGGAAGACAGCCGGAAATGAATAGAGGAGTACTTGGAAGGGGAAAAAAAAGAGCCCTATACGTCAGTTCTTCCGATAGTTGCCAGCCCCTGATCACTACCAGCTGTTGTGGTTTACTCAACCTCTTGTTATTGTGCTGTTTAGCGAATACTATGGTCACTCCTGATTGCTGCAAACATCATTCTTCCTGGCTGCTCTTTGCGAACCATCCAAATAGATTTCTGCGAAAGTGACGGTCTGCAATCATTTGACCCTGAGTTGAGCTTCCGACCTCATATTCGCACCATCACTAAGACTGCCTGTTTCCACCTCTGTAACATCACTCAACTACCCTTGCCTCAGCTCATACTACTGCTGAAACCCTTACCCATAGCTTCGTTAACTCTCGACTCGACTGTTCCAACTCTCATTCCTGGCTGGTCTGCCCTCCATAAACTTGGGATCATCCAAAAACTCTTGTTACCAAGATCCTTTTCCCTCTCACCCCCTGTGCTCACTGACCTACACTGGCTTCCAGTCAAGCAACATCTTGACTGAAATCCTCAAGCATGTTTCAAATCCCTTCATGGCCTCGCCCTCTCCCTATCTCTGTCATCTTCTTCAGCCCCACCTACCCTGCGAGGTATCTGCGCACCTCTAACTCTGACATCTCTTGTGCATCACCAATTTTAATGGCTCTACCATTGGTGGCCGTGCTTTCAGTTGCTTGGTCCCCAAGACTTCCCTCCCTATCCACATCACTTTCCTCCTATAAGATGCTCCTTAACACCAATTTATTTGACCAAGCTTTTGCTCAACAGACCCAATATCTCCTTGTGATACTTTCTAATGCTCCTGTGAAGCACTCTGGGATGTTTTGTTACATTAAAGTTGCTACATAAATATATGTTGTTCTTCTTGCCAGAATCCTCCTGGGGAATAGGACTTAACGCTGAAGAATCTCTTTGTTGACCTGCAGAGTTCTGATTTCAAGGTATTCGTTTGCCGCCTCTTTAGTAAGGATGCAGGGAGTCAACAGAGAGTAAAACAAAAAACAAAGTTTTATTTACACAAACGAGATGTACACTGCCCGGTAGATCCCTACCTGGTTCCTCCTGATGTTGGTGCCTTACTGGCCGACCATATATACATGAGTTCATCAGAATACGCTGGCCCCAGTGGGGGAGCTCAAACACCACAAGGAGCACGGGGAAGATGAGCATTCCCACTCTGTAGGTTCCGTGTGGGATATTACAGCCCCCTTACAAGTGATGGCTTTTGTTTCAATTTAGACTTCAGAAAGTCCAATGGTGCAACTGGGAACAATGGTCAACGGTCACTGGCCTACTACTAGATTTTCAAGGGGGATTTAAAGGCACAGATTTTCATTAAAACACCGCCTCACCCTTGTGATCAAAAGGTCAGTGGAACAGAATTCCACCATTACTAGATACTCCATTACAGAATTATCCTCACAGCAGCATTCTTAGAGCTGGAGGGAGTCAATACCAATGGCGCATCAATTCTTACCTCAGTGAGTAGCTAGGATCTGAAATCCGAGGGGCAGCACTGTGGCACGGTGGGTAACACTGCTGCCTCACAGCACCAGGGACCCAGGTTCGATTCCGGCTTGGGTCTCTGTCTGTGCGGAGTCTGCATGTTCTCCCCGTGTGTGCGTGGGTTTCCTCCGGGTGCTCCGGTTTCCTCCCACAGTCCAAAGATGTGCAGGTTGGGTGAATTGGCCATGCTAAATTGCCCCTTAGTGCCTAAACGGCTAGGTGGGGTTAAGGGATTGGCTGGGGTGTGCCTAGGTAGGGTGGTCTTTCAAAGGGTCGGTGTTGACTTGATGGGCCGAATGGCCTCCTTCTGCACTGTCGAGATTCTATGATTCTATGTGCTGCCGGAGAGTGTGATGGAGACAGATTCAATCAAGGCTTTCAGAAAGGGAATTGAATAATTACCTGAAGAGAAAGAAATTGCAAGCCACAGCGGAAAGGCAGGGGTGGGGGGCGGTCTGCGGTGCAGCAATGGGTCGGTGAGTTGCTCTGACAGGGGAGCAACAGAGACATGATGGGCCAAATGGCCTCCTTCTGTGCTGTAACAATCCCATGTTGCTATCATTCTCCCTCATGTCAGGGCTCGCAGGGATTTCAATCACTTGGTTCTAAATGTATCTTTTGGCTACCCCAACAATCACACTTGGTAGGAATTCTCAGCAAAGGACTTGATTCGAGTGAAATTAGCCCTGCAAGTTGCTTTTCTCCCGAGCATTAGTGACAATGACCTTCAGAGATTGGTATGTTTGTGTCACAGTGCTCAATAAAAAGAGCAGGATGCCTGTGCCAAATACTGACTGCGACTGGTAATAATGTTAACTACATCGCCACGCCTTCTGTCTATTTGGTGTCTCCAATGGTATGGGAAGCCAAACCATCAGTCATCGTCATTCCCATTGCGATACTTTGTATAGATGAGTGGTCTTGCCTCACACACAAGTGAAAGTTGAAGTTTGGGTCTCCGGTGATTGGGTTTCCATGTTTGCGGGATATTACAGGATTCTTAATGGGGAGGGGGAGCAACCAGAAGTCGTGGTGCACATAGGCAACAACGACATAGCTAAGAAAAGGGATGAGGATCTAAAAAGTGATTTTAGGGAGTTGGGTTGGAAGCTAAAGACCAGAACAAGCAGAGTAGTAATCTCAGGATTGCTACCGGTGCCACATGCAAGTGAGGCAAGAAACCGAGAGCGAGTGCAGCTGAACAGGTGGCGACAGGGCTGGTGCAGGAGGGAAGGCTTCAGGTATGTAGATCATTGGGATATCTTCAGGGGAAGGTGGGACCTGTACATGAAGGACGGATTGCACCCAAACTGGAAAGGCAACAATATCCTGGGTGGGAGGTTTGCTAGAGCTCTTCGGGAGGGTTTAAACTAGTTTGGCAAGGGGATGGGAACCAGATCTACGATCAGAGGATAGGGTAGCTGTTGAACGGGCAGAAATAGTATGCAACGAGTCTGTGAGGAAGGATAGACAGTTGATAGGACAAAGTTGCACTCAGTGGGATGGGTTAAAGTGTGTCTATTTCAATGCAAGGAGTGTCAGGAATAAGGGAGATGAACTTAAAACATGGATCAGTACTTGGAACTACGATGTTGTGGCCATTACGGAGACATGGATTTCACAGGGGTAGGAATGGTTATTCCGGGGTTTAGATGTTTTGAGAAGAATAGGGAGGGAAGTAAAAGAGGAGGGAGAGTGGCACTGTTAATTAGAGAGTGCATCACAGCTTCAGAAGAGGAGGTAGTCGAGGATGGTTTGTCTACTGAGTGAGTATGGGTGGAAGTCAGAAACAAGAAAGGAACAGTCACTTTATTGGGAGTTTTCTATAGACACCTCAATAGCAGCAGAGAGATAGAGGAACAGATTGGGCGGCAGATCTTGAAAAGGTGCAGAAGTACAGAGTTGTTGTCATGGGTGACTTCAACTTCCCTAATATTGACTGGAACCTCTTTACTGCAAATGGTTTGGATGGTGCAGATTTTGTCAGGTGTGTACAGGAAGGATTCCTGACTCAATATGTTGATCGGCCGACTATGGGGGAGGCCATATTGGATTTGGTGCTTGGCAACGAACCAGGCCATGTGTCAGATATCTCAGTGGGAGACAGTTCGGTGACAGTGACCACAACTCCTTGACCTTTACCATAGTCATGGAGAGGGATAGGAACAGACAGTATGGGAAGGTATTTAATTGGGGGAGGGGAAATTATACTGCTATTGGACAGAAACTGAGGAGCATAAAGTGGGAACAATTGTTCTCAGCCAAATGCACAGTAATGTGGGGATTGTTTAAGGAGCACTTGCTGCAAGTGCTGGAAAGTTTTGTCCCACTGAGACAAGGAAGGAATGGTAAGGTGAAGGAGCCTTGGATGACAAGAGAAGTGGAGCTGTTAGTCAAGAGGGAGAAGGAAGCTTACGCAAGGTTGAGGAAGCAAGGATCTGACTTGGCTCTAGAGGGTTACAAGGTAGCCAGGAGGGAACTCAAAAATGGACTGAGGAGAGCTAGAAGGGGGCATGAAAAAGCCCTGGCAGGAAGGATTAGGGAAAACTCCAAGGCGTTCTACACTTATGTGAGAAATAAGAGGATGATCAGAGTGAGAGTAGGGCCGATTAGGGATAGTGGAGGGAACTTGTGCCTAGAGTCTGAGGAGATGGGGGAGGCCCTAAATGAATATTTTGCTTTAGTATTCACTAGAGAGAGGGATCTTGTTGCTCGTGAGAACAGTGTGAACCAGGTTAATAGGCTCAAACAGGTTGATATTAAGAAAGAGGATATGCTGGGTCACTGTCCATGTGGAGTTTGCACATTCTCCCCATGTTTGCGTGGGTTTTGCCCCCACAACCCAAAGATGTGCAGGGTAGGTGGATTGGCCACGGTAAATTGCCCCTTAATTGGAAAAAATGATTTGGGCACTCTAAAAAAAATTTTTTAATTTGAAAAGTATCAGGATAGATAAGTCCCCTGTGCCAGACGGAGTATACCCAAGGTTACTACGGGAAGCGGGGGAGGATATTGCTGCACCATTGCCGGTGATCTTTGTGTCCTCACTCTCCACTGGAGTAGTAACAGATGATTGGAGGGAGGCGAATGTTGTTCCCCTGTTCAAGAAAGGGAATAGGGAAATCTCTGGGAATTACAGAGCAGTCAGTCTTACATCTGTGGTGAGCAAAATACTGGAAAGGATTCTGAGAGATGGGATTTATGATTATTTAGAAAAACATAGTTTGACTAAAGATTGTCAGCATGGCTTTGTGAGGGGCAGGTCATCCCTCACAAGCTTCATTAAATTCTTTGAGGATGTGATGAGACATATTGATGAAGGTCAGGCAGTAGATGTGATGTATATGGATTTCAGCAAGGCTCCCCATGGTAGGCTCATTCAGAAAGTTAGGGGGCATGGGATACAGGGATATTTGGCTGTCTGGATATAGAATTGGCTGGCCGAAAGAAGACAGCGAGTGGTAGTGGATGGAAAGTATTCCGCCTGGAGGTCGGTGACCAGTGGTGTCCCGCAAGGATCTGTTCTGGGACCTCTGCTGTTTGTGGTTTTTATAAATGACTTGATGAGGAAGTGGAAGGGTGGGTCAGTAAGTTTGCCGATGGCATGAAGGTTGGTGGAGTTGTAGATAGTGTCGAGGGCTGTTGCAGGTTACAACTGGACATTGACAGGATGCAGAGCTGGGCTGAGAAGTAGCAGATGGAGTTCAACCTTGATAAATGTGAAGTGATTCATTTTGGAAGGTCAAATTTGAATGCTGAATACAGGGTTAAAGGCAGGATTCTTGCAAGTGTGGAGGAAGAGAGAGAGCTTGAGGTCCACGTACATAGATCCCTCAAAGTTGCCACCCAGGTTGATAGGGTTGTTAAGAAGGCATATGGTGCATTGGCTTTCATTAACAGGGGGATTGAATTTAAGAGCCACGAGGTATTGCTGCAGCTTTATAAAACCCTGGTTTAACCACACTTCTGGTCGCCTCATTATAGGAAGGATGTGGATGCTTTGGAGAGGTGCAGAGATTTACCAGGATGCTGCCTGGACTGGAGGGCATATCTTATGAAGAAAGGTTGAGGGAGCTAGGGCTTTTCTCACTGGAGCGAAGAAGGCAGAGAAGTGACTTGATAGATACAAGATGATGAGAGGCATGGATAGAGTGGATAGCCAGAGACTTTTCCCCAGGGTGGAAATGGCTGTCACGAGGGGACATAATTTTAAGGTGATTGGAGGAAGGTATAGGGGAAATGTCAGAGGTAGGTTCTTTACACAGAGAGTGGTGGGTGTGTGGAATGCACTGCCAGCAGAGGTGGTGGAGTCAGATTCATTCGGGACATTTAAGCGACTCTTAGACAGGCACACGGACAGCAGCAAATTTAAGGGGTGGAGGTTAGGTTGATCTTAGATTAGGATAAATGGTCGGCACAACATCGTGGGCTGAAGGGCCTGTACTGTACTGTTCTGTGTTCTATTAGTCGGCATTGTCATGGAGCACAAAAACTTCAGGTGACTGACCACACTGAGAAATCTGAATCATTGCTGCTGCCAGAGCATGCCTTTGCTGTGGCTTTTGGAAAGCCAAGAGGGTGGAGGAGAAAAAGTGTTAAAAAAAATAAAACGTCGTCCTCTCCACCTTAAGAGGGGATATTTTAATTGGCTCCTTTTCAAATACACTCACTTGCCAATGTCAGGTCTCACAGCCAGGAATGATCTACTTGGCCGATAGACTCAATGGGACCAACTCCAGCCATCCACCATGGAGAGGAGCAGAGACCAGCTTTCCAGCCTGGGTCCTGGTAACAATTAAAAAGGTTCATCTTGAGCACTATTTCAAGTTCAAGCATGACCGCAACAACAACTTGCATTTATTTAGCACCTTTAACATGATAAAATAGCCAAAGATACTTGACATGAGCAGTTCGCAGACCAAATTAGGTCACAAAAGAGGATAGTAGGTCAGATGACTAAATACTCAGTCACAGAGTTTTAAAGAGTGTCTTAAAGGAAGAGAGAGAGCTTTGAGAGGGTTAGGGAGCTTAGGGCCCCAGGCAACTGAAAGCACGGCCGCAAATGGCAGAGCGATTAAAATCAGAGTGCTCAAGAGGCCTGAAATAGAGGAGTGCAGGGATCGCAGAGGGTTGTGGGGCTGGAGGAGATTTAAGAGAGAGGGAGGGGGTAAGGCCGTGGATGGATTTGAAAACAAGAATGGGAAATTTAAAACTGAGGTGCTGTTTGACGGGGAGCCAGCGTGGGTCAATGAGCACAGAGGTGAATGTTTTGCTGCAAAATTAAAACAAGGGCAGCGTTAAGGCCTCAGGTTCCCCCCGAGCACAAGCAGACACGTTCAGCTAAATTTAGTGAAGTCAGTTCGCTGGGCATTAAGTGAGGTTGGGTCTTCGTTTCTCTCTGCATTCTTTTCTATATCTTTGTTATATTAGCAAATTCAATTCGCAATAGGGGGTGCTCTATAAATGTAACCAATACAGACAAACGAGAAGGCATCGCCTGTGTCTCCAATAACAACGAGGACTAATCTCCCTCTCCAATTTATTGCTACAGGCCTGCCAGACCTCAAACCCTACTGGGAACCATGAGCAATTACCTCACATAAATAAAACCCAATTTTCATCTTGAAAATCTACATTGTCTGTTCAGCACATGTTAAAAACTCAAAAGAGATGTGACCTTTGCCCTGTCTGACAGGCACTGGTGACAAACTGTTTTAATTCTTTCCAGGCCACTAAATATTTGAAGACATATTTACACTTCCATTGTTACGGGAATTTAGATTGTTCAAGACAAACTTCATTACCAAACAAAGCCACAGAAATCAATTATATTTTTCAGCACAATTAAAAACAAACATTGTGAGGGGTTATATGAGTCAGTTATGTCTGGATCGTGATTTTCTTTTCTACTTGTTGGCATTTGTAAGAATGTTTTTTTTTAATACATTTTTTTCTTCACTTTTATAGATCAGAAAGGGTTAGACAGAGTTCTGAATTTCTTAAATGTGGTCAAAACAGCTGTAGGGTTAATGCCACGTCACTTAAGAGTGCCAATTGTTACAGTCCAAGAATTCATCAGCAGCTATAGTCAAAGCTCACTCTCACTGAATGAGATGAAGAGGCATATACCAATAAGCCAAAAAAAAAAGCCTGCTCCTCATAGTTTGTCAGACAGACACCAATGGCTCCACATCAGCAGAGCTTCAGAAGCTTTCCCTCTATGTGAATACTTTACGTGCTTCAAGAGCCACCGGCAAGTGTATGAGCTGAGGTGCACTGGGTTAGCAATCAAATCCCACTGATTTGACTGTTGACACATGCAGGGCAAAGTTCCCCACCTTTCCAGAGAACGGAGGTGCCTTATTCCACATTACCTGTACTGCCGTTAGCTAGTCCCATTAGGGGGTGTAATGGGCCTCAGAGGAGCTTTGAACCTGCCTCATTAGTGACGGAAGCTCCTTGAGCAAATGTTTCATGCTTTAGGGCTAAAGGGTTATTTCACTGTTAATCAAAGTGAGGGATGCTATAGTGCTGGAGAGTGGAACCATTTCACAATTTGGGCCCCCATTTTGTCAGATCTGCTGCCCACAACATTACAAAGTATAACACAGAAACAGGCCATTCAGCCCAACTGGTGCATGCCAGTGTTTCTGCTCCACTTGAGCCTCCTCCCACTCCACTCTTCATCTCACCCCATCAATATATCCTGCTAGACCTTATCACGCCTCCTAATACTGCTAGACCTTATCACGCCTCCTAATACTGCTAGACCTTATCACGCCTCCTAATACTGCTGGACCTTATCACGCCTCCTAATACTGCTGGACCTTATCACGCCTCCCAATACTGCTAGACCTTATCACGCCTCCCAATACTGCTAGACCTTATCACGCCTCCCAATACTGCTGGACCTTATCATGCCTCCCAATACTGCTAGACCTTATCATGCCTCCCAATACTGCTAGACCTTATCACTCCTTCTAATACTGCTAGACCTTATCACACCTCCCAATACTGCTAGACCTTATCACACCTCCCAATACTGCTAATCCTTATCACACCTCCCAATAAATACACCGCTGCACGATTTGCCTCAATGACTCCTTGTTGTGAGTTCCATGTTCTAACCACTCTCTGGCTAAAGACATTTTTTCTGAATTCCCCGATTAGATTTATTTGTGACTGTCTTATTTTGATGGCCCCTATAGTTTTTGGTCTCGTCCACAAGTGGAAACATCTCCAGCACATCTACCCTATCTTTCATAATTTCGAAGACCTCGGCCTTCTCTTTCCCAGAGAAAGAACCTCAGCCTGTTCAGTATTCCTCGACAGTTAAAACCTCTCAGTTAGGGCAGCACGGTGGTGCAGTGGTTAGCACTGCTGCTTCACGGCGCAGAGGACCCGGGTTCCATCCCGGCCCTGGGTCACTGTCCGTGTGGAGTTTGCACATTCTCCCTGTGTCTGCGTGGGTTTCACCCCCACAACCCAAAGATGTGCAGGGTAGGTGGATTGGCCACGCTAAATTGAAAAAAAGAATTGGGTACTTTAAATTTTTTTTAAACGAAGAAAAGAAACCGCTCAGTTCCAGTATTATGATGGCCAGAAGATAAAGAACACACTAAGTACTCTTCTTCAAAAGGAAAAAGGTTATGGAATTCTTTATATGCAACTGTGTCAGCAGACACGGCCTCATCTGAAACATGGCATAAACAACAATACAGGACCTCCCTCAGTCCTGGACTGAAGCATCAACCCCTAGATTATTCACTCAATCCCTGGATATTTTACCTAAATACTTTAAATATTCAAAACAAAATCAAGACTCAAACTTGATGACTAATATGTTAAAGTTTAGCAAAGTTTGGATTCTATAGACCATTCTGATGATACCACCTAAAATGGCCGTGCAAAGTGAAGGGTTAAAGTAGGTTAGTCAACAGACAGCGATCATGTTCAGCTGACAGCTGTTTGACCTGTGGAGTGCTACATCCTGCTTGCAGTGAACTAGAAAGAGCTAAAGTTGAAACATGAATTGTAGCCTCTCCCTCACACAGACAGACAGATTGGCAAATATTATTCAGAGGTTCAAAACAGTCCATGTCAACCCCCCCCCCCCCCCCCCACCCCCCAATTATGTAAAAGAAAATGTAAATTATCAGAGGACATTTCATCGTGTCTGCTGCTCTGAGACAGCGAGTAAGAGCTCCTGAGGTTTTACTCTCTCTGATGCTAAGTTGTGATGTTTTAACTCCTTGAAAATGATTTGAATTTTAATTGTGTCTCTGTCCAAAATGTTTCAGCATTTTAAATCTGGTTTTATTTCAACAGACGTACATAATTATCGTCAACAATTAAAATCCTTAAGCCGAGAGGCATTCCTTTATGGAAACATTTTTATGAACACCCAGAGTTTAGTTAAATATTGATTTTATTGAACACTTGTGGTGCATATGTGACTCATTAGAAAGGAGAGTGCTAGCCCTTTGACAGGATGTTGGGTCACACATGTTTAGATCTATATTACCCTGAACTCCGCTCTTCTCAAGAGTGGAGATGATTTTCTGCAGGTTTTATAAAGAAAACTAGTCTGGCTTCCGCACCGAACAGTTAGAAACATGCAGTGATGAAAAAAAAAGATTAATTTGGAAGCGGTTTGTTTTACAACAGGGCAGCTGTCTTTCTTTAAAAAGATTGCTCACTGAACCATTTTTCTACCATCAAAGAATTGAGGCAAGACTGAGCACTGACATGATCAGGGTTATCATGACACATGTTTGTAAGCAGGCAGGTTATTGTGAGCTGGAACACCCTGCCTGAAAGGGCGCGTGGATGCAGATTTGGTAGTGATTTTTCAAAAGAGAATTAGATAACCAGGCTATGGGAAAAGGGCAGGAGAGTGGGATTAATCAGTCAACTGGACCAAAGAGACAGCACAGGCATGATGGGCTGAATGGCCTCCTGTGCTGTAAAAAATAATTTGCTGGACACTTGTTTTTAAATTCTTTCTTGTGTGGATTTTTTCTGGCAAGGAGTGTTGGACAATCTGGAACTCTTTCCATATCAGGCACTCATTGCCAGCATCAAGCACTCCCACATGGGTTAGATCAGGCATTGTCAAACTCGGGGCACGGCCCACGGGCGGGTGTCGGGAGGGTCGCGGAGCCGTCCATCGTGGCGCTCCCGATCGCGCAAATCCGCGCGCAACAGCCGCAGCAGCCGGCTTTTAATAATGCCTTCAAAATGGGCAGGAACAGATTTTTAAAAATTGGCCGCACTGCGCATGCGTCCCCGATGATCGGTGCGCATGTGCAAAACTATGCACATGCGCACCGATGATCGGGCACACATGCACAGTGCGGCCGCATTTGTTTTTATATGGTCGCAGCCTTTTTTGTTCAAGTTCGGGGGGCCAAAGGGACCCAAAACCATTTCCCCCATTTTTGTCAGCAACAAACAAAAAAGAGAAAATGGTGGGTCGCGAAGGTCGGCCAGCGTGGGTCGCGAAGGTTGGCTGGTTGTAAAAAATTTGAAAAACACTGGGTTAGATGTAGAGTGAAGCTACCTCTACTACAAGATTAGGCCTCTCACCCAACCTCAGAAGAATGTTGGCTGTTGCGCCAGTACATAGAACATAGAAAATACAGCACAGAACAGGCCCTTCGGCCCACGATGTTGTGCCGAACCTTTGTCCTAGATTAATCATAGATTATCATTGAATTTACAGTGCAGAAGGAGGCCATTCGGCCCTTTGAGTCTGCACCGGCTCTTGGAAAGAGCACCATACCCAAACTCAACACCTCCACCCAACACCAAGGGCAATTTGGACATTAAGGGCAATTTATCATTGGCCAATTCACCTAACCCGCACATCTTTGGACTGTGGGAGGAAACCGGAGCACCCGGAGGAAACCCACGCAGACACGGGGAGGACGTGCAGACTCCGCACAGACAATGACCCAATCCGGAATCGAACCTGGGACCATGGAGCTGTGAAGCAATTGTGCTATGCACAATGCTACCGTGCTGCCCTTAAGAACAAATAAATCTACACTATATCATTTTACCGTAATCCATGTACCTATCCAATAGCTGCTTGAAGGTCCCTAATGTTTCCGACTCAACTACTTCCAGAGGCAATGCATTCCATGCCCCCACTACTCTCTGGGTAAAGAACCTACCTCTGATATCCCTCCTATATCTTCCACCTTTCACCTTAAATTTATGTCCCCTTGTAATGGTGTGTTCCACCCGGGGAAAAAGTCTCTGACTGTCTACTCTATCTATTCCCCTGATCATCTTATAAACCTCTATCAAGTCGCCCCTCATCCTTCTCCGCTCTAATGAGAAAAGGCCTAGCACCCTCAACCTTTCCTCGTAAGACCTACTCTCCATTCCAGGCAACATCCTGGTAAATCTTCTTTGCACCTTTTCCAGAGCTTCCACATCCTTCCTAAAATGAGGCGACCAGAACTGTACACAGTACTCCAAATGTGGCCTTACCAAAGTTTTGTACAGCTGCATCATCACCTCACGGCTCTTAAATTCAATCCCTCTGTTAATGAACGCGAGCACACCATAGGCCTTCTTCACAGCTCTATCCACTTGAGTGGCAACTTTCAAAGATGTATGAACATAGACCCCAAGATCTCTCTGCTCCTCCACATTGCCAAGAACTCTACCGTTAACCCTGTATTCCGCATTCATATTTGTCCTTCCAAAATGGACAACCTCACACTTTTCAGGGTTAAACTCCATCTGCCACTTCTCAGCCCAGCTCTGCATCCTATCGATGTCTCTTTGCAGCCGACAACAGCCCTCCTTACTATCCACAACTCCACCAATCTTTGTATCGTCTGCAAATTTACTGACCCACCCTTCAACTCCCTCATCCAAGTCATTAATGAAAATCACAAACAGCAGAGGACCCAGAACTGATCCCTGCGGTATGCCACTGGTAACTGGGATCCAGGCTGAATATTTGCCATCCACCACCACTCTCTGACTTCTATCGGTTAGCCAGTTTGTTATCCAACTGGCCAAATTTCCCACTATCCCATGCCTCCTTACTTTCTGCATAAGCCTACCATGGGGAACTTTATCAAATGCCTTACTAAAATCCATGTACACTACATCCACTGCTTTACCTTCATCCACATGCTTGGTCATCTCCTCAAAGAATTCAATAAGATTTGTTAGGCAAGACCTACCCCTCACAAATCCGTGTCGCACTTATCCATTTTTCACACCAGCCATCTTGTGGTCTTGTTGACCAACTGCCTTACAACCAGCTATCAAAGATAGTCTTGGGCTGAAATCTAACTCAAGTCCCAATCTAGATTAAGTTAACTGTTTTCAACTGAGCCACTGAACGGTGAGGTACAAACTGGTTTCAGCATTCTCAAATTGGGGAAAGGCTTCGGGTGGTGGGGTGAACAGGCTTGGGTCTCTGTTCCTGATGGCTGTCCAATGTAAACACTGGGAAAAGCCAGAATTGGACCACGCATTAAGGCCCCACAAGCTTCCCGACAACCACCAGACTCAGAAGAACAGCATTTGGGTGACTAATACCAAAACAATTATTCTGGGCCTGGGAAGCTTGAGCCTACATTCCTGTTTAAATAATTAAATTGAATACAAAATCATAGGGACTGCACTCAAATCCACAGAACTGGTTTCCCACCACCAGCCAACTTGTGGTCCCGTTGACCAACTGCCTTACAAACAGCTATCAAAGATTGTCTTGTTTCCCACCACTATTAAAATAAAGATCGGAAGGGAAAGGTGAAAGAGACATTCAATTGCAAGGATTTCAAGCCAGACAGTCTGCAAGCCCTAACTTCTATCTCAGGGCTATGATGTAGTATGCACATGTCTCCTTTGCATTGAGCGGTGTTTTATTGCTCTGTGTGTTACAACAGTACTTGATTTAAGTGCAAATATCCACGCTGACACATCAGTTCAGCACTGAGAGTGCTGGAGCTGGGTGCTATCTTTCAGATGAGACATTAAAACGAGGCCCCATCGGTGAATGTTAAAGATCCCATGGCACTATTTTGAAGAAGAGCAGGGGAGTTCTTCCCTGGCCAATATTTATTCTTCAGTCAACATCACTAAAAACAGATTATCTAGGTCATCATCACACAGCTGTCTGTGGGAGCTTGCTGTGTGCAAATTTGTTACGTTTCCTACATTACTGCATTCAAAAGCACTTCATTGACTGTAAAGGGCTTTGGGATGTGACGACACTATATAAATGCAAGTCTTTCTTTTCGTCAATAATTACAAAGATCATATCACGAACCAAACATGAAATAAAATGGAGCAAAGGTCATAGGATATGGTCATGGTAGGCAATATCTAAATGCAAGTCTTTCTTGCAATATATTCATTATGTTCAGTATATACTGAAAACTCTCAGTATATAGGTTAACAGCCATCCCCTGCATGTGTTTCAGCTCATTGCTTTATCACTGAGTTACACTTGGACACGAGCAAAGTCTGAATTTCAAAACTCATTGAATGGCTCAGGTTGCACTCTGGGCCAAGCTGGTTTGTTTGTAAAGCTGGATATGAATCCCAGTGTCTGTAACAGGTCTGGCAGAAGGCAGATGACAAAGGCACCCCTTTGAATTGTCATTTGGGAAGGTCATTGCTTCCCATTTCAGATTCAGTCCAATGTGGTGAGCGAGAACAGTTTTGAATAAACTATTTCCATGTTAAATTATGAAATTAAATTGCTGCCTATGCTTTATATCGATATTTAAAATTTGTGACTGCGTACACGTCCCATTTACTTTTATCATACTAACTTCCTACATTTACAATGGAAACTGGGGGCCCGATCTAGCTAAAAAGGAACAGAGTCCCATTGTGAGCACGTTTACCAAGTGTTTCCCGGTGCTCGCAGCGCTGAGAAACTATCGAACGCCCATCCGGTTAGATATGGGGTCTCTGCGGGAAACGTGCCCCCAAGGCCGCACTCAGCCGCGTTTTCTGCACTAAAGAGCTCCACTCACCGGAACTCCTCAATGCAGCGAGAGATCAAGACGCGATTTTTAAATGGCGGTGTTCCGATCTCTCAAGCTCTAGACCCAACCCCCGATGCCCCCCAAGCCCCAACTCATTATAAGGGGGTCCCTGCGCACCCCCCTCCCCCCCATCCCCCCGATCACCACCACACACAAAATGTCAGCTTGGCACAGGGGGCAGCATGATAGTACAGTGGTTATCACTGCTGCCTCACAGCGCCAGGGATACTGGTTGATTCCAGCCTTGGGTGACTGTGTGGAGTTTGCGTTTTCTCCCTGTGTCTAGGTGGGTTTCCTCCGGGTATCTCCAAAGATGTGTAGGTTAGGTGGATTGGCCATGCTCAATTGCCCCTTAATGTCCAATGTTGCAGGTTAGGTGGGGTTACAGGGATAGGGCAGGGGGGAATGGGTCTATGTAGGGTACACTTTCAGAGGGTCATTGCAGTCACAATGGGCCGAATGGCCTCCTTTTGCAGTGCAGGGGCCCTTTGGCAGTGCCACCTGGGCATCAGGGTGTCAGGCTGGCAGTGCCAGGGGACCACCCTGCCCAGACGGCAAGCACCTGGGGGCCTCCAGTCTCCTGGGAGACCCCCACAAGTGCTGTTCTGTCTAGTCCCCATTTGTGGGAGACCAGTACTGAACAGCGCTCGCCCGAGGTCTCCAAGTTGAAGGGGATAGATCCCAACGCCTTGGTTACCTCAGGGAACTGCATATTAGAGTGAGACGAGCTGTTTCGCTCTAATATGCAGATTTTCCAAAAACGCAATCCCACCCGCAATGGACGGGCTTCACATCGCGATGTCTCGCGATATCGCACTAAATCTCGTGAGGGGCAGCGAGCCGGGTAGGTCCCGGGAGCGGAGTCTCCTGTCATTTACCGGCATCTGTGGAGAAAGAAACAGAGTTAACATTTCAGATTGATGACCCTTCATCAGAATTTACATTTCTTTCACCAGTTCTGATGGAAGGTCATCAACGTATTTCTCTCTCTCTCTCTCCATCTCCACAGATGCTCCCTGACATGCTGGTGTTTCCAGAATTTTCGGTTTTTATTTCAAGTTTCCAGCATCTGCAGTATTTTGCTTTGAGGGTAAATGTTGGTGATTTACAAGCAGCTCACCATCTACAAAGGAAGGTTGTTCAATTAGTCTGATTGACCTCAGGATGTGTCCTTTTACAGCAATTACACATTGTGGCCATAGAGGGCAGGCGAGAGGGCTCAGACACACAAACACTCTTCCACCATATCACATTAAAGGGCATCATCAGCCTTCTGCCTTCATAAACCCTGAGCCTCCTCTGGTGCGCCAGCCTCAGGTCTAAAGCCCACAAGGCTCTGCGACCCAATATTTATTCAGACTCGATAGCGGGAACAAGGGGCATCGTCTCCCCTCTGTGGAGGCACAGCTAAAGGAGGCATTGTCCCCACCTCCTGAGGTGACAGCAGCCCCAAAGGTAATTTTAAAAAAAATTTAGAGTACCCAATTCATTTTTTCCAATTAAGCGGCAATTAGCGTGGCCAATCCACCTACCCTGCACATCTTTGGGTTGTGGGGGCAAAATCCACACAGACAGTGACCCAGAGCCGGGATCGAACCTGGGACCTCGGCGCCATGAAGCAGCTGTGCTAACCACTGCACCACCATGTTGCCCTACCAAAGGTAAATTAACTGAGTGTCTTTAAGACAGAGATAGATAGGTTCATGGTTAATAAGGGGATCAGGGGTTATGGGGAGAAGGCAGGAGAATGGGGATGAGAAAAATATCAGCCATGATTGAATGGCGGAGCAGACACGATGGGCCGAATGGCCTAATTCTGCTCCTATGTCTTATGATCTTATCATCTAAATAGCAAAGCACCACCCATCCAGCAATGTGGTTTCCTGCCCATGAATGCACAAAGCTCCTAAAGATTTTCAGGTGCCAACAAATTGCAATGTTCAAACTTTTGTGCAAGTTTGTGTTTGCTCAGCTGAACGTCCAATGCACTGGTGCTGTTCAATTGCCCCATGTATCGCCCATAGGGGTCAATCTCTTGCGGCCCAGCATATTACAAACAGGCTCCGTTTATAGAGGGGATATTTTATTTGGCACGACTACATAGTGTGGGTGCAGAACGTGATGCAAGCACGAGGCCCTGAAGATTGTCACATCGTGCAACTTCCACTGTCACCTATGAAAGCAGCACATTAGTACGCAAAACACTTTGAACAGATTATTAAGTATGTGGCCTTTTCCTTGACATCGGAGGCAGTGCATTCCAGGAAGATTTGAGGAGCTCAGTGACTGTAGCCAGAAAAACATTCCCTGCATAATCAGATCTCAGACTGCAAGGACTTGCACACAAATTGTTACATTTCTATTCAACATGCTTGAAGAGTCCCTGAATAAATCCTCGCAATGAGCAGCACAAAGCAAAGCACAATTTTTCTCTTTTTTTTTGGCAAAACGTTTAGTTTTGCCTCACACTTGACACAAACTGAACGTATCAGGCTGGTGTTTGCATGAACATTAACTGGATTTAAAACTGCTTCGTCCCCTCTCCAGAAAAAAACACAAATTTTCCAGAGACTTTGATGAGGGCAGCGTGCCTTTAAAATCCCCCCCATCAACTTCCAAAAAGCAGCAAGTTGGCTTCATCTCTTCCGCCTGTCACTTTCAGTCCCTAGTTTCTTTATTTGGCTCCTCAAGGTTACAAAGTCTGGTAAATAAAGCATTAACAATTCATGTGTTAACAGAAAACAATTACAGTTACTTGACCTTTGCCCTCCTCGCCTGGCCATACATTAAAAAGCAGAATGTTCTCAGTCAGTTGTGGTTTGGATTGAAAACAAGTCTAGCAGGATAACAACAAAAAAAAGAGGGAAAAAGTTATTTATTCAACATGATGGATGACTGGTTGTCTCACTCTATAGAAGACTGAAGGAATGCAGGGCAGGGTTACAATATGACAAGTTTCAAACATAACAGCTAACGCACTTTTTAAAATAAAAAGGACAGACAGGGGATGGTATGAAATACCTTTGTGAGCCTCATTTTTTCTTCTTTCCTCCTCGCAGATTCATCTGGGGGCCCACACAGCTCCTTCCCGCAGCAACCGAGACTTAGAGCACAGCCCATGCAGCTCTCCCTCTCTCTGGTTGTGGCTCTGCTCGGACTCCCAAGGAGATGGGGGCTTGTTTTTTCTCTCTCACTCTCTCTCTCCTCCCCTCAGAGTTTGCTTCTTCTGGCACTAGCACCGCCTCTGGATTCACCGGCAGCCCGGGACTCAGCACAACACGCCAGATGTGCCTGAACTTTTTTTTTTGGGGGGGGGGGGTATTTATTCCCTTCCCCACAAACAGGTGTCAACAACTTACCAGACTGGGATATATGGAGCCTCTGCTCTCAGCTGCATTTACTGGAACTCGGAATTTCATAACATAGCCATCAATCAAAAGAAGAAAGGATGACGACATGCTGGGAGCATTTAAATTCAATAGTGATTTTTTTTCCCCCTCTCTCTCTCTCCAGTTGCTTCAAATGATTATTTGAACTGGAGGAGTACAGCAGGAGAAGGCTCTCTCAACTGATGCTCCGCCCCGACTCGGTGCTGATGTCAAGAGATGCAGCTGCCCAGGGGTTTCCCGCCATTTTGCACGTGGCGCGCCGCACCTTCGGAAGGACGTCGAGGCCTTGGTGGAGAGGCTGCGCCGAGGAGATTCGCAGAACAGTGCCAACGCGTAAAAGACTTCAGTTTCCTGGAGAGACGCTGGGATTGTTCTCCTCGCAGCACAGGAGGTGAAAGTGAGATATCTCATGAGGGGTTTTGGTACATCGAAATGTTTCCAATGACATGACCAGGAGGACCCAGATTTAAGGCGATTGGCAAAAGCACCAGAGGGAACACGAGGGAACTTTTTTTTAACATGTAGCCAGTTATTCAGAATGCATCCCCTAACAGGGTGGTGGAAGCAGATTCAATGGTGACTTTCCAAATGCTTTTGCAGAACTACTGGGAAAGAGCAAGACTGGGGATGAACTCATGGCAGCATTGGCACGAGGGGCTGCATTACCTTTTTCTGTGCTCTCCCATTCTCTGATTCTATGTCCGCCCACCTCTAAGTGGCCTCTTTCTGTCTGCTCCCTTATTGCAGAGGTGTCTCCTAGCTATTCCATATCGTGAAGATCCACCTTCTATTCTCCTCCCCACTGAATTTAGCCTCCTCCACCCCACCCCCCTCCCCCAGCACATCACCATCCCAAACCTCTGTTTTGTGACCCCAAGGTTCACCACATACTGAGAGCAACCACCCTAGAGAAAATAGAGCAGCATTAGTAACAAGAGGCGGTTTTATTCAAAGACCCTCCATGGAGTCTCATTTGTCAGGAGCTATTTGAAAATACAAAAAGCATGGCCGAGCAACGGGCATTAAAAGCCCATCGAACCTACTACTCCCTCTGCCTCCAAAATGAAACTTCCGAGAATCCTTGGAGGGGAATATTTTCTCTTTGCAGCTTGTGTAACACAATCTTAAAATTTTTTACAGTCAAGTTTACAATGTCACAATCTTTGATGCACAGGGGAAATCTCCAGCCCATTCCAGCCACCCTCCTTCAGTCCGCACCTCTTTCTCGCGTTCAATTTTCCAGTGGCATCTTCCACGGGAATTGCCATTCATGTAAAATTAGGATGTAAGAGTAGGGAAACCTGTTCAGTTTGAAGTCAGTTCTCAATATGTAGCTGAGCCAATAGAGCCAGGAACTAGATATTGGAGGAGATTCTTAACATTTATAAATATAAGTTTTGAGGAAAGCAGATTTTCCCTTTGCAGACAAAGCTGAAGCTCATTGGGATGGCCTGTCAGATACAGTTAGCATTATGCAAAATTACGATTGTAACTAAACTTAAATCTTAATTTGCTCCTATGAAAATGCCCATGGGTGAAGAGAATCTTCACTGGCCACATCTTAGAGTAGAAAAGCTCCAAACAAGTCAATTCATTCCAGCTTAGTGTGTGTACAGCTGCCACAGTAGCGGATACAGCAACATTGCCATTGTATAACTGTAAGGGTCAGAAGTCAATGGAAGCGGAAGGCAGGTACTGCTCCAATACAGGATGAGGAACAGGGTGACACCCGGTCTCAGGCTTCCGATGCTCAGCATCCTGCTGGCTCGCCTCCAATAACACTCAAAGAGATCTGGGAGCCCACGCTCTTTGCCGAATAACTCATGACCTGGGAAAAACGAGAACATTCAAAAGACAGAAACATTTATTCCAACTTGAGACAAAACGTCAATCCCTAAGTGCAGACGCGAGGAGTTTTCTTTTAAATTTAGAGTACCCAATTATTTTTTTTTCCAATTAAGGGGCAATTTAGCGTGGCCAATCCACGCTAATTGCACATCTTGGTGTTGTGGGGGTGAGACCCACACAGACACGGGGAGAATGTGCAAACTCCACACGGACAGTGACCCGGGGCCAGAATTGAACCCGGGTCCTCGGCACTGTGAAGCATCAGTGCTAACCATTGCGCCACCATGCCACCCTAGATGAGAGGAGTTGATGAAGATTAAATCCCTCAGCAGCTTCCTAACGTTAACACTGCCAACCCACCAGTACACCAATTTTCTTCCCTCCTCATGTTAAATACCATTCAACCAGGGCTGGTTAGCTTCAAGTACCTTTACAGCAGCGCATCCCCACCCCCCCATTCCTCATTCTCATCTTTTGTTTCCATTCTTTTGCAAGTATTTCTCTCACTGCAACATAAAGAGGTATGTGAAGCCATTACAGAGAAGAGCAGGCAAGGCTGAAGCTCTGTATTAACAGGATGATCAGGTAAGCTGGGGCTGTTTACAAAAAGAGAAGACTCACAAGGAACCTTAGAGAGCTCACACATGATAACTCAATGAACAGAGGAGATAAAACCTGCAACTATAAGTTGAGGCAGCAGAACGTGATGGCATGAATGTATGACGTGAAGATAAGTTTAGGACAGCTGGAAATGGGAGTTATGGAGGATGATGAGGCTATAGGATACTGCAGCCATTTAAAACGATAACTAGATGCTGTTACGGGAAGAGAGCAAGGTTGGTATTCTGAATGATGCGAATCATTGGGCTGATGAGCTTTCTTTGTACAAACCATTGTTTCAAGTTGTCAGTGGGAGTAATATCCCAACCAGGATATCTGAATTTGAGTCAAGAGATCAGAGGCTTTACTCCCAGATTTTCTTTACAAATATTTGTATTCAAGAAATTTTCAGCTTTACTCCCAGTTTTATGGACGGTGATCACGACCACATTCCCAAGACAAACAGGCTGTTATCAACTCTCAGGATGACGCACCAGATCAATTCATGTTGTCTGAGGCTCCGCAAGTACAATCGCACACAGCATCCCATTGAATGAGAACATGAGGCTTTGTGTTCCTGGAACGCATCCACGGTTCTGATCGGATCATGTGCTGAACTTTCCTCTTTGCTTCCTTTCCTAAGCTCCAAGTATGTCAGACCTCAAATTGCACATCACACTCATTCTGTGCCACGCACAATCTTGTGGCACTGATTCTGGCGAAAGGGTAGCAAACCTTCAATGCTTCAATGGAACGCTCACTTGTCACCTTATTTTTTTTTTTTCTAATCTTTCATTTGGGTTTGGTGAAGAGGTGGTTTGGTTTCATATTATTGGAGCCATATCATACGTGGTGGCTACTAGACTTACTGGAGTGTCCTATTCGACCTCATGCATTCTTAGTGCCAGCAGGATAGGCAGACAAGTGGCAGATGGAATTTCAATACAGAGAAGTATGGCAGAAGAGACAGAGATATGCAAATTAGACTAAATGGCACAGCTCTGGAGAATAGAAAGGGATAGAGGGATAGCACAAAATATTGAGAGAGCAGTTAGCAAAACATATGGGATCTTGGGCTTCGTCAATAGCGATATTGAATACTGAAATTGCCCCAGAAAGCCACTCAGTTGTAGACAGCTCAGTAGCCGCTCAAAGGGCAGTTAGGGATAGGTAATAAATGCTGACCTTACTGGCGGCGCTCACATGCTAAGAATACATTTTTTAAAATAATAATCTTGAAGACTCCAATTAGGCTGGTCCAATTATGTCTTTCCTTCCAAAGAGAATATTTCTTAATCTGTTGTATTTTTCAAAAAGTCACAAAAACAAGTTCTATCCTGAGCATCCGGTGGACATTGAAATAAATACATTCACACTTAAACCCAAGTCCTTGAACCAATTTAACACACAAATTATAGGTGGGATCCGAGTTCCCACCACTGCCAGTGAGAGCAGAGAATGTGGCGCTCACCCAGAACTCCATTCACTGCATTGGGACTGAAGAATCCCGCCATCGTAAACGGACAGAGAATCCTGGCCTAAATTTGCAAAGATCACTTTGCCAAAGGCCATGCACCTCGTGTGATCAAACAGACTTTTTTTTAGCCGTCGCAAAACAAAATTGAATCTTTAAATATTTTAGCAGAACATTTTTACAAATCATTTCCTGTACATCAACTACAGAAAAGTTTCTAAGTGGAACATTCCTATTGCATGTTCTTGTCTGATCTGGGGTCAAGTTCAGAATTGTTTTGAACAAGACATTTTTCATCACAATTCCACACTAGTCATTTACAGGATGTGGGCATCGCTGGCTAGGCCAGCATTACTTGCCCATCCGAGCTGCCGTCTTGAACCGCTGCAGTGCCTGTGGTGTAGGTACACCCACGGTGCTGTTAGGGAGGGAGTTCCAGGATTTTGACCCCGTGACTGTGAAGGAACGGCTGATATATTTCCAAGTCGGGGTGGTGAGTGGCTTGGGGGCAACATCCAGGTGGTGGTGTTCCCTAGTGTTTGCCGCCCTTGTCCTTCTAGATGGTGGCAGTCGTGGGTTTGGAAGGTGCTGCCTAAGGAGCCTTGGTGAGTTTCTGCAGTACATCTTGTAGATGGTACACACGGCTGGCACTGTGCTTTGGTGGTGAAGGGAGTGAATGTTTGTGGAAGGGGGAGCAGTAAAGCGGATTGCTTTGTCCTGGATGGTGCAGAGTTTCTTGAGTGTTGTTGGAGCTGCACTCATCCAGGCAAGTGGAGAGTATTTCATCTTGTGCCTTGTAGATAGTGTACAGGCTTTGAGGGATTCAGGAGGTGAGTTACTAGCCACAGGATTCCCAGCCTCTGACCTGCTGCTGTAGCCACAATAATAAAACGGCCAGTCCAGTTTAGTTTCTGATCAATGGTAACCCCCAGGATGTTGATTGTGGGGGAATTCAGCGATGGTAATGCCATTGAATATCAAGGGGTGATGGTTAGATTCTCTCTTGTAGGAGATGGTCATTGCTTGGCACTTGTGTGATGCAAATATCACTTACCACTTGTCAGCCCAAGCCTGGATATTGTCCAGGTCTTGATGCATTTGGACATGGACTGCTTCATTATCTGAGGAGTCACAAATGGTGCTGAACATTGTGCAGCCATCAACAAACAGCCACATTGATGAAGCCACTGAAGAAGGTTGATCCTAGGACACTACCCTGAGGAACTCCTGCAGTGATGTCCTGGAGCTGAGAAGATTGACCTCCAACTACCTGCCTTGTGCCAGGTATGACTCCAATCAGCGGAGAGTTTTACCCCTGATTACCATTGACTTGGGCCAGGGCTCCTTGATGCCATACTCGGTCAACTGCTGCCTTGATGCCAAGGGCAGTCACTCTCTCCTCATGAGGTCAGGTGCTGAGTCACCCTGGCGGAACCCAAACTGAGCATCCGTGAGCAGGTTGTTGCTAAGCAAGTGCCACTTTACAGCACTGTTGATGACCCCCTTCCATCACTTTATTAATGGTCCAGAGATGGTTTAATGATTCCGTGTCCCGGAGGTGTTGACGGCCACGTTGGTGCAGGCATCAATTTCCTTTATCCTGAAGAAAGACAAGGATCCCACGGAATGTGGGTCGTATCGACCTATTTCATTATTAAACACTGGCTCTAAGTTGTTGGCTAAGGTGTTGGCAATGCATTTGGAGTCTTGCCTACCTGGGGTGATTTCAGAGGAGCAGACTGGTTCTGTTAAGGGCCGGCAGTTGTCAACCGACATTAGGAGATTGTTAAACGTTGTGTTGTCGCCCTCCTTAGGGCCCAAGCCAGAGGTGATTATTTCGATGGACGTTGAGAAAGCATTTGATAGGTTTGAGTGGAGATACCTCTCTGAAATCCTTGGAAGATTTGGCGTTGGGCCAAAATTTATATAGTGGATTAGGCTTTTGTACAGGGCCCCTACCACAAGTGTGCGCACTAATGCCCTGAGCTCGGGTTATTTTCAACTACATAGGGATACAAGGCAGGGGTGTCCATTGTCCCGCTTTTGTTTGCCTTAGCAATTGAGCCACTGGCCATTGTGTTGAGGTCGTCTAACAGATGGAGGGGGATAGAGTGTGGGGGGAGGGAGCATAGACTGTCCTTATATGTGGACGATTTGTTACTATATATCACGGACCCAGAGAAGAGACCTACCCACCAAAAGTAAATCAATCTGGGGGTAAACCATGGGGGAAAGAAGAAAACTCCTTATCCGTCGGATACATAAATGTCCACGGGTACACGCCCCCCCGGCATCTGTTCCATGAACACCAATTTGCTACCCCTGATGAACTCAAGTACACCACACCGAATCTCACATTACTCTTATACTGCGCGGCCTTGGCCTTATTGAACGCCCCACACTTTCCCGCCATTCCTGCCCCAAAGTCCTGATAGACCCTGACGGTGCGGCTCTCCCATCTACAGTCTCGGTGGTCTTTCGCCCACCTCCGTACCCGTTCCTTGTCTTGGTACCTGATTGATCGCCCCTAGTGGCTCCCCAGATCAGGGCGTCTGCCACAGCAACCGATGGGCCCGGTCCAACTCAGAATGGGACGGCAAACCCCCTCCCCCACCAACTTTCCAAACATCTTGGACATATAGTCTGTAAAGTTTTTTTTTGTATAAATATTTGTATTGGGTTTGTACAAGTTATAAATACAGGTATATACCTTGCAAAGCAAAACACATAGGCTCTAGGAAATATAAGCGGGTGGGAGGGGTCTTTCCTCTCCTCTCTTCTATTCTCTCCTTTTTACAGATCATCTAACTACATTTTACTGTCTGGAGCCGTTCTCCAGATCGTCCACCTTGGCCTTCAACGCTTTGTGTTCTTCAGTCAGCAACGCCATCTCTGCCGACAGTGAGCCAATCCGGTTTTGATGGTCTGAGAGCGCCACCTCCACCTTCTGTATCACCGCACCTTACTCCTCTATCTGCCGGTCCATCTTCTCCAAGGCCACCCGAATTGGGGACAAAGCCCCCTCTATTGCCTTCTCCAGGTTCTCAGTGACCCCCTGCCACTTTTTCTTAAATTTGTCTGTCAAGAAGGTTGCCAACGTCTCAATCAACCACGGAGAGGCCAACGACGCAGCAGAAGCCTCCGCCATGTTCCCCCCCACCGAGGCGCAGTGTCTGACGATGATCCCTTGCCTGACTTCTGCCGTATATTGTACTTGCTAGGCACTACCTTTGTCAGGGGACCCTATCAAAATAAACAAATTTCCCCCCCAAACATCGCCCATAAACCGGGCAAAAGTGCTCTGGCAGGAGCCACCGCGTGTGTAACTGCTCACCGTATAGCCGCCACTGGAAGTCTTAAAGGCCTCAGTCAATGAGTCCCAGCTGGGCAGACCTCCGCTTGTTACCAAGGAAACCAGTACTCCATGAGCCCCATGGGGAGATTTATTATTGACCCCCGTATTCCTCGTAGGGATTATCACACTCTGTAAATACTGACACACTCCTCGGGGAGCCCCTGTTAAGTCTGACACACTCCCGGAGGACCCCCTGTAAATACCGACACACTCCCTGGGGACCACCCTATAAATACTGACACACTCCCCGGAGACTCCCAGTAAATACTAACACACTCGCAGAGGAGCCCCTGTTAATACCGATACACTCCCCGGGGACTCCCTGTAAATACTGACACACTCGCAGAGGAGCCCCTGTTAATACTGACACACTCCCCGGTTACCCCCTGTAAATACTGACACACTCCCCGGGGACTCCCTATAAATACTGACACAATCCCCGGGGACTCCCTGTAAATACTGACACACTCACAGAGGAGCCTCTGTTAATACCGACACACTCCCCGGAGAGCCCCTGTTAATATCGACACACTCCCAGGGGAGCCCCTGTAAATACTGACCCACTCCCTGAAAAATGTACGGAGACTCCCCGGGACTGTGTTAGCATTTACAGGAGATGATGATGCACAGAAGTGTCTGAAAAGCACTGTAGAGAATTGCTGAAAGCAATGGGGCGTTTGCCACATTATCCCAACTGGATGCTCATCCACCATCTATGATAGTTGCCTCACCAGTAGGTCCACTGTTCTGAACATAGATGTTAAACAAAATCGTAGGAAAACAGAGTCTGCCAGAATTCCCACATTTTTGTTGACTGTATCTGGGGTCTTGGTGGCTAAACATTAAGAATTATGGTATTGCAACGATGTTTGGAATCTATCGCCAGTACATTTGGATTTTTTCCCCCTACACTGCTCTGGAGCTTAAGAAATGTTATGATTTATTTCCCTCGACTATGTTTCCACTGTACAGATCCTCCCCAATCCTGGCAATTGCCCTTCATGCTGCTCTCTCTGTAGTACAGTGCGCGATTTGACCCTGATGTTCAGTAGGCTGGTTAAAACTGCACCCTCCTCCTCCTCTTACACCTCGCTGTGCTGAAAGAAACAACGTATGTTTTTTAAAATAAATTTTGAGTACCCAATTCTTCTTTTCCAATTAAGGGGCAATTTACCGTGGCCAATCCACCTACCCTGCACATCTTTGGGTTGTGGGGGTGAGACCCACGCAGACACTGGGAGAATGTGCAAATGTCACACAGACAGTGACCCGGGGCCGGGTCGAACCCGGGTCCTCAGCGCCGTGAGGCTGCAGTGCTAACCAACAACTTATGTTTCTGAAGACACTGCTGCACACAAGCCCGCCAGAGATAACTATACACAAGTTCATTCAATTCAGGGCGCAATTGCCTGCCTGACAAGGCCCCCTCACATCTTTTTTGCTTGGTTACATTATTAAATCTCCTAGCTTCTGTTAATATTTCTTCCATTGTCTAATTTGTTGCAGCAAAAGTCCCACGGGCATTTGTTACAGCAACCCAATTACTTCAGGTTCCATTTAAGCTGGGCTTCCGGCCACAATATTGGTTGTGTTTCTGAGATGGCGAGTTGGAGTTCCCACCTATGACGTCTTAAGAAAGAACTTTCACTTATATGTCGCCTTTCACAGTCTCAGGACGTTCCAAAGCATTTTACAGCCAATGAAGTACTTTCTGAAGTATAGTCACTATTGTGGAAGTGATCCTATGATGCAGTGGGTAGCAACCCTGCCTCTGAGCCAGAAACCCTGGGTTCAAGTCCCACCACAGGACTTAATGAGCAAGGAAGGTGCATTTATGACACGGCCAAACTGGTTGAGAGCAACTTATAAATCCTTTCAACGTACGCCAATGGCAGGCAGTAAGAGTGGGGGAGATTCCTTGTTAGCCAGGTGATAGAAAGAAAGTTGGGAGTCTCTACCATCACTATCCACAGCTCCAGACTACAACATGCATGTAAAAGTGTCTGTTGCCACAGCAACTCAGACTCCTTGGGGGTACTGGTTTCCTCAGTTGGCTGGACGGCCTTATGGATCAGATTAATGCCAACAGCAGGAGGTTTGATCCCCACTCTGCCTGGGTTGGATTGGGACCTGTTTCCTTGCCTTACCTGTGGTGAAGCTGGTGGCACTATACGTCAGACCTGCCTTCAGGCAGAGAATTCCAGAAGAAAGTCACAGTTGTAATGGAGGAAATGTGGCAGTCATTGTACTCATAGCACGCCATGTTTTAGTGGACCTTGATTCCAATTTTAAGCAACAAATTAATTGGCCTTGTGCAGCCTAGCCCGTTATCCTTAAAGGGACCAGTTGGATGTCATTCTTCCTAAGCCCCAAAAAACTGCTCCGGCCCACTGTCGGCCTGTGCAAGTGCAAGATGGGATTGCCTCTCACACCCATCACCACCCCCACCAAGCTCTGATGGTTGGCTGGCTGTATATGCGACCCAGCCTATTTCCCAGCTACTGAGCTAGCTGGGCTTAGTGCTGGCGAATGAGGCCAAGACCTCAAAAATGGCTCAGACCTCACAGTGATAAAAATGGCAAGCAGCAGGTACATTCTGCCAGCCCAATGTGCACCTTAAACGGAAAAGGAGCAGTACTATTCCAGGAAGCCGTGTCACAAACCAAAGGATGCAATTTGTTGGGTGTATCACAAGATGGACTTCTTCGCTCTTCAACAGAGGTGAGTGCTTCTGGTCTGGGTTGCTAATTTGCGACAACATGAGTGCCATTCTATCAATACAAAGACATCAAAGCAAGCAGCAACAGCATAGTAATCTGCAACACAGACACAATGAAATTGAGATAACTTTTTTGAAAAATCACTGGAAATCTGATATGCAAAAAATGTACCTTTCCAACTTGCCCTCAAGTGAAATAATCTTTGCTTGGTATGCAGGATTTAAAATGTATTTTTCAGTCAGTTAACTATTTCTTACCTCGTGATGAAAGCAATGCCTGTTTGAATGAAGGGACCCATTTTAAGCATTAACTTATCTTTAAGCTGGTGACTGATGAGAGACAGCAGCATAGACATTTCTGGGCAGGGCAAATCTTTTTTTTAAATCACAAAGTGTTTCAGAAATAAGCACAGTGAAGCTGGGCACCAGGGCAGGAGGGAAGAAGCTAGAGTGGGCGGGGACGGAAAACTAGATCAGCAAGGGGTTTTGTTTTTGAAGACAGAGGGGGTTAGATCGGAATTCCAACCAACGAGGATGAGGTGGTTGAAGGCTCGAGCATCGCACATGAGGTGAAGGAAGGATACAGAAAAGATTGGAGTCAGAGGAATATAACGGTTGAGAAGGGTATTGAGGGCTCAAGGAGATTGTAGGGTCAGCCAGAACCATGGAAGGATTTATCGCCAATGGATTTTGAAACTGATGCTTTTGGAGGGGTTGAGGACACGTTGAAACAGTGGAGTCCAGTGGAGATGGACAAGCAGAGCTCAGTGCAGGTCAAGATATGCGCACCAGTCCTCCCGAGATTCCTGTTTGTGTTTCAGTGTCTCCCCATCTTTATTCCGTGGTCCTTTTTTAAACGGGTCAACAAAGTGATCACTGGCTTTGTATGGGCGGGTAAGACCCCACGAGTAAAAAAGGGGGTGCTTGAGCAGAGCCGGGGAGAGGGCGGGCTGGCGCTGCCAAACTTCAGTAATTACTACTGGGCGGCGAATATAACCATGACCAGGAAGTGGGTGGTGGCGGTGGGGAGCGGCCCTGAGAGTCTGGGGGCAATGAAGGAGACACGTGGGAGCGGAGGGAGCATCGATCTGGTCTCCAATTTGTAATAATCACCGGTTTGCCCCGGGAAGGATGGATGGGGGTTTTTGGAGATGGCAGAGAGCAGGGATTGAGAGGATGGGAGATATGTTTATAGAGGGGAGCTTTCCCAGCCTGAGGGAGCTGGAGGAGTAATTTGGATTGGCGAGGGGAGACGAGTTTAGGTACCTGCAGGTGCCGGACTTCCTACGTAGGCAGGTGTCAACAATCCCGCTCCTACAACCAAGGCGGATACAGGACAGTTTCCAGAGTGTGGGTGGGAGAAGGGAAGGTCTCCGATATCTACAGGGAACTCATGGGGTCTCTAGTTATATAGAACATACAGTACAGAAGGAGGCCATTCGGCCCATCGAGTCTGCACCGACCCACTTAAGCCCTCACTTCCACCCTATCCCCGTAACCCAATAACCCCTCCTAACCTTTTTTTTTGGTCACTAAGGGGCAATTTAGCATGGCCAATCCACCTAACCTGCACGTTTTTGGACTGTGGGAGGAAACCGGAGCACCCGGAGCAGACACGGGGAGAACATGCAGACTCCGCACAGACAGTGACCCAGCGGGGAATCGAACCTGGGACCCTGGCGCTGTGAAGCCACAGTGCTATCCACTTGTGCTACAATGCTGTCCAAATGGTCAGAGGGGACGCAGACGGAAGAGCTGAAGCGCAAGTGGGAGGAGGAGCTGGGAGGAGAGATAGAGGATGGTCTCTGGGCAGACGCGCTGAGTAGAGTCAACGTTTCCACAACATGTGCCAGGCTCAGCCTGATACAATTTAAGGTCGTTCACCGGGCTCACATGACAGTGGCCCAGATGAGCAGGTTCTTTGGTGTAGAAGATAGGTGTGCGGGAGGACCAGCGAACCATGTCCACATGTTCTGGACATGCCCAAAGCTTAGGGCATTCTGGGAGGGGTTTGCAGATGTCTTGTCCACGGTGTTAAAAACAAGGGTGGCACCGAGTCCAAAGGTGGCGATTTCCGGGGTGTAGGAAGATCCGGGAATCCAGGAGGAGAAAGAGGCAGACGTTCTGGCCTTTGCTTCCCTGGTACCCAGGAGACGGATATTATTAGCTTGGAGGGACTCAAAGCCCCCAAAGTCGGAGACCTGGCTATCAGACATGGCTAGCTTTCTCTGATGGGAGAAAACCAAGTTCGCCTTGAGAGGGTCAATGTTAGGGTTCGTCCGGAGGTGGCAATCGTTTGTCGACTTCTTTGCGGAAAATTAATCGTCAGCAGAAGGGGGGGGGGTTAGCTAAGTTTAGTGTAGGGGGTTAGTAAAGGTGGGACCTGTAAGGGAGGAAGGTGGCCTTTGCACTATGTTTATAGTTTCATGTACATTGTTCATTGTGTTGTTGTTATAATACCAAAAAATACCTCAATAAAATGCTTATTAAAGAAAAAGATATGTGCACCAAGAATAATTGGACTAGTTGACATTTATTACTGGAAGTTGGGACCATTTGAATCATCAAGTCTGGATTCAAAGGTGTCAGCCGCAGACTGCCTGAGTGGATAGGGGGCCTGTAATATAAACCCCCCAAGCTGGGCAATATAGAAAGACAGGACTTATATTTATATCAGTGTTTTTCAAACTTTTTTTGCCTGGGACATATTTTTACCAACCGGCCATCCTTTGAAACCCACATCGGCCGACCTTCACGACCCATGCCGGCCGACCTTCGCGACCAATGCCGACCGACCTTCACGACCAATGCCGACCGACCTTCACGACCCATGCCGGCCGACCTTCGTGACCCACTATTTTCACTTACCTTTAATGTGACAGGTGAGTCTGCTTGGTCCTCACGATCTCACTTGCTTTGTTATTCAATGTTCCATTTCTGCTAAGGGCTTCAGCTGATGATTTAAGATCTCACTGCATCCTTTGAAAAAATCAAGCGGGTTTGGACTCGAACCCGCCATGCTTAGTCTTCAAATGTCTTTGAAGATTTGAGGGTTTTAATCTTTCACTTGCCAGTACTTCCCTGCATATATCACACATGAACTTTGAATCCTGATTTGCATTGGAACAATTAATAACCCACACCTCACATAATCATCTTTATGCTGCTTTGTTCCTGTTTTCAGCTTCTTCTCAATGGGTTGTTCACCAGAGGAGCTCACACCAGCACTGCTGGCAGCTACAAAATGGAGGACTCTCTCTCGTGTGCCCAGAACACGTGATGTCAGCGCACGGAGCGCGTGACCTGCTCTCTGCCGCCGATTTCGGTGGGAGGACTTGATCGTTTTCTGAAAAAAACTGGCCCTGGACAGTGCGCTGACATCAGGAGGAGGCGGTCCACCCCGCTGGGCTCTAGGCCTACACACTGCTTGATCCAGCACGTGTGCGTGGGATGGGCGGCAATGTCAAAGCTCCGTCGCTGCCAGCCTTTTTAAAGACCGGTCGTGGCAGCTGGGCGTTCCTCCCGCGATGGGGAACGACGCGACCGAGCCTGCCCACGACCCACCCGCAGGTCGCGACCCTGTGTTTGAAAACCCCTGATCTATAACCTACTTTTCACAACCGTATACATCCTAAAACACTTTACAGTCAACGATACATGACTGAAGTGTTGTAATGTAACAAGAACAACGACCGAATTCCGCACGGCAAATTCCCACAAAGGGTATGCGCTAACTGTGTTGATTGAGGGATAAATATCAGCTTGGCCACTGGGGAAAACTTCCGTACTCCTCTTTGGACTAGTGCCATTGAATCTTATAACTGAGAGGGCAGATACAGCCTCGATACAACATCCCATCTGTGATGAATGTAGGAATTTAATATATTAAAAGTATTTGGTGAAGAAAGAGTTAAAAAGCCTAGGTTAGAATGTGTTTGACTGCTGCAGTCATGTTTTAAAAAGAATATTAGTTTGAATGACAACAAAAGTTTTAGGAGCCAGGGGTGCAAAGCTTGGGCTAATGGAATTTTTTTTTTGATTAAGGGGATTCCCCGTGGAGTTAATTCATTTTCAGCTTGGTGAGATGATTGCTGAGTGGAGCTAAGGCATCAGGCATTTTGAGAAAGCATTTTCAGTTCAGTTCTGAGCCGAATGAAGCGATGTGCACAAGTGAGGCGGTTCTGCTCTCACTGTAAGTTAGTTAAAAGAGATGAACAGGACTTCCGGTTGCGGCTATGCCTAGGTAGGTCGCACGTTCGGCAGCTCCCGCCGGGAACGGACTTTTGGGCTCTTCAGAGAGGCCCCAATGGCAATTGTTCGACGGCTTCCAGTGTGGGAAGGTGACAGCAAGGTCCCCCCCGACATTATATGGATTGGACCAGGAGTGGAGCGGTTTAAAAAGTGATCCTGGTGCAGCGAAAAGTGCGAGGGAGGAAAAGCAAGATGGCAGTAGGTGGAGACCAAGCAGCATGGGCGCAGTGGTCGCAGGAGCAGCAGGAGTTTCTTAAACGCTGCTTTGAGGAGCTGAGGTCAGAAATGCTGGCGCTAATGAAGGCGGCGATTGAGAAGCTTGTGGAGAT
Organism: Scyliorhinus torazame; assembly: GCF_047496885.1. Taxonomy (NCBI): domain Eukaryota; kingdom Metazoa; phylum Chordata; class Chondrichthyes; order Carcharhiniformes; family Scyliorhinidae; genus Scyliorhinus; species Scyliorhinus torazame. The sequence continues at coordinate 27,378,105 of NC_092738.1, forward strand.
CCAGAAGGCCCAAGGGGCGGCAATCCAGGAGGTGTGGCAAAAAGCCTCAGAGAACGAGGACGAGATCTTGGGCCTGGCGGTGAAGGTGGAGGCGCAGCACAAGAGGTGGGCGGAAAAATTCGAGGACCTGGAAAATAGGTCGAGGAGGAAGAATCTTCGGATTCTGGGTCTCCCTGAAGGAGTGGAGGGGGCCGATGCCGGGGCATATACGAGCACGATGCTCAATTTGCTGATGGGCGCGGGAGCTTTCCCGAGGCCCCTGGAGCTGGATGGGGCTCATCGGGTCCTGGCAAGGAGACCCAAAGCCAACGAGCCGCCAAGGGCTGCAGTGGTGAGGTTCCACCGCTTTATGGACCGAGAGTGTGTCCTGCGATGGGCCAAAAAAGAGCGGAGCAGCAGGTGGGAGAACACTGAGATCCGAATTTACCAGGACTGGTGTGCGGAGGTGGCTAAGAAGAGGGCTGGTTTTAACCGGGCTAAGGCGGTGCTCCATCGGAAGGGGGTGAAGTTCGGGATGCTGCAGCCAGCGCGATTGTGGGTCACGTTCCAAGATCGGCACCACTATTTTGAAACGTCTTTTTCCCGCGTTAGGGAAGGATGGGGCCAGGGGGGGGGAACGGGCGATGCTGGAGGGGGGCGCACACTGGCTGCCAAGGGGTGGGGGGATTCTCACACTGGGGGGGTCGATGGAATGGCGGGAGAGGCTGGGATCAGCAGGAGTCAGCTGACTTACGGGAGTGTCATGGGAGGGAGCAAAATGGCTAGATGGGGATCGGGTGGGGGTGGAACTGGGTCGCTGCTGCATTGGCCAAAGGGGAGCTGGAAGTAGGAGAGGTAGTCGGGGCGGGGGTCCGCCGCCTGGGGGACTGGAGGGTGCGGGAGGCGTGGGCACGTGGCTGGACTAGAAAAGGAGATGGCTAGTCGGCGGGGGGGGGGGGGGGGGGGGAGAGCAGCCCCCCGATCCAGCTGTGTGAGGGGCCTGAACGGGACGGTCAAGAGTGCCCAGGTGTTCGCGCACTTAAAGGGACTGATGGCTGACATGGTTATGCTCCAGGAGACACATCTGAAGGTGGCAGATCAGGTTAGGCTGAGAAAGGGATGGGTAGGGCAGGTCTTTCATTCAGGGCTGGATGCGAAGAACAGGGGTTGCAATACTGGTGGGGAAGCGGGTGTCGTTCGAGGCACTGAATATTGTAGTGGATAATGGAGGTCGACATGTGATGGTGAGTGGAAGGTTGCAGGGGGTGCGGGTGGTACTGGTGAACGTATATGCCCCGAATTGGGATGATGCCGGATTTATGAAACGCATGCTCGGTTGGATTCCGGATCTGGAGGTAGGAAGTAGGACTTCAACACGGTGCTGGACCCAGCACTGGACCGTTCTAGGTCCAGGACGGGTAAGAGGCCGGCTGCGGCCAAGGTGCTCAGGGGGTTTATGGACCAGATGGGGGGAGTGGATCCATGGAGGTTTTTGCCAGGCCGCTGGCCAGGGAATTTTCCTTCTTTTCCCACGTCCATAGAGGCTACTCCCAGATAGACTTTTTCATTTTGAGTAGGGCGCTAATCCCGAAAGTGGAGGGAACGGAATATTCGGGCATAGCCATCTCGGACCACGCCCCGCATTGGGTGCAGCTGGAGTTGGGGGAGGAGAGGGACCAGCGCCCGCTGTGGCGCCTTGATGTGGGACTGTTGGCGGATGAGGGGGTGTGCGGGCGGGTGCGGGGGTGTATTGAAAGATATTTGGAGGCCAACGACAACGGGGAGGTGCAGGTGGGGGTAGTCTGGGAGGCGTTGAAGGCGGTGGTCAGGGGAGAGCTAATCTCCATTAGGGCCCACAGGGAGAAGAGAGAGGGGGGGAGAGGGAGAGGTTGGTGGGGGTGATTTTAAGGGTGGACAGGAGGTATGCAGAGGCCCCAGAGGAGGGGCTACTTAGGGAGCGACAGAACCTCCAGACGGAATTCGACCTGTTGACCACGGGGAAAGCAGAGGCACAGTGGAAGAAAGCGTGGGGGGCGACGTATGAGTATGGGGAGAAGGCAAGTCGGATGCTGGCACATCAGCTTCGTAAGAGGGAGGCAGCGAGGGAGACTGGTGGAGTTAAGGATAGAGGGGGGAATACGGTGCGGAGTGCGGTGAGAATAAACGAGGTGTTTAGGGACTTCTATGGGGATCTGTACAGGTCTGAGCCCCCAGCGGGGGAGGAGGGGATGCGACGATTCCCAGAACGGCTGAGGTTCCCGAGGGTGGAGGAGGAGGAGGTGGCTGGTTTGGGGGCACCGATTGGGCTGGAGGAGCTGGCTAAAGGATTGGGGAGCATGCAGGCGGGGAAGGCCCCGGGGCCGGATGGGTTCCCGGTTGAATTCTACAGGAAATACGTGGACCTGCTGGGCCCGTTGCTAGTGAGGACTTTTAATAAGGCGAGGGAGGGGGGGACCTTGCCCCCGACAATGTCCAGGGCGCTGATTTCTTTTATCTTGAAGCGGGACAAGGATCCATTGCAATGTGGGTCGTATAGACCGATCTCGCTCCTCAATGTTGACGCGAAGTTGCTGGCGAAGGTGCTGGCTACGAGAATCGAGGACTGTGTCCCGGAGGTGATTCATGAGGACCAGACGGGATTTGTGAAGGGTAGGCAGCTAAATACAAATGTGCGGAGGCTCCTCAATGTGATTATGATGCCCTCGGTGGAGGGGGAAGCGGAGGTAGTGGCAGCTATGGACGCGGAGAAGGCCTTTGATCGGGTGGAGTGGGAGTATCTTTGGGAAGTGTTGCGGAGGTTTGGGTTCGGGGAGGGGTTCATCAGTTGGGTCAAGCTGCTATATAGAGCCTCAGTGGCGAGTGTGGCTACGAACCGGCAGAGGTCGGAGTACTTTCGGCTGTACCGGGGAACGAGGCAGGGGTGCCCCTTATCCCCCTTGTTGTTTGCACTGGCAATTGAGCCGCTGGCCATGGCACTGAGGGAGTCCAGGAAATGGAGGGGACTGGTCCAGGGGGGAGAGGAACACCGGGTGTCGTTGTATGCTGACGACCTGTTGCTGTATGTGGTGGATCCAGTGGAGGGGATGGCGGAGGTCATGCGGATCCTTAGGGAGTTTGGGGACTTTTCGGGGTATAAACTCAACGTAGGGAAGAGTGAGCTCTTTGTGGTGCATTCAGGGGACCAGGGAAGGGGGATAGATGAGCTAACGCTGAAGAGGGCGGAAAGGAGCTTTCGGTACCTAGAGATCCAAGTAGCTAGGAGTTAAGCTCAATTTGACGCGGTTGGTGGAGCAGATGGAGGAGGATTTTAAAAGATGGGATATGCTGCCACTCTCACTGGCGGGTAGGGTGCAGTCGGTCAAAATGACGGTCCTCCCGAGGTTTCTCTTTGTGTTCCAGTGCCTTCCCATTATGATCCCCAAGGCCTTTTTCAAACGGGTAAGCAGGAGCATCATGGGTTTTGTGTGGGCGAATAAGACCCCGAGGGTGAAGAGAGTGTTTCTGGAGCGTAGCAAGGACATGGGGGGGGGGGGGGGGCTGGCGCTGCCGAATTTGTGTGGCTATTATTGGGCAGCCAATGTGGCCCAATGATGATCCGTAAGTGGGTAATGGAGGGAGAGGGGGCGGCGTAGAAGAGGTTAGAGATGGCGTCCTGTGTGGGCACGAGCCTGAGGGCGCTGGTGATGGCACCGCTGCCGCTCTCGCCGACAAGGTACACCATGAGTCCGGTGGTGGCGGCGACGCTGAAGATCTGGGGGCAGTGGAGGCGACACAGGGGCGAGGTGGGAGCCTCGGTTTGGTCCCCGATTCGGGAGAATCATCGGTTCGACCCGGGAAGGATGGATGGGGGGTTTCGGAGCTGGCATCGGGCAGGGATTAGAAGAATGGGGGACCTGTTCATCGATGGGACGTTTGCGAGCCTAGGGGCGCTGGAGGAGAAGTTTGGGCTACCCCCGGGAAACGCTTTCAGGTACATGCAAGTGAGGTGGCAGGTGAGGGAATTCCCGCTGCTTCCGGCATGTGGGATTCAGGACAGGGTGATTTCGGGTGTATGGGTTGGAGAAGGCAAGGCTTCGGCGATTTACTAGGAGCTGAAGGAAGAGGAGGAGGCCTCGGTGGAGGAGTTAAAGGGCAAGTGGGAGGAGGAGCTTGGGGAGGAGATAGATGAAGGGTCTGTGGGCTGATGCCCTGAGTTGGGTTAATTCTTCCTCCTCTTGCGTCAGGCTCAGCTTAATACAGTTCAAGGTTACTCACAGAGCGCATATGACGGGCGAGTAGGTTCTTTGGAGTGGAGGACAGATGTGGGAGGTGCTCGGGGAGCCCGGCAAATCACGTCCATATGTTCTGGTCGTGCCCGGCACTGGATGTGTTTTGGAGGGGTTTTGCGAGGACTATGTCCAAGGTGGTGAACGCCCGGGCCAAGCCGAGCTGGGGATTGGCATTATTTGGGGTATCAGACGAGTCGGGAGTGCAGGAGGCGAAAGAGGCCGGTATTCTGGCCTTTGCGTCCCTGGTAGCCCGGCGGAGGATTTTGCTACTGGGGAAGGATGCGAAGCCCCCTAGTGTGGAAGCTTGGATCAATGACATGGCAGGGTTCATCAAGCTGGAGAGGATAAAGTTTGCCTTGCGAGGGTCTGTGCAAGGGTTTTCCAGGCGGTGGCAACCGTTCCTAGACTATCTCGCGGAGCGTTAGAGGAAGGTCGGACAGCAGCCCAGGGGCGGAGGGGGTTTCTTTTGGGGTGGCGTTTGGGTGAAGGTGTTTTTTTTTCCCTATTTGGGCTTTTAAATGTTATATGGGGGGTTATTGTATATGGGGGAAATCCAATGTATAATTTCTGATTGTTGTGTTCTTGTTTCTTTCTTTTTGTTGGGGGGGGGGGGTTTGTTGAAAATTTGTTGAAAAATATGAATAAACATTTTTTTTTTAAGAAGAGATGAACAGTCTTTAAAGCAGTGCAGACTTGTCTGAGAACAAGGGCGAGCTGAGACAAGCCAGCTGAAACAGCTTTTGAAGACATACAGCCAGAGTTTCTGCATGGGTCTGACAGGAGTCAGATCGTTTCTGTAAAGCAGTGTCAAGTGACCTCTCTTTCTCAAAGGGCATCTCTGCACAGCAAATATTCCGGAGTGCCAGTGGTATTTAATGGTGGATTGAGAGCTGAGATTCTTTTTCTCCCCCCTTTTGTGTAAGTGGGAATAAAAATAGCAATTAAAGGTATTGTATTCACTGTATTGTTTAAGGGGTAATTGTACACTATTTTCTGGTGTGATATTAAAGATTTTAATACCGTGTTAGTAATAAAGTTTGTTTTAAAATACCATATCCATATTTCTTCGCGTAATCACTCCTGGAGCAAAGTATACTTTCTTCACAGTCTTAGAACATTAAAAAACATATTAGGGTTTCTGTCCAGTATCCCAGCACTGTTGGGGTCTGGTCTGGGATCACAATACATCTGAAAGATGACACCTCCGACAGTGCAGCACTTCCTCAGTACTGCACTGGGGGAGCCAGCCTTGATTATGATCTCAAGTCTCTAGGGTGGGATTTGAACCTACAACTTTTTGACTCAGAGGCAAGAGTGCCACTCTAGGAGGCATGGCTAACAATACAAACAATGTGATCTAGCTGGGGATGGGGGAATGGTATCAGCAACAAGGGTTTGAGGAAGGGGTGAAGACAATGGCTTCAGACTTCCTGATATCAGCTGGAAAAATATGTTTGCCTCATCCAAAACCTGACTTTAGACAAGTAGGCAGATAATGTGTTTGCATTCTTTGGCCATGAGAAATGGTGACAAGATAGAGCTGGCTGACATATGAAAGCTGACCTCCACCTGCAGATTGGCCACCATTCAGCTATTGACGGACGTAGCCTTGACAACAGTCTAGGAGCAGGTCATCCTGCCGACCACGGATTGGCTTAGGCTCCAAAAAGGCCTAAAACATGATTTGTTTTAACAGAAACAAAATCTAAGACCTGGTTCTGCCTTTCTTTTGCAAACAAGTATCACTCAAAAACGTTTAAGTCCAGTCATCACTTTTGTGGTCACTTTCACACATTATTTCTCCTGACAAGGCAATGATATTCAACTTCTTTGGAAGAGAACTAACATACACAACTTTAATTTCAGAGAAGCATTGAGAGCCAGCACTGAGAAGCAGAGGCCGCACAGCAATCTTTCCCTTTGCAATAGTTTGTTTGATAAAGTGAACACCAGCACATGGTTTATTAAGGTGTATAAAATTTCACAACTCTCTGCACCAATATACAATTGCATCAATCATACTCATGTACGATTAAGTTAAAATCCCACTGGCTAACAATTTACAAATCTTACAACACAGACCATTAAATTGGGCCCTTGGCCAAAGAACACTTAATGTGTTTTACTGCAACGTTCATCTTTGTTGATCAACACAGGCTAAAATTCCGTACTTTTAGCAATCAATAACACTCACTAGAGGATGGGAAAGTAATCTGACCCTACCCTTTTAAGGACTGGGTCATATACAATCTGTATCTTGTCCAATATCCAGACCAGCCTTTTGAGAGCTTCCAAATAATTTTATACTGAGAAAGATTTGAAATAGATCAGACAACATGCTTAGCTGTTTCAAAATTTATTATCTCATTTACAAGGATGATACCAGAACTGTGATGTCATAACTTTGAGGAAAGGATGGAGAGGCTCATTATCTTTCCTCCTGAAAAGGGAAGGCTGTAGAGGTCTTTAAAATTCTGAAATAACTTGATCGAATGGATAGAGAGAGAATGTTTCCTCTTGTGGGAAGAGCAAAACTAGAGGCCATCAATCTAGGATAGTCACCAAAGAAAAATCCGAGAAGGAATTCAGGGGGAACTTCAAAAAGTGGTGAGAAAGTGGAACTAACTACCAGAGGGAGTGTTTGAGGAGAACAGTGTAATGATGATCTTTATTATTGTCACAAGTAGGCTTACATTAACACTGCAATGAAGTTACTGTGAAAATCCCCTCGTCGCCACATTCAGGTGCCTGTTCGGTTACACAGAGGGAAAATTCAGAATGTCCAAATTACCTAACAGCACGACTTTCAGGACTTGTGGAAGGAAACCAGAGCACCTGGAGGAAACCCACGCAGACACGGGGAGAACGTGCAGACTCCGCGCAGACAGTGACCCAAACCGGGAATCGAACCTGGGACCCTGGCGCTGTGAAACAACAGTGGTAACCACTGTGCTGCCATGCTGCCCATCAGATGCATTGAAGGGGGGAGCTGAATAAACACGAGGGAGGAAGGAATCAAATGATATGCTGATTGGGTTAGAAATGAGGAAGGACGAGAGGAGACTCGAGTGGAGTATACACACCTGTATGGACTGTTTAGACAAAATGGTCTATTTTTGTGCTTTATATTCTATGCCACCTCTGGCCTCAGGTAGGTTGGCAATCTGCCCATGTCTTTTTACCATTCCTGGAATAATCACATTGCATAATTCACAAGGGAATTCATCCGCTTTGAGTTTTCTCTGGTGAAAGTGCTTTGACGCTTTAGCTCTCCTTTGTACCACATTCAGCCTGCTCAGCTAAATCCAAGGGCTCATCATACCCTGCAATCCTCATAATATAACCTGGTAGCCATTTCATGGTCTGCCTTCCATCAGGTGGGGCCCCTCTGCTTTTGGATTCTGCCTCAATAGAGCTTAACCTGCCAAAGGCCCTGTTTGCTGCTCATTTGGGTAGTTTAAGAGACAATCTTGAAAAGTATTTTCAAAATTCCCATGGGCGGCACGGTAGCACAGTGGTTAGCACTGTTGCTTCACAGCGCCAGGGACCCGGGTTCGATTCCTGGCTTGGGTCACTGTCTGTGCGGAGTCTGCACATTCTCCCTGTGTCTGCGTGGTTTTCCTTCAGGTGCTCCTGTTTCCTCCCACAAGTCCCGAAAGACGTGCTGTTAGGTGAATTGGACATTCTGAATTCTCCCTCTGTGACCCGAACAGGCGCCGGAATGTGGTGACTGGGGGATTTTCACAGTAACTTCATTGCAGTGTTAATGTAAGTCTACTTGTGACAATAATAAAGTATCCTTCCAAGTTATAGTTAAAGATTTTGTTTTTAAATACAATTTATACATTCATCATAAGCAAGAGTCCAAAAACTCTTAATTGCCCAGCATACTATTAACTGAGATGGTTTGGAGAGTCTCACTACCAACGGTTCCAACAGTTTACTCCTCCTGATAGAATTCCTTTTCTTATTATTTTTCATGAAGTAATACTGAATTGAATCCAAAATGATTCTGATACTTCAAATCACTTTTTCCACACCAGTTTCCAGTGCTGGCAAATTCACTGCAGTTCAGCCCCATGAAGTGAGTGGGAACAGGGAAAGGCAGCAAGAAAATGCAGACTTCCTGCAGTGTGATTCTTCAATACATGACAACCACAGCTTTATACATGATGGCAGAGCCACTGGTTATGCTGCCTGCTGGCCAACTGTGACCCCTCAAAGCCTCTTGTGGCTTTCTGACAGTGCTGTTTCCAGTCTCACTTGTTTGTTTTATTATTCTTGCACGAGGTATGGGCTTCGCTGGCTTGGCCAGCATTTACAGCCCATCCCTAATTGCCCTTGAGACGGTGATGGTAAGCCGCCTTCTTGAACCGCTGCAGTCCGTGGTGTGCAGGTACACCCCACATGCTGTTAGGGAGGGAGTTCCAGGATTTTGACCCAGCGACAGTGAAGGAACGGCGATATATTTCCAAGTCAGGATGGTGAGTGACTTGGAGGGGAACCTCCAGGTGGTGGAGTTCCCATGTATCTGCTGCTCCTTCTAGACGGTAGTGGCCGTGGGTTTGGAAGGTGCTGCCTCAGGAGCCTCGGTGAGTTGCTGCAGTGAACCTTGTAGACGGTACCCTTGGCTGCCACTGTGCGTTAGTGGTGGAGGGAGGGAGTGTTTGTGGATGGGGTGCCAATAAAATGAGACTGCTTTGTCCTGGATGGTGTTGAGCTTCTTGAGTGTTGTTGGAGCTGCACTCATCCAGGCAAGCGGAGAGTATTCCATCACACTCCTGACTTGTGCCTTGTAGATGGTGGGACAGGCTTTGGTGGGGGGGGGGGGGGGGGGGGTCAGGGGGTGAGTTACTCACCGCGGAATTCCCAACGTCCGACTTGATCCTACAGCCACAGTTTTTATATAACTGGTTCAGTTAAATGTATGGTCTGATGGATTGCTGTTACTAAGATTACACAGAATAATGGAAATGTTACAGTGCAGAAGGAGGCCATTCAGCCAATCATGTTTGCAACTGCTCTCCAAACGAGCATTATGACTTCATAGTATCTACAGTGCAGAAGGAGGCCACTCGGCCCATCAAGTCCGCACCGGCTCTTTGAAAGAGCACCCTACCCAAGCCCACACCTCCACCCCATCCCCATAACCCAGTAACCCCACCCAACACTTAGTGCCATTCCCCTGCCTTTTCCCCATTGTTGCTCGTTTTAGCCTCAGTTTAATTGCTCTTGTTCTATCACCTTTGCTCTTGAGTCGCCAGGTATCTTTCTGATACCGCCACGTGGTTCAAGTCCGAGTAATGATCAATTATCCAACACACCGCTTATTCAGAGTTAAATCAACGCACATTTATTATATGCAGTAATCAATACTTATACATTAATTCTACTTCTAAGCTACTTCCTACAACTAACAGGCCAATACTTAACTTTGGAAATGGCCCACCAGGTCAGGGAAACGAATGGCCTTTCGTATGGGTTCTGAGCCTGCGGGATTCGAAGCTGGTACAGGTCGATAGCCAGGAGCGCCTATCTAGTAGCGAGCGTTGAAGTAAGATTTACGATTTTAGCGGCTGTTGCAGAAGGCAGCAGGGGTTGCAGCAGGGTCGATTTGAACTTGGACTCTATTCTTATAGTCCCCAGGGGCTTCCCGCCTTTCGGGGCGGACCCTGTACCTGGTTCCAAGTGATTGGACTTCGTCCGAATCACTTGTTTCGATATTCTCCAATGCTGGAGCGATTCCTTGATCAATGGGCCGTTTTGGGGTGGTCGTTCACCTCTCTTTGTGTAGGCTCCTGCTGGCGCCGAAAAGTCTGGGTTGGCTTTGTGTCTAATATGTTGCACATTGTTCCCGGGGATTGCTACTTAATATTCAGATGGCTGGTGTGTTGTTATGCTGATGGCTGCAGGTATCGATTCTGTCTGGCCTCCCCAGAGGCGAATACAGTTTTACCTGCAGCTGCCTGTTTGAGTCCTGTTGGCTGATTTTCCAATCAGCCTCTTCCGTTCGCCATTTTTAAATCGGGGTTTGGCCATTCTAATCGGGAGATAGCCATTTTAACTGGCTACACCATTACCTTGCACATTCAAATAATTATCTCATGCCCTCTTGAATGCCTTGATTGAACTTGCCTCCACCACACTTCCATGCAGCGCATTCCAGACCCCAACCACCCATAAGAAAAATCTTTTTCACACATCACATTTGAATCTCTATATCTGTGCCCTCTTGTTCGCAATATATTTGGTAGCATATCTGAACCATTGTGCTATAGCAAAGATCTCACTTGATTCACAGTCCAACCCGTTCAGATTCTCACCACTGACTTGGTGATAAAGATAGGCAGGTGATATTGATACAGGGATCTAGGTATTTATGTATATAACCATCTAAATAGCTGTAATTACATGGATAGATTGGAGATGTTGGGACTGTTCTTGGAGAAAAAGTTTGGGAAGGAGACTTATTCAAAATGATGAAAGATCTGGACAGATAGGGAGAAACTGTTCCCATTAACAGACGGTTGGAGAACCAGTGGACACTGATTTAATATGAATGATAAAAGAACTAACATGAAGGGGAAAATCATTGAGTGATTCGAATCTGGAATGCACAGCCTGACAGTGTAGGGAGGCATTCAAAGGGGAAATGCATCATTATCTGAAGAGAAATAAATTGTGGGACTATGGAGTCGGAGGAGGTGAGTTGCTCTTGCAGAGAGCAACATGGACTCAATGGCCTCCTTCTGTGCTATGCTGCTCTATAAAAAGATATGCATATACTATACAAAATGTACTATATTATGTAAATAAAACAATCTGCCATGTTTTGTCCATCACATTTAATGTGTCGGTCTCAAATGCAAATGACAATTAGAGTGAATGTCTTTGAGCTATGATTGTTTTCGGTGTTAAACACACTGTTAGATACTTAATAACTCACAACCTATCCTTGCCCCAAACTGACATGATCAGCAGTAGTGTACTTATATACAAATTCTAAGTCAATCCAAATCAGAAAATATTTACCTAAATGATATGCAATACATACACTGCAGTGCAGCGAATTGTTCTGGAGTTCAGTAGCACTGAGGGGATATCATGTCCCCATTCACTGGAAGAGAACCCTAGGAGCGTTGTTGCAATGGGGAAGGGGCTTTGGCAGTACTGAGTGGACCTGGAGTTTGGTAGATCGAGATTGGGTATCTTGGGATTTGGTAGCACAGGCATCCAAGTGTACAGCAGCGCGGCACAATAGAGGACCTTTCAGCAGTAAGAAAGTGATCTGGGCTGTAAAAGCACCAGAGAGTAAAAAGTCTGCTATGACTAAACGGTGTGGCATCACTGGAAGAGCTGGACAGAGAACCCTGGACCCGTGTATCCTCAGACCCAAGAACTCTTTTCTCTCCGTAGCTGCCACCTGACCTGCTGAATGCTTCCTGCTTTTGTTTTAGATTTCCAGCAACTACCATTTTTTTTTTAAACTTCAACTCGGCTTCATGTTCAGTTTTTGTTCGTGGTGCAAGAAACACAACTGAAGTGATCCTGCATGGTTCTAGGGTCCAACGTTTGTTAGTTTAACCATGGCATTAACATATTTTATGAAGGAGGATGTCGTACACACTGTTAAAATGGGTAACATGATGGCAGCACGGTGGCGCAGTGGGTTAGCACTGCTGCCTCACGGCACCGAGGTCCCAGATTCGATCCTGGCTCTTGGTCACTGTCCGTGTGGAGTTTGCACATTCTCCCCATGTTTGTGCAGGCTAGGTGGATTGGCCACGCTAAATTGCCCCTTAATTGGAAAAATGAATTGGGTACTCTAAATTTTTTTTTTTAAATGGGTAACATGACATCGTTCGGAGTTAGAAATGGAAGGTGCACTTTTAATACTGGGAAGGAGAGGGTGCTACATAGGGAAGGTTGTCACAAACAGTTGCAACAAAAATCAGGGCCAAAAATTATAAGTGAAAATTGTAACGGGGGGCATATTATTAAAGGGGAGTGTTACAAACGGAGAAAGTGCTGTTCAGGAAAAAGGCATTATTCAAAGACAAGTGTTATAAGAAGGATGATAAAATGTTACAAAAGGGAGAGCATATTTCATAGTATCCACTTATTCTTACTAGCAGCATTGTTGGAAATCCGTCTCCCAAACAAGGTCAGTTAATCATTCCTCAAAACTGTACACTGCGACAATGGATGAGGTGCAGTTATGGCTGCCTTCCTTCGAATTGCTAATATGCCGGATTCTTAGCTCAGCTGGGCCCTCTGGTGGAGTTAAGATACGGGTCTCTTCCTCACAGCATGCAACCAGGCAGGAGGGAAAAACTGAAGGCAGAAACCTTTCCACACACTTCTTTCATGACTTTCACAGCCACCGGACTTCTCAAAGCACTTTGCAGCCCAGGAGGTAAATTTGATGTGTGGTTATTCTAGTAACATAGGAAATGCAGCAGTCAATTTTCACACAGCAAGATCCCACAAACACCAATGGAAATGACACCATTTGTTTGAGTGATGTTGCTGAGGGGTAAAATATTGGCCAGGACACCAAGAATTACTCCTATGCTCTCATTTTAAATGATGTGGAGATGCCGGCGTTGGACTGGGGTGAGCAGTACGAAGTCTTACAACACCAGGTTAAAGTCCAACAGGTTTGTTTCGATGTCACTAGCTTTCGGAGCGCTGCTCCTTCCTCAGGTGAATCCTCAGAATTCCCCCGAGGAAGGAGCAGCGCTCCGAAAGCTAGTGACATCGAAACAAACCTGTTGGACTTTAACCTGGTGTTGTAAGACTTCGTACTGTGCTCATTTTAAATAGTGACCATGGGATATTTTACATCCACCCAGGAGGGTAGACAGGACCTTGGTTTAAGCTCTCATCCGAAAGGCAGCAGCTCGGACAGCACTGCACAGGAGTGTCAGCCTTGATTTTGGTGCTGTCTCTGGAGTGGGACTTGAACCAAGAACCTTGTGACTAAGAGGGAAGAGTGCTACCAACCGAGACGTACTGGATACCCATAATCCTGGAGTATGACAGCTTCTAGAATTAAACAGCAACAGCCTATCACATCTGCTTGACAGTAAGCACCCCTAATTCGGAGGCTTGAAATCGTGTGACACGAGAAACCAGCACAACTGACACGAAAGAAACCTACTGCACTAGTTAGCGATATTTATCTGAAGTAAGTGTCATTTTTCTTGAGATCTTATTTCATTCCTGATTCAGTTTAGGTTCAGTAACATGAAACAACCAGTGCATATTTAGCACTCATCATTTTTGAACATGAACACACGTCCAAAGATGTTAAGGTGGATTGGCTATGCTAAACTACCCCTTAGTGTACAAAGATCGGCAGGTTAGGTGGATTGGGCATGCTAAATTACCCTAGTGTACAAAGATCTGCAGGTTAGGTGGATTGGGCATGTTAAATTACTCCTTAGTGTACAAAGATCTGCAGGTTAGGTGGATTGGCCGTGCTAAATTACCCCTTAGCATCCACCGATGTGGTTAGGTGGATTGGGCATGTTAATAAATTGTCCATTTATGTTCAAAAGATGTGCAGGTTAGGTGGATTGGCCATATAAAATGCCCCTTAGTGTCCAAAGATGTGGTTAGGTGGATTGGCCATGTTAAAAAATTGCCCATTAATGTTCAAAAGATGTGCAGGTATAATGTGCCGATTAGGTGGATTGGGCATGTTGAAAAATTGCCCCTTAATGTCCAGATGTGCAGGTTAGGTGGATTGGTTATGCTAAAATTGTCAGTGTCCAAAGATGTGCAGGTTAGGTAGTTAGAGATAGGGTGATGAGTAGACCTAGGTAGGGCGCTGTTTCAGTGGGTTGGTGCAGACTTGATGGGCCGACTGGCCTCCTGTACTGTAGCGATTCTATAATTATGCAATCACTGTGCTAGTCAGCACATTGTCCCTCTCCGCCCCATCATTGGTAGCTGCACCTTCAATCGTCTAAGACTCTGGAATTCCCCTTCCGAAGCCCCTCTCCTTAAAACTTCATGTTGGATTTTGGTCAGCGGAGTGTCACAAAGTTCATTTGTCTGTGATTCTGCTGCCGTTTGCTACAAATTCAAATTTATGTGGCTGTAGACAGAGGAAACTCTCAAGTGTGTAGCCATGGACCTGGTTTAAAAAGGACATTCTAAAATCTGGTAAACAAATCAAAGTGACCCATTTCAGTGATTTTGTGATGCTGCTGGGCAGCTGAACTTTCACTCCACTCTAGTCAGGTGAGTTAACCACCCAATCCATATTTTTCCCAGATAGAGCAATTTTGATCCAATGGTTTTATATTTTTGCCGATACCAATAACTTTTGTTATCAGGACTCGAGTGAAACTCCCAGTGTTGCTTTACCAAATCTCTGTACTTAATTGTTGTGTAGTGTGCAAGAATAAAGCTTTTGAACAGTTGAGGGTAAATAAACAGAACACAGAATGAAGGCGAGTGGCTTAGATTTGAAATGCACTGCCTGATGGGATAGTGGACACAGATTCAGGATGGTGCACACAGATTCAATAAGTCTTCAAAAAGGATGGTGCACACAGATTCAATAAGTCTTCAAAAAGGGAATTGAATAAGTATTCTGATGTGAAACAAAAGCAAAGCTATGGCAAAAGAGCAAGTGGGATGGGCGTAACAGGACTGCTCTTCAAAAGAGCCAGCAGACTCATGGGCTGAATGGCCTCCTGTACCGTACATTTTTTTTTAATACACATTGCAAGCGGTGTGATGTACTGATGGGCCAGGCATTGTGTACACAACACAGGTTTGGGAGCGTGCCTGGTCTCAGCAGGTGAAAGTGTGGGGAAAATGCCTAATGCATCGACATCAGATTGTGAAAACCCTTCCTGCCACAATCTGTCTCGAGTACTTTACAGTGGGTTCAACTAATAGCCCACGGTCCAGATAATGTATTTTTAATTTGATGAGAAAACACAAAAGTATGACAATTCCTCTGCAACCGCAACTTTGCAATCGAGTCAGCACATACTAAACATTCCTCAGATGAAGATTAATTTGTGCGATGTTCGCCTCTAGTGGGAAGATCGGGTTTAAAATCATGTAAAACTGTTACTGTACAGTGATTAGTTGTATTTTGCTTTATAATTGTGAGCTTTTCTAGACCAGCATACATACTAAATTCACTTTCTTGCATAGGTTTTCTGTTGAGCTTTCAATTTGAACAAACCTTTTAACGGAGAATGTTGGCAGTCAGCATTTCATGACCCTTGTTGGACAGTTCAGAAAAAATGAAGTGGGTTAAAAGACTGCTGCAATTTTCTATTAAACATGCATTTGGAGTTTCCCTGGCAGCTAGACATTTGGTCATTGTCCTGAATAGGACTCTATCTTGTCAGATACTGTTCTGACATGAAGCTGGTGCACAATTCACTTAGAAAAAGCTGCAGTTCTGCATGTGGACCTGCCCAGGGGCCCATTCAACTGCTTCCAACATTTCAATCCCTGCAGCACTGGCAATCAGACTACAAATCCATGAATGGTGGATACTGCCAAGATGCCAAGCGCTTCATCAGTCAGCATCATGGTGTGCTCTGCCCAAATGCAGGTCCAAGGCTCTCAGCCTTTTCCATGTCTTTCTATCCTGTGTATTTTCCAATAACTTCTTTCCATTTTCAAGCCATCCAGTATTAATGTCCTCGTTACCCCCTCCCCATGACATCTTTTACTAGCCATTTCCTCTCAAGATGTGCCTAGCCAGTGTCTCTGCCTTTTCCCAATTACATTCATCAAATCTATTTGAGAGTGCGCTTGCCTCAGCGCTGCAGGTTACTTTCAGAATGACCGATTCTTCCCATCCTCCTCCCAATCCAGACAGCAGACTGGTGAGACTTAATGCAGCCAATAATGTTCACCCAATGACATTTGTACAATTAGTCCAATTGCCCATGCATCAAAAAGATGAGTTGAGGATTGTATAACTTTTGGCTAAGATGAGCGTGAGGTCAGGTGTAATGTCTGGATCTGGTATGTCTCTCTTGTGGGGATCATGGATTCAATTTGAATTGATTTTTGGAGCAGGCAAGAAGCTGGATTAGGGGTTTGCCCCCATCCACACGCTCTGGCTTCGAACTCTGAAAGTAATAAAATAAGTGGATGAGAAGGCTCAGAACTACATCAGATAAAGGACATGTAGTTTCGATTTCAGGGACAAAAGGAGCAATGGGCATAAAATTAATGAGCAAAGTTCTGTGGAAGGGTCACATGAACTTGAAACATAACTTTCTCTCTCCACTGATGCTGGATAAACTCCGGTTTGGCAGCAGTTTTTATTTCAGTTTTGAGTTTTGCAGATTTTGGAAAGCATTCAATCGGGTTTACATGAAGGTGGTCAGTGCTGAAAGACATCTGAATAAACGATATGACGACTCACCAAAATCTACATGGGGCAAACAACAAATGACGAGTTGGAACAATGTGCAATTGGAAGAAAATCAGTGATATTGCTTAGTCCTCTTCAATGTCTGCAGAGACGGTGATTGGAGGATGTGCGCGCAAATGATATCAGCTAGATTTGCAGCTGATAAAACTGCTTTATCAGTACTGCTTTATCAGTACTGCACCATCAACTCAAATTTAGATTTAAAGTGTAGATTTGTAAAGAGAAGCTGTTTCACAAATTTAACAAAATTTTGGAATTGACTGGATAATAAGAATGATGTAGTGCAACAAAGGATATATTATTAAAGCAAAGGAAGACATACTGGGCAAAATTGACCACTGATATGAAACTACCCTTAAAGGATAACTAGACAAAGCCAAGAGGATTTTTAAAAGACAAATTCTGCAGCATGGAGAGAGAGAAAAAGAGTATTTCCCACTGGTTGGAGAATTAGTGATGAACGGTCATGAATTTAAAATGGCCTACAAGAGGTTAAGAGAAATTCTTATATACTTGAGAGAGTAGTGGCAGGCTAACTACAGCTGCAATGTCTCAATTTCGGTTAAGTGCCTCAAACAATTCCTTCTGATGAGCATAAACATTATCTCTCCTTAAAATGACAAAAATTCACATTGCTCTGAATTAAAAGTCTCAAAATGAATAGCAAAATAGAATTGCTAGAGCAGAAAGTACCCAGCTGTGCCACACTAATATTACCAGTTTGCTGCCAACAGCACCTCCAGGGCCAGTATCTGGCTAAAATACATGAACAAGGAAGCTTTGCTGCTTGCAAAGGCCATGTGCAAATAGGTAGTTACTGTCCAGTTTGGGTACAAACACAAATGGAAGCATTACAATGAGCAACATCATCTTTCAATGGTAGGAACCATATTATCAGAATCACCCAAAACCAGCTTTAACAATCAGAAGTCATTGCAGCAGTGATGGGGAAGTGACAGTGGACATAAAACAAGACAAACCAAGTGCAGGATTAATATTCAGTTATTTATTTAATCCCCACAGTGACCCAAAACAAATCATGGTATTACACTGAGCTCCTATCTCACACAAACACAAATTCATTGACGGCAAGGGCTAGCACAACAAGAGTCCTTATACCAGCTTTGTATGCAAGCTGCATACTTCTTTTTTGTTAAGTAAAAAGGTTGGGGCAGTATTTTCAAATGTCAACAGAACGAGCGCCATTCTTTTGTAAGACACAAACAAAATCAGGCAGAACCACACAATTAATTTTGTCACAATATAAATCTCATCAATTCAGCCTGCATCCACAAGTGCGCTTACAATCCTGCAAATCACATCAGCAAAAGTGAAAGTTTGCCCTTCCCCCTAAAACCAAAAAAAAAAAAATCTCAGTTCAGAATGCAGAGAAAATGGACGCGGACTCTGAACTGGTCTGGTGCCAATGGTTACTTGGCCCAATCTTCACATAGGGCGAGAGGATATTTTTTATTCAAAAGTTGCCCAATCTTGTGGCAATTTACAAATCATTTGGAATAGTCTTGGATAATTAATAATAGTTTGCAATGTATGTTTCAGTTTATCCTGAGCTGTTTTGAGTCTACTGAAAACTCTACTGGAGAAAAGACCACCCAAATTTGCAGCATTTTATTTCCTTTATAACCACAATAGATATTTGGGAAAACTGGCAACATTTCATAAAACAGGATACAAAAAAGGTGGAAACTAACTTCTAATAATCTATACAGTTTAAAATGCGTTCAGGACCCCCCCCCCCCCCCCCCCCCCACCCCCCCCCCCCACACCCCCAACAATCTCCAGGTCTGATCAATCAGTCCCAAGTGGCTATAATGCTGTCTCAATGAACAGTATCAGCTGACAGTTGGGTGACTGTACCAACACTTGAGGCAACCTATTGCAAACAAATGAAGCTTGGGGTTTGAGTCGACCGGGAAGAATATAAATTTTACAGATACCTTTCAATATTCAGTACCAATTACTTTCACGTCAGTATGCTCTCATTTGGATAGAAAATATAAAACCATACAAATAGCACAAAGTTTTTTTTTTTTGTTTTTATTTTTTGGAAGTAGTCTGCAGTCATAAATGCGAGTCCTGTGGTCCTCCCTCAGTGTAAGAATATAGGAGCTGGTGAAAAGGTCCCACGAGCTGCACACTAAACAGCGCTGGGGGATGGGGCTCGCTGTCAGGTACAGACAACTATGTCAAAGGTCAGGTCAGTTCTGGGGTTACAGGTTACAAGAGGTCAATCTCCAGCTTCATTCTCCTCATTGGTGCTGCCAGTGGTGGCACTGAGTGCAGATTGGGAAGCCTGGAGACGGAAAACATACAGGTGTATTAAAATATTGCTTTGACCAACACATTCCATTAATCACCACGCGCCAAACCTTTTGAGGAGCCAGACTCTTTTTTTAAATAAATTTAGAGTACCCAATTATTTTTTCCAATTAAGGGGCAATTTAGCGTGGCCAATCCACCTACCCTGCACATCTTTGGGTTGTGGGGGTGAGACCCACGCAGACACGGGGAGAATGTGCAAACTCCACACGGACAGTGATCCAGGGCCAGGATTCGAACCCGGGTCCTCAGCGCCGTAGGCAGCAATGCTAACCACTATGCCACCGTGCTGCCCAGTGGAGCCAGACTCTTAAGCGCACGTCCTCGATCAGGAAATGAGGGGTATCAGTTACTTTGCTGGCTACAAAGAGAAAATCCCAAATGCGCTAAAATTAACTTGCTAATAGCAACACCTTGATATAAACATATTTCAAAAAGTGGCTGTGGCTCATTTGAATGTTTGTTACATTTGTTACTGGGCTAATTGGTCTGAAAACTTTCCAGTATGCTGTGGGGGTCAGAGAGCAGAAGACAATGACCGTGTTTCCCTACCATGGAAAGAATTAATAGAATCGGGGGGCACGGTAGCACAGTGGTTAGCATTGTTATTTCACAGCTCCAGGGTCCCAGGTTCGATTCCCGGCTTGGGTCACTGTCTGTGCGGAGTCTGCACGTTCTCCCCGTGTCGGTGTAGGTTTTCTCCGGGTGCTCCGGTTTCCTCCCACAGTCCAAAGATGTGCAGGTTAGGTGGATTGGCCATGTTAAATTGGCCCTTAGTGACCAAAGATGTGCAGGTTAGGTGGATTGGCCATGTTAAATTGGCCCTTAGTGTCCAAAAAAAAAAAAAGGGTTGGGTTGGGTGGGGTTACAGGAATTGGGGTGTGGGCTTGGGTGGGGTGTGGGCTTGGGTGGGGTGCTCTTTCCAAGAGACGGTGCAGACTCGATGGGCCGAATGGCCCCCTTCTGCGCTGTAAATTCTATGCTTTCAGTGATGCATGAAAGGTACCTTGTGCTGTCACACTGCAATTCTTAAATACCTTGCAAAACATACAAAGTAATAGTTCTTCAGTCCATTCAGAGATTTGCACCAGGTGGAATACTCCACATCTGGAGGCTAATAGATCACACTTCCATTTTCAATCTTGAGAGACTGCAATGGGGATGTGACATGCTTTATACATAATGTTGTTAGCATTTACCAAATATTTGCTTCATATTTCCACTCAATGAAAAAACAATTACAAATTATAAAGCCTGCCTGAACTCGGATGTGTGTACAGGCTTCACCTGCCTGAAGGTGTGCAATATGACAAGACTACACTGACCTCGTAAGCAGATTAATACGATCATGCCACTAAGAAAAAAAGTCTATAAATCTGCAAACTTTAAAACCCCCATAAGGAAAGATTGAGTAGAAGACACAGAAACAAGATCCAATGACAGCTTTGCTGCAGTCAGTGAATTTTAAGGGAAAGATTGGACAAGTAGTTTCTGGACAGTTCGCTCCATTGTGAAAACACACTACTTACCACCTTCTTCTTCTTCCTCCTCTTTTGGTTCCTTCGGCTAACAGAACTTTGAAGTAGGGCCTGAAAAAGGACAAGAAAGGAAAACAACTTCAATGTGCACCACATGGGTAGAAAGGCAAAATATGAAAACTATACAATTGTGTTTGTTCATCAAAAATCCTTTAAGAGCAGAGTGGTCATACGCAAGAACAGCTAAGAAACATTTATTGGAATATTAAAGAGGGAGATTCATGGTTTAATGTGTATGCAGTCACCCACAAGACTCAATAGAAGTGATAGATTTGACTTGCAGACAGTTAGGTTTGATATCAAACACTTGTTCGTTTTTTTTTTGCTTTTTTTTTTTAAAAAGCACCTAGCTTGGAAATGAGTTGAGCTTTATGAAATAGTATTGAGACACTCCAAAACAGATAGCTTAAAGAACAAATCTGAAAATTCCCATGGAAACTTTCTAAATGTGCTTTTTAAAAATATTCTGTCATGGGATGTGGGAGTGTTGCTGGTTAGGCCAATATTTTCATTGCCCTTGAGAAGGTAGTAGCGAGCTGACTTCTTGAGCTGCTACAGTCCATGTAGTGTAGGTACATATTTCAGTTTAGGAGTGCTGGCTGTGATTTGCTGATCATGGTCTTCCAAAAACAAAAGTAATGCTATTAACAGACCAGTTAACACTTTGTTGACACATAACATTTGGCATAATTCCCACAGACTGCTCAAGATTTGGGGTGTTGCCAGACTGGGTGCTCTAAAACAAACAGAAAACGCTGGAGATACTCAACAGGTCAGGGCAGTGAAAAGAGTTAGCGTTGCTGAAAATCTAACTTTTGTTTCTCTCCCCAGAGGCTGCCCTGACCAGAGTACTTCCAGCATTTTCTACTTTGCTTTCAGAATTTTTGCATCCATAGTATTTTGCTTGGGCATTCAGGAATTCTAATTGGGAACGGCAAGACAGCAGGTCACATTGCAAGAGCGTGCAAAACCTCCTAAAATCTCTTCGAATTAAAGGACCAAGCCAGTGCACCCATGTTAGGTTGTGTGCTTCAAGATTAACAAGAGGAGGTGCAAAACCATGGCATTAAAACTCGATAACAAAGAGTTTGATGAAACTAAGGAACAATGAACTATCCGGCCCGGACCAAAACTGGGGGGGGGGAAAGAGATGAGAGAGAACCAACCAAAACTTATAAAACAGTTTGTACTATTTTGTAATCTGTGTTTGATTACAGAAGGAATTGAAAACGAGGGTCAGCATTAAAGGAGCTTCTTTATACGACTTACCTTTAGGTCAGGGTCCTTCACATCCAATTCTGATTTGTAGAGCTCATTTTCAAATGTCCCACTGGTGATTCTCATTGGACCATTGGGCATGAGTAACACGGTAAACTTAAACTGAGCCACATACTCTCCTGGGAAAGCACAAAGAAGATACCAGGTAAAGAAAGAGCATCATTTCGAATTCAGATTGCAAGTGAAAGGTACAATGTCACATCAGCCTTAATAGAGTGCTAAATATCCCCAATACTTCAATCAACCAAAAATATAATCTAGTCACTCGTGTTGAAACAAAATTTCAAAATAGGCATGTGGGGGAGGGGGTGTTAAGAGAGGAGTCTGCATTGAACAACCTGTTCATTCACTGAAAGGTCCCACACACACACAAATAACAGTCACCCACACGAGGCATGAAAAGGTGCCCAAGCACTTGTAGAACCTCAGCCAGCAGGTTGTGGTTGTGGTTGGGGGAGGGGGGGGGGGGGGGGGAAATCTGGAGGAGGGGGAAAAGAAATAGCCTCAAGACACTCAGTGCTAGTGGTCAGCAGCTTGTGGGGAAAATAAGCTTCTTACGGTTTGCAAGATAATATATTTAGTTCCCTCGCCCAAATCATTAATGCAGGTTGGAGGAGTTCAAGAAAGCAATTAGTAGACAAAGAGGGGGTACGAGACAGCTCTGGTAAAAGTAGGGGAAAAATCCCAAGATATTCTATAAATAGATCAATGGGAAGAGGATAACAAGGAAAAAGAGTACAGCCCATTCGGGAACAATGGGTAAATCTGTGGGTGGAGCCAGAGGACATTGGTAGGGTATTGAATGAATACTTCATGTCTGAGGAGGTAGATATAGAACTCTGGGAGAGAGACTAGAGGTTCTTGAGCAAATTGTCATAGGGAGTGACAAGGTATTGTGGAGGTGTTGGCAGGCTTAAAGTGGACAAATCTCCAGGTCCGCTTGAATCATGTCCCAGGATGCTGTGGGAAGTGAGGAAGGAGATTACAGGGGCTCTGACCCAAATTTTTAATTCCTCCCTGGCCACGGGGGAGATGCCTTAAGACTGGAGAACAGCTAATGTGGTCCCACTATTTAAGAAAGATTGTAGAGATATGCCAGGGAACTACAGACCAGTAAGTCTCATGTCAGTGGTCAGGAAACTATTGGAAAAACTTCTGAAGGAGAGAATCGATCTCCACTTGGAGAGGCACAGTTTGATCAGAAATAGTCAGCATAGCTGATAGGTCATGCCTAACAAATTTGATTGAATTTTGAGGAGGTGACCAGGTATGTCGATGAGGATAGTGAGTTAATGTTTACATGGATTTCAGCAAAGCCTTTGACAAGGCCCCACATGGGTGACTTATAAAGAAGGCAAATGCACACACGATACAGGGCGACTTGAAAAGATGGATTCATAATTGGCTTAGCTGTAGGACACAGAGGGTGATGACAGACAGCTGCTTTAGTAACTGGAGACCAGTGGCGTACCGCAGGGATCAGTGTTGGGCCCCCTATTTGCCATTTATATAAACGACATGAAAGGGCAGCACGGTGGTACAGCGGGTTAGCACTGCTGCCTCACGGCGCTGAGGTCCCAGGTTCGATCCCGGCTCTGGGTCACTGTCCATGTGGAGTTTGCACATTCTCCCCATGTTTGCGTGGGTTTCGCCCCCACAACCCAAAGATGTGCAGGGTAGGTGGATTGGCCACGCTAAATTGCCCCTAAATTGGAGAAAAATGAATTGGGTACTCTATATTTTTTTTAAAATAAATAAATAAATGACATGAATGACTGTGTGTGTTTGGAAGGGGGGGGGGGGGGGCTGTGCGGATGACACAAAGATTGGCCGGGTGGTTAACAGTGAGGTGTTTTTTTTTTTTTTTTTTAATGTAGAGTACCCATTCTCTTTCTCTCTCCTCCCCCCCCCCCCCCCCCCCCAATTAAGGGGCAATTTAGCGTGACCAATCAACATAGCCGCCTGCAAATCTTTGGATTGTGGGGGTGAGACCCACACAAACACAGGGAGAATGCGCAAACTCCACACGGACAGTGACCCGGGGCTGGGATCGAGCCCAGGTCCTCAGCACCATGAGGCAACAGTGCTAACCACTGCACCACCGTGCCGGTTAACAGTGGGGTTGAGTGCCTTGGGTTACAGGAATACATAGATGGGATGGTCAAGTGGGCGGATAAGTGGCAGATGGAATTTAACCCTGAAAGGCGTGAGGTGATACATTTTGGAAGGAGTAATTTAACAAGGAAATATGCTACGAAAGCTGACACGGGGAAGTCCGAAGAACAAAGGGACCATGGTGTGTTTGTCCACAGATCTCGGAAGGCAGATTGGCAGGTTAATAGGGTGGTGAAAAAGGCATATGAAACACCCGATTCTATCAATCGGGATTATAGATTACAAAAGCAGGGAGGTCATGATGTAGTACTGTGTGCAGTTCTGGTCACCACACTATAGGAAGGATGTAATTGCATTGGAGGGGGTGCACAGAAGATTCACCAGAATGTTGCCTGGGATGGAACAGTTAAGTTTATAAAGAGAGGTTGGATAGGCTTGGATTGTTTTCCCTGGAGCAGAGAAGACTGATGGGTGACTTGATTGCCGTGGACAAGATTACAAGTGGCGTGGATAGGGAGCAGCTCTTCCCCTTAGTTAAAGGGTCAGATATGAGGTGACGAGTAGGAGGTTTAAGGGGGATTTGAGGAAAACCCTTTTTCACCGAGAGGGTGAAGGTCTGGAATGGACTGCCCTGGAGGTTGGTAGAGGCGGGTTGCCTCACATCCTTTAAAAAGTACCTGGGTGAGCACTTGGCACATAACATTCAAGGCCATGGGCCAAATGCTGGCAAATGAGATTAGGTAGGCATGTCAGATGGCTTTCATGCATCAGTGCAGACTCGATTAGCCAAAGGGCCTCTTCTGCACTGTATTATTCTGTGATTAATATAGTGTGAACAGTTGGGGTCCTGTTACAGTCCCCAAGATGCTAGAAAACAGGTTTTAACTCATCCACATATCCATGTGAGGAAGCATCGCAGGCAGACTGAATATGGGAGTAAAATGGCGCATTCTACAACTTTTGTTTACTTAACGATCGGAAGTGAAATTCCTCTATTAATTTGCTCAGTGGATATAAACAGTTCAGAGGATCTCACCTTCCTTCTCATACAGCACATTGAATGGCTGAAGCAGCTCATGCTTGGCACATTCCATAACCCCCATCTTGGCTTTTTTCTCATCTTCAAATGCCCTTTGAAAAGACAAGCCGTGATTTTACAAGCATTCTAATAAAGTCTTCATTGTGAAGCTCAATGTTCCAAGGTTCAGGAGAAAAACAAAGTAAATCTGCACATTAAATTCAATCAATCAATTTAACCCGATAAATGAACAGTCACATGCTAGACATACCTCAGAGTGAAGGGCATAGCATCAAACCGCCTTTCAACCTCACTAAAAAAGGCACGAGATGTTTTCATTTTTAAACCATATTGCTGCGTTGGGTCTCTCTTGTACACAGTTGTTCTCTGACCTGCATCCTTTGCCTGAAAACAAACCATTGTTAGGAGGTGTTTATAACACAGACACAAATATTGACACAAAGAATCAACTAGATGTCATTCCTTTGAGTATTTAAAATCCATTTTTCCCTTCACACTAGTCCAAACTATTTGATCAATTTGACACGGTTTTCACATCCACTGTGCAATTTTGTCTTCCCTTTTAACAAAGGCCACCTTGGAGTTTGGATTGCACAGTGTCAACGACTGGTTATATTGTTCTAATGCTAAGCCATTACCATAATTAAACAACATCCCCTGGAGTAGGAAATCAGAAGTGCAAAAGACAGTAAAGGAGTATCCAGGCACCAATGTACACGAAAAAGAAAAATTAATGGGTATGAAGTTAGGTCTTTGCAACAAGCGTTTGTTCCAGCTAGGCGAAGTTCCTGTTACAGAAAACAAGAAAGGGGCACGGTGGCACAGTGGTTAGCACTGCTGTCTCACGGCGCCGAGGTCCCCGGTTCGATCCCAGCCCTGGGTCACTGTCTGCGTGGAGTCTGCATTCTCCCCGTGCCTGCGTGGGTCTCAGCCCCACAACCCAAGATGTGCAGAGTAGGTGGATTGGCACACTAACATTGCCCCCCTAATTTGAAAAAATGAGTTGGGTACTCAAAAAGCAGGAAAGGGTAGTATCCAAATATTCAACCATATAACTTGCATAGAAAATTGCTCTATCATTGTGGAACCCGAAGATGAAAAGCCATTACAACCTCAGGAGGACAATGAGAATTCAAGAGTGATTAATTTGAGAGTGTATAGAATTGACACACTATTGACCGAGAATTTGCTTGGCCAGGGACCAGGATAACTGATCAACAGGCCCCGCTACTTCAAAAAGATCTAGGGGCAGTGGTTAGCATTGCTGCCTCACGGCGCCAAGGGCCGTGAACAGCTTGTGATGGAGCCCACGAGGGGACAGGCCATTCTGGACTTAGTGTTATGTAATGAGCCAGACTTGATAAAAGATCTTAAAGTAAGGGAACACTTAGGAGGCAGTGATCATAACATGGTAGAATTCAGTCTGCAATTTGAAAGAAGAAGGTAGAATCAGATGTAAAGGTGTTACAGTTAAATAAAGGTAACTACGGGGGCATGAGGGAGGAACTGACGAAAATCGACTGGGAGCAGAGCCTAGTGGGAAAGACAGTAGAACAGCAATGGCAGGAGTTTCTGGGAGTAATTGAGGACACAGTACAGAGGTTCATCCCAAAGAAAAGAAAGGTTTATCGGGGGGGGGGGGGGGAAAGAAGATTAGGCAGCCATGGCTGACAAAGGAAGTCAGAGAATGCATCAAAGCAAAAGAGAAAGCCTATAATGTGGCAAAGAGTAGTGGGAAGTCAGAAGATTGGGAAGGCTACAAAAACAAACAGAGGATGGCAAAGAGAGAAATAAGGAGAGGATCAAATATGAAGGTAGGCTAGCCAGTAACATTAGGAATGATAGCAAAAGTTTCTTTAAATACATTAAAAACAAACGGGAGGCAAAAGTAGACATTGGGCCACTCCAAAATGACGCTGGTAATCTAGTGATGGGAGACAAGGAAATAGCTGAGGAACTAAATAAGTACTTTGCGTCAGTCTTCACAGTAGAAGACATGAGTAATATCCCAACAATTCAGGAGAGTCAGGGGGGCAGAGTTGAATATGGTAGCCATCACAAAGGAGAAAGTGCTAGAGAAACCAAGAGGTCTAAAAATTGATAAATCTCCAGGCCCAGGTGGGCTACATCCTAGAGTTCTAAAGGAGATAGCTGAAGAAATAGTGGAGGCGTTAGTTATGATCTTTCAAAAGTCACTGGAGTCAGGGAAAGTCCCTGAGGATTGGAAAATCGCTGTTGTAACCCCCCTGTTCAAGAAGGGAACAAGGAAAAAGATGGAAAATTATAGGCCAATTAGCCTAACCTCGGTTGTTGGCAAGATTCTAGAATCCATCGTTAAGGATGAGATTTCTAAATTCTTGGAAGTGCAGGGTCGGATTAGGACAAGTCAGCATGGATTTAGTAAGGGGAGGTCGTGCCTGACAAACCTGTTAGAGTTCTTTGAAGAGATAACAAATAGGTTAGACCAAGGAGAGCCAATGGATGTTATCTATCTTGACTTCCAAAAGGCCTTTGACAAGGTGCCTCACGGGAGACTGTTGAGTAAAATAAGGGCCCATGGTATTCGAGGCAAGGTACTAACATGGATTGACGATTGGCTGTCAGGCAGAAGGCAGAGAGTTGGGATAAAAGGTTCTTTTTCGGAATGGCAACCGGTGACGAGTGGTGTCCCGCAGGGTTCAGTGTTGGGGCCACAGCTGTTCTCTTTATATATTAACGATCTAGATGACGGGACTGGGGGCATTCTGGCTAAGTTTGCCGATGATACAAAGATAGGTGGAGGGGCAGGTAGTATTGAGGAGGTGGGGAGGCTGCAGAAAGATTTAGAGTTTAGGAGAGTGGTCCAAGAAATGGCTGATGAAATTCAACGTGGGCAAGTGCGAGGTCTTGCACTTTGGAAAAAAGAACAGAGGCGTGAACTATTTTCTAAACGGTGACAAAATTCATAATGCTGAAGTGCAAAGGGACTTGGGAGTCCTAGTCCAGGATTCTCTAAAGGTAAACTTGCAGGTTGAGTCCGTAATTAAGAAAGCAAATGCAATGTTGTCATTTATCTCAAGAGGCTTGGAATATAAAAGCAGGGATGTACTTCTGAAGCTTTATAAAGCATTAGTTAGGCCCCATTTAGAATACTGTGAGCAATTTTGGGCCCCACACCTCAGGAAGGACATACTGGCACTGGCGCGGGTCCAGCGGAGAGTCACACTGATGATCCCAGGAATGGTAGGCCTAACATACGATGAACGTCTGAGGATCCTGGGATTATATTCATTGGAGTTTAGGAGGTTGAGGGGAGATCTAATAGAAACTTACAAGATAATGAATGGCTTAGATAGGGTGGACGTAGGGAAGTTGTTTCCATTAGCAGGGGAGACTAGGACCCGGGGGCACAGCCTTAGAATAAAAGGGAGTCACTTTTGAACAGAGAGGATGAGAAATTTCTTCAGCCAGAGTGGTGGGTCTGTGGAATTCATTGCCACAGAGGGCGGTGGAGGCCGGGACGTTGAGTGTCTTTAAGACAGAAGTTGATAAATTCTTGGATTTCTCGAGGAATTAAGGGCTACGGAGAGAGAGCAGGTAAATGGGGGTGAAATCAGCCACGATTGAATGGAGTGGACTCGATGGGCCGAATGGCCTTACTTCCGTTCCTATGTCTTATGGTCTTATGGCCCGGGTTCGATCCCGGGTCACTGTCTGTGTGGAGTTTGCACATTCTCCCCATGTCTGCGTGGGCTTCACCCCCACAACCCAAAGATGCGCCTGATAGGCGAATTGGCCATGCTAAATTGCCCCTTAATTGGAGAGAAAAAAAGAATTGGGTACTCTAAATTTATTTTAAAAGATCTCTAATCACATGCCATTAGATTTACAGAAATATTATTTATTGCAGGATTGTATATTTTCTAGAAAAAGCTTTAAATCTCATGAAACTAATTAAGGGCAGCAAGGTGGCGCAGTGGTTAGCATTGCTACCTCACAGCGCCGAGAACCCGGGTTCGATCAGTGTGGATTTTTACACATTCTCCCAGTGAGTGCGTGGGTCGCACCCCCACAAACCCAAAGATATGCAGGTTAGGTGGATTGGCCACACTAAATTACCCCTTAATTGGAATTTGTTTTTTTTTTTTTTAAAAGGGGTGTGAGGGGAATAGGGTTATAGTAGTACGAGATTTCAACTTTGCCAATATTAACTGGAATCACTTTAGTGAAAGGATTAGACAGGGTGGAATTTTATTTTATTTTTTATATGAAACTAATTTAAGTCATAGTTTTGGACAACCAAACTTTTAAAACGCAACAATGCAGCATGCTCAAATGCAGGACTATAAAGGATCTCCGTGAATGCTTTTGAAGCACAAGGACACACATTCAGTAAACATCAGTACCCCAATCTACCCATTACCAGTTATTTAACTCATGACATCACTCCACAGTGGATTTATATACACATCATGGCTGCTCCCATTTTATTCAGTAGCAAAAAGTGACGGTACAAGTTCACACTATTACCACGCACTCATGAGCAAGATATGATTCACAGCATCATTCCTTCATAATTCCAACCATCAGCACACCTTTCACCTCCTCAACAAATGGAAAAAACAAATTAAAGAGCAATAATGAGACAATTCCTCACCTTGCCTTCTCCAGTACTTATTAACACATCGACAGCATAAACTTCATGAACTTCAAACGCAGTCTTTTCGTGGTCTTTCCTGTACAAGAAAAGGAACATCAGTCACCACCACCCAAACAGCACATCCAACACTGCTGGATTTCCCCAGGTTTCAGTAAGCGGTCTGCTGTGGCTGTATAGATTAGGATGCCCCTCAAGATTAGACCGAGCACAGACTACAAACCCAACCTCCAAATGTCAATATGAATGCATCAAATTCTGTGGCACAAAGTTCCTGTGTAACATCCAAGTCATTTTGCAAAATGTTGAGGTCCCAGCACGGATCCCTGTGCCACACCACTTGTTACATCTTGCCAACCAGAAAAATACCCATTTATGCCAACCTAAATAAATATAATGAAAACCCAAGCTTTGAGCAGGCAAAGAAAACCCGTATCCCCCTGATCAGACTTACTTTTGCTGATCTGTGGGGTTCTGAATGATAGTCTTCTCCCCATCAATAACATGCTGTTTAAGTTGATGTGATAACATGCCTGGAAGAAAAAAGAAATTGCAGCTCAAATTCTGGAGACATCAAAATCTAACCTGCATATGTATAGCATTTCAATATCCTCCCAGGACATCAGGGCTCCATTGACTTACTTTTGAATGTCAACATTGTAGTTATGCAAGCAAGAACCACAAGAGGCTATGATCAGGAAGTGAGATGCATGACTAGCTAATCTAGTTTTGGTGGTACTGGTTAATGCTGGAATATTGGCCAGGAATTTGGTCTCTGCATGGTGCCGTGGCATCTTTAATATCCATTTAGATGGGGCTTCAGCTAATTATCTCATCTGAAACCACTGGGCATACTTAGTTGGTAGCATTCAAGTTCAAAGAATATGGGTTCAAGCCTCAGTACAAGATGTGAGCACATAATCTCGGTTGACCCCTGCACTGTGACACCAAAGGAGTGTGGCATTGCTGAAAGGATCATTTTTCAGCGAATACAAGGCCCCAGCAGATTGAAACATTCAATCTGGTTCGGAGTGGTTGAGCTGTACTGACTAGGAATGCGCCAGGTTCTATCACATCTAATCTCGGCTGAGGCTACAAACTGGTCTTCGCACCTCAAACAGCCCAGGATCCTGCCCTTGCCTGTTATTCCGTGAATCCTAGTAGCAATCGGCAGCTGTACGCAGCTTCAGGCTCATCGACAATGCCTGTTGGTGAATCCCATCAAGGCTCAGGCCTGACCATTTGGATGAGGTACTCGAGAACCCCAGCATCCACATCCAAAGAGTTGACACTTTCTAGATAAGCTGGGGAGTGATGCCAAGAGCATTTAAAAAAAAAAAAAAATCTGGCGAATGATTTCAGAAAATGTATCTGAAAAAAAAAAGAATCTCACTGTTCCTACCCTGTGAACAAAATAGGATTCATGTATTTATACTCATCCCAAACCACAATTCAACATTAACCATTATGAAATTGCAAACCTCAACACCAACTTTATTACCAGACATGGTTAATCATCATTCGGTTCTCTGCCCGAAGTCAAGTCTGACCCACACAGTGCCATGACCTCTATCCCCAAGCAGAGCAGGAGATCAAACCTTATGCTGTTGGCACCAACAAGTATGTTGCAGTCTGGAGCCATCAATAGTGATGGTAGAAGCTTAAAGTTCTTTCCATCACATGACGAGAAATTTCCCCCACCAGCTGCCTGCTATTGGCATAAATTGGAAGAATTGGTTGATATTCAAGCCGTTTGGCTGCGTTACGAAAGCATCTTCCATGGCCATCAAGTCCTGAGTGAGACTTGAAATTGCAGCTTATGGTTCCAAGGCAGCGACGCTACCCATGGTGCCACAAGGCCTCCTGTTAAATGATGCATTTCAAACATCCCCGGTTTATTGGTTTGAACACTTGCATTTGGAAAAAGGCCACAAATGCACCTATCTTTTTCTCCGAAATGGAGAGCAGACTACTGCTTTATTGTAAAGCACTCACCCTTGCAGGTAAATACCAATCATGATTACTTAACTCAGGCCTAAAATCTCTCCATCCACAAGCCATATATACAGACAACACAAGCACCAGATGGTCTGCTAGAGCAACGTAGACAGCAGGATCTTCCTGCATCGTGTCCATACCACATAACTGTCAGCAGTCCTTTTTGCCTCCTTTGTCAAACAATGTGGCTGCCAGTAATTGTTCTCCTTCAGGCAGAGTATATGCAGTATACTGGAAAGCACATTAACTGCTACCATGCCCCTTGTCAACTGGGGAGGTTGGCGGCCTGCTACCAAGAATTTTCCCAACCCATCCTGAATATGGCCCAGGGCACACAACCTCCCAATTCCCCGTAATGACCCACCTTGAATTCATCGTGTACTTAACGAAAAAAGTGCAATCTCCTCCCAACTAGCCAACAGTGGATTTGTTTCAGTTGAATGTGATATTCCCTGCACTGAAGGGTTGCTCCAGTTTACAAAATGCTTTAAATAGTTGGGAAAACTGGGATTTTCTTTGGAAGTTGGAAGTAGCACGTATATTCTCTCAGCAAATCAGAATCGGTCACCTCACCTTCTATTGGAGTGCAATTAAAGGACTGAGCAATCTTATTCCAAGCTACTGTCACTTGAGTGTTCTGAGGCAAAAACGAAAAAGAAAATTCCCGTTAATATCAATTTTAAAAAGTACATTTCTGACTTCCATCAATAGTTTGTGTTCCTAGCGTTTTCTCTGCCCTTTCAGGTCCATGCTGGTTACTCATGGCACCACCCGATTAGAGAGGACAGAAATCACTGCTCTACGATGGTCCAACGCAGATGCCTCCCCTGGGCTTCAAATTGGCCTCCAAGTTGCCCCTTTCCCCAAGTTTCAAACAATGTAGCCTCATACAAGCAAACTCACCCGTCCCCAATCAAAGAGGAGAGCCAAGTCAATATCAGACCTAGGTCTGAACTTTGGCATAGTTTTGGCAACCTATAGCTAAACTACTGCCACCCTCATCATTGGTGGATGGCCCCAATAAATAATTTTAACTAAAGTCAGGAACTTGTGCTTCTCTCGGGGTGAAGCGAGGGCAGAAACTTCAATAGGTAATTTCAGCTGCTACTGTGAATGGGCTAAACAATACCATTTACCATTGTAATATTGGTTTTCTTTTCCAGTTCTTTACCTGATTGCCTGGCTTCACGAGCCGCAGGGCCGCCTCTGCGCAGTAGTGTGCAGCTTTAACGACATCAGCTTTGCGACCAGACACTGGAGTATCCTGGAAAATAAAGTATTTTGAATAAGTGCGAAAAGATGAAAGACATTTAGTCTGAATGCAACATTAACCTAGAACTCTTTTCTCCACAAATAAAAGCAAATACTGTGGATGCTGGAGATCGGAAATAGAAACAAAGTGCTGGATAACTCAGCAGGTCTGGCAGCATCTGTGGAGAGAGGAGCGGCAACGCGGAAACCAATGGCTCTTCTTTGGAATGCAAAAAAAAAAGTGTCATTTAGACTCGAAACGTTAACCAAATGATTTTGTTCTAAATGAAGTAGTGGAAAAGCTGGTCCAGTCCATTTTTAAAAGGGAGAAATGAACTCAAGAGCACCAATGAATCAATTACCAAGTTGGTAAATTTAATGCATTGTGGAGGTGCAATAGAATGCCAGTTTCTGGTGCTGTACTTTTCTTTGTTCTTTGCCGAGGGATAGCAGAACACAGACCGGTACCCATGATCATAGTGTTGAATAACTGACCTTGGTCAGTGTGGTGGAGAGGTAGGCAGCACTTCTGCCTCACGGCACCAAGGTCCCAGGTTCGGTCCCGGCTCTGGGTCACTGTCCGTGTGGAGTTTGCACATTCTCCCAATATTTGCGCGGGTTTCGCCCCCACAACCCAAAGATGTGCAGGGTAGGTGGATTGGCCACGCTAAATTGTCCCTTAAATGGGAAAAAATGAATTGGGTACTCTAATTTTTTTTTAAAAACGTGTTGTGGAGAGGTTCTGGAGGAACACAAGAGCTTCTTCTATTTCCCCTCTCTGCTTGAGGGGGGCAGGTCACTATTCATCTGCTAATGGGTAGTTTCAGACTACTATTGGAAGAGGCCTGTAAAATATTGCCTGCCCTCCCTGTTTGGTGGGAGGCGTTTTAAATTTTGAAAATTACTTCTTTGGACAAATAGATTACAGCATTTTTAAATTTAAGGCAGTAAAATATCACTTCAGTTTGCATCAAATGGGCACTGATTACACGCATGTTGCTAAAACCAAATTCAGTGTCACCACTGTGGATTCACTTCTCATTATTCTAAGTGGCATCGTTTTTTTTTTTTTTTTTAATTCAGAGCACCCAATTCATTTTTTCCAATTAAGGGGCAATTTAGCATGGCCAATCCACCTAGCCTGCACATCTTTGGGTTGTGAGGGCGAAACCCACGCAGAAACGGGGAGAATGTGAAAACTCCACATGGACAGTGGCCCAGAGCCAGGATCGAACCCGGGACCTCGGCGCCGTGAGGCAACAGGGCTAGCCCACTGCGCCACCGTGCTGCCTCCTAAGTGGCATTATTGACCACCAGGCTTGGGAATACCCCCCCCCCCCCGCTCCATACCAGGCAGAACATTACTTCTCCAGAAATAGTGCTTGCAAAATAAACGTACCTTATTAACACCAATAATAAAAGTGTGTGCCACATTAGCAATGAATCCATCTACATGAACGCCCAAGTCACTGCAAAACAAAATTGGC
This sequence comes from Scyliorhinus torazame, assembly GCF_047496885.1. Classification (NCBI taxonomy): domain Eukaryota; kingdom Metazoa; phylum Chordata; class Chondrichthyes; order Carcharhiniformes; family Scyliorhinidae; genus Scyliorhinus; species Scyliorhinus torazame. Next base: position 27,412,458 of record NC_092738.1, read on the forward strand.
ATAAATCTCATCTGTAGCTCGTACACACATTGCACCTGTAAATATGCTATTCGTTCACAGCTTTGAAAGCTCCTCCATCACTACAAACACAGGTTTATGGATGAAGAGCTTCCTCCAACGGTATCAGCTGGCGAAAGCATACAAGCCAAGAATACCAGAGTCATTCCCATCAGTCGAGGCAGGGTAGGCATACTGCAATTGGCTTCAGCGTGCCTGGATTGAGGAAGCAGGGAAGAGAAAAAAAAGTGAAAAGAATCAAGCAGTGTTGCCACCCTTAGATCAGTCTGCAGTGACCACTTCTGGAAAGTGAATGATGAGTAGGAAATGGATTAGAACACCTTGTTCTTCCAATAGCATTATGTAATCTTTCATGCCTATCCGAGCACTCAGATTCTCATCAAATAGGCAGCATCTCTGATCATGCCACCGTCCCTTAATTTTGACATTTAAAATAGCTTGAAAGTTTTCTAAACTTCACTCCTTTGCTCAGTGAACACTGTTACACCACAACAAACAGCAAGTTCCTGTTTTAAGTTGCCCGGCTGATAGTCATTTGTAGCGTAGCTTTTAGCTATCAGCATTCCCGATTTGCGCCTTCAATTTTGATTTGCTGTTATTTCGCGCCTTTCGCGGGTTGCTTCTGCGCCTTCTCACTGCGTGGCTTTGCGCCTTTTGCGGCATTGCGTTCCATGACCTGATTGCCGCCATTCTGAAGCGAGTGCAACCTGAGATTGGCGCCATTCTGGAGCGAATGCAACCGAAGTACTCATCTGCACAAGAGGGAACCACAATATTTTTCAAAAAATAACCTCTGAAGCCAAGTTCTCAATGAAGAATATCCAAACCAACGGCTACTATTATTTTTCGAGGAATAAGTTGAAGCCTGAGCTACTTATTTTGGTGCAGAAAAGGTCCATACCGTCGCTATGTAAGCAGATTTTAATTAGAGCCCCAGGTGTGCGACTGCTGTGGAGGTTTACATTTGTGTGAGGCAGTGAGGCCATTTTAAAATCAGGAAGAGGGGCATTTGCCACGGGAAGCAAGTAAAATTGTTTTCCTGGTCTCAGGGCTTGTTTGAGTGTAAAGGGCAGGCAGTATTTACCCTTCAGGAGTTTGATTATGCAATCTTCTGGTTAATTTTGGAACCCCAAGTCTGGCCTTTTCAAATTTACAGCAAATGAGGTAGAGGTGCCATTTTAAAGCCGGTGCGAGGGGCATTTGCTGAAGATGGCAAGCCAACATGGAGATGCTAATCACTCAAAGCCACCTCCGCTGAAACTTTGGAGATGCCCTCAAAGCATCTCCATCAACCAAAATAGGAGATGGCTCATTCAGGAAGGCAGAGGAGTAAGCCTTCAAGAACACAGACAAAAATAGCAGAGAGCGCAAAAACCTGCAAACTCAACTAACTGGCCTTTCAAAAAAAAAAACACGTGACCAATATGTATTTATTTGCAGTCTGCAGATCGTGCATTGAAACTGGAGTAGAAGTCAGCCCCCTTACTGACAACACTCCCAGGTATCCCAACGTTCTATCCAATTGCTAGACAATTTCACATTTTTATGAAGAGACTTAACACACTAAAATCAAACACAATGCGAGCTTGAAAATGTACTTACACTTTAACAAGATCTTCCTCCTTCAAAATGTAGTCAGGGTCACTCTTGAGAGGAGAGTAGTGGCAAACACAGTTGTTCACCGATATACAGGTGGGAAAGGCAATTCCTTTAAATAAAAAGGGGCACATGAGCCACGACCAGAATTAAATCTCTCACGGCCTCACAAATAGATTGCCATTAGTGTTGACTTTGACGCCTTTATAACAGAGGGGTTAACTGAAGAGACAATTAAAAAGACCAGGCTGTTGTGTTCATTCTACATGGTTACTCATTGATCAAAACACAAGGTCTTTCTGCCCCATTGGACAGACTGCATGCCAAGGACAGCGACAAGATGGAAAGCAAATCTGGTATATTGTAGCCAAGAAAATTAGCTTACTTTGAATTTGTGGAAAAAATGAGGCATTCACCACTGATCAATTTCACAATCACCTTTATTTACTCAGGAAACATGAGCACCTTTATTGGAGTCTTCATAACGAAGGTTAATCACTTGAGCAAATGTAAGTTTTGGTATCTTGATATAAATCCTGCCGATTTTCTGTTAATACTATCCATCAGTATGGCAGTCCAGTCCATTACAATGTACCTTAACCATACATGACATTCATTCATGACATTCACGAAGAGTATAATCAGCTTAAGCACATAATGCAGTGGATCACATAACATACAACACGCTAGGTTTAAGTGAGGCAGTAACAGTTTAGATGCTTCATTATTGTGGGCGATTTACATAAAGCATCGCTTCCAGTTTAAGGCAATTTTGTATCTGAACCTGTATAAATCCTTCATTGCACCATTTACATCACGTTTGCTTCAGAGCAAAACTGAAAATATTAATGCAAAAGCACAACCTCAAACGCACACTGGTCTCTCATACAACATACCACACTGACATTAAAGATGGGTTTGAGTGTCATTTACCTTTTTTCATTTCTTTCTCCTTCTTGAAAATTTTTCCCGTTTCTTCCATGATCATTTCATCGCCTTTTTCACACAGGGATACAACAGACATTCCCACCTTTGCTGCATCCACCACCATCTTCAGAACACCTGCAGCAAAAACACACCTATTAATGTTACGATCTTGAACATACAAGTAAATGAATTAGGTGTAGGTCATTCAGCCCCTCAAGCTTGCTCGACCATTTGATAAGATTGTGTCTGTTCGGATAGTGGTCTCTAATTTCCCGTCTATCCCGCTATACTTTCAGCCCCCTGGTCAGTCAAAAACCTATCCAACTCAGCCTCAAAAGTATTTAATGCCCCAGCCTCCACTGCTCTCATGGGGAGAGAATTCCAGACTGAAACTTCACAGATAATTTCTCCTCATCTCAGTCGTCAATGGGAGACCCCTTATTTTTAAAACTGCGGTTTTTTTTTGACACGCACTAACAGATTCTTCCCTGCTGTTTCCAGGCTCCTGAATGACCCTCTTATGGACTGAACTGGTCTTTCTACACATCTTCTCTACTGTGTAGCACTACACTCCGTATGCTTCACCAGATGTCTGCGTATTTACATTGTGTGTTTATCATATGTCCTATGTTTTTCACGTTTGGAATGATCTGCCTGGACTGTACGCAGAACAATACTTTTCACTGTACACGTGACAACGAATCCAAGTCCTAGTCTCTCCCACAAGCTGAAACATCAACCCTGTCAAATCCCCTCAGCATCCTATGTTTCAATACGATCACCTCATTCTTCTCGACTCCACTCTGGATACAGGCCCAACATGTCCAGCCTTTCCTCATAAGATAACCCCTTAGCCAGAGTCAGTCTAGTGAACCTTCTCTGAAGTGCTTCCAATACCTTTTTCCAAATAAGGAGACCAAAATTGTACACATCCCTCCTTTTCTACTCCCCTTGCAATAAGCACCAACATTCCATTTACCTTTCTCATCACTTGCTGTACCTGCAAACTAACTTAGTGTACCAGGACACGCAGATCCCTTTTGTATCAGAGTTCTGCAACCTCTCTCCATTTAACTAATATGCTGCGTTTTAAGTCTTCCTGCAAAAAAAAAAAAGGACAAATCCACATTCTCCCCCACGTTTTTGTCCACTCTTTAAAACATATCTATATCCCTTTGCAGACACCTTGCGTCCTCTTCACAACTCACTCATCTACCTACCCAGTCATCAGCAAATTTAGCAACTATACATTCGGTCCCTTCAAGTCATTTCTATATAAGGCCCCAGCACTGATCCATGTGGCACTCCACACATCTTTCCACCTCAGACAAGACTATGATCTTGGTAGAGACCAGTGACAATTTTTAAAATCCAAAAAAAACAAGGTATTTACCAAAATAATGAAGCCACATGGTTTAAAATCAAAAGAATTTATTACTCAAAAGTCAAATAACATGAATGGCAAAGTTAAAGACAATAAAAAAGCACAATAACCTCACTTACTTTGTTCTAAACCACATTGCCTTCTCCATCCATTAAATTTGCATCCCACCAATAAACTCAAGTCAAGATACTCATCACAAATTGGAAGGTTCACCACCTAGTCTGGGTACTGCTTCGAGGATTCATACAAGGGTTGAGATTTATTTTTTCCCCTAAAATTTTAGAGTACCCAATTACTTTTGTCCAATTAAGGGGCAATTTAGCGTGGCCAATCCATCTACCCCGCACATCTTTGGGTTGCGGGGGCAAACTCTACACAGACAGTGACCCGCAGGGTTGAGACTTCTTGGGCTTTGCATTTACTTCCGGGAAGGGTCACCCTCCAAATGTCCTACCTTTATAAATTCCCCCATTCAACACCGGTGTTTCAAATGTCTTAAATGACCGTGGGTCAGAACTCCCCTGGTTCCAATATTCTTTAACTCTGGAATTTTGTATCTAAAACTTGGCTATACCAGAAGTTCAACTCGCTGGAGAAGTCCTGCAATTAACAAGATTTTAAACTCTTAGCTAACACAGAACTTCAACTGAACATGTTTTCTCGTCTACACTCAGCTTGTTCTCAAACTCTTAACTGCTTGAGCACAGAATCACATCCCATAGTTAACTTATGTTAACCAATTTTCTCCTGTATTGTTCATCTCCCAGGCAACTGGTCACATCATTTACGAAAAGCCAGGTGCTTTCCCAGAAATCATATCCTGGAGAAACCCAGTTCTTAAAAGGGGCCATCGGTTCAGCACCAAATGTTGGCTCACCCTCCTCACCAAAGCACGTTAGTAACAGTAACACTTGACCAGGGCGAATCATTAGCTTTAAACCTTCAATATCCAAAAGATATGAAGCCAGCAAATCAGCATCCTAGAGACCAAAGCTAGTATTTGCTAATTATACATCATGGATGGGAAGCACTGATCGGGAACATGAATAGACTTTGCTTTAGCATTGTCTGAAATAACTTCACGACTAATGGTACAGACTCCCCAATTGTACTTTTGAGAATAAATCATTTTGTTGCAGCCGCAGGGAATAAGAACAATTTTATGCATGTTAGAGCCATATTAACTCACTTATAAAATTGGACACCTGCATGGTTTGGTCAACTCTTGGCTGTACCACAAGAAAAAAAAAAGATTGATGAAATTATATGCTGAAATAAAAATAAATCTCGACTTAGTTATTGGAAATTGGTGCACAGAAGTTTCAATTTTATTACAAAATGCTTACACGACACACATTCGGAAGTAATACCATGAACTTGAATTTTCCTTTTATCTTGCGCCTTTTTAAATTCTGAACAGGTTTGGCACTCAATTTGGACAGGAGCATCAGCGAGCAGGTGACTGGTGAAAACATTCTGCTTGATAGCACTTTCGACAACTTCTTCCACTTTTCTCGTTAGGCGTAGGCAGATAGAGCAGCAATTGGCCTGGTTGGATTTATCCTACTTTGGGAACAGGACATACCAGGACAACTTTTCCATTGTCTGATACATGCCAATGTTGTCATTGCAGTGGAACAGCTTGTTCTGGAGCTCAGGTACAACATTACAACCAGAATGTGGCCAGGACTTGAAGTCTTTGCTGTGTGCCTAGTGCACTCAAGTGAATCGAATTTTGGGGTTTCAGAGAAGCCGGAGCTCATGGAGAGGAGGAAGGCCAATGAAGTGGCCTTTGCCTCGGACTGCACGTCAGCGAATTTTGCTGGAGTGGTGGTCGGCATCGCCGCCAGGGGTAGTGGCATGGTTGGGTGACCTGCACGACTTCCTGTGGTTGGAGAAGATAAAGTATGAGTTAAGGGGCCCAGCAGGAGGGGTTGAGAAAAGGTGGGGATGTTTGTGACCGTGTTTGAGGAGCTGTTCGTCACGGGGGGGGGGGGGGGGTTTAAAAAGGGGGGAAATCTGTCCAAACTGTATAGTTGATTGTTGGGATGTATGTTTCCCAGGTTGTTTATTTGCTGTAACCTGCTTTGATACATGTTTGTAATAAAATACATTTTTAAAAATAGAAGATGGGCAACAGTGCACGGATAGGGACCTTAGGAGTAGGTAGAGAAGGATCATCCACTTGGCACTTCTGACAGAAAATGGTTGCAAACCAAGTCTTTTGCACTTGGATGCTTGGACTCGGCTATCGCTGAGTACGCGGAGCTTTGCAAAGCCACCTTTCTCCAGTTATTGCCCAATTGTCCGTTATTATTCAATGCCTAGATTGCGACAGCATTACCTGGAACATGGGGGCTAACCTTAGGCTCCACCGGACTATATGCAACTGAAATACACCTGCCAATTTTGGCAAGTTAGGTACCATGATTTTAGAAATGCAAGTTGCACCACGGTTTCAACACCGCTCTCGTGGAGTGAAGAGCTCTGAGCACTCATAAGCCCAAGCATCAGACTGGAGTTGACTTTGAATTCTCAGAGAGAACAATGCGGTCTGCTCTTTAAATGGAGAATGTAATGGTGATCATGCAGCCTGCTAGGCAAATTCAAAAGTTGGCTTCACACGAGCTGCAGTGCCAAAGCTATCTCCTTCACACAGTTTCAAAGTAAATACTGAATCCCCAAAGTCATCTAGTTTAGCTGTACTTATCCTGCTCAACTGCATCATCAACTCAAGTTAGTACTGATAAGAGTGAAGAGCTACAAAAGCAGTGACATTTCCATCCAAGACAGTAAGTTTCATTTTTAGTTAAACTTAAAACAAGGCAGAAGAATGGGGATGAGAACCATATCAGCCATGATTGAATGGCAGAGCAGACTCGATGGGCCGAATGGCCCAATTTTCCTCCTATCTTATAGCCAGTCAGTGACACAGGTCCAGGCGGTCCACTCCGTTCCAAATTCTTGATCACAGCCATTAGTTGTTGTTGATCTCAAGCTAGGTGCTCTCCTCAATGGTGCCTACCAAGCCTGCGCTAATCCAGATTCCTTATTTAGACCTACTACTAATTTCTCCAGCGATCTGTGTCGTAAACCTGGCAGCGCTTGGGAAACTCTTACAAATTGCCTCTCAGGTCATTCTCCGCACAGTTCGACAGGCATAACTGTCACCCACTTGGTCTTTAACCTGGGATTAATCGGGGTGGTGGTGGGGATTTCTCAAATACCTTTGTTCTAAAATTGTCACTTCTATTCCGTTTCTACAGATTACAACCGGATACACATTAAGCCAATGTATTAAAAAATATTAGGGTTTGAGTCACTAGTCAGAAACACATCCATCTTAACACCTGCATCCAAATTTTGGTCTCAAATTATATGGATCTTGCCATTCTTAACACGACTACGGAGGTCATCTGGACGCATATATGCAACAATGGATTGCAGCACTCGCGTTCAATTAAACTCTAATTGTTAACATATTATCCCAAAATAAAACTCTCCCTGAAGCAACTCCAGGCAACTGTTGAATGGACATATGCAGAATAGAGAGATGGAGCATGAATACCATAAAAGTTTATGGAACAAGCTTAGTGCATACTCAGCAAAATGTTCAATTTCTACAATGCAAACAGCTGCTCAATTACTGAGCAGTGACTATATTTTGCCAATTTTCAAGTCTTCCCTCCTGCCACAGTATAGCTTCTACAAATATTGGCAGCTCTCCACTACCTTCCACAAATGACCACTCTTCACAAAGGCCTAAACAGTGCACACTGAACATCAGACTGATCTTGGTGGCATCACAGCCATGGCATCCGTATTTGGCATTCAGGCATGAACACAAAGCACGGGACACTGAAATTACAAATAGAATGCAAGACAGGCTGCTCTTCTACACCCAAGAACAGGGGTGCTTCAGCAACTTGGAAGCTGCCATAGTGAGATCAACTATCTGAGCCCAGATCAGGAATTAAAACAGGAACCTTCTGATCTGTATGGCCCAGTTACACAAGGGCTAATTCTCCACAATGGTTTAAGTTAAAAATGGATTGTTTTTCTTCACTCTTCACATCCTCCTCCCCTTAAGGCTGCTGCTGGAATACCCATGGCACTTTGACCAAATTGTCAAAGTCTGCATGTGAATAATGACTATGATAAGCATCAGCCAATTTGACTCGGTGAACCATGATGGGGAAACAAATCGGGTCCTTATTTAATATCCATGCATAGATGCTTCCTGCATCATCCTCAAGGACAAGGAGAATCGTGGACTCCTTCCAAACTTCCGCACACAATTTGTACAGAGTATCAAAACCGGAGACACGTGTAGTCATTTGTAAATTAGCACTCCTTAGATCAGATGATTTGGGAACACCAGCAGTGAACTGGCTTACTGCTTATAGATGGCTAAACCTGGCTCCCTCATCCTGAACACAGAATCATAGACCCGTAAAATAACTGGGTCTGTAATTTTACCACTGGGATATGGGTGCCAAAAGTATTAAAAACATAGGAGAGGAAATCCAATTCCCAGAATCGGATCAATTTACACTTAAATCTCACTCTTCATAAATTGTGCTAAACTGCTCTACCCAGAGAATAAAATACATTGGTTAGGTGGCACAGTACTAAGCCAGTATAGTAACATGATCTAGAGATCCAACAACTTTATAAACTAACCAGGATGGCAGGATCATTTTACAGGATTTGAACTCAGAATGGAATTACAAAACTAAAACAAACTCCAAGTCTACAATCAGCCAAGAACACAAACATTAATAAATAAAAAACACCGGCAGATTGTCCGACACATGATTTAATGTTTTTTTTTAATTCACGAGAGTATACAGAATGCATTACTTTAGCATACAGATTTTTGTTTTATAAATAAAAATAATTCACACAGCCACCTTCTTTTATTGGCACCCGAGTCATAAAAGTTACACCATCAATTCAGACCACAAGCAAAGATTATTTTATTCTCCACTTTCAATTATTCTGTGATACCACACAGACACTTCCTGTCCCTCCATTTGTCGGGTCCACATACAACTTCATTTCAGAAGTAGGAATTTGATCAAAAGCTCAGTTTCAGTCGCAAATTAAAGTTGTCTACAAGTTCTATATAACTGTAAACTTAACATTAGACTACAGGACATGAAACTATTTTTGGAGCAGTTTGCTGCAAGTGCCCCACATACGTCTAAAATCAATTTATTTTTAATTATCTTAAAAGATGCACACTGAAAATTAAAATTTACCCTCACCATATAAAATGATTTTGTTTATAAAAATGTATTGCATCACTCAGGAAAGTCAGTGGTTAAGTGGGTATCCATGTTAGCTGGTTGATTTCAGCAGCAACCATAGGTGAGCTACAATTAGCCTGGACCATCAAGTGCAAAGGACACACGTGATGCCCATGTGCTCGAATAGCCCATGGCTATTCACCATTGCGGCTCACAGGCAACCGTGGTGGTAGCAATAGCAATGCCTTAAACAGGACATTTTGGGAAAGAGAATAAAGGTATTTTTACATCCGCACATCCTGGGTTCAAACTGCAACTTAACACCTTAACAGAAACGTTAGAAAATGTGATCAGAATCGGAAGAGAAAAAAATGTGAACAGAAAATGCTCCGGAATACTGAGCAAGTGATATAGTTTCTGTAGAGGAAGAAAGAGTTAACGCTTCAGGTCCCTTCCACGATGAACCGGGTCATGAACCTGAAACTCTTTCTCCCTTCACAAAGGCTGAGCATTTCCAGCATGTTCTGTTTTTTTTTTTCAATCCCATCTGGAAGCCTGACCCCGCTGGGTATTTCCAGCATTTTATTTTTCCCTCAGATTTCCAGCATCTGCGGTATTTTACTTTTGGGTTTGTGATTTTATACAAGCCAACCCAACTGGAGCGGTCGAGATGTTCAAAGCATATCGCCTTTAGAAAAGGCATTTTCGTCCTCCGTAATCCCTCATGGTGGGGAGCATGGGGACACGCTGGCCGCTGCCAGAAGGCGCCCTTATCCAAGCTCTTTGGCCCCATCTCCTCGTGGTCGGACAGAGAGAGTGATTCTGGCGGGGAGAAAGTGGCCACCCCGTACTTCACCGCAGCGGATGGGCCGAGGAGCCGCTTGGCCGAAGCGGAGCCCGTGTCGGTGCCACGGCCTCCCCGCTCCCCATGCGCCCACATGGCAACGCTGCGCTCACGCGGCGCGATTTCTGCTGAAGGCCCCGCCGCCCCGGTGCCGCCTGCCTGCCTCCCTCCCGTTCCTTCCCTGAGAGCCCCACACTCACGGTTGGCGATGTCTCCGCCCATCTTGTATTTGGTGACCACCAGGTCTTCAGCGATGGTCTGTTCCTGGCTCTCATCGTCCGACATCTTTTCCCTCCTGTTACCCACAAGCCCGCACGGTGGTTCTCCCGCCCACTGCCTTTCCCCACACCAACCAGCACCGCCATGCTCCCTGGGAAATGTAGTCCAGCGCCGCGGCCAACCCAGGCATTTATATTGGTGGTGGCATGGCTGGGTGACTACCTCTCCCGGCGGGCACCGGGTAACCGCGCATGCGGAGAAGTGTGCAGTGCCTTTGTACAGATGGAAAATATTTTTTTGTCAAATTTGAAGTTGGAACTCCTCCTCCATCCCCCAGAAAACAGTAAACGGCCTGCACAAGAGTGGAACAACCATCAAACTGTAAGATCAATTTGAACATTATAGTGCTGTTATTTTTAAATCTAAACCTGTTTCTGTGAATGAAGAGAAACATTAAAGGAGAAAAAAAACCCAGCAAGTAGCTTGGTCATAAATATTCAGAGGAGAAGCTGCTTGATATCAATAATATTTTGGTTTGTGAATAAAGCTTCAATGACAACTGATTTGCAAATCACCACTTTGCCGAAGTGACATATTTAATAGGTAGCTGCAACAATTATTTTCAAAACTTTTCTGTGGGAGATCCACCTGCAAACGTAGAGCTCCTGTCCTAATGCCCAACAAGTTGGTGTCAGGATCCCAGAGGTCATTTTTAATGAAGCAAGGAAAGTAATGTGCTGGTAAATCCAGAATTACAAAAATTCTGACAACTTCAGAGGCTAAGGACTCTCACTTTGAAAATCTGTTGTAATATTCAATAAGGTGACTTACGCTGCCAGCATCAAAATGTGTCATTTTTCAAGCCATAATTACAATTTTGCTTCTTTGTGACAATCATAAGAACTTCATAATAAAAGCGTGTTATCACATTGTTTATAGAGTGGACATAGATTCAGATCCTGGAACAGTCTGTTCCATAAACTCAGCTACTGCAAGTTTGTGTTGCAAGATGTACCAGATCTGCTACAGTAAAACCTGTCAATGCTTTTTAGAAGTTTATAAATGGTAAACATTTTATTATGCTACTAAATAGTCTGATCTGAGTGGTGCCCATACACCAACTGGGCATCATATAATTCCCCATTTAACTCTTTTGTTCCGTTAGTAGTTGAAAAATTGATATTTTCTCTGACTTCCAGGAAAGGGGGACTAGGGGGCATAGCCTCAAAATAAGGGGAAGTAGATTTAGGACTGAGTTTAGGAAAAACTTCTTCACCCAAAGGGTTGTGAATCTCTGGAATTCCTTGCCCAGTGAAGCAGTAGAGGATCCTTCATTAAATGTTTTTAAGATAAAGATAGATAGTTTTTTGAAGAATAAAGGGATTAAGGGTTATGGTGTTCGGGCCGGAAAGTGGAGCTGAGTCCACAAAAGATCAGCCATGATCTCATTGAATGGTGGAGCAGGCTCGAGGGGCCAGATGGCCTACTCCTGCTCCTAGTTCTTATGTTCTTAAAGCAACCATGAGCATCAGTAAGCATCCAGAACCACATTATCAAGATGTTTATGCTCCTGTAACCATCATTGCCATACCACTAAGGGTATTCAACTCTGGTTTAATATTCAGCAAATCAGCTAAGACTCCCATGAGCTGGACCAGACGTCACTGCCACTGAGGTGATGTTCAACTGTAAATTCTGTGGAGTTGTCATGGGACCACTTGAGAACAGGAGGTGGCCATTTAACCCGTCAATCAATGACAAGATGGCTGGTTTGTGGCCTAACTCTATATAGCTGCCTTTGCCCCATATCCCTTAATACCTTTGTTTATCCCTTAATATCTTTGTTTAACAAAAATCTATCAGTCTCAGATTTAAAATTAACAATTGATCCAGCAGCAATTGCCATTTGTGGAAGAGAATTTCAAACTTCTCTTACTCTTTAGAGTCTAGACAATAAAGATTATTATTAGAAGTGTCATAGTCATAGAGTCATACAGCATAGAAAGAGGCCCTTCGGCCCATCCTGCCTGCACTGGCCATCAAGCACCTTTCTATTCTAATCCCACTTTCCAACACTTGGTCCGTAGCCTTGTATGCTATGGCATTTCAAGTGTTCATTTAAATGCTTCTTAAATGTCTTGAGGGACACTGTCTCTGCCACTCTTTCAGACAGTGAATTCCAGATTTCCACCACCATCTGGGTGAAAAAGTATTTCCTCAAATCCCCTCTAAATCTCCTGCCTATTACCTTAAATCTATGCCCCCTGGTGATTAAGGGGAACTGTTTCTTCCTATGTACTCTATCTATGTCCTTCATAATTTCGTACACCTCAATCAGGTCCCCCCTCTGCTCTAAGGAGAACAACCCCAGCCGAACTAGCCTCTCTTCATAGCTGAAACACTCCAGCACGGGCAACATCCTGGTGAATCTCCTCTGCACTCTGTCTTGTCAATTACTTCCTTCCTATAGTGTGGCGATCAGAACTGCACACAGTATTCTAGCTCTGACCTAACAATCGTTTTATGCAGCCCCATCATAACCTCCCTGCTCTTATAGAATTTCATAGAATTTACAGTGCAGAAGGAGGCCATTCGGCCCATCGAGTCTGCACCGGCTCTTGGAAAGAGCACCCTACCCAAGGTCAACACCTCCACCCTATCCCCATAACCCAGTAACCCCACCCAACACTAAGGGCAATTTTGGACACTAAGGGCAATTTATCATGGCCAATCCACCTAACCTGCACATCTTTGGACTGTGGGAGGAAACCGGAGCACCCGGAGGAAACCCACGCACACACGGGGAGGATGTGCAGACTCCGCACAGACAGTGACCCAAGCCGGAATCGAACCTGGGACCCTGGAGCTGTGAAGCAATTGTGCTATCCACAAGGCTACCGTGCTGCCCCAAAATCAAATTGGAGGATGTGGGCATATTCTATGTCTCGCAGGTAATAAAGATAAGTACCCCATATGCTTTTTAACACCTTATCTACATGTCCAACTGCCTACAGGGACCTTTGGACATGCACCGCAAGGTCCCTCTGGTCCTCTGTACCTCCTAGTGTCCTACCGTTCTGTGGTGAAACCACTGTTGTATTGTGCTGCCACAGTAGTGCGTGTTGTACAGTTTTGCTACTATATTACATGTTGTACGGTTTTGGCTCTGCCCATGGCTCCTCCCCCTAGGGCCTGGGTATATAAGCTGCGACCTCTCACACTGCCTCATTCTGGGGCACGCTGCCAGCTCTGTTGTAAGTCAATTAAAGCCATAGTTAATTCACTCTGCGTTCTCAGTCTTAATTGATGGCATATCACGTTCATTGTGTATTCCCTTGCCTTGTTAGTCCTGCCAAAATGCATTACCTCACACTTTTCAGGGTGAAATTCCAATTGCCACTGTTCTGCCCATCTGACCAGCTCGTTTAGTTTAGACGGGCAGCATGGTCGGCGCAGGCTTGGAGGACCGAAGGGTCTGTTCCTGTGCTGTACTTTTCTTTGTTCTTTGTCTATATCGCCGTGGAATGTAAGGCTTTCCTCCTCGCAATTTACCACACCACCAATTTATGTGTCATCTGCGAACGTACTGATTATACCCCCCACATTCCCACCTAGATCATGAATGTACACTACAAACAGCAAGGGATCTAACACTGATCCCTGAGGTACACCCCTGGACACAGGCTTCCAGTCACAGAAACAACCTTCGACCATCACCCTCTGCCTCCTGCCACTGACCCAATTTTGGATCCAATTTGCCAAATTGTCCTGGATCTCACCGGTTCTTACCTTCTTGATCAGTCTCCCATTGGGGATTTTACCAAAAGCCTTACTGAAGTCCAACTCCAACTGCACTGCAGTCATCTACACACCTAGTCACCCCTCAAAACATTTGATCAAATTTGTTACATATGACGTCCCCTTGACAAAGTCATGCTGACTATGCGTGATTAATCCTAGCCTCTCCAAATGGAGATTAATTCTGTCCTTCAGAACTTTTTCCAATAATTTCCCTACCACTGATCTTAGACTCACTGTCCTGTAATTACCTGGTTTTTCTCTATGTCCCGTCTTGAACAATGATACCACATTAGCTGCCCCCAGTCCTATGGCACCCCACCTGTGGCCAGAGAGGATTTGAAAATTAACATCAGAGCTCCTGCAATCATCTCTCTTGCCTCACACAGCAGCCAAGGATACATCTCATCTGGGCCTGGGGATTTATCCACTTTTAATCCCACCAAAACCACGAAACACCTCCTCCCTCTCAATGCTGATCTGTTCAAGTATATATATATTTTAAATTCATTTACGCGATGTGGGCAGCGCTGTCTGGGCCAGCATTTATTGCCCATCCCTAAATGCCCTCCATTTCAGAGGGCATTTGAGAATCAACCACATTGTGTGGGTCTGGATTCACATGTAGGCCAGACCGGATAAGGATGGCAGATTTCCTTCTTTTTTTTATTTAAAGGGCCCAATTCTTTTTTTTCCAATTAAGGGGCAATTTAGCATGGCCAATTGACCTAACCTGCACATCTTTGGGTTGTGGCGGTGAGACCCACGCAGAAACGGGGAGAATGTGCAAACTCCACACGGACAGTGACCCGAGGCCTGGATCGAACCCGGGTCCTCCGCACCGGGTGGCAGTCTTGCTAACCACTGCGCCACCGTGCTGCCCTCAGATTTCCTTCCCTAAAAGACATAAGTGAACAATGGTTTCATAGTCATCATTTGACTTTTAATTCCAGATTTTTAAAAATTGAATTCAAATTGCTCCACCTGCCGTGGATTACCAGTTCAGTGACAATACCACTACACCACCACCTCCCCTTGTATATCACAGTCCCCTCCCTGCTTTCTATGCCTACATTGTCCTTCTCCATAATGACCAGAGATGTAAAGTACTCATTTAATTCCTCACCTACATCTTTCGGCTCGACACAGAAGTTGCCACTTTGGTCTATAATGGGTCCTACTCTTTCCCTGATTACCCTCTTGCCCTTAATATACTTACAAAACACCTTGGAATTTTACTTTATTTTGCCCGCCAGCGTTCTTTCCTGCCCCCCTCCGCTCTCTTAATTTCTTTTTAAGTACCCGCCCCTGCACTTTCTATACTCTAGGACAGCCTCTGTTTTCAGCCCCCTGTATCTTCCATATGCCTTCATTTCTTTCCTTATCCAATCCTGTATATCCCGTGACATCCAGGGTTCTCTGGACTTTTTGGTCCCACTCTTTACCTTTACGGGAACATGTTGGCTTTGTACTCCATTTCCTTTTTAAATGTTTTTTGAGTGTTTCCGAATTTCACTCCTGAAAGGACTGGCTCTTATTCTTAGACTATTTGTCGAGTTCTAGACTTCCCAAACAGTGGAGATAATTTCTCCTCATTATGTAACCTTTGGAGTCCAGGTATCATTCTGATAGACCAACAGTCCACTCCTTCAAGGTCAATATTCCACGAACCTTTTTCTGCACCTGTTTGTGACATTTTAAGGATCGATGCACTTGAACTCAGAAAGAGTGAGAGTGGATACTCATTGTTTACACTAATTGAGAAAATCTGTTGTTTTGGAGAAGAACAATGAGTTTGTCAAGATTCAGGAAAGGTTACATATAGGATGTTAAAGGGGCAGGAAGGCAGACATTTGTGGAGAGGATAGCAGTGAGTAGTTCATCGAATTTACAGTAGAGAATGGGGCCATTTGGCCCATCGAGTCTGCACCGTCCCTTGGAAAGAGCACCTTACCCAAGCCCACACCTCCACCCTATCCCCGTAACCCAGAAACCCCACCTAATCTTTTTTAGACACTAATGGCAATTTAACATGACCAATCCACCTAACAAGCACATCTTTGGACTGTGGGAGGAAACCGGAGCACCCGGAGGAAAACCACGCAGACACAGGGAGAACGTGCAGACTCCACACAGACAGTGACCCAAGACGGGAATCAAACCCGGGTCCTTGGCGCTGTGAGGCAGCAGTGCTAACCACTGCGCTACCGTGCCGCCCTAGTGGAATACTTTTTCTTGCATAGCTGCAATTAAGTAGCCATATTTACAACTACAACTGATGGTCATCACAGGCCTTTGTTTCCATGAAAACTTTATAAAATTAATTTAATTTACTCAAATTAGGATGAGGAAAGATATTATCCCTGCATTGCTGAGTGTCTCTGAACTACGCCAACCCTTTGCACATTAAAAGTTGTTTGAATGGGACTTCCGGTTGCAGCTATGCGTAGCTAAGTCGCACATTCAGCAGCTCCCGCAAAAAATGGACTTTTGGGCTATTTTCAGGGCCCCCAACGGCATTTTTTCGACATTTCCCGCTGTGGGAAGGAGAGTACAATAGTTCCCCGACAGTATATGGCTTTTACCAGGAGCGGGGCAACTAAAAAAGTGGTGGTGGACCCGAAGAAGGTGCGAGGGAAGAAGAGCAAAATGGCGGCGGGCGGGGACCAGGCAGCGTGGATGCAGTGGGCGCAGGAGCAGCAGGAGGTTATCCAGCGCTGCTTCAGGGAGATTAAAGCGGACCTGCTTGAGCCGATGAAGGCTTCTATCGATAAGCTGCTGGAGACACAGACGGCCCAGGGGGTGGCGATCCGCGAAGCCCGACAAAAGATCTCCGACAACGAGGACGAGATCTTAGGCCTGGCGGTAAAGGTGGAGGCGCACGAGGCGCTCCACAAGAAATGGCAGGAGCGGTTCGAGGAGATGGAGAATCGGTCGAGGCGGAAGAACTTGCGGATTCTGGGCCTCCCGGAGGGGCTGGAGGGGCCGGACGTGGGGGCCTATGTGGGCACCATGTTGAACTCGCTGATGGGAGCGGGGTCTCTCCAGGGGCCCCTGGAGCTGGAAGGGGCCCATAGAGTGTTGGCGAAGAGGCCCAAGGCTAACGAGCCTCCGCGGGCGGTGCTGGTGCGGTTTCATTGGTTCGCTGATCATGAGTGTGTGCTCAGGTGGGCCAAGAAGGAGAGGAGCAGCAGGTGGAAGAACGCGGAGGTTCGAATATACCAGGACTGGAGTGCGGAGGTTGGACACAGATTGAGGGTTGGGATGGGCGTTTGGGGATTGCGGTTGATATGTTTCTTTTTGAGGGGGGGTCCTTTGCTCTTGTTTTTTTCTTTCTGGTTCGGTGAGGGTGGTTAGGGCGGGTTGGGCACTGTTTTGGTTGGGTTGGTCGGGTGGGCTCTTCGAGGGGGGTAAGCAAATAGAACAGGGGTGGATGGCCGGCAGTCAGATGGGATCCCGCAGGGGAGGGGGAGGCCCGAGTCGGGGGTGAGGGGACTGGGCCTGTAAAAGGAGCTGAGTCAGAGGTGACGGGGCCGGGTAGGTGGAAAGCGTGGGCTTTTTCCCGCGCTGAAGACTAGAGGGGGCGGGGCCAGGGCGGGGAAGCGAGGGTTGTTTCCCGCGCTTGGGGTGGAAGGGGGAGGTGGAGAGCCTGCGGATGGGGAATGGAAGAGGAGGGTGTGTCACACAATGGGAGGAGTCGAAGGAGAGGCGGGAGTGGCCGGGGTCAGCAGGAGTCAGCTGACTTGCGGAAGTGCAATGGGGGAAGTAAAGCAGCTAGGATGGGTCCTAGCCGGGGGGAGGGGGGGATCGAGTTGCTGCTGCTGCTATGGTCAAGAGGGAGCTGGAGTGAGTGGGGGGGGGGGTCGAAACGGGGGTCTGCCGCTGTGGGAAACGGGCCGGGCGTGGGGCGCGGGCGCGTGGCTGGCCGAGGAGGGGTTATGGCTAGTCGGCGGGGGCGGGGGACGGGTAGCCCTCCCGATCTGACTGATAACCTGGAATGTAAGGGGACTGAACGGGCCGGTCAAGCGGGCCCGCGTGTTCGCGCACCTGAAGGGGCTGAAGGCGGATGTGGTCATGCTCCAGGAGACACACCTGAAGGTGGCAGACCAGGTGAGATTGAGGAAGGGGTGGGTAGGTCAGGTGTTTCATTCGGGGCTGGATGCCAAAAATCGGGGGGGGGGTGGCGATCTTGGTGGGAAAGAAGGTGTCGTTCGAGACGTCGAGCATTGTGGCAGACAATGGCGGTAGGTACGTAATGGTAAGTGGTAAGCTGCAGGGAGAGAGGGTGGTACTGGTCAATGTGTATTCCCCGAACTGGGACTATGCGAGTTTTATGCGGCGCATGTTGGGTCGGATCCCAGACTTAGAAGTGGGGGGCCTGATAATGGGGGGGGACGGGGGGACGGGACGGGGGGGGGGGGGGGGACCGGGGGGGGGGGGGGGGGGGGGGGGGGGGACTTTAACACGGTGTTGGATCCGGCACTGGATCACTTCAGGTCTAGGACGGGTAGGAAGCCGGCGGCGGCTAAGGTGCTGAGGGGGTTTATGGACCAGATGGGAGGGGTAGACCCTTGGAGATTTGCAAGGCCGGGGGCTAGGGAATTTTCATTCTTCTCACATGTCCATAAGGCTTATTCCCGGATTGACTTTTTTATTTTGAGCAGGGCGCTGATAGCGAGAGTAGAGGATACTGAGTACTCGGCGATAACCATTCCGGATCACGCTCCGCATTGGGTGGACTTCGAGCTGGGAGAGGAGAGGGACCAGCGCCCGTTGTGGCATTTGGAGGTGGGGCTGTTGGCGGACGAGGAGGTGAGTGAGCGGGTCCGAGGAAGCATAGAGAGGTACCTGGAGGCCAACGACAACGGGGAGGTCCGAGTGCGGATGGTATGGGAGGTGCTGAAGGCGGTGGTTAGGGGAGCGCTGATCTCCATTCGGGCCCATAAGGAGAGGAGGGAGCAGAGGGAGAGGGAGAGGCTGGTGGGGGAGATGGTGAGGGTAGACAGGAGGTATGCGGAGGTGCCTGAGGAAGGACTGTTGAGGAAGAGGCGCAGCCTCCAGGCCAAATTCGACCTGGTGACCACCAGGAAGGCGGAGGTGCAGTGGAGGAAGGCCCAGGGGGCGATTTATGAGTCTGGGGAAAAGGCAAGCCGGATGCTGGCGCATCAGCTTCGGAAGCGGGACGCAGCTAGGGAGATCGGGGGAGTTAAGGACAGGGGAGGGAGTGTGGTGCGGAGTGGGGTTGGTATCAATGGGGTCTTCAGGGACTTTTATGAGGAATTGTATTGGTCCGAGCCCCCACTGGAGGGGGAGGGATGGGCCGCTTTCTGGACCAATTGAGGTTTCCGAAGGTGGAGGAGGGACTGGTGGCGGGATTGGGGGCCCCGATTGGGCTGGAGGAGCTGACCAAAGGGATAGGGAGCATACAGGCGGGGAAGGCACCGGGGCCAGACGAGTTCCCGGTCGAATTCTATAAAAAATATATGGACCTGTTGGGCCCGTTGCTAGTTAGGACCTTCAATGAGGCAAGGGAGGGGGGGCTTTGCCCCCGACGATGTGCCGGGCACTGATCTCCTTGATCCTGAAGCGGGACAAGGATCCCCTGCAGTGTAGGTCTTACAGGCCGATTTCGTTGCTAAACGTAGATGCCAAGGTGCTGGCGAAGGTCTTAGCCACGAGGATTGAGGATTGTGTGCCGCAGGTCATCCACGAAGACCAGACGGGGTTCGTGAAGGGGAGACAGTTGAACGCGAATGTGCGGAGGCTCCTGAACGTTATCATGATGCCGGCGAGGGAGGGGGAGGCGGAGATAGTGGTGGCGATGGACACTGAGAAAGCCTTCGATAGGGTAGAGTGGGGGTACCTGTGGGAGGTGCCGAAGAGGTTTGGATTTGGGGAGGGGCTTGTCAGGTGGGTTAGGCTGTTGTATGCGGTCCCGATGGAGAGTGTGGCCACGAACAGGAGGAGGTCTGAGTACTTTCGGTTGCACCGAGGGACGAGGCAGGGGTGTCCCCTGTCGTCCCTGCTCTTCGCACTGGCGATTGAACCCCTGGCTATGGCACTGAGGGAGTCAAGGAACTGGAGGGGGTTGGGGCGGGGTGGGGAGTAGCATAGGGTGTCGCTCTATGCGGACGACCTGCTGCTGTATGTGGCGGACCCGGTGGGAGGAATGCCGGAGGTAATGAGGATTCTTCGGGAATTCGGGGATTTTTCAGGGTACAAGCTCAACATGGGGAAGAGCGAGTTGTTCGTGGTTCACCCAGGGGACCAGGAGAGGGGGATTGGAGAGCTCCCACTAAAAAGGGCGGAGAGGAGCTTCAGGTATTTGGGGTTCCAGGTGGCCAGGAGCTGGGGGGCCCTGCATTGGCTTAATTTCACAAGGCTGGTGGAGCAAATGGAGGAGGAGTTCAAGAGGTGGGACGCGTTGCCGCTGTCATTGGCGGGTAGGGTGCAGTCAGTCAAAATGACGGTGCTCCCAAGGTTTTTGTTCCTGTTCCAGTGCCTCCCCGTGTTTATCCCGAAGGCTTTTTTCAGGCGGGTTAACAGGAGTATAATGGGGTTTGTGTGTGCGCGAGGGACTCCGAGGATGAGAAGGGTGTCCCTGGAGCGGAGTAGAGATAGGGGGGGGGCTGGCGCTGCCCAACCTCTGTGGGTACTACTGGGCCGCCAATGCGACGATGGTGCACAGGTGGGTGATGGAGGGGGAGGGGGCTGCATGGAAGTGGCTGAAGACGGCGTCTTGTGTGGGCACGGGTCTGGGGGCGCTGGCAACGGCGCCGCTGCCGCTCCCTCCAAGGAGGTATACCACGAGCCCGGTCGTGGCGGCTGCCCTCAAAATCTGGGGGCAGTGGAGGCGGCACAGAGGGGAAGTTGGGGCCTTGGTGTGGACCCCAATACGGGGGAACCACCGGTTCGTCCCAGGGAGAACAGATGGGGGGTTTTCGGGGTGGCACAGGGCAGGGATACGAAGGTTGGGGGACCTGTTTGTGGATGGGAAGTACGCGAGCTTGGGTGAGCTGGAGGAGAAGTACGGGCTCCCTCCGGGGAACACCTTCAGGTACTTGCAGGTAAGGGCGTTTGCCAGACGGCAGGTGGTGGAATTCCCGCGACTGCTGCCACGCACAGTACAGGACAGGGTGCTCTAGGGAGGGTGGGTGGGAGTGGGGAAGATCTCAGAAACTTACCAGGTGATGCAGGAGGAGGAGGAGGCCTCGGTGGTGGAGTTGAAAGCTAAGTGGGAGGAGGAGTTGGGAGAGGAGATCGAGGAAGGGACGTAGGCAGATGCCCTTGGGAGGGTGAACTCTTCCTCTTCGTGTGCGAGGCTCAGCCTCATACAGTTTAAGATGCTGCACAGGGCACACATGACCGGGACAAGGATGAGCCGGTTCTTTGGGGGCAAAGACAGGTGTGTTAGGTGCTTGGGGAGCCCAGCGAATCACTCCCATATGTTCTGGGCATGCCCAGCACTGGAGGAATTTTGGAGGGGTGTAGCGAGGACGGTGTCGAGGGTGGTAGGATCCAGGGTCAAACCGGGCTGGGGGCTCGCAATATTTGGGGTGGCAGAGGAGCTGGGAGTGCAAGAGGTGAAAGAGGCCGGAATTCTGGTCTTTGCGTCCCTGGTAGCCCGGCGGAGGATTCTTCTTCAGTGGAAGGATGCGAGGCCCCCAAGCGTGGAATCCTGGATCAACGATTTGGCGGGGTTTGTTAAGTTGCAGAGGGTGAAATTCGCCTTGAGCAGGTCGGTACAAGGGTTCTTTAGGCGGTGGCAACCGTTCTTAGACTTCCTGGCAGAACGGTAGACAATGGTCAGCAGCAGCAGCTCGGGAGTGGGGGGGGTTACTTTATTCTTGTTTTTGTTTATTTACACTGGGGGGTCTGAAGGGGTGTATATATTTGCTATGTTTGCTTTGTGTTAAGTCGGGGTGTTAATTTATTATTTATGTACAGGGGGGAGGGGGGTATGGAGGGTTGCTTTTTTGGACTGTGTTTTGTACTTAACCCTGTTGGGTTCCTTTTTCATTTTGTTATTGATATTTTATGAAAACCTTAATAAAAATTATTTTTAAATTTAAAAAAAGTTGTTTGAATGTTTTCATGGCGTAACCATTAAATTGTATTACTCAATGTAAAATTTGCTGGAAGAAAACACAGTTGTTACATTAAAAAAATTGCGCAGAGAGGGCAGCACGGTGGCGCAGTGGATAGCACTGGGACTACGGTGCTGAGGACCCGGTTCAAATCCCGGCTCTGGGTCACTGTCCGTGTGGAGTTTGCACATTCTCCCCATGTCTGCGTGGGTTTCACCCCCACAACCCAAAGATGTGCAGGGTAGGTGGATTGGCCACGCTAAATTGCCCCTTAATTGGAAAAAATGAATTGGGCACTCTAAATTTATAAAAAAAGAAAACAAAATGTGTGCTGCCTGGACATGTGGATGGCCACCTTGGCCAGACCCAGAGCGGTCCTGTGAGGAGGCCCCTCTGACCTGCGTGTTGTCCTGTGGCCCAGATACATGGGCCGGGATTCTCCAAAAACGCTTGGCCAAGAGGCCCGTTGACGCTAAGTATTGATGCCGGCGCAAACACCGGAGTATTTCACACCAGCGTCAACGGGCCTCTTAGCCCAGCGATTCTGTAGCCCATAGGGGGCCAGCACGGCGCCGGAGTGCTCCGCACTGCTCCAGCTGCCGTACACGGCCCTGCACTGCTCGCCACAGGCTTGCACATGCGCGCGGCGGCCTGCTGTGGGTCCACGCATGCGCGCGTCGGCTGCTTGTGCGCCAGCGCCACGCAATATGGTGAAGCCACACAGCGGGTCGGTGCGGAAGAAGGTAGGCTCCCCCCAGATCACGCGTGGCCCTCAATCGCGGGCCTGGCTGTCGTGGAGGCCCCCCCTCCCAGAGACTGATCCCCCGCCCCCTACCAGGAAGGCCACCGCAGCCGCGATGCCGAGCTCCCGCCGGGTGGAACCATACGTGAACCACGCCAGCGGGAATCGGCTAGTCGACCACGGAGAATCACCACGGGGGACTCTTTCAACGGTCCCCGACCGCCGCCGATTCTCCGGTCGCGGGTCTGAGGCCCCATTCTCCGCCCCTGCGGCGAGCGCGATTTTGGCGCGGAGACTCGGAGAATCACGGCCATGATCTATGATCGTACCTAACAGCTGATAGGTGTGAACTTAAGCTGAGGTGTGAACTTAAGATGAAAATTCCAAAGAGTAATTTTTAATACTTTATCATGTTAGAAACCTTATTTGCAGCCAATACTTGGCCGCCTGAAGTCAAAATAAGTGGTGGACAAAAAGTTTCAAAGAAGTGAAATGTGATTATTTGGCCTTATTCATGTTAGAATGTGTATTAGACAGCATCAATTTCAATCAATTGATAAATTGTTTTTAGCCCATCAACTGAAAGTAATTTGTGTTGAGCTAGGACTAATCTGTACAGCAGCCAGTCTGTTGCGAACATTTTGCAGAACATGCAGATAAGAAAGTGGTACTCAAATTTTATGAAACTTAGGGCAGGATTTTTTTGGATGGTGGGGTATCCCACCCTGCCACCCAAAGAGTCGGTGGGGAACGCATCCACATCAATACTGATTGCCCTGCACCATTTAACATTCAACAGGGTGTTAATTCGCTAAGGGCAGAGGGCAGCATAGTGGCGCAGTGGTTAGCATTGCTGCCTCACGGCGCCGAGGTCCCAGGTTCGATCCCGGCTCTGGGTCACTGTCCGTGTGGAGTTTGCACATTCTCCCTGTGTCTGCGTGGGTTTCGCCCCCACAGCCCAAAGATGTGCAGGGTAGGTGGATTGGCCACGATAAATTGCCCCTTAATTGGAAAAAATGAATTGGACACTCGATTAAGTTTAAAAAAGAAAATTAGCTAAGGGCAGGACTTCTGTCCTTTAATGACCAAGGAAGCCAGCGGTAGAAAGGTAAACATTTATTTACTATCAAACAATGATTTATCCGTATGGAGTTTGAACATTCTCCCCCTGTCTGCGTGGGCCTCACCCCCACAACTCAAAGATGTACAGGGTAGGTGGATTGGCCACACTAAATTGTCCCTTAATTGGAACAAAATACTCTTTGGAAGATTGCCAGAGCCAACAAGAATCCAAATGGGAGGCGGGCGTACTCAAACAACCCTCTAAGGGTATTTCTAGTTGCGTTATTTCCTGGATGTGGAGTCCAGTTCCACCTGCAAATAGGCATGTCTCATATCAAGCTTTGTAAAGGAACACCCTCCAGCCAATCTTGTGTATAAATCTTCACCCTGAGCATCGGGTAACGGTCCAGGTTATGAGTGCAGCTCACTCCGCAAACTGCACTAGGTGTAGGATTCCAAATCCTTCAGGCGCTGAAGCTCTATCAACCTTGGCGAGTAAGGCGCAGGTAACAGGTCTTGCCCAAAAATACCTGGGTTGAGCCCCTGGGTATATACGAGCCTTGGCCCCCTTTATTCTGCCCAGACTCTCCTGGAATACCTCAGGGTACTTGCTTAGGACGTCATGTAAGTTTCCAGTGCCCATCTGGAAAAGGTATTGCCAATCAAAATGGAAAACTTGTAACCCAGCAGATTGGGTCCCGGTCCCTGCATTACGACTAAGGGTAGCCTGACCGATTGCTGTCCATGTGTCACTGGAGTCACGGTGGTCCCCAAGATGCTCAGCGGTTTGCTTGTATAGGTTGCCAACCAGGCCTTGTTGTCTTGCAGTGTCAGTGGTAAGATCCCTGTACGAAGCCAGCGAAATGTCTGTTGGTCTACAGTGGAGACAGTAGCTCCTGTGTTCATCTCCATCACTAGAGGATGCCTGTTCACTTGCAATGTGACCTGGATCGGCCCCAACTTCAGGCCGCGACGCAGTTCAGCTGCATCATATTATCATCTTCTGGTGGGGCCACTTGCAAGGCCCTGGTTCGTGGTGACATCATCGGCTGCCCTGGGTGGCGTTCTCATCACCGGTTCGTCGGTCCTGACCACCACATGTCCTCCGTCCACACACCTGACAATGTGGCCGGACTTCCCCTTCATCCTCAGGGACATATCCTGCGGGTCTGCGGCGGCTCCAGACTACTGAGCCGGAGTGCAGAACTGGACCTAGGGCTGCCTCTTGGGAGGTGATCTGGCCATTCTGGCACTGCCCTGTGATGTTGCAGGAGTCCAGTACAGAGGGCGGCTAAAGCTCTGGACCTCATAGTCCATGGACCCCTGAAGTTCCTGTACCCCTTTCTCCGCATTTTCTTGGGATAGTGACAACTCAATGGCCCATTTCAAGTCTAACGTGGGTTCCGCCAACAGCTTCCTTTGTGTGGCCGTGTTACGTATTCCACAAACAAGCCTATCCCTCATCATTTCTGAGAGGGGCGCCCCAAACACGCAGCCCTCCGCCAGCTGCTTAAGGCAGGTCAAAAAGTCAGTTACCGACTCACCCGGAGACCGCACAGCCATGTTGAACCTATAACGTTGCAATATAACGGAAGGTTTCGGATTATAATGTTCAGCCACCAGTGCAACCAACTCTGCGAACAATTTGCAGTCTGGTGCAGCTGGGTAGGTGAGGCTTTTTATAATTCTAAAAGTCGGGGACCCGCAGAATGTCAGGAGAATCACCTTTTGACGGTCTTCCCCCAGGTACCTGAAAGAAGTACCTCATACGTTCTGCGTATTAGCTCCAACCCTCCAGGCCCATGTCGAAGGCCTCCAGCTTACCAAACAGCAGCATTTTCAAATGTTATATCCTCACATTTTTGCACATTAGCCATCCGGGTAGCTGGGTCTGTTGAGAAGCGAGTCCGGAGTCTCCTTTTTCCTCTCCGCCAGTTTAATGACCAAGGAAGCCAGTAGTAGAAAGGAAAAGATTTTTTTTTTTAACCCAATTATTTATTTTCCAATTAAGGGGCAATTTAGCGAGGCCAATCCAACTACCCTGCACATCTTTGGGTCGTGGGGGTGAGACACACGCAGACACGGGAGAATGTGCAAACTCCACACGGACAGTGACCCGGGGCCGGGTTCGAACCCGGGTCCTCAGCGCCATGAGGCAGCAATGCTAACCACCGCACCACCATGCCACCCCTAGATTTATTTACTTCTAAACAATAATCTGGTCATGGCAGTAACTACCTACAATCACAGTCCCCTTTGGGACAACCAACATGCCAGTCCCTGCTCGGGACGGCTTTTATAGTCAGTTCCAATGAGCCCCAGCTGGGTGGGCCTTTGCCCCCCACCTGGGAAGCTCGTGCGCCAGTAGACCCATGGGGAGATCGATAATGGTTTCCCCTGGGAGGGAGGGTTAAAGGAGGGAGTATGACCCTGTGGAGGTGCCTCTGATGGGCAACGCAGGAACCCTTTTACCAGTCTGCGCAGCTGAAACTGCTGGGCTTCCAGTTTGATGTGAGCCTCCCTCTGCAGTGGGTAAAATAGCAGTGGGGGCAGCATGAGGCACTCAAATGGTCGTTAATCGGCCACTTAAGGGCCTCAATAGGACCAAGAGCAGGCGGACTGCCCACTGCCTCCTGTAAAATGGGAGACAGGTTTGGAGCAGGCAGGCCATGTGTTGCATTTTATAAGCCCCAAACTAACCAACGGAGAAGTGTAATATTAATTCTTCCCGGTGAGAGATTTATTGGATTGTAATAGCTCCCCAGTGTTGTTTATGGATAGTTGAAGTTGTTATTTTATAACAATAGTTATAAATAGCACAACAAATCAAATTGTGTGCTTATTACATGGTATTCTGGAATTTGGAGCATAAATTTCTGTGATCCTGTTCATTTTTCTGAGAAACTAACTCAGTGGCCTCGATTATTGCTTTGCATATGTATCACATTATTATCTCGTCTTTTTACTCCATTCAAGGGTGAGATGGTGGAACGTATCAGAGTGAATGTAAGCTCATATTTTGCAGCATTTGAGCAGTTGGTGCTTATGGAATTAGCAGCACTGGGGCACTTGGACTTTGGTAACATTGGAGGTGGCCCTGGTATTTGACAGAACTGTTGCCTTTTCTGTGGCTCTGCTGTAACCATGGCAATCAGTGAGGTTGCCCTCCTTTCTTTTGATATCTATATTCTAATGCTCAGAGTCAAATGATACCACCACAAGGTTCAACCGGCTATCGATCAAAGAGCCAAACACCAGTTAGTTAGTTCAAGTTCAAGGGTACTTTATTTACACACACAATTAATCATGCAACATAAACACTACTAGTTAACTACACCTATCGACTATGACAACCTGTACTTAACTTCAGGCACCCGACTTAGGTCAGAGGAACAGTGGCCGCTGTTCGATTCTGGATCTATCGGGTCTGGAGAAGTAACTGCTGCTCAGCTAGGCTATTCCGTCTGGTAGCGGGCATTGAACTTGGACTT
This sequence comes from Scyliorhinus torazame, assembly GCF_047496885.1. Taxonomy (NCBI): domain Eukaryota; kingdom Metazoa; phylum Chordata; class Chondrichthyes; order Carcharhiniformes; family Scyliorhinidae; genus Scyliorhinus; species Scyliorhinus torazame. Next base: position 27,439,878 of record NC_092738.1, read on the forward strand.
GCTTCTGGTGGTGCTGCGATTGGAGATGGTCGTTGCCGGGGAGCCAGGTCCAAAAGAGGACGAACATATGGCGGACTCTCTTCTTATACTTGGAGGTTTTCGCGCTCTTTTGGGCGGTCCTTCAGTTTGGACCTGTAGCCAGTTAAAATGGCTAACTCCCGATTTAGAATGGCTAACTCCCGATTTAAAATGGCGAACGGCAAAGGCTGATGGGAAAGTCAGCCAACAGGACACAAATGAGCAGCTGCAGGTTGAGTGTGTATTTACCTCTGGAAAGGCCAGACAAGATGGATACCAGCACCAATCAGCATAACAAAACACAGCCATCTGCATATTAATGAGCAATCCCCGGGAACAGTGAGCAACATTTAGACACATAAAGCCAAACCAGACTCTTTGGCGCCAGCAGAAGCCTACACAAAGGGAGGTGAACGACCACCTCAGGACCGCCCATCGATCAGGGAACCGCTCCAGCATTGGAGAAAATCGAACCAAGTGATTGGGACAAAGTCCAATCACTTTGAACCAGGTACAGGGTCCGCCCCGAAAGGCGGGAAGCCCCTGGGGACTATAAGAATTAAGCCCAAGTTCAAATCGTTCTTCTTGACCGGATCACTCAGCAACGCGAACAAACCCTCGACAGTGACCGGTCCAGCCGCCGCTGATATCCAGTAAGTCTTACTTCAATGCTTGCTACGAGATAGGCGCTCCTAGCTACCAATCTGTACCAACTTCGAATCCCGCAGGCTCAGAACCCGAACGAAAGGCCATTCGTTTCCCTGACCTGGTGGGCCAGTTCCAAGTTAAGTATTGGCCTGTTAGTCGTAGAAGTAGCTTAGACGTAGAATTTGTACATGAGTAGCGATTACTGTGTATAATAAATGTGCTTTGATTTAAATCTTACTAATCGGTGTATTGGGTTATTGATCATTACTCGGACTTGAACCACGTGGCGGTATCATAAAGGTACCTGACGACTCAAGAGCAAAGGTGATAAAACAGAGCAATTAAACTTAAGGCAAAAGTTAGCAACATTATTTGGCGACATCCTGACGGGACCCGATCTAGAAGTGGAAAACCACTCCGGGAGAACCCAGAATTTGAATTAGAGATCCAATTGGAAACAGAAAACCCCAAGTGTTCAAGAAGTTCTGATCAATAGTCATAATTCGGAAGTGTGTGTATGCATGCGTAACTAACAGGGCGATAAGGTAAAACTGATAGATTTTTTTGTTGCGTCAAAACTGTCGGAAGTTTGTATATCTGAAAGTAGCGAAAGCCGTACCCGTATTTACAGCACCGCCTTAGCTCCCCTGTTCCAAATTTAAAAGAAGCATTCGGATAGGAACGATGGCAATGCAGCGCCTAATGAACCCCGAGGAATTTGCGGTCGCAGTGACCAGCAGCAGTAGAGTGGGACAATGTCCCATTTGGGAGAAAGAGATCAGGAAATATCTCAAAGGGAAAGGATGGCCCCTTTGGAATGAATTCTGTGATAACGAGGAATCAGGTCCCGGGAGTATAGGACATACTTGGTGGGAGAACCCGAGCGAGATCCACAAAAAGAGCTTAGGGAAAGCTCGCAAGCCGATGGCAATCGTGTCCTGCTTGGCACAATTGCGAGGCACAGAGGAGGTCGTTAGGACGCTCCGGAAAGAAGTTGAGGGCATACATCGGATGAGTAAGGTCGATGTAAGCGAGGTAGAAAAGGAGAATTTAGACTTGAGAAGGAAATTGGCAGCAAAAGATGTAGAGGTGGATGACGCCAAAAGGGCTCACCAGTTTTGTCTGGCGCACTTGAGCAGCTTCCTGTCTCAATACGAAAAGGCCTATCAGGACACGCAACGTGCAGTCCTGGTACGAGAAGAAACGGAAAAACAGGTAGAGGCATTACAAAAACAGTGTAGTGATCTCAAGGCAGCATTAAGAGCACTCCATGCTGCCACCACAGAACAAAGACAAAGCACGTTAGACCACGCAAAGTGCCGGAAGCAGATTGCAGAGCTGCAATCACTGCTTTCTGTTCAAAAAGGTTTTCAGGAAACCTTTGGAGAAAAATTAGATCAGGAAGCCGGCCCTGATTGGGAAGAATTGAATGAAACAGCGCAGAGATATGTTCAGGGAACATGTGCGCAGGGAAAGCCACAAAAGAGAAAAGCACCCCAACCCCCCAGACAGCAGATAGTTCCGGCTCCAATGAACCCTGTAACCACCCACTGCACAGCCACATCAGCCCTTAACAGTGACCCAATTACGGGACGCGTGCGATAAGATCACACCGTTCCTCCCCACCTCAGACCCCCACCATTTCTTTGCCACAGTTAAACATCAGGCGACCATGTACGGCCTGGATGAGCGAGAGCATGTAAAGCTCACAATTTTAAGTTTAGACCCTTCAGTAGCAGCAGCCCTTCCCAACCCACAGAATGTAGGAGGAGGCACCCTTGCAGAAATGCATACCGCGATCCTGGATGCAATCGGGTATAACCGGGGTGACCCCATAGATGGCCTCAACAAATGTAGGCAAAATAAATCTGAGCACACCACAGCGTTCACTGGACACCTGTGGATTCACTTTGCAGCAGTCTTTGGAGACTTAGACCGTGCCCATTTGTCCCCAGACAACATGGCCAAATGGACCCACACCCTTATCTCCCATGCCACAGAAAGAGGACAGAAAGCCTGCGCGAGTTATGATCCCTCAAAGGAGGCCCATAACGAGAAGTGGGTAGTGAAAAGATTGTCCCGCGCTTGGGAGCAATCTATAAAAAGTAAACCCGCAGTCAAGAATCCTGAGGAAAAGCAGGCCGGAGCAGATATGCAGGCAGTAAAGACAACACACCACGACCCCGCATGGGTGAATGAGGGAAAGAACAGCCCCCCACCCAAGTCACTATAGTGTTACAACTGCGGACAGTTGGGACACTTCGCCAGAGAGTGCAATGCCCCTAAAAAGCCACAGAGAGCCCAGCAGACAGGCACTCTGAGTAAGAAAAAGACAGATCCCATTCATAGCGTTAGCGCCCGTTCAGATCAGACGGACTTGACCAGAACGGACTGACGGTGTACGGGCTCCTCCAGTTGGGTCTGCGACACCCTTTGGGATAGGTCCGGACGACCGGTAGTTGCAGCAAAAATTCGGGGACAGCCCATCGAATTTCTCTGGGACACAGGAGGGTCCCGCACCACAATAAATTCCTCCACCCTGTTTCAAAAAGACACGTGGCCCACTACAGCCACTATCACCCTCAGCGGCTTTACAGGCCACTCACAGCAGGGACACATCACAGCCCCTGTACCCATTCAAATCGGCACCATCACCACCAAGCACCCCGTAGTTTTAGTTGACGTGCCCCACACAGCAGAACACATTCTGGGAATCGATTTCATGAATTCCCACCACCTTTCATTCGATCCAGTCAACCAGTGTGTCTGGAAGATGGCAAAATCCGCAAGAGCCCCCACAACGCTCAACATAGGAGAGTACACGAACAAAATTAGCGCCGTAGGCGAATTTTGGTTCAACCCAACCACGCTTAGTACGGACAAGCAGGTTAGGGCAGTTCTGCAAAAGAACAGGGCAGCATTCGCAACCCACAAGCACGACTGTGGATGGATGACTGGCTCCGTACAAGTAACAGGACCTGACCCTAGACCCCAGAAACAGTATGGATTTCCCCAAGAGGCAGAGGGAGAAATCTCCAAGGTAATAGAAAGCTTATTAGAGCAGGGAGTACTTAGATCAGTAGCCTCCACTAATAATGCCCTGATTTGGCCAGTGAGAAAGCCCGATGGATCATGGCGACTGACCATCGATTACAGGGAACTCAACAAAGACACCCCCGCAGCAGCCCCCACAGTAGCAACAAGTCCCGAGACCATGCTCAAGCAGGGACTCAATTCCCGATTCTTTACGGTTTTGGATGTCAGTAATGGATTCTGGTCCATTCCATTGGCAAAGGCGTGCCAGTACAAATTTGCCTTCACCTTTAAAGCACAGCAGTCCACGTGGACATGCCTGCCACAAGGCTTCCACAACTCCCCCTCCATTTTCCACCGACAGCTCGCAAAATGGTTTAGCCAAATTCTCTCACCCCGAATGTCTGGTACAGTATGTAGACGACCTACTACTGCAGACAGACACCAAGGAAGAGCACATTGAGCTTCTGTCCGAACTCCTGGAACTATTACACTCAATCGGTTGTAAAGTCAACCCCAAAAAGGCCCAGATTAAGGAAGAAAAGGGGATATATTTGGGAACAATTATCACACATGGTAAACGCGAGATCGAGCATAAAAAGATTGACTCGATCACTAAATTGTCCCTTCCCCAGAACGTTTCAGCCCTCCGGTCGTTTTTAGGACTGGTTGGCTACTGCCGAAACCACATTGACGGTTTCGCCAGCAAGGCAGCACCCCTCTCAGACCTCCTAAAGAGAGGAGCCCCCTGGGAATGGCTTCCACAGCATACGGATGCCGTGGGCATTTTAAAACAGGCACTCATAGCAGCCCCCGCACTACAAGTTCCAGACCCGCTTTCCCCTTACGCCATAGAGGTAGCGACCACAGACCGCATCCTTTCAGCCGTGCTCCTCCAGGAACGGCACGACTAGTTAAGGCCCGTAGCTTATGCCTCCAGAATTTTAGATGCTGTGGAGCAGGGATTTTCAGCCTGTGAGAGGCACCTGCTCGCAGTATTCTGGGCAGTCCAGTATTTTTCGTACATAACCGGACTAAACCCCACCACAATCCTGACGGAACACACCCCCACCCAACTTTTACTGGACGGACGACTCAAGGACGGTACCATCAGTCAAATAAGAGCAGCTAGATGGACCCTTCCCTTGCAGGGACGGGACATCACTGTGAAAAGGACAAAGACACACACCTATTTAGCCGACAATTTACAGTACCACAGTACCCCGGAACCCCCCATGAATGTGAAATTATCTCTCCACACCACAACACAGGCCCCTTTATTGCTAAAACACCCCCCTGAAAGATAGATAGTTCAACCCAGAGCCCCCAGCACACGGATACATGTGAGCCCATAAAGATCTATGTGGACGGATCTTCACAGTCTTGGATGGGAAGCGCATAACAGGTTGCGGTATCTATGTCGAGGACGCGCCCTTGAGGAAATATCGTTAAAACTACCCGGACACTTAGGCGCGCAGGCAGCAGAGCTTGCGGCCATCGCGTATATAGTTGAACACCCAGATTCCTTCCCCAGCCCAGCAGACATATATTCGGACAGCCTCTATGTCTGTAACAGCCTCACGGAATTTCTGCCCCTGTGGAAAGCAAGAGGATTTGTTTCCGCAGACGGAAAGCCCCTCCCCTCAGCCCCATTGCTCCGTCATATTTTAGAAAAAGCCCAAAACAGGACTTATGGGATAATCAAAGTCCGCAGTCACCATCTTTCCTCCCCCCTGGAAATGTGAAAGCCGACGCACTGGCTAAAGCAGGTTCCAGACACGGATACTTTTGGACACCCCCCGAAAGCGCCCCAGTGAGTGCAGTTCAGGTCTCACAGACAAAGATCGAGGATCTAGTGGAGGCCCAGAAGCAGGACAGCAATCTCAGGGAGATTGTAAAAGGGAAATATCCAGCTCCCTATGAGAGGTTCAGAAATGCACTGACCACACATGACGGTGTGGTGTTAAAAGACACCCTTTATGTGGTTCCTGAACAGGACAGGAATCAATTGATTTGCTTGTTCCATGACGGTCATGGACATCAGGGAATCGATCCCACTACAGCCCATCTCAAGCAGCTTTGTTGGTGGCCGAATTTAAAGGAAGATGTAAACCATTACATCGAAAATTGTCTTATCTGCGCCCAGAATAATCCGGACAGATATGCCAAAAAGGCCCAACTCAGCCACGCCCGACCCGTTAATGGCCCCTGGACTAACCTCCAGATTGATTTTATAGGACCATTGCCCCCTTGCAGGAATGGCTATAAATATGTACTTGTGGTCATAGACACATTTACGAAATGGGTGGAAGCATTCCCAGCCCGCACAAACACTGCACAAACCACAAAGAATTTGACCCACCACATCTTTACAAGATGGTGACTCCCCCGCAGCATTGAATCCGACCAAGGCTCCCATTTTACGGGACGTGTCATGCAGAACGTCCTCACGATATTTGGCATCACCCAAAAATTCCACATAGCATACCACCCACAGTCGAGTGGTATCGTGGAGCGCATGAATCGGACCCTAAAATCCACCCTCAGAAAAATGGTCCAGCAGAACACCACCACTTGGGACTCAGTCCTCCCTTTTGCGCTGATGTTTTTGCGTAACACAATTTCTACTTCCACAGGTTACACCCCACACACCCTCATGACCGGACGCCCCATGAAAGGCACAGAATATTTGTTAGGTTTGGACTTGACCAGCCCCGAAGTGACGGCCCTCGCACACGAGAAAGCAGTAGAACAATTAGTGGAAAATGTTAAAACGGCTCAGCTAGCAGCTGCAGTAAAATTGGGCACCAGAAAGAAACAGAGCAAGGCTTGTTTCGACAAGACACTGCATACGACTGAGTACAGTATAGGACAGCAAGTGATGCTCTCTGTATATAACCCCAGCACATTCCTGTCACCAAAGTATTCGGGTCCGTATTCCATTGCGGACAAAGTAAGCCCTTCCGTTTATAAAATAAAGTACCCCAACGGTAAGGCTGCGTGGTTTCATATAAACCAGCTGAAGGCATATGGAACACAGTCGAACCACGCACACCACGTCATGCTCGACGCAGCACACCACACCCCGCCCACAGCCAACGTAACCCTACCATCCCCCAACACGTCCAGCCCAGCCACAGACTCAACCTCGACTCCACCCCTGAAATATACACTCCGCCCCGGAACGCCCACAGACTGCAGCAGCAGAGACAGCGACTGTGACTCGGACGATAGCCACAGCATGCCTCCCTACTATCCCCATGCAACAGGACCCACACCCAGCGATTCCGACTACAATCCAAGTGATCCTTTCATGATCACTTTCCTGAACAAACCCCACCACCGACCACCGAACTACAATGACGACCCCGATTCTGTCCCCACACAGCTAGACACCACTTACTGCCACCGAGATAACTCGTTCCGACTCGTCTGCAACGACGAGAGCGACCCCAACTCACACCATGCAGCCCTTTCAGCCCTCATACACTCAAGAGTTTGGCACCCGGGAGAAGAGGACGACCTTGGGTCTGACTCCCATACCGAGAACCCCTTTGCGACCTTGTTCGCAACCGAGAACTGAGGTGTCCAGGTGATGTTTTAAAAGGAACCGCTTGGGAGAAGTGTTGTCCTTTCTGATGGAACCTGCAGAATGTTTTATGTTGTTTGTAAGTTTGTTAAATGTTGTATGTCCGACAGGAGAATTTTTTTCTCACTGCCCCACGCCTATTCGGCTGAAACCTCTGAGGACTTGCCTACAGAGACTCACCATTGCCAGACACTAGTTCAGCAGAAACCTCTGAGAGTTTGTCTGCAGAGCCTGGTTAAGGAACCAGACGCCCGTTCGTAACTGCCCTTCTGGTTCGAAGGAAAGAACCACTACGGCAGCCTCACCACGATGACTACATTTTTTGCCCGTTCTTGTCGGTTGCTCGGGCAGTGGAGAAACGGCTTGGGACCCGCCCTGCCTGGGGTCAACTACGCTAGGGTAGGAGAGACACGGCATTGGTAGCCGTCCTACCCGGGGACTCCATCCAACTCTTACCCGTCGCGGCCCATACGCACCTCATTTTGGCACTTTCAGTTCAAAAAGTTTTGTTTTGTTTTAGGTAACCTTTAGATTGCCATCCACATGCTATTTACATCCTGAAACATTTGGATGGTAAATTGCACAGTCTGCGAGACGGCGCGCACTGGTTCATTATTGGGAAGTGTGTCTTGTCCTAAAATTTGATTTTTGGAAAAAAATGAGGGAGTCACACATAGTAACCAATTATAAAGGGAGTAATTGGCACTACAGGATAGACAGACTATCGTACGTGATATTAAACAAAGATAGTTACAGACACTATGCTTGTTTCCACAGAAGCTCCAGGACCGGAGAAGAGAAGAGCCATGAGGACTTCCTTCATATGGATCAGCATCATGTTTATGGACTTTTGGTTGCACGTGAACGCGAACCCCATGACTTCAAGCCCCCCCAGCCGTTAATGTTTCACTTCCCCGCAGTACCCAGAGCCCAGTCACCAGCGACACCACTTCATCTCGGTGTGGCAGGTTTATAACCTGGTACTCTCTGTCCTATGTAATAGAAACATTACTGGTATTAGCGATACTCTGCTGCTTAGTGCAGACTATGCGTCTACGGAAATGGAGACGGAGAGCCTACCGCGCTCGAACCCCGGTATATAGGATCAGATCCCCTATGTTTGGATACGACCAGACCCCCGACCCCCGCGATCTATAATAAAGTGCATTCACTTGCGTTTATTGTAAATAAAGAAATGTAAAGAACTGCTCATGAGTAAGTACGATCCTGAGCTTGACTGCCAAGCCAGGATGACTGATGTATAAAATGCTATGATTTTGTTTGTATGGTTGAGGAAGTTAGAATGATGAAATGTTTAAGTGAGTGTAGTGTATTAAGAATAATTAGAGGTTCCCAGTTTATTGTTTTGTAATGCATGTCCCTGTTTGACATAGCGCCTTTAGAATTGTTAGTTAAAAAATGTTTGCATAGCTATGGTCCGTGCAGAGGCCATGAAGGAAGTGTCCCCCCCCAGGTCAGGGAATGAAAAGCAACATAGTTATGTGATCCTTCACATTTCGCGTTAGGATCACAAGGAGGGAATATAGCCAGTTAAAATGGCTAACTCCCGATTTAGAATGGCTAACTCCCGATTTAAAATGGCGAACGGCAAGGGCTGATGGGAAAGTCAGCCAACAGGACACAAACGAGCAGCTGCAGGTTGAGTGTGTATTTACCTCTGGAAAGGCCAGACAAGATGGATACCAGCAACCATCAGCATAACAAAACACCAGCCATCTGCATACTAATGAGCAATCTTCGAGAACAATGAGCAACATTTAGACACACAAAGCCAAACCAGACTCCTCGGCGCCAGCAGAAGCCTACACAAAGGGAGGTGAACGACCACCTCAGGACCGCCCATTGATCAGGGAACCGCTCCAGCATTGGAGAAAATCGAACCAAGTGATTGGGACAAAGTCCAATCACTTGGAACCAGGTACAGGGTCCGCCCCGAAAGGCGGGAAGCCCCTGGGGACTATAAGAATCAAGCCCAAGTTCAAATCGTTCTTCTTGACCGGGTCACTCAGCAACGCGAACCAACCCTTGACAGTGACCGGTCCAGCCGCCGCTGATATCCAGTAAGTCTTACTTCAACGCTCGCTACGAGATAGGCGCTCCTAGCTACCAATCTGTACCAACTTCGAATCTCGCAGACTCAGAACCCGAACGAAAGGCCATTCGTTTCCCTGACCTGGTGGGCCAGTTCCAAGTTAAGTATTGGCCTGTTAGTCGTAGAAGTAGCTTAGACGTAGAATTTGTACATGAGTAGTGATTACTGTGTATAATAAACGTGCTTTGATTTAAATCTTACTAAGCGGTGTACTGGATTATTGATCATTACTCGGACTTGAACCACGTGGCGGTATCATAAAGATACCTGGCGACTCAAGAGCAAAGGTGATAAAACAGAGCAATTAAACGAAGGCAAAAGTTAGCAACAGACCCCACTAATTGGGTGATCCCTGATCACTATGTTCGATTTCAAACCAATAAATGGGCGGGTGCCTGGATGGCTGGGCATGTCCAAGTGGTCACTGACCATGTTGTTTACGCTTCCCTAGTACAGGGAGTGGCGCCGAAATGTCTGGGACTGTACCGGTCGCTCAAGTATGAGTCCTTTGTCTGGTGGAGATGGGCCATCAAATGCTAATTGGTCGGGGTTTCGATACCGTCTGGATTCCTTACTCCGCAAAAAAAAATGTCAGGCTCTGAGCCTGCCTGAATCTCGCATTGTCCATTTTACCCGCTATGCTTTGCGAGCTTCTCTGTTCCTGGTTGTAAGTGGCCTTCCCAGATGGCTACAGAATTAATGTACAGCTCCTGTGGTTTAACAGATTTGCTTTGTGCACGTTACATTGTGCAGAACAACACGCCCCGCAACCACACCCTGTCAGTGTATAGAGTTTGTGGTATGGTCCTACATTTTACCATGATATAAAACATTTGTATTCTTACTGTCCTGCACCATAACAAGGAATTACCAGAACCAATGGGCCTCTAAGATCAATGTTGTATTGTGCGTGTCAAATTCCCCATTCTTCCTGGTGTTGGCCCATTAGCACTGAATTAAATACATCTGTATTTCCAGAAACTGTACAAAACCACATGGTTTGCATGTTAATCTTCCAAATCTTAATGAAATTGATTCAGCCAACAGATATAAATATCCCAATAATGTTATAAATGAGGAGTAAAATGAACTGATGACTTTAATTAGTAGCCATTCTTTTCAATTTCCAAATACATGTCTGCCCATCATGTTCCAGGTCTAAAAAGTACAACATCAATACACAAGCACGAATAATCTACTGGCGAGCTCATTAAAAATTTGTCTAAAGAACATTGAGCCAAAGCTGTCGCATGCAGCATCTGAAATTGGGTTCGACAATTAGGCGGGGTTTGTATTCTGGACCCGACAATTGTTTGACAGGATCATGACTTAACTCCGTTTTCTTTCAAAGAGAGTACTTGAATTCAAAATTCTGGAGAGAAAATTCAGTCTCTTTCGACAGGTTCCTGACTCCATACAGGCTGTAAATCAACACTCAGAGCTTACAGAGGCAGAGAGAAAGCAGAAATAAACTGAAAAGCCTATTACTGCTTCCAGTCAGTTAGGTGACAGTGGCAGAGCTCCCCTGGCAGGAAGACATCTGCCACCTTATTGATCATGAGGAAAGGAGTGTGGCACAAAGGAGGGAAAAGAAAAAAAAACTTGGGTGCTGAAATGACACCGAGGAAAACTAGTGTACAAAAGCACCTTCATCTGAAATTCCTTACTGCTGTTATATTCAAGTAATTAATTTATTTAAACGTGTTAACACCTCTTGTAAAATAACAGAGAAGGAATTCCAACTGCTTGCGTTAAGCATTCATACTGTCATATATACGGTATAACTTCAAGATTATTGAGAATAGGGTATTAAATTATTGGCAAATGTTCACTTTGAGTTCCAATCTCTCTGAATAAGAACATCAGCAATTCCGGCAGAAATTTGCAGAAACGTAAGAGTATCTAGCATAGTATGTACTTGGAATTTCACAGCACACACTGTTGATTCGGATTTTCAGGAAAGCTGCAGGTGTAAATATCTACAGCATCGACACAGGCAGATGAATTTTTCTGATCAGCAGCGTTGCTACAACCAGACCAATACGAGCAAGCAGGAGCCAGGAAATCGGATGGCACAATAATAGGAACAGTGGTAGGCGATTCCACTCCACGAGCTGTTTCTGATCATGGTTAATCTATACCTCAAATCAAATCAAAACAAATTACCTACCTTTGATCCATATTCCTTCCTCAACAAAAATAATCTGCAATCTCCTTGAATATTTGTGGCCTTTGTGCGAAGAATTGTATCCTGATCTTCCCTCCTGAATCATTTGGCTCTCTTAAAAAGAGTGTGCAGAATAGAAGCCGTTTGTGTCATTCGATTAGGCACTTTACAACCTTGCAGACTCAACATCAAGTTTAACAACTTCAGATTGATCATTTGGACAAGAGGTGCTGATAATGATTTGGTTCTTTATTTAATCTCTCCTGTTTTCCCCCCATCACAGACCTTGCCTTTTGTTCTTTCCTTCCTCCTCCTTTTCCTGCCTCTGTGCTTGCTTCAAACTGGTAACATTTTCCAGTTCTAACAAAAGGTCATTGCCCAGAAACATGAATTATTTCTCTCACCTCAGATGCTGCCAGACTTGCTGAATCTTTCCAGCACTTTTTGCTTGTGTTCCAAGTTTAAGCAACCTGTCCTTGTAATTTAACCCTATAAACCCTTTAAACCACTATCATACACGTGCCAAAGAAGAACCAGACAACGTGCCTCAATGCCTACCGACCGGTGACCCTGCTCGTATTATGAAATGCGTAGAGAGGTTGGTCATGAAACACATCAACTCCAACCTTCCAGATTGACTTGATCCACTGCAATTCGCCAACCGCCACAACCGTTCAACATCAGACGCTTTCTCCCTGGCCTTACACATCCCTGGAGCATAACAACAAGGATACCTACATTAGACTCCTGTTCATTGACCACAGCTCCGCCTTCAACACCTTCGACCCCCCGCCGGGTTGGAGAATGGCCGTTGGCTGCCGTGAATCCCGCCCCCGCCAGTTGCCGAAGTCTCTGGCACCGGATATTCGGCGGGGGCGGGAATCGCGGCGCGCAGGTTGGCGGGCCACCCCCCGCGATTCTCCGGCCCGGATGGGCCGAAGTCCCGCCGATAAATTGCCTGTCCCGCCGGCGTGGATTAAAGCACCTTTTGAACGGCGGGACAAGGCGGCGTGGGCGGGCTCCGGGGTCCTGGGGGGGGGGGTGCGCGGGGCGATCTGGCCCCGGGGGGTGCCCCCACGGTGGCCTGGCCCGCGATCGGGGCCCACCGAACCGCGGGCAGGCCTGTGCCGTGGGGGCACTCTTTCCCTTCCGCCTCCGCCACGGTCTCCACCATGGCGGAAGCGGAAGAGACTCACTCCACTGCGCATGCGTGGGAAACCGTCAGCGGCCGCTGACGCTCCCGCGCATGCGCCGCCCCGAGATGTCATTTCCGCGCCAGCTGGCGGGGCAACAAAGGCCGTTTCCGCCAGCTGGCGGGGCGGAAATCCCTCCGGCGTCGGCCTAGCCCCTCATGTTGGGGCTCGGCCCCCAAAGATGCGGAGTATTCCGCACCTTTGGGGCGGCGCAATGCCCGTCTGATTGGCGCCGTTTTGGGCGCCAGTCGGCGGACATCGCGCCGTTTCCGGAGAATTTCGCCCCTTAATCCCAGCCAAGCTCATATCCAAAATCCAAAACCTAGGACTTGGCTCCTCCGTCTGTAACTGGATCCTCAACTATCGACCGCAATCAGTAAGGATAAACAACAACACCTCCTCCACAATAGTCCTCAATACGGGGCCGTGTAAGGCTGTGTGCTTAGCCCCCTACTTTAATCCCTATACACACATGACTGTGTGGCAAAATTCAGCCCCAACTCCATCTTCACGTTTTCTGATGACACGACCGTAGTGGGTCAGATCTTTAACAACGATGAATCACAATACAGGAGGGAGATAGAGAACCTAGTGGAGTGGCGCAACGACAACAATCTCTCCTTCAATGTCAGCAAAACAAAGGAGCTGATCATCGACTTCAGGAATCGAAGTGTCGTCCACGCCCTGTCTCTCAATGGTGAACATAGAACATACAGTGCAGAAGGAGGCCATTCGGCCCATCGAGTCTGCACCGACCCACTTAAGCCCTCACTTCCACCCTATCCCCATAACCCATTAACCCCTCCTAAACCTTTTGGTCACTAAGGGCAATTTATCCTGGCCAATCCACCTAACCTGCACGTCTTTGGACTGTGGGAGGAAACCGGAGCTCCTGGAGGAAACCCACGCAGACACGGGGAGAACGTGCAGACTCCGCACAGGCGGGGAATCAAACCTGGGACCCTGGCGCTGTGAAGCCACAGTGCTATCCACTTGTGCTACCGTGCTGCCCCAATGGTGCCGAGATGGAGATTCCTAGGTATAGACATTACCAACAATCTGTCCTGGCCCACCCACGTCAACGCTACGACCAAGAAAACACAACAGCGCCTAACATGTGCAGGTTAGGTGGATTGGCCACGGTAAATTGCACCTTAATTGGAAAAAATTAAGGTACTCTAAATTTACGCTAATTTAGAGTTATATTAAAGTATAATTAGAGTATAATTTAAAATACTCTAAATGGGTACTCTAAATTTAAAAAAAAGAGAGAATTATGTACGTGCAGAATGGAACGCATTGATGCCACGGTCGAGGCACCAGAGAATCCCGATTTGGTGTGAAGCCGGTGCCCGCCATGATTCTGGTGTCAGGACCGATTCTCCGTCCAATTGCCTTTCTCAATTTTGGCATCGGCTGACGGAAAATCCCGCCTCATATACTTCACCCGCTGTCTATGTTTACATATCTTCATGTATTTATCGTATCGTCTATGTTTTCATGTATGGAACGATCTGTCTGGACTGTACGCAGAACAATACTTTTCACTGTACCTCGGCACACGTGACAATAAATCTAAATCTAATCTAAATCTATATGGTCGACTTGAAAGAGAAAAGGGGATCCTGGCGTAAAGTAGACAAGGAAAAGGGCAATATCAAACTGCCCTGCCTAACCTGTGCTGTGATCGTGTTTCTGGTGTGTCTTTACAATTCACTTCTGTTCTGCAGAGTCAAGCGAAAAGATTAGCAAGAATAATTACAATACATGGAAAGAACACACATGCTTGAGTAAAGTGGCTTTTAAGAGCTGTCACCTCAGAAAACTAATGCAGCTTTTTTTTTTAAACAAATATTTATTTCAATTTCACACAAGGGGCTGAACACTCCAGTTTCCAACCAGTCCCTTAAAGGTTGTAGGAAAACAACATTAAGTACACAACAGAAATTAAGAAACTATCTTTATCGATGTACACAAGGAAGAGGTGATCTGCCTGACTCCCCCATTTTGCACAACAATCATTTTTTGTATTTAATACTCAGCAACTCATTGGTCACAAACTCAAACTCTGAAAAAAAATCACTTCAATCCTGGTAGATCTTTAAAAAATAGAATATTAATTAAAAAGTTTATTCGACTGTTCTTCATTACAATCCACTTAATATATTAAGCACAGGGTCTCAGAAAATGAAATTAAGTCAGTCCTGTAGGTATTAGAACATGTTTGTGTACTTCAAGGCACAGTGGGTTTTAAGTAACCACAGAATTAATTTGACACAAAACCTCCCTTTTGAACCTGTTACAAAACTGCGAGCAATAGAATAAAGGCACTCTTTTTCGATATATCAAAATAAAAATCTCCCCTCCTTCTTGCGAAGGCACTGCGCAGTCCTGGGTTCCAGCTGCCCTTCAGTATTTCACTCAAGGAACCATTCTCCTTTTGAGAGTCCAGGCAACAGGAGTGTGCTGTTCAACCGTGGGCAAGTCATGAAAGCTGAGCTTAATTGTGTCCACACCAGACATCCACAAACACACACGCACGCACACACACATACATACTCACTATCTAGCGCCTCCTACCGAAGAGTAAGAATGGGAAGCCTGGCTGATTTTGTTTTGTGCCCACTCATTGTCAATACTCACACAAAAAGGAAGGGACACTTGAGCAAGGTGCTGAGAGCTGCAAGCTCCTGGTGAACTGTGCCCGAAGCAACAGTCCGCATCTTCAGGAGAGGACAGGAGAAATTTACCTCCCTCAAAAGTTTGGTGGACAAATGTGTCTCCTGTTGATACACTATGTCACGCAGACCACAAGAGACTAACTTGACTCCTGGACTGCACTGAATTAGCCAATCTCAGTAACGGCAGCAGCAACCTTGGGCGAGAGAATGGAGAAGAAAACATGCACGATTCTCACTGCTTATTGCTATTCAGTGACCCCTCCCCACCGTTGCCTTGCTGGTATATACACAAATAAGACACTCAGTGAGGATAGGATTAGGGGAATGTGTGATTGTGGAATAGTCCGTCAATAATCACCCCATGAAGAATGGTCATTTGTGTGTGATTGTACCCCACAGCCTTAATGAAAGGGAAAATATATATAAAATATAGGTTAAATTTGATTATGCAAGGTACTAAATTTAAAAATTGCAACTGATCAGACCAGACCAGTGAATTTTGGTAGGAGAATTTCCGGTCAGGTTACACCCAAAGGAGTCTGACACGAATTGGCTTGTATACTTGTCACTGCTGCTTCATTTGTGAAAGGCAAGAACATACGTCATAGAACATATTTCATGAAAATTTACAAATGTCCGTAACAGATTCTTGGGTTCAATGCCTTATCATCTTTAGTCCCCATCAGGGTTCAAACCGCTGATCACACATCATTATCTTCAAGTATCCTGGCTCGGCATTTATATACATATAGAAAATGTAGAATTTCACTCACTACAGTTCATGATAATCATACAATAGTAGAGGATGTTTGGTTGGGGGATGGGATGGGGAGTGAGTGAAGCCTTCCATAATATATCATGGTGCCCTTCGTTAATTGTTGCTCAGGAACACACTGCTCAAATACAAGATAAATTTGAAGAGAAAATACAATTTAGTACTACTTGTTGTGAAACAAATATGGAATTTAGCAGGAATGATAGAATCACACCCATCACAAACATGCACAAACCTATTACAATCTTGAGATCAAAAAAAGGTTTGAGCATCCAGATTCGGGACTTCTAGCCACCCAGTGGTACACCATGCAGTGTTATCTAAATGACTTTTATTTTATAGCCACTCAGGCTAAGTTTTGATTCAGTAGTGAAGCGGTAATATCCCACACAGGACGTACGAGGTGGGAATGATTATCTTCACCGTGGTTCTCTTTTTAAAAAATTTAGAGTACCCAAATTTTTCCAATTAAGGGGCAATTTAGCGTGGCCAATCCACCTAACCTGCACATCTTTAGGTTGTGGGGATGAGACCCACACAGACACGGGGAGAATGTGCAAACTCCACACAAACAGTGACCCGGGTACGGGATCGAACCCGGTCCTCAGCGCCGGAGGCAGCAGTGCTAACCACTGCGCCGCCGTGCTGCCCTTTCCCTGAGTATGAGCTCCCCTGCTGAGGGGCGGGGAAACTCAATTGAGCATTGTATAAAAGGTCGGCCAGTAAGACACCGATCAGAAAGAGACCCGGTAGGGATCTACCGGGAAGTAAATAAATCAAAGTTTTTTACTTTACTTGGTATGGACTCCCCGTGTCCTTATGAAACAAGCCACCAAAACTCTTACCAAATATGGCAAAAGGACCAATTTGTTCCACTGGATTCTATAAGCCCACATCTCCATTCACTTTTAGTGTCTTTGATTTTGGAATCATGATCATTTTAACAGCAACGTTCTTCTGAAACTTCCTTGAATACACAACACGTTCCCACCTTCTAATGGCACCGCATTCACGGCCAACAGAAAGGCCCAGGTTGCTCAAGTGGGAATACAAACAACCCTTTCCTGACTGATAATTTGAGCACAGCCATTAGCTTGATGGTGGAAATGAGGGGGACTGGTCTCTTTTCACTCACCACTCCCACCACCACCCTCAAAATCACTTTTGACATGTTTTATATTCCTCCTTCAAGTTACAGAATTACCCCGATGCTCCCCCCGCACCCCCCCCCAAACTCCATATATGGCCTCTGCCTTAGACGAATGATAATCAAAAGATTAATGGAAAAAAATACATTTCTGATCCAAACACTTTAAAACATAATACACAATTTCAAAGATAATTACAGAAAAATAACATTGGTGCCCACTTTCCAGGCATTAGCCTCTGACCACAATTCTTTAGCTGCCTTGAATAAGAAAACCTAACTGTTGTAACTCGGCTGAGACAAATGAACAGGCCAGTCAGTGGCTTCACTTACTGGGTTATGCAGAATTCTTTTTCCAGTTTGAGCCTCACAATCTTCATCTATCCCATACGAGTGCTAATCATGCGAAGGGAGAGGTAATTATATTTCATTCTGCCCACCTGAATACACTGTCAGAATTAGTGATCCCTTTTCTGCTGCAATAATACCGTCATAATAATGCGAGGAAGGCAATGGCGTAGTGGTATTGTCACTGGACTAGTGATCCAGAGTAATGCTCTGGGGATCCAGGTTCAAATCCCGCCACAGCAGATAGTGAAATTTGAATTCAATAAGAAACAAATCTGGAATTGAAACCATCTGGTTCACTAATGTCTTTTCGGGACCACCCTGGTCTGGTCTACATGTAACTCCAGACTCCTCAGCAATGTGGTTGACCCTACAAGGCACTCAGTTTAAGGGGCAGTTCGGGATGGACATTAAATGCTGACCCAGACAGCAATGCCCACATCCCATGAATGAATAAAGAAAATATATTAACAGAGTGACCAATGCTGGTTCTTCAGCTGGATAATGAACAATATACTATTGGAATCGATGCTTCAATGGCATTCTGTTTAGTCCGATCAGCCTCCTTGCCAAAGTTCCCTATTAATCAATTCCAAAAACGGTATGTGTTGCAAGCAACAGCACCATGAGCAGATGAATATCAAGGATCTTCCACTAGAAATACTTGGGTTTGATGGACCTCTGTGTTTTGTTATGAATTAACAGCACAAAGAATTCCGACTGAATGGGCAAGACATGAAAGCATCCCTTCCCTCCTTCGCACTGCACATCAATGGCAGGAGATAGCAATGCTCCATTCACTAACTAAAGGGACTGGTTGGCCAGTTTTCTCCATGCTCCACCAACAAGGTGCAAGAAAACCGTTCATTCAGGTGTTTGGCAGGTATATTCCTGGACATTCACTGGTGCATGTGAGAGAAAGAGAGAGAAAACAGACATTGGGTGGGTGAATGGGTCAGCATCACATTGCATCATGCACTGATCCAACCGGATGGCATTACACACATCAGCAAAACAGTCTATAACTCTTTTAGTTGGAGCATAAACTATTATGATTTAGAGATCTAGGATCTCCCGTTCTCTTTCTTCTTCCCCCCCCCCCCTCCCCCACCCCACATTCCAAAGTTCAGAAATCAACTCTTTTTGCATGTTGGGTTGATAGATGTCTAAATAGAATCCTGAAGTTGGTTCTCTATGTCCTCTTTATTTCTGACTTTGTTGGGAGACTGCTGTGCCAGTAGTCTGGATTATCAAAGGCATGAATGTCAGCCTCAGTAACAAACACAGTACTGTCATCCAGGTATTCAGGGTTCTGCACGACGTTCACACAGCCATTGAGGTAGGTCCGTTTGTTCATGTACTCATATTCCTGGTGATCACTTGGTTTGGAGTCAGATTCCTTTTGACTCTCGAGTGACTGGCTATTATTCAAGGGATCGACTTCATTGGCAGGCTTCAGACTCTCTGTAGACACAAGAGAAATCACTTGTGAATTTTGAGAAAAATGACAAATGCGGAGAGATTTCTTTTCTGCTTCACTGCTATAAGACCCTGGCTCATGCTGGTGTTCAGTTCCTTGGACCACGACTATCCTACCAGAGAGGCATCACAACCAAGCATTACCCTGTCCTCATTTGATGCCCACATGCTGGCGTTTCCAGAAGTCATCACTGGATAGTGCTGAAGAGTGGAAGTCCGGTCTGATTTCTGTCTCCAGTTCGAAGCCCAGTGAAAACCAGATGCTTCAGAACAGGTCATGGACTGAAACCAGAACTTTCCCTGGTCTTATATCTCAGTACTAAATCAGATATTGCATTTACCTACTGTTGCATTTGGTGGTGGTTGTGGGGCTAGGAATGGAGCGGGGCGAGAGGGGTGCGGTTACCATGCTGCAGGATTTTTATATAAATTGGAGAAAGCAGAGTCTGTGACTTACAATTAAATGGAAGAACAACCTTGCACTTTATACAAGAGGTGCAGGACAGAGTGATCTCAAAGACATGGGTGGGGGATGGTAAGGTGTCAGATATATATATAGGGAAATGAGGGACGAAGGGGAGACTATGGTAGATGAACTAAAAGGGAAATGGGAAGAAGAGCTGGGGGAGGAGATCGAGGAGGGGCTGTGGGCAGATGCCGTAAGCAGGGTAAACTCGTCGTCCTCGTGTGCCAGGCTAAGCCTGATTCAGTTTAAGGTATTACACAGGGCGCATATGACTGGAGCACGGCTCAGTAAATTTTTTGGGGTGGAGGATAGGTGTGCGAGGTGCTCGAGAAGCCCAGCGAATCATACCCATATGTTTTGGTCATGCCCGGCACTACAGGGGTTCTGGATGGGGGTGACAAAGGTGCTTTCAAAAGTAGTGGGGGTCCGGGTCGAACCAAGCTGGGGGTTGGCTATATTTGGGGTTGCACAAGTGCCGGGAGTGCAGGAGGCGAGAGAGGCCGATGTTTTGGCCTTTGCGTCCCTAGTAGCCCGGCGCAGGATATTGCTAATGTGGAAAGAAGCCAAGCCTCCGGGGGTGGAGACCTGGATAAATGACATGGCAGGGTTTATAAAGCTAGAGCGGATTAAGTTCGTTCTAAGGGGGTCGGCTCAAGGGTTCACCAGGCGGTGGCAACCGTTCGTCGAATACCTCGCAGAAAAATAGATGGAATGGAAAAAAGAAGGCAGCAGCAGCAGCCCAGGACCGGGGGGGGAGGGGGGGGGAGGAACCAGAAGGACTCTCAGGGTTGTTAATATATACTGTATAAAATGTATAGGTCGTTGCTACAGATAATTATATATTGGACTGTTAAATTATATTTTTGGAGAGTGTTACTTGTGATAAGGCAGTTGCCAATTAGGGTTAGTTTTCATTTTTGTTACTTATTATTTATTCATTTTCTGTTTATAAAATAGGTCATTGTTATTTGTGTTGTTATAATATTGTGTAAAGGATGCACAATGTACTGTGTTGGTTGACCAAAAATTTTCAATAAAATATTTTTTTTTAAAAAAACCTTGCACTTTATATCGCACCTTCTCACATTTTCAGAGCAAACCCCCCCCCCAACCCATGAATTACTTCTTAATTACAGCCACACTTCTATCCAGGCAACTTCCACAGCCAACTGTGCACAGCGCAATCCCACATTCAGCAAATTAGAAAAATGACCCGATAACCTGCTCCTGGCAGTTTTGCTTGAGGGAGGAATGTTGGCCAAGACAATCAGTAAACTCCCTGCTCTTCCAAATAGTGCCGTGGGATTTTTACTGTCCACCAGAATAAGTAGGCGAGGCTTTGTTTTAATATCACATCCGAGCTGCATATCCCGACAATGCAGTGCTTCATCTGTATCAAGGTACTGTCGGTTATGTGCTCAGGTCCTGGAGTAACATTCAAACCCACAAACCTCTGGCTTAGGTGAGATATCTACTACTGATCCCAACTGATACATAAATTACACCAAATTTAAAGGGGCGATTTAGTTCCTCTTTTAATCGAGCAAGTATTACTGTTTGCAATTTTCTTGAAAAACAGCACTTTCTCAACATTTGAGAGTCCTCAAAGACTTACCAGCTGTTGAGCTTCTTTGTTCCGGCATTACATAGCCATTAATATCCACCTCTGCTTCATCAGATGGGGACATCATCATGTTTGTGCCATTGGAGAAACGTGCACTGCTGTCCCTCGAGCGGTGGCCACGGAGTTGGAGCGTTCCGTTCAAAGATATGTCTTCGTACAGATCAAGCGAGGATGCTGTACCTCGGCCTTCCGAGGACTCCGAGATTGTTCGAGTCGTGGACTCATTCCGTATCCTTAGGGAACGCTTTGACCCCAGATCTCCATTCTTCATCCCACTCTAAAAAATGAAACGGTCACTTTGTTATATCTCACTGAATCTGGGAAAAGCACACATTCTTCCTCATTATGGATTAAAGAAGAGAGCAGCACGGTGGCGTAGTGGTTAGCACTGCTGACACACGGTGCCAAGGTCCCAGGTTCGATCCTGGCTCTGGGGCCACTGTCCGTGGAGAGTTTGCATATTCTCCCCGTGTTTGCGTGGGTTTCGCCCCCACAACCCAAAGATGTACAGGGTAGGTGGATTGGCCCTGCTAAATTGTTCCTTAATTGGAAAAAATGAATTGGGTACTCTAAATTTTTTTAAATAATGGATTAAAGAAGAACTTTATTGTAGGGATAGCTCCCTACTCCATGAGCCTCAGGTCATTTTTCTCTATGTATTGAATTTTGTTGCTGCTCTCCAAAACTTTGATTTCAGCTATTGAACTGTGAGTTTGATACTGGTCAAGGAGATGTATTCACAGACCATTATAGGCCTTTCTTTTTTAAATGGAATTCTTTTTTACATGTCCCTGTTTTTCTTTCCAAAGTAATATTCTCTCTCTCTCATACTCTTATTTTCACTCTCATTTACAGTTCACCTTGAACTATTGAACAATCTGCTCGCACACCTCCATCCACTAGGTGCACTCACTCTGACACTTAATGTTATGCTTTAAGGATTTTCAGGGTCATTTTCGCTGCTCCTGTTGCAGAACATCAGACGGGGACAGCACACATCAGGCAGTGTGCCCGATTCATAGCCCAAAGAATTCACCGATTAAATCATCTGGAGAATCATTCAGGTTACAAATCAGGAGCACTGGTCCTTCAGGAGTAAATTCTCGATATGCTTCCCAGTTGTCTGAAGCTCTATAACGAGAGCACAAATTCAAATGTGACCTCTTCATTTTTTTAACAATGCTGGTGGGACGTCTCAGGACAACATCTTGGGACAATGAGCAGACAGTTTACTCTGCACCTAAAGCTGTAAAAGTGCAGCTGACTCCCTCCCTCCATCCATCCATCACCTGTGCTCTAGAGAAGCCGGATACCCCTAGTAAAATGCAAGTCTAGGATTCTGCTATCAGGAAAGTTGTGGCAGGTTTGATCAAATAAACAGGGGAGCAAATCCCAAGAGGCGATGGTCGGATCCTGTGCCATGATTCAAGTGAATATTTTTTTCTCGCACTACATGGCTGGCCGAAAGAAGACAGCAAGTGGTAGTGGATGGAAAGTATTCTGCCTGGAGGTCGGTGACCAGTGGTGTCCCGCAAGGATCTGTTCTGGGACCTCTGCTCTTTGTGGTTTTTATAAATGACTTGAATGAGGAAGTAGAAGGGTGGGTTAATAAGTTTGTTGATGATACAAAGGTTGGTGGAGTTGTAGATAGTGTTGAGGGCTGTTGCAGGTTACAACAGGACATTGACAGGATGCAGAGCTGGGCTGAGAAGTGGCAGATGGAGTTCAACCTAGATAAATGTGAAGTGATTCATTTTGAAAGGTCGAATTTTAATGCTGAATACAGGGTTAAAGGCAGGATTCTTGGAAGTGTGGAGGAACAGAGGGATCTTGGGGATCTATCCACGTACATAGATCCCTCAAAGTTGCCACCCAGGTTGATAGGGTTTTTAAGAAGGCATATGGTGTGTTGGCTTTCATTAACAGGGGGATTGAGTTTAAGAGCCGTGAGGTTTTGCTGCAGCTTTATAAAACCCTAGTTAGACCACAGTTGGAATATTGAGTCCAGTTCTGGTCACCTCAATATAGGAAGGGTGTGAATGCTTTGGAGAGGGTACAGAGGAGATTTACCAGGATGCTGCCTGGACTGGAGGGCATGTCTTCTGAAGAAAGGTTCAGGGAGCTAGGGCTTTTCTCACTGGAGTGAAGAAGGCAGAGAGGTGACTTGATAGATACAAGGTGATGAGAGGCATGGATAGAGTGGATAGCCAGAGACTTTTCCCCAGGGTGGAAATGGCTGTCACGAGGGGACATAATTTTAAGGTGATTGGAGGAAGGTATAGGGGAGATGTCAGAGGTAGGTTCTTTATACAGAGAGTGGTGGGTGTGTGGAATGCACTGCCAGCAGAGGTGGTGGAGTCAGAGTCATTAGGGACATTTAAGCGACTCTTGGACAGGCACATGGACAGCAGCAAATTGAAGGGGTGTCGGTTGACCTTAGATTAGGATAAATGATCGGCACAACATCGTGGGCCGAAGGGCCTGCACTGTGCTGGACTGTTCTATGTACATATTTTTCACCTGTTTGCTGCCACCACCAAGCACAAGAAAAATAATTTACTCAAAAAATATAACAATAATAATCTTTATTTCTTATAAGTGGGCTTACATTAACACTGCAATGAAGTTACTGTGAAAATGCACTCGTCGCCACAATCCGGCGTCTGTTCGGGTCACAGAGGGAGAATTCAGAATGTCCAATTCACCCAACCAGCACGTCTTTCGGGACTTGTGGGAGGAAACCGGAGCACCCGGAGGAAACCCACGCAGACAAGGAGAGAACTTGCAGACGCCACACAGACAGTGACCCAAGCCGGGAATCGAATCTGGGACCCTGGCACTGTGAAGCAACAGTGCTAAGCACTGTGCTACCGTGCCGACTGCTCAGTGATTGCTCCTCATTCGGGATCTAAACATCATCCAGATTTCATTGAATTTACATTGCAGAAGGAGGCCATTCGGCCCATCGAGTCTGCACCGGCTCTTGGAAAGAGCACCCCACCCTAGGTCAACACCTCCACCCTATCCCCATAACCCAGCAACCCCACCCAACACTAAGGGCAATTTTGGACACTAAGGACAATTTATCATGGCCAATCCACCTAACCTGCACATCTTTGGACTGTGGGAGGAAACCGGAGCACCCGGAGGAAACCCACGCACACACGGGGAGGATGAGCAGACTCCGCACAGACAGTGACCCAAGTCGGAACCGAACCTGGGACCCTGGAGCTGTGAAGCAATTGTGCTATCCACAATGCTACCGTGCTGCCCAGATATGTCCATTAAAATAATAAGATTATGAATATTCTCCAAAATCCTAATTATTTTTAATAGATGTTATATTTGATAGTTTTCTTGTACGTACAGGAAATGATATTTTTGGCACTGTTTGTTGGAAACTCTGAATAAACCTCTGTATGCCTACCTGTCGAGAGCCGTCTGGACCAATCCCATTCATTGGCATATACCCTGCTGGCAAACTGTTGCTCTGCAAAAAGAAATGGTAACAAATTTGAAGTGGTATTTGTTAACAAGAACTGTGCAGCCAGTCATGAACCAACAATCAGGCCTCGGAATATTAGCACACAAACTCTGAATGCGTTGCTTTGAAATTTCTCTCGGTTATTGAGCAAAGGAAAAATTGCAAGGAAAGGTATTTCAGATCAACATGTTAAGGATTTGCACATGACTCAGCCAAGGTATAATTTCAGGGCTAGGGTCATCGATTAATATCTATTAATACTAAAGGCACCAACTCTTGCTCTGGTACAGATCCATTGGCATCGAGCAATTCTCTCAAGTGGCCAGTTCTTTACTTACTGGCCAAGATTGTAGGGGGTCGGTTAGCTCAGTTGGCTAGTTTGTGACGCGGATCGATGCCAGCAGCGTGGGTTCAATTGCCGTACCAGCTGAGGTTATTCACGAAGGCCCTGCCTTCTCAACCTTGCCCCTCGCCTGAGGTGTGGTGACCCTCAGGTTAAGTCACCACCAGGCAGCTCTCTCTCAAAGGGTAGCCTTTGGTCCTCTGGCACTGTGGCAACATTTATATTTATTAGGCCATAGATGAAGGAAAATCAAGCCAAGCTGAACCTAATGTCACTCAATATTTACACACTGATCAGCAGGGGCCATTGGATTGTGATCAGGAGCAGATATTTTTCTCCCCCAAGCCCATGGGTTCTACCCCAGCTGAGGTCATCCAACTCATGTGTCAATTCTAGGATTTTGTTGGTCTCTACCCGGTAGTCCAGTTACCCACTGAACCATCCAGGACTCCACCGTTTCTCTCTTATCATCACTCTGAAAATTGGGATCAGACTTCCAGCTCTGTACATGTAACTGGTTGATGGAAAAGATCAACACAGGGTGACTGATCTTGAAATTTGCTTTAGCTGCCTTTACATTGCTGCTCATTTTGTTCTGACTCTGAGGAACAAGTGTTCAGGAGCTGCCTCCCTGTGTTTACACCAGTAATTCTGGCCCCTCTGTCTCAGTGGTGGGCGTACACTCGGCTTTCAGTGGGTCTTTGACACCAATAAAATCAGCGACAGGATCAGTGTCAAGAGCCAGTTTTCCAGAATCAAAATAAAAACACCAGTGTGGAATGGCTTCTCCCTCCTTGTACAGGGTTCTCTCCACTCTTTCCATACTTCCTTTGTGTTGCAGTCAACTGTCAGGATATGCGTTTGGTTCCTTATGTTCCACTTCATGGCTTGACTATGAACCAAGAAAAACTCTCTCGTATGAGATAGTCTTGAGAGGCCAAAACGTTGAGTAATTTCAAGAAGGAATTATATATAGCTCTTGGGGCTAAAGGAATCAAGGAATATGGGGGGAAGGCAGGGTCAGGAGATTGAACGATGATCAGCCATGATCATAATGAATGGCGGAACATGCTCGAAGGGCTGAATGACCTCCTCCTGCTTCTATTTTCTGTGCATGTTTCGATGTATGTTTCTATGATGGACAGAGATTCAAAGCACAGGAAACACACAATAGTTTAGGTTGCCTTGCGGCATCAACATTTAGAGCAGGTGAGAGGAGAGGACCGACTGTCCAAATTGATTGCTCTCGTCACAAATTCCTTGTTTTTTATTTGTTCATTTCGTACCCTGCTGGATTCAATCCTCAATCTGAATCCTGATGCTGGCCCATCCACCATGGTTGCCATCAAATCCTCATCAAGGACATCGTAATCCACTAAGTCTTCCTCATACTCGCGCAGAATACTTTGTTCACCAGCATGTGTGTTGTTGGCCCGGTCATCACCCTGAGGAAAAGATACAGAAAGGGTCAGGAAACAGCTGGTGCGTGAGAGGCTCAGAGTCCTGCTGTTACTCCACCAGAATACACGCAGCAGTTTACCACTAGAAGGCAGTCCACCCCTAACTAACACCCTCCAACCTGCACAAAGGTAGATTGAGAATTCAGAATGGAAATAGGAAACATTCCATCTGAGCTGTCAAATTAAAAAAACAGAAGGAACCAAACCAATCTGTAACACTTGTGGCGTGTAATGTTCTCATAAAGGCTCAAAATAGCTCAGTTAGTGTGCCTTTAGTTACTGTCTGTGCATCAGTGTGTCTGTAACCAAATTAAAATGTATTTAAAACCTTGACTGTGTACATAAAAGCAACAGTTTGATGTTGATAGTTGCCTGAATTCTAACATAATTAAATAAAATTTTTGCAGTGGGAAATCTACATAAACTAGCTCTGTACTCGAGAGCCGCAATCTCCTCCAGTTCTATAACCACCTCTAAGTTTGCCATTCTTTTAACACTAGCTTCTTGTCTTGAACATTCACCATTCCTATTCACCCCACCATTGGTGGCCGTTCCTTGAACTGATTAGGTCCTTTGCTCTCAAATTCCCTTCACAAACGTCTTCATCTCCTTTAAGACTCTCCTTAAACCCCATCTCTTGGCCCAGCTGTGGTCACCTGTCCTAATATCTCCTACCTTGACTCATATGTTTTTCTTGTCAATATTCTTGATTGTGCAATGGGGCATTTTTCTACATTTAAGGCACCATATAAACATTGGAAAGTCTCCTTCACAAATTTTATTCCCTAGTCACGACTCTATCCCGCTTTGCATCAATTTTCTGCACCTGAAGCAGGCTGTGCTCTGAGCTCCATGCAATTCAAAGAAATAATTCCGCTTTTAAGAGCTCCTCAAAAATAACATTAGAGGTAGCTGAAAGAATGTTGGGAGAATTTGTTTCAACGTTTGAGAGAGACGTAACGAGAACAAACCTCAATAACTAGGTATCTGGCTGGATCTCGAGCCATGCGGGAAAATTCTGCACCGAGCTCTTTGAATGTTGGCCGACTGTCCTCGTCGATCATCCAGCCTGATTTAGGATTTAAAAACATGAAGAAAATCACATTTGTTGCACCTTATTTGTTTATTGAGGGAGGAAAGCAGAAGACAGGAAAGCTGAAAGAGGAACAGCTCCTGGAAAATCAGTAATAACAGAAAGCGCAGGATAAACTCAGCAGGTCTGGCAGCATCTGTGGAGAGAGAAACAGGGTTAACATTGAGTCCGCTGGACTCCTCTTTGGAACAGAAAGATCAATTCTCATTTGTGACCAATGATGGGACAGTCTGAAGTGTAGATGTCTGAAACACTAGGGTCCAAGGAGAAAAGGAAAAGCAGAACAAGTGACAGTCATAAGCAGTGCTTTAGTGAGGCAGCATAGAATTTCATTAGGCTTAAAGGCCTGTCTTAATCCATGTCAAGTTTTCCATCACATCTGTTGATATGAGAATGGAGGAGCCATGATCCTTTTCACAATTAATTTGTCTGCTGTCCTAACTGTCTCAGCTCATGTGTGAAGGGACTTCCGGTTGCGGCTATGCGGAGCTAAGTCGCACATTCGGCAGCTCCCGCTAAAAACGGACTTTTGGGCTCTTTTCAGGGCCCCCAACAGCATTTTTTCGACGTTTCCCGGTGTGGGAAGGAGATTGCAATAGTTCCCTGACAGTGTATGGCTTGGACCAGGAGCGGGGCAACTAAAAAAGTGGTGGTGAACCCAAAGAAGGTGCGAGGGAAGAAGAGCAAAATGGCGGCGGGCGGGGACCAGGCAGCGTGGATGCATTGCGCGCAGGAGCAGCAGGAGGTTATCCAGCACTGCTTCAGGGAGATTAAAGCGGACCTGCTGGAGCCGATGAAGGCTTCTGTCGACAAGCTGCTGGAGACACAGACGGCCCAGGGGGTGGCGATCCGCGAGGTCCAACAAAAGATCTCCGACAACGAGGACGAGATCTTAGGCCTTGCGGTAAAGGTGGAGGCGCACGAGGCGCTCCACAAGAAATGGAAGGAGCGGTTTGAGGAGATGGAGAATCGGTCGAGACAGAAGAATTTGCGGATTCTTGGCCTCCCAGAGGGGCTGGAGGGGTCGGACGTGGGAGCGGGGTCCTTCCAGGGGTCCCTGGAGCTGGAAGGGGCCCATAGAGTGCTGGCGAGGAGGCCCAAGGCTAACGAGCCTCCGCGGGCGGTGCTGGTGCGGTTCCATCGGTTCGCTGATCGGGAGTGTGTGCTCAGGTGGGCCAAGAAGGAGAGGAGCAGCAGGTGGGAGAACGCGGAGGTTCGGATATATCAGGACAGGAGTGCGGAGGTGGCGAAGAGGAGGGCCGGGTACAATCGAGCGAAGGCGGTGCTGCACAGGAAGGGGGTGAAGTTTGGCATGCTGCAGCCAGCGCAACTGTGGGTCACCTACAAGGACCGGCACCATTATTTTGAGTCTCCGGAGGAGGCGTGGGCCTTTGTCCAGGCCGAGAAGCTGGACACAGACTGAGGGTCAGGAAGGGTGGTCGGGGATTGCTGTTGGGGTGTTACACTTTGAGGGGGGGTTCTTTGCTCTTATTTCTGTTTGGTTTGATGAGGGTGGTTAGGGTGGGTTGGGCATTGTTTTGGTTGGGTCTGTCGGGAGGGCTCTTGGAGGGGGGTAAGTAAATAGAGTAGGGGTGGATGGCCGGTAGGGGGGATGGGGCCCCGCGGGGGAGGGGGAGTCCCGAGTCGGGGGTGAGGGGACTGGGCCTGTAAAAGGAACGGCGACAGAGGTGGCAGGGCCGGGCAGGTGGAAAGCGCGGGCTTTTTCCCGCGCTGAAGGCTGGAGGGGGCGGGGAAGTGAGGGTTGTTTCCCGCGCTTCGGATGGAAGGGGGAGGCGGAGAGCCTATGGATGGGTAATGGAGGAGGAGGATATGTCCCACAATGGGAGGAATCGAAGGAGAGGCGGGAGAAGCCGGGGTCAGCAGGAGTCAGCTGACTTGCGGGAGTGCAATGGGGGGAGTAAAGCAGCTAGGAGGGATCCTAGCTGGGGAGGGGGGTTGCTGCTGCTATGGTCAAGGGGGAGCTGGAGCGAGTAGAGGGGGTTTGGAGGGGGGTCTGCGGCCGTGGGGAACGGGCCGGGCATGGAGTGCGGGCGCGTGACTGGCCAAGGAGGGGTTATGGACTTCCGGGTGCGGCGATGACCAGCTGAGTCGCACGTTTCGGCAGCTCCCGGTGGAACGGACTTTTGGGCTCTTGATAGGAGCCCCAACGGCAATTTTAACGGCTAAAAACACTGTGCGGTAAACCAGAAGGGGGTTCCCCCTGGACACGGATGGAAAAAGGAGAGGAAAGTGGCCGGATTGCAGCGGATCCTTTGGAACAACGGCAAGGAAGGCAAGCAGAAACCAAGATGGCGTCGGAAGGTGGCAGTTTCATATGGGGCCCTGAACAACAAGAGTTCTTGAAACGCTGCGTGGAGGAGATAAAAAAGGAAATGAAGAAAGAGTTGTTGGCCCCGATATTACAGGCGATCGAAGGGCTGAAAGAGGAACAAAAGACCCAGGAGCAGGAGCTTCGGGTCGTGAAGGCGAAAGCAGCAGAAAATGAAAACGACATACAGGGCCTGGTGGTGAAGTCGGAGATACAGGAGGCACACCATAAACGATGTGTGGAGAGGTTGGAGGCACTGGAAAACAACGCAAGGAAGAACAACTTGAGGATTCTTGGCCTTCCTGAAGGTGTGGAGGGGGCGGACGTCGGGGCATATGTGAGCACGATGCTGCACTCGTTAATGGGAGCGGAGGCCCCGACGGGTCCGTTGGAGGTGGAGGGAGCATACCGAGTTATGGTGCGAGGATCGAGAGCAGGAGAAACTCCCAGAGCCATAGTGGTGAGATTCCTCCGTTTTAAGGATAGAGAAATGGTCCTTAGATGGGCGAAGAAAACTCGGAGCAGTAAATGGGAGAACGCGGTGATCCGCGTTTATCAAGATTGGAGTGCGGAGGTGGCGAGAAGGAGGGCGAGCTTTAATCGGGCCAAAGCGGTACTTCACAAAAAGAAGATAAAATTTGGAATGCTGCAACCGGCAAGACTGTGGGTCACATATCAAGGGAGGCACCACTACTTTGAAACGGCGGATGAAGCGTGGACTTTTATTGTAGAAGAAAAATTGGAATGATTGGATTATGAAAATGAACGTTTGGACAAAGTGGTGGGGCGAATGGGGGGGGGCGAAGAGGGGTTTTATGTTTTAATCCTGCGGTATGGTAACTTTTCTTTCTCCCACAGGTGGTGATGGGGGGAGGTGGGGAGGGAGAGGAGATGGGGCGTTGGCCATGGGAGGCGGGGCCGAGGGAGAGGCGCGGGCTTGGTTCCCGCGCTATGATAATTATGGCGGGAATAGAGAAGCAGGAAGGAGGGGGCGTCGCACGGTGCGAGCCGTGATCACGGGGGGAAGCCGAGGTCAGCCAGAGTTTGCTGAATTCTGGGAGCAACATGGGGGGAGTAATTACGCTAGCGGGGGGTCTAGCAGGGGGGGGCGGCGGGAGGGGGGAATTACTGGGTTGCTGCTGCTGGGGAAAGGGGGGAGTGGGTACGGGAAAGGATGGGCGGGGGGGCACCGTCTGGGAGAGATACAGCTGCGTGGGAACTGGGTGAGAAGCTGGAAAAAGATGATGGCTAACCGGCAAGGGGGGGGGGTGGGAAGCCCCCCAACTCGGCTGATCACGTGGAACGTGAGGGGGCTTAACGGGCCGATGAAGAGGGCACGAGTACTCGCACACCTTAAGAAACTTAAAGCAGATGTGGTTATGCTACAGGAAACGCACCTGAAACTGATAGACCAGGTTAGGTTGCGCAAAGGATGGGTGGGGCAGGTGTTCCATTCGGGGCTGGATGCGAAAAACAGGGGGGTGGCTATATTAGTGGGGAAGCGGGTAATGTTCGAGGCGAAGACTATAGTGGCGGATAACGGGGGCAGATACGTGATGGTGAGTGGCAAATTACAGGGAGAGATGGTGGTTTTGGTAAACGTGTATGCCCCGAATTGGGACGATGCCAACTTTATGAGGCGAATGCTAGGACGCATCCCAGACCTAGAGACCGGAAAGCTGATAATGGGGGGAGACTTTAACACGGTGTTGGAACCAAGGCTGGATAGGTCGAAGTCCAGGACTGGTAGGAGGCCGGCAGCAGCCAAGGTGCTTAAGGATTTTATGGAGCAGATGGGAGGGGTGGACCCGTGGAGATTCAGTAGACCTAGGAGTAAGGAGTTCTCGTTTTTCTCCTATGTCCATAAAGTCTATTCACGCATAGACTTTTTTGTGTTGGGTAGGGCATTGATCCCGAGGGTGAGGGGAACGGAATATACGGCTATAGCCATTTCGGATCATGCCCCACACTGGGTAGACTTGGAGATAGGGGAGGAAACAAGAGGGCGCCCACCCTGGAGAATGGACATGGGACTAATGGCGGATGAGGGGGTGTGCCTAAGGGTGAGGGGATGCATTGAAAAGTACTTGGAACTCAATGACAATGGGGAGGTTCAGGTGGGAGTGGTCTGGGAGGCGTTGAAGGCGGTGGTTAGGGGGGAGCTGATATCAATAAGGACACATAAAGGGAAGCAGGAGAGTAAGGAACGGGAGCGGTTGCTGCAAGAACTTTTGAGGGTGGATAGACAATATGCGGAAGCACCGGAGGAGGGACTGTACAGGGAAAGGCAAAGGCTGCATGTGGAATTTGACTTGCTGACTACAGGCACTGCAGAGGCACAATGGAGGAAGGCGCAGGGTGTACAGTATGAATATGGAGAGAAGGCGAGCAGATTGCTGGCACACCAATTGAGGAAAAGGGGAGCAGCGAGGGAAATAGGGGGGGTGAGGGACGAGGAAGGAGAGACGGAGCGGGGAGCGGAGAGAGTGAACGAAGTGTTCAAGACATTTTATAAAAAATTGTATGAAGCTCAACCCCCGGATGGGAGGGAGAGAATGATGGATTTTTTGGATCGGCTGGAAATTCCCAAGGTGGAAGAGCAGGAAAGGGTAGGACTGGGAGCACAGATCACGGTAGAAGAAGTGGTGAAAGGAATTAGGAACATGCAGACGGGAAAGGCCCCGGGACCGGACGGATTCCCAGTTGAATTTTACAGAAAATATTTGGACTTGCTCGCCCCGCTACTGACGAGGACCTTTAACGAGGCAAAGGAAAGGGGACAACTGCCCCCGACTATGTCAGAAGCAACGATATCGCTTCTCTTAAAGAAGGAAAAGGATCCGCTACAATGCGGGTCCTACAGACCAATTTCCCTCCTCAATGTGGATGCCAAGGTCCTGGCCAAGGTAATGGCAATGAGAATAGAGGAATGTGTCCCGGGGGTGGTTCATGAGGACCAAACTGGGTTTGTGAAGGGGAGACAGCTGAACACGAATATACGGAGGCTGTTAGGGGTAATGATGATGGCCCCACCAGAGGGTGAAACGGAGATAGTAGTGGCGATGGATGCCGAGAAAGCATTTGATAGAGTGGAATGGGATTATCTGTGGGAGGTGTTGAGGAGATTTGGGTTTGGAGAGGGGTATGTTAGATGGATGCAGCTGTTGTATAGGGCCCCAGTGGCGAGTGTGGTCACGAATGGACGGGGATCGGCATATTTTCGGCTCCATAGAGGGACAAGGCAGGGATGTCCTCTGTCCCCATTACTGTTTGCACTGGCGATTGAGCCCCTGGCGATAGCGCTGAGAGGTTCCAAGAGATGGAGGGGAATACTTAGGGGAGGAGAAGAACACCGGGTATCTTTATATGCGGATGATCTGCTACTATATGTGGCGGATCCAGCGGAGGGGATGCCAGAAATAATGCGGATACTTGGGGAGTTTGGGGATTTTTCAGGGTATAAATTGAACATGGGGAAGAGTGAGCTGTTTGTGGTGCATCCAGGGGAGCAGAGTAGAGAAATAGAAGACCTACCGTTGAGGAAGGTAACAAGAGACTTTCGTTACCTGGGGATCCAGATAGCTAAGAATTGGGGCACATTGCACAGGCTAAATTTGACGCGGTTGGTGGAACAGATGGAGGAAGATTTCAAGAGATGGGATATGGTAGCATTGTCAATGGCAGGGAGGGTGCAGGCGGTTAAGATGGTGGTCCTCCCGAGATTCCTCTTTGTGTTTCAGTGCCTCCCGGTGGTGATCACGAAGGCTTTTTTCAAAAGGATAGAAAAGAGTATCATGGGTTTTGTTTGGGCCGGGAAGACTCCGAGAGTGAGGAAGGGATTCTTACAGCGTAGTAGGGATAGGGGGGGGCTGGCACTACCGAGCCTAAGTGAGTATTATTGGGCCGCTAATATTTCAATGGTGAGTAAGTGGATGGGAGAGGAGGAAGGAGCGGCGTGGAAGAGATTAGAGAGGGCGTCCTGTAGGGGGACCAGCCTGCAGGCTATGGTGACAGCCCCATTGCCGTTCTCACCAAGGAACTATACCACGAGTCCGGTGGTGGTAGCTACACTGAAGGTTTGGGGACAGTGGAGACGACATAGGGGAAAGACCGGAGCATTGGGGGGGTCCCCGATAAGAAACAACCATAGGTTTGCCCCGGGGGGAATGGATGGGGGATATGGAATGTGGCAAAGAGCAGGTATAACGCAATTGAAAGATCTATTTGTGGATGGGAAGTTCGCGAGTCTGGGAGCGCTGACTGAGAAATATGGGTTGCCCCAAGGGAATGCATTCAGGTACATGCAATTGAGGGCTTTTGCGAGGCAACAGGTGAGGGAATTCCCGCAGCTCCCGACACAAGAGGTGCAGGACAGAGTCATCTCGAAGAAATGGGTGGGGGACGGTAAGGTGTCGGATATATATAGGGAAATGAGGGATGAAGGGGAGACTATGGTGGACGAACTAAAAGGGAAATGGGAAGAAGAGCTAGGGGAGGAGATCGAGGAGGGGCTGTGGGCAGATGCCCTAAACAGGGTAAACTCGTCGTCCTCGTGCGCCAGGCTAAGCCTGATTCAGTTTAAGGTATTACACAGGGCACATATGACTGGAACACGGCTCAGTAAATTTTTTGGGGTGGAGGATAGGTGTGCGAGGTGCTCGAGAAGCCCAGCGAATCATACCCATATGTTTTGGTCATGCCCGGCACTACAGGGGTTTTGGATGGGGGTGACAAAGGTGCTTTCGAAAGTAGTAGGAGTCCGGGTCGAACCAAGCTGGGGGTTGGCTATATTTGGGGTTGCACAAGAGCCGGGAGTGCAGGAGGCGAGAGAGGCCGATGTTTTGGCCTTTGCGTCCCTAGTAGCCCGGCGCAGGATATTGCTAATGTGGAAAGAAGCCAAGCCCCCGGGGGTGGAGACCTGGATAAATGATATGGCGGGGTTCATAAAGTTAGAGCGGATTAAGTTCGTCCTAAGGGGGTCGGCTCAAGGGTTTACCAGGCGGTGGCAACCGTTCGTCGAATATCTTGCGGAAAGATAGATGGGGGAAAAAAGAAGGCAGCAGCAGCAGCCCAGGACTTGGGGGGGGGGGGGGGGGGGGGTGGCCTGAGACAAGGCAGTTGCCAATTAGGGCTAGTTTTTATTTTTGTTATTTAATATTTATTTATTTGTTGTTGTTTTCTTTTGTTCTTGTTTAAATAAAAAAGGTCATTATTATCTGTATTGTTATAATGTTGTGTAAAGGATGCACAATGTACTGTGTTGGTTGACCAAAAATTTTCAATAAAATATTATTTATATAAAAAAAAAAAGGAGGGGTTATGGCTAGTCGGCGGGGGCGGGGGATGGGTAGCCCCCCCGATCTGACTGATAACCTGGAATGTAAGGGGACTGAATGGGCCGGTCAAGCGGGCCCGCGTGTTTGCGCACCTGAAG
This sequence comes from Scyliorhinus torazame, assembly GCF_047496885.1. Lineage (NCBI taxonomy): Eukaryota > Metazoa > Chordata > Chondrichthyes > Carcharhiniformes > Scyliorhinidae > Scyliorhinus > Scyliorhinus torazame. Next base: position 27,475,302 of record NC_092738.1, read on the forward strand.
GGGCTGAAGGCGGATGTGGTCATGCTCCAGGAGACACACCCGAAGGTGGCAGACCAGGTAAGATTGAGGAAAGGGTGGGTAGGTCAGGTGTTCCACTCAGGGTTGGATGCCAAAAATCAGGGGGTGGCAATCTTGGTGGGGAACAGGGTGTCGTTCAAGGCGTCGAGCACTGTGACAGACAATGGCGGCAGGTATGTAATGGTAAGTGGTAAGCTGCAAGGGGAGAGGGTGGTGCTGGTCAATGTGTATGCCCCGAACTGGGACGATGCGGGTTTTATGCGGCGCATGTTGGGTCGGATCCCAGACTTGGAAGTGGGGGGCCTGATAATGGGGGGGGGGGGGGGACTTTAACACGGCATTCGATCCAGCACTGGACCGCTCCAGGTCTAGGACGGGTAGGAAGCCGGCGGCGGCTAAGGTGCTGAGGGGGTTTATGGACCAGATGGGAGGGGTGGACCCTTGGAGATTTGCAAGGCCGGGGGCTAGGGAATTCTCATTCTTCTCGCATGTTCATAAGGCTTATTCCCGGATCTACTACTTTTTTATGAGTAGGGCGCTGATAGCGAGAGTAGAGGATACCGAGTACTCTGCGATAGCCATTTCGGATCACGCCCCGCATTGGGTAGACCTAGAGCTGGGGGAGGAGAGGGACCAGAGCCCGTTGTGGCACTTGGAGGTGGGGCTGCTGGCGGATGAGGAGGTGAGTGAGCGGGTCCGAGGAAGCATAGAGAGATACCTGGAGGCCAACGATAATGGGGAGGTCCGAGTGGGGATGGTATGGGAGGCGCTGAAGGCGGTGGTTAGGGGAGAGTTGATCTCCATTAGGGCCCACAAGGAGAGGACAGAGCAGAGGGAGAGGTAGAGGCTGGTGGGGGAGATGGTGAGGGTAGACAGGAGGTATGCGGAGGTGCCGGAGGAGGGACTGTTGAGGAAGAGGCGTAGCCTCCAGGCCGAATTCGACCTGTTGACCACCAGGAAGGCGGAGGTGCAGTGGAGGAAGGCCCAGGGGGCGATTTAAGAGTATGGGGAAAAGGCAAGTCGGATGCTGGCTCATCAGCTTCGGAAGCGGGACGCAGCTCGGGAGATCGGGGGAGTTAAGGATAGGGGAGGGAGTGTGGTGTGGAGTGGGGTTGACATCAATGGGGTCTTCAGGGACTTTTATGAGGAATTGTATCGGCCCGAGCCCCCACGGGAGGAGGGAGGGATCGGCCGTTTTCTGGACCAAGTGAGGTTTCCGAAGGTGGAGGAGGGACTGGTAGCGGGATTGGGGGCCCCGATTGGGCTGGAGGAGCTGGCCAAAGGGATAGGGAGCATGCAGGCGGGGAAGGCACGGGGCCGGACGGTTACCCGGTCGAATTCTACAAGAAATATGTGGACCTGTTGGGCCCGTTGCTAGTTAGGACCTTCAATGAGGCAAGGGAGGGGGGGGCCTTGCCCCCGACGATGTCCCGGGCACTGATCTCCTTGATCCTGAAGCGGGACAAGGATCCCCTGCAGTGTGGGTCTTACAGGCCGATTTCGTTGTTAAATGTAGATGCCAAGGTGCTGGCGAAGGTCTTAGCCACGAGGATTGAGTGCCGCAGGTGATCCACGAAGACCAGATGGGGTTCGTGAAGGGGAGGCAGTTGAACGCGAATGCGCGGAGGCTCCTGAACATTATTATGATGCCGGCGAGGGAGGGGGAGGCGGAGATAGTGGTGTCAATGGACGCTGAGAAGGCCTTCGATAGGGTAGAGTGGGGGTACTTGTGGGAGGTGCTGAAGAGGTTCGGGTTTGGGGAGGGGTTCGTCAGGTGGGTTAGGCTGTTGTATGAGGTCCCGATGGCGAGTGTGGCCACAAACAGGAGGAGGTCTGAGTACTTTCGGTTGCATCGAGGGACGAGGCAGGGGTGTCCCCTGTCCCCCCTGCTCTTCGCACTGGCGATTGAACCGCTGGCTATGGCACTGAGGAGTCGAGGAACTGGAGGGGGTTGGTGCGGGGTGGGGAGGAGCATAGGGTGTCGCTCTATGCGGACGACTTGCTGCTATATGTGGCGGACCCGGCGGGGGGAATGCCGGAGGTAATGAGGATCCTCAGGAAGTTCGGGGATTTCTCAGGGTACAAGCTCAACATGGGGAAGAGCGAGTTGTTCGTGGTTCACCCAGGGGACCAGGAGAGGGGGATTGGCGAGCTCCCACTAAAAAGGGCGGAGAGGAGCTTCAGGTATTTGGAGGTCCAGGTGGCCAGGAGCTGGGGGGCCCTGCATAGACTTAATTTCACAAGGCTGGTGGAGCAAATGGAGGAGGCGTTCAAGAGGTGGGACGTGCTGCCGCTGTCCCTGGCGGGTAGGGTGCAGTCAGTTAAGATGACTGTGCTCCCAAGGTTTTTGTTCCTGTTCCAGTGCCTCCCCATGTTTATCCCAAAGGCCTTCTTTAGGCAGGTCAACAGGAGCATAACGGGGTTTGTGTGGGCGCGAGGGACTCAGAGGGTGGGAAGGGTGTTCCTGGAGCGGAATAGGGATGAGGGGGGCTGGCACTGCCCAACCTCTGTGGGTACTACTGGGCCGCCAATGTGGCGATGGTGCGCAAGTGAGTGATGGAGGGGGCTGCATGGAAGAGGCTGGAGACGGCGTCTTGTGAGGGTACAAGTCTGGAGGTGCTGGCAACGGCGCCGCTGCCGCTCCCTCCAATGAGGTATACCACGAGCCCGGTAGTGGCGGCTACCCTCAAAACTGGGGGCAGTGGAGGCGGCACAGGGGGGAAGTTGGGGCCTCGGTGTGGACCGCAATACGGGGGAACCACCAGTTTGTCCCAGGGAGAATAGATGGAGGGTTTTTGGGGTGGCACAGGGCAGGGATAAGGAGGTTGGGGGACCTGTTTGTGGACGGAAACCTCGCGAGCCTGGGTGAACTGGAGGAGAAGTATGGGCTCCCCCCGGGGAACACCTTCAGATATTTACAGGTAAGGGCGTTTGCCAGGCGGCCAGTGGTGGAATTCCCGCGGCTGCGGCCACGCACAGTACAGGACAGGGTGCTCTCGGGGGGGGGTGGGTTGGAGTGGGGAAGATCGCGGCAACTTACCAGGTGATGCAGGAGGAGGAGGAGGCCTCGGTGGTGGAGTTGAAAGGTAAGTGGGAGGAGGAGTTGGGAGAGGAGATCGAAGAGGGGACGTGGGCAGATGCCCTAGGGAGGGTGAACTCTTCCTCTTCGTGTGCGAGGCTCAGCCTCATACAGTTTAAGATGCTGCACAGGGCACACATGACCTGGACAAGGATGAGCCGGTTTTTTGGGGGTGAGGACAGGTGTGTTAGGTGCTCAGGGAGCCCAGCAAACCACACCCACATGTTCTGGGCATGCCCAGCGCTGGAGCAATTTTGGAAGGGCGTAGCGAGGACGGTGTCGGGAGTGGTAGGATCCAGGGTCAAACCGGGCTGGGGGCTCGCAATATTTGGGGTTGCAGGGGAGCCGGGAGTGCAGGAGGCGAAAGAGGCCGGAATTCTGGCATTTGCGTCCCTGGTAGCCCGGCGAAGGATTCTTCTTCAGTGGAAGGATGCGAGGCCCCCAAGCGTGGAATCCTGGATGAACGATATGGTGGGGTTTATTAAATTGGAGAGGGTGAAATTCGCCTTAAGGGGATCGGTACAAGGGTCCGTTAGGCAGTGGCAACCGTTCTTGGACTTCCTGGCAGAACGGTAGACAATGGTCAGCAGCAGCAACCCGGGGGGGGAGGGGTTCTATTTTATTTTTGTTTATTTACCCTGGGGGATCTGAGGGGGTGTATATATTTGCTATGGTTGCTTTGTGTTAACTCGGGGTGTTAATTTATTATTTATGCATAGGGGGGAGGGGGCACGGAGTTGTTTTACTTGGTTCTGTATTTAATTCTATTGGGTTTCTTTTTCATTCTGTTGTTGATATTTTGTGAAGACCCTCTAACATTTTTTTTTTTTAATGTGTGAAGAATAACCATTTAGATGATACGCTAGAGGGCTTTGTAACAAAAATCATCATGGTAAACCTTTTCAACTCTCTCTCATTACAACCCACATAGAATACAAGAGTTTGTCCGAAAGCCCACCTCATCAGCTTTTTAGGATCATTTCATTTCCTAATTTTGTTGTTGCTGTTTGAATGTGAATGTCATTTTAACTGGTTGGGGTGAGCTGAATAAATTTATTATTCATTTAAGATTCACCTGTAATATAAGTTCTACGTGCGCTGATACAGTCTCTTTTAGTAAGCAGCAGACTTTAGTAAGCAGAGGGGGCTGGACAGAGTAGATCGGTAGCAACTATTCCCACTCAGAAAAGGATCAAGAACGAGAGGGCACAGATTTCAAAGGGATTTTCAAAAAAAGCAAATGTGATGTGAGAAAAAAACTTTTTCACCCAACGAGTCATTTGAGTCTGGAATGCACTGTCTGGAAGTGTGGTGGAGGCAGGTTCAATGAAGGCATTCAGGAGGGCATTAGAGGAGTATATGAATAGGGTGGCACAGTGGTTAGCACTGCTGCCTCACGGTGCCGAGAACCCGGGTTCAATCCCGGCCCCAGGTCACTGTCCGTGTGGCGTTTGCACATTCTCCCCGTGTCCGCGTGGGTCTCACCCCCACAAACCCAAAAGAATACAGGGTAGGTGGATTGGCCATGCTAAATTGCCCCTTAATTGTAAAAAAAAGAATTGGGTACTCTAAAATTAAAAAAAATAGGTGAGCATATGAATAGAAACAATATGGCTTATGGGGATAAGGTAAGAGAATTGGCAGCAAGTCATACCACTCATTTGGAGAGCTGGTGTAGACATGATGGGTTCCTTCTGCGCTGTAACAATTCTGTGATTCGGTGTTATGACATTATACTTCACAGGCAACTTCCCTTTTAAGAATTAATTTTATTCTCTGCACTCCATACCAAAATCATTTCTTTCCAATTAAGGGGCAATTTAGCGTGGCCAATCCACTTACCCTGCACATCTTTGGGTTGTGGGGGTGAGACCCACGCAGACACGGGGAGAATGTGCAAACTCCATACGGACAGTGACCCGGGCCCAGGATCGAACCCGGGTCCTCAGCACCATGAGGCAGTAGTGTTAACACCAATATCATTTCTAAGTAATAATTCCAACTCTGTTTCTCCCAACTTAGTTGGTTGAGAGACCGGACCTTGTTGACTTGCCTGCCATGCTTTTTATGTGTGAGGAATACTTAAGTCCAGATCTTCTACTTTTCACAACCTATTTTGGAGCAGTTTGGGATGGGAGGATAGCAGGAAACCTGACAGGGGGTCGTTGCGCAGAATCTGCTGCCATTTCCATGATTTTCCAGGAATTAATGGCTGATGTTGGAAATGTCCACTCGGTGTTCGATGGGTGTGTGAAAACAATTGGTTTGTAGAAATAAACCATCTTGACATAGTCCCCGTCAATAAAACCTTGGCAGATCAGGAATAATGTTGGGTTCCTAACAAAAGAGGGGGCGTGAAAATTTAAATTAGATAGATTAATTTGATTACTTGCCTTCTTCAAGCAATAAAACCGGAAGGCGATAAATGATTGGATTAAAATGACTACTTTCTGTAAAATGATCTGTTCAGCATTTTTTACTTCGGAACTACTTGTATCGTATTGGAAAACAATGTCGGAATATTTAATTGCACTTCATTAACTAATAGGAGATCAGTGGGAATTGAACTGACTGAATGTCAATGTGCTATGCAAGGGTTGTCACTTATTTACATCTAATTCTCTGGTCTTCACTCTCTGGCAATTAAACAAAAAGTTCTAGAATTGATCCTCCCAAGTTGCTTTCAAAGTTATTTTTAATCACATACTTACATTTTACCATGACCATGTAGACATCAACGGTACAGATATGAGGCTGTGGCAAGCGTTCACCTTTCTCCAAGAGACCAGGGATTTCACGAACGGCAATTCCCTCATATGGTTTATTACCAAACGTCATCAGTTCCCAAACAGTGACGCCTGTGGAGAGCACACAGTATTTCAAATCTGGGAACCCAGTGCTCAAAATCAGTTAAAGGAATCTGATGAATATTGATTACCTTCTTGTTATTGGACAAGTGTAGGCAATGGAGCTCAAGGTCACTTCCAGAACAATGTGCACAAATTGGACATACAAGCTTAGAAATTGCTGTTGATGCAACCGAAGGATTAATTTGAAAATTACTTTTGGCTTTTGAGGGTTTCAAAAGAAGCTACTATACATGGGTTTTCCGAATTTTAGTAGGGGAATTAAAACATGCACTTTGATGCTTACACCAATGGATCAGAAGAAACAATACTCCTCATTACAGACTGTGCTCCAATTAGAAGCCATTCAAACAGCTGAAATTGCGCTGGAGAGGCCAAGGCGGCTGTTAATGGAGCAATAAAGCAGAGGAATTGAGGGCCACAAAAAGCCAACTTTTCCAAATAGGCGCTGGATGCAAAGAGCGGAGGCATTGTTTGGAACTGATGGCATTTCCTTTCCCTTTCCCCTCGTACCACAGTCATGGGCGAAGGTGGGAGAAAATGTGAATGCAGCAGCAGCTGGGGCCCACAGGAGCGGGAAAGAGACGTCAGAGCCCAAGAAATACACTCCAGTAAGCCACCATGATAGTGAACAGGCCTGAACACAAGAAGTGCTCTCCTTGAATACTGGAAGGAGCAAACCAGTTGGGTTAGGTTCTTTTGGTACTGACCAGCCATCATTAAAGCAGGACAAGAAATGCTCTGTCTGAATGGCACTTAGAATGTCCATTAACTCCCAATTAGAAATTGTGTAAGGAGACCTGTGTGCATAGCAACAAGTCTTAATGGTGCTTCACATATCCTCAGTTGCCCCCAAGCTGCACCTATACTCTTTGGTGTACTTTTCATAGCCATATATTATTAATATCTCTAGTATTGATCTGCTTACAGGGCAGGATAGTTTTTGTTACGTTCAGGGGAGACAGTTCAAACTGCACCGCTTTCCTCCTCACACCTGTCTGTCAGCAAAAGGCGTTTGAATTAGTTTTTAAAGATTAAGCGGTGTTTTCCCAACCCTTCGGGTTTTGTGATCCAATTTTACTACTGATCTACAGCAAACTCAGGTTATGATTAACTCAGAAGGTTTGTTTATTTTACACTCTCGAAACCCATGAAAGGAGGGTGCGCAAAGTCCCCCTCAGCACATTCACACAGTAAAAGGGAGGGAGAGAGAAAAGGAGGCTTACAAGGACCACAGAAACATGAATTGTTTCATGCGAGTCTCAAATTCCAAAATCAGAGTCCAGTGGGGAATTTGTTCACGCAAATGTCCGAGTTCGACTGGCTGAAAACTGGCGTTGTCTCTTAAAACAGCAGACTGGCTATGAAAACCAAAGATGTAATAGTAAGCTGCCATAGCGGCCAGAGGCTTGGGTCATGTGACTTTCCATCTCCACAATGACTTCAAAAGGAATGTTTATCCAGCGTCTGGAATTGATTGATTGATTTGATTGGTATTTATTGTCACATGTACCGAAGTACAGTGAAAAGTATTTTTCTGCGGCCAAGGGAACATACACAGCACGTACATAGTAGACAAAAGAATAATCGACAGAGTACATTGACAAATGGTACATCAACAAATAGTGATTGACTACAGTGCGGAACAAGGGCCAAACAATTTAAAATAAAAAAAATTTAGAGTAACCAATTTATTTTTTCCAATTAAGGGGCAATTTAGCGTGGCCAATCCACCTAGCCGGCACATCTTTGGGTTGTGGGGGCAAAACCCACGCAGACACGGGGAGAATGTGCAAACTCCACACGGACAGTGACCCGGGGCCGGGATCGAACCTGGGACCTCAGTGCCGTGAGGCAACAGGGCTAACCCACAGTGCCACCGTGCTGCCCAGACAAGGGCCAAACAAGAGCAGCATAGGGCGTCGTGAATAGTGTTCTCACAGGGTACAGATCAGTCCAAGGGAGAGTCGTTGAGAAGTCTGTCAGCTGTGGGGAAGAAGCTGTTCCTATGTCTGGATGTGCGGGTCTTCAGGCTTCTGTATCTTCTGCCTGATGGAAGGGTCTAGAAGAGGGAAATGCCTGGGTGTGAGGGGTCTCTGACAATGCTGTCTGCCTTCCTGAGACAGCGGGAGGTGTAGACAGATTCAATGTGGAAGTGGCAAGCTTGTGTGATGCGTTGGGCTGAGTTCACCACACTCTGCAGTTTCTTGCGATCATGGGCCGAGCAGTTGCCATACCAGGCTGTAATGCAGCCAGATAGGATGCTCTCTGTGGCACATCTGTAGACATTTGTGAGAGTCGATGCAGACATGCCGAATTTCTTTAGCTTCCGTAGGAAGTAGAGACGTTGTTGGGCTTTCTTGACTGTTGCATCAACGTGAGTGGACCAGGACAGACTGTTGGTGATGGTGACCCCCAGGAACTTAAAGCTATCGACCATCTCCATTTCGGAGCTATTGATGTGGATGGGGGGGCGGTGTTGTGCTACGCTTCCTGAAGTCGATGATCAGTTCCTTGGTCTTCCCGACATTTAGAGAGAGGTTGTTTTCGGTACACCATGCAACCAAGTGATCTATCTTCCTTTTGTAGTCTGATTCGTCATTGTTTGAGGTACGACCCACCACAGTCGTATCATCTGCAAACTTATAGATTGAATTGGAGTTGAACTAATTGGCTTTAGTTTCAGACTGAAGAGGTTTCAATCATTAGTTGTTGAAAGGGAAGCCATTTAGGTTGATGGTCTGACTTTTGGGAAGCCGTCGTTTCAACAGGCCCACTGATTCTGCGAGTAAGGTTGGCATACCAAGTGCAAATGAATCTCTGTCGATCTCTTTGCAATCGGTCTGAACATTCCCAGGTATAATGAGAGTCTGTGAGTAGCTCTAGGCGTAACAAGGTGTGACATTCCAAAAACTAAGAAAATAATTATTTTTACCTTGAAACTCCTGGGGTTAGCTCCCAGTCAGAGGGTCAACCCTATGATCACATGACTTGTAGCAGCCATCTTAATTTTCCTTGTTCAGCAGAAAAAGTCCAGTTTAGAAATAAAACTAGCAATAAGGATAATATTTGGAAACATAGTGGTGGGTTTCTTTCCGTATGATAGGAATCCAGCATTATTAATAGGAGAGAACACACCCGTACCCATTTGCTGGTCCCAAGTAACTTAAGCAGTTGATTGTTTTCGAGGAAGCCACCCTGCAATCAATTAGCTGGGTAGGAACATTGAGGGAGTGGGGGATGACAAAGGCAGGTTTGATCCATCACAGCAAGCACCATAATACTCATGTCCTGCCATGTTCTGCTGGGTGACTGTCACAGACAGGCACTCAACTGCAGTTGCATCTTATTGCAATGGAAGATGCACTGCAGGAACTCACCGAGCTTAGACACCATCCTCCAAACCCACAACCACTACATTTGGAAGGACAGGGCAGCAGATGCATGGGAACATCACCACCTGCAAGTTCCCCACCAAGTCACTCACCACCCTGACTTGGAAATATATTGCTGTTCCTTCACTGTCGCTGGGTTAAAATCCTGGAACTTCCTTCATAACAGCACTGTGGGTTCAGCTCACCACCACCTTCTCAAGAGCAATTAGGGATGGGCAACAAGTGCTGGCCTAGTCAGCAATACCCACATCCCTTGAACAAATAAATAAAGTTGTGCTTAAAGGTGATAATTGCAGTCTGTGATATTTTTGTTCACTTGTGTATATTCCTGAAACTGGGAGAGATGACAGCCACAGCCGGTATACCTAAGCAAACCGACACTTCACAAAATGCTATGTTATCAGCACCATCTCTGGCAAGTAGAAGAATAACTGCACAGACGTCAGGGGACATAGGAGCAAATCCAGGCCCACATCCAGCCTATTAAGCACAATGGGCAGTACAGGTGCCAGGAAGCAGGCTGGACAAGTCAGCCACGACAGCAGTAGGCCTGGCAGAATCAGATACAGGGCCCTCATGGTGCACAGCACAAGGAGGCCTCGAGTCATAGGTTATCAGTGCAGTCAGCCAGTGCATTAACTCCTTTCGCAAGGAACTGCTTAGGAGTAGTAGGTTCAATCACATCAGAGTGCGAGCACTGCAGAAAATCACATTCACACATCACACACTGGTGAAATAAATGCACAACAATGGATTTGAAACATTGTGCTTATATATTTATTTGCAATTTGTGTAGAATGATGACAAAAGTCCAGCAAAAGATGGGAATAGATGTTATCTGAGAAACTGTACAGGGCAGTATTAAAAAAAGGTGGTTTGGACACAGTTACTTTGCAAATGTAGGTTTAAGAAATGACACACACACTAGAATCCATCTCGAATTAGTGGCAGAAGCACTAGTTTTACTCGTTGCATTGATGGGTTGACATCAAATTAATTATCACTTGCATTCTTCTAGTCTCGCTTTTCCATGGCTTTGCCATATTTATTATTCTTCAATCTGCATGGCAAGCTCATTTTATAAAGGAACATGTTAGCGGACAATACTTATTTAGAAAACCCCAGGCATGGGCGGCATGTGGCGCACTGGTTAGCACTGGGACTGCAGCGCTGAGGATCCGGGTTTGAATCCCGGCCCTGGGTCACTGTCCGTGACATTCTCCCCATGTCTGTGTGGGTTTCACCCCCACAACCCAAAGATGTGCAGGTTAGGTAGATTGGCCACGCTAAATTGCCCCTTAATTGGAAAAATAAATAATTGGGTACTCTTAAATTTAGTTAAAAAAAGAAAACCCCAGGCAGGAGAGGAGAGTAGAAGCCACAGATCAGTCCAAGTCTCTGAAGATCCCAGTGATATTTTTGTTTATGATTCCGATTACACTATGAGAAAATTTGTGTTACATTAGTATATTGTTGGTGCAATGCTGTCCCCCAGGAGTCATGTCTCTTTTCTCTTTCCCAGTCAAGTAAAGTTCCACGGATGATTGCAATAAAATGAAGGAATCAGGACAACATCTCGGGAAGCAAGCATTGATCTGCCTGACTTTTTGATGGTCAGGTACCAGTTGCATGTTATGAAGTTGATGGGATTTTTTGTCCTCAAAGAGCACAGCATTGTGTGGAGTGGCCTGAATGATAACACAGGTAGAACTGATGACCCCGCATACTCTGGGAAAGCCAGCAGCCCATTAGAATGAGAATAGCCCATCACATTGCTGCTTATGGGTCAATGGTGAAGCTGGGCCCTGCTGCATCCATGACCTCTTGTCACAGCATTAAGGAAGCAGATGGCAAATGCTAAACGATACTCACTAATGATCCAATATCACATTGTTTGATTTAATGCCAACAGCAATTACCAGCTTATATTTCCCTCTTCACCCACATTTCCTGAACAATATAGGTTGTCAACTTGTTCCTCTCACCGGTCAGATCCCAGAAAGTGCACAAGTGTGCACCAGATAACTGGACCTTCAGTTTTTCCTCATTACTTCCTCATAGGATGGACCAGGTTTCTACTCTGTGTTTTCCTTGAATACTGACATCAGGAAGAAACCATTTGAGAATCTCAATGGTAGGCATAAAGGCAACCGTAGGTCCTTTGATATCCAATTACGCTACCTAACACTACATGTCGGGGAATTCAGCCAAGAATGTTCCCTCTCACAGAGGTGGAACTGAAATTTTTTTTAAAACTAGTCACATTTCTCAAGTCAGTCTGAAAAATCACTCATTCACAAAAATATAGAAAGTCTCAAGTCTGGAAAAGACCACAAGTCCACCTAGTCTGCCATCTTGCAGAAATAGCAGGTGTGATCAATGTCTTTTACTTTAGATACTTGTCGAATTTGCCCTTACAGTTTGTCCCAAATGTATCTTCCCCATTTTCTACCTGTATTTCCTGTTTCAGTACAACACATATAGTCTAGCACACCACATATCCCAGATTAGACCTGTATATCTAGGAGTTTTATTAGATTTGAAGACCTCAAACATATCTCCTTTCAGTCTTCACCTCTCCAAAAAGACTCCCAGCTCAGCAAGTCTATTCTCATATGTTTTATTCTCTAGTCTCCTAATCATTCTAATAGCTCCATTTGTCACTTTCCCCAACGTAGCTACATCCTTGCTGCAGCAAGGGTTCCAGAACTACACATAATACTTCAGGTGTAGCCTGACCAATACTTGGCATATTGACAACTACACATCATTCGTCCTGTTATACAATCAACATGCCATTAGTTTTCTTGACTCTGGCCTGATATCTTGAGGGGTTTACCATGGATGACTCCCAGGTTCCTTTTCTGTTTTCCCATTACTCCTATCTTCCCCCTACTTATTTTGTATCTCTAAGTGCATGACTTTACACTCATCTATACTAAACTAGCCCATCCCTGCAAACAGTCCCAATCTCCATTGTGAGCCTCCATCTTCCACCATATTAACCACCCTAAGCTACCAAAACGCTCTGAAGTGTTTGAAAATGCTGAAAGTACCAGTCCCAACCCTGTAGGACCTTAGCAGTCACACCTCTTCAGATACAAAACTTGCTATTTAGACACACACTCTTCGACTCCTATGGCGCAGCCATTGTTTGATCTCAACTCATTTTCCATGAAACACTTTATCATAGCCTTTACTAATATCCAGATAAACCACATTTCCATTGTAGCCCCTGTTGACATTCTGAGCTACTATATTCTAATCCAAATTCCTTTTTCAGCATCTCCAACAACAGAACAGAGAAACACTCGACCCAAATACCACATTCGTGTTTTACTGCAATAGTTAAGCTGTATTTTGGATCAGAAGTTTTAAGTATATGACTCACCGTAACTCCACACATCACTTTGGTGGGTGTATCTTCTAAAGTGAATGCTCTCTAGTGCCATCCATTTAATGGGCATCTACAGCAGGTAACAGACAGACAGACTCAACAACAAGGTACAACAGCTTGGACAATTTCCACAAAAAAAAAACGTTAGGGCATATTTATGGCCTCCGGTGCAGAGATTCACGCGCCTGGAGCACATATCAGGATTTTACTGCCCAATAAAATAGATGGGCAGAAAATCATGGATGGCATGAATCAAGTGCAAACTAAATTCCGACTATGCACTCCCAGCACTTGATGCTCCTCCACTAAAGGAGCTGTAAAAAAAATAACATATACAAAATAAATCTATGAGTCTAATTGAGAGCATGTCGCCTGTTGTTTATTGGAATAAGATAATGTCATACACAAGTGGGTTTGCTTAAAAAAAAACAATGACAAATATCAAACTTTGGATCCTCGCAATGGATCTTTCGATACCATAAAAAGGTTTCAAAATCTTGTATCAGTTTGATGGTCAGATCAAGGCTGTTGCTCCTGAACGCATTGATCGTCACGTGAACCAGGTCACACTACCTATTCAACTCCTCGGACATCTCCCATTGGAACAGTTCATGCCCAAAACAAAGGAGCAACTCAATTTTGGTGATTAAAAATAGGTTCAGTGACCAGTTAAAACATACATTTTGCGCTTCTGTAGTTTAGATGTGCACCAGCTTCTGCCTTTACATTCTTAACACCAATCTCCTTAACCTGATGACAGAGTGTGTGTCTATGATTCGTGGGATCAAGGAGCGAGATTCAACATTATAAAGTATGCTTGACTGCAAGTCAGCAATTTTCCATTGTCAAGTTGTTATATTTAAATGGAGTGCAATTTTAATGTTAGACCCCATTACCGGGTTTTCTCTAAACGTGTCTCAGCAAAGTTCATTTTGCGCAAAAGCATTGGCAGCCCTAGATTGCACAAAAACGTCTTTCCCATTTTACTATTTATTTTCCAGTGAGATTCCCTTATAGATTAATGAAATGGGTTTGTGTAGAAATATCACTCATTACACACAGCATTTAGACATGTAACATAGATCAAACCACAGAACCATTAGGAAATTAGCACTAGAGAAGTGTGGCACATTCAGAACAAAAAGAACGCTTTGCATTTGTATAGCGCATCGTCACATCTCTCAGATCTTCCCCAAAGTGCTTTATGTGCAATGTAGTATTTGAAGTGAAGTTACTGTTGTTTTGTACGTAAATTGAGCAGCCAATTTGCGCGCAGCAAGGTCCTACAAACAGCAATGAGATAAATGACTGGTTAATCAGTTTTTGGTGGTGTTAGTTGAGAAAAGCATATTGCCCGGGTCATCTGGGGAGCTCCCTGGCTTTCATTGAATATTGGCGTGGGATCTTCCAACATCCACATGATCCAATGGAACAGGCTGACAGGACCTGGGTTGAATAGCTCAGTTGAAAGACAGTGAACAATTTGCTCTTCACTCATGACTTTGCGCAACACCTATTGTATAAAATGGCACACAACTTCCAGAGCAAAGCCGCCATATCTCTTGCAGGTGCTTTAAAAATAAAAAATAAATACGATTTTCTATATCACTGCTGACGTTAGAGTAGCAAGATCAGACTTCGAAGGACAACCAATTAATGGTTCCCATTTGGTGATGGAGACAGAGTATATTCAAGACTGCGAGCGATAGATTTTTCCATGGTCACCATGTACCTCACCCTAGTGCCTATTATTTGTGAACTTCCTTTCTAGGTAGATTTGGATTTTTCTGGATGGATGAATTAAGGTGGGTTGAAGGGCCTTCCTCAGTTGCAATTATCCTGTGATGTTGAGTGTAATTTCATTGTGGATGGTAGAATAATAGGTACCCAGTACTTTCCTCACTAGGTGTAAACTCACAGATATGCTTTCAGCAGGAGTTATTAGGCAGCAATAGGAACAGGAGCCCTGGCTGATTTTTCCCACCGCAATTCAGTGCCCCTATCACCAACAACTGACTTAGCAGATGCTAGGGATCAAATCTGAGACTTTCCTAGTCTGTATGCCTCAGCTACTCACTCGATAAGCTCACAAGACATTGGAGAGTTTTCACAATTACAAGGTGGGGGAGAAGGAGAATTTTCCTTTCAGATTTCAACAATAAATCCATGAAAACCTTTTCCATGCATCATAACACCCAAAGCTCACTGGTATAGCAAAAACAACATTTGAACAACAAGGAGTAATAAAATAACAACTTAACATTTTCTATCCAGAAGTTCATTATGTAGCCAACAGTCTACTGACCTTCACTTCATCAAAGAAATATTTTTTCTCATCTAAAGCCAAGAGGTTGGTAATGCCAAAGTCTGTGATCTGGACGTGGCTGGGGGATTTTACCAGTACGTTTCTAGCAGCCAGATTCCGATGAACCATCTTCTTCTCCTCCAGGTATCTCATACCCTGTGGTGACAATTTTAGTTGGTTTAATAGGGACTATTATGATCCCAGACCAGACCCAAACAGTTGCTAGGAGACCGGACATAATTTGTAAGACTGTAAGGAAAGGATGCTTTGCTCCAGGAGTGATTCCATGCACAAAGAAGATTATGGTATATTAAAACAAAGCATATTACTAACACAGTATCACTAACTTTATCATAAAGAAATAACTTACAATTACCAGTTAAACAATGCTCAACAATGACAATGAAACATTAAATCCCAACTGCTATCTTTTATCTCCACTCAAGCAAAACCCATTTTAGGTCAAAATCCACTTTTAAATAGTTAGCCAACCCAGGAATACTTGCTAGAAAGAGATGTCTTGGATAAACCACTTTGAAAGAGATCCTCCAGATGAACAGCTTGCAGATTCTTGCCTATGTCAAACTACTATTTAATCTGCCAGCCTTTTCATAAACTGCTGTTCTGTTCGCAAGCAAAATCTTTCTAACTAAACTGCTTTGAGGGAAGAAGACAAATCAAAACTCACTGAGTGGGATTCTTCGTTGCCCAACGCCAAAATCGTGATCAGCGATCAGGCAGAAAATCGATTCCGACGCCGGAATCGGGGCCAGCGCCAGTTTGATGCTGGTTTGCAGTTCTCCGCCCCTTTCAAACCAACGTCATTGTGACGCTCGCCACGTGCAGTCGCAAGGCCATTGGCGTCTCATCGGCTGGCCCACCCGCTGGCCTGAGGGGGGGTCAGGGAGGGGCTCTGCTAGAGCTGGTGGGAGGTGGGCTGTGGGGGTCATGGTTGGCGAGTTAGGTTTCGCGCACAGCTAGCGCCATGTTCTACAGCGCGACCGGTGCAGGTTGTCAGCCGTACACATGCGCGGCCCGGGTCCCGGCATTCTCCGGCCATTTTCGGCACGATCTGCGGGCATTTCACGCAGCGCTGGTGTTAGCCCCTCGCCGGTACCGGAATCGGTGAGGGATTCATGCCAATTTGCCGGTCGTGAAACACCGCAGGTCCCACACTGGTGTCGGCACCACAGGAACGGAGAATCCTGCCCACTGTTTCTCCAGAAACTGTTAGTCTGTTTACAGACAATCTATACTGAACTCAACACCCGACTGCTTCAGCCCCTGGCTCCTCCCATTAACTACATCATCTTACTAAATTAAACACAATGGTTTAGTTAAAGTCCGCTGAATGGCATGTATAGCGAGTGTTTCTCGGCGGCTACCAAGAGACATCCTGCTAGCCAATGGCACTTTGCCATTTTTGTTTGGCCATGTGCTAACCTGGCACCTGGGAACCCTGGCACTGCCAGTCTGGCACCCTGACAGTGTCAGGGTGACATTGCCAGGCTGGCAGTGCCATGCTGCCCCTGTCCCCGACCACCCGGGGATCTCCAACGGCCTGGGAAACCCTCCCAGGTGCCATTACGCCCTATCCACATTTGTGTGGACCAGTACTGAATGACGCCCTGGTGTGGTCTCCCACGACAGCCGTCGAGTCCCAGGCGCCAAGTGAATCCAGTGTCCGGTATTTAAATGAGCCATTAGGCAAGAGTGAGGGCATGATACAGGGTGACCTGCAATCGGCCTGGTGCGGAGCTCGATTTTGGGTTTGTGTGCGATTCACCAGTTGTGCACAGATCCGCACCGGGTGCAACAGGATCAACAAATCACATGCAATGTCTCTAATAATCTACTCCCCTGGGAACCTTCTTCAAACAAACAAAATTCCAATTGCTAACTTTTACGATGCTTTAATTGCACCTCTATAGTCATCGTACCAGGACAGGGTTCTCTGTTGGCGGGATCCTCCGCTTCACCGGCAGCGCACTCACGCCCATGGATTTCCCGACGATGTGGGGGTCGCCACAATGGGAAACCCCATTAGACGGCTGCCGGGACGGAGGATCCCGCTGCCGACGGGGGAGCGCCACACCAGAAAATGTGGCTGGCAGGCCAGAAAATCCTGCCCCATGACTTTTTTTGTAAACCAGGATTTAAAAAAAAGATTACTGCAGCAGACACACACACACTAACCCAGACCTTTAACCCTTACTGCACCAAATACATATAATACAATATGTCTGGAATTCCTACATTCATCACAGACCTAAGCAGTTGATGTCTAATCATTAGCCCAAGAGTCCATCATAAGCCAAGTTCACCACCAGGGGCTTCCTCAGCAATTAAATTTCAACCACGGATGTATGCTTCTCCCTTGCTAATCCTGGGATTCTCATATAAACCACTAATTTGAAGTCTTGCATACCTTAGCAATCTGAACACACCAGTTCAGAAGCAGCTGGGATTGGATGTTACCCTTGTTTTTGTGGAGGTATTCGAGTAGCGAGCCAAGTGGCAGGAGCTGTGTGACCACCTGGAGTGGTGTCCCAGGGCAGATTCCAAGGAGCCGCAAGACATGGTGATGTTCCAGACTGCCTACCATCAACATGTCCTATAAATAACATACACCAATACAAAATATTAAACACCAACCAGTAAACACCTTTTTTTTTAAATTGTCACAAATAGGCTTACATTAACACTGCAATGAAGTTACTGTGAAAATCCCCTAGTCGCCACATTCCGGCGTCTGTTCGGGTCACAGAGGGAGAATTCAGAATTCTCAGCTGGTACGGGAATTGAACCCACGCTGCTGGCCTTGCTCTGCATCACAATCCAGCTGTCTAGCCCACTGAGCTAAACCAGCTATACTAACAGGTAAGCCTCTTTGCTCGAAATTCATAGAAGTAATCAATGATGTTAGAAATACAGAGGTCTATTTTCTAGTTATCCATCTCACACTCCCTTATTCAACTTGTAAGGCAGGGAATGAAAGAGACAGCCTTATAACTATTAACTTCAGCGCACACAACTCTGCACTTTGTTTATAGAATATCTCCAGGGGCGGCATGTGGCGCAGTGGTTAGCACTGGGACTGCAGCACTAAGGATCCAAGTTCAAATCCGGGCCCTGGATCACTGTCCGTGTGGAGTGGATTTCAGTAAAGCGTTTGATAAGGTTCTCCATGGTAGGCTACTGCAGAAAATACAGAGGCATGGGATTCAGGGTGATTTAGCAGTTTGGATCAGAAATTGGCTAGCTGGAAGAAGACAAAGGGTGCTGGTTGATGGGAAATGTTCAGACTGGAGTCCAGTTACTAGTGGTGTACCACAAGGATCTGTTTTGGGGCCACTGCTGCTTGTCATTTTCATAAATGACCTGGAGGAGGGCATAGAAGGATGGGTGAGTAAATTTGCAGATGACACTAAAGTCGGTGGGGTTGTGGACAGTGCGGAAGGATGTTACAAGTTACAGAGGGACATAGATAAGCTGCAGCACTGGGCTGAGAGGTGAAAACATTGCCTTTTTCCTGTGTGAATACTGACGAAAAATATTCATTTAGCACCTCTCCTATCTCCTCAGACTCCAAGCACAACTTCCCACTACTGTCCTTGACTGGCCCTACTCTTACCCTAGGCATTCTTTTATTCCTGACATATCTATAGAAAGCTTTAGGGTTATCCTTGATCCTACCTGCCAAAGACTTCTCATGTCCCCTCCTGGCTCTTCTTAGCTCTCTCTTTAGGTCCTTCCTAGCTAACTTGTAACTCTTGTGCGCCCTAACGGAACCTTCATGCCTCATCTTTACATAAGCCTCCTTCTTCCTATTGACAACTGTTTCGACTGCTTTAGTAAACCACTGTTCCCTTGCTCGACCACTTCCTCCCTGCCTGACAGGTACATCCTTATCAAGGACACGCAGTAGCTGTTCCTTGAAGAAGCTCCACATTTCCATTGTGCCCATCCCCTGCAGTTTTCCTCTCCATCCGATGCATCCCATGTCTTGCCTCATTGCATCATAATTGCCTTTTCCCCAGATATAACTCTTGCCCTGCGGTATATACCTATCCCTTTCCATCACTAAAGTAAATGTAATCGGATTGTGGTCACTATCACCAAAGTGCTCACCTACCTCCAAATCTAACACCTGTCCTGGTTCATTACCCAGTACCAAATCCAATATGGCCTCGCCTCTCGTTGGCCTATCTACATACTGTGTCAGGAAACCCTCCTGCACACATTGGACAAAAACAGACCCATCTAAAGTACTCGAACTATAGCTTTTCCAGTCAATATTTGGAAAGTTAAAGTCCCCCATAACAACTAGCCTATTGCTTTCGCTCCTATCCAGAATCATCTTTGCAATCCTTTCCTCTACATCTCTGGAACTTTTTGGAGGCCTATAGAAAACCCCTAACAGGGTGACCTCTCCTTTCCTGTTTCTAACCTCAGCCCATACTACCTCAGTAGACGAGTCCTCATCAAACGTCCTTTCTGCCACCGTAATACTGTCCTTGACTAACAATACCACCCCTCCCCCTCTTTTACCACCTTCCCTGAGCTTACTGAAATATATAAACCTCGGCACCTGCAACGACCATTCCTGTCCCTGCTCTATCCATGTCTCCGAAATGGCCACAACATCGAAGTCCCAGTTAGGTGGATTGGCCACGCTAAATTGCCCCTTGATTGGAAAACAAATAATTGGGTACTCAAAAAAACGAATATCTCCACCATAGGGAAAGGCAGCTCCTATTGTCTACTGTCCCCACCCTCTGTTTTGCCTCAAGGGGAGATATTCCAGTGTGATGGTACATTCTTCCACCACTCCCCTGGCCAGGTCTTGCTTCACTTCTCACTCAATACCAACCACAGCAGTAATTTTACCCATTGTCTACATTATTACTGGTCCCAGAAAGATGGACAGAGCTGTATCAAAACTGCAACATTGATGGACCACTATATAAAATAAATTTTGTTACTGGATATTACTTCTTAAAAAAGGTCAGAAAACAACAGGCTGGCATTTGGACAAACTTCCCAGGAATGAAGGAGGAGAATATTCTGGCCCAAAAGATTGCTAGCTACTGTCCAATGTGAGTTATACAACCAGTTATACAACGTTCACGATGGAGGAACCAGAGAAGTTACAATGCCCTTGTTAACTCTGGCCTCCCATCTGCCACCTCAAACAAACTCAAACTCATCGAAAACTTTGCTGTTTGTAAACCAGGTCCAGTTAATTTGTTATCCTTGTACTTACTGCCCTACACTTGCACCTAGTCCAGCAATGCCTCCATTTTATCATTTTCTTCCTCATCTTCAAATTCCTCTTTGGCCTCACCCCTCCCCATTTCTGCAACCGCCTCCAGCCGTACAACCCTCCAAGATCTCTGCACTCCTCCATTGGCGGCCGTGCTTTCAGCTGTCTGGAACCTAAGCTCTGGAATTCCCTCCCTCAATCTCTCCACCTCTTTCGCGACACTATTTAAAACTGTCCTCTTTGACCTCTTAATGGCCTCAGCGCACCTGACTCAGTGACGCGACAAGGCCGTTAAATCTCGCGCGAGGCCTCTCACGAGATCTGCGACGCTCGGAACGCCTCAAGATCTAACGATTGCTGGGCGAGATCTAGTTTAACATACTTAAGTGAGCCAAAGAGCTCATTTAAATATGTCTACGCCGGATTCTCCTGAGGCCTGGGAACTAGCCTCCTCACCTGGGAGACCTCGCCATGGCACCGTTTAGCAGTGATCCACACAAACATGGACCAGGCATAAGTCACCGGGGGGGGGGGGGTCTCTCAGCCCATTGGAGGCCCCCGGGTGGTCGGGCTTTGGACAGGGCGGTACCCTGGCACTCGGGTACCTTGTCACTACCAGGCTGCAGTGCCAAGGTATCAGGTTACCTGTGCCAGGGGGTGCCCTGCCCTTAAGAGGTGGGGTGAGGAAGGCTCGAGGACCCCTACGAGTTAAGTTGAGGCTGTGGGAGGGGGCCCGGAAGCGTGGTGGAGGAGCGAGGGGGGGTGGTGTTGGGTTGAAGGATTGGGGTGGCATTTAAAAATGGTGCCCCGATCCACGAGTCATCTTCCTGCACTGGCGAATGAGCAATTGGGGCCTTGGCGAGGCGTTCCCGAAATGGCAGAGTCCCATTAGGTAGCGGGAGTGCCGAGGAACACCCTGCTATACGTGCCCAAAACGGGGCCCTGTTTTCCACGCGTTATATCACACCCGACATCTCCATATGTGGCTCAGTGTCAAATTCCTCTTAAACGCCTTGGAACGTTTTACTATGTATGTTACTAAATGGAAGTTATTGTTTTGAGCACTCCAGCTGTATGTTAGAAATGGGCCCGCAATGGTTTTGTTTTAAAGTTAATTTTGTTCCCCCTTTCCTGGAATATAGGTCCACAAGGATTGGGAAGTCCATATTTGGGAAAATAAAACTGAATCCAATTCCTTAAATACTTTGTGAGGACATGCTCTCCTGTTGGTTCAGTGCAGTACTAAGCCACCAAACACATCTAATTAGCTGGGATGTGATATCAGACCAGTCTGCACTCAGGGTCTCAGTGGCACCTGGGTTAGAAAAGGGGAGAAAATAAAATCAATCCGAGCTCTATTTCCTGCTCACTAACCAGCGATCTCTGCTTGGACCCAGATGTGATGCCCCCATGGATGAATAGCCTGCCAACTGGGGACCGGTTTAGCTCAGTTGGCCGGACCGTGATGCAGAGCGAGGCTAACAGCGCGGGTTAAATTCCCGTACCGGCTGAGATTATTCAGCGCTTCTCAACCTTGCCTGAGGTGCGGTGATTCTCAGGTTAAACCACCACCGGTCAGCTCTCCCCTCCTCAAAGGGGAAAGCAGCCTACGGTCATCTGGGACTGTGGCAACTTTACTTTTAGCCTGCCATCAGAGTTTGCACATGCCGAAAGATGACATAAATGAGGAACCAGAGGGCTGCTGGTTGGGATTGTATACAAATTCCTGGACGAAGGGAGACTTGCCTCACTCGTGCTTCTTGACGGCTCACAGCCAAGACCTTCCTGTAGGACTTTGATAGCCACCGGAATCTTCACACTCTCTCCCTCGGGAATCCAGAGCCCCTGGGAGTAGAAACTTTATCAGACCATTAAGAATAAAGCAAGGGTGCATTTCCACTAGCATTATATCCGGCTCAGCATCATGTGAACAGGCAGACCAGTTGATGGTTAAGCCAACCGTTAGTTCTTCGCTCAACTGATTCCACAAGATCTTTACCAGCAATTTCACATCCATACATTTAAAATGAGCAATTTGATTCTATTCTGCATCATTTCTGCACTTCTAACACCAATGCTTCGTCTCACCTTAAATTCCTGTACCTCATTGAGAATACGAACATAGAGTGGTGCAGTGGTTAGCACTGCTGCCTCACGGCGCCGAGGTCCCGGGTTCAATCCCGGCCCCGGATCACTGTCCGTGTGGAGTTTGTACATTCTCCCTGTGTCTGCATGGGTCTCACCCCCACAACCCAAAAAGATGTGTAGGGTACGTGGGTTGGCCACACTAAATTGCCCCTTAATTGGAAAAAAAAGAATTGGGCACTCTAAATTTATATTTTAAAAAACAAAAAAAATAAGGCTTGCCCAAATGGCAATTTTCTAATCGTGGTTGAGCAGAGACCAGAGAGTATTTTCATCTGCTTGTTAATGCTCATTTAAAAAAGCATGAGGGTAATGTGGGGAAAATACCAAGTGGTTCCACAGGGGCATGAGAAAGGTGGGGAAATTGAGCTGTAGTCTCCGCCAAGACCTTGTATGGTAAATCACAGGGATTTTATCCTGGAGATGGTGGAGGTCCTCTTCTGTCCTCTCCCCATTTGGAACCAGTGAGGGGTTTCCCACTTTATGCTAACAACTACTTTCTTCATTTTGTTTTAATCGGAATGTAAAACTGTACAGAATTGAAAATGTAAGTGACCTTCAGCCATCAGCTTCAGGATCCATTCCCTAACCCCTTCTCCACCATGTAGTTCGAATTCAACAGGTTTAAGTATCACAGGAGTACTTCAGCACTATCTTAAAAAGTTAGGAAACAGAGAGTGTTGAATCTGTAATTTTACAAGTTCTATTAAACTGGAAGATCAGTGTGGGGCTGTCCTGCCTCAACTCACCTTGTACACTGTTCCAAATACTCCAGACCCCAGCACCTTGACTTTCCGCAGTTCTGTCTCTTTCAGAATTCGTGTGGTTACCTGATTGGGTGAGTCGGCACTGGGATCAAGGGGATCGAGTATCTAAAGAGAAGAAACAAAATCACAAAGGCAAAGTGTCTTCCTTCTGCCAGTACTGTAATGGAAATTGCTCCATACAAGTCCGTGAAGTGAAAGAGGAGCTCTTTAAGAAAGAAATTCCCCAAATGCTAATGAACTTTTAACAGTTCCTTCCTTTGTGTCTCGGCCCAGACACACAAGGAGGTTCAGTGGAGCTCCACACAATATTACTCTTGTGAAGCAATGTCAACCTGAACACAGCTCCCACTGCACTCACATTCTGCACACTGCCCCTCTAAAGCAACCACTCTGTCCCAACTTCAGGTTGACCCCTCACCTCCGTCTCCAGGTAACGACGCATTGCTCTCTTCTTCCGAATGATCTGCCTTCTCCAGTAAATGAGGACCAGCAGCACCACAAGCATCACGGCCATCAATCCTCCAACCACTGCTGCTACAATCTGAGGGATTTGTCTGGATTCAAAACAATGCAAGTCAAAACAGGATGCGCCATGAGCAATGGAGCATTAAATTCCTGTCATCATTTTCTTCTTGAATATTAAGTAACCACATGCTAGCGAGAGGTTAGAACAAGGGCAACCACACAGAGCTTTAAAAATGACGTATCAAATTCACGGAAATGAATTTTAAAGATGTCCAAATTGTTAACATTTGCAAAGATGGCATTTGGAAAACAGGCAGTGTGGTTTTGAGAACTCATGGACACATCTGTGAATGTACGATGTATCCTGGTAGTCTGTTTGTTACACTGCTCGTTTTTCGCTAGCATATTGTAGTCAAACTCCCCCAGAAACGAGCAACTTGCTTCTCATGCTTTCCTCCAATTTTCTTCTCTCTTTCCAGGTGAACTGATTCTTAAAGGGGGGAGTATGCTGTAGGTACTAGCTGCCCTCCAGTGCCTCCATAAAGTGGCAATTTTTCATGTGTGACTCTACAGTGAATGCCAGCCATTTGCTTATGGGTGAGGGGACAGGTGCATCACAGTCAAGCCAGATCCTGTCCTCAAATAACATCCGCACACCTCAACTTGCCAGCAAGGGCTACTGGCAAACGGCTGGGACCCGGAATACCCCACCTTAACCCAGAGGATTTGAAGGCAGTTAAACCCACCCACTGAAGCAACACACTGATAACTTGCTAAGATTGGCCCACAATGCAGATGTTGACCATGGTATGAATCATCTGTGCTGGGCATCACACAACACACACAACATCCTAGTCACAAGTAGGAAGTGTTTGAAGTGAATCACTGTAATGAATTTGATTAAATATGTTCTTTAAAGCTCTGGTGGAGAAGCAGAACAAGGTGTGAAACAAAAAGTCACAGGGGCAGACATACAGCAAACAAGTCGTTCAGAATCCAATGAGCTGGAATTCCCCAACTGAGGGAACAGAAAGCTTTGCTGAAGAAATGTTGTTTGATCTGGAAAGGTGGGGTGGGAGTTTTTGTATTGATGTAGCGAGGGATGTCAGTGCTCATAAAATCAGGTGCCTCATTGTCAGCATTCAACACTCCCAGGCCAAGTACAGCACAGACTCCAGCCAAATACAGCACATAAAGCTCCCCGGCTCTGCCACAACCTACCTTGGCGCTAGCCACAGATAGACACTTGCTACTGCAGGTGATATTTCCCATTTATCAAATCAGCAGTTCAACTTTGTACTGTATGGATTTTAATCTTTCTTAAACTCACTGAATATTACAGCACAGAAAGGAGGCCATTCGGCCCTTTGTGCCTGTGGCAGCGCTCTGCAGTCCCACTCCCTTGCTCTTTTCCATAGCTCCGCAAATGTTTACCTTTTCATGTACATATCCAATTCCCTTCTGACCATTAGTATTATCCCGATAATATTCAATTTGAATTAAAGTTGATCATATTTGGACTTTCCCCAGATTGCATTCACTACTGTAGTTTATATCATCTGGAATGCTATTTTATTTTGAACCCTAGCTGTGAAAATGTTTAATCATTCCACTGTCTGTTTCTTTTGTTAATAGTTAGCATATGTTACCCTTATGTTATTGGGTAACTGATGTGTTGCACTGTTTTGAATAACACAGTAAGGGAATCTCTTTGAAAATGATACTGAACTTTAGTAAGATATTTTGAATTGGACTTGACCTGAATCCATGGATTTACATATTTTGCTCAGCATTCAAGCATGTTTCTGTCTTTAGAATCTGGCAAAATAGGCTAAAATTCTTTTACAAAACGAAGAGGACATCCTTTGGCATGTTTAGTAGTTATAGAGGAGTCCAGAAAGGAGAGTCAAAAAGATGGTTTATTTCCAAAAGGAAAGTATTTACAAGTATGTCATGATAGGCAGATATCAGGAACTTGGGTCCAGAAATGGGGTCCAAGATGTAGCAGGCAATTTAGGGGTTAAACAGACTGAAGGAAAAGACTGCTAGCAGCAAATTAGAGGGATACACCCACAGCCTGACGTACCTTGTCCCATCCAGACCTAACCTCATTAGTCAAAATGCAAAAGATGCCCCGGTTCAACCAGGATGATCCGTTCAAGATCCATCATCATTCGGGACAATCTTGTTTGACCAGCCATCAGCCCATCACAGAGTCTGATTACTTATTTTTCCATCAATGGAAGATTAGTTGCATATGAATAGCATAGCTCTGTTCTTTTGTATAAATGGGAGTGGGCAATCAGCCAAAGTAACGATGAGGGATTCAGGTTTGGCCACCTCAGGAAAGAACATTTGTTTGAGGGGGTGGGCAGAGTTTAGAGAAAGAGGAAGAATATTTTTTTTTGAACAGTTACAGTAGAAGGCTGTGCAGATCACCAAGAGAGGTCATGAAGGAAGCTGCTCCAGATTACAGACTTTTAAAAAGGGTTCTAAAGGAACCTAACTTACAGCAGAGAATTGTTTTGTATAACAAGTACCACTATGCAAGTCGAAGGAGAGCTGTATGTTTATTGGACTTGTGGTTTAATGAGAACTAATGTGTTAGGGTTAAAAAAACTGCATGTATTCGGTTAGTGTTAGAATTGAAGTAAAAGCTAGTAAAAAAATTTTTTTTAAAATAAATTTAGAGTACCCAATTCATTTTTTCGAATTAAGGGGCAATTTAGCGAGGCCAATCCACCTACCCTGCACATCTTTGGGTTGTGGGGGCGAAGCCCACGCAAACACGGGGAGAATGTGCAAACTCCACACGGACAGTGACCCAGAGCCGGGATCGAACCTGGGACCTCGATGCCATGAGGCAGCAGTGCTAACCACTGTGCCATCGTGCTGTCCTGAAGTAAAAGTTTAAATATTGTTTTCTTTTCTTTTGTTTTAATAAAGTTTGTTTATAAAATAACCAAGCCCTATTTCTCAAATTATCACTCCTGGAACAAATCAATCTTTCCGCACCACGTTACAACTTTAAAAAGTTATGCATCTGGTCCAGCCTCTTAACCTCCGTTGAGAGCTGGCCAGGCATCCATTGCAAGTAACAGTCCCAGTCGGGACTACTCTGCAGCTCAGCCCTTACCTGGGCTGGCTTTTATGGTACTAAATTAACTAGCCCACTGCTGGGCCTCTGCCGCTCAACGGGGGAGGTCGTACTCCACGAGGCTCACAGGGAGATTAATCAGGTCGTCCCAGTGGGTCTCGTGCAGGTTATCCCTCCCTCCTAGTCCATAAGTCCTTCTTAAGAAGGGAGGGCATGAGGACATCTGTTCCTCTTTGCCTGCAGCTGCACTTCCCATGGCTGCCGGGCTGGATCGGAGGAGGGGGGGTTCTGGCAGTTGTACAGTGTGTCGGGGAATGCCGTTTCTGCGATGAGCGTCTGTGGGGCACCACTGGTGACTTTGATAGTGAAGGAATGGCAATTTCTGAGTCAGGGTGGTGTGCGGTTTGGAGAAGAACTTGAAAATGGTGGTGTCGGGGCAGCACGGTGATGCAGTGGTTAGCACTGCTGCCTCACAGCACCGAGGTCCCAGGTTCGATTCCTGGTTCTAGGTCACTGTCCGTGTGGAGTTTGCACATTCTCCCTGTGTCTGTGTGGGTTTCGCCCCCACAACCCAAAGATGTGCAGGGTAGGTGGATTGGCCACCCTAAATTGCCCCTTAATTGGAAAAAATGAATTGGGTACTCTAAATTTTTTTTTTTTAAAATGGGTAACATGACATCGTTGGGAGTTAGAAATGGAAGGTGCACTTTTAAATGTTACAAGAAATACTGGGAAGGAGAGGGTGCTACATAGGGAGGGTTGTCACAAACAGTTGCAACAAAAATTTATTTTAAAAAAAGAAAATGGTGGTGTGTTAATGTTGCAAATGCTGTGCCCATTGAGTGCATGCTCTCTTTGTGATTTAGGGCAGCTGATACCAGTTGAGAAGAACCAGTTTCCACTTGTGTTTGGAAACAATGTGGCAGGGAAAAGTAGTCAGCACTTACATTAAACTGAGTTTTATGAATAAACCAATGATTTTAAAAAAAAAATTTGAATATCCAATTCTTTTTTTTTCCAATTGAGGGGCAACTTAGCATGTCCAATCCACCTACCCTGCACATCTGTTAGGGTTGTGGCGGTGACCCACGCAGACAGTGGGAGAACGTGCAAACTCCACACAGACAGTGACCCAAGGCCGAGATGGAACCTGGGACCTCAGCGCTGTGAGGCAGCAGCGCTAACCACTGTGCCATCGTGCCACCCCTTGAATAAACCCATGTTGAAGACCGCCTGGTTCCAGCTTCTTCCTTTGCCAGATCGGTGTTCACTAAATTAACATAGTGTTCCCATGTATCTGCTGTCCATTTTTCGACGTGGTTGAGATCACAGGTTTGGGAGATGCTGTTGAAGAAACCTTGGTGCTGTGCATATTATAGATGGTACGTGCACTGTAGTCACAGTGTGGTGTTGAGAAACAATTTAGCTGTGCTGCATTACCGGTGGCAGGGATAAGGGGCAGCAGTGAGGGAGGGAAGAGCAGCGAGAATCTCAAGGGATTTGGAGAATGATATTTTGCTTCTGATATCACACTTCTTCTCTCGATGTACTGAGCATGGGTGAAAGGCTGGTGGAGGAATCCAGGATCTTTTAATTTTATGTGAGCAGGAGATTTCTCCAAAGGCAATGAAAGGATATGAAAGTGACCTTGTAACACAAGAGACCAGACGAATGGTGTCTGCAGCAAAGTGATTTGGTCTTCCTTGGTGGAAGAAAGGGATATTCGGGAATCTGCATGCATGATTAAGGGGAGACATACGGTTTGTCACTCCATATTTGCACCTTGGACCTTTGTGGTGATACACCACTGTACTTCCCTACCATTGTACATAGTTATATAATAGTTGTGTGTAACGTGGCCCTGTAATCCTGTGTATGGTACTGTGTATTGTACTGTAGCTCTGTAGAGGTTCGGTCACCTGTATGTAACCTGACCTGGCCACGGAGAGCTCCGCCTTAGCCACTCCCCCGGGAGTTAAGTATAAGACCCAACTTCTGAGACCGGACCCATTTTGTCTGGGGTCGGGTAAGCTTCCTATGTAGTGTACTAAAGCCTTAGTTAAAGTCTCACATGTCTTTGTGGTTCTTGACGCTTAGTGCATCAACCTTGCATTATTGTTTGCGTTTAAATCCGCAAAACAGATTTTGGAAATAATTCATGTTCCCCCAGAACTTTATACTACTTTTCCAACGGAGGATGTGGGCAGTACTGTTCTGCATTAAGACGGCGAGAGAGAAGGACAGTTGACATTTTCTCCTCCCTCCCTTTCTGTGGGAAAGTGAGTCACCTAAACTGATCACCAAACCTACTCCTAGTGGCAGCTGTGTGTGTGGGGAATTGTGGGCACAGACTATAATCTCTCGCCCCGTGATCCAGAGAGCTGGTAGGTTGCTGCACAGTGCAATCAGCTGCCTGCTTCGTGTTTACACATATCCAATCCTTCCACACAAAAACATGAAGCAATATAGCAACATAACAGGAGGTGCTGTTACTACCCTTAATCATGAATTCATACCAAACACTGCACTCCTTAAAAGGTGCGAGTCAAAGTCGCACTGTTTGCTTGAGTATACAGCCAGAAACACCTCATCTGTAAGAATTCTCGAAAACCAGGCTCAGTAGGAAAGTTTCAGATCAGCAAAGAATGCAGCAGATCCATCCACTGTTTTCTCATCCAAATTTCTCTCATCTGGCTCGAGACCAGCTAACACGGAGCTCAGCCCTGGGGTCAAACATGAGGCCAGTGTGGCTCAATACCAGATTTGGCAGTGCACTCTGCAACCGAGCCCCTGGTTAACAATGGATAACCAAAATGTATTCCAGGGAGTCCACAGCTGAGTGACTTCTAGTCCACTTTTGTCAAGGAATCCTTACAGATGAGGTTTGGAAAGGAGGAAACACCAGCAACCAAAGCAGGGCAATGGGAAAACATGTTACTGTGCAGTGATCAAAACTGCGGCTCACAAAAGCACTTGCCGAAGATACACAGGAAGCATCACAATTCTGGGACATCGGGGTGACAGCAGCACGCTGGCTGTTAGATACTACACAAATTATTATTACAAATAAATGGTTATTTTCAGTTGTACTCTGATTAACAGGGATGATTTATGGTGAGTGCCATGACATTGGGTGAAACATCCAGATTTGATTGACAAATTATTCATCTCTTCATATCCTGCAAAGTATCAGAACTGAACACAATATCCTCTCTCTTCTTGGATAATATAAAGAAACTGAAGGAGGAGACATTTCTTTTTCTATTCAGGAGGAGCATCAGACATTGGACAGGTAACCTCTAACACTGGACTCTGACATAATTTCAAATTCCAGCCTCAAAAACAGGGCCCTCCTTTTTCTGAAGCCTGTGCTGTGGCTGCAGTGACGTGACAGGTTTAGTGTTGGTGCACTGTATCACCAAAACTACCTTGGTTTGTTTGCGTGAAATGTAGGGGTACCTATCTGTCCAGTTCGCCCCACCTTCCCCTGAACATTGCCCATCACCAGCAAGCTGCTAAGCGCATGAGGCTGATTTTATTTTTCCTTCTTTCTGTTCTGACCCTTCTTCCCAAGGATATGCCTCCTTGCTGGGAATTCATTTTACAGGCCCAGGCAACCGCCAAGTGAACGTTCTCCCTGCACGAACCAAGGCGATGAGTGTCAGTGGGCCAGGTGGCCATGGGTCATGTTTACAGCTGAGCTGATTCACTGGATGTTAATAAGAGGTGGGAACCCTGGCTGATTTCCCCCAGTCCTCACTCCATAGCCCAGGTATGCTGAGGCCAACTGCCAAGCGGAGCATCCCATTTTACCAAGTCCATTATAATCAGCTTGCTGAACACAGATTAGAAATGGGGAGATGGCGGCGTTGTGGTCATGTCAGTGGACTAAGGGCAGCACGGTGGTGCAGTGGGTTAGCACTACTGCCTCGTGGCGCTGAGGTCCCAGGTTCGATCCCGGCTCTGGGTCCGTGGGGAGTTTGCACATTCTCCCCGTGTCTGCGTGGGTTTCGCCCCCACAACCCAAAGGTGTGCAGGGAGGTGGATTGGCCACGCTAAATTCCCCCTTATTGGAAAAAATGAATTGGGTACTCTAAAATGTCAGTGGACTAGTTATCCAAAGGTCGAGGCTGATTCCCTGTAGACATGGGTTCAAATCCCATTAAATTCAATTTCTAGAAATATTTTTTAAAAGCTAGTCTCAGCAAGTGATCACAAAGCTATCATCAATTGTTGTAAAAACTCATCTGGTTCACAATGTCCTTTTGGGAGGGAAATCGGACATCCTTATCCACCTGGCCTACACATGACTTCAAACCCACAGCAACATGGTTGACTCTCAACTACTCTCTGCATGACCTAACAAGCCACAATGTTCAAGGGCAATCAAGGAATACAATCCTTGCAGTGCAGGAGACTATTCGGCCCATTGAGTCTGCACCGACCCTCCGAAGGAGCACTCCATCCAGGTCCACTCTCCCATCCACTACACCCCTAACCCTGTAACCTAACCTGCACATCCCTGGACACAAGGGCAATTTTAGCATGGCCAATCCACGTAACCTGCACATCTTTGGACTGTGGGAGGAAACTCCGGAGGAAACCCACGCAGACACGGGGAGAACGTGCAGACTCCACACAGACTTGCCAACGGCGTCCACATCCCGTGAAAGAATGAAGAGGGGAAAAAACACATTAAAACCGAGGTCTTTTGCCTAGTCAGGATATGTAATGTCTTTTAAACATGAACCACTAGGGGGTACTATTCAGCCGAATAGAAAATAGTGAAATTTTCTCCTCAAATCTGTCTCCTTTGCCATCCAAATGTGATGTTGCACTCTCATGTCACAGCTCTGATCTGGAGGTTGGTGGAGAAGGGGGGTGATGTTACCTATTGTGTAATGCTTTAATGGGAGCCATCCAAGGATAGCGTGCGCAGTCCAGCACAGTGGGACCCTTACACCTGGATTTAATCAGAATAAAAGGTGAAAGTCACAAGGCAGCATGCACACACACAGACAACTGTACCTATGGACAATCTCGCCACAGTCATCAGCCTCTGAACCTCGGCACCTGGTGTCATGGCAACAACAAAAGAAAACAAGTAAAAACAGGAAAGAAGCAACAACTCCATTTAGATACAGCACAGGCACCATAAAACCCTGCAGAGCAAACGTCAGTGACTCAAAACATCCACGTTGCAGTATGTCAATGTACATTTTGCTCCGTCGCTCATAGAAAAACAAAATCTGCAAACAATGCCTAAACCGAGAGCTTGGCAGGTGAGCACAGCGAGGAAGAGGTGCCAGCAAGGACTTTGCTTCACCTACCCCTCCTGCAGGCTGACTGGGATTGGGTATGTGCAGATTGGAGCCTTGTTCCTACCATACTGTTGCACAGCAATGGTGACACACAAACCCAAGGCAACGTCACTATGTGAACACATTGAGGTGGCCAGTCTTTGTAAGTTCATAACATAAATTACTTTTTGTCTTTTTTCTAAATACTCCAATGTTTCTCTTCTGAAGGTTTTGAATCCTTGCCGGGCCCAAGTCGTTATTATTCGTGCATGAGCCTTAACAGCGAGTATCGCCTGCTATGGATTGACCGCATGAGGCATCAAGATCATGGGCGTCATTCTCCGACCCCCCGCCGGGTCGGAGAATCGCCGGGGGCTGGCGTGAATCCCGCCCCGGCCAGTTGCCGAAGTCTCCGGCACCGGAGATTCGGCGGGGGCGGGAATCGCGCCGGTTGACGGGCCCCCCCGCTCGATTCTCCGGCCCGAATGGGCCGAAGTCCCGCCGATAAATTGCCTGTCCCACCGGCGTGGATTAAACCACCTTTTGAACGGCGGGACAAGGCAGCGTGGGCGGGCTCCGGGGTCCTGGGGGAGGCGCGGGGCGATCTGGCCCCGGGGGGTGCCCCCACGGTGGCCTGGCCCGCGATCGGAGCCCACCGATCCGCGGGCGGGCCCTGTGCCGTGGGGGCACTCTTTCCCTTCCGCCTCCGCCACGGTCTCCACCATGGCGGAGGTGGAAGAGACTCCCTCCACTGCGCATGCGTGGGAAACTGTCAGCGGCCGCTGACGCTCCCGCGCATGCGCCGCCCGGAGATGTAATTTCCGCGCCAGCTGGCGGGGCAACAAAGGCCGTTTCCGCCAGCTGGCGGGGCGGAAATTCCTCCGGCGCCGGCCTAGCCCCTCAATGTTGGGGCTCGGCCCCCAAAGATACGGAGCATTCCGCACCTTTGGGGCGGCGCGATGCCCGTATGATTGGCGCCGTTTTGGGCGCCAGTCGGCGGACATCGCACCGTTTCGGGAGAATTTCACCCCATGTCTGATCCTGATGTCCAAATGTGTACTCTCAGCAAGGGGTCATTGCATAGCAATCAGACCTGGGAACTCTATGATTTTTCCCTCCACCATCCAAGGATCCTGAGAGCAATTGCTGCTCCAGCTGAGGAAGGGAGTCAGTCTACTCAGCACAGAGGTGATACTCACATCCATTGAGTGTGTGGGTTCCCCTCCCCCTCATCATTTGGGCTGTGGGAGCCCATAAAAACCCTCCCACAACTTGTCAGATGGTTAATCAGCTTGCATATCCTTCCACTGCTTCAAACTGTTCTAATAATAACAATAAGAATCATCATCTTTATTATTGTCCCAAAGTAGGCTTACATTAACACTGCAATGAAGTTACTGTGAAAATCCCCAATAATTCTACAAGGGAAGAGGGCAAAGACAAAACCAGCAATGGAGTTTGAATTCACAGCTAGTTACTCTGTACCCACCCCTGCGTACAGTTCTCATGGCAGGGTTTGCATTCTTTGTTCTCATCCGGGTATTTGAAGATGAGACCCCTCTCTCCCTGGATTCCCTCTGGACACTTTGCCACGCAATTGGGTCCGTCTTTGTAATGAGCACATTGGAAGCAGTGAGCTGGTCCCTGGAGAGAACAGGAAAGTAGACATGGTTAGATCAGAAGTCTGTCAGTTCTCTCCCCCACAACCTACAATCTGATCTTCCTATCAATGAATTGGTACTCACTGATACACACTGTGGGCTGGATTCTCTGCCACGCCACATTTCTGCCTCACCCCGCCGGCGGGATGCCCCGTGACGCTGGCCGGTCAATGGGGTTTCCCGCTGTGGGCCAGCCCCACGCCGTCGTGAAACCCCCGGGCTGCTGGCAAAATGGAGCAACCGGCCGGCAGAGAATCCAGCCCCTTATCTTTCCTCCCAATGCACCTCATGGTGTGCAGCAGTCAAATAGCAAAAACAAAGGCCTGGGAGAAAATCTCCCATCACTTTCTTTATCCATCACACAAAACACAAGAGAAAATAAATGAAGGCTATGAAAAAAAAGATTGCTTTCCAGCATAACACCATTTTCAAATGTCACCACTTTTAATCCTGTAGTTTCCTGAGATTCTCTTTTCAAATGAAGCAACAGGTTGATGCCCGCCCCAGGCTCAGGAGCGGAGTGGATGTTGAGTGATGGAAACTGGATCTGAAGCCAGGTGGTGTTCAACTGGCGATCGCTAATGCCTTCCTGATCACTTGCTGTACTTGCACACTAATGTTTTGTGATTCATGTACCAGGACACCCAGATCCCTCTGTACGGCGTTCTGCAATCTCGCTCCATTTAAATAGCATACTGCCTTTCTATTCTTCCTGCCCCTTGTAGTCAGTTCTGACTCACAGACAGCGTGTCAGTTTTCTTCGTACCGTCCCATTGCAGGTGGGGCCTCCCTCGATTATCTTACACTCCGGGTGACACTGCACGCACATGGAGCCATCAGCATACTCCCGTTGGTCCCTGTAGAAACAACAGTAATTATATTGATTCTGCACACTTCCAGCAGCAAGTTTAAGATCCCTCAGTGAGAGACTCAGCTCACATCAACGTACAGCTGTTTTGCATTCATGTGCTACTTGTCACAGTGTTGGATTTGACAAAGAAACGTATTTGGTTCACTCTACAATCTTCTATTTACAGCACTGACATATTCCTTAAATGAATCCAATGTCCTGGCCTCAACCACTCTTCCTGACAACCCTCTTCAGCTGCTGAGGTTCATGTTGAATAAACGAACATGTGGGAGGGGGTTGCCATGGCTCCGTTTGGCTTGGTTCAGTCAGTAACACTGGCCGCAAAGAAAATAATTCTTCTCACCTCCGTCTTGAACAGTAGACCCCCCCCCCCCCCCCCCCTCCACCCCGCAGCGAGATTTCCCATGGTGGAGATAGTTCACCATTGACCGCCAGGGGGATCTTATAGACCCACCAAAGTCAATTTGCATGGCTTGCCCATCCCGCCGCCCACGGGGAACCCATGGCAGAGTCAACTTTGGCGGGACTGGAAGCTCTCACCCACGGAAAAGGCTGGAAAATTCGGCCCATTGTCACTTCTCAGTCAGCAGGTTATCCGTTCGGCCACCCCCCCTCCCGCAATCCCATTAAAGAGCACTTGGGCATCATTTGAAAATGAACAGCGAGATGGCCCAGTGTCCTGGCCAACATTCCTCCCTCAACATCACTGCAAAACAACAGATATAGTAGTTAATCGTCTCATTGCTGTTTGTGGACTCTCCCAGTGTGCATTTCCTCACCTAACAATAGTCACTACATTTCCAAGTAATTCCTCACCTGCAAAGCTCTCCCAAGATGTTTGAAAAATCTGATACAGTGCTATTTAAATGTAAGACTTTCTATCTTTCACAAAGAAGTAACAGAAAGATGTAGATGCATTAGAGGCAGTCCATAGAAGGTTTACTGGACTAACATCAGGAATTAATGGGTTGACTTATGAGGAAAGGTTAGGCTTGTACTCACTGGTGTTTAGAAGAGTAAGAGGCGACTTGATTGAAACCTTTAAGATCCTGAGGAGTATTGACAGGGTGAATGTGGAGAGGATGCTTCCTCTTGTGGGAGAATCTAGAACTGCCGGTTACGGTTTAAAAATAAGGGGTTGTTCATTTAAGACAGAGATGCGATTTTTTTTCTCTTAAGATTGTCGTGAGTCTTTGGAGCTCTCTTCTTCAACAGGCAGTGGAAGCATATTTTGAAGAAGAGGTCAATTCTTAAGGCAGAGCTAGATAGATTCTTGATTCACGGGGGGAGGGTTGAAATGTTATTGGGGATAGACAGGACTGTGGCGTTGAGGTCACAATTAGATCAGCCATGATCTTATTAAATGGTGTGGAGATGCCGGCGTTGGACTGGGGTGAGCACAGTAAGAAGTCTTACAACACCAGGTTAAAGTCCAACAGGTTTGTTCAAACACTAGCTTTCGGAGCACTGCTCCTTCCTCAGGTGAATGAGCACTGCTCCGAAAGCGAGTGTTTGAAACAAACCTGTTGGACTTTAACCTGGTGTTGTAAGACTTCTTACTTATTAAATGGCTAAGAGTGGCCCACTCCTGCTCCTACTTTGTATTTATGTTTGTATGAATCGGAGGAGTTTAGGTGATATCTGAAGTACAGTATTCAGCTCTTTTGGAAGGTATATGTTTAAAACTGACATTAGGGGGTCACATGACGTGAGCGCAGAAGCGCCTGCATTTCACGAGCTCTGGCTCTACTCGTCTTTTTATAAATTTAGAGTACCCAATAATTTTTTTTCTAATTAAGGAGCAATTCAGCATGGCCAATCCACTTACCCTGCACATCTTTGGGTTGTGCGAGTAAGACCCACATATACACAGGGCTCTGCTCGTCTTTGAACCTTTTTTATAATCCCTTTGCACATTTCTTTTATATCTTTTCTTGGCATACATAATTTTTACTATGTCTCAAGATTAGTTTGTCAATATTTCAGCACCATTGAGTCGAGACAAGATGCTTAAATCCTCGTGATTCATGGTGGCTGGAAGGAGTTGGGGTGGGGCCTTCTCATTAGTGGCACAGCTGCTTCTGGAAGACTTCCCGCCCTGCCGGTGCGGTGTGTCCCAACGGATAGTGACAGCTAGCAGCCCACCGCGGAGCCTGGGTTGTTGGCCGCCTGGGTTCGGGTGAGACAGCAGGTTGGAAGCAATGAGGTTCGTGCTTTGATCATTGGAATCCTTGGTAGGTCCTGAAGAGTGGTCACCATCTTTGATCTGTTTGTCCTAGATTTCTGCTTTCCTCGTGCACCAGCGGAGACTTCGCTCTCTGATAATTATGTTTTCTTTAAATAAATTTAAAGCACCCAATTCTTTTTCCCAATTAGGGGGCAATTTAGCGTGGCCAATCCACCCTGCACATCTTTGGGTTGTGCGAAGCCCACGCAAACACGGGGAGAATGTGCAAACTCCACACAGACAGTGACGGAGGGCTGGGATCGATCTGGGACCTCAGCGCCGTGAGGATAATTATGATGTTGTCAATTTATTTGCTTGCAGGGAAGTGAATAATTTGGGTGTGAAGTCCTGCCCCGTTGGTTATCCTGATTCCATAAGTTTACATTGTGTTAAGCGGAATGTTGAAATTATGATTTGTGCAAAGTATCTTTATCCTCGTGTTTCCTGGAGGGTGGGGGGGTGGGGGGGGGGGGGGGGTGGAGACAAGCAGAGCCGGAGGGGTGGAGGGTTTGGGTTGGTAGGATTACTTCTGCCTCTCTATGTTTGAGGTGGATCCCCACCGTGAGAGCTAATCTTTTTTTTTTTGATTTAGCGCCGTTTCCTTTTTCAGGACCAGGCTGACTGTGTTATCCTGTTGAGGACCGGGATTTGTTTGGCTATTTGAGGCTTGGTGATGCTGGATCTTCTCCTCGTCATTCTGTAGTTATATTACGGCTATCTGTTCTGGTGTAGATGGGTCCGATATCCGTGAAGGGAATATGGTGAGGGTTTTCTCTGGTCTTATTTGTTCCCATTCTTGCGATGACGATTGTTTTGCATTGTACCTGTTGTACATTGTTACCTATGGTTAGCGCTCCTCCTCTTTTGTTTGTTTTGAGGTGATTTTTGTAAAAATTGAGAATTCCAATAAAAATGCTTTTTTATTTAAGTGACATAAGCAAATGGTTGATACCAATGATGTGGCTGGTGAAAGACATTGAAACTTGATACAGGGTGCGAAGGTCAGCAAGTAATTAAACATTAAACAGTTTATCATTTTCTTTCCTCATCTGCAAGCATTTCTCAGTTTCTACGCACTTCAATTCGATGAACAAGCCTTCTCTACATGCCAGCTGTGCATGATATTCCTGGAATGTCCAGCAGGGGCACTCTGTCATCGATCATCAGGCACAGCCCAAGCCAGAATGGCAATAACCCAAAAAAGGATTTTTGTTTTAAACCTAGGGGACTTGTTGTCTTGCGAGACTATTTTTAACATTTTGGTTTACAGGTTTCTTTTAAAGAGAGTGATAATTGTCCTCTGGAATCGGTGATCAGAATCAAATTCTCTCTTTCAGGGTGCAACGAGGGCAGAATGTACAATAGCTGAGAGTGTGTAACAAAGCTAGACTTTGAGAAAGGTTCAGTGGTCGATCAACATTATCGGAGCCCTGAGGTACAATTTGCCTTTGAAATGCCCTCTTAACTCTTTATATCCCATACATAGTGCGATTTTAAACAGCTTCCGGTGTGAGAGAGTGGGAATGCACCTGTAATTTGAACTGAAAGGCGATTGTACAACAGTGATAAAGGAATCCCTCCCTAGACAAATGATAATGGAGTCAATTCACAGGACAAGCAACATCTAGCAGGAAGCTCCCACATATGGGCTGAATCATATCTTTCAGAGGAACTTTTCCCACTTCAGATTAAATTAGTTTGGGCTGCAGGTACTGCATACCATTGAGGACAGGAAATACTGGGGAAAAGATCACTTGGAAGTCCCTTTCACCCCCCAATTCATACAGAATAATTAAATTAGTTCTAACAGCAGGGGGTACGTGGGTGGAGAGGTCAATGCTGAATGGAGAGGGCATTGCAGGAAGTGACTACAGATAATACAGTGAGTGTCACGGTAACCTACCCCTCCAGGAAATGACAGTTTTTCACACAGGTTCCGCCACGACTATGGAAGCCACACAACAGGCACTGACTGGGACCTGGGCCCCAACAGCCGTCACTGGAACACAAAGGATCACACATCTTTTCCTCAGCCTCTGTGAATAAAGAGAGAAGAGAAAACACACACACACATCAATACAGACAAATGCAGCAGGTTTGACCCAATGTTTCCATCTAATACAGCTCCAAGCACCAACTTCGGTTAGGGCCTGGCTATTGTTTCCCACCCTAACATCCATCAGGAACTCGTTGTTTACAAAGGATTCAGAACAGACTGCCTTCCTGTCTCTCTGGTTTCATGATGGCACAGTGATGTTCTGGCTGCTGATACTGCCTATTAAGGTTGGAGTCTGCACTCAGATTTTAGACAGAGCAATGGAAACATTTCAATGGCGAGAGAGGGAACAAAATTGAGCCAGGATTCACATTTCTTTTTTTTCAATAAATTTAGAGTACCCAATTATTTTTTGTTCCAATTAAGGGCCAATTTAATAATAATAATCTTTATTATTATCACAAGTAGGCTTACATTAACATTGCAATGAGGTTACTGTGAAAAGCCCCTCGTCGCCACATTCCGGCGCCTGTTCGGATCACAGAGGGAGAATTCAGAATGTCCAATTCACCTAACAGCACGTCTTTCAGGACTTGTGGGAGGAAACCGGAGCACCCAGAGGAAACCCACGCAGACACGGGGAGAATGTACAGACCCCACATAGACAGTGACCCAAGCCGGGAATCGAACCTGGGACCCTGGCGCTGTGAAACAACAGTGCTAGTGTGGTCAATCCACCTACCCTGCACATCTTTGGGTTGTGGGGATGAGACCCACATAGAGGATTCCCATTTCTGATTGCTATGCAATGATTTTCCCACCTCCCGGATATGGACTTCCGATAGGAACAGGGTGCACCACAAGGTCAGAGAGCCATCCGATACTCAATAACTTGGGTGCGATATCAGAGGGCTACATAGCTAATTTCAGCAAGGTGTTATTGCCTCGACAACAGTGATGACACTTTAAACGTTCTTCACTGGCCAGTACAGGTCAAATGCAAAATATGGAGCGAAAGCAGGAAGAATGGGACATGGAGAGAGCAGCACTGGTGAAACAAGTTGGCAGCCCACTTGTTTTTTCTTTTCAATCAGGAGGAAAGTATTTTACCAAGTGGCAAGCAAGTGGAATTTTCCATCCATCACTGATTTCACTGCTGAAACAATGACCGCAGTCTTCCACAGACCAGCCTCTGCAATAGATGTAAACGCAGAGTGCTCCAGAGCTTAGGGGCTGACTTATTGGCACAACAGATTTCTTAATTCTTAATGCCCTTGTCACTGATGTAACTCGGTGATCATCGGGCAGACGTTAGGTGTTTAACATGTCAGCATTTGTTTTGGGTGCCAACTAAAACCAACAGAAAAAGCAAGTGCACCCTGCAGTTTGCTGCTGTCATTAAACTCCAGCCTGTGATTGTTCATCCAAAACGGAAAACAAGCCAAAGAGCTGAGGTCAAGCTGTATGGTCGGAGGTAAGTTAGCAACCACGGTACCAGCTTTCGCTGTCAAATTTGCTTTCTTTGTTTCAGCTGTTTCTCTCACACCTTTCACAGGTTTGATATGTAGCTGCTCTTCTCTCCCAAACGTACGGACTCTTTTACAGGGGGTATGGTTCCGCAGCATCAACTCTTGCTCAAGGGGGCCATTACTCTTGTGTCAACCGAGCCAATAAATATTGTTGTGCTATTCGTCTGTGTGAGGCACTACAGCCAAGCAGACCTAATGTTCACCTGATGGCCACAGAGCCACACTTCCAGCAGGGGCTGTTAGATCATGATTAGGTCTGCGACCCTTCACGCTCGCCCTTCTCCAAAATAGGGTCACTGACACCAATTGGAGCAGCATGCCTAATGGTCCGCCGGGATTTGGCTAACTCAGAACAAAGCCAGAGGTCAAAAACCTGGGCCCTTACAGTGTGCAGACAGTGAACATAACTGCAAAGTCAGTCCTCAGCCAGGAGAGCCTCTATCCAAGTTACCCTGCGACAAGCCTCCTGCACGGAGGAGTTCTGGCAAGCGGAGCTCCTCAGCGCAGGAAATGGGACTAAGTGTGGCCTCGGCGAGGTGTTCCCCACTGAGGCCCTGGATTTCAACAAAGTCCCATTCAATAGCACGGTCTTTCTTGGTGTTGCAAGTACTGGGAAATACCCGGCTAAACACGCTTGACACGAGACCTCTGTTGTAATTTGGTTAGATTGCGGCCATTGTCTTCAGACCCAAGCCCAAATTCTGTTCCCTCACCACCCCTCACCCTGTCTCAGACTGAATCAGACTATTCATAACTTTGATTTAACCCTGAGCTGCATTATCTAGATCCACGGCATCACAAAGACCCATATCTCCAACTCCATATCATCCGTTTGTGTCCTGCATCAGTCCATCTGCTGCTGAAATCCTCATTTATGCTTTTCCTACATCCAGGCTCAACTATTCCAATGGGCTGGCCTGCCCTCTTCCACACTTCGTAACCGTGAGCCCACCCAAACGTTTGTTGCCCATATCCGAACTTGCACCAAGCTCAATTAATGCCATCATCCCTGTGCCTTGCTGACCTACACTGGCCCCCGGTCCACTAACACCTTAAAATTCTCATCCTTATGTTCAAATCCCTCTATGGCCTCACATCTCCCGATGATTTTTAACCTCCTCCTGGCTTACAACCCTCCAAGAACCCTGCGTTCCTCCAATTCTGGCCTCTTCTGAAACTCTCACTTCCTTCACCCCACCATTGGCGGCTGTGCCTTCAGCTACCGAGATCCTAACCTCTGTAATTCCGCTCTAAACCCCTCCCTCCTTCTCTCTCTTCTTTCAAAATGCTCCTTCAAACTTACCTCATTTATCAAACATTTGGCCACCTGTCCCAATATCTCCTTATATTGGGCAGTGTTAAATTTTGTTTGAGAATGCCCCAATGAAGCACTGTGGGAGGTTTTACTGTGTTAAATATGCTAAATAAATACAAGCTAATGTAGAGAAAGGAGAGGATGTTCCCCCTCACTTACCGCAGGTTTCTGCTGCTTTGTTTTTTTTGATGGTGGCCGCAAGGGCTGGCGTCCTCCGTCGGTACAGCGCTGTCCAGTTCAAAGTGTCGTAGTAGCAGAGTAACTTATTGAATGCCACATACACATGCCCAGCGCCAATCTCCTTCAGCGACCGAAACCCAAGAGACGTCACATGCTGCAGCTTCATGATCATCAGAGAAAAACCACGACTGCAAAAAAGGACAACGGGGAGCACAGTGAGAGCTATTGGAATCAGCTATGGTAGCACTTCACTTGATTTCGCT
Organism: Scyliorhinus torazame; assembly: GCF_047496885.1. Taxonomy (NCBI): domain Eukaryota; kingdom Metazoa; phylum Chordata; class Chondrichthyes; order Carcharhiniformes; family Scyliorhinidae; genus Scyliorhinus; species Scyliorhinus torazame. The sequence goes on from NC_092738.1 coordinate 27,517,445, forward strand.
CATCTCTGTCCCACTGCAGGCTTGTAGCTAAGAGGGCACCCCTGATCAGGAGCTCACTGTCGGAGATCGGAGGCACAAAGCCATGTTCCAGCACTCAACGCATGGCCCGCTGCTGGGGAATTTAAATTCAGTTCATTAAATAAATCTGGAATTAAAAAGCTAGAGTCAGCAATGGTGATCATGAAACGACCAGATTGTTGTAAAAACCCTGTTTGGTTCCGTATCCAATCTGGCCTACATGTGACCATATGTAATTCGACCCACAGCAATGTGATTGGCTCCTAACTGCCCTCTGAAATGGATTGACAAGCCACTCAAGGGGCAATCAAGAATGGACAATAAATGCTGCTCTTGTTGGTGAAACTTCCATCCCATGAATGAACTTTAAAAATCACAACCTCAATCAAAACCTCATCCCCTCCTCTCCTGACAGCTCTGAGTCACACAGATGCAGACTCCACAGGCACCAGTGCTGCTTCACGTTTGATTTCAGTGCTGCTTCACCAGTTTGATTTCAGACAGTGGAGGCTGGGCCCAATCCTGTCCTCACCCAATATCCACCAATTATTATTATTAAACATTATTATTAATTCGCACTTTCCAACTGGAGCCACTGGGTTCTGATCAGAAGCCGGGTTCTGAGCCAACATTTCACCACTCCCTTTCCCTTATCATGATGTGGAGATGCCGGCGTTGGACTGGGGTGAGCACAGTAAGAAGTCTTACAACACCAGGTTAAAGTCCAGCAGGTTTGTTTCGATGTCACGAGCTTTCGGAGCGCTGCTCCTTCCTCAGGTGAATGAAGAGGTATGTTCCAGAAACACATATATAGACAAATTCGAAGATGCCAAACAATGCATTCCAAGCATTGTGACATCTAGTGACATCGAAACAAACCTGTTGGACTTTAACCTGGTGTTGTAAGACTTCTTACTGTGCTTTACCTTATCAGGCATCGGCTGGGCAACCCTTCAGCTATCCTGCTGAGATTGGCTACCTTCATATTTTGTTTGGGGAATTCTTACTTGTAGAGTGTCCTCCCTCCAATAGTACTTAGATTGGAAAATACACTAAAATCCGTCATGTTCTGTGGCCAGGACTGGATATTCAAGTAACCTGGAAAGAGAGAGAATGCAGGCGTGACTTTGGATAGCTTCAGCGATGAATAGACCTCACGCTCAAACATCAGCCTCGCAGTAGCATCAATTCAGAACATTTGAGTAAATTTCTGTCCCAGGTCATTCAAAATGTTCCAGAGTAGCTTCTTTTATTGTAAATGCTCTCTTGCTGCTTTGTATCCTTGGCTGATATTTTGGCCTGGCCCGACTCCATCCTCTGTGAATCACTCTATAACTGGGCACAGACATGTGCAAGAGCGGCCCAGGGCTAATTACTCCATCCTCTGTATTTTCCTTCATGCCTAGTTTTAGAAATCCAAGAATATTTGACAGCCCTTTGGTCCCATACCCAGAATGAAACTCGCTCTGATCAACTTGGCATTAAAAAAACCTGCCCAGTAATCTTATACCTGGCATAAGCTGTACTGGCATAATATTCATAGAATTTACAGTGCAGAAGGAGGCCATTCAGCCCATCGAGTCTGCACCGACCCTTGGAAAGAGCTCCCTACTTAAGCCCTATCCCCGTAACCCAATAACCCCACCTAACCTTTTTGGACACCAAGGGCAATTTAGCACGGCCAGTCCACCAACCTGCACATCTTTGGACTGCGTGAGGAAACCGGAGCACCCGGAGGAAACCCACGCAGACACGGGGAGAACGTGCAGACTCCGCATAGGCAGTGACCCAAGCCGGGAATCGAACCTGGGATCCTGGAGCTGTGAAACAACAGTGCTAACCACTGTGCTACCGTGCTGCCCAAAGTATTCTTCCAAAGTCTAGTATCTTTAGGGCTTTCTCTGGGATGGGTCACATTGGCAATACTTAAAATGTGCAGGTCTCTGGCTTATACCAAGGCAAGGCAACACTGGTGTCACATGATGTACTTACGATACAGCCCTCAGGTCTGCACCCAGAATGGGCTGAGATGGAGGCACATCGGGTACCAGTATGACTCTTATAGCCGTCAGATACCCAGAATGAAGTAATGGGCCATGAATTAGAAGCGATTAGCAAGTAGCACTTGGGTTAATTTAGCTTAAGAACCAGCCTTTACATCAGTGAACAGAATACGCACTACCAGACGCCACATCATAATTTCCGCCATCTGTTTAAGGTACCCACCTGTTATCTCTTGAACAGTTCCAAATACCTTCAGTTTTTCTGGATCAAGAGGTTCAATTTTGTGATACAGGTCCCTAAAACCAAAACAAAAAAGCTGGAATTAAATGAATTCTAAAACTAAGGCATTTACAAATCAAACGACCCTTAAACCAAGTAAACCAAGAGCACAGCTATTTACAAAAAAAACTCAAAATACTTAGCAGATATGAGAGCTGAAATTTACAAAAGGTGAAAAACAAAATCTAAACATCAGCATGCAAACGCACTGAAAGCACAAAGAACTGGGCAGCTTTGCAACCAAACTTGGGTGGGTGTGAATAATGCAATCCATTGTCTCAGTGAAGTTAGAAATAGTTTTCCAGGATGACTTAAACGAAGAGGACAGAACTAATCTCGTGGTTCAGCTGGAAATGGCCAAACTGTTCAGATCAAAGGTCCCAGGTTTGATCAGAGTTAAAATGCTATAATTGACCTTTGCACAATTGGGGTGGGGGTGGTGTTAGCTAGAGTTGTCGCAAGACTGCTCATACTGATGCTGAAAAGTCCATTTACTGAAGGGGAGGAGAGAATTGAAAGATGGAGTGAAGAGGGGAGGTGGTTGCTGTAAGAAGGTGTGATTTGGTCGAGAGAAAGACTATCTGTCCCATTCAGCACTCCTCTGTATTTCCCACTACCATCCCTCCCCTAGTTGAAAGGATCATTTGGCTCCTGCTCCCAGCTGACAATTTCAACCAAGTAGTGCACAAGGTGGGATGGGCTGCAATTCTTCTAACATTTCCCCCACCCCAAAGACTCCATTCATTACTTCCCTCCATGGCTAAGATGGATGAACATAAGCCAGCCATATCCCACAATCCCTTTCACAGCCACGTGGGTTGCATGGGATTCACATGATTACAGTTCCTGGTCAGCCATCGACCTAACCCAATTTTCTTCCTTACCCTTTGATACCAGTGATGAGAAAGTCAAGATTTCCAGTGATCTTCGTGCAGTTGATAAACTTATCGATGTTGTTTGAATCCACTGTCTGATATCGACTTCCAGCCCCAGTCCCTGCACAAGCTGATCACATAAGAAAGCAAAGATCATGTTTGAGTAAACACAAGTTCTTTTTCTTTCAATGCGTACAGGCCAGAAGGACCTAGGTTTAATTCCTGATCTGTTCTGAATTAACTGGTCCCAGCCAAAGCAGAAACTTGGCAATTTCCTGTCATGAAGTAGACCAAGATTCACGGTCTAGTCTCACACAAAGTACTGAATGGCTGCAGACATCTGGACAACTGTATCCAAGAAAGAATCAGCAACGGGGAAATTGCCAAAACAAAATCAGGAAAAAGTGAAAGCATAAAAGTCGCACTGGTAACTTAAATGCGATTGAATTTGCAATTTTGGCAATGATTGCACACTCGCCTTTTGTGCAGTACAGTACATGAAATGGATACTGTGGAATCCAAGCTGCAGAACCTCTAAGTGTCTGATGGTGGTGCTGTTGGAGAGTATTGACTTCTAGAAGCTCCACATCACCAGCCACAGAGCTTTCCACCCCCCCCCCCCCCCACCCCCCCAAATCCCCAAAACAGTCTAGAGAACACACACAATTTGGATGGATACGGCCAAATACATTCTGCCTATCTTAGCTCATTCAACCAGAAAACATCTGCAATGCTCCATGTACCAACCTCCATCCAACTGCTTCTTAAATTATTCCAGAATGTTTGCCACCACTATCTGAACTAAACTCCGCACATTGATTGCTCCAAGAACATCAGCCCTAAATTTGTCTTTTACCAGTTTGAACCACACAATTACGCCAAATTTGACACCCTATCCCCTTGTCCTACCATCATGGTTTAGTTTGAAGAAATGGTCTGTATTTATTTTCTCCATCAATTTTGTAATGAGGTTGACAAACTCATTCTTCCTCCCGAATAACACAATCATTCCACACTAAGAAACAGCTTAATTGTTGTCCTCGGTCCTGCCTTCAGGATTTGAATGTTTCCCTTGTGTCTCAACTGGTCAAAACTGGACACAGTACTCAATGTGCAATCTGACCAGGGCACTATGGTCACTATTTTAGCATAAGACCCTCTGACTTACACTCTCCTGTTTTAGCAGTATAGCTCAGTGTTCCACTTTCTTGGCTGATTACTGCTTCACAGTAACTGGGCATGTTAAATGTAAACCTCCTGATAACATCTTTCAACAGAAAACAAGTGACTCGAGATGTTTCTACCAAATATCAGAAGGTGACACATTATCTTGCATTAATATAGTGCCTTTAAAACATTGTGGCTAATAACAAACGTCTTGAGGTTCTTAAAGTGAACAGAACAGTCAGGCACACTGCAGGTAAATGATGTAACAATGACACAAAATAGGTTGGTGTCTCCGCCAAACCCAGATTTTCCACCAGCCCAATTAGTCATCCACTCTTCAAGGCGAGTTAGTCGATTCCTCCTCCGTGCTGTTCTACGTCCCCGTTACCATTTCTAGTTTAATCTTCACTTCAATCTCCTCCACATTCTCTCCAGTCCTATTATTTAGCATCAATCCCTCTATTACCTGTCCCTCTTCGTTCAATGTTCCTTTGCCAGTCTTTCTCTCCGTCACTCCAAAGTCTAGTCCCTTTGTGTGTACTTTATTGCACAATTAGAAAATCTCTGTGTCTCTATTATTCTTGCCACTGATTACGTGCAAAGTATATTGATGGAATTAAAATCTGGTTCAGTGGTTGTCGGGTCAAGCCCCACCCGAGGTTTGAGCCTGTAATCTAGGCCAACACCTTGCTGCATTAAAGTTCTCCACTACCACTGGTGCCATCTTTTGGATGAGACATTAAATTGAGGCCCGTATCAGCCCATTGCAGTGGACTTTCAAGATCCCATGCCATTATTTAAAGCCCAGGGCCCTGCTACAGAGGCAGGAGGTGGGGTTCAAACTTGCTTCATTATTATTGGGCGGCGAATGTGGACAAAGTGCAGCAGTGGTGGGAAGGAGACGGGGTAGAGTGGGTTAGGATGGAGGAGGAATCTTGTAAGGGGTCTAGTTTGAGGGCTATGGTGACGGCAGCATTGCCAATGGCTCCAAGTAGGTATTCAGGGAGCCCAGTGGTGCAGTCTACGGTGAAGATATGGAATCAGCTGAGGAGACATTTTAGGGTGGAAGGGATGTCGGTGCTAACGCCGCTGTGCGAGAATCATGGGTTTGAGCCGGGGGGGATGGATAGTGTATACAGGAGGTGGAGGGAAGTGGGGCTGGTCAAGGTGAGGGATTTGTATTTGGAGGAAGTGTTCACCAGTCTGGAGGAGCTAAGGGAGAGGGTAGAGCTGCCAAGGGGTAGTGAGTTCAGGTATCTACAGGTTAGGGACTTTGCACGAAAGGTCTGGAAGGGGTTCCCTAGATTTCCGGGATACACCCTGCTGGAGCGACTGCTGCTTCCGGATGTGGAACGGGAGGGAAGAATTGGGGATATACACAAGTGGCTGGAGGAGCAGGGAGGCGAGCGGGTGGTGACGATCAAGGAGAAATGGGAAGCGGAGTTGGGAATGGAGATCAATTGGGGAGTATGGAGTGAGGCACTGCGTAGGATAAACGGGACCTCCTCTTATGTAAGGATGAGCCTGATACAGTTTAAGGTGGTGCACAGGGTGCATATGACTCGGGCGAGAATGAGTGGGTTCTTTCAAGGGGTAGCAGATGAGTGTGAGAGGTGTGGGCGGGGGCCAGCGAATCACGCGCACATGTTTTGGGGTTGTGAAAAATTGGAGAGATTCTGGGCGGGAGTGTTCGCGGACTTAGCCAGGATAGTGGAGGAGGGAGTGGAGCTGGACCCTTTGGTGGCGATATTTGGGGTTTCAGAGAAGCCGGAGCTCATGGAGAGGAGGAAGGCCGATGTCGTGGCCTTCGCCTCTCTGATTGCACGGCGATGAATTTTGCTGGAGTGGCGGTCGGCATCGCCACCGGGGGTAGCAGCATGGTTGGGTGACCTGTATGACTTCCTGCGGATAGAGAAGATAAAGTATGAGTTAAGGGGCTCAGCAGGGTGGTTTGAGAAAAGGTGGGGGATGTTTGTGACCGTGTTTGAGGAGCTGTTCGTTGCAGGCGGGTGGGTGAAAAAGGAGAAAAATCTGTACAAACTGTATAGTTGATTGTTGGGAAGAATGTTTCCCGGGGTGTTTATTTGCTGTAACCTACTTTGATACAAGTTTGAATAAAATGCTTTTTAAAACATTATTAAAAAATAAATCCCAGGGAGTCCCAGTCAACCATCAAAAATAAGCTCATCAGTGATTCCTTCAATTGCTGTTTGTGGGTCCTCCCTGCACACAAATCAAGCGCTGCATTTGCCTACATAAGAGCAGTAACTACACCTGAAACGTAACGTAATTGGGTCGAACATCCTGAAGCCACAGGCACTGTTTAAATAGGTATTCTTTCTCCAGTGTGTCAGAAGAGCAGGAGGACCCTGCTCCGCGACTGATGGCTCGCTAGCAATCAGCGTGAAATTCCTTAAACCAGCATTATTCATGTGTTCGGGGTGTGGGGAGAAGAGAGTTCTGATGAAGGCTCCACACCTGAAACATAAACTCTGCGAACCATTTCTAGCCTTTTCTGCTTTTGGTTCAGATTTCCAGCATGACCAGGTTTTTTTTTTTACAGTTTTGTGAGAAAACCCACAGATCATTCCCATCACAATGATATTTTGTTTAAAATGCAATTCGCTACTGCTTCCCTCAAAAACCACAAATTTAAAAGAAGGAAAAAAGATCTTGCCGCAACCTCTGAGCAAAGGATGTACTTCTTTATTGCTAGACCCCTCACAGCTAATTGGCAACAGGGCAATTTGCCTTTATTTCTGCAGCTAGTGGTTTGACAGGATGTACACCGACTAATACAAGGGCTGGGTGTTTGTTTTTTGTTAATTATGTGCACATTTTAAAATGTCCAGGTAAATTAAACAACTTAATCTAAAACTGAATAAATAGAAGTGTGATGAACGGTTACTGTAACACTGTACCTTTGCACTGTACCCTTGTCATCATGTAAGGTGATGTCCCCTTTAAGACCGGGCTTGGAACCCTGGGGAACTCCGCCTCCGGCTCCACCCATCTGGGAGCCGTATATAAGGGGCCGACTTGTGGGCGGCGTAGCTGTTAGCACACGTCTCGGCACCAGTCTAGTTCTTAGTTTATTAAAGCATTCTTTACCATATACACTCTAAGCTTCGTTATTGCGGGTACTACAAATTAATAAACTAAACTACATCAGGATGGACGCAGGCCTAAAACCAGAGAAGCTCAACCTGGAAGCACGGACACCGGAGGCAAAGGAAAATTTTAAATACTTGCTTCGAGGCCTACCTGGACTCCTCAGAGACTCCCATCCTGGGGCAGCGCAAGCTGCGTCTACTCCACGCCCGGGTGAGTCACAGAATCTCCGCCACGCTCGAAAAGGCGACAACTTATGAAGAGGCGGTCGAGCTACTCCGCAAGCGGATCGTCAAACCTATCAACGAGGTGCACGCCAGGCATCTGCTCTCTACCTGCTGGCAGCGGCTGCTCGAAAACGGGGCAAAAGACTGATAACGCTCGCCTCCTCGGTGGAGGTGGCCCGACATAATTTGGGTACGTACCCCGCGGACTTTGCGAGCTCCCCCCCCCCCCAGCATTCCTCAGACTCAGCCATATTACAGGCCTGCGCCACGCGGATCACCGTGCTACTTCTGCGGGCAGGGCCAGCACCCACGCTCACGCTGCCAAGCCCGCTCCGCGTTCTGCAGCGACTGCGGGAAGGGGCATTTTGCGAGGGTCTGCCTGGCCAGACCCAGGGGCCAGAAGAACAAAGAACAGCCGGCCCAAAAATCAGGCCCGCAGGCCTCGCAATGCGGCTGCGCACCGACCCGACACGCCCCCTTCTGACGCGTCATCAGCCTCGTGCGAATCATGGGAACGGCCATCTTGTCGGCGGCCATCCTCCCGACCCGACACGCGCCGCCAACGGCGGTGGCCATTTTACGAGTCCGACTCGGTTGAGGGCTCGGACTACCCGCAAGTGGGAGCGATCACCCTCGACCAAACTTGGCCAAAACACCTGCAGAACTCTATGATACAGGTCCAGGTCAACGGGCACGACACTGCCTGCCTCTTCGACTCCGGGAGCATGGAGAGCTTTATCCATCCTGAAACGGTAAGGCGCTGCTCCCTGCGCACCCATCCCGCGTCCCAAACCATAGCCTTCGCATCCGGGTCCCACTCGGTACAAATCAAGGGGTACTGTATCGCGGATCTCTCGATCCAGGGCGCCAAATACACCCTTTTCAAATTTTATATCCTTCCCCACCTCTGTGCCCCCCTGCTGCTCGGACTGGATTTCCAGTGCAGCCACCAAAGCCTTGCCCCCCCTCACGGTATGCAGCCTTGCGACACTGAAAGTCGCACCCCCCTCGCTATTCGCGAACCTCACTCCCGACTGTAAGCCCGTCGCCACCAGGAGCCGGCGGTACAGTGCCCAAGGTATCACTTTTATCAAGTCAGAGGTCCAGCGTTTACTGGGAGAGGGGGTCATCGTGGCTAGCAACAACCCTTGGAGAGCACAAGTGGTGGTAGTCTGGTCCGGGGATAAGAAACGGATGGTCGTGGATTATAGCCAGACCATAAACCGATTCACGCAGCTTGATGCGTACCCCCTTCCTCGCATCGCGGAAATGGTCAATTGGATTGCCCAATACCGAGTATTTTCCAAGGTCGACCTCAAATCCGCCTACCACCAGCTCCCCATCCGACGAAAAGACCGTCCCTATACTGCCTTCGAAGCAGCCGGCCGGCTCTTCCACTTCCTCAGGGTCCCCTTCGGCGTCACAAATGGAGTCTCCGTCTTTCAAAGGGCGATGGATCAAATGGTGGACCAGTACGGTTTGCGGGCTACATACCCGTACTTGGACAATGTCACCATCTGCGGCCATGACCAGCAGGACCATGACGAAAACCTTGAAAAGTTCCTCCAGACCGCCCGAGCCCTTAACCTGACCTATAATGAGGAAAAATGCGTTTTCCACACCACCCGACTAGCCATCCTCGGCTATGTCGTGGAAAACGGGATCCGAGGTCCCGACCCCGACCGCATGCGCCCCTTGAAGGAACTTCCCCTCCCCCGCAGCCTCAAGGCCCTCAAACAGTGCTTGGGGCTCTTCTCCTACTACTCCCAGTGGGTCCCCAAGTATGCGGACAAAGCAAAGCCCGCCCACTCATAAAGACCACCACCTTTCCACTCTCGGCTGGGGCTCGATTGGCCTTCAACCGCATCAAGGCCGATATCATTAAAGCCGCTATGCGCGCGGTGGATGAACCTATCCCCTTCCAGGTAGAGAGCGATGCATCAGACATCGCCCTGGCTGCTACCCACAATCAGGCAGGCAGACCAGTAGCGTCCTTCTCCCGGACCCTCACTGCCTCCGAGGTTCGACACTCTGCAGTCGAGAAGTAGGCACAAGCCATTGTGGAGGCTGTGCGGCGCTGGAGGCACTACCTAGCCGGTAGGAGGATCACCCTCGTCACCGACCAATGGTCGGTCGTCTATATGTTCGATAACACGCAACGGGGCAAAATAAAAAAACAATAAAATTTTGAGGTGGAGGATCGAACTCTCCACCTACTCGGACGATATCAAGTATTGTCCAGGGGAGCTGAACGAGCCCCCAGATGCCCTGTCCCGCGGCACATGTGCCAACGCGCAGGACAACCGCCTGCAAGCCATCCACAATGACCTCTGTCACCCGGGGGTTACCCGGCTCGTCCATTTTATCAAGTCCCGCAAACTACCGTACTCAACCAAGGAGGTCAAGGCCATGGTCAGGGCCTGCCAGGTCTGTGCGGAGTGCAAACCGCACTTCTATCGGCCAGACAAGGTTCGGCTCGTGAAGGCCTCGGGGCCCTTTGAGGAACTGAGCGTGGACCTCAAGGGGCCCCTCCCGTCCACCAATCGTAATGCCTATTTCCTCACCGTTATCGATGGGTTCTCCCGCTTCCCATTCGCCATTCCCTGCCCCGACATGACCTCAGCCGCCGAGTTTAAGGCACTGCACAGCATCTTCACTCTGTTCGGTTTCCCCGCTTATATCCACAGCGACCGGGGTACATCGTTCATGAGCGATGAACTGCGTCAGTATCTGCTCAGCAAAGGCATCGCCTCGAGCAGAACGACCAGTTATAACCCACGGGGAAACGGGCAGGTGGAGAGGGAGAACGCGACCGTGTGGAAGGCTGTCCTTCTGGCCCTGCGGTCGAGAAATCTCCCAACCACCCACTGGCAGGAGGTCCTACCCGATGCCCTACACTCCATTAGGTCGCTCCTCTGCACGGCCACGAATGAGACCCCTCACAACCAATTGTTTGTCTTCCCCAGGTAGTCTACCTCCGGGGTCTCGCTTCCACCTTGGCTGACGGCTCCGGGACCTGTTCTTCTCTGGAGGCACGCGAGGAGCCATAAAACGGACCCCCTAGTTCAAAAGGTCCGACTGCTCCACGCCAACCCCAGTTACGCCTACGTCGAATACCCCGACGGCAGGCAAGATACGGTTTCCCTCCGGGATCTGGCACCCGCTGGATCCCCCACTACAGACGCCCCTTCCCGCGCCGCTCCCCTGCAGGACCCGGCACCCACTACAACACATCCCCTCCCGGCCCCACTCCCCGTTGGTGAGCACCTACCGCGCGCACCCCCTAGCGCCCCCCCCCCCACCCCTTTACACACCCCGCCGGCGCCAGCACCGCTACCCCCGGCCCCGCCTATTCTCCCTGTGCCCTGTTCCCGTGCCCCGACCCGGACCGAAGCTCCGACTGCCGTGCTCCCGGACGTACCCTCAACCAAGACATCAGTGTCCGCCGCACCACCGCCCGAACTGAGGAGGTCGATGAGGACAATCCAGACACCGAGACGGATGGACTTATGATGGCACTTCACCCCCGCCGGACTCTTTTTTAAACGGGGTGAATGTGATGAACGGTTACTGTAACACTGTACCCTTGTCATCATGTAAGGTGATGTCCCCTTTAAGACCGGGCTTGGAACCCTGGGGAACTCCGCCTCTGGCTCCGCCCATCTGGGAGCCGTATACAAGGGGCCGCCTTGTGGGCGGCGTAGCTGTTAGCACACGTCTCGGCACCAGTCTAGTTCTTAGTTTATTAAAGCCTTCTTTACCGTTTACACGCTAAGCGTCATTATTGAGGGTACCACAAGAAGGTTAAAAAAAAAATTATACTTCTCTCATGTTTTTAGTTGGTCCCCTCAATATGAGATTGCGCCGCAGGCAGTTCGAACAAGCCGGCAAAGATTGTCTCGCTTGCCGGATTTCCAAGTTATCGCCATCTCCAAGTTCCAAACCGCATTTTCTAAAAGCATGGCAGTCAGGCTGGATGTGATTCAAGTTGACAGAACTTGAATCCCAATCAGCTACCAACTGGTACAAACATTTCCACCCACCCAGTTGTAACTTAAAATGTATCTGTTGCCCAGTTACCCAGGCGAGGGAGGAGGCCTGGCCTGTACTGCTCACACTTTGCCGCTCACCTTTCGGACAGAGGCCGTCACACGGCTCGCACATTTTCAGACCATTTTTCTCAACCTCCATCTTGTCGCTGGGACAGGCGCGAACACAAGAACTCTGATCGACGACAAAGTTCGCTGCAGAACAAAAGACAGGGTGAACCTTCCAGTTACATTCCATGAGCGCTTGCCTCAAAGTGCCAGCAATGACTTCCAGCAGGAAGAAAAATGTTCACCGCAAAGCAGATTGGCCAGTAGGGTCATTTTTAAGTTTGAACAAGGTGAGTGACATCAAAATGGCCGCCCATAATACACTCTGCCTGATTTTCTGTCCAAGTGCTTTTTTAAAATAAATTTAGAGTAACCAATTATTTTTGTTCCAATTAAGGAGCAATTTAGCGTGGCCAATCCACCTACCCTGCACATCTTTGGGTTGTGGGGGCGAAACCCAAGCAATCACGGGGGAGTTATGTGCAAACTCCACACGGACAGTGACCCAGGGCCGGGATAGAACCCGGGACCTCGGCGCCGTGAGGCAGCAGTGCTAACCCACTGCGCCACCGTGCTGCCTGTCTAAGTGCTTTTGATGGAAAGAGAAATTTAAATTGTGTATAATGGGCTAATTCAAAATTGCAGACAGTTAAAACGATTCCCCAGGATTCATGAAATGCTGCAGAGATTCCCCTGACCAGAGAGGGTCAATAAGCAGAGGACCCAGATTTAGGATAATTGGCAAACGAACAGGAGGGAAGATAAGGGGATTTTTTTTGTTGAAAACAGAACGTTACGGTCTGGAATGCCTGCCTGAAAAGGTGATAAAAACAGATCCAACTTTCAAAAGGAATTCAAAGAAAAGGTTTGCGGGCAATGGGGACATAATGGTGGAGTGGGACTATTTGGATAATTCTTTTAAAGAGCTAGCACAGGCACAAAAGGCCAAATGGCCTCAGTCTGCATTGTATAATTGTCTAAAATTTCCCCGTGACTCTCCATGTGATGAGCTTTAACATAATAGAAGTGAAACCCTATTCTAACATTCCCATCATTACTTGGGGTGGGGGGGTGGAGTGTACTGGGGGGACGGGGGGTGGGGAGTGTAAGACCCTGGAGCCATCCAGAACAGGAAGGTTCCAGGTTGCACCCACCTGGCCTGTTGAGTTAGCCGATCTCAGCATGGGCACCAGTTGGAGGTGCGGTGGAGCAGGAAAGGGGATCATTACCATAGATAGTCCAGTGGTTTGTTACAAACACGGCCCAGTGTCGCATGAGCTCTCCTGACAAATCCATGGTTCAGGAGAATGAAGTGAAAGGAAAACAAATTTACATCAACGATTTAAAAACTAGGTGCACTTACCAGGGCAGCTCGTCACACAGAACGCTCCATACATATACTTGGTGTCTGGGTTACGCTCCAGCTGATAGGACTGTTTGTTGTAAATGAATGGCTTTGGACAGACTGGAACACAGGCGTTGCTGTCATTAAAACGCCTGCATGCCTGTGGGAACATACCCTCATGTAAGAATCAAACTGACAAACAGAATAACCATTTCACACTCTGACGCTCCTGCACACTGTAACCCTCATTAATTGCACTCGCTTGCATGCAGTCGCAGTCTCTCAGCCTGTCTCAATCTGTCAGAGTCCCACACTCTGTCCATCCCCATTGCTCACTCTCCGTCCCCAACACTGTTCTCACTCTCTGCCTCTCAATCCCTGCCTCGCTGGATTCGGATTTCATTCACTCTGGCTGCCAGTCCCCTCGCAGCAACTCACCATCATCCTCAGTCTCTCTGTTCCCAATGCACTCTCCCACTTTTATTCCAGTTGGTCTCCACCAGACATTTAGTCCTGAGCATAGACACTCTCTAATGCTCGTCCCACTCTTTTGCATTCACCACGTCAATTCCAGTTACAATCATACTTTCTCTCATACACCTCTCAGTTTTAGTGCTATTTTCCTGATGGGAGTTATTTCTGACTGTAGTTGTGTGTCACACGACTGCTTTGACTGTAAGACAGCACTTCCTACCCGAAGAGGAAAGGAACAAGCGATTTGCTCATTCTTGGCTACATCGCCACCTCCTAGTAAAATGGTACAGGATCAGTTCTCACTCCTGATCAAGTAGTTAGAATTTACACTTAATACAAACAAAAAAATGCTGGAGATGCTCAGCAGGTCAGAAAGCACGTGTAGAGAGAGAGCAGCAGAAATCGGCCTCAACAGTATCTCTGTACACAGGTGCGGCCTAATCTGCTCAGTGTTCTGAGGACTTCTGCTTTCATTTCCAATTTCCAGTATTCTGCTTCTGTATTAGAGTTCACATTTAGTCACCCCTTGGCTGAAGGAAAATCCTTTCCAAGACTTACGAAACAGTTGGTATCTTTCGACCTTGAACATCCACCAGCACACTGGCTGTGGCAGCATTCGCTGGGGTTGCGTCCGAAGCATCGGCCGTTGCACTGAGGAGCACACACTGATTTAGTCACTGTGAGGAAAAAAAAGAATGGAGAGAGTGGGAAAGAGCATGTTATATGGTTCATGCTCGAGGTTGACAGTCCCAACTGCCGGAGGAAGCTCAGAATCACTACCGCTATTTTGTATTCCTGCCCCACTTTTTCTCCCCTTTACCTCCATAGAATCCCGACAATGCAGAAGGAAGCCATTGGGCCCATTGAGTCTGCACCGACCCTCTGAAAGAGCGCCTTACCTAGGCCTACTCCCCCACCCTATCCCCGTAACCCAATAACCCCCCCCCGCGGGCAGCACGGTAGCATAGTGGTTAGCACAATTGCTTCACAGCTCCAGGATCCCAGGTTCGATTCCCGGCTTGGATCACTGTCTGTGCGGAGTCTGCACGTTCTCCCCGTGTGTGCGTGGGTTTCCTCCGGGTGCTCTGGTTTCCTCCCACAGTCCAAAGATGTGCAGGTTAGGTGGATTGGCCATGTTAAATTGCCCTTAGTGTCCAAAATTGCCCTTAGTGTTGGGTGGGGTTACTGGGTTATGGAGAAAGGGTGGAGGTGTGGGCTTGGGTAGGGTGCTCTTTCCAAGAGCCGGTGCAGACTCGATGGGCCGAATGGCCTCCTTCTGCACTGCACTGTAAATTCTATGAAATAACCTGCACATCTTTGGACATTAAGGGGCAATTATCATGGCCAATCCACCTAACCACATCTTTGGACTGTGGGAGGAAACCGGAGGAAACCCACGCAGACTCAGGGATAACATTCAAACTCCACACAGACAGTGACTCAAGGCCGGAATTGAACCTGGGTCCCTGGTGCTGTGAGACAGCAGTGCTAACCACTGGTACCACCATGCTGCCCCTTATTGATCCATCCAACCTTCCACAGGGGTCAGGTACCCTCCAATACCTCACACAAGTGAACAATTTCATAAGAACCTAAGAAATTGGAGGAGTACATTCAGCTCCTTGAGCCTGCTCCATCCTTCAATAAGATTAAGGCTAATCTTCTACCTCAACTCCACTTTACCCTCCCCTACCCCCACACTCCTTTAGTGTCCAAAAATCTCAGTCCTGAAAAGCTCAACGACTGAACATCCACAACCCTCTGGGGTAGAGAATTCCAAAGATTGACAGCCCTTTGAGTGAGGACATTTCTCCTCATCTCAATCCTAAATGGCCGAGATAACGTCCTGACGTTCTTATTCCAAATGGTGGCTTGGACAGGAGGGTCCAAACTCACCAGTTCGACCCGCTAAAAATAAATTTGCATTTATCAGATCCCCGGAACATCTCAACGTCCCAGTGCCAATGAGCTCTTTTACGGCTACCTGAACAGGCAGATGGGGGCTTCAGCTTAACCAAACCAAAAATAACACCTCTGACAATACAGCATTTCATTCAAGAATCAGCCTACAGTATGCACTCAAATCTTGGAATGAAGCTTGAAAACCACAACTTTCTGACTCAGCGCAGAGCCAAGTTGACACTAATTTATAATCATCTGTAACTAATTTGGTTTACCTTTCAGAATACTTATATTTGGAATGAGTTATGTGAATGAATGAGCACGAGAAAGCAAGGGGCGCTGGCAACCTCCAACATGTGCGATCGTGTTTCTTTTAATTACCGCAAATGTTTCCCTCATCCCTTCATACTTGTATTCTATTCGTCCGTTAAGTCTGGCTACTGCCAGAATACATTCACATGTTTGAGAAACGTATGCTATAATTGATTTGAGTTGCTATGGTGCAAACTTCTGTTCGAATTCTTCCTGTGATGCACAGCCGTCTTAAGCCTAACACAGCGGGGACTGTACCTTGATCTGTCCATTTTCTGTACCTGATTAGTACCTAGCAGCAGTAGGAACAGGAGTAGGCCTTGAGCCTGTTCTGCCATTCAATGAGATCCGAACTGATCTGTGATCTAACGCCATATATATGATAACAACATGTTCAGTAGTAACAGACGGTATACTTACAAGTCTGACAGTCACCCTTGCCAGGGCCCCAGCAATGTCCATTACAAGCTGCATGACACTTGGCACCTGAAAAAAAGGAGAGGGGTCTCCCTATCACAACACCGATACACTTGAATGAACCAAACCGATAACATATAGAAGTAATTGCCTTTAATTCTGGGCCCTCTAGTATTGGTCTGTAAAGAATACAGGCTGAAACAGAATCATTGCACCTTTCAGCACAAGATGAGGCCATTCAACCCATCATGCCTGTGTTGGAACTTATACCCAGGCAGCTGTGGGGTCTGCCAATATCAGGTTAGGTGGATGGAGCCGGAGATCAACTTTGGAAAGCAACTTTAAATCCTTAAATTGAGAGAAGTGGGGCAAGCGGATGCAGAGCTCAACGTTGTAAAAGACTATTTTCGAACCAAGATCAGGAAATCCTTCTGCACATGAAAAGTCATTAATATATGGAATAAGCGACCAGGGAGAAGAGTAGAGGCAAAACCCCAGGAGTCATGCAAGAAACAACTGTATGTTGAAATGGGGAATTCGGGATGGATGAACTAGAATGGACTGATAGACTCTCTCTTCCATC
Organism: Scyliorhinus torazame; assembly: GCF_047496885.1. Classification (NCBI taxonomy): domain Eukaryota; kingdom Metazoa; phylum Chordata; class Chondrichthyes; order Carcharhiniformes; family Scyliorhinidae; genus Scyliorhinus; species Scyliorhinus torazame. The sequence continues at coordinate 27,534,256 of NC_092738.1, forward strand.
ATTATCTTAGTGATATTTAGCAATCCTGGACAAACAAGGGAGCTAAGGCACAGGGTTGTACTCACAAACCTCACTTAACTAAGGTTTTACCCCTGCATTCAGATGACTTAAGAACCTTTTGACAGAGGCCCAACAGGAATTGGATGTTTCCCAGGTCCGGGGAAAGGCTCATCCTTTGAGAGTATGTCGGGGGAGGGAAAGATTGAAAGAAAGAAAGAGGGAAGTTAGTAAAAGTCAATGAGACTCCCACCTTCAAACACATTCCATCTAATCTCTTCAGGTGGCAAAAGACATGTTCACCTGCACCCAGGAGCGGACTACTTATTTCAACAATTGTTTAAAATTAATTTACAGGATGTGGGTGTCGCTGGCTAGGTCACCATTTATTTCCATTGCGAATTGTCCTCGAGAAGATGGTGGTGAGCTGCCTTTGCAAACCGTTACAATAGTCCATGTAGTGTAGGTACACCCACAGTGCTGTCAAGAGGGAGTGCCAGGATTTAGACCTAGCGACAGTGAAAAAACAGCACATATATTTCCAAGCAGGATGGTGGGTGATTGGACGGGACCCTCTAGGTGGTGGGCTCCCAATTTTATATCCGATACAAAATTCCAACCTTGTTTAACTACAGAATTAACAGCAAGATTTTTTAAAATCCCAACTAATCAGAATCACAGAATAATACAGTGCAGAAGAGGCCCTTCGGCCCATCGAGTCTGCACCGATGCATGAAAAATACCTGACCTGCCCACCTAATCCCATTTGCCAGCACTTGGCCCATAGCCTTGAATGTTATGACGTGCCAAGTGCCCATCCAGGTACTTCTTAAAGGATGTGAGTTTAATGAGTTTAAAACTAATTAGATTTATGGACTTTTCCTTTTCTTGAGGAGATTCTTTTCCACACTGGTGCTTATTAGTAGTTTTGAACTATTCTGGGCTGTGGAAATTCCGGTCCCACGCTGGCGCACCAGTTTCCCATTGACAACGGCGGGACTGATAGATCCCGCTGGCGGGCCGCCTTCCCCGCCAAAAAACATGCGGAGGGGTGATCGGTAAAACCCTTTTAAAATCTCGTGTGGGGAACTCTGTTCTTATCTCAGAAAGGCTGTAGGTCATTCTGGTGGAGTTGAAAACCAATAAGAATTGAACAGGCCGGAGACTGTTCCTTTGAATGAAGGCCCAGGTTGATAAAAGTTAAAGCGCCACTCCAGAGGAAATCCGGTTGTCTGGGAGTACTGACTGAATGCCACTGCCAGAAGATCCCCAAGCACCCTGGGAGAACAACCTGCTGCAATGACTTCAATAACGGAAGCAAGGACACTCATCTTTTATATCATTTCAATCCCTTTATTATTTTCACCCTTTTTCCACACACCCGCCCCCCTGTGTGTGTCATCTTGTGTGTGTTTGGGTAGAGGGTGGGATAATAAAAGGTGGACAAGTAGATTAGCTGGCCATTATTCCATTATAATTACTGCATATTTCAACTTTATTTCTGTTATAAATAAACAGTAATTGTGTTCAATTTACAAACCTGGTGGCTATAACTTATTGAGCAGTGAAGGGGCCAAAGATTCTGCAAATTTTATCTGATTGTTTTGGTCAATTCACTGGTGTTGGGACTCCGGGGTCTATGGAGCTGGAATTGACCGCACACTTGCCCAGGGTGTCGTAACAGAGTGCAGTAGGTGAAGATAGAATCAGGTTCTTCTGTAATGCCCCAGAGTTGAAGAAGACAGCCGATGATCGAGATTCACGCTTGACGAATGGCCACTTAGGCAAAGTACCAGAGGGCATAATGCAGATGGAAGTGTACATCAGCCAGAATCAACAGCTTAGGAAAGGAAGGAAGCTAACAGGAGGAGAATTGGTGCACAAGGAGTCAGAAGGTCTATGAGACAGAGTTTGACATTTGGAATGTTAAGGCCTTTGCTTTTAATAAAAAGGACTAACTTCCAGTGTAAAATTTATGAAAGCATAGATTCCAAAAACTAGGTGACCCCAACTAATTGACTGTTATACTCACAGCCTTTTACAGCATCTTTTGTCTCATTGAAGTCCATTCTCTCTTTTGGATTATGAAGGATGTCAGCCCAGTTGATGGTCTGTGTGTGACACAGGAAATTGTTGCTTTCCAAATAAACGCCTCCTGCCAGAATCTCTACACAACACACGAACAGACAAGGAGAGAAGGTTCAGCAGGAAAACAATTAACTCGCCATCAAAAAGTGTAAATCCAGGGATGAGAGAGGATGGGAACGAGAGCATTAATTCAAATGTTCACAATTTTATTTGGGACAAATACAGGGGGAAAAATGTTAACATCGAGAGGGAGTGCCAACACAGGAACATCTCAAACATTGACCGTAAAATATTACAGGTAGCTGAAGGTTTATAAAAACCATGGATGCGGTCTAAAAAAAATAAAAATCAATTTTAAATGCTACAATCATTCAATCATTGATCTTTTGAATCAAACAACAATTCTTTTCAAACACCCCAAAATCCTACATATAACTCGTTCTTCCTCGAATACTCCTGTTCTCTGGTTCAAGAACGTCATTTATTCCAACATAAGACCATAAGACATAGGAGCCGAATTAGGCCACTTGGCCCATCGAGTCTGCTCCCATTCAATCATGGCTGATATTTTTCTCATCCCCATTCTCCTGCCTTCTCCCCATAACCCCTGATCCCCTTATTGATCAAGAACCTATCTATCTCTGCCTTAAAGACATGTACAGAAGCTGCATGATAGCCAACAATTGGTGGCATCAAAAGCCAAGGGAAGCCCAGCCCTATAAGGAGGGAAAGTTGAGAGGAATATTTATCAATGTCTGTCACTACGTTGGTTCACACACACTTAAGAACCAGATTGTTAAATACGATTACTCATCACTTGCATTAATATGGTACTTTTTGCCTTAATCTTTTAAGTAGGGATCTTTGTAATTCCACAATGTGTCAGCAGGTGAATGGCACAGGAGCTGGTCAACACTACGGGGGGGATGGAGGCAGCAATCTGGGGATAAAGGCACTTTCCAGGGAGAAGGTAAAAGAAAACAAATGTAACTCCTCTTTTGCAGTGCAGTGGTTCCCAACCTATGGTCCGGTCCACAAGAATACTCTAGGTGGCGCAGTGAGGAGCATTGCTGCCTCACGGCGCTGAGGTCCCAGGTTCGATCCCAGCTCTGGGTCACGATAGCCAACTCCGTGTGGAATTTGCACATTCTCCCAGTGTTTGCGTGGGTTTCGCCCCCACAACCCAAAGATGTGCAGGCTAGGTGGATTGGCCACGCTAAATTGCCCCTTAATTGGAAAAAATTAATTGGGTACTCAAATTTTATTTAAAAAAAATAATGTTTAAAATGGTTTGCATGCATTATGGTCCACAAAAGCTTTTAATGATGATCTATGGTCCACATAGAGGACAACGTTGGCTGCTGTGGTGTGAATAGCCACACACTAGTAACACTGAGGGTGACAGTGTAGGAGTTTCACTAAGTATTTCTGACCAGAACTGCCAGTGACGGTAAAGTTGACCAGCTGTGGCAGAGCTGCAGTGGAGGAAAGCGCAAGGGGCGGTGTATGAGTACGGGGAGAAGGCTAGCTGGATGTTGGCACACCAGCTTCGGACGCGGGAGGCAGCGCGGGAGATTGGGGGAGTTAGGGATAAGGGGGGGAACACGGTGCGGAGTGCGGTGGGAATAAATGGGGTATTTGGAGACTTTTATGAGGGGCTGTATAGGTCTGAGCCCCTGACGGAGGAGGGGGGGATGCATCGGTTTTTGGATCGATTGAGGTTCCAGAGGGTGGAGGAGGAGCAGGTGGCTGGGCTTGGGGCACCGGTAGGGCTGGAGGAGCTGACTAAGGGGCTGGGGAGCTAAGAGGCGGGGAAGGCACCGGGGCCAGATGGGTTCCCGGTGGAATTTTACTAGTAGTACATGGACCTGCTGGGCCCTCTACTAGTGAGGACTTTCAATGAGGCGAGGGAGGGGGGGGCCCTACCCCCGACGATGTCCAGGGCGCTGATCTCGCTGATCTTGAAGCGGAACAAGGACACATTACAGTGTGGTTCGTATAGGCCAATCGCTCTCCTCAACGTGGACGCAAAGCTGTTAGCGAACGTGTTGGCTACCAGAATTGAGGACTGTGTCCCGGGGGTGATTCACGAGGACCAGACGGGTTTTGTGAAGGGAAGGCAGCTCAATACCAATGTGCGGAGGCTCCTTAACGTAATCATGATGCCTGTAGTGGAGGGGGAGGCGGAGATAGTGGTGGCGATGGACTTCGATATGATGGAGTGGGGGTACCTTTAGGAAGTGTTGAGGAGGTTTGGGTTCGGGAAGGGGTTCATTAGTTGGGTTAGGCAACTTTACGACGCCCCGGTGGCGAGTGTGGGCACAAATCAGAGGAGGTCGGAATATTTTCGGCTGTACCGGGGGGCGATTGGCAATTGAGCCTTTGGCTATGGCTTTAAGGGAGTCCAGGAACAGGAGGGGGCTGGCCCGGGGGGGGTGGGGGGGGGGGGGGGGGGGGGGGGGACACCGGGTTTTGTTGTATGCCGATGACCTGTTACTGTATGTGGCGGACCCACTGGGGGGGGATGCCGGAGGTGATGCGGATCCTCAGGGAGTTTGGGGACATTTCCGGGTATAAGCTCAACATGGGGAAGAGTGAGCTCTTCGTGGTACACCCAGGGGACCAGGGAAGGGGGATAGACGAGCTTCCATTGAAGAGGGCGAAAAGGAGTTTTCGGTACCTGCGGATCCAGGTGGCCAGGAGCTGGGGGGCCCTACACAAGCACAACTTAACGCGACTGGTGGAGCAGCTGGAGGAGGAGTTTAAAAGGTGGGATATGCTGCCACTCTCCCTGGCGGGTAGGGTGCAGTTGGTGAAAATGAAAGGTGCTCCCGAGGTTCCTTTTTGTATTCCAGTGCCTCCCCATCCTGATCCCCAAGGCCTTTTTTAAGCGGGTCGGCAGGAGCATCATGGGATTCGTGTGGGCAAAAAAGACCCCGAGGGTGAGAAGAGTGTTTCTGGAACGGAGTAGGGACAGAGGAGGGTTAGCGTTGCCTAATCTGTGTGGGTATTACTGGGCTGCCAATGTGGCGATGATACGCAAGTGGGTAATGGAGGGGTGGGGGCGGCGTGGAAGAGGCTGGAGATGGCGTCCTGTGTGGGCACAAGTCTGAGAGCGCTGGTGACAGCACCGCTCCCGCCGACAAGGCACGCCACGAGTCCGGTGGTGGCGGCGACTTTGAAAATTTGGGGGCAGTGGAGACGCCACAGGGGTGAGGGAGAAGCTTTGGTTTGGTCCCCGATCCGAGAGAACCATTGGTTCGTCCCGGGGAGAATAGATGGAGGGTTCCTGAGCTGGCACAGGGCAGGAATTAGAAGGATGGGGGACCTGTTTATCGATGGGATGTTTGCGAGCCTTGGGGCGCTGGAGGAAAAATTCGAGCTTCCCCCCGGAAATGCCTTCAGGTACATGCAGGTAAGGGCGTTTGTAAGACGGCAGGTGTGGGAGTTCCCGCTGCATCCAGCACGTAGGATCCAGGATAGGGTGCTCTCGGGGGTGTGGGTTGGAGAAGGCGAGGTCTCGGCGATCTACCAGGAGATGCAGGAGGAGGAGGAGGAGACCTTGGTGGAGGAGCTAAAGGGTAAATGGGAGGAGGAGCTTGGGGAGGAGATAGACGAGGGTATGTGGGCAGACGCCCTGGGTAGGGTTAATTCTTCCTCCTCTTGCGCCAGGCTTAGCCTGATACAATTTAAAGGTTCTTCACAGAGCGCATATGACAGGGGCGAGGCGGAGCAGGTTCTTTGGGGTGGAAGACAGGTGTGGGAGGTGCTCGGGGAGCCCAGCAAATCACGCCCATATGTTCTGGGCAAGCCCAGCACTGGATGAGTTCTGGAGGGGACTTGCGAGGACGGTGTCTAAGGTGGTGAACACCCGGGTTAAGCAGAGCTGGAGGTTAGCACTATTTGGGGTATCGGGCGAGCCGGGAGTGCAGGAGGCGAAAGAGGCCGGTATTCTGGCATTTGCGTCCCTGGTAGCCCGGCGGAGGATTCTGCTACAATGGAAAGATGCGAGGCCCCCAAGCGTGGAAGCTTGGATCAATGACATGGCAGGGTTCATTAAATTGGAGAGGGTAAAATTTGCCTTGAGAGGGTCTGTGCAAGGGTTCTTCAGGCGATGGCAACCATTCCTAGACTTTCTAGCGGGGCGTTAAGAGGTGGTCAGCAGCAGCAGCAACCCATGGGGGAGGGGGAGTGTACTCTGTGTTTATTATTGCTTAATGGCGGGTTTGTATATTGGGGGAATTCGTGATGTAGTTGTAAGATGTTTATTTATGTGTTCTTTATTTTTCTTTTTTCTGTAAGGTGGGGTGGGGGGGTGTTTAGAACATAAGAATTAGGAACAGGAGTAGGCCATCTGGCCCTTCGAGCCTGCTCCGCCATTTAGTGAGATCATGGCTGATCTTTGTGGACTCAGCTCCACTCTCCGGCCCGAACACCATATCCCCAAATCCCTTTATTCTTTAGAAAGGCATCTATCTTTTTCTTAAAAACGTTTAAAGAAGGAGCCTCAACTGCTTCACTGGGCAAGGAATTCCAGAGATTCACAACCCTTGTTAAAAATATGTAAAAATTTGAATAAAATTTTTAAAATAAATTTTTTAAAGTTGACCAGCTGTTGGCACGTCGCTTGGGGCCCATCTTTCTGATTCAGAGCAGAGATAGGCTACTCTCTCACCTAAACAGGCCAACAACTTACTTTCATCCTGCAACCCTCCCTCTAATTCTGGCCTCTTGCACATCCTTGACTGAATCCTTCCACCATTGGCAGCTGTGCCTTTGGCTGCAAAGGCCCTAAAGTCTGGAATTCTCTCTCAACCACTCCTCCACACAACCTCTCTCCTCCTTTAAGATACCCCTTAAAACCAAGCTTTTGGGTGTCATGTTTTGTTGGACAATAGTCCTGTGAAGTGCCTGGAATGTTTTACTCCATTAAAAGCACAATATAAATTAAAGTCGTTGTCGTCCGCAGCTGCTTTAAAGTCTCATTTATCCACAAACACTCTCCTCACTGTTGCTAAATTTGCCCTGCAATGTGACCAGGATGCCAGGGAGTTACAGGACCCAGCTCATTAGTGAGCCATTTCCACTGGAAGGGAACATTGGGTAAATAGGACGTTAATGGTGAGCTTGGACGGCAGGGCAATTCAAAACCTTCACACTGCAACAAGACTTACAGTGAGCTCCCTCAATCGCCCGATATGTAGCACAACGTCATATAGACCAGAACATTGCCAGATTCAATTTCTGGTCTTTGCTGTGAGCGCAGATATCAAGCTGGCTGCCAACTGGGGCTTTAAGAATTAGCCCCTCGGCGAGGAAGAGGAAAATCAGCCAGGGCTCTCACTATTCATCTCCACTGCCAAGGGCATATGTGTGGGCATCAGAGGAGAACAGAATCAGACTCGACCGTGATGCCTCTACAGTTGAACAGCCCACTGACACATTATCTGAGCTCCATCTTGAGAAAGGGCCATTTAGATCAGGTACTGGAAAGGTTCCTGGCACCTGTGCAAGCAACCTCTAGTGTGAAGCAATATCTTGTTGAGAAGAGGCGGGGCGAGTGGGGGTGATAAAGAAAAGCTTCAGGGTGGCTCTCTGCTAGCTAGCTTTCACCATGCGGGCCGTTTGCTGCCTTTTATGAAATTTGGCTTCAGTCCTGTTCCCCGGCTGCAAATCTGGTTTGACAGAAACTACGCGTTTCTCACTGACTCATTGCAAAAGTCACAACAAATAAATCTTTTAATTAAACCTGTCAAGGATCATGCAAACCCATGAATTTAACAGAATTGGAGTGAGCTGGAGGGAAGCACAAAGAGAGATTTTAGGTACAAAACAGAAAGTATTTTTTCTGCCCGCTTAATTTGCAAGGTAGTCGGCTTCAGGTCTGAAAAATCAACACCGTCTCCTCAATTTCTTCGGATTCACTAGTTCAGGTTTGGGAGCAAGATATTAATCTAGATCTCACTAAAGGACGAGATTGGGCTCAGCTCCCTGTGGTTGAAAAACTTGCCAACGCTCTTGTTCATGTTAATATTTGCAGGCTGCAGCTGCCTGTGGGACAACAGGAGGAAAGTCACAATGTTTGCAACGGTGCCAGAGGCATCGAAAGTCCCTGGTTGAGTGCTGAAAATGTCTTGCCCTCTGTGAATGCACTCATTTATTCCCCCAACAGCTCCTCTCGAACCTCCATCCACCCTGCATTTCTACAATCCTACCTGTTAGCTGCTTAAATCCAAGCTGCTTCAGCCCGTGAACTCCATCCTTTCGATAATTGAGAATGACAGAGAGTGCGTATTTGTCATCATAGAGCGTTGTGCCACGGATAATTCGTAGGTTTTCTAAAGGAAGGTACTCAAACTGATTGAGGGCCACCAGCAAGTAACCAGTCACCTCCCGGATCGACTGTGCAGGAAGAGAAAGCAAAATAACATCAGCATAAAGCGTGCAACGATCACACACCAACAGAAATCTTGCATTTCAAGGGAGAAATTCAGTGCCCCATTGGCTAAATTGGCAATTCAACATCAATCAACATCCTGAGGGTTGGGCAGCGCGGTGGTTAGCCCTGCTGTCTCACGGCGCCGAGGTCCCGGGTTCGATCCCGGCTCTGGGTCACTGTCCGTGTGGAGTTTGCACATTCTCCCCGTGTTTGCGTGGGTTTTGCCCCCACAACCCAAAGATGTGCAAGGTAGGTGGATTGAACACACTAAATTGCCCCTTAATTGGAAAAAAGATTAATTGGGTACACTAAATTTATAAATATATATATATTTTTTTTAAAACATCCTGAGGGTTACCGTTGACCAGAAACTGAACTGGACCAGCCATATAAATACTGTGACTACAAGAGCAGGTCAGAGGCTGGGAATTCTGCGGTGAGTAACTCCCCTCCTGACCTCCCAAAGCCTGTCCACCATCTACAAGTCAGGAGTGTGATGGAATACTCTCCACTTGCCTGGATGAGTGCAGCTCCAACAACACTCAAGAAGCTCAACACCATCCAGGACAAAGCAGCCCCGCTTGATTGGCACCCCATCCACAAACATTCACTCCCTCCAGCACTGAGACATAGTAGCAGCCATGTACACCATCTACAAGATGCACTGCAGCAACTCACCAAGGCTCACCTTCCAAACCCACGACCACTACCATCTGGTAGGACAAGAACAGCAGATACCTGGGAACCCCACCACCTGGAGGTTCCCCTCCAAGTCACTCACTATCCTGACTTGGAAATATATTGGCCGTTCCTTCACTGTCGCTGGGTCAAAATCCTGGCACTCCCTCCCGAACAGCACTGTGGGTGTACCTACACCACGTGGACTACAGCGGCTCAAGAAGGCAGCTCACCACCACCTTCTCAAGGGCAACTAGCGATGGGCAATAAATGCTGGCCTAACCAGCAAAGTCTACATCTCTAAATGAATTTTTAAAAAGCACACTTGAAAGTGTCACTGTCTCAAAAACATTAGATTCAATCTCTTTCACTAACACAAGATGTGATGTATTTTCAGAGTTGGTATTTGTGATTAACACTCATTATTTGTGTGAAAGATCTGTTTAATGTTGCTCAATTACATATCTCTTTTTCCTTCTGTGCTGTTACCAATCTACGCTGCCCTTGTGGAGGTGTCAGTTGAGGATTGTTCTCAACACTGATTTCTTCACAAATATCCTCCTGGGTATCAGAAAGATTTTCGCATCAGTATTAAAATAATAATCAGAAATCTGGGCCTGGCTAAGCTCACAGATGTGGGCAAGGTAGCCAAGGGCAGCAAGAACATTTACAACTGTCAGCACTTAAGAGTCTGCAAACGAGAAATAACTAGAGGGCAAAAAATACATTTTGTTTCATTTTCAATGCCTTGAACCCCTGAACTTGTTTGTAATGTATCTACTGCCCAACTGCATGAATGGCTCACCTCTACACTGTCTCATCAAACACTCCCAGGACAGGTACAGGCACGGGGTTAGATACAGAGTAAAGCGCCCTCTACACTGTCTCATCAAACACTCCCAGGACAGGTACAGCACGGGGTTAGATACAGAGTAACGCTCCCTCTACACTGTCTCATCAAACACTCCCAGGACAGGTACAGCACAGGGTTAGATACAGAGTAAAGCTCCCTCTACACTGTCCCCATCAAACACTCCCAGGACAGGTACAGCACGGGGTTAGATACAGAGTAAAGCTCCCTCGACACTGTCCCCATCAAACACTCCCAGGACAGGTACAGCACGTCGTTAAATACAGAGTAAAGCTCCCTCGACACTGTCCCCATCACACACTCCCAGGACAGGTACAGCACGGGGTTAGATACAGAGTAAAGCTCCCTCTACACTGTCCCCATCAAACACTCCCAGGACAGGTACAGCACGGGGGTTAGATACAGAGTAAAGCCCCCTCTACACTGTCTCATCAAACACTCCCAGGGCAGGTACAGCATGGGTTTAGATACAAAGTAAAGCTCACTCTACACTGTCCCCATCAAACACTCCCAGGCCAGGTACAGCACAAGGTTAGATACAGAGTAAAGCTCCCTCTACACCGTCCCCATCAAACACCCACAGGCCAAGTACAGCACGGAGTTAGATACAGAGTAAAGCTCCCTCTACACTGTCCCCATCAAACACTTCCAGGACAGTACAGCACAGGGTTAGACACAGAGTAAAGTTCCCTCTACACTGTCCCCATCAAACACTTCTATTGCACGATCAATTAAACTCGAAGACGAGGTTGTATCATAACTGAAGGCTTTAATAGACTAGATCTGTTCCCCAGCAGCTTCGGTACAGAATGAGGGCTGCTGGGACGGCACCTGTTCTTATACCCCGCCTATCAGGGCGGAGCCACATACCAAACAGCCAATGGTAAGCTGCTAGGCTTACCCAATGGTCTATAGCCTCTCGGGTACTGCAATACTACCACAACTTCCATGACAGATACAGCACGGGGTTAGATACAGAGTAAAGCTCCCTCTACACAGTCCCCATCAAACACTCCCAGAGCAGGTAAAGCAGAGATTAGCGAAAGAGTAAAGCTTTGTCTACACTCGTATTACTTTGCCGTAGCCTCGGAAGGCCACTTACTGCATCAATGTAAACGTTCAGATCTCTGTACACCAGCCACTTTCGTGCCTTTATCTGAAGCTTCATGAAGTTCCCCACCAACCCATTTCCTCCCCTTCTTTCCTCACTGAGATAGCTGCAATATTAAAGAGAATGACTTTACCCACAATGCCATGATGGAAGGAGATTTTTGTCATTGCGAATTTTCATTCACAAGAACTGGAACTGCAACTAAGATTTGGTAGGGTGAGCAGGCATTTGCCATTTCAGTGTGGTCTGCATTCAAACCCAGCTCCCATAAGCGAGGAGAGAAAATGCTAACTCACTCTGCCACCCAGTCTCCTGAGTTTGAACCTATCTGACCTATGCTACAACAGTAACATTAGTGTCTCATTACATTATACCATATCTGTCAGACAATCTATTGTGCTGCCTTACTAGTAAGTAACCAAATATAAATATTGGCCTGCACACTGACACGCGACACATCAGTGGTGACAGTACCTGCAGACACAGCAAGGAGGAAGGACAACTTGAACTCAGGTACTGATGTGACCCACTTCAGTGTAATTTATTTTTTTAAATTTATTTTTTTATTATAAATTTAGAGTACCCAATTCATTTTTTCCAATTAAGGGGCAATTTAGCGTGTTCAATCCACCTAGCCTGCACAATCCACCTAGCCTGCACATCTTTGGGTTGTGGGGGCAAAACCCACGTAGACACGGGGAGAATGTGCAAACTCCATACGGACAGTGACCCAGAGCCGGGATCGAACCTGGGACCTCGGTGCCGTGAGGCAGCAGTGCTATCCACTGCGCCACCATGCTGCTCACTTCAGTGTAATTTCTGACAAATGACCTGTCCTTTGACCTCCCGTCACGGAGTCAGAAGGAAATGCACCACTTTGACCACTCAGCATTCTTTTTTAACTTGGAAGCAGGTCCAGAATGCAAACCCTTGAGCACAGAAAGAAGGAGCAGGAGAAGGCCTCATCCATTAGGATTGGAGAGGCGAGGTTAGACTCAAGAGTCTTCGTGCCGTGTGTGGGAGATGCCAATAAGGCCTGTTGTCACAACAATTGAAAAATCGGTCTCTTGAAAAGCTCAGGTTACCTCGGCATGACTACACAGGGTCTAAATTCCAATAACCAATGGCGGTCTTCATTCATTTTCTCAAGTCAACTGATCACAGCCAAGGCAGCAGTTGGAATGCTACAATTGGCTTCAGAGGCATGGGCCAGGGAGGGGGAAATATAAACCAAGATTCCTGCTGCTGATCACAATGCGTCCCACATGAGAGACTGATAGTGAAGGTAAGAGCCCATGGGATCCAAGGATAAGTTGGCAAATTGGATCCAGAATTGGCTGAGTGGCAGGAAAGAGGATGATGGTCGAACGGTGTTTTTCTGACTGGAAGCCTGTGTCCAGTGGGGTCCCACAGGGATCAGTGTTGGGGCCCTTGCTGTTTGTGTTTCATATAAATGATTTAGATATGAATGTTGGGGTGGCAAGTGGCGCAATGGTTAGCACTGGGACTAGGGCACTGAGGACCCGGGTTCGAATCCCGGCCCTGGGTCACTGTCCGTGTGGAGTTTGCACATTCTCCCCGTGTCTGCGTGGGTTTCACCCCCACAGGGTAGGTGGATTGGCCACGATAAATTGCCCCTTAATTGGAAAGAAAATAATTGGGTTCTCTAAATTTATTTTAAAAAATGATATGAATGTAGGAGGCTTGATCAGTAAGTTCGCGGATGATACGGAAATTGGTGGGGTGGTAAATAGTGAGGCGGATAGCCTTCAATTACAGGAGGATATAGACAGGCTGATCAGTGGTAAATGGAATTCAATCCGGATAAGTGTGAGGTAATGCATTTGGGCAGGACAAACAAGGCAATACATGATAAACGGCAGGACCCTGGGAAGCACCGAGGATCAGAGGGACCTTGGTGTGGATGTACACCCGTCCCTTAAGGTAGCAGAGTAGGCGGATACAGTGGTTAAGAAGGCATATGGTATACCTGTCTTTATTAGCCGAGGCATAGATTTTAAGAATAGGGAGGTTATGCTGGAACTGCATAAAACATTGGTTAGGCCACAGCTAGAGTATTGTGTGCAGTTCTGGAATCCACATTATAGGAGGGGTGTAATAGCACTGGAAAGGGTGCAGAGGAGATTTACCAGGATGTTGCCTGGGATGGAGAGTTTTAGTTATTTTAAAAATAAATAAATTTAGAGTACCCAATTCATTTTTTCCAATTAAGGGGCAATGTAGCGTGGCCAATCCACCTACCCTGCACATCTTTGGGTTGTGGGGGTGAAACCCACGCAAGCACGGGGAGAATGTGCAAACTCCACACGGACAGTGACCCAGAGCCGGGATCGAACCTCGGACCCTTGGCGCCGTGAGGCAGCAGTGCTAGCCACTGCGCCACCGGGCTGCCCTTGAGAGCTTTAGTTATGAAGAGAGATTGGATAGACTGGGGTTGTTTTCCTTGGAGTAGAGGAGACTGAGGGGGGATATGATTGAGATGGATAAAATTATGAGGGGCATAGATAGAGTAGACAGGAAGAAACTGTTCTCCTTTGTGAAGGCGTCAATGAGCAGGGGGCAGAGATTTAAGGTAAGGGACAGGAGGTTTAGAGGGGATGTGAGGAAAAACCTTTTTACCCAGAGGGTGCTGAGAGTTTGGAACTCGCTGCCTGAAAGGATGGTGGAGGCAGAGACCCTCATAACATTTTAAAAGTATTTTGATGTGCACTTGCGATCCCAGGGTATATTCAACTGGGGGAAACCTCGCACTTGTTAAAAATCCAAGATGGCGCCCGAGCGAGGCGACTTCTTGCAAGCTGTGCCCAGCATACCTTATCTCCAATGCTATCTTTTACTCTCGTTCTATGCTTCTAAAACTTCATTCTAACTGTTATGACTGTAACATTATATTCTGCAGTCTCTCCTTTCTTCCCTATGTACAGTATGCGTTGTCTGTACAGCAGGCAAGAAACAACACTTTACACTGTATACTAATACATGTGACAATAATAAATCAAATCAAATCAAAGCAAAGCACTTGAGCCTGATTGTGTTTTCAATTGATGTCTGCATCCATGTGCACTTCCCAGCAGAGGTCATTGGACTGTCATAGAATCATACAGCACAGTAAAGGCCCTTCGGCCCATCGCGTCTGCATCGGTCAAACACAACCATTCTAATCCCATTTTCCAGAATTTGGCCCATAGCCTTGTCTGCCTTGGGAGATGGTGCCTGGCAACCAGCAAGGAGTCAGCAGCGTTAGGAGAGGAGGGGAGGAAATTGAGGCAAGATTGAAAGGGAATACATAAAATTTGCGAATGAGCGTTTTAGTAGTGGTTGCCAACTTCCCAGGACTTCCTATTAGTTAACAAAAGACATTCCCTGGGAAGTTGAAAAATGAAATGAGCCTTCGGTGCTTAAAGCAGAGTTCGCCTGTTAAAGGAGCATCTTCTGCATGGGTTTGATTCATAAACCAACAGAAGAATCTCGGCATTGCCTGTCTCAATTCCAGTCATTCCCAAGTGTCCCCTGGCCCCAAGCTACACCGGGCAGGTCCAGATAGGCAGCACCTTAACTGTGGTTTGAGATAAAGATAGTGTGTTATTCAGCACTCCATATCACAATGAATGTAGCAACATACCTGCATTCCAAATGGGAATGGGAAAGCTACTTCTTCTTCCCCCCCCCCAGTATATTTTGCTGAAGAGTCAAGGTAGAAACTGTACAAAACAATGAGCTGGATTCTCCATTCTCCCAGCTGCGTGCCCCTCGGCCGCGCACCATTCACTGGCGGTGGGATTCTATCTCCCCACCACTTGTCAATGAGATTTCCCATTGTAACCACCCCACACCTTTGGGAAACCAGGGGCGCGCTGCCAGCGGGAAAAGTGAACCACAAAGAGCGGAGAATTCCAGCCAAAACTTCTATCAAAAAGATTTTATGAAGCTCAATGCATTTGTGTAGCACCTTATTGCATCGTCAGGGTGTTTCCAAGTGCTTCACAGCTAATGAATTACTTTCTGAACAAAACTTCCGGTGGCGGCCATGGAGGAGTAGGTCGCTCATTTGATAGCTCCCGCCTGTAATGGACTTTTGGACCTTTTTCCCCCGGTTGTTTCCGGGTTTTATGGGATAAATCGGTGAAGAGTGAGACATGAGGAGAAATCCCCCTCCGGTGTATGGAGAATTGGACCAGAAGAGGCCGTGTGAGAAGACAAAGTCCTATAAGGAAGACGCAAGCAGAGCTGGTAACACGGGACAGCATGGCGGGGCAGCAGGGCCGTGGGGAGACGGCACAGTGGTCAACGGAGCAGCTGGTGAAGTTTTTCGAGGATTGCTTCGACAAGCTGAACAAGCTGGACCCGATTAAGGCTTTGATTGATCAAGTGATTCAGAATCAGGAAACCCACGGGAGAGCGATCCAGGAGGTGGAACAAAAGTTGTCCGAGCACGAGGAGTACATAACCGCGCTGGAAAACAAGGTGGGGATGATGAACGACCGCCAGAAAAGTATGCAGGAGAAGCTGGAGGACCTGGAGAATAGGAGAATTGGGGGATGGGCTTCTAATTTGGTTCTGCTCTTTGGGTGATTATCTTTCTTAAAGTGACTGATTCTTCACTGGGTTTTTTTCTGATGTTTGTTTACTGGGGAATGTGATGCTTTTAAAATGTTTGTCCATGTGGGGGGGGAGAGGGGAGAAAACAATAGGGAGACAGACTGCTTGGTGCCAGAGGTGGGCGCTATCAAGTTAGCATGGGTCAGCTGACTCTCGGAAGCGCAGTGGGGGGTGAGCAGGTTTTAAGCTGGAACTTGACTTGGGGGGGTTGGGTTTCTAGTGTTGGTGCTGGGGGGGGGGGGGAGCTGCTTTGCTGACAGGGGAAGAACTGTTACTAGGGGGCAAACGGCGACAGCCTGAGTGGGGACTCGAGGAAGCGGAGGGCGCGAGCTCGAGGCTGGCCTAAAAAGGGTGATGGCTAGTCGGCAGGGAGGGGGGGTTGTTGGAAGGCCCCCGTCCAGGCTGATGACATGGAACATTAGAGGACTGAATGGGCCGGTCAAGAGGGCTCGCGTGTTTGTGCATTTGAGGGGGCTGAAGGCGGACGTGGCAATGCTACAAGAGACACACCTAAAGGTTACAGGCCAGACAAGATTGAGAAAGGGGTGGGTCAGCCAAGTGTTCCACTCAGGACTGGACTCAAAGACCAGGGGGGTAGCGATCTTGATCAGCAAATGAGTGGCATTCGAGGCAGGGAGAATCGTGTCAGACACGGGGGGGTAGGTACATAATGGTGAGTGGGAAGCTAGAGGGGGTGCGAGTGGTACTTGTGAACATATATGCTCCGAATTAGGACGACATGGAATTTATGAGGCGGGTGTTAGGTGAGACCCCAGACATAGAGTCACAACCTGATCATGGGAGGGGACTTCAATACAGTCATTGATCGGAATTGGACCGGTCAAAATCCAGGACAGGGAGGAGGCCAGCTGCGCAAAGGAATTGAAGGGTTTTATGGAACAGGTGGGGGGAGTAGACCCATGGAGGTTTGCACGGCCAAGGGCGAAGGAGTTTTCCTTTTTTTCACATGTCCACAAGGTATACTCTCGCATCGACTTTTTTGTTCTGAGCAGGGCGCTAATACCGAAGGTGGTGGACACGGAGTACTCAGCAATCGCAGTGTCGGATCATGCCCCGCACTGGATGGATCTACGGGTTAGTGTGGAGAGAGGGCAACGCCTGCTGTGGGGACTGGATGTGGGGTTGCTAGTAGACAAAGCGATCTGTGGGCGGGTTAACAAGTCCATCCAGAACTACCTGGAAACAAATGATACGGGGGAGGTCTCTGCAGCGACGGTCTGGGAAGCTCTGAAGGCAGTAGTCAGAGGGGAATTAATCTCAGTACAAGCCCACAGAGAAAAGGTGGAACGGGCTGAGAGGGATAGATTAGTGGAGGAGATACTCCAGGTGACAGGAGATACTCGGAGGCTACTGAGGGAGCGGCGGAGGCTACAGGCGGAGTTTGGGCTGTTGACCACAGGGAAAGCGGTGGATCAGCTGAGGAAGGCAGGGGGGGGGCGATCTATGAGTACGGGGAAAAGGCAAGCAGAATGTTGGCGCACCAGCTCAGGAAAAGAGAGGCGGCCAGGGAGATAGGTAAAGTAAAGAGCAGAGACGGTAATACTGTCCTGGACACAGTGGGGGTGAATGAGGTGTTTAAGGACTTCTATAGTAAATTATATGAGTCGGAACCCCCGGCTGGGGTGGAGGGGATGAGGCAGTTTTTGGATCAGTTGAGGTTCCAGAGAGTGGAGGAGGACCTGGTGGAAGGGCTGGGAGCCCCAATTGAGATTGAGGAAATAATCAAGGGGCTGGAAGGCATGCAGTCGGACAAGGCCCCGGGGCCTGACGGCTACCCGGTGGAATTCTACAAGAAGTTTTCAGAGATATTGAGCCCACTGCTGATGAGGGCATTTAACGAAGCAAGATAGAAGGGAGTCCTCCCCCCAACAATGTTGCAGGCCTCGATTTAGAACATAGAACATAGAACAATACAGCGCAGTACAGGCCCTTCGGCCCACGATGTTGCACCGAAACAAAAGCCATCCAACCTACACTATGCCATTATCATCCATATGTTTATCCAATAAACTTTTAAATGCCCTCAATGTTGGCGAGTTCACCACTGTAGCAGGTAGGGCATTCCACGGCCTCACTACTCTTTGCGTAAAGAACCTACCTCTGACCTCTGTCCTATATCTATTACCCCTCAGTTTAAAGTTATGTCCCCTCGTGCCAGCCATATCCATCCGCGGGAGAAGGCTCTCACTGTCCACCCTATCCAACCCCCTGATCATTTTGTATGCCTCTATTAAGTCTCCTCTTAACCTTCTTCTCTCCAACGAAAACAACCTCAAGTCCATCAGCCTTTCCTCATAAGATTTTCCCTCCATACCAGGCAACACCCTGGTAAATCTCCTCTGCACCCGCTCCAAAGCCTCCACGTCCTTCCTATAATGCGGTGACCAGAACTGTACGCAATACTCCAAATGCGGCCGTACCAGAGTTCTGTACAGCTGCAACATGACCTCCCGACTCCGGAACTCAATCCCTCTACCAATAAAGGCCAACACTCCATAGGCCTTCTTCACAACCCCATCAACCTGGGTGGCAACTTTCAGGGATCTATGTACATGGACACCTAGATCCCTCTGCTCATCCACACTTTCAAGAACTTTACCATTAGCCAAATATTCCGCATTCCTGTTATTCCTTCCAAAGTGAATCACCTCACACTTCTCTACATTAAACTCCATTTGCCACCTCTCGGCCCAGCTCTGCAGCTTATCTATATCCCTCTGTAATCTGCTACATCCTTCCACACTATCGACAACACCACCGACTTTAGTATCGTCTGCAAATTTACTCACCCACCCTTCTGCGCCTTCCTCTCGGTCATTGATAAAAATGACAAACAGCAACGGCCCCAGAACAGATCCTTGTGGTACTCCACTTGTGACTGTACTCCATTCTGAACATTTCCCATCAACCACCACCCTCTGTCTTCTTTCAGCTAGCCAATTTCTGATCCACATCTCTAAATCACCCTCAATCCCCAGCCTCCGTATTTTTTGCAATAGCCTACCGTGGGGAACCTTATCAAACGCTTTGCTGAAATCCATATACACCACATCAACTGCTCTACCCTCGTCTACCTGTTCAGTCACCTTCTCAAAGAACTCAATAAGGTTTGTGAGGCATGACCTACCCTTCACAAAGCCATGCTGACTATCCCTGATCATATTATTCCTATCTAGATGATTATAAATCTTGTCTCTTATAATCCCCTCCAAGACTTTACCCACTACAGACGTGAGGCTCACCGGCCTATAGTTGCCGGGGTTGTCTCTGCTCCCCTTTTTGAACAAAGGGACCACATTTGCTGTCCTCCAGTCCTCTGGCACTATTCCTGTAGCCAATGATGACATAAAAATCAAAGCCAAAGGTCCAGCAATCTCTTCCCTGGCCTCCCATAGAATCCTAGGATAA
The DNA here is from genome assembly GCF_047496885.1 of Scyliorhinus torazame. NCBI lineage: Eukaryota > Metazoa > Chordata > Chondrichthyes > Carcharhiniformes > Scyliorhinidae > Scyliorhinus > Scyliorhinus torazame. Next base: position 27,553,489 of record NC_092738.1, read on the forward strand.
ATCCCATCAGGTCCCGGGGACTTATCTATTTTCAGCCTGTCCAGAATTGCCAACACCTCTTCCCTACGTACCTCAATGCCATCTATTCTATTAGCCTGGGGCTCAGCATTCTCCTCCACAACATTATCTTTTTCCTGAGTGAATACTGACGAAAAATATTCATTTAGTATCTCGCCTATCTCTTCAGACTCCACACACAATTTCCCATCCCTGTCCTTGACTGGTCCTACTCTTTCCCTAGTCATTCGCTTATTCCTGACATACCTATAGAAAGCTTTTGGGTTTTCCTTGATCCTTCCTGCCAAATACTTCTCATGTCCCCTCCTTGCTCGTCTTAGCTCTCTCTTTAGATCCTTCCTCGCTACCTTGTAACTATCCATCGCCCCAACCGAAACTTCACACTTCATCTTCACATAGGCCTCCTTCTTCCTCTTAACAAGAGATTCCACTTCCTTGGTAAACCACGGTTCCCTCGCTCGACGCCTTCCTCCCTGTCTGACCGGTACATACTTATCAAGAACACGCAGTAGCTGATCCTTGAACAAGCCCCACTTATCCAGTGTGCCCAACACTTGCAGCCTACTTCTCCACCTTATCCCCCCCAAGTCACGTCTAATGGCATCATAATTGCCCTTCCCCCAGCTATAACTCTTGCCCTGCGGTGTATACTTATCCCTTTCCATCATTAACGTAAACGTCACCGAATTGTGGTCACTGTCCCCAAAGTGCTCTCCTACCTCCAAATCCAACACCTGGCCTGGTTCATTACCCAAAACCAAATCCAACGTGGCCTCGCCTCTTGTTGGCCTGTCAACATATTGTTTCAGGAAACCCTCCTGCACACACTGTACAAAAAACGACCCATCTATTGTACTCGAACTATATCTTTTCCAGTCAATATTTGGAAAGTTAAAATCTCCCATAATAACTACCCTGTTACTTTCGCTCATATCCAGAATCATCTTCGCCATCCTTTCCTCTACATCCCTAGAACTATTAGGAGGCCTATAAAAAACTCCCAACAGGGTGACCTCTCCTTTCCTGTTTCTAACTTCAGCCCATACTACCTCGGCAGAAGAGTCCCCATCTAGCATCCTCTCCGCCACCGTAATACTGCTCTTGACTAGCAGCGCCACACCTCCCCCTCTTTTGCCTCCTTCTCTGAGCTTACTAAAACACCTAAACCCCGGAACCTGCAACATCCATTCCTGTCCCTGCTCTATCCATGTCTCCGAAATGGCCACAACATCGAAGTCCCAGGTACCAACCCACGCTGCCAGTTCCCCTACCTTGTTTCGTATACTCCTGGCATTGAAGTAGACACACTTCAAACCACCTACCTGAACACTGGCCCCCTCCTGCGATGTCAAATCTGTGCTCCTGACCTCTATACTCTCATTCTCCCTTACCCTAAAACTACAATCCAGGTTCCCATGCCCCTGCTGCATTAGTTTAAACCCCCCCAAAAACAGGATTTCATTGATCCTGAAACGGGAGAAGGATCCGGAGCAATGTGGGTCATACAGGCCGATTTCTCGACTGAATGTGGATGCCAAACTGCTGGCTAAGATACTGGCCAAAAGGATAGAGGACTGTGTCCCGGGGGTGATAGGGGAAGACCTGGCGGGATTTGTAAAGGGCAGGCAGCTCAAGGTCAATGTTCGAAGGCTTCTAAATGTTATTATGATGCCCTCAGAAGGAGAGGAGGTGGAGGTGGTGGTAGCGATGGATGCGGAGAAGGCTTTTGATCGGGTGGAGTGGAACTACTTGTGGGAGGCGCTGGGAAGGTTTGGGTTTGGTGAGGGCTTTATTGACTGGGTGCGGTTGCTCTATCAGGCACCAGTAGCGAGTGTGCGTACGAACCAGCCGAGGTCGGGGTACTTTAAACTACACCGAGGGACGGGGCAAGGGTGCTCCCTCTCCCCGTTACGGTTTGCTCTGGCCATAGAGCCATTGGCCATGGCGTTAAGAGCCTCTAGGAACTGGAAAGGGCTGGTTCGGGGGGGGGGGGTTAATTTCACATTTTCAACATCTGCAGTATTTTTGTACTTGCAATGAATTAACCTGCATTGTAATGGTGCACACTGCAATGGTTAGAGCAGGCAGAGAGGCAGACTGGAACATCATGGCTTTTCCAAATACAAGGAAGAGAGTCCCATAAAAATGATTTTGCAGAGTAGAATGGATTTTCTTTCTAATTGATTTTAAACTCTAGGCGTTAAAGAGTGACTGATGATCATTCAGCCAAGTTTCCATAAATCACAGGTAGACCAGTCCATGAATTGTGAAGAATTCAAGTAAATAGATAGCCACCTCACTTTCCAACATGGTTTCCAATGGCTTCTCTCCACGCCCAAGTTGCATCAGGGCAATAACTGCCAATACTGTGGATCTACACAGTATTATGTAAGGGCAGCACGGTAGCACAGTGGCGAGCACTGTGGCTTCACAGCGTCAGGGTCCCAGGTTTGGTTCCCCGCTGGGTCACTGTCTGTGCAGAGTCTGCACGTTCTCCCTGGGTTTCCTCCGGGGGCTCCGGTTTCCTCCCACAGTCCAAAGATGTGCAGGTTAGGGTGGATTGGCCATGTTAAATTGCCCTTAGTGTCCAAAAAGATTTGGAGGGGTTATTGGGTTACGGGGATAGGTTGGAAGTGAGGGCTTAAGTGGGTTGGTGCAGACTCGATGGGCTGAATGGCCTCCTTCTGCACTGTAGGAGTTTTCTATAGGCCCCCCAATAGTAGCAGAGATGTGGAGGAACAGATTGGGAAACAGATTTTGGAAAGGTGCAGAAGTCATAGGGTAGTAGTCATGGGCGACTTTAACTTCCCAAATATTGAGTGGAAACTCTTTAGATCAAATAGTTTGGATGGGGTGGTGTTTGTGCAGTGTGTCCAGGAAGCTTTTCTAACACAGTATGTAGATTGTCCGACCAGAGGAGGGGCAATATTGGATTTAGTACTGGGTAATGAACCAGGGCAAGTGATAGATTTGTTAGTGGGGGAGCATTTTGGAGATAGTGACCACAATTCTGTGACTTTCACTTTAGTAATGGAGAGGGATGGGTACGTGCAACAGGGCAAGGTTTACAATTGGGGGAAGGGTAAATACGATGTTGTCAGACAAGAATTGAAGTGCATAAGTTGGGAACATAGGCTGGCAGGGAAGGACACAAGTGAAATGTGGAACTTGTTCAAGGAACAGGTGCTACGTGTCCTTGATATGTATGTCCCTGTCAGGCAGGGAAGAGATGGTCGAGTGAGGGAACCATGGTTGACAAGAGAGGTTGAATGTCTTGTTAAGAGGAAAAAGGAGACTTATGTAAGGCTGAAGAAACAAGGTTCAGACAGGGCATTGGAGGGATACAAGATTGCCAGGAGGGAACTGAAGAAAGGGATTAGGAGAGCTAAGAGAGGGCATGAACAATCTTTGGCGGGTAGGATCAAGGAAAACCCCAAGGCCTTTTACACATATGTGAGAAATATGAGAATGACGAGAGCGAGGGTAGGTCCGATCAAGGATAGTAGCGGGAGATTGTGTATTGAGTCTGAAGAGATAGGAGAGGTCTTGAATGAGTACTTTTCTTCTGTATTTACAAATGAGAGGGGCGATATTGTTGGAGAGGACAGTATGAAACAGATTGGTAAGCTCAAGGAAATACTTGTTAGGAAGGAAGATGTGTTGGGCATTTTGAAAAACTTGAGGATAGACAAGTCCCCCGGGCCTGACGGGATATATCCAAGGATTCTATGGGAAGCAAGAGATGAAATTGCAGAGCCGTTGGCAATTATCTTTTCGTCCTCACTGTCAACAGGGGTGGTACCAGGGGATTGGAGAGTGGCGAATGTCGTGCCCCTGTTCAAAAAAGGAACTAGGGATAACCCTGGGAATTACAGGCCAGTTAGTCTTACTTCGGTGGTAGGCAAAGTAATGGAAAGGGTACTGAAGGATAGGATTTCTGAGCATCTGGAAAGACACTGCTTGATTAGGGATAGTCAGCACGGATTTGTGAGGGGTAGGTCTTGCCTTACAAATCTTATTGAATTCTTTGAGAAGGTGACCAAGCATGCGGATGAAGGTAAAGCAGTGGATGTAGTGTACATGGATTTTAGTAAGGCATTTGATAAAGTTCCCCATGGTAGGCTTCTGCACAAAGTAAGGAGGCATGGGATAGTGGGAAATTTGGCCAGTTGGATAACGAACTGGCTAACCGATAGAAGTCAGAGAGTGGTGGTGGATGGCAAATATTCAGCCTGGATCCCCGTTACCAGTGGTGTACCGCAGGGATCAGTTCTGGGTCCTCTGCTGTTTGTGATTTTCATTAATGACTTGGATGAGGGAGTTGAAGGGTGGGTCAGTAAATTTGCAGACGATACGAAGATTGGTGGAGTTGTGGATAGTAAGGAGGGCTGTTGTCGGCTGCAAAGAGACATAGATAGGATGCAGAGCTGGGCTGAGAAGTGGCAGATGGAGTTTAACCCTGAAATGTGTGAGGTTGTCCATTTTGGAAGGACAAATATGAATGCGGAATACAGGGTTAACGGTAGAGTTCTTGGCATTGTGGAGGAGCAGAGAGACCTTGGGGTCTATGTTCATACATCTTTGAAAGTTGCCACTCCAGTGGATAGAGCTGTGAAGAAGGCCTATGGTGTGCTCGCGTTCATTAACAGAGGGATTGAATTTAAGAGCCGTGAGGTGATGATGCAGCTGTACAAAACTTTGGTAAGGCCACATTTGGAGTACTGTGTACAGTTCTGGTCGCCTCATTTTAGGAAGGATGTGGAAGCTCTGGAAAAGGTGCAAAGAAGATTTACCAGGATGTTGCCTGGAATGGAGAGTAGGTCTTACGAGGAAAGGTTGAGGGTGCTAGGCCTTTTCTCATTAGAGCGGAGAAGGATGAGGGGTGACTTGATAGAGGTTTATAAGATGATCAGGGGAATAGATAGAGTAGACAGTCAGAGACTTTTTCCCCAGGTGGAACACACCATTACAAGGGGACATAAATTTAAGGTGAAAGGTGGAAGATATAGGATGGATATCAGAGGTAGGTTCTTTACCCAGAGAGTAGTGGGGGCATGGAATGCACTGCCTGTGGAAGTAGTTGAGTCGGAAACATTAGGGACCTTCAAGCAGCTGTTGGATAGGTACATGGATTACGGGAAAATGATATAGTGTAGATTTATTTGTTCTTAAGGGCAGCACGGTAGCATTGTGGATAGCACAATTGCTTCACAGATCCATGGTCCCAGGTTCGATTCCGGCTTGGGTCATTGTCTGTGCGGAGTCTGCACGTCCTCCCCGTGTCTGCGTGGGTTTCCTCCGGGTGCTCCGGTTTCCTCCCACAGTCCAAAGATGTGCGGGTTAGGTGAATTGGCCAATGATAAATTGCCCTTAATGTCCAAATTGCCCTTGGTGTTGGGTGGAGGTGTTGAGTTTGGGTAGGGTGCTCTTTCCAAGAGCTGGTGCAGACTCAAAGGGCCGAATGGCCTCCTTCTGCACTGTAAATTCAATGATAATCTATGATTAATCTAGGACAAAGGTTTGGCACAACATCGTGGGCCGAAGGGCCTGTTCTGTGCTGTATTTTCTATGTTCTATGTTCTATGTATGTTCTATGTACATGAAGCTGTATAGTCCCTGATAAACATTTTGGATTTGTAGGGGCCGCACTGCATTTACAATAGTGACTACATTTCTAAATTACTTAATTGGCTACAAAATGCTTCGGGACGTCCTGAGATCATGCAGTGCAAATCTTTCTAGAGAGAGGAGAAGGCTTTTGGACATGATGTTAAATCGATAGGGCAGCACGTTGGCGCAGTGGTTAGCACTGCTGCTTCACGGCGCCGAGGTCCCAGGTTCGATCCTGGCCCTGGGTCACTGTCCGAGGGGAGTTTGCACATTCTCCCCGTGTTTGCGTGGATTTCGCCCCCACAAGCCAAAGATGTGCAGGTTAGGTGGATTGGCCGCGCTAAATTGCCCCTTAATTGGGTACTAAATTTTTTATTTTTTTTAAATGATGTTAAATCGAGGGCCCATCTGATCACTTGGATAGATGTTAATAATCCCATGGCACTATTTCAAAGAAGAACATGGGAGCTCCCCCTAGTGTCCTGCCCAACATTCCACCCTTAACCGACATCACCAGATTATCTGGTCATTATCACACTGCTGTGTGTGGGATCTTGCTGTGTGCAAGTTGGCTGTCATGTTTCCTGCAACCATGGAGCAGGTGCGATTCGATCTCCATTGCCAAAGAGCCTGCTACCAATCAGCGTCTGGGCTGACGTATTAAAAGTGGCCACACAGACCCCAGGATCTGCAGAGTCAGGAAAAAACCCCGAGTCAGCAGCAGCCGCCCATTCTGGATTAACACAGCTATGTCCCTGTGCATTCTGAGTGGAGATTGACAGCTGCACAGAAGCCGGTTTTGGATGGACTACCTCCACGCTGTGCATATCAGCTTCACACAGGCTGACCTTGAAGTACTTTCATCTCAGCTGCTATGATGTCAAGTTTAAAAATAGGGAACTTTTGCTTGGACAAAATAAGTACATTTTAAAAAGCCACGTAATCAGATCCCGCTCTACTGCTCCCCCCTCCTCCAACCATGTCCTCTTCTTTTCTCCTGACTGGGCCTTCCATCTCGGTGTTCATCAGCATTCATTTTAACAGACGGGATGTGCGATTGTGGACTGGTCAGCAAAGCAGGTCACCCTGGGCACCAAGTGTTCCTGGGCCCGTGTGACCATCTTAAACATGTGAGGCGAGATAGTGATGCTGGCAGGAGTCGCTGGCAAGGCTGGGGGGGGGCATACTGGCGATGTCATTGGAGAGGCCCAGGCTGACGCTCTGCGGACACGGCAGCTGGTGGAATTTAAATTCAATTAATACATTTGGAATATAAAGCTAGTCTCAGTGCAACAATCATCGATTGTTGTAAAAACCCATCAGGTTCACTTTAGGGAAGGAAATCTGCCGTCCTTACCTGGTCTGGCCTACATGCGACTCCAGACCCACAGCAATGTGGTTGATTGTTAACTGCCCTGGAAATAGTCCAGCAAGCCACTCAGTTCAAGGGCAATTAGGGATGGGCAACAATGTTGGCCTCGACAGCAATGCCCACATGTCACGGAGGAATAAAGGGAAAACAAACTGGAGTGTGAAAGATATCACATGAACTCACGGGATGGTCTCATACAAATGTACTTTCCAACTGGGTCACTGCAAGGAGCACAAATGATGGATAATTCTTTCCTCGCTGGAGTCTGGGGGCTGTGAGCCGAATGGCTCAACTTTACTGCAACTGATGTGGAACAGGTGAGCTTCTGAGTGGCACACTATCATAATAATCTTTATTATTGTCACAAGTAGGCTGACGTTAACACTGCAAAGAAGTTACTGTGAAAAGCCCCTAGTCGCCACATTCCGGCGCCTGTTCGGGTACACTGAGGGAGAATTCAGGATGTCCAAAGTACGTAACAGCACGTCTTTCGGGACTGTGGGAGGAAACCGGAGCACCCGGAGGAAACCCACGCAGACACGGGGAGAACGTGCAGACTCCACACAGACAGTGACCCAGCAGGGAATCGAACCTGGGACCCTGGAGCTGTGAAGCGACAGTGCTAACCACTGTGCTACCGTGCCGCCCTACAATTTAGTACTACAGTTTAGTACGATGTTATGCGGTGTTTTTTTTTTACTCACTGGTCCATCAGTGGAGTTCAAATCAGTAACATTTGAACTGGATTTGGGAATTAATGTAATTCATTAGGAAGCTCCCCTGAGGTAATAGTCTGTGAATGCACTGCACACAGTGGACAATTGAGCCATGCAAACAAGCAAAGTTCCATACGCTCACTTCCTAGTTGGCACTGGATTAGTTTATTTCAGCTGGGGCGGTGGTGGTGTTTCAAATGTCTCCCATCTAGGAGGAGGGGAAAGTCAGAAAATGGTTTGGGTCCTTTCTCCTGGTTGCAATCAGGAATGTAAATGTATGGATGTCTGTTGAAGGCACAACTGGGCCCCGTTGTAATCCACCCCCGTGGTAAATTGCTTGTTGGTATACTTAGTCTAAGATTCTACTAACCCAACAAGTAAAGAATAAGAGGTCATTCAACCCGCTGTGTTTATCCAGCTAGTACCCAAACTCATCCAATCTAACATCCAACTCTAGTCTGATCATCCCTGCCCTTAGCAGATAAACCATTCTGAACGTTATTCACTGTTTCAGGAAAGGTATTTCTTTACCAATAATATATTTTACACTTATTAAATTTATGAGTTAACCTCAACATTCAGAGATTCATAGAATCGCTGCAGGGCAGAAGGAGCCCATTTGGCCCATCTAGTCTGCACCGGCCTTTGGAAAGAGCACCCTACTTAAGCCCATGCCTCCACCCTATCCCCGTAATCCATTAACCCTATGGACACGAAGGTGGAGCCCCTGGCGAAGGCGGAAGGAAAAGAGTGCCCCCACGGCACAGGCCTGCCCGCGGATCGGTGGGCCCCGATCGCGGGCCAGGCCACCGTGGGGGCACCCCCCGGGGCCAGATCGCCCCGCGCCCCCCCCCCCCCCCCAGGACCCCGGAGCCCGCCCGCACCGCCTTGTCCCGCCGGTAAGGTAGGTGGTTTAATCTACGCTGGCGGGACAGGCATTTTAGCAGCGGGACTTCGGCCCATCTGGGCCGGAGAATCGTGGGGGGGGGGGGCCCAACCGGCGCGGCGCGATTCCCGCCCCCGCCGAATATCCGGTGCCAGAGAATTCGGCAACCGGCGGGGGCGGGATTCACGCCAGCCCACCAGCGATTGTCCGACCAGGCGTGGGGTCGGAGAATCTCGCCTTTGTTTTATCCTCTCCTACGCAGGCACATCCCTTTGGAAGTGCAGTGACCAATTGCACACGGTATTCAAATCCCTTCTCTATTCTCTCAGCGTCACCTCTGTAGCCTTGTACTCTGCTGTTCTTGTATTCTATTCCAACATTCAATTTGATGTCTTCATTGGATTTCCACTTTATCTTGAGCTGAAGTGATGCTCCCAAAGTCGCTCTGTTCTCATTGTGTTCTCCATTGCCTGATTGTGGTGTTGAACCTTTCCTACAATATCCAGCAGACCTTGATATGAAAACCCATTCACCTGTCCACTTGGATAACAGGTTTGAATCGCTCCATAAAACCTTAACGGAATCCTCTCTCCTCACAGCACCCCCACTTTAGTGTCGTCTGCAAAAAGGAGACTTCTCACAACTGGGTCGAGAACACAAGAGACGACCATTCGGCCCCTCAAGCCTGCTCCACCATTCAATATGATATTGGCTAATCTCAGACCTTAACGCTGCCTTGCCACACTGTCCCTTGGTCCCCGAATGCCCCAAAAAACTTGCCGTGTCCGGTTCATTAATGGATGCAGCAAGCAAAGAGAATCGACGGATCCCCATGGTTCCCTCCCCCGCCCCCGCTCCAGTCAGCCATTAAAGACCACTTGCAAAAATTGCTGAAGTGTCACTGGACTCATAGAACAGCATGAGTCACTGTCCGAAGAGCGAAAACATCACAGCCTGTTCCATGATGAAGCACAAAATCAGTCACATGACTGACTGAAAGCAGGCTCGCTGTGTAATGAGAAATACTCCTCCCACTTTGACTCAATCTAATAAAGAATGTCTGTGCCCTGCGTGTTTATTTGCCAAAATGGTTTAGTTTCTTGTAGAAGGTACAAAAGCCACAAACTCCTCAGAAAGAACCTATTTATAGTCAGTAAGTAGACAGAAAAAAAAATATCCAGTCAAGCCTGGATAGAAATCGATGTATTGCTGCCAAGAAAGAGAGAAGACTCATCAGTTAAGGTTTTTTTAAAAATCGAGAGGAGTGAAGTAAACACCTTGACCTAGAAATTCAGTCATGTAGAGCAGTGTTTTTCAAACTTTTTTTTCCCAGGAATCATCTTTATGCTGCTTTGTTCCAGAGTTAAATTTCTTCTTTGTAGGCAGTTAAGCAGAGGGACTGGAGCGCTGTACAGAGCTAACACTCGCACTGCTCTGGACTCTCCTGATTCAGCTCTCTCCAGCAAATTATGTTGAGTGGGTGGGTGGGTGGAGAAAAAGGGGTGACAAATTGTTTGAATCATGTTTATATTGTGTGTGTTATCGATTGTCTTCGGAATAAAATATATATATTTTTTAAGTGTACATGCCGGGCATGTGACCGGTTCACTGCTGCTGCCTCTGGCTGAAAGACTGCGGCCGTCATTCTCGACTTAATAGTCAGTAGCGGCCGTTGGGCATGTCTCCCGTGATTGGGACCACCGCGGGAACAACGTAACCTGATCGCTCCGCGACCCTCCCGACACCCGCGCTTTGAAAGACTGGTGTGGAGCATGATTGCAGAAGCGGGGATGAATTGGTGCTTGCAGCTCATTATCTTGAACCAAGTGGCAGCCAGCGCTATTCATTCGGGTGGGGCAAGGGAGAGTGATCATGGGAAATCAGCTTCATTTAAAGACAGCCCAAATGTTGCCTGGGATGGAGCATTTTAGCTGTGAAGGACACACAGCTCTCATCCCAATGGCACAGAGTAATACTTGCTTTCCAGAACAGATTAGGCTCCTGTTAGAACCCCTGCATACTCTGGTTAGATGTCTTCAAAAAGCTGTTTCAGGGCAGCACGGTGGCACAGTGGGTTAGCCCTGCTGCCTCACGGCGCCGAGGTCCCAGGTTCGATTCCGGTTCTGGGTCACTGTCAGTGTGGAGTTTGCACATTCTCCCTGTGTTTGTGTGGGTTTCGCCCCCACAACACAATGATGTGCAGGGTAGGTGGATTGGCAATGCTAAATTGCCCCTTAATTGGAAAAAAATGAATTGGGTACTCTAAATTTATTTTTCAACAAGCTGTTTCAATTGGTTTATTGCAGCTTCTCCCTTGTCCTCTGACAAGTCTGCACTGCTTTAAATGCTATTCATCTTTTTCTAACTATTTTAGTATGGGAACAAAAGACCTTACTTGTGGACTCGGCCAGTGTTAGCTGAACCCCCACCCAAACTTTTTCTCGAAATGTCTGAATGCCTTAGCTCCACCCAGCAATGACATAATCTCCCCAAGCTAAAAACCAATTAACTCCCTAGGCTGAAAAAACAAGGACCCTCAGCTCCACCCCTAGTCAAACATCAGTGCATCAGCCCAGACTTTTACTCTGGTCAATTTCACTTCTGGCACCTAAAAGCTTTCTGGTCTTGCAAAACAAGATCATTTTTAAAAACATGACTACTGCAGTCAAACACACTCTAACCCAGGCTTTTAACCCTTAAATTGCCAAATGTTTATAATCCAATATATATCAAATCCTGCACTTGTCACAATGGGCTAGTGGCTCGGAGCATGGAAACCTCCATTAGAGCTTCACGCAGAGCATGGAGACTGTTTTGCCCAACATTGAGCTAATGGGTAGCACCATGAACATGGCACTGGGCGCCCACCATGTTGGAGGCTCTGCCGACAGCTCAGGACAGACTCCATAGCAGCACAGAGGTGGCCATCCAAATGTTGTCCAGCAGGAACAGCAGCAGAAACCTCTTGATAGAAGTCAGAAATCAGTTATGGGGAAGGGGAGGGAAGAATTGGGGATATATATAAGTGGCTGGGGGAGCAGGGAGGCGAGCGGGTGGTGAAGATCAAGGAGAAATGGGAAGCGGAGTTGGGAATGGAGATCAATTGGGGAGTATGGAGTGAGGCACTGCGAAGGGTAAACGGGACTTCCTCTTGTGCCAGGATGAGCCTGATACAGTTTAAGGTGGTGCACAGGGTGCATATGACTCGGGCGAGAATGAGTGGGTTCTTTCAGGGGGTAGCAGATGAGTGTGAGAGGTGTGGGCGGGGGCCAGCGAATCATGCGCACATGTTTTGGGGTTGTGAAAAATTGGGAAGATTCTGGGCGGGAGTGATTGCGGTCTTAGCCAGGATAGTGGAGGAGGGATTGGAGCCGGACCCTTTGGTGGCGATATTTGGGGTTTCAGAGAAGCCGGAGCTCATGGAGAGGAGGAAGGCCGATGTCTTGACCTTCGCCTCTCTGATTGCACGGCGATGAATTTTGCTGGAATGGCGGTCGGCATCGCCACCGGGGGCAGCAGCATGGTTGGGTGACCTGTATGACTTCCTGCGGTTAGAGAAGATAAAGTATGAGTTAAGGGGCTCAGCAGGGGAGTTTGAGAAAAGGTGGGGGATGTTTGTGACCGTGTATGAGGAGCTGGGGGGGTGAAAAAGGAGAAAAATCTGTACAAACTATAGTTGATTGTTGGGAAGAATGTTTCCTGGGGTGTTAATTTGCTGTAACCTACTTTGATACAAGTTTGAATAAAATGCGTTCAAAAAAAAGAGAAATCAGCTATAGGAGTGAGTAAATAGGCCAAAAACGCATCTAAGCAAAAGCCAGTGCAACCACAGGGTCCTGTTGCCTGTAAGCACTGTCAGTTACTAGATAGGTTTATCACGTTGTGAATCAGGAACTGGGCAAACCAATGTCACAAAGGGGTCCGACAACAAGTGTTATTATTTAACTATTTGGACGACCACGTTACATGATTCCAGCTCGTGCCTAGATGCTTTCTCAACAACCCGGTCCGTATTGGCAAGAGGGGCACTTCCATTGTTAAATGTGCACATACATTAGTTGATCAGGTGTCCACTTTACATCTGCCAAACAGGTGTCAGTAGATTTCTGTGCCCTTGTGTGTTTAGTGCAGTCTTGATGGACATTTGCATTCATACTTCCTTCAGTTTGTCACCAATCTTAAGGAAAAGTGAGATCGGGAGTCGTTCAATCCACACGGAACTGTAGAAATTGGCAAAGTAGCAGCCTCTGTTATATCGTTAGAAATGTTAATTGGTTGGAAATGTTTGACTGCAGCTAAATGAATTCATTAAATATGGAGGGAGTGCAAAGAGGGGAGGAGTTAGTTATTTTGGAGTTTTATGCAACCTCCTTTTCACCCCCACCACCCCTCAAGACAATGACTTGCTGGGATAGGGTTTCACATGTGTTGGTAAACCCCTGATATCTAACCCCTTCCTTAAGTAACCAACCCGGTCTAGTCTACACGTGACTCCAGACCCACACAGCGATGCGGCTGGCTCTTAACTGCCCTCTGAAATGGTCGAGCAATGAAATGAAATGAAATGAAAATCGCTTGTCACAAGTAGGCTTCAATGAAGTTACTGTGAAAAGCCCCTAGTCGCCACATTCCGGCGCCTGTTCGGGGAGGCTGGTATGGGAAGCCACTTAGTTCAAGGGAAATTGGGGATGGGCAACAAATGCTGACCCAGCCAATGACACCCACACCCCAAGAACAAATAAAAGTAAATTCCCTATATCTCATCTCGGATGGGGTGTCAAGGAACTATTCGACTGTGAAAGCCATGTGTACATTTTGTGGAGTGAGGGTAGGGAGAAAGTGTCACTGTTCAGCAACCTTTGTGTGTTTCCCCCCCCACCCCGTCTCCTCTTGTTCAGGGACACCAAAGTCAATTGTGGTGCCCATAGTACAGCAAACTAGTTCAGCCATCTTTGCGTCATCTCCAACCTTATGGCTGTCCTGCCTCTGGCAGTCAGTCAGATTGGAGTCATAGAACGAGTCCAAGTGATCTGAATTCAAACTCAGCACGTCTTGGATCAATTTATACTCTCAGAATTTGTATTAGGTTAAAGAAGAGCCTTCTTGAGTCTGGGTTGCGCCAGTGACAGTTCATGTTGATATAACATGCTGGCATACTTAGAATAGGATCTCCCCACTCACAGCATTTACCACATCTTTCCATTCTGCTTTTCAGCATAGAAGCCATTGAGCAGAGAGCATTCGACATGAGCGGGAATTCAAAAAGGTAGGAGACCAACATTCAAACAGATCTTTGACCCAAATAATGAGTGTTAGTCATAACCATTGATCCTGAAAATACACAACACCATGTTGGGGAAAAAGACAAAATTGTGAAATTTAAAAAAATTAGCACATGCAAACATGATCATGATTGTCTGAGAGTCTGAACACTTGTGAATATAAATCAAAATTCATTAAGACCATTTATATTTGCTGAGGTTGAATAGAGATGTCTATATTTATAGATTGTGAACAACTTGTATTTATATAGTGCCTTTAACATAGAAAAACATCGCAAGGGCTTCACAAATGCATCATCAATAAAACTTTGACACCAAGACACGCAAGGAGATATTGGGGCAGGTAACCTCAAGCTTGGTCTGAAAGGGAGGGTTTAAGGAGCGTCTTAAAGGAGACGAGAGAGTTGGAGAAGTTTAGAAAGGGAATTCCAAAGCCTTGGGCCTAGGTTTGTAGTGGATGTTCCCCTGGGGTCGGTATTGGGAGCCTTGCTTTTCCTGACACACATTAATGATCGAGATCTTGGTGTGCATGTGGACAATTTCAAAGTTTGCAGATGACATGAAACTTGGAAGTATTGTAAACTGTAAAGAGGACAGTGTAGAATTTCAAAAGGACGTGGACACATTAGTGGAGTGGGCAGATAGGTGGCGGATGAGGTTCAATGTGGAAAAGTGTGAGGTGATGCATTTTGGTAAGAAGAACGTGGAGACACAATATAAAATAAGGGGTACAATTCAGGGGGTGCAGGAGCAGAGGGACCTGGGTTTTTATGTAGATAGATCATTGATAGGAGGCAGGACACGTGGAGAGAGCAGTTAATAAAGCATACAGTATCCTGGCCTTTATTAATAGGGGCATAGGGGACAGCACGGTGCCGCAGTGGTTAGCACTGCTGCCCCACAACGCTGAATCCCAGGTTCAATCCCAGATCTGGGCCACTGTCCGTGTAGAGTTTGCACATTCGCTCCGTGCTTGCGTGGGTTTCGCCCCCACAACCCAAAGATGTGCAGGGTAGGTGGATTGGCCATGCTAAATTGCCCCTTAATTGGAAAAAATGAATTGGGTACTCTAAATTTATAAAAAATAAAAAGTAAAAATAATCAGGGCATAGAATTCAAGAGCAAGGGGGTTATGCTGAACTTATACAAGACACTAATTAGACCTCAGCTGGAGTAGTGTGTGCAGTACAGGGTGCCACATGAGAAGGAAGGTGTGAATGTACTGGAGAGAGTGCAGAAGAGGTTTACAAAAATGGTTCCAGGGATGAGAAACTCCAGTTACGATAGATCGGGCAGCACGGTGGCGCAGTGGGTTAGCCCTGCTGCCTCACGGCGCCGAGGTCCCAGGTTCGATCCCAGCTCTGGGTCACTGTCCGTGTGGAGTTTGCACATTCTCTCTGTGTCTGCGTGGGTCTCACCCCCACAACCCAAAGATGTGCAGGGTAGGTGGATTGGCCACACTAAATTGCCCCTTAATTGGAAATAATGAATTGGGTATTCTAAATTTTAAAAAAAATGTTAAGTTTGAGGATAGATTGGAGAAGTTGGGACTATTCTCCTTGGAGAAAAGGTGGCTAAAAAGAGATTTTATAAAGATATTCAAAATCATGAAGGAGCTGGACAGAGTAGACAGGGAGAAACTGTTCCTATTGTAAAAGGATCAAGAACGAGAGGGCACAGATTTTAAGTGATTTGTAAAAGTAGAAAATGTGACGCGAGAAAAACCTGGGAGTGTGGAGGAGGCTGGTTCAATCGAGGCATTAGATGATTATTTGAAAAGAAACAATGTTCAGGGGGGAAAAGGCAGGGGAAATGGCACTAAACCATGATGCTTATTTGGAGAGCTAGTGCAGACAAGGATGGGCCAAAAGGCCTCCTTCTGCACCAGAACAATTCTGTGAAAGGCAGCTGAAGGCATGGCCACCAACTGTGGAGTGATTAACATCGGAAATGCTCAAGAGGTCGGAATTAGTGAAGTGTAGTTATCTCGGAGGGTTGTAGGGCTGGAGGAGATTAGAGATCGGGGGGAGAGACAAAGCCATGGAGGGATTTTTAAACAAGGGTGAGAATTTTAAAATGGAGGTGTTCTCTGGCAGAGACAATGTAGGTTGGCGAGCACAGGGGTGATGGGTAAATCCAAACACGGTGCGAGTAAAAATGCTTGAGTGAATCGCCTTTTACAGCGGAAAGCCTTTTGTCCCTACCCTCAGGAAGGTGAGGTTTCGGTTGGCATTGATGTTGGTGATCTCCAAGTTGCCCATCACAATCTCGCAGTTCACATACATCTTCTGAAGTTGCTGGTACTGCTGCTCCTGGCCAAATAGTGAACTCAGCCGGTTTTCTGTGCCAGCACACACTGCAAAAACACAAAGTTACCCTCAGTAAACAAGAGCTTGCATTCAGCAGTTCATTTACAGTGTCTTGCCGCCTTTATTTTTATCGGCGTGGCAGCATCACCTATTAGGTAGATGTGGTGCATTGGGCAAGTATGGGCACCAGCTCCTCCGTCATCCATTTGTACCATTCGCAGCTCTGCCCCTCCGAGGTAGTTATTCATTTCAGTTCGCAGAGAAGTATAGGATTAACCCAAGCCATAGGGTGAGCAACCAGAATGTATTGCAGATAGTGAACAGCAACTCCTGATTCTCTAACCCACTACAACAACCATTTACATTTGTGGAGCACTTCTTGTGGGGTAAAATGTCCCTGGGTATTTCACAGGAGTGATCATCAAACATAAGTTGACACTGAACCACGTAAGGAGATGTGAGGGCAGATGACCAAATGTTTTAAGGAGCGAAAAGCGAAGGGGTTTATGGTGGAAATTCCAGAGCTTAGGGCCCCAGCAGCTGAAGGCACGGCTGCCATTGGTGGAGAGCTGGAAATCGGGGATGTGCAGGAGGCCCGAATTGGAGGAATGCAGAGATCTCGGAGGGTTGTGGCGGGTCGGAGGGCTGGAGGAGGTTATGGAGCTGGGGAAGGGCGAGACCATGGACTGGACTAATAATCCAGAAACCCAGGCTAAAGCACTGGGCACCGAGGCTTCAATTAATAAATCTGGAATATAAAGCTAACCTCAGCAATAGTTACCATGACAACGAACATCGATTGTTGTAAAAACCCATCTGGTTCACTAATGTCCCTTCAGAGAAGGAAATCTGCCGTCCTTACCTGATCTGGCCTACCTATGACTCCAGATCCAGTGATGTGGTTGACACTTAACTGCCTCTTTGAAATGGCCGGGCAAACCACTCATTTCAAAGGCAATTTAGGAATAGACAACAAATGCTGGCCCAGCCAGTCAGCGATGCCCACATTCCATGAAAGAATACATTAAAATGAAATTGAGGTGATATTTGTCAACAAAGAGCCAATGAAGGCCAGAGTGCACTTTATTACAAATACAATATTGAACCTTTAGCATCACACCCGAGAAAAGGACAGCTTACAATTACCCCTTAACACGACTAATCAATTTCCCATTAAACAACAAGAAAAGAACCATACAGCTTTCAATCCATTGTTAAAATTAGCCGGACATAGAGTGATTCTTGCTTTATAAAACAAATTTGGCTCCTGTTGGAACCCTTTCAGACTCTGGCTGAATATCTTCAAATATCTGCTTAAATTGGGTTGTTTCAGCCTCTTCCTTGTTTTCAGACAAGATTGCTCTGCTTTAAAATATTATTACTATTCTTTTTTAAACTATCCTACTGGGAAAGAATTGTGGACTCAGAGTCAGGCAGATCAGAACTCAGCTCCTCTCTCTACGCTTCTCCAAAACTCACTGCCTCTCTGCTTTCCTGGGCTCCACCCATCAATGACCTAATCTCTCCAAGCCGAAAAACAAATGATCTCTGCAGGCTGCAAAAGAGCATCAACTCTCCAAGGACCTCCCCCAGCCCCAGTCAATCCACATGCCTCTGGTCAATTTCACCTGCTGTTTTCTAGAAGCAAAACACTATCCTTATGAAAACCATGACCATTGTAGTCAAACACACTACACCCTCACGCCTTTAATTTTTTTGTCCCCACATTTAGGAGCCAATATTCCTAAAATCCACCAAGTGTCAGAGAATTTACAGCGCAGAAGGAGGCCATTCGGCCCATCGAGTCTGCACCAGCTCTTGGAAAGAACACCCTACCCAAGGTCAACACCTCCACCCTATCCCCATAACCCAGTACTCCACCCAACACTAAGGACAATTTTGGACACTAAGGGCAATTTATCATGGCCAATCCACCTAACCTGCACATCTTTGGACTGTGGGAGGAAACCGGAGCACCCGGAGGAAACCCACGCACACCCGGGGAGAACGTGCAGACTCTGCACAGACAGTGACCCAGCGGGGAATCGAACCTGGGACCCTGGAGCTGTGAAGCAATTGTGCTATCCACAATGCTGCCGTGCTGCCCGTGTCACATACAGGTCTTGGAGAAAGTCCAGTAAGGATTCAGCAGTTTACATAGCAACAGGAGGAAGCCCGTGAGCGTGTTCCGCCCTTCAATCGTATGATGGCTGATCTGTGATCTAACTCCATGAACCAGCCTATGACCCTTATTACCTTTGGTAACCAAAAATCTATTAATCTCCGATTTAATCTAGAAATTGATCAAGCATGAACTGCCATTATATTATTGTGGATGCGTGTACCAAACTTTGGGCACCCTTGCGTGTGTAACAGTATTTCTGAACTTCACTCTTGAAAGGTCTGGCTGTAATGTTTAGGCTATGATCTCCTGTCCTGTATTCCCCAGTTGGTAAAGTATGGGCGGCACGGTAGCACAGTTGCTTCACAGCCCCAGGGTCCCAGGTTCGATTCCCGCTTGGGTCACTGGAGTCTGCATGTTCTTCCCGTGTCTGCATGGGTTTCCTCCGGGTGCCCCGGTTTCCTCCCACAGTCCAAAGATGTGCAGGTTAGGTGGATTGGCCATGCTAAATTGCCCCAAGTGTCCCAAAAAGGTCAGGTGGGGTTACTGGGTTATGGGGATAGATAGGGTGGTATGTGTGGGCTTAGGTAGGGTGCCCTTCCCAGACTTGCAGACTTGATGGGCCGAATGGCGTCCTTCTGCATTGTAAATTCTATGAAATCGATATCTTTTTTTAAAATTTAGAGTACCCAATTATTTTTTCCAATTAAGGGGCAATTTAGCATGACCAGTCCACTTACCCTGCACGTCTTTGGGTTGTGGGGGTGATACCCACGCAGACACGGGGAGAAGGTGCAAACTCCACACGAACAGTGACCCAGAGCCGGGATTCGAACCAGGGGGCGCGATTCTCCGACCCCCCCCACCGGGTCGGAGAATCGCCGGGGGCTGGCGTGAATCCCGCCCCCGCCGTGTCCCGAATTCTCCGCCACCAAAGATTCGGCGGGGGTGGGAATCGCGCCGGTCGGCGGGAATCGCGCCGGTCGGCGGGCCCACCCCCGGCGATTCTCCGGCCTGCGATGGGCCGAAGTCCTGCCGCTGTCAACCCTCACCCGCCGGTGTGGATTAAACCTCCTTTTGAACGGCGGGACAAGGCGGCGCGGGCAGGCTCGGGGGTCCCGGGGGGTGGCGCGGGGCGATCTGGTCCCGGGGAATTCCCCCACGGTGGCCTGGCCCGCGATCGGGGCCCATCGATCCGCGAGCGGGCCTGTGCCGTGGGGGCACTCTTTTTCTTCCGCCTTCGTCATGGTCTTCACTATGGCGGAGGCGGAAGAGACCCCCCTCCCCTGCGCATGCGCGGGGATGCCGTGAGCGGCCGCTGACGCTCCCGCGCATGCGTCGCCCGGCGAAGACCTTTCGGCGCCGGCTGGCGTGGCGCCAAGGCCTTTCCCGCCAGCCGGCAGAGCGGAAATCACTCCGGCGCAGGCCTAGCCCCTCAAGGTGAGGGCTTGGCCCCTAAAGGTGCGGAGAATTCCTTTGGGGCGGCCCGACGCCGGAGTGGTTCCCACCACTCCATTACGTCGGAACCCCCCACCCCGCCGGGTAGGGGAGAATCCCGCCCAGAGTCTTCAATGCTGCAGTCCCAGTGCTAACCACTGCGCAACATGCCGCCCCCCATGAAATCTATATCTAACCTAGCAGTTCCCCTTAATATCTTGAATTAAATAATTGTTGAACCCTCTAAATTCTGGGAAGGTTTAGTTTGGGTAATCTCCCCGGATCAGCCATGATAGAATTGCGGAGCAGACTCGATGGACCGAGTGGCCTAATTCTGCTCCTATGTCTTATGTTCGTATGGATAATTTAACCACTGCATGTTGGACTCCCTCCAAAACCAACATCTCCTCCCCAATGTGAAAAAGAAAAATCACAATAGGAAATTGGGTAAATTTGGGTGATATTTTTTGAAGCTAAAGAGTAATCAAAGTGTTTACTATAATAAAGGGAACACATCAGTGCCAATACAGGGAACGATCGTTCCTTAAGTAAGGGAATCCAAAATAAAGGCAAATAATCTTAGAGTTCAAGCTGAACTGGTTAAAAATGAATGCACAAAAAACCTATTCACACAAAGAGCTTGAGAATGCAGAATGCACTGGCCTGGAAAACCTTAAATGCCAAGTTAATTGAGGTGTTTCAAAGTGAAGACATTTACTTGGGATGGAAGGATACGAGATATGGAGAGAGGGCAGGAAATTGTGATCAAAAAGATAAAGAGCTGGCACATGGCAAATAAAATGGTAGAACGGGCTCAATATCTGTAGGTCCTGTCTATAAAAAATGATCAGATACGTGGGTGGTTAATACCACAACCTCCAAAACAAGACACAGCATGATTGCAAATCAATTGTGGAACTGTGATTTCAAAATTTGGCTCATCATTTCACCTGCTCATCTCAGACCAATTGTGAAATTACATACGGTAAATGCTGCTGGTTTGACTTACAGGTAGAACAGAGAAAGTAGATATGCATGTCGTGAGTGCTTCTGCCAGTGTTACCTGTAAGTGCAATCAAAAGAAAGTGGTGCCAATTCCCAGATTTGGCCATCTTACTGCTGTACCGCCCAACAACTCTTGCACAGGACCATCAAGCCCATCAAGATACTCGGATGCTTTGCCATTGCCGGGATGCTCCAGGTCCACAGGGTACTTCATGGCACGTATGTCACCTTGTGCGCACCGGGGCATCAGGGAGTGCCCTTCTTTAACAGGGAGGGGTTCCACTCCCTGAATGTTCAACTCGTGTGCGACCACCACCTCCAGATCATGCGGGTGTGCACACATCCCAGAGAGCATGCATGACAGCTACATCCTGGGATACTCGGCGAACCCAGTGTCTTCAAGGACCACGCCAGGTAGACGGGTTGGCCCTTGGGGAATAAGAGTACCCGCTGAGGTCCTGGCTGATGACGTCAGTGCGGAGGCTGGAGATCGATGCGGAGACCCGATATAACGAGGTCATGTTACCATCCGTGCTGTCATTGAGCAGAGTCTCTTCCAAGCGTTCTGTCTGCTTTCCTCAAGGCCCTCCCATAAGTCTCAAGTGACCGGTCAGCATTTGAGCTTCAGCACTGACCATCAACCTGCTTTTCAATATGCCAGCCCCAATTCCGTCCTCGCCCACAAGCCACACATGTCCACTTTCCAGCAGGAGCTCTGACTAGACAATGAGCTGAAGCAAGCCCAGGGACACAGCAGGGATACTGCTCCCATCACTACCCTAGGTGAGATCAGTTAGACGAGGGATCAAGGCTGGCAATGTCCAGGTCTGCATCACGCAGTATCATTTACCCAGTGAGCTATCAGGGAACTTGTCTATGGTACTATTCACCCTATATTGGCATCCAGCACAGAGAGGACATTAATTCCACTTGCTAAAATGGCAGTTGGCGGGAGGCAGAACTACCAGATCTATCTCATGCAATTTTCCAGAAGACCTGGGAACTATTAAATTCTCACAATGCTTGCTCACAGTGCACTTTGCAAAGTTCTGGTCCCCACAAGAAGGTTATAGTGGCAAGGCACAAAAAAAGATTTATTAGAATGATAGCAGAACTGAGAGATTGTGCCGATCAGAAAGGATTGAACAGGCTGGGGCTCTTTTCTCTAGAAAAGAGGAGGTTACGAAGGCCAGATAAAGGTCTTGAAGATAATAAGAAGGGTTGGTTCGGGTGGATATAGAGCAGATACTTCCACTTGTGGACATAACCAGAACTAGGGATAATATACAAAAGTCCGAATAACCTGTTTTTTGTGTGCTGTACAGACTTTGTAAAATGGCACCTGTGGTGCTTACAGAATAGCCACGAGTAGAAAAAGTACACACACAAACCAACCATCCCCACCCCCGAGACACACAGACAGAGACAAACAATGGCCGCTCTTCATTCGTAAGTGCAGACAATGAGTGCTTTTACATCGCACCTTTCAAGTCCTCAGGACACCCCAAAATGATTCACAACCAATTAAGTACTTTTGAAGTATTGTAACTGTTGGAACGTAAGAAACATGACAGCCAATCTGCACACGGAAATCTGATAAATGACCAAAAAAAATCTTGTTTTGTTATTAAATGATGTTGGTTGAGGGATAAATATTGGCCTGGATGCAGAGGAGAACATTCCTGCCTTTCTACAAAATCTTTGATACCCACCCAAGAGGACAGATGGGGCCTCAAGTTTCACATCTCATTTGAAAATCAGCACCTACAACAGTGTAGCACTCGCTCAATGCTGCACTGGTCAGTCAGCCTTCTGTGCTCAAGTCTCTGGACTCGGACCTGAACCCACAACCTTCCAACTCAGTGTGAGTGCGACTCACTCAGCTGCAGCTCACTACCATGCAAGTTATTCAACCACGGAGATCATCACTGGCAAAGCCAATTCTGGCCTTTTGAGTACAGCTTTCAACCGTGATTACCGGATGATAGCCAGCAGCCCACCTGCCTAACTATTCCCCCACACACTACTGTGGCCCCAGGCGAGAGCAGCATAGAAGATCCAATCCCAGTTTGGGGGGGGTATTGTTCTTTGATGTATGAGTCCACACTGATGTACTTCACCCACTGAGCCACGGAGGCAGTGACCCAGTTATTGTAAAATGTAGCTCAACCACTTTGAAAGCCTCATCACTGAGCAGGAAACAGCGCAATTAAAAAATCTGTCAGACACCCAATGAACCACAGTGCAAATCTCTGTGAAAATCATAGACGAGCATAGACCTGTCTCTTTGCACGGTTAATCTCATTACCACCAAAACAAAAGTCCATAAAACTTGGTGTTCAGCAGATGTGTGCATGTTCCTTGTAAGGGTGTGCCCTGCTGTTTTACTCGTCAGGTAATAATGTATTTGTAAAAGAGAAATACAGCAAATCGCTGTAACATTTCTGAAAGCATTCCAGCCAATGAAATTGCCTGCCTCGTGTTTCGTGGGATTCGGGGACAGTTTTCTTGGGGAACATTGGCAGCAGTGAGATGTCACTGCGGCACCTGGACCGGATGGGACACACCCTAAAATCCTCAAGGAAATCCAGGAGGAAATAGGTGAGGCTTTGGGTAAGGTTTTTCCAACCTCAATAAAGCCTGGAGCAGTATCAGGCGACTGGAGGCCAGCTGAATTATCCTGATCTCCAAAGCAATTGCAAACAACATTGGGTGGCTTGAGGAGCTGTCATATAAAGTAGAAGATTGTGACCAGTGGTCAGCATTGCTGCCTACGGCTCTGAGGACCTGGGTTCGAATCCCGGCCCTGGGTCACTGTCCGAGTGGTGTTTGCACATTCTCCCCGTGTCTGCGTGAATTTCACCCCCACAACCCAAAGATGTGCAGGGTAGGTGGATTGGCTATGCTAAATTGCCCCTTAATTGAAAAAAAAAAAATTGGCTACTCTAAAATTAAAAAAAAAGATTGTGCCAATTGACACTTTATTGGGGAGAGGGGCAGTATTTTGGGGGGAGGAAGCCAGTTGGCGGAGGATGTTACTGGAGCCAATCTTCACTTGGGCTGACATTTATTTACAGAATGGGACTTTACAAGTGTAGGTGGAACAGTCTGGGATCTAACTCAACCACAGCAGAGTTTTCAGTATATGTCTCTTTCTACTCACTCAAGTGAAATCCAAATTATTGCCCTCCAACTGCATATAATTAAACACAATGGATTGACAATTAACTGTAGGGAGGACGTGACTCAGGCCTTCCAAAGCGCTGTGATGTCAATGACACAGATGTACAGGGGTTAACTGATTTGGGCTGAGAGTCTAAAACAACAGGTAGAAACCAAAATCAATTTTCATTATCACTTGGACTTGGATCAGTGATTGGTACGGCTCAGAGTTCAGATGATAGACAGATAATAGAAGGAAACATAGCAGAGTGACCGTGTACTCCTGATTCAGTAGGTTCAGCCCTTGCTATCACTCCTCTACAATAAAAATGGGCGGCACATGGCGCAGTGGTTAGCACTGGGACTATGGCGCTGAGGACCCGGGTTAGAATCCCGGTCCTGGGTCACTGTGGAGTTTGCACATTCTCCCCGTGTCTGCGTGGGTTTCACCCCCCACAACCCAAAGATGTGCAGGTTAGGTGGTTTGGCCACGTTAAATTGCCCCTTAATTGGGAAAAAAATAATTGGGTACTTGAAATTTATTTTTTTAAAGTTTCACAATAAAAAAAATGTTGAACATTGTGCTGTTGGAGAAAGGTTATTAAGCTTCCTGCGGGTTGACAATTGTGAAGGTGGTCAGTGCCAAGAGATGTAAAAATATGGGGGTTCAATGTAGCTTGTGGGCATGTTCAATTTTAAATGCTCTGCAATCTCAGGCTGGATTTCCAAAAGGAGATCTTGGAGTTTGATATCCCAGGGCCTGACCAGGGTTCAAATCCATCATCAGGAGACTTTCATCCTCTGTTGGTGTTAGGTAGGGTTGATGGAACTCACCTTCTCTCAGGGAAGGTGGAGAAACCAGCAAGCCCTGTGCTGCACCTTCACTAGCTGTTGGCAACGTTGGCACTGACAGTCCGTGAATGAATCACACAGATCCCAGACTGTTCCACCTACACAATTACCACAAACCAAGGTCTGGTGCAACTGGAAGTGGCCACTGAGTGCGGCCTCAACCGGGACCTGGGATTCATGTCGCATTACATTCAACCCCCACCATCTGGCCTGCGAAATCCTACCAACTGTCCTGGCTTGACACAATTCACACCTCTTTAACCTGGGGTTACCCCATCTCTGGATCTGTAAAGATTTAATCACCTGCTAATGGTCGCATTCCAAGCATTGTCTGGCATCTTTGAATCTGTCTGTATATATGTTTCTGGAACAGACATCTTCATTCACCTGAGGAAGGAGCAGCGCTCCGAAAGCTAGTGACATCGAAACAAACCTGTTGGACTTTAACCTGGTGTTGTAAGACTTCTTACTGTGCTCACCCCAGTCCAACGCTGGCATTTCCACATCACTGATAAAAGGGACTGAGCTAGTCCAAATTGATATAACACAGTAAAATGTAGCCGGCATCAATACATGTTGAGGTAAATCTTGGGATGGATTCCCTCACTGTGGTGACAGTGAAGTTGTGGGGGACCCATCTCATCACCTCGCCCTCCCCCCCACCACCATTTTATTTCCAACTTTTACCCCCTCCAATCCTGAAGGTGATTTCTCTTGCAGCATACCAATTCAAGGACATACTGAAGGTTCACTTGAAGAAATGCAACTTTGTCATCATTTCTTGCCAAACCCTGACCACTGAGACAGAACGCGGGGAAGAAGCGAGGTAATTTGAACCATGATGCTGTGCCTGTGGTGAGGCATGTTGTGAGAGGTGCAGGGATCAA
This sequence comes from Scyliorhinus torazame, assembly GCF_047496885.1. Classification (NCBI taxonomy): domain Eukaryota; kingdom Metazoa; phylum Chordata; class Chondrichthyes; order Carcharhiniformes; family Scyliorhinidae; genus Scyliorhinus; species Scyliorhinus torazame. The sequence goes on from NC_092738.1 coordinate 27,579,147, forward strand.
TATTAGAACCCCCCCCCCCCCCCCCCCCACCCCCCCACACGTGGCAATGTGAGTCTTGTGCGTAGACAATGTCTGTCATATGTCAGCCTGCAGAGTTGTCAATGCACCCATCTACTTACCCATTTGTGCTCCCTTCATTGTTGGCACCCGTTATCTTCACATACAAAGGAAAGACTACTAAATCTAGTACTCTTATACCAGCAGTGAAACCCATAACACTCTGGATAGGGGAACCAGATTTTAAAAGATTACAACAGATTGCACCCGTCTGAATGCAGTGTAAAAGCAGCTATGGAGAATCTCAAAAGGTAAGTAACACTTCTGAACAAGGATTGCTGTATGTTCTCAGTGGAGGGACAGACAGGATGAAGTGTCAACATTCAGGTCTTAAAAAAAGTGCAGATAAATGTAATTGTGAACAGATAAGAGCCCCCCCCCCCCCCCCTCCCTCCCCAACCACACCACCAAAGTGGCAAATATCTAGAATAGACTCCTCCTAGAAATACTTAGTGCAACGTTGATTAGCTCCTTTTAAAGAAACATATACTGAATGAGACAGGGTTAAGTATAGTTATTGGTTGGGCAGCACGGTGGCACAGTGGTTAGCATTGCTGCCTCACTGTGCCGAGGTCCCAGGTTTGATCCCGGTTCTGGGTCACTCTCCGTGTGGAGTTTGCACATTCTCCCCGTGTTTGCGTGGGTTTCGCCCCCACAACCCAGAAAAGATGTGCAGGGTAGGTGGATTGGCCACGCTAAATTGTTCCTTAATTGGAAAAAAGAGAGACTTGGGACTCTAAATTTATAATTAATAAATAAAGAAATAAATAACAAAAAGTTACAGTATAGCCATTGATAAAAAAAACCATGGAGCACTACAACTCCAATCTTACTGGGAATGCCGTCTGGAATGCAACAAGTTGGGGTGAACAGGTTTACATTTTCTCCTGGGTCTTTGGGAGGGTCAGTGAGGGCTTCAGCAACTCCCCTCGAATAGTTTTTATACAGGCAGCCATTAAGATCTGGACTTCCCAGCAGCTGCCTTTTTTACAAGTCCCAGTGGTTTTACATTTTGGCTTGGAGTTGGTTGCAGGATGCCCTCACTGCAGGAAGCTGGCGTCTCCAACACAAGGGCTCCTGCAATATTATAGCGCCTTCATACTGCCCCTTGTTTAATTTGGACTCCAGGACATTGCGAGCTGGCAACAGCATTTGATTGAACCTGGTTGTCTTCCCTGGCAGCAGTACCATTGACAAATCTGCCACCAAACTTTCGAGACAGATTTAGCAATGCAGATGTCAGAAGCCAGTTCACAGATGGAGATCTCTCAGAATCCAAACTAAATCGCTGGTGTAAAAGTGGCTTTGGATAATTGAACAATAACTATTTGCCTCAAATAATTAAGCATAAAGGGACAGTCTATATCTGTGCAAATTATACACGTGCCACTTGATTGAATGGGCCCACTGACCAGGACACCATCTCCACCGTTTGATGCCCCTATCCTCAGCAGAATCCTCTCCCATCACAGTCTCCCCTCCACCTTCACTCTTCAACTCCAGGATTCGGAGTGTATCTGATGCATAACTGCTTTAGTCATTCATCACCAATGTGGCTGGACCACATCTGTGCTCACACACTCCCTGTTACAGAAACTGTTGACTACTCCAGGATCATTCTGGAAAGTAAAGTTAACCCTCCTTATCCCCACTTCCTTTTCTCCATGACTAACCTCGCCTTCACAGGAACCAGGAGGAGACCATTCAACCCCTTGCGCTCATTGTCTTCATTTAAAAAAAATAAATTTAGTGTGTCCAATTAATTTTTTCCAATTAAGGGGCAATTTAATGTGGCCAATCCACCTACCCTGCACATCTTTTGGGTTGTGGGGGCGAAACCCACACAAACACGGGGAGAACGTGCAAACTCCACACGGACAGTGACCCAGAGCCGGGATCGAACCTGGGACCTCGGTGCCGTTAGGCAGCAGTGCTAACCACTTGCTCCACCGTGCTGCCCTCAAAGCCCTTCATGGTCTCACCTTTCCCTAACTCCTCCAGCCCACCCAAGCGCTACACCTCTTCCACTCTGGCCCCTTGTGCATTCCACTTTACCTTCACTCCACCATTGTCACTGTCACTTCATCCTTTTGTCCCAACGCTATCCCTAAACCTGTTCACCTTCCTCTGCCTTGATAACCCCCTTTGAAAGTCACCTCTGACCAAATCTCTGCGCACCCCACTTCATATCTCCTTCTTTGCTCTTAATGGAGAACCGAGAGCCAATGTTTTTTAAAATTCATTTGTGAGATATGGGCATCGCCAGCGAGGCGAGCATTTGTTGCCCATCCTCAAATATAAATCAAAAATAGTGTTCTTGTCCCATATTTTATCATTACGCCCCCTTGACCTGGAAGCACTAACCCTTGCCCCGAGTGCATTTCAAAAAGCTCCAGTTCTTTGCCCAGTTGCTTCTACTTCCTGCTGGAGTCCGGATTTTGAACCTCAAGCTATTCAGCTGGAGGAGCATGCTCCTAGTCTCACCCTTACCCCACCTTCCAACAAAGACCACTGCACACAAATCAGGAACAAGAACTCGAGCCAATTGTTTTCTTGTTGTAATGACCCCTCCCCCAGATGCTTTAAGCCCAATTGTAGTACCCGTGGCAGTTGAGATCTGTTAAGTCACTACCTGGGGCTTCCTTGGTTAAGCTTGATCCTCCATCTGAAAACTGACCCAATGTCCTTAACCCCCGCAGTGTCCTGCCCTCAAAAGAATAGCTCCTCTGCCTTGGGAGGGCACAACCCCTGATGATGACATTTTCCTTCTTCATTAGTTTTGGAGCCAAGAAACACTTACTTTTACAGGTTCCAGAGATTGAAGGAACCAGCAGGGACAGCGTGAACATTGTCATAGCACCTGCCTAGAAATCACAGCTGACCACAGCAGGTGGAGCCTTGCAATTTGATATTCTTGGCAAACTCAATCTCACATCGGGAAGCTATAAATGTAGAATCTGTCGGAGTGATACTCCACATTGCATACCAGTCATAATAGAACCATCATAGCTTTTGAAGCACAGATTACTGCAGCGTTCTTATTTCCAATTGTCTCCTTTATTGGGCTCGCCTTATAAGATGTAGATTAAAGCACCTGCCAGTTTCCATAGTCTATGCTTCAAGTGTTCCATATTGGTGCTGGGGTGGAAGGGGGGGTGCAGCCAGGAGAGTGTGGATGGGCAAAGCAATCAGTGTTTACAAGGTCTGCTTTGACGAGCTTTGAATATTTTCTTTGTTTTCGTTCTGTTTTTCCTATTTATTTACAGTAATATCTGATGTCATTGGCACCAAATCAGGACTGGCTGAACAAGTCCTGCAACTGCAGAACCTGCCTGCACCAACACAAACTATTTTTCTGTAGAAAAACAGCCAGGCCACGCAAACGACAGGAGCTCTTGTGGGTTTGAGCCTAGCAAGGATTGGCGTCTGCCTGTGTAAACAGCTTGTTGATGTGTTCGAGCTGCCAATTGCAGTGTTGGGGGGATTTTTCTCCCCCTCCCTCGGCCCCCCCCACCCAAATTTCCCCCCCTTTCCTCCTGAAAGGTGGTGATTGGAGCCAAGGTGTGGTTTCCAACACGCCTGCAGCCCCTCAGCACTCACCCAAGTGAGATCACGGAAACCTCAGTGGATTGCTTGACAAAGGCAAACACCATGTCTGAATAACCCTGTCCTCACTAGGTGCTCACGTGTCTATTTTCTTGAAGTAGTTCCTATGTGGTGATCACACACGGAGACCTTGGTTGGATTTTCATCTCCCTCGCCCAGGGAGGCGGAAGCCATCTTTAGAGCCTCTACCTCGGCAAAGAAACCTGGGACTTCCTTGGCAAAACACACACATCACTCAATCCACTCACTCACTCAGCCCGGCCTCATTTTCATGGGGTGTATCTTGAGATATTATTAATTTCCGATCTTGCTTTCTCATGCTCCATGATTGACTTTTCCCAAAAGTTGATGAAATAGTAACGGCTGAAGTGACTTCAGTATTCCAGGAGAGCTGGAGAAAACAAGAGCATTGGGAGATCCTTTCACCGCTGCATCTGGAGGCCCACAAGAGGCCATTTTCATAGAATCCCTACAGCACAGCAGGAGGCCATTTGGCCCATCGAGTCTGCACCGGCCCTTGGAAAGAGCATCCCACCTAAGCCCACAACTCCATCCCATGATTCTATGATCCCCATAACCAAGTGACCCTGCCGAACCTTTTGGACATTAAGGGACAATTTATCATGGCCAATCCACCTAACATGCACATGTTTGGACTGTGGGAGGAACCCGGAGGATACCCACGCAGACACGATGAGAAAGTACAAACTCCACACAGTCACCCGAGGCCGGAGTTGAACCCTGGTCCCTGGAGCTGTGAGACAGCAGTGCTAACCACTGTGCCACCGTGCCGCCCATGAAGGGAGACTATGGTTTTCACTGAATCATAGAATCCCTACAGTGCAGAAGGAGGCCACTCAGCCCATCGAGTCCACACCAACCCTCTGAAAGAGCACCGTACCGAGGCCCACTCCCCCATCCCATCCCCGTAGCCCCACCTAACCAGCACATCTTTGGACTGTGGGAGGAAACCGGAGCACCCAGAGACAAGGGGAGAATGTGCAAACTCCACACAGACAGTCACCCAAGGCCAGAATCAAACCCTGGTCCCTGGTGCTGTGAGGCAGCAGTGCTAACCACTGTGCCATGCCACCCAAGCATGGGCATCTCTGCGTGTCGCCGTTTTGTGGACATCCAGAGCTTGAGACCTTTCGTATCAGTAGCCATGGATGTAGTGCACACCTAGTGGCATTTGTGAAAGAGCCTTTAAATGCCAGGGAAACCAAGCACTGAAGCTTCATTGTGTTCACCCATTACTGTCTTCCCGGATTTCTCGAGCGGTGATCAGAAGTCCAGAAAACAACCATAACCATATTATCACAGAGCGACGTCCCATTGCCCAGAATTCAAGATACAGGGTGACCTTCAGTCCATGTTTACACAATGGCATTGCAGACATATTGCTAAAGTCATTGCATACAGGCTTGATGAAGAAGGTAAAGGGGTGACAATATGACTTGCATAGGTTATGCATTGACCAGCACTGGATGCAGCCATGTGCTGCAACATCCCACCCCCCCACTCAAATTCAGTGCCATCATCCACTGTCCAGGCCATCATCCACTGTCCAATGTAATAATATTTTTTGCAGTGAATGGGTTAAATGAACCTATTTTATATTCATGTAACAAATTACCCTGCAAAATGCTTGTGTACTCCAAGTCTGCGTACTTGAACATGATGTGCACCATTGTGAACTTGATGTGCATCATTAAGTCTAACTCCATGTGAAATAAACAATTAACTTTTCTTGTGCCTGTGTCTTAAGTTGTGTTTGTGTAAAATGACCGCATTCCTTCAGCATTTGTTAGATTGAACAGGCGGGAACACTTTTCTCCAAAGAAGACCGAGGGGTGAGCTGATAGAAGACTTGACAATTGTGGAAGGGTTTCATATGGTAGACATGGAGAAAACATTGGCCAGGATTTTCCAGTCCTTCACGCCAGCGGGATCTTCCAGTCCTGCTGATATAGGGCAGCACAAGTGGATAGCCCTGTGGCTTCACAGCGCCAGGGTCCCAGGTTTGATTCCCCGCTGGGTCACTGTCTCCCACAGTCCAAAGACGTGCCGGTTAGGTGGATTGGCCATGATAAATTGCCCTTAGTGACCAAAAAGGTTAGATGGGGTTATTGGGTTACGGGGATAGGGTGGAAGTGAGGGCTTAAGTGGGTCGGTGCAGACTCGATGGGCCGAATGGCCTCCTTCTGCACTGTATGTTCTAGGCAAATTACTGGAGAGAATTCTTCGAGACAGGATCTACTCCCATTTGGAAGCAAGTGGACGTATTAGCGAGAGGCAGCACGGTTTTGTGACGGGGAGGTCGTGTCTCACTAACCTGATAGAGTTTTTCAAGGAGGTCACGAAGATGAAGTCACACGGGATCAGAGGTGAGCTGGCAAGATGGATACAGAACTGGCTAGGGCATAGAAGGCAGAGAGTAGCAATGGAAGAGTGCTTTTCTGATTGGAGGGCTGTGAGTAGTGGTGTTCCGCAGGGATCAGTGCTGGGACCTTTGCTGTTCGTAGTATATATAAATGATTTGGAGGAAAATGTAACTGGTCTGATTAGTAAGTTTGCGGACGACACAAAGGTTGGTGGAATTGCGGATAGCGATGAGGACCGTCAGAGGATACAGCAGGATTTAGATTGTTTGGAGACTTGGGCGGAGAGATCGCAGATGAAGTTTAATCCGGACAAATGTGAGGTACGCATTTTGGAAGGTCTAATGCAGGTAGGGAATATACAGTGAATGGTAGAACCCTCAAGAGTATTGACAGTCAGAGAGACCTTGGTGTACAGGTCCACAGGTCACTGAAAGGGGCAACACAGGTGGAGAAGGTAGTCAAGAAGGCATACGGCATGCTTGCCTTCATTGGCCGGGGCATTGAGTATAAGAATTGGCAAGTCATGTTGCAGCTGTATAGAACCTTAGTTAGGCCACACTTGGAGTATAGTGTTCAATTCTGGTCGCCACACTACCAGAAGGATGTGGAGGCTTTAGAGAGGGTGCAGAAGAGATTTACCAGGATGTTGCCTGGTATGGAGGGCATTAGCTATGAGGAGAGGTTGAATAAACTTGGTTTGTTCTCACTGGAACAACGGAGGTTGAGGGGCGACCTGATAGAGATCGACAAAATTATGAGGGGCATAGACAGAGTGGATAGTCAGAAACTTTTTCCCAGGGTAGAGGGGTCAAGAGGGGCTGGTTTAGCACAGGGCTAAAGAGCTTGCTTTTAAAGCAGACCAAGGCAGGCCAGCAGCACGGTTCAATTCCCGTACCAGCCTCCCCGAACAGGCTGTGGCAATTAGGGGCTTTTCACAGTAACTTCATTTGAAGCCTACTTGTGACAATAAACGATTTTCATTTCATTTTTCATTACTAGGGGGCATAGGTTTAAGGTGCGAGGGGCAAGGTTTAGAGGAGATGTACGAGGTATGTTTTTTTTACACAGAGGGTAGTGGGTGCCTGGAACTCGCTGCCGGAGGTGGTGGTGGAAGTAGGGACGATAGTGACATTTAAGGGGCATTTTGACAAATACATGAATAGGATGGGAATAGAGGGATACGGAAGATTGTAGAAGATTGTAGAAGATTTTAGTTTCGACGGGCAGCATGGTCGGCGCAGGCTTGGAGGGCTGAAGGGCCTGTTCTTGTGCTGTACTTTTCTTTGTTCTATATGAATGGAGATTTCAACGGCTTTCCGGCCCCACTTTTAGGCCAATGCCTTCTCTGTGTCTACTGTATGAAACCCTTCCGTAATGTTAAAGACTTCTATCAGGCCACCCCACGGTCTTCTTTGCTAGAGAAAAGCACCCCAGTGTGTTCAATCCAACAAAAACATAAGACAAAGAAATTCCAGCCATTGTGAGGGAAACTGCAGACTGAGGGAGTCATAAATAGAAAATAGTCGCAAATAAATCCAATCGGGAATTGAGAGAAACTTCTTTTACCCAGAGAGTGGTGGAACTCACTACCACAGGGAGTGTTTGAGGTGAATAGTGTCAATACATTCAAGGGGAAACGAGATAATAATAATCACATTGTCACAAGTAAGCTTCAATGAAGTAACTGTGAAAAGCTCCTAGTCGCCACATTCCGGCGCCTGTTCGGGGAGGCTGGTACGGGGATTGAACCGTGCTGCTGGCCTTGTTCTGCTTTACAAGCCAGCTGTTTAGCCCACGGTGCTAAACCAACCCCGAACACATCAAGGAGAATAGAAGGGAAGAGGCTTGTGTAGAACGTAAAGACTGGGATAGACTAGTTGGACCAAATGGCCTGATTCTGTGCTATAAGTTCTATGTTTAAAAAAAAAAGCATTTTCGCAAATAAAAAAGTGCATATTTTGACTTAGTTTCCTTCCCCAACCCTCGGTGATAGGCTGAGAATTATATCAAGGCAAGTAGAGGCTATGCTGAAGAATTTGTCTTCTCACATCTATTTTTTAATGGAAATAATCTTTTTCACACACTGTATACCAGCGTATAAACATAGAAAATAATAAGACTGGTCGAAGAGTTATGATATTCAACACTATCGAGAGATGCTGAGAAAGTGTAAAACATTTGCTTGCAGAATTGTTTTGACCACTCAAACATGTTGCTCTGCCACTTTTTAGGAAAATATTTCTGTTTACCCCTTCATAGCCAGTGGGTTTATCCAGTGCGTAATGAAGCCACATAGACTAGGCCAGCCAGGTCAGTGGCAGGGATTGGCCAACTGGACTCTCTGCTCCTGGATTAGGGAGGGGAAAATTCAACACACTTCATCAGCTCGTTTGTTATCCAGCAATGCCCACTGGAAGTGCAAGTGTGGACATTAAGTGAGGATGATATTAAACCGTAACATGTCACTGTCAGCGCTCACTCATAACTTTGCTTCTCCCCATCGCTGTAACCTCCTACAACTCTTCAAGATTGCTGCACTCCAATTCTTGCCCATTAAGCATTTTTTTTTTTTTTTTAATTGATTTATGGGATGTGGGCATCACTGGTTGGGCCAGCATTTATTGCCCAGCCCTAGTTGCCCCTCAGAAGGTGGTGATGAGTTGTGTTCTTGAACCTCTGCAGTCCCGGAGGTGTAGGTCCACCCATGGTGCTGTTAGGGAGGGAGTTCCATGATCTTGACCCAGCGACAGTGAAGGAACGGCGATGAGGGTGGTGAATGACTTGGAGAGGAACCTCCAGGTGGTGGAGTCCCCAGGTATCTGCTGCTCTTGTCCTTCTAGATGGCAGTGGTCGTGGGTTTGGAAGGTGCTGCCGAAGGAAGCTGGGCGAATTACCGCAGTGCATCTTGTAGATGGTACACACGGCTGCCAATGTTCGTCGGTGGTGGAGGGTTTGAATGTTTGTGGAAGGGGGAGCAATCAAGCGGGCTGCTTTGTCCTGGATGGTGTTGAGCGTCTTGAGTGTTGTTGGAGCTGCACTCATCCAGGCAAGTGGAGAGTATTCCATCACATTCCTGACTTGTGCCTTGTAGGTGGTGGACATGCTTTGGAGAGTTGAAAGAGGAGTTACTCGCTGTAGGGTTCCTAGCCTTTGACCTGCTCTGGCAGCCACAGTATTTATATGACTAGTCCAGTTCAGTTTCTGATCAATGGTAACCCCCAGGATGTTGACTGTGGGGGAATTCAGTGATGATAATGCCATTGAATATCAAGGGGCGGTGATTAGATCCTCTCTTGGTGGATATGGGCATTGCCTGGCAACTTGTGTGGCACGAATGTAACTTACCACTTGTCAGCCCAATTACTCCACCATTAGCAGTTGTGCCTTTAGCAGCCGAGACCCTAAACTCTGTAATTAATAGAATCATGATGACCTACAGTGCAGAAGGGGCCGTTCGGCCCATCGAGTCTGCACCAACTCTCCGAAAGACCACCCTACCCAGGTCCACTCCCCTGTCAACCCTGCCCTTACCCTATAACCTAACCTGCACATACTTGGACACTAAGGGGCAATTGTGCATGTCTAATCCACCTAACCTGCACATCTTTGGACTGTGGGAGGAAACCGGAGCACCCGGAAGAACCCACGCAGACACTGGGAGAACGTGCAGACTCCGCACAGACAGTCACCCGAGGCTGGAATCAAACCCGGGTCCCTGGCACTGTGAGGCAGCAGTGCTCCCTAAATTCAGAGGAGGAGGGGAATTCATAACCAAGCCTGGTCTAGTCCTCACTGGACATGCATTTTTCCAGCAGGAATCACTGAATCAGCTATGAAAATCCAAACTAATGTCTCTTCTCCAACATCATCACTACTGGGATCAGTGAACCCATCACAGACCAGCGACCTCTGACACTCTAGTCCATATTTTCCCAATGAGTATAATGAGTATTCAGGTTAGGGTTAGGACCTGTTAGGTCCAGATTAGGAAAAAGAGTGAGAAGAGAAAGCAGAACTTAAGGTTTCACAGTACAAATCACAATTATCATTGCTTTTGTGTGACTGTTAACCTGTCTCATGCCAAGTTCCAGTCTGTATTATTTGAACATAGGCATTCTAGCAGAGGCGAGAACTTGGTATAAGCATGTTAGGCATTTCGCAATGGTTAGCACTGCTGCCTCACGGCGCTGAGGTCCCAAGCTTCGATCCCGCTCTGGGTCACTGTTTATGTGGAGTTTGCACATTCTCCCAGTGGGTTTCCTCCGGGTTTCAACCCAAAGATTTGCAGGGTAGGCGGATTGGCCATGCTAAATTGCCCCTTAATTGGAAAAAATGAATTGGGTACTCTAAATTTTAAAAAACCCAGAAAGAAGCATGTTAGGCATTCTTAGATGGTCAGTATCAACTAAACGTTCTATTGTCCCATATTGTCTCACTGCCTTTTCACTGATGACTGGGTCTTAAATTGATGAATTGAAAGTCTGTCCACTGTAAGGTCGTACATGAAATAGGTTCAGGGCAGCACGGTAGCACAAGTGGATAGCACTGTGGCTTCACAGCACCAGGGTCCCAGGTTCGATTCCCCGCTGGGTCACTGTCTGTGCGGAGTCTGCACGTTCTCCCCGTGTCTGCGTGGGTTTCCTCCGGGTGCTCCCGTTTCCTCCCACAGTCCAAAGACGTGCAGGTTAGGTGGATTGGCCATGATAAATTGCCCTTAGTGACCAAAAAGGTTAGATGGGGTTAAGGGGATAGGGTGGAAGTGAGGGCTTAAGTGGGTCGGTGCAGACTCGATGGGCTGAATGGCCTCCTTCTGCACAGTATGTTCTATGTTCAACTCACATCATAATAGGTATGGGCAAAGCATATCTAATTCAGCAGTAATTGGGAATCTCCCTCAGCGAGTCTATAACTATGGGGTGTGTTCAAATAGATTCACCCCAAGGCATGCTGGTGAGGTGGGGGCTGAAGCACATTATTGGACAAGTAAAACAGAGCCTTACACTGATGGTGCCTCTGCTACCTTAATGGGAGAGCGAGTGCTGGTTGCTGGTGTTGGGTAGAAAGAGTGTTTCAATCTTTAACATAACCTCTCCCGTCTCTGTCCCCTCCCGTCTCTGTCCCGGCAAACAGATACAAAAATGAATTTTCAGACCCCATTGAAATGCAAAAGTCCTTTGTTGGCGTATTTACGGAACAGCAAACCTTTTTTTTGTTTTTTTCCCCCCACTGGCAAACACCCTTTGAAAAGGTTTGTATAAAGGTTTAACTGTAAGTAGCATTGGAATGTGTGTTGGTGTAGCCCTGACAACAAGGTGGATTGTTTTATCAAGCCACCATCACGAGTTGTTTATCAAGTTACAAACCACATTGGTTAGTGAGTCAATAAATAGTTCATCAGTGGCTTATGGTACAAATAAACTGCCAGGGAAAAAAATACATCAACTATTCGAGCCAGCGCACCATGTGGTAGAACAAGTTTGCACTTTTTTTCCTTCAGTCAACTGATATCCAGTTCTACTTATTTTCCGTCCTCTCCAATTTTCATTTGCCTTGTTTGGCCTTCATTACAAGGGAAATGTAAAAGTAAGAAAGTCTTGTTGCCACTCGACAGAGCATTGATGAGACCACACCTAAAGTATTGTGTACAGTTTTGGTCTCCTTACTTCAGGAGGGATGTACTTGCCTTAAGTTGAGAGAATGCTCACTTGGCTGATTCCTGGGATGGATGGGTTGTCTTATGAGGAACATTTGAGCAGATTGGGCCTATATGAAGAATGTGAGGTGATCTTACTGAAATACAAAAAGATTCTGAGGGAGATTGACAGCGTAGATGCTTCCCACTCGTGTGGGGGGGGGGGGGGGGGGGGGGGGTGGAATTTAGAGAAGGCGGGTCAGCATGATGACACAGTGGTTAACACTGCTGCCTCACAGCGCCAGGGACCCAGGTTCCATTCCGACCTCGGGCGACTGTGTGGAATTTGCATGTGGCCCCCCATGTGTGCGTGGGTTTCCTCCGGGTGTTCCAGGATTCTCCCACCGTCCAAAGATGTGCCGGTTAGGTGGACTGGCCATGCTAAAATTGCCCCTCAAGTGTCCAACGGTTAGGTGGGGTTACGAGGATAGGCCGGGGGAGTGGGCCTCGGTGCAGACTTGGTGGGCCAAATGGCCTCTTTCGGCACGGTAGAATTCTATTCTATGGAGGGTCACTATTGTTGGCAATTCTTTTCCCTAGAGGCATTGGAGGCTGGGTCATTGAATATATTCAAGGCTGAGTTAGACAGATTTTGGATCTACAGGTGTGTGTGTGTGTGTGTGTGTGGGGGGGGGGGGGGGGGGGGGGAAGAGAAATCAAGGGTTCCAGACTGCCAGCAGGAAAGTGGAGTAAAGGGCACAATGGAATCAACCATGGTCTTATTGAATGGTGGAGCAGGCTCAAAGGGCTAAATGGCCTCCTCCTATTTCCTTTGGGCTCCAATGCATAGCACTTTCAGACTTTGTTCAATTGCATATTCTTCATGTGTGTGAAATACAAGACTTGCATTTATATAGCACTTTTCATAACCACCAGATGTCTCAAAGCGTTTTCTAGCCAATTAAGTACTTTTAGGTGCAAACACTGGTGTAACGTAGGACATGGGACAGACAGCCAGCTCTCATAAACAGCAACGTGATAATGATCAGATCATGTGTTTTATGTGACGTTGACGGAGGGATAAATATTGGCCAGGTGTTCCCTGCTCATCTTCCCTCAAGACCTGGAGTGGAACACGGACCCAGAACCTTGTGACTCACAAGCAAAAGTGTGACCAACCAGCTTTGACAAAGAGTCATCGGACTCGAAACGTTAGCTCTTTTCTCTCCCTACAGATGCTGCTAGACCTGCTGAGATTTTCCAGCATTTTCTCTTTGGTTTCAGATTCCAGCATCCGCAGTAATTTGCTTTTATCCAGTGTGACCAACCAGGCTATGGTTGACTGTTGAATATGGAGAGATATGAGCAGGTTATTCAACACAGAAGGCTTCTCCACAGAGCCTCTCCTGAGTTGATCAGGTCAGCGTCTGACATCCAAAAAGTATTCACATTTCTAAATCTACCAAACAAGGGCAACATTCTGGCAAATGCGTTTTGACTGGAACAATCAATAAAGAGCAGCCAACACAGATCAGCAAGTTTCCAAGTTCAGTTCTTGGTTTGTGGTGTATCTATCTCAGCTCAGGTGATAATAGCAGTGCTCCGATTGTGTCCAATGTCTTGGGGCTCTCGAGATGCTTTTGATTGTTTGCCTGAAATTCCTGCTGAAACTGTGCCCCCATCGGCGAGGACAGGTGGAGTTCAGCTGTGATACCACCTTCAGTTGAATAGCTGCTCTCAATATCTAGCCTCATGCTGGTGACGAATGGTCATTCGGATGATGATTGATATTTATTGTCACATGTACCGAAGTACAGTGAAAAGCATTTTTCTGCCGCCAAGGGAACGTACACATAGTAGACAAAAGAATAATCAACAGAGTACATTGACAATGGTACATCAACAAATAAAGATTGGTTACAGTGCGGAACAAGGGCCAAACAAGAGCAGCATAGGGTGTCGTGAATAGTGTTCTTACAGGGAACAGATCAGTCCAAGAGAGAGTCGTTGAGGAGTCTAGTAGCTGTGGGGAAGAAGCTGTTCCTATGTCTGGGTGTGCGGGTCTTCAGACTTCTGTATCTTCTGCCTGATGGAAGGGTCTGGAAGAGGGAAATGCCTGGGTGTGAGGGGTCTCTGACAATGCTGTCTGCCTTTCTGAGGCAGCGGGAGGTGTGTACAGAATCAATGGGAGGATGGCAAGCTTGTGTGGGCTGAGTTCATCACACTCTGCAGTTTCTTGCGATCATGGGCCGAGCAGTTGCCATACCAGGCTGTAATGCAGCCAGATAGGGTGCTCTCTGTGGCACATCTGTAGAAGTTTGTGAGAGTCGATGCAGACATGCCGAATTTCTTTAGCTTCTGTAGGAAGTAGAGACGTTGTTGGGCTTTCTTGACTGTTGCATCAACGTGAGTGGACCAGGACAGACTGTTGGTGATGGTGACCCCCAGGAACTTAAACTATCGACCATCTCTACTTCGGAGACATTGATGCAGACGGGAGTGTGTGTCGTGCTACGCTTCCTGAAGTCAATGATCAGTTCCTTGGTCTTTCCAGCATTTAGTGAGAGGTTATTTTCGGTACACCATGCGACCAAGCGACCTCTGAGGTGTCCGAGGTTGGCAACATTCAGAGTCAGCACTTCCAGGAAAATGAAGAAAATTGGAAAAAGTACATGATATTCACAAAATAATGAAAAATCTCAAAATGAGAGATATCTGCCCTGTCTACTCATCATATGATTCCTTTTTTGGTCCTTCAGTGATGCCATCATTGAGCAGTATTGTTATTCTCGATGACTATTCATTCGACACATTTTATTCAGTTCAGACAAAACAGTACATGAAGTTACTCAACAGATTAATGAGTCAATGCATTGTCACTTTGGATTATTTGCTTAATTGTCTCAAACTGATTTTCAGCTACTTGTCCCCATGTGAAGTTAGAGTGCGGCTGCTGTTTCCTGCTCAACTACCCAATTGTTTTGCCTCTGGTGTGGAAAGAAAGCAGAAAATGTTTGCATGTTGCTATGCACACACATACGGAGAACAATGTCAAGGGAAGCTGGCAAGAACAAAAATCACAACACCATGCAAAAGGCACATCTAAGATAACTTAACATTGCTAAAATGGTGCAACATCCACACTTAAACATTGGATTTAGGATCAGGAGGCCATTCAGCCCTTTTGGGACTGCTCCACCAATTGATAAGATCATGGCTGAATTGATTGTAGTCTTAACTCCACTTTCCTGTCTACCCCCGAAAATCAAACTCACTCTTGAATTATATTCAATGACCCAGCCGCAACTGTTTCCTGAGGGGATGCACGGTGGCGCAATGGTTAGCACTGCTGCCTCACGGCACCGAGGGCCTAGGTTCCCCCAGCCCCGGGTCAAGGTCCGTGTGGTGTTTGTACATTCTCCCCGTGTCTGCGTGGGTTTCACCCCCACAACCCAAAGATGAGCACGGTAGGTGGATTGGCCACGCTAAATTGCCCCTTGATTGGAATTTAAAATTTTTTTTTTTAAAGTTTTCCACTGTGGAGAATTCCACAGACTAAATCTTCAGCGCAAAATATTCTTCCTCGTCTCTAGTCTTCAAAGGGCGACCCTATATTTTAAAACGGTATCCCCAAGTTCTATTCTCTCCCACAATTGGAAACATCCTCCGGGTATCCACCCTGTCCAGTCCCCTCAGGATCTTGAATGTTTCAATAAGATCGCTTCTCATTCTTCTAAACCACTGTGGGTATAGGCTCAACCTTTTGTTATAAGATTCATTCCAGAAATGAGTTAAATGAACCTTCTCTGAACTTCTAACATAATTCTATACCCTTTCAAATAAGGAGACCAAAACTGTACACACTACTCCAGATGTGCTCTCACCAAGGCCCTGTACAGCTGCAGTAAAACTTCCCTAGTTTTATATTCCATTCCCCTTGCAATAAACACCAACATTCAATTTGCCTTCCTGATCACTGGCTATTCCAGCATACTCACATTTTGTGATTCGACACCCAGATCCCCCTGTACCACCAAGTTCTGCTTTTCTATTCTTCCTGCCAAAGTGAACAAGTTCACATTTACCCACATCATATTCCATCTGCCAAATTTCTGCTCACCCTCACTCAACCTTTCTATATTTCTTGGTCGACTCTTTTGAGTACCCAATTCATTTTTTGCAATTAAGGGGCAATTTAGCGTGGCCAATCCACCTACCCTGCACATCTTTGGGTTGCTGGGGCAAAACCCACGCAGACACGGGGAGAATGTGCAAGCTCCACACGGACAGTGACCCAGAGCCGGGATCGAACCTGGGACCTCAGCGCCGTGAGGCAGCAGGGCTAACCCACTGCGCCACCGTGCTGCCCTCTTTACGCCTTACTTTCCTGCCTACCTTGGTGTCATCGACAATTCAATCCCTTCATCCAAGTCATTGACAGAGATTGTAAATAGTGGAGGCCACATCATCACATCCCCATCATCACATCCCCCACCCAGTGTCAATGATTAATAGCTTCGTTTTCGATGAAGTCTTCTGTCCTGTTAAGGCAGTGCGAATGCTTTTCTATGTAGAAGTGGCAACAAACGATTCCCAGGTCAGAAACAGGAGGAGCAATGGCACCAGCACCAATTTCCATTTATACTGTGCATTTTAACAAAGTTAAACATCTCAAGGTACTTCACAAGGACAAAAGTAGACATGGAGCAGTAATAGGGTGACTGAAGGGCGAGTCAAAGATGCGGAGAGGCAACAATGTTGGAGGAGTTTGGGGACAGTTTTCCACTGAGGGACCATGGGCGCGATTCTCCACTCCCACGCCGAAGTGGCCGCGCCGTCGTGAATGCCGTCAGGGTTCACGACGGCGCGGAACGGCCCCGGTCCCGACCGATTCAGGCCCTGACAATGGACCAGGGTCAGGGCCGCGTCATCTACAAGCGCCAGGCCTTGTCGCCCGCGTAAAAGCAGCGCCGCATAGATGACGCAGCCGACGCCGCATAACGGGCGTCATCCCTAACCCGCGCCTGCGTGGTTGCCGTCCTCTCTAAATCCGGCCCGCAAGAAGATGGGGGACGGATCTTGCGGGGCCGCGGAAGGAAGGAGGTCCTCCTTCAGAGAGGACGGCCCAACGATCGGTGGGCACCGATTGCGGGCCACCCCACATTTCAGGTAAAGCCCGGTGCAGGATCCTCCCTCGCCCCCCCCACAGGCCACCCCCCCCACAGGCCGCCCCCCCAGCGTTCACGCACCGCCCACGACTGCAGCGACCAGGTGTGGACGGCGCCGGGGGGAACCTGCCGTTTTGGCCTGGCCGCTCGGCCCATCCGGGCCTCAGAATAGCAGGGGTGCCGGAGAATCGCCATTTTCGGTGTCTCCGGCGATTCTCCGGCCCGCGAAACTCAAAATTTTGGCGGCCCAGGCGATTCTCCCAACCGGCGTGGGAGTGGAGAATCGCGCCCCGTGACTGTGAGAGTGTGTGTGTGTGCGGGGGGGGGGGGGGGGGGGGGGGGGGGGGGTGGAGAGAGAGAGAGAGAATGGTGAGGGGCAGCATAGGACAGGAGGCGGGCAATGGGGTTTGTGTAGGGTGGAGTGCAGGAGGCCAGCCAGATCAGTGTTGGAGAAGCCATGGTAAAAGGTTCCCTGCTCCTCCCTAATCGAACCTGGGACCTCAGCGCCGTGAGGCAGCAGTACTAACCTCCGAAAGCTAGTGATTTGAAACAAACCTGTTGGACTTTAACCTGGTGTTTTAAGACTTCTTACTGTGCTCACCCCAGTCCAACGCCGGCATCTCCACAACCCAGCAGAATGACAGTGCTCCTTTAAATTAGTAACAAAATGTATTGAGCAGGATTAACTATTTTGTCCACAAGCACTCGGAGGTCTCTAAAATGACACTGATCACCTTGATGTTTAAATAAGTCTATAAAGTAGCCATTAAATTGTCTCATTATCAGCTCAAACCCCAGAACACAAAGTCAATTGGTCGGTCAGCTGGGTCTGTACAAATCCTGCTGAAATTAACATTTTCTGAAGTTCCTTTATGAAACACCAGATTTCACAAGTTAATTGTGACAATGCTTCCATCTTCTTCATCACTATATTTCATCATCCTTGACCATGAGACAAAATGCATCACCTCCCACGTGCACATCCGTTGATAACATAAAGCCCATTAGATTTAGGGCAGCACGGTAGCATTGTGGATAGCACAATTGCTTTACAGCTCCAAGGTCCCAGGTTTGATTCCGGCTTGGGTCACTGTCTGTGCGGAGTCTGCACGTTCTTCCAGTGTCTGCGTGGGGTTCCTCCGGGTGCTCCGGTTTCCTCCCACAGTCCAAAGACGTGCAGGTTAGGTGGATTGGCCATGATAAATTAGCCCTTAGTGTCCAAAATTGCCCTTAGTGTTGGGTGGGATTGCCTGTGCTACTCCTCTCCCCTGGAAATCACTGTCCTGGCTCACATGTGGAAAATGGCGGCAAAAACATAATCCATGTTATGGGGTTAGGGTGGAGATGTTGACCTTGGGTAGGGTGCTCTTTCCAAGAGCCGGTGCAGACTCGATGGGCCGAATGGCCTCCTTCTGCACTATAAATTCTATGAAGATTTCATGCATTGGAAGAGCTGCTTTCACGTTGTTTTGGTTTTTCTTTCTTTCCTCTCTGCAGTAAAACATCTAACCTGTCGTGCTGTATCTCCTCATGACAGTTTGGCAGACACCCTCTACACAGCTTTGAGTGAAGTTTTGTACCAGGCATTCGTGTTTTTGAGTGACTGCTTTGGGAATTGCTAGAACATAAATTGGACACCAATGTCCTGACTTATAAACTGGAAGTGTGTCTAATCCATTTAATTCTGGATCTTAGCATCAAACTTTCCACCGTAGGCGGGGGTGTATTGAAAGGTATCTGGAGGCCAACGACAACGGGGAGGTGCAGGTGGGAGTAGTATGGGAGGCGCTGAAGGCGGTGGTCAGGGGAGAGTTCATCTCCATCAGGGCTCACAGATGAAGAGAGAGGGCAGGGAAAGGGAGAAGTTAGTGGGGGAGATTTTAAGGGTGGACAGGAGATATGCAGAGGCTCCTGATGAGGGACTACTCAGGGAGAGACGAAGGCTCCAGACGGAGCTCGACCTGTTGACCACAGGGAAGGCAGAGGCACAGTGGAGGAAGGCACAGGGGGCGATATATGAATATGGGGAGAAGGCGAGCCGGATGCTGGCACACCAGCTCCGTAAGAGGATGGCAGCGAGGGAGATTGGTGGAGTCAAAGATGGCAGGGGAACTACGGTGCGGAGTGCAGGGAAAGTGAATGAGGCTTTTAAGGCCTTTTACGAGGAACTGTATAGGTCCCAGCCCCCAGGGGGAAAAGAGGGGATGTGGCGATTCTTGGACCAATTGAGGTTCCCAAGGGTGGAGGAGCAGGAGGTGGCTGGTTTGGGGGCGCCAATTGGGGTGGAGGAGCTGGTTAAAGGACTGGGGAGCATGCAGGCAGGGAAGGCCCCGGGGCCGGATGGGTTCCCGGTGGAGTTCTACAGGAAGTATGTAGACCTGTTAGCCCCGTTGCTGGTAAGGACCTTCAATGAATCAAGGGAGGGGGGGACCCTGCCCCCGACAATGTCAGAGGCGACGATCTCTTTGATCTTGAAGCGGGATAAGGACCCACTGCAATGTGGGTCGTATAGACCGATCTCGCTCCTTAATGTAGATGCTAAGTTGCTGGCAAAAATGTTGGCCATGAGGATTGAGGACTGTGTCCCGGGGGTGATTCACGAGGACCAGACGGGATTCGTAAAGGGTAGGCAGTTAAATACTAATGTGCGAAGGCTCCTAAATGTGATAATGATGCCATCGGTGGAGGGAGAAGCGGAGATGGTGACAGCCATGGATGCGGAGAAGGCCTTCGATCGGGTAGAGTGGGAGTATCTCTGGGAAGTGTTGAGGAGGTTTGGGTTCGGGGGAGGGTTTATTAGTTGGGTTGACCTCCTGTATAAAGCCCCGGTGGCGAGCGTGGTCACGAACCGGCGGAGGTCGGAGTGTTTCCGGCTGTATCGAGGGACGAGGCAGGGGTGCCAGGGAAGAGGGACAGACGACCTACCGTTGAGGAGGGCGGAAAGGAGCTTTCGATACTTGGGGATTCAGGTAGCTCGGAGCTGGGGGGCACTGCACAAACTTAATTTGTCGCGGTTGGTGAAACAGATGGAGGAGGATTTTAAAAGGTGGGACATGTTGCCACTCTCGCTGGCGGGTACGGTACAGTCGGTTAAAATGGTGGTCCTCCCGAGATTTCTTTTTGTATTCCAATGCCTCCCAATTGTGATCACTAAGGCCTTTTTTAAGAGGGTAAGCAGGAGCATTACGGGATTTGTGTGGACGAGCAAGACCCCGCGGGTAAGGAGGGGGTTCCTGGAGCGTAGCAGAGATAGAGGAGGGTTGGCGTTGCCGAATTTGGGTGGTTATTATTGGGCAGCCAACGTGGCAATGATCCGTAAGTGGGTGATGGAGGGAGAGGGAGCGGCGTGGAAGAGGTTGGAGATGGCGTCCTGCAAAGGAAAGAGCCTGGGGGCACTGGTGACGGCACCGCTGCCGCTCTCGCCGACAAGGTACACCACGAGCCCGGTGGTGGCGGCAACGCTAAAGATCTGGGGGCAGTGGAGACGGCATTGGAGACGGCATAGGGGTGCGACGGGAGCCTCGGTGTGGTCCCCGATCAGAGACAACCATCGGTTTGTCCCAGGAAGGATGGACGGGGGATTTCAGAGCTGGCATCGGGTAGGGATTAGAAGAATGGGGGACCTGTTCATTGACGGGACGTTTGCGAGCTTAGGGGCGCTGGAGGAGAAGTTTGGGCTACCCCCGGGAAACGCTTTCAGGTACATGCAAGTGAGGGCGTTTGTGAGGCGGCAGGTGAGGGAATTTCCGCTACTCCCGGCACAGGGGATTCAAGATAGGGTGATTTTGGGCGTATGGGTCGGGGAGGGCAAGGTGTCGGCGATATACCAGGAGATGAAAGAAGAGGGGGAGGCTTTGGTAGAGGAGCTGAAGGGTAAATGGGAGGAGGAGTTGGGGGAGGAGATTGAGGAGGGGCTATGGGCTGACGCCCTAAGAGTGCAGGAGGCGAAAGAGGCCGGCAATCTCTTAGTAGCCCGGCGAAGGATCTTGCTAATGTGGAAGGAGGCGAAGCCCCCCAGCGTGGAGGCCTGGATAAATGATATGGCAGGGTTCATTAAGCTGGCGAGGATAAAGTTTGCCTTGAGAGGGTCTGCGCAGGGGTTCTACAGGCGGTGGCAACCGTTCCTAGACCATCTCGCGGAGCGTTAGATGAAGGTCGGACAGCAGCAACAGCAACCGGGGGGGGGGGGGGGGGGGGGTCCTCTGGGGGGCATTTGAGCAAGAAAACACATGAATGATCTGGAAACTGACATGTACGGGAAGAATCTAATGTACAAAGTTTTGTATCTTATTGACTTGCCATGTTCATGTCTTGCCACACAAGTTCTCTTTCCTTTCTTTGTTATGGGGTGGGGGGGGGGGGGTTGTTTGTAAGGTGGAAAATATTTTTATTGAAAAATTCTTAATAAAAACATATTTTAAAAAAATTTTCCACCGTAGAACACTATTTAAGCTGCAATCCCTAGCTCCTAAACACCCATTCTATTTTGGACCTGGCACATGTGACGGCCTACTTGTGGGGAATGGTGGACATGGGCTGCATGTCTGAACTATTTGCAGCACTTTGTTAAAGTGCTATTGTAGCCTCACCAGTTGCTCCTTACTATTCCCTGAAAGGGGTATTTTCTGACCACCAGTTGAAGAGCAGCACTGGTAATGACTCAAAACAATAACCACTTCCAGTGTAATTTGGTGCATTAGTTTTGTGGGAGCTAACCGACAAGGAGCAATTCAAATGTGTTTGAGAGAAACGGAACCAATCTTTCCAGTCAGAACACACCTAGAATCGTTCCTACAGTGCAGGAGGCCATTCGGCCCCATCGAGTCAGCACCAACCCTCTGAAACCCCATAACCCCACCTAACCTGTACATCCTTGGACACTAAGGGGCAATTTAACACGGCCAATCCACCTAACCTGTACATCCTTGGACACTAAGGGGCAATTTAGCATGGCCAATCCACCTAACCTGCACACCCTTGGACACTAAGGGACAATTTAACATGGCCAATCCACCTAACCTGCACACCCTTGGACACTAAGGGACAATTTAACATGGCCAATCCACCTAACCTGCACATCCTTGGACACTAAGGGACAATTTAACATGGCCAATCCACCTAACCTGCACACCCTTGGACACTAAGGGGCAATTTAGCGCGGCCAATCCACCTAACCTGCACATCTTTGGACACTAAGGGGCAATTTAGCAGGGCCAATCTGCCCAACCTGCACATTTTTGGGTTGTGGGGCGAAACCCACGCAAACACGGGGAGAATGTGCAAACTCCACACGGACAGTGACCCAGCCCCGGGATCGAACCTGGGACCACTGCGCCACCGTGCCACCCTCTCCCTTCATCATTTCAAAGAAGGATCTATAAAATTGTAGTTATTTCGCCCTTTTCTGCCAAAATACCCACCTTCCCACCAACCCCTCCCCAAAGGCACCAGTTGGCTGCTGGATTATGTTTTTGCTGCCATTTTCCACATGTGAGCCAAGACAGTGATTCCCAGGGGAGAGGAGTAGCACAGGCAAATTCAATATAGTCCTCACCTGTGTGCATTACCACCAGTGAATCTGGAGAGCAGTCAGGAGCAGGAACCCTCATTTCCCCTTCCTTGTCCTCTTGAAATCGTAAGACACCCTCACGCCCGAGTTAAAATCAGATAGCTCAGCACAGATCAGACCGATACCAAACCGATTCAAGCCCCTGCCTGGTCTCAAACTCTGATGCTAGATAACATTGTGAATACAGAATCTTCACCCAAGTGTTAAATGTTTCCAAACCTGTTTAGTAACTCTCTGGGTACTAAATGTATTCAAGCAAGTGCCAACATCCAGTGCAGTTGAATTCAGATCTATTGCTTCGGTAAAGAACAGCCTTTCATTTTAGCAAAAAGACAGGAGCAACAACACAATACAGTAGGCCCATTCTGCACACCGTGGCAGAACGGGGTCCACTTAAACACCTCAACCAAAGCACACATTCCACAGTTCCACAAGCAAACAAACCACATTGAGGGAGAGCCGCCCAGTGACACAGCCGAGTGATTGAGCACCATCTCCACCTACCAACCAAACCCCGCCAAAAAAAAGGGCAAAAACACACACCAGCTACATTCCACTCACCCTTTTCATCAATAAAAAGGAGCAAACATCCCTTCCTGATCCCATTGTGTTGTTACTGGTGTATGACGCAATGGATATCAGAATCCTTTGAATGCACCCAACAAGTGGCTATTCTAAAGAGGTGAGTATTGGTGGTATAATAAGTCCAGGAGGCACAGGCTAAAGCAGGGTTTATTCACCAACACAAAGAAAGCCACAGCCAAGGCGGACAGAACAAATGCCCCAGCCCAGGACGATCAGGGACTGCCGGTCTAGGTCTGGGGGGGTTCGGTATTTAAAGCCCCGCTGGTGAGGCCCTATCGGCCGGGTCTCTACCCGCTCAACACGGGGACTCATATTCTACAAAGCCCGCGGAGAGATCAATCAGCGATTTTGCCCGTGGTCTTCGTGAGGGTTATAACACGTTGGTTGTTTTGTTGTGGATGGCAGTGGAAATCCAATACTTCTCTATACCAGTGTGGATTCTGTTCATGCACATTTTTGGGGCATACGATCAACTGATCTCTCTGATGCCCAAACATTTTAGCAGAGGGCATTCAACAGAAACAGAGTCTAAGGCTGGCCAGCCTGGTGGGCAGAGGATAAGGGGAGAGAATGCCAGCCAGTTAAAAAACAACCCTAATCTATTAAATTCATTGCTTTTCCCTACCCCCACTCCCCCAACTTTGTGACATTTTCACTTGCGAACAGATTCAGGAAGGGATTTCTAAGGGTTAAAACCCTACAGTCCATCGCAGATGGATGGTGCCCGTTTGAAGCAAAGTGCTTCAAACTTTCAGCTCTGCCTTTTCAGCAGTGTTCCCCCCTCTGAAAGGTCAGATTCCACTGCCACAGCTAACAGCAGAATAATTTGGTCCTTTATTCGAAAACAATAGTCTTCACACAGAGAAGCCAGTGGTGGCCCTTTGTGAATTGGCACATCGTACAGACCAGGCTTTGTCAGGCTGCGAGGGCAAATACTTATCGGACTTAAACTTATCTTTTCTCCTTCTGAAGAGGGGAGCCAGAATCTCTGACCATTTGGAACTGCTGGCAAAGTTCGACAGAGTCACCCACAGGCATTTTTTGAAGTCAACAATCAAACAATTCATAGTGTGCAAAGTACTTTAACACAATTGTCCTATCACATTGCAGTTTTTAACGCAACTGTGTGCCTTTTCCTGGCTCTATTATCGGTTTATGTTAAAATCTTAACTGCGTAAATGTGAATTGTCTATTTGTTTCTGCTGGAAATTCAGGTCACATTTCACACATATATAAGGTTAACACATGTGCAAGAAGAGAAGTTACATGTAAAATGCTGTCGTCATTTGCTCAGATACTCTCCTCCTCATCCCCTACTTCAACACTGTCCCCAAATGTCCATCCCTAGCGTTGTCATGCCCTGGTTGTGGCAGCTTAGATGATGGTGCAACAGAGTTCTCTGGGAAGGGGGAGGAGGCCACAGTCCCACATTCGACTCCCAATGTTGTTCCTCCCTCCTTCAAATGACCAGATCCAAACTGACAAACCAAAGCAACCGAGTTGTTTGAGAAAGTCTGTAGCTTTGGATTTTCAAACATCAAGCCTTTGTTGAACTTCCTGTGTTCTAATACTTGATGGTTTGAGTTTATAAGGAGAGGCTGGATAGATTGGGACTTTTTTCCCTGGAGCGTAGGAGGCTTGGGGTGATCTTATAGAGGTCTATAAAATAATGAGGTAGTCAACATCTTTTCCCAAAGATCAGGGCATCTAAAACTAGAGGGCAAAGGTTTAAGGGGAGAGATTCAAAAGGGTGCAGAGGGGAAATTGTTTTCACACAGAGGGTGGCGAGTTTCTGGAACGAGCTGCCAGAGGCAGGAGCAGAGGCGGGTACAATTTTGTCTTTTAAAAAGCATTATGTTATATGGATAAGATGGGCATAGACAGATATGGGCCAAATGCGGGCAATGGGGACTAGCTTAGTGGTAAAACTGGGCGGCATGGACAAGTTGGGCTGAAGGACCTGTTTCCATGCTGTAAACATCTATGACTTGAACTACAGGTTTGTAAAGAAAAATTGATGTAACTGAAGTCCAGAGAGTCTTCGACAAGAGTTATTTGAAGGTTTAGAGTGTACTACGCATCCAAGAGTTCACATCAGAAAAGGTATAAACTCAAAACTCTAGGTTTTTCAAACACCCCTTTGGTGTATAATCTGTCTTGTTCCCTGAAATAGCTTTTTCAGGAGATTCACTTTGTTTTTGAAAAGGACAACCAACAGATAAAATTCCCAGGCAAAGCTCTGGACAAATTTGTGGCTTTACCAGTGGGAGAGAGGTGGGCAAAGCAGGAAACATTGAAGTGGGGGACAGAGTAACAGAATACATTGTTGATGGGGAATTTCAGAATATTAACCCAGCCACAGTGAAGGAACAGTGATGTTGTGCCCAAACCATGATGATGTATAACTTGGGAAGCGATGGTGTTCCCATGCTGCCCTTGTGCTTCCAGGTGGTGCATGTTGGGGATTTAGTAGCTACTGCCAAAGATGTGTGTGTGGAGTTTGTACGTTCTCCCTGTGGGTTTCCTTCGAGTGCTCCGGTTTCCTCCCACAGTCCAAAGATGTACAGGTTAGGTGGATTGACCATGATAAATTGCCCCTTAGTGTCCAAAGATGTGCAGGTTAGTGGATTGGCCATGCTAAATTGCCCCTTAGTGTCCAAAGATGTGCAGGTTAGGTGGATTGGCCATGATAAATTGCTCCCTAGTATCCAAAGATGTGCAAGTTAGGTGGATTGGCCATGATAAATTGTCCCTTAGTGTCCAAGGATGTGCAGGTTAAGTGGGGTTACAGGGAAAGGACAGGGGTGTGGGACTAGGTAGGGTGCTCTTTCAGAAGGCCGGTTCAGACTTGATGGGCCAAATGGCCTCCTTCTGCACTGTAGGGATTCTATGGAAGCCTTGTTGAGTTGCTGTAGTAATGAATCCTGTAGATTAAGATTACAAAACAAGGAAGCGGTTTGAAAAACCCAACAGATTTTCTTTTGCTCCTTTAAAAAAAATATATTTATATTGGTGTTTCAAACAACACAAAACAAAAACAAAAAGAAGAGCTGGGTTTCACACGTAGAATATCATACATACTGTACATAGGTCTGAACACCCAGCCTTGAGCCCCTCGTTGTTGCCAGAGCCGTGATTGGGGCTCGAACGCTGGATAATATTTACATTTTTACGTCAGCGTTTGATTTTTACACAGGTTTGTCGGGTTCCGTTGGGGCCCCTGTCGCTTGGCAGTAGGGGTCATCTCCAGTTTCCCCCTTGTGTTTTGGTGTGGTTGGGGTTCCTCGCCTCTGGTAGGAGTCCCACCAATGCTTGGAGAGTTTTCTTCTGTGGATCCAGCTGGGTCAAAACTGCCCATCTCGTGCAAAATCTTAATTACATCTCATTTGTAACAGACCTTTGTCCCATCGATCAGGGGTGGATTCAAACTTAGATTCCAGAAGTGAAAGGATATTGCATCAACCCACTGGATCCCATTGCATCAATCCAGCTCTCAGAACAATTTCTGTTCACTACTTCTTGTGGAAAAGGGATTTCTTGCTGTTTAAATGACCACAAAGGTTGAAATCGGTTTGTTAGCAATGGAGCAATTATCAAGGTTAAAATATTGCATCAGGTCTGTATTTTTCAGGTATTCTACTGTGCGTGGGATCATTCACTGCAAGTTTACATAGGTACGGGGTCGGTTTAGCTCAGTTGGCAGGACAGCTGGTTTGTGATGTAGAGCGATGCCAACAGCGCGGGTTCAATTCCCATACTGGCTGAGGTTATCCAACCTTGCCCCTCGCCTGCTGGTTGCAAACAGGTCTGCGAATAGGCTTGTGAATCTGCTCCAAGTGGTGTGGAATCTCTGCTCAAACCCTCTTATTTCAAATTTGATTTTTTTTTTTTCGTGGCCTCAGGAATTCGGCCGGATCGGAAACCCATTCCGAGGCCCTGGGTGGCGTTGCCGACTTCCACCCTAGCAGAAGTGTCTGCCTGGTGATCAGTGAGGCGAAGGCTAGGGTGTTCGCCCCTTTCCCTGTCCAGAGCTCTGGGTGCAACCTGAAGACCGCCACAGATGGCACTCCCCCATCTCGACCCCTATCACCCTGGACAGAGTCTTGAAGAAGGCCGTCCAGAATTCCCAGAGTCTGGGGCAGGACCAGAATACACCCCCCCCCCCCCCCCCCCCCCCCCCGCACTCCAGGAAGAACCCGCTCATTTTTACACCATTTCGGATGTCAATATAGAACCACAACCCAAAATTATGTAATAAAACAAACGTTTGCATCATTTCTAGTAATGTACTGTATCCCAAACCCCTCAAATTGTCATAATCTACTGGCTCTTTCTCTTAAAAAACCTGCGAGACAGTCGTCATTTTTTGCAGTCTTTTAAATGGTTCACAGATAACTCATTGGAATAATTTATTTGAGGTCCAACAATGTAGGCTTTGAAGCAAAATGACCTCATTAGCATCTCACTTCTTACGAACAGACTACTAACATTTGGGGGTTTAAATTGGGACTATGGATCATTAACAAGTGATTAATGGCGCAGACCGGAGAACAAAAGGGTGCAAGGCCACAACTTCCTGTGCCTAAAGGCTGCACTGTGGAGAGGAAAGAAACTTGTTTAGGAGCAAAAATAACTCAAGCCGTCAACACAAATGAGAGTATCAATAAAACAAAGAAAATCTGTAAAGAAACGTGTCCAGAAAGAATGACTAAAACCATGTGGGCATCAAGTCATTACAGCGGTCGATTAAGATAGTTAAAAAGGTAAGGGACGTTAATGCTGAGGAATGTTTAACACTTTTACATTTTGGGTGCTCAATGTTGGCACTAAGATTTTGATTTGTCACATGTACCGAGGCACAGTGTAAAGTATTGTTCTGTGTACAGTTCAGGCAGATCGCTCCAAAAATATAGGACATACAATAAATACACAATGTAAATACATAGACATTGGGTGAAGCATACGGTAAGGCTACACTGTAGAGAAGATGCGAGGAGAGATCAGTTCAGTTCATAAGAGGGTCATTCAGGATCTGGTAAAAACGGGGAAGAAGCCATTTTTAAAATATGTTGGTGCGTGTTCTCAAACCTTTGTATCTTCTGCCCGATGGAAGAGGTTGCGCACCTTTGTAGTTAGAACCGGCCAGATAGAAATTAAAGCCGCATGCTTTAACTCCAATCCAGAATGATACCTGCTACAATACAATTGGGGATTTTTCAATTTAATAATAATCTGTATTGATGTCACAAGTAGGCTTGCATTAACACTGCAATGAAGTTACTGTGAAAAGCCCCTAGTCGCCACATTCCAGCGCCTGTTCGGGTCACAGAGGGAGAATTCAGAATGTCCAATTCACCTAACCAGCACGTCTTTCGGGAGGTTCATGGCCTCTTGGAAGCCAATTGCCAACATTCGCACCAATGCTTGGAGAGTTTTCTTTGTGGATTCAAGGGGTCAAAACTGCCCATTTCATGCAAAATCTTAACTACAACTCATTAGTAACAGATCTTTGTCCCATCGATCAGGGATGGGTTCAAACCTAGATTCCAGAAGTGAAGGGATATTGCATCAACCCACTGGGCAATTTCTTGCTGTTTAAATGACCACAAATGTTGATATCTGTTTGTTCGCAATGGGGCAATAATCAAGGTACAAATATTGCATCGGGTCTGCATTTTTCTGGTATTCTACTGTGCGTGGGATCATTCACTGCAAGTTTACACAGATAGGGGGTCAGTTTAGCTCAGTTGGCAGGACAGCTGGTTTGTGACGTAGAGCGATGCCTACAGCGCGGGTTCAATTCCCATACTGGCTGAGGTTATCCAACCATGCCCCTCGCCTGAGGTGGGGTGACTCTCGGGTTAAATCGCCACCAGCCAGCTCTCTCACAAAAATGGAGAGCAACCTATGGCAACTTTAACTTTCACACAGATATGCAACCACTAATCCTTCACTGTGGACCTCACGATGCACCAGCCACATGGGATGTCCTGGATGATGCCCTGAAGACAAATGCCAACAGCTCTTCAGTTTTAAAGAAAAAACTGACTGATAAAGTGGGCGGAAACCAATCCAACACTCATAATAAAAAATGATAAATGGGCATCGCCACATGATGACTGGTAGAATCTCCTGGAGCTAAAGTGTCACAAATTTATGGTGTCATCTGAACCCTTTGATTAGGTTACAGTTTTGGAATCACACCAAGGTATTCATTTGGCTAATATACAAAGCACCTGAACATTTCTCCCCATCCCAATAATTACAGCCTCTTGCTCTCTCCCGGGTAGCCATCGCGTTCTCTATATAATTACCACAGCCCTCCTACTTCAGGTTTTCAACACTTACTTCAAGTTGATCCGATGAGAGACAGATTGTTTTTCCTGCCCAACCCATGTTTGCTCAACAACTGTTCTGGGAAATTTGAATTTAAAATTGCAAAAGAAAATGATCATCCAGAAAGAAAAATCTCCACGGCGGAGCCTGAAGAATGGATTTGGGCTAAGATGACAAGAATTGTGTTTAGGACAGCCCAGATCAGTGAGGGGGTAACACAGAGGTAAAAATCAAACTGTCTCTCTCCCTGTGTCTCATAGCAAGTAGCAGCACTCTCCCAGACCGTGACTTTCATGGACAGAAGTCACTACCTGGGGATGGACAATTTTCTAAAATGTACTCCTGGATTGTGTCAGGAGAGACACAATGGAACTATTACCTCTGTTGCATCAATGATTTATCACCACACACATCATACAGGGCAAGTTAAGTGTGGTGGCTCGAGACAGACACTGGAGGCTTCCAGGAAAAAACAAAGGGGTTGATTGATGAAAAGCAAAGGCAGTTAGATAATAGGCACAGAACACGATACAACAGGTCCTTGTTCTTCAGCTCCCTGGTCCCCACTGCCCGGGGTCCTGCTCCCAGGGCCCCGCACAACTCCCCATTGGCTGGGGTTCACACACTACTGTGTGATTGGCCCTCAGCCAGTCATGTGGTCTGTGGAGACTGCCCCCTTAAAAGGCCACACTGCCACATCCGCCCTACTAAATCCCTGAACACACTATCCCAAAACCATGTACAAAGGTTTGAAATGGTTAACGGGGTCAACTAAGGAAAGAGAGTCCATCAAAAAGTCAATCGGTCCAGAGACCTCCGGGTCCTCCCAGACCTCCATAGCCCAGCCACAGGCTCAGAACTCTTTTGGGCGATCGGGTGGTCCACAGTCAATGCCACCTCAGGAGGACCCACTTCGACAACAGGTGAACAAGCCTCACCGGCCTTGACAGATGCAGCTGGTGGAACAGAAACCCTGGCTGCCCTTGGCTCGGCCGAGTTACAGCAGTATTCACGATGCTCTCTGGACGTGCCAACACCACGTCAGGGGTTTCTACCCCTCAACTCCTCAGGTGGTCAATATGCTTTTTGATGGTCTTCCCGCTAACATCGACCATTTAAGACACTGACCCGGACTGGGCCGAAGGCGAACCGGCAATGAAATTTCTGACCAACCCAGAATGACCTGTCCTCCCTCTGCTCTGACCGCTGACTCCTCTGGGAGGCCTGGCGTGCCTCCACCCTCCCCGCCAAGATCCAATCGGGTTCTCAACCGATGGCTCATGAGCAGCTCAGCTGGTCTGATCCAGTGGTTGAATGAAGGGTTGATGAAAAATGATCCAATCTCTGGCGAAGTGGTTTAGCTGTCTGCTCTTTCATGGCGTTCTTGAAAGTTGGAACGGCCCGCTCAGCCAGACCTTTCAACACTGGGTGGTAGGGGCCTCGTGTGTCATGTGCCATTTCCTCTCACAAAACGCTGGAGATTAATCGGTGAAGGGGGTGTCATTGTCCAAAACAGTTGACTTGGGAACCCATGAATGGTAAACATTCGGCGCAAGGCATCTACCCTGGCCACCGAGGTAGTGATCCCCACCTCTTGAACTGATAGCCACGTTAAGTGGGCATCTACCAGCACCAAAAACATCTCGTGCTGGCCCAGAGGCAACCTGGCCATTCCCAGGGTTGAAGGGTGGCGGCAAAGATTGCTGCATTTGGCATAGGTGGCACGGTTATGCCAGCTCTTCAAAGGCTTTGTCTATGCCTGGCCACCAGACTTAACTGCACACCAACATTTTCATCTTTGTCTGCCCTGGGTGGGCTCTCTGTAATTTGAGGGACAACCACCCGTGATCCCCAGAGAATCACGCTGTCTTCACATGTCAACTTGTCTTGACGAGTGAAGTGCGGCCTCAGCTGTTCAGACTTCTCACATCAAGAGGCAGCACAGTGGATGCAGTGGTTAGCACTGCTGCCTCACAGCACCGAGGTCCCAGATTCGATCCCGGCTCTGGGTCACTGTCCGTGTGGAGTTTGCACATTCTCCCCGTGTCTGCGTGGCTCTCACCCCCACAACCCAAAGATGCGCAGGTTAGGTGGATTGGCCACACTAAATTGTCCCTTAATTGGAATTTAAAAAAAAAACCTTGGCAGACAGACTGGGATTTGGTTTCATGGTTCATCCACGAGACAATGTTGAGTCAGGATATAGGGTAGTCACACATCCAACCAATAGCCTTATCAGTGGCTAGATGGAGTTCTATCAGCCTGCCTTCAAGTTTAGTCAGCAGACTCTCCTGAACAGTGTGGGTCATTCTTTGGATTGCACCACATCCTCAGCCTGCATGATCTTGGTGACACCTCTGTTGTTGGGTGGCGGCACAGAGGCCTTGGCCAGTCTGGAAACCGCTTAAAGGGCCCATTGTCGCCATAGGAAATCAAACCGGGTGGACGAGCTGCGGTGTCTACGATGAGACAGTGGTTTCTGGTAGATGCTTTCCCCTGACAATCCTCAGCTGATCTTCCTTGACGTGGGGGGTTTAACCATATGAGAAAGGTCGAATGGGGCAAGGCATACTGATGGTGGATTGAGGCGGCCATTGAGTAAAGGCAGGCTTGGGTCAGAGAAGACCTTCTCCAGTAGCTTGCTTGTTACAATTACCGTCCTGATGTGACATGGCTGGGGAGGGCCTGGGAGCCAGGAGAGCAGAGTTGGTCGAAGAGCACCTGTGATGATGCACATTGTTGAGTTGCATATCAATAAGTTTGTTGTCAGCAAATTGGTACCATACTGGGTTGAGTATGTGATAGAAAGAGCAGAGGTTCTGAGGCTCTTGGCCTGTGACTCCCATGAGGTACCAGCCAGTTCACGGAGGAGGTTATTGCAGGCTTGACGTTTTTCTGCCGTCTTGAGGAGGTGCTGTCTGTACACAAGGGTTCTGTCAATTGACTAATTAGGAGCGAGGAATGACATATATAAAAATATATGTTAAATTCACTTATACATACGGGGGTCAAAACATCACCACAGACCTGCAAGAGGCTGTGCCAAGTTTCTATTCCGCCAGGGGCGGCACAGTGGTTAGCACTGCTGCCTCACGACCCGGAGGACCCGGGTTCGATCCCGGCTCTGGGTCACTGTCCGTGTGGAGTTTGCACATTCTCCCCATGTCTGAGTGGGTCTCACCTGCACAGCCCAAAAGATGTGCAGGGTAGGTGGGTCGGCCACACTAAATTGCTCCCGAGTTGGGAAAAAAAGAATGGGGTACCCTAAAATTAAAAAAAGACTTCTCGCACTGCCAGCCAAGCTGTATCATTTGTTTGACCTTTGAAAGAATGGGTCTCTTTGAGTCCAGCTGCAGGTGTAAAGTAAAGTTGCCATAGTCCCAGGCGACCAACGGCTGCTTTCCCCCGTGAGGCAGGCGGGGAGCTGACTGATGGCGATTTAACCAGAGGATCACCGCACCTCAGGCGAGGGGCAAGGTTGAGAAGGTGGGGCCCTCATGAATAACCTCAGCCGGTACAGGAATTGAACCCGCACTGTTGGCCTAGCTCTGCATCACAAACCAGCGGTCTAGCTAAGTGAGCTAAACTGGCCCTGGATGTACACCGTGCACGCGAGCAGGGTGTCTGGGACGTTTAGGGCTAGAATGATCGCCGAGGGTACCAGTGGTGGCGAAATGAGTGCTCTCGGGTAGGGGCAGGCGACTTAATGCATTTGCAATTTGCGTCCCAGGCTGGTGCTAAAAAGCATAGCTGCAAGCCGCTACAGCAGGGCCCAATGCTGTACCCTCACCGAAACAATGGGCTTATCAAAGAATCACAGAATTTACAGTGCAGAAGGAGGCCATTCGGTCCATTGAGTCTGCACCAGCCCTCGGAAAGAGCACCCTACTGAAGCCCGCACGTCCACTCTATCCCCATAACCCCACCTAACCTTTTTTGGACACTAGGAGCAATTTATCATGGCCAATCCACCTAACCTGCACATCTTTGGACTGTGAGAGGAAACCAGAGCACCCGGAAGAAACCCACGCACACACGTGCAGACTCCGCACAGACCGTGACCCAAGCCGGGAATCGAACCTGGGACCCTGGAGCTGTGAAGCAACTGTGCTTCTTTTCTTCCCTTACCAGGCCCAGTAATGGCTTGTGGGCAGTCACTATGTCGACCTATCGACCATACACATACTGTTGGAATTTCTCACCGAATATAACCACTAAACCCTCCTTCTCAATCTGGGTGTAATTTTGTTCTGTTTCAGAAAGGGTCCTGGAGGCAAAAGCGATCGGGCGTTCCAACCATTGACCATTTTGTGGGATAAAATGGCCTCTATACTGTAAGGGACGCATCACATCTCAACATAATTGGTCTCCCCAGATCAAGACGCACCAAGAGGTTTGACGACTAGTCCTTGCTTCACAACTCGGAAGGCATCTCTTTGAGGCTCCCTCCATTGCCACCCCTGATTCTTCCTTAATAGCTGGTGCAATGGGGCCAATGTTGTGGCTAGATTCAAAATAAACCTTCCATAGTAATTGGCCATACCAAGGAAGGATTTAAGCTCACTGAAATGTTTGGGTGCAGGGACATCTCGTATGGTCTTGACTTTTTCTTCCACTGGGTGCAACCCTGTCCTATCAATGTGAAATCCCAGGTATGTCACTTTTGGGGCCCCGAAAAGCACATTTTTTGCGGACCCCTGCATCACAAAACCTCTTTAATACCTCCTCTAGGCTGGCCATGTGCTCTTCTGGTGTAATGACAGTGACTAGCACATCATCAAGATAAACCATCACGTTGGAAATCCCCTGGAGATTTTCCATCGTGCGCTGGAAGATAGCGCTGGCTGAAGCTATGCTGAACGGCAGTCTGGTAACTGGAAGAGGCCTTTGTGGGTATTGATTGTAGCAAACGTCTGAGACTCCTCATCCAACTCTAGTTGCAGGTAGGCGTGACTGAGGCCCAAATCGGAATAGATGAGGCCCCCGCCAGATTGGTGTCGAGGTCTTCAATTCGGGGAATCGGATACAAATCGGCCTGGGCAGCCGGATTTATGCTCATTTTATAATCCCTACAACTCCTTATGACCAATCAGGTTTAAGGACCGGGACCATCGGCACCGCCCACTCTGAAAACTGAAGTCTCCAGCTCTTCCAATCTCTTCAGCTCCGCTTCAACCTCCTGATGCAATGTGTATGGCACTGGTATGGCTCGGAAAAATGTGGGTGTGAAATCCACGGCAGCTTGGAAATTCAAATTCAAATTCAGCTCATGAAATAAAGCTGGACGATAAAGCTAGCATTAGTAACAGTGACTATGAAACTACTGGATTGTTGTAAAAACCCATCTGGTTCACTAATATCCTTCAGGGAAGGAAATCTGTTATCCTTACCCAGTCTGGCCTACACAGGACTCCAGACTCACAGCAATGCTCTCTGAAATGGTCTAGCAAGCCACTCAAAACTGCTATAATGGCAATTAAGGGATAATAAAAGCCAGCCTTGCCAGTGATGTGCACATCCCATGAATAATTAAAAAGAAACCTCCATATCTAAACCTGGTAAAATGCCTCCCAAGACACCGCCAACAATTAGCAATGCACCCAAAATTGGAAAGTGTTCCAATCTCCAGGATTTAACACTGTCCTTATCTCATCAAGAAAATCCAAGATCACGTGTGCCAACTCTTGACATTACAGATGGACCTTTGTGACTGCGCTACTTCATTGCCCTCCTCAAGCAGAGTAGCTGGGAAGTTTGTCTGGAAAATTGGGAGCCGAGAGCCAAAAAGGTGATCTGAGATCGTCCAGGCGGACTTGTTTTGCGGAGTACAACATTCACCCCATTTTAAAAGGAAAACGACAGTTCTTCATAGCTTGTCACGCAGTCCATCTGTCCTGATCCTTGCTGAGCAGAGTTTGTTGGTTGACTTTAAGTGCACCAGGTTGTAAATGGTCTTTTGAACAGAATAAGCAAAGCTTCTGCAAAATGCGATTGAGGATTTTCAAATGGGAGCAGGTTGCTGCTACTGGGCGAAAGAAATGTTTAATAAGCACGCACATTCCGAACATCTAACTCAGAAGAAGCAAGAAGCACTTATTTAACACAAAAAAAAGCAAAGCCCTTGCACCAGAAACTTTGGAATTATTTTCAAATGAAGCATTTATTAATTCCGTGAACAAGTGCGTACCATAGTAAGATATAAAATAAAGCTTAAAGAAGTAATTGTTTTCCCCCGTCAATCTACATTCACCATCTTCCTGATTACTTAAATCTTCCACCAAAGCCGATTTACAACCAGGAAGAGAAATTTATTTTTAAATTTGCATTTATGCAGAAACTAATCACATCTCTCAAAAATATCCAAAGTGTTGACTGTCAATACGCAGACATTGAATTATTTCTTTTAAAGCAAGTTGTTCTGTAGGCAAATGCTTCAGGCAATGTGCGCACAAGTAGGATTTCACCAACTCTAAACCACTAATCATAATAATAATCTTTATTGTCACAATAGGCTTACATTAACACTGCAATGAAGTTACTTTGAAAAGCCCCTAGTCGCCACATTCCGGCACCTGTTCGGGTACAATGAGGGAGAATTCAGAATGTCCAATTCACCTAACAGCACGTCTTTCGGGACTTGTGGGAGGAAACCGGAGCACCCGGAGGAAACCCACACAGACACAGGGAGAACGTGCAGACTCCGCACAGACAGTGACCCAAGCCGGGAATCGAACCTGGGACCCTGGAGCTGTGAAACAACAAGTTTGGATTCTGTTGGTGGAGGGAGGAATGAGCCAGGGCACTTGATTTTTTGTGAAAAATACCAGAGTTTTTACATCCATCTAAACAAACGTATGGGGCCACAATTTAATATTGAATACAGTCAGCACAAAAATGTGTTAACCGAGATCATTCCCTCAAATTCTGGAGTGGGGCTTGAACCCAAACTTTCTGACTGGGGAAAAAGTCCGAATAGCTAACACTTCATCAAGTTGACTCATTTCATCGCCTCATGAATTTTCTTCCTTACGCAGAGCGATTCAGGAAACGTAAGAAAGATGACAAGGACATTTAGCCCACTCCTTACATTGCCTCTGTACAATTTTCAGAAAATGTGTCCTTGGGAGGTGAGCAGTGCTGGTAAGGCCAGCATTCATTACCATCGCCAACTGCCCTTGAGAAGGTGGTGGTGGTGAACTGCCTTTTTCCACCTCTCCAGTCCATGTGGTGTAGGGACGCCTGCACTGCTGATAGGGAAGGAGTTTCAGGATTTTGACGCAGTGACAGTGAAGAAAAGGCGATACATTTCCAAGTCAGGATGGGGTGTGGCTCGAAAGGGAACTTGCTAGTGTTTCCAAGCTTCTTTCTCCAATTTCCAAGGGTAATCAGTCAAACCTCTACAATATCCAGAAACGTCCACCTCTTTTTATTCAGCATTGCACAGAACCTTCTACAAATGATATTCCCATTATCCTCCCAGCACTGTCAAGACATGGGCTGGGATTCTCCGACCCCGCACTGCGTCGGAGAATCGCTGGGGGAGGGGGGGATGAGAATCGTGCCCCGCCGCTGCCTCGCCGATTCTCGGGCGCCCGCAGGATCATCGCCGCCGCGCCGGTCAACGGCGATTTGATGGGCCGGGTGCCCGCTGAGTTCGGCCGAGTCCCGGCGGCGTGGGTTACGTATGGTCCCACCCTGCGGGACCTCAGCGTTCTGTCTGCGGGGGCTGTCCTGGTCCACGATTGGGGCCTACTAATCGGCAGGCAGGCTAGTTCCATGTGGGACCTATGTTCCTCCGTGCTGGCCCCTGTAGGGCTCCGCCATATTGCCCGGGGGCCGGCACGGATGCGGGAGCCCACGCGTATGCACAAACTCACGCCGGCCGTGGCGCACCGGATTTCGGGCGCCGGAGCTGCGGATACCACTCCGGCACCGTGCTAGCCCTCTAGGAAGGGGTGGATAGCTGCCAGTTGAGGCCTGTCGCCGCCGGAGTGGCTAGCGCCACTTTTCATGCCGGCGTCAGAACTTGGCCGCAGGGTTGGAGAATCCCGGCCATGGTCTGTCGCAATGGGGGAAAAGAACAAAGCCCTTTGATTTCCAGGAAGTGGGTCTGAATGCAGCCAAGGGTAACAGGATAGCGGTGTCATCTTTGTGATGTTTATAAACCTCAGATGAGAGGAGCTGTGGTCACAGGTCCACAGCACAAGACTATCCACAATTCATGGCAATTTGCATTAAAATGACCCGTCTTAACAAAAGGGAGCACAGTGGGAAGTCGAAAAGTTACAACAGTGCAGAAACAGGTGCTCAAAGGTTGGAGTTGGCATTTTGTAAGGGAGGTGTTCGAGGAAGCTTTGATATCATTTCACTCCATTGGATTGCTGCACCTGACCTGGGAGTGTTCAAAGCTGACAACAAGTACAAAGTCCAACAGATCAATGTTCCATTTACATTGCCTTGATGAACAATGATATTCTCAGTTTGTTAACCTGGTACATGATCTTGGAAGATTGGGTGGGAATGAGACCGAAATATGTACAAATAGGTCACCTGCCTGTCTCACGACTGGTAAATTTGGAGTCAAAGCGCATTTTAAAAATGGAAGTGGGGGGAAGAAATGGTTTTGGTGTCATAAGAGAGAGTCTGCTCCAGAGATGCACTGGGGGGGGGTTGCTGAAGATGTGTGGCAGTTGAAACAAATGGGACTGTTGGCGTTATGTTAATTGAGATGGAGTCATGACCCGATGCTGGCCTTTATTCTCCTCAACAGATCAAGCTGGGAGATCTTCCCCAGGCTATGCATGGAATTCTCAATTGTCTTTTTGTCTTCTCTTTAAAAAGACATTCAGTACAATCAGGATAAAAGGCAACTAGTTGTACATGGCTGCCATTGTGTGACTCAGTGAGCCCCATCATGTAGGCAATTTGAATCTGCTGTTTTTCACTCTTTTACACCCACTGTGGAACCATGTAGGTAAAGACTGACTCAGAGAAAAAGAAAGACTCGCATTTCTACAGCAC
Source organism: Scyliorhinus torazame (assembly GCF_047496885.1). Classification (NCBI taxonomy): domain Eukaryota; kingdom Metazoa; phylum Chordata; class Chondrichthyes; order Carcharhiniformes; family Scyliorhinidae; genus Scyliorhinus; species Scyliorhinus torazame. The sequence goes on from NC_092738.1 coordinate 27,617,505, forward strand.
CTTTTACATTTTTAAGACACAATAGAGCTTCACAGCTATTACGGTCACTGTTGTACTGTGGGAAAATGTGGCAGCCAATTTGTTCTCAAGCTTCCGCAATGTCAGAATGATGCAAGGTGAGGGATTAATATTGGCCAGGACACCAGGGGAACACCCCATTCTTTCATCAAAATAGTGGCCGGCAGATCCCTTCTGTCCACCAGAGAGTTTGATAACTCATCCAAACAAAGTACACTCAGAAATAGAAGATGAAGAAGAATCCATACCCCCCTCTATTTCTTTCCTGAAGGGTCACACTCATATTTACAGCACAAAATCAGGCCATTCGGTCCATCTGCTCCATGCAAGTATTGATGTTCCACACGAGCTTCCTGCCACCTTTCTTCATTTAAGGTGATGTATTTTGTGAGGACTAACAAGTCAAGGGACTATATAATTAAGGGACTATACAATGAATGTTAGGACCCTAGGAAGTACCAGATGATCAGAGGGACTTTTTGGTGCATGTCTATCACTGAAGACAGCAGGGCAGGTAGATAAAGTGGTTGATTTAAGAAGCGATACTTGCCTTTATTGGCCATGGCATAGAATGTAAGAGCAGGCAGGTTATGATGGAGCCGCCTGCCTCACGGTGCTGAGAACCAAGATTAGACCAGCACGGTGACACAGTGGATAGCACAGCTGCCTCGCGGCGCCAAGGACCCGGGTTCGATCCCGTCTCTGGGTCACTGTCCGTGTGGAGTTTGCACATGAAAATCGCTTATTGTCACAAGTAGGCTTCAAATGAAGTTACTGTGAAAAGCCCCTAGTCGCCACATTCCGGCGCCTGTTCGGGGAGGCTGGTACGGGAATTGAACCCGCGCTGCTGGCCTTGTTCTTCTTTACGTGCCAGCTATTTAGCCCACTGTGCTAAACCAGCCCCATGTCTGCGAGGGTTTCACCCCAACAACCCAACATGTGCAGGGTAGGTGGATTGGCCACGCTAAATTGCCCCTCAATTGGATAAAAATAATTGGGTACTCAAAATTTATTTTTAAAAAGCATTTCGATGAACACTTGAAAAGCATAACAAACAAGGCTACGGACCAAGTGCTGGAAAATGGTATTCGAATAGTTAGGTGCTTGATGGCGCCGGCACAGACATGATTGGGCCAAAGGGCCACTTTCCCTGCTGTAAAACTCTATGACTCTAATCCCATCAGTTTATCCTCCCTGTTCCTTTCTCCCTCGTTTGTTTGTCAAGGTTTCCCATAAATGCGTCCATGCCATTTCCCCCCAACCACTCCCTCTGGTAGCAAGTCCCACATTCTCACTATTCTTGACTTGCACTGGGATACGGCTCCACCGTGATCACCATCCCTCTCTGGCATCCCACCCTGGTGACCATTCTTCACTTGTTGGATAGTGAGGGGCGGGGGGGGGGGCTGACCTCAGGAAGTTTCACAACTGAGTAGCTCCTCCCCTTACCCATGCACACTCGCATGTACTTTCTAGCAGGAACCAGTGGATGGTGACGGAAAGTATATTGACCGTCGGCAGATTTTTCTCTAGTGCAAGATAGTGAAGCTGATTTTTGTGTCCCCCCCTTATCACCACGTTGGCTCAAAATAGCTAACAGCACATGCCCAGGAACAGAACTGGAATACCCAAACCTGTACTATACCAGGCAGTAAATCTGCTCATAGAGACATCAAATCATCTCAGGGACAGTATACCACTCAGTGTTAAGCTTTGAATCATTAATAACAAAGTGAGTATTTGACACACTCAGCCAGCTGTCATACCACTTGCAGTCGGATATTAACTCAGATACAATGTGAACTTTATTCAATTAATAGACCCCACTTCTTCGAATAGTTGGGTGTAAAAATGCCAATTTCTGAATTGGAGGTTGAGTCATGTTAAGTTGCAGTACAAAACGGCATTGTGAATCTACAGCCATCAGACAGGCCTCAAGAACGATCTGCTTTCAGTCACTGCAATGTCATGGGAGCTTCCCAGACAATAAGCTCAGTGTAAAGGTTGGTGAGTAGATATTTGCAACAGAATGTAATGTAGTCTTGGCTAGTACCTATCACATAGCCCCAGAATCTTGCAGGAAAAAGAGTCTGGACCAGAGGGTCAGCCCAGACAGACTGATCTTGCTGAAGGAACACTTATGTAGAAAGTGACTGTATTACACCCCTCATTCATCTACTCGATCAGGAAAATAGGATAATCTGCCCAGCGAAACCACCACAAATACATTTCCAGCTCTTTTCCCACAGTGCTTGCCTACACAAACAGCGACCACATTTCAAAAGTAATTCATTTAAAAAAATTAATTCAGAGTACCCAATTATTTTTTTTCCCAATTAAGGGGCAATTTAGCGTGGCCAATCCCCCTACCTTGCACATCTTTGGGGTGTGGGGGTGAGACCCACGCAGACATGGGGAGAATGTGCAAACTCCACACGGACAGTGACCCAGGGCCGGGATCGAACCCGGGTCCTCGGCGCCGTGAGGCAGCAGTGCTAACCACTGCGCCAGCGTGCCGCCCTGACAAAAGTAATTAATAACACTTGATGCAGGGGCGGCACAGTGGTTAGCACTGCTGCCTCACAGCTCCAAGGATCGGGGTTCAATTCCGGTCTCGGGTGACTGTCTGTGCGGAGTCTGCACGTTCTCCCCGTGTCTGCGTGGGTTTCCTCCATGTGCTCCAGTTTCCTCCCACAGTCTAAAGATGTGCAGGTTAGGTGGATTAGCCATGATAAAATTGCCCTTTAGTGTCTTAAATGGGGTTATGGGGATAGGGTGGGGAGGGGATGGGCCTCTTTCTTTCAAAGGGTCGGTGCAGACTCTATGTGCCGAATAGCCTCCCTTTGCAAGATAGAGATTCGGTGAGCTGATTTCTTCCCAGTAACGAGAGAGTTCCAGGGAATACAGTCAAGAATGAATTGATCATTCAACACGTACACAATAATGTCTGCTGCTGAGGGTGGGCTGGAGTCAGAGGGGTGAGGGGGAAAAGAGGTGCTGGGGGATGTTCTCTTATGGAGAGCAGCAGACAAGAGTGGAATAACAAAGGTGTCAGCTTGGTCGAATAGTCGAGATTTCTTTGAGGACCAGGGAGTATTTTATTCAGAGTTCTTCCTCACGAGATTAAATGTGTAGGTTAGAGTCCATGATTTTTTTTTTCTTGTAATTCATTTACAGAGTGTGAACATCGCTGACAAGACCAAGCATTTATTGCCCATCCCTATACAACGGAGCAGCTTGCTAGGCCATTGTAGAGGGCACTTTATAAAATAATAATCTGTGTTGATGTCACAAGTAGGCTTACATTAACACTGCAATGAAGTTACTGTGAAAATCCCCTAGTCGCCACATTCCGGCGCATGTTCGGGTCACAGAGGGAGAATTCAAAATGTCCAATTCACCTAACAGCATGCCTTTCGGGACTTGTGGGAGGAAACCGGAGCACCCGGAGGAAACCCACGCAGACACGGGGAGAACGTGCAGACTCCCCACAGATAGTGACCAAGCCGGGAATCGAACCTTGATCCCTGGCACTGTGAAGCAACAGTGCTAACCACTGTGCTACCGTGCCGCCCAATTAAGAAGCAACCACATCGCTGTGGCCTAGAGGCAGATGTCAGCCGCACTGAGCAAGGATTTCCTTCCTTCAAGGACACAACAAACCAAATGCAAAAGCAAAATGCTGTGGAGGCTGGAATTCAGGAATCTGAACAGAAAATGCTGGAAATGCTCAGTGGGTCAGGCAGAATCTGTGGAGAGAGTTAACGTTTCAAGTCTGTGACCTTTCATTCTGAACCAGTTGGGATTTGAAGACAATCCAGTAGTTTCATTTACCGATACAAATCCAGGTTTATTTTTAATTAATTGAATTTAAATTCCCTAGCTGCCATGGTGGGATGTGAACTCCTGTCTCGGAGTCATTACTCCAGGCCTCTGGATTAGGAGTCCGGCAATGGGGTAGATGGTCCTGGCAAGAAGCAGATTTCATTCTTCCGCTTTGTGCTTCTGCACTTCTTGATTCAGTGAATCAGAGGCCTGAAGTTTGATTTTAACTCTGTAGAAGTATTTTGTTCGAGTTAAAATCTTGCCCGTGGGTCGGAGCCCACCCGGTGGCCCAGTGTTAATCCTGAGGGGAAGCTGAAGTAACGATAGAAATGGGATACAAATACATACGGAACGTTGGTGGGAATCTAGCAATCGTCATTCTAGCAGGGGGAGCCATTAACATAAACTAATGCCACCTTTGAGCCATAGAATCCCCACAGTGCAGAAGGAGGCCATTCGGCCCATCAAGTCTGCACCGACCCTCTGAAAGTGGACCCTACCTAGGCCCACTCCCCCACCCTATCCCCGTAACCCCACATAACCTGCACATCCCTGGACGCTAAGGGGCAATTTTTATCATGGCCAATCCACCTAATCTTTGTACTGGCACTCAGTTTAGTTTGGGTTCTTCTCTTATTTTATAAATTAAGCGTACCCAATTCATTTTTTCCAATTAAGGGCCAATTTAGCGTGGCCAATCCACCTACCCTGCACATCTTTGGGTTGTGGGGGTGAGACCCACGCAAACACGGGGAGAATGTGCAAAGTCCACACGGACAGTGACCCAGAGCCGGGATCGAACCTGGGACCTTGGCGCCGTGAGGCAGCAGTGCTACTTACTGCGCGGGTTCGTCTGCATGTGTCCCCTCTCCTGGCTGCAGAAACACAGCCCCGCCAAAGAAAACTTGGTATTCAGACTCTGGTGTTGTGATAAAGAAACCAGATTTAGTGCTGTAAATGCTGGTTTAAAACAAAGCCAGCTTCTAAACCTTCAAGCCAGCAATCAAATGCCATCATTAAGAGTGCTTCTTCTTAGTCCATCCTGGCTATTTAATACCCTCTCATCCAGGACAGATGCCCGTCCCAAGAATAAAACATGACTGTAAAATCTCCACAGGGAAGCAAGCCACTTACTCCTTTTTAAAAACCCAAATGCGGTGGAAGTTGGAAATACATTCTCAGCAGCCACAATGTGACCCTGATGACAGCGGGCAGTCAAGCAGGCAAAAAACAGACACGGACAGATAGCCCTTTCCTGTAGATAGATATTCGTTGTTTTTGAGAATACAGTCCTTGGGATTCCCAAAATCCAAAATATAGACACGTCTATAAAAATCTATTGTGTTCAAGGACAATTATTTCTCATCAACCAATTGTTTTGCAACGTAATGTCCCTTATAACGCATGTGTGCATCTGACGTTGGTGGTTTTATCTGCATGTGGCTTGTTTCCCCGTCAGTATCACTGTGGCTTAGTATTTCTCTATGTAAACTAGGTACCCTCAGTATCACTGGCAGCAGAGAAATGGCAATGAAAGCGATCATTGAGACTGCAATCACATCTGAAGACTTCAAACCCTTTCTTCCCTTCCATTCTTTTCGCTTTCTGAGTCTCCAGGTTAAATGAGCCCCGTGGTTTGATGAATGAATGTACAGCACTGCGGACCAGAGTCACACAAACCAGGAAGGCCCCAGGTTTGATCTCTATCCGTGCCGAAGTTAACTGATGAAAAGACAAACAAGCAGCACTAGACCATTCACTTCAGTACCTGTCGTTTGAGGGGAGCGGTGGGGAAAGGGGTCGGAATCAGTCCATTTCGGTCCACTTACCAGTGATGGGTAATGATAATGCTGTGTGTAGGCTCTCTGTCTCCCTCGCGAAAGCTTTGAGCGACTACTTGGGTGTGGTAGCTGATGATTACTGACACCCTGGAATAGCATCGCGGTATGAGAGAGGGCCTTTAAGGAAGTCGGGCACAGAATTAGGTAACATACAAATTTGCTGTTTGCAATGTCTTTTATTTTTAAAATAAATTTAGAGTACCCAATTCATTTTTTTCCAATTAAGGGGCAATCGAACATGGCCAATCCACCTACCCTGCACATCTTTAGGGTGTGGGGGTGAATATGAAAACTCCACACTGACAGTGACCCAGAGCCGGGATCGAACCTGGGACCTTGGCGCCGTGAGGCAACAATGCTAACCACTGCGCCGCCCTGCAATGTCTTTTATTTTTGCAGTTTCCATCAATCATTCCGTAGTCTCAATTTCTCACTTGTGGTTCGATTCCCGGCTTGGGTCACTGTCTGTGCGGAGTCTGCACGTTCTCACCGTGTCTGCGTGGGTTTCCTCCGGGTGCTCCGGTTTCTCCCCACAAGTCCCGAAAGACGAGCTGTTAGGTGAATTGGACATTCTGAATTCTCCCTCTGTGTACCCGAACAGGCGCCGGAATGTGGCAACTAGGGGCTTTTCACAGTAACTTCATTGCATTGTTAATGTAAGCCTACTTGTGACAATAAAGATTATTACATTTTCATAGACCAAAACTTTGCAATTAGACAGGTATGATAGCCCTAAAAAACTACTCAGCAAGCCTCTCTGGGCACATTCCACCCAATTCTTTTGACTCAAGCACACCCACAATAAATAAGCGCATCCCCCACCCCCAAATTGAAGCTTGGCTTACTCCACAGAATGTGCAGTACGTGACTCAGGGTCAGCATCTGACGTCAAACCAAACCATTGCTAGTCAGCCTATGCAAGTTGGCCAGAGTTTTGGTTTGTGAGCTGTTACTTTTGTCTTTTTGATACACCAACTGAGCCCAGTTGAGAGGGAACTTCATACAATGCACTGTGAAGAATCCGTCTCCTCAGAATTTCTCACATTCCTTCAGATGACGTGCTCAAAAAAGACTTGCATTTCTATAGCGCCTTTCATAACCACAGGACTTCCCAAAGCACGAAAAGCCAATTGGGCACATTTTGAACTGTGAAATAGGAAGTGCAGCAGCAAATTTGCACACAAAACAGGTGATTGAGATAATGACCTGATTGTCTGTTCTTTTTAATGATGTTGGTTGAGGGATAAATATTGGCCGAGATTTTAGGGAGAATTCCCCTGCTCTCTGTCGTGTTGGGTGTTCCGATGCACAAATGATCCAACACGGCTGTAGATGGTACAACTCTGTTTTATTGTCTTAACAACGGTTACAACTAACTGCTGGCTTGGGTACGTGCTTCACCAGCTAACCTGTGGACTCAGCCCTATCACTATCTTAGTGAGGCACTCAGCACATGGTCTATAGAAATCATAGAATCATAGAATTTACAGTGCAGAAGGAGGCCATTCGGACCATCGAGTCTGCGGCTCTTGGAAAGAGCATCCTACCCAAGGTCAACACCTCCACCCTATCCCCATAACCCAGTAACCCCACCTAACATTAAGGGCAATTTGGACACTAAGGGCAATTTATCATGGCCAATCCACCGAACCTGCACATCTTTGGACTGTGGGAGGAAACCGGAGCACCCGGAGAAAACCCACGCAGACACGGGGAGAACGTGCAGACTCCGCACAGACAGTGACCCAAGCCGGGAATCGAACCTGGGACCCTGGAGCTGTGAAGCATTTGTGCTATCCACTATGCTACCGTGCTGCCCCTAATGTCTGAGTGGCACGCTGTGAGCTCTGTGCTCTGAGCTATCTCCTGGTAGAATGAGCGGGAACTGTGGTGTTCCCTGTTTTATAGTGCGTGTGCTCTCACTGGTGATTGGCTGCGATGTTGTGTGTGCTGGTTGGTCCAACTACCTGTCCATCAGTGTGTGTGATTGCACCATGATATGCTGATGTGGATATCATGACACCCTCCTTCAAACGAGTGCCATGGAATCTTCTAATTCCAGCTGAAAAGACAGCGGATGCCTGGGTTTAACATCTGACATGTCACATGGCGCATCTGACAGTGCAGCACTCCCTCAGCAGAGAGCCAGCGAGACCTGGGGGAAGAGCAGTTCGAATCCACAACCTGCCAACTTGGAGACAAGAGGAACATCAACAGATCCAAACTGACACGGCGCTGCATGAATCTACAGTGTATATATACACCTGCATTTGAACGTCACGTCAAACAAAACCACAAAGACAGTTCAAAGATGGGCCATGGAAATTTCCAACCCAAAGGGATGATATCATTAGTGTTGGACAGGTATTTTGGGGTGTTCCCCGACAGCTCATTTATTTTTATCAGCAAACCTGCACTGTCACACAAGGAACTGTTTGGACAAGTTTCACTCCATCCAGTTTTGTCCTGTTTACTGCCTTTCTACAGGAGACTGGTGACTCGACCCTCTGGAAGTTATAAATAAAACATCATTGACTTACAATTAATCCCCATTGTATGACTTGTAGAAAAATACACAATGCACCTGACTTCAGTGAATCAGATTCCTCTTGTAAACATGTTTGGAGGGAAGACGAGCTGGGTGGAGAGATAGAGGCGGGTCGGTGGGCAGATGCCCTAAGCAGGGTTAATACATCCTCATCATGTGCCAGGCTTAGCCTGATACAATTTAAGGTAGTCCACCGGGCACACATGACAGCGGCTAGGATGAGCAAGTTTTTCGGGGTAGAGGACAGGTGTGCGAGGTGCGCGGGAAGCCCAGCAAATCATGTCCACATGTTTTGGGCATGCCCGAAGCTGAGAGGGTTTTGGCAGGGTTTCGCGAAGGCAATGTCCATGGTGCTAAAAACACAGGTGGTGCCGAGTCCGGAGGTAGCGATCGTTGGAGTGTCGGAAGAGGCCGACGTCTTGGCCTTTGCCTCCCTGGTAGCCCGGAGACGGATCTCATTAATGTGGAGGGACTCGAAGCCCCCGAGTGTAGAGACCTGGATTAGTGACATGGCTGTGTTTCTCAGTCTCGAGAAGATTAAGTTCACCTTAAGAGCTTCAATAGTTGGGTTCACCCGGAGGGGGCAGCCGTTCGTCGACTTTCTCGGGGAAAATTAAAATGTCAGCAGGTGCAATATTCCAAGGGTGGGTTGGGGGGGGGGGGGGGGAATAGAGGGCCGGATTGTTGTTTTATGGTTAGGGTGTGTGAATATTGGGATGGGGGAGGAAATGTTTATTATACCATGTTTATGTCATTGTTATTATTATAAAAACTTTCAAATACCTTAATAAAAATATTTTTTTTAAAACTAAATAAATAAACATGTTTGGAGATCACTGTCCGCTCAGTAATCAGTCCACATAATATCGCGGCTAGAAGCCATGGAAACGATGACCCAGGTTTGTTTGTGCTTGTTACCCAGCTGACTTGGTGGCATTACCTGGTGTCCTATTGAGCTGTACAGGTCAGCAGCACCATTGTTCCTTGACCTCTGATTTGGTTTTTTAAATGCCAGGGTCGTGTTTGGGCTGTTACCGTGGGTGTCAGTAGCCGGGGCTTGGTGGGAGAAGGGTTTAAATAATCAACCAGGACTCCAGATATGGCCACTGGGCAAGGACAGGATGCTACCAGCTAGCCTGGAAACTCATACTGTCCATCCTGAACAGGAGGTGCTATTGCATTGTAAGCTAGATACTCCTAACTTTCCTTTCGTATCCTACACTCGGGCACTGCTAAGAGGCCGCGTTACTCTCAATCTCTAGTTACTGCTCACATGGCAGACAGATATTTACACTCAATAGTTGACATTCTGAACAACTCCATGAATTATTTATTTAAAGGCTAGCAATTGCAAAAACACTTTCCTATGTCTCATACTTTAAATATTAACAGTAAGAAACTATAGCACCAAGTTTTAATTTTTTTTTAAATTTAGAGTACCCAATTTATTTTTTCCAATTAAGGGGCAATTTAACATGGCCAATCCATCTACCCTGCATATCTTTGGGTCCTGCACATCTTTGGGTTGTGGGGGTGAAACCTACGCAAATACGGGGAGAATATGCAAACTCCACACGGACAGTGACCCAGAGCTGGGATCGAACCTGGGACCTCGGGGGCCGTGAGGCAGCAGGGCTAGCCACTGCGCCACCGTGCTGCCCTTATAGCACCAAATATTACAGTATAATGATGTTCTGTGCAGTATTGGACAGTAAAAGTATGTGCTGAACAGTAGAATAGCATTCAGTGTACAGTATCAGAGTATAATCATGTTGTCTAATATCGCACAGTATAATGTTGTGTACAGTATAATGGCATTCAGCATCGTACAGAATGTGTACAGTATAATGGCATTCAGCATCATGCAGTATAATAGTGTACATTGTACGGTATAATGGCATTCAGCATCATACAGTATGCGCAGTGTTGTACAGTATAATAGCATTCAGCATTGCACAGTGTGTAGTATTATACAGTATAATGGCATTCAGCATCATACAGAATGTGTATGGTATTGTATACTATAGTGTGTAATAGTATTTATTGTACCACAGAGTATGGCATTCAACATTGCAGTGTGTATAGTATTGTACAGTATAATGGCATTCAATGTACAGTATGTGTACAGCACTGTACAGTGTAATGGTATATTGTACAGTATAATGGCATTCAGCATTCTACAGTACAATGGTGTATAGTGTTATACAGTATATTGTCTATATTGTACAGTATAATGGCATTCAGCATCCTACAGTATAATGGTGAGTATAGTGTTATACAGTATAATGGCATTCAGCATTCTACAGTATAATGGGGAGAGTAGTGTTGTACAGTATATTGTCTATATTGTACAGTATAATGGCATTCAGCATCCTACAGTACAATGGTTTGTATAGTATTGTACAGTATATTGACTATATTGTACAGTATAATGGCATTCAGCATCCTACAGTATAATGGGGTGTATAGTATTGTACAGTATATTGTCTATATTGTACAGTATAATGGCATTCAGCATCCTACAGTATAATGGTGTATATTGTACAGTATAATGGCATTCAGCATCCTACAGTATAATGATGTATAGTATTGTACAGTATATTGTCTATACTGTACAGTATAATGGCATTCAGCATCCTACAGTATAATGGTGAGTATAGTGTTGTACAGTATAATGGCATTCAGCATTCTACAGTATAATGGGGAGAGTAGTGTTGTACAGTATATTGTCTATATTGTACAGTATAATGGCATTCAGCATCCTACAGTACAATGGTTTGTATAGTATTGTACAGTATATTGTCTATATTGTACAGTATAATGGCATTCAGCATCCTACAGTATAATGGTGAGTATAGTGTTGTACAGTATAATGGCATTCAGCATTCTACAGTATAATGGGGAGAGTAGTGTTGTACAGTATATTGTCTATATTGTACAGTATAATGGCATTCAGCATCCTACAGTACAATGGTTTGTATAGTATTGTACAGTATATTGACTATATTGTACAGTATAATGGCATTCAGCATCCTACAGTATAATGGGGTGTATAGTATTGTACAGTATATTGTCTATATTGTACAGTATAATGGCATTCAGCATCCTACAGTATAATGGTGTATATTGTACAGTATAATGGCATTCAGCATCCTACAGTATAATGATGTATAGTATTGTACAGTATATTGTCTATACTGTACAGTATAATGGCATTCAGCATCCTACAGTACAATGGGGAGTATAGTATTATACAGTATATTGTCTATATTGTACAGTATAATGGCATTCAGCATCCTACAGTACAATGGTGAGTCAAGTGTTGTACAGTATAATGGCATTCAGCATTCTACAGTATAATGGGGAGAGTAGTGTTGTACGGTATAATGGTCTATATTGTACAGTATAATGGCATTCAGCATCCCACAGTATTATATATTGTACAGTATAATGGCATTCAGCATCCTACAGTATAATGGTGTATATTGTACAGTATAATGGCATTCAGCATCCTACAGTATAATGATGTATAGTATTGTACAGTATATTGTCTATATTGTACAGTATAATGGCATTCAGCATCCTACAGTATAATGGTGAGTATAGTATTGTACAGTATATTGTCTATATTGTACAGTATAATGGCATTCAGCATCCTACAGTATAATGGTGTATATTGTACAGTATAATGGCATTCAGCATCCTACAGTATAATGGGGAGTATAGTATTGTACAGTGTATTGTCTATATTGTACAGCATAATGGCATTCAGTATCCTACAGTACAATGGTGTGTATAGTGTTGGACAGTATATTGTCTATATTGCACAGTATAATGGCATTCAGCATCCTACAGTATAATGGTGTGTATAGAGTTGTACAGTATAATGGCATTCAGCATCCTACAGTATAATGGTGAGTATAGTATTGTACAGTATATTGTCTATATTGTACAGTATAATGGCATTCAGCATCCTACAGTATAATGGTGTATATTGTACAGTATAATGGCATTCAGCATCCTACAGTATAATGTATAGTATGGTACAGTATATTGTCTATATTGTACAGTATAATGGCATTCAGCATCCTACAGTATAATGGGGAGTGTAGTGTTGTACAGTATAATGGCATTCAGCATCCTACAGTATAATGGTGTATATTGTATAGTATAATATCATTCAGCATCCTACAGTATAATGGTGTATATTGTACAGTATAATGGCATTCAGCATCCTACAGTATAATGATGTATAGTATTGTACAGTATATTGTCTATACTGTGCAGTATAATGGCATTCAGCATCCTACAGTACAATGGGGAGTATAGTATTATACAGTATATTGTCTATATTGTACAGTATAATGGCATTCAGCATCCTACAGTATAATGGTGAGTCAAGTGTTGTACAGTATAATGGCATTCAGCATTCTACAGTATAATGGGGAGAGTAGTGTTGTACGGTATAATGGTCTATATTGTGCAGTATAATGGCATTCAGCATCCTTCAGTATAATGATATATATTGTACAGTATAATGGCATTCAGCATCCTACAGTATAATGGTGTATATTGTACAGTATAATGGCATTCAGCATCCTACAGTATAATGATGTATAGTATTGTACAGTATATTGTCTATATTGTACAGTATAATGGCATTCAGCATCCTACAGTATAATGGTGAGTATAGTGTTGTACAGTATATTGTCTATATTGTACAGTATAATGGCATTCAGCATCCTACAGTATAATGGTGAGTATAGTATTGTACAGTATATTGTCTATATTGTACAGTATAATGGCATTCAGCATCCTACAGTATAATGGTGTATATTGTACAGTATAATGGCATTCAGCATCCTACAGTATATTGATGTATAGTATTGTACAGTATAATGGCATTCAGCATCCTACAGTATAATGGGGAGTGTAGTGTTGTACAGTATATTGTACAGTATAATGGCATTCAGCATCCTACAGTATAATGGTGTATATTGTATAGTATAATATCATTCAGCATCCTACAGTATAATGGTGTATATTGTATGGTATAATATCATTCAGCATCCTACAGTATAATGGTGTATATTGTACAGTATAATGGCATTCAGCATCCTACAGTATAATGATGTATAGTATTGTACAGTATATTGTCTATATTGTACAGTATAATGGCATTCAGCATCCTACAGTACAATGGGGAGTATAGTATTATACGGTATATTGTCTATATTGTACAGTATAATGGCATTCAGCATTCTACAGTATAATGGGGAGAGTAGTGTTGTACAGTATAATGGTCTATATTGTACAGTATAATGGCATTCAGCATCCTACAGTATAATGGTATATATTGTACAGTATAATGGCATTCAGCATCCTACAGTATAATGGTGTGTATAGTATTGTACAGTATATTGTCTATATTGTACAGTATAATGGCATTCAGCATCCTACAGTATAATGGTGTATATTGTACAGTATAATGGCATTCAGCATCCTACAGTATAATGATGTATAGTATTGTACAGTATATTGTCTATATTGTACAGTATAATGGCATTCAGCATCCTACAGTACAATGGGGAGTATAGTATTATACAGTATATTGTCTATATTGTACAGTATAATGGCATTCAGCATCCTACAGTACAATGGTGTGTATAGTATTGTACAGTATATTGTCTATATTGTACAGTATAATGGCATTCAGCATCCTACAGTATAATGGTGCGTATAGAGTTGTACAGTATAATGGCATTCAGCATCCTACAGTATAATGGTGAGTATAGTATTGTACAGTATATTGTACAGTATAATGGCATTCAGCATCCTACAGTACAATGGGGAGTATAGTATTATATAGTATATTGTCTATATTGTACAGTATAATGGCATTCAGCATCCTACAGTACAATGGTGTGTATAGTGTTGGACAGTATATTGTCTATATTGTACAGTATAATGGCATTCAGCATCCTACAGTATAATGGTGTATATTGTATAGTATAATATCATTCAACATCCTACAGTATAATGGTGTGTATAGTATTGTACAATATAATGGCATTCAGCATCCTACAGTACAATGGTTTGTATGGTATCGTACAGTATAATGGTGTTGTGTATAGTATTGTACCCTATAATGGCATTCTGCATCATACAGTATAACATTGCAATGTACAGTATGTCATTAAGTATTGTACAATATAATAATCTTCATTATTGTCACAAGTACATTAACACTGCAATGAGGTTACTGTGAAAATCCCCTAGTCGCCACATTCCGGCGCCTGTTTGGGTACACAGAGGGAGAATTCAGAATGTCCAATTCACCTAACAGCATGTCTTTCGGGACTTGTGGGGGGAAACCGGAGCACCCGGAGGAAACCCACACAGACACAGAGAGAACGTGCAGACTCCGCACAGACAGTGACCCAAGCCGGGAATCGATGCACTGTCAGAGCTGCCATTTCATTTTTCATATACATTTAAAAGTGCCCAATTCTTTTTTTTTTTCCCAATTAAGGGGCAATTTAGCGTGGCCAATCCACCTACCCTGCACATCTTTGGGTTGTGGGGGTGAGACCCACGCAGACACGGGGATAATGTGCAAACTCCACACAGACAGTGACCCAAGCCGGGGATCGAACACGGATTCCTGGCGCTGTGAAGCTAACCACTCGGATTTCATAGGACTTTGCAGTGCCACTTAGCACCATCTTTACCGAGACCTATCCCGCTTCTGCCTCTACCAGATATCCAGCCCACAGATGACATTCACTGCCCAGGCTCACTCTTTAATAGTTAGCAATTTGGGCAAATGATTGGACAACAGTGAGTAATATTGGAATTGTACAATAGAGCCAACACTCAAGAAAGGGAGAATCTGGAAAGGGGGTGGGGGGGGGGGGGGGGGGGGTAAAAAATACCAAACAGGAGACTGCAGAATAAAAAGACAATGATCTGCTCTAGAGCTGGACTACAGTGCGGACCTTTGAAAGCACTGCTGCCTGGCTATCGGGCCGCAGAAGCAAAAAAGCTCTGCCTTTCACAGAAGGCTGTGCTGTGCATACCAGTCAGGACAGAAATAGAAGCAATCTGATCGCTGCACCCTTCTGCTGATGTAAACTGGACACAACACTCCATTAATGGAGAATGACAACACCATTTTTCTATAGCCATCAGTGTCAATATGCAAGTTATAAGAAGCATACATTCCATTAGGGACATGTGTGTGTAAAAATTACAGGTCAGATGATGGGGTTAGACACGACAGAATTAGATCGACAGAAATTACTGAGCCGATAGATCTACCTATAGGTCCACAGTTTGGAATATATTATACAGCAGCGATATTAAGACACGGTTCTAAATCCCAGTAAACTACTGCCGAAAGCTTTATAATTAATGACAGTGATTGGTCACTTAAATATAAAAGTCAATGTTAAAGATAAATATTTGTACATAACTCCTGGGAATAAATGGTAAAAGAAAACTCTTTATAAAGACATCGAATCAGATCGACAGGATGTTCCAAAGTGCTTTAGGGTCAATCAAGTATGTTTTGATGTGTAACCACTGTCGGAATGTATGAAATGCAACAGCCACTTTGCACACAGCAAGACCCCTCAAGTTACAAGCAATATGACCAGATCATCTGTGGTTAGTGGTGTTGGTCGCGGATGAATGTTGGCCAAGCTATTGGGAGAACACTTTGAATATCACCATGAAATCATAGATCAAAGAATCTCTACAGTGCAGAAGGAGGCTGTTCAGCCCTAAGACTCTGCACTGACCCGCCAAAAGAGCACCCTAACCTCGGCCCACACCCCCGCCCTATCCCCGTGACTCCACCTAACCTTTGGACACTAAGGGGCAATTTAGCGTGGCCAATCCACCTAACCTGCACATCTTTATTCTGTGGGAGGAAACTGGAGCACCCGGAGGAAACCCACGCAGACACGGGTTTGGGGGGGGGGGGGGGGGGGGGGGCAAACTTCACACAGACCACCCAAGGCCAGAATCCGGGTCCCTGGAGCTGTGAGGTAACAGTGCTAACCACTGTGCAGAGATCTCCTACAACCCCCTGAGCTAGGGGACAGGGCCTCATTTTAACCTGAAAGAAATTAAATCTCTTTTAATATTATTATTTTAATTTTTAAAAAAATATTATTTCTCATTATTGTCACAAGTAGGCTTACATTAACACTGCAATGAAGTTACTGTGAAAATCCCCTAGTCGCTACATTCCGGCGCCTGTTCAGGTACACAGAGGGAGAATTCAGAATGTCCAATTCACCTAACAAGCACATCCTTCAGGACTCGTGGGAGGAAACCCACGCACATACACAGAGAACGTGCAGACTCCGCACAGACAGTGACCCAAGCCGGGAATCGAACCTGGGACCCTGGCGCTGTGAAGCCATAGTGCTAACCACTATGCTCCCATGCCGCCCACACGGTAGCTGCCCTTTACTCTGAATGGTCAGCCTAGAATTGTACAATCTGCAGAGGGCATCAAAGCCAGTTGAGTGAAAGGTGAGAATGTTGCCATAGACATCAATGGAATAGAAAAACAAAAAGGTGCTGTAAACCAGCAGCACATTTTGCCCAACAGAGTTTGACCAATTTCACCTGCATCGGCTCCAGCAGTCCTCCTGTACCCAGATTGTGCTGTTTCAGGGTTGAGCCAGCGAGTGTCGGTAAGGTACCAAAGTGCCAACATTGGTGGGTGTTGGGAGATACTAGAGGCTGGCAGGGCGGTCCTGATATGATGTGCACACAGAGCCCTCACATTCCTAACTGAGCTCAGGGTTTGGCAGTTCTCCAATTGGTCTTCACACCTGCTGGGCAGGCTAGGGAGGTGGGATAATATAATGCCCCTGACCAAATGCACATTGATCCTTGCTGGAAAGTGCCCGTGCCTGGGCATTGGCTAAGTGGACTGTGATGCTGCCTTGATCGATTAGCCCATGGTTACTTGCTGTTCAACCTCACACTGCACTGCAAGAATGGACAGTCAGTTGAGGCAGAGGGCTGCCAGCATTCAACAAATCAGAGAACAAGCTTCTGGAGAGAACAGGGTGTCATCTGTCCCCATTCTGAAGCAGAAAGTTGCAGAGAAGGTGGTAAATGAATTATAGGAGAATAATGGGGAGGGGAACATTTAAAAGGCCTATGCTATCTCCTCTTTTGCAGTAGAATATCAGTATGTTGTACAGAAAGTCCTCTCATCAACACATCAGATTGATTAGCTGGCACTTCACAATAAGCAGCCTCTAGCACCCCATACCTACATACAGCTGTAAATATAGCACCATATTAAAATGAAGCTCAGACCCCGTCAGGATGGTAGTCGCCACACTGAATTGCATATTTCTGGGGACGGAACACAGTCTCAGCGTCTGAGACCTCAACCAGAAACCAAGATAAAACCTACTGTTCAAAACATGTTTACCTTGAGCCCAAGTTAATATGACAATCCCAGATCAAAGAGAAATTAAAATAAAAAGTAATTGCTTTCATTTTTAAATTTCAAGTGCCTCATTTTTTTTTCCAAATAAGGGGCAATTTAGCCTGGCCAATCCACCTGCCCTGCACATCATAAAAAGCTATTGGCCTTTGAAGGTCATATGTCCCATAAAAAGTTTGGGAACATTTAACAAAGTTCTCCAAGTAAGGTGCACAAAGTCACTTTTAAAAAATTTTTGTAAATGCCCTCTCCCCACCTCCAGCTTCCTGAAGATTTTGCCTGTTGAGGCTGGAGACCTGTTCCATTCTCTTGGAACTGACACAAACAGCCATTCTCCATGGGTGAACCTTAACGGTGAGCATTTGTGGGGCATGGGACTGTGGAGAGGGGTCAGTCAAGCCCAGTCCTGTCCTCGCCCATTGTCCACACACCCTCCCTAGCATGGAGCAGGCACCTTGGCCGATTTGGCTCTCTCTAGCTCAGGAGGTGCTGGAGGCCATTTAAAGCAGCCTGACTGTTGCCCTTGCTAAGACCAAATAACCCAATTTGAACTTGGGACCTCCTGGTCATTCCAGCTGCTCTGATACTGTAGGCCGTTTCACAGAAATGTGACAAAGTGTGACACCCAGCACATGTCCCTTCCCCACCACAACCTGTATTTATATTTGGACAGTGCAGTCAGATTCTGGGAAACTCGTGGCATTGTGACATGAGGGCACACGTTACTGATGGGGCGCATCAAAGAAACGGCTCAATTAGCCCATTCCATGTACTGACCTCACGAGGGACATGCGCTGTACACAGGGTGCCCATTTACTGGGGGCTAATCAGCTCGGAAAAATAGCCACCAGTATTTACTGCAAGTTCAGGTTGGATTTCCTGTGTGGGAGCTTTAAGAACTTTGTCGATTTTAAGGGTGATGTTGTCTCTAGGACATTGGACACGATCTACCGGACATGTTGCGCCGGAACGTCAGCATGCCACGGCGCAACGTGGCCAGTCGATGCCGGGGGACCTTGCTCCTGGGATCTACTGGCTTGCTACGCCTTGCGAGATCTAACGCAATCTCGTGAGACGTCGCAATGTTGGGTGGGATCACTATGGCAGATCTGCATATTAGAGCGAGGCAGCTAGTCTCACTCTAATATGCAGTACCCGGAGGTAACCAAGGAGTTGGGATCTATCCCCTTCGCCTAGGAGACCTCAGGCGAGTGTTGTTCAGCACTGGTCTCTACAAGGGGACAGGCGGAAGGGCACTCGTGGGGGTCTCCCTAGGGATGGGAAGCCCCCCATTAGCTTGCCCTCTAGGCAGGGTGGTGCCCTGGCAAGGTTGGTGCCAACCGGACACTGACAGCCAAGGTTCCCTGGTGGCACTTTGAGCTGGCAGAAGCACTGCCAGGCTGGCACAGCCAAGCTGGCATTTTTGTGAGCCAGTGATTGGGCCAGGGGGTACTCTCCACGGGTGTGGGAGGGGTGCAGGAGGGACCAGGGACTCCCTATAGTGGCTTGAGGGGGTGTGGGGGGTGGGGAGTGTTTTCAGTCGTCGCGTTGGGAGCTTGAGATCGCTTGCTGCACTGAGGAGTTCCGGTGAGTGGAGCTCCTCTGTGCAGAAAACGTGGCTAAGTGGTCGCGCATTCCCCACTGTGATCTACCCGGATGGGTGTTAAGATAGCGGGAATTTTCTCGCCGCTGTGAGCACCGGGAAACACCCAGCTAACCCCACGCGCTACGGGACTCGTTCGGGTAGATCATGCCCATTATTTTTGAAGCGAGCACTCAGCTGGATTTCAGAGGCTCTGCTCAGTTCTCATAATGAGAGCGGCTGGACTGGAGTTCATTAAACACATATTAGGCACCTGGGAAAACCTGCAAGGCTGCACCTTGTGAAATAGCAACGCCCATTCCAGATTGCTCTCTGACTCATTCACCCAGACACACCCTGGGCAGAAATTTTTCAATCCAGTTCTGCAGGTGCTTTAACTCTTGGAGGTCTGGCTTGTTAACAAATCATAGAACCTCTACAGTGCAGAATGAGGCCATTCAGCACATCAAGTCTACACCGACCCTTTGATAGAGCACTCTACCCAGGTCCATTCGCCCAGCCTATCCCCATAACCCTACAACCCCAACACCCTTTTGGACACTAAGGGCAATTTAGCATGGCCAATCCACCTAACCTGCACATCTTTGGACTGTGGGAGAAAACCGGAGCAGCCGGAGGAAACCTGTGATGAACGGTTACTGCCTTATCATCATGTAAGGTGATGTCCCCTTTAAGACCGGGCTTGGAACCCTGGGGACTCCGCCTCTGGCTCCGCCCATCTGGGAGCCATACATAAAGGCCTGCCTCATGGTCTGTGTAACAGTCAGCTCTCGTCTCTAGCTGTAGTATAGTTATTAGTCTAATAAAGCCTTCTTTACAGTTTAATCTCTAAACATCATTATTGAGGGTACCTCAAAACCCACGCAGTCCCCCGGGTCCCTGGCGCTATGAGGCAGCAGTGCTAACCACTGTACCACCCACCATGCTGGTTTCGTGAGGGAAGGTTCAAATCATATGGTGCCAAGTGCTGCAGGTCAACCTCTCTGAAGCCATTCAGACAGGATTGTGACAAGGTTGTCACAGATAGGCCAGAAGGCCTAAGTTCAACCTTGGCCGTGCCGGAGGAGATGCACCTCAGCGTTGGGTGAAGCAGCATAGGATGGGAGGAGGACTTTGCAATTGGCCTCAGTGATGCTGGACTAAGGGTAAGGGATTAAAAGGAAAGGAAACCAGCCAGGATTCCTGCTCAAACTCCAGGGACATCTGCAAGGGAGTGCATGGTTATGGAGAGGAATCCATTTGGCTAGGATTCTCACCGCAAGATGAATGAGCTTTGCCTAACCCTCCCCTCACTTCAGCAGCTCTCGTATAGTCATAGAATTTACAATGCAGGAGGCCACCATTCGGCCCATCGAGTCTGCACCGGAAGGACCAACCCTCCACCCTATCCCCACAACCCAGTAACCCACCGAACCTTTTTGGTCACTAAGGGCAATTTATCATGGCCAATCCACCTAACCTGCACATCTTTGGACTGTGGGAGGAAACCGGAGCACCCGGAGGAAACCCACGCAGACACGGGGAGAACGTGCAGACTCCACACAGACGGTGGCACAAGCCGATGAATAATTAACTGGAGAGAGATACCAGAAAGCCATCGGCGCTCAGAACTAGACCAGGGATTGCAGGGGGAGAGCACAGAGTGAGCAAACCCAATTTCGTTTAAAAAAAAATAAATTTAGAGTACCCAATTCTTTTCTTTCCCAATTTAGCGTGGCCAATCCACCTAACCTGCATATCTTTTTTGGGTTGTGGGGGTAAAAAGCAAAACCTCTTTCAGCCCATGACGCAGTCAATCTGCATTGGCCTTGAAAGAAACTCTTCAGTCCAAAGGGGTTCAGCAACTCCAGCAGAGTATTACCCAGTGACTGTGCTGAGCCATACCATCCAGCAACAAAGTCCAAGGTCCGGGGGGGGGGGGAAGAAAGTCAGCCAGGGTTCATAGATCATAGAATTTACAGTGCAGAAGGAGGCCATTCGACCCATCGAGTCTGCACCGGCTCTTGGAAAGAGCACCCTACCCAAGGTCAACATCTCCACCCTAACCCCACTAAGGGCAATTTTGGACACGAAGGGCAATTTATCACGGCCAATCCACCTAACCCGCACATCTTTGGACTGTGGGAGGAAACCGGAGCACCCGGAGGAAACCCACGCAGACACGGGGAGAACGTGCAGACTCCACACAGACGGTGGCACAAGCCGATGAATAATTAACTGGAGAGAGATACCAGAAAGCCATCGGCGCTCAGAACTAGACCAGGGATTGCAGGGGGAGAGCACAGAGTGAGCAAACCCAATTTTGTTTAAAAAAAAATAAATTTAGAGTACCCAATTCTTTTCTTTCCCAATTTAGCGTGGCCAATCCACCTAACCTGCATATCTTTTTTGGGTTGTGGGGGTAAAAAGCAAAACCTCTTTCAGCCCATGACGCAGTCAATCTGCATTGGCCTTGAAAGAAACTCTTCAGTCCAAAGGGGTTCAGCAACTCCAGCAGAGTATTACCCAGTGACTGTGCTGAGCCATACCATCCAGCAACAAAGTCCAAGGTCCGGGGGGGGGGGGGAGAAAGAAAGTCAGCCAGGGTTCATAGATCATAGAATTTACAGTGCAGAAGGAGGCCATTCGACCCATCGAGTCTGCACCGGCTCTTGGAAAGAGCACCCTACCCAAGGTCAACATCTCCACCCTAACCCCACTAAGGGCAATTTTGGACACGAAGGGCAATTTATCACGGCCAAGCCACCTAACCCGCACATCTTTGGACTGTGGGAGGAAACTGGAGCACCCGGAGGAAACCCACGCAGACATGGGGAGAACGTGCAGACTCCGCACAGACAGTGACCCAAGCCGGGAATCGAACCTGGGACCCTGGAGCTGTGAAGCAATTGTGCTATCCACTATGCTACCGTGCTGCACACAGCTACGGTTCCAGAAAACCCCTGCTGGAAACGGCTGCCGGTGAATTCAGGAAGGGGACAGACTGGGATATAGCTGCGATGCTCTCAAGGTCAAACAGCTTGCTGACATTATTCAGGATCAGACCTGGGCCAGGTATCGGCGGGTGACTGGCACTTAAACAACCGATTACCCAAAAGAAAAAGAAGAAGAAAGGGCAGGAGAAACAAACCCTTAATAATACGGACTCCAGAAACTTCCATCTCGCATGCAAAATATTTATTCCCTTTTGTTGCAGGAGTTTCTAGACACAACATTAATTTACTTTCAGAGGGGGCTTCTCCATGACGGTGTTTTACTGATCCCTGCTCTAATTTAAGCATATTAATATTGGAACTGCGTTCTCAAGCCCAGTGCTCACAGTCCAAGTTAAATAGCACAATTCCACTTTACATTATCTCCGCCTTCCAGCTTTTCAATTGCTCGCAGTTTGTAAACTTGTGCAGGGATGAACTTTACATTTGCATTTTGATATGTTTGTAGACTATTAATTACATTTGCTGGAACTAAAGCAGTGATACCCACCACCCCAACCCTCATGCAGCAGGAAGCAGTGACACTGGACTTGCATCAGCAAATGTACTGAAAACTCCAATGTGAAAACGGTCCCTGCTGGACGTGTAATTGCAAGGCCACTGTCACCATTGTTGATTTCCCTTTGGTGAAATTAGACAACATGTTGACAGCAGTCATTGCACTTAGCGCTGAGTAGCTGCATGTTTGGATAAAGATTAAATGTCAGAGCTAGGATTATGGAATGACAGATCACAGCTTGGTTAGAGAACCCATGTAATGCACTGCTGTTCCATGGAGCAGATCTACGTTTGCAAAAAAATAAACTCTTCAGATTGGTCACAGTCACAGCCCCAATGTCTCAGTCATGGCTTCTGCTACTGATTAGAATTCGGGCCCAGAAATTCCAGATTGCAAATTGTGGATGTAGAAGGAAGGATAAGATTGTGGATTTGTCTGTGATGGCCTGACGGGTTGAATAACCTGTTATTTATATAGTCTAGACTAACATGTGAATAATGGTCACTTGAGTCAGTATCTGAGGGCTGGCAGTGTGTGGGACAGTCTCCCAGTGTGACTCGACACTGTCAAAAGGGGAGGAGAAACTGGAGGGAAGAGAAGGTAGAAGAAACAGATTTTTCAGAAAAGCTGGTCTGGCTGCCCAAGATTGTCAATTGTTTCATCGTTGTTGGCTATTAATGAGGAATAAATCTGCACACAGCTACAGGAACAACATTGCAAGTCACAATTTTAAAAAAAGTCAAGGACTTTGGAATCAATAGGAAATGGTAACAGAGTGACAGATGCCTTTGTGAATGTTAAATTCCACTCTCAGCCGAAGTAGAGACTCTCGGTATCGGACTCATTACATCAAAAACAATTTCTAAAATTCGAGTGGTCACTGCAAATTGGTCAACCTCCCACATCAACCATGACATCAATGACTGGTGATGACAAGATGTAAGGGGGGGGGGGGGCAGGATTACAAACTTGATAATGCCATGACATGACTTCAAGGCACTATCAAGGTCAAGCTACCAGCAGTTCAGGTTTCTCTTGCCACAGTTAAATCAGCAGTAAGCACCAAGACGCAAACCTTTGTCCATCCTAACCATCCCTGTAATGATCCTGAAGGTTGTGGCTGTAGGAGGCCCAACATAAAAGCAGCGCAAATTCATTCCAGAATTTGTCATGTGCACAAATACAGATTGCCAAATATTACACAGCACCATTACTGCAGCCTCCAGTATCAACACCTTGGGGCAGGGTTGGGGTGGCGTTACCATTGACTAAAAGCTTAACTCGACCAGCCATCTCAACAAGAGCACCTGATGCACCTCATCTACCAAGGCTCAAGGGTCAGGAGAATGAGGAGAGCAGATGCAATAACACTGCACAAGATTGACACCATCCCGGGTAGAGCAGTCTGCTTTATCAGTGCCCCAGCCTCTGGACTCCTTAGCCACCATTGTGACTGCAATGTGTACAGTCTACACTTTGCACTGCAACAGCACCTCCCAACTGCATGAATTCTACTACTGAGAACAAGAACAGCAATGTCCTGGGAACACTATCGCTTTCAAGTTCCCTCCACGGTAGCACAGCGGTTAGCACTTTTGCTTCACAGTGCCAGGGTCCCGGGTTCAATTCCCGGCTTGGGTCACTGTCTGTGTGGAGGCTGCACGTTCTCCCTGTGTCTGTGTGGGTTTCCTCCGGGTGCTCCAGTTTCCTCCCACAAGTCCCGAAAGACGTGCTGTTAGGTGAATTGGACATTCTGAATTCTCCCTCTGTGACCCGAACAGGCGCCGGAATGTGGCGACGAGGGGATTTTCACAGTAACTTCATTGCAGTGTTAATGTAAGCCTACTTGTGACAACAATAAAGATTATTATTAAATCACGGTACAATCGAACTTGGACACAAATCGCTATTTGTCCATCGATGGATCAATTCCCTACCCAGCACCATTGAGGGGAACACCAACAGCATAGAGTTCAATAATGACAGCCATCAACATCTTCTCAGGGCGGGATGGGCAATAAATGCCATCTTTGCCAGTGATGCCAACATCCCGAGAACAAATAATGAAAAATGGCTGAATGTGTCACGTTCAGTGAACCATACTGTATCATTTCCAAATTGGCCAGCAGTCCTCCAATAGTTAAATTCATGTCAAGATGCTGCTCAATCCCACAAGGAAGGTTCCTCAAACACAAAACTTTATTTGGGTTGTGACAAGTACAGATTGAACATTGGCACTTGTTGGAAAAGAACTGCAAACAGGTTTAACATAGATTAACATAGAATTTACAGTGCAGGAGGCCATTCGGCCCATCGAAACTGCACCGGCTCTTGGAAAGAGCACCCTACCCAAGGTCAACACCTCCACCCTATCCCCACAACCCAGCAACCCCAACCAACACTAAGGGCAATTTTGGACACCAAGGGCAATTTAGCATGGCCAATCCACCTAACCTGCACATCTTTGGACTGTGGGAGGAAACCGGAGCAAACCCACGCACACACGGGGAGAACGTGCAGACTCCGCACAGACAGTAACCCAAGCCGGAATCGAACTTGAGACCCTGGAGCTGTGAAACAATTGTGCTATCCACAATGCTACCGTGCTGCCCCGTGTTGTAGCTGGATAAAACAGAATGAACTTAATGTGTGTTTAGGGAGGTGGTGGCGGAGGCTAGGGTATTAGAGCGATGTGCGTAAACCTGTGATATTTAGTTTATGAAGTCACCACTTCAATTGACTGCCCTCCCACCCAAGGGTTTGATGATTTTCAAGTCATTCGAACACGAATCTCTGGGGTGCTTTCACTCAGTAACTTTTTGTTTCGAACCACAGTCCCAATCATTGTCTTGTCTTGTCTGAGGACAACTTGCACAGAGTAATGGCTTGTGGGTCTCTGCCTGTGGCTGCCTTCACACAGTACGTTCCTTATTCCAACCCTGCCTTTGTGGGCTGTTGCCAAGTGGATTGCAAGCATTTCTCCACAAACAAAGATAGAAAAATAACACGATAGGATCTATTTTAATGGAGCCCTTTCACTTACTGTATGGAAGCTGTGTTAATCTTGCCTGTTAATAGCTTGGTTCCTCAGTTGAGTTTCCCTAATGAGCAGCTGAGACCTACAGATGTAGGAACATTCCTGGTTCAATCCTTGGTTTGGGCCGAGGGAGCTGACCTCTACTGGGGCAGCAATTGGTTATATCGATGATTGGATTCAGGATGAGGAAATTAGTTACTCTTGATCGCTATCTAATGATCCCTTGCTGGAGGTGTCAATGTCAACATTGTGATCAATTGGCCTCCCAAGATTCTCCATTCCCTCGTGCAACCACCTACTTCTTTTTCAAAAGAGCAAACTTTAGGGTGATGGACGCCCCACACCCATGCAGGTCTTGACTGGAAGCCCAGAGCTACATGTGCCAGCAAGTCTACTTGGGGTCACAAGTGGAGAGCAGGAGACTACAAGTGGCTCCCTGCCAGTCGGATGATGTTACTGGACTAATCATCCAGAGACATGAATTCAAATCCCATAACAACTAAATTCAATTAATAAATATGGAATAAAAAGCTAGGGGCTAGTAAGGATGGCAGATTTCCTCCCCGGAAGGACAGTCTAGCAGATTGTCCCATCATGCCCTTTAGGGAAGGAAATCTGCCGTCCTTACCTGGTCTGGCCTACATGTAACTCCAGATCCACAGCAATGCGGTTGACTCAAACTGCCCTCTGAAATGACCGAGCAAGTTGTATCAAACCATTCAGAAAAAGCACTGAGTACACCTACATCATTGCAGTGGCTCAAGGGCAACTAGGGATGGGCAAGAAATGCTGACTTTGTCAGTGACATTTCTATCTCAAAAGCAAATGAAAGAAAAAGTAATCTGAGCACCAATTAGGGACGAAGAATATTCTCACCAAGGCGACTTCAGAGTTTGGCTGACTCTATTGTCAGGATTAAAAAGAGCGAGTTTGAACTGTTTCAGCTTGGGGACTGTCCCGCCATTTGAGCCGCAGAAGCATCAAGTGGAAGTCACTCTGTCAGTCAAAGCCCAGTATGAAGGAGTCTGGCAGATCAATTATGCTATTGGTGATGTTCATAAATCCCCATCCGCCCCCAGGACTGAAAAAGTGGTTTGTGAAGTGAAAGCAAAATCAAGGTAAGCAACTAGAACAAACTTTGATCTTCCCGTTCACCAAGTTCTTCATGAAACACAACAAAAGGCTATAAACATAATGGGATTTAAACTAAACTCTTAAACATAGTCTGTACAATTGCTCGACATGGCCAGTCATTATACTGAAAGGTATTTTCTCACAATCTTAGCTCTGGGCCCTGGATTCTGGCCCAACCCAAATAGCAGGGTGAGATCATCCACTATACACAGCTCTAGCTACTACTGATAATATTCAGTGAATGGCGTCAATGTTAAAACACGTTACCTACATTCAGAGCCAGAGATAACCCAGCAAGTGGCAGCACAACCATCCCAGCACCCAGGCAGCAGAAGCGGTCAGGTACGGGCTGGACATAACAAAAAACGCCATTAGTTCTTGGTGATTCGGAACGTTCGCCCCATGAGAAGAGATTCTCAGCCCCTTCGGATTTGCCCATAAAATAAATTCCTGTGATGGCTCGGTGACTGAATGCACTACCCAACATGGTACGGGGCTGTGGAGAGACATTGCAATTCTGACCACAGTTGACTCTTTAATAGGGTGGGTAGGGATTTATCTGGGTGGCACGGTAGCACTGTTGCTTCACAGCACCAGGGACCCGGGTTCGATTCCGGCTTGGGTCTCTGCCTTGCGGAGTCTGCATGTTCTCCCAATGTCTGCGTGGATTTCCTCCGGGTGCTCCGGTTTCCTCCCACAGTCCAAAAATGTGCAGGTTAGGTGGATTGGCCACGCTAAATTACCCCGTGTCCAAAAAGGTTAGGTGGGGTTACTGGGTTACAGGGATAGGGTGGAGGTGTGGGCTTAAGTGGGGTGCTCTTTCCAGGGGCTGGTGCGGACTTGATGGGCCAAATGGCCTCCATCTGCACTGTAAATTCTATAATCACAGGAAGGGGAACAGTGGCAACTCTACAGTTGAGGCTAAGGAGAGGCAGAATTCCTGCTCCTGAATGCTATCCAGCCATTCTATCCCTGTATGTGTGAACATCCAAGTTTGCTCCCTTGTCCCTGCTGAGGTAGATGGTGGAGGTTGGGCCAGGCTTTGAGGAAATTCCCACTCCGGAATGCTACCTCACCAGAAAACGAGTGCACACAGACGTCGGCCTTGATGCCCGAGTTCAAACTGCCAGGTGTCAGGAAGACTGGGCGAGAGATATCGGAAGTCCCTGGAACTGTAACATGGGAAAAGGTTGGAGTGGGCACTGGGTGGCAGAAAGATCTGAAATCTTGGGTCACATGTGGGTTCAGCCAATAACCAAATCCAGCCCCGGTTCTTCTAGGGATGATCCTGTGGTTGGAGAATCAGTAAAAGAGGCTGGTGTAGAGAAAGAAACAATCTCTGCCAGTGATTGCCAGCAAATATACAAAGGTTATTGGAATAGTAATGTATAAAGTGATGTACTGGAGGTTCGCCTACATCACTCTCTATAGTTTCACTTTTCTCACAATCTATGCACTGTACTAATGAGTTGAAATTGCAGTCGAAGAACATCACAGTGATTTGGTTCTCATGGCCTCTTATCTGCAGCTGAAAGGCCAAACAGTCTTGGCTCAGTTTGCCTCTCGACGTGGCCTCTTTGTTGGCTGTACACCTGTTCCTTAGTTTTGTTTACCTTCTCAGAAGCGATGTAGATAAACAGATTAGTGCAATGAGTCAGCACACACACACACACACATTCAGGTGCAGATTCCAAACAGAGAACACTCTTTATAGAAAGTTACATCTGGATTCACCAATCTCTCAAATTAAACCAGCATTGTGGAATGTTACAATACATAATGTAAAGCCTCCTCGTTCAGGCAATGACCCCCATAACAGTCCCAGTCTATCATCATCTCATCACGACAACTTAAACAAGTTGCCAACCAGAAATGGAAAGTGGTGAATGTCAAGAGTGAAGGCTGTTTCTCACACATCAATGAAATAAGCTCAACGTGAATGACTGATTATAATACCCATGAGGTGGAGATGCCGGTGTTGGACTGGGATGAGCACAGTAAGAAGTCTCACAACCAGGTTAAAGTCCAACAGGTTTATTTGAAAGTCACATGCTCTCGGAGCACTGCTCCTTCATCAGGTGAAGTGGAGGCAGATTCGCAATCACAGCATATATAGGCAGAGACACAATGAGTCTTTACAGGTGCAAACAGTGAGAGTGGAGTGAGGGATAACCACAGGTAATCGAGGTGGGAATTGTCTCAAGCCTGGACAGTTAGTAAGATTCTGCAAACCCGGGCAGTATGGTGGGGAGACATGTAATGTGACATGAACCAGAGATCCTGGTTGAGGCCATCCTCATGCATGCGGAATTTGGCTACCAGGTTCTCCTTGGTGATTCTGCGTTGTATTGTGTCTTGAAGGCCGCCTTGGAGAATGTCTACCCGAAGATCGGATGCTGAATGCCCTTGACTGCTGAAGTGTTCCCCGACTGGAAAGGAACATTCCTGCCTGGCGATTGTCGCGCGATGTCCGTTTATTGCAGCGTCTGCATGGTCTTGCCGATGTACCACGCTTCGGGACATCCTTTCCTGCAGCGTATGAGGTAGACAACGTTGGCCGAGTCGCACGAGTATGTACCGCGTACCTGTTGGGTGGTGTTCTCACGTGTAATGGTGGTATCCATGTCGATGATCTGGCACGTCTTGCAGAGATTGCCATGGCAGGGTTGTGTGGTGTCGTGGTTACGGTTCTGAAGACTGGGTAGTTTGCTGCAAATAATGGTCTGTTTGAGGTTGCGCAGTTATTTGAAGCCAAGTAGTGGGGGTGTGGGGATGGCCTTGGCGAGATCATCGATGACATGTTGAAGGCTCCGAAAAAGATATCATAGTTTCTGCGCTCCGGGGAAGCACTGGACGACGAAGGATACACTGTCGGTCGTGTCCCGTGTTCGTCTTCCGAGGAGGTTTGTGTGGTTTTTCACGGTGGCGCGTCGGAACTGTTGATCGGTGAGTCACGCGCCATATCTCGTTTTTAACGAAGGCGTCTTTCAGCGTCTGTCATATTCCTCCTCGTCGGAGCAGATCCGGTGTATACGGAGGGCTTGTCCATCGGTGATGGCTTCTTTAACGTGTTTAGGGTGGAAGCTGGAGAAGTGGAGCATCGGTGGGCTTACAGTAGAGTGAAGTGTTAAGGTGTCCATCCTTGGAGATTTGCGTGTCCAAGAATGCAACTGATTTTGGAGAGTAGTCTATGGTGAGTCTGATGGTGGGATGGAACTTGTTGATATCACCGTGTAGTTGTTTCAGTGATTCTTCGCTGTGAGTCCAAAGGAAGAAAATGTTGTGTAAATAGTTTATAATCACCTTTAATCATAAAAGGAGATTGTAGGCGATTATAATACAACACCTGACATCCAAGGATTGGTAAATATTCAAACACAGAACATTCAATCATTTTTAAACTGAAGATGGTCAATGTGTAAATGAGGGTTTGCACCGTGTGCTGCCGCTATGCACAGCCAGGTGACCAGACGTTGGCTGGAGCCCTGGGTGGGAGCAGTCCAGTGAGATGACCTGCATTGTTCAATTCTGGGCTCACTGAATCTCCACACATGCTCGTAAAGCAGATAGTAACAAGGGGCAAGAAATCTGGCCTGCCTTTTTTCACCGCTGAAGCATCTCAACTGCAACACATAGCAGGTCATTGGCCCTGTGACTTTCCGAGTCGGTGGGGCAGTTGCTAACTATATAGATTAGGTGATCAATGTATATGTAACTCTTCAAAATAAATACAGCCTCACATGTTAACTGCATTTGTGGTGTGGCTCTTTTTGTTTGTAATTCTGCCCTTACTTTTTCATTGCTGTTAATGGCTCGGAAAAAGGGTTACAGTGATATTTCGCCCATACCAATCACCAGTGTCAAATAATTCCACACCATCACTGAGCAAAGATTCTGCGACAGTTAAATATTAAAAATGGTAAACCTTTCCCTGTGGTGGCTAGTGTTTACTTCCTTAAATATCTAGACGAATGAAAGGGAGCAAATAACTAAGATTAGCTGTGAGGCAGCTCTGGAAGGTCCCACGGTGTCAGCAATGGTTCAGTGGGTAACACTCGGTTTGAATCAAACGGCTGTAGTTTGGGCACTGAAACCAAGTCGGCAGTTCATTGTAGTGCAAAGGGCAAACTGGACTGCAAGAGGTGTCATCTTCTGAATTGCTGGGGCAGCAAGGTGGCGCAGTGGCATATTGAGGCTTGCGGAGGTTGTGCTATACAAATACAGGGACTTGCCTTTCCATTACAAATGTTGGTCTGCTCCAGATACCTTATCATGTTCAATGGCATCAGTCACTCCTGTAAACAGTCTGAATATTTTACCCTTATGATAATTGACTCACACCGTTCTTTCCACACTCATATCATCGTGCAACCCAGGGCATAACATTACCTCCTTGAGACTTGAACTGGATAACTGGGTCTTTCAAAGGGCTCTCCTTCAATCTCTTCAGGGAGAGACTGAATAAACACTTGGTGCAACAAGAATCAATGCAAACTGATGAGATGCTTCATTTCACAAGAGGATGAACATACGGAGAGCAATTATGATCAGAATGACTTTAACTCAAACACAGCTTATTGTCACACGGCTAATGGAACATAAGGAACACGTCACACTTCTCCATATTAGTCACAGAATCAGAATGTTCTACACTATCCTCCACACAGTTTACAATGCTTCCAAGTTTCATATTGCTTTCAATTTTTTGAAATTCTGCCCTGTCCACTAAGGTCTAGATCATTAATATATATCAGGAAAAACAAGGGTTCCAAGAACAACCTTTGGGGAACCCCACTACAAACCTTTCCCTAGCCCAAAAAACATCCATTAGTCACTATTCTTGGCTTCCTATTAGTCAACCAATTTTCAGCATAACTAACTGGACTTGAAAAACAGAATTCATGTATATAGCACCTTTCATGACCACTGGACATCTCAGAGCACATTATAGCCAAGTGTTACGTAGAACATTTTCACACAGCAAGCTGCCCCAATCAATGTGATAATGACCAGATAATGTCTTGTTGTGATGTTGGTCGAGGAATAAATGTTGGTCAGGACACTGGGGAAACCTCCCCTGATCAGTTTTGAATTGTTATGGTCCACCTGATGGGTGTTGGGTTGATAAGGCCTTGATTTGATATCTTATCCAGAAAATCCATCACACAAACCCGCCTCCCATCCATCGACTCGGTCTGCACCTCCCACTGCCTTTGCAAAGTGGACAGCATAATCAAAGGCCACTCCCACCTGGCTTACTCACTCTTCCAACTTCTTCCATTGGGCAGGAGATACAAAAGTCTGAGAACACGCACAAACAGACTCAAAAACAGCTTCTTCCCCGCTGGTTACCAGACTCCTAAACGACCCTCTTATGTACTGATCTGATCTCTTCACACATCTTCTCTACCGAGTAGTACTACACTCCTGTATGCTTCACCCGATGTCTGTGG
Organism: Scyliorhinus torazame; assembly: GCF_047496885.1. NCBI lineage: Eukaryota > Metazoa > Chordata > Chondrichthyes > Carcharhiniformes > Scyliorhinidae > Scyliorhinus > Scyliorhinus torazame. The sequence goes on from NC_092738.1 coordinate 27,649,934, forward strand.
CTATGTGTTGACATTGTGTATTTTATGTTTGCCCTATTATGTATTTTCTTTTCATGTACGGAACGATCTGCCTGGACTGTACACATGACAATAAACAAATCCATCCAAGGTGACACCTCTGACAGTGCAGTAGCTACGCCCAACGTAGCGCACTGAAATGTGAGCTTTGATGCATCATACATAGATTTCAGTGTCTGAGAAAGCTATTTGAGGAGAAGAGAGAGCTTGAAAATTCAATGCGCCAGAGAGAACATTTCACCCAGGCAGAGGGCCACAGGCACCCAAGCCCAATGCTCGGTGTGCGATATATACTTGCCAAACATTCGGATTGAATAAGTTCAATTAGTTAAAAGATTCTACTTCAGAGACCAGCTCTCTGTCGATTATTCTTGTGTCTACTATGTACGTACTGTGTACGTTCCTCGGTACATGTGACAATAAATCAAATCAACCAATCAAAATCAATTTCTCCATTGTTTAATGATTTTTAAACAGTGCAAATTTATTCCGATGTGTGATTTGACAGAGTTGGACAGGTTATCATTCTCATCTGCTCTGAAATCAAGGTTTTTACTGCCTCTGGGAGTTTTATGCAAAGCTGTGGTATTGAAGAGGAAATTGCTTTGCACATGGCGAGTGTAGACAGCTGCAGGATCTACTGCTGAGCGTGATCACATCGGAGAGAGAGAGAGAGACGCCGCCTTTAGAAGTTACCAGGAAAAGAAACCAGTGCTGAAGGGAAGTGAAGCAAAACAACAACTTGCATTTACATAGCGCCTGTACAACTATCCCAAGGCCACAGTCAGGGACATTGTTATTGATGACTTTGATTTGGGTTCTTGTGCTGCGTCCACCTGACCTTGACACAATGAGGTTAAGTGTCGTGAGGTTAAGCGAACATGCTGTTCTCCAAACACCTCGCAATGCTCTTGTAGCTGCCATCCAAAAATGCTAAATATTGCAGGCCTGACTCCCTCGTCCATTTTCCCTTCCCTCCTGCAGTAAAACATCATCTTTTCCGCTTGGTGCCTCCTAACCGAACACCTGTAGTACCAAATTCATTTTTTCCAATTAAGGGGCAATTTAGCGCGGCCAATCCACCTAACCTGCACATCTTTGGGTTGTGGGGATGAGACCCACGCAAACACGGGGAGAATGTGCAAACTCCACATGGACAGTGACCCAGGGCCGGGATCGAACCCGGGACGGCAGCGCCGTGAGGCATCAGGGCTAACCCACTGCGCTGCCCTGATTGTCGCTTAAGATTGAGACTAAGTCTCCTCCTTGAGCTTCTCCTACTTATTATTTGAGGTGAAGGTGGAGAGGGGATTAAGATTGTCGGCAGTGGGGAAGAGAGGCTTGGGGGTGTGATAGGAAAATTCCCATCTCCAACAAGGGTGAATGCGATTGTGTGGAGCACACGTTCACAGACAAAAAGGTACGTCTGAACTCGGAGACAGGGCAGCAAGCAATATTATGAGCGGTACAGAAGCTCAGTGGTTAGCACAGTTGCTTCACAGCGCCAGGGTCCCAGGTTCGATTCCTGGCTTGGGTCACTGTCTGTGCGAAGTCTGCACCTTCTCCCCGTGTCTGCGTGGGTTTCCCCCGGGTGCTCCGGTTTCCTCCCACAAGTCCCGAAAGATGTGTGTTAAGTGAATTGGACATTCTGAATTCTCCCTCAGTGTATCCAAACAGGCGCCGGAATGTGGCGACGAGGGGATTTTCACAGTAACTTCATTGCAGTGTGAATGTAAGCCTACTTGTGACAATAATAAAGATTATTATTTCAACAAAAAGAGCTAAGCCTGACAGAGTCTCTGCAGTCAATAGCAAAGATACAAATCACAAAATTAACCTGATCCTGGACTTTAAAAATAGCCTGTCTCATCAACATTTAAATAAGTGAAAACTCCAACTCAACAATACAATAAAAAATCAGTGGGAACTATCGACATTCCCAGGGGTGGAAGAGTTAAGACAAAGAAGACACGAACAAAGAACAAATAGATTCTTAAATTTAATGCAGAAAGATATACATTTATATAGCACCCTAACACACGGACCACCCGGCATCGACCCAGGCACCAGAAACGACAACAGCAAACCTGACCCTGCAAAGTCTTCCTTACCAACATCTGGGGGCCTGTGCTAAAGTTGGGAGAGCTGTCTCACAGACTGGTCAAGCAACAGCCTGACATAGTCACACTCACAGAATCACACCTTACAGACAATGTCCCAGACACCACTATCACCATTCCTGAGTATGTCCTGTCTCACCGGCAGGACAGACCCAGCAGAGGTGGTGGCACAGTGGTATACAATAGAGAGGGAGATGCCCTGGGAGTCCTCAACATCAACTCTGGACCCCATGAAGTCTCATGGCTTCAGGTTAAACACGGGCAAGGAAACCCCCTGCTGATTACCACGTACCGGCCACCATCAGCTGAAGAATCAGTAGTACTCCATGTTGAACACCACTTGGAGAAACTACGGAGGGTGGCATGGGCATAGTATACTCCTATGGGTGACTTCAGTGTCCATCACTAAGAGTGGCTCGGTAGTAACACCACAGACCGAGCTGGCCGGGTTCTAAAGGACATAGCTGCTAGACTGGGACTGCAACAGGTGGGAACCAACAAGCTGGAAAAACATACTCAACCTCATCCTCACCAACCTGCCTTCTGCAGATGCATCTGTCCATGTCAGTATCGGTAACAGTGGTCACTGCACAGTCCTTGCGTAGACAAAGTCCTGTATTCACATTGAAGATACCCTCCATCGTGTTGTGTGGCACTACCACCGTGCTAAATGGGATAGACTTTGAACAGATCTAGCAACTCAAGACTGGGCATCCATGAGGCGCTGTGGGCCATTAGCAGCAGAATTGTATTCAACCACAATCTGCAACCTCCTGGCCCGGTATATCCCCCACTCTACCATTACCACCCAGCCAGGGAATCAACCCTGGTTCAATGAAGAGTGCAGGACAGCATGCCAGGAGCAACACCAGGCATACCGAAAAATGAGGTGTTCACCTGGTGAAGCTACAACACAGGACTACTTGTGTGCCAAACAACAGTAGCAGCAAGTGATAGACAGAACGAAGTGATTCCACAATGAATGCATCAGATCTAAGCTCTAAAGTCCTGTCACATCCAGCCATGAATGGTGGTGGACAATTAAACAACTCACTGGCAGGGGAGGCTCCACAAATATCCCCGTCCTCAATGATGGAGGAGCCCAGCACATCTGTGCAAAAGACAAGGCTGAGGCATTCGCAACAATCTTCAGCCAGAAGTGCCGAGTGGATGATCCATCTCGGTCTCCTCCGGAGGTCCCCAGCATCACAGATGTCAGTCTTCAGCCAATAAGATTCACTCCACGTGACATCGAGAAATGGCTGAAGGCACTGGATACTGCAAAGGCTATAGGTCCTGACAATATTCCAGCAATAGTACTGACGACTTGTGCTCCAGAACGTGCCGATCCCCTAGCCAAGCTGTTCCAGTACAGCTACAACACTGGCATCTACCCGGCAATGTGGAAAATTGCCCAGGTGTGCCTTGTACACAAGAAACAGGACCAATCCAATCTGGCCAATTACCGTCCTATCAGTCTACTCTCCATCATCAGCAAAGTGATGGAAAGGTTCATCAACAGTGCTATGAAGTGGCACTTGCTCAGCAATAACCTGCTCACGGACTCTCAGTTTCGGTTCCGCCCAGGGTCACTCAGCTCCTGACCTCATTATATCCTTGGTTCAAACATGGACAAGAGCTGAACTCCAGAGGTGAGGTGAGAGTGACTGCCCTCGACATCAAGGCAGCATTTGACCGAGTATTGCCATAAGGAGCCCTCGCTAAACTGGAGTCAATGGGAATCGGGGAAAACTCTCCGCTGGTTGGAGTCATACCCGGCACAAAGGGAGATGGTTGTGGTGGTTGGAGGTCAATCATCTCAGCTCCAGGACATCACTGCAGGAGTTCCTCAGGGTAGTGTCCTCGGCCCAGCCATCGTCAGCTGCTTCATCAATGACCTCCCTTCCATCATAAGGTCAGAAGTGGGGATGTTCGCTGATGACTGCACAATGTTCAGCACCATTCGCGACTCCTCAGACAATGAAGCAGCCCATGTCCAAATGGACAATATCCAGGCTTGGGCTGACAAGTGGCAAGTTACATTCGCGCCACACAAGTGCCAGGCAATGCCCATATCCAACAAGAGAGGATCTAACCATCGCCCCATGACATTACCATCGCTGAATCCCCCACAATCAACATCCTGGGGATTACCATTGATCAGAAACTGAACTAGCCATATTAATACTGTGGCTACCAAAGTAGGTCAAAGGCTAGGAATCCTACGGCGAGTAACCCCCCCCCAAGTCTGTCCCCCATCAAAGTCTTGTCCATCAAGTCAGGAGTGTGATTGAATACTCTCCACTTGCCTGGATGAGTGCAGCTCCAACAACATTCTCAAAGCTCAACACCATCCAGGACAAAGCAGCCCGCTCGATTGCTCCCCCTTCCACAAACATTCAAATACTCTACCATGACGAACAGTAGCAGCCGGGTGTACCATCTACAAGATGCACTGCAGTAATTCGCCAAGCTTCCTTAGGCAGCACCTTCCAAACCCACTACCACCTAGAACAAGAGCAGCAGAGACCTGGGAACCCCACCACCTGGAAATTCCCCTCCAAGTCACTCATTACCCGACTTGGAAATTTATTGGCCGTTCCTTCACTGTCGCTGGGTCAAAATCCTGGAACTGCCTCCCTAACAGCACAGTGGGTGTACCTACACCTCAGGTACTGCAGTAGTTCGAGAAGGCAGCTCACCACCACGTTCTGAAGGGCAACTAGGGATGGGCAATAAATGCTGGCCTAACCAACGACCCCCACATCCCATAAAAATGTTTTTCTTTTAAAAACTTGCAGTGAATTATTTGAGAGTACAAAGTGCACAGGAACTGATTTGCAAAGAACAAGATCCCGCAAGAGACAAGTGTCGAGGTAACCTTGTAACTGCTTTTGCAACTTTGTAACCAGCTCCTGATGCAGGGCTCTCCCGCAACTCGGATTTGCCGAGGTTCCCTGGCAGTCAGTGTCATAACAGTAGGAAAGCAGCGCGGGGACTGTATTATTCCAGGTTCTGGGCTGCGCTCCAGTGGGAGTTGCATCGTAGACCCTTGAAAGGGTGGATCGGGAGCACTGGCACCAGGGCAGAGGAGGGCACGGTTTCTGGTCAAGTGAGGCATCGTTCTTTTCCCATCCCACCCACAGAGAAGCACCAAGTGTGAGAGCGCCTGCAGACTCCAGTCAAGTCGATGGGGACACTTTAAAGATCCACTGAGCATTTAATCACCTAACAAGGCGACTGTCACACAAGTGTCAATGAGTACAATTTGAAACAATTAAACATCATCTGTGATAAATGTAGTAAAATCTCCAGCCTGGCACAATATTTTACTGTGATTTTTAAAAAAATCACACTCGCAGTTGGCTCTCCAAACAAATGAAAGGCGGTTAAGTGTGAAATTCAAAGATTTCCGCGCTCTCCTGGTCTTGATCCTTGCTTCCACTCTCACATTAACTTGAATCGAGTTGATTATTAACCTGATTTTACAACCGGTTAACACCTTAATTGCCGGGCCAAGTGCCAACCCTGAGACAGACGCTCCCACAAAGCAGCCTCAGTTTATGATGAGATGATTGCGCAAAAACTTTAAACAAACAGGTTTTTATAGCTCCAGTTCCCGTCTCGACAAAAAAAAGGCTAGTCATTGAGTTTCTTTTTTTAAAAAACGATAATTTTAACCGTCCACAGGACAAGAACGCACCAAGTTTAGTCAGACCAAAAAGTCTTACAGACCCAGTTAAGACGCAAACAGAAATTCTATGATAATCTATGACAGATCACCTTTGCGGATGAAAAGATAGAAAGCGTCGGGTGGACCCCACCTACCTGACTGAGAGCTAACACCATTTACAATCCACAGTAAGCATATTCCCAACACCTGCAGATGTGTCATCTTCTCTTTCCCAGATTGCGCTCTCTTCTAGAGAATTACTTCCATGACATGTTTTTGGATTGAAAGAGATGGCGAGAAGACCGGGATCCAGTGTTTGAAAACTTTTTGAGAAGTGTTTTCAGTCAAAGTTTGCAATTTCCACTCTGGAGGAGCGCGCGCGCAATCCGCTCCAAGTCAGTTTCACGCTGAGTGCTATCAATTACATTGAGCTGATATGACACATGTGATTGGCTGCTCTCCAGCTTTCGGAAGCCAATCACGTCAGCTGGAAGGTGTGAAACTGCATCAGCCAGGCAATTTTAATAAATCGGAGGGAGTATTTACAAAAATGATTAATGAATGAATCTGAATACGCCAGGTCTATGTAAACTAGCTCATTTTGTGATGTGCCCTTTCCAAACTATCAGTTGATCAGTTCATCATTTTACAGCAACATTCGAGCGTGCAGGGCTGACTGGTGCAAGTGTCGCCAGCACAAGAATACATGAATCGAGTGGAGCAAACTGATTTTATTTTACAATCAGTCTTAATCTTTCCTTAAATCTCAAATGTAAGAATTTCTGTACAACAGCTACAGGTTAATATTTGCAAAGATAGCAATATCTGCTGTGCTGAAAAGGTGCTGCAATCCTTGTTCTCACTGCTTTCCTGAAGGTGCAGGTTCGCGGGAGACTTGTGGAAGCGCTGAAATCACAAGCAGCCTGAAGCACAGGGACTTGCCAGGAGGGGGCAGGAGTGGGAACCTTCTTGAAACTCCTTCGCCGAGTCACAGAGGCCAATTGTTAACCCACCCCCATTATTGTTCCAACTAAGATTAGCACCAGCCAAGGACCAAATCAAAGACTCCCCTATTCGTATGGTTTTAGAAAGGCAGACTTTCATTTATGTACCGCCTTTTACGCCCCAAAGCACTTTATTTATTGCCAGTTAAGTACTTTTGAAGACTGTCCTAATGAATGACTGGGTGCACTCATCTATTGAGTTACCAGGACACTGACAGTAGTTAAGTTTTTGAAAAAAGGCATTCTCACTCTTAAGTAATTAATTGGTTGGGAATATGTCTGTATCCCATCATAGCAGTTTGAGATTTGAATTCCGTTGAGAAAAATCTGGAGATAAAATGGGAGATCAGTAAAAGGACCACTAAATCTTCTGAAAAGTAGGGATTGTTTAAAAAAAAAATTCTCAACTACTTCACGAAGAGCCTTTCAGAAAGGAAACTCACTCTGGACTAGCTGCGAATGCAGTCTCACACCAATATCTGGACACAGGCATAATGGGCCGAATGGCCTCTTTCTGTGCTGGATCATTCGTTGAAACTTCGAAGTGGTCTTACAAGACGAAATCGAGCGACACCCAGAGGCTGAGAATGAAAATGCAATAATACTGCAAATGAGGTTCTTGCTTTGTAAATGAGTGCGTCTGATATTGATAAACTACTCAAAGAAGCTATGTCGCATTCTTACCCAATAAAGAGAAAGTATGTTCCCATGAAATGTTATCATGTGGGATTGTGTCCCTGATATCCCCGACACAGAGAATCCCTGATCTTGATCATCCAATGGGGCAGAGGGAATTGTTCGCTATTGCGAATACTCCATCTAGAGGCCAGTTATAGAATTCTGAGCACTGAAAATCATCTTCGGGTGAGATGCCTAAAAAGGTGGTGTCGACCTGGTGAAACTCAGGACTACTTGCATACCTAACAGCATAAGCAGCAAGTGAGAGACAGAGCTAAGCGATCCCACAACCAATGGATCAGATCTAAGCTCTGCAGTCCTGTCACATCCAGCCGTGAATGGTGGGGGACAATTAAACAACTCACTGGAAGATGAGGCTCCACAAATAACCCCGTCCTCAATGATGAAGGAGCCCAGCACATCTGTGCAAAAGACCAGGCTGAGGCATTCGCAACAATCTTCAGCCAGAAGTGCCGAGTGGATGATCCATCTCGGTCTCCTCCGGAGGTCCCCAGCATCACAGATGTCAGTCTTCAGCCAATTTGATTCATTCCACATGATATCAAGAAACTTCTGAAGGCACTGGATACTTGCAAAGGCTATGGGCCCTGACAATATCCCAGCAATAGTACTGAAGACTTGTGCTCCAGAGCTAGCCACACCTCCAGAGAAGCTGTTTCAACAGTTGAGACACTGGTAAATAGGACCAGGATAGGCCATTCAGCCCCTCGAGCCTGCTCCCCTGTCCAAGGACATCATGATGTGGAGATGCTGGCATTGGACTGGGGTGAGCACAGTAAGAGGTTTTACAACACCAGGTTAAAGTCCAACAGGTTTGTTTCGAATCACTAGCTTTCGGAGTGCAGCTCCTTCATCCCATTTTGATGGGAGGGTGGAAATTCTTTGCCCATTCCGCCTGGGGTTGTCTGTCCAATGTCCGCCATTCCTGACCCGGAGGGGTATAACAGACCAGGGAAGGTCGCTTCCTGGTCGAACGTCTGGGTGGTCCGTGGGCAGAAACTCCATGTCCGACTCCTGGTCGGATTGGTCGACCTCCCACTTTCCGGAGTCACAAAGTTCAGCCGCCTCACTGGGCATCACCGGCAGCTGTTTTGGTGGGAGGGGCAACATAGGGCTCGGTGTCCTTGGTCGATCCTCAGGCACCGGTCCCACCCGGCTTCAGAGATGGTCCACGTGTTGGCTGGAGTCTTTGCCTTGTACCCACACTGTATACGAGACCGGCCCAAACTGTTTTATTATTGTTCTTGGAATCCATAACCCCCCCCCATCTGCAAAGTTCTGGGCGTAAATGGCGTCACCTGCAACAAATTCCCTCATGGACCTGGCTTGCTTCACTCCGACCTGTTCCAGCCGTTCGCAGATCCTATCCCCGTTGTCCTGCGAAACGAGACTCAATCATGTGGTGCAAACGACATCCCATCAAAAGTTCTGCGGGTGACTTCCGGGTGCGGCGATGACCAGCTAAGTCGCACGTTTCGGCAGCTCCCGGTGGAACGGACTTTTGGGCTCTTGATAGGAGCCCCAACGGCAATTTTAACGGCTAAAAACACCGTGCGGTAAACCAGAAGGGTGTTCCCCCTGGACACGGATGGAAAAAGGAGAGGAAAGTGGCCGGATTGCAGCGGATCCTTTGGAACAACGGCAAGGAAGGCAAGCAGAAACCAAGATGGCGTCGGAAGGTGGCAGTTTCATATGGGGCCCTGAACAACAAGAGTTCTTGAAACGCTGCGTGGAGGAGATAAAAAAGGAAATGAAGAAAGAGCTGTTGGCCCCGATATTACAGGCGATTGAAGGGCTGAAAGAGGAACAAAAGACCCAGGAGCAGGAGCTTCGGGTCGTGAAGGCGAAAGCAGCAGAGAATGAGAACGATATACAGGGCCTGGTGGTGAAGACGGAGATACAGGAGGCACACCAGAAACGATGTGTGGAGAGGTTGGAGGCACTGGAAAACAACGCAAGGAGGAACAACTTGAGGATTCTTGGCCTTCCTGAAGGTGTGGAGGGGGCGGACGTCGGGGCATATGTGAGCACGATGCTGCACTCGTTAATGGGAGCGGAGGCCCCGACGGGTCCGTTGGAGGTGGAGGGAGCATACCGAGTTATGGTGCGAGGATCGAGAGCAGGAGAAACTCCCAGAGCCATAGTGGTGAGATTCCTCCGTTTTAAGGATAGAGAAATGGTCCTTAGATGGGCGAAGAAAACTCGGTGCAGTAAATGGGAGAACGCGGTGATCCGCGTTTATCAAGATTGGAGTGCGGAGGTGGCGAGAAGGAGGGCGAGCTTTAATCGGGCCAAAGCGGTACTTCACAAAAAGAAGATAAAATTTGGAATGCTGCAACCGGCAAGACTGTGGGTCACATATCAAGGGAGGCACCACTACTTTGAGACGGCGGATGAAGCGTGGACTTTTATTGTAGAAGAAAAATTGGAATGAGTGGATTATGAAAATGAACGTTTGGACAAAGTGGTGGGGCGAATGGGGGGGGCGAAGAGGGGTTTTATGTTTTAATCCTGCGGTATGGTAACTTTTCTTTCTCCCACAGGTGGTGATGGGGGGAGGTGGGGAGGGAGAGGAGATGGGGCGTTGGCCAAGGGAGGCGGGGCCGAGGGAGAGGCGCGGGCTTGGTTCCCGCGCTATGATAATTATGGCGGGAATAGAGAAGCAGGAAGGAGGGGGCGTCGCACGGTGCGAGCCGTGATCACGGGGGGAAGCCGAGGTCAGCCAGAGTTTGCTGACTTCTGGGAGCAACATGGGGGGAGTAATTACGCTAGCGGGGGGTCTAGCGGGGGGGGTGGGAGGGGGGAATTACTGGGTTGCTGCTGCTGGGGAGAGGGGGGAGCTGGTATGGGAGAGGATGGGCGGGGGGGCACCGCCTGGGGGAGATACAGCTGCGTGGGAACTGGGTGAGAAGCTGGAAAAAGATGATGGCTAACCGGCAAGGGGGGGGGGGTGGGAAGCCCCCCAACTCGGCTGATCACGTGGAACGTGAGGGGGCTTAACGGGCCGATAAAGAGGGCACGAGTACTCGCACACCTTAAGAAACTTAAAGCAGATGTGGTTATGTTACAGGAAACGCACCTGAAACTGATAGACCAGGTTAGGCTGCGCAAAGGATGGGTGGGGCAGGTGTTCCATTCGGGGCTGGATGCGAAAAACAGGGGGGTGGCTATATTAGTGGGGAAGCGGGTAATGTTCGAGGCAAAGACTATAGTGGCGGATAACGGGGGCAGATACGTGATGGTGAGTGGCAAATTACAGGGAGAGATGGTGGTTTTGGTAAACGTGTATGCCCCGAACTGGGACGATGCCAACTTTATGAGGCGAATGCTAGGACGCATCCCGGACCTAGAGACGGGAAAGCTGATAATGGGGGGAGACTTTAACACGGTGTTGGAACCAAGGCTGGATAGGTCGAAGTCCAGGACTGGTAGGAGGCCGGCAGCAGCCAAGGTGCTTAAGGATTTTATGGAGCAGATGGGAGGGGTGGACCCGTGGAGATTCAGTAGACCTAGGAGTAAGGAGTTCTCGTTTTTCTCCTATGTCCATAAAGTCTATTCACGCATAGACTTTTTTGTGTTGGGTAGGGCATTGATCCCGAGGGTGAGGGGAACGGAATATACGGCTATAGCCATTTCGGATCATGCCCCACACTGGGTAGACTTGGAGATAGGGGAGGAAACAAGAGGGCGCCCACCCTGGAGAATGGACATGGGACTAATGGCAGATGAGGGGGTGTGCCTAAGGGTGAGGGGATGCATTGAAAAGTACTTGGAACTCAATGACAATGGGGAGGTTCAGGTGGGAGTGGTCTGGGAGGCGTTGAAGGCGGTGGTGAGGGGGGAGCTGATATCAATAAGGGCACATAAAGGGAAGCAGGAGAGTAAGGAACGGGAGCGGTTGCTGCAAGAACTTTTGAGGGTGGACAGACAATATGCGGAAGCACCGGAGGAGGGACTGTACAGGGAAAGGCAAAGGCTGCATGTGGAATTTGACTTGCTGACTACAGGCACTGCAGAGGCACAATGGAGGAAGGCGCAGGGTGTACAGTATGAATATGGAGAGAAGGCGAGCAGATTGCTGGCACACCAATTGAGGAAAAGGGGAGCAGCGAGGGAAATAGGGGGGGTGAGGGACGAGGAAGGAGAGACGGAGCGGGGAGCGGAGAGAATGAATGAAGTGTTCAAGACATTTTATAAAAAATTGTATGAAGCTCAACCCCCGGATGGGAGGGAGAGAATGATGGATTTTTTGGATCGGCTGGAAATTCCCAAGGTGGAAGAGCAGGAAAGGGTGGGACTGGGAGCACAGATCACGGTAGAAGAAGTGGTGAAAGGAATTAGGAACATGCAGACGGGAAAGGCCCCGGGACCGGACGGATTCCCAGTTGAATTTTACAGAAAATATTTGGACTTGCTCGCCCCGCTACTGACGAGGACCTTTAACGAGGCAAAGGAAAGGGGACAACTGCCCCTGACTATGTCAGAAGCAACGATATCGCTTCTCTTAAAGAAGGAAAAGGATCCGCTACAATGCGGGTCCTACAGACCAATTTCCCTCCTAAATGTGGATGCCAAGGTCCTGGCCAAGGTAATGGCAATGAGAATAGAGGAATGTGTCCCGGGGGTGGTTCATGAGGACCAAACTGGGTTTGTGAAGGGGAGACAGCTGAACACGAATATACGGAGGCTGTTAGGGGTAATGATGATGGCCCCACCAGAGGGTGAAACGGAGATAGTAGTGGCGATGGATGCCGAGAAAGCATTTGATAGAGTGGAATGGGATTATCTGTGGAAGGTGTTGAGGAGATTTGGTTTTGGAGAGGGGTATGTTAGATGGGTGCAGCTGTTGTATAGGGCCCCAGTGGCGAGTGTGGTCACGAATGGACGGGGATCGGCATATTTTCGGCTCCATAGAGGGACAAGGCAGGGATGTCCTCTGTCCCCATTACTGTTTGCACTGGCGATTGAGCCCCTGGCGATAGCGCTGAGAGGTTCCAAGAGATGGAGGGGAATACTTAGGGGAGGAGAAGAACACCGGGTATCTTTATATGCGGATGATCTGCTACTATATGTGGCGGATCCAGCGGAGGGGATGCCAGAAATAATGCGGATACTTGGGGAGTTTGGGGATTTTTCAGGGTATAAATTGAACATGGGGAAGAGTGAGCTGTTTGTGGTGCATCCAGGGGAGCAGAGTAGAGAAATAGAAGACCTACCGTTGAGGAAGGTAACAAGAGACTTTTGTTACCTGGGGATCCAGATAGCTAAGAATTGGGGCACATTGCACAGGCTAAATTTGACGCGGTTGGTGGAACAGATGGAGGAAGATTTCAAGAGATGGGATATGGTTGCATTGTCAATGGCAGGGAGGGTGCAGGCGGTTAAGATGGTGGTCCTCCCGAGATTCCTCTTTGTGTTTCAGTGCCTCCCGGTGGTGATCACGAAGGCTTTTTTCAAAAGGATAGAAAAGAGTATCATGGGTTTCGTTTGGGCCGGGAAGACTCCGAGAGTGAGGAAGGGATTCTTACAGCGTAGTAGGGATAGGGGGGGGCTGGCACTACCGAGCCTAAGTGAGTATTATTGGGCCGCTAATATTTCAATGGTGAGTAAGTGGATGGGAGAGGAGGAAGGAGCGGCGTGGAAGAGATTAGAGAGGGCGTCCTGTAGGGGGACCAGCCTGCAGGCTATGGTGACAGCCCCATTGCCGTTCTCACCAAGGAACTATACCACGAGTCCGGTGGTGGTAGCTACACTGAAGATTTGGGGACAGTGGAGACGACATAGGGGAAAGACCGGAGCATTGGGGGGGTCCCCGATAAGAAACAACCATAGGTTTGCCCCGGGGGAAATGGATGGGGGATATGGAATGTGGCAAAGAGCAGGAATAACGCAATTGAAAGATCTATTTGTGGATGGGAAGTTTGCGAGTCTGGGAGCGCTGACCGAGAAATATGGGTTGCCCCAAGGGAATGCATTCAGGTACATGCAATTGAGGGCTTTTGCGAGGCAACAGGTGAGGGAATTCCCGCAGCTCCCGACACAAGAGGTGCAGGACAGAGTCATCTCCAAGAAATGGGTGGGGGATGGTAAGGTGTCGGATATATATAGGGAAATGAGGGACGAAGGGGAGACTATGGTGGACGAACTAAAAGGGAAATGGGAAGAAGAGCTAGGGGAGGAGATCGAGGAGGGGCTGTGGGCAGATGCCCTAAACAGGGTAAACTCGTCGTCCTCGTGCGCCAGGCTAAGCCTGATTCAGTTTAAGGTACTACACAGGGCACATATGACTGGAACACGGCTCAGTAAATTTTTTGGGGTGGAGGATAGGTGTGCGAGGTGCTCGAGAAGCCCAGCGAATCACACCCATATGTTTTGGTCATGCCCGGCACTACAGGGGTTTTGGATGGGGGTGACAAAGGTGCTTTCGAAAGTAGTAGGAGTCCGGGTCGAACCAAGCTGGGGGTTGGCTATATGTGGGGTTGCACAAGAGCCGGGAGTGCAGGAGGCGAGAGAGGCCGATGTTTTGGCCTTTGCGTCCCTAGTAGCCCGGCGCAGGATATTGCTAATGTGGAAAGAAGCCAAGCCCCCGGGGGTGGAGACCTGGATAAATGACATGGCGGGGTTTATAAAGCTAGAGCGGATTAAGTTCGTCCTAAGGGGGTCGGCTCAAGGGTTCACCAGGCGGTGGCAACCGTTCGTCGAATATCTTGCGGAAAGATAGATGGGGGAAAAAGAAGGCAGCAGCAGCAGCCCAGGACTTGGGGGGGGGGGGGGGGGGGGGGATGATGGGGTGGGGTGGGGGGGGAGGGATGGGGGGGGGTGGGGGGGGGGTGGCCTGAGACAAGGCAGTTGCCAATTAGGGCTAGTTTTTATTTTTGTTATTTAATATTTATTTATTTGTTGTTGTTTTTTTTTGTTCTTGTTTAAATAAAAAAGGTCATTATTATCTGTATTGTTATAATGTTGTGTAAAGGATGCACAATGTACTGTGTTGGTTGACCAAAAATTTGCAATAAAATATTTATTAAAAAAAAAAAAGTTCTGCGGGTGAGGACTTCCGGTTGCGGAGATGCGGAGCTAAGCCACACATTTCAGCAGCTCCCGCTAGAACGGACTTTTGGGCTCTCCGGAGGAGCCCCAACGGAACTTTTTTGATCGAATCCCGTGTGGGAAGGTGAAGTAAGGTCCCCCTTCCATCGTGTATGGAGGGGACTAGAAGTGGAGGGACAAAAAAAGAAGCTTTGGAGCAACGGCAGAAACGAGGGGGAGAAAACAAGATGGTGGAGGGCGGAGATCGAGCAGCATGGGGGCCGAACCAGCAGGAGTTTCTCAGGCGCTGTGTGGAGGAGCTTAAAAAGGAGGTTCTGGCGCCAATGCTGTTGGCGATCGAGGGGCTGAAGGTGACCCAGAAGGCCCAGGCGGTAGAGCTCAGAGAGGTGAAGGAAAAAAATCAATGAGAACGAGGACGAGATCTTGGGCCTGGCGGTGAAGATGGAGGCGCACGAGGCGCTGCACAAGCGGTGGGCCGAGAGATTCAAAGTCCTGGAGAACAGGTCGCGGAGGAAGAACCTCCGGATTCTAGGTCTCCCCGAAGGAGTGGAGGGGGCTGATGCTGGGGCGTATGTGAGCACGATGCCCCATTCGCTGATGGGTGCGGAGGCCTCTCCGAGCCCCCTGGAGCTAGAAGGGGCTCACCGGGTCCTGGCGAGGAGACCGAAGGCTGGTGAGCCGCCAAGGACGATAGTGGCGAGGTTCCATCGTTTTGCGGACAGAGAGAGTGTCCTGAGATGGGCCAAGAAAGAGCGGAGCAGTAGATGGGAGAATGCGGTGATCCGAGTTTATCAGGATTGGAGCGCAGAGGTGGCAAAAAGGAGAGCTGGCTTCAACCGGGCCAAGGCGGTGCTGCATAAAAAAAGGGTGAGATTCGGAATGCTGCAGCCAGCGCGACTGTGGGTCACGTACCAGGTCCGACACCACTATTTCGAAACGCCAGAAGAGGCTTGGACCTTTATCCAAACGGAAAAATTGGACTCGAACTGAGGGACTGTGGTAGTGGGGGAGATGTTGACTGTATACAGGGTTGGAAATATGGGTGAAGAATGTTTTACGGGTGGGACGATGGATGGGGATGGGGGAAGAGTTTTTGATGGGGGGACAGTGAGGAATGTGGGCGTCGGTGCTGGAGGGAGGTGAGACTCGGGGATGGGGGAATCAGGATAAGGCCGCAACAGGAGCTGCGCCACAGGGGGCGGGGCTGGCTTGGGAAAGCGTGGGCTTTTTCCCGCGCTAGGAAGGGGGGGGGGAGCGCAAGGATGAGGAGGGATTTCCACACGGGGGGGGGGGGGGTCAACAGGTAGGCGGGCGGGGCCAGTGTCAGCAGGAGTCAGCTGACTTACAGAAGTATTATGGGGGGAGCAAAAGAGATAGATTTGGATCTAGCGGGGAGGGGGGGGGTGGGGAGGGGGGGGGGGGGAAAGAGGGGGGGACAATAGGGTTGCTGCTGCAATGGCCGAGGGGGAACTGAAAATGGAAGAGGTGGTCGGGGCGGGGGTTCCCCGTCTGGAGGACTGGAGGGTGCGGGAGACGCGGGCACGGGACTGGCCTAAAATAGGAGATGGCGAGTCGGCGGGGGGGGTAGCCCCCCGGGTAGCCCCCCAATCCGGCTGATCACGTGGAATGTGAGAGGCCTAAATGGGCCGATTAAGAGGGCCCGGGTGTTCGCGCACTTAAAGGGACTGAAGGCAGACGTGGTTATGCTTCAGGAGACACATCTGAAGGTGGCAGATCAGATCAGGCTGAGAAAGGGATGGGTAGGGCAGGTATTCCATTCAGGGCTGGATGCGAAGAACAGAGGGGTGGCAATACTGGTGGGGAAGCGGGTGCCGTTGGAGGCCAAGAACATAGTGGTGGATAACGGAGGCCGGTATGTGATGGTGAATGGTAGGTTGCAGGGGACGTGGGTGGTATTGGTGAATGTATATGCCCCAAACTGGGACGACGCTGGATTCATGAAACGTATGTTGGGGCGTATTCCGGACCTGGAGGTAGGAAGCTTGATAATGGGGGGGGGACTTCAACACGGTGCTGGACCCAGCGCTGGATCGCTCCAGATCCAGGACCGGAAAGAGGCCGGCTACGGCCAAGGTGCTCAGGGGGTTTATGGACCAGATGGGGGAGTAGATCCATGGAGATTTGTCAGGCCTTTGGCCAGAGAATTCTCTTTTTTCTCCCATGTACACAAGGCCTACTCCCGGATAGATTTTTTTGTTCTGGGCAGGGCATTGATCTCAAAAGTAGAGGGAACGGAGTATTCGGCCATAGCCATTTCAGACCACGCCCCGCACTGGGTGGAATTAGAGTTGGGGAGGAGAGGGACCAACGCCCGCTGTGACGGTTGGATGTGGGTCTGTTAGCAGACGAGGCAGTGTGTGGGAGGGTGCGGGGGTGCATCGAAAGGTATCTGGAGGCCAACGACAATGGGGAGGTGCAGGTGGGAGTAGTATGGGAGGCGCTGAAGGCGGTGGTCAGGGGAGAGTTAATCTCCATCAGGGCTCATAGGGAGAAGAGAGAGGGTAGGGAAAGGGAGATTTTAAGAGTGGACAGGAGATATGCAGAGGCGCCTGATGAGGGACTACTCAGGGAGAGACAAAGTCTCCAGACGGAGTTCGACCTGTTGACCACAGGGAAGGCAGAGACACAGTGGAGAAAGGCACAGGGGGCGATGTACGAATATGGGGAGAAGGCGAGCCGGATGCTGGCACATCAGCTCCGTAAGAGGATGGCAGAGAGGGAAATAGGTGGAGTTAAGGATGGAAGGGGAACTACGGTGCGGAGTGCGGGGAAAGTGAATGAGGCATTCAAGGCCTTTTACGAGGAACTGTATAGGTCCCAGCCCCCAGGGGGAAAAGAGGGGATGTGGCGATTCTTGGACCAATTGAGGTTCCCAAGGGTGGAGGAGCAGGAGGTGGCTGGTTTGGGGGCGCCAATTGGGGTAGAGGAGCTGGTTATAGGACTGGGGAGCATGCAGGCAGGGAAGGCCCCGGGACCGGATGGGTTCCCGGTGAAGTTCTATAGAAAGTATGTAGACCTGTTAGCCCCATTGCTGGTAAGGACTTTCAATGAGGCAAGGGAGGGGGCGGACCCTGCCCCCGACAATGTCGGAGGCGACGATCTCTTTGATCCTGAAGCGGGATAAGGACCCGCTGCAATGTGGGTCGTATAGGCCGATCTCGCTCCTCAACGTAGATGCCAAGTTGCTGGCAAAAGTGTTAGCTACGAGGATTGAGGACTGTCCCGGGGGTGATTCACGAGGACCAGACGGGGTTTGTAAAGGGCAGGCAGCTAAATACCAATGTGCGGAGGGTGCTGAATGTGATTATGATGCCATCGGTGGAGGGAGAGGTGGAGATAATGGCAGCCATGGACGCGGAGAAGGCCTTTGACCGGGTCGAGTGGGAGTATCTCAGGGAAGTGTTGAGGAGGTTTGGGTTCGGGGGAGGGTTTATTAGTTGGGTTAAGCTCCTGTATAAAGCCCCGGTGGCGAGTGTGGTCACGAACCGGCGGAGGTTGGAGTATTTCCGGCTGTACCGAGGGACGAGGCAGGGGTGCCCCCTGTCCCCCCTGCTGTTTGCATTGGCAATTGAACCTTTGGCCATGGCGTCAAGGGAGTCGGGGAAATGGAGGGGGGTGGTCCGAGGGGGAGAGGAGCATCGAGTATCGCTGTACGCAGACAACCTGTTGCTGTATGTGCCGGATCCAGTGGAGGGGACGGTTGAAGTCATGCAGACCCTAAGGGAGTTTGGAGACTTCTCGGGCTATAAGCTCAATGTGGGAAAGAGCGAGCTCTTTGTGGTGCATCCAGGGGATCAGGGAAGAGGGATAGATGACCTACCGCTGAGGAGGGCGGAAAGGAGCTTTCGATACTTGGGGATCCAGGTAGCTAGGAGCTGGGGGGCACTGCACAAACTTAATTTGACGCGGCTGGTGGAACAGATGGAGGAGGACTTTAAAAGGTGGGACATGTTGCCACTCTCGTTAGCGGGTAGGGTACAGTCGATTAAAATGGTGGTCCTCCCGAGATTTCTTTTTGTATTCCAATGCCTTCCAATTGTGATCACCAAGGCCTTCTTTAAGAGGGTAAGCAGGAGCATTATGGGATTTGTGTGGGCGAGTAAGGGAATTCCCGAGGGTAAGGAGGGGGTTCCTGGAGCGTAGCAGAGATAGAGGAGGGCTGGCATTGCCGAATCTGAGTGGCTACTATTGGGCAGCCAATGTGGCGATGATCCGTAAGTGGGTGATGGAGGGAGAGAGGGCGGCGTGGAAGAGGTTGGAGATGGCGTCCTGCAAAGGAACGAGCCTGGGGGCACTGGTGACGGCACCGCTGCCGCTCTCGCCGACAAGGTACACCATGAGTCCGGTGGTGGCGGCAACGCTAAAGATCTGGGGGCAGTGGAGACGGCACCGGGGTGCGATGGGAGCCTCGGTGTGGTCCCCGATCAGAGACAATCATCGGTTTGTCCCAGGAAGGATGGACGGGGGTTTCAGAGCTGGCATCGGGCAGGAATTAGAAGAATGGGGGACCTGTTCATCGATGGGACGTTTGCGAGCTTAGGGACGCTGGAGGAGAAATTTGGACTACCCCCGGGAAATGCCTTCAAGTACATGCAAGTGAGGCGGCAGGTGAGGGAATTCCCACTGCTCCCGGCACAGGGGATTCAAGACAGGGTGATTTCGGGCGTATGGGTCGGGGAGGGCAAGGTGTCGGCGATATACCAGGAGATGAAAGAAGAGGGGGAGGCTTTGGTAGAGGAGCTGAAGGGTAAATGGGAAGAGGAGCTGGGGGAGGAGATTGAGGAGGGTCTATGGGCTGATGCCCTAAGTCGGGTTAATTCCTCTTCCTCGTGTGCCAGGCTTAGCCTGATACAATTTAAGGTTGTTCACAGAGCGCATATGACGGGGGCGAGGCTGAGTAGATTCTTTGGGGTGGAGGACAGATGTGGGAGGTGCTCAGGAAGCCCGGCGAACCATGCCCATATGTTTTGGTCGTGCCCGGCACTGGATGGGTTCTGGAGGGGTGTTACGAGAACTATATCTAAGGTGGTGAAAGTCCAGGTCAAGCCAAGTTGGGGGCTAGCATTATTTGGACGAGCCGGGAGTGCAGGAGGCGAAAGAGGCCGGCATTCTGGCCTTTGCATCCCTGGTAGCCCGGTGAAGGATCTTGCTAATGTGGAAGGAGGCGAAGCCCCCCCAGCGTGGAGGCCTGGATAAATTATATGGCAGGGTTTATCAAGTTGGAAAGGATAAAGTTTGCCTTGAGAGGGTCTGCGCAGGGGTTCTACAGGCGGTGGCAACCGTTCCTAGACTATCTCGCGGAGCGTTAGATGGAGTTCGGTTGACAGCAGCAGCAACCGGGGGGGGGGGGGGGGGGGGGGGGATCTCTTTCTGAGCAAGAAAATACATAAACGATCCGGAAAACTTATGTGTACGGGAGGAATCCAATGCACAAAGTTCTGTAACATATCATATAGATTTGCCATGTTTATGTCTTGCTATGCGAGTTTTTTCTTCTTTTTTGTTACTGGGGGGGGGGGGGGGGGGGGGTTGTTTATATGGTTGAAAATTCTGTTAAAAATTCTTAATAAACATACTTTAAAAAAAAAGTTCTGCGGGTGACTCCCTGGTGGTAGCGTGCGGATAGTTCTATAGGAGAAAAGGCAACAGGCGAGGCAGGTGTCTGGGAAACCCAAGGTCTATTTCATATCACAAGTTTGAAAGTCTGACCGGCCTGTTGCGCCAATCTGTTTGAGGCTGGGTGGTGAGGTACCCCAGACCCCATTTTGTTTCAGAAAACTCCGAATTGTAAAAGAGGTGCCATTGTCTGATACAAGCACCTCTGGGAGTCCCTGAACACTGAAGGTTTGCCGGAGCCGCTCGGTGGTGGCTCACGATGTAGACGTCATCATCCGGTGCACATCCATCCATTTGGAACGTGCATCTACTAGAATCAGGTACATCGCCCCCTGGAAAGGCCCCGCAAAATCTCCATGGAGACGGGACCATGGCCGGCCTGGCGATTCCCACGGGTGAAGTGGAGCTGCCGAGGAGCATTTGGTGTTCCTAGCACCGCGTACAGTGTTTTGCCAACTTCTCGATATCCGCGTCTATGACGGGCCACCACACATAGATTCGGGCCAACCTTTTCATTTTAGAGACCCCTGGGTGTCCACTATGGAGATCTTGCAAATTTGCTTTCTGACCACGTTCGGAAATGACCACTCGGGAACCCCACAGCAGCAAGTCGTCCACCACGCTGAGTTCATAGAATTATCATAGAATTTACAGTACAGAAGGAGGCCATTCGGCCCATCAAGTCTGCACCGGCTCCTGGCAAGAGCACCCTACCCAAGCCCACGCCTGCACCCTATTCCCATAACCCAGTAACCCCACCCAACACTAAAGGGCAATTTTGGACACTAAGGGCAATTTATCACGGCCAATCCACCTAACCTGCACATCTTTGGACTGTGGGAGGAAACCGGAGCACCCGGAGGAAACCCACGCACACACGGGGAGAACGTGCAGACTCCGCACAGACAGTGACCCAACGGGGAATCGAACCTGGGACCCTGGCGCTGTGAAGCAATTGTGCTAACCACTATGCTACCATGCTGTCCTGTGGTAAAAGCCCTTCTAGGAGAACATGGTGCTGGGCCCCGTACAGCACTATGTGGCAGACCCTGGCCAGCAGCGAGTCTGTCTCCATGCCTTTACTTGGGCACCCATCACAGGTAAAGACTCCATAAAATGTAAGGTCGCGACGACTTTGTCCCATGTTGTTGGCGTATTGGTGGGTAGTGGGAAGCAACTGAGAGCATCTGCGTGGGGGATTATCGTCCTTGGTCGATGTACTAAAACATACTCATATGCCATCAAGAGGAGAGCCCACGCTGAATGCAGGTGGACACCACTGGGGGAATTATCTTATCCTCTTTGAACAACGTTTAGTGTAATCACTGTTGTCGAGGCAACAGCACCTTGCTGAAATTAGCTATGTAGCCCTCTGGTATCTCACCCAAGTTATTGAGTATCGGATGGCTCTCTGACCTTGTTGTGCACCCTGTTCCTATCGGAAGTCCATATCCGGGAGGTGGGAAAATCATTGCATAGCAATCAGAAATGGGAATCCTCAACGTGGGTCTCATCCCCACAACCCAAAGATGTGCAGGGTAGGTGGATTGACCACACTAACACTGTTGCTTCACAGCGCCAGGGTCCCAGGTTCGATTCCCGGCTTGGGTCACTGTCTATGTGGGGTCTGTACGTTCTCCCCGTGTCTGCATGGGTTTCCTACGGGTGCTCCGGTTTCCTCCCACAAGTCCTGAAAGACGTGCTGTTAGGTGAATTGGACATTCTGAATTCTCCCTCAGTGTACCCGAACAGGCGCCGGAATGTGGCGACGAGGGGATTTTCACAGTAACTTCATTGCAGTGTTAATGTAAGCCTACTTGTAACACTAATAAAGATTATATTATTATTAAACAGCCCTGCTTGATTGGCAACCTATCCAATACCTTAAAATTCACTCCCTCCACCGCTGACACACTGTAGCAACAGTACGTACCATCTACGACAGTATTTTTCAAACTTTTTTTCCCGGGACCTATTTTGCCAACCGACTGACCTTCGTGACTCAGGTCACGTTCGCTTACCTTTAATGTGAAAGGGAAGCCTGCTTGGTCCTCATGATCTTACTCCAATCAGGGTCTCTTCATCTTTGCGAAAATGGAAAATCCAACCTCGCACATGTGGGTCATCGTGAAGGGCAATAGCAACAAAATGCTTGTTTTACTCAGCTCTGGATACTCCTGGAAGATGCTACACCAGAATGCTGACAGCCTCACGGACTTTTGCCGTGTTTTTAAATGTCCTCTCACAGGTCAGGCACAGTAGCGTTGTCTTTTCATTTGGAGTCAGTTAATAATGGACTCTGCGGTCTCAATCTCAAAAAGGAATTTTTCACCCACCACTTCTCTTTCAAAATCTGAAGCTTCTCTCATTTTCCAGTACTTCCCTGCATATAACACACATGGGTTTTTCATCGTTATTTGCACTGGCACAATTGACAAAACCATACCTCAAGGAATCATCTTTCTACTGCTTTGTTCCAGTTAGGTTTCTTCTTTGTAGGCTGTTAACCAGATGCCCTGGAGCTCTGTACAGAGCTAATACTAGCACTGCTCTGTCCTGCCGTGGATTCTCCTGAGCAACTCTCTCCAGCAGATTCAGCTGAGAGATACTGGCCAGTAGGTACCCTGCCTATGTGTGTCTCTGGCCATCTTTCTTGTAAGCAAACAATTCATTTGCAAACATTTTTAGAGTCCCCAATTCATTTTTCCCAATTAAGGGGCAATTTAGGGTGGCCAATCCACCTAGCCTGCATATCTTTGGGTTGTGGGGGGTGAGACCCACGCAGACACGGGGAGAATGTGCAAACTCCATACGGACAGTGACCCAGAGCTGGGATTGAACCTGGATCCTTGGCGCCGTGAGGCAGCAGTGCTAACCACCGCCACCATGCCGCCCTGTAAGAAAACAATTCATCGTCAATCCTCTTGCCTTGCTTGCCAGCAGCTAGAAAATGGAAGAAGCTCTCCTCCGTGATTTGGTGCCAAAAGCAAGTACATACAGGGCGTTTGACATCAAGTGTAAGTGCAGTCCCAGTAACTGTATGGGTCTCACCCCCACAACCCAAAGACGTTCAGGGTAGGTGGATTGGCCACACTAAATTGCCCCTTAATTGGAAAAACTTAATTGGGGACTTTAAATTTATAAAAAACTTGGAGGGTACGTGACGATATACATTAATGATCAGGATAAAGAAACCAAGGACATTGTTGCTAAGTTTGCAGATGATACAAAGATATGTTTTTTTTATTGTTGTTGGAATGTGGGCATCGCCCTTGAATTGAATGGCTTGCTAGGGCATTTCAGTGCGGGGGTAGTTAATAGTGAACCACATCGTTGTGTGGATCTGGAGTCACATGTCGGCCAGACCAGGTAAGGACAGCAGACTTCCTTCCCTGAAGGACATTAGTGAACCAGATGGTTTTTTACGACAATTGGCAATGATTTCATGGTCATCATTAGACTTTTAATTCCAGATTTCATGATTTATTGAATTCAAATTTCACCATTAGCCATGGTGGGATTTAAACCCAGGACCTCAGAGCAATAGTCTGGGTCTCTGGATTACTAGTCCACTGACAATACCACTACGCCACTGCCTCCCCCTCAAGGGACAGGTTGTGTTGAGGAACCCAAGAGGCTGCAGAAGGACCTAGCAGGCTAGGAGAGTGGGCAAAGAAGTGGCAGATAGAATACAATGGAGTAAAGTATGAGGTTGTGCACTTTGGTCGGAGAAATGGAGGCATAGACTATTTTCTAAATGGGAGAGGCTTCGGAAATCAGAAGCACAAAGGAACTTAGGAGTCCTTGTTCAGGATTCTCAAGGTTAACGTGCAGGTTCATTTGACAGTTAGGAAGGCAAATGCAATGTTAACATTCATGTTGAGAGGGCTAGAATACAAGAACAGGAATGTACCATTGAGGTTGTCTAAGGCTCTGGTCAGACACCATTTGGAGTATTGTGAGCAGTTTTGGGCCCCGTATCTAAGGAAGGATGTGCTGGCCTTGGAAAGGGTCCAGAGGAGGTTCACAAGAATGATCCCTGGAATGAAGAGCTTGTCATACGAGGAGCAGTTGAGGACTCTGGGCTATACTCGATGGAGTTTAGAAGGATGAGGGAGGATCTTATTGTAACTTACAGGATACTGCGAGGCCTGGATAGAGTGGATGTGGAGAGGATGTTTCCACTTGTAGGAAAAACTAGATGCAGAGGACCCAATCTCAGACTAAAGGGACGATCCTTTAAAACAGAGATGAGGAGGAATTCTTCAGCCAGAGGGTGGTGAATCTGTGGAACTCTTTGCCGCAGAAGGCTGTGGAGGCCAAAAAGAGTGTCTTTAAGACAGAGATAGATAGGTTCTTGATTAATAAGGGGATCAGGGGTTATGGGGAGAAGGCAGGAGAATGGGGATGAGAAACACATGAGCCATGATTGAATGGTGGAGCAGACTCGATGGGCTGAATGGCCTAATTCTGCTCTTATGGTTATGGTGTTATGGACCTGCTCACTGCTGCCGCTTATAACCAGAAGACTGCACACAGCCTCATTTCCTTCTCATTTAGAAGCCGGAGATGGCTGCCATTCTCAATAAAAATGGCCGGTAGCGGCCATTGGCCGCTTCTCCCGCAATTGGGATGACCGCGACCTATTGCACCGCAACCCCCCTGAACCCACAGGTCACGACCCACACTTTGAAAATCTCTGATCTACAAGAGGCACTGTAGCAACTTGCCAAGGCTCCTTCGACAGCACCTTCCAAACCCTTGACCACTACCATTTAGAAAGAAAAGGACAGCAGATCAATGGGAACTCTACCACCTGCAAGTTCCCCTACAGGTCACTCACCATCCTTTTTAAAAATGGTTACAATTCAGGGGCAATTCAACGTGGCCAATCCACCTACCTTGCACATCATTTGGGTTGTGGGGGTGAGACCCACACAGGTCACTCACCATCCTGACTTGGAAATATCTCTCCATTCATTCAGTGGCTGGGTCAAAATCATGGACCTCCCTCCATGAGGGTGTACCTACACCACATGACTGCAGCGGTTCAAAGGCAGCTCAGCTCCACCTTCTCAAGGACAATTAGGGTTGGGCAATAAACAACATGCTGGCCAAGGCAGCAATCCTACATCCCGTGAAATAATTAACAATAATGGATTTGACAGGGTTTTGAGAGGTGTGGTGAGGGGTCCGGAGAGGAATTGCATTTAATTCATAGTCAAGCTCGAGTATATTTTTGTCTTCTATATACATAAGTAATTTCCGCAGGGATTTTGTAGTCAGCCTTTTGTCAGTGGTCACATTCTCTTTGTGCAGGACTGAGGCTGGAGCCCTCCATATTAAGGGGCTATCTTTTGAATGAAAGATTAAATTGAGTCAATCTGCCCTCTCAGGTGGATAGGAAAGATCCCAGAGCACTACTTTGAAGAGTAGTTGAGTTCTCCCCGGTATCCTCGTTAATATTTATCCTTGAAGCAACACCTAAGATTATCTGATAATTTTATTGCAGTTTGTGGTGTAAATATTGGTTGGTACATTTCCTGCATTACAAATAACTATACTTGAAAAAATACTTCTGAGATATCTGTGGCTGCGATGCACGCTATATAAATTCAAATCAATTTCACATTTCCTGCATTAAAACTGACTAAACTTCAATAATACTTTGTTGCTTGTAAAGCACGTGTCCGGAGATCATTAAAACTACTGGAGAAATGCAAATTCTTTATCCCAAACATCTTTAAAACAAACTTTAACTTGACACGCGTAGAATTAAGACTTTTCTCATTACTGATTTTAATGATAAAAATAGCATTGACAGCAGATTCAGAATAATTTGTCTCAGTGATATTAGAAACAATAATGGTCGCAATCATAAAAACTGGTCCTCGAGCCAAAGGCACCTATAAACATAGTTTAGTTACACTGCTCAACAGGTTTATTTAGAGTACAATTATGTTTTTTGTTAAAATAATCATTGAAAACCAAACTAGCCTTTGATCCTCACAATAAAAACTGCTTGTTTTCAGTGACAATTTTTAAAAAACATCATGTTCATGCGACCCATCTGGGAAAGGTTGGGAGCCACAAACGAGGAGGCTATTTGGCCCATCGAGTCTGCACTAGCTCTCTGAAAGAGCATTCTATCCAGTCCCACTCCCTGCCTTATCCCCATAACCTTGCACATTCTCTCTTTTTGAAATAACAATCCAATTCCCTTGTGAATATCTGGATCAAATCTGCCTCCACCACACAATCAGGAAGTTTGTTCCAGACTCCAAACCACCCTCGGAGTGAAAAATATTTCCCTCGCATCACTCCTACTCCTTTTGCCCATTATTTTGAACCTGTAACATCTAGTTCTTGATACTTTGGAGTGGGAATAGTTTCTCACTATTTATCCTGTCCATATCCCTCAAGATCTTGAACACCTCTATTAAGTTTCCTTTCAGCCTTCTTTCTATAAAGAAAACAGTCCCAACCTCTCCAATCTATCCTCACAGCTACAGCTCTTTATCCCTGGAATCATTCCTGTGATTATGCTCTAAACTCCCGCAAATGCCGTCACATCCTTCAAGTGGTGTCTGGATGTAGTACTCCAGATGAGACCTAACCAGTGTCTTAAATGACCTCTTTACTCTCGTACTTAATGCCTCAATTAATAAAACCGAAAATGCTACATGCTTATTAACTGCTCTCAACATGCCCTGCCATCTACAATGACTGATGCACAGAGGTCCTTTTGTTCCTGCACCTCCTTTATTTTATACTATCTCTTCATATTCTTCCTGTCAAAATGAATCACATCTCGCTTTCCTGCATTGAAGCCCCTCTGCCACTTGTCTGCCCAATTCACCAGTATGCCCATATCCTTTAGAAGTTCAAGACTATCCTCATCACAATTAACAATGCTTCCAATCTTCATATCATCCACAAGTCTTGAAATTATGCCCTGCATACCAGTCTAGGTCATCAATATACATGAGGAGCAAGAGTCCTATCACTGACCCCTGGGGAAGTCCATTACAAACCTTCCTCCAATCTGAAAAAATATTCATGTTGGCCACTCAGCCAATTTCTTATCTGAGGGCCTACTTTTCCTTTCATTCCATGAGCTGGAATTCTGCTCACAAGTCTGTTGTGTGGCACTACATCAAATGCCTTCTAAAACTCCATCAACAGCATTGCCCTGATCTTTTCTTTTATAAATTTAAAGTGGCCGATTCTTTTTTTCCCCCCCAATTAAGGGGCAATTTAGCGTGGCCAATCCACCTAACCTGCACATCTTTGGGTTGTGGGGGTGAGACCGACGAAGACACGGGGAGAATGTGCAAACTCCACACGGACAGCATTGCCCTTCTCAACCTTCTCTGTTATGTCCTCAAAAAACTCCAGCTACTCAAAAAACTCCAGCTAGTTAAATATTGTTTTCCCTCAAGAAATCCATGCTGGATTTCCTTAGTTAAAGAGCCACACATGCAGCTCTGGGCCATAGGTTTCAGGCACAGGGCTGGAGCACAACACCTTCACACACTGAACCACCATGGAGCATAGGGCTGAAAATTATTGCAAATAGACACTGATCTGTTACACATTTCATTGTAATGGCACCCACTGTCAAAACCAGTTTGAAACTTCTCATGTACAGCACTATTAAGGTTTTCTGTGCTATCTTTTTCAATATTTTGAGTTTGCCATGTCTGTGCAATATACACCAGCACTACAAGATTACGAACAGTCCCAAGTTTCAGACAATTGAAGTTTTAATGTATATATATATATATACACACACCAACACAACTGTTAACTTGCTCTGGACTGATTATTTTCAGTGTGGTACTGAATGAATGCTGCAGAGGTACCACCCTTCATGAGATGTCAAACTGATGCCATGTAAAAAAAAAAAAAAAATCCCATCTCAGTCCAGAGACGAAGGCCATCAACATGATTTTGAAAATTTTTATAAACGTTTTATTGAGGTATTTATGATTTTAGAACAATAACAGAAGAAACAGTGTACGTGCAAATATAAACATAGTGCAAAGGCCGTCTTCCTCCTTCACAGGTCCCACCTTTTCTAACACCCTACTCTAAACTAAACTAAACCCTCCCCACTCTCTGCTGATGGTTAATTTTCCCCAAAGAAGTCGACGAACAGCTGCCACCTCCGGGCGAACCCTAACATTGACCCTCTCAGGGCGAACTTGATTTTCTCCAAACAGAGAAAGCTAGCCATGTCAGTAAGCCAGGTCTCCGACTTCGGGGGCTTTGAGCCCCTCCATGCTAATAGTATCCGTCTCCGGGCTACCAGGGAAGCAAAGGCCAGAACGTCTGCCTCTTTCTCCTCCTGGATTCCCGGATCTTCCGACACTCCATCGCCACCTCTGGACTCGGTGCCACCCTTGTTTATAACACCGTGGACATGACATCCACAAACCCCTGCCAAAATCCCCAAAGCTTTGGACATGTCCAGAACATGTGGACATGATTCACTGGTCCTCCCGCACACCTTGTCTTCTACCCCAAAAAACCTGCTCATCCGGGCCACTGTCATGTGAGCCCGGTGAATGACCTTAAACTGTATCAGGCTGAGCCTGGCACTTGATGTGGACGCGTTGACGCGACTCAACGCATCCACCCAGAGCACATCCTCTATCTCTCCTCCTAACTCCTCTTCCCATTTGTGTTTCAGCTCCTCAGTCTGTGTTTCCTCTGACCCCATGAGGTCTTTATAAATGTCCGAAACCCTCCCTTCTCCCACCCACATTTTGGAAACTACCCTGTCCTGTATCCCCCTTGGCGGTGTTGCTCTTTTTAGCCTTAGTTTTATTACCTCTGATTATGTCACCTTTGCTCACGAGTCGCCAGGTATCTTTCTGATACCGCCACATGGTTCAAACTCGAGTTATGATTAATAAGTCAGCACACCGCTTAGTAAGATTGAAATCAACGGTCATTTATTATGTACAACAATTAATGCTTACACAATAATCCTACTGTCTATATCGAAACCTACCACTACTGGCCAATACTTAACTTTAGGAAGGGCCCACCAGGTCAGGGAAACGAACGGCTTATCGAATCGGATCTGGCCCGCGGGGTTCAAAAGGCTGATACGGGTCGATGGCTAGGAGTCTCTATCGGGTAGCGATCGCTGGAGTCAGACTTACAGTTTCTGGTCGATGTTCTTGCGAAGGTCTCGAGCAGGCGAAGAGGAGAGAGAGAGAGAGATCTGAACTTGGCCCCTCACTTTATAGGGCCCAGGGGCTTCCCGCCTCTCGGGGCGGCCCTTGACCCTGGTCCCAAGTGATTGGACTTGTTCCCAATCACTGAGTTAGATATGCTGCAATAACGGGGCGATTCCTCGATCGGGGGGTGGTCGTTCACCTGTCTTTGTTTCGGCCACTGCAGGCACCGACAGGTCTGGCCCAGCATTCAATTGCTAATATGTTGCAATTGTTCCCGGGTATAGTCGATTAAACTGCAGATGTCTGTGTTGATGTGCTGCTAATGGTCGCAGGTATCGATCTGGGCCGACTTCCCCAGAGCCGAATACGCTATTCTGTCTGCAGCTGTCCGTTTGTGTCCTGTTGGCTGCTTTTCCCATCAGCCTTTTCGGTTAGCCATTTTAAATCGGGTTTTGGCCAAATTAATAGGGAATCAGCCATTTTAGGTGGCTACAGCGGTAAGAGCAGGAAGGTTGAGACCTGCCTGCATAGGAAGTCCCGCGCCTGCAGGTACCAAAACTAATTTCCACCCGTCAATTCAAATTTCTCCTTCAGCTCTCTCAGGCTGGGAAAGCTTCCCTCTATAAACAGATCTCCCATCCTCTCGATCCCTGCTCTTTCCATCTCCGAAACCCTCCATCCAGCCTCCCCCGAGGCAAACTGATGGTTATTGCAGATTGGAGACCAGACCGATGCTCCCTCTGCTCCCACATGTCTCCTTCATTGCCCCCAGACTCTCAGGGCCGCCACCACCATGGGGCTGGTGAAGTACCGTGCCGGCAGAGGTGCCGTTACCAGTGCCCCCAAACTCGTGCCCTTACATGATGCCACCTCTACTCGCGCCCACATCGACCTCCCCCCCCCCCCTCCCACTTCCTAATCATGGCTATATTTGCTGCCCAATAATTACTAAAGTTCGGCAGCGCCAGCCCACTCTCCCCCCAGCTCCGCTCCAGCATCCCCTTTTTTACTCGCAGGGTCTTACCCACCCATACAAAGCCAGTGATCACCTTGTTGACCTGTTTGAAGAAGGACCGTGGAATAAAGATGGGGAGACACTGAAACACAAACAGGAATCTCGGGAGGACCGTCATTTCCACTGTCTGCACCCTCCCAGCCAGTGATAGCGGGAGCATGTCCCACCTTCGGAAATCGGGTCAAATTTAACTTGTGTAGCCGTTCCCATTCCCGCGCCACCTGGATGCCTAGGTACCGAAAGCTTCCCCCTACCACTCTAAACGGCAGCTCCCCCAGTCGCCTCTCCTGCCCCCTTGCCTGGATCGCGAACATCTCACTTTCCTCATGTTCAATTTATAACCCGAAAACCGGCCAAATTCCCCCAGAATCCTCAATTTCTTCCATCCCTTCTACTGGGTCCGAAACATATTGGAGCAGGTCGTCTGCGTATAGCGAGACTCTGTGTTCCACTCCCACCCCCCCCCCCCCCCCCCGAACCAACCCCTTAAGGCTCTCAGCGCAATTGACAGCGGCTCTATGGCCAGCGCAAACAGCAGTGGGGAGAGGGGGCATCCCTGCCTCGTCCCCCGGTGCAGCCTAAAATAGCCCGATGTCCACCTGTTCGTCCGTACACTTGCCACGGGCGCCTGGTACAGCAGCCTGACCCAGTCGATGAAGCCCCGTTCAAACCCAAACCGCCCCAGCACCTCCCACGGATGGGTCCATTCCACCCGATCAAATGCCTTCTCTGCGTCCCTTGCGACCACTACCTCTACGTCCTTACCCTCTGGGGGGGGCATCATGATCACATTCAACAGTCTTCTAACGTTGGCTGCCAACTGCCTGCCCTTAACGAATCCCGTCTGGTCTTTCCCAATCACGACAGGAATGCAGTCGTCGATCCTGGAGGACAAGATTTTGGCCAACAGTTTGGCGTCCACATTTAATAAGGAGATCGGTCTGTAGGACCCGCATAGCTCTGGATCCTTGTCCCGCTTCAGGATCAGTGAGATCGTGACCTACGACATCGTCGGGGGAAGCACCCATCTCTCCCTTGCCTCATTAAATGTCCTCATTAGCAGCGACCCCAGTATCCCAGAGAACCTTTTGTAAAACTCCACTGCGTACCCGTTCGGTCCTGGGGCTTTACCCGACTGCATGGCCTTCAGCCCTTCTGCTATTTCTTCAATCCCTATTAGGGCCCCCAGCCCTTCCCCACCTACGGCAACTTCAGCCTCATCCCCTCCGGCCCAGCTAGGGGTGCCGACTCATACAACCTGCTATAAAACTCCTTGAACGCCTTATTAACCCCTGCTGAATCTCCGACCAGTTTCCCATCCCTGTCCCTTACTTTCTCAATCTCCCTGGCTGTCTCCCTCTTTCTGAACTGCTGCGCAAGCATTCTGCTGGCCTTCTCTCCATGCTCATAGATCACCCCCCTCGCCTTCCTCAGCTGCTCCACCGCTTTCCCTGTAGTTAACAAGCCAAACTCCACCTGTAGCCTCCGTCGTTCCCTTAAACGCCCTGCCTCTGGGGTCTCCGCATATCTCATGTCGACCTGAAGTATTTCCCTCATCAGTCGGTCCGTCTCTGCTCTGTCTACCTTCTCCCTGTGGCCCGTATCGAGATCAGCTCCCCTCTGACCACAACCTTCAGCGCCTCCCAGACCATTGCAGCCGAGACTTCCCCCGTATCATTAACTTCCAGATAGTTCTGGATACATTTCCGCACCCGCCCGGACACCTCCTCATCCGCTAACAGTCCGACATCCAATCTCCAATGCAGGCGTTGGCCACCCTCCTTGCTCACCTGCAGGTCCACCCAGTGCAGAGCATGATCAGAGACCATGATTGCTGAATACTCAGTGTCCACTACCCCTGTCAGTAAAGCCCTGTTCAAGATGAAAAAGTCAATCTGGGAGCACACTTTATGCACGTGTGAGTAAAAGGAGAACTCCTTCAATCCCGGCCGCCCCATACTCCATGGGTCCACTCCCCCCATCTTATAGAATTTACAGTGCAGAAGGAGGCCATTTGGCCCATCGAGTCTGCACCGGCTCTTGGAAAGAGCACCCTACCCAAGGTCAACACCTCCACCCTATCCCCATAACCCAGTAACCCCACCCAAGACTAAGGGCAGTTTTGGACACTCAGGGCAATTTATCATGGCCAATCCACCTAACCTGCACATCTTTGGACTGTGGGAGGAAACCCACGCACACGCGGGGAGGATGTGCAGACTCCGCACAGACATAAACCCCTTTGCCATTGCTGGCACCCTGCCTGTCCTTGAGCTCAACCGGTCTAGCCCAGGGTCGATGACTATGTTAAAGTCGTTCCCCCCCCCCCATGACCAACTTATGCAAATCCAGGTCCGGGATCTTCCCCAACATCCTCTTTATAAACTCCCCATCATCCCAATTTGGCGCATAGACATTCACTAGTACCACCGGCAGCCCCTCCAGCTTCCCACTAACCATGATGTAACGGCCTCCCACATCCGCAACTATTCTTCCCGCCTTGAATAACACTCGCTTATTAATCAGGATCGCGACCCCTCTAGTCTTAAGAGTCCAGCCCGGAGTGAAAAACCTGTCCGACCCATCCCTTCCTTAATCTAATCTGATTGGTTACCCTAAGGTGTGTCTCCTGTAACATTACCACGTCCACCTTCAGTCCCCTCAAATGTGCGATCACGCATGCCCTCTTAACTGGCCCATTTAGCCCTCTAACGTTCCATGTGATCAGCCTGGTTGTGGGCTTCTCACCCCCCCCCCCCCCCCCCCCCCGCCAATCTGCCATCACCTTTCTTGGGCCATTCTTCAGCCCGCGCCCCAGGCATCCGTAGGCCCACCCCCCAGGCAGCCTCCGCCCCCGACCTCCCTTTTGTCCCCCAGCAAAAGTCCCTTCCCCGTCAGCAGAACAGTCTCTCGCCCCCCCCCCCATAACAGCATTGTGCAAACTGCCCCCTTCAACAAGCATAACATCCGATCACCCCCCACTGCGCTTCCATGAGCCAGGCCGCCCAGCTAGCCCCCACCCATGGCGCCAGACATTTTCCGACCTATTGTTTCCCTCCCTCCCCTGCTCGGCCACACATACGTAAAAGAAAACAATCCCAGCTCAGTTGACCGAAAGAAACACAACGAAAAGCAAAAACCCCACATCGAAAGTTCACACCTCCATCCCCCATCAGTGCAAATGCAAACTTTAACTCTTCACAAATATGCGGCAACCCCAGGATCAATACCGAAGGCATTAGATATAGCCCATAAACAAATACTTTTTTTTAACATTAACGCTGCTGCAAAGTTCAAACACCCTAGCCCACTCCCGGCCCTTTCCTTCTAGTGAAGTCCATCGCTTCCCCGGACGTCTCAAAGTAGAAATGTTGCTCCTCATAAGTGACCCAAAGACGGGCCGGATACAGCAGTCCAAACTTTACCTTCTTCTCAAAAAGGGTAGTTTATTTGGTTGAACCCTGCTCTTCTCCTGGCTACGTTCGCGCACAGATCTTGATATATACGCAGGGTGCTGTTCTCCCACTGACAGCTCAGTGTCTGCCCGGCCCACCGTAAAATACACTCCTTGTCCAGGTACCTGTGGAATCTCACCACCATCGCCCTCGATGTGTACCCGACACACGGCTTCCTCGCAAGCGCTCTGTGAGCCCTGTCCATCTCCAAGGGTCGGGTGAACGTCCCATTTGCTTCTCGAGCATGCCGCTATATATGCCCCTGCGTCCGCACCCTCGGACCCCTCCAGGAGGCCAATGATTCTCAAGTTCTGCTGGCGGGATCTATTCTCTAGATCCTCCACCTTCTCCTGGAGCCTTTTCTGCTCGTTTCTCAGCATCCCCACCTCCACTGCTGTTTGGTGTTCCTCCTGCTCAGTCAGCGCCTTCTCCACTTTCTGGATCACCGATCTTGAGCATCCAGTCTATGTTCCAGCCGAGCGATCGATTCCTTAATTGGGTCCAAGCATTCCTGTTTCTGCTTGGCAAAGCCCTCCTGTACGAACTGCATCAACTGCTCCGTCGACTGCTGGGTCGTCGAGCCAGGACTCCGGTCCTCCACCATGCGTTCTCCCGCTGCAGCTTCAACCCAGGCCTTCTGTTTCTTCCTTTGCGAGCACTCCTGGTCCGCCTCTCCATGCACTGATGTCCACCATCAATTTTCAGAGTAAAATCAGAGAAAGAAAATCGGGGAAAAGGTCTGACCCAAGCGGGAGTCACCAAATGTGCGACCTACTCCTTTGTGGCCGCCACCAGGAGTCCCACCATCATCCTCTATCAAGCTCTCCTTGCAATTCTTACCATTATTGCAGACATCCCCTCCAAAACTCTATCCTGGGACCCCTAGTTCTTATCTGCATGCTGTTTCTCAGCAATATCATCCATGTTAGGTACCACATGTAAGCATTTAATGGCAGTCAGCTATCCTTCTGTGCCATCTATCCAACATCCAGTACCTACCCCCCCAAACCCCGGATTAAACACAATTTCCTCTAATTAACCATTGGAAAGATGGAAAT
Organism: Scyliorhinus torazame; assembly: GCF_047496885.1. Classification (NCBI taxonomy): domain Eukaryota; kingdom Metazoa; phylum Chordata; class Chondrichthyes; order Carcharhiniformes; family Scyliorhinidae; genus Scyliorhinus; species Scyliorhinus torazame. The sequence continues at coordinate 27,684,854 of NC_092738.1, forward strand.
TACTGTCTTCAGGTCAAAAACTCGACTCCCATCCATCAGCCCAGGTTGAACCAAACTCAGCACCCCAAGCTGAACTTCAGACCCTAGAATTTTTTTTCCTTCTTAATTTAAAAAAAAATAAAGTACCCAATTAAGGGGCAATTTAGCATGGCCAATCCACCTAGTCTGCACATCTTTGGGTTGTGGGGGTGAGACCAACAGACACGGGGAGAATATGCAAACTCCACACAGTGACCCAGGGCTGGGATCAAACCTGGGACCTCGGCGCCATCATACTGCCCTCACTCAACCATGCTGACTTACATTGACTCCTAACTCTACGTCATGTACCTCCCCATTAGTGGTTGCATCCTCAGCCATTTAGGGTGCAAGCTTGGAAATGCTCTCTAAATTTGTTGCAATAAACTCCTTAAATTGAGCTTTTTAAAAAATAAATCACCCACCCTAATGTCTCCCCTTTTAGCTAGTCACACTCCTGTGAAATGGCTTGGGTAATTTTACTACATTAGAAAGCACCAAGTTGGTCAATGTCTTGGCAGCAATACTCCCACATCCAATAAACACATTTGTTCGTGGGATCGGTTTTCTGCAAATTGGCATCCGAAATTAAAGTTGCCATAGTCCCCGAGGAATATAGACTGCTAGAGCGCTGACTGGTGATTTAACCTGAAGGTCACCACATGTCAGTCAAGCCTTCATGGATAATCTCAGCCAGTCTGGGAATTGAACCTGTGCTGTTGGCATCACAAACTATCCGTCCAGCTAACTGAGCTAACCCTAAATCGGCTGCTCTACCCAAGTAAAAGCAACAACCTTTTAAGGTGCACATCATTCCAACTGGGACATGCATCAGTTTTCATCACTGCTGATCAACATCCTGGAATTTGAGCTCTATCTGTATCTTCTCAGGAGTTGATTGGAACACCACCCCTTCACAGAATACTACAGTGCAGAAGAGGCCCTTTTGAGTCTGCACCGATGCATGAAAGGCCCTGACCTGCCTATCTAACCCCACTTGGCCCATAGCCTTGAATGCTATGACGTGCCAAGTGCTCATCCAGGTACCTTTTAAAGGATGTGCATTCCAGACAGTCACCACCCTCTGGGTAATAAGGTTTTTCCTCAAATCCCCCCATAATCTCCCACCCCTCACTTTGAACTTTTGTCCCCATAGCTGACCCTTCAACTAAGGAGAACTGCTCCCTAACCACACCCCTCACTCTTGTACACCTTGCTCAGGTCGCCCTCCTGTCTTCTCTGCTCCAGAGAAAACAACCCAAGCCTATCCAACCTCTTCCCATCTCAGGCAACACACTGGTGAATCTTCTCTGCACCCCGTCCAGTGCAATTATATCCATCCTAGAGGCGACCAGAACTGCACAGTACTCCAGCTGTGACCTCACCAGTTTTATACGGCTCCATCATGACCTCCCCGCTTTTGTAATCTATACCTCAATTGATAATGCTTCTTCTTTTCAAGTTACTCACCACCCTGACTTGGAAATATAATGCCGTTCCATCACCGTCGCTGCGTCAAAATCCTGCAACTGCCTCCCTAACAGCACTGTGGGGGTATCCACACCTCAGGGACTCAGCGGTCACCACCACCTTCTGAAGACCATCTAAGGACGGGCAATAAATGCTAGCCTAGCCAGCGATGTCCACATCACGCAAATTAATTTTTAAAATGCCTCCAAGCCACCAATCCCAAAGAAAAAACAATAAAGTCCAAAATAAATACTCAGACACTTTTCAATGGTCCAATATTTTTATTATTTCAAACCAAATTATTGGACTCCCAATGTTTACATAGGCTTCGGAGGGGGTCCACGTGGGAGGTTGGCCTGGAAAGAAAAATATTACATATCAGCATCCATACAAACTGTAGTCTGATACGCAATGTACAAAGCCTGCTCATAAACCAAATGTCTCAGATACGGTCATCCATCTCACCGGTGAAGATGTAAAACGTTTGCATATCAATAAGAAAGACCATGTGCACAGTACCTATGACCCAAGTGCTTTACAGCCAATTAAATACTTTTGAAGTGAAATCACGTGTATTTGGGAAATTCCTCTCCCTCATGGGAGTCATTGGCTAGCTGAAAGACAGAGGGTGGTGGTTGATGGGAAATGTTCAGAATGGAGCTCAGTTACAAGTGGCGTACCACAAGGATCTGTTCTGGGGCCGTTGCTGTTTGTCATTTTTATAAATGACCTAGAGGAGGGCGCAGAAGGGTGGGTGAGTAAATTTGCAGACGACACTAAAGTCGGTGGTGTTGTCGACAGTGCAGAAGGATGTAGCAGGTTACAGAGGGACATAGATAAGCTGCAGAGCTGGGCTGAGAGGTGGCAAATGGAGTTTAATGTAGAGACGTGTGAGGTGATTCACTTTGGAAGGAATAACAGGAATGCGGAATATTTGGCTAATGGTAAAGTTCTTGGAAGTGTGGCTGAGCAGAGGGATCTAGGTGTCCATGTACATAGATCCCTGAAAGTTGCCACCCAGGTTGATAGGGTTGTGAAGAAGGCCTATGGAGTGTTGGCCTTTATTGGTAGAGGGACTGAGTTCCGGAGTCAGGAGGTCATGTTGCAGCTGTACAAAACTCTGGTACGGCCGCATTTGGAGTATTGCGTACAGTTCTGGTCACCGCATTATAGGAAGGACGTGGAGGCTTTGGAGCGGGTGCAGAGGAGATTTACCAGGATGTTGCCTGGTATGGAGGGAAAATCTTATGAGGATAGGCTGATGGACTTGAGGTTGTTTTCGTTGGAGAGAAGGTTAAGAGGAGACTTAATAGAGGCATACAAAATGATCAGGGGGTTAGATAGGGTGGACAGTGAATCGTTCTATGTTCTATGGCAGAGGGCATCAACCTAAAATTCAGAATTCAAGTGACAACTCAGGGTAATTGGCCAGATTTGAAGCAATGGCCTGATTTTCTCCTCACCCCAACCTCTGAAATGTACTTAATAACCAGTTGTACTGGTTAGAATTTTCCAAAATTCCAGATTCTGGAAAAGTGAAGATTGGAATATGGCAAAGCTAACACTGCTATTCAAGAAAGGAGGCAGGGAAAAAACATAACTACAGGCCTGTCAGCCTGCCAAATTTAAGGAAGTCATAGAAAGGGGCTGGTTTAGCACACTGGGTTAAATCGCTGGCTTTTAAAGCAGACCAAGGCAGGCCAGCAGCAATTCCCGTACCAGCCTCCCCGAACAGGCGCCAGAATGTGGTAACTAGGGGCTTTTCACAGCAACTTCATTGAAGCCTACTCGTGACAATAAGCGATTTTCATTTTTCAAATGCACTTAGAAAAGGGAAATCATCATTCTCCCTGTCTGCGTGGGTTTCGCCCCCACAACCCAAAGATGTGCAGGCTAGGTGGATTGGCCACGCTAAATTGCCCCTTAATTGGAAAAAATGAATTTGGTATTCTAAATTAAAAAAAAAAAATCATAGAATTCATAGAGGGTTGAGGATGCACCATCACTCAACATATCTAAGGTTGGTATAAACAGATTTTTGATCAGAGAATGGAAACGGAGAAATATTTTAAAAGTATATAAATTTAGAGTACCCAATTGACCGACCCTACACATATTTTTGGGGGTGAGACCCACGCAGACACAGGGAGAATGATGATTTCCCTTTTCTAAGTGCATTTCTAGGACTTCCTTAAATTTGGCAGACTGACACGCCTGTAGTTTTGTTTTTCCCTGCCTCCTTTCTTGAATAGCAGTGTTAGCTTTGCCATATTCCAATCTCCACTCCACATGGACAGTGACCTGGGGCTGGGATCAAACCCGGGTCGTCGATGCCGTGAGACAGCTAACCACTGTGCCACCTTGCTGCCTCAAGTGGGAGAAATATATGAGTTGACACAGAACATCAGCCTAGATTTTATCGAACATTCATGGATCTATATGGTCTACCTCTGCTCCTATTCACGCCGTCAATTGCAAGAAGCCTTGAAAGGCCTCCAAATTCTCTTTGGAGCCTAGTGTCGCAGCTCTAGTGAGATCGAGTAACTTTCACATCTTTTGCTCTCGCTGGGGACTGCCATTAGCACTCGGTTTCCCTGGGTTTCTGTGGCTATGACTCATCTGTCATTCTCACTCCACAGTATAACTATTTCCCATTTTCTCTGTCTGTTAGCTTTGACAAAGAGTCATCGGACTGGAAACGTTAAGCTCTTTTCTCTCTCTACAGATGCTGCCATACCTGCTGAGATTTTCCAGCATTTTCTCTTTCATTCCAGATTCCAGCATCCGCAGTAATTTGCTTTTATATAGACCGAGTAACTGGTTAAGGACGTGGCATGGGAGTAAACTGACTTCACTAGACAACAAGATCAAGTTTATAGGATATCGCGTGCTACCAGCAAGGGTTTCAATACTTACGCCTGGCCTGAAACGTGGTGGTGGAGTTCGATCCTTCCTGGCCTCTCGTGAACGATTTCTCACCACTTTGCTATGGATAGCACAGCTGACACAGTAATGCAATTTCACGTACAGCTTGGGCAACACATAAGCTGAAAACAAAGAAAGGAGCGTCAGACCAAGCAACTGCAGCATATCTGAATTTTGAACAGAATCAGTGACAATCAGGTCATCTTACCTATTTACTTGAATTAAAATATTGGGGGAAAACAGGCGAGTAATCAGGTTATCACAGAAACTCACCATCAAAGACACTGGCCTCTGAAATATCTCGAACTGCAGCAGCCTCCACAATGTTGCGGATGACAAATTTCTTAATCGCTTTGTCCTTGGGGACGCAGCGGGCACAGTTTGTGCATCGAATGGGCTGGACATGGCCACGGCCCTTCTTGGCACGTCCGTTATTCCTTCGCTTCTTAGTCTGAAAAAAAGTATTGGTTCAATTTAAAAAAAATAATTGGAACAGTATTGTACAATTTACCAAGATTATAAAATGTCAGACCCACTCTGTCATCTGCAGTACCTCATCCTATTGTGCATCCTTGAATTGCAAGTGTTATGTTACTTGATGGGAGGGGTGAGAAGTGGAGCCCAAGGTCCTGCAACCATATCAGCTCCTAGCACAATAATTGCAGCAGTCTAAGTTGCCGTGGCCCAGATCAGCAAAATCCAGAACACTTCCTGGCTCAAAACAGCTTTTCCCTTTACAAGGTTTGTTTTAACTCTGAACCTGGGACGTGAGGGACTTGCTGACCATTCACTGCCTTAACCAACGCAGAAAAACACGTATCCTGCAATGGGACATGGAAAACGCCGGAGAAAGTTGCCCAGCGGCCGGGGCTGCAGGTGGGAAAGGCCGAGGCCTCTAAACGTTGGGCCCGAATCTGACGGAGCCTCCCGACAGCCCGAACTGAATACAGATCCGGGAAAGCAGTGAGGCGCGAGCGGGGAGGGGGAAGGCTGCATTTGCTGCCGCATCGCGGGGCCCAGGCCGCGGGTGGCCCGCGGTTTGCCGCCTCCTTCCCTCAGCCTCTCACTCACCATGTTCAGCACGCGTCCCAAAGAGGACGGCCAGGCGGCGCGCGCTCCTTTTATACCTCCGCCTCAAACCCCCCCCCCCCCCCGGGAGCCCGCCAAAACCTCCTGCCATTGCATATTAAAAACCACCAGCGCCCCGACAGCCCCACCACAGCCAATCCCCCCATGGCATTCCGCTAAAGGTCTTTTCCAAAGGTCATGGCAACGCGGACTAGCCGGGACTCCTTCATGTGGCGGATGCTCGGGCGGGAGTGCAGCAGTCCATCCCAGCGAGCAGCGCGAACAGCCGCCGCAGCTGATTGGCAGAGCCGCCTGTCAATCAGTGGATCCATCAATCCGATTGGATAGCCCTACCCCCACCCCGCGGATGCTGGAAAATTCAGCAGGTCTGGCAGCGTCTGTGGAGAATGAAACAGTGAACATCCCAGGTCAGGGACTTGTCTTCAGAACATTCCATTGAAATACTGCCTTTAATATAACAAAACATAGGACAGGTGCGGCAATAGAGAGGCTGCAGTTTAGGACTCATTCCATTGTGTAAGTCACTTAAAACCCAAGATATTACATACCTCAAATAATGCTAAATATAACGTTGATACAATCTGCACGGTGAAGTGAAATGTATTTAACCAAAGTGAGCCATATAACACGGGAAAGTGCAAACTCCTCACAAACAGTCACCCGAGGCTGGAATTGAACCCAGGTCCTCGGCACCGTGAGGGAGCAGTGCCAATCACTGTGTGCCCCCCACCCCCTAATACAATTGAAGGACAGCACAGTGCCACAGTGTAACATTAGCACAGGTGTCTCAGCTCCAGGGACCAGAGTTCAATCCCAACCTTGGTTGAGTTTGCACGTTCTCCCCATGTCTGCGTGGGTTTCCTCCGGGTGCTCCGGTTTCCTCCCACAGTCCCGAAAGGTGTGCTGTTAGGTGAATTGGACATTCTGAATTCTCCCTCTGTGACCCGAACAGGCTCTAGTGTGGCGACTAGGGGCTTTTCACAGTAACCTCATTGCAGTGTTAATGTAAGCCTACTTGTAACAATAATAAAGATTATTATAAGAGACCGGTTGAGGTCTCGCCAGGAAGCACCCAGGAAGTCCCGCCCACTACCACACTGAGTGCTTCTCCCGTTACACTGCACCCATTAACTTCCCAGGGACTCCCCCAAATCAAACAACAGTGCATTAGCCCAGGCTTTTATTCTGGTCAATTTCACCTCTGGTCTTGCAAAACAAGATTATTTTTTAAAACATGACAACTGCAGTCAAACACACTAATCCAGGCTTTTAACCATTAAATTGCCAAATGTTTATAATCCAATATATCTAAAATCCTTTATTCGTCACAGACTACACTACAGAAGTATTTGATTGGCTGTAAAGACATAGTGGGGAGTACAGAGCGCTTTGTCAACCGAGTGCTAAGTCAGAAATCTGGTGCAATTGCGGAGTATTTCTCAAGCTGTAATTTAGATTAACAGTCAGAATCTGACAAAACTTTAAAACTGGAAAAGAAACTGCAAGCTATTGAACAGAAAGTGCCTGACAGTGAACTGTCAATCAACTAAAAGTGCTTGCATGAATAAGTGGCAGTTACTTAGCAGTAAGCTGCTATTGTGAAAATTGCATAGGTATGACCTGGCCACACAAAGCAGGACAAATCCAACCAAGCCAATTACTGCCCCAGCAGTCTACTCTCGATCATCAGTAAGTTGATGGGAGGGGTCCTCAACAGTGCTATCAAGCGGCACTTACACGGCAATAACCAGCTCACTGGTGCTCAGTTCAGGTTCCATCAGGGCCACTCAACCCCTGACCTCAACCTCAGTCCAGACATGGACAAAACAGCTGAACTCGAGGTGAGGTGACGTGAGAGCGACTGCCCTTGACATCAAGGCAGCATTTCACCGAGTATGGTATCAAGAAGCCCAAGCAAATTTGGGATTGGGGGAAAACTCCCCACTGGTTGAAGTCATACCTAGCACAAAGGAAGATGGTTGGGGCTGTTGGAGGTCAATCATCTTGGTCCCGGAACATCCTCAGGGTTGTGCCCTTGGCCGAACCATCTTCAGCTTTTCATCAATGACTCCCTCTCCATCAAAAGGTCAGAAATGGGGATGTTTGTGGATAATTGCAAGTGCTCAGTATCATTTGTGACTTCTCAGATATTGAAGACGTCCGTGTTTATATGCAACACAACCTGGACAATATTCAGGATTGGGCTGACAAGTGGCAAGTAACATTCGTACCACACAAGTGACCATAACTAACAAGAGGCCTGAGGTAATTCTCAAGGCACCACAGTAACTGATAGAATTTGAATTCAATAATAAATCTGGAATATAAAACTAATCTCAGTAATGGTGACCACAAAACTAGCATTGATTGTTGTAAAAACCCATCTGGTTCACTACCATGCTTTAAGGAAGGAAATCTGCCATCCTTACCTGGTCTGGCCGACATGACTCCAGGGTTATCTCTTAAATGCCCTCTAAAACGGTGTGCCAAGTCACTCAGTTCAGGGCAATTTGGGATAGACAACAAATGCTGGCTTTGCCAGTGATGCTTACATCTCAGTAAAGAATTAAAAAAACATCTCCCCATGACATTCAATGGTATTACCATTGCTGAAGTCAACATCCTGAGTTTACATTGACCAGAACCTGAACAGGACCAGCCTAGGGCAGCAAGTTGGCACAATGGTTAGCACTGCTGCCTCACAGCATCAGAGATCCGGGATCGATTCTGGCCTTAGGTGACCGTTTGGAGTTTACATTTTCTCCCCGTGTACGGGTGGGTTTCCTCCGGGTGCGGAGTTTCCTTCAACAGTCCAAAGGTGTGTAGGTTCGGTGAATTGGCCTTGCTACATTACCCCTTAATTGGAAAAAAAATGAATTGAATCCTCAAGTTTATAAAAAAAAAGATCTCCTGCTTCAATTAAAAAAATCATAGAATTCATACAGAGGAGGTGACCATTCGGCCCATCGACTCTACACCGACCCTCTGAAAGAGCACCCTACCTAGGCCCAATCCCCCACCCTATCCATGGAACCCCACCGAGGGACAATTTAGCATGATCAATCTACTAACTGGCACATCGATGGACTGGGAGGAAACCGGAACACCCGGAGGAAACCCACGCACACACGGGGAGAATGTGCAAACTCCATACAGCCAGTCACCCAAGTTTGGAATCGAACTTGGGTCCCTGGTGCTTTGAGGCAGCAGTGATAACCACTGTGCCACCATGCCATCGTTAATGGAATTGTGTTTTGATTGGAGATTCCCTGGAGGGTAGATAATTTATTGGGGGGGCGGGGAAGAAGAGTGGTGTTTAGTCCTAGCTAAGCAGGTCATGGAACTTAGTGGGATACAGATGATGTAATTAATGGGAGGATCCAGGTCTGAGTCTGACAAGACAGAAGTGTCCTGGATCTGCTCTTCAAAGGAACTCTCTCCAAAATACTCTACACAGCTAAGCAAGTAAACCTATTTTGTTAACTTAATAAGTGGCATTTGAACTGCATTGGGTTGCTTAATTAGAGTGAGTAGCAGGTATCAATAGTAAGTTTAGGTTTTTCCTTGTACTTAAGAACTGATTAACTGATAATTGTAAAACAATTCATTTGACGTTAATGTGGTTAGTTCAATGTTTAAATTAAAGTTTGTTTTAACATAAAAGGCAGGTTGGTTAGCAAATTAAAAATGTCTGGGATTGATGGGTCCTTGGCAGCATGGATTTAGAAGCTGGTTAAGAGATAGGAAACAGAGGGTAGGTATAGATGGGCATGTCTCAGACTGGAGACGAGTTGAAAGTGGTGTTCCCCAGGGCTCAGTGTTGGGACCCTTGCTTTTTCTGATTTATATAAACAATTCAGAGAAGTGTTGAGGGCAAAAATCTCTAAATTTACAGATGATACTAAGCGAGGGAGAATAGTGAATTGCGAGGGTGATGCTGAGCAACTTCAGAGGGAGATTGACAAGTTGGTCAAATGGGCAGACACCTGGCAGATTAATTTCAATGCAGCAAAATGTGAGGCAATGCATTTTGGTCGAAGAAACATGGGAGACAATATAGGCTCAATGTTACTGAGGGGAGGACAGGAACAGAGGGATCTCAGGGTTTAAATAATTCTCTGACGGTGACCAGGCAAGTTGAAACAGTTGTTAAGGCGGCTTATAGGACTTGCGGGTGCGGCGATGACCAGCTAAGTCGCACGTTTCGGCAGCTCCCGGTGGAACGGACTTTTGGGCTCTTAATAGGAGCCCCAACGGCAATTTAAACGGCCAAAAACACTGTGCGGTAAACCAGAAGGGAATCCCCCCCGGACACGCATGGATAAGAGAGAGGATAGCGGCCGGATTGCGGAGGATCCTCTGGAGCAGCGGCAAGGAAGGGAAGCTCAAAGCAAGATGGCGTCGGAAGGTGGCCGCTTGTTATGGGGTCCGGACCAACAAGAGTTCATGCGGCGCTGTGTGGAAGAGCTGAAAAAGGAGTTGAAGAAGGAGCTGTTGGCCCCGATATTACAGGCGATTGAAGGGCTAAAGGAGGAGCAGAGGACACAAGAGCTGGAGCTTCGGGTCGTGAAGGCAAAGGCTGCTGAAAATGAAGACGAAATACAGGGCCTGGTGGTGAAGACAGAGACGCACGAGGCACAGCACAAAAGGTGTGTGGAAAGGTTGGAAGTACTGGAGAATAACTCGAGGAGGAAGAATCTAAGAGTTCTGGGCCTTCCCGAAGGCGCAGAAGGGGCGGACGTCGGGACATACGTGAGCACGATGCTTCACTCGCTAATGGGATCGGAGGCCCCGACGGGCTCCTTGGAGGTGGAGGGAGCTTATCGAGTTCTGGCGCGAAGACCGAAGGCTGGAGAAATACCCCGAGCTATAGTGGTGAGGTTTCTCCGCTATAATGACAGAGAGACGGTCCTCAGATGGGCGAAGAAAACTCGGAGCTGTAGGTGGGAGAACGCGGTGATCCGCGTATACCAGGACTGGAGTGCGGAGGTGGCGAGAAGGAGGGCAAGTTTTAATCGGGCTAAGGCGGTGCTTCACAAAAAGATGATCCAGTTTGGAATGTTGCAACCGGCGAGATTGTGGGTCACACACCAAGGGAAGCACCACTACTTTGAGACGGCAGAAGAGGCGTGGACATTCATTGTGGACGAGAAGCTGGAATAGTCGGGCAAGAGAAAGAACTTTTGGGACAAAGTGGTGGGGTGATTATGTGGGGGCGAGGAAAAAAGTTGGGGGGGGGGGGGGGGGAGAGATGTTTTTTTTCAATTTGTTAATTTTGCGATCCTGGAACTTTTCTCTCTTCCCCATGTTGGGGGGGGGGGGGCGGGGGGGAGAGAGTATGAGGAACTGTGGGCGCCGGCCATTAGGGGCGGGGCCGAGTGGGAAACGCGGGCTTTGTTCCCGCGCAGAGAAATGGCATTCGACAGAGTGGAGTGGGATTATCTGTGGGAGGTGCTGAGGAGATTTGGTTTTGGAGAAGGGTATATCGGATGGGTACAGCTGCTGTATAGGGCCCCGGTGACGAGCGTGGTCACGAACAGACAGAGGTCTGACTACTTCCGTCTTCATAGAGGGACGAGGCAGGGGTGTCCCCTGTCTCCGTTACTGTTTGCATTGGCGATTGAGCCCCTGGCCATAGCACTGAGGGGCTCCAGGAAGTGGAGGGGAGTACTCAGGGGAGGAGAAGAACACCGGGTATCTTTGTATGCAGATGATTTATTGCTGTATGTTGCGGACCCGGAGGAGGGGATGCCTGAGATAATGCAGACGTTCGGGGAGTTTGGGGAATTTTCGGGGTACAAATTGGCGAGAAGGCGAGTCGGCTACTGGCCCACCAATTGAGGAAGAGGGGAGCAGCGAGGGAGATAGGTGGGGTGAGAGATGAGGAGGGAGAGATGGAACGGGGAGCGGAGAGAGTGAACGGGGTGTTCAAGGCATTTTATGAGAGGTTATATAAGGCTCAGCCCCCGGAAGGGAAGGAGGGAATGATGCATTTCCTGGATCAGCTGGAATTCCCCAAGGTGGAGGAGCAGGAGAGGGCGGGACTGGGAGCACAGATTGAGATGGAGGAGGTGGTAAAAGGGATTGGGAGCATGCAGGCGGGGAAGGCCCCGGGACCGGATGGATTCCCGGTGGAATTTTATAGGAAGTATATGGACCTACTGGCCCCGCTTTTGACGAGAACCTTTAATGAGACCAGGGAAAGGGGGCAGCTGCCCCCGACTATGTCGGAGGCAACGATATCGCTCCTTTTGAAGAAGGAAAAAGACCCGCTGCAGTGTGGGTCCTACAGGCCCATTTCCCTTTTAAATGTAGATGCTAAGCTCCTGGCTAAGGTGATGGCGACGAGGATAGAGGACTGTGTCCCGGGGGTGGTCCACGAGGATCAAATTGGGTTCGTTAAGGGGAGACAGCTGAACACGAACATACGGAGGTTGCTAGGGGTAATGATGATGCCCCGCCAGAGGGGGAGGCGGAGATAGTGGTGGCGATGGACGCCGAGAAAGCATTCGACAGAGTGGAGTGGGATTATCTGTGGGAGGTGCTGAGGAGATTTGGTTTTGGAGAAGGGTATATCGGATGGGTACAGCTGCTGTATAGGGCCCCGGTGACGAGCGTGGTCACGAACAGACAGAGGTCTGACTACTTCCGTCTTCATAGAGGGACGAGGCAGGGGTGTCCCCTGTCTCCGTTACGGTTTGCATTGGCGATTGAGCCCCTGGCCATAGCACTGAGGGGCTCCAGGAAGTGGAGGGGAGTACTCAGGGGAGGAGAAGAACACCGGGTATCTTTGTATGCAGATGATTTATTGCTGTATGTTGCGGACCCGGAGGAGGGGATGCCTGAGATAATGCAGACGTTCGGGGAGTTTGGGGAATTTTCGGGGTACAAATTGAATATGGGGAAGAGTGAGTTGTTTGTGGTGCATCCGGGGGAGCAGAGCAGGGGAATAGATGGCTTACCGCTGAGGAAGGTGACAAGAGATTTCCGGTACTTAGGGATTCAGATAGCCAGGAGTTGGGGAACCTTACATAGGCTTAATTTAAGATTGGTGGAACAGATGGAGGAGGATTTTAAGAGATGGGACATGGTGCTCCTGTCACTGGTGGGTAGGGTGCAGGCGGTCAAAATGGTAGTCCTCCCGAGATTCCTTTTTGTGTTTCAGTGCCTTCCGGTGATGGTCACAAAGGCTTTTTTCAAGAGAATTGAGAAAAGTGTCATGAGTTTTGTGTGGGCCGGGAAGACCCCGAGAGTGAGAGCCACGTGGAAGAGATTGGAGATGGCGTCCTGCAAAGGAACCAGCCTACAAGCAATGGTGACGGCAACTGAGAGATCTGTTCATAGACGGGACGTTTGCGAGTCTGGGAGCGCTGACGGAAAAATATGGGTTGCCCCAAGGGAATGAATTTCGATACATGCAACTGAGGGCTTTTGCGAGGCAGCAGGTGAGGGAATTCCCGCAGCTCCCAATGCAGGAGATTCAAGGTAGAGTGATCTCAGGGACATGGGTGGGGGATGGTAGGGTGTCGGATATATACAGGGAAATGAGGGACGAGGGGGAGATCATGGTGGATGAGCTGAAGGGGAAATGGGAAGAAGAGCTGGGGGAAGAGATTGAGGAGGGGCTGTGGGCTGATGCCCTACGTAGGGTAAACTCGTCGTCCTCGTGCACCAGGCTAAGCCTGATACAATTCAAGGTTTTACACAGGGCGCATATGACCGGAGCACGGCTCAGTAAATTTTTCGGGGCAGAGGATAGGTGTGGGAGATGCTCGAGGAGCCCAGCAAACCACACCCACATGTTTTGGTCATGTCCGGCACTGCAGGGGTTCTGGGTGGGGGTGGCAAAGGTGCTTTCAAAAGGTGGTGGGGGTCTGGGTCGAGCCAGGCTGAGGGTTGGCTATATTCGGGGTTGCAGAAGAGCCGGGAGTGCAGGAGGCGAAAGAGGCGGATGTCTTGGCCTTTGCGTCCCTAGTAGCCCGGCGAAGGATATTGCTTATGTGGAAGGAAGCCAAACCCCCGGGCGTGGAGACCTGGATAAATGACATGGCAGGGTTTATAAAACTAGAACGGATAAAGTTCGCACTAAGGGGTTCGGCTCAAGGGTTCACCAGGCGGTGGCAACCGTTCATTGACTACCTCGCAGAGCGATAAAGGAAATGGGAAGGTAATAGCAGCAACCCGGGGGGGGGGAAGAGAGAGAGAGAGGAAAGAGCCCGGGCGGGTCCTCAGGGGTGTTTTTGTATAGATATTTGTAGTAGGCTATGGATATTGGATTGTTTGATTTTATTTTTGGAGAGTTATTATTTTTGATATGGCAGTTGCCATTTAGTTTATATATATATTATTTATTTATTTGTTAAAAACGGCCACTGTTATTTATTGTTATAAAAAGGAAAACCTTTGTATTGTTTTGTTTGGCCAAAAGAATTTGAATAAAATATATTTTAAAAAAAAAAGGAAGGCTTATAGGATCCTTGGGTTTATAAATAGAGGCATAGAGGATAAAACCAAGGAAGTGATGCTACACCTCTACAAATCATTGATCAGACCACATTTGGAGTATCGTGTTCAGTTCTGGGCACCTTATTTAAGGAAGGATGTTGAAGCCCTGGAGAGAGTGCAGAGGAGATTTACTGGAATGATACCAGGAATGAGGAATTTTAGGAATAAGGAATTTTAGATACAAGGAAAGCTAGGGGAAATTGGACTTGTTCTCCTTGGAGCAGAGAAGATTCAGAGGTGACCTTATTGAGGTGTTCAAAATTCTGAACAGTTTTGACAGGGTGAAGAAGGCTATTCTGTTTCCACTAGTTCATATGTCAGTGACTAGGGGGTCACAATTTCAAGATGGTCAGTAAGAGAGCTGGGAGTGTGAGGAGGAGAAACTTCTTTACAGAGCTGTTGGGGTTTGGAATGTGGTGGAGGTGGATTCCATACCAGAGAGAGCTGGATATATATTTAAAAGTGATGAATTTAGAGGGCTATGGAGATAGGGCTGGAGAATGGGACTAGCTAGGTTGTTCTTCCGGGAGCTGGTGCAGACGCGATGGGCCAAATGGCTTCCTTTTGTGCTGTAAAATTCTCCGATTCTATGTTCAGAGTCAACATTACTGTGAAGTATCCTTTCCTCACAATTTTACAAATTAAAAAGCTGTTTTATCCGGCGTTCTCATCCGGTATCCTAACAAAATGTTGGGTCTGGTCTGGTATCTGACCAGCATACATGTGGAACCTGATGTCTTTTCAAATTACCCATTGTATGTAAAGCTCTTGAGATACGATAAAGTGTTCACAATAGTGCAAGTCTGTTCTTTCATTCTTTAGACTGTGTTTCAAAAGCCTGCTGATGCATATTATCTGGTGTTACACAAGACAAATAGCTACTTGGATCATTAGAACTGCACCTCAGCATGAATCAATAATTTCAGATAATTGGGAAGCGAGGGAAAAACATTTCCTGGTCCCATCACTAAAGAGCACTGTCTATTGTCTCCATTATTTCAGTGTCTTTTACCTTTCTTTTAAATTTAGCCTATAATGTGGCAAAGATAGTGGGAAGTCAGAAGATTGGGAAGACTACAAAAACAAACAGAGGATAACAAAGAGAGAAATAAGGAAAGAGAGGATCAAATTTGAAGGTAGGCTAGCCAGTAACATTAGGAATGATAGTAAAAGTTTCTTTAAATACATTAAAAACAAACGGGAGGCAAAAGTTGACATTGGGCCGCTCCAAAATGACGCTGGTAATTTTGTGATGGGAGACAAGGAAATAGCTGAGGAACTGAATAAGTACTTTGCGTCAGTCTTCACAGTAGAAGACATGAGTAATATCCCAACAATTCCGGAGAGTCAGGGGGCAGAGTTGAATATGGTAGCCATCACAAAGGAGAAAGTGCTAGAGAAACTAAGAGGTCTAAAAATTGATAAATCCCCGGGCCCAGATGGGCTACATCCTAGAGTTCTAAAGGAGATAGCTGAAGAAATAGTGGAGGCGTTAGTTATGATCTTTCAAAAGTCACTGGAGTCAGGGAAAGTCCCAGAGGATTGGAAAATCGCTGTTGTAACCCCCCTGTTCAAGAAGGGAACAAGGAAAAAGATGGAAAATTATAGGCCAATTAGCCTAACCTCGGTTGTTGGCAAGATTCTAGAATCCATTGTTAAGGATGAGATTTCTAAATTCTTGGAAGTGCAGGGTCGGATTAGGACAAGTCAGCATGGATTTAGTAAGGGGAGGTCGTGCCTGACAAACCTGTTAGAGTTCTTTGAAGAGATAACAAATAGGTTAGACCAAGGAGAGCCAATGGATGTTATCTATCTTGACTTCCAAAAGGCCTTTGATAAGGTGCCTCACGGGAGACTGCTGAGTAAAATAAGGGCCCATGGTATTCGAGGCAGGGTACTAACATGGATTGACGATTGGCTGTCAGGCAGAAGGCAGAGAGTTGGGATAAAAGGTTCTTTTTCGGAATGGCAACCGGTGACGAGTGGTGTCCCGCAGGGTTCAGTGTTGGGGCCACAGCTGTTCTCTTTATATATTAACGATCTAGATGACGGGACTGGGGGCATTCTGGCTAAGTTTGCCGATGATACAAAGATAGGTGGAGGGGCAGGTAGTATGGAGGAGGTGGGGAGGCTGCAAAAAGATTTAGACAGTTTAGGAGAGTGGTCCAAGAAATGGCTGATGAAATTCAACGTGGGCAAGTGAGAGGTCTTGCACTTTGGAAAAAAGACTAGAGGCATGGACTATTTTCTAAACGGTGACAAAATTCATAATGCTGAAGTGCAAAGGGACTTGGGAGTCCTAGTCCAGGATTCTCGAAAGGTAAACTTGCAGGTTGAGTCCGTAATTAAGAAAGCAAATGCAATGTTGTCATTCATCTCAAGAGGCTTGGAATATAAAAGCAGGGATGTACTTCTGAAGCTTTATAAAGCATTAGTTAGGCCCCATTTAGAATACTGTGAGCAATTTTGGGCCCCACACCTCAGGAAGGACATACTGGCACTGGAGCGGGTCCAGCGGAGATTCACACTGATGATCCCAGGAATGGTAGGCCTAACATACGATGAACGTCTGAGGATCCTGGGATTATATTCATTGGAGTTTAGGAGGTTGAGGGGAGATCTAATAGAAACTTACAAGATAATGAATGGCTTAGATAGGGTGGATGTAGGGAAGTTGTTTCCATTAGCAGGGGAGACTAGGACCCGGGGGCACAGCCTTAGAATAAAAGGGAGTCACTTTAGAACAGAGATGAGGAGAAATTTCTTCAGCCAGAGAGTGGTGGGTCTGTGGAATTCATTGCCACAGAGGGCGGTGGAGGCCGGGACGTTGAGTGTCTTTAAGACAGAAGTTGATAAATTCTTGATTTCTCGAGGAATTAAGGGCTATGGAGAGAGAGCGGGTAAATGGAGTTGAAATCAGCCATGATTGAATGGTGGAGTGGACTCGATGGGCCGAATGGCCTTACTTCCACTCCTATGTCTTATGGTCTTATGGTCAACAGCTTCCATCTCCGAGTGAACCCATCCGCCGACCCCCTCAAGATGAGCTTCAGAATTTCCCACACCCCGCTTTTGGCGGCTCCAAGTCCCGTCACCCGAGCTAGATCTGTCTCCGGGCTATCAGGGAGGCAAAAGCCAAAACATCGGCCACTCTCACCCAGTGGACTCCTGGATCTTCCGACACCCCAAATATCGCCATCTCCACCCCCAGCACCTTAGACATTCTGTCCGCAAACCCCTGCCAGAACCCTTTCAACCTTGGACACACCCAGAACATGTGTACATGGTTCGCGGGCCTCCCCGCACATACCTATCCTCCACCCCCTCAACGAACCTACTCATCCTTGCTACTGTCATTTTTGCCCTTATGTATTACCTTAAACTGAATGAGGCTTAGCCTCGCACACAGCGAGGATGCATTCAACCTTCGCAAGGCCTCTGCCCACATCTCGCCCCCCACCCCCCCAGTCCATCAACTCCTTGTAGACCTCGGACACCTTCCTCGACCCTATCACATCCCTCAACAGCACCTTGTCCTGCAACCCCAGGGGCAGCAGCCCAGGAAAGGACGGCACCTCTCTTGTCTCGGACCTGCAGGTACCTAAAACCGTTCCCCCTGGGCAGCTTGTACTCTTCTTCCAGGTCCTCCAGCTTTGCAAATTTGTCCCCTATGAACAGATTTTCAAATCGCTCAAACCCTGCCTGCGCCACCCTCTGAAACCTCGCACCCAACCCCTGCCCTGGTGCAAACCGATGGTTGTCGTAGATCGGTGCCCACACCGAGGCACCCTCCAGTCTCAAGTGCTGCCTCCGCTGCTCCCACACCTTTAGAGCAGATACCACCACTGGGCTCCCGGAGACCTGGCCGGCAAGAACGGCAGAGATGCCGACAACAAAGCCCTCAAACATGTTCCCCTACATGATGTTGCCTCCATCCGTCCCCGTCCCACCCACCCCTGCTCCAAGAAAGCCCTGCTAACCTGCGGGGTCTTCCCCGCCCACACGAATCCAGAGATCAGTGCATTGACCTTCTTAAAAAAACGACTTGGGGACGAAGATTGGGAGGTTCTGAAACACAAGTAAACCTTGGCAGCACCGTCATTTTTACTGTCTGCACCCGTCCTGGCCAGCGATTGCGGCAGCACATCCCACCTCTTGAAATCCACTTTCATCTGCTCCACCAGCCGAGCCAGGTTTAGCTTGTGCAGCTGCGCCCAGCCCCGTGCCACCTGGATGCCCAAGAATCTAAAGCTCGCCTCCACCACCCTAAATGGCAACTCACCTAACCTCCATTCCTGCCCTCTGGTCTCAATTGGGAACAACTCGCTTTTCCTCATATTCAGCTTGTATCCCAAGAACTGGCCAAACTCCCCCAGGATCCTCATGATACCTCTGGTACTGCCCAACGGGTTCGAAATATACAGCAACAGGTCGTCTACATATAATGAGATCGTGCTCGACGCCCTCCCTCCCCCACCCAATTCCCTTCCAGTTCCTCAACTATGGCCCTAAGCGCCATTGTCAACGGCTCTATCGCCAAGGTGAAGAGCAACGGGGAGAGCGAGCATCACTGCCTCACCCCACGATGCAGCGTGAAGTACCCCAAACTCACTCGGTTCAACCGCACGCTCGCGACCAGCGCTTTATAAAGCAGCCGGACCCAATCTACAAACACCCTGCCGAAACCAAACTGCCCCAACACCTCCAATAGGTACTCCCACTCCACCTGATCGATTGCCTTCTCCGCGTCCATCGCCACCACTACCTCTACCTCCTGCCCCTCTGAAGGCACCTTGATTACATTAAGCAGCGTCATGTTCAGCGTCAACTGCCTCCCCTTCACAAACCCCGTTTGATCTTCACCCATCACCCCGGGACGCAATCCTCGATCCACAAGGCCGAACCTTCGCCAACACCTTCAGTAGTGACATCGGGTTGAACGACCCACACAGCTCCGGATCCTTATCCTTTTTGAATATCAGGGAGATGGAAGCCTGTGACAATGTAGGAGGGAGTCCCCTCTTCTCTCTTCCCCCCTCCCCCCCCCAGCCTCATTATACACCCTCACCAGCAGTGGCCCCAGGTCCGCCCCAAACCTTTTATAAAACTTTACCGGGAATCCGTCCTGACCCCGGAGCTTTCCCTGCCTACACGTCCCCATACTGTCCATCACCTCCCCAAACCCAATTGGGACCCCAATCACTGAACCAACTCCTCCTCTACTGTGGGAAACTCCAGCCCACCCAAAAGCCTCCACATTCCCTCTTTCCTCCTCCCAGTTGGAGGCCCAGACTTGTATAATCGTCTGTAGAACGCCTCAAACACACCATTCATCCCTTTCGGGTCCAACACCACCCGACCCTTATCATCCCTCACTCTGCCAATCTCCCTCGCCGCCTCTTGCTTCCTCAACTGATGGGCCAGCATCCGACTCGCCTTTCCCCCATACTCAATACACCGTCCCTCTGGCCCACCGCTGCTGCCCCACCACCTTCCTCATAGAAACTAGTGTCATGTAAGAGTCCCTTTAAGAAATGTGTGTTTCTCAAATGGCAGCAGTGATGTCAGAGTGGGTGGAGCTGGGCTGTCTTTCACTTTTATTTTGAGCTGAAAAGCTGCTTTGTGGCTCTGTTTAGTTTAGTTTTAGTTTGGAGAAGCTGCAGTCACAGCCAGATGTGTGTGAATCTCTGCAAGCTAAAGAATGTTCATTTGGTGATTTCAAAGTGGTAACTGCTCTCAGTAGAGTATTTAAACCTGCTGTCCTTCTGTAAAAAGGGTTTTTGTCTTATGGATGTCTTATAGAGTACTGTATTTTTTTTTGGGGGGGGGGGGTGTATTTTAATTGATGGTTTCTAAGATGTTCACTGTATGTTTATAAAATGTTAACTGGGTTCATAGAATAAACATTGTTTTTGTTTAAAAATACTTTTAGTTCTCCGTTTCATCACACCTGTAAAGTAGGCCCTCGTGTTCCCCATAACCACAATCTATTAAAAGTTGTGGGTCAGGTGAACTCCATGATACACTTTGGGGTTCTCTAAACACTGGACCATAACACTAGCCCAAACTCCACCTGGAGCCTCTGCCTCTCCTTCAACAGCCCTGCCTCCGGCACCTCCAAATACCTCCTGTCCACCCTCAAAATCCCATCCACCACAGTCTTGCCATCTCTGCCTGCCCTGTGTGCCCATGCACAAATCCACCCAGCGTGGCACATGGTCAGATACCACAATCGCTGTATACCCCGTCGACCACCCCCAATCCGGGAGTACACCCAGTGCACACGGGAGAAGTATGAAAATCACTTTGCCCTCGGCCTCCCAAACCTCCACGGGTATCCAGAATTGCACACAATCCTATAAGCTGAGGTCTTTGCTTTTGTATTGTGCCTTAACTAATAAAGTCAAGGATTCCATATGCGTTTTAAAAAATATATACACAACAGCCTTCTCAAAATTCCACCCAGTATCGGGTAAAAAGAGCTCTTTTCTGTGCCTTCAAGCAGGAGCTGCCCTGTATAGGACCACTCACACCATGGCCACCACCGGAAGTCCCACAACAGCCTTCTCAATGTCTTCTGTTGCCTTCCATGATTTGAGTGCATATGGGTATTATACAACACTGTCATTTAACGTACATCTAGAGGTGACACTAAAGGACTTAGTTGACAAGCGCAGTTCAGTGGGCCTGTGGCCATTTTTGCACTCGAGTGCTGCTCTCGTCAACAGTTGCACTCTAGAGTTTAAACATCTATATTCACCAGCATTGTAAGCCTAAATAAATGTGGCTCTACAAATGTACTGTTGAGTTGTCACTAGTTTCAATAAGTTTGCTCAGCCAGTCCTGCAGATTTGCACTTGGGACTATCCATGTATTGTACAGTGGAGGCAAGACCCCCAACATAGTTGTTCCAGAACAGGATCAGAGACAAAACGATATAAAGGCAGCAAATCTGGAGTAATTATTTTGGAAGTTACAGCGATGTTGGTCTGCTTCTCTGCCCACATATATTTTAGTAAGGTACAATTTTCAAGCACAGAGTGCTCATGGGAGAAACAGTGTTCCATACACACTTGTACGTAGATTATATAAACATTTTGCATATGCTGCGTGTGCACAGGGTTTACCTCAAAGGGGCATGATGTTAGAAAAACATAAGCAGCCAAAATGAGTACCGTGAGTTTAAATAAATGGTGTCAATTGACTGCAATACCCCATTGACTAATGTGAAACAAAAAATTCACATCAGCAAGAAAACTGTTCAAATCACTTCATATTTTTCAAACGCAGCAGCTATCTCAAAAATCAACCAAACCACTCAGTTTCAAAATATTTTCAGCCATCATTATCTTTCCTCCCCCGGATTAGTGTTTGCAGATAACTGATTATCAAAATGGCACAATGCTGAGAAAAATAGATCACCAAACTTACCCATAAGATGTTCTTCAAACGTCTAAACCGCCTGCAGATGGTGTTTTCCTACAGAGATGTGACATGTTCTCCAGAGCGTGGAGCACACGTTCTACTTCAGTTTGAGATGGAAATTTCACTTGAACCACAGATTCTCTATGAAAGGGAATCTTCAAGGGAACACCCTGCTCCTGTGGAATAAAGACCCAAAATCGACTATGATAATCCTAGTCATACAACAGACAGAACATTTACAAGCTATTCAGTGAAGAGAAGGTGCAGGAGAAATCCAAAATATGGATTTGTCAGTTTCGGTTGCGGAATAAAAATTCTGAACAATTGGAATTCCTTCGGGCAAGGAGACTTTTTTAACATTACTGAGGGGTTGGCAGTTCAGCACATAGTCACAAGGGGATATTTATTTGGTGCTTTGATGTCGCTCAAACAATGAAGCCAGAAGCAGATCAGAGCACAGAGTAAATGTCCCCATTTTAAGATGCGTTTGTTGAAGACACATTGGTGTAAGACTTTCTTTTTCTGCACATCGAAGACAACTTCAGCATTTTATATAATCTTTCATAAAGTAACTTAAACAGAAAAGACAAAATAAGTAACCTACATCTTTAGTAGAAATCAAACGTACGAATGAGTAGGAGGCCAGTCAGCCCCTCGAGCCTGCTCCGCCATTCAATAAGATCATAGTAAAACTCCCATTCCTGCCTACCCCGATAACCTTTCACCCCCCCTTGTTAATCAAGAATCTGTCCAGCCCTGCCTTATTTTTAAATTCTAGATTCTTCCACAAGCGGAACCATCCTTTCCACATCCACCCTGTCAAGACCTCGCAGGATCTTGTATGTTTCAATACAGGTGCCGAATCTCCAGCGGATACAAGTCCAGCCTATTCAACCTTTCCTCATAAAACAACCCACCCATTCCACCTATTAGTCTAGTAAACCTACTCTGAATAGTTTCAAACATATTTCCATCTTTCCTTAAATGAAATCAATACTGTACACAGTACTCCAAATGTGGTCTCACCAATGCCCTGGGCCGGTTTAGCTCAGTGGGCTAGACAGCTGGTTTGTAGAACAAGGCCAGAAGCGTGGGTTCAATTCCCATACTGGCTTACCAGAACATGCGGTGGAATGTGGCACCTCTTCACAGTAACTTCATACTTGTGACAATAAAAGATTAAAAAACTGAAGCAATACCTCATAACTTTTGTAATCATTTGCCCTCACAATAAACAGTACCATTCTATCAGCTTTCCTAATTACTTGCTGTACCTGCACACCAGCCTTTTGTGATACAGGCACTCGGACACCTAGATCCCTCTGTACCTCAGAGCTCGACAATCTCTCACTATGTAGTTAATAAGCTTTTTTATTCTTCCTGTCAAAACGGACTTCACATTTTTCCATTCTACTCTATTTGCTAGATCTTTGCTCACTCACTTAACCTATCTATATCCCTTTGTAGCCCCCCTTATATCTTCTTCACAAGTTTTCCTACCTACCTTTTGTCTCATCGGCAAACTAAGTAACCATACCTTCAGCCCCTTCATCCAATAAAAATTGCAAAAGGTTGAGGCCCCAGCACTGATCCTTGTGGAACATCACTTGTCACATTCTGCCAACCAGAAAATGATTCATGCCAAATCTCTTTCCCATTAGCTAGCCAATCTTCTATCCATGCCAATATGTTACCCCCTACACCATGAGCTTTTACTTTCTGTAATAACATTTGATGTGGCACCTCATCAAATACTTTCTGGAAATCGAAGTATAGTACTTCCACCAGCTCCCCTTTATCCACAACATTTCTTCAAAGAGCTCCAATAAATTGGTTAAACATGATTTCCCTTTCACAAAACCATGTTATCTCTGCTGATTGCCGTGAATTTTTCTAAGTGCCCTGCTATAACGTCTTTAATAATTCTAACATTTTCCCTATCACAGATGTTGAGCTATCTGGCCAGTAGTTTCCTGCTTTGTCTCCCTCCCTCATCGAATAAATGAGTTACAATTAGATTTTCCAATTTAATGTAACCTTCCTTGAATCTCAGGAATTTTGGAAAATTAAAACCAATGAAACTAATCAGTTTTGATGAGGGAAAGATAAAATTATCTTCACCCTAAGTTTTGTGTTAAGTAGTCTAAAAATGTCAATATCTTTACTATTAGTGTTTTTTAAAAAAACAGGGTGTGGTTAAGTTTGACCTCGAATACGATAAATATTGTTTCAGTAAGTTTGCCATATTACAATTATGGTCGAGCTACCTTGTTTGGGCCGGAGCACTGGCCCTGCTAATCAGATACTTTACTTCACGTTCTAGACTACACCTGAGCAACACTATAGGAAGTCTAGTGTTTACATTGCATAGATAGAGTAAAAGTGAAGGGAGGGGTAAATTGAAAGTACTTGCTCTTTGAAAATAGTATATGTCTCCTAAATAGAAACATTTAAAATGCAAGGAGGACGTCACCTAAACAGAGTTCGTATCTTTCTTCTTTTTGGAAGATAATTGCACTGACACCCATCACTCTGTCTCTGGTATTCTGTCCAGGTTCCTCAACAAAGGAAACAGCGAGCCCAATCCTGTCCTCTGAGTCCATACATGCACTCTTCCATCAGATATCAGTGTCTCTGACAATCAAAAGCAATTGAGGAATGGGAGCCATTCTAATTTTTACCCTCCTTAACCGAAGCCAATTGTAGTGCATCTATGGTTATCCAGCTGTAACTCAGATGGATCTGGGACCTTCTTAGTCTTGTGGGTCAGCTAATCTGTTGAGCCATCAGAACAAATAAAAGCTTTTTGAACATAACGTGACTACAGAGTGCCTCTTAATATAATTCCACTGTACTTAACAGTATTTCTAATGCTGAATTCTAACTATCATAAAATAGCATGTAAGAAATCAGTTCCATTAATTTTTTTAATGTAAAGGGCTAAGAATCAAAACAGATTTGAATTATTTAAATCTTTCTGTAGATTTTTTTGATTAATAGGCAGAAGTGGTAAGAAAATGAAAATCTCAATTTTCAACCAATGGCCCTTGCTGAGAAGTATATGTTTGTGAACATTGGCCAATGCTTTGATATTTTCAGTCAAATAGCCTGCTGACAATCGCGGCCCAGGTAACTGGCTAGTTATGAGAGGTACCAGAGGGCTGCGGGAAGAGAGAAAACTGGATCAAGTAAATGCATAACCCAGATTATTGCCATTCTCTCAAAAAAGGCAAGTTGAATCTGGCATAAATGCCCAAAGTCCAAAAAGATTATTGGTCACAAACCTCACCACACACAGTTCAGTGTAGTTTGTCCAATGTGTTGAACACTCACCATAGACATGCATCAATTGGCCACAATTTATAAGATGAGAGATTTTAATCATATGGGCATCAGGAATCAGGACCCTGTGGCAGCTCGGGCAAATGCCCGATGTCATGATTCTTGATCGTGTCTGACGCAATCCATGGCCACGTCAAAGCAAGTAGAAGATTCTGCAGGGGAAACAATCCTTAATGTTAAACACTGTAGCCTAACTCTATTTACTGAAGTGGCCCACACTGAAGGAAGTAAAAGCATGCCAAAATATTATAGTTGTGTTCGTTAGAACTAGATATAGCTTTAAGTTTAATTGATATTATTTTATTAGCATGTTTTTTGTTTTAAAAAAAAATATATTTATTAAAGTTTTTTAACACAATTTTTCTCCCTTACAAACAATAACCCCCCCCCCCCCCCTGTAACAAAATAACGAGAAATCGCGCAGAGCAAGATATATACATGGCAAATGATATATTTACATGTCTTTGTACACTGGCTCTCTCCCATACGTGCCAGTTTCCCCAACCCTTCATGTTATCACTTGCTCATCCACATTTTATTAGCATGTTAAGCTCAAACCAGGGTTTGGTTTCATTTTAGATTTTTTTTTAACACATGCAGCCATGAAGTCTCCAGGCTCTGTTTGTATACATGCACTTTTAATGAGGTTTCACAAGTCTTGAAGTGACGAGATGGGTTACAAAGAGGTTAGCAGTTTAAGGAAGTTAAAACAAACTCAAAACTTAGGAAAAAAAACTATGTTGTTGCAGCAACAGGGGATCAGAGAAAAGACCCACAAAGGGGACAGGGGGAGATGAGAAAAGCAGTTTTCGTTTCAGTTGGTATGGATATGCCATTGAGTGACGACAGAAAGATATCTAGCTAAATTTACTCTCTCCAGCTGAAAACAGTACCAGGTTGCTGAAGAAGCAAGTTTAATGTATTGCTCTAAAGTTAAAAGTAAGAGTGAATTTAGTGCAAGTTTTCTGGATCTCAGGGAGAAACCAATTTTCATAGAATCAAGGAATCCCTAGTGCAGGAGGCCATTCGGCTCATCAAGTCTACACCAACCCTCCAAAACAGCACTCTACCCAGGTCCACTCCCCTGCCCTATTCCCATAACTCCACGCATTGATAATGGCTAATCCACCTAACCTGCACAATATGGACCGTGGGAGGAAACCCACACAGACACGGGAAGAACGTGCAAACTCCACAATCACTCGAGGCTGGAATTGAACTCGGGGCTCTGGTGCTGTGAGGCAGTGCTACCTCTGTGTTGCCCATGTGGAAAGACTTTTGGTGAATGTTCAAAAGTCTACTGGAAAATAAACCTCTGCTGTTCCAGACTCCCACCACCCTCTTGTGAAAAGGTCTCTCAACTCCCCTCTGAGAATTCCACCTCTTAGTTTCAACCTATGCCTGCTGGGTATTGACCCCTCTACTAATGGAAAGAGTGCTTTCCTATTCATCCCATCTATGCCCCTCATAATCTTATACATCTCTATCAGGTCCCCTCTCAACCGTTGCTGCTCCAAGATAAGTGCCCCAACTTACTCAATCTTTCCTCATAGTTCAGACCCTCCAGCCCAGGTAGCATCCTGGTAAATCTCCTCTGCACCCTCTCCAGTACAATCACAGCATTCCATCATTTAAAAAAGATGAAAAAATTATAATCCATCATGCCAGTTTCAATCCTGGAATCTGACCATCTAGTAATATCTGCAGGGATCATAAATGTTGCTACAGCGGGACTGGATGCTATGTAACAATTAATTGTTGCGACTAAAAGCATTATTGCTCACTTTTAATCCTGTCCCTCAATCTTACTTCACCTCTGTGAGTGTAACAAGATTCACCCATCCTTTGAATATATATTTTGCATTGTGTTGATCTAAGGGCAGCACGGTGGCACAGTGGTTAGCACTGTTGCCTAACGGCACCGAGGACCCAGGTTCAGTCAGGGCCCCGGGTCATTGTCCGTGTAGAGTTTGCACATTCTCCCAGTGTCTGCGTGGGTCTCACCCCCACAACCCAAAAGATGTTAAAGGTAGGTGGATGGTCACGCTAAATTGCCCCTTAAATTGGAAAAATAAAAATTAAATTAAAAAAAAAAAAAAAGTGGTGATCTGCCAGAAGTTTGATGATCATCAAAATCCAATTGGACGGGCAGCACGGTGGCGCAGTGGGTTAGCACTGCGGCCTCATGGCGCTGAGGTCCCGGGTTCGATCCCGGCTCTGGGTCACTGTCCATGTGGACGTTGAACATTCTCCCAGTGTCTGCATGGGTCTCACCTCCACAACCCAAAGATGTGCAGGGCAGGTGGATTGGCCACGCTAAATTGCCCCCTAATTGGAAAAAAAATAATTGGGTACTCTTTGTTTAAGTATATATTTTCTAAAAATACAATCCAATTGGACAACTCTGGTTTAGTGAAACACTTTGTGTGAAGCAACATCATTGATCGACTTGGAAATGCACTTTCAGTATTTTTAACAGTGGGCTCTAACAAGGAAATAATTAGTAGAATTTGCTTTCTTAAAACAATTTGCTTTCAAGATATTTCTTTTCCATCTACTCATCTTCTGAAGGTTTTGACTAATGCTAGGGTTCATGTCCATAGCAACCAAGTGTGGGAGTCTAGATAGTACATTTCCACAGGCTATTTCGGTGAGACAAGCTTAGTTCTGGCTTCACCAGACAGTCACACACGCACAGATGCACTTTCCAGGAAGGGGAGCAGAAATTCTGGTTATTTGTCCCCTTCTATTGCCTCATCATAGCTGAATCCAGCACTTTCGTTGATCCGCATGACCCTGTAATTCTTGTAACATCTGCTGACTAATTTATTCACTGAGCCATCAGGAGGCACCTTAACCTGGAATTATATTGTTCTTCACTATCTGGAACATAGATTTTAATTACATAATGTTAATGCACAAATTTCAGTATTTTTCACTTTTCAATATATTGTAAGTCTCTGAAAAAGTAATTTCCCTCAAATCAGTGAGGAAAAATGTACAGAAGCACAAAGAGCATGTGCTAATTAACAATATTCTCTGCATAATAAGTGTTGCGCTAACTCAAATGAGGTTTTTCTTTTTCTTGTAGTGGAGAGGAGTGCATGTTGTGTACTAGGACAGTGTAGAAATATCAATCTTAGATAATCACGACCAAGCTAATACGAGTTACCACATCATAGAAACATAGAAAGTAGGAGGCGGCGGACCTTTGGCCCTCCGAGCCTGCTCTGCCTTTCAATATGATCATGGCTGACCCTCCATCTCAACACCATACTCCCACACTCTCTCCATACCCCTTGATGCTTTTTGTGTCTAGAAATCTATCTATTCCTCCTTAAATATAGTAAGAAGTCTTACAACACCAGGTTAAAGTCCAACAGGTTTGTTTTGAATCACTAACTTTCAGAGCGCTGCTCCTTCCTCAGGTAAAGAGGTAGGCTTCAGAAACATATATAAATATATATATACACACACAGACAAAGTCAATAATGCAAGACGTTACTTTGAATGCGAGTCTTTGCAGGTAATTAAGTCTTTACAGGTCCAGACAGAGCAACTGGAGAGAGGGTTAATCACAGGTTAAAGAGGTGTGAATAGTCTCAAGCCAGAACAGTTGGTAGGATTTCGCAAGCCCAGGCCAGATGTTGGGGGATGAATGTAATGCGACATGAATCCCAGGTCCCGGTTGAGGCCGCACTCATGTGTGCGGAACTTGGCTATAAGTTTCTGCTCGCCGATTCTGCGTCGTTGCGCGTCCTGAAGGCCGCCTTGGAGAACGCTTACCCGGAGATCAGAGGCTGAATGCCCTTGACTGCTGAAGTGTTCCCCGACTGGAAGGGAACATTCCTGCCTGGCGATTGTCGCGCGATATCCATTCATCTGTTGTCGCAGCGTCTGCATGGTCTTGCCAATGTACCACGCTTTGGGACATCCTTTCCTGCAGCGTATGATGTAGACAACATTGGCAGAGTCCCACGAGTATGTACTACGTATCTGGTGGGTGGTGTTCTCACGTGTAATGGTGGTACCCATGTCGATGATCTGGCACGTCTTGCAGAGATTGCCATGGCAGGGTTGTGTGGTGTCGTGGTCACTGTTCTGAAGGCTGGGTAGTTTGCTGCAAACAGTGGTCTGTTTGAGGTTGCGCGGTTGTTTGAAGGCAAGTAGTGGGGGTGTGGGGATCACCTTGGCAAGATGTTAGTCTTCATCACTCGACTCATCGATCCACAGTTCCAACACGCCACAGCAAAAAACCGCACCGACCTCCTCAGAAGACAAATACGGACACAACCGACAGAATACCCTTCGTTGTCCAGTATTTCCCCGGAGCGGAGAAACTACGACATCTTCTTTGCAATCTTCAACAAGTCATCGAAGACGACAAACATCTTGCCAAGGTCATCCCCACACCCCTGCTACTTGCGTCAAACAACTGCGCAACCTCAAACAGACCATTGTTTGCAGCAAACTACCCAGCCTTCAGAACAGCGACCATGACACCACACAACCCTGCCATGGCAATCGCTGCAAGACGTGCCAGATCATCGACATGGATACCACCATTATACGTGAGAACACCACCCACCAGGTACGTAGTACATACTCGTGCGACTCGGCCAACGTTGTCTACCTCATGCGCTGAAGGAAAGGATGTCCCGAAGCGTGGTACATTGGCGAGACCATGCAGACGCTGCGACAACATATGAACGGACATCGCGCGACAATCGCCAGGCAGGAATGTTCCCTTCCAGTCGGGGAATACTTCAGTAGTCAAGGACATTCAGCCTCGGATCTTCGGGTAAGCGTTCTCCAAGGCGGCCTTCAGGATGCGCGACAACGCAGAATCGCCGAGCAGAAACTTATAGCCAAGTTGTGCATACATGAGTACAGCCTCAACTGGGACCTTGGATTCATGTCGCATTACATTCACCCCCCCACCATCTGGCCTGGGCTTGTGAAATCCTACCAACTGTCATGGCTTGAGACAATCACACCTCTTTAACCTGTGATTATCCCTCTCTCCAGTTGCTCCATCTGGATCTGTAAAGACTTAATTTCCTGCAAAGAGTCGCATTCAAAGTATCGTCTTGCATCATTGACTTTGTATGTATGTTTCTGGAACCTACCTCTTCATTCACCTGAGGAAGGAGCAGTGCTCGGAAAGTTAGTGATTCGAAACAAACCTGTTGGACTTTAACCTGGTGTTGTGAGACTTCTTAGTGTGCTCACCCCAGTCCAACGCCGGCATCTCCACATCATGGCTATCCTTAAATATATTCAATGACTTGGCCTCCACAGAATTCCACAGGTTCACCACTCTCTGAGTGAGGACATTTCTCCTTATCTCAGTCCTCAATGGCCTACCCTTATCCTGAGACTCCTTGGTCTAGACACCCCTAATCCCTGCAACCAGCCGTCAGAATTTTGTATCCTTCGATGAGATCCCCTTGCAATCTTCTATATTCCAGCGAATACAGCCCCAATCGCTCCTCGTATGACATCCTGCCATCCCAGGAATCAGTGGTGAACCTTTCCTGCACTCCCTCTGTCGCAAGTATGTCTTTTTCTTAGGCAAGACGACCAAAACTGCACACACTACTCCAGGTGTGGTCTCACCAAGGCCCTGTACAGCTGCAGTTAGACATACTTGCTCCTGTACTCGAGTCCTCTTGTGATGAAGGCCAACATACCATTTGCCTTCCTTTTTGCTGCACTTGCACGCTTACTTTCATCGACTAGTGTACAAGGACACCCAGGTCCCTTTGTACATCAACAATTCCCAATCTATTTATTGTTTTTCCTACCACTTATCCACATTATACTGCATGAGTATCTAAGCCTTTCTGAACATTGCAGTTTGGTGCACCCAGGGACAGTACAGGTTCAAAGCACTTGACACCCAATTGCACCAACAGGCAGGTTTCAGCTGTTTTAACAGCCATCCTGCTGCAATTGTTCATGCTGTTGTGTTTCTGCATAAATCAGTTTGTTTGAAACCTGGTATTTTGGGTTATGCAAGCTTTCAATTAACCCTTTCAAACTCCAGTTCCACAAAAAGCTTTTTGGATCCACAGAACTGCTAAAGCAGTCAAGAGTTGCATACGTTTATCCCATATACTCTAAATATTGCAACATTTGCAAATTAAAGCTTAATGTCTTTGTTACCTCTTTGATGATAAAGGTTCCAAATCTTGAACAGCCATTAGTCAAAACTTGTTACTTCCACAATTCTCTCCAGCATGGACTCCATCCAACCCATTTATTCCTGAGGATTGAAACTGGGAACTTTCGGGTCTGTATGGCTCAATGCCACAACATACCTAGCCGAGTAACAGGACTTTTTATTTGCATGGAAAAATTGAATGTTACACGTCAACACTTAAATCATTGCCCCATCCTATCGAACTGTTTATTCAGCGAATTATGAAAATGTGAGACATCCTTAAGATCCACACCTTAATTCTGTTACAAGTGACAACACTTCAATCGCACTTCACTAGCTGTAATGCACATTGGAATGACCAGAGGGCATTCATTAAGTGTGATTTTTAATAATACCAAGTGAAATTAATTGCATTGAATTTGATTTTTCCATTAAACACTTGATAAATATGTGCTTAAAATGCAGAATTTTCAGGAGTAGGAAAATCTTATATTTAAAAAGAGTTCAAAAAATGTAATCGACCACTCCCAAATTAAGCACCACATTGGTCAGATCCACAGTAAAGGTCCTTTACTTTGCTCCATCTGTGTGTCTTTATTGTCAACATCTGTGTGCTACGGACAGAGACCCTGCAAGCATATTCTGACAGTCCCATTTAAACCTTCACTGCCAGAGGGAAATTGTACCTTAATTCCATTAATCTGGGGTTGGATGCAAAACCTGTTCTCAAGAGCAGTGTTCTATTGCATTGCACCACCAGACTGTCAATGTCAATAGGTTTGAAAAGATTCAGGGGTCATTTAGTACTCATCTGGTTGGTAATCATTTCTCCTTTACAAACATTCTTAAAGCATTCAACCGGAGAAAAATCTACTCCAGAAGATATATCTGATCTATGGATCAGCCTGTAACATACTTGATTCAAGCAGAGGCACAAACATGATGAAGTGAAGAGAGTGGTGCTATCAATTTCTTTCTGGTGAATTTTGCGTTCAAGCGGAGGGCCATCAGTGGTGAAAACAAAAACTGTCTACTTTTGAGAATCAAATAATCCAAAATTAGGTGTTGCGCACGTTAAAAACAAATAGATCTTTCTACACTGCCCGATATAAAGTTCTGCTTAAATTCATTATTTCTGTGTTGGTCAGCTTTATGTTCTCTTGCAAAATTGTCTGTTCATGGGCAGTTTTTGTGCTGTGGACTCATCAGAAACTAGCTGATGCTAAACGAACCTCACTTTTTAAATAGGACTATATATAACCAATAGTGAAGGTTTGAAACAATTTCTGCCCCAAGAGTGTACAAAATATACTGATCCACTGTGCCACCCAGCAATCCATTTCTCCTTCCTAAAAACAGAGGCAAGTTTGAGTCTCCTTCATTGTGGGAGACCACAGATCGGCGCGCAGAATCAGACGTCTACAGTTTAATTGTGCTCACTTTTTCTCTGGATTATGATTTCCCTATTTGCACAAGGCCCCCCCCCCCCACCACCAAGTTTCAGCTGAGAACTCTTGCAAACAGGAAAGGAGCATGCACCTTAAACAGCTTGTTTAAACATGGAACATTTGGGTTAAAGCCGCATTCTAGAATTTAAGCACATAATCTAGGAGAACACTTCATTGCCTTACTCGAGTGCTGCATTGTCACAGCTGCCATATCAGATGCGATGCGAACCGGAGGTCCCATATGCCCTCTCCGATGGGTGTAAAAGACCCCAAAGCATTATTTGAAGAGCAGGGGAGCTTTTCCCTGGTGTCCTGGTCAACATTCTTATCATGACACAATCAGAAACAAACTAACTGGCCAGTCATCTAATTTGCTGTTTGTGGGCCCTTGCTGTGTTCAAAATAGTTGCTGTATTTGCATATAAAAAGTGACTATACGTCAAAGCAATTTGTTGATTGGGAAGCACTTTGAACATTTGAGAGATGTAATGAAGCACTATAATAAATGCAAATTATTCCTCAACCAAAACATGATTGGGTCATTTACCTCGTTGCTCTTTGCTGCGCATATTAGCTGCTGCATTTGCCTATATAACCGTGACTACACTTCAAAAGGTGAGATATGCTTTGGAATGTCCTGGGATGTCAAAAACACCGTATATGCAAGATCTTTATCAGATTCCCCAAGGAAAAAAATGACACTGTAGGCTTCCTTGCATTTATTGTACAGTCGAGAATGTATCTGGCTATGTTTATACAAAATAGAGCAATCACAGAGCACTAGGTTACGTGTACAGTCTGAATTTGAAAATAACCAACACTTCAACGGGTTCCTGAGTTTTTCAAGTTTATTTTAGTAGACCTTCAGCCATGACAGTACAAAACTTACAGTAGTTTTTCTCCAGTACACAAATATATATAATTATAATATAATACATGTACAAAGGCTCTGGAGCAGTTTTTAAAAGCAACATAATGCAATTCATATTGATCACAGGAGAAAAAAAGTCAAGACAATAACTGTCTGTTATCGTACTTACACACAAACGTATACGAATAAGTCCATCAAGAAAACTACTGTAAAGAGGGACAGTGGAGTATTGCACTTGGAATTCCGTACATTTGTATAAAAACACAATATTCACGCATTTCAAACACGCTATGGGTTAGCTTTTTTGAGGCAGCACATCTTTATTAAGATTACACTTTACTGTCCTCAGACCAATTAATAACGGCTTCAAACTAAACAAAATTTTACATCTACAGGTTAAAAAACTGCTTGCAAAAATTAAATCAGCAAGGTACAACGATTGCGATTATTCATAATTGATAGTCGATCCAGAATAGTCAGTTCATCATTGCTAATGTCATATTCACATTTTCATGAGGTATATAAGAATATGTGCATGTTTTGTTAATAAAAAAAAAAAAATCAAAGAAAACGAGGGACTGGGCTTACCTCCTCATCAGAAGAAAACGTCTTAGAATTTTTCTATTATAGCCAAAGACATGCAGTCTACTTCACTTTAGCATGTTCTAAGTGTATAAACGTTAAAAAAAGTTTCCCTCCAAAGAAGCTGCTTCATTAGGTTAGTGAAGCATGTTGTTATGCATTCTATACATACACCACAGTGAAATAGAAACAGAAAATTGTGGCAATACTCAGTCTGTCAGCACCTGAAGAGAGAAAGTTTAGTCTCTCATTACTCAGATGTTGGTTGACCCGTATATGTACCATTTTATTTTAGATTGCAGGCATTTGCACGTTTTATTTTTAGCTACACATACAGTGTACAACTATTATAATGTCTCATTCTCCCCACTGCAAATGACAATCTCATCATTTAAATAGACCAGTTCAATACCTTAAAAAGGAATATATTTCCAAGCAAGCTTCATAAAACAGAACGTGTGCACCATACTCTAGTACGGACCAGTTCCTGGGGGTAAAAAAAGTGAGGCTTAAAAATGGCCTTGCACTTTATAATCAGGATAATAATGACCTTCATATTGTCCCTTAATTGTTGGGTCTCCAATCCAGACACAATAACTTTCTATAACCATATATGGCATTCTTATCCTTTTCAGCTGATACAAAATCTAAAAGGACCACCCATTGCTGTCATTAGGCGTATGCTGTTTATTAGCACATAGTACAGAGAAATGAAATTCACTTTTATGTCCATATGCTTTAATGTTGCACAATACACTACTTCAACAGCTGAAATGGTGACACACTGGTAACCTCTGGTACTTCATCCTCACATTATGCAACTCAAAATGTTCTTTCCAGGGATCAAAGTTTGGCATGGCAAACTAACTGTACTGAAATGTTAGTGACAGTGATGCTGTCTATTGAGAAGGTAGTAAGATTTTATTTGAAGGAAACCCATCAATTTAACACTGTGAAATCAGGTGACTGAAGGAAATGGTGTTCAGCATTTCCACATCCCTCTATTTAGGAATGCAAACCTCCAAAAATGGGCATGGACACAGTTTGCTCATTGCCACTATCTTGGTATGCTGTAAAACTACACTTAGGTAAAATCGAAAATGTATTTATGCTTTAACTTTAACATCTGGAACTGGCAAACAACAGGGTAACTTTGACAAATACAGTTATGAGAGAGTAATAAGGCTACCCTCAGAGGTTTGGAACCAACATTCAGGTCAGAGCAGAGTGGCAGCAACCCAGACCACGGGGCCTGCACCCCTGTAAATACTGCTTTGGCATTTTCAGAGTTTCCTGGGGGGTCGAGTCGCTGGCCTGCACCTTCAGAAGGCCAGACAGTACCATTTAAATGGGTCAGGAAGGGGCACTCTCAGTCTTTGGCCGTATTTCATGCTTGTAAAAAAGGCTCACATTGTGGCTTTCCACTGAATCCTGGAAGGTTCTGGAGCAGGTCAAAGGCCTGAAGTTGGACCCCAGTATTTAAAAAAATTATTTTCCTCCCCATTAGGTTAAAAATCTCAATCAGCAGCCAGAATCACTGATGCCAGAGGCAGCTACAAAATTGAGAAACCTGCAACTGCTCTTGATTTCCTTTCCCCTGCTGCTGGTGCGACAGCACTCCCGGGCCATTAATGATCTGGGACAAGAAGTCAGGCGAGTGGAGGTTGGAAAAGTGTAGTACATTTCAGGTGCGTTTAATGCTTGGGCACAGGAAACTCAGTCTTAAGAAAACAAATGCTGGTACATTTAAGCTTAATTTTAAACCTATAGGAACTGACATACCAGGTTAAAACTGGCAAATATAATTGTGAGATTTCCTTCCAACAGTCTAAAGATCATATTTCTAAAGTTCTTTTAGTCCTAAACATCTCAGCGATGTCCTGAACAGGTTTGTTTTAAATTGCAACAAACTATGTACTGTTTTTGAGTGCAAGATAAAAGCACAGTAGGAGTGAAGCTTTCTGTACTCCACGGCTTAAAAGCAGCAAAATAGAACACAAAATTACAGTGGAAAGACATTTAAATTCATCCAAAAGTTGTGACGCACTTTTTGGATGATGGAGATGGAATAAAATCTGAAGCACAGACAGTGCAGTGATCTCAGATGCATCAAGATCATCAAATGAGTTCTAACAGAAAGTGACACAGACTATAACTGGAAAAAATCCATTAAACTCCTAACATCAGTACACTGCAATCGTGTAGATGGTAACTTGAATGGACAGCAGTGAAAGGAGGTTAATAGTCACAGAAGTAAAGCAGATAATCACGATATTTGTGAGACTGCTGGCCGCAGCTTATTTTAAAAGATGCACTATGAACAAATTGTTTTTGAATTTGAGTTGTTTGGTTATTTTGTTTTGCACTATTAAGGCAAAGGACATCAAGGATTGCAGATATTCACTATTTTGCATTGTGCACACAACTAGGCGAAAACTGAGCTCTCCGAGGTCAGGTTTAAAACAGCCAAATCCAGAATAAAGCTGGCTCTACAATCGACTTCAGTTCAACTTTAGAAGAGCACTCCTCACTACACTCGTGCAAGTGGTTTCATTTTCCACATCAGTCTGTGGGCTCGCTGAGATTTCCACAGAGTGATAAAGGCAGCTTCATATTCGGGACCTGGGCCAGCTGGTATTTGGGTTGAGACTACCTAAACATACTTCAAGTAGGATCTATACAGCTGGCTGAGAAGGAAGACCTGTGGTCTTGTCCGAATTCCAGTCCAGTTCTCAGAAGTGAAAGTTTAAGGTGTGAACCCATGGTACCGCCTGACCTCAAAACAGGCTAAAAATTATACTTGGGTCATCACAAGTACAAGTATTGATTAAAAAAATGTT
The DNA here is from genome assembly GCF_047496885.1 of Scyliorhinus torazame. Lineage (NCBI taxonomy): Eukaryota > Metazoa > Chordata > Chondrichthyes > Carcharhiniformes > Scyliorhinidae > Scyliorhinus > Scyliorhinus torazame. The sequence goes on from NC_092738.1 coordinate 27,721,535, forward strand.
TTTAAGTGCCCTATAAAGCAAATCAAGTACACTCATTGCAAAGCAGCTCACTGCCACATTCTATTTTATACTTTAAAGGATCTGAAACGCTCACATTGTCAAAGTACATACACTAAGCTGGACAGATATTCTGGGATAATTATTTTCCAATATGGTTTTCTAAGCAGAGTGAGGAGTAGACTATTGATTGGAAATAAGCAAATGCTACACTAACATGTCATCTAAAACTCTTCCTTTGAGGACAATGAAACTTCAATCAGTGAATAGATTGAAAACTCAAGACATGCCCCTTTGTCCAGGTTTTCAGTCATCCCTCCTTGCTTAACAATTTTTCTTGCACCCAGTTGCAAAGTATTCGGAACATTCGTTTGTGTTACAAGCATTGTATAAAATGCAAGTTGTTTTTGTTAGGAGCTAGTAATCCAAGATATTATTTTTAAATGTAAAATTAAAGTAGCAATTTATTTTAAAAATAAAGCCAATATTTGAAAATATGTAACTTTAATTATAGAGGATGAATATTACAAAAGGAAAAATAGCAATAAAATAGAGTTGTTTTTGGTGTTTTAAGTGAAAAATGACAAATTCAGTGAATAATCAACTGACAACAGAAATGATCGATTATCAAGTTCTTAAATAATTCAGCTAAACAACCACTAATCACTGCACCAGCTATAAATATTGAGAAAGTGCTTTGGAAAGCTGTTCGAAAAAGGTTCAAGTTGTTAGCTCTTGCGTGCGTGACTGCAAAAGCTTGATTACTTCAGAAATCAAACACTTTTTTTGTAAAAAACTACATCTTTCATATAAAGACCAGTGTCCCAAGGAAACACAGGTAGAACCACAGATTTTTTTTTGTTTTGTAAAGTTTTATGATTCACAATCAAAATGAGAGCAAAATGAAAATTGATGACTATTTAAAATTCTTTACTGCAACAGACACACACGTACCAGTGGAGCGTTTGATCCTCGATCAACATGGTTACAGTCACAGTAATACAGTATTCCTATTTTGCCCTCATTCATAAACTAAATACATACATACGTACAGTAGTTAGAAAAACAAGTAGTTTAAGAATAAAAGGAATAATTTCATTCCCGATCTAAAATACTACAAATAAAAAGCCTGGGGTACTGCAAGGCAGATGAATACCTTTATTTTTGTTCTGCACAGAGGAGCCTCCACATTTGCGATTACTGTTGACTGCAATTAGGAGTAATGTAACCTAATATAATGAATTTTTCTTTTTTTGGGATCAAACAACAAGGATAGAAGGCGCAAATCCTCAGAACACATGCTGTTGAAAAGTCACTTAACCATTTATGGGTAACGGGTGGATTAGGTCTGGGTTAAGTGCAATATATTCTGAGAACAGACTCGAAAGAGATATATAAATTACATAATATACAATCTATATTATATAATTATACACACGGAATGTAGCAGCCATTAGGTGAAGCTAATAAAAAGATGGGCTGCCTGATAGCCATTAAAAATGGTCTTTTATTACTGATTCCAAACAGGTTTCTGCCACATGTAAATTAGGTTTCAAAATACTAGATTATACTAAAAGTAAAATTGTGAATTTACATTGTCTGCAATTTAGTTTGCTCTTCAGTTATTTTATTGGCTATCAGGTACTACAGCAAAATTTACAAATAAGCCTTTAACAATCCCTGGGCTGGATTCTCCGCAGCCCCGCACCAAAATCGCGTTTGGCGTGGGGGCGGAGAATCCACTTTTATGTGAGAATTGGGCCCGGCGCCGCTCCCGCCATTGTCAGAGGCCCTCCCAGCGATGCTCCGGTCCCGACCGGCCAAATTCCCGACGGCGTGGCTCGAACCACGCCTGGCCGGTCGGGAGGTGGGGGGGGGGGGATCAAATTAGATGGAGCAGCGCGGGGCAGATCGTTGGGACCTTGTTTGTTGGTCCAGGTCCGCCGGCTGAGTGCGCCATCGTGTTCGGCTCGGCCACTGGAGGCCGCTGCCATGCGCCTGCGCGGACTCGGAACCGGAGGTGCGGGGGCCCGTATCCGCAGCCAAAGCTGTGAGAAGCACACCGGGGCCCTGCCAGCCCCCTGCAGGTAGGTGAATAGCTGTATTTGTTTTAAGGAAAGTCTGGAGTAGAACGTCAGTGTTTTTACACTGGCGTGGGGACATAGCCCCATTTTTGGAGAATCCAGCCCCCTACCTTTCATTTTCTTTGATGTGCCCTCCAAACACTATTCTTTGTCCATTTTATGACATTGGCTTCCTCGCCCCTCCTAATAAATGTAGCCAGAAGTTTTGTCCCCATACAAATAAAATTGAAGTGCAGATATGTACTTCATAAATGGAAGGTAAAAATGTCTTTTGCCTTAAACTTAATATTGTAAATGCAAAAACTGTTCAGTTTACAGTTTCAAATCAAACCAAACTACCTAAATGGATCAAATTAATCTTCATGAAATGTAACAAGGTCCAAAATGCACAACAGCCAATTCAAATTCTGATCCAAGACAAAAGCTTGGGCTCTTGGCCTAAAATTGCACTGATGCATATATTAAGACCGATAGTTTGATCCAACATATGTGCAGGTCTGAAGCAAAGTATAAATGGCATGTTGATGCCATTCAGCTCAAATTCAATGCAATATCTTTGCACCAGGTTCACTTTCCTTCACAAGATAAAATAGGGCACAGTGTTCAAATAAAGAAAATAACCGAGGCTCTCTTCCGCAGCTCCAATTATCAGTAGTAGGTATTTGCCCCAAGTGCTTAAAATGGGCAGTTCATTATGTTAGTTCACTTATGGAACAAGGCGCCAAAGAGCAATTTATACCTTGTAACAATTCTTGGGTCAAACAGCAATAAGTATAAGGGCAAAACTCTCAGAAGAACCATTCCAAAGAAAAAGTATTTTGCTGTTGCTGGAAAATCTACTTGCTCCCTTGAGGAATTATACAAAATCACTGGCAAGTTATGGCAGTTGTTGAATATGGGAAAATGCCAGCTGTGGTAACAAGGTAGATCTGCACTGGTAGTTGATCTGTGGCTTTATTTACATATTTTGTAATTCAAAAGTCCAATTTTTGCCCCTGCCAGATTTTCTCTCTTTACTCCATTCTAGCCAGCTCATCTTTGTCATGTCCCACCCCCAAATCGCTATTTTCTTCCTGTGTCAGAAACTGCTCTACAAGTTCACATGGAAATAGTACTGTCTGTATAGATTAGTGGTACAAGAACTGCATTTGCATCAGAACAATGTCAATCTAAACTACTTGTCCACCATGAGGTTATTTGTGAAGCAGGTGGGGTTGAGAAGTCTTAATAGAAAATAGACCATATAAACAGTGCATTGAGAGATTTAAAATAATCAATAATGCCATTACTGACAATGACATGGGTTGTTCCAACAGATATTTAACCTCAAAACCACCACAGGATAAGGGACTTCAATACCTGAGGATTTTCAAATTAAAACTATTTTTTGGTGCCTTGCTCAGCATATTGCATAATGCTCTTTGGAAATTTTACAAAGATGTGCACGGGGGAGGGGTAGGAAATTTAACACGTTCTCTAATGCAGAATATATGTATGCACTACCTTCCAGCAATCAGATACCAAAATATCTCAGGACTTCTGTCATTTCAAAGTTCCCACATTTGAAGGATTAGTCTAAAAACAAAAATCACCAAAAAACATGACAGAATGACAACACTACATATAATACAAAGATTTTAAATACAGAAGAGGGAATCAAAAGCAATAACTCAAGAGTTCAGAAAACAATGAGAAATAATTCAAGCTTTATTTTGGTAGCTTATGCCATCATCCGAACACTTGTTATTGTCTTGTAATTCACTCCCCAGTACCCATTACTGTACAATACAGAGGTCACAGCATAACAAAGAGCCTTTTCAAGGGCTGGTGAAAGGGGAGACATAATGAGGTCGAAAGCAGTTCTCCAATAAACAGTCAGGGGAAGAACTTTAAGACCACAATGGATTATCTCAAGAATTATTTATAAAAACTGCAACTTGAGGGTTAACTTCTCAACCACCAGTATTTCAATCATTGATATAGGTATATTACTTCCTGGTATTTAAAATGTTAATATTTCTCACTCTCGGACAATTGGTCAAATTATAAATGACTTAAAGTAAATTTACAAGGATTAACCAGTGGACTGCTACTGGGGAAACCAACAGCACAATAAACCTCACGAGCCTACGAAAAAATCAAACATGTGCATGCAATTGGTGGAAATCAAAATGTCAAAAATACTGAGGAGACCCTTCAAGTAATGTTCACACACAATGAAAATATTGCAAAGACATGATGTGGAAATCCACATGCGCAAAATTCATTGGCATATATGATTCCATTGAAAATTTTGCCAGTGCAGATCGAAGTGTTTCATCAAACCAACAATCCAATTAATGCCCAAATCCAGAGTCACTGAACGGTAGATTTTCTTTTTCCAAAGTTTCAGCCAAATAATTTCTCAAGTAACCGGTGCAACAATTTTATTTTCTATAGTTTTTGACCATCTCATTTATTTTCACAAACACAATGGGGCTACATTAGGAAGTAGTTCCGTTCATGCTCTTGCAACCCCCCCTACCATTATGCACATATCAAATGAACTCTCTACCCACAGTCCCGCAAAGATCTTGAAATTGCAGCAAAAACGAATATAGTGAACTTTACTGAGCCCAACATTTATCACTGTTTTGATAAGGGGGACCACATTGTTCACAATGGCGCGTGCAGCTTTAATGCTTTCAACACAGCAAAAAAAAAGGTGCTGCGGCTTAAAGCTGCAACGCACGTCTCCACAATCCAAAATCTATTTTTTGGACTAAATAACCAATCAAGCCTCTTTAATTAAAGGAGAATAGTATCAAAGTCACATAGGTGTGATTTGGCTCCAGACAAATCAACAACGTGTGATTTTAAGTCAGTCCCTCTTGGGAATAATACATTTAAAGATGACTTATACAAAACAGCTTGCAATGCTATCTCCATAATTAAAGGCATGGAAGGCTATTTGTTTCATGTTATAATTATTTTGAAAGTGCTTCAACATTTAAAATTAAAAAAAAAAAAATTGGTAAATTGAGATTTAAACTTGAAAGCAAGTTTCCTTAATATGGTTTGTGACACGAGGGTGCCATTTTACTGGGTTACCATATGTTGGCTAAAGGCCCCTTATTAATAGCAAACAACTAGCTAAATGTAATTGGTCTAAACATACATTACCTGATTCAGACACTTACTGGAATGCTGGTTTGGTGCAGGCTTTCTTTCTTCAGGCAGATCTGCTCAACACCACAATGAATAACTATTTTGGAAATGAGATACCTTTCAAGGTCAGGTACAAGCAAAGCCACATTGCCTCGACAATGAGCCCAGATTCCAAACCGTCAAATAAATTTACTGCACTAGGGTGATATTCCCACTTGGTAAATGCTCAATCTTTGTAGCCTTTTGCAGTCAAATTGCAGTTTTAGCGCAACACTTAATTCACCAAAATACTATGGTACCATTAAGCGACAAATGCAAGCACAAAAAGATGGCGCAAAAAGCATGTTGGACTAACAAACTTTAACAGTCTGAAGCACAAACCTTCTACAATGAACCATCATCCATTACCACTGCCTAGGGTTTCCCATGGTTCAAAGCAACCTCTCATCCTAATTTCCCTAAGGAGCCGCTTTTTCTAATTTCTAACTTTATTTAAAAGTTGGCTCAGAAACAACAACCAAATTTAAAACTTGCTCCCTTTGCATCTAATTCCACTGTGACAGGACAGATAAAATTAATTTCCTAGTTTCACTGTCCCTACAACTTAAGAGGACGAGCAGTGTTCCCCATGCCAATCTGTAGCCTGTCACATTTCTTCAGAGACTAGAAATACAAGGTTGTATCAGAGCTTGGACATAGACATTTCTTCTAATATAACAGGGCCTTTTAAAATCGGTTTAAGTAATTGTACTTTTGCACAGATAAAAAAAAACTTAGATCTTAAGAGTGCTTAATAACTGGGATGAGAAAAGAAAGGTATTGAAATTAGATATTGGATCTACATAAGAAATTGGCAGCCAGTTTATGCTGCCATAGCAGTGTGCAACACATTTGTGTTGGAAACTAATGTGCAAAGACAATTTAAATACACAAATTCAGAGAACAATTCTTACAAGTGTCAGTTCAAAACAAAAATAATTAAATAACTGAAAATCTGGAAGAAAGAAAGAAATTGGTTAGGAACTAGGGTTGGACAAAAAAACTGACCCAATAAGCCTCCCTTGAAACGCAACATAAGAGTTTGCACTGGTGTCTTGGAAACTGATGATGTCACAGAGTTTCCTATTTTTATAAAAATCTATTAACTCCACACAACCGTCCTTTTGGAACAGCAGCTGAAGAACCTATGAAAGGTATTCTATCATGGCTGTGTGCATTTATACAATATCTTTTATTAAAAGGCAGACAGATTGTAATCTTTTCTCTTGCCTTTCTTCATCCTCTCTTGCCGCACAACTCCCACCCCTAAAGAAAACCTTTCCAGTGCCTCACTGACAGAGTAACTGACAATACCCAACCCTCATGAGATGTTCCATTCAGTACGCAGACAGAGAACTGGTTACTATTCACTATGAATGTGGCCCATTCTGGGACTTGCGCTGACAACCACAGGATTTTGACACTACAGAATTTTATTATAAATATGAATGTTGACAATATTTAAAAACCTCAACATTTGGGAAAGTCCTTTCAATAGATAAGAACACATTCATGGTTTAAAATATATTAACCCTCTTCCTGCAACCATATTTGGTCAGAACTAAAATATTTATATCATATGATTAAAGTTTTAAAAACTGCACATTCCTACATAACACTCACTTCTTCACAGCTTCCAATACAAATGCTGCTCCAGTGCTAGTGAGCACAAACACAGATGGCTACCTCTCCTCAGAGTGTTAAGCACTGCAGTGTTTCAGATAAAAACTAAAGGAACTCGATATGCACATGGTGGTTAATGAATTGGAATATCGACTTCAGAGAAGATTTGAACTTCAGACAGTACGCATTAATTGTACTGTCAGGCCACAAGTCAATATTTTATAAAAACAGGGCACTGGCGCTCTTAACCGTGGTAAACTATCACTAAGTCTGTGCATTTTATTATGCATACACTGTCTAAGTGGCTGGCTACACTGTGACATCATCAAACAGCGATCTTGGTGGTGAGGGGGAATAGGCAAGTATTACCTATCACCATTAGCCACCAATTCAAAGCCTTCTATAACCAAAGCTTGCATCATGGTAGTTATTATATCCAATAGTGAGAACGAGGTAGTTTGGATTACCTATGACACTAATTTCATAAATGGTCTGATTTCACGACAACAGCTCATTGAATTCCATGCATCCCCCATGGCTTATTGACACTGTATATTGCCAGGGTACTCTGGCTCAGCAGACAGGCTGGTCACTTTGCACAGGGCAAGATGGTACATTGGTTCATCAGGGATTTGACAAAGCTCACTACGTGTACAGGAGGCAAGTGAACATGAACTATCGACAGGGTTTGAATTTGTAAGTACAGTGACAAAAGAGGCACATTTACTAGTACATTATTGGGCATTTTCAAATTGAAGTAGTTAAAAACTTTTGTTCTTCTAAAAAGGTTAATCTCAACAACAAATCCGCCCCCCCCCCCCCCCCTCCCCACTCCGCTGCTGCCCCCCTCCACCCCCCCATACTATCATAGAATCTGGCTGGACACCTTATTTGTAACCGGATAGCCAAACCACAATACTCTGGGATTAATCCACAGTTTTTAAACTGGAACGTGGAAGGAAAAAGTGGACAAGTCATATCTTGTCATAAATGTCAAAGTTGCTGAGATGTTTAAATTGTTTAACTCTTAAACTCACTCATGTTAAAAATGGGCATTTGAGAAGACAAACGTCACTAAGACAGAAACATAGGTAGTTCTCTTTGATTTAGGTCATTTGGATAAATTACTTTTATTTATCTAAGAATTCACATGATGCTAAAAAGGACAGTGAGGGTCACCAGATGACTCCCTTCAAAGTTACACATGGTCTTCAGGATTTAACAATTGACCTCCCTGCTTTCTAGAAGAGTAAAAAAAAAAGTTGGAGCCCATTAAATCGGGTGCTTTGTAATAAAATTCTCACTTCCAATTCATCCCTATTAAACAAAACCCACCTATACTGCCTTATATACATAAATAAATCAGTGCTCAAAATAAAATGTACCATAATCTGAATTTTCATTAACTGGCATCAATTGTAAAATTGGGCTCCTAGAGATTATGGACTACTTTTCTCCACTGAAGTGCAACTAAATTGAAGTTAGCACCTTTGGGTCAAGATACAACAAAAATTCCAGATGGGGAACATATAGTTTTAATTGGAAAATAGAACCAAATTTAACCCCAGTTTGTTCTGTAGATTAATCCCTGAAAACAATGATCTTGTCCAACCCTAGTAAGAACACCTCCTTTTAGATGAAGCCAGCGCAAGGGGAGTAGAAAAGTGAAGTCCATGCAGCCCTCTCTAACTCACTTTGTGCTCTCCTCGGACAATGTGAGAGGAGAATTCGTACCGATCCTGGCTGTGGTGGCCGCAGATGTTGCACTCAAAAGGGTCTCTGAATCCATGGCAACCCATGTGAATGGTAAACATTACGTGGTCAAGAAAGAGAACCCGGCAGTGGTGACACTTATAGGCCTTAACCTGTTCTCCATCTTCATTTAAGACTCTTAGGACCTCTTTGGCTGAGCTTTGAGCTGCTTTGGCAGATGATGGGGGCTCCTGTGCCTTTGGGTCCTCTTTGGAATAGGCCGGGCTTTGCCTTGTGGTATAGTTACTAGGGAAGGTTTGGGCATTCCTGTCTTCATGGCTGCTTTCTGTATCTGTGGAATCATGACAGCCATTGCTTGGAGACACTCCAAGCTCCACCAGTTGGTTTTTTGCTCTAGAATTCAGATGTTCTGGCATGTCTTCATGACCTTCTGCTGCCTCTCGACTTCCCTGTGCCTCAGCTCGGCTGTGGATGGGGTGTACATGGGAGTAGACAGCACTGATCACTGGAGTGATCTCCGGTGTACAACTGGTCATGGGCAGCCTTGGAGGCCTCATTGCTTCTGTTCCTAGATAGGACAGTGCACTGCCCAAAGTCTGGTCCATGGGGTGAGGAGCCATCATCTCTACATCCTTCTCAAAATTGGAGTTCACCTCAAAGTGAACATCATTAAGGTTGAGGCGTATGTGTTTATCACCTGAAAAGAAAGGATTAGGATTTAAAATCAGAAAAGAGAGAAAATAAATCAGTAATAAAAGGAAAGTTAAAGGAAAATTAATTTACAATTAACTACTCAACCACCCCCCACCCTCGCTCCCTCAATACTGTTAGATCAATACACTGCAAATAAAATCAGTACCAAAGTTAGCCATTCTAGTTTCAGGAATTATAATAACTGAAATAGTCATTTATCAAATTTTATTACAATGTCAGCCAGGCGATTAAAAGAAAGGTGTTCCAATATTCATTCAGAAGTACATATGGCCTTCAAGGCAACATCCTCTAGCATTATATCGACCCTGTCAAAGTTCAGGATTAAGGATTGTCAAACTCTTCTTGGGGGCTGTATGTTTCATCATCACAACGAAGACACCAGGAAAAGTGTTTTTGATATCATGAGCTTGCAAAGGAGAAGATGGCAATTTCTGACCAATGAAATATGGATTTGCCAAATTTAGACAGTGAGTCAGCAATGCAACTTAAGGTTCTCTCTTAATCTGAAATTAAAAGAATGATGCATAAAATGGAAATGGAACCCAATATCCAAACACAAAAATTCCATGACAACCTGAAATCTTTTACTTTTGTCAAAATGAGCAATTTTCTTGAAAATTATGCTAAAGTGTCATAATTCTGCATAAAAAGGTACAGCAAAATCAATATTATATGGGGCCAGATCACCACAGTAGACTATAGAGAATGCACTGGCTCTACTACCATCAACCACATCACCCAATTTGCTCCTTGTAGGATGAGATCCTCCTTTAATTGCAAAATAGAGGAAAACATTTTAAGTTGTCATGGGAACAAGCATGTGTAAGGACGAAGACATGGAAAAACACAGCTGTACGACAATCTAACCCTTCACTGCCGTTTTGCGGCATTAAAAAAAATATACAAAAGCTCTTACCCACAAATTTCTGCGGAGTAGATCTTTTTCGTTTTGCAATGGTGTTAGCAAGCCTATCTATAAAAGAAGGCCTGTCAGGGGCTGGTTGAAGGATATGGTCAGGCATCACATCCATGTCACGGTTCTCCTCCCCTGCTGATGAGAGAAAGCACCCTAAAATCTGGTGATCAACTGATGCACATTGTACAGGCAGCATTGGGAACAACAGTGCAAGTTGCTTTGAACCAGCTTTAGCGATCATTATATACTGCACAGAAGTAAAATTCTTGTTAACCAATTCAACAAAATTGGCAACAAAAACAGAGCTCCAATACATTTTACGAGGCATTTTGCGCATTTGCGCCACAGTTAAAGAGACCAACAAACTGCCTAGAATTCTATAGTTTTGCCAGCTCTCAAATGTAATTTTCCAGAAGGTGTCAGACAAACAGAATTCATTTTAGTTTTCTTTCAAGCAGGTGCAGGATATGAGATATGCAGATTGAACCCTAAACTACAGTGAGTGCACTCACAGCATTCTCAGGCAGTTAAGGTTAAGATTATCATGTTTGAGTAGCGCCATATCTTTAACTAGGACCTGTGAAATTAGTTTTTTTACAATCTCATCCCAGTTTCAAGTTAGCCGTGGGTCCACAGCACAAATTGCCCCTAATTAGACATTTATTGGCAATCTCAAAAAGGCCATAATAATTGCTGAAAAGTGAACACATTCTGACAGGTGGTCTTCTGATGCTGAATTGCTAAATAACAGAACAGGCTTTAGCTGGGTGTACTCGATGTTGATACTGGATGTCTAAAGTGGAAAGTGCTCCACTCCCCAGTATGGACATCATTTCACCCAGCTGAGAACTAAATTCATTTGAAATATAAAAAAAATAAAGTTATGGAGGTTGAACAAATAAGGAGAAATCTTTGTTTGCACCAAGTTATTTTACAGTCACTATTCAGGACATTAAATTGCCACCAAATTTTAAAACAAAAAGAGTATGAAACGGCTGAAATATCCAATTCCTACTGATAACACCCATAATACTCCTTTATCATTGACCTCCCCCCCAAGGCCTTCCCAGTTTCCTACAAAGCTGTGAATGAGACACTAGCTGAAAATTTGCATTGGTCATGATCATTTTGCAGTTCAGTATAGAAAGAGTGTAATTTGTTCCATCACAAATACAAAGTTTGGTTCTTCCAGCAGTTAAACCGGTAATTAACTAAGTCAGGTCCCAGGGCTTCATTCCTGGTTTGGGCTGGGGTAGCGGGAAACAGAGAAGAAAAACACAGCCAGGGTTCCTGCTCCAAATCACAATCGGTGCACTGATTCACATAAAAAATAGCCAGCTGGCAGCACCCATAGAAGCATACTCCAGCAAGGAGTCAATTCTTTCAGAAGTAGATATGGGGAACAGCAGGAAAATTTTGAGGGGAAAAACTATATTTGATACTGGATTTGAAATACACTGTGAACCAGAAGACTTGCCTTCAGGTAGTGAACAGATCTCTTATTTTCAGTATTTGACTGTTAACTTGGTACTACATAAGGAAACCGGTTAAAGTATTAAATATTAGTAATGGAAGACCTGATCCAAAGTATTCAACATAGTTATAGTGTGAAATATATGTTCAAGACAAACAGGGCCACTGGACCCATTCAACATCAGGTATTTTTCTGTGCAGTTCTGTAACATCGAATGTGCTCTTTACTTTGGTGCTCCTGGTGAATTGATTCCAATAAACACCGCTCCCCCCACCCCTGCCATCCATCCCACCCCTCCACCAATTCTCTCCTGAAAACATCATCTCATGCTGGGATATGCTAGGCACCATATGCAGGCACTGGGGGACTTGCTGCTCCTCTTAAACATGTATTTTGTGCATATATCAAAGACAAAACCCCAGCACATAGCTTATGTTGACAACGGCAGCACTCCAGTTCTTCAGCCAAGTAGCCACTTTTTATGCATGAGCTTCGATTGAATATCAGCAGGGCATGTTACTGCCTTTACCCACACAGAAGTTTGCTGTAGAGGTTACTGGATAGTAATCAGAAGCAGGAATCATGACGGATATTTGCACTTCCGAAATGAGGGTGAAAAGTTCAAAGATCTAAGCTGTACCATTAGGTGTAGATATCGTATTATTCTGGAGAGTCAGTTGGAGCTATCATTTTTGTTTGACTTTGTGGCTTTCTTTTAGCATGCATGAAATCAAAGGTTAAAACAACATGATACATACAGTGACAGAAGCGTGTTTAATGGCCAGCTTAAAAGTCTTACCAGTTAGTAGGGATATGAACCTAACTATTTGAATTCTACATGGAATTAAGAAAGCTTCAACAGATCTACTCTGAAAGGTCTGCATTTTTAGAGCTGGTAGACTGCAAACAAGCGGTGACTTGATTCCATGAAAACCAGCGATACAGCATTGCATATAAACCAATCTCAGAGTGTACAGCAATCTCAAAATGTACTTTTTATATGCAGGAATTGGGTACGGCTCAGTAGACACAACTCTACAAAGAAAGAGATACAAGAAAACCAGTGTGAACTATTGCAAAATGACAGCCACAGGAACCTTCATAAAACTCTACTCATTCGCTAGAATATGCTATTTAGCAGATTCCCAAACACTGTACTGCAAGAGTATTAACAGCACAATTAAGCCAGTTTACAGACTACATTTCGGAGTACTGGAAATAAGATACTAAATTGACTGCATAAATAGTTGTGAATTTGCATTCGTGGAAGTACCACTGCCCTAAAATTACTGTTTGTGACATAAGCGTACAAGACACAAGTAAAATGGTTAATAACTCTGTTAAAACAGCATATAACTCATTAAGCTTTTGCATACTTCAAAAAAAAAATATTCTTAGGATGTTGGCAACACTGGCAAGGCAGCATTTATCACCCAGTCATAGTAGGATCTGTTACTGGGGACTGGAGTCACTTCAGACCAGACAGAATAGGGGAGGCAGGCCCCTTCCCGACATCAGTGGACCAATTGTGTTCCAACAATCTGGTCATTTCTTTTCCTGGTGGCAGTTCACAATTTACTGAATTAATTCTCAAAATGCCATGGTGGAATTTGAACTCAATCACCTCCAGGTTACTCATCAAAGCCATAACCACTACACCACCGTACCCAAAGGTAATATTGCAAACAGTAATTTCTAGGCTTATGCAAAGTATTGTTTGATGTATTCAACCCAGAGCATAACCTTTTACCGTTCATCTGAACAATTACTTATGCAGCATCACACTTCACTATTTATTGTCTCACTTCTTGCTAGCATCCCTGATTAAGATGGGGACGGACAAGTTACCATGCTCCCAAGTCTTGATGTACAAGCGGCTCAGTGTGACATTAATATTTCTGTTCCATGGGAAATGCCTGGAAATAGGTAACACTTCATATTGGAGTCACAGGCAAAGAAAGATGACCTACCTTGCACAATCTTCATCATTCTGCGCATGATAGCATCCCTCACACACAAAAGGAACTTGTCCAATCTGGATTGGTCCTGGAAATCACACTTCCTTGGATAATGCCATAATTCAGAGTACCCCTCATGTGACATCTTGCTCCCACATTGTATAAAAGGTCCGGGACTTGTGCAATAATTCTGTTCTTTTGGCCTGCAGTTACCCAAAAATAAATTCCCCCCAAATATTCCCAACCGTAAAAACAAAAAATTGTGGGGATGGCGGTGCACAAGAAATACTAAAGCCCCTACAAAGTTAATGTTACATAATTTAACATAAACCACAAAACTCACATCAAAGCACCACCAACTTAGGAAGGGAAAAATACCCTCGCTGCAATGCTACAAGTTCTGCGACCAAAACAGATCCAAGAAATACCTGGATGTAGACCAAATCTCAAAAGTAGCATCTGATCATGTGCAAAGAGCAGACCAAATAGCTACCTTATAGACACTGCCCATGAATTTGGAAGTAACACTGATTTACAGGTATGAAGTTTAAAATCAGTTTCAGTGGTGCGTCCATCAGGTCATTAAGGACGACTTCAACATTAGAGTTAGGAACAAGGGAAGTCTACCTGGACGCAAGCTCCATAGCATGATAAGGAACAAGATCCAACTTTGAGAGAAGAGGCTATGTGAGCTCATATATACGCCAGACTCGCTCAAAGCAATCCAGATAATCAGAAGCATGAACCTCAAGTGAGGATAAAACTAGCTGCACGGAAAGTTTACAACAGAAAAGTCCATTCGCCATATTGTTTGTGCTGGTTTTACACTACAACATGCACCTGTATCTTCCCCTGCCTGAAATATTTATCATGTTTTTCCCCCTCAAAGGATACAAGATCTGTGCCTCGAGCACTCCCTGTTACAAAGCATTCTATGTTCCAACGACCCCCAAGTAAGGAAATTTCTCGTGAACTCACTTCCTTTTATTTGTTTTTAAGGATATATGCATCCCTGGCAATGCAACATTTGCCCCAAGGGCATTGTCAACTAAATAGTTTGAAACAAATAGTGCTTCCCCCTCATCCAACTGAAGATTAGCTCTGAAGGGCATGGGTGAACTAGTTAAGTTTTTACAAGAATCCTGGAACTTCCATGTTCATTTTCTGGTGCATACCCACAATTTACCAACTGCTAAAGATATTGATTACTTCCTGGACTGCCATCTGGGGACTTGTACTAACCAATCAGCTGTCTAAATATGGTACTGAATCAAAATTTTACTTTTTAGGATCTGATTGTTTTGCAAAATCCAAAAAACGGAGTAAAGACCATTCGACTTCTTGGACTTACTAAAAACAACAGGAGTAAAATCTTGCAACATGATGTATTTTCGCTTGCTAGTGGGCACTCAAATTGTTCAACCATTTTTCTCCCTGATTAACGATATGATCTAATAGTTTAGTTTGCATCGACTGGCCCAAGGAAATTCAACAGCCGTGAACTGACAAAATGGAAAATGTCTCCCTAACTGTCCTGAATCAGGTACAAAACACTTATTGGAACCAATGAGAATAGCAATCAGCCTCTTAATGATTATTTAGCAATAATTCTTGGGTGCACTCAATCTCTGTGGAATGTATTCTTTGCTGACAAATCTATTTTATTCTCATTACCCTATCTGGTAACTGGAACGAGGCTGGGTGAAAGGTCTTGTATACACAAAAGACTGAAGATTAGCACTGTATAAAAGGAACTGCTCTCCTGAATGACAAAACTAAGACCTAGCACAACTCATGAACTCATTTTTATTCTGTTTAGCTAAGTATTGCCAGATTTGCTAATAATTGGTGCCATTATGATGGTCTGAGTGACTTATGGCATTAAATGCTTCATACCATAATGTTTAGGGACTTGCAAACTGCTTTAAAGGCTCTTGCTAAAAAGGTGAAGAGCTAATTATCAGAGCACTGCACCACCACTCCCCCGACCAGATTAAAATCAATCGTGATATTGAGTCTGCTGAATTAGTGCTATTGTGCTTGCAACGGCCACTTCACCATTACAGAGTGGCACTGGAGGGTTCAAAATCAGTAAAGGCAATCAATCAGCAGGTTGCCCGAGGTTAGGACATTTTCTTGGAACTTACTTGAAAACCTTAAGCAAGCTAGGCATTTCCCAATTTTTCTCAAACTTATATTTTATGAATACTTGTGCTTACTGGGTTATGGGAATAGGGTGGAGGTGTGGGCTTCTGTAGGGTGTCCTTTCCAAGGGCCAGTGCAGACTCGATGGGCCGAATGGCCTCCTGCTGCACTGTAAATTCTATGATTCTATATGCTTGTATACCAAGCAAAAATTACAACCAGTAATAAAATATGGTTAGGGATCATTTGCAGCTCATGAGCCAACACTACATTCGGGCCCTTACTTAACATGGACTTCACTATGGTTGCAATATAAACTCAGCAAATTAAATCCAGCCTGGACACACGATCTGTGACCCGTTCTCACGTTATTAGATTGGAGCCATTGCTTGGATTCAAGTCCTTGTTAAAATATTGTCTTGTTCATCATCTGGAGAGGTGATACCCTCAGATATTGACTGTGCTGCTCCTGATCGACCCCTTTGCTAAAACGTTCTCATTACATTTCCAACAAACTGTTGGCAGGTTTTTCCACTGGAGATGATCATTTAGCATGGTATTTGTTAATTGGATTACTGGGCAGATCCCAGGCCTTCATATAGAGTTTTATATGGGAAGGGTTGTCACTTGAGAGGTGATGCTGATGATGCCATTTAACTTGAACACGATTTCTCAGAACCAATGTTGTAAAGCTAAATTGGACAAGTTCCTGGGGTGTGTGAACAATACCCGAATGACGAAACACACTTTTTCAAACATCAAATACACAGGGATGCGTCTGGGTAATGCGCAGCTAACCAGATAACTATGCAATGCCATTATCATCATTAGGATATGCCACTGCCAGTTATACTCTCACTATCTGTTTCACTATCCTTGGGTAACTGTGGCACTGCTAGGTATAGTGCTTGCTGCCTTAGGCCAATTGTGACACTGGTGGTTACAGACCTTGATGAATAGATGGCTGTGGAGGCTCAGCATTCAGACTCTGTAGGTAGTTGTGACAGCGCTCCTTGTGCTCTTCCAATGAACTCTGCTGCTTGTAACTCCGACCACAGTAATTACATTTGTAAGGCTTGCCGACAGTGGGAGAGGAGACTAGAAAGAGACATAAATGATCAGAAAAGCATTAAGTTATTTAAGATGTCAGATTTCAAATCCATGATGCTGCATTGAATTGGACACATGAAATTGAAAACAAAATGCTGGAAATATCAAACAGTATCTGAGATGAGGCAGGTTAACATTCCAGGCAGAAATCCTTCATTTCTATGATTTCTACCATTTTCAGTTTTTCCATCAGTTCCAGTGCATCACCCCAATAGTCTTCCTAAGCCACCACAATTCAGATATGGATATCACAAGAATAGAAAGGTGTCAGTTCTCTCTTCCCCCCCAATTCTGACTTTTCACAGATTAATGAGCAGTGTGTCAGAACAAGTGATATTTAACATAATTGTAACGATGTATATAAAACCAACGGTAAGCCACTCGAGCACAAACTCAATGTGGAAAGTTGCATCTCTGCAAACTAAACAGACTTTTAAATCACTGTGCTGAGGAATGTGCAATCCTAAAATTAAAAATACACAAGGCTCTGATCTTTATGGGTGTTTGCAATAAATGGTGAAATGGTACTGAATCAGGGAGCAATGGTAGATTCAATACTGGACAATCAAAAAGCAAAATGTTGGTTGAATATATAATATGGCTAATACGTCAGTAGAGTACAAATCAAACATCTTCAGAGAGACCAAGGAGGACGACACTGGATGACACACCATAAGGTTACAGAGGTTATATTCTGGGACTTCATTAGGGGCCATTCCAGCGCTTGGAGCTCAAGAAATTCAAATATGGGATTAAGAAAAAGATGGGCACGGATTTGGGAGATGAAATTAGTCCAGAATTTGTGGTTGTGGTGGCTGCAAAACCATCAACATTCATTATTATTGTGCAAAACTGACAGCAATTTATGGTGTCTGCAAATGCGTGGTTAAATGTGGATATCCAGAAAGTTGCTGTCAGTGATACCCTGCTCCTCCACAAGATGTGCTATTGCTGCTTTCACAGATGCAGTCTGGACATAATCAGTGATTGGATATGAACTCCTTTTTAATGTACTATTCCCGCTGTATACAAGTTAAGTCTTGTTGAATGAGGTGCTTTTAATTGGCATACTAACCCATAATTACTAATTGAATCATCTTTCCAGTCGTGGAAAATGCATTTTTGAAGTCTGGAGTGTCATTCCTCCATTCCATGATAAAAATTGAATTTTTTTTTAAATAATAAGTGAACGATAACCAGGGCTTCTTACTTCCCGGTTTGCTCGGAGAATACTTCAGATTGGCTGCTAAGCTGGCTTGATGACTTCACTGTTCCTGGATCCCAGTTTCCTCCGAAGGTGGCACCAGAATTAAGTTGACATCAAATTGTGGAAATCGTGCACAGAGCCCATTAAATCTTTGTGGGCAGTGGCAAAGGGACAGTGCTGGCAAATCCTGGGGTATCACTTTCAAGGACTTAAGGGGATAGGGAGCTTGAAGATAGAATGGAAGTTTACAAGGACAAAGTAGTCAAGGGTAGATGTTTTTGAGGTGGCAGCGATGACAGATATTTTGAAAGACATGAAACAACACCTGAAGAGGGGGAAACCATTTATAATGGCAACCAGCATGGGAACCAGGAAGGAACATTGGGTGGTCAACAGTTTAGTGGCAATATCATTCAGGGAGGTGGTCTTGTAGACAAATTAGGCTTGGATAATTACGAGAGGAAATAAGAAAGAAACAAAAAGAAAATTGCAGGATTGAGGCTCGGGCAGGGGTGAAAATTGGGTCAGTAGGAAAAGGGGCTTAACAAGCAGCTGAGCAGATGGTCTCAATCTAAGTGGTGAACTTGTCAATGAATTCTATGCATTTGCTGTTGTAGAGGAGGAATAAGGGGGTCAAGGCGATGTGTGGTCATGCAGAAGCAGAAACTGGGGATTAGCTAGAATGATCCTAGGGTCGTGGATGATTTTGACAGGAGGCCCCGTAACATGAGATGTGGTCCAGCTCGATGGACGGCTAAACCAATTTTGCACCAGATACTGACCACTAAATATATTTCTCGCGTTGAACCTATAAGACTTGTTAACACTTATTTACCCACAGAAGTTGTTACTATTATAGCGTATCCAACATTATCACTATCCTTCAGAGTTTAACAAACTGAAATTAACCTTTAGCCACTGAAAGCAGCAGCTCACACAAAGATGAAAAGTTAAGTGGAAAACATTTGGGACACAAACATTATTAAAAGGAGATTGTCGTTTATCTCCTTGCTGTAATCAGTGTACCATACTCAAGATAATTCCAAAGAAATACCAATCCCACTGTTACAAGCGGTCAAGCTGGTTTCTGAAACTAGCACTTCCACTACCAAAACTACTCGTTCTACCTTCAAATATAGGTTCAATTGATGTGGTAGGTAAACTGCTCTCAAACACTTACATAGAAAAGATGCATCTGAACTACAGCATGGATCAATTATTTCTTCTCATTGCTCCCTGTATAATTATGTTGCCTTCAATGTCCTGGATTCTTATGCACCAGTTTGATTTAGGGGCTGGTTTAGCACAGTGGGCTAAACAGCTGACTTGTAATGCAGAACAATGCCAGCAGCGCGGGTTCAATTCCCGTACTAGCCTCCCCGAACAGGTGCCAGAGTGTGGCGACTAGGGGCTTTTTACAGTAACTTCATTGAAGCCTACTTGTGACAATAAGCAATTATTATGATTTACCACGGTTTACCACACATATCCCAATTCTTTGCACTTTGCACACCAACTATCCAGTTAAGAACATTATAGCAAAGGATTAATGGGACCATGGTTAAAATATTGATGCACGTCCATCCAAACTAACGAAGCAATGTCACAGGAAATTGATGATCCCCAACTTATTTGGTTACCTTTGACAGCAAAAGGTTACCCTAGTTAAATCACGTTCTTGTATCTTCTACAAATAGTTTCTCAAATCCAATTGCGAATAAGGGAGTGCTCACAGCTGCACAGTCAAGTGAAGCTGCAGAGTAAAAGCCAACAGTGGCGGGGAGCATTCGAGTGTAATATTGACGTACCAGTTTATTTTTAAAACCAAGTTATTGAGTGAACACACCTGAGCTTCTTTGCTTTGTGCAGCGTGAATACTCTTGGCTGGAGAATTCCAAAATCTTACCTCACAGCTAATTTCCCGTAACAGCCTCCCCGAACAGGCGCCGGAATGTGGCGACTAGGAGCTTTTCACAGTAACTTCATTTGAAGCCTACTTGTGACAATAAGCGATTTTCATTTTATGATGCATGAACATTGTGGAACCACTTCAGGGACTGTTTCTTTTTTTTTTTTTAAATAATTTTTATTAAAGTTTTTCATAAAATATCAATAACAAAATAAGAAAAAAGAACCCAACTGGGTTAAGTACAAAACACAATCTAAAAAAAAAAGCAACCCCTCCCCCCTGTACACAAATAATAAATTAACATTAACACCCCGACTTAACACAACAGGTGTATACACCCCCTCAGACCCTCCAGTGTAAATAACATAAACAAAAATAAAGTAACCCCCCCCCCCGAGCTGCTGCTGCCATTGACCAATGTCTAGCGTTCTGCCAGAAAGTCTAAGAACGGTTGCCACCGCCTAAAGAACCCTTGTACCGACCCTCTCAAGGCGAATTTCACCCTCTCCAATTTAATGAACCCTGCCATATCGCTGATCCAGGATTCCACGCTTGGGGGCCTTGCATCTTTCCACTGAAGGAGAATCCTTCGCCGGGCTACCAGGGACGCAAAGGCCAGAAATCCGGCCACTTTCGCCTCCTGCACTCCCGGTTCCTCTGCCACCCCAAATATTGCGAGCCCCCAGCCCGGTTTGAACTTGGATCCTACCACCCTCGACACCGTCCTCGCTACGCCCTTCCAAAATTCCTCCAACGCTGGGCATGCCCAGAACATATGGGTGTGATTTGCTGGGCTCCCTGAGCACCTAACACACCTGTCCTCACCCCAAAGAACCGGCTCATCCTTGTCCCGGTCATGTGTGCCCTGTGCAGCACCTTAAACTGTATGAGGCTTACCCTCGCGCACGATGAGGAAGAGTTCACCCTCCCTAGGGCATCGGCCCACGTCCCCTCCTCGATCTCCTCTCCCAACTCCTCCTCCCACTTACCTTTCAACTCCACCACCAAGGCCTCCTCCTCCTCCTGCATCACCTGGTAAGTTTCCGAGATCCCCCCCCCCCCCGAGAGCACCCTGTCCTGTACTGTGTGTGGCAGTAGCCGCGGGAATTCCACCACCTGCCGCCTGGCAAACGCCCTTACCTGCAAGTACCTTAAGGTGTTCCCCAGGGGGAGCCCGTACTTCTCCTCCAGCTCACCCAAGCTCGCGAACTTCCCGTCCACAAACAGGTCCCCCAACTTTCGTATCCCTGCCTTGTGCCACCCCGAAAACCCTCCACCTCACCTGTTCTTCCTGGGGCGAACCGGTGGTTCCCCCGTAATGGGGTCCACGCCGAGGCCCCAACTTCCCCCCCTATGCCGCCTCCACTGCCTCCAAATTTTGAGAGCTGCCACCACCACCGGGCTCG
Organism: Scyliorhinus torazame; assembly: GCF_047496885.1. NCBI lineage: Eukaryota > Metazoa > Chordata > Chondrichthyes > Carcharhiniformes > Scyliorhinidae > Scyliorhinus > Scyliorhinus torazame. The sequence goes on from NC_092738.1 coordinate 27,742,977, forward strand.
TGGTATACCTCCTTGGAGGGAGCGGCAGCGGCGCCGTTGCCAGCGCCCCCAGACTCATACCCACACAGGCGCCGTCTCCAGCTTCTTCCATGCAGCCCCCTCCCCCTCCATCACCCACTTGCGCACCATCGTCGCATAGGCGGCCCAGTAGTACCCACAGAGGTTGGGCAGCGCCAACCCCCCCCTATCTCTACTCCGCTCCAGGAACACCCTTCTCACCCTCGGAGTCCCTCGCGCCCACACAAACCCCATTATACTCCTGTTAACCCGCCTGAAAAAAGCCTTCGGGATAAACACGGGGAGGCACTGGAACAGGAACGAAAACCTTGGGAGCACCGTCATTTTGATTGACTGCACCCTACCCGCCAAGGACAGTGGCAACGCGTCCCACCTTTTGAACTCCTCCTCCATTTGCTCCACCAGCCTTGTAAAGTTAAGCCGCTGCAGGGCTCCCCAGCTCCTGGCCACCTGGAACCCCAAATATCTGAAGCTCCTCTCCGCCCTTTTTAGTGGGAGCTCGCCAATAACTTCAGGGACTGTTTCAATAAGGTAATTGCAATTCCCAGTGATGTAGATGTGAAATTTATACTTTAGACCAGTTTCTACAGTATCAGATCCAGATTTTTTAAAAAAGACACCCATTTTAAAGATCTAACCTCAACTAGCTTTTTTCCCTTGGGTGGTGCCAGTGATGAGGAGAGGGAAGGATAATAGAGGTTAAGAACTTTAACGAACACAGTTATTCATCTCTCTTCTGCTTTGTGACCAACATTTGTCACTTTGTGCACTCGGATTCCATCACAACCCTTTCAAAGACGCACATTCAAAATAGAGTACTAATGTAGGGAGTAACTCCATTTTTGGGAAAAGGTCAATTTTTTCAAAATTAAAGGGCAATCCACCTACATGGGGAGAAGGCAGGAGAATGGGGATAGGAAGAAGAGGAAGAAGAAGAGGAGGAAGAAGAAGAGGAAGAGGAAGAAGAGGAGGAAGAGGAAGAGGAGAAGAGAGAATCGGAAGGAGCATGGGAAATAGAGGGCAAATTCAAAGCAGGGAATGGGAAATAGAAAAGTAATGAGTATCTCAAAGACAGGAGGAAGGACAGGTTAAAAACTGTACAGCAAGGCAGCATGGTGGCCTCACGGCGCCGAGGACCCATTCAATCCCCACCCGGGGTGAATGTCCATTTGGAGTTTGCACATTTTCCCCGTGTCTGCGTGGGTTTCGCCCCCCACAACCCAAAGATGTGCAGGGTAGGTGGATTTGCCACGCTAAATTGCCCCTAAATTAGAAAACATTAAAAAATGTACAGGCCAGGAATTGAAAAAAAAAAAAAAAAAAAATCTTTATTATTGTCACAATAACAATATAATAATAATAATCGCTTATTGTCACAAGTAGGCTTCAGTGAGGTTACTGTGAAAAGCCCCTAGTGGCCACATTCGGGCGCCTGTTCGGGGAGGCCGGAACGGGAATTGAACCCGCGCTGCTGGCGTTGTTCTGCATTGCAAGCCAGCTATTTAGCCCACTGTGCTAAACCAGCCCCAAGTAGGCTTACATTAACACTGCAATGAAGTTACTATGGAAAGCCCCTCGTCACCACATTCCGGCGCCTGTTCGGGACACAGAGGGAGAATTCAGAATGTCCAAATCACCTAACAAGCACGTCTTTCAGGAATTTGACAGTGCTAAAAAGTATTTCTGTAAATGCAAGGAGTATAGTAAATAATGCTGATGAGCTGAGGGCGCAGAGACACACAGGGTAACAGGATACAATTGTTAGAATGGAAACTTGGCTTGAGGGGCAAAAATGGCAGCTCGACATCCTGGATATGGAGTTTTCAGGCAGGATAGAGGGGGAGATAAGGAGGTGGGGACATCGCGTTATTGGTTAAAGAATCAATTACAGCAGTGAGGAGGGATGAGAAACTAAATGAATCAGCAAATGAACTCAAATTAAAAAAAAAGAGGCAGCCACACTGCTGGGAGTGTACTACAGACCCCCAAATTGTGGAAGGGAGTTAGAAGAGCAAATGTGTCAGCAGATTGGAGTGTAATAACAACAGGGCAGTAGTAGTTGAAGACTTCAGCTCCCTTATCAATTGGGATACAGAGTGTGAAGGGCATTCAAGAAAACCTTTTTTTGAACTGCATTCAAGAGAACTTTTATAGCCAGCACAGAACAGTCCAATGAGAGGGGCTGCAATTCTAGATTTATTCTGAGGAAATGATGCTGGATAAGTGGATGAGGCAGCAATGGGGGACCATTTTGGGGATAGTGACAATACAGCTAGATTTAGGAGCATTATGGAAAATGACAACAGGAGTAAAAGTTCTAAATTGTGGGAAGACAAATGTTATGAAGCTGAGAGGTGAACTGGAGGAAGTGGACTGGATACAGCTACTAGAAGTGGACTGGATACAGCTACTAGACGTGGACTGGATACAGCTACTAGAAGTGGACTGGATACAGCTACTAGAAGTGGACTGGATACAGCTACTAGAAGTGGACTGGATACAGCTACTAGAAGTGGACTGGATACAGCTACTAGAAGTGGACTGGATACAGCTACTAGAAGTGGACTGAATACAGCTACTAGAAGTGGACTGGATACAGCTACTAGACGTGGACTGGATACAGCTACTAGAAGTGGATTGGATACAGCTACTAGAAGTGGACTGGATACAGCTACTAGAAGTGGACTGGATACAGCTACTAGACGTGGACTGGATACAGCTACTAGACGTGGACTGGATACAGCTACTAGAAGGGAAAACTGCATTCACAAGCGAGTCTACGGGCACAGTGTTTACATGTCCCGCAAAGAAAAAGACGTGGAATGCACGTCCACGGGTCCTTGAAGGTGGCAGGACAGGTGGATAAGGTGATAAGAAAAGCACATGGAATGCTTCTGTATAAAACACTGATTCGGCCACTTTTGGAGCTTTCTGTACCGTTCTGGTCACATTAGAGGAAAGACACAATTGTTCTGGAGAGGGTGCAGGGGAGATTTACAAGCATGCTGCCAGAGCTTGAAAATTGCAGCTAATAGGAAAAATTGGATAGGCTAGTGTTGTTTTTCTTAGAACAGAGGAGGCAGAGGGGTGACCTAACAGAAGTGTACAAGATTTTGGGGAGCCTCGACGGAGTAGACATAAAGACTTGTTTCTCCTAGCTGAGGGGTCAATTAGTAGGGGGCATAGATTTAAGGTTACTGGTGGAAGGATTAGAGGGGCACGAGGAAAAGCTTTTTCTCCTAGAGGGTGGTGGGTGTCTGGAATTCACTGCCTGAATTGGTGGTCGAGGGTGAAACACTGAACTCATTTAAAAAGGTACCTGGATCTGCACATGAAGTGCTATAATTGGCAAGATACCGCCCAGCTGCTGGAAAGTGGGATTAATGAACGGCGTGTTTCATTTTTGGCTGGTGCCGACAACAGGCTGAACGGCCTCTTTCGGTGCTACAACCTTTAGACGGTTCCATGGTTCTACAGAGGATACAAGTAACATCCCCAAAATAGCTGGAAATCAGGCAATGAAAGGGAGGGATGAACTCAGAAGAATAACAATCACCATAGAACAAATTGTTGGAGCTGTGGGCTGACAAATCCTGGGTCTTGATGGACTTCGTTAGGGTCTTAAAAGGAGTGGCTAGTGAGATAGCTGATACATTGGTTCTAATTTTCCAGAATTCTCCAGGTTCCAAGTATTATAACCCAACCGGAGGCCACGGGGTCTGTAACCTCAGTCCCTGCGGCCTCGCCAGAGTATGATCTTCCTAGATAAGGGGACAGAGCCACCCCGTAAAGCCAGGGTCCTCATGGGACATAAATACCTCGGCCTGCACGGGTTGTAACATAGGTAAAATAAAGGAGTTTTTCTTACAGCCATCGCTTCCGTGTGGCTGCTCGTCTGGGACATTACATCAGGAAGGTTCCATTAGATTGAGAATGTAACTCCTTTATTCAAAAGGGGAGGGAGACAGAAGGCAGGAATTTACAGGCCAGTTAGCTTAACATTTGTCACAGCAGAAGGGTTAGAAGCTATGAAAGATGCTGTGGCACGACACTTGGAAGCAATCAGGTAGAGTCAACATAGTTTTGTGAAAGGGAAATCTGTTAATAACCAACTTATTGGAGTTCTTTGTAGTAACATATGGTGTGGATAAAGAGAACCAGTGGATGTACTGTGCTTAGATTTCCAGAATGCATTTGGTAAGGTTCCCGTACCAGCCTCCCCGAACAGGCGCCAGAATGTGGCGACGAGGGGCTTTTCACAGTAACTTCATTTGAAGCCTACTTGTGACAATAAGCGATTTTCATTTCATATTCATTTCAAAGGTTATTGGGGGGGGAAAAAAAGCTCATGGTGCAAAGGGATATTGGCATGGATAGAAGATTCAACTGGAAACAGAATAGGCATGAATGGGTCATTTTCTGGTGGGCAATATGTAACGAATAATGTGCCACAGGGATCAGTGCTGGGACCTCAACTTTTTATGTAAATGACTTGAAAGGACTGAAGGTACGGTTACTAAATTTGCTGATGACACGAAGATAGGTAGGAAAGGAAGTTGTGAAGAGGATATGGGTGGGGGGGGGGGCTGCAAAGGGACATGGATATATTAAGTCAGTGTTCTTCAAAGTCGGGGGCGTGACCCACGGGTGGGTCGCGGAGCCGTTGTCAGCGGCGCTCCCGATCACACCAATCCCCCCGCAGCAGCCGGCTTTTCATGACGCCGGCTGCAAAAAAAAAATTTGGCCACATTACGCCTGCGCGCTCGATGATCGGACACGCATGCGCATTGCGGCCGCTGTTTCTTTAAAAACGGTTGCAGCTTTTTGTTTTACAAGTTCTGTAGTGGTTTTTATTCATTTAATTTTTACTTTTTTCATTTATTTTATTCATTTTTAAATTTTTTTTTACAAGTTCAGGGGGGGGGGGGGGGGTTTATTTGATAAAAGTTTACAGGAACAAAATTTTGAACTTTGGACAGATGGAGACTCCATACTTTCCGACACCAGAAGGCTTCACCTTCATCCAACAGGTTCCATTGGAGGAGCGTGTACGAGGGCCAAAGGGACCCAAAACCATTTCCTCCATTTTTGTCAGCAGCAAACAAGGTAAGAGAAAATGGTGGGTCGCGAAGGTCGGCCGGCGCGGGGCGCGAAGGTCGGCCGGCGCGGGGCGCGAAGGTCGGCCGGCTGGTAAAAATGGGTCCCCGGAAAAAAGTTTGAAGAACACTGCATTAAGTGAGCAAAGATATGGCAAAATGGAGTATAATGTGGCAAAATTTAAAAAGCATCTTATCTAAATGGTGAGAGATTGCAGAGCTCTTGAGATGCAGAGGGAACTGGGCGTCCAAGTGCATGAATTGCAAAAGGCTACTACCCAGGTACAGCAAGTAATTAGGAAAGCTAATTTTTTAAAAAAATAAATGTTTTTATTCAAGATTTTTCCTAATTTTTTACAAAACACAATAGAAAATATAATGCAAAGAAGGCAAAACACTGTGCCAACAAAACAACTTACCCCCCTAATCAACTAAGAATTTAATAAACAAAAACAAAGCAATGTAGGGCATCCGCCCCTTACAAATAAAATGAGATCCCGACCCCCCCCCCCCCCCCCCCCGGGTTGCTGCTGACCTCCACCTAACGTTCCGCGAGAAAGTCAAGGAACGGTTGCCACCGCCCGGGGAACCCCTGCACAGACCCTCGCAAGGCAAATTTTATCTTGTCCAACCTGAGAAACCCCGCCATGTCACTGACCCAAGCCTCTACGCTTGGGGGTTTCGTGTCCCTCCACATTAACAAGAGCCTTCTCCGGGCTACCAAGGAGGCAAAGGCCAGGACTCCGGCCTCTTTCAACTCCTGCACTCCCGGATCATCCGATACCCAAATATCGCTATCCCCCAGCTCGGTTTCACCCGAGTGTCCAAGACCTTGGACATAGCCTTTGCAAAGCCCTTCCAAAATTCCATAAGCGCCGGGCATGTCCAGAACATATGGGCATGGTTTGCTGGGCTCCCTGAACACCTCACGCATCTGTCCTCTACCCCAAAAAACGTACTCATTCGCGCCCTTGTCATATGCGCCCGGTGCACCATTTTAAACTGAATCAGGCTAAGCCTGGCGCAAGAGGAGGAGGAATTGACCCTGCCCAGGGCGTCAGCCCACAGGCCCTCATCCAGCTCCTCCCCCAGCTCTTCCTCCCACTTGCCCTTCAGCTCTTCCACCGATGCCTCCTCCACCTCCTGGTATATGTCCGATACTTTGCCTCTCCACCCCCCCCCCCCCCCCCCCCCCCCCCCGCCCCGAGACCACCCTTTCCTGCATCCTCCGGGCAGGCAGCAGCGGAAATTCGCCCACCTGTTTTTTCACAAATGCCCGAACCTGCATGTACCTAAACGTGTTCCCCGGGGGTAGCCCAAATTTCTCCTCCAGCACCCTCAGACTGGCAAAAGTCCCATCGATAAACAAATCCCCCATCCCTCTGATTCCCGCCCTGTGCTAGCCTAGGAAACCACCGTCTATCCTACCTGGAACGAACCTGTGGTTGTTGCATATCGGGTTCCAGACTGAGCCCCTACCTCCCCCCTATGCCGTCTCCACTGCCCCCAAATCCTCAGTGTCGCCGCCACCACCGGGCTCGTGGTATACCGCGTCAGCGGAAGCTGCAACGGTGCCGTCACCAGTGCCCCCAAACTAGTATCTATACAGGACACCGCCTCCAACCATTTCCACGCTGCCCCCTCTCCCTCCATTCCCCATTTCCGAATCATCGACACATTCGCTGCCCAGTAATAGCTGCACAAGTTCAGCAGCGCCCCCCCCCCAACCCCCGGACTGCACTCCAAAAACAGTCTCTTAACCCGCAGGGTCTTATTTGCCCACACAAATCCCGTGATACTCCTATTTACCCGCTTGAAAAAGGACCTGGGGATGAGAATGGGCAGGCACTGGAAGACGAACAAGAACCTAGGGAGGACCGTCATCTTTACGGACTGCCCCACCTCCTAAAGTCCTCCTCCATCTGACCCACCAGCCGTGCTAAGTTGAGTTTGTACAAGACCCCCCAGCTCTTGGCCACCTGGATGCCCAAGTACCAAAAGCTCCTCTCCACCATCTTGAGCGGTAGCTCCCCCAACCTCTCTTCCTGGCCCCTTGCATGCACCACAAAACGCTCACTTTTTCCCACGTTTAGCTTGTATCCCGAGAAGTCTCCAAAATCCTTAAGAACCTGCATGACCTCCCCCATCCCCTTCACCGGATCCGCAATATACAGAAGGTCATCCGCATACAGCGAAACACGGTGCCCCCCCCCCCCCCCGACGAACCCCCTCCAGTTTCTGGGCTTCCTCAACGCCATGGCCAGCGGCTCAATCGCCAAGGCAAACAGCAGGGGGGGACAAAGAGCACCCCTGCCTCGTTCCACGATCTAACCTAAAGTACCCTGCCCACAGCCGGTTCGTCGACACACTCGCTACCGGGGCCTGATACAACAATTTGACCCACCCTATGAATTCCTCCCCAAATCCAAATCTGCCCAACACCTCCCAGAGGTACTCCCACTCCATCCGATCGAAGGCCTTCTCCGCGTTCATTGCTACTACCACTTCTGCGTCTCCCCCCCCCTCCGAGGGCATCATGATCACATTCAGGAGCCTCCCCACATTCGTACTCAGCTGCCTGCCCTTCACAAACCCTGTCTGATCCTCATGAATCACTACCAGGACACAATCCTCAATCCTAGTGGCCAAGATCTTGGCCAACAGCTTGGCATCCACATTGAGTGAAATCGGCCTATAGGAGCCGCATTGCAGCGGGTCCTTATCACGCTTGAGGATAAGCGAGATCAGAGCCTGCGACATCGTCGGGGGAAGGATACCCTTTTCCTTAGCCTCGTTAAAAGTTCTCAACAACACCTCCAAGAATTTCCGATAGAACTCTACGGGGAACCCATCCGGCCCTGGGGCCGGGGCCTTGCCCGCCTGCATACTCCCCAACCCCTTAACTAGCTCCTCCATCTCAATCGGGGCCCCCAGTCCCTCTATCTGCCCTTCCTCCACCTTTGGGAACCTCAGTTGGTCCAGGAACTGCCTCATCCCCTCCCCACCCTCCGGGGGTTCTGACTCATACAGTTTACCATAGAAGTCCTTAAAGACCTTGTTTATTTTAGCTGGACTCCGCACCGTGTTCCCCCCCCCATCTCTAATTCCCCCAACCTCCCTAGCCACCTCCCCCTTGCGCAGCTGATGCGCCAGCATCGACTTGCCTTCTCCCCATACTCATACACTGCTCCCTGTACCTTCCTCAACTGGGCCTCAGCCTTCCCCGTGGTTAGCAAGTCAAACTCCGTTTGGAGGCTCCGGCGCTCCTTCAGCAGCCCCTCCTCGGGGGATTCCGCATACCTCCTATCCACCCTCAGTATCTCCGCCACCAATCTCTCCCTCTCCATCCTCTCCCTCTTTTCCTTGTGGGCCCTGATTGAGATTAACTCCCCCCTGACCACTGCCTTCAGCGCCTCCCAGACCACACTCACCGACACCTCCCCATTATCATTGGCCTCCACATATCTTTGGATGCACCTCCGGACCCGTCCACAGACCTCCTCGTCCGTCAGTAGTCCCACGTCCATTCGCCACAGCGGGCGTTGGCCTCTCTCCTCCCCCACCCCCAGCTCCACCCAGTGCGGGGCATGGTCCGAGATCGCAATAGCCGAGTACTCCGTCCACTCCACCCTCGAGATCAGCGCCCTGCTTAGCACGAAAATATCTATCCGCGAGTAAGCCTTGTGTACATGGGAGAAGAAGGAAAACTCCCTCGCCCCTGGCCTGGCAAATCTCCACGGGTCCACTCCCCCCCCATCTGGTCCATGAGCCCCCTCAGGACCTTGGCCGCTGTCGGCCGCTTACCCGACCTCAACCTAGACCGGTCCAGAGTCGGGTCCAAGACCGTATTGAAGTCCCCCCCCCCCCCCATTACCAAACTACATGACCCCAGATCCGGAATCCGACTCAGCATCCGCTTCATGAACCCCGCATCGTCCCAGTTCGGAGCATACACATTCACTAGCACCACCCGGGCCCCCTGCAGCCTGCCACTCACCATAACATAACGACCCCCCTTATCCGCCACAATACCCACCGCCTCAAATGCCACCCGCTTACTCACCAAGGTTGCAACCCCCCTGTTCTTCGTATCCAGTCCGGAGTGAAAAACCTGCCCCACCCATCCCTTCCTCAGCCTGGTTTGATCCGCAATCTTCAGGTGTGTTTCCTGTAGCATGGCTACGTCTGCCTTCAGCCCCATTAAGTGCGAGAACACTTGACCTCTTGACCGGCCCATTCAGGCCTCTCACGTTCCACATGATCAGCCTGATCGGGGGGCTCCCCCCCCCCCCGTCAACTAGCCATCTCCTTTTTTAGGCCAGCCACGTGCCCGCGCCTCCCACACCCTCCAGTCCCCCAGGCGGAGGCTTCCCACCCCAACTCTCCCTCTTACCATCGATTCCCTCTCAATCAGCACAGCAGCAACCCAGTTCCCCCCCTTCCCCGACCAAGCAACTGCTTAACCCCCCCCCAAATGCACTCCCGTAAGCCAGCTGACTCATGCTGACCCCGGCCACTCCCGCCTCTGCCTCCAATCCCCCTTTGGATTCCCCATCCAAATCTCCAGCCCCCCCCCCCCCCCCTCCCCACCTAAGTGGGGTAAAGAGAGTATTAGGAAAGCTAATTGAATGCTATGAGTTACTTCAAGGGGAAGTGAATACAAAAGTAGCGAGATTATGCCTCAGTTATACAGAGCATTGGTGAGACCACATCTGGGATACGGTGTACAGTATTGGTCTCCTTATTTAAGGAAGGATGTAAATGCATTGGAAACAGTTTAGAGAAGCTTTACTAGATTAATTCCTGGAACGAGCAGTTAATCTTTGAGGAAAAGCTAGACAGGCTATGCTTGTATCTTCTGGCGTTTAGAAGAGTAAGAGGCAATTTGATTGAAACACAAAATCCTGAGGGGTATTGACAAGGTGGATGCAGAGCGATGTTTCCTCTTGTGGGAGAACCTAGAACTAGGGGTCACCGTTTAAAAGTAAGAAATTGCCCACTTAAGACAGAGATGAGGTAAACTTTTCTTTAAGGGTTGTGAGGTCTTGGTACTCACTTCCTCAAAAGGCAGTGGAAGAAGTCTTTCAATCTTTTTTTAAGGTAGAGGCTGGTATGATTAAAAAGAGGGTGAAAGGTTATCAGGAGTAGGCAGGGATGTGGAGTTGAGGTAACAATCAGATCAGCTGTGATCTTATTGAATAGCAGAGCAGGCTCGAGGGGCTGAGTGGTCTCATCCTGCTCCTAATCCTTTTGTTTGTATGTTTAAACCAGATATATCTATTTTTCCCCCCCATAAATTTAGAGTACTCAATTCATTTTTTCCAATTAAGGGGCAATTTAGCGTGGCCAATCCACCTAGCCTGCACATCTTTGGGTTGTGGGGGCGAAACACACGCAGACACGGGGAGAATGTGCAAACTCCACATGGACTGTGACCCAGAGCCGGGATCGAATCTGGGACCTTGGCGCCGTGAGGCAGCAGTGCTAACCACCGAGCTGCCCTCAAACCAGATATATGATGCAACATCCATAAAAAGATGAAATGTTTTAACGTGGATTCCAACATGGTAACATTTATAAAGGACAGACCATTTAATTTGCATCTTTTCTTTTAGACACGATACAGTACTCCTGCCACAGCCCTCATAAGGCTACGGTCATGTCTGCAAAGTGCACATTTCTTCATATTTCTTGGGAGCTGGCACCATTGTGGTAATGTCATTGGTAATCCACAGGCCTAAGCAAATGCTCTGCGGACATGGATTCAAATCCTATGGGCAGCACAGTAACACAGTGGTTAGCACCGTTGCTTCACAGCACCAGGGTCCCAGGTTCGATTCCCGACTTCGGTCATTGTCTGTGTGGAGTCTGCACATTCTCCCCGTGTCTCCGGGCGCTCCGGTTTCCTCCCACAAGTCCCAAAACACCTGCTTGTTAGGTGAATTGGACGTTCTGAATTCCCCGTGTACCCGAACAGGCGCCGGAATGTGGCGACTAGGGGCTTTTCACAGTAACTTCATTGCAGTGTTAATGTAAGCCTACTTGTGACAATAAAGAATATTATTATACGAACCGATGGAATTCAAATTCAATTAATAAATCGGAAATATAAAGCTAGTTTCAGTAACGGTTACCATGACAACTATCCTCGATTGTTGTATAAACCCATCTGGTTAACCAATGGTAAAATGAAGAAAATCTTCTATACTGACCTGCTACATGTGACTCCAGGTCCCCACTTACATGGCTGATTCTCAACTGCCCTCTGAAATGGCCCAGCAAGTCATACAGTTCAAGGGCCATTAGGGATAGGAACAAGTGTTTGCCTTGCCCACATTGAACACATTTTTAGTTCAATCTAGAAGACAGTCATTTTATTGAAGTGCAGCAGATGTACGGTCAGATTTTTAGCTAAAAGGTTCCCAGTCGAGTTCATCTTCAGCTCAAGAGGCCGTAAACTCTAGAATTCCCTCTCAAAACATCTCTTCTCTCCTTCAAGTCGCTCCTTAAAACATATCTCTTTGATCAATCTTGAGGCGAATTTCCCTAATACCACCTTACGTGGCTTGGATCAAAGCTTTTCTTTTCGTCCTCCTGTGAAGCATTTGGGACATTTTGCTATATTAAGGGCACTAGATAATACAAGTTATTGTCATCTGATAAAAAACAAGCTGCTTAGATTCCCTGATCTAGCCGATTCAAGCTCTCTCCCATTATTCGCTCTCTGGGTCAGCTGGAATGGTGGTACAAGACTCAGCTTTCGCCATGCCTGAGAAATGGGTCAGTCCATCAGTGAATGAGTCCATAGCTGTCCAGTTCTGCTCATTAATGCTCAGACAGTGATCAGAGGACAGTGGCACTACTTATTATTTAGAAAATGTTAATGAAATATTAATGGCTCTGGCAAATCAAGAAATCTAGCACCTCAAAGAAAAACATATTTCATATTCAATGTGGTGCTTCTAACTTAAACCAATTTAATTTCGAGAACTTCCAACATAATTTACAATAAGTCACCCCCCCCCCACCCCCCCCAATCTGTTGATCCAGTGAGTAGCATTCAAACAAAGCAAGAAGATTTCAAGTTTGATTCCCAGTCTGTGGTACATTAACTAATCTCAACCATCTCTTAATAGTTTAAGTACACGAGAGGAAGGTTGTTAGTTTTACATAATCGTACACAAAAGGGATTGGATAGTGCAGTGAATTGGAAGCTTGCCTATTACCACTGGGCTCTGGATAGGAATGAAACTCAAATCGATGGAGGAACATCGATTAACTGTCAGAAGAGTTTAGCCATTCGCCGTCCAGGTCCAAGACAGCATGGTCTCCCTAAAATAAAGTTTCAAACCTGAAATGTCTACCCATAAGCTGGAGAACAGGTACTGGATATTAATCTACAAAAGCAAAAGACTGCAGATGCTGGAAAACTGAAGTAAAAACAGAAGGCTGGAATATTCAGGTCAGACAGCATCTGGAGAGGGAGAAACAGTGAATGTTCCAGTTCGACAAATGTAAAAAAAACAATCTGTAAAGTTAATTATTTCTCCCTCCATGGACATTGCCCGAACTGCTGAGTACTTCAAGCATTTGCTGATTTTTAAAGTTTTGAATCCTATAAGTTGAAGTTATAGAAATGCCACATAATGATGAAAAACACTTGGAAGAGGCAGCACGGCGGCACAGTGGTTAGCACTGCTGCCTCGCGGCACCGAGGTCCCAGGTTCGATCCCGGCTCTGGGTCACTGCCTGTGTGGAGTTTGCACATTCTCCCAGTGTTTGGGTGGGTTTTGCCCCCACAACCCAAAGATGTGCAGGCTAGGTGGATTGGCCACACTAAATTGCCCCTTAATTGGAAAACATTACTTGGGTACTCCAAATTTAAAAAAAAACACTTGGAAGATCTGCTCAAATAAACTCTAGGTTTTCTATCTTACACAAAAGGTCTGGAATTTAGATGAAACTGGATATTTTCTTCTAATGCTTGGTTCACAAAAGGCGTTGTAGAAATGAGTACGGAGCTAAAAGGCTATATAATGTCAAGGTGATTAGCATTTGTTTCGAATTGGGATACATATGAATTATAGAAGCCCTTAGATCCCAGAAAAGCTGGAAGCCATGCTGCTTGAGAAATGAGATGAAGGCATTCCCCTCATTACAAAGAACTACAGGAACTCAAGGGTGACATTAGAAGTTAACGGTTGTATTTAACTAAACATAAGATAGAAAGAGAATTAAAGGTAAAGAAAAACTCCAATGATGCCAGCGTTCTTGAATAATGCTTCTGGCTATTCAGATATTGAACTGAAACACAATCTTGGAAGTAGGGCATTATAGCTTCAAATACAGAAGTAATCAAGTCTTTTGTAGCATAGAATATCAGTGATAGCTTGTGTTTTTGTCAAGATTGCCCAAGTTTGAAATATTGGCCAGCTGGTGAATAAAATAGAAAATTTAGAAGACAATAGAAGGAGGAATACACATGAAATAAGGCTACTCTAACAATCACAAAGAGTTCTTTGTGTGCCCCACCCCATATCCAAAGCGGAAAGTAGCAAACTTTCAGAAGCAGAAAGAAATGAAAATGAGCTATTTGAAATGCTCTGCTGATGCTTTGGCTATTATATTTTCATGACTTTGGTAACCGCAGAGAATAAAGTAAAAGGGATACCTATTGCGCGAGTCCAAAACAGGCACATGCCCACAAGATGTACCTATTTCACTCTCTTTAAAGAGCCCACCTAACACCATACTACATTGTGCAACAAGGACACAGCAGGATTTAATCACTTCAAATCAAAATGCTAAGTTGTATGAAGTACTGTAGCTGCACTATATCCAACAAATGCTCTGATGTTTACTGTCAAGTAACTCTCTTATTAACCATTCTCACCCTGCACTGTTATCAGTCTCTTATGATTTGAGTTCCTTCTTAAGACATGCACTTTTAAACAGATTTACCAAATTATGGGATAAGAATATTTTACACATTTTACAGTTTATACTCTCCAGCAGCCGAGTTTATTTACACTGAAGTGCTTACCTATACGGTACATGAGTCTCTTTAAAAGCTTTAACTGAAATGAATTCTAAAGGATTTGACCAGTAGCAGTTTAAAAGGAAAAAAATAGATAAAACATATTTACTGAAGAAATGCAACAAATGCAGAGTGAACTATAACAGTAACAAAAGGAGTCACTGTCAAGAAACAGAATCAGGTTCAGCTGTGATGTCAATGTACTCAAATAATCTGCTGAAACTCACAGTCCCATCTCACATGAAGAACAACCACTTGAGCATGATACCCAAGGTGTGTCAGGTCTCATCAATGTGCACCAGCATGAGTCACGATCTTTGAAAGTAAAGAACCTTTTCTGACTTGAAATAAACAGATTAAAAGTAATTTAACAATTTCAAATTCATAACCGTAGAATCATAGAATCCCTACAGTGCAGGAGGCCATTTGGCCCATTGGTTCTGCACCAACCGTTCGAAAGACCACCCTACCTAGGCCTATTCCTGCACCCGGACAGGTAATTTATCATGGCCAATCCACCAAACCTGCACATCTTTGGACTGTGGGAGGAAACCCATGCAGACACGGGGAGAACGTGCAGACTCCGCACAGTCAACCGAGATCGGAATCAAACCTGGGTCCCTGCGAACCACTGTGCCACCCTTAAATCACTAACTCCCATCAACCAGACTAATGGGATGGGCAGGAGTTGCTGACAAAACATACTAAATTAGTAGACATATCTCAGTTACCAGCGAACAAATAAAAATAATTCTATTTCTTTTAAAAAAAAAAAAAATTTGGAGTATCCAATTCTTTTTTTTTCCCAATTAAGGGGCAATTAAGCGTGGCCAACCCGCCTACCCTGCACATCTTTGGGTTGTGGGGGCGAAACCCACGCAAACACGGGGAGAATGCGCAAACTCCACACGGACAGTGACACAGAGCCGGGATCAAACCTGGGACCTCGGCAGCAATGCTAACCACTGTGCCACCGTGCTGCCAGAATTCTATTTCTGATCAGAGTATAAAACATCTTTTTGGGTACACTGAAAGAGAATTCAGAATGTCCAAAATACCTAACAGCACATCTTTGCGGGAGGAAACCAGAGCACCCGGAGGAAACCCACGCAGACACGGGGAGAACGTGCAGACTCCACACAGACAGTGACCCAGCGGGGAATCGAACCTGGGACCCTGGCGCTGTGAAGCGACAGTGCTAACCATCTAGTCTCAGTCGCCAAAATGAATAGTACAGAGTCTTTCTGAATTCTCAGCAACCTCCGACAGTGGAGATCTTTGGAGCTTCCACTGCACGTTATGAAATTGCTACTGTATTCAGGTAATGGTTTACAAACAGTCAGCCAGGCACATGGTCGGTACACAAGTTGCAGAAAGCAGCATGTAGTTTATTAAAAAAGATTCACCGGTTAAGGTTTTGTTGTCATAAACTCACTTTTGCAACATCTGCAAGGCATAGTCTTGTTTATTTTCCCCTCGATTGCAAACCTTTCTGTACTAGCACAGTATTGCTTCCCCAAGAGGTAAAGCAGTTTTATAATTCAAGTTAACCATGGAAACAAATGCTTACCTAATGCAGAAAAAAAATGAATCATTTTTTCTCCATTAGCACATTGCATTATGACTGGAAACAGTGACATCACCCATTCCGCCTTTCTGCCATATTGGTTCTAAAGTTTAAAAATGTTTTAAAACAGGCTTGTGTGCGAATGACACATCGGGTAACATCATATATGGGTTTAGATTATAACAGTTATGGAAAAAGCATGTATAATTCATTCATAAGTTAGGCCTGTCATACCTTGCTCAGTCATAACCAATTTAAAACTGTAATCTATTTTAAACCAGCTCACTTTGAAAAGTAATAATTCCATATATTTAAACAATCTTACAATTGATCTCACTGCTATTAGCCCACTCCTTACATTTCCCCCAAACATGGAGAGATCTCCATTTGTATTTGAACAATGGACACACTGGGCAGTGATGCGAAATTAAAGCCTCCTAATTAAGTTCAATTGTTGTAGAGGTACAACAGAGATCCAAAAGTAACTTGTACCAGTCACTAAAAAGTGCAGCTGTGACATTACTTACATTCAAGGTATTACTGTCTTCCTTTGTACTTTTATTTGAATGAATTTGGACACTCTTACAAACACGACATATATGGGTTTGTTAAAGGTAACACATGATGACTTCCGGTTGCGGCGATGCGGAGCTAAGCCGCACGATTCGGCAGCTCCCGCTATCACGGACTTTCGGGCTCTTTAGAGGAGCCCCAACGGGAATTTTTTTGACGACGATCCGTGGGGAAGGGAAGAGCAAGGTCCCCCTTCACCTTTTATGGACCGGACCAGAAGTGAAACGGCCCAAAAAACGGCATTGGAGCAGCGGGAGAAGCGAGGGAAAAAAATCAAAATGGCGGCGGCCGGGGACAAAGCGGAGTGCGGGCCGGAGCTGCAGGAGTTCATCACGCGCTGCTTCGAGGAGCTGCGGGAGGAGATGCTGGCGCCTATGCTGTCGGTGATTGAAGGACTAGGGATGGCCCAGAAGGCCCACGAGGTAAAGATCCAGGAGGTACAGAAAAAAGTCAGTGAGAATTAGGACAAGATCTTGGGCCTGGCGGTGAGAGTGGAGGAGCACGAGGTGGACGGGAAGACTCGAAGACCTGGAGAACAGGTCGAGGAGAAAGAACTTGCGGATCCTGGGTCTCCCTGAAGGAGTGGAGGGGGCCGATGCCGGGGCATATGCGAGCACGATGCTCGGGGCGATGAAGGGCGCGGAGGCCCCTTCGAGGCCTTTGGAGCTGGATGGGGCACATCGGGTGCTGGCGAGGAGGCCCAAGGCTAACGAGCCGCCAAGGGCGATTGTGGTGAGGTTTCACCGTTTCACGGACAGAGAGGGTCTTCAAATGGGCCAAGAAGGAGCGGAGCAGCAGATGGGACAATGCGGAGATCCGAATATACCCGGACTGGAGCACGAAGGTTGCAAAAGGAGAGCGGGTTTCAACCGGGCCAAGGCGGTGCTGCACCGGAAAGGAGTGAGATTCGTAATGCTGCAGCCAGCGCGATTGTGGTCACATACAAGGATCAGCACCATTATTTTGAAACACCTGAAGAGGCTTGGACCTTTATTCAAACCGAAAAGTTGGACTCAAACTGAGGGTTTGTGAGGGTGGGGGGGGATGTTTGCTGTTTGATGGTTGTTGTATATAGGGTGTTAAGCACGCGCAGGAAATGTTACATGGGCTGGGGGAGAGAGGGGGATTGCGATGGGGGAAAAGAGACAATGCCGCGACAGGAGCTGCTTAGGAAAGCTTAGGAAAGGCAGGTAGGCTTAGGAAAGCACGGGTTGTTTTCCCGCGCTAGGGAAGAAAGGCGGGAGGGGGAATGGAGGAACGCACACTGATTGGGAGATTTCCACACGGGGAGGTCAACGGGACGACGGGGGAAGCTGGGGTCAGCTGACTTACGGGGAGTGATATGGAGGGAGCAAAAAAGCTAGACACGGGTCTAGCGGGGGGGGGGGGGGGGGGGGGGGGGAGAGGGTTGCTGCTGCACTGGCCGAAGGGGAATGGCACACAGAAGAGGTGGTCGGGGCGGGGGTCTCCCGGCTGGGGGACCAGAGGGAGAGGGTGGCGCGGACATGGCTAGTTGGCGGCAATCCGGCCGATAACGTGGAATGTGAGGGGCCTGAATGGGCCGGTAAAGAGGGCTCAAGTGTTCGCGCACTTAAAGGGACTGAAGGCGGACGTGGTCATGCTCCAAGAGACACATTTGAAGGTGGCGGATCAGGTCAGGTTAAGAAAGGGGTGGGTAGGACAGGTATTCCATTCGGGGCTCGACGCGAAGAATAGAGGGGTGGCAATATTGGTGGGGAAGCGGGTCTCGTTTGAGGCCAAGAATATCGTAGTGGACAACGGAGGTCGATATGTGATGGTGAGCGGTAAGTTGCAGGGGACGTGGGTGGTATTGGTAAATGTATACGCCCCGAACTGGGATGATGCCGGATTCATGAAGCGCATGTTGGGGCGCATTCCGGACCTGGAGGTAGGAGGCCTGATAATGGGTGGGGATTTCAATACGGTGTTGGACCCAGCACTGGACCGCTCCAGATCTAGGACCGGAAAGAGGCCGGCGGCGGCCAAGGTACTTAGGGGGTTTATGGATCAGATGGGGGGAGTGGACCCATGGAGGTTTGCCAGGCCGCAGGCCAGGGAATTTTCTTTTTTCTCCCATGTCCACAAAGCCTACTCCCGGATAGATCTTTTTGTTCTGGGCAGTGCGCTGATCAAGAAAGTGCAGGGAACGGAGTATTCGGCCATAGCCGTTTCAGATCACGCCCCGCACTGGGTAGAACTGGAGTTGGGAGAGGAGAGGGACCAACGCCCGCTGTGGCGGTTGGATGTGGGACTGCAGATGAGGTGGTGTGTGGGAGGGTGAGGGGGTGCATCGAAAGGTACTTGGAGGTCAACGACAACGGGGAGGTGCGGGTGGGGGTGGTATGGGAGGCGCTGAAGGCGGTGGTCAGGGGAGAGTTAATCTCCATCAGGGCTCATAGGGAGAAGAGAGAGGGCAGGGAAAGGGAGAGGTTAGTGGGGGAGATCCTAAGGGTGGACAGGAGATATGCAGAGGCCCCTGAAGAGGGATTACTTGGGGAAAGGCGACGTCTCCAGACGGAGTTTGATCTGTTGACCACAGGGAAGGCAGCGGCACAGTGGAGGAAAGCGCAGGGGGTGACCAACGAGCATGGGGAGAAGGCGAGTCGGATGCTGGCACACCAGCTCCGTAAGAGGATGGCAGCGAGGGAAATAGGGAGAGTCAAGGATGGAAGGGGAGCCACAGTGCGGAGTGCGATGAAAATAAATGAGGCATTCAAGGCCTTCTATGAGGAGCAGTACAGATCCCAGCCCCCAGAGGGGGAAGAGGGGATGAGGCGGTTCCTAGACCAATTGAGATTCCCGAGGGTGGAGGAGCAAGAGGTGGCTGGGCTGGGGGCACCAATTGGGTTGGAGGAGCTGAGCAAGGGTTTGGGGAGTATGCAGGCAGGGAAGGCCCTGGGACCGGATGGGTTCCCGGTGGAGTTCTACAGGAAGTACGCAGACATGTTGGCCCCGCTACTAGTGAGGACCTTTAATGAGGCCAGGGAGGAAGGGACCCTGCCCCCGACAATGTCGGAGGCGACGATTTCTTTGATCCTAAAGCGGGACAAGGACCCACTGCAATGTGGATCGTACAGGCCGATCTCGCTCCTCAACGTGGATGCTAAGTTGCTGGCAAAAGTGCTGGCTATGAGAATTGAGGACTGTATCATGGGGGTGATCCACGAGGACCAGACGGGATTTATAAAGGGCAGGCAACTAAACGCCAATGTGCGGCGGCTCTTAAACGTGATAATGATGCCATCGGTGGAAGGAGAAGCGGAGATAGTGGCAGCTATGGACGCGGAGAAGGCCTTTGACCGAGTAGAGTGGGAGTACCTCTGGGAAGTGCTGCGTAGGTTTGGGTTCGGGGGAGGGTTTATTAGTTGGGTTAAGCTCCTTTACAGAGCCCCGGTGGCGAGTGTGGTGACGAATCGGCGGAGGTCGGAGTACTTTCGGCTGTACCGTGGGACGAGGCAGGGGGGGCCCCCTGTCCCCCCTGTTGTTTGCATTGGCGATTGAACCCTTGGGCATATCATTGAGGGAGTCTAGGAAATGGAGGGGGGTGGTCCGAGGGGGAGAAGAGCATCGAGTGTCGCTTTATGCGGATGACCTGTTGCTGTACGTGGCGGATCCAGTGGAGGGGATGCTGGAGGTCATGCAGACTCTCGGAGTTTGGGGATTTTTCGGGCTATAAGCTCAATGTAGGGAAGAGTGAGCTTTTTGTAGTACAGGCAGGGGACCAAGAAAGGGGGATAGGGGACCTACCGCTGAGGAGGGCGGAGGGGAGCTTTCGGTCCTGGGGATCCAGATAGCCAGGAGTTGGGGGGCCCTACATAAACTGAATCTGACGAGGTTGGTGGAGCAAATGGAGGAGGGCTTCAAAAGATGGGACATGTTACCGCTCTCGTTAGCGGGTAGAGTGCAGTCGGTCAAAATGGTGGTCCTTCCGAGGTTTCGCTTTGTGTTTCAGTGCCTTCCCATCGTGATCACCAAGGCCTTTTTTAAGAGAGTAGGCAGGAGTATTATGGGGTTTGTGTGGGCGAATAGGACCCCGAGGGTAAGGAGAGGGTTTCTGGAACGCAGTAGGGACCGAGGAGGGTTGGCGCTGCCGAACCTAGGGAGCTACTACTGGGCAGCAAATGTGGCGATGATCCGTAAGTGGGTGATGGAGGGAGAAGGGGCGGCATGGAAGAGGATGGAGATGGCGTCCTGTAAAGGAACGAGCCTGGGGGCGCTGGTGACGGCACCGCTGCCGCTCTCGCCATCAAAGTACACCACAAGTCCGGTGGTGGCGGCAACACTAAAGATCTGGGGCCAGTGGAGACGGCACAGGGGTGCAATGGGAGCCTCGGTGTGGTCCCCAATCTGGGGTAACCACCGGTTTGTCCCGGGGAGGATGGACGGGGGGTTCCAGAGCTGGCATCGGGCGGGGATTAGAAGAATGGGGACCTGTCCATCGATGGGACGTTTGCGAGCCTAGGGGCACTGGAGGAGAAGTTTGAGATACCCCGGGAAATGCTTTTAGATACATGCAGGAGAGGGCGTTTGTGAGGCGGCAGGTGAGAGAATTCCCGTTGCTCCCGGCACAAGAAATTCAAGACAGGGTGATCTCGGGTGCATGGGTCGGGGAGGGCAAGGTGTCGGCAATATACCAGGAGATGAAAGAAGAGGGGGAAGCGCTGGTAGAAGAGTTGAAGGGTAAATGGGAGGAGGATCTGGGGGAGGAGATCGAGGAAGGTCTGTGGGCTGAAGCCCTGGGTAGGGTTAATTTCTCCTCCTCGTGTGCCAGGCTCAGCCTGATACAATTTAAGGTGGTTCACAGAGCTCACCTGACGGGGGCGAGGTTGAGTAGGTTTTTTGGGGTAGAGGACAGATGTGGAAGGTGCTCAGGGAGTCCGGCGAACCATGTCCATATGTTTTGGTCATGCCCGGCACTGGAGGGGTTCTGGAGAGGAGTGGCGGGAACAATATCTCGGGTGGTGAAAGTCCGGGTCAAGCCAAGCTGGGGGCTAGCAATATTTGGAGTAGTGGACGAGCCGGGAGTGCAGGAGGCGAAAGTGGCCGGCATTCTGGCCTTTGGGTCCCTAGTAGCCCGGCGAAGGATCTTGCTAATGTGGAAGGAGGCGAAGCCCCCCAGCGTGGAGGCCTGGATAAATGATATGGCTGGGTTCATTAAGCTGGAGAGGATTAAGTTCGCCTTGAGAGGGTCTGCGCAGGGGTTCTACAGGCGGTGGCAACTGTTCCTAGACTATCTCGCGGAGCGTTAGAGGAAGGTCGGTCAGCAGCAGCAGCAACCCGGGGGGGGGGGGGGGTTTGCTTAGGGGGTGTTTGAGCAAGAGAACACATGAAAGATTTGGGAAACTGGCATGTACGGGAGGGAGCCAGTGTACAAAGCTCTGTAACATATCGTTTTACCATGTATATATCTTGCTATGTGCGTTTTCTTTCTATTTTGTTACAGGGGGCGGGGGGGGGGGTTTAATTGTTTGTAAGGGTGAAAAATTGTGTTAAAAAACTTTAATAAACATATTTTTTTAAAAAAAAGTAACACATGATCTACTTATACTTCAACCTCCTAAAGGTCATGTGCAACCAGACTTCCGGTAACGGCGGGCGGGAGGCGGCCGCACAATGGAGGGCTCCCGTTCGGGAACGGCATTTTCGAGGCTTTAAGCCCGGTCCCAGGGTCCGCGGAGGTGGCAGAAGAAGGGAGAAGGCATGGAGGAGGCACTGAGAAGACACAG
This sequence comes from Scyliorhinus torazame, assembly GCF_047496885.1. Lineage (NCBI taxonomy): Eukaryota > Metazoa > Chordata > Chondrichthyes > Carcharhiniformes > Scyliorhinidae > Scyliorhinus > Scyliorhinus torazame. Next base: position 27,765,015 of record NC_092738.1, read on the forward strand.
GAGGGAACAAAACCCCCAAAGAAAAATGTCGAGGGCGAGCAGAAAAATGGCGGAAAAAAAACCAGCTGGAGTGGGAGTGGAAAGGTCACCGCGGGGTCACCAGGAAAAATGGAGGCTGGAGCACCAGGGAAGGCCGCACTGCTTTCGGCTGAAGAAATAACTACGGTGATGGCTGCGGAATTTGAAAAGCAGTTGGCGCAGATTGCGAAACGCATGGAGACGGTGAGGAAGGAGATGAGGGAGGTTTTGAGTGTGCTGGTGGAGGAGGCGGTTTCCCCGGTGAGGACGGAGGTGGCGAGCGCAGTGGCGGAGGTGCGAGAGCAAGGGGAGGCGCTGAAGGAAGTGGAGGAGACGTTATTGCAGCACGGTGATCAACTTGCCTCGATGGGGGAAGAGATGCGGAAGGTGATGGATACTAACAAGGATCTGCGAGGAAAAATGGAAGACCTGGAAAACAGATCCAGGCGACAGAATTTGAGGATTGTGGGGCTGCCCGAAGGAGTTGAAGGACCGAAGCCGACTGAGTATTTTGCCGCGATGCTGGCAAAACTATTGGGGATGAGGGAGGACCCCTCCCGATATGAACTGGATCGGTCTCATCGGTCGTGGAGGCCTGTACCAAAGGCGAGTGAGCCGCCAAGGGCAGTGACTCTGTGTTTCCGTAGGTACAGTGTGAAGGAGAAGGTCCTGAGCTGGGTCAAGCAGAAGCGGGTGGTGCAGTGGGCTGGAGCTGGTATACGTGTATACCAGGACTTTACGGTGGAGCTGGCAAGGAGGCGGGCTGCCTTCAACCGGGTGAAGAGGGCACTGTACATTAGCAAGGTGCGGTGCGGCATTGTATATCCAGCGAAGCTGAGGGTGACTTACAAGCTCGGGGACTTTTATTTTGGAACGGCGGAAGCAGCGGAGGAGTTTGCGAAAGCAGAAGGACTGTGGCAGAACTGACAAACTGAGGAATGGCCATGTGCCGATGTAACCTCATGACTGTATTTTCTTCTTTATTGTATTACTGCGCGCGGGTGTAGAGATTAAAGGAGCCAAGGTGGTATATATTTGGACAAGGGAAGGGACGGGACTTTCACTCGAAATGAGGGCTCTTTGGGGTGTAGGTGGATAGGCGGGGTTTGTGTGCTAAAATGGGATCTTTGGGCTTTCCTGGGGCCGGGCAAGTGGGAAAGGGACCCGGGCGGGGGCCTCCACGCTGGCCGGTTTAAGCCGGCCAGTGAACGGGAGTGAGGTGGGGGGAGGGGCTGCGGCCATCGGAGCCTGGCAGAACAGGGTCCGAGTGGTCTAGCCGGGGTGGAAAGTTTGGGGGGGGGGGGGGGGGGAGGAGTTTTACAAGAGGCAGTGGACGGGAGGAGCTGGAGACCTGGGGTGGGGGGGGTGGGGGGGGGGGGGGGGGTGGGAGCTGTGTAAGGTTAAGGGTGACTACGGGTAATCCCTGATTTATTTTTGTCATTTGTTTATGTAAACATGCGGGTTGAGGTTCGGGGGTTGGTGGGTAGATGGGATCGTTGTTGTTATTATGGGGACTGACATATCTTGCTGATTATTGTTTATTGTTGATGGATATAAATGTGGGAGCAAATGTGAAAATGGAGGAGAATTTTAAATTTTTTTTAAAAAAAAGTCATGTGCAACAGCAAATGGAGGACATTTTAGACTTGGAACTTTAAGTTAATTGTTACAGTTTACGTTCAATGAAGGAACTGTATATTGTAATTAAATAAGAGGGTGGACTGAAGGAGTATTTTTCCTTGTGGTTTGAGGGAGTTTAGTCTCATTTGTTTCGACAGTTAGCTGACAGCTGAAAGCAGTGTAGAAGGATATTTGCAGGAGGGAATTTGTGGCATTACTAAAGGTTTCCAGAGAAATCAATTTGAATGCAAAGAGATTCATGCATGGAACAATTTTTAAAAAATATAACCTTTGCTTTGTTGCAGGAAAAAAGTGTTAGTTACAATTTTAGGCTTCTCTCACGTTCAGCAGCAAAGGCCTCCAAGTACAAAGTAGCAGAAAGAGAAAATGGAAGATTACACTTCGAGAATTTTCAACCTCTAAAATCATGAGATGAGACACTTCACTTAACTGTCTTAATGTTGCTGCACCTGGACCAACAGCTGGAACACAACTTGTATGTCAGGTCATTTGACCCAACTAATCTGCGATGTTTATATTTCACACTAGTTTCCTCCAATTCCAACCTAACCTTTCAGTATACCCTCATATGACATTTTCTCTCACATAGTCACCCTGTTTTCTTTTGAAATCATCAAGACAATTGCCTCAATCACTTCCTGTAGTAGCAAGTTCCACATTCTAAGCACTCTTGAGTTAAGAAGTTTCTCTTTATTTCCCTCTTGTCAGCTGTGGCTCAGTTGGCAGTGCTCCGAGTTTTGTGGGCCCAAGCCCCCCCTCCTGGACTTGAGCACAGAAATCTAGGGCAACATTTCAGGGCAGTACGGAGGGAGTGCTCCACTGTCCAAGTTGCCATCTTTCAGACGCGACATTAAACAGAGACCCCCATCTGTCCTCTCCGATGGACATTAAAGGTCCTACAATACGATTTTGATGAAGAGCCATATTTATTAACATTGCCGTTTGTGGGAGGTTTAGTGTGTACAAATTGGATGCCACATTTCCCGTTACAACAGTGACTACATTTCAAACTACTTCATTAATTGTAAAGAGCATTGGGATGTCCAGTGGTCAAGGCGTTATTTAAATACAAGTTTTAACATACACAAAAACAAACTTCAGGGAGTAAACGCCCAATTTACTCAGTCTCTCATCACAGGCCAACAGGAATCAATCTAGTGAACCTTCACTGAACTGCCAAGTGTATCCTTCCTTCATATGGAGAAAAACTACACAGTACTCCAGGTGTAGATTCCCCAAAGCCTTGCACAATTGCCTTCCTAACTGCTTGCTGTACCTCCAGTACAAATACATCCAACTCTCTTTGAACAATATTTAAAAGTTCCACACCCAAAAATAATTCTGCTCCACTATTCTTATTGCAAAAGTGAATAGCTTCACACTTCCCCAAATGTTATTCTAGGTGCATCCTTGTTGCACACTCACTTAACCTGTCAATATCTCCTTACAGCTTAGATTCCCATCAAAGCTTTTAATCAGCAAACATTCCGATATATTTGTTTAAGTCGTTAATTAGATTGCAATAGCTGAGGCTCTAAGCATTGATTCTTATGGAGCTCCACATTTATCCTTACTCTTTACTTCATGTCCGTAAACCAATCCTCCATCCATGCTAATATATTACCACCAATTCCATGAACCCTTATATCTTGCATGTTTACCTTTTGTTTGTCACCTTATCAAAACCTTTTGGCAATCCAAACTTTTTAACTGGTTTCTAAATATTTTGCAAACAAAATATATTTGCAAAGGAAAACTGCTCCTGAAGTGACATTGTCCAAAGCTTTTTTGCTGAAACTGTCGCTGGGGCGACACGGTGGCACAGTGGTTAGCACTGTTGCCTCACAGCTCCAGGGACTTGGGTTCAATTCCAAACTCTGTGCAGAGTTTGCACTTTCTCTGTGTCTGCGTGGGTTCTGTGGTTAGGTGGCAGGGTCAATCAGGAATTATATTGGGTGGGGGGTAAGTAATTTTGTTTAAGAACCACAGAGATAGGACGGAGAGGGAGGAGAAGATTGCTGTAAGAGATAGAGGTGGATAGGAGGTATTCTGAGGCCCCAACTAGGGAGCTACTGGTGCAAAGAAAGAAGCTGCAGGGGCAGTTTGATTGGTTGCCGACAGGGAAGGCGGGGCAGCAACGGCAGGCTGGAGGGGTGCAATTCCGAGTATGGGGAGAAGATGAGTTGTCTGCTGGCCCAGTTGTGGCGACAGGCAGCATCGAGGGAAATTGTGCAGGTGAGGGCGGCAGGGGGAGAGGGCGGCAGGGGGAGAGGTAGTGTCGTAGCCGGAGAGAATCAATGTGACCTTCTATCAAGGACTGTCTAAGATCGAGTCTCGGGAGGGGAGGAGGCAGGTATGGATCAGTTCCTGAATGGGTTAGAGTTGCCGGAGCTGGAGGAGGGGAAGCACTGAAGGAGCCACTGGGGTTGCAAGATTAATGGAGTGCATTGGTTGAATGCAATCAGGAAAGGTGCTGGGGCCGGATGGCTTCCTGGCAGAGTTTTATACGCAGTTTGTGGGAGAATTGGCCCATCTTCTGAGCATAGTCAATGAGGCAGTGGGGAGGGGGGAGTTACCGGCTTGGTGCAAGCATCCATTTCGCTGATCCCAAAGAAAGCGAATGACCCGATGGAGTGTGGGTCCTATAGACCTATCTCATTGCTGAATACGATTGTAAAAGTCCCGGCCAAGCTGTTGGCACAATGGTTGGTGGGGTGTGTACAGGACTTGGTTTCCGAGGATCAAACAGGCTTCGTAAAGGGGAGGCAGCTCTCTAGTAATATCAGGAGGTTGTTAAACGTGGTGATCACCTCCTCGGAGTTTATTGTGCCAATGGACACGGAGAAGGCCTTTGACCGAGTAGAGTGGCAATATATTCAAAATCCTTTGGAGGTTTGGGCTTGGGCGCGGCTATTGTACGCGTCCCCATGGCTAGTGCGAGGACAAATCGAGATGAATTTGGGATATTTTGGGTTGCATAGGGGACGAGACAGGAGTGTTCGCTCTCGCCATTGCTGTTCGCACTGGCGATTGAACCCCTGGCAATAGCTTTGCGTGCCTCCACTGAGTGGCAGGGGATTGCGAGGGGCAGTAGGGAGCACAGGGTGTCATTGTATACTGATGATTTATTGCTCTTTGTGGCGACCTCACTGGAGAGTATAGGGAGGATATGGACCTGTTGGGAAAAATTTGGGGCTTTTTCAGGGTACAAACTGAACTTTGGGAAACCCGAGGTCTTTCCGGTAAATGCTTTGATGCGGGGGTGAACTTAGGGGGGCCCTGCAGTTTTAGGTGGCGGGGGTCAGATTCCGGTATTTGGGGATTCAGGTGGTGCATGACTGGGCACTATGCACAAGTGGAACTGGATGGGTTTGGGAGAAGAGTTTGGAAGGGATTTTAAAAGGTGGGATGCAGGTGTAAAAATGAATATACTGCCAAAGTTTCTGTTCATCTTCCAGTCCCTCCCAATCTCTCTCCTGAAGGACTATTTTCAGAGGGTGGACAAGTTGATATGGGAGTTTGTTTGGGCAGGCAGGACACCGAGGGTTACTAGGGCACTGTTGCAAAGGCAGAGGCAGGATGGGGGATGGGGGGGGGGGGCTACTGCTCCAGAATTTTCTGCATTATTTTTGGGCGGCAAATGCCGAAAAGATGTGATGATGGGGCCGGGGGGTCGGAGTGGATCCGTTTGGAGGAGGACACGTGTCAGGGGAAGGGTCCGAGGGCCCTGGTGACGGCCCTGTTGCCGTTCTCCCCGAGAAGTATACAAGTAGCCCTGTGGTGGAGTCATCAATTAGAATTTGAAACCAGCTGAGGAGGCACTTTAAACTCAGGCACATATCGGTGTTGGCCCCGCTCTGTGGGAGTCATCGGTTTGTGCCAGTGGGGGATGGAAGGAATGTATAGAAAGTGGCAGGAGGAAGGGAGTAATGCGGGTTAGGGACCTGTTTGCGGAGGGTACGTTTGCGGGTTTGGAGGAATTGCGGAAGAGGTTTGAGTGACCAAGGGGGAATGAGTTTAGGTATTGGCAGGTGTGGGATTTTGCAAGGAAGGAACTGCCGTAATTTCCCCAGGTGCTGTTGGAGAGGTTGTTGCTCACGAATGTGTGGTGGGATGGAATGATAGGGGATCTATATGGGTGGTTGGGGGAGAAGGGAGCGGGAGTGAAAGGGATCATGCAGAAGTGGGAGGAGGAGTTGGGGATGGAAATTGGGTGGGAGTTTGGAGTGAAGTAACGCGGCAGGTCAACTCAATTGCCTCCTGTGCAAGGATGAGCCATATACAGTTAAAGGTCGTGCATTAGGCCCATATGACTCTCGCCGGATGAATGGGTTCTTCCCAGGAGTGTGTGTGTGTGGGGGGTGTGGCGGTGATGAACCATTCCCATGTGTTGGGGGTGTGCAAAATTGGACAGCTTCTGGGAGACGATATTGAGTGTCTTTCTGGGATTGTGGGGCCTGTGGTGGTGATCTTTGGGGTGTCAGAGGTACCTGGTGTGCAGGAGGGGGAAGGGAGCCGATGTCGTGACCTTTGCCTCTGATTGCCCAGCAACATATTCTCTCAAATTGCAGGTTACTGGGTGGCACGGTGGTGCAACGGTTAGCACTGCAGCCTCACGGCACCGAGGACCCGGTTTCAATCCCAGCCCCAGGTCACTGTGCGTGGGGAGTGTGCTTACTCTCCCCGTGTCTGCATGGGTCTCACCCCCACAAGAAAATATGTGCAGGGTAGGTGGATTGGCCATGCTAAATTGCCCCTTAATTGGAAAAAAAATAATTGGGCACTTGAAATTTTAAAACTAATTGAAGCTTGGCAGTGTTTGGGGGACCTACAAGAGTTCCTCAGGTTGGAGCAAATTACGTTTTTTTTTAATATGTTTGGAATAAAACATATTTTAAAAGAAAAACTGCTTAGAACCTTATTTATCATTTGCACGAGCATTGTACATTGAACCACCACAAGTAGTACTTCATTGGATGCAAAGCACTTTAGGATGTCCTGGATAAGGAAGGGACTTTCTGGGCCCTGAAGTGGAAGAAGTTATGCATTGCTTAATTCAAAAGAATTTTTGTCTCATCATGGAGGTATTTAACCAAAATAAATGAGATTCAATTATTCTGTACATCTACAATTATTTCCTTCCTTCCCACATTGCTAATGCAACATTCAAGATCATGACAACCCTCAAAGCTAATTACACTTTTGCCTAACTTATTTTTTTTTAAAATAAAAATTTTGATACCCAATTATTAATTTTCCAATTAAGGGGCAATTTATTGTGGCCAACCCACCTCACCTGCACATCTTTGGGTTGTGGGGGTGAAACCCGTGTAAATACAGGGAGAAGCCAAACTTACTTTTAAGTAACTACATGTATTTACGACCCAGCTGAATTTATTTTGTGAATTGCTAGCCAGAATGGCTGTGGTAGGTAAACAAAGAACAAAGAAAAGTACAGCACAGGAACAGGCCCTTCGGCCCTCCAAGCCCGTGCCGACCATGCTGCCCGACTAAACTACAATCTTCTACACTTCCTGGGTCCGTATCCCTCTATTCCCATCCTATTCGTGTATTTGTCAAGATGCCCCTTAAATGTCACTATCGTCCCTGCTTCCACCACCTCCTCCGGTAGCGAGTTCCAGGCACCCACTACCCTCTGTGTAAAAAACCTGCCTCGTACATCTACTCTAAACCTTGCCCCTCGCACCTTAAACCTATGCCCCCTAGTAATTGACCCCTCTACCCTGGGGAAAAGCCTCTGACTATCTATTCTGTCTATGCCCCTCATAATTTTGTAGACCCCTATCAGGTCGCCCCTCAATCTCCGTCGTTCCAGTGAGAACAAACCAAGTTTATTCAACCACTCCTCATAGCTAATGCCCTCCATACCAGGCAACATCCTGGTAAATCTTTTCTGCACCCTCTCTAAAGCCTCCACATCCTTCTGGTAGTGTGGCAACCAGAATTGATCACTATACTCCAAGTGTGGCCTAACTAAGGTTCTATACAGCTGCAACATGACTTGCTAATTCTTATACTCAATGCCCCGGCCAATAAAGGCAAGTATGCCGTATGCCTTCTTGACTACCTTCTCCACCCGTGTTGCCCCTTTCAGTGACCTGTGGACCTGTACTCCTAGATCTCTCTGACTTTCAATACTCTTGAGGGTTCTACCATTCACTGTATATTCCCTACCTGCATTAGACCTTCCAAAATGCATTACCTCACATTTGTCCGGATTAAACTCCATCTGCCATCTCTCCGCCCAAGTCTCCAAACAATCTAAATCCTGCTGTATCCTCTGACCGTCCTCATCGCTATCCGCAATTCCACCAACCTTTGTGTCGTCTGCAAACTTACTAATCAGACCAGTTACATTTTCCTCCAAATCATTTATATATACTACGAACAGCAAAGGTCCCAGCACTGATCCCTGCGGAACACCACTAGTCACAGCCCTCCAATTAGAAAAGCATCCTTCCATTGCTACTCTCTGCCTTCTCTGACCTAGCCAGTTCTGTACCTACCTTGCCAGCTCATCCCTGATCCCGTGTGACTTCACCTTTTGTACTAATCTACCATGAGGGACCTTGTCAAAGGCCTTACTGAAGTCCATATAGACAACATCCACTGCCCTACCTGCATCAATCATCTTTGTGACCTCTTCGAAAAACTCTATCAAGTTAGTGAGACACGACCTCCCCTTCACAAAACCATGCTGCCTCTCACTAATACGTCCATTTGCTTCCAAATGGGAGTAGATCCTGTCTCGAAGAATTCTCTCCAGTAATTTCTCTACCACTGACGTAAGGCTCACCGGCCTGTAGTTCCCTGGATTATCCTTGCTACCCTTCTTAAACAGAGGAACAACATTGGCTATTCTCCAGTCCTCCGGGACATCACCTGAAGAAAGTGTGGATCCAAAGATTTCTGTCAAGGCCTCAGCAATTTCCTCTCTAGCCTCCTTCAGTATTCTGGGGTAGATCCCATCAGGCCCTGGGGACTTATCTACCTTAATATTTTTCAAGACGCCCAACCCCTCGTCTTTTTGGATCTCAATGTGACCCAGGCTATCTACACACCCTTCTCCAGACTCAACATCTACCAATTCCTTTTCTTTGGTGAATACTGATGCAAAGTATTCATTTAGTACCTCGCCCATTTCCTCTGGCTCCACACACAGATTCCCTTGCCTATCCTTCAGTGGGCCAACCCTTTCCCTGGCTACCCTCTTGCTTTTTATGTACGTGTAAAAAGCCTTGGGATTTTCCTTGAGTCAGACTTTAGAAGGAAAAAGGATGATACTTTCTCCCCCTCTCGGCATCTGTTTTAACAGAAAAGGTGGCACCTGCTCTGTTGGCAAGAATGAAAATACCACAATGATCTCTATTTGAGAAATGCAAAAACAAAAATCATTTTAGTTTGTGCCCAAGGGCATATTTTCGTCACGGAACCTTATACAAAGATTCCAACTGGAAAGTGTTCTTCCTGTAGTTTTCTTGCTTTAAAAAACACTTGTATACAATGACTAAAATACATGTCTACACTTAGGAAGAAAGTCTACCAAGCCATCAAATTGTTCTTTCAACAGACCATATATTAATTTGTACTTTTTACTTCATTTCAGTAATCCCTGGGTAAATGGGAAACTACAGACAAGTGTTTGCAAGATGATACAATTTTCTCCTGGATTGCCAATGGCAATCTTGCCACACGCCGGGATGTCAAACGGACATGACAATCTCCGCCACTCAATTCTAGCGAGTTGCATTCCATGAAGATATTGTCATGATGTTCGCAGCACAAGAACCTTTATGCTCAAACCAGTAATTACCCAGTTATAACAGAATTTTTAAAAGTCCAGATTAGTATGTTCTGAACCACTTAACCAACCTTTTAAAAGAACATACTATTAACTTTGACAAAAAGTCATCCGCATTTGAAACATTGGCTCCGTTCTCTCTCCACAGATGCTGTCAGACCTGAATTGTCCAGCATTTTCTGTTTTTGTTTCAGATTATTAAGTCATGTCCTGTGAGATGAAATGACCATTGATCTGCTAACCATGCGCCTGCTGGGCTATAGTTACAGGTTGGCATGAATGAGCTTCAATGTTGACCATCAGCAGGTCACTTGACCATGGACAGTGTAGATTCAGTCCTCCCTCGACATGCATACATATGCAATTTACAGTGGGTGGGTGGTGTGGCCACTGGATAACCCATAGAAGCTGGAACTCTGAGCTGCCTCAGGAAGGCAGACAACATTATCAAGAGACCCCTCCCACCCAGGCTTTGCCTTTTTCCAGACCCTTCCATCAGGCAGAAGATACAGCACATCCAGACACAGGAACAGCTTCTTCCCCACAGCTACAAGAATCCTCAACGACTCCCCCTCGGACTGATCTGTTCCCTGCAAGAACACTATTCATGACGCCCTATGCTGCTCTTGCTCATGTATTTGCTTTGTTTAGCTCCTTGTTCCGCACTGTAACCAATCATGGTTTGTCGATGTACCATTTGTCAGTGTATCATAGAATCATAGAATGTACAGTGCAGAAGGTCGTCATTGGGCCCATCGAGTCTGCACTGGCCCTTGGAAAGCCCACACCTCCACCCCATCCCAATAACCCCACCCCACCTTTTTGGACACCAAGGACAATTTAGCATGGCCAATCCACCGAACCCACATCTTTGGACTGTGGGAGAAAACCAGAGTATCCGGTGGAAACCCACGCAGATACGGGGAGAACGTGCAGACTCCACACAGACAGTGACCCAAGCCAGGAATCGAACCTGGGACCCTGAAGCTGTAAAGCAACTGTGCTAACCACTGTGCTACCATGCTGCCTCTGTCGATTATTCTGTTTTTGTCTACTATGTACGTACTGTGTACAGTCCCTTGGCTGCAGAAAAATACTTTTCACTGTATTTCGGTACATGTGACAATAAATCAAATATCCCCCCCCACCATCACCCTCCCATCCTCATTCCAATCCTGAGGAAGCAGAGTCAATTAGATCAGCTGCTACAAAAACTCTCAGGAATCAAAACGGGCATCTTCCTGATCTCTATGGATCAGCAGCAAACAAGCTGTACACATATCCATGCAGGTATTAGAGCATAAAACCGCCACACTACCAAAGAAGCATACTATAATTCATAGATTCCATACATGTTCTTTAATGTCTCAAAAATGTGAAACATGCCCTGGTTAAATTGATTTAAAAACTTTTGCAAGTGTTTTTTGTCTCAATTTCACTCCATGACCAAGTTGATGTTCTGCACCTTACCCCTCCCCTAAATATAATCCCATTGCTCTCAAAATCTATTTACTCAACTTGAAAACAGCTGTTGTGCAAGAGAAGGTTAAATATTTTTTGGTTTAAAAAAGAAAATTCACTTTTCTCTCCATGTTGGTTACAAGGTTCCACCCACCAACCTGCATGTGTTCGGAGGTGTCCGCTGAGTGCATCCCTTCTCCGACAGGCATAATTACAGAATGGACATTTAAAAGGCTTCTCCCCAGAGTGTAATTTGATGTGCCGCAGGAGGTTTCCTTTCTGTGTGAACGAGGCTCCACACTGGTTACAATGAAAGGGGCGTTCACCTGAGGAAGAAAAATGGGCAGAAAGGTCAAAGAGCAAGCAAGAAAAAAAAAATGTTCAAAAACAGATCAACTTTTCAACATAACATCTCTGTGCTCATTAATGTGAAGGAGGACAGCACTCAAAAACAAAGGATTTTCCATTTCTGGAATCAAGGTGATGTATATCACACATGGAATGAAAAGGACTTCTTGAAACAAGTGATGATAGCAAAACAAAAAAATAATAATTTGTATTTGTAAATTGCTTCATTGTGTCTCTCACGGCATTCCAAAGCATTTCACTTAAAACAAATGGTTTTGAAGTACAGTTAGTGAATGCAGCAGCCATCTGACACAGAGCAAGAGTTTTTGGTGTTGAGGACCAACAGTTAGCCAGGATGCTTGCTAAGTTCCCTGCACCTCTTTAAATAATGTCACTGAATTTGACATCCACCAGCACCACTGGAATAGGCAGATGGAGCTTGGCTTATTGTTTCAACCAAATGGCATCTCTGACAATGCAGCACCCCCTGAGGCTCCACAGCCTAAATGTTATGCTCAAATTCTGGTGAGGTTTAAATCCAGAACTTTTGAAACATGAATTCTATAAACTGAGCCAGGTTGACACTGGGCCAGAAAAAAGGTGCTCAAATCTGACACATAACCATCAGTCATCGTATAAATGGCAAATATGAAATTGCTTTGGTAGGATCTAATAAAGAATCTGATCCCAGGCACTGAATGGCCTTCTCTGCTTTCTTGCCACAGCAGTGGTCAAAAATTATTCATAGAAATTCCAGTAAACATACATTCTGTAAACACAGCATTCTGGTAGTAAACAAACAAACAAAGGCAACTTTTTCTAGTAAATGGTGTGCTCATGCTGAGAGACATCAATACTGGGAAAGGGATTTTGTATCTGGCACCCACACGTCTGACATAGCACAGGTTTGATGCAAGATAAAGCTCACTTTGCCTCAATGCACTTTAACTCCAGCCACAGAAGAACCATCCCTGATGCATCAAAGCAATATTTCCATTCTCCACACGAGCCATCCACTGGATTTCAGTGAATTCAGAGCCAACTCAATATAGTTTTGCGCTGGGGACTCATTTGAAATTGAATTGTACTGAACCCCTTTTGATTTTGCCGATATGCTACTGCAGTGGATTGAGAGAGAAAAAGTGCAACTGCAAATGTAAAAGAACAAATAAAAGCTCCAAGAACACTGGCAGAAAGGTTTTGAAAGACTTCAAAAACATATTGAAGCTGAATTCTACACGCCACAGAGTAGTATGGACACTACACTTTAATTTGTCTGCTCCTATAATCGCAGTCTCCCAGGGTCAGAAATAACTAACCAAACCTCATGGGCAAATAAATCACAAGTGAGTTTTAACAACTGCCACCGCAGACAGATATTAAGCCCCCCCCCACCCCCACCACTACATGCCACTCCATTTCCTTACTTGTGTAAGTATACTTACCAGTGTGGCTCCTCTTATGTACCATAAGAACATTCGGTCCGATGCAGACCATTCCGCATAGATCACACTTCAGTTTTCCATTAGGAAGGCGAATCCCTCCAGGAGAATGAGGTCCCTGCCCCGTGCCCTCAAAGAATCCTAGCGGGTCCGAAAAAGACACATCCACAATGACTGCTTCATCTTTATCACTAGCGCCATCCTCCTGTGCCAGAAGCCTCCCTGCCTCTTGATCGCTGTACATCTCAACCTTGATGGAGTTGGCTGCAAATGAACATCAGAAATGTCAGATGGAGCCACAAGACGACAGGGCTAGACACCAGGTACAGGGCACTGATCAAGACAGGCCAGGTGGCAACTAGTGTGCAGCAACCAAATTTTGTGAACCCTCATGGATCATCCTTAGCCAAACATTTGTAAGTTTGAAGCAAGAGGGGTCCCAGTTTTATAGATGACCGATCTCACACCTCGTTTGGGGGGGGGGGGGGGGGGGGGCATTTGCGTACGGAAAAAAAAGTGTGTGTTGGGGTGGGGGGAGAGAATCCAATTCTACAGCACTGTTGTCCTTCAGCTTATGAGCACACAAGGTAGATAGATACAAATAACAACACAAAAACACCCACACGCACACACTCACTCAGGTCATTTTATTTTGTTCGCACCATATAGCAGACCTAGAAAACCTCTTCCTGGAATGAAGCAACGAATAGGACACAATATGTTTTTAAAAATTCACTTAATGAATACAGTTTGGAAATGGACAGAATTGGACTCCCAAGTAATAAACAAGAAACTACAGGATAATGATGATTTGGAGTAGCAGACAAAAACTCTGGCACAGCTACAACAGCAGAAGCAAGAGAACAACCGTTGTCATTAAGATAAAATTCAGCCGAAGTAACTGGACAGAAAAATATATACAACCGTTAAGTGGAGTCAATTTGAATTTACACCCCTTTAAACACGTGATATTCTTCCCATTTCCTACTCTTCCCAAGTAGCTTGCCAGTGAATGCTCTCCTTCAGCTGAGAGTAGGCATAGAGAATGACTTTCTTCCCAATCACAGTGGAAATGAGTGAATAAAAGGAAGAGAAAATTTACTCAAGGTGCGCGTCACCTTCCAGCATTTGATTTAATTTCCACATTTTCAGGAGGGTACTGTTTATATGTTTGTTCTGGTCAAGGTAAAGTGCTGGGAAATGAGACATTTTTCGAACTCTAGTGCCCTGTGACACCATGCAGGTGTCATATACACATGACATATACAGTGTAGAAAGATACAAGCTTGTGATCTTTGCTGACCCAAATAAGCATCAGGGTGAATCATCCACACAGCCATCTCTATGATGAGAGTTTATTTGTACAATGGACTTATCCCTCCTAGGAAATGGTTGATACTGGTCAAAATCATTTCATACAGGAAACTTCCAATCCTGCAGTTTGGACTTTGTGGAAAGCCAGTTCTTGGGAGGTGACAGTAACACTCCACCTCAAAAAGTAATTTGAGACATAAACCATGAGCAATAATCCCAAAAGGTCTTATGTACTGTACACCAATACAAACCAAATTGCTCAGGAAACTTTGTTTCCATTTATCAAAGTTCATCTTTCAGCCAGGAAATTGGTCAGTTTGGACTACTGTCTTCTCCATCACAGCCATCAAGACCTCTCATAACTAATCAGGAGAAAGTGTGGTTTCGCAGAAAAACCCCATTCTTTGCTCACTACCCATCGTAAAACACACTCGTCAGGGTCTCAGAACACAGCATGCAACTGCTACAAGGTTCAATCTCAAGAGCAACCAGGCAATACAATTATTGCTTTTTCTGCCACCACTACAAAATCAGATATAAAAAGACTTCTTTAAATTAACGAAAAAAATAATAAAAGCAAAAGTAGTTTCAAATAACATGGGGTTTAAAGCTAAAATATTATCTGCAACTTGAAATGTATCTTTCCTTCAAATTTGAAAATGAATTATTAAACACCACAAGCAGCGTGAGGATCAATGAGATTACAAATACAACAACACCAAATTTGTGACAAGGAAAAAACTGCAGTCTCTCAGAATTCACATATCCTTCCAACTGTCTCGGAGAGGTTTTTGATTTAAATTCAGGGATTAAATTCACATGTGCATTCAGTTTAAATGAAAAGGACACTCACTACAGCAGATTCAATCCCAAAATTAAATCACATTATTTTGGATGAAACGTAGCCATGCAATTTTGTCATTGTATCGGAGTTCAAGTCAAGCAGCACACCAACTGACAATCAACAAACCATCCCTGCAGTACAACTCCCACAATCCTTGGCCTTTCAGTTCTATGAATGCAAAATTAGTCCGAATAATAAAAAAAGACTTTCTACTTTGTGTATTAAAATATCCAATTCAAAAACTGTCATGGCAACCAGTGCCTTTGCCATGGTAGCAGACCACTCTGGTACTGTAGTAAATGCCTGCTGAGAACCAACTGGAACTCTCAAAAATAACGAGCAAAGAAAAAAACCTACCATTTAAAATGCAGGTCATATTTTCCATCTCCATTTCTTTCTTCCTATTTGTTTCTTTCCAATTTGCTCGCCTTGTGAAGACGCCAATATTTTCTGGATTACGGTTTCACAGTTGCTGGCTGTACCTTGTTCAAATGGCTATTCATGTGTGAGCTAAGCCAGTGAATGTTAACAGCTTATTTGATTTTTTTAAAAAAAGAAGAGGAATCCAGGAGAGAATGAAGAGCAGTAGTAAGGGGAGGGGGCAAAATGAATCTCAGCTGAGCGCTTAGATCACCATATAGGGAGGGGTGCCTGGAGCAAGAATCATGGTTGATTCCTCCTCTCTCCCTAGCCCAGGAGCACTGAAACTTGCACACCTACTGCCAATTCCACCACACGTGAGAGAGTGTGTGTGTGTGTGTGTCAAACCTGGGATACTCTGCTTTTGTGTTCATGCCAAGCTGTGTCCAAAATCACTGCTAAGTCAGTCATCAGGCAAGACCCCTTGCACACACCCATTTTTAATTTCGAATTCCTTTCACTCTGTGCACACCACACTGAGACCTAAAAGGCAAAAATGTGACACGTCCCTGGTTTCAGCAACACTTCTCAAGACAGGAAGTACTCCAATAGCATATTAGGGTGACTCAGCTGCCATTTCCTTTCTGCTCATTCTTCAGAACATGATAGACATTTGAACATCAAACACTACCCCCCCCTTCACATGTCACATTGGTACACCACATCGGCCCATTCATGCTACACAAGCCAATAATTTCTGTTCCACATTTGTAAATTGGAAAATATTAAAGAAACCTACTTGAACTGATCAGTTTAGGTTTGTGTTCTTCACACTTGACCAGAAGATTCAACATCTCAAACTATTCCGTACATTTGTACAGTCTGAGCAAAGAAACTAGTCTTTCTTTAGATCACCCTGACTTATTGGAAGGTTTACACACTGCAGTACACATTTTCATTGTTTTTGTATATAGACCAAGACAGCATTCAACAAGTACTGTACGGAACCTTGCTGTACTTATCAGGTCAAAATTCTGAAATGACAAAGCACCATTCCGATCACAATTCCTGAGGCAAGCTTAAAAGTTAACTGGTTTTAAATCAAGGTAATTATTGGCAAGGAACAACTTACAGCTCATCGTAACGTATCCATGCACAATGGCCAAATGACCCCAATTGTAGCATCAAACTGTTATTAAATAATTCCATGACATTTCCCTTCATTTCTTTATCCTGGATTTCGTCCACATGTTGATCACAATGAAGAACTTCCTAATATCGTTCCTAAACTTGTCTTTTACTAGTTTGAACCTATGTTCTCTTTTCCTTTCAATTTAATTGATATAATGTTCTGGATTTTCCTTTTTCACATAAATTATCTTGTGTACCCTCGAAGATCATTTCTCAAGCCCCATCAAGAATGAAGTCCAAGTTTCTCCTTTCTTTCCTCAAATCACACTAATACTTTACTGCTTTTTTATAAACAAGATGGAGGGAGGGAAAAAATTAAGGAGGTAGACAAAAAGAGAGGAGAGAGAAAAGGAGGAATTCAATTCTGCTCCACATTTGTGGACGGAATTTAAAACTGACAAAAGCACACCAACTAAAGCTGCTTTAACAAAATTCAGCATGAAAAAGTCATCAGCTACAGAAGTTAGCTAAATTGTGGAAGAGCTTGCAATCAACCAAGAAAATGGAAGAAATAAATTTGCCATGCATGGAGCAAAAACATTAAAAATCAAGTAACCAATGGCAATGTGCACCTTTAGGTAAATCTGAAAATAAACAAGTCTATGATTAGTTTAGATTTCATTAGTTGCATCAAATCTGGGCAGCTTTGTGTCTTAATCTACAGTATAAACTATTTCACTACAAGGTAGTCCTACCAATATCAATTTTGTCTTAGTCACCTGTGTGACTTACAAACAATCAAAATTTCCACACTTCGCCCTTCTTTAAGAATAAGCATGGTAAATTTGTTAATTTCATGGCTGAATTTTAAATGAAGCCGTGGGGAGGAATCTAACCAACGATTAACTTATTTGATCTCAATGTGGAGGTGAATTTTCATGTGATTGGAAGATTTGGGATGTATCACCTCAAAAACAGATGCTAACAGTTGGTGTAATATCTGGGTGATGCATATGACCAGTCCAAGCTTGGAGGGCCTGTTCCTGCACTGTATTGTTCCTTGTTCCCTTATGTTTTGCGGCACATCTTTCCTTTTCCCACATACTGGAAGTTCATAAGACAAAGATGTGCTTTACACAATAATAAAAGCAAAATACTGCAGGTGCTGGAGATCTGAAATAAAAGCAAAGTGCAAACAGTTCTGGCAGTACCGTTAGAGAGAAATTCAGTTAATGTTTCAAGTCCGACATGATGACAAGAGTCAAATTAGACTTGAAACATTCTCTCTCCACAGATGCTGCCAGGCCTGCTGAGTTTTTCCAGCACTGTTTTTATTTGTGTTCTTTGCATATTATTTTGCTTAGCATGGTTTAATTCAGTATACAATATTACAGGGGGGGCTAAACCTTGCACCATGTCAGTTCCTAAGCTGTTTGCTTTATTTGCTTCCCCAAAATTGAAATCAATAACTCATGTTACCTTGGCTTGGTTGCAGCATTATATCTCTGCTTCAAAAGGGTGTGGATTTAATCTGAAGGACTTGAGCATGTGTGCTAAACTGCCAATCAGTGCAGTATTAAAGAGGTGCTGCTTGTCAGAGGTACGAGCCTTTGGATGAAATGTTGAACTGAAGCCCCATGTACTGGCTCCAGTGCTTCAGGTGGGTCCTACGGACTTAATGCTAATGCTTGAAAAACAGGACATTGGACAGGTATCCCAGTTCACACTGCTTGCTCAACCATAACACATTAATTGGCCATTTGTTTCATTTCAGCTGGTTGGTTCTCGCTTTGCACAACTTACTGCATCAGTTGCCTACATAGACAAACTCTGCACTTCACAGTGATTCATTGTAATGGAAGCACTGAGAAATTTCCGAGAAACATAATGTGCTGAATAACCATTAAAACTTGAGTTTACTCATCAGTGTAAAAAACCTTTTTACAGACCCTCATTAAAAAAATTACTGTTTTCCCCAGCTAATTTAGTGAACAGCAGCCAGCAATAAAGTTATTTTCCCTCTTCGAATCAGGCAAACATTTATTCAAAATGAAGATTACTTAAATAAGGCAACACATTTTGAGCATTCAATCGTTACATCTTGGGATTCCCAAGCAACTTTCTTCTGATCAATGTGTGTCAAATTGTGAGCAACCCTCACTACTTCTGGGTATTTGATTATGAAGTCAAATAAACTGGGAAGGTGCAACAGCTCCCTGTGCTCTCAAGCTGTGCAGTAGTAGGACCACTCCAAACAGCCTAGGTATTTCTGGGCATTTCAGAGGTGGGTGGAAAATGTGGGTTGGCACATCAGGTGAGGACAAGATTAGGCTCACCTGTAAAACCCCATGCTGACACTCATGTACCAGCTTACACACGAAGAATGTGCAACAACTTAAAAGGCAGCATATTGAAATGTACTGGTGTTCCAAAGCAATGCACCAGAGTGGCAATAGCATGGGAATGTCATTCAGCCCATCCCAGCCGACTTGCTACTTTGCAAACTAGCAAATCTCACTTCCATCAGAATTTGTTGCCCTGTCCATATATATCTCAAAGACGATATTTCAAGTACCTGCATTGTTTTTGCATCTATAGGTGACGTGAGGCGCTGCATTCCAAATTTCCACAGCTTACTACATTAAGAAATTTCTCCAGCATTCACTTTCCATTCTAATTTTATAACATCCCCCTTACTATTAATACCTCAATTAGATCATTCCTTAATCTGCACCTTCAGGGAATACAACCCAATTTTACCCCTTTTCTTACCATAACGACCCCTCTTTCCTTATTATCCTGGTGATTTGTGGATTTGATGAATGGTCATGCATCAAAATCTCTTCATGGCAAGATCTTAATCTTGCTGTGCAATTAAGAGAAGACATAAAGAGGTCACATACTTCTCAAAAGAGGAAGAGAAAGAGGCACAAGACACCTGAAGTACAAAATTGGCAGAGACTTGCAATTTGCTGGACTATCCCCCAGAGAAGGATGCAGTGATGAAAGAGTGAAAATGTCTTATTACATCAATAGGCACCTCTGACTTAAAAACTAGCAGCAAACTTGTAGTCAGTACTTAGTTAACTCATCTAAGCAGAACAGAAGCTGGATATAATTGGTTGGATTGGAGAGGGAAAAAGAAACAAGGTTGCTTCTCCTAATGCCGATCTGGTAATCCCTACACATTATCAAGGGAGAACTCAAATCAGGATCATCATACGGGGCACATTCCCTATGGTTGAACTACAACCTGACAACACATCATCAAGGCTTAAATTAAATGGCTACTTTGATCAGGTATTGGAAAGCAATCAATGCCAAAGAAGCTGCACCACAACATAGGGATACAGTAGCATAGAAATCAAGAAACCACAACATTCAGGCAAGACGGGGAGAAAATGAGCAAGATGGAGCCTAGCAGTACCATTTGGTCATATAAAAACATGCCTTGTATGTTTTTCCTTGCCAAGCCCTGAAGCAAACAGTGAATGTAAAGGTATAATGAGCTTAAAATACTTACTATTTCTAATCAACACAATAAATATGCAACTCTAAAATATACATAAATACGAACATGTCACAAAATACATTTCTCCCCTCCCAAAAAAACACTTGTAGCAAACACAATGTATTCCACAACTGGGCTGACAAAGGGAGAGCAGTAAATCTTCCAGCAGATCACATGATATTTAATAATTCTCTTAATTAATGAGGAAGAAAGCAGATTTGAAATTTTTGCAGTTTGTTCTGACATTTATCAGTAATACCCACAGACATAAACCTAAATGTTTTATAAAATACAGCATGAAGTGGGACATTTTAATATCAAAGGAGATGTAACTAGGATGCATGACAATCCCTTTAGTCTCACAGCAAATATTCCTCCTACCAACCAATCACGCAGTGACATTTGTAGTAGCAATGGAGACGATATCAGACTAGGCCGCTTACAAAGAAACACAGTTCAGTTACCTCCCACCTTTCTAGTGTTACCCTTTTCAGTTCCTTTATGAAAGGCCTTTTTCACAGAATGTGTTAGTTCTGATAACCAGATCAGAAATGGCTAATACAGGGACTTGGTGCAGGACAATATGAATAACAAGAATGCCTACAAAGCAGTACAGTCTCTCTCATGTATTTACAAGTAGAATAGATGACATTTGCAAGAGAAGCAGAAAAGTACCTTCAGTTCCGCTCAAAGTCCTTCATCATAGCTGGAACATGACAGGGAGGAAAAGCATAGAGGCAACCAGCTAAGCATCTCAAGACTGTTTTTGAGCATGTCCCAGCAATCAATTATAAAACTCAGAAATAGGCAGCCTGCCTACTGTTTGATAAAGTGGCTATCATGTGCAATTTAACTCAATCTGGGCAGATTAGGGTTTCTGTTCAGGCACAATTTGGACAGATTTAGATGGACAGATTTAGGTGCCTAAGCCTTCTAATCTCACAAAAACAGCAAAATTGGCTTGGATTTGCAGATTGTGATTTGTTTTGAGTTGAAGCAAACCCACATCCATTTACGTTACAGAATGTGTGCCAGCTTTCTTGCTGTAGAAGTGTCACTGTTTGCTCATTAGTTAACAAAACTTATGCTGAGTTTAGAAATACAGACCACCCAGAAATGCAACCCTTTTGAAAAGCTGTAATTTTAATCAATCACTTCAACGAATTCATAATTTAGGAGTAGACCATTTGATCCCTCTAGCTTGCTTCGTTATTCAATAAGATCTTGGCTGACCAGGTTGCGGTCTAAACTCCACTTTCCGGTCAGCCCCCATAACTCTCGACGCCCTTGTCCAAAAATCTAACTCTGCCTTGAATAATCTCAATTACCCAGCCTCCACTGATTTCTTTAGGAGAGAATTCCATAGACTGACAAAACAAGTTCCTCAAGATACCAGCTATAATTTTAATTTCTGACCCAGCTGACTATGTGGCAACATAAATATTCAAAATGACTCACAACAATTGTTAAAGTTGTCAACAGTAGAATTGCACATTCTGATGCTATTGCTTCTTTGCAAAAGAAAAGGCTAAGGATTTTTTCCTTTGCTGCAGCTACATCTTTTCTCCTGGCCCTTCCTCCTTTTTGTGCAAGTGCATTCGCTGCATATTCATGATCTTTCTGTTGCTTTCCTTCCTGCTTACCCCCATACTCCTCCCAGTACCGCGTTCACTCCTCCCTCCTGCCAAAAGGAACCGAGCAACTCAGCAGTCGCACCTTATATCGCGCGGCAGGAGAGCAAAGCAACTTCAGCTACAAAGACAAAGGCAGCACAGAAAAGGACAAGTCAATACTTGCATGGGGCAACTAAAATCTGAAAAGCTAATAAATCTAAAATGCAAGGGCGGGCAAGATGAGGAGAAGGAGAAACAAGAGGGAAGAAAGAGGAAACAATCGCTAGTAATTAGGCAGGAAGCTGCTAACTTCAAATGCCAGATCAAAATCTAGTCATTGCTGCTGGAAGTCTAGCCATAGTTGGCAGTGGTATGTTCAGAAGAGCCATAATTTTGTTTGTGCCCATTTCTCAAAACAACACAATCAGAACTGCACATAATCCACGTGCCAGATCAATAATATGAGACATACACACTTGCAGCATATCCTCCAAAATCAACATGAAGTCTCACGGCACCAGGTCAAACATGGGCAAGGAAACTCCACGTGATGGGAAGGAACAGCTGAAGGCACTAGATACTGCAAAGGCTATGGGCCCTGACAATACTCTCAGAACTGAAGACTTGTGCTCCAGAACTTGCCGCACCCCTAGCCAAGTGGTTCCAGTACAGCAATGTGGAAAATTGTCCAGGTATGCCCTGTACACAAAAAGAACAAACCTAACCGGGCCGATCACCATCCTCAGTATACTCGCAATCATCAGTAAAGTGATGGAAGGGGTCATCAACAGTGCTATCAAGCAGCACTTACTCATCAATAACCTGCTCACTGACTCTCAGTTTGGGTTCCGCCAGAATCACTCAGCTCCTGGCATTATAAACTTGGTTCAAACACGGATAAAAGAGCTGAATGCCAGAGGTGAGGTGACTGCCCTTGACATAAGGCAGCATTTGATAGTATTGGGCACCAAGGAGCCCGAGCAAAACTGGAGTCACTGGTAATCAGGGGAAATCCCTCCACTGGTTGGAGTCATTGGGGGCAGCACAGTCACAGTGGTTAGCACAGCTGTCTCATAGCACCAGAGACCTGGGTTAGATTCTGATCTCGGGTGACTGCGGAGTTTGCACTTTCTTCCAGTGTCTGCGTGGGTTTCCTCTGGGTGCTCCGATTTCTTCCCACAGTGAAACGGTGTGCATGTTCGGTGGATTAGCCGTGCTAAATTGGCCCTAGGTGGGGTTATGGGAATGGGGCGGGGATTTGGGCCTAGTTGGGTGCGCTGAGGGTCGGTGCAGACTTGTTGGGCCAAATGGCCGCCTTCTGCAGTGTAGGGATTCTATTATACCTGGCACAAAGGAAGATGGTTGTGGTGGTTGGATATTAAACATCACGTCACTGTAGGAGTTCCTTAGGATTGCGTCCTGGGCCCAACCATCTTCAGCTACTTCATCAATGACCTTCATTCCATCATAAGGTTAGATGTGGGGATGTTCACTGATGATTGCACAATGTTCAGCACCATTCACGACTCCTCAGGTACTGAAGCAGTCCACGTGCAAATACAGCAAGACATGGACAATATCCAGGCTTGGGCTGACAAATGGCAGGTGACATTCGCACCACACAAGGACCATCCCCAACAAGAGAGGATCTAACCAACGCCCCTCGACATTCATTACCAGTGCTGAATTCCCCACTATCAACATCCTGGGAATTACCATTAATCAGAAATTGAACTGGACTAGCCATACAAGTACTGCAGCTGCATGAGCAGATCAGAGGTTAGGAATCCTGCAGACAGTAATTCGCCTCCTGACTCCCCAAACAAAGCCTGTCCACCATCTATAAGGCACGTCAGGAGTGTGATGGAATACTCTCCACTTGCTTGGGTGAGTGCAGCTCCAACAACATTGAAGAAGCTCAACATCATCCATAGAATCTCTACAGTGCAGGAGGCAGCCATTCTGCCCATCGGGTCTGCACCGACCCTCCGAAAGAGCACTCCACCTCGGCTCACTCCCTTACCCTATCCCCGCGCATTGATCATGGCCAATCTATGTAATCCGCACATCTTTGGAGTGTGGGAGGAAACCCTCACAGACATGGGGAGAACATGCAAACTCCACATAGACAATCACCCAAGGCCAGAATTGAACCCGTGTCCCTGGTGCTGTGAGGCAGCAGTGTGAACTATCCAGGACAAAGCAGCCCATTTGATTGGTACCCCTTCCACAAACATTCAATTCCTCCACCACCAATGAACAGTGGCAGCAGTGTGTAGTATCTGTAAGATGCATTGCAGGAACTCACCAAGGCTCCTTAAGCAGCATCTTCCACACCCACCACTGCTACCATCTAGAAGGACCAGGGCAGCAGATGCATGGGAACACTATCACTTGGAGGTTCCCCTCCAAATCACTCAGCATCCCGACTTGGAAATATATCGCCATTCTTTCATTGTCACTGGGTCAAAGTCCTGGAACTCCCTCCCTAACAGCACTTTAGGTGTACCTATACCCAAGGGACTGCAGCAGTTCAAGGCAGCAGCTCAACACCACCCTCTCAAGGGCAACTTGGGATGGGAAAGAAATGCTGGACTGGCCAGCAACGCCCACATCTTGCAAATGAATAAAAACATGCAAAATGCAACGGTAACAATGCTAGTCATAAAATACCCACCATACGCAATTTCTTAACATAAATCTATTACACAAAACCCACATGACTAGAATTTCATGAGTATTTCAGGTAAAGCCAGAGGGGTATGGCCATTCCACACAGATCAATATTTTGCCCCTCAGAGATGCTCTCGACAGAACACATCCCCCCTCCAATTCTACCTAGGTCTCTCCATCAGAATTTGGGTCTGCCATCCTGAAAAAGATATGCAACAGCTCGATTCCAAGCTTAGGATGGATTGCAGTTTTAACTGTTCTTTTTACCTTTCCTCCTTCCTTTTCAGAGTTAGATTTTCAATGGGTACAGATTAAGGAATGACTATTCCGCCAATCTGCCTTGCAAGGACCTGATGGTACTTGTAATGTCCCACTGTCCTGATAAGGTTTCTTACAGGTCTTGGTTTGCAACTTTTTATGCATACAGAATCAAACCTCATGCTGTCCTCACAGGTGTTCCAATATATCATTCCTTAGAGTGACAATTCATGCTATTTGTACCTTGATGGCCTATTTTGCTCATTAATAAAACAGAGCTTAACGGTGATA
Source organism: Scyliorhinus torazame (assembly GCF_047496885.1). Taxonomy (NCBI): domain Eukaryota; kingdom Metazoa; phylum Chordata; class Chondrichthyes; order Carcharhiniformes; family Scyliorhinidae; genus Scyliorhinus; species Scyliorhinus torazame. The sequence goes on from NC_092738.1 coordinate 27,789,742, forward strand.
ATAAGGAATACATTCATACAGTCTTGAAAATCCCACGACTCACTTCTGACATGAAAAATGCCCAATGCATATTCAAACGGCAAGAACAAATGTCCATGTGGATATATATAAGCAAAAGGAATGAAAGACCCCAAACCTCCCAATGGGCAGAACGGTTCAATGGGAAGGTGGTGACTTCAATGTAACAAGGCTGCTCCACATTTTCTGATAATTTTCGGTACAAAGCTGGTGCACTAGTGCAAAAAAATAACAGCAAGCAGTAAAACATCCAGCACCAGGGCTCCATTCAATCCAGCTGTTCTCTGCTCCCTTCCTCCCGTTAGAGGGTCTGTCAAGATCCCAAAGTCAGAACAGCAGCAGCGCAGGCATTGACAAAAAAAAAAAAAAGACCCCTTTGAGAGCAGATCAGAGAGACCTTATTGAAGAATAAAGGGATTAAGGGTTATGGTGTTCGGGCCGGAAAGTGGAGCTGAGTCCACAAAAGATCAGCCATGATCTCATTGAATGGTGGAGCAGGCTCGAGGGGCCAGATGGCCTACTCCTGCTCCTAGTTCTTATGTTCTTATGTTCTTGAGGCTTTGGCGACCAATTGTAGGAACACTTACTGGCAACCTGGCTGAGATGAGTTAACTCAGTAGGGGCTGTGACCTGAATACAGAATCCCCAGTTAGATCAGTTCTCAGAGAAGTTGTAATAATTATTGGCAGTTGGAATATATTACTCATCATCTAATCTTCTAATAGTTTGGATTACGGCAATGTGGCAAACCTGCCAGAAGAATAGCTAGCACAGCCAAGACACAAAAGAGCATTTCCATACAAGGAGCAGAAATGAAGTGCAATATGTGGAGATGGAACGGCAGCACAAACGGGTATCCAAGACTCAAAAACGAAGAATTCTCAATTATTTCCTAAATCTGAGTTTACTTCACCAGATTGACCATTATCATTCCATTAACAGGAGCTGTGAAATGTAACGTTTTACAGACACGCTATCCAAAGTCTGTCCATCTGGAAACTGGACATTTTCCTCTGGGGAGATCTGGCACTGCTCCTGAAATAGAGTAAGCACTGGAATGAAGAGGCCATTCTCAGGCAGATCTCAGAGGATGGAATCAGTGAGAGTTGTACATACACAGGACCTCAAGAGCTTCAGTTGGTAAAGGCAATCAATAAATAAGCCAAATTTTAATTCCTGGTTGATGCTAAATCAGCTATCTCAGAAGGCATTGCTACAGAAATGATAATAATTTGGCCCTCAGAACCCCTGACTTTAGAACATAAATTCAGTCAAAGTGCTCTCTCCTCGTATCTGTGTCCTGGTATAGATACATTTGCATTTCCAGGGAGACTTTTTTTGAGGGATGAATTAAATGCTTCTGTGAGGGGAAGCAAAGCAAAGAGCCAGCGCTAATACTCTGCGCAAAACAAACATAATTGTAAGTCCTTTCCTTTCATATCAAAGTCTGTTCAATGAACTACCTGACAGTGCATCAGCATTTTACTCCAAACCTGAGGATTAGACTATCATGACTGGGTTTCAAGTGATTAGAATGATGTCGACATCCTTTTAATGTTTAACAATAACTTCCGTGTAAACAACATGATGGGAGGGAGAAATTGATCATACAAGCTGCCTGTTTCCCATCAGTGGATAATCCAAAATCCGGGAAAATCCAAACTCTGGCAGGGTCTTGGTCCCAAGGGTGCTGAATATTGGACATTGGACCTGTCCAGTTGTAGCCTGGAGTCAGGCAGCATCTCACCCCATCAGCTTTCTAAACTGCTTGAACAAAACTGAGCACGTGACCCGTTTCATGCCAAACCATGTTCATAGCATTTAAAAATACATCCTTCTCCTTGTCCAAGTTTAGGTTAGTCAAAAGATAGCTGGGAAAGATGGTTGAGAAGAGTGTCAAATATGCCTCTCAGATGCATCTTTGATTATTATACACAACAATTTCTGGATTTTGTTACCAAGAGGTTTAGTGCTTCCGATAAGACATCAGTTAAACCTCCCTTAGTGCAAGACTGGGAAAATACTGTACCGTATGTGCAGTGTTCAGATTCAAGTTAATTAGGTCAACTTCTCCCTAAAACAATAGAGATGTACAGTACATAGAGAGGCCATTTGGCTCAGTATGGTTATGTTGGTTTTCCACTAGCGTAATTAAAGCATAATCCCACTTCTTTATTCTCCCTCCATGGCGCTAGACTTCAAACATTTATCCAATTTTCCCCTAAAGGACACAATGGTTTTACTACAGCCATTCACCATGACAATGCATTTCGTGCTTCAGCAATCCTCTTAACAAGAGATTTCTCCAAACTGCTTTCTTCTCTTCATAACTATTTTAAATTGCTGACCCGCTATCACTAGCTCACTAACCACTAAGGAGAAAGCCCTTTCCCGTTCACCATCATCATTTTAAAAATCTCTGGTAAGAGCACACTTAGCTCTGATCCAGAGGAAATGCTTCCAGTATGTCACAGTTGTCCTCACATTTTGGGAGATCTTTACACTGAAGAAAGAGGTGCAGTTATAACAATAAATGGTGACCACACAATAAGGTGAAAAAGAACCTATGGTTGCAGATCAGGTCCCAGATGTCACAAAAACTCCTGCAATTTTTATTTCCCATACAACTCAATTTCCCCATTATTAATGATTTAATGCATTATTTTAGTTGTCAAACATTGAGTTTCAATCGCTAAGCATTTAATTTCTATCTTCCCATACTTCTTAAATCAGATAAATTTAGTATAGTTTGATAGTCTAACTGTGCCATTTAAAGCACGTTAATCGAAGTGGAAGTGTGAAAATAAATCAAGTATTGAAATATTTCAGACTTGCTTTATCTCCCACCTCCTATAATTCCAGAAAGATGTCTTAGGGCTAACAATCTCGAAACTCCCAAAGCACAGGTGAGACGAGATGAAAATTCACATGGCATTTGGGCTGCCTTGCTGGTTAGGTTCCGGAATGTACTATACGGTCCTAGCTTGTTATTATACAAAAGATTCACCAGCTAGCGGTGAAACGGGAGTAACTTTTGACACTTTTTACAATGGTGCTTATTTCGTACAGATCACTGAAGGCCAGCTCCCACTGGCCAGCTTGAAACAGTTTGGTTGCCAAATTAGGCTCTCTTCATCCTATCTACATGGATCGACAATTTTACTACCACAGCAGAAGCAGATTTAGCACTGTTAAGGTCAGGAAGCCAGCACACAGATACACTCCGGTTTGACCTTAACTCAATAAGAACAGTGTGCAAAAGGTCCACGGTGAAATTCAGAAGGGTATGGGTGCAGAGGTTCAACACTCAACACAGAACTGGAGAAATTAGAAAATAATGCCCATGAAAATAAAGTAGAATAAATCATAATACATGAAAAAACAAGCATTAAATATGCTTATCGTCCCATTATTCAGGTGCAGAATAATTCTGTACCTTCACGGGCAGCTCAAGTGGGTAGCACTGTGGCCTCACAGCGCCAGGGTCCCAGGTTCGATTCCCTGCTGGGTCACTGTCTGTGCGGAGTCGGTACGTTCTCCCGTATCTGCGTGGGTTTCCTCCGGGTGTTCTGGTTTCCTCCCACAGTTCAAAGGCGTGCCGGTTAGGTGGATTGGCCATGATAAATTGCCCTTCGTGACCAAAAAGGTTAGGAGGGGGTTATTGGGTTACGGGGATAGGGTGGAAGTGAGGGCTTAAGTGGGTCGGTGCAGACTCGATGGGCTGAATGCACTGTATGTTCTATGTTCAGACCACCCAAGCACCATCTCGGAAACGTTAAACTAGTTTCTATGTTCTAAAATGCAGGCAAGGCAAACTTGCATGCTGAATTTCACAAGTCTTTGCATCATTGTGAACACAGGCAGACAAGTAAGTCAAATAATTCCAATTTATTCCTTTTCAAAAATTCAACTGCACAAATGGAGAAAGAGTGGCAATGGATTTACATGGCAGAAATTGCTGCATTTGCGTTGGAAATCTGAATAAAACTCACTGCAGACGGGGAGCTGGTTTTTAATGATGCAGGGATGTTTTGAAATTAAAAAAACAATGTTCCTGCAATACACTCAACTTCTCCAGCTAAGAAAGGGAACTGAAACTATGGAATCTCCTACAGATAGTAAACTGCCCCAAGGAGGTTTTGAAAATGTTAACTCTTTTTGCTTGTTTTACCTTCGATACTTTCTCTCCCTTTCAATCCAATCTTTCTTTACTCCCCGTAATTTTTCTTTCTGTATCTAACTTGACTCGAGTGTTCACCCCCCTATCTCCTTCTCCAACATTCCGGTTTCTTTCTCTTTCCTTAAATTTCATTGGCAGGAGACAGAGTCATTCAGCATAGTCCCAAGATCTCAAGATTCCAACCGAGCCAGTTATTGATTTGTATTTCGTGATTTGCAGTAAATACTTTGAGTTGAAGAGCGAGGAAAAGAATCCAACCCATGGGGCACACCACAAAACTCCAATCCAGTATATTCTGGCCCACCATGGATGCTTGTTAAAACATGGAAACAAAGCATATGCATTAAATCAGCAAGGACACAGTATTTATTAAATGCGGAGACTGAAAGGACAAGCATTGATATCACAATTTGGAGCTTCTGAGGACAATTGGCAGCCTAACCAAGAAGCATGGCCACCAAATGATCTGTCATCCCTCTCCAGTCTTTGCACCAATAAGGTGCGTCATTGGTCACAATCCCAACCGTTAACTAACAGAAAGCAGCTATCAGAAGGTCAAGCCACGACCATATTGAATGGTGGAGCAGGATTGAAGGGCCGAATAGTTTACTACTTCTATCTCTTAAAAGTATGAGGACCACCGGTATGAATATTAAATGACTCGCACAGTCTTTCTGCGCTAACCTTTCAGAAAGAAAACAATCAGGACAAGTTTTAATGTCTTTCTTCAGGGCGTTTCTACAAGTTTGCTGACGATACGACCATAGATCTCGAATAACAAGTCAGAATACAGGAGGGAGATAGAGAACCTAGTGGAGTGGTGCAGCGACAACAATCTCTCCCTCAATGCCAGCAAAACTAAAGAGCTGGTCATTGACTTCAGGAAGCAAAGTACTGTACACAGCCTTGTCAGCATCAACGGGGCCAAGGTGGACATGGTTTACAGCTTCAAATTCTGAGGAGTACATATCTCCAAAAATCTGTCCTGGTCCACCCACGTCGACGCTCCCACCAAAAAAGCACAACAGCGCCTATACTTCCTCAGCCAACTAAGGAAACTCGGCATGTCCACATTAACTCTTACCAACTTTTACAGGTGCACCATAGAAAGCATCCCATCTGCTGCATCACAGCCTGGTATGGCAACTGCTCGGCCCAAGACGGCAAGAAACTTCAGAGTCGTGAACACGCGCCAGTCCATCACACAAACCTGCCTCCCATCCACTGACTCAATCTACTGCTCCCGCTGCCTGGGAAAGCGGGCAGCATAATCAAAGACCCCTCCCATCCGGCTTAGTCACTCTTCCAACTTCCATCGGGCAGGAGATACAAAAGTCTGATAACACGCACTAACAGACACAAAAACAGCTTCTTCCCCGCTGTTACCAGACTCCTAAATGACCCTTTTATGAACTGACCTGATTAACACTACACCCCTGTATGCTTCATCCGATGCCGGTGTTATTTAGTTACATTGTGCACGTTATATTGCACTATATAAAAGCAAATTACTGCGGATGCTGGAATCTGAAACGAAAGAGAAAATGCTGGATTATCACAGCAGGTCTGACAGCACCTGGAGGGAAACATTAACTCTTTTCTCTCCCGACAGATGCTGCCAGACCTGCTGAGATTTTCCAGCATTTTCTCTTTCGTTGTGTTGCCCTGTTATGTGTTTTCTTTTCTTTTCAAGTACTTAATGATCTGTTGAGCTGCTTGCAGAAAAATACTTTTCACTGTACCTCGGTACACGTGACAATAAACAAATCCAAATTTAAACAAATCCTAATTACTCATCCAGTTAGAAAATGAGTACATGCTTGTGTTTACGCTCAAGTGCGCACGTGAGCGCGCATTAAATTATATTGTTCTTTATTTAATCTACAAAAACCTGTCTGGCTAATTCTTTACAATCTGAAAGTGCAAAAATTGGGTCTCCGACAAACTGACAAGGCACATCCTCTCTAAATGCACAAAAATGCACATACCTGGAGTGGGAGAACACGAGCTATTTCATCATGCCTCAACATGGTCGGAACACTCCCAGATAATGTCTCCACCCACAAATAAAATTTAAATTTAAAAAATGTAAACAAATAAATTGCATAAAAAACAATGTATTCCCAGAATTACAGATTTTGGTACAATTACTTAAATGCCAAGGATTGTATGAATGCAGAGATCCTACCCACTTGTTGGAATTCAACATTTAATTTATTTCAGTGTAAATTCCCTTAACATAGAACATAGAACACAGAAAATACAGCACAGAACAGGCCCTTCGGGCACGATGTTGTGCCGAACCTTTGTCCTAGATTAATCATAGATTATCATTGAATCTACAGTGCAGAAGGAGGCCATTCGGCCCCCCGAGTCTGCACCAGCTCTTGGAAAGAGCACCCTACCCAAACTCAACACTTAAAGATTTGCAAATTATATAGATTGGTTATCAAATCAATGCGGAAAATGTGTTCATGTTAGAAAAACTAAACGAGAACCCACTTCACTATTCATTTTCAATTCTGCCTTCCATTCAGATAATTGGTCTGAGTCAAACCAATGCACAACTGAAAAAAAAAGACATACCACTCAGAGAACGGCTGGGTGAAGAGTGTTGACTATTGGGTGTGCTCACAATGGGACCCACCATCGCCCCAGGGAACTCTTTGTCCATTGAAGAGTCACCGCTCCCTGCATGGAAAGAAAAATGATTTTTTTGTTGTTGAAAAAGTCTAATTTGTTGGAAACACATTCACCTTTTTGATTTTGGACTGTGGAAGAGACATTTTTAAAAAAACAAGGGTATAAATGACTGGTATTCCCACAGCAATACGCAACATAAATCAATATCACAAATTTTAAAAAACTTATCAAAAACTGTTCAAATCAAGTTCAGATCGTAAGGACTCAACAACATATACAGCGTGTCAAATTGTCACACAAAACACAATACAACTGAAAATGAAATGAAAATCGCTTATTGTCACAAGTAGGCTTCAAATGAAGTTACTGTGAAAAGCCCCTAGTCGCCACATTCCGGCGCCTGTTCGGGGAGGCTGTTATGGGAATTGAATCGTGCTGCTGGCCTGCCTTGGTCTGCTTTCAAAGCCAGCGATTTAGCCCTGTGCTAAACAACTGTAATACATTCTTAAAGTTAAACAGCAGTCCATTACATCCTTGCAAAAATCAGTTAATTCCAGATAATGGCTGATCCATTTCCCAAATACTTCTCAATCACTCTCATTTTAAATACCAGTGTAGAATGTCAGACGCGTGCTCAAGGCTCAGATACAGAATATTGATCAAGACTCGACGTAATTCAGGATCTTAATGCTCAGTTCACTTGATATATAGTAAATGCATTGGCTAATTCCACTGCAGCACATTTGGTGGCTAATCTTTAACTCATTATCAGCTGCTTGCAAAACGTTTTTCCTTTTATTTAGCATCCACCAATTTACTGGATGGAAGCACAAATCTTGCAAACCAATAATTCTGCTCAGTTCCACACAGAAATACTGATCATACACATAGTATCAATTAAACTTCGCCCAATGATTATTGCAATTTGATTGTACGTATTTGGCAATCAACTGCACGTGAACAATAGGAAAACAGTATTGGAACATGTTATGCTTTGGAAGCAAACTGGATGGCCTACTCCTGCTCCCAATTCATATGTTGGTATTACAGAATAGACAGGAAAGTAGAGTTGAAGCTACAATTGGATCTACCATGATCTTATCAGGCGCTGGAGCAGGCTTGAGGCCTACTCCTGCTCCTAGTTCATATGTGTGCATGTAACTTATTACTTGGGACCTTTAAATTTATGGGAGATAGGAAATGGTACGGATCATAAATTAGCTGCTTCTGCCACACACCTCAAAATCGCCACCACTTGCTGTCACTACAAAATCAACAGCTACAATGCAGCGGCCAAACTACACGCCACAAAATTATTTTCCTTTTCATTTAAAAAAATGACATGATGGTGCATACGTTTTATTTTAAACAGAAAGGCACAGTCCAAGCCATGGGGCAGCACGGTAGCACAATGATCAACACTGTTGCTTCACAGCTCCAGGGTCCCAGGTTTGATTCCCGTCTTGGGTGACTTTCTGCGTGGAGTTTGCACGTTCTCCCCGTGTCTGCGTGGGTTTCCTCCGGGTGCTCCGGTTTCCTTCCACAGTCCAAAGATGTGCAGGTTAGGTGGATTGGTCATGCTAAATTACCCTAATGTCCAAACAAAGGTTAGATGGGCTTGGGTGGGGTGCTCTTTCTGAGGGCCAGTGCAGACTCGATGAGCTGGATAGTCTCCTTCTGCATTGTAAATTCTATGATTTATTCTTAAAGGATAAGCTAAATAACCCGCCAGCTTCTGAAGGGAGGCAAGATCAGTTCACACAATCTAGGGACTTTTCACAGTAACTTCATTGCAGTATAAATGTAAGCCTACTTGTGACAATAAAGATTATTATTACTACAATCTGCCAAGTTTAGATAGTAACCACCACCTTCGTCTGAACCTCATTGCGCTTAACTGTAAATAGTCAGCTGAATGGAAAAAAAGTAACCAAACATCAACTGAATATTGAGAAGAAAGCTAGGGTTGTCACCTGGGGTCAAGAACATGATAAATACAGCAAATATTGTTCGAGAAAATGTCCTCCCTCCCAACTAGTTTGCTCGACCGACATCTATACAACAGCAACTTTCTGTTTGCACAACCGTAACCACAAATCACCTCCTGCTTCCGCCTCAATCAAATCCTGCAACAATTTCAAATTCAACACTTGCAAAAATCTAGTGCTTAAACAAAGCTTCCTTTAACAAGAGCTTGCATATTCATAAATTATCCAAATTTTGGTTAATTGGACATGCATTTAAATGATCAAAAATGCAAAATTTTGCTCGATTAGAATCTCAGTAAAAACTAGTTACTGAAATCCAACAATAGTTTCATTTCGCTGAGAAAATTTAACAAAATTCCGTTCTCAATTCCACAAAAAAAGTTCAAATTGAAAGAACAGAGAAAACAACCCCGAAAATGAGTGACATAATGCATTATTCCTTCTCAACCACTGTACATGTCTTTGACACAGTTGACCAAGCCATCATTCTCTAAAACCTTCTTTTCCAGTGTACAGTTCCATAGGAATGGATTTGCCTGGTCCAGTCGGAATTTTAACTATGGCACACTGTTCCTGATGGCAGAACAGGAAGTGGGTGCCACTCTTGCGTTTTGCTGGTTCCCGTGCAACTTTAATTAAAATTTTAAATACTGGCAGCGTGCATGGGAGACACGTGCAATCATCTGATAGCAGAAACGTTTCAGTGGTGTAACCCACCGCCAGCTGACAGTGGAGCTGGGAAAGACAGGCTGCAAAAGAGCCTGCTGGACAAACAGGGAAGGCTCTTCATCGTGGCTAGAACTTTCTTGCCCAACTCCAGCGTCATTAACATGTGGCTTTTAAAGGTGGCAGGGCTGTTTTTAAAATTTAAATTTCACTTGTAAATATTTCACATTGCATTGGTTTCGCTTTATTCATGTGCACATCATTGTTATTTGTTAAGAATGGCTTAGTCGGAGGCAGCACGGTGGCACAGTGGGTAGCACTGCTGCCTCACAGCGCTGAGGTCCCAGGTCCTGGCTCTGGATCACTGTCTGCGTGGAGTTTGCACATTCTCCCCGTGTTTCCGTGGGTTTCGCCCCCACAACCCAAAGATGCGCAGGGTAGGTGGATTGGCCACGCTAAATTGCCCCTTAATTGGACAAAAAAAATAAAAAGAATATTTCAATCAGCGAGCGAAATGCACTGGCACATCTGATGGTTGGCACAGATTGCTGGTTACAGGGGAGCTACGAATATTTCTTTATTGTGGAAGAAACAATTGTGTTTTTGCAGTCACCTTTATTGAATGATCGCATCAGTGTACAGTGTTGTAAGCGCCACTTTGTGGGACATGGTTGAATTTGTATGCTCAGCTGGCCCTCCCTTCTATGCATTGTAAAGGACAGTCTGAGATCACGCTCAGTGGGGCTAATTGAAATGTTGTATGTGAACTCAAAGCTCCGCCAGCCAGCACCGAGATGGATGCATTTGGCAGTACTGACACCTCCCTTTAGGTTGCTCATATTTATATTTTGACTGATTACTCTCCCCAGCCCCCAACCACAGCCAGGATGCCAGGCCCTTCCTTCTTCCGCTACTCTATGCACCTGGCTCCACCCCACAGCCTTCATCCACAACACCACTGATTCACCCTTGCCAGTCCTGAGCCTCTATGTAAGCTGCCCTTCTCCGGCTCCCCTCTCTGTGCTGCAAATTTCAACAGGGAAAACCACTGACATCTGACACAATAGCACAAAGTCGACTGGCGCACGCCACCTTTAAACAAATGTCAACCTGGTATCACAAGGTTCTTGCACGCCGCTGTCTTTATCTTAAAGGTAGAACATAATGGCATGGCATGTAAATATATTACAAGTGGGAACCCACCACATGGCAGCAAGGCCTGACGCACCACAAATCTCATCTCAATCTGCCATCGGGAAATTGGAATTTTGACTCCCGCCTAATTTAGTCACCCCTGCATTATCCACTCTTGCTGGCTCCATAAAATCGCTCCCTTAGTTTCCATTCATATATTTCTAGCATTGACCACCCTTCCCGCCCGACAGATTACATGAGAAAATATGAACTTATTCAATTTGGTAAAAGCAGCATATTATTTAAATAGAGAATGATTGCGAACTTGGTTGTATGGAGGGCTCCAAGTGTCCTGATAAATGAATCACCAAGTTAGCATGCAGGTACATCAAGTGATTAGGAAGGCACATGGAATGTTGTCGTTAATTCAAGGGGAATGGAATATAAAAGCAGAGATGTTTTGCTACAGCTGTACAGGGCTTTGGCGAGACCACATCTGGCGTAGTGTGTACAGTTTTAGTCTCCTTATTTGAAAAATATATCATTGTGTTAGCAGTTCAGAGAAGGTTCATTTGACTCATTTTTGGAATGAATCTTATAACAAAAGTTTATGACTATACCTATAGTGGTTTAGAAGAATAAGAGGAGATCTTATTGAAACATTCAAGATCCTGAGGGGACTGGACAGAGTGGATACCCGGAGGATGTTTCCAATTGTGGGGGAGACTAGAATCAGGTTAAGAATAAAGAGGTCTACAGTTTAAGGTCGCGACAATGAGAATTTTTTCTCTCAAAGGGCTATATATCGAATTCTCTTTCCCAGAAAGCAGTGGGGGTTGGGTCATTGACTTTTTTCAAAGCAATTAAGACAGACAGATTTTTGATAGACAAGTGGGTCAATGGTTAGGGGGGCAGAGGGCAGGCTCATGCAAACATATGAAAGGGTCAAAGGGCTGAATGGCTTACTCCTGCTCCCAAGTCCCATGTTCCGACAGAGTCACCACACTCCCTTCTATATTTACTTTTTATCCCATGCTGATATTATGCACAGATAATGGGTCATGTACTCTGCCAGCCATCCCGCACGTGCCCGCTCAGCAGTGCGCATGCCCAGGGTCCAGCGAGGCAGACTGGCTACTTCTGACATTAGTGCGCTGACCCGGGAGCAGATTCTTTAAAAAAAAAATTAACAGGTCTTCTCTCCAAAAGTGGCGGCGGAGAGGTCACGCAGTGTGATCCGAGATCACATGCTCTGGATGCGAGAAAGATTCCTCCAGTTTGTAGCTGTCAGCGGTGAGGTGTGAGCTCCAGGGCCTGTGGTGAACAACCCATGAGAAAAGAAGCTGAAAACAGGAACAAAGTAGTATAAAGATGATTTCTTGTGGTGTGGGTTTATTAATTGTCTCAATGCAAATCAGGATGCAAAGTTCATGTGTTATATGCAGGGAAGTACTGGCAAATGAAAGATTAAAACCCTCAAAACTTCAAAGGCATTTGAAGACTAAGCATGGTGAGTTTGAGGACAAACCTCTTGATTTTCTTTTCAACGATGCAGTGATATCTTAAATCACCAGCTGAAGTCCTCAGCAGAAATGTCACATTGAATAACAAAGCAAGTGAGATCATGAGGACCAAGCAGGCTCACCTGTCACATTAAAGGTAGGCAAAACTGGTGGGTCGTGACGTTCACGTGGCATAGGTAGTGAGGTTCGGGAGGTGTGGGTCGCAAAGGCCACCCGAAATATGGCCGGTTGGTAAAAATGGGTCCCGGACAAAAAACACTGCTTTAAAGAAGTACATTCAACAAACCAATACAATAACTGACTCTGTGTTTAACTTGAGTGAACAAAACTTGTATCACAAATCTAATGGTTTAAGATTAAACTTTCAATATTTCCCAGATTGAGGCCATGAAAGAATTCATAAATGATCAGGACCAAGTAAACTGACTATCCACCTTGTGAGTGGGGAAAGGAGAATGCATGGAATGGTTAGGTGGTGCAGGAGCACCCCCCTTTCTCTAGATATGTGAAGAGAAAAAGATTGGTGAAGATAAATGCAGGTCCCTTACAGTCAGAAACAGGGGAATTTATTTATTTATTTTAAAATTTAGAATACCCAATTCATTTTTTACAATTAAGGGGCAATTTAGCGTGGCCAATCCACCTACCTTGTATATTTTTGGGTTGTGGGGGCGAAACCCACGCAAGCACAGGGAGAATGTGCAAACCCCACATGGACAGTGACCCAGAGCCGGAATCGAACCTGGGAACTTGGTGCCGTGAGGCCAGTGCTAACCCACTGCGCCACCGTGCTGCCACTAAACAGGGGAATTTATAATGGGGAACAAAAAAATGGCTGACCAACTAAATACATACTTGGATTGGATCTTCACAAAGGAGGACACAAATAACATACCACAAATATTGGGGAACACGGGGTTTGGTGAGAGGGAGGAACTGATGGAAATTAGTATTAGTCGGGAAATGGTGTTGAGGAAATTGATGGGTTTGAAGGCCGATAAATCCCCAGGGCCTAATGATCTAAATCTCAGAGTAGTGGCCCTAGAAACAGTAGATGCATCGATAGGCATTAGGTTCAATAGGCTCTGGAACAAATTCACCTCTTCCTTCCTTCCAATCCATGTGGCTGAGCGATGGAGGAGGCAATTGCCTGGAGCTCTCAACAATTCTCTCCATGGCATCACTCAAATTGGATATTGAGCCAAGTGCAGAGCTGAATGTGCACCCTCCAAGCACCACCAGAGCTCCATTCAGGACTTTGTAAAATGGAGAGCATAATTCTGTACCAAGATAATGTACTAGTACATTTGTTAGGCTGACTCCACTCTCTCCCTTATTTGTAAATATGATCAGAACAGAAACAGCAGCCCAAGTGATTCCTGGGAAAGCCTCAGCAATGGAAGCAAGGCAGCTGCAAGGTGGCAGAAGCCAAGGATGGCAGATGCCACGTTTTAGCACCATCGTACATTTGGCAGTTGCAGCCTGCCAGCTTTTAGCTGCCACACTTGCAGCTCAACGTTAAGTAAAATCGGACTAATTAAATCTCAGGGGAAAAAAATTATTTTCATTCTGTGAAATTTGAGATTTACTTGCAACAAGAGCTGAATTGGTTGAATTTCCTTCTTTCCCTATTTAAAATCAGTTGATGATTATTCTAGATTTTTAAAAAACTTCCGTGTGCCCAACTGAGACTTAACTTCAACAGCAACTTGTATTAATATAGCACTTTTAGCATAATAAGTCGTCCCAAGCTGCTACACAAAAGTATAGGAAAACAATATATGACACAGCTAAACAGGACTTTGGGTCAGGTGATCATAATCTTGGTCAAAGTGATAGATTTTAAGCACCGTCTTAGAGGAGGAAAATGAGGTAGAGGAGTAGGCCTCAAGATGACATAGGCAGCAGAGTTTTGATGACCTGAAGTTCATGGAGGAGACCAGCCAGGAGTGAGAGTTGGGATAGTTTAGAATTCTGAACGAGGGTTTCAACAGCAGATGAACCAAGATAGGGGCAAAGTCCAGCAATGTTACAGAGGTGGAAATACGTGGCTTTGAGATGGCATTAATGAGGTAGGAAGCTCATCTCAGGGTCAAATGTGACACCAAGGTTGCAAAGTACTGGCATAATCTCAAGACTGTTGCCATGGAGAGGGAAGCAATCAGTAGCAAGGGAACGGAGTTTGAAGCAGGGGCCACATCTTCAGTATTCCCAACATTTCTGCTCATCCAGTACTAATTGCGGATAAGTGGTCTGATAATTTAGCAGCAATGGAACAGTCAAGATGTTGACCCTTGTGCCATCAGCGTACATATAAAAAACTAACTGTGCATTCAGAAGACGCTGCCCCAAGTAGATGAGAAATAGAAAGGAGAGATCTTTTTGGGGGGGAGGGGGGGTAGTGTGTGTGTGTGTGTGTGTGTGTGTGTGTGTGGGGAGAGGAGCACCAGAGGTAATGGTGCGGGAGCAGGAAGAGAAAGCATTGCAAGTGATTGTCTGATTAGCCAGATAAGAATGGAATCAGGTGAGTGCAGTCCCATCCAGCTGGAAAATAACAGAGTATCCTTGAAGGCGGATGGTATGGTCAACCGTGTCAAAGGCTGCAGATAGGTCGAGAAAGACGAGGTGAGGAAGTTTACCTTTATGCAAGTGGCAGAAGGCGTAGTGGGGACACAAGGAAGAATTCTTTTAAGCAGATGGTAGTGGGAATCTGGAATTCGCTGTCTGAGTTGGCGATGGAGGCAGAAACCCTAAACTCTGGATCTGCACCGTAAGTACTCCAAGTTACAGGGCTATGGACTGGGTGCAGGAAGATGGGGCAGCACGGTAGCACAAGTGGCTAGCACTGTGGCTTCACAGCACCAGGGTCCCAGGTTAGATTCCCCACTGGGTCACTGTCTGTGTGGACTCTGCACGTTCTCCCAATGTCTGTGTGGGTTTCCTCCGGGTGCTCCGGTTTCCTCCCACAGTCCAAAGACGTGCAGGTTAGGTGGATTGGCCATGCTAAATTGCCCTTAGTGACCAAAAAGGTTTGGAGGGGTTATTGGGTTACGGGGATAGGGTGGAAGTGAGGGCTTAAGTGGGTCGGTGCAGGCTCGATGGGCCGAATGGCTCCTTCTGCACTGTATGTTCTATGGGATTAGAAAAAGCACTTGGGTGCCCTCGGGCTGGCATGGACAAGATGGGCTGAATGGCCTCCTTCTGTGCTGTAATTTTTCTATGATTTTATGCCATTTATGACTGTGATGAGAGCTGTTCCAGTACTGTAACAGGGGTGGAAACCCAGTGAAGGATAGAAGCAGGATCACATACCTTACAGAGACACATCACAAACACACATCACCAAACCCAACTGCCATAGTTCGCTTGCTCCTCCATACAAGCGAATTGCCGCCACCTGAATTCAATTAAACTTCCAATTAATTTACCATTACCACGGATTATCTTAGCATACCAAACCCTATTGATCTCAGCCTTATTTGCTCCATATCCACAATGTCTATTTTTCTGTCAGTTTTATCAAAACTGTCAAAGGCAAGGTCACACTATCTGAATATACATTAATCCCAGGTACTAATGGTCGGGCGAGGTGGGTGAGTGTGGGTGGGGGGGGGGGGGGGGGGGGGGGGGGGGAGAGAGAATGGAAGGTTACACGGTAAATGTCAACCAACCTCTCGACAGAGTATTGGCTCAAACGAATTGCTGATTTCAGAAACTAAATAAAATAGGGACAGGAGAAGAAAGTTAAAATTAAAAGTTACAAATATTCAAAGATATTTCACTAAAAGCTATTTTTAAAAATTCATAGATCATAGAAAAGGGGAAAAGCAGCACTTATTTGAAGACAACAAATGTAAAAGAATCAGTAACGGTCTTAGATAATTCCTATGCTAGAAGTACTGGAGCACACAATAGCTGCTTCGTTTAATTTGGATTCTGGCAGGCATTCTGCATTTACAATGTGAAACTCTCACTGTATTTCTGTGGCAGGTCATACTAGCTGGGTCCACAAGATTGACAAAGAACTACAGAAGGCCATTTAATAGCACAAACATCAACTTTCCTCGATGCCAAGCTCCCAGAATTCAAAATAAAGAAGTAGCTTATAAACAAAGATAAAAACCACAATTTGAAGAACTCTCAGGCTGACTTGCAAAAGCATTCTACAGCATCATATTTTTTGTGTTACTTGTACACATTGCATTGCAGTAATTGGTAGGAATGCAAACACACAAGACTCCCTTTAAAAAGCCTTTTAAACTTCCCATTTGTCAGAACGCATTCCTCAAAGTCAAATTGTATTCGAAATATTAATTCTGTTTCCCTCTCCATAGATGCTCCAGGCCGGCTGAGATTTTTCAAAACTTTGTTTTTATTTCAGGTCTCCAGCATTTACATTTTTTTGCTTTCACCTCAGTTATCTTGTTGAGTGCATGCAAAAACATACAAGATTTTGAAGGGAAAAAAATATTTCATTTTGCAATGTAACTCGAGCCTTGACAGGAGCAAAATAAATCAGGCAACATTCCTGCCAGGTATATCATGCTGTTATCAATATATCTTCCTGGAAATAATTCTTCCAAGAAATGAAACTGAGCCAGCCTCCCCTCAGTCTGCAATTGGATAGATCAGGACAAAGTGACCCAGAGCATCAAACAGTGCCAACTGACCCACAGCTTCAAGGTGCATAACCACTCAATTTGAGGGGTAAATTCTGAATATAACATTATGTTTACTGAAACTCTCCTTCACACATTTTAAAATATATGTAAAGTCAGTTGCTGTTACTCATCAAGTTAGCAGGTGTACCAGCTTAGAAAAAAGTTATTTTTCATACATTTGGAATTCGGAAACCACTTCATAGTTAAGTAGCAGCTTAATTAAATGACACACAACTCCTTGCTTCTCCGGGAGGTGACTGCACAATGCGCTGAGATTCTGATAAAGTGTTCCAAGCTCGGCGAAAAATAAACAGTTTCACAACTCCCGTGCAATGCAGCAATCTTGTTTGAAGACAAGGAAGAGGCTGAAAAACCCCAGTTGAAGCAGCTTTTTGAAGATATTCAGAGTCCGAAAGGATTCCAACAGGCGGCAAATCTGTTGCATAAAGCAAGTATCACTCTATGCCCGTCTAATTTTAAGTTGGATTAAGAGCTGTATGTTTATTTTGTTCTTTAAAAAAAAAAAATTTAGAGTATCCAATTATTTTTTCCAATTAAGGGGCAATTTAACATGGCCTACCCTGCACATCTTTGTGTTGTGGGGGTGAGACCCACGCAGACATGGGGAGAATATACAAACTCCACACAGACAGTGACCCGGGGCGGAAATCAAACCCGGTCCTCAGCACCGTGAGGCAGCAGTGCTAACCACTGCGTCACCCCCATTTTCTTGCTGTTTAATGGGAAATTGTACAGTTGTGTTAAGGGGTAATTGTAAACTGTTCCCCTTGTCCCCATTGACATGGTGTCCATGCTGGCCGCACCGGGGGGGGGGGGGTTTAACCCGTGCCTGCCTTTCTGTTTTCAGGACCAACAATCCCATTATTCTTCCAAGACTTCTTGAATAAAATGTCATATCTCTTGCATCAGCAGTTACTCATGTTCTAAATTTCCCCTCCAGCAATTTGTATTTGCCCCTCAACTAATTGTACATAGTTTGTTCTTTATATGTCCTTCTATTGTCTTTTATATAAATGCTAGCAAGCAGTCTGAAGGTCATTCAACCTATTAACTACTACTCTGCAATTGGAATATCTGCTGTTTTGCCTCTCTTTACACCTCAATTTCACTAAAATGTTGACTTATATTAATTTTTCTGATGCCTGTATGCACCCAAAACATTAATTTGACTTTCTACACGTACTGACTGATTTTTTGTGCTTTTAATTCCGGTCTCCAATATTTTCGGTTTTCATTCCTTCCCTCCCCTTTCCTGTTGAAATCTTTGAAGACAGTTCTGCAGTGCAGAAAACGTAATATTGTTCAGTTTAAACAGAACTATTAACACAATAGCACCGAACGGTTCCAGCTTTTCCGATGTCTGCTTTATCAGCAACAATACTGATCATGGGGTTCATGTGTCATGCAATTTGTACCCTGCTAGCTAAAGCTTGCTGGCAAATTTCCTTTGACCAATGTACAATATTTAATATTTGTCGGTTTCGATTGGTCAGTTTAAAGGATGCAGGTTTATTTGCTGGGTGGTGCTTGACGCAGACAGAGCGATATGGGATTGTGGACAGGGCTGGAGTGCTTGATGCACATGTGGCTGCCAATGGCTGGAGGAGAGCAAAAACAGCAAAGGCAAGGGGAGCTCAACAAAAGAAAGTTGTCCTGGCTGGCAAAATGGTTTTCCTGTGAGCGGTGGGATAGTGTTGGCAAGAATGGGGCGGGGTTGGCATGAGAGGGAGGGTGAGATGATGGAATTGGTGAAGCATGGCAAAATATCAAGGACAATTATTTGATACAAATGATTCAAAAGCTATACTTTGTGCTAAGAACAAAGATTCACTGAAAAAGTTTTAGAAAGTCTGCCAAGTGAATTAAAAGCACACATCAGAGTTCACTATCGACAAAAATGATAACGGACTATACCCTTCAGAGTTTCTAAACAGTCTAATTCCAACAGGCATGCCAACATACACACTTGACACAAGGAAAACAGTTATAATGTTGCTATGAAACTTGAATCCTAAACAAGGACATCATGAAACAAGATTGGTAGTTAGGAAACAGTTTTCTTCGATAATAGATACTGAAATTAAAACAGGCAAATTTCAAGGAAATAAGAGTGTTTATTCTTCAAATAATATAGAGCCCATCAGATGTAAACCTCCATTTACAACTCAGGAGAAAACAGCTCCCAATTCGTCTATCATATTTCTGACTGTAAACAAGTCCAGATTCCAAAGAAAATCTGTATTTATATTCCTAGACTGGTCTTTACACATGGACAGCTATACGTCGCTTTTCTCAACAGTGAGAAGTTTTGATTCTGTTAAAGTATCTGATGAAATAACTAGAAATCCTGCAATTAGAGAAGTATTGCTGCAATAAAGACCCTAATTTGACTGCAAACCTCGTGGGTCTCTGATGGTCCAGAAATAAAATACAGCTTCAGCTAAAATATGCAAGAAGTTCAATGGGACTGCAAAAGAGCACTCAGCTTCACAGCAGCTGGCCAAACAGTGCCAGTGGCAAATATGGCGCAGACTCGATGGGACAAATAGATTCTCTATGCTGTGCATTGATTTAGTTTTGATTTTTTTGTCCAACCTCTTGCTTGGCGGGGCCACAATAAAATTTTGTTCCTCACAAGGGGCCAATGAACAAATTTCATAAAGATAACATTTGGCACAACAATAAACTGAATTTCAAAAAATAAAGTTGAGGTATTACAAAAATAAAAATGCTCAGCAACAGTAAAGCAATGTCACAGCATTAATTTGAGAAGTTGAAGGGCAGTGTGGTGGCGCAGTGGTTAGCACTGCTGCCTCATGGTGCCAAGATCCCAGGTTCGATCCCGGCTCTGGGTCACTGTCCGTGTGGAGTTTGCACATTCTCCCCGTGTTTGCGTGGATTTCGCCCCCAAAACCCAAAGTTGTGCAGGGTAGGTGGATTGGCCACGCGAAATTGCCCCTTAATTGGAAAAAATTTCATAAATTGGGTACTAAAAAAGAAATTTGAGAAGTTGAAAAGAGTAACTGATAAAAATGACCAGGTGAGAAGGTTCAGTGTGTGTGTGTTCGGCTCACTCACGTCTCAGGGTGTTCACCCACTCACCCACTGAGAATGGGTGCAGTGTGTATATGCTGGTTTGGGGTGGTGAGAATGCATGTGAATCCGGTGCCTGGGAGTTAGGCTGCCTCACAGTTAGTCACACACATCCACACCCCTCAGTGCCGTACTTGCCTGTTGCTCCTTGCTCCCCATGCTGAAACCGAAAATGAAACCTTACCGGGTAACGTGTTGCTCATCTAATCACAGGCTGGTTGGTCCCTGCATTGGCTGTTGATAGGCTAACCAGTGAGAAACCAACCTGCCATTGGATGAGGCGGCTTGCAGTACTTAAGGTCTGTCCATGAAGATTTCAACGGCAGAGTCGAAAGGCGTGGCGGCCGGATCCAGTCCACAGGCCAGAGGTTGGAGAAGCCTTTTTTAGTGGCTGTTCTTTAAACCCAGTCACAGTACATGAGTAATTTAAAAAACAGCCACAGTCAATATCCGTGTATCAAGCCAATCCTGATACAATGCTCAAACTTTACCAGTTAAAGACTGGAGAGAGAAATAATTCAGACTTGAATAATTTCACATAATTAAGTTTGTGTATGACAGCTTTTAAGAAAAATATCAGTTAGGTATTCAAAATCAAGCAAGTCCTCTAATGCTCCCAAAATTAGTCGAGAGTTGTCTAAAGTCTCTTTGAAATAAGTTAGTTTTAATCTCTTGAAAAGAGTAAAAATCTGTTTCAATTTCAAGAAGCAATTTAATTATCGGCTCCCACAATACGAAATTGGAAAAGAACGCTGTTGTGCAGTATTGTAAATGTTATTTGTAAAAAAAAAAAAGATAAACTGACGTCTTAAAGCATTTTACAGCTAATGAAGTGCTTTTGAAGCTTTTAAAAATTATTTCACAAGACGTAGGCAATTTGTATTGCCCAAATCATGTTTCTCTCGGGGAAGGTGGTGGTGAGCTGCCTTCTTTAACTGCTTTAGTCCATCTGGTGTCGGTACACCCACAGTGCTGTTAGGGAGGGAGTTGCAAGATTTTGACCCAGCGACAGTGAAGGAACGGCCGATACATTTCCAAGTCAGGATGGTTGAGTGACTTGGAGGGAAACTTGAAGCTGGTGGTGTTCATATGTATCTGCTGTCCTTGTCCTTATCGATGGTAGAGGTTTGGAAGGTGCTGTCGAAGGAGTCATCGGGAGTTGCTGCAGTGCATCTTGTAGATGTTGCACACAGTGGCGACTCTGCTTCGGTGGTGAAGGATGGGGTGCCAAAGATATGCAGGTAAGGTGGATTGACCATGCTAAAGGGCCCCTTAATTGGAAAAAAAATGTTAATTTTTTAAAAAAAAGGTTTACTCACGTATTGACTTTTTTTGTGGGCAGGTCTCTCCTCCCTTGGGTGAAGAAGGCGGGGTATTCGGTGTATGCGATTTCAGACCATGCCCCACATTTTGTGGATTTGATACTGGAGTCAGGTCCCTCTCAGCGCCCGTCATGGAGATTGGATACGGAGTCATTGGCGGATAAAAAATTTTGCAAACACATGTGGGGCACCCCTTAAAGTGGTCATCATAGGGGAGATAATTTACAAAGCATACATGGAAAGGACTGCGAGAGTGGAGGAGCAGAGGCTGGTGGACTCCACCCTGGAGGTGGACCATCAGAGCTCACTTGCCCCAACCCTGGAGCGGCTTGCAAGTAGGAAGCTGCAGACACAAATTGAACTGCTACCAACGTGTAAGGCTGCGGGCCAGCTGCAACACGCGAGGCGGGCTTTTATGAACTTGGGTAGAAGGCCAGTCGCCTTTCTGCTCATCAGTTGAGGCAGCAGGCTGCTTCCCAGGTGATTGTGCAGATAAGGGATTAGGGTGGCAGTTTGGTTTCTGCTCCAAGGTCAACGCGGCTATTGAAACATTCTATCGGGATCTATATAGGTTGGAGCACGCGGAGGACAGTTCGGCCACGGTGGAGTTTTTGGATGGGTTATCCTTACCAGTGGTGGAGGGGGAGGGCAGGAGGAGTTTGAATCCCCATTGTGCCCAGAGGAAATTATTGAATGTATTGGGTTAATGCGATGGGCAAAGCTCCCGGCCCTGATGGATTCCCTATAGAGTGTTTTTAAAACATAAATTTCGCATTCCCAATTCATTTTTTCCAATTAAGGGGCAATTTAGCGTGGCCAATCCACCTACTCTGCACATCTTTGGGTTTTGGGGGCAAAACCCACGCAAACACGGGGAGAATGTGCAAACTCCACACGGACAGTGACCCAGAGCCGGGATCGAACCTGGGACCTCTGAGCCGTGAGGCAGCAGTGCTAACCATTGCACCACCGTGCTGCTCTCCCCCCATAGAGTTTTATAAGAGGTTCGCAAAACAGTTCATCCCATTAATACATGTTCAATGACTCCTTGTCCCGGTGCTCGTTGCCCATTACACTTGCGCATGTCTCCATCTTCCTGATCCCGAAGGAGGACAAGGACCCGACGGAGTGTGGGTCGTTTGGACCAATCTCGCGTTTGAATGTAGATGCTAAATTACTCGCAAAGGTCCTGGCACAGCGGGTTGAGCCCTGCCCCCCAGAGGTGATCTCAGAAGACCAAACAGGCTTCGTCAAGGATCAGCAATTATCACCAGTGCACTTCGGCTGTTAAATATTGTCCTTTCCCTACTCAAATGCCCGAACCAGAGGCGATTGTTTCCATGGATGCGGAAAAAGCATTTGTTAGGGTGGAGTGGGTCTCTCTCTTGAGATTTGGTTTTTGGCGACGGTTCATATCCTGGATTTGTTTACTGTATAGGGCCCCCACTGCTCGTGTGTGCACTAATGCCTTGAGATCAGGTTATTTTCCATCGAGTAGGGGTACGAGTCAGGGATGTCCACCGTCTCCACTTCTATTTGCTTTAGCAATTGAACCTCTGGCCATAGTGTTAAAATCTTCCAGTAGTTCGAAGGGGATAAATCGGGGAGGGAGCATACGGTATCCTTGCACACAGATGATCTTCTTCTTTATATTACGGACCCAGTTTTTACTATGGGTGAGATAATGAAGGGGCTTTGGTCCTGAGCTGGGTAGAAGTTGAATTTAGACAAGAGCACTTTCCGGTTAACTCCTCCCGGGAGGGCAGCCGATCTGGGGATGTTGCCTTTTCACCTGGTCAGATCTAGCTTTCCTTATCTGGGTATCCGGGAAGCCATGATGGGGCCTCGTTTCATAAATTAATTTAAGCTAGTCTGGTGAATGGGGTCAAATCGGACTTGCAGAAGTGGGATAATCTCCTCCTGTCCTTAGCGGGCAGGGTCCAGACTATTTAAATGAATGTTCTCCCGAGATTTTAAATTTCTTTTTCAGTGTCTCTCCACTTTTCTCCCAATTTCTTCTTTATCAGAGTTAATACATTAGTGTACTCTTTTATCTGGGTGGGCAAGACCCCTCGGGCATTCCTCCAGAGATAGACAGTCAGGCAGTTTAGTTTTACCCAATTTGTTATTCTATTATTGGGCTGCCAATATTGAGAAGTGCTGGGATGGCTTAGTAACCAGAGTTCTGCATGGGGGCAAATGGAAGTGGAGTTCTTGTAGGGACTCTAGTTTGGGTGCTTTAGTGACCTTCTCCCTTCCCTGCTCTCCTGTGAGATTTTCTTTGAATCCAGTGATGGTGTCCATCCTGATAATTTGGAAGCAGTTCAGACAGCATTTTAAATTTAGCTCCAAGGATTAAATTTGGCCCCTATTTGTAGTAATCATCTCTTTGCACCAGCGGGCTTAAGACTCTATGCTCAGGTCATGGGAGGGGAAGGGTTTGGAAAGGGTTCGTGGAGAGAAGGTTTGCCAGATTTGAGGAGATGTCAGAAAAATTTCAACTCCCTTTGTTTCAATATTTCATGATTCATGATTTTTTGCAGAAGGATCCATCCACCCTGTTGGAGAGGGTTTTATCTTTGGCTGGGACTGTTAAGAGGGGGGAGGGGGGGGGGGGGGGTATTTACGGCTAGATTCTATCAGCGGAGTCGGCTGCGTTGAATGAGGTCAAGGTGAAATTATAGAATCCCAAATTGCAGGAGGCTGCCATTTGGCCCATCGAGTCTGCACTGACCCACTGAAAGAGCACCTTACCTCAATCCACCCCCCTCGCAGCACACTTAACTTTTGGAGACGAAAGGGCAATTTAGCCCGACCAATTCACCTAACCAGCACGTCGTTGGACTGTGGGAAGAAACCGGAGCACCCGGAGGAAACCGGAGAACAGGGAGAACATGCAAACTCCATATCGACAGTCAATCAAGGCTGGAAGCGAACCTGGGTCCCTGGTACTGTGAAGTAGCAGTGCTAACCATCGTGCCACATGCCGAAATGGGGGTGGGGGGACTGGATCCCATGTTGACGTGGTGTGGAACAAGGAACGAGGTTCTTCGCAGGGTCAATTCCAAGTCCTCCTGTGCTCGGCTTCGCTTCATCCAGTTCAAGGTGATGCACAGGGCTCATCGGACTACGGTGAGGATGAGCAGGGTTTTTCAGGGGTGGATGACAGGTGTGAGCAGTGTTATTGGGGATGGTTAACGATAGACATTTGTTCTTGTTGTGTCCCAAATTATTAAGCTTTTGGGTCTACTTCTTCAACACCATGTCAGAGATACTTCATTTCAAACTGGAACCTTGTCCACTGGTGGCCATTATTGGGCTATCGGACTCACCAGTGCTGCAGACAGGGATGAAGGCGGATGTCCTCATATTTGCCTTGTTAATAGCCCAGAGACGGGTTCTGCTTGTGTGGATGTCTTTCTACTCTGCCCAGTGTCTCGGCCCGATTGGGTGACCTCATGGAATTCTTACATTTGGAGAAGGTTAAGTGCACCATGAGGGGGTCGGTAGGAGGGTTCTACGCAAGGTAGCAGCCAATCGTTTCCTTTTTGAAAGAAGTAGTCATCGCCAGTCGTAAGGGGGTTTTAGTTTAATATTGGGGGGGGGGGGGGTTATGGTTGGATGGGTTTTGATTATTGATTGTGCTCTTATTACAGTGTAGCTTGAAGCATGTTTTTATATTATATAATTGTTTTGTTAGAATGAAAACGTTTTCAATAAAAGTATTTTCAAAGATATATTCCTCCCCAAATCAACATCACCAAAAACATATTCTATGATCATTCATTAATTTGCTATTTGTAAAACTTTGCAAATTGGTCTACATAATAGTGTTTGCATGTCAAAAGTAAATTGATTGGGTGCAAAGTCTTTTGGGATGTCTTGATAATGTCTTACTGTGCTACATAAATATACCTTTTTTCCATTAAAAATACTATTAGATTAAACAGGGCTTGCTGACAATATCGAAAGTTATTCAGGTTGCTTAGCACTACTAACTAACACACCAATGCACAGTTCAAACTGTTGTTTGGGACCTCGGTACCAACTGTTTAACCAGCTCTCACTCTGATCTGTTATTGCTCGATACCAATTCTCTTTACAGTTTTTTCAGTCAGGTTTTCAGATGGCGATACTCAAGATTATTTTTTAAAACCATACAAAAGACGCAGTCTTCCATCACCTGTATTTTCTGTAAATGACATCACATTGAATCTTTCTACCTCGTCAGATCAAACTATAGATTTTAAAAGGTATAATTGTCACACAAAGTATTGACAGTAACAATTTTATTTTAAAAAAAGTTTATACCTACCTTCCCTATGTCAGGAATTGCCAAATATCAGTTTGCCAACATTGATACAATTGAGGAAAATTAATTCATGACCTGATCATGTACTGTCATACAATGACTATTTACTTTCTAATTTAAATTTCAGAAGAAATATGATTCTGCTGCTACAAACGAAAAGTACAAGGGTGAAGCAGAATCTGTTACTGTTTTTAACATGATACATTTCCCAAGAAAATCAATGAGAGATTATGGTGGGAAATGTCTGGTACTAAGTGCAAAGTATTCAGTTTGGAGTTGCTACAACAGAATCTGGAATGGTGTGTCTACATTCTTCAACAAGTTACAAAATCAAAGACATACAATGTTTGCAGCGACAGAAAATATAAAAACGGTCCCCTTTGATGCGCAAGAACAGGTTTGTGTGTTAATGTATGCAGCTTGCCAAACAAAAATATAATGGGGAAGTAGCAACAGAGTGCAGGCTGGTTTCCAGGAGTGTGAAGTAAGGGTATGCATCAATTCAAGGCTTCTTCAACTGAAACATTTGATGGAAATAGCAGGAGGTAGTCTCAACCTGGAAAAATGCTGAAATAGTACAGCTTGCCCATTCACTCGTCTCCGATAGTACAGGCAGCTGAGTGCCTGCCGTGCTCTTTCTCAAATCATCGTGCACACACAGAACAGTACAATCCCCATGTCAATATTGCAATCATGTATTGCATGTTAGTCATGTAGTCAATATCACAGCCTAATGATGCTCCATGGAGCACTTAGGCACAGGTTTGTTTCTCAAATTGCCAAGTGGCTTTGTTCACACAAGAGCCTCGACAGTGAGCGCCGCCATGCAAATTGAATAGTGAGCCGAGCAAGATGTCTCCACTAAGGATCAACATACGTACATGAAGTCAACACATGAAGCATTTTATCCAGTACAGTTTAGAATGTTTCTGCAAAGTTAAAAAGAAAACCAATTGGTCCAGATGACTGGAAGTTGAAGTCAAAACATGACAGGGAGAGAAAGGAGGGGTAGCATTACCAATGAAGGAGAACATTACAGTGCTACAGAGAGATGATGTCCAAGAGGGGCCACGTACAGAATCTATTTGGTTCGAGTAAAGGAACAATAGAGGCACCATTACACTACTGGGTGCATTCTGTAGTGGGAAAGAAACAAGTGTGCAAGGAAATTGCAAGAGGTGCAAGAATAATTTAATGAGAGGCTTTAATTGTCATAATATAGACTGTGATAGTGATAATGTAAAGGGCAGAAATGGAGATGAGTTTCTAGAGCAACGATTGGCACCCTAGGTAAGTGGGCTGCATGAGTAGCCATCCTTCATCTCAATGGGCCGTCCAGGCTGGTTGACTAACCATGATCTCATGAATAAGATTGAATATATTTAACACACATCGAATATTCCATAACGAGTTACAGAAAATTATTAATCATTCATTTAGAACCATCAACTTCAAATGATTAAAAATAAATATTTACACTGACGCAGAGGAAGCGCACTGCACACAACATTGATTGAGAGCCATCAGTCTGCACCTCACTTCACTTAAGTTTGCATCACTTCAGTCATGCTGGTGGGGAAAAAATTCCGCAAACGGAAATCAGTGGATGTGGCAACTCTGCACATGGTCTACAGCCAAAATGTCTCGTTGGGCGCACTCAGAACTCAGATGGGCCGTAGGTTTCCTACCACTGCTCTAGTGTATGTTCAGGAGAATCTTCTACACGTTTCCAGTCCAACAAGGAAGGAGGCATTGCTGCATCTGGTTCAGGGAATGAGGCAGGTCAAGTGGATCATATGTCAGGAGGGAAACATTTAGGGGGACAGTAAAAGACAAGAATCCAAAGCAAAAATAATGAATTGGGCAAGGGCCAACGTCAATGATTCAAGACTCAAGTCAAATGAATTCAAAGATTGGATGGCAAACTGGAAGGAACAATGGGCTGCCTTCAAAGAGGAGATAGTTTGGTTAGGGCAATCAAGGTACATTCCATCTGAGAGTACAAATCCAGAGCTCCCTGGATTACAAAAAAAAGATAGTGTAAGATGAAACAGAAAAGTGGTGCACATGACAGATTTTCTCAATCGTATTGTTCACCTGACAAGGTTGAATATAGAAGGTTCGGGGGGGGGAAATGAAAAAACAACTAGGAGCAGCAATGAGACAGTAGGAGATGGGTTTGGCAGCCAAGGGAATCCAGAAGTTTTTGACAGGCATATAAATAGTAAAAAGGTAGTAACAGGAGTGAGGCCAATTTAGGAACTAAAAGGGGAGGCATAGCTGTGGCATTAAATGGACTTCGCATTTGTCTTTACAGAAAGGGATGATACTGCCATGTCATAGTGCAAGAGGAAGTAGTTGAGACACAGCATGGGCTAAAATTAGAGAGGCTGGATGTATTTAACGTTGACAGGTCACCAGGACCGGATGAAATGCGTCCAAGGAAAGAGTGAAAACTGTGGAGATACTGGTCATAATCTTCCAGTCCTCCTTTTGGCGTGGTGCCAGAGAACTGGAATATTGCAAATCTTACACCCTTGCTCAAAAGAAAAGGGTGTTTGGGTAGGCCCAGCAGGTAGAGGCCAGTCAGTTTAACCTTGGTGGTAGAAAAGCTTTTACAAGCAATAATGTGGCTTATTTAAGGAAGCCTGTACAGATTTAACAGAAAAGTGTGAAGTTTAAAAAATATATTTTTTATCAATTATATAAAGAGAAAAACAGCACCAGGAAACATTCTTCACAAACCAGCCTCCAGACATTCAAGCACCTCCATCCCAGCACACTCACTCTGCCCACTTTTCTTTTTTGTTTAAATTTCCCTTTTCTTTTTTGGTTAAATTTGGAGTACCCAATTATTATTTTTTTCCAATTAACGGGCAATTTAACTTGGCCAATCCACCTACCCTGCACATCTTTGGGTTGTGGGGGCGAAACACATGCAGACACGGGGAGAATGTGCAAACTCCACACGGACAGTGACCCAGGGCCAGGATCGAACCCAGGTCCTCAGCGGCGTAGAGAGCAGTGCTACCCACTGTGCCACGTGCCGCCCTCCCTCAACTTTTTCTGGCCCTCTGCCCTCAACAACATTTCTGCTTCCAACAAGACCAAGCAATCCTCATGATCGGCCACCAATTCCTCCACCTTCTGGAGCAACGCAGTCTGCGTCTCCAGCCTCTGCTCCACTCGCTCTAGGGCAGCCCAGATCGGCTCGGTCACCCCAGCCAAGTCCCCCGAGGTCACCTTCCTCTGCTGCTGAAATTCAGCCGTCAAAAACTCCACTAGTTGCTCCGTTGACCGTGTGGGCAACGAAGCCACAGAGCTCTCTGCCATCCTTTTCACAGTCGCACCTCGCGAGTCCTCCTGGTCTGACTGTTGTCCTTTGTTTGTTGAAGTCCTTGTTTGGTAGTGCTTAGACATTCCCTACCGAAGGAGAATCACCAGCTCTCAGTGTTCCCATATTTTCCACCTGCGTAACACCCCCTCAAAATGTGCGAATCCCTACAGCGCAGGAGGGGGCCATTCAGCCCAATGACTCTCCACCAACGCTCCAAAAGAGCACTCGACCGAGGCCCACACCCCCGCTCTATCCCCTGAACCCCACGCATTGATCGTGACCAATCCACCTAACCTGGACTGTGGGAGGAAACCAGAGCACCCGGAGGAAACCCACGCAGACATGGGGAGAATGTTCAAACTCCACACAGTCACCCAATTCCGGGATCGAACCTGGGTCCTTGGCACTGAGAGGCAGCAGTGCTAATCACTGTACCACCATGCCTCCATAATATACACCATCTTGGTATATATTATTAATGACCTAAACTTGAGTGGACAGGGCACAATTCTGAAATTTGCAGGTAACACAAAGCTTGGAAGTATCGCAAGTAGGATAGTGAAAAACTTCGAAGACATAGACAGGGTGGTGGAATGAGTGGACAACTGGTCGACGAAATCTAACGCAGGAAAGAGTAAAGTGATCTAATTTGGTGGGAAGAACCAAGCTTCATTTGACTGCACCTTCCAAACCCTCGATCTCCATTACCTAAAAAGTCAAGGGCAGCAGATGCATGGGGACAACACTACGTGCAAATTGCTCTTCAATCCACACACCATCTTGACCTAGAACGACATTGTTGGTCCTTCACTGTCACGGAGTCAAAATCCTGGAACTCCCTCCCCACCAGCACTGTGGGTGTACATATACCACGTTGACTGCAGCAGGTCAGAAAAGATGGCTCACTACCAACACCTCCCCCAAGGCAATTAGGGAGGGCCATAAACGCTGGTACCTAAAGATAGATATATACGAATCCAAGTCATTTATATAAAAATTGTAAAATATTGAGGCCCCAGCACCGATTACCTGTGGCACATCATTCATCACACATTGCCACCAGAAAATGACCCACTTATGCCTACTGTTTCCCATTAGCTAGCCAATCTTCTATCCATGCCAATATGTTATCCCCTACACCATGAGCTTTTATTTTCCACAATAACCTTTGATGTGGCATCTTATCAAATACCTTCTGCAAATTGAAGTACAGTACATCCACCGGTTCCCCTTTATTCACTGCAAATGTGTTTCTTCAAAGAACTCCAATAAATTGGTTAAACATGGTTTCCTTTCACAAACCATGATGACTCTGCCTGAAGTGCCCTGCTACAACATCTTTAATAATGGCTTCTCACGTTTTCCTTATGACAGATGCTACGCTAACTGGCCTACATTTCCTGCTTTCAGTCTCCTTTCCATTTTGAATAGAGTTACATTTGCTATCTTCCAATCTAATGGAACCTTCTCTGAATGCATCGACTATCTCATTTGCCACTTTCAAGATCTTAAGGTGAGGTCTAGCCAAACCTGGGGACAACACCACTTTCCGGAGTTTTTCCTTCCCTCCCATTTCCTGATTTACAACGATTTCTGGGATATTACCAGTGTCCTCTATAGTGAAGATCAATGCAAAATACCTGTCCAATGCATCAGCCATTGCCCTACTTTCAATTATCAATTCTCCAGGCACACTTTCCATTGGACCAATACTCACTTTGGTCTTGCCAATAATGCCCACAGCCCATGGAAGAAATAAAATATAATTTTGGTAGGAATAACTAAGGCAAAGTAAAGGGTACAATTTTAAAGGAGTACAGGGCAAAGGGACTCCGGGGTACAAGTGCACAAATCACTGAAGGAGGCAAAACGGGTTGAGAAAGCTGTAATACAGCATACAGATCCTGGGATTTATACGTAGTGGCAGACAGTACAAAAGTGAGTTATGATAAACCGGCATAAAACACTGGTTCGGCCTCACCTGGAGTATAGTATTCAGTTCTGAGCACAACACTTTCGGAAAGATATGAAGGCATTGGAGTGAAGAAAGATTCAGCAGAATGGTTCCAGGGATGAAGAACTTCAGTTATGTGAATAGATTGGAGAAGCAGAGGTTGTTCTCCTTGAGAAAATTAAAGGGAACTTTGATGGAGGTGTTCCAAATCAGGAGGGGTCGGCGGCACGGTGGCGCAGTGGTTAGCACGATCCCAGCCCCGGGTCACTGTCTGTGTGGAGTTTGCACATTCTCCCAGTGTCTGCGTGGGTCTCACCCCCACAACCCAAAGATGTGCAGAGTAGGTGGATTGGCCACGCTAAATTGCCCTTTCATTGGAAATTGCCCCTTCATTGGAAAAAAAAAAGAATTGGGTACTCAATTTTTTTTTAAAATCACGAGGGAGAGCCTGTTCCTATTGGCAGAAGGATTGGGAATCAGAGGACACCAATTTAAGGTGATTGGCAACGGAAACAACAGCAACATGAGGGGGAACTTTTTTTTACTCAGTCAGTGGTTAGGATCTGGAATGCACTGCCTGAAGGTCTGACGGAAGCAGATTTAATTGTGGCTTTCAAAAGGGAATTGGATAACTATCCGAAGACAAATAAATTAAAGGGCTACAGAAAAATGACAGCGGAGTGGGACGAGCGGATTTGTTGTTGCAGGAAGCTGGTATGGACACGCTGCGCAGAATGGTCTCCTATGGTTCTACAATAAAAATAGACTTCTCCCTTACCTGAAATGTAACTACGACCATTGCAGTCTTCTATGTCCATTTTCAAAGTGCTGTGCTAGAAGTAAAAACAAAAACAAATATTACACACCTAATCCTCAGGTCTGTGGCGTTTTCAACTTTCATGTTTGAGGGACTGCTTGTATTCGCAGTAGCCGCACAAGTGTTAGAGAATTACCTTGCTGGATCCCTGGTTATTATATTATATCCCTATGTTGCCAATCTTTCAGTATATAACTTGATTTCTAATCACCATCATCCACAAGTCCAGCAATGTGACATTTTCCCATCTTACCAGGCAACGTAGGAAAATAAAGGATATCCCAAGTAGTGTCTACAAAGTGATTTACTGTGATTGATGGTTAATTGTTGAACAATGGCTACGCTAACCCATATTCCTTAGAGAACAGACACACATGCTTTGATTCGTCAGAGACTCCTGCTTATGGAAACTGTGAACACAAGAAAGGTGCTGGAAAAAAGCCCAGCCTATAAAAAGAATGAGCATACCTCAATCTAATGCAATTCTTTGCACATACCTTGTATAAGTAAGAGCTTGCAGCAATTCAAAGCCTTGACACAATGCAAATGTTTTATGCAAACACCAGAAACATAGTACTTTTCCCGAAATTTACGACATAAGTAATCAGTTATCAAACATATCAAGCAGCTACACAACCTCCCTACCCATTAGACTCCCAACAGTGCAGACAGCAAACAGTGTTACCATGATCTGCGAGAAGCTGCACTGTGCACCTGAATCCCAATGAATGGCCGATTGGGATTTAACTTTTTTTTTTAAAAACCTGTGCTTACTAATCACATACTGGAACAAAATCCATATTTGTTATACTAAATACACAAAAAAGTAAATAAGATGCTCAAAGTTTTATATTTCAAAAATAAAGAGAGGAATATTTTATGTTTGGACCATAAATCACAGTTTTCTTTTTAAAAGGTTTTTTTTTGAGGGGGGGGGGGGGAAAAGAGCAGAACCCATCAAATTACTATGTAATGGAAAGCTATTAGTTCAATTTAAATAGCTTTACAATGGGAACACAGGACTCCTGTGGAATTCCAGGTTGTACTTTGTTATCAGGTAAATGCAGATTACTTAAGTATCCCTGGTTGCCATAAGCTATTGGACTGATGGGAGATTTGTTGTAAACCCAGTCCTGAAAAGCAGTGAAAAATATTTCTAAAATAATAATTATTAAATAAATGCAGCTCTCATTTGATGAACCTCTCAGAAGGGTCAGAATATGCATGAAGTTAAACTAGATTAATAAAATTTTATAATCACCTCTAATAGAGAGCAATTCCATTGTTTTTGAAGACAGCACAGACTAAATCTTTCTCTACATAGTTAGCTTTGTGCTTAATCGTTCAATTTTTCCATCAGTCTGACTGAAAGGTCATCTACTTGAAAATCCTCTGCAAATATTTGTTGTGCAATTAAAACGCAATAGGTGGAAAATAAAAACATTTAGTACATTTAAAGGTAGTCATCCTAAAATTAATCAACTATTTATCTCTTAAGGTGCAACCAGTCTCATCTTTCCTTAATTTGAAGAACCTAAATAGTGCTAAGAAGGTAGTTTTAAAAGCACAAATGAATACTAATCAGACACAGCTATATAATCGAGGCAAGTGGCATTTCTGTAGTGGTTCAGAAAGTTACCCTTTAAATCCATGATTTAAAGACGTTGCCAGTGGTTTCGGAATTGTGACTTTTACCATAGAAGCACGGCATCCCTATTGACCCCAAGGTGGTGGCAATAGTGAGCTTTCTGCTTGAACCACTATGGTTCCAGTGCTGCTCCCACAATGCTGTTGTGTAGAGAATGCTCATATGGTAATCTCATAACACGTAACAATACAGGAACAGTGATGTATGCCCAAGTGCATGTGAATTGGAGGGAAACTGGAGGTGATGACGTCTGAGATATTGCTGGTTTTGTCATTCTTAGTGATAAGAGGTCACAGGGGGAGCTGCAGTTAATCTGGTAGCTTGTGGATAACTGCTCTCACAGGGCTTCAGTCATTTTTGAGAGTCCAGGACCACCAATCAAGGGAGTGTGAAGCTTGGAGTGCTGTTGTGCCAAGTAGTGAATACACCACTGTGCTGCAGGCATAAGATCTGCATATGATGGAGACAGTTTCAGTGGACAGGAGGTGAGCTATTCAGTGCTTTAAAAAAAATAAAAAAAATTTAGAGTACCCAATTCTTTTGTTTCCAATTAAGGGGCAATTTAGCGTGGCCAATTCACCTACCCTGCACATCTGTTTGGGTTGTGGGGGCGAGACCCACGGAGACATGGGAAAAATGTGCAAACTCCACACGGACAGTAAACCAGGGCCGGGATCGAACCTGGGACCTCAGTGCTATAAGGCAGCAGTGCTAATCACTGTGCCACCGTGCTGCCCTTCTATTCAGTGTTAACATGGTTGGCCAGTTAATCTTCTGGGCAATGATGACCTGGATGTCGTGGTACCATTGAAGACCAAGGTGAGATGTTGCATTTGCACACTGTGGAAAATATAGAACCAGAAGTACAGTCCAAAAACAAAGGGCCTCCCGTTTAAGACTCGAGATGGGGAGAAATTATTTCTCTCAGACAGTCATTAGTCTTTGGAATTCTCTACCACAGCCAGCAATGGAGACTTGTTCATTGAACATTTTCAAGACCATGTTTGATGAACAAGGGAGTAAAGGGTGATGGGAAACAGACAAGAAAATGGAATTGAGGCCACAGTCAGATCAGTCATGATTTTATTTATTTAACAGCGGATCAGACATAAGGCGCCTGATGGCCTACTCCTGCTCCTCAATCTCAAGTCCTTATATTAGGTTGTAGGCTGGCATGGGCTTTCATTATGGAACTGAACACTGGCAAAATCAGTGAACAACCCCAATCTTGACCTTCGGATGGAGAAAAGCATCACTGGATCAAACAGCTGAAGGTAGCTGGGCTGAGGATATTTCTTTGAGGAACAGCCACTGGCCTGCAACAGCCACAGCCACCTTCCATTATTTTCCTGTTCATCCCTCTTGATCTCAGTTTTGCTGTGGTTCCTTTTTGCCAGTCTTGGTTCACTCCTGGACCAGTCTTGGTCCAGAGGCTGGTTTAGCACAGGGCTAAATCGCTGGCTTTGAAAGCAGACCAAGGCAGGCCAGCAGCACGGTTCAATTCCCGCACCAGCCTCCCCGAACAGGCGCCGGAATGTGGCAGCTAGGGGCTTGTCACAGTAACTTCATTGAAGCCTACTTGTGACAATATGCGATTTTCATTTCATTTGATTTTCCTTTCATTTCAAAAGTTACCTTGATATTGAAGGCAGCTAATGTCACCTCTCCTCAGGCATTCAGCTGGAATACAAAGGGCGGTCTCGAGCAAAGTGCTTCCAATGCAGCCCAAACTGAGCTTTGCCACGTAGATCATATTACATTGTTCTTGATATCTTCCAAAGAAAAAAATTGTCTTTGTTTTTTTTCCCTCTCTCTCGAAATCCAACCTATTTCTTTCAGTATCTTGACAGAACGGACTGTTAGCCCTGCCCCATTTGTCTCCTCGCATCCCAAAATTTGCACTGCAAAATATTTTCTATCTGAATGGCAGGGTAGTCTCATGGTACGCTCCAAATATTCTCTCGCTCCATGTGTTTGTCCTCTGGTGTCCAGGAGTTGCTAATCATGGCACCCCACATAAACCCATTTCTAGCAGTATTTGCAATGGGACAAGTAGAAGTCGCAGGCCTCAACAACCACCTCAGCTGGTACAGGGACTAACTATACCTGCACAGTTGATGTCATTAAGTCCCACATTCCAACCAGCTAAGCAAACTGGTCCCATCTCCAGCACAGTATGGGCCAATATTTGAAATGAAAATCGCTTATTGTCACAAGTAGGCTTCAAATGAAGTTACTGTGAAAAGCCCCGAGTCGCCACATTCCGGCACCTGTTCGGGGAGGCTGGAACGGGAAATTTGACCCCCAAAATCTCAGAATTTAAATTGGCTGTCCACTCTCCGTGTCAGTAACCTTTTCCCTATGAAGGGGAAGCAATGGAAGTGCAGGGAAAGGAATTACAGAAGGAAAGAGAGCATAAAGTCCAAAACTGCATCAACTCAAATTCATAGAGGAACAACAGGGATTCTGTGAAACTGTGGGACAAAATGTATTTGATCAGGATTTTCACATTTCAACAAAACCTGACAGCAAGGAGCTTTAGATTTTAGGGAGCAGAAAAACTGCCTCGGAATAACCAGTTCCAGTCACTTAAGTGTCATTTAACAGCTGTGAAGTACAATTAAAGGTGCCTCTACTTTTTACACTTCTGCAGTCCTGGCTGGGGGAGTTCAAATTAATGATCCAGTTCTCTGCATTTGCATTGGTAAAACAAGCTCCCTACCCCACTGGCAGAAGAGATCTAAATTTTCATAGGTCTGTGGATCAAATCATTGGCATAAGGAGGCTTGTTTTAGCAATGTAAGCTGGCACACAGGTATCAGTGCCTGTGCACTCCTCAGTCCAAACTAGGAGAGCCAAATGTAAAAGTGCCCTAACCCACGTGATCGTTCATTTACTAATCAGGAACAAGTATTGGCTTTGGATTATGGAACAAATTTAAATTTCATCATATTTTGTTCCAAATCAGGAGAACCACAGGTTCAAACTGTATACGACTGCTCATGGTGCAAAACTACCAGTCAGACCACATCCCACAAAGTGAAAAATCAAGAGGTCCTGATATTCGGTTGGTCAGCAATGGCTACCTCTGCAACCCAAACTTGATTGGGATACAAATCTGCACTTCATTCAAATGCACTGCAGTCATACCAACTTTATTTTAAATTACGTGGAAAAAAAGCCATGGCATGACGTCACAATGTGTTAGTTTGGAAGTATTTTTACCTATGGCTAGAGTGGGTTGATACCCAACTGTAGAAGAGTAAAAAGGTATATGCTGTTGGAGACCGAGGGCGTCATTCTCCGACCCCCCGCCAGGTTGGAGAATCGCCGGGGGCTGCCGTGAATCCCGCCCCCGCCGGTTGCCGAAGTCTCCGGCACCGGATATTCGGCGGGGGCGGGAATCGGGCCGCGCCGGTTGGTGGGCCCCCCCGCTGGATTCTCCGGGCCGGATGGGCCGAAGTCCCGCCGATAAATTGCCTGTCCCGCCGGCGCGGATTAAACCACCTTTTGAACGGCGGGACAAGGCGGCGTGGGCGGGCTCCGGGGTCCTGGGGGTGGGGCGCGGGGCGATCTGGCCCCGGGGGGTGCCCCCACGGTGGCCTGGCCCGCGATCGGGGCCCACCGATCCGCGGGCGGGCCTGTGCCGTGGGGGCACTCTTTCCCTTCCACCTCCGCCACGGTCTCCACCATGGCGGAGGCGGAAGAGACTCCCTCCACTGCGCATG
Source organism: Scyliorhinus torazame (assembly GCF_047496885.1). Classification (NCBI taxonomy): domain Eukaryota; kingdom Metazoa; phylum Chordata; class Chondrichthyes; order Carcharhiniformes; family Scyliorhinidae; genus Scyliorhinus; species Scyliorhinus torazame. The sequence goes on from NC_092738.1 coordinate 27,826,787, forward strand.
CGTGGGAAACTGTCGGCAGCCGCTGACGCTCCCGCGCATGCGCCGCCCGGGGACGTCATTTCCGCGCCAGCTGGCGGGGCAACAAAGGCCGTTTCCGCCAGCTGGCGGGGTGGAAATTCCTCCGGCGTCGGCCTAGCCCCTCAATGTTGCGGCTCGACCCCCAAAGATGCGGAGCATTCCGCACCTTTGGGGCGGCGCGATGCCCGTCTGATTGGCACCGTTTTGGGCGCCAGTCGGCGGACATTGCGCCGTTTCGGGAGAATTTCGCCCCATATTTCAAATAGGATGCCAAACTGAAGTCCTATCAGTCTTTTTCAGTAGGTGTTTAAAAATATCTCATGGCACTATCAAGATTAGCAGGGCATACTGTTGCCTTTTTCTTTTCTACTTTGTCTTTTCCGTGGCTCTGTTCCAGTTTTGGAAATCAGTGAATTAGCCTTTCTTTCTATGTTATCTATGTTCCGAATGCTTAGAGTCGCCAGGTATCAAATGATACCACCACAAGTTTCAACCGGCTATCGATCAAAGAGCCAAACACCAATTAGTTAGTCCAAGGTCAAGGGTACTTTATTTACACACAATTAGTCATGCAACATAAACACTACTAGTTAACTACACCTATCAACTAAGACAACCTGTACTTAACTTCGGGCACCCGTCTTAGGTCAGAAAACAGTGGCCGCTGTTCAATTCTGGATCTCTCGGGTTCGAAGGAGTAACTGCTGCTCAGCTGGGCTCATCCATCTGGTAGCGGGCGTTGAACTTGGACTTGCTTCTGGGGTTGCTGCAATTGGCGATGGCAGTGACCGGGGTATCAGGGCCAAGAGCGCGAACATATGGTGAACTCTTCTTCTTATACTCGGGGGGGGGGGGGGGGGGGGGGTTCGCGCTCTTTTGGGTGGTCCTTCGCGATTTGGGCCTTACTAATTGGGTGATCCCTGATCACTCTGTTCGTTTCCTTAGCCAATAAGTGGGTGGGGATCTGGCTGGCTGGGCATGTCCTAAGCGGTCATTGACCCTGTTGTTTGCGTTTCCCTTGAACAGGGAGTGGCGCCAAAATGTCTCGGGCTGTCCCGGTTGCTTGAGTACCAGTCCTTTGTTTTGGTGAAGATGGGCCATCAAATGCTAATCGGCCCCATTACAATGCTAATTGGATGGAGTTTCGATACCGTCTGGATTTCTGGCTTACGTATATGCGTTTCAGGCTCTGAGCCTGCCCGAGTCTTGGCTTGTCCATTTTACCCACAAGGCTTTGCGGGTTTCTCTGTACCTTGTTGGAAGTGGCCATCCCAGACGGCTACACTACTCCTGGCTCACTGAAGCAATTTTTCTTCAATGTATTACAATCAGAGAGGAGGAGTAGAAAACAGCAAAAAATACAGAACCAACTAGAGCTAAACACAAAAATCTGAGGTTTGTACAAAAAGGTTGCAGTACGGAGCTTCGCCGGACAGATTGTATCACATTTGATTTCCAACCGGTTGAGTGTGAACTTTGAACAAAAACAGTACCAAATTTGACTTGCATACACCCTGTTGAATAGCCTATGAATATCCACTGTCCAGGACAGACAAACTTGCAATTATAAAGCACCTTTCACAATTGCAGAATGCCCCAAAAATGCATTGCGCAGGCAAAGTACTTTTGAAGTACAGTAATATTTATAAGAAACATGCTAGCCAAGTTGTGTGCACTGTGATAATGACCAGGTAATCGTTTTTTTGTGATGTCGATTGAAGGTTAAATATCAGCTAGGACATTGGGGGAAAACTCCCCTTCTCTTCTTCACAATAGTGCCATGCATCGGATCTTTGACAGCCTCAGTGAGCAGATAGGGACTCTGTTTAATCTCTCATCCAAAAGATTGCCCCTCTAACTCTGCAGCACTATCTCAGCACTGGCAATGGGAGTCAATCAAGATTTGTGCTCAAGTCTTTTTTGTAATTCAGTACAGTCCACATGGCATAAGCACACCTTCAGTATTGTAAGGAAGGAGCCTCTGGAGTGGGACTTGAACCCACAATCTTCTAAGAGGCAAGAATCCTACTAACTGAACCATAGCTGCTACATTAAATGAAAGATTACTATGAAAGACACGAAATGAAATGAAAATCGCTTATTGTCACAAGTAGGCTTCAAATGAAGTTACTGTGAAAAGCCCCTAGTTGCCTGTTCGGGGACGCTGGTACGGGAATTGAACCGTGCTGCTGACCTGCCTTGGTCTGCTTTCAAAGCCAGCGATTTAGCCCTGTGCTAAACCGGCCCCGACACATGACACTGAAGTGCTATGAGCAACTATAGATTGGACATCAATGCAAGGACTGCATCTGCACTGCATGGGAGTGTAACAATGTTGTTATTCGAAAAAAGTGGCAGTTTCCACGCTTGGGAAAATGCCCAAAATGAATTCACGCGCAAAATTTTGCAAGCATCAAGTGGTCAAGGATGAAACATTTTTTTTTTTATAAACACGTTTATAGCACCCTACAGCATGGCTTAGATTCAGGTTTGCATGTTGCAGGAACGATTAAGAATTGCTATTACAACCAAATTTAAAAAAAAAAATCTTCAAATCAGTCACAACCCAAGGTTTAGCTGTTTAACACTGTTACATTTACATTTGACGGAAAGTTTGTAATAGTTGAAGACCTGCTAACATGTAGAAATTAAGCACAAAATACTTCAGTCAACAGGCTTAGCACACATCTCAAACAGAAAGTGCTTCCATATCTTCAGTTTTTACTCACTTGAGCAACTATTTGGGAAGAAACCATTCAATTAAGTAGAGGTAACAGCAAATTTAGAGAAAGAACTTAACCAATTAAGCTTTTCTTTTTTAAAAAACGCTACCCGATGCATTCCCATTGGAAATCAGTTTTAAATAGATACCGCAACGACAGCAAGGAAAAGGAAAAAACTATCATTTAACTGAAATAGTGTTGAAGTGTTCCGACAATTACAATTCGACAAACAATTACGCATAGAAATTCTGGGGAAATTATTTTTTCTTTGGCAGAATTTGTAAAATTAACTTTGAAATATCTCTAAATAATGCAAAGTAAATTTTTAAAACCTGATCAAATTATGGAACACATGAAAGATCAGAAAAGTCAGCTGTACAGAAAACAGTAGTGAAGTGTAGCATATTCTTCCTAACTGTCATCAAAAGATTCTGTACTTACTGGGTGAACACTGGGGTTCGACATGATGTGCACCGTCTCCTTACTGGTAATGTACAATGGAGACTTCTAGACTTTCTATATACTGTGCAGTTGCTTCAACGACAACAAGTGACTTTGCAATGAAGGAATTGAACTACAATGACAGTTGAATGGCAAAGCACAATTTGACGTAATCAATGGCTGTTTTCTGACTCACTCACTATCCAGCTTTTCAGGTTAGAAATTACTGGGCACAAGTGAAGCATGTACTTTGGTATAAAAGATACGCACCTCTCCAGTAAATTGGAAATGCTTTAGCTTTAAAAAAAAAAAAAAAAATCAGCAATATTCAAAAGGGCAAAGAAACATTGAGAAATACAGGTATTAGTTATTAAAAATATCTTTTCATCTTCTGCTAGGGCCATATACATCACATCATGCACCCTCCCCTGTTAAACGGAGAAAGTGGGCAATATATTTCATAAGATCTGCAAATGTCACTATCAAGACAGACGCTCCCTGCTTTTTGCCAACAGCCCAAGAGGCATAATTTCTTTGGCTTGCCTCCATTTAACATCATTCTTCAACAGCACAAAGGTCTAGAAGCCACTATGTGGAGAACTTGTGTGCATAAACACTATAGTTTGGAAGGATGGAGGCCTGTTCTTAAACAAATTACCATAACTTTGTGACAAACGTGATCATACACTTGGTGCAACTAGGGTATGTGGAGAGCATTCAACTCATCAGTAGCCACTAGGTTGGACTGACAAGTGTACAACTGCACTGCTATTTCAAGACAAAATCAGTAAAGTATCAGGGGGGGGGGGGGGGGGGAGAGAAACAGGCTTTTGGATAAAATTGCCAATGAAAAGGTTGCTCATTTGACACAATAAATACGAGTTTCAAATTCGTATCCTACCCATTATTAAGACTGCATACATCCACCTCTGCCACATACCCTGCCTAACTGCTGCAACCCTTCGCTAAATTTTCATCATTTCAATACCATTTCCCGACGCTAAATTTTCATCATCTCAATACCATTTCCCGACGCTAAATTTTCATCATCTCAATACCATTTCCCGACGCTAAATTTTCATTATCTCAATACCATTTCCCCAATGTGCTCTTAACCAGCCGGGATCTCAAGCGCCTCTCCCTCAGGAAGAGGCACAACAACAGGGAAAGGCACAAATTCCAGTGCCTCCAAAACTCTTGTTGCCCACATCCTGCCCTACCACATTCATTGAAAGCCCCTCAGATTTCCACTGGCTCCCAGGTCTCTTATAATCACCACCATTGTCTCTTCACACCTCATTTCCACAACCTCCTCCAATCCATGCCTTAATCTCGCCACTCTGACACTGTGCCTCAACCTATGTACCCCCCCCAAAAACAAACCTCACTTGATTTCATAGATTTCATAGAATTTACAGTGCAGAAGGAGGCCATTCGGCCCATCGAGTCTGCACCGGCTCTTGGAAAGAGCACCCTACCAAAGGTCAACATCTCCACCCTAACCCCACTAAGGGCAATTTTGAACACTAAGGGCAATTTATCATGGCCAATCCACCTAACCTGCACATCTTTGGACTGTGGGAGGAAACCGGAGCACCCGGAGGAAACCCACGCACACACGGGGAGGATGTGCAGACTCCACACAGACAGTGACCCAAGCCGGAATCGAACCTGGGACCCTGGAGCTGTGAAGCAATTGTGCTATCCACAAGGCTACCGTGCTGCCCCTCTGATGGCACTTAGGTCTTCATCTCTATTGATATGTTTCCCTCCCAGCTTTAACAGTCTCCTTACATTGTCAACTTCTCTAATTATTCAATTACCACTTAGTCTCTACCCCTTTTTGCAAAACATCTTGAGGTGTAAAAGTTCATCATGTGTGCCCTGCCCAAAAGCAGGTCCTTAGCTCATCGTCTGTTAATGCCTCATCCGGAGCCATTTTCTTTGTAGGTTTTGTCAGTGCTAGTTTGCTATTGGCTTCCACTCAGGAGGCAGTTCCCAAGTTTACCTCAGCCGGAATGGGAATCAAATCTGTGCTATTGACGTTATTTTGAACCACACACTGGCCATCTAGCTAACAGAGCTATCTAGCCCCTCTTGTACTCCCAATTCCAACAAATAGGGTCTTTCACATGCAAAGGTGTTTTATATTAGCAGTTTGAAGTGATACTTTGCAACTTGGAACTTATTTCTCCTGTTCCCTATTGTGAACACAAATAGCTCATTTAAAGCAAACTTGTTGGATCATACCAAATCAATATTGAAAAACTGACTCGTCAAATAAAATCCACATAAATTAATTAAAACAGCTTTATGTTGAACAGCTTTAAAGCTGAAATGCACGATCAAACGATATGATAACCCACCTATATTTACATAATTTACAGATACCATTTTTGTGGCCTAGCCAGCTCCCTCAAACCGTAGGTAGTTGTAGTTTCTTCTTTAAATGATAAAATAAAATTCAAGTTTAACTAGGTTTCCTGTTGTGGCTCCAACCACCATGATGGCAGGATAATCAAAACTGTTGCAGATTGCAGTGTTATCAGAGACTGATAACATTCAAAAAAGGTATCGACAGCTGAAGGAATGGCAATGGCACGATTTTACATTTTAAAACTTATACTGTAACAAATGACCGAAAGCACAATTGACTAAATACCATTATCTTTTTGAACTAATAATTAACAACAGGGAAAGGAACATACCCCATTTAGACATAGCAAACATCACACTCTCCATGGAATTATAGTCCTTACAGCAAACAGTTCAGTTGCTCCCAGCTTCTGATGGGTTTCCATTTCTGTGCTTCGAGTAGTCTTCTTCGGCAATCACTCACTAAAGAGTATGATCATCCACCTGATGGGTGCTGGCACGGCTGATGAGCCGCATCTTTGACCGCACACTTGGCAAGCGATTCCAGGAGGTAGGATAGGTCCTTGGACTCCAGATCAGTGATATTCCTTTCTCAGGCTCCTTTTCCAGGCCTCCTCTTAGTCGGGTGTCCTCAAAGAATTGTGTCCCTTGAATCAGGAGGTTCCTCCAAGTAGAAACTCTGACATCCTAAGCACATGGCCCAATCAGCTGGTTTCAGATGATCATGGCCTCGATGCTGGTCCTCTTGGCTCCTTCAAGGACGCTGATACTCCTGCCCTCTTAGCTGACGCGGAAAATCCGTCTCAGACAGCATTGATGGTACCGCTCCAGGGCCTTGAGATGGCATCTGCACAGAGTCCAAGTTTCTGAGCTCTATAGAAGAGTTGGGAGGACAACCGCCCTGTATACAAGGATCTTGGATGGCCTCAAAAGGCTCTCGTCCTTCCGCATCCGAAGGAGGCGCTCGCAGATTGGATACGATGTTGAATCCCTGAAACGTCAGCCTTAGAAAAGAGGTGGCTCCCCAGGTATGGGATATGTTCCATGTTTAGTAGGGTTTCTCCGTTGATTGTGATGGAGGGAGAGACCGGGTCATGGTGGAGGGAGAGACCAGATCTTGCCCAGGGACAGGCTGGTAAAGAACTTAAGTTTCCTTGAGGTTGAGGCTGAAACCAATTCATTGGTATGCTTCCGCGAAGGTGTTAAGCATGGCTTGGGGATTTTCTTGAGAGAGTGGAGATGGCGATCTCATCCGCATACTGAAGTTCCACGAACGATGCCAGTGCAGTTTTCTTTTTGGATTTCAACCAATTGAGGTTGAAATGTTTTCTGTCCATCCTGTTGACGATTTCAACTCCACTGGGAAGCTTACTCTCGACAAGGTGAAGGAGGATGGCAATGAAGATGGAGAAAAGGGTGGAGCAACAACACATCCCTGCTCAACTCCTGTCTTGGCCTCAAAAGGTTTATTTCTGTCGGTTGGGATTGTCACCGACATCTAATAATAATAATCTTCATTAGTGTCACAAGTAGGCTTACATTAACACTGCAATGAAATTACTGCGAAAATCCCCTGGTTGTCGTACTCTGGCACCTGTTCGGGTACATGGAGGGGGATTCAGAATGTCCAATTCATCTAACAGCACGTCTTTCGGGATTTGTAGGAGGAAACCAAAGCACCCGGAGGAAACCCACACAGATACAGGGAGAACGTGCAGACTCCGCACAGACAGTGACCCACGCCGGGAATCGAACTCGGGTCCCTGACGCTGTGAAGCAATAGTGCTAACCACTATGCTACCTTGCCGCCTTGTCGTGGAGAAGTCAGGAGGATGTTGATGAATTTCTCTAGACAGCTTGCCTTTGACAGGGTCTCCCATAGCACTTCCGAGTCAAAAACATTGGAGAGATTGATGAAGGCCATGTAGAGTGGTTGATGCTGCTCCTGGCATTTCTCCTGGACATTGGCGAGCAGTGAAAATCGTGACCACTGTTCCCTGGTTTGGTTGGAAGCCACACTGCCTTTCTGGGGATTTCTTCAGAGACTGGGAGAAGGGGGCTAGCAAGCATTTGGGCGACAAGCTTCCGGGAGAGTAGGGAGATTCTTCGGCAGTTCCCACAGTCCGCTTTGTCTCCTTTCTTGAAGATGGGGGGTGATGACAGCATCCCAGAGGTCGGCAGAAATTTGTCCCAGATTTTCAGCAACAGCTGATGGTGATGACGAGCATTCTCTTTTCCTCCAACTTTGAAAATCTCTGCTGGGATCTTGCGGCTTTTCCATTCTTCATGTGTTTAATAGTGGTTAGCACTGCTGCCTCACAGCGCCAGAGACCCAAGTTCAATTCCAGCCTTAGGTGACTGTAGAGTTTGCATTATCTCCCCTTTTCTGCGCGAGTTTCTTCCGGGTGCTCTGGTTTCCTCCCACAGTCCAAAGATGTGCAGGTTGGGTAGATTGCCCTGCTACATCGCCCCTTAGGTGTCCAGGGACGGGGTTTACCAGGGATAGGGCGGGAGAGTGGGCCTTGGTAGAGTACTCTTTCAATGAGCCGGTGTGACTCGATGAGCCGAATGGCTTCCTTCTGCACTGTAGGGATTCTATAGATTCTAGTCGATAGGGCTGTTCAGTTGTGAAGAAAGTTGCCGAAACGCTCTCCTGTTCTTATTCCAAGAGCGAGACGACTAAATCAAACTCCACCGCCTACGCGTCGGTCCGAAGCTAGGGACTTCAGATCGCATGGTCCTATCTCGGTCACCTTCTGATGATCGCCACATGGCTGGTCTGTGTAGGGGTGTGCTGGTTTCCTCTACGTAGATGCCTGGTGCAGAACATCTTTAACGTGGGTATGCCATTGCACATCGGCAGACACATGGTTCTTGACAGAGGGTAGGTCCAGTTCCATTGGCAAGGGAACCTCGACAATTGGGTATCTCTCTGCTGCTGCAGCCTTCATCCGCCATCGCAGCCGTTGATACTATATGAGTATCTTCCATCTGATCCACAATTGCGGGCTGGTTTTCAATTACGCTTCGTTGAGGTCCTCCCCTCCAACCTCACCATCATGGGTGACCCTGCCAGGAGCTCAAGACTCTCGATGGCATTGCTCTCGGGATCAACAAAACGTTCAAGTCTCTCCACCACGGCAAGGTGGCAATCCAAGGAAAGGTTTAGAGTAGTATCTTTGAGTGATCATGTCCATACGGTTCCCACGGCGTTCGGAGAGTTTCTTAAATCCATCACCAGCAGTAATATGGGTCCTGATGATTCTTCTGCCCACAGCCATGCCAGAACAAAACTCCTAGAATTGGTAACAGGCTGCATCTCTGCTAGAGCATCTCACACCCCTGCATATGGCTATTACAACTCTCAAAGTCAAGCAGCCTTTTTCCCCCTCTGCTGTCGACACAGACAACTGCTGTCTATCTATGATATTCAGTGATTAATCTCTGCCTCCTCCGGTGGTCCCTAGCATCACAAAATGTCAAGTCTTCAATTCAATTCATTCCACATGATATCAAGACACAGCTGAAGCCTGTGGATACTGCAAAGGCCATGGACCCTGACAATATTCTGGCAAAAGTACTGAAGACTTGTGCTCCAGGGCTAGCCATGCCCCTAGCCAAGCTGCTCCAGCATAGCTACAACTTTGGCATCTACTTGGCAATGTGGAAAATTGCCTAGATATGTCCTCTACACAAAACAAGCAGAAATTCAACCCGGCCAACTACCAGCCCTTCAGTCCACTACGTTATTTGGGGGGGGGGGGGGGGGGGGGGGGGGGGGGGGGGGGTTGTTACCATTGACCAGAAACAAAACTGGATTAGCCAAATAAATATAATTTGTGGCTATAAGAGTAGGTCAGAGGCTGGGAATACTGCAGTGAGGAACTCGCCTCCTGATTCCCCAAAGCCAACCCAAAGTCTACAAAGTACAAATCAGGATGGTGTTGGGATACTCTCCACTTTACTTGATTTGTGCAGCTCCAACATCGCTCAAGAAGCTCAACACCATCCAGGATAAAGCAGCCTGCTTGACTGGAACTCAATCCTCAAACATTCACTCTCTCCTCCACCAACACACAGTAGCAGCCAGGTGTACCGTCCACAAGATGCACGGCAAGAACTCACCAAGGCTCCTGACACAGCATCTTCCAAACCCATGCTACCACCTGGAAGGACAAGGACAGCAGACACATGGGAACATCACCACTGGGCGGCATGGTGACGCAGTAGTTAGCACTGCTGCCTACAGAGCCGAGGACCCGGGTTCAATCCCGGCCCCGGGTCACTGTCTGTGTGGGGTTTGCACATTCTCCCAGTGTCTGCGTGGGTTTCACCCCCACAACCCAAAGATGTGCTGGTTAGGAGGATTGGCCACGCTAAATTGCCCCTTAATTGGAAAAAGATTATTGGGTACTCTAAATTTTTTTTAATTTTAACATTTTTTTTTTTAAAGGACCTGCAAGGACCTACCTGCAAATTTCCCTCCAAACCAGATCATCCCGACTTGGAAACGTATCGCCATTCCTTCACTGCCGCTGGTTCAGAATCCTGGAACTCCCTCTCTAATAGCATTGTGGGTGTACCTACACCACATAGACTACAGCGATTCAATAAGGCAGTGCACAACCACTTTCTTCTCAAGGAAATTTAGAGATGCGCAATAAATACTGGCTGAGCCAAAAATACTCACATCCCATGCATTTAAGAAATGTAGGGAAGCCGGTAACCTGATCTTAAAATGGTTTCTCATGCCTTCTTCCTCAATTGGGTTCTTATGCCTTCTTCCTCAAGTCAACACGAAACAAATTAGCCTTTCTATCTAAATACAAGGTTAAGTAGCTAATCATGGCCACAACCCCACTGCCATCTTAAAAGTAAACATAATTCACAGCACAACTGTTTACAACCCAATCTCTATAACATCTTTCTGGGACTTGGTCTCAAGAGTATAAATACTTAGCACTTGCTTCCCAGTAAACCTATCCAAGCCTTTCTTTGATCGCCAACAATCAAAAACACCCAGGCTCACCGTCATGCAGATTGCAGAACAGATCACATGATGCAGTCATCATTTACCCCCAACTTTAAAGCTACAGTCCCAAAATATAGTAATCGTATCAACCTCAATTTTAACAACAATTTTCATCTTACCAAGGCATTGCTTGCCAAGAGTGGATGGCTCAAATTGGTATTTGATTGATGACTTCGGTTTTCAGGAAGTACCGGTATAGCAACTGTGTCAGTAGCACTGCTGTCTTTGCTCCATGCACAATGAGGAATGGAAGACTTCAACATTCACTGAAGTATAAAAGCCCGCAGTCCTCAAAGCAGTACCTGGTAAAGTTAGTCAACACCAGCATGGCTCACTGACACACATACAGGCATCACAGATACAATGTGCGTGCATTACCAAACCTGATCTTTGAAAAAATGAACATTTTTGTTCCCCCTGCCAAAATTCAGGTTTAATTCTCTGCCATAAAAATACCTACTAATATAATTAATTGGGACTTCCGGTGACGGCGGGCGGGAGGCAGCCGCACAATGGAGGGCTCCCGTTCGGGAACGGCATTTTCGGGGCTTTAAGCCCAGTCCCAGGGTCCGCGGAGGCGGCAGAAGCAGGGAGAAGGCACGGAGGAGGCATAGTGAAGACACAGGAGGAAAAAAAGAACAAAGAAAAATGTCGAGGGGGAGCAAGAAAACGGCAGGAAAAAAAACAGCTGGAGGTCCGTCGGGGGGTGGAAAAGTTACCGCGGGGTCACCAGGAAAAATGGAGGCTGGAGCACCAGGGAAGGCTGCACTGCTTACGGCTGACGAAATAACTAAGGTGATGGCTGCGGAATTTGAAAAGCAGTTGGCGCAGATTGCGAAATGCATGGAGACGGTGAGGAAGGAGATGAGGGAGGTTTTGAGTGTGCTGGTGGAGGAGGCGGTTTCCCCGGTGAGGACGGAGTTGGCGAGCGCAGTGGCGGAGGTGCGAGAGCAAGGGGAGGCGCTGAAGGAAGTGGAGGAGACGTTATTGCAGCATGGCGATCAACTTGCCTCGATGGGGAAAGAGATGCGGAAGGTGATGGATACTAACAAGGATCTGCGAGGAAAAATGGAAGACCTGGAAAACAGATCCAGGCGACAGAATTTGAGGATTGTGGGGCTGCCCGAAGGAGTTGAAGGACCAAAGCCGACTGAGCATTTTGCCGCGATGCTGGCAAAACGATTGGGGGAGGGGGAGGATCCCTCCCGATATGAACTGTATCGGGCTCATCGGTCGTGGAGGCCTGTACCAAAGGCGAGTGTGCCGCCAACGGCAGAGACTCTGTGCTTCCGTAGGTACAGTGTGAAGGAGAAGGTCCTGAGCTGGGCCAAGCAGAAGCGGGTGGTGCAGTGGGCTGGAGCTGGTATACGTGTATACCAGGACTTTATGGTGGAGCTGGCAAGGAGGCGGGCTGCCTTCAACCGGGTGAAGAGGGCACTGTACATTAGCAAGGTGCGGTGCGGTGCGGCATTGTATATCCAGCGAAGCTGAGGGTGACTTACAAGCTCGGGGACTTTTATTTTGGAACGGCGGAAGCAGCGGAGGAGTTTGCGAAAGCAGAAGGACTGTGGCAGAACTGACAAATTGAGGAATGGCCATGTGCCGATGTAACCTCATGACTGTATTTTCTTCTTTTTTGTATCACTCGCGCGGGTGTAGAGATTAAAGGAGCCAATGTGATATATATTTGGACAAGGGAGGGACGGGACTTTCACTCGAAATGAGGGCTCTTTGGGGTGTAGGTGGATATGCGGGGTTTGTGTGCTAAAAGGGGATCTTTGGGCTTTCCTAGGGCCGGGCAAGTGGGAAAGGGACCCGGGCGGGGGCCTCCACGCTGGCCGGTTTCAGCCAGTGAACGGGAGTGAGGTGGGGGGAGGGGCTGCGGCCATCGGAGCCTGGCAGAACAGGGTCCGAGTGGTCTAGCTGGGGTGGAAAGTTGGGGGGAAGGAACCGAGGTTGGGAGGAGGAGTTTTACAAGAGGCAGTGGACGGGAGGAGCTGGAGACCTGGGGGGGGGGGGGGGGGGGGGCTGTGTAAGATTAAGGGTGACTACGGGTAATCCCGGATTCCTTTTTGTCATTTGTTTATGTAGAGGTTTGGGGGTTGGTGGGTAGATGGGATCGTTGTTATTATGGGGACTGACATATCTTGCTCATTATTGTTTATTGATGTAAATGTGGGAGAAAATGTGAAAAAGGAGAATAAAATTTATTTTAAAAAAAATATATATATATATAAATATATATATATATATATATATATATAAAAAATTAATTGGTGGGTAGAGGGGCAGAAGAGAAAATTAGCAAAAATTGCATATGCTTCACAACTCTTACATTAGACAGTTACAAACATTACACATGTATCTGAAAAGCTTGAAAAAAATGCTTCCATCATTTATTGGTACAAAGAGCTCTGTTAAAACGTTAGCATTCAAATGGACTCAATTGAAAGTTCCCATCTTCATCCTATTCAAAGAAATGGTATTCAGTCTGAGGTGATGGGAACTGTTGTGTTAAGTGCCCTCCTGGTTTACCTGCTACAGTGAAAAATATAATATACAGAAATCCAGAGCAATCCACCTCTATTTTGGGAAGCTGATTGGGTAGGAAGATGGGACCAGATTTCTGAATTTTGATTCACCCAACTGCACATCTTCTCACCATTTAGAGTGGGATTATTGAGGCCGTCTGTAATTTATACATCAAAAAATCTATATTGTACAGCACACAAGCCACAAAAAGATATTCAATCTTTAATCTGCAGCTTTGTTTCACAAATTAAATGTCAGCTTCACTACGCTGCGGTCGTTTCAAGCTCGCTCAGTGCACGCCATCGAGTTCTGAGGGGAAATTCCAAGTAAAGTTTATTTTTGATCATTTCAAAGTTGAATCAATTCTTCAGAGAATTCAAATAAATGAAAAATCTAAAATTACAATGTTTCTTGAAAAAAACAATGATATGAACAAGGAATAGGCCATTCAGTCTCTCGAGCCTGCTCCACCATTTAATAAGTCATGGCTGATCTGATAGCAACCTCAATTCTGCATCCCGCCTACTCCCGATAACCCACCATCATCCCCTTGCTTACCAAGAATCTATCCGCCTCTGCCTTAAAAATATTCAAAAGGCCCTGCTTCCAGAGCAGAAATGAACTGGAACATTGCTTTTGTTGAAACCAACGGCAGAAATTAATGGCAGTTAAGATGTTCCAGTATCGTAAACCAACTAGATCTATGCGCTCCATTTCCTTCTTAAGTAGCTCCACACACAGTCTTAAAAATTCATCTTGGTCGGGCCCCCGTGTCGCCTGGGCTTTCTCCGCCGCCACCCTGCTCCTTTTTTCCTCCTGTCCCTATCCTCGAGGATTCTTCCCGATGTAGCCGCCGCCGCCGATATTTTTCTCTTTCGTTGGGGGGGGGGGGGGGAGACGGGGGGGACGGACTCCCTGTTATCTCACTCCACACCGAAGGTTCGTTTGAGCTGGAGCCGCCGAAACGTGCGGCTTAGCTGGGCATCGCCACAACCGGAAGTCCCCTATGCGCTCCATTTCCAACATACAGAAAATATTTTGTAATTTCCCTCCCCCCACCCCATCACATTAAATTAATGTATTTTTCCATATTCTGAGGGAAGGCGAGCCTCGTTATACCAGTTACAATGCAATGTACCTTTTGCACTCTTCCAATACTATTGGCTCCCTGAAGAGCATCAGATTGAAAAGTTACTTGTGCCTCAATTAACTCAGATAGGTGAACATTTTTATTTTTAAAAATATTACATCCCCAACATATGGCAAAACATTGTAAAATGTAACTAAATGGCAATGAATAAATTACTGCAACAATAACAATCCTACAGTCTGGAGTATTGCAAAGTTTCTCTAGCATTATACGGAGCTGAATTATTGCCCAACACTCATCACTGTCTATTGGAGTTTCGACTTACTTTTCAGTGGTTTGAGTACAGCTTCAATCAGATGGCGACTTTCTAAAGAGCACATGCAACAACTTGCATTTATACAGAGCTCTGCACACAATAGACGCATCTCAGGAGCTCTTTACATAGAGGTGGACCCAGGGATTTATGGGAGGCATATAGCAGAGGAGGAAGCATCCTCCGGGGGGGGGGGGGGGGGGGGGGGGGGAAGTGATGAGAGATTCTGCGTTGGGTGAATACAACATCAACACAGGCGAGGTTAGGGCTGATACAGTTGAAGGTAGTGCACAGGGCCATTTGACCAAATCCGGGATGAGCATGCTATTTGAGAGTGTGGAGGATGAGTGAGAGTATTGTGGAAGGGGCCAGGCTAACCATGTACACAAGTTTTGGTCGTGTCCTACGCTCGCGGGGTTCAGGGTCTCCTTTATTGGCGATCCTATAAATTGAATTGAAGCCTTGTCCCCTTGGGGCATCCATTAAGATTGAACTACATTTTCTCAGAAAAGCAGATTATAAGAATGATCTCCAAGAACAAAGGTTAACACACAAAAATCTGCATTTGCACACGGTTATAAAATTCTCAGATCCCCATTAAGTTCCACCATTAACTTTGTGATTTTTTTTTTTTTTTTTTTTAAGTGCCTGGCACAATACAAAATTAAATAGAAAAAGGTTGCAGGCTCAGTCCTTGGTTTTTGCCAAATGAGGGCAGCAGTCTAAGTGTCCTCTGTATGCCCCACCTGGGGAGAAATTTAGATTTCTTGATTCACTTCAATTGTTGTGCAGTGACACTGCAAGCATGTGGATGTTAAACAAGACACTCACTGTTCGATATCTTACAAGAATTAATGGCCACTTAGCAAGATACTGGAGGGCTGCTGCTACCATCACCGGTGGAACTGTACACCATCTTCAGAAGAAACAGAGCCAACAAAAGACTCCTTGTGCACACTCCTATTTTCAACACAACAATCAACTTAACAACAATATAAAGGCCGTATCACACCGCCATTTTACACCTTCAACAAGATAGATCTCCACCTGCTTGCTCAAATTCCTCTGGCTTCAAATACTGATGTTAACTGCCATTTATTTGCAGCACTTGACTGTAAAGGTGCTTCACAATAAAAAAAGCCTCAAGGCCCACCAAAATATTGCATTAACAGTACCCAGAAGAATGAATGATCATCTCTCACCAGCAGCCACCTTACAAGTCTGGAATACAGTTTTTTTTGTAGGTGGTGAGGGAAGAAAGGAGTCATAAAAATGTTTAATAACCAGAAAAAGATTGGTCAAGCACAAGACCATAGCCTTCATATTTAGCACTGTTTCAGATTCATCGGGGCGTCCCAAGCTCAACCATCTTCAGTTGCTTTATCAAATGACCCACCTTCCATCATATAATGCACAATGTTCAGAACCATTCATGACTCCTCAGATACTGAAGCAGTCCATGTCCATAGGCAGCAAGACCTGGACAATATCCAGGCTTGGGTTGACAAGTAACATTCATGCCACACATGTGCCAGGCAATGACCATATCCAGCGAGAGAATCTAACCATCGCCTCTTTACAGTCAATGGCATTACCATCGCTGAATTCCCCACTATCAACACCCCGGGGGTTACCATTGATCAGAAACTGAACTGGGCTAGCCATATCAATATTGTGGCTATAAGAGCAAGTCAGAAGCTGAATCCTACGCACATCATCCACAAAGATTCACTCACTCCTCCACTGACACACAAGTGGCAACTGCGTGTACCATCTGCAAGATGCACTGCACGTACTCACCAAGGCTCCTTAGACTGCACCTTCCAAACCCACAACCACATAGAAGGACAACAGCAGATGACACATGGGAACACCACCACCTGCAAGTTCTCCTCCAAAGCTCCACACCATCCCGACTTGCAAATGTATCAACCCTTCACAGTCACTGGTTCAAAATCCTGGAACTCGGAACTGGGCGGCACGGTAGCACAGTGGTTAGCACTGTTGCTTCACAGCGCCAGGGTCCCAGGTTCGATTCACGGCTTAGATCACTGCCTGTGCGGAGTCTGCACGTTCTCCCAGTGTCTTCGTGGGTTTCCTCCGGGTGCTCCGGTTTCCTCCCACAAGTCCCAAAAGATGTGCTTGTTAGGTGAATTGGACATTCTGAATTCTCCCTCTGTGCACCCGAACAGCTGCCGGAATGCGACGACTAGGGGCTTTTCACAGTAACTTCATTGCAGTGTTAATGTAAGCCTACTTGTGACAATAAAGATTATTAACTCCCTCCTAACAGCACTGTGGCTGTTCCTACACCACTTGGGCTGCAGCAGTTCAAGAAGGCAGCTCAGATCCATCTTCCAGAAGGCAATTAGGGATGGGCAATAAATCCTAGCCTAGCCAGCAATGCCCACATCCCATGATTGAATTATTTAAAAAATGGAATCTGGTCCACAATGTAAATGGCAAGTTGCGTTGGGGAGGAAGGGCGACCGATTTCCACTGTGACCTTCAGGCAATCAGACTCAATCACTTCTGAAAATACATCAAATGATTCAGAGATGCAATATTCAGAATTGAGGGAAACCATTCAGCTCATTGGACCTGTGCCCATTCTTTGATAAAGCAACCCAATTGGTTGCATTCCCCTCCTCTTTCTTCATGGTCCTTCAAATGTTGCCTTTTCAAGTATTTCTCCAGTTCCATTTTGAAACTAACTATTGAAAACCATCATCTATCCCACTTTCAATCAGTGCATTTTAGATCATAACTCGCTGCAGGAAAAAAAAAAAAAATCCAATCTCCCCTCTGGTTAATGAATCTCCTGCCAATAGAGTAAATGAGGGAAAACTGTTTCGATTAAAATCCTTCATAATTTTCAACAGCTCTATTAAATCTCCCCTTAACCTTCTTTGCTCAGGGGACAACACTTCTGTTTTTTGAGTTTCTCCATGTAATTGAGTTTCTCCATGTAATTGAAGTGCCTGATCATGGCATCATTCCAATAAATTCACTCTGCTAAGCCTCGACACCCTTCCAAAACGGTGATACCCAGAAATGGACACAGAATTCTAGCTGAGCAGTAACCCATGATTTATAAAGCTTTTGTGTAACTTGCTTGCTTTTCTACTCTCTGCCTGTAATTATAAAGTGGAGATGCCGGTGTTGGACTGGGGTGAGCACAGTACGAAGTCTTACAACACCAGGTTAAAGTCCAACAGGTTTGTTTCGATGTCACTAGCTTTCGGAGCGCTGCTCCTTCCTCAGGTGAGGACCTCTGCATTCACCTGAGGAAGGAGCAGCGCTCCGAAAGCTAGTGACATCGAAACAAACCTGTTGGACTTTAACCTGGTGTTGTAAGACTTCGTACTGTAATTATAAAGCCCAGGATCCCAAATGCTTTTGAACAGCCTCCTCAAATAACCTGCCATCTTACAAAAATTGTGCCCATTAAGCTCCAAGTCTGTCTGTAGCCAGCAGCTTTAGTTATTAATTTTGAAGTTTCAGTCAAATCCTGTAATTGTGTTGGGAAGAGGAGGAACATCCCTTAACTCAATGCAACCAAAAACCTTTTCCCCTTCAATACACGGCTAAAACCCAATTGTCAGTTCACCCAAAATTTCACCAAAAAGTGGTTTTCGTGACTTCAAGGAAGGATTATTACAGCCAATTAAGCACTTCGAAGTTTCGTAACAAAATAAAATTCAGCAGCCAATTAGCAAGGTTCCACATACATAGATAAAATCACCAGATAAACAGTTTTTGTGGTTTGGCCAGGATACAGCCAACTCTCCTGTTCTTTGTCAATTTAAGCTTTGGGATCATTGACGCTAACGAGGCTAACTTTAAAATACAACTTTCAGAAATGTTGTGCACATGTTATACTCAACATCCATGAGAAATTTACTGAAATTCTTTCCAAGATTATGAATGGAAATTCTTTTCAAAATCTAAAAGTAAAAGTTTAGCTTTAAAAGATTCACTTCCTTGAATTCTAGCAGTAAGCACCTCCGCGTAATATTGAGCTCAACCGTGTGCTTTTATTTTACCAAAATTTTGTTCCTAAGCCATTCTGAAAGACACACTATTCCAGCCACTGCCAATTTATGTTTGAAGTTCAAATTAGTATTGAGACTTCAGTATTGTATGTCTGTGTTTCAATCAAAGAGTCAAAAGTGGAGTTAGCTTATTCAAAATAAAATTACGTTCAAAAAGCTACATTCTCCCCAACCTCAATTCAGTACTGTACTCCAAATACATGTCTCTCCCACTCCCCATCTTGATGCAGCTCATTTACAGACACAAACAGGTTTTATTGATTGCATAAATATGATACAATAGAGGTGCCAACTAAATATGTACTTCATTCCAAAAGGGCTGAAGGGTTAAAACAAATCTCTCTGGGAAGTGAGAGTCACTTCCCAGAAACTAAGCAGAATAAGCTGGACTGGTGCCATAGTGAGGCATCCACACTTGAAACCAAATATTGGTGATTCTATTAATAATCCTTCATTAAATTTTAATCAAATTACCATAGCTGGTGCCCAAACTCTGCAGAAAAATACAAACTTCATTTAAGAAAATAAATCCAATGGCAAACTTTTATATCAGAATGTTCAGTTTATCCAGTCAATGCATTAATACTGGCTGTTCACCAATTGGGCTATTCAATCCCGGGCCATTGAATTCTCATTGTAGTTTTCAAAATCTCTGGCTTTTCAGTTGCGGCGTCGGCAAAAAAAACCACACTATTCGCATCAAATTTCTAATAGTGAATGAAGTTCTCACTTAGGGGTGTGAGGAACCAGTAAAACTTTATGCATCACAGCAGAATGTAGATAAATGTGATGTTCGTTTGCTGAGAAAGGGATACTCAGATTGAAATTCCTCAAGTATATATTTGGGAAAAAAATTTCAGCCCATTTACTCAATTAGCATCAACTGAATCCTGCACCCACATTATGTAGCGCCTTTAACATAATAAATCATCCCAAAATGCAACACCTGGGCATTATTAAATGCCAATACTGAGTCACACAAAGAGCAATTAGGTCAGATGACCAAAAGATTGATCAGAGGGGTAGGTTTAAACGGTGTGCATTAAAAAGAGGTAAGAGGAATGAACAGGTGTAGGGGGGAATTCCAGTACTCAAGTCCGAGGCAACCAAGGGCATGGTCACCAATGATGGGGAGGTGGCAGCATAGTGGTACTGGACTAGTAATTCAGAGGCCCAGAGGGACCCGGGTTCAAATCCCACAGGCGGTGGAAGTTAAACTTAACAAAATATCTGGAATTACAAGGCTCATGATGACAATGAAACCATTGTTGATTGTTGTAAAAGGGAAGGAAATCTGCCATCCTCGCCTGGTCTGGCCTGCATGTAACTTCAGACCCACAGCAATGTGGTTGACTCTTAAATGCATTCAAATGACCTTGCAAGCCACTCAGTTGTATTCAACAACTATGAAAACACAAAAGCAATGAAACCAGACAAACCACCCCGCATCGACAACAGCAAACCCAGCCCTGTCGACCCTGCAAAGTCCTCCTTACTAACATGTGGGGGGCTTGTGGCAAAGTTGGGAGAGCTGTCTCACGGATGAGTCAAGCAACAGCCTGACATAGTCATCCTCACAGAATCACACCTTACAGACAATGTGCCAGACATCACTATCACCATTCTTAGGCATGTCCTGTCTCACCGGCAGGACAGACCCAGCAGAGGTGGCGGCACAGTGGTATATACAGTTGGGAGGGAGTTGCCCTGGGAGTCCTCAACATCGACTCTGGACCCCATGAAATCTCATGGCTTCAGGTTAAACATGGGCAAGGAAACCTCCTGCTGATTACCACATACTGGCCACCATCAGCTGATGAATCAGTGCTCCTCCATGTTGAACATCACTTGAAGGAAGTACAGAGGGTGACAATGGCGCAGAATATACTCTGGGTGAGGGACTTCAATGCCCATCAAGGGTGGCTCGGTAGTAACACCACAGACCAAGCTGGCCGGGTCCTAAAGGGCATAGCTGCTAGACTGCAGCAGGTGAAGAGGGAACCAACAAGAGGGAAAAACATACTTGACCTCATCCTCACCAACCTGCCTGCTGTAAATGCATCTGTCCATGTCAGTATCAGTAGAAGTGACCATCATAGTCCTTGTGGAGACAAAGTACCGTCTTCACTTTGAGGATACCCTCCATCGTGTGGTGTGGCACTACCACCGTGCTAAATGAGATAGATTTTGAACAGATCTAGCAACTCATCCATGAGACTCTGTGGGCCATCAACATTCAACCACAATCTGCAACCTCATGGCACAGCATATCCCCACTCTACCATTACCATCAAGCCAGGGGATCAGTACAGAACAGCATGCCAGGAACAACACCAGGCATACCTAAAAATGGGGTGCCCACCTGGTGAAGCTACAACACAGGACTACTTGTGTGCCAAACAGCAAAAGTACCAAGTAAAAGACAGAGCTAAGCAATTCCACAACAAACACATTAGACCCAAGCTCTGCGGTCCTACCACATCCAGCTGTGAATGGTGACGGGCAATTAAACAACTCACTGGAGGAGGAGGCTCCACAAATATCCCCATCCTCAAAGATGGAGCCCAGCACATTCGTGCAAAGGACAAGGTTGAAACATTCGCAACAATCTTTAGCTAGAAGTGCCAAGTGGATGGTCTATCTTGGTCTCCTCCAGAGATCCCCAGCATCACAGATGTCAGTCTTCAGCCAATACGATTCACTCCACGTGATATCAAGAAACGATGGAAGGCCCTGACAATATTCCGGCAATAGCACTGAAGACTTGTGGTCCAGAACCTTCCGCACACTTAACCAAGTTGTTCTAGTGTAGCTACAACACTGGCATCAACCCGACAATGTGGAAAATTACCCAGGTGTGTCCTGTGAACAAGAAACAGGGCAAATCCAACCCAGCCAATTATAGCCCCATCAGTCTACTCTCCAAAGTGATGGAAGGAGACATCAACAGTGCTATCAAATGGCACTTACTCAGCAATAACCTGCTCACGAACGCTCAGTTTGGGTTCCTCCAGGATCACTTAGCTACTCACCTCAGCCTTGGTTCAAACATGGACAAAAGAGTTGAATGCAGAGGAGAAGCAAGAGTGGCTGCCCTTGACATCAAGCAGCATTTGAACGAGTATGACATCAAGGAGCCCCAGCAAAATTGGAGCCAATGGGAATCGGAGGGGAAACTCTCCGCTGGTTGGAGTCATATCTGTCAAAAAGGAAGATGGTTGCGGTGGTTGGAGGTCAGTCACCTCAGCTCCAGGACATAATTGCAGGAGTTCCTCAGGGCAGTGTCCTCAGCCCAACCATCTTCAGCTGCTTCATCAATGATCTCCTTTCCATAAGATCAGAAGTGGGGATGTTTACCGATGACTGCACAATGGTCAGCACCATTCACAACTCCTCAGACAATGAAGCAGTCCATGTCCAAATGCAGCAAGACCAGGACAATATCCAGGCTTGGGCTGACAAGTGGCAAGTTAGATTTGTGCCACACAAGTGCCAGGCAATGACCATATCCTACAAGAGGATCTAGCCATCTCCCCTTGACATTTAATGGCATTACCATTGCTGAATTCCCCCACAATCAACATCCTGGGGTTTTACCCCCCCCCCAAAAGCATGTCCACCATCAACAAGGCACAAGAGTATAATAGCATGCTCTCCACTTGTCTGGATGAGTGCAGGTCCAACAATACTCAAGAATCTCAACACCGTCCAGGACAAAGCAGCCCGCTTGATTGCTCCCCTTTCCACAAACATTAAATCCGTCCACCACCGTCAAACAGTGGCAGTCGTGTATACCATCTACAAGATGCACTGCAGGAACTCGCCAAGGCAGCACCTTCCAACCCCACGACCATTACCATCTCGAAGGACAAGGGCAGCAGACACCTGGGAACCCCACCACCTGTTCCCCACCAAGTCACTCACATCCCGAGTTGGAAATATATTGCCATGCCTTCACTGTCACTGGGTCAAAACACCGGAACTCCCTCCGCAACAGCACTGTGCTGCAAGAGTTAGTCGATTTCCCTTATGTAGCCATCTGGGATGGCCACTTCCCGATTACAAAATGGACACTTTGCAAAGATTGCAGGGAAAATGGCCAATACTGAGAAAACAAGCAGGTTCAGGGTTTGTCTGTTTATTGGAGCTGCAGCTCCCAGACAAGACCAAAACTGTAGGCCTATTAGCATACTAATAGCCCATCTCCGGGAACAAAAGAGTAACATTTGAGTAACCGATACGAAGGCAGACACCCCGGCGCCAGAGGAGACCGGAACAAAGCAGACCAACGGCCACCTAGGACACGCCCAGCCATCAGGGCACCCACCCCTTTATTGGCCGAGATCAATATGAATGATCAAGAAACAGCCCAATTGATTGGGGCCAAGTTCAAGCCCCCCCAAAAGAGCGCAAAGCCCCTTTGGGTATAAGAAGGAGCCCCCAAGAGAGAATCGTTCTCTTGGACCTGGCTCTCACCAGGAGAGACCTGTCCACCAGCTGCACCAGAAACAAGCAAGTCCAAGGTTAACGCACACTACCAGACTGCCTTAGCGGTTATCCCGTACCAGTTCCACCCCAGCAGCCTCAGAACCAAACAACGGCCATTGTTCCTCTGACTGAGTGGGCGCCCTAAGCTAAGTACAGGCTTGAGCAGTAGTGATAGTTTAGTCTGTAGTATTTGTGCATAAGTATATTTAACTGTGTGTGTAAATAAATAAGCATTTGACTTTGAACTAACTAACTGGTGTATCGAGCCTTTGATCAGTATTCGATTTGAACCTTGTGGCGGTATCGAAAGATACCTGGCGACTCTAGAGCAACCATAATTAGAATTAAGGAAGGCGACCATATTGACCGCCATATTCAGAGCCAACGAAAGAGAGCAACATTTAGCAACACTTAGCACTTGGGTTCTCGGGGTATTGTTTTCTTTGCCATTTTGTTTTGCAGCAATGGGCGAGATGTAGATCTATAATGTTGCCTGTATTCTTTCAGGTGCAGACGTGTCATTTACCTGTTGACGGATTTTGTCCCTGAACTATCCGGTCTTATTTGTTCGCATTATGTAATTACTATTATTTTGTGTTGTACCTGCTGTACATGGATACCCATAGCTATCTTTTTGCGCTTTCTGCTTTTGATTGTTTGATACAATCTTTTTTGTAAAAAATAGAAAATCCCAATAAATAGACATTGATTTTAAAAAAGACAAACTTTACATCAAAACTTGTTGGTTTTAAATTCTGTACAAGAATCATTTTATTCTGTGTAATGTTCCAGGGAATGCCAAAGTTTAAGAAAAAGCTGTGAACGCCATAAAATGTTCAAGGAAAAACTCGATGTCTGGAAGAGGATTACTGGCAGTAATCCAGATTTTGGGTTCAGTTGAAGAAGAAACTGCTAAATTGCTGTAGAATCGGAATCCTTCAAATAGATAATAGAATTGTAGTACTGTACATTGCCAGTAATGCAGCCTTCATAGATTGATGCAAAGAAATTGAATTGTACATCTTAAACTTCTCTGTTAAGTTGCCCTTGGATCATTTTTGTACCTTTTCCTAGGCAGTCTGACATCGGAAATTCATTGCACAGGGAATTGGTACAAATTGCCACTCTGGAGCTTATTGTATTTTAAGCTGCATTTAGGCTAAAAGTTTAAGGTTAGATGACATGCAGTCAGTCAGCACCTGACCAAACACTCGAGCAGAGTGAAGTGAAACTGTCCTCCAATGAGTCTCATCACTTTGCTCTGCATTCAAACTGAACGACCTTGCTCTGATCCTCGTGTGTAAATTAGTTTAGTTTTTTGATAAAATTCCCCCAAATCATCCATTTATTTAGCAGTTGTGGGTTTTGGCGAAGTGTGAAGAACATTGTGAAGTATATTTCAACCCTGCCTCCAATTTCTCATTTATGTGTTGTCCCTTGGCAATATCATCTGAAAGCACAGTGGAAGTTTTCATGTGCCATGGAGTGAGCAGTCGCACATTTGGTGGCTCCTGCTCAAGGCGGATTTTTTCAGTCCTTTCCCTGCCCGAAGGGCGAAGCATTTGAGTGCAAGAGGTGCAGGAGTGCCTGGGGGACGTTTTACTGTTTTGGTGTGGCTGGATCCACTGACTAGGAGTGGAGCAAGAAAGAAAGAGCTGCTGGAACAGGAGAGTCTTTGTGGTGCAGATAAGGTGGGGAAAGCTATGGCGACGCAGTGGTCAACGGAGCAGTTAATAGAGTTCCTTAATGGAAAGTTCTGCCAGCAGAGGAAAGAGGCCCTGGAAGACCTCACCAAGGTGGTGGAACCTATTAAGTAAGAGATCTGAGAGAGTGTAACAGAGGCTGGAGTCCCAGAGCCGGACGATCCAGCAAGTGGAGGAGGCAGTGGGGGAGCACGAGGAACAGCTGGCCTTGTTGGTGGTTGAGGTGGGGGCATTGCAGGAGACCCAAAAGAGGCGGAAGGAGAAGGTGGAGGAGCTGGAGAATCGCTCCAGAAGTCAAAAAAGTCCAGAAAGACGTGCTTGTTAAGTGAATTGGACATTCTGAATTCTCCCTCTGTGACCCGAACAGGCGCCGGAATGTGGCGACTAGGGGATTTTCACAGTAACTTCATTGCAGTGTTAATGTAAGCCTACTTGGGATAATAAAGATTATAAAATCTTAGGAACTTGAGGGGTTTGTGTGGTTTTTTTAAAAATGAAATGAAATGAAATGAAAATCGCTTATTGTCACAAGTAGGCTTCAAATGAAGTTACTGTTAAAAGCCCCTAGTCGCCACATTCCGGCGCCTGGTCGGGGAGGCTGGTACGGGAATTGAAGCGTGCTGCTGGCCTGCCTTGGTCTGCTTTAAAAGCCAGCTATTTAGCCCAGTGTGCTAAACCAGCCCCAGTTTTTTCTTTGAAAGAGTCTATGATGGCAGGTTTTCTGGAGGGCAGGTTTTTCATGGGGGGGGAACATCAAGGGTGAGTGGGCAGCACAGTGGTGCAGTTGTTAGCACTGCTGCCTACAGCACTGAGGTCCCAGGTTCGATCCCGGCTCTGGGTCACTGTCTGTGTGGAGTTTGCACATTCTCCCCGTGTTTGCGTGGGCTTCGCCCCCACAACCCAAAGATGTGCAGGGTAGGTGGGTTGGCCACATTAAATTGCCCCTTAATTGGGAAAAAATACTGTAAATTTATTTTTTAAAAGACAAGACGTCGCTGGCGGGGGTGGTCGACTCGGAGTATTCGGCGATTGAGGTTACTGACCATGCGCCGCACTGGGTGGAATTGCACGTGGCTGGGGGGAATGTGGGGTTGTTGGTGGAGATGTGCGAGTGGGTGCGGGCTGCCATTCAGTGGTTTGTGGACCGAGGAGGCCACAGCAGCTACTCTGTGGGAGGCACTCAAAGCAGTGGTTGGGTGAGTTTATCTCAATTCGGGAGCATAGGGAGCAAGCAGAGCGTGCGGAGATGGCAAGGCTGGTGGATCAGATTAAGGGTAGGCAGAAGGTATGCGGACGCATCCAAGGCCCCGGAGACAGGGGCTCCAGATGGAGTTTGGGTTAATGTCGACGGGGAAGGCGATGGGGCAATTACAGATAGCCAGAGGGGTAGTATAGGAGTATGGGGAGAAGGCGAGCAGTATGTTGGCCGAGCAATTGAGGAAGCAAGAGGTGGCGAGGGTGATTAGCAGAATAAGGGATGATAAGGGTAGGGTGGTGTTGGGCCCGTGTGTTTGAGACGTTCTACAGAAGGCTATACAAGTCTGCTGCTGGTGAGGGCATATATTGAAGGGAGAAAGTTGGGGGGGGGGGGATATTAAGAAAGGACAAGGATCCGGAGCGGTGTGGGTCGTGCCGCCCGATATCGTGACTGAGTGTAGCTGCCAAGCTGTTGGCAAAGGTGTTGGCCTTGCGAATCGAGAACTGTGTCCCGGGGGTGATCGGCAAGGACTAAACGGGGTTTGTGAAGGGAGGCAGTTGACGGCGAGTGGGAGGAGGCTGCTTAATGTAATCATGATGCCTTTCAGAGGGGCAGGAGGTAGAGGTAGTGGTGGCGATGGACGCAGAGAAGGCAATCGATCAGGTGGAGTGGGAGTACTTATTGGAGATGTCGGGGCGGTTTGGTTTCGGGCAGGGTTTTGTGAACTGGGTCCAGCTGCTGTACAAGTGTGCGGACGAACCAAATGAGTTTGGGGTATTTTAGGCTGCATCGGGGACGAGGCAGGAGTACCCGCTCCCCCTGTTGTGTTTCGCCTCGACTATGGGGGCCTTCGTGCGCAGCAAGGACAGAGCTAACCTCACCACCCACATCCCCCACCGGCTCTGCTCATCCTCATCGCCAAGGATATATTAGGATAAAGAAACGTGGCATGTATCCAAAATCAATATTCAGCTCAACATGATGAAACATTACATCAGGATAACCAACAGTGCAGGACATCACGCCCAAAATATTTATTTCCCTGCAAACAAATAAACTGACAACTTTAACAGACAACAATCTGATTACCAGGGAATAAAGTCCACAATAACAAATGAGGAACGAGGCAGTCTTCAGGATAAAGAGCACTCTACTGATGCACAAAGAAAGTAGACATCCAGGATAAAGCAGGATCTGAAACGATCCGTGGGGCGGCACAGTAGTACAGTGGTTCGCACAGTTGCTTCACAGCGCCAGGGTCACTGTCTGTGCGGAGTCTGCACATTCCCCGGCTGTGTGTGGGTTTCCTCCGGGTGCTCCGGTTTCCTCCCACAGTTCAAAGATTTTACTTTTTTTAAATTTAGAGTACCCAATTCATTTTTTTCCAATTAAGGGGCAATTTAGCGTGACCAATCCATCTATCATGCACATCTTTGGGTTGTGGGGGCGAAACTCACGCAGACATGGGGAGAATGTGCAAGCTCCACATGGACAGTGGCCCAGAGCCGGGATGGAACCTGGGACCTCAGCGCCGTGAGACAGCAGTGCTACCACTGCGCCACCATGCTGCCCCCACAGTCCAAAGATGAGCAGGTTAGGTGGATTGGCCATTTTAAATTGCCCTTAATGTCCAAAATGGTTAGGTGGGGTTACTGGGTTACGGGGATAGGGTGGAGGTGTGGGCTTAAGTAGGGTGCTCTTTCCAAGGACCGGTGCAGACTCGATGGGCCGAATGGCCTCCTTCTGCACTGTAAATCCTATGTAATTTTTATGAATAGCACTCTTCAGGACCTTCCAAGGAGTCCAACGATCGTAACACACCAGGGTGGGGATCGGCCGACTCAGACCACCCCCTGCCTCTTGACCATCAAAATACACAAGATCACACAGACCCAGGCCTCAGAAACAGGATTAAATGTGCTCTATTGCATTTGAGTTGCCCAGCATCGAGATTCCTGAAAGATGGCAGCCAGATCTCAAACTTGGCCGGGAACTTCCGCTGCCTCACCGGAGACACGAACGGGCTCCTCACCCAAACCCTTTAAGGATGGGCATATGGCCATACAACAGGAGCTCAACCGTGCGGAGGTGAGCTTCCACCAGAGACAGTGCTCTCTCTGCTCCAAGAACCTTTTTGTGCAGCACCACCATCTCTTATAACAATGCCTCGCAACTCTTGGGCTTTTACGTCCTGCACTACAGAGCCAAGAGTATCAGACAGATCACCTTAATCAGTCAGTGTGCACCACATTGTCAGGGAAGGACACTTCTCAAAAGGTAGCTGTGCCACCAAGGACGAGGCCCCACTCCAACTGCCTCCAGCTACCACGAATCAAAAGCATATTGTCTAGACTTAAAAGTGCTGAAAGTGCCATGTAAACCAAAATAAGATACAGAGATTGCATGGTAAAAACAAAGATTGAAAGATGAGCAGAGCCAGAACTCGCGAAAATGCAGCCGCTCCAGCGTTCACATCACGTGAGCCCCAAGTAATGTTTTTCTAATCAACTGGTTGACATAAAATACTCCAGTCTTCAAATTTAAAGCAGACTACAAAGATGCCTTCTACTTTGGTATTAAAGACATTAATATTGTTACAATTTCCAGTATAGTCCCTCATTTTTAGAAATTTGGATTGTCAAACACCAGTAAACAAGATGAAAACAGAAAATGCTGGAAATGCTCAGCAGGTCAGGAAGCATCTATGGAGAGAAAAACAACTAACGTTTGAAGCCGATGACAGGTCACTGTTTCTTTCTCCACAGACTTGCTGAGTAATTCTAGCATTTTCTTTTTTATTCCCTTTCTGCCTTCTTTTCTTAGACTTTCAGATCTTGTTTTGCTTGGTTACCATACTTACAGATGAAGGATATCTTTAGGTTATGGAGTTAGTAGGTACAGTCTCTAGGAGAAAGGAGATCCTGCGCCTATCACCAGAGGCTGGAAGGTAACAAGGTGGTCCAAAACTGGCCTTTGTATTAGGTCTGCATTGGAGATATAACGTGTACAATATCTCCCAATACGTTCACATTGCGCATCTATCAGGATGGGACAGCATCCTAACACAGAATTTAAGAAAGGTCTCAGCCATCATCAGATTCGAAGAGAAGAGAGGAAGGGGAAATTTTAAAAATATCTAGGCGATTAATGTTTACTCCTGACCTGTTGGCTTGTAAGCATCATCGGTAGAAGCCTGGGAATAGGACACATGCTCATCCCTTTGGCCAGGCAGCAGTGCATTATTTAATTGAACAACAGGGAAATTGATCTCCACTCAGTTGCCTTTCAGATAAAGAACGTTCTGGTAATGCCAAATTCACGTCAGCCATGCAACAATAATACATGGAATAATTAACATTTTCAAATTGCACCAATCTCCACGAAGCCTTGGAAAGACAAGTCCACAAAATAAGGCAAACTTCAATGTTTCAGGTCTTTGACACCTTCAAAACACAAATCAGGTCTACATGCCTCTCCTCAACTACTGTACTGCATTATCTTTAGTGGAACAAAGCAAGCACTTCAACCTGAAAATACTCAATTCAAGCATATAACACATAGCACAAAGCACTGGTATTATCAAATTCACTCTAAACTATGCATTCAGATTTAATACACCATTCAAATCATACTTAGAGACTTGGCCACCTAGCTAACTTACAAATTGTAATTTAGCATTTCAATTTTACACAAATCTCCAACTTTTTCTCATCCCCTCAAAATATCTCCACATAAATTAAGCAATGCTGATAAAACTGGCTGAATTCATATTGCCCTGGCCCTCCAGATATTCAGCTGTATTATTAGCACATTTCCAAATATCAAAGTAAAAAAGCTCTCACCCAACAACAACCAGAAACATCATATTAAACTTGATCTGGTGTTGGCTGCTAAAGTAGACATGTCCTTGCATGCTCAGACACCTGTATCACATAATGGAAGTGACATGGTTTTTGACTAACTTTACATATAATGAGTACAAAATGTTGTATTGGTACATTGAAATTCTATCATGCACTTCCACAGGATGTGCATTTAGTTCAAGTCACAGAACTGATAACAAAATCAAATAACTTTTTCTACCTGGCTGAAACTAGCTCAGTCTAAATAAAAACAAACTGGTACAAAATCTAATTTTATGGCCTGTTAAAATAACTATCCCTCTACCTCCAACAAGAAAACACAGACCTCAGAGGGTAGAAATAGTGATTGAGAGCAGAGAGAAATACATTCACCTGCTGAAAAGTGATTCATCGAGGATGTTTTTGATTGCTCCAATCTATTCCTGTTTATTGCACATTGAGGTGTCTTCAACATTCACTCACTGAAATATGGTATTTGAAAGAATTTTCAGGATACTGGTTTTATGATGTAGTTTTTCAAGGTGACATGGCAGTTGTTCTTAAACCAAGTTCCTAAGTACACATGGAATTAACACCAAGTATAAAACCTTAAGGAACTAGCTTATTTCCTTCTCATGATCAACTAAACTTCTCTCTGTCAATACCACTATTTATAAACGGTACAGTATCATAGAATCTACAGTGCAGGAGGAGGCCATTCGGCCCATCGAGTCTGCACCAGCTCTTGGAAAGAGCACCGGACTTAAGCCCCCACCTTATCCCCGTAACCCCAGCTAACCTTTTTGGACACCAAGGGCAAATTATCATGGCCAATCCACCTAACCTGCACATCTTTGGACTGTGGGCGGAAACCGGAGCTCCCGGAGGAAACCCGCGCAGACACGGGGAGAATGTGCAGACTCCGCACAGACAGTGGCCCAAGCCAGGAATCGAAGCTGGAACCCTGGAGCTGTGAAGCACCTGTGCGAACCACTGTGCTACCGTGCTGCCCGCAGTCAGAATCTAGGGCAGAGGAGAAGTCCATTTGGCCCATCAAGTCCACGGTTTGCCTTAGAGAGAGCTGGCAGTCTATCCCATTTCCCCATTCTATCCCCATAGCTCACAAGCAATTTCCTTAAAGTGCTCATCCAATTTCCTTTTGAAATTAATGATCGTCTCTGCTTCCATCACTCGCGTGGGCAACGGGTTTCAGGTCATTGCCACGCAGTGTGAAAAAGATCTTCGTCACATCCCCCCTGCATCTCAAAACCTTACGTTACGAACCACACTGATGATAAATTCAAGGATATCACAAACTCAGAAGAGGAACTTGGAACACCGTGTTCACAGTGATGCTCAGTGCTTTTTTTTTTTACAAAACGTGAGGAACGATGTAGAACCCAGTGAGGAATAGTCCAGTTGTTGTGTGAACAAAGAATATTTATTAACATAAAAAACAAACAAACATGGATTCTAATACACTATGATACTTTAGACTGATGACCACACACGGATTATAATACACTATGATGATGACCACATTTGGGGCAGCACGGTAGCATAGTGGTTAGCACAAATGCTTCACAGCTCCAGGGTCCCAGGTTTGATTCCGGCTTGGGTCACTGTCTGTGCGGAGTCTGCACATCCTCCCCGTGTGTGCGTGGGTTTCCTCCGGGTGCTCCGGTTTCCTCCCACAGTCCAAAGATGTGCAGGTTAGGTGGATTGGCCATGATAAATTGCCCTTAGTGTCCAAAATTGCCCTTAGTGTTGGGTGAGGTTACTGGGTTATGGGGATAGGGTGGAAGCGTGGACCTTGGGTAGGGTGCTCTTTCCAAGAGCCGGTGCAGACTCGATGGGCCGAATGGCCTCCTTCTGCACTGTAAATTCTATGATCTATGATTCTATGATTATGATGACCACACGCACGCACTCCAAGTTATCGTAACTCTGAGACACCCTTTGTCCCAAACATCCAATATTAAGTAACTCTTATTTGAGCTAAATCCAGCAAATAATTACCACACCCAGGTTAAGGTGGCCACATATGGGAAATAGTCTTCAGGTTCAGCAAAGGCGAAAAATAGATACTTATTTCAGGAGACTATATCTGCACTGCTGCAGTTCTTTTTTTTTTTTATAAATAAATTTACCCAATTCTTCATTTTTTCCCAATTAAGGGGCAATTTAGCGTGGCCAATCCACCGAGCCTGCACATATTTGGGTTGTGGGGGCAAAACCCACGCAAACACGAGGAGAATGTGCAAACTCCACACGGACAGTGACCCAGAGCCGGGATCGAACCTGGGACCTCGGCGCCGTGAAGCAGCAGTACTAACCACTTTGCCACACTGCTGAGGTTCTAATGTTAGCTGTCGCTCTCCCTTTCCCCTAGACTTCTATAGTTATACTATTTCTTTCCCTTTGAAGTTATTCACCCTGTGGAGTTGGCTTTTGGCAGGTACGTCAATTTACTTATCGCTTCACTTTGAAGTTACCACCTCTCTCGCCTCATTGCTTTCTCTAGTCACATGTAAAAATACTTGCTTTCCACTGATCGATGAATTTGCATCTCATCATTTCCCCAGACGTCTGCCTGTAATTAACTCCTTGTTTCACTTAGTTTTTTAATCTTAATTTTCTCTCATTCTTAGCATTTGTGTCCCCCAGTCCCTTTACCATCAACTAATGGGAATAGTTGACGACTCAATGATTCATCCATTTAGTCCTGACCAGGAATGAACAAAAAACATTTTGAAACTAAGACAGATTTCCCTGCACTTAGGGCAGCACGGTGGCGCAGTGGATTAGCCCTGCTGCCTCACGGCACCGAGGTCCCAGGTTCGATCCCGGCTCTGGGTCACAGTCCATGTGGAGTTTGCACATTCTCCCAGTGTCTGCGTGGGTTTCTCCCCCACAACCCAAAGATGTGCAGGGTAGGTGGATTGGCCACGCTAAATTGCCCCTTAATTGGAAAAAATGAATTGGGTACTCTAAATTTTTTTTTTTTTATATTACACTGCACTTCAGTAATAGCGCACCCACACGAATATCAAGAAAACCTACTTTGCTACTTCTCAGAGAATAATTCACCCAATTTGAAGAAGGAGAAATCATACTGGTGGTGGTGGTGGTGGTGGTGGTGGTGGTGGGGGGGGGAGAGAGAGAGAGGAGGAGGAGAGAGAGAGAGAGAAAAGAGGAGAGAGAGAGAGAGAAAGAAACAGACAGATAGGAAATCAACAGTGGTCTTATCTGGAATATCAGAATCAAACTTTGCGGAAAAGCAAGCAAGCAGGGATGAAGGAATTTGTACACATGTAGGGTCATCCCCAGGGGCATAATAACACTACAAAACTTAATCTAAAAGGTTATAGTAGTCAGGCAAGTTTGGTGCTGGGTTTCCTGAAAGCGAACAGAAATACTGCAGTGGAACTGAACTTCATTTGTTGCTTTCATCCACTGAAACCTCATGAGAATTTGGACATAGTGAAGAAGTCTTAGCGTTTCAAAATGAATTTTTGGGCAGGTCCAGTTACTGAATAACAATAGTGATTCCCACTGACAATATTTTAATTTGAAAAGAAATCAAGCTAAAAAATGTCACAAATGCAGTAGCTACATTTTCAGGCCAGGAATGTTTAGGTTTGGGTTGGGGAGCGGGAAAGAGTGGACAAAGATGACGATTTAGCATGTCATTTAAAATTATTACAGATACTGTTACTACAGCTTACTTTCACATTTATTGGAAGTTTAGGCATTTCTTTGAAAGTGATAATTTCAGCAATTTCTGGCCAGATCCTGAAAGAAAGTGCGAAAGAAACCGAGGGGTGCACTTCAAAAGGCGAGGGGGGGGTCACAGCCTATAATTCACATAACACGACCCATAAACTGGAGTTTAAACAAGAGTCTTAAGCACATAAACAGATGGTGCACTTAAAAAGTAAACAGTTACTCGGTATAAAGAACTTAAATATTGCTATAAAGAGGGATCTGTTGCTGCAGCTTTTAGACTTCCACTCATCAGGACAAAAAGAATGCCAAATTTCAAACAATCACAACAATCTATATCGGAGAAAGGGATGCTGATTGGTTGCTATGTACACTGTCTGGCCAAGGCATTGCCATGGAGAAAGCAACAACTTTCTGGATAATTCAAAAAAGATGCAAGGCAGGAACATATTCCTTTTCTTTGTAGAGAACAGATCCCTGCACAGGAGTATGTGGGGCCTCTAGCAAGCGACATTACGTCCTTGACTGATTATCTTAAATTGGTTGTTGGTGCAGTTATTAACTTACTAGTTATTAACATACTCCAGGTTGTTCAGCAAGTGCTGCCCAATCGCGGAATCACATCCTACACCCAATGTTTGTTTTAGGTTTTGCAAGCTTGGGGTGGTTGGGTACAGTCTCTACTCTCCCTATTACAAACACCCAAGGAACACACCGTTTGATTCAATCAGTCAATCGCTGGAGCAGATGACCTACATACCTGGCATCGCAACTACAACATACATTCATATCTAGGGATGCATTCTCTGCAAACAAAAGGAACATGTTCAAACCTGGAGTCTTTTTTGAATTATCCAGAAGCTTGGGGAGCCTATGGTTCCCCGTTGCTTTCAGTATGGCAATTTCTCAGCCAAAGTAGACTCACCAACCAATCAGCGCCCTTTTGTCTGGTAGTATAAGTTGTGATTGTTTCAAATGTGGCATTCTTGGTGGCCACGGGCGGGGATCGAGAGATTTGGAGATCTCTTTATTGATGAGGGCTTCCAGAGCTTGGACGAGGTGTTTTTGAGTTTCCAGGTGGGAATGGGTTCCGGTATCTTCCAGTGAAGGACTGTGTGAGAAGGCAGGTTTCGACTTTCCCGCACCTGCTGCACCAGGGGCTACAGGATAAGGTGGTGTCGAGAGTAGAAGTAGGAGAAAGGAAGGTTTCAGAGATCTACAAGGAACTGATGGAGTGGGAGGGAGCCCCGATAGGAGAGGTGACGAGAAAGCGGGAAGAAGAGCTGGGTGGCGAGTTGGAGGTCGGATTATAGGTTTGAGGCCCTGAGGCGGGTCAATGCATCCCCGTCGTGTGCCAGGCTCAGCCAGATACAATTCAAAGTGGTCCACAGGGCGCACATGACGGTGGCCCGGATTAGCAGGTGCTTTGAGGGGATGGAGGATAGGTGTGGGCGCTGTGCGGGGGATCCTGCTAACCATGTAGATATGTTTTGGCCATGTCCGAGGTTTCTGGCAGGGGTTTGCTGACATCATGTCAGAAGTATTAAAAGTGAGGGTGGTACCGAGTCCAGAGGTGGCGATGTGCAAGCCATGTTGGCTGGGGTTTGTTACTTTTGGGGGGTTGGTTATATCGTTTTGTTCTTGTTGAAACCTGTTGTTTAAAATTGTTAAAATTATAAATGCCTTCATATAAAATTATCTAAAACAAAAAATGACATTCTTGTATTTGTATTGATGAGTGCAAGATGCAAAGCTTCAGCAACATACCTCTCTTTTCAGCAATACGGCAGTACGGTAGCACAGTGGTTAGCACTGTTGCTTCACAGCGCCAGGGATCCGGGTTCAATTCCCGGCTTGGGTCACTGTCTGCGCGGAGACTGCACCTTCTCCCGGTGTCTGCGTGGGTTCCTCCGGGTGCTCCGGTTTCCTCCCACAAGTCCCGAAAGACGTGCTGTTAGGTGAATTGGACATTCTGAATTCTCCCTCAGTGACCCGAACAGGCGCCGGAATGTGGCGACTAGGAGATTTTCACAGTAACTTCATTGCAGTGTTAATGTAAGCCTACTTGTGACAATAATAAAGATTATAAAGAAGCTCCTTTTACACAACGCATTCGACTACCTACTTTGTGGTCTCATGTTATCACAAGAAACAACAATCTCTTGCCTCACAATCAGAGAGTTGCATCACAGAATTAATTCTGTTATGTCAGGGATTTGGTCCTGCAGATGAGGTTATAAACAGAGACCCCGAATCAATAGTCTTATTCAAATTCCCTTCTCTTCAACGACATATAATGTGACAGTGTGGAAGTTTGCATTTCTGTAGGGAGCTCAAATTTACAAGAGTAACACTGTGCAAAATGTTATCGTTGGGATGATGAGATCGCCAGTGGATTATTGTTTCAAGTGAACTATTTCACATGGCTCCAGATGCAAGGGTGGGAAACCATCCACACTGGCAGTCACCTCTAAGAAACCTATATCTGGATCCACAGACCAAATTCTTACCTGTCTGCTCGCTCCCTCATCACTGTTGGTTCTATTGAGTTGCTACTTGAAACAAAACCAAATCCAGTGTCTCACAATGACCCAGGCCTTCCATGCTCAATCTAAATGTTGTTCCAGTTTCACTGACAAAAGCAGACTGATACAAGTCCGATCATTTTGAAGTCAATAGCTATAGAAGTTGTCCCTGTCCGCAAATTTAAAAAATCTCTTTGGTCCTCATGGGTTACCTCTTTGGAGGATTGGAAGTAGCTGGTTTCCAAATATCAACCATAGGTTCCTTAATGAGAGTACCATGTCAGAGAGAGAAAATTAATTCTTCAATTTTTTCCTTGCTCTTTGGAATTGTCCGTTCTTTATTTGGCTTTTCCTTGATATGGAAATTGTGATAGGGAACTTACAACATCAAGGATGGCACATACATAACTTACCTTGGAACAACTCCTTGAAAGCGCGGGTGGTCCCCACCACACTACACTTCAATTTGGTTATTTTCGACTACTTTGATTGATAGAGCAAAATAAGCCACAAGGGATACATTGCAGGGCGAGCTCCCCTGCTGAACAAAAGTATATCAGCCGTGGTTCAGAGGTAGCCACTTTACCGTCGAATCAGAAGTCTGTGGGCTCAAGTCTCACTGCCAAATTTGAGCACAAAATATAGGGTAAGATTGACACTCTAGTGCAACCTGGGGGCCACTTTTCAGATGAGATGCTAAACCAAGGCTCCTGCTCTCTCAGGTGGACATTAAAAATCCAATGGCATTATTCACCGAGGAGCAGGGGAAATCATCCAATGTCCTGACGAACATTTATCAACCAATTAGCATCACTAAAACAGACCCGTTCTTTGTGGTCGTCACATTGCTGTTTCTGTGTGATTGCTGTGCAGAGGTTGGCTGCCACAATACTTCACTAAGTAGTTAATTGGTTGTAACCCGCATTGCGACATCTCCAGGTCACGAAGGCACTGCATAACTGCAAGTCTTTCTTAATGAGCGGCACAGAACAGGAGTTCCAAGGTCTAACTCAGGTCTGTACTGGGCTTGCTTATCTCAACTAGGGCAACATTTGGAGGGCTACAATCCCCATCGGTATCCAGTGATACCCGGTATATTTGCCTGTGGATGGCGAGCAAAGCTACCTTGCAGCTGACATTATGGAACTACATTCCAATTGACAACTTCAGGACAGAAGAATTAAGGTTGTGGGGTCAGGGTGGGGTGCAAAAATTGCACAGATCAATTTCCTCCATACTTATTTCAGTTCAAGAACACA
Organism: Scyliorhinus torazame; assembly: GCF_047496885.1. Lineage (NCBI taxonomy): Eukaryota > Metazoa > Chordata > Chondrichthyes > Carcharhiniformes > Scyliorhinidae > Scyliorhinus > Scyliorhinus torazame. Next base: position 27,864,108 of record NC_092738.1, read on the forward strand.
GTTTTTCTCAATTTAGATTTCCACCTTGGTCAAACGATACGGAAATTGTGTTCAAGTTGTATTTTGCGTTGCGTACTCCATTTTGTGAATAAGAGACAGTCTGCAGAAAACTGCTAAGCAGGTATTGGCTGGAACACATCCACATCAGTTCTGATCTTCAAGGCTCCTTTCGTCGTTGGTAGAAGCTGGAGTCAGAAAGATAGTTGACCCAAAAAAGGCAAAGACCTGACGGGCTGCGGATTACATAGAACCAGTTCGCTGCAGAACGTAGATGCGAAAATACTCGCGGAAGTCCTGGCCAAGAGACTGGAGAACTGCGCATCATAAATGGTCACAGAGGACCAGACGGGCTTTGTCGAGCATAGACAGCTAACTGCGAACATCAGACGACTGCTGAATTTGATACTGACCACATCCGGGGAGAGAACACCAGATGTGATCTTCTGCATCCAGGGAGACGAGGCCTTCGACAGAGCACCTCATTGGAGGTACTGGAGCAGTTTGGGCTGGGAACGGGGCTCACCTAGTGGGTAAAACCCCTGAACAATGCCCCCAAGGCAGGTGTTCGGACCAACACCACCAGCTCGGAACACTTCCAGTTGCACAGAGGCACCAGGCAGGGATGCCCGCTGTCCCCGCTCTGGTTTGCCCTGCCAATTGAACTGCTGGCGATCGCCGTGCGAGACGCAAGAGGCTGGAAGGGTATCCGAAGAGGAGGCAGATAGCAGAGTCTCACTCTATGAGGATAATCTGCTCCTCTACATCTCGGACCTGCAGAACAGTTTGAAGGAAGTCATGAAGCTCTTGGAAGGGTTCAGGGTCTTCACGGGCCACAAACTCAACTTGGGTAAAAGTGAGGTTTTCCCGGTGAACCCGAACGTGGGAGGGAAACAGCTGGAAGGCCTACCATTTAAAATAGCCCAAAACAAATTCCGCTACCTGGGATCCAGATAGCCCACGACTGGACACAGATCCACAAGTGGAACCTGACCAGTCTGGCAGAGAAAGTTAAAAAGGACAGTTTTCCCTGGCAGGGGGAGTGCAGACGATCAGGATGAGCATACTGCCAAGGTTCCTCTTCCTGTTTAGATCCACACCGATCTTCATCCCCAAGGCCTATTTCCAAAGAATTGATAAAATGATCATGCCGTTTGTAAGGGGGCTTATTTTTTAAAAATAAATAAATTTAGAGTACCCAATTAAGGGGCAATTTAGCATGGCCAATCCACCTACCCTGCACATCTTTGGATTGTGAGGGTGAGACCCACGCAGACACAGGGAGAATGTGCAAACTCCAGACGGACAGTGACCCGGGGCCAGGATCGATCCCGGGTCCTTGGCGCCATGAGGCAGCAGTGCTAACCACTGCACCACCGTGCTGCCCCATAGCTGCTTGTTCGATGTGTAATTCTGACCTTCTGGTATTTAAAGCCGTCTTGCAGACATAGAGTAGCAGCATCTACCTTTTCCCTAGATGGAGTTAGATGGGCAACTTATGAGGGAAGACCATGGATCTACCAATCAGACAGCAAGTGTCTGGAATGCAGAGCTAATGTCACACAGGTATTTGATGCAATACCCTAGAGTGGAGGGCAGAGTTAGGAAAGGAAGAGAATTGGGATTGATCACTGGGTTCAGCAGCCATAATGCAAGATTTTCTTTGTGCCTTCACATTGTTGTGCGTGTTGCCTACAAGCACAATTTCAGTCAATACCTCTATAACCTATAAGACCCGATCTAGAAATATCAATCCTGCCAGAGACGTGATTCCCAGCTTCCCTCCCAAGACCCAAGACACAGGAGCAAAAGTAGGTCATGCGACTCATCAAGTCTGCTCTGCCATTCAATGAGATCATTACTGATCTGATATGATAATCCTCAACTCCACTTTCCCACCTTACCCCCTTAACCCTCGATTCCCTTATGGATTAAAAATCTGTCTATCTCAGCCTTGAACATACCTCACGACCCAGCCTCTATAGTGCTGTGTGTAAACAATTCCACAGATTCACGAGAGAAACAATTCCTCCTCATCTTGGTCTTAAGTGGGCAACCCCTTACTCATTTTGAGATTATGCCCTCTGGTCTTTGACTCTCTCACTTTTTTTTTGTTTTTTCAAATTTTTAAAAATAAATTTAGAGTACCCAGTTCCTTTTTTCCAATTAAGGGGCAATTTAGCGTGGCCAATCCACCCACCCTGCACATCTTTGGGTTGTGGGGGCGAAACCCACGTAAACACAGGGAGAATGTGCAAACTCCACACGGACAGTGACCCAGAGCTGGGATCGAACCTGGGATCTCAGCACCGTGAAGCAACAGGGCCAACCCACTGCGCCACCGTACTTCGCACCTTAGACTCTCTCACAAGGGCAGAAAAACTCTCAGCATCTACCCCGTCAAGCCCCCTAGGAATCCTATATGTCTCAATAAGGTCGCCTCTCATTCTTCTAAACTCCAATGAGCATAGGCCCAATCGACACAACCTCTCATCAGAAAATCCCTCCATACCCGGGATCAACCTGGTGAGCCTTCTCTAGACTGCCTCCAATGGCAGTATATCTTTTCTTGGATAAGACTACCAAAACTGTTCACAGTATTCCAGGTGTGATCTAACTAATGCCAAATATAGTTTTAGCAAGACTTCCCCATTTTATACTTCATTCCCAACATTCCATTTACCTTCCAAATTACCCGTTGAACTTGCATGGTAGCTTTTTGCGATTTATGCAAAGTACCACCAAATCCCTCTGTAGACGTTCTCCACTTAAATGATATTCAACTCCATTATTTTTCCTAACAAAGTTAGGAAGTTAGAAAGTTCACACTTTCCTGCATTATATTCCATCTGCCAAGTTTTTGTCCATTCACTTAACCGGTCTTGTAGACTTTGTGCCACCCACACCACTTGTCTGCCCACCTATTTGTTTCAGCCACAAACTTGGCAACAGTACATTCACTTCCCTCATCCAATTCACTTATATTTTTAAAAAGTGCCCCCAGCACTGATCCCTCTGGCACTCCCCTAGTTACAGGCTGCCATCCTGAAAACCCTCTTCCTATCAGTTAACCAATCCTCTGTGCTAATATACTACCCCAACACCATGGGCTCTTATTACATAACCTTTTCATAGATTATCATAGAATTTACAGTGCAGGAGGAGGCCATTCGGCCCATCGAGTCTACACTGGCTCTTAGAAAGAGCACCCTACCCAAGGTCAACACCTCCACCCTATCCCCATAACCCAGTAACCCCGCCCAACACTAAGGACAATTTTGGACACTAAGGGCAATTTATCATGGCCAATCCACCTAACCCGCACATCTTTGGACTGTGGGAGGAAACCGGAGCACCCGGAGGAAACCCACGCACACACGGGGAATATGTGCAGACTCCGCACAGACAGTGACCCAAGCCGGAATCGAACCTGGGACCGTGGAGCTGTGAAGCAATTGTGCTATCCACAATGCTACCGTGCTGCCCTTTTGTGCGGTAACTCATCGTATGCTTGTTGGAAATCCAAGTATCTGATTCGATTTGATTTATTGTCACACGTAAATGGTACATCGACAAACAGTGTTTGGTTACAGCACGGAACAAGGGGCCAAACAAAGCAAATACACGAGCAAGAGCAGCATAGGGCGTCGTGAATAGTGTTCTTACCGGGAACAGATCAGTCCGAGGGGGAGTCGTTGAGGTGTCTTGTAGCTGTGGGGAAGAAGCTGTTCCTATGCCTGGATGTGCGGGTCTTCAGACTGCTCTACCTATCCTGCTCGTTACTACCTCAAATAATTCCAACAAATGTGTCCTAATAAATGATTTCCCCTTCATGAAGCCATGCTGACTCTAATTTATATTATCTATTTCCAAATGCTCTGCTATTACATCATTTATAATGGGCTCTTAACATTTTCCCAATGACAGATGTCAAGCTAACTGGCCTATAGTTCGCCATTTCTTGTCTCCTTCCCTTTATGAATCAGGATGTTGTTACATTGGCAGTTTTCCAATCCTCTGGGACTATTCCAGAATTTAAGGATTCTTGGAAGATTACTACCAGTGCCTCCACCATCTCTGTAGTTACTTCCTAATTTTTTTTTTTAATTTAGAGTACCCAGTTCTTTTTTTACCCCAATTAAGGGGCAATTCTTGGCCAGTCTACCTACCTTGCCCATCTTTAGGTTTGTGGGGGTGAGACTCACACAGACGCAGGGAGAATGTGCAAACTCCACACGGACAGTGATCCACACGGACAGTGACCCGGACCAGGATCAAACCGGGTCCTCAGCTAACCACTGCACCACCGTGCCGCCCAGCTACTTCCTTTAATATCCTAGGATGCAACCCATCGGCCTTTAGCCCCATTAGTTTCCTTCTGTTTCCTCCCAACCTTTCACCCCTTGATTATTTATTTTTGGAATGCCATCAGTGTCTTCCCCCGTGAAGACAGACGCAGTTTTTGTTTAACTCCTCTACCATTTCCTGGTTCCCCATTATTATTTCCCCAGTCTCATTCTCTAAGGGGCCTGTGTCACTTTGCCCTCTCACTTCCGTTTTATATATTTAAAGCAGCTCTTAATGTCCGTTTTCATATCACTTGCCAATTTACCCTCAGTTTTTTTCCCTCTATTTATTTTTTGGTCTTTTACTGGTTTTTAAAGTTCAAGTGAATTATTTTATACAGTATTTGCTTCAACAAAGACCATTGTGTTTTAATCTGGATTCACTCAACTCAAAATGTACAGGTAATGCCAACAAAGAATTCCACTAAATCAAACCATTCGCCACTCCAGACCCACAGCAACATGGTCGACTCTTAACTGCCCTCAAATGCTTCAGCAAGCAACTCAATGGGCAATTAGGGATAGTCAATAAATGCCACAAAGAATTTTTTTTAAATTCAGTACAATAACATTTGCACAATTGTACTAAAGCACCCAAGCAGCTTCTTGACACTCAGTATCTAAGTGAATCTCGTTGTGCCACTGAGCCATATAGACTAGGAATGTACGAAAAGCAAAATACTGCGGCCGGGTGCCAGTTTCAATCCCTAACTCATACTCAGTTACAAAGAACAAAGAAATGTACAGCACAGGAACAGGCCCTTCGGCCCTCCAAGCCCGTGCCGACCATGCTGCCCGACTAAACTACAATCTTCTACACTTCCTGGGTCCGTATCCCTCTATTCCCATCCTATTCATGTATTTGTCAAGATGCCCCTTAAATGTCACTATCGTCCCTGCTTCCACCACCTCCTCCGGTAGCGAGTTCCAGGCACCCACTACCCTGTGTAAAAAAACCTGCCTCGTACATCTACTCTAAACCTTGCCCCTCGCACCTTAAACCTATGCCCCCTAGTAATTGACCCCTCTACCCTGGGGAAAAGCCTCTGACTATCTATTCTGTCTATGCCCCTCATAATTTTGTAGACCCCTATCAGGTCGCCCCTCAACCTCCGTCGTTCCAGTGAGAACAAACCGAGTTTATTCAACCGCTCCTCATAGCTAATGCCCTCCATACCAGGCAACATTCTGGTAAATCTCTTCTGCACCCTCTCCAAAGCCTACACATCCTTCTGGTAGTGTGGCAACCAGAATTGAACACTATACTCCAAGTGTGGCCTAACTAAGATTCTATACAGCTGCAACATGACTTGCCAATTCTTATACTCAATGCCCCGGCCAATGAAGGCAAGCATGCCGTTTGCCTTCTTGACTACCTTCTCCACCTGTGTTGCCCCTTTCAATGACCTGTGGACCTGTACTCCTAGATCTCTTTGACTTTCAATACTCTTGAGGGTTCTACCATTCACTGTATATTCCCTACCTGCATTAGACCTTCCAAAATGCATTACCTCACATTTGTCCTGATTAAACTCCATCTGCCATCTCTCCGCCCAAGTCTCCAAACAATCTAAATCCTGCTGTATCCTCCGACGGTCCTCATCGCTATCCGCAATTCCACCAACCTTTGTGTCATCTGCAAACTTACTAATCAGACCAGTTACATCCTCCAAATCATTTATATATACTACAAAGAGCAAAGGTCCCAGCACTGATCCCTGTGGAACACCACTGGTCACAGCCCTCCAATTAGAAAAGCATCCTTCCATTGCTACTCTCTGCCTTCTATGACCTAGCCAGTTCTGCATCCACCTTGCCAGCTCACCCCTGATCCCGTGTGACTTCACCTTTTGTACTAGTCTACCATGAGGGACCTTGTCAAAGGCCTTACTGAAGTCCATATAGACAACATCCACTGCCCTACCTGCAATCATCTTAGTGACCTCCTCGAAAAACTCTATCAAGTTAGTGAGACACGACCTTCCCTTCACAAAACCGTGCTGCCTCTCACTAATGCGTCCATTTGCTTCTAAATGGGAGTAGATCCTGTCTCGAAGAATTCTCTCCAGTAATTTTCCTACCACTGAAGTAAGGCTCACCGGCCTGTAGTTCCCGGGATTATCCTTGCTACCCTTCTTCAACAGAGGAACAACATTGGCTATTCTCCAGTCCTCCAGGACATCCCCTGAAGACAGTGAGGATCCAAAGATTTCTGTCAAGGCCTCAGCAATTTCCTCTCCAGCCTCCTTCAGTATTCTGGGGTAGATCCCATCAGGCCCTGGGGACTTAGCTACCTTAATATTTTTTAAGACACCCAACACCTCGTCTTTTTGGATCTCAATGTGACCAGGCTATCTACACACCCTTCTCCAGACTCAACATCTACCAATTTCTTCTCTTTGGTGAATACTGATGCAAAGTATTCATTTAGTACCTCGCCCATTTCCTCTGGCTCCACACATAGATTCCCTTGCCTATCCTTCAGTGGGCCAACCCTTTCCCTGGCTACCCTCTTGCTTTTTATGTACGTGTAAAAAGCCTTGGGATTTTCCTTAACCCTATTTGCCAATGACTTTTCATGACCCCTTCTAGCCCTCCTGACTCCTTGCTTAAGTTCCTTCCTACTTTCCTTATATTCCACGCAGGCTTCGTCTGTTCCCAGCCTTTTAGCCCTGACAAATGCCTCCTTTTTCTTTTTGACGAGGCCTACAATATCTCTCGTTATCCAAGGTTCCCGAAAATTGCCGTATTTATCCTTCTTCCTCACAGGAACATGCCGGTCCTGAATTCCTTTCAACTGCCACTTGAAAGCCTCCCACATGTCAGATGTTGATTTGCCTTCAAACATCCGCCCCCAATCTATGTTCTTCAGTTTCCGCCTAATATTGTTATAATTAGCCTTCCCCCAATTTAGCACATTCATCCTAGGACCACTCTTATCCTTGTCCACCAGTACTTTAAAACTTACTGAATTGTGGTCACTGTTCCCGAAATGCTCCCCTACTGAAACATCTACCACCTGGCCGGGCTCATTCCCCAATACCAGGTCCAGTACCGCCCCTTCCCTAGTTGGACTGTCTACATATTGTTTTAAGAAGCCCTCCTGGATGCTCCTTACAAACTCCGCCCCGTCTAAGCCCCTGGCACTAAGTGAGTCCCAGTCAATATTGGGGAAGTTGAAGTCTCCCATCACCACAACCCTGTTGTTTTTACTCTTTTCCAAAATCTGTCTACCGATCTGCTCCTCTATCTCCCGCTGGCTGTTGGGAGGCCTGTAGTAAACCCCCAACATTGTGACTGCACCCTTCTTATTCCTGATCTCTACCCATATAGCCTCACTGCCCTCTGAGGTGTCCTCCCGCAGTACAGCTGTGATATTCTCCCGAACCAGTAGCGCAACTCCGCCTCTCCTTTTACATCCCCCTCTATCCCGCCTGAAACATCTAAATCCTGGAATGTTTAGCTGCCAATCCTGCCCTTCCCTCAACCAGGTCTCTGTAATGGCAACAACATCATAGTTCCAAGTACTAATCCAAGCTCTAAGTTCATCTGCCATACCCATAATAATGATGTGGAGATGCAGGCGTTGGACTGGGGTGAGCACAGTACGAAGTCTTACAACACCAGGTTAAAGTCCAACAGGTTTGTTTCGATGTCACTAACTTTCGGAGCGCTGCTCCTTCCTCAGGTGAATGAAGAGGTATGTTCCAGAAACACATATATAGACAAATTCGAAGATGCCAAACAATGCTTGGAAGCATTGTTTGGCATCTTCGAATTTGTCTATATATGTGTTTCTGGAACATACCTCTTCATTCACCTGAGGAAGGAGCAGCGCTCCGAAAGCTAGTGATATCGAAAAAACAAAACTTCCAGTCGGGGAACACTTCAGCAGTCAAGGGCATTCAGCCTCTGATCTCCGGGTAAGCGTTCTCCAAGGCAGCCTTCAGGACGCGCGACAACGCAGAATCGCCGAGCAGAAACCTATAGCCAAGTTCCGCACACGAGTGCGGCCTCAACCGGGACCTGGGATTCATGTCGCATTACATTCATCCCCCAACATCTGGCCTGCGAAATCCTACCAACTGTCCTGGCTTGATACAATTCACACCTCTTTAACCTGGGGTTACACCTCTTTAACCTGGATCTGTAAAGATTTAATCACCTGCTAATGGTCGCATTCCAAGCATTGTTTGGCATCTTCAAATTTGTCTATATATGTGTTTCTGGAACATACCTCTTCATTCATCTGAGGAAGGAGCAGCGCTCCGAAAGCTAGTGACATCGAAACAAACCTGTTGGACTTTAACCTGGTGTTGTAAGACTTCGTACTGTGCTTACCCGTAATACTTCTTGCATTAAAACATATGCACTTCAGGCCACCAGACCCGCTGTGTTCAGCAACTTCTCCCTGTCTGCTCTGCCTCAGAGCCCCACTGTCTTTATTCCCTAGTTCTCCCTCAATGCTCTCACCTTCTGACCTATTGCTCCCCAGGGGGGTGGGCACGGGAGCAATAGGTCAGAAGGTGAGAGCATTGAGGGAGAATGAGTATGCTCTAGCAGTGCATACTCATGCTCTAGCAGTGCAGTAACTGGCCTCAGGCATCCTTCTGCTCAGGATAGAATGGGATGGCATGCAGCGTGCCTGGACACTATTGAATGACCTCAGATGGTATTCTTGATAATAGGCTGCCCACCTGGACGTTATTCCTTCTTTCTACATGAAGATGCACAGGTTTGTCAATTACAATGGAGCATCACCGGAGGCTTTCAAGTTCAGCAGCAGGGTGAAGCAGGGCTCCATCCCTGCACCAAATCACTTTGGCATATTTTTCTCCATGCTGCTGTTGTATGTTTTCAGTGATTTAAATTAGGGGGTCTGCCTGCATGCCTGAGCCAACAGCAAGCTGTTCAACCTGGCAAGACTGCATGCCAAGACCATGTCCTTGTCTGAGAGTTGCTGTTTGCTGACGCCACACTGGCATCTCGCACTGAAAAGCTGATCAGTTCTCCCAGGTCAGCAAGGTGTTTGAATTGTCAGCTTTGACAAAAGGGTCATCTGGACTCGAAACGTGAGCTCTTTTCTCTCCCGACAGATGCTGCCAGACCTGCTGAGATTTTCCAGCATTTTCTCTTTGGTTTCAGATTCCAGCATCCGCAGTAACTTGCTTTTATTTAAGGAGTTTGAATTGATAGCCGACGGAAGGAAAACCAAAGTTATGGACCAGGACATGGAGACTTCACCTTCCCATCAGCACAGACCACTTCATTCAGAGGGTTGACGACAGCTTCACATCCCTTGCATCAATAATTACTAGCAACCTGTTCCTTGATGCTGAAATCAGCACCAGAAGTGGAAAGATCACAGCTGTCATTGTTGAGAAGTCAAATGTGGACCAATAATAAACTAACCGAAAACAAAGGGCGGCACGGAGGCACAGTGGTTAGCACTGCTGCCTCACGACGCCGAGGGCCTGGGTTTAATCCCGGCCTTGGTTCACTGCCCGTGTGGAGTTTGCACATTCTCCCAGTGTCTGCGTGGATCTCACCCCCACAACCCAAAGATGTGACTGGTGGGTGAATTGGCCACGCTAAATTGCCCCTTTGAATTGGAATAAAAAAATAATTGGGTACTCCAAATTGATATTAAAATACAAAGCTCTTATGTGCTAGGCTTGTGTTGAGCACCTTCATTTATAGTAGTGAGGTATGGTCAACTTCTGCAAACCAAGAAAAGCAACTGAATAGCTTCCAACTCTGCTGACTCAGCTAAATATTGGGCATCGCCTGGCAAGACAAGAGTGCCGCACATGGAAGTACATCAGAGCTGTAGGGATTCCCATTATGTTTGTCCTCGAGTCTGCTGGCTGGGTCACGTGAGCCGAGTGGATGATGCCTACATTCACAAAGATGAGCTCTATGACAAACTTGCTCTCTACAGAGGACCAACAGGTCCCCCATGTCTCCGACAAAAGGATGTCTGCAAGCAAGACCTCAAGTTGACCGGGATTGGAGCTGATGCATGGCACGTCGTCGCTGCTGACCCGAGTGCCTGGACATAAGCAGTTAGGAAGAGGCAGAGAGCAAAAGAAATGACCAGAAGGCGAAGAGGAGATCCCACCGGAAGGGAAAAAAACTTCCATTGACCTCAGACCAATGCTATTCATCTACACCAGCTGCGGAAGGGATTGCCACTGACGAGTCAGCCTCTACATCCACAACAGATGATGTTCATTTCATAAGTGGCATACACTCTGGGCGCAGTCCATCATCTCCAGAGATGGCGGATACATAACTAACACATGATGTCAGACATGTTGCTAACTTTTGGTTGGTTCAATTGGCTGTTTTATAACCTTTGCTCTCAAGTCGCCAGGTATCTTTATGATACCGCCATGAGGTTCAAGTTCAAGTAATGATCAATGACTCAATACACCGATTAGTAAGATTCAAATCAAAGCACATTTATTATACACAGTAATCGCTACTCATGCACAAATTCTACGTCTAAACTACTTCTACAACTAACAGGCCTATACTTAGCTTTGGACTGGCCCACCAGGTCAGGGGAACAAATGGCCTTTCGTTCGGGTTCTGAGTCTGCGGGATTCAAAGTTGGTACGGATTGGTAGCTAGGAGCGCCTATCTCGTAGCGAGCGTTGACTTAAATCTTACTGGATCTCGGCGGCAGTTGAACCGGTCACGGTCAAGGGTGGTTCGCGTTGCTGTGTGACCCGGTCAAGAAGAACAATTTGAACTTGGGGGCTTAACTTTATAGTCCCCAGGGGCTTCCCGTCTTTCGGGGCGGACCCTGTACCTGGTTCCAAGTGATTGGACTTTGTCCCAATCGCTTGGTTCAATTTCTCCAATAGTGGAGCGGTTCCCTGATCAATGGGCGGTCTTGAGGTGTCCGTTAACCTCTTTTGTGTTGGCTCCTGCTGGCGCAGGGCGGGAGTCTGTTTGTTTGTCCCAAATGTTGCGATTGCTCCCGGAGATTGCTTATTAGTATGTAGATGGCTGCTACATTATTATGCAGATGGCAGCTTGTATCGATGCTGTCTGGGTTTTTGCAGAGTTTAATACACAGTAACTTGCACCTGCTGGTTTCTGCCTGTGTTGGCTGAATCTCCCTTCAGCCTTTGCTGTTCTCCATTTTAAATCGGGAGTTGGCCAACCCAGGTAGCTACAGACAAGAAACAAACAACTTGGCTTGATTGTAACACCTTTCACATCCTCAGGATTCCAGGACAAAGAGCTTCACAACCAATTCAGTGTTTCAAGTACAGTTACTATTGAGACCTGAGGAAATTCAGCAGTCAAAATTGCACAAACAGCAATGTGATGAATGATTGCATAATCTATTTTAGTGATGGTTAAAGGAGAAATATTGGTCAGGACATCAGGTGAACACAACGCATCTGCTATTTTTCAAATTCTGCCATGAGATCTTGTACACCCACCTGAGCAGCAGATGGAGTTGAGTGCTCAATGTCATCCAACTGGGCTGTCACTTCTTTAAAAAAAATGTAAAAGGTGATCAGGCAGAATCTTCCCTGTCCAAAGCAATGTTGATTACGGTGTGCTGCATTTCTCTGTTATTTCACTCTAGATCTACAGTTGACCGTCACAGTTTTACCAACCTTTTTTTCAGTTTACCCTTGATCAGAGTAGTTTAAAAGTTCTACATCAGGTATTCTAACCTTTAGGGGGCAGCACGGTGGTGCAGTGGTTAGAACTGCAGTCTCATGGCGTCGAGGTCCCAGGTTCGATCCCGGCCCCGGGTCACTGTCCGTGTGGAGTTTGCACATTCTCCCCGTGTTTGCGTGGGTTTCGCCCCCACAACCCAAAGATGTGCAGAGTAGGTGGATTGGCCACGCTAAATTGCCCCTTAATTGGAAAAAATTAATTGGGTACTCTTATATTTACCAAAAAAAAAGGTATTCTAACCTTTGCCCTAAGTATTTAGTGACAGCACAATGAAAGATTTACTAAATGTTGTCAATCCACTGTGGGGGCCTGCTGAGCTTTCTGGGATCTCAGGATGCACAAGCCTCGTGTCCTTAACTGCAAACAGTAAGTGGCAACAACACAGATTTTAGTGGCCCAATCGATTGCAAAGTGATCAATAAGCACCACAAGGAGCATAACCAAGTAGTTATTAACAAACCGTGTATTTGTTCCTTCCTCAAGTGACTGAGTAATTTGTTTCATTGGGATTTCTGGGTTGCTATGGGTGCCTAGAAAACTCCCAAAATGCTAATAGATTGACTTTTGCGGTGTTTCAACAAAGCAGAATGCTATATCAGTGCATGTATTTCACTTCAAATATCAAGTACCAAAGACAAATAATTCATTTTATTAACATCCAAACAAATCAGAAGTCCAATCGCACAATATTCTTAACATTAAGACATTCAATTAGAAAATACTTAAATTTCCATTTTGTAGCGCCAGAAGCTAAATGTGAAATTTCATTTATCCACGTTGAAAGGGAATAGTAGTTCATTGGGCTATTGTTAAAATTTCTTCAAATATGGTAAACATCATATAATATGCACACATTTTGCTTCCCACCAGGTAGGTTAATTTAAATCCAAGCACCAGTGGACTATGTAATTTTTCCAGGCCGTCTCATTACATACCAACTCCAAAGGACCAAATGCCTTCCCATGCACTCCTATTGTAATCAAATTCCAATGGACCAAATCACTTCCATTCATTCAAATTCTAAACACATTCTATCAAACCAAATGCTTCCATTCACTTCCATTATAAGTGATTTCCAATGGGTCAAATGGTTCCATTCATTCCCCTTGAGTGAAAACACATGGACAAAATCCCTTCAATTCACTTCTATTATCTAGAATTCCTAATCCAAGCAGAAAGTATTCCCAATGACTGTATCCATGTGCTGGTAGTACAGCACCCAATGTCTAGGGCACCAGTTACCTCTCAAAACACTGACATTTTTAAAGAAACAATTGGGGGGGGGGGGGGGGGGGGAAGAGATAATGTTGCATATTGCAATTACATGAACAGATCTGCATGAAATGAGGTGCATTCAATATAAACTTTGTAAAAAAAAAACTTTTAAACTTGGGTGGATGATCCAAAGTCCAGGACAGCAAGACTGCACATAATGGTGGTAATTCAGAAAATGATAATTCAGTGATTCCATATTAGGACTGAAAAGCACACTAGTTGCTGCAAAGATGAAACACTGTGGGAGTTTGAGGAACTAGAATTTTGAAATATTTTTTTGGGGGGGGGCAGAAATGCCACCCTAAGGAGCAGAGAGGCAAAGGGGTGAAATTACAGGAAAAACTGGACAGAAATAAGCAAAGCCAAATCCCAATTTATTAATTTCTTAAACTGAGCCAGGAGACTCATAAGAGCATCATCAGAATGAGAGCTAAAGTAACACGGTCAAAACGTGAATGAGCAAGAAAATGTCAAACAGAAAAACAATTCCCCTGAACAAAATTTACTCTCACTATCTTCACATTTTAGTCTACCACTCCCAAAGACAAGAAAATCTCTGCCATTTTTTGCCTGGCATCCCAAGGCTACCTGATCTACATGATCATTCTTCATGAGCGTTTCAAAGCAAGCAATGTTAGGGTGTACAACCACAAACAGCATTCACAAACCAATTCAGTCTTCAGCTGATGCCCACACACAAGCCTTTCCAGCAGTAACCAATGAGAAACAGGTTAATTTTCTCCTGACTCTAACTCAAGGGGCTGAGCCAAGTAGCTCCGGAAGCAAGGTCTCGAGTTACATAGTCAAAAAATTCTTAATAAATTTGTCAAACAATTTTCCTTTCGTAAAGGGCATTCGTCAAGAGATTCCAACAATTTACCAATGATTGATGTCAGTCAAACTGGCCTGAAGCTTCCTGTTTACTTGCTTCCTCCTCGCAGTACTCCTATACTTGCTCATTTCCAATCGTGTGGAATTGTTCTAGAATCTAGGGAATTTTGGAAACTCAATCAGTCGGTCCATCATCTCTGCAGAAACCTCTTGTAATCCTGGGATGTAGGCCTTGAGGGCCCCAAGAGCTATTCAGATTTTAGTCTCTTGCGTTTCTCCAATACTTATTCACTGCTGATATTAATTACCTTGATTTCCTCACTCTCATTAGCCCTTAGGTTAACCTCAATTTCTGCTAAGTGATGCGTCTTCCATTGTGAAGATAGAAAAGATAATTGTTCAATGTCTCTGCCAGTTCCTCATTTCTCCATGATAATTTCCCTTGTGTCTGCTTCTAAGGAACCAAATGTTTACTTAAGCCACTCTCTTCATCTCATGTACCTTTAAAGCTGTACAATCCATGTTTATATTCTTGGCTAATTTCCTCTCATTCTACTTTTGCTCTTTAATCAACTTTTTTTCCACCCTTTGCTAGTTTCTAAAGCATTCTCAATCCGTGGGCTAAATACTATTCTTTGCAACATTTTAAGCTTTTTTATTTTAGCCTAATAACTTCCTTTGTAAGCCACAGAAAGACTTTTCTTACTGAGTTTTTAAAAAATGGAATGCATTTGTGACCTTGTGAATTTTTTCCTTCAGATGTTTCCCACCATTTATTTATTGTCATTGTTTAAAGTCTATTTACCGAATCAACCTTAACCAGCACTCCACTCATATCTACGTAATTGGAGACTTCCAGCGGCGGGTAGAGGGAGATTGCACACAAGGTGGCTCCCGCCAGAGTACAAAATCGTTAGCCCTCTTTGCCCAGTTTTTGGGAGTATTTTTGTTTGAAATACCACTTGATCAATGTTATAAGGTTCAAGATAGGCGGCACCCACGATGAGACAGGCGGCACCCCCGGGGCAAGAGAGAGCACCCGCCCAAGAGGGAAACTCTACAGAATGTGGATCGGTATCGTCCCATTTTGCTTTTAAATACAGATTTTAAACTGCTTGCTGGTGCTGCGGTTGAAGCCATACCTTCCAGAAGCGATCGAGGAAGACCAGACAGGCTTCATTAGGCGTCAGCAGTTGTCGGCCAATATATGTTGGCTGTTGAATATCATTCTTTCCCCCGCTCGTGCCCGAACGAGAGGGGGTCATTTCCATGGACGTCAAAAAAGCATTCGATAAGGTGGAGTGGGAGTATCTCCAAGATTCCTGGGAGGTTTGGTCTTGGGTCAAAGTTAATTTCTTAATTTGTTTGCTGTATAAGGCCCCCACTGGTAGTGTATGCACTAATGTATTCAGGTCAGGGTATTTTCCATTGAATAGGGGTACGAGGCAGGGATGTCCATTATCTCCGCTTCTGTTCGCTTTGGAAATCGAAGATAGACAAGATAATTGTTCAATGTGTCTGCCATTTTCTAATTACCTCACTTTTCTGCATTAAACTTCACCTGCCACCTAGCTGCCCACTCCACCAACCTGGCTGTCATTTTGAAGTTCTACACTGTCCTCTTCATAGTTTACAATACTTGCAAGTTTTGTGTCATCAGCAAACCTCTGAAATGGTCTTGCCTCAGTGCACAATACCCATATAAAATAGCTTCATTTCTACTTTGTTCCACAAAAACTAGAACCCGAGGGCACAGCCTCAGACTGAAAGGATGATCCTTTAAAACTGAGGAGGAGGAGGAATTTCGTCAGCCAGAGGGTGATGAATCTGTGGAACTCTTTGCCACAGAAGGCTGTGGAGGCTAAATCAAGCATCTTTAAGACAGAGATAGATAGGTTCTTGATTATTAACGGGGTCAGGGGGAATGGGGATGAGAAAAATATCAGCCATGATTGAATGGCGGAGCAGACTCGATGGCCCGAATGGCCCAATTCTGCTCTGATGTCTTATGGTCTAACATATTGTTTCAGAAAATTATGACAAAGTATCCTCCACATTCCCAGACCACCTTTGCCAATTTGATTGGTTCAGTCGCTAAGATGTTTAAAGTCTCCCACAACTATTACATTCCCTTTGTTACAAGTTCCAATTATTTCTTGTTTAATGCTCTGTCCAACAGTATAACTCCTGCTCGGGAACCGATAAATTACTCCCACCAGTGTTTTCTGAACACTGCTATTCCTAATCTCCTTTTACTTCAGAGCCAAGTTTCTTTTTCACTGATGCCTTCCGACCATCCTTACCTATCAGAGCTACCTCTCTTCATTTTTCATTCTCTCCTGGCTTTTCAAAACGCTGTGTACCCTGGAATATTTATTTCTGAGCCTTGGTCACCTTGCAACTCTAATATCTGTAATTATCTCTGTCATGGCAACTAGATCTAATCCATTCATCTCTATTTGTACCATTAGTTTAACTATTTTCATGAAAACATTTTTTTATTTTTTTTTTCGATTGAACATTATTTATTGATGCACTATTCTTATTAAACTCTGTCCCTGCCTGTCCCACTCAGTCTTACCCTCAAATGCTACACCATTCTAGTGTCTCAACTTTTCGCTATACATTTCTAAATTTCCTTTACCTCAACCCCACCCCAAATCCTACCCACAGCCCTAGTTGTATTATTTGTCAGGGCACCGATTCTAACCAGGTTTAAGTGGAACCTAACACAATGGAAAACTTTGCCCTTTCCAGAGTACTTGGTGCCAGTGCCCATGAATCAAAATCCTTCCCTTCCACACCATTCTTTGAGCCATGTGTTCAATTCTCGAATTTACTTGACCATATGCCAATTGGCATGTGGCTCAGGTAACAATCCAGAGATTTTAGGGTCTGTGTTTTAATTTAGACCATTAACGCCTCAAACCCCCACAGCAGATAGTCATTCCTAATTCTACCTATTGTGTTGGTTCCTACATGGACGTGATAATTGATTCCTCACCCTCCAAGTGTTTGGTCGCTAGCTATTAACCCTGGCAACCAGGCAGGTAACACAACATTAAAAACTGCCAGTCACGGCTACAGAGAACAGTCTCGATGCGCATGAGTCACTATCACAATCATTTCCCCCTCTTGAAATGCATCCTGCACCATGGTGCCATGGTCAGTTTGCCCATCCAAAAGTTGCAGTCAAGGCACAACCCCTGCATTGCAATTGGTATTGAGATAGTACAGCATTTTCTGTTTTTGTTATTTCATTAGTTCACTCGTTACCAATTCAGTGATAGCAAGTTACAGTCTTCAAGCTTGGAGACAAAAAGAACATTCACCAGCTACTGGAGGTCAAACAAAAAGAATAAAAAGCAGCTCCTCCTTCCCCCTCTACACCAAATTCCTAACTGCGGTGGCAAGCACAATCTAATTACACAGAGAATCTATGACACACACAAGTTACAACTGCTAAGTAATTAATACATCGAAGCAGCCACTTTCAGTTGATTGACAGTTCATTGCCAGGCACTAGCTTGCGGTTTAGCTTGCAGTTTTGAAGTTTCTAACTTTTAATCTAAATTACAGCTTGAGAAATACTTGAAAGATCCCAACACTTGCACCAAATTCTCAACTGAGCACTTGGTTCATGAGACACACTGTTCCCAGATCACACATTAATTTCATTAGTATTTATTAAATGTACTTCACAGGAATACATAACAGGCTGGGGAATTGGAGGTCCAATGAACTGTACATATCAACGAACGTCTCACCTGAATCACCATCCATCAGTAGCCGAGTGAAAATTAGGTGCTTTCCGAGAAAGGAAATGGGAGAGGGGAGAAATAATGCATCAAGAGACCTTGAATCTCCCAGCAAATGGTTTCCGTGACATTGGCTAATATCAAGTCACCTGATACCATTGCAGCTCAGGAAATTCAAGAAAAATAAATGCAAGGAGGGGGGAAAAAACCTCTTCCAGCCCAAAGGCAGCAACTAAGCAAAGATAAAAATCTGCAAACTCCAGTAGCTCATTCGATGCATGTTTAGACAGTGCATGTTTAGAAATGGTCAACAAAATAGGTGACTACAGCACACCACAGCTAAGCTCCATTAATTGCTTGGTCAACAGCCACATATTACACGTACATTTTCTAGACCGACATAGTCGGCAACAATTAAAAGCAGAAACGCTGGCCTTTATCACCTATGTCAATACAGCCACCATCTTCCTGTACTGCACCACAGTAATACTTTTACTAACATTTCCTGGAGGGAGGACACCTTAAAAAGTGAAGATTTGACTCTCAACTTTTTACATACACACTCACTCAATACAAGAGTCCATTTATTTTCACAGCTTTCCCCGTCACTCTGTTCATAAAGGTAGCACACAACTGAACCACGCACAACGACAGGAGGGGCAAACCTTTCAGTTTGAGGATGACATCTGGGCATGGAAATTATAGAGGACCATAAATGCTCAAGAAGCGAACAATTTAAAAAAGTGAAAATACATTTTGTAGACTTTCTCATAGTCAAATGAGAGTGAGCATGACAGTAGTTCATCAGAGTGGTCATCGATTGGAAAGGTTAACTCTTTTTCTCTCCCCATAAATGCTGCCTGACCTATTAAGTACTTCCAGCATTTGTTTTTATTGCAGATTGAGCATCCACAGTAGTTCGCTTTTGTCTTGCCAATATAAATGCTGCCTTACTGTGATCTACAATATGGTGTTACAAGAACCAAGGGAAAAAACAGTAAAGAGAAAGAAAGCGTGGAGGCCCCAAAAAGCATCCGAGGTGGTCAGCACATTTTGTTGGGAGTACAGTGATCTGTATCCTCTCTCATTCCAAGAGCTGGGATTTAATAACCTCTCAGCACATTTTATAAGTTCCCAAATTCATCAATAATCTGTTCCATATCTGTTCAGGAACACATTCCTAATTTTCGCAAAACACAAAACCCTGAAATTTTACACATTCCTCACTTTCTATTACATTCATCATCCTTCTTCGAAATCAAATGTCTACAATCTGTAGCTCCACTCGTGCAGTTCTCAATCTCTATTGATCAGTCTCATTTTGATGCGATTAAAGTGGCTTGTTTAATTTTATCAATCTTTTCAGAACGTTATACTGGTGAGAAAGTATCATTCAATTAAAAGGTTTTTACAAAAAAATGTTAAAATAGTATTCAAATGTGCCTTTGTCTTGTTTGTCATTATTATTGCTATTTTAATAACAGAATTGCAGCTCTAAGATAGTGCTTTTTGACTAAAGTTTAAAAACTGGATTTCCTTATTAGGGTTGCTAGTCCCTGCTCTAAACTTCAGCTGCACCTCTGGCAGGAACAGAAGATGCGTTTAAAAGTGCATAAACTAATCACTGAAATGCCTCGCTCAAAATGTTACGTTTTTCGATGGTACAGAAAGCATCACTTAATTACATGACAGCCCAAACAGCATTTGGTTCTAATCTAATTACATATTTGAATTTATGGGACTGAAAAGCTGTTTGTTGAGAAGGGCATTGCATATTCACTTGAACTTTGGAAAATACTGGCTAACATTTAATTCTGCTACAGTATTTAGAAATAAACCAATGTCAATTTCAGCATCATTTTTCATGCCTATTGAATTTTTTGACTTATTATTCATGATATTTACAGCATTTTAGAAAATGATAGCACCTGAAATTGAAGTTTTAAAAACATGAATACTTCTTTGGCCCACTTAAACATAATCATCCAGCAGAGCCAGGTTTTGATCTTTGAAGCCCAAAAATGGATGTCTAACATATATAGAACATAGAACGATACAGCACAGTACAGGCCCTTCGGCCCACGATGTTGCACCGAAACAAAAGCCATCTCACCTACACTATGCCATTATCATCCATATGCTTATCCAATAAACTTTTAAATGCCCTCAATGTTGGCGAGTTCACTACTGTTGCAGGTAGGGCATTCCACGGCCTCACCACTCTTTGCGTAAAGAATCTACCTCTGACCTCTGTCCTATATCTATTACCCCTCAGTTTAAAGCTATGTCCCCTCGTGCCAGCCATTTCCATCCGCAGGAGAAGGATATG
The DNA here is from genome assembly GCF_047496885.1 of Scyliorhinus torazame. Taxonomy (NCBI): domain Eukaryota; kingdom Metazoa; phylum Chordata; class Chondrichthyes; order Carcharhiniformes; family Scyliorhinidae; genus Scyliorhinus; species Scyliorhinus torazame. The sequence continues at coordinate 27,884,351 of NC_092738.1, forward strand.
CATAAACCCTTGCGCTTCCCAAGTAATCCCGAATGAGATCAGGCTAAAATAGACCATCACATCCAGTCCAGCCTCAATCTCATCAAGATCAACAATATGCCTTTCCCTTGGGCCACTGTCCTCAAAAACTGCACAAAGTCAGCAGAAGGCAGGTTACTTGCATTGTAAATTGCTGTTCTCAGTGCTCCACCACGTGCGTTCCATTCCTCTCATGGCAGCCGCACTCCGTTCCCACATCGCAAAATGCCCACCCTCAGTGACCGATCATTGGCTGGCCATCAACTACTTCCTATGGTCACACTATCCTTCCCCTCTCAAAGTCTCCAATTCTTGCTCCGAATATTACTCAAAGTCCCCACACCCGACCCAGGCCAGATCAAAGGCTCTTGTGGACCAAATATGGCCTATGGGCTGCAGTTTGCCCACCCCCAGATTAGAAGGTCCTAAATTAAATTATCAGTCTGTACAAAGTCAGTTGAGCTGCTACAAAATGGATCCAGAGTCAGGATAGACTAGGTAAAGAGAAGATTTTAAAAAGGAGGCAGGCAAGTGGCGAGGCTTAGGTGCAAATTTCAGAGAACAGGTCCCATGTAAAAATTGTCACGGCATCCTGGATTAGTGTGTGGTCAATTCCAGCCGCACTTTCCCGGGATCGCAACACAGGTGAAATTAAACAAAGAGCTCTACCTGGAAGGAGCCAATCACAGTCCCTGACCAACCCATTGGCCAACAGCCAACTAATCAAACGAAACCCATTCAATCTGCTGGGTGCCAGAAAGTCTGGGACTCCTTTTTCCAAATACAAAATTTGAGGACAGTGATCCAGTTGCCAAGCCATTTGAAACTCTGAATTCTGCACTTCCTCCACTCGACTTAAGGTGTATCTCAATTAACGATCCCCAGACCAAAAAAATCAATGAAGGTTCAATAAAATAAATGAGATGGAAACAAAGCAAAATCAAAAGGAAGGACTCGAACGAGATCAATAATAAAACAAAATGAGGGCATGCACAAAATGGCATAGTTAGAAGAATTGAGTACTTGCCGAAGGATATATTTTCACAGTAACTTCATTGCAGTGTGGGGGCGGCATGGTGGCACAGTGGTTAGCACTGCTGTCTACGGCGCTGAGGACCCGGGTTCAAATCTCGGCCCTGGGTCACTGTGGAGTTTGCACATTTTCCTCGTGTCTGTGTGGGTTTCACCCCTACAACCCAAAGATGTGCAGGGTAGGTGGATTGGCCACGCTAAATTGCCCCTTAATTGGAAAAAAAACAATTGGGTACTCGGAATTTATTTTTTTTTAAAACTTCATTGCAGTGTTAATGCAAGCCTACTTGTGACACTAATAAAGATTATTACCAGGCAGAAGATGGGTGCAGAGATGTCCAAGAAAATGTTAAAAGACAAGGATTTTGAATTACGTGTTGGAAGACAAAAAGTTAATGCAATCAGCAAGAGCTAATACAAGAACATAAGAGATAGGTGTAGGAGTGGACCAAAATAGCCCTTTGAGCCTGTTCAGCTATTCAATATTGGTGATCTTGGACTTCAGGTCCACTTTCCTGCCCGCTCCCCATATTCCTCGATAAATGTGTTTATCCCAGCCAACGATGGAACATCCACATTTAACGTGGTGAGGTAAGTGTAATGAAATACAGAATTAATAAAATAGGTTTGTTCATTTGTAGCATGCAGTCATTAGCTTTTTACATTTAACAACCACCATTGATGGTAAATATGTGATGCTTCCACTGTTGATAGAAATCTTACCAAGCTGGTGACCTCCAGAGAGACACTTCTGAAGAACAATGAGATCTTCAAGCATAAGCAATGGCGAGCCACTCACCCGAAACCTGAAATAAAGTTATCTATCTTTTACATCATCTGCAAGTATGCCAATCTGCTAATTAAACATGATTCAGTACTCTGGTTCGAGTAATTGTTAAATCTGCTTCCGGTTATTAAAAATCCATGTGTAATCAACTAAATAGGAATACACAAACGAGCAACATCTTTTTAATTGATCAGTCAAACTTGGTAAAGGACAAATTTACAGATTTTAATGAAAATGCTACATATAATTACGGCAATAATGCTATATCTTTCCTACATTACGCTCTGTCCTGCTAAACAAAGTACGATTCAGAAAAGGAAACAGGAATTTCAAATCTCAAGAATAAAATTGTGACTTATAGAAAAAAAGGGTTGAAACCATGAGACAGCCAGCCACTCTCAGATCAAGGTTTTCTGTGGCTATCAAAAAGCAAATACAAATTCACAAAGCACACACTCTCCAGACTCTGTCCTTTTCTCCTGCTTTTAGAATAGCCCATGTGATTTCCGCCAAAATACTGAGTCTCAAGCACTTTCTCCAAGAGGTTCAGCAGCCATTTTAATCGCAAGAGGTGCATATATGGGGACTCAAGGTGCAGGGACCAAAGGAGAAATGAAAGCTTATGGAATAAAATAGTAAAACAAAAACAAAATAAAAATGCTACTAACCCAAGATTAAAATTGTTCTTTCTTTCACAAAAGGAGGGAAAAAACATTTCAAAAAACAAGGTTTTTTTGGGGGTAGGGTGTAAAAAATGCACAGGTAAAATGATCTCAGAACACAGTCTTCAACACAAATCAAGTTGAGATGCTTTGCCCAACTGGATACAAGTACTTGAATCCATGGACAATGCAAGGCTGTTTCATCCTCGTTAACCGCTCCAGAAACCAGTAAAAGTGATAACCAACCATAAACATCTTTTTTGTGGTATCAAACCTATCTTTTATTTAAAATTCATTGACAGTGTGTGAGCATCAACAGTAAAGCCAGCATTTATGGCCCATCCCCAATTGTCTTTGAGAAGATGGTGGTGAGCCATGTTCCTGAACCACTGCGATCCTAGTGGTGAAGGTTGCGTAGTGGTTTGGACATACTTAATTGGCTTAGTGGGCCATCTCAGTTAAGAGTCAGCCACATTGCTGTGGGCCTGGAGTCGTGAATTGCATCACACAAGTGCCAGGCAATGATCATCGCCAATGAGAAAGAATCTGAACATCCACCACCTTTAACATCCACTCACTCCATCACTGACAGTGACACCACTACAGTGGCAGCAGCGGGTATCATAGATGCACTGCAGCAACTTCTTTGACAGCACCTTCCAAACCCATGACCATCTAGAAGGACAAGGGCACCAGATGCATGGTAACATCACTACCTGCAACTTGCCCTCCGTGCCACACAGCACCCCGACTTGGAACTATATTGCTATTCCTTCATCACTGACATTGGATCAAAATCCTAAAACTCCCTTTTTCACAGCACTGTGCATGTATCTACATCACATGGACTGCGGCGATTCAAATAGGCAGCTCACCACCACCTTTGCAAGAGGCAATAAATGCTGACCTATCCCACACCCTGTGAATGAAATAAAAGAAATGTGTAGGACCAGAGAAAAGATTTTCTTCCCCTTTGTTTCTAAATTTAGAGTACCCAATTCATTTTTTCTTATTAAGGGGCAATTTAGTGTGGCCAATCCACCTACCCTGCACATCTTTTGGGTTGTGGGGGTGAAACCCATGCAGACACGGGGAGAATGTGCAAACTCCACACGGACAGTGACCCAGGGCCGGGATCGAACCCAAGATCTCGCCGGCATGAGGCAGCGGTGCTAACCACTACGCCGCCCAAAATATTCTTCCCTAAAGAACATTAGCGAACCCAAAGAGTTTTTAAACAACATTCTGGTATTTTCACCATTACTGATACTAGCTACAAATTCTAGACTTGTTTCATCAGAAGCCCTCTGTGAGCCACTAAAGTCTCAAAGCTTTTTGTAATCAGACTCCACATCACAGATTCCGGAGGTGGATTCTGGTTGAAGCAGAAGCACAACACTGTTGAAAACATTATTCCAGAGCAGCAGATAAGCTCTTTCTGCTCTCGAGTTTTCCACAGAAGGCAGCACTTTTCATTAATAGCCCTTACTGAATTGTTTCCCAATGAGTGGGAGGAACTCGATTGGCGATTGGTGGACCCACATTGGAGAGCGGACAGAGCGACCGAAAAGGCTGACCAATTTTTCTGGATCACTGGAAGCTATACACAAACACCTGTCTTCTCGTGTTCTTAGTTAAGAGATACTGAACCCTTGACAAAAGTACCATTATAGCAATAGTGTGCGATTAGAGGTTTGTTTGCCAGATAGAAAACCGAATCTCAACAAAAGCTATGCAAAACAGCTTATAAAAATACATTTATCCAATTCATTACTGCAGTGTGAATATACAGACTGCAACAACAAAAAATCCTCACACGAGGTAGTACTTGAATGTATTTTCTTTAACCCAAATTGTTTATTGATCACACCACCTGCAAATTAATTTTCTGTTACATTACAAATACAAGAGATTTTTTGAACGCCTCTATCAAATTAAGAGTGGTCTGGACAGTGTTAATAACTTCATTGCAGTGACAATGCAAGCCTACGTGTGACACTAATAAAGATTATAATAAATAGGAAGAAACTGGTGTGCGGGTGGAGAATCAGAGGACACCAATAAAAGGTGATTAGCAAAAAGAAAAACGGCAACCTTATGTAGTAAGTGCTTAGGATCTGAAATGTACTGAGTGTGTGGTGAAGACAGATTCAAAAAAAAAAAAAAAATGGATATTTAGCTGAAGAGAAAAAAATTGCAGGGTTACTGGGAAAAGGCAGGTGGGTTGGGATGAGTTGCACTTGCAGAGACCTGGCACAGACAGGATGGGCTGCACAACCTCATTTGTAACCATTCTATGATCTACAAACTCCAGTGGTCATATTTATAATAGAAATTGACTATTTCACATACCACATTATAATTACACCTCACCACCAATGGAGATGCTGCAGCTCACCATCAACAGGAGGACATAACTACAGCTCACTTGCCTCCTCTTTCAGCTTTTCTCATGTTATATGGGTCGCCATAATACTGGTTGATGCCCCACCATATCAACCATATTTTATCTTTAGGCGAGTGCTTTTACATCTGGATGCTCTTCCTGCCACTGGTCTTCCCCATTTATCTGGGGTGGGGATCAGCACAATACATGCAAGCATACCTGCATCATTAGTTGGATTCTTCTGTGGCCAAGTCCTGAAGTACGACTCGAACCCAGGGCCACACAGCTCGGGGGCAGCATTTGATGACTTTTGCCACATTGCACAAACTACACCACTCGGGCTCCCTAGCTACAGTGAGACAGGCTTGTCAAGATGTGGGCAGAGAGAACAAGGGACTCTTCGAAAGGAGTCATTCAACTCGAAACGTCAACTCATTTCTTGCTCCACAGATGCTGCCAGACTGAGATTTTCCAGCACATTTCTGCCTTTATTTTAGCTTTTCAGCATCCGCAGTATTTTGCTTTGATTAAATTTTACCTCTCTCTTGCTTAATTTTATATCATAGTCTCAGAAGTGCATGCCAAACTCACTGCACATGAAAAGCTTGAACATACCCACTACAACCTACCGACCAATAAAAGTAGACAGACAGAAACTGTCGTGAGATAAAATGTGTCACTTGTGAGATAAAATGTGCAGCACGGTAGCATAGTGGTTAGCACAATTGCTTCACAGCTCCAGGGTCCCAGGTTCGATTCCCAGCTTGGGTCACTGTCTGTGTGGAGTCTGCACATCCTCCCCGTGTGTGCGTGGGTTTCCTCCGGGTGCTCCGGTTTCCTCCCACAGTCCAAAGATGTGCAGGTTAGGTGGATTGGCCATGCTAAATTGCCCTTAGTGTCCAAAATTGCCCTTAGTGTTGGGTGGGATTACTATGTTATGGGGTTATGGGGATAGGGTGAAGGTGTGGGCTTGGGTAGGTTGCTCGTTCCAAGAGCCGGTGCAGACTCGATGGGCCTCCCTCTGCCCTGTAACTTCTATGAAATCTATGAAATCTTAATATGGAGGGTGAATTTCATCTGTTACCCACCTCACACCACCACCCCACCCTTTCCAACTCTAACCCTACTGCGCTGCACATGAATACACATGGTCTGAAAACTTCTAATCCATCTGATTAAATATCGAAATCAGAATGGCCTGAGCAACAGAAACTAGCAGGAAAACATGAAACATAATTTATTAGCCGAGCTCCATGTAACATGAGCATCTTGTATTCAACTGGATTGGTAATGTATGTACAAAGACAGACGATGAAGATTCAGTGTTTTATCAGCATTTATATAATAGACACACATTCCTGCCATAACCCTACAGTCTGTGAAATGTTGTGCCCTGTCCCTTGGCAACACGGACAGCAATGTGGTAAATGGTCATCTAATGGCTGCTCCTGCAGCACCCAGAGCTAGTTGACCAAGTGCAAAGGTAAATTGGCCATCAGCCCTTGAACCAAATCAAGTAAAACCAACCATAACCACATCTGGGGGAAATCCTTCTCCTCACTGCTGCCAATCTTGATCACCAATCACGCTCACTCCAACATTTGATAAAATACTCACTGTTAGGAGTACAGAGATCAGTACTGGTACGCAGCCAATATGCTTTGCAAAGAAACAAAATGTTCAGGAACACAAAAATATTACACACCAGTATCTCCAATGTCAGAAATGTTCAGCTTTGTTATGAGAGACCAGTCAGAACAATACAAGAAACAGCTATATCGGGATGTAATCCAGCAGTGAAGTAACCATCTTGCAAGATTTATGTCACAATTATATAATGAACGCTTACGCAGGAGGGAATTCCAAAGTATGGGGGTAAACAGACAAAGACAGAGGTGGAGGTGGAACTGGGTCTTTGCAATGATGATAACGGATCAGAAACCCAGCTCAGAGTTGAATAGATGAAAGTTACAACCTATGACAGGGAGGGGTTTGAATTGGTGGCTAGGGTATAGTGTTTGTGCTGGTGTTGACAATGGATTCTTTGATATTCCCAACATTTAACCAAAGGAAATTGGGACGCATCCAAGACTGAATACTGGACAAGCAACGGGAGGGGTTGAAAGAGGTGCTGGAGTGGCAAAGTTAGGTGATTTCAGTGTATTTGTGGAAACTGAATACATGACTTCTGATAACATTGGTAAGGGTTGGTAATGCTGATCATGTTGCATGCAGAGGAGGAAGAGGATGGCGCTAAGGACTCCAGAAGTGGGAAATATGGCAAATGCTGGAAACACTCGAGATGCGGCTGTAACCTCTCCGTTCTTATGCAGGGTACTGAAGAGGGGGAAACAGGACAACATTTAATAGCCAACGTATAGTGGCCGACAATTGCCAAGCCTTGACGAAGCCTGTCTGGTCTCCCTCGATCAATGTTTTTCAAACTTTTTTTCCGGGGACCCATTTTTACCAACCGGCCAACCTTCAGGACCCAACCCGGCCAATCTTCGCAACCCACGCCGGCCGACCTTCGCGACCCACCATTTTCTCTTAGCTTATATAAAAGCAAATTACTGCGGATGCTGGAATCTGAAATGAAAGAGAAATGCTGGAAAATGTCAGCAGGTCTGGCACCATCTGTAGGGAGAGAAAAGAGCTAATGTTTTGAGTCCGATGACTCTTTGTCAAAGAGCCATCGGACTCGAAACGTTAGCTCTATTCTTTCCCTACAGATGCTGCCAGACCTGCTGAAATTTTCCAGCATTTCTCTTTTGTTTTCTGTAACCTTGTTTGCTGCTGACAAAATGGATGAATCGTAATCGCGCCCAAAGCACGCGGTGTCAATGTTCGGGGGGGCATGACCTGCTCTCTGCCCCCCTTCAGGCAGGAAGATTACATAGAATTTTTTTTATTTTTTAAATCTTCTGCCTCTCCAATTGAGCAAATTCACGGGCAACAGCCGCAGCAGCCAGCTTTCTTTTTTCGGTTGGGATGGGGGGGGGGGTTATTTTATAACATTTTACAGGGGAAAAAAATGCAGAAATGTAAAATGTTTTCATCCTCTAGAAATTGGAGGTTCACCACATTTCACCTAAACATTACAATTAAAAATGTAAAAAAATAAAAGACACTTAAATATCAATTAATTAATAAAGCTCCCAAATATGACCTGCAGGCACTTTGTTTTAGAATGTTTAAAAATCAAGATTTAAAAAGTTGACATCTCTTGGTTGAAGTTACAGCTGCGGTGAAACCATCGTTGGATCACCCACCATTCTTGGATTAAGAGACTTCCACTTCATCAGCATCAAAGTTCAGAAAGCAACCAATCACATCATTCTCCCCGAACTTTTTGCAGCTGGCTTTTAATAATGCCGGCTGCAAACGGCCTTCAAAATGCCTGCGACCAGATTTTTTAAAATGCGGCCGCACTGCGCATGCGTACCCGCTCAACTGCTCATACGCACCAATGAGCAGGCACGCATGCGCAGTGCAGCCACATTTTAAAAATATATTGATGGCCATTTTGAAGGCCGCTTGCAGGCGGCATTATTAGAAGCCGGCTGCTGCGACTGTTGCGTGCGGATTTGCGCGATCGGGGGCGCCGCGACGGATGGCTCAACGACCCACCCGCGCGTGGCGTCCCCGACTTTGATAATGCCGGCCCTAGATCACCTCTCGGAGACAGGACGCCAACCATAGTGCCAGCACTTCTGCGAGTAACTTGGCATCCGCGTTCAAAAGTGGAACAGGTCAATACCCACATTCCGTAGAGTCCTTGGCCTTCTCAAGGATCAGGGAAATAAAGGCCTGTGCAATGTTTTGCAGGTGATGGAATGGCCCATTTTTTCAAGTTTTCGAAGTGAAGTCGACAAAGAACCTGGAGCTTCCGAGTGAACACACGCCAAGTGTCATCTGCCGACTAAGCATAATGACTTGAGGTTGGAGTGACATGGTTTTGGATAAAAGGCTGCGTAGGTTGAACAGTTTCTAATCTGTCTATAAATTATCTCCACACCTGTTGCTAGTTTGCTGGAGATGAAATAAAGTATTGTAGTGAGAAAATGGAGAAGAGGGTTGGTGTGATGACACAGCCGGTTTGACCCAGGTTTTCACAAGATAGGGTTTGTGGTGGCTTGCAGGTCATCGTTGGGTAGGCAGAGGATGACGACAAATTTCCAGGGGCAACCAAATTGAGGAGGATACTCCATAAACCTTCAGTTGACTCAAAAGCTTTGGTGAGTTGATGCTATTCTTTACATCTGCTGCAGTGAAGATCACATCCACAGTGCCTTTTTAAAAATTCTTTCATGGGATGTGTGCGTCACTGGCTGGGCGAGCATTTATTGCCCATCCCTAATTGACTGTGAACTGAGAGGCCTGCTAAGCAATTAAGAGTCAATCACATTGTTATAGGCCTGGAGTCACATGTTGGCTAGACCAGGCAAGGAAGGCAGATTTCCTTCCCTAAAGAAACCAGATGGGTTTTTATAACAATCAACAATGGTTTCCCGGCCATCATTAGAATTTTAATTCCAGATTTTTATGGAATTCAAATTTCACCATCTGCTGTAGCAGAATTAGAGTTCGGGTCCCCAGGCATTACCAGTCAAATGTCAATACCACCATCTCCAAGGGTGAAAATTGTACTGTTACTCTGGAAGGAGTTCTACGGCCATTAGTCGGAGGCAATTGGATTTGTTGCCTTTAGTTAGGATGACATCATCCACGAGCTCACCCAGCATGCATTGCTCTTCCCAGATGAGGGATAGGATGCTGTGCTGCCATGCCAGGAGGGCATCTCTGTTGAGTTTCAGAATTTTGGCGGTGATTTCATATGCTCCAAAGGCTTTGTTTGATGCAGCCAAGTGTTTTACCAAATATGTGAACAAACACACGGACAACAACGATTCAGAGGGTCGGTGCAGGCCCGATGGGCCATTTGGCCCCTCGAGTCTGCTCTGCCATTCAATGGGGTCATGGCTGATCTGATTATGGCCTCCACGCCACTATCCTGCCTACCCCCAAAGTCCTTTGATTCCCTTGTCAGTCAAGGGTCTATCTACTTCTGCCTTAAAAGTATTCAATGACCCTGCCTCCACCGCTCCCTAGTTCTGGTCTCTCTCACAAGGGGAAACATCCTTCCAGCATCCACTCTGTTAAGCCCCCTCAGAATCTTATATGTTTCAATAAGACCACCTTCATTCTTCTAAACTCCAATGGGTATAGATCCAACCTTTCTTCAAAAGATAACCCTTCCTCCCAGGGGGCAATCAGTCAAATAAACCTTTTCTGAATTGCTTCTAATATAATCACATCCTTTCCTAAAAAAAGATCACAAATGTACACAGTATTCCAGATGCAGTCTCACCAATATCCTGGACAACTGTAATAAAGCATCCTTAGTTATATATTCCATCACCCAAACAACATTCTATTTGCCTTCCTAATCATTTGTTGTATCTGCATACTAACCTTTTGTGATTCATGTACCAGGTCATCCAGATCCCTCTGTACTGCAGAGTTCTGCAGGATCTTACGTTAAAAACATGGCTGCTTTTCTATTTTTCCTGCCAAAGTTCACACTTTCCCCACTGTCCGTGTGGAATTTGCACATTCTCCCCGTGTCAGCGTGGGTCTCGTCCCCACAACTCAAGAGATGTGCAGGGTAGGTGGATTGAGCCATGCTAAATTGCCCCTTAATTGGGAAAAAAAGAATTGGGTACTCTAAATTTATATTTAAGAAAAAAAGAACTGCTGCAGCCCATGTGGAGTAAGTACACCCAATGAGCTGAGCATTCTGTTGCAGTTTGATACAATTAAGTGACTGGCTGGGCTTTGAGGGCACATATAGGCCAGACTGGGCTGCTTTGTCTGCCACATTTTTGCCCACTCACTGAACATATCTTCATCCTTTTGCAGATTCCTTATGACCTTTTCACAACTTACTATCTTGTCTCCCTTTGTCTCATCAGCAAGTTCAGCAACCATACACTCGGTCCCTTCATCCAAATCATTGACATTGATTACAATTCGATGAGGCCCCAGCACTGATTCCTATGGCACTCCACTCGTTACATTTTACCAACCTGAAAATGGCCCACTTATGTTTACTGTTTCTGGTTAGCTAACCAATCCTCTAGCCAAGCTAATATGTCACCACCCTACACCACAAGCTCTGACTTTGTGCAGTATCTTTTGATGTGGCACTCTGGCAAATATCTTCTGAAAATCTAAGGACACCACACCCACAGGTTCTCCTTCACCCATGTTGCTATTACTTCCTCAAACAACAAAGAACCCTAGTAATTTAGCCAAACACTCTTTCCTTTTCATAAAACCATGTTGACTGCGCCTGATTGCATTAAGATTTAATAAGTGCAATATGCTCCTTAATAAATTCCAGCATTTGACAGATGTTAAGCTAACTGGTCTGTAGTTTCCTGCTTTGTCTCCCTCCTTTCTTGAATAGAGTTACATTCGCTATTTTCCAATCTGAAGGGACCTCTGCAGATTCTAGGAAATTTTGGAAAATTAAAACGAATGCAGTAAATTTCAAATGATATTCATGGTCAATAATAAGTTCAAAAATTATAAAGTGAGTCTGTGTAATTGTGACCATGATAACGAACATCAATTGTTGCAAAAAGCCATCTGGTTCACTGATGCATTTTAGGGAAGGAAATCGGTCCACTGTACCCAGTCTGGCCTCTATGTGCCCTCAAAGCCCAGCCAGTCACTTAATTGTATCAAACTGCAACAGAATGCTCAGCTCATTGGGTGCACTTACTCCACATGGGCTGCAGCAGTTTTTTTTTCTTAAATATAAATTTAGAGTACCCAAATCTTTTTTTCCGATTAAGGGGACAATCCACCTACCCTGCACATCTCTCGAGTTGTGGGGGCGAGACCCACGCAGACACGGGAAGAATGTGCAAACGCCAATGGAGTGACCCGGGGCCAGGATTGAACAGCACCTCAGCGCCGTGAGGCAGCAGTGCTAACCACTGCACCACCGTGCTGCCAAGGCTGCAACAGTTTAATAATAATTAATAATAATCTTTATTATTGTCACAAGTCGACTTACATTTGCATTGCAATGAAGTTACTGTGAAAATCCCCTAGTCGCCACACTACAGTGCCTGTTCGGGTACACAGAGGGAGAATTCAGAATGTCCAAGTCACCTAACAAGCACAATCTTTCAGCACTGGTGGGAGGAAACTGGAGCACCCAGAGGAAACCCACACAGACACAGGAAGAACGTGCAGACTCCGCAGACTGTGACCCAAGCCGGAATCGAACCTGGGACCCTGGCTCTGTGAAGCAATAGTGCTAACCACTGTGCTACCGTGCTTCCCAGCACCTGGGAATTCTGCAGGGAGTAACTCCCCAAATCCTGCCCACCATTTACAAGCCACAAGTCAGGAGTGTGGTGGAATACACCCCACTTTCCTGGATGAGTGCAGCTCCATCATCACACATGCGCTATTTTCCAATCTGAAGGGATTTTTCAGAATTAAAATAAATGCAGTAAATTTCAAATTATATTCATGGTCAATAATAAATTCTCCTTTCAGGGGCAGCACGGTGGCACAGTGGGTTAGCCCTGCTGTCTCACGGCGCCGAGGTCCCAGGTTCGATCCCGGCTCTGGGTCACTGTGGAGTCTGCGTTTGCACATTGTCCCCGTGTTTGCGTGGGGCTCACCCCCACAACCCAAAGATGTGCAGGCTAGGTGGATTGGTCACACTAAATTGCCCATTAGTTGGAAAAAATGAATTGGGTACTCTAAATTTATACTTAAAAAACTAAATACATAAATAAATTCTCCTTTCCAATTGTAATAACAAATTCAGTATATTAAAAATTATATCTGGACACCATTTTTCCCCCATTATAAATTCCTATGGCCATATCTATAATGGAAATTGGCTGTGTAAAATTAACATATCTGCCATCAATGAAGATGCTACAGTGTGCCAGCGACAGGAGGGTGTAACTTCAGCATGACAAATTTGCTGATGTGGACATAGAAAATTGTGCAAATGTATAATAATACGTACAACTTTAAAATGGAGAGTGAATTTAATTTGCCAACCAGGTCAAATCAGCCCCCAAAGCCCAACATGCCCACTCTAACCCTATTGCACAGGAAGACTACACATCATGCAGGATTAATTTACAGATTTAGATTTTAAACCTGAATGACCAGGGCAACAGAAACTAGCAGAAAGACAAAAAAAAAATTAGCAAAAAGTTTGAGCTCAATTCAATACAGGCACATAAACATTGAAGACTGTTTTATTGGTATTTATAGAACATACACAGTCCTGTCGTAACCCTAGACTTAGTCTGTGAAATGGTGTACCGGGTCGCTTGGCAACAGTGCAGCTCCAGGAACACTCAAGAAGCTCGACACCATCCAGGACAAAGCAGCCCAGCTTGATTGACACCCCATCCACTACAATAAATATTCACTCCCTCCACCACCAACGCATGGTGACAGCAGTGTGCACCATGTACAAGATGAACTGCAGCAACTCACCAAGGCTGCTTCAACAGCACTTTACAAACCCACAGCCTCTACAAGGACAAGTGTAACAAATGAATGGGAACACCACCACCTGCAAGTTTCCCTCCAAGCCACACACCATCCTGACTGGGAACTATAATGTTGTTACTTCACTGTTGCGGAGACAAAATCCTGGAACCCACTTCCCAACAGCACTGTGGGTGTACCTACACCACATGGACTGCAGTGGTTCAAGGCAACAGCTCACTATCACCTTCTCAAGAACAACTGGAAATGGACAATAAATGATGACCTAGTGAACAAGGCCCACATCCCATGAACGAATATAAAAACATCAGGGATATCATTGTGGCAAATAATCAAATTGCTGCTCCATGCGCACAACAATGCCAACCAGAACCCAGAGCTAGTCAACTGGGTTTGAATGTAAACTGGGCATCAGTCCTTGAACTAAACCAAGTCAAAACAAATAATAACCATGTCGGAGGAAAATACTTCCCCTCACTGCTGCTAACCTTGATCACAATCACTCTCACCCCTAACACTTGGGGAATATATACACTACTGCTGTTTTTTAATGTTCTTGGGATGAGAGAGTCGCTGGCAAGGCCAGTATTTAATGCCCTTGAACAGTTAAAAGTCACATGTAGGCCAGGCAGATTTCCTTCCCAAAAGGGCATCATGGTCATTATTATAGAGACTAGTTTTCAATTCCAGACCTGTTATTAATTCCACTAGCTGCCATGGTGGTATTTGAACCCATGTCCCAGAGCATGAGCCTGGACCTCTGAATTACTAGTCCAGTGACATAACCACTATGCCACAGTCTCACCAACTTGACTTGCAAATGGTTGCATTTCCACTTGTCAACTGTTATTGGCTTCTAGTGTAGAAGCAGGTTTGGAAAGTGCTATCAAAGTAGGCTTGGAGTGTAGCTGCAGTGCATCCTTTTAAATGGCACACACTGCTGCCAGTGTCCACTGGCGATAGAACATAGAATTTACAGTGTGGGGGCCATTCAGCCCATCGAGTCTGCACCAGCCCTTGGAAAGAGCACCCCACCTCCACCCTATCCCTGTAACCCCACTTAACCTTGTTGGGACACTAAGGGCAATTTAGCATGGCTAATCCACCTAACCTGGACATCTTTGGACTGTGGGAGGAAACCGGAGCACCCGGCGGAAGCCCACACAAGGAAAACGTGCATACTCCGCGCAAACAGTGACCCAAGCCGGGAATCAAACCTGGGACCCTGGTGATGGAAGGAGTGAATGTTTAATCTGGTAGAGGAGTAGTCAATCAAGTAGGCCGCTTTGTCTTGAATGGTGTTGAGCTTCAAGTGTTCTTGGTATACCATCACATATGACTTGTGCCTTGTAGATGGTGGACAGGCTTTGTGGAATCATGAGGGGAGTTACTCACTGCGGAATGCCTAGTCTCTGACCTGGTCTGGTCGCCACAGTATCTATATGGCCAGTCCAGTTCAGTCAATGGTAATCCCCAGGATGTTGATGGGGTATTCAGTGATGGTAATGCCATTGAATGACAAGGGACGATGGCTAGATTCTCTAGTCTTGTTGGAGATGGCCATTGACTGGTATTTGTGCAACACAAATGTCAATTGCCAGTTATCAGCCCAAGCCTGAAATGTTGTCTAGGTTTTGCTGCATTTGGAAATGGACTGCTTCAGTATCCGCAGAGTTGCAAATGGTGCTGAACAGTGTTCAATCAAAGAACAGTACAGCACTGGAACAGGCCCTTCGGCCCTCCAAGCCTGTACAGGTCATGATATCACTCTTGGCCAAAACCCTCAGCACTTCCTAGTGCCGTATCCCTCTGTACCCATTCTTTCCATGTATTTGTCGAGATGCCTTTTGAACGCCGTTAATGTATCTGCTTCCACAACCTCCCTTGGCAGTACATTCCAGGCACTCACCACCCTCATCAGCAAGCATCCCCACATCAGAGCTTAGGATGGAGAGGGGGTTGTGGTTGAAGCATCTCAAGATGGTTAGGCCAAGGAGACTACCCTAAAGGAACTCCTGCAATAATATCCTGTTACGGAGATGATTAGCCTCCAACAAACACACCCTTGATGTTGAGGGCAATCACTCACCTTTCCCCTGAAATTCAGCTCTTTTGTCCATTCTTGGACCAAGGGTGTAATGAGGTCAGGAGTCAAGTGGCCCTGGAAGAACCCAAACCGAGCACTGAACAGGTTGATGCCGAGAAGTGCTGCTTGATGGCACTGTTGGCGACACCGTCCAGGGACTGTTTAGCACAGGGCTAAATCGCTGGCTTTGAAAGCAGACCAAGGCAGGCCAGCAGCACGGTTCGATTCCCGTAACAGCCTCCCCGAACAGGCGCCGGAATGTGGCGACTAGGGGCTTTTCACAGTAACTTCATTTGAAGCCTACTTGTGACAATAAGCGATTTTCATTTTCATTTCACTTGATGATCCCAAGGAGGCTGATGGAGCAGTAACTGACTGGATTGGATTTGTCTTGCTTTGTGTGGACAGGACATACCCAGGCAATTTCATTTTCCACATCATCAGGTAAGAAGCCTGTGCTGTAGTTGTACTGGAACAACTTGGATAGAGGCACAGCCAGTTCTGGAGTACAAATCTTCAGTACTATTGCCAGGACCCACTGTCTTTGCAGTACCCTCAGCCGTTTAATAACACGTGTTCAGAGTACAGAGATCAGAATGCAGCCAATATACTTTGTAAGGAATTAAAATGTTTCAGGAAGAAAATATGATACCCCAAATCTCCAAATGTCAGTGAAATTTGTCAGCATTGTTACAAGAGACCTTGCAACACACCAATACAAGTCATATAGGGACATAACACAGCACTCTCATAGTAGCCATCTTGTACGGTTCTTGTAACAGTTATTGCATGCTCACTCCAGCATTATATAAGGTCATGTCACAATGCTCAGTCACTAGTCATTGCTTCTACCCATGGAGCTAATCTAAGTTCTGCACTGTTTTCTGTCTTCAAAATTTTGACAGCTGCAGTAAAGAACAAGACATTTAGCACTTTTTAATGCCTTCCCTATGGTTGGGAGAAGGAAATGTAATTATTTTGAAGCCAATAGAGGATGTTTTTTCCAGTATGATAGCTGTTCATAGATTCACAGCAGATATATTTATGATCTCAGTCAGGTAAAACGCAGCAGCAGCTCTACGGTTAAGCTATAGACAAGGGAAAGTTATTTAACAATCAGAAGTCAATCAACTGGAGTATTTTTTCATGCCACCGAACAGTAAATTATATAGTAGCCCTGGCAGAGTCTGGAAGCCTCATTACCTTGGCAACACTATGTCGATTGGTGGGTTTTATTCACTATCGTACATAGTAGAATCACTCTCAGTACTGGCAATACTCTGCAGTGTCGTGCAGACACTTACGACTCAGAAAATGGCGAAGGAGAGCCTACCGCTCTCGCACCCCGGTATACATGATTAGGTCCCCTATTTTCGGACTTCACAAAACCCCCCCCAACCCCTTGAGTGAATTAAAGTGCATCTGCTTCTCTTTATGTGTTTTGTTCAATAAAGAAATGTAAACCTCTGTGCCTGACTGCCAAGCCAGAGAAACTTGTGTTGCTGCTATTTGTACATTTAAAATGTTGTAGAATTATTGTTGATTGTTTGAGTGAGGATAGTTTATTGAGGATATTTCGAGGTTCCAGTTTTTTATTTTGTAATGCATGCCTAAATGTCATAGCGCCCCGTAGAGTTTTATACTGATGTATGTAAGTAAAATGATTTTAGGTAAAAATTGTGTTTCATAGGATAGGGCAGTGTAGTGCCCGTGAAGTGCTTATGGGTGCCCCACTTGGTCAGAGAACGAAGACGACGCGGTAATGTGATCCTTCACGCTTCGCGTTGAGGATCACAAGGAGGGAGTGCAGCCATCTGGGTTGGATTGGATTGGCTTATTGTCACGTGTACCGAGGTACAGTGAAAAGTATTTTTCTGCGAGCAGCTCAACAGATCATTAAGTACATGGGAAGAAAAGGGAAGAAAAGAAAATACATAATAGGGCAACACAACATATACAATGTAACTACATAAGCACTGGCATCGGATGAAGCATACAGGGTGTAGTGTTAATGAGGTCAGTCCATAAGAGGGTCATTTAGGAGTCTGGTGACAGTGGGGAAGAAGCTGTTTTTGAGTCTGTTCGTGCGTGTTCTCAGACTTCTGTATCTCTTGCCCGATGGAAGAAGTTGGAAGAGTGAGTAAGTTGGGTGGGAGGAATCTTTGATTATACTGCTCGCTTTCCCCAGGCAGCGGGAGGTGTAGATGGAGTCAATGGATGGGAGGCAGGTTTGTGTGATGGACTGGGCGGTGTTCACAACTCTCTGAAGTTTCTTGCGGTCCTGGGCCAAGCGGTTGCCATACCAGGCTGTGACGCAGCCCGAGAGGATGCTTTCTGTGGTGCATCTGTAAAGTTGGTAAGGGTTAATATGGACATGCCGAATTTCCTTAGTTTCCTGAGGAAGAAGTATAGGCGCTGTTGTGCTTTCTTGGTGG
This sequence comes from Scyliorhinus torazame, assembly GCF_047496885.1. Taxonomy (NCBI): domain Eukaryota; kingdom Metazoa; phylum Chordata; class Chondrichthyes; order Carcharhiniformes; family Scyliorhinidae; genus Scyliorhinus; species Scyliorhinus torazame. Next base: position 27,902,316 of record NC_092738.1, read on the forward strand.
TAGTGTCGATGTGGGTGGACCAGGACAGATTTTGGGAGATGTGCACCCCTAGGAATTTGAAACTGCTAACCATCTCCACCTCGGCCCCGTTGATGCTGACCGGGGTGTGTACAGTACTTTGCTTCCTGAAGTCAATTACCAGCTCTTTAGTTTTGCTGGCATTGAGGGAGAGATTGTTGTCGCTACACCACTCCACTAGATTCTCTATCTCCCTCCTGCATTCGGACTTGTGTTATTCGAGATCCGGCCGACCATGGTCGAATCGTCAGCAAACTTGTAGATGGAGTTGGAACCAAGTTTTGCCACGCAGTCGTGTGTGTACAAGTAGAGTAGGGGGCTAAGTACGCAGCCTTGCGGGGTGCCGGTGTTGAGGACTATTGTGGAGGAGGTGTTGTTGTTCAATCATACTGATTGTGGTCTGTTGGTCAGAAAATCGAGAATCCAGTTGCAGAGTGGGGAGCCAAGACCTAGGTTTTGGAGCTTTGATATGAGCTTGGCTGGGATTATGGTGTTGAAGGTGGAGCTGGATGGCCACTTCCCGATTACAAAATGGACACTTTGCAAAGATTGCAGGGAAAATGGACAATACTGAGAAAGCAAGCAGATGCAGGGTTTGTCTGTTGATTGGGGCCGCAGCTCCCAGCCAAGACCGAAACTGCAAAACCATTACCATACTTATGAGCCATCCCCGGGGACGATGCCAAGGCAGACACCCCAGCGCCAGGGGAGACCAGAACAAAGCAGGCCAACGGCCACGCCCAGCCATCAGGGCACCCACCCATCAGGGCACCCACCCCTTTATTGGAGGAAATCGATAGGAAGGATTGAGAAACGGCCCAATTAATTGGGACCATGTTCAAGGCGCGGGCCTTTTGGGTATAAGAAAGATCCCCCAAGAGAGAATCGCTCTCTTGGCTCCGGCTCTCACCAAAAAGAGACCTGCCAAAGCTGCATCAGAACAAGTAAGTCCAAGGTCAACGCATGCTACCAGACAGACGCTCTTAGCTGTTATTCCATACCAGTTCAACCCCAGCAGCCTCAGAACCGAACAACGGCCATTGTTCCTCTGACTGACTGGGCGCCTGAAGCGAAGTATAGGCTTTAGCAGTAGTGATAGTTTAGTTTGTAGAGTTTTGTGCATGAGTATATTTGACTGTGTGTGTAAATAAATGAGCATTGAGTTTGAACTTTCTAACTGGTGTACCGAGTCTTTGATCAGTATTCGGTTTTGAACCTTGTGGCGGTATCGAGATACCTGGCGACTCTAGAACAAAATGCAGTTAGAATTAAGGAAGGCGACCATATTGGCCGCCATCTTCAGAGCCAAATAAAGAGAAACACAATTAGCAACAGTTTTTTTTTTTTTTACTATATTTGAAGAACTCTCATACTTGCAATTCAAATGATGTGCAATACTATGGCGCAAAAACTTTAACGACTCAGAAAAAATAATTTGCAATGGAGGCACATACCTCACTCAGCACCCGATATCAGTCACCACAATTGACATTCTGCACAATGATCATTTTTGCTCTTTCTTCCATTGCAAGTTACAATGATAGTATTTCACCAAATTCAATTAATAACAATAATAAAGAACTATTTCGTCATCAGGCAAGCATGGTCATAAAGTTGGAATTGATTCCATAATTCTGTAACCTCTTAAAAATCAGATTATATTTCTATTGCTTCCCACTACACCCAACTGCATACAAATTCTGAATAGTATATTTATCATATAATGCAGTTGCAGTACGCAAGTCACATCTTCACACAATGTATTCAGAACTACCCTGGATATATGGGGGATTTATCTTTTACACTGGTGTGACCAATACATCAGACTTTTCACATACGATAGATAATACTGTCACTATTTAGGACGTGGGTGTGCAATCTCCTATATTGCATTCGCCAGTCCAATTTTGATTCCATTCCACGATGGATTTTTTTAAAAATTGAATTGTCAACAGGCGAAGACTGTTGTCACACAAAGGCCTCATTCTAGACACTTGCTAACGGTGGGGAGCGGGAAGGAATAAATTACATGTGAAGCACAAATAGCTTCGTCACATGGATTTTACATCCAGTTTGAACAATGACCGTGGAATAAACAGAGATCAGAGCAAATACTGCAGCTGGCTTTAACTTCTCTGAGGGGGGAATCCTCATGACTAACAGCACACCTGCAACACTCACTAGCTACAGGACTCAGAACCATAATAGGGCAACCTCCTCGGGGGAGATTGGCCAGCTACAATACAACACCTTAATCCCACTGGAGCCGAACCCTCACTTTTCACCAAATTAGATTCACATTCCCTTGATTGCGAACCTATTGCAAACTCACACTCAACTGCGCCAACCGTCCCGCCCCTCGGCTGATGGACAGGGCGGCCGTCCAATCAGCGAGCGGAAATTCCCCAGAGACGCCAATGATCAGGCTGGAAAGCCGGGACTTCCGGTAGCAGGTGCGGTTGACTGAGAAAAGGAGACAAACGTCTCGAAAAGCAGGCAATTTTAACATTGCCCTTTTCCTTTTAGATGTTTTCGGCAGCAAAAAAAAACGATAAACCGAGCAAACAAAGTTTGTCGAATGTGTTCCCGAAGAAGGTAGATGTGTAAAACCAACCCCCCCAAGAAGATAATAGTGACTAAACGTTAGGCCGCGGGTTCCTCCGCTTGACAGCGCGACGCGCGCCGACATTTTATGTACCATTGGATTTAGGAATTAAACATTCGCTTCAAAAGAGAATAAAAGCCGGGTTTTACCTCAGAAATTAGCGTTTACAGGTACAGCAGCATTACCTCCGCTCGGCTCCGAGCGATTGAATTCCAGTCAGCGAACAACTTCCGCCATAACTTCCGAGCAACAGGGAAGCGAGCGGAACGACAAAAAACCGATTCATAACACTACCAGGACGAGTAGCCGAGCGCCGCCGCTTCGATTGCTACCGGGAATCAGGGCAGCTAGCAGATTGCTGATACAATGATTGTAAAAGGTACCAACACCAGGGATTGGAAGCCTGGGACTCATCAAATTGAATCTCGTTCAATTTGCATGAATTATTTGCACCAAGACACAAAAAAAAAATCTCTTTTTTTTTTGCAACCGTTCACCCCCATCTGAATTGTTGAAGTGAACATTTAAAATATCCTTTGCCATGTTTTACAGGCCAGATTGCCAAATCAGAAATTGTATTCAGATATGGCAATGAAATTGCAGTATTGGAAAGCAGGAAAAAGTGATTTGCACCATTGCCTGAAAAGGGAACAGGGAATTCATTTAATACCAAAAAAAAACCTGTTTTTACTGTGTCTTTCATGTTTAGCATTGAATCTACATCAACAAGTGAATGGGGAATACACTACCATACATACTTGAGATTCTATTAGGATCTAAATATAAACATCAGTGACTGCCAAGTCAGGTATCATCCCAGTCCAGAAGGGTTTGGAATTCCTTCGACCCACCCCCGGACCCTCAAAAGACAACACCCACTACTGGGGTATGTCTGTAGACAAAAGCAAAATACTGTGGATGCTGGAAATCTGAACTAAGAACAGAAAATATTTAGCACATCAGGCGATAAAAAGAATGACTGTTTCAGGTCAATATTTTCATCAAATTCTGATGAAAGGTCACAGACCTGACACATTAACTCTCCACATATGCTGCCTGACGTGCTGAGTATTTCCAGCATTTTTCTGTTTTTTGTTCAAACCTTACAACCCCAAATCACCAAATTGTAGTCAATTTTTTGGTATATTGATAATGAAAACAAGATTGCAAGCATGCCTCTTATCATTGAATCCTTAAGACCGTGGATTCAAGAAAAGAACCTAACAAAAGTGCCCCCCACTTTAGAAAAGCCAAACCTAAGTCATAGAAAATACACAGGAAACTAAACAATTTAAGTAATATTTCCAGTGTCACCCACACACGACAATCCCTCCCAGTTGCAGAAGTCATCAAGTGAACCAGAAGACACCACTTGCTCCTTATTCAGGGTCACCCAGATGCAGAAAAGTGGAGAGGCAGGCAGTTAGAGCAACCACTCCTACAGGCCAGCTTAACATTACATAATCCCTTCAGATATCTGTGGATAGCACAGCAGCCTCACGGTGCCAAGGTCCCAGGTTCGATTCTGGGTCACTGTCTGTGTGGAGTTTGCACATTTTCCCCGCGTTTGTGTGGGTTTCACCCCCACAACTGAAAGATGTGCAGGGTAGGTGGATTGGCTACGTTAAATTGCACCTTAATTGGAAAAATGAATTGGGTACTCTAAATTTATTTTAAAAAAGGATAGAAGGGCGTTTCAATTTTGCACCTCCATTGCTGAGAAGACTTCTGAATTGCAATTTGTCCAGTTTTAGTTTCTAAATTAGGAAATGCCCCACATTAATTCCTGTAGCACAACACTTACAGTAACTCTTTTGCCATCGCAGAGCACCATAACTATATTTTTTGACTTGCATCAAACAATTCTCCGGCAGTTCTTAATCCCAAGGCTCTTTTCACCAGCAGCTGCAACTTCGGCGAGTGTAAGGTGGAAGTCCCAGGGAAACGACTGTTTTATTACCACGACTGCAAAAGTAATTCATTGACTGTTAAGAGCTTTTGCAGCACCCCACCGAGGGTAAAGACTCCATAGAAATGCAAGTTCAGGGTGGTGCAGTGGTTAGCACTGCTGCCTACAGCACTGAGGACCCGGGTTCAATTCCGGCCCTTGGTCACTGTCTGTGTGGAGTTTGCACATTCTCCCAGTGTCTGTGTGGCTTTCACCCCCCACAACCCAAAGATGTGCAGGTTAAGTCGATTGGCCACACTAAATTGTCCCTTAATTGGGAAAAAAATAATTGGGTGCTCTAAATTTATTTTTAAAAATTTTTACAAAAAGAAATGCAAGTTCTAACTTTTGTCAGCTACATGTGGTCAGTTGAAACAACGAGCTTCTTTAAAAAAAGACATGGAATTGATTTTATCCAACCAGCAAATAAATCTAATTCCCAAATGCCATAAAGAGATCGATCGACTGTTCCCCTGCTACCAGACATTTTGAAGTTGTGACAATTATCAAATAGGCTCATGTGAGATTTATTTTAGAGAAAAAGGCTTTGATCCTCAGAAACATTTTGTATGACTCACAGAAAGAGAACTCTCTTTTATCCAATAGGATCTGTTACTTACAACCCTCCTGGTGTGATGGAGCAGCTGGAAAAGTACTGTCTGATTTTGATCTAGTGTTAAAAATCACAAAGCTGGGGCGGCGCAATGGTTAGCACTGCTGTCTACGGCGCTGAGCACCTGGGTTCCATCCCGGCTCTGGGTCACTGTCCGTGTGGAGTTTGCACATTCTCCCTGTGACTCACCCCCGCACCCAAAAATATGTAGGTTGGTGGACTGGCCACACTAAATTGCCCCTTAATTGGAAAAAAAATAATTGGGTACTCTAAATTTATAATAAAACAATTACCAAGCTGGACTTCTGATGGTGACCATGGCGTAGATGGTCACGTACTTGGTTGACAGTGCATTTCGGCCTGTTACACCCGATAAGGCGGCTGAACGAGGCAGGATCGTGCAGCAAACAGAGAGGGGTGAAAGATGCTTCATATCACGCAATGTCCGTTACTCATCCGCCCAAGGTGAGGCTGCAGGCTCAAAGAGGAAATGGGGAGGTTACAGCCCCAACATAGAACATAGAAAATACAGCACAGAACAGGCCCTTCGGCCCACGATGTTGTGCCGAACCTTTGTCCTAGATTAATCATAGATTATCATTGAATCTACAGTGCAGAAGGAGGCCACTCGGCCCCCTGAGCCTGCACCGGCCCTTGGAAAGAGCACCCCACCCAAACCCAACACCTCCACCCAACACCAAGGGCAATTTGGACATTAAGGGCAATTTATCATTGGCCAATTCACCTAACCCGCACATCTTTGGACTGTGGGAGGAAACCGGAGGAAACCCACGCAGACACGGGGAGGACGTGCAGACTCCGCACAGACAGTGACCCAAGCCGGAATCGAACCTGGGACCCTGGAGCTGTGAAGCAATTGTGCTATCCACAATGCTACCGTGCTGCCCTTAAGAACAAGTAAATCTACACTATATCATTTTACCGTAAACATGTTCCCTATAGGGTAATAGGAAGGAGTCACAAGCTCAGAGAACCATGGATGACCAGAGGAATTCAGGATACGATGAGAACGAAAAGAGGCTTTTAGCAAGTACAAGGGGAGCAAATCAATGGAGGCGTTAGTGGAGCACAGAAAGTGCAGGATGGAGCTTAAGAAAGCCATTAGGAGAGCAAAGAGGGGACATGACAGAATTCTGGCTGGTAAAAGTAGGGAAAATCCCAAAATATAGTATATCAATGGGAAGAAGATAACCAGAGAAAGAATAGGGCCCATTGGGGGAATCTGTGGGTGGAGCCAGAGGACATCGGTCAGGTGTTGAACGAATACTTCATATCTGCCGTCACCCAAGAGAATGAGGTAAATATAGAACTCGGGGAGAGAGACTGTGAGGTTCTTGAGCTAATTGTCATAGTGTGTGACAAGGTATTGGAGGTGTTAGCAGGCTTAAAAGTGGACAAATATCCAGGTCCAGATGAATTGTGTCCCAGGATGCTGTGGGAGCGAGGGAAAAGTTTGCAGGGGCTCAGTCTCAAATGTTTAATTCCTCTCTGGCCTTGGGAGACACACCAGAGGACTGGAGAACAGCGAATGTGGTCCCACCATTTAAGAAAGGTTGTAGAGATAAGCCAGGGAAGTACAGACCAGTGAATCTCACGTCAGTGGTAGGGAAACTATTGGAGAAAATTATTATTTTTTTAATTTGGAGTAGCCAATCATTTTCTTTCCAATTAAGGGGCAATTTAGCATGGCCAATCCACCTACCCTGCACATCTTTGGGTTTGTGGGGGTGAGATCCACGCAGACACGGGGAGAATGTGTAAACTCCACACGGACAGTGACCCGGGGCCAGGATCGAACCCGGGTCCTCGGCGCCATGAGGCAGCACTGCTAACCACTGCACCGTGCCGCCCTATATTTTTCCCTCTTGTTTGTTCCTTCCCCACCTGTTGCATACCCAGCAGTTATGTCCTTTAGAACTCGGCCAGCTTGGTCAGTAGCAGTGCTACCAAGCCACTCTTGGTAATGGACATTGAAGTTACCCATCCAGGGTACATTCTGTGTCCTTGCCACCCCTTAATGCTTCCTCCAAATGGTGTTCAACATGGAGGTATTGATATGACCACTGGGGGGCTTTCCTTGCCATGTTTGACCTGAATCCAGAGTCGATGTTGTAAACCACTGTGCTGCAGGATATACCCAGTGGTGATTATGGTGTCTGGGACATTATCTGTATGCGGGTATGACTATGTCAGGATGTTGCTCGACTCCTTTGTTGGACAACCCTCAATTTTGGCACAAGCCTCCAGATATTAGAGAGGAGGACTTTGCAGGATCGACAGGGCTGGGTTTGTGGTTGTCGTTTTTGGTACCTTGTCAATTGCAAGGTCATCTGTCCGGCTTCATTCCTTTTTTGTAGACTTTGTAGAAGTTTGATACAACCAAGTGGTTTGCTAGGCCATCCCAGAGCCCATTTAAAAGTCAACATTGCTGAGGGTTTGGAGTCACATGTAGGCCAGACCAAGCAAGGACAGCAGATTTCCTTCCTAGAAGGATATTAGTGACCCTGATGAGTTTTTACAACAAATGGTCACGGCAGGAGGCTTTCAAATTCCAGATTTATTTAACAGAATTTAAATTTAACCATTTATTATGGATTCAAACCAGTGTCCTCTGGATTACAATGATGTGGAGATGCCGGCGTTGGACTGGGGTGAGCACAGTAAGAAGTCTTACAACACCAGGTTAAAGTCCAACAGGTTTGTTTCGAATCACTAGCTTTCGGAGCACTGCTCCACCTGAGGAAGGAGCAGCGCTCCGAAAGCTAGTGATATCGAAACAAACCGGTTGGACTTTAACCTGGTGTTGTAAGACTTCTTACTCTGGATGACAAGTCTAGTGACATTACCACTCCGCCACCTTTTACAGGATCAGGTATTCATCACCTCTATTGATGAAACATATGATCTCATATGCTTTGCTCATTACTCTATCAATGTCCTGTCGCTTTCAAAGCAATGCAAACGAACCACCAGGTCCTCTGTTCCATTACACTCTTTAGAGTTATGCCATTAAGTATGTATTGCCTCTCCCTACCCCTTCTCCCAAAATGCATTACCTCACACTTCTCTGTATTAAATTCCATCTGCTTTCCTGCTAGCCCAAGTCCTGTTCCTGTCAATTTGTGTCATCCTCGGTTTTCTCCACCTCAAAGATTACCATTGGTGAATTTTGAATTTTACTCTGCATTCCAATATCTAAGTCATTTATATACACCAAAAAAAAACCTTGGGGAACACCAGCGCCTTCCATCCTTCTACCCTCCAGTTTGAAAAACAATAATTTACCAAGAAGAGGAGCAGGGGAGTTATCCCCAGTATCCAGGGCCAAGGTTTATCCCTCAACCAACATTATTAAAAGTTATCTGGCCACTATCCCATTGCTGTTTGTGGAATCTTGCTGTATGCAAATCAACATCCTTTTCACAGTAACTTCATTGAAGCCTACTTGTGACAATAAGCGATTATTTATTTATTTATTTTATTACATCCGTGTTTCCTACATCACAAAAGTAACTACACTTCAAAAGTACTTAATTGACGGTTAAGCACGCTAGGACATCCTGATGTTGTGAAAGGTGCTATATCAATACAAATATTTCTTTCCTTCAACCCATATATAGAGTAAGTCTTACAACACCAGGTTAAAGTCCGACAGGTTTGTTTGGAATCACTAGCTTTCGGAGCGTAGCTTCAATCACCTGATGAAGGAGCTGCGTTCCGAATGCTAGTGATTCCAAACAAACCTGTTGGACTTTAACCTGATGTTGTAAGACTTCTTACTGTGCCCACCCCAGTACAACACCGGCATCTGCACATATCAGAGGACATGGACTCTGGTTTCAATTAGCAAAAGACTCAGGCCCATTATAAAAATGGTCATCCAGCTATAAACACTGGAAAACATGTTGGGAATAATCTGAAAATGTAACTAAACAAAGGAATGTGGTTACGTATCAACAAGGAGGGACATAGCACAGAATTCTCACAGCACAGAAGACGGCCATGTCTGCGCCAGCTCTCCAAATGAGTAATGCACTGAGTGCCTTTCCCCCACCTTCTCCCTGTACATTCTTCCTTTTCAGATAACAATCTAATTCCCCCTTGCAAGCCTCAATTGAACCTACCTCCATCAGATCTCAACCACTCACTGCATAAAAACATTTCTCATGTCTTCATTTCTTCTTTTGCCATTTACCTTAAATCTGTGCCATCTCATTCTCGATCTTTCCACCAGTGGGAACAGTTTTTCCCCTATGTATTTTGCCAACCCCACAGATCTGAAAAGGAGGTATTGCGTTGGTAGAGACAGAGGAGGTCAGTTGTAGGTGTTCTTGGCCAGTTTGGTGTGGTCCATGCAATTGTAAGGGACTGCAAACATAACAAAAGGAATTTATATCTTCAGAAAAAATGTAAATACACACTGTGGACATTAATTAGCCTCGGCTTTCCAATTGTGTTGCTGACAGTAACCCATTTATTTTAAATGATTGTGGCAGGCCTGTCTTCTACATTCTCAAAAGCTGCAGGGCAGTTAAAGCAGACAACACAACAGCTCAATGTTATGTGTATATGTAGAAACCAAGATGCTGTCCTTTCACAAATTATTTAAAAAACAGCTGGAGGAGACATTGTAACAGTTTTATTCGGTTGTAGTCTCAAATTGAAATGGTCAAGTTCTTATTTTATTTAATCTATGTGCCAACACCTGCTGTTTGCAAGTCTCACCCTTGCAGCAGAGAGGAAACGAGTGAACTTATTGATTTTTTTTTGTTGTAAACTAATAATGATGTAAACCATTCGCCTCAGGACTTTTTATGTGAGGAAAATTCTAGACATTCTCATGCCTGACGTTAAGACTGGCCATTTTGAAAATGCCAGAAAGAAACTGGAAAATGAATTTTAAAAGCTTTAGTTAATAAGAGAGTAATTGTATTAATTGTGTTTTTATGGGGCGGCACGAGGCACAGTGGTTAGCACTACAGCCTATGGCACGGAGGACCCGGGTTCGAATCCCGGCCCTGGGTCACTGTCCGTGTGGAGTTTGCACATTCTCCCCGCGTCTGCGTGGGTTTCACCCCCACAACCCAAAGATGTACAGGTTAGGTGGATTGGCCACGCTAAATTGCCCCTTAATTGGAAAAAAAATAATTGGGTACTGTAAAAAAAAATTAAATTGTGTTTTTATGTTATATTTAGAAATCCAAGACTAGTATTGTTTAGAGAGTATATTTATATTTCTCAGTACATACACAGATTGAACTCTATCTTTGCTCAGCATATAGCTACTTCATTTGTCTTTGTAAAAATATATCATATCAGGAGACGCACCTTTTTACCTCCTTCCCACTCCCCAAATATCCCCCTCCATCTGTGCGACTTGCTATTAGATCATTGTCCCCTTTCTCCTACTCCTTATTTATCCTCCTCTCCTGTTAACAGGGATGATGCAGGGATTATAGGTCCATGGATGACAAGAGTCCTCCAGTCTCTCACCCAGCCATTATTCAAGTCTGAATCAAGTGTGCCAGAAGAATATTTGCAGGAGCATCATCACCACCAAGCTCAATCCTGTCCTTATCCCTCGTCTTTTCTACAGGGGTCACTGGAGCGCATCTGGGAGCAGGAAACCCAGATTATCAGCGCAGGTGTGTTATGGCCACTACCGCTAACCCACTGGAGATCTACTAACTCAGCGCAAATCAGGGATGGGACCCAAGGGACGGCTTTAAACTAAATCACCTCAGTTCTATGGAGGGAATATGTGGGCTTACAAAGCAAATGGATGTGACAGCATTACATGGCAGCTATTTAGGTAATGATACCCAGAGTGCGACAAGAAGGGTCAGAGTGTGCAAACATAAAAATATAGCAGCAAATAGGATCAAAAAGGGAAAAATGGTAACAAGACAAAATTAATGGTTCTTCACTTAAATGCATGTAGCATTCGGCACAAAATAAATGAATTAACGGCACAAATTGAGGTTACTGAATATAATCTTATAGCCATTACAGAGACGTGGTTACAGGGAGGTCATAGCTGGGAACTAAATATTCAGGGGTGTGTGACTTTTCGTAAGGATAGGCAGGAAGGAATGGGTGGTTAGTTAGTAGGTTCGTTAGTACGAGATGGAATAAGTACAACAGCAAGAAATTTACTTGGATCTGAATATGTGTAATCCATATGGATGGAGGTAAGAAACAACAAGGGGAAGCAGACACTGGTGGCAGTAGCCTGTAGGCCCCAAAACAGTAGCTACACAGTAGGATGGAGAATAAATCTGGAGATAATAAAGACATATAAAAAAGGCAGTACTTTAATCATGGATAACTTTAATCTTCATATAGATTGGGAAGATCAAATTGGCAGAGATAGCCATGAGGAAGAATTCAACTGTGTATTCGGGACAGTTTCCTTGAACAATATGTTGTGCATCTAACCAGGGATCAGGCTATTTTGGATTTGATAATGTGTAACGAGGCAGGTTTAATCTCAGAGCAAAAGATCCCCTAGGAAGCAGTGACCACAACATGGTAGAATTTAGCATTCAATTTGAATGGGAAACTTGGGTCAGAAACAACTGTGTTGCACTTAAATAAGGGTAATTGTAAAGGTATGAGGGCAGAGTTGGCTAGAGTGGACTGGGAAAGGAGTGTAGCAGGAAAGAAGGTATGAGGGCAGAGTTGGCTAGAGTGGACTGGGAAAGGAGTGTAGCAGGAAAGACGGTTGATCAGTAATGGCAGACGTTTCTGAACATACAGAAATACAGGAAGATGATAAAAGTTGTTCTCTTTTTTTAAAGTAAAGTTCTTTAATCTGTCAACAAAACCACCCAATGCCATCACATCTATTAATCTAGTGAGCTAATTGTTAAAGCAACAAATCTAATAGGCAACCCAAAATCTGTCACAACACAACTTCATATAAAAGTAGGGATAGAATTAGACATCCGAGGAATAATTTATTCGACCCATAAAATGAATAATAAGATTGTCATGCGAGAGCACCCTTTAAGAAATGGGTGTTTATAGGACAAGAGCGCTAGATGCGCGGGAGGACCAGCGAACCATGTTCACATGTTTTGGGCATGTCCTAAGCTTAGGGGGTACTGGGAGGGATTTGCGGGGGTCATGTACCGGGTGCTGAAAACAAGGGTGGTGATGAGTCCAAGGGTGGCAATATTCGGGGTTTCGGAAGACCCGGGAGCCCAGGGGGAGAAAGAGGCAGATGTTCTGGCCTTTGCTGTCCTGATAGCCCGGCAGCGAATACTGCTGGTATGGAGGGACTCAAAACCCCCGAAAACCGAACTATGGCTTTCGGACATGTCAAGTTTTCTGGGTATGGAAAAAATTAAGTTCGCCTTGAGGGGATCTGTATTGGGGTTCGCCCAAAGGTGGCAACCATTCATCGACTTCTTCGCGAGAGAGCGAACGTCAGCAGGGGGGGGGGGGGGGGGGGGGGGGAGGAATTAGAGTAGAGTAGGAGGGATAAATAGGCGGGTAGTATCTAGGGGAGAGGAGCGGGCATGTGCAGTATGGTTTGATTGAAGTATTGGTTTTATATTGATGTTTGCACATTTCTGTTATCTGTAACTGTTTACAATGCCAAAAAATACCTCAATACAATTGTTTGTTAAAAAAAAAGAAATGGGTGTTTAAGAAATGTACCTTTAAGAAATGGAGCTGCTCATGTTACTGCAGTGATGTCAAGAGTGTGGGTGCTTTTTTAGTTTCAGTTTGAGAAGAGCTTGGGTGTGTCTGTGAGCTGCACTGCTGTTGATCTCTGCCATGAAGGACTATCTCTTAATCATTTGGTGAATTCAGAATTATAAATGATTTCAGTTTTGAATGTGAACCCTAATGTACTCCTGTTTAGAGGTTTGTTAAGTTTTTGGATGTTAAAAGAACAGCATACAGATTACTTAATGTTTTATTCTTTGGGGGGTGTATTTGAATTGATGGTTGCTAATATATTCACTGTTTGTTTTAAAAAGGTTAACTTGAGTTCATAGAATAAACATTGTTTTGCTTTAAAAAATACTTTTCCATTTCTGCTGTACCACACCTGTAGAGTGGGCCGTGTGCTCCCCAGACCACAATCTAGTAAAAGTTGTGGGTCAGGTGAACTCCATGATACACTTTGGGGTTCTCTAAACACTGGCCCATAACAAGATTCAGAGGTCATTTGCAAGTTAAAATAAATGTTTCATCTTTCCCTATTAGTGTAATTTCTGCTGAATAATTAGCATGGCTAAGATAGAAAATTTGTAATTATTTAATACTTGCCATACAATGCATATACTTTCAGGTTTGGATCAGCTTAATTGCTCTCACATATGTCGCACCACTCCGTTCAATATGCCTGTTGGATAATAGTGAGAGATTGTCTTCCTTAAACCAACACTGCGGTATTCTAAAAACAAGCAAACAGCAATGAGTTCAAGTGATAGGACTTGCCTGCCTGTGTGGCACAAAGCCATATAGATCAACAGGTCTGAGACGAAGCATGTGCTTAGCTCAGTTGAGTGTTGCAGTTGGTCTCAGTTTAAGAAGGAAAATGCTGAGGTTTTCACTCCTGTCACTCACAAAGGCCCCTGATGAAAGCTCACGTTACCTCACAATCTGCCAAGAGCCACCATTCAACACACCTGAAGAATGAGTGAAATTTCCTGTTCTGGGGCTCTGGTTAAGAGGATGTTCACAGTCGCTCATTTCAATCAAGATCAATCTACTGTCCTAAAATAATGCGCCATCTGCTATTTTGCACAATACTCGACATAAAACACCAAGTTCTATTTCAGCCACTTCATCAACCTAACAGAATTCCAATGACTTTCCCCAATGGCTGTGTAAATCCTTCATATTTAGGCACATTAAGTATTGACTTCACTGTAAACAGGAGATTCTGAGCAACAGTAAGAGTCAAAACGCAAACAGGAAGACAGAGCCCTAATATGGTAAATGTCAGCACCATATACTCCATGTCTGACCTTTTCTAATTCACAGTATTTCCAGTAAAATCATTAATCAAGGGGTTTAAAGAGGAAGAGTCTGATCAAGATTAGAAAACAAACTCGTGCAAATCCAACTGCAGTGTTCTAATATGTCTAAAAAACAGAAAACCACCTGCATACTATGACCAGTTTCTCAATTCTGGAGAACAAGGGTTGATATTGCATGCACACGTGTAATAACGATATTTTTCAATTTCTAAATAGCCATGACCAAAGATATATCAGTAATTAATGAAGTGGTAAAATAAAAGCAAAGCACTATGGATGCTGGAAATTTGAAGAACAGAAAATGCTGGAAAAATTCAGCAGGTCCAGCAGCATCCGTGGAGAGAAAAACAAGAGAGTTAATGGTTCAAGTCATAGCTCTAAAGAAGTAATACAGATTCAAAACGTTCACTGTTTCTCTCTCCACAGATGCTGCCAGGCCTGCAGTTTTCCCAGCATTTTCTGTTTTTAATCTATTTTTTTAAAAAATATATATTTATTAAAGTTTTTTAACACAGTTTTTCTCCCTTACAATCAATAACCCCCCCCCCCCCCCCCCCCCCCCCCCCCACCGTAACAAAAAAAAACGAGAAATCACGCAGAGCAAGATATATACATGGCAAAATGATATATTTACCCAGCTTTGTACACTGGCCCTCACCCGTACGTGCCAGTTTCCCCAACCCTTCATGTTATCTCTTGCCCATCCACCCTCCCAGGCAGTCCCCCCTTCCCTCCCCCCAAGGTTGCTGCTGCTGACCGACCTTCCTCTAACGCTCCGCGAGATAGTCTAGGAACGGTTGCCACCGCCTGTAAAACCCCTGCGCAGACCCTCTCAAGGCGAACTTAATCCTCTCCAACTTTATAAAACCAGCCATATCATTTATCCAGGCCTCCAGGCTGGGGGGCTTCGCCTCCTTCCACATTAGCAAGATCCTTCGCCGGGCTACTAGGGACGCAAAGGCCAGAATGCCGGCCTCTTTCGCCTCCTGCACTCCCGGTTCGTCCACTACTCCAAATATTGCTAGCCCCCAGCTTGGCTTGACCCGGACTTTCACCACCTGAGATATTGCTCCCGCCACTCCTGTCCAGAACCCCTCCAGTGCCGGGCATGACCAAAACATATGGACATGGTTCGCCGGGCTCCCTGAGCACCTTCCACATCTGTCCTCCACCCCAAAGAACCTACTCAGCCTCACCCCCGTCAAGTGCGCTCTGTGGACCACCTTAAATTGTATCAGGCTGAGCCTGGCACACAAGGAGGAGGAATTAACCCTACCTCGGGCATCAGCCCACAGACCTTCCTCGATCTCCTCCCCCAGCTCCTCCTCCCATTTACCCTTCAACTCTTCTACCAGCGCTTCCCCCTCTTCTTTCAACTCCTGGTGTATTTCCGACACCTTGCCCTCCCCGACCCATACACCCGAGATCACCCTGTCTTGAATTTCTTGTGCCGGGAGCAACGGGAATTCACTCACCTGTCGCCTCACAAAAGCCCTCACCTGCATATATCTAAAGGCATTTCCCGGGGGTAACTCGAACTTCTCCTCCAGTGCCCCTAGCTCGCAAACATCCCATCGATGAACAGGTCCCCCATTCTTCCAATCCCCGCCCGATGCCAGCTCTGGAACCCCCCCATCCATCTTCCCCAGGACAAACCGGTGGTTACCCCTGATCAGGGACCACACCGATGCTCCCATTGCACCCCGGTGCCGTCTCCACTGGCCCCAGATCCTTAGCGTTGCCGCCACCACCGGGCTCGTGGTATACTTTGTTGGCGAGAGCGGCAGCGGTGCAGTCACCAACGCCCCCAGGCTCGTTCCTTTACAGGACGCCATCTCCATCCTCTTCCATGCCGCCCCTTCTCCCTCCATAACCCACTTGCGGATCATCGCCACATTTGCTGCCCAGTAGTAGCTCCCCAGGTTTGGCAGCGCCAACCCTCCTCGGTCCCTACTGCGTTCCAGGAACCCTCTCCTTACTCTTGGGGTCTTATTCGCCCACACAAACCCCATAGTACTCCTGCCTACTCTCTTAAAAAAGGCCTTAGTGATCACGATGGGAAGGCACTGAAACACAAACAGAAACCTCGGAAGGACCACCATTTTGACCGACTGCACTCTACCCGCCAGCGAGAGCGGTAGCATGTCCCATCTTTTGAAATCCTCCTCCATTTGCTCGACCAACCTTGTCAGATTCAGTTTATGTAGGGTCCCCCAACTCCTGGCTATCTGGATCCCCTGATACCGAAAGCTCCCCTCCACCCTCCTCAGCGGTAGGTCCCCTATCCCTCTTTCTTGGTCCCCCGCCTGTAATACAAAGAGCTCACTCTTCCCTACATTGAGCTTATAGCCCGAAAACTCCCCAAACTCCCTTAGAGTCTGCATGACCTCCACCATCCCCTCCATTGGATCCGCCACGTACAGCAACAGGTCATCCGCATATAGCGACACCCGATGCTCTTCTCCCCCTCGGACCACCCCACTCCATTTATTAGACTCCCTCAATGACATGGCCAATGGTTCAATCGCCAATGCGAACAACAGGGGGGACAGGGGGTACAGTCCCTCGGTACAGTCGAAAGTACTCCGACCTCTGCCGGTTCGTCACTACACTCGCCATCGGGGCTCTGTAAAGGATCTTAACCCAACTGATAAACCCTCCCCCGAACCCAAACCTACGCAGCACTTCCCAGAGGTACTCCCACTCTACTCGGTCAAAGGCCTTCTCCGCGTCCATAGCTGCCACTATCTCCGCCTCTCCCTCCTCCGATGGCATCATTATCACGTTTAAGAGCCGCCGCACATTGGTGTTTAGTTGCCTGCCCTTTACAAATCCCGTCTGGTCCTCGTGGATTACCCCCGGGACACAGTCCTCGATCCACGTGGCCAGCACTTTTGCCAGCAACTTTGCATCCACATTGAGGAGCGAGATCGGCCTGTACAATCCACATTGCAGTGGGTCCTTGTCCCGCTTTAGGATCAAAGAAATAGTCGCTTCCGACATTGTCGGGGGCAGGGTCCCCTCCTCTCGTGCCTCATTAAAGGTCCTCACCAGTAGCGGGGCCAACAGGTCTGTGTACTTCCTGTAGAACTCCACCGGGAATCCGTCCGGTCCCAGGGCCTTCCCCGCCTGCATGCTCCCCAAACCCTTGCTCAGCTCCTCCAACCCAATTGGTGCCCCCAAACCAGCCACGTCTTGCTCCTCCACCCTCGGGAATCTCAGTTGATCTAGGAATCGTCTCATCCCCTCTTCCCCCGCTGGGGGCTGGGATCTGTACAGCTCTTCAGAGTCGATTTCAGCGGGAGCAGAGCAGGCTAGTCAATTTCAGCGGGAGCAGTGCGCAAGTGATTTCTGGGAGGTAAGTTACTCCTTTAAAAACACTTGCCTTTGCAGGAGCAGGCCAGTCGATTTCAGCGGGAGCGGAGCAGGCTAGTCAATTTCAGCGGGAGCAGTGCGCAAGTGATTTCTGGGAGGTAAGTTTCTCCTTTAAAAACACTTGTCTGAGCAGGCCAGTCGATTTCAGCGGGAGCGGAGCAGGCTAGTCAATTTCAGCGGGAGCAGTGCGCAAGTGATTTCTGGGAGGCAAGTTTCTCCTTTAAAAACACTCGTCTTTGCAGGAGCAGGCCAGTCGATTTCAGCGGGAGCGGTGCGTTAGTGATTTCTGGGAGACCTTCACAGGAGCAGGCTAGTCAATTTCAGCGGTAAACACTTACCTGGTCCCGTTTTCGGTCCCTCTTTGCTGTTTTTATTTTTTTATTTTAGTGTTTAAGGCGGGAACAGGACGTTCGACCCGCGCACTTCTGGGAAGACCCTCACCAATAAATTCTGGTGGAGAGGAAACCCGAGACACTACACGTGTAGTGTCTCCCACCCGCCCTCCTCCTCTAACCTAATAATAAAACCCATTGGTGTGAGGTAAGTACCATATTGTATTATTATTATTATTATTTTTTAATTTAATTTAGTTGTTAGCCAGATCTTGGTAGAAAGTTAGAGGGATGGCAGGGAAGGGAGTGCAATGTTCCTCCTGCAGGATGTTTGAGGTGAGGGATGCCGTTAGTGTCCCTGCTGATTTTACCTGCAGGAAGTGCTGCCATCTCCAGCTCCTCCAAGACCGAGTTAGGGAACTGGAGCTGGAGTTGGAAGAACTTCGGATCATTCGGGAGGCAGAGGGGGTCATAGATAGCAGCTTCAGGGAATTAGTTACACCAAAGATTGGAGATAGATGGGTAACTGTAAGAGGGACTGGGAAGAAGCAGTCAGTGCAGGGATCCCCTGCGGTCGTTCCCCTGAGAAACAAGTATACCGCTTTGGGTACTTGTGGGGGGGGGGGACACTTACCAGGGGTAAGCCATGGGGTACGGGCCTCTGGCAAGGAGTCTGTCCCTGTTGCTCAGAAAGGAAGGGGGGAGAGGAGCAGAGCATTAGTAATTGGCGACTCGATAGTCAGGGGCACAGATAGGAGATTTTGTGGGAGCGTGAGAGACTCACGTTTGGTATGTTGCCTCCCAGGTGCAAGGGTACGTGATGTCTCGGATCGTGTTTTCCGGGTCCTTAGGGGGGAGGGGGAGCAGCCCCAAGTCGTGGTCCACATTGGCACTAACGACATAGGTAGGAAAGGGGACAAGGGTGTCAGGCAGGCTTTCAGGGAGCTAGGATGGAAGCTCAGAACTAGAACAAACAGAGTTGTTATCTCTGGGTTGTTGCCCGTGCCACGTGATAGTGAGATGAGGAATAGGGACAGAGAGCAATTAAACACGTGGCTACAGGGATGGTGCAGGCGGGAGGGATTCAGATTTCTGGATAACTGGGGCTCTTTCTGGGGAAGGTGGGACCTCTACAGACAGGATGGTCTACACCTGAACCTGAGGGGCACAAATATCCTGGGGGGGGGGGGGGAGATTTGTTAGTGCCCTTTGGGGGGGTTTAAACTAATGCAGCAGGGGCATGGGAACCTGGATTGTAGTTTTAGGGTCAGGGAGAATGAGAGTATAGAGGTCAGGAGCACAGATTTGACGTCGCAGGAGGGGGCCAGTGTTCAGGTAGGTGGTTTGAAGTGTGTCTACTTCAATGCCAGGAGTATACAAAATAAGGTAGGGGAACTGGCAGCATGGGTTGGTACCTGGGACTTCGATGTTGTGGCCATTTCGGAGACATGGATAGAGCAGGGACAGGAATGGATGTTGCAGGTTCCGGGGTTTAGGTGTTTTAGTAAGCTCAGAGAAGGAGGCAAAAGAGGGGGAGGTGTGGCGCTGCTAGTCAAGAGCAGTATTACGGTGGCGGAGAGGATGCTAGATGGGGACTCATCTTCCGAGGTAGTATGGGCTGAGGTTAGAAACAGGAAAGGAGAGGTCACCCTGTTGGGAGTTTTCTATAGGCCTCCAAATAGTTCTAGGGATGTAGAGGAAAGGATGGCGAGGATGATCCTGGATAAGAGCGAAAGTAACAGGGTAGTTATTATGGGAGACTTTAACTTTCCAAATATTGACTGGAAAAGATATAGTTCGAGTACATTAGATGGGTCGTTTTTTGTACAGTGTGTGCAGGAGGGTTTCCTGACACAATATGTTGACAGGCCAACAAGAGGCGAGGCCAAGTTGGATTTGGTTTTGGGTAATGAACCAGGCCAGGTGTTGGATTTGGAGGTAGGAGAGCACTTTGGGGACAGTGACAACAATTCGGTGACGTTTACGTTAATGATGGAAAGGGATAGGTATACACCGCAGGGCAAGAGTTATAGCTGGGGGAAGGGCAATTATGATGCCATTAGACGTGACTTGGGGGGGATAAGGTGGAGAAGTAGGCTGCAAGTGTTGGGCACACTGGATAAGTGGAGCTTGTTCAAGGATCAGCTACTGCGTGTTCTTGATAAGTATGTACCGGTCAGGCAGGGAGGAAGGCGTCGAGCGAGGGAACCGTGGTTTACCAAAGAAGTGGAATCTCTTGTTAAGAGGAAGAAGGAGGCCTATGTGAAGATGAGGTGTGAAGTTTCAGTTGGGGCGATGGATAGTTACAAGGTAGCGAGGAAGGATCTAAAGAGAGAGCTAAGACGAGCAAGGAGGGGACATGAGAAGTATTTGGCAGGTAGGATCAAGGAAAACCCAAAAGCTTTCTATAGGTATGTCAGGAATAAGCGAATGACTAGGGAAAGAGTAGGACCAGTCAAGGACAGGGATGGGAAGTTGTGTGTGGAGTCTGAAGAGATAGGCGAGATACTAAATGAATATTTTTCGTCAGTATTCACTCAGGAAAAAGATAATGTTGTGGAGGAGAATGCTGAGACCCAGGCTAATAGAATAGATGGCATTGAGGTACGTAGGGAAGAGGTGTTGGCAATTCTGGACAGGCTGAAAATAGATAAGTCCCTGGGTCCTGATGGGATTTATCCTAGGATTCTCTGGGAGGCCAGGGAAGAGATTGCTGGACCTTTGGCTTTGATTTTTATGTCATCATTGGCTACAGGAATAGTGCCAGAGGACTGGAGGATAGCAAATGTGGTCCTTTTGTTCAAAAAGGGGAGCAGAGACAACCCCGGCAACTATAGACCGGTGAGCCTCACGTCTGTAGTGGGTAAAGTCTTGGAGGGGATTATAAGAGACAAGATTTATAATCATCTAGATAGGAATAATATGATCAGGGATAGGCAGCATGGCTTTGTGAAGGGTAGGTCATGCCTCACAAACCTTATCGAGTTATTTGAGAAGGTGACTGAACAGGTAGACGAGGGTAGAGCAGTTGATGTGGTGTATATGGATTTCAGCAAAGCGTTTGATAAGGTTCCCCACGGTAGGCTATTGCAGAAAATACGGAGGCTGGGGATTGAGGGTGATTTAGAGATGTGGATCAGAAATTGGCTAGCTGAAAGAAGACAGAGGGTGGTGGTTGATGGGAAATGTTCAGAATGGAGTTCAGTTACAAGTGGAGTACCACAAGGATCTGTTCTGAGGCCGTTGCTGTTTGTCATTTTTATCAATGACCTAGAGGAAGGCGCAGAAGGGTGGGTGAGTAAATTTGCAGACGATACTAAAGTCGGTGGTGTTGTCGATAGTGTGGAAGGATGTAGCAGGATACAGAGCGATATAGATAAGCTGCAGAGCTGGGCTGAGAGGTGGCAAATGGAGTTTAATGTAGAGAAGTGTGAGGTGATTCACTTTGGAAGGAATAACAGGAATGCGGAATATTTGGCTAATGGTAAGGTTCTTGGAAGTGTGGATGAGCAGAGGGATCTAGGTGTCCATGTACATAGATCCCTGAAAGTTGCCACCCAGGTTGATAGGGTTGTGAAGAAGGCCTATGGAGTGTTGGCCTTTATTGGTAGAGGGATTGAGTTCCGGAGTCAGGAGGTCATGTTGCAGCTGTACAGAACTCTGGTACGGCCGCATTTGGTGTATTGCGTACAGTTCTGGTCACCGCATTATAGGAAGGACGTGGAGGCTTTGGAGCGGGTGCAGAGGAGATTTACCAGGATGTTGCCTGGTATGGAGGGAAAATCTTATGAGGATAGGCTGATGGACTTGAGGTTGTTTTCGTTGGAGAGAAGAAGGTTAAGAGGAGACTTAATAGAGGCATACAAAATGATCAGGGGGTTAGATCAGGTGGATAGCGAGAGCCTTCTCCCACGGATGGAAATGGCTGGCACGAGGGGACATAGCTTTAAACTGAGGGGTAATAGATATAGGACAGAGGTCAGAGGTAGGTTCTTTACGCAAAGAGTAGTGAGGCCGTGGAATGCCCTACCTGCTACAGTAGTGAACTCGCCAACATTGAGGGCATTTAAAAGTTTATTGGATAAACATATGGATGTTAATGGCATAGTGTAGGTTAGATGGCTTTTGTTTCGGTGCAACATCGTGGGCCGAAGGGCCTGTACTGCGCTGTATCGTTCTATGTTCATAAAAGGCCTTAAATACCTCGTTTATTTTCGTCGCACTCCGAACCGTGGCTCCCCTTCCATCTTTGATTCCCCCTAGTTCCCTCGCTGCCATCCTCTTACGGAGCTGGTGTGCCAGCATCCGACTGGCCTTTTCCCCACACTCGTAGGTCGCCCCCTGCGCTTTCCTCCACTGTGCCTCCGCCTTCCCTGTGGTCAACAGGTCAAACTCCGTCTGGAGCCGTCGTCTTTCCCCAAGTAATCTTTCCTCCGGGGCCTCTGCGTATCTCCTGTCCACTCTCAAAATCTCCCCCACTAACCTCTCCCTTTCCATACCCTCTGTCTTCTCCCTATGAGCCCTAATGGAGATTAGCTCTCCCCTGATCACCGCCTTCAACGCCTCCCATACCACCCCTACCCGTTGTCGTTGGCCTTCAAGAACCTTTCTTTTAATCTATTATTAATGAGTCAGTGTCTGTTTCAGTTTTGTTAAATGTTCCTGTTTTCTAAGAAAGGATAAGATTTTTACTTCCAGCATTTTGTTTTCTAATGTTCTTAATTTCTTAGATATATTCATGTGGAGAGATGCTGCTATGATACTAAAGGGATGTGTCTGGATCCTAAGGAAATGGGCTTGTGAATAACTAAGAGCAACAAAGACAGAGTAAAGAATAAAACCAAAGGAAGATCCAAGTACCTTTTTGTTTCAAACACATTGGAAACACATTTGTCGAAAACAAAGTGAAGGTAACTGGAAGACGACTTGATTAAGGCAGGATATTGATTGGAAGATTGTATAGAATTCACAGAAGGAACAGGCACCATAAAATAAGCGGTGGGCTAGCATTATGGGTAAATTAAGGATCTAGATCAACAGAAATAATAAATTACTAGCAGGCCTTGGGTGTCAACGCTCAGGAAAAGTGCATTGTTTTATAACAATAAGGATGCTATAAAAATATAACATTTATTTATTTTTATTCCTGTATCACAGTTACAAAGCCAGAGGTGGACAGGGGCAAATCCCCAATCCAGCTCCTTGCCTGCTCTGAAAACCAATTCAAATTGGATCCAATTTATGATCCCCGCAAAACAGACATACCAGATCCAGGGAGGGCTGGTTTAGCTCAGTGGGCTAGACAGCTGGTTTGTGATGCAGAACAATGCCAGCAGTGTGGGTTCAATTCCCGTACCAGCTGAGAATTCGGAATTCTCCCTCTGTGACCCGAACAGGCGCCAGAATGTGGCGACTAGGGGCTTTTCACAGTGACTTCATTGCAGTGTAAGCCTACTTGTGACAATAAAGATTATTTATTTTTAACGGTGTAATAATAATAATCTTTATTAATGTCACAAGTAGGCTTACATTAACACTGCAACGAAGTTACTGTGAAAAGCCCCTAGTCGCCACATTCCGGCACCTGTTCGGGTACACCGAGGGAGAATTCAAAATGTCCAATTCCCCTAACAAGCTCATCTTTCAGGACTTGTGGGAGGAAACCGGAGCACCCGGATGAAACCCACGCAGACACGGGGAGAACGTGCAGACTCCACACAGACAGTGACCCAAGCCGGGAATCGAACCTGGGACCCTGGCGCTGTGAAGCATCAGTGCTAACCCCTGTGCCGCCCGCCTGACCGCGCGTTCATTTTAGCCAAAAGGTAAAAATGTAATATTTATCTGAAGTAAATGTGTCAATTGTTAGAAGTGTGCCCGATACAGAAGACCTACAATACCTTACTAACTGATATCCCAGGGAACACAGTGAATTAGCATCAATCAGATAAACTAGGAGTATTGGAACCAATTTGAGCAGATGTAAATAATTCAGAACTAAAAATGGCAAATGTTGGAAATACTCAACAGGTCATACAGCATCTGTGGAGAGGGTAAATGTTTCATCAGAACTGGTCAGAGTTAGAGATGCAATATGATTTGAGCAAAGGGTCGGTGGGACAAAGACAAAGCAAGGTCTGTGATAGGGTGGGAGCCAGGAGAGATTGAATGACAGAGTCTTACAGATTGCACACAAAATGCAAAACATCATCTGCCACAATAAAAGCAATGTTCCTATGTCCTGGTGGACTGGGACGGCCTGCACCCAGTCACTGACAAAGTGCAGGCAATAAAGATGGCCCCCGCAACATGTGATGCGACAGAGCTTCATTCCTTCTTGGGCCTGGTGAGTTATTATGGCTGTTTTATACTAAATTTGGCAACAATCCTCGTCCCATTTTCTTCTGCAGAAAAACCGACCATGAGTTTGGGAGCAGATTAAGAGACTGCATTCCGTTTGGTGAAATGGACGTTGTTTTCATCCAAAGTACTCACTTTCGATGCCGCTAAACTCCATTATTTGACGTGTGACGCATCACCATACGGAATTGGCGCCAACCTTTCCCACCGCTTGGGTGGTGGCCAGGACTGTCCAATAGCTTTTGCCTCCAGGACATCGACGGCTGCGGAACGCAATTATACCAATACAGAAAAAGGTCTGGCGGTTGTCTTCAGATAGAACGAGTTCACCAATAATTTTGCAGCTGCTATTTTTGCATAATATCGCTTCGGAAGCCAATGCTTGGCCTCTTTCACGAGGATAAAGTGATGCTACCGATTGAGTCAGCCAGAGGTGGGGGTCTACTGTTGGCTGTGTACTGGTATTCTTTTGAACACCACCCGGGCATGTCAATTGCAAATGCTGATGTGTTACGTCAGCTCCCACTACCAGTAGTCTGGGTGGATCCGCACATGTTCGAGGAAATCGTGGCAGGCCTCAATTTCATGGACACCTTGCCCATGACAGCTACCTCTATCAGCAATTGGACACAGTATGATCCAGTGTTAACGAAGGTGCGACATTTGGTTTTATCATGGCAACCCAGTGGAGTTGAAGGCTTTTTTGACCAAGAAGATTGACTGAAGACTGTGTCCTCCTTTGGGGCACAAGAGTCGTCGTCCCTGCGAAAGGCTTACCGTTAGTTCTGAAAGACCTTCATGCTGCTCATCCAGGCATTGCCAAAATGAAAATGCTGGCCAGGAGTTACATCTGGTCGCCTGGCATCGATGTGGACATTGAGCTGGTGGCCCGTTTTTGGGCTCAATGTTCCTCATTTCGGTGGATGCGCACTCAAAGTGGCTCAAGCTCCCACAAAATGATGTCCATCACCTCCTGCGCAACCATTGAGCGGAGCGACTGCACACATTTTTCCGCCCACAGATTACCGGAGGTGCTTGTTAAGGACAATGGTGCCTCTTTGAGGAGTTTGCGGTCTGACGAAGACGAATGGCATCCACCATATCATCCGGTATCGAATGGATTGACGGAACGTGCTGTACAAACAGTGAAGCAGGGCCTGAAGAAACAAACCATAGGTTCGATGGATACCAGGCTGGAACTTATCCTCTTCTCATATGGACGACCCCTCATGCTGTTCTAGGGTTGGCCCCAGCCAAAATGTTTTTTTGTTTTTTCTAAATATGTTTTTATTAGGAATTTTTCAACAATATTTTCCACCTTACAAACAACCCCCCCCCCCCCCCCCCCCGTTAACAAAGAAAAGAAAAAGACCTCGCGTGGCAAGACATGGACATGGCAAGTCAATAAGATACAGAACTTTGTACATTGGAAACTTCCCGTACCTGTCAGTTTCCGGATCATTCATGTGTTTTCTTGCTCAAATGCCCCCCAGAGGAACCCCTCGATACAGCCGGAAATACTCCGACCTCCGCCGGTTCGTGACCACACTCGCCACCGGGGCTTTATACAGGAGCTTAACCCAACTAATAAACCCTCCCCGAACCCAAACCTCCTCAACACTTCCCAGAGATACTCCCACTCTACCCGATCAAAGGCCTTCTCCGCGTCCATGGCTGTCACTATCTCCGCTTCTCCCTCCACCGATGGCATCATTATCACATTTAGGAGCTTTCGCACATTAGTATTTAACTGCCTACCCTTTACGAATCCCATCTGGTCCTCGTGAATCACCCCCGGGACACAGTCCTCAATCCTCGTGGCCAACATTTTTGCCAGCAACTTAGCATCTACATGGAGGAGCGAGATCGGTCTATACGACCCACATTGCAGTGGGTCCTTATCCCGCTTCAAGATCAAAGAGATCGTCGCCTCCAACATTGTCGGGGGCAGGGTCCCCCCCTCCCTTGCTTCATTGAAGGTCCTTACCAGCAACGGGGCTAACAGGTCTACATACGTCCTATAAAACTCCACCGGGAACCCATCCGGCCCCGGGGCCTTCTCTGCCTGCATGCTCCCCAGTCCTTTAACCAGCTCCTCCACCCCAATTGGCACCCCCAAACCAGCCACCTCCTGCTCCTCCACCTTTGGGAACCTCAATTGGTCCAAGAATCGCCGCATCCCCTCTTTTCCCCCTGGGGGCTGGGACCTATACAGTTCCTCGTAAAAGGCCTTAAAAGCCTCATTCACTTTCCCCGCACTCCGCACCGTAGTTCCCCTGCCATCTTTGACTCCGCGTATTTCCCTCGCTGCCATCCTCTTACGGAGCTGATGTGCCAGCATCCGGCTCGCCTTCTCCCCATATTCATATATCGCCCCCTGTGCCTTCCTCCACTGTGCCTCTGCCTTCCCTGTGGTCAACAGGTCGAACTCCGTCTGGAGACTTCGTCTCTCTGTAAGTAGTCCCCCATCAGGAGCCTCTGCATAGCTCCTGTCCACCCTTAAAATCTCCCCCACTAACTTCTCCCTTTCCCTGCCCTCTCTCTTCACCCTATGAGCCCTGATGGAAATTAACTCTCCCCTGACCACTGCCTTCAGCCCCTCCCATACTACCCCCACCTGCACCTCCAAATTGTCGTTGGCCTCCAGATACCTTTTGATGCACCCCCGCACCCTCCCGCACACTTCCTCGTCTGCTAGCAGTCCCACATCCAACCTCCACAACGGGCGTTGGTCCCTCTCCTCCCCCAGCTCAAACCCAGCCAAAATGTTGATGGGTCGCCGACTCCAGACTCGGCTGGACTTACTGCTACCCGGCATCGGCTCAAAAGTGCGCCACACGCAAGATTTTCAAGGGTGTTTCCCGAATGGGCATCACCTGCTCCGACATTTTGCACCTGACGAGGCGTTGGTGCACGTTGCATCCAAGCGCAAAGAATATTGATACAACTTCTACTTTGACCTCAATTGTCATGTGGCACTAAGGCCAATCATGCATTCACCTTCCTAGCACAATAATAAGCCACCCACTCACAGATAAAAATTATTGATGACCCCACAAGAGACCCTTTGTTAAGATGCGACCTTCGCAATTAGCCTGGTATATTGGAGCATCATTTACCCATTTCCTGCACTGCACGCAGGTTCTGCTATGGACCCAATGGTCACTCGCTTCCTTTCCTACCTCCACCCAGGGTCAGGCAGGAGGGTCTTCTGATGCCATCCGCAGGGAAGGGCACATCCTTCCCGACAGCCTGGAGGAGAAACTTTGTTTTCATATTCCTTCATGGGATGTGGTTGTCGCTGACTGGGCCATCACTAATTGACCAGGATTTGGATTTGTTTATTGTCACGTGTCCGAGGTGCAGTGAAAAGTATTTTTCTGCGAGCAGCTCAAACAGATCATTAAGTACATGAAAATAAAATCCACAATGGGAGGAGTCGAAGGAGAGGCGGGAGAAGCCGGGGTCAGCAGGAGTCAGCTGACTTGCGGGAGTGCAATGGGGGAGCAATGCAGCTAGGAGGGGTCCTAGCTGGGGGTAGCGTGGGGTGAGAACCGGGTTGCTGCTGGTATGGTCAAGGGGGAGCTGGAGCGAGTAGAGGGGGTTGGGGCGGGGGTCTGCCGCCGTGGGGAACGGGCCGGGCGTGGAGCGTGGGGCGCGGGCGAGTGACTGGCCGAGGAGGGGTTATGGCTAGTCGGCGGGGGCGGGGGGCAGGTAGCCCCCTGATCCGGCTGATAACCTGGAACGTAAGGGGGCTGAACGGGCCGGTTAAGCGGGCCCGCGTGTTCGCGCACTTGAAGGGGCTGAAGGCGAATGTGGTCATGCTCCAGGAGACACACCTGAAGCTGGAAGACCAGGTAAGATTGAGGAAGGCGTGGGTAGGCCAGGTGTTTCATTCAGGGCTGGATGCCAAAAATCGGGGGGTGGCGATCTTGGCGGGAAAGAGGGTGTCGTTTCAGGCGTCGAGCATTGTGACAGACAATGGCGGCAGGTACATAATGGTAAGTGGTAAGCTGCAGGGAGAGAGGGTGGTGCTGGTCAATGTGTATGCCCCGAACTGGGACGATGCGGGTTTTATGCGGCGCATGTTGGGTCGGATCCCGGACTTGGAAGTGGGGGGCCTGATAATTGGGGTGGGGGGGGGGGGGGGACTTTAACACGGTGTTGGATCCGGCACTG
Organism: Scyliorhinus torazame; assembly: GCF_047496885.1. NCBI lineage: Eukaryota > Metazoa > Chordata > Chondrichthyes > Carcharhiniformes > Scyliorhinidae > Scyliorhinus > Scyliorhinus torazame. The sequence goes on from NC_092738.1 coordinate 27,930,766, forward strand.
GATCGCTCCAGGTCTAGGACGGGTAGGAAGCTGGTGGCAGCTAAGGTGCTGAGGGGGTTTATGGACCAGATGGGAGGGGTGGACCCTTGGAGATTTGCAAGGCCGGGGGCTAGGGAATTTTCATTCTTCTCGCACATTTATAAGGCCTATTCCCGGAACAACTTTTTTGTTATGAGTAGGGCGCTGATAGCGAGAGTAGAGGATACCGAGTACTCGGCAATAGCCATTTCGGATCACGCCCTGCATTGGGTAGACCTAGAGCTGGGGGAGGAGAGGGACCAGCGCCCGTTGTGGCGCCTGGAGGTGGGGCTGTTGGCGGATGAGGAGGTGAGTGAGCGGGTCCAAGGAAGCATAGAGAACTACCTGGAGGCCAATGATAACGGGGAGGTCCGAGTGGGGATGGTCTGTGAGGTGCTTGTAGCACCATCGATCACACACGAGGCGAGACGTAGAGAACTCAATCGAGGCTTTATTGAGCAGACTTGTTCCCCAGCAGCTCAGTCACAGAATGCAGCTGCTGGGAGCAAACCGGGTTCTTATACCCCGCCTATCTGGGTGGAGCCCAGTAGGTGGCAGATCCAATCGGGACCCAGCATCTGTCCTCCAATAGCTCCTCGGCATTCATGGTGTACCGTATTACCCCTAATACATACCACCACAGTGCTGAAGGCGGTGGTTAGGGGACAGCTGATCTCCATTAGGGCCCACAAGGAGAGGAGAGAGCAGAGGGAGAGGGAGAGGCTGGTGGGGGAGATGGTGAGGGTAGACAGGAGGTATGCGGAGGTGCAGGAGGAGGGACTGTTGACGGAGAGGCGTAGCCTCCAGGCCGAATTCGACCTGTTGAGCTGGCCAAAGGAATAGGGAGCATGCAGGCGGGCAAGGCACCGGGGCCGGATGGTTTCCCGGTCAAATTTTACAAGAGATATGTGGACCTGTTGGGCCCATTGCTGGTTAGGACCTTCAATGAGCCAAGGGAGGGGGGGCTCTGCCCCCGACGATGTTCCGGGCACTGATCTCCTTGATCCTGAAGCAGGACAAGGATCCCCTGCAGTGTGGGTCTGACAGGCCAATTTTGTTGTTAAATGTAGATGCCAAGGTGCTGGCGAAGGTCTTAGCCACGAGAATTGAGGATTGGGTGCCGCAGGTCATCCATGATGACCAGACGGGGTTCGTGAAGGGGAGGCAGTTGAACGCGAATGTGCAGAGGGCTCCTGAACGTTATTATGATGCCGGCGAGGGAGGGGGAGGCGGAGATAGTGGCGGCGATGGACGCTGAGAAGGCCTTCGGTAGGGTAGAGTGGGGTACTTGTGGGAGGTGCTGAAGAGCTTCGGGTTTGGGGATGGGTTCGTCAGGTGGGTTAGGCTGTTGTACGAGGCCCCGATGGCGAGTGTGGCCACGAACAAGAGGAGGTCTGAGTACTTTTGGTTGCGTCGAGGGACGAGGCAGGGGTGTCCCCTGTCCCCCCTGCTCTTCGCACTGACGATTGAACCCCTGGCTATGGCACTGAGGGAGTCGAAGAATTGGAGGGGGTTGGTGCAGGGTGGGGAGGATCATAGGGTGTCGCTCTATGCGGACGACTTGCTGCTATATGTGGCGGACACGGTGGGGGGAATGCCAGAGGTAATGAGGATCCTCAGGGAGTTCGGGGATTTCTCAGGGTACAAGCTCAACATGGGGAAGAGCAAGCTGTTCGTGGTTCACCCAAGGGACCAGGAGAGGGGGATTGGCGAGCTCCCACTAAAAAGGGCGGAGAGGAGCTTCAGGTATTTGGGGGTCCAGGTGGCCAGGAGCTGGGGGGCCCTGCATAGACTTAATTTCACGAGGCTGGTGGAGCAAATGGAGGAGGAGTTTAAGAGGTGGGACGTGCTGCCGCTGTCCCTGGCGGGTAGGGTGCAGTCAGTCAAGATGACGGTGCTCCCAAGGTTTTTGTTCCTGTTCCAGTGCCTCCCCATTCTTATCCCGAAGGCCTTCTTTAGGCGGGTCAACAGGAGCATAACGGGGTTTGTGTGGGCGCGAGGGACTCCGAGGGTGAGAAGAGTGTTCCTGGAGCGGAATAGGGATGGGGGGGCGGGGGCTGGCGCTGCCCAACCTCTGCGGGTACTACTGGGCCGCCAATGCGGCGATGTGCGCAAGTGGGTGATGGAGGGGGCGGCATGGAAGAGGCTGGAGACGGTGTCTTGTGAGGGTACGGGTCTGGAGGCGCTGGCAACGGCAACCCTCAAAATCTGGGGGCAGTGGAGGCAGCACAGGGGGGAAGTTGGGGCCTCGGTGTGGACCCCGATATGGGGGAACCACTGGTTTGTCCCAGGGAGAATAGATGGAGGGTTTTCAGGGTGGCACAGGGCAGGGATAAGAAGGTTGGGGGACCTGTTTGTGGATGGGAAGTTCGCGAGTCGGGGTGAGCTGGAGGAGAAGTACGGGCTCCCCCCGGGGAACACCTTTAGGTATTTACAGGTAAGGGCGTTTGCCAGGCGGCAAGTGGTGGAATTCCCACTGCTGCCGCCACGCACGGTACAGGACAGGGTGCTCTCGGGGGGGTGGGTTGGAGAGGGGAAGATCTTGGCAACTTACCAGGTGATGCAGGAGGAGGAGGAGGCCTCGGTGGAGGAGCTGAAAGGTAAGTGGGAGGAGGAGTTGGGGGAGGAAATTGAGGAGGGGACGTGGGCAGATACCCTAGGGAGGGTGAACTCTTCCTCTTCGTGCGCGAGGCTCAGCCTCATACAGTTGAAGGTGCTGCACAGGGCACACATAACCGGGACAAGGTTGAGCCGGTTTTTTGGGGGTGAGGACAGGTGTGTTATGTGCTCAGGGAGCCCAGCAAACCACACCCATATGCTCTGGGCATGCCCAGCTCTGGTGGAATTTTGGAAGGGCGTAGCGAGGATGGTGTCGAGGGTGGTAGGATCGAGGGTCAAACCGGGCTGGGGGCTTGCAATATTTGGGGTTGCAGAGGAGGCGAAAGAGGCCGGTATTCTGGCCTTTGCGTCCCTGGTAGCCCGGCGAAGGATTCTTCTTCAGTGGAAAGATGAGAGGCCCCCCAAAGCGTGGAATCCTGGATCAACGATATGGCGGGGTTTATTAAATTGGAGGGTGAAATTTGCCTTAAGGGGATCGGTGCAACGGTTTTTCAGGCGGTGCCAGCCGTTCTTAGAACATAGAACATTACAGCGCAGTACAGGCCCTTCGGCCCTAGATGTTGCGCCGCCCTGTGAAACCACTCTAAAGCCCATCTACACTATTCCCTTCGTGTTGGCGAGTCCACTACTGTTGCAGGCAGGGCATTCCACACCCTTACTACTCTCGGAGTAAAGAATCTACCTCTGACAACTTCCTGGCAGAACGGTAGACAATGATCGGCAGCAGCAGCAACCCGGGGAAGGGGGGGGGGTCTATTTTATTTTTGTTTGTCTATACTGGGGGATCGGAGGGGATGTATATATTTGCTATGTTTGCTCTGTGTTTTGGCGGGTGTTAATTTATTATTTATGTATAGGGGGAGGGGGGCACTGGGTTGTTTTGTTTTGTTTGGTATTTAATTCTATTGGGTTCCTGTTACATTTTGTTGTTGATATTTTGTGAAAACTTTAATAAAATTTTTTTTTTTTTTTTTAAATAAATAAAAAGAAAATACATAATAGGGCAACACAAGGTCCACAATGTAAATACATAGGCACCGGCATCGGGTAAAGCATACAGGGGTGTAGTATTAATCAGGTCAGTCCATAAGAAGTGGTGAGCTGTTTTCTTGAACCACTGTATTGTCGCCGTACACCCACAGTGCTGTTAAGAAGAGAGTTACAGGATTTTGATCCAAGAACGGCGAAGGAACAGAGATAAGTCAGGAATGAGTGACTTGGAGGGGAACTTCCAGCTGTTAGGTATGACTCCAACCAGTGGAGAGTTTTCCCCCTGATTCTCGTTGACTTTTTGCCATGGCTCCCTGATGCCATACTTGGTCAAATGCTGCCTTCATGTCAAGGGCAATCGCTCTCACCTCTGGTGTTCAGCTCTTTTATCCATGTTTTGACCAAGGCTGTAATGAGATCAGGAGCTAAGTGGCCCTGGCGAAACTCAAACTGAACATCAATGAGCACGTTAATGCTGAGCAAGTGCTGCTTGATATCTATGTTGATGATTTTGGATTTCAGAAACTTTATGGATTTCTGAAAAGGAAATCATGCTTCACAAGTCTACTGGAATTCTTGGAGGATGGAATTAATGTGATGAGGGGGAGCCAGCGGATGTAGTTTATTTGGAAGTTTAGAAGGCATTCGACAAAGTCCCACATAAGAGATTAGCATGTAAAATTAAAGAGCATGGGATTGAGGGTAGTGTATTGAGATGGACAGAAAACTGGTTGGCAAACAGGGAATGAAGAGTAGGAATAAACAAGTCTTTTTCCGAATGGCAGGCAGTAACTGGTGGGTTCCGCAGGGATTGGTGCTAGAACTTCAACTTGTATATACTTTTCCTCAACCAAGAATTGAAAATAAACCATTTTGACTCTTTCCAGATTCCTCCTCGACTACTATATTGGCGATGAGGATAAAGCGGAACCGCAGTCGGTGCTGCTAGTCATTTGGAGTACAGCAACCTCTCTTTGCAAAGGAATAATGTTTGCACCATTTTGAAAATGCTGCTGTTTGGCAGACTCCATGCATTGGATGCGGGCGTAGAGCACTGAGCTCATTACGCGGATGCGGTATTTTTGAAGGGGAATGCTATCGTCGGGGATGATCGTCAGGCGGTAACTCCTCTGACTGCCTGTGGGGCCCCCACCTTCAGTGTTATAAAGAGCCTAATATATCCTGCAGCCCCAGACTCGAAGAACCAGTGGCATTAGTGACAAACCACTATGACCCCAAGCCATCGGTCATTGTGCAAAGATACCAATTTAACACGGCCAAGAGAACCTCAGGGGAATCAGTTAACAGATTTCTGGCGCAATTGCGCAAAGTGGCAAAGTATTGCGACCATGGGCCATCCCTGCCCAAAATATTATGGGACCGCATTGTATGCGGAGTAAATAAAATGGCAACCCAGTGGAAATTTCTGGTTGCGTCGTTGCTGGTCCTGAACAAGGCCGTCAAGATCTATCCTCTCACGGAAGAGCTCAGAGAAAGGAGTCCAGGAACTCCAGGGGCTGTCAAGGATGGAGGTCGGATGCCGCCCTCCACCCCCATTCAGATGCACAGTGCTTCCCCCAAGGGTGGGACCCCTGGAACCCCACCTGACTTGAACACCATTGGGACCAGGCCTGTTGGCCGAGGGCCGCTGTAACCAGGCAGGACTGGTCCCTGGAGTCGATGGAGGATGACCTGCGGCGGTGCAGCACTTGTGGCCGGTGAAGCCGCAGAGATAGGAAACCAGAGGTCGGTCAGCAAACCCGCTTCCCTGCCCGAAGGAGATGCCAGCCAGAGCCAGGACTCTCCACCTGGAATAGCCCGTTGAAGAGGAGTGCATGCAATTAAACTGCATTGCCGTGCTGCAGGTTGGCCCCATCCAAATAATTGTCCATGTAAACGACCACCTGTTGAGATATGAAGCTAGACATGGGAGGCCACGGTTTCAGTAATAGGGAGACAGACACTCGGGGAAAATTAGGACAGGGATTTAACAGCTGGGCTTGTGGAACACCAAAGCAAGACCAGCAACTCACACGGGGGAACCCCTAGCCATAGCAGGCACGACTATGACCCCAGTCCGTTAGGCTACCGTTAATAATAATTCGGGGCCCCAGAGAGAGTCTCTTGGGCCGTGCTTGGCTACAAGGTCTCCGGCTGGACTGGCAACGGATTTTTCGGATGGACACCAGAGGCTTTACTAAGCCTTGGGGAAGTATTTGGTCTTCCAGGAAGGGCCTGGGCAAAATTAAGGGAGCCGTGGCCAAGATACACGTAGACACCGAAGCCCAGCCTAAATACTCCAGGGCCCGCCTGGTCCGCTATGCATTGCTGATGAAGTAGAGGATAAGCTCAGATGATTGGAAGGTCTTGAGATCATCCGGCTGGTACGTTTTGCCGATTGGACAGCACTGGTAGTCCTGGTACTCAAACCTGACAAAACCGTATGCCTGTGTGGGGATAAGTTGACCATAAACAAGGCCTCTCTTCTGGACAGGTATCCAATGCCAAGGATAGAAGATATTTACGCATAGCTAGCTGGTGGTTATTCCTTTTCCAAGCTTGATATGAGTCACGCCCATCTCCAGTTGGAGTTGGACGCCGATTCCAGAAGTTGTGTGACCATCAATACCCACAGGGGCCTCAATGAATATATAAGGTTGCCATTTGGAGTGCAATCGGCTTGTGCAATTTTCCAGCGCATTATCGAGAACATCCTCAGACGGCTACCGCGTGTGACAGTCTTTTTGGACGATGTTCTAGTCACCAGAGCCGTGGAAAAGGAGCACTTGAGCAAGCTGGAGGAAGTTCTCTGCCAGTTTTCCGAGACGAGTGGCCACCTCAAGAGGAGAAAATTGTGTTTTCCACACCAAGGAAGTCACATACTTGGGGTATCAAGTTGATTGTGACAGTCGGCACCCAGTTAAGGAAAAGGCGCGAGCGATAAGACAAGCCCTCACTCCGGAAAACGCGGTCGTTCTTAGGTCTCGTAAGCTGCTACCGGAAATTTATTCTTAACCTGGCGACACCTTCACACTGCTACACGCATTGCTAAAGAAACACCAAGAATGGGTGTAGAGAGCGCCTCAGGTGGAAGTCATCGCCAGAGTAAAGCTGCAGCTAATGTCGTCGGGGTTGTAGCCCCTGGTGAAATGCGATGCCTCGCCTTACGGAGGTCGAGGCAGTATTATTCCACTGCATGGAGGACGGACAGGAGGCCAATTAGCATACACATCAAGGACTTTGGCTGCGGAGGAACGCAATTACGCCCAAATTGAAGGAGTGCTGGCATCTTTGCAGTGAAGAAATTTCATCAATATTCACCATCGTGACGGACAAGTCATTGCTAGCACTTTTTAAAGGGGACAAGGTGATCCCCTCAATAGCGTCTGCCTGGATACAGCAATGGGCCCTATTGCTAGCGGCTTATGAGAACATATTCAAGAATCGCTCAAGCAAACAGATCGCGAATATAGATGTGCTCCAACATGCCCCCCATCCCCACCAAGGGCTGATGAGATCCTTTCAACACTAAACTTTATGGACACCTTGCTGGTCACCACCGCCCAGATACGCAGCTGGATGCAAAAGGACTCAGTATTGGCAAAGATACGCCACATCGTCTTACACGGTGGTCAGCAAGGGAAGCTGCCCAAAGAACGACAGGCGGGAGTTCACCAAGATGCGGGAGTGCAGTGTGGAAGACGGCATCTTCTTGTGGGGGGCTCACGTTTTGATCCCAAGCCAGGGCAGATGGGCCATACTCCAGAACCTGCACAACAGACACCCAGGGATGTCGAAAATGAAGATACTGGTTAGAAGCTGGCCAGGCCTGGGTGGAAAGATCGAACGACTGGCCCAATAATGTACCGCATGCCAGGAGCATCAGAAACATCCGCCAGCCACACCACTGCACTCATAGGAATGGCCAGCACAAGCACCCCTGCTGAGGGGTGGAGGCCCATCAATGGGTTTGTTAATTCCACAGAATAAAACCGGCCCAGATAGGAACCGGGGTTCCAGAATAGTCCCAGCTGGGTCTTGGACTGTTGCTTGAATATACATTTCCTAATCCAAGGGTTGAAAATAAACCATTTTTGACTCTCCTTTCTGTTCTTCCCCTTGACTACTATAGTGCCGAGCTTCTGGAGTGTTTTTGGAGCTGCGCTGTTGCCAAGCTACACTTTTCACAGACTAAGTCTAGGGTTACGGCAGGACTGTGTATGTTATTTTTGTAAGGGCCACGAAGAATCCAGCACGAGTTTTAAGGATACAAAGTAATAACATTTATTTACTATAACATATATACATAACAGTAGCAGTAACTTCCCTTGCTACATATTCCTTCCTCCTGGTTCCTGAACTGGCCAGCTTATTTATACTAGGAGTTTCTCCGCCCCCCTCATTGGGGAAGCTCATACTCCCACAGGATTGTGGGATAGTCATTAGTCCCCAGCCAATGGTAAGTAGGCAAGTTATAACAGTTATATAAATGCCAATAAAACACTCTGAAAACTGAATAGTCAATGTTTAGGTACCTGTATTGAATTGAGCTCAAAGGTTTTGCTAATTAATTTTATGTCTTTCTGCTAATTTCTGTTCCCTGGTCATTCAGGTCTAAAATCTAAATCTGTAAATTAATCCTGCATGATGTGTAGTCTTCCTGTGCAATAGGGTTAGAGTGGGCATGTTGGGCTTTGGGGGCTAATTTGACCTGGTTGGCAGATGAAATTCACTCTCCATTTTAAAGTTGTACATATTATTATTATATATTTTGTTATGGGCCAGGGTTTAGAGAACTCCAAAGTGTATCATGGAGTTTGCCTGACCCACAACTTTTAATAGATTGTGGTATGGGGAGCACACGGCCCACTCTACAGGTGTGGTACAGCAGAAATGGAAAAGTATTTTTTAAAGCAAAACAATGTTTATTCTATGAACTCAGGTTAACCTTTATAAAATCATACAGGGAGCATCTTAGCAACCATTAATTCAAATACAACCCCCAAAGAAAACAACACTAAGTAATCCTTAAGCTGTCCTTTTAACAGTCATAAGACTTAAAAAAGAACCTTTAACAGAAGCACATCAGGTTAAAGTCACTGCTGAGAGCAGTTGTTAGTTTTAAATCACCAAAGGATCGATTTACAGTTTTTAGATTACAGGGAGAGAGACTAATACCCCTTCTGGCTCTGACTGCAGCTATCCAGCTCTGAAATCGAAACTAAAACACACCCTGCAGCAAACAGCCTAAAACAAAAGTAAAAAGCTGACAGACAGCCCAGCTCCACCCACACTCTGACATCACTGATAAACACCCATTTCTTAAAGGTACATTTCTTAAACACCCATTTCTTAAAGGTGCTCTCACATGACAATTTTCTATGTCCACATCAGCAAATTTGTCATGCTGAAGTTACACCCTCCTGTCGCTGGCACACTGCAGCATCTTCATTGATGGCAGATATGTTAATTTTACACAGCCAATTTTCATTATAGATATGGCCATAGGAATTTATAATGGGGGGAAAATGGTGTCCAGATATAATTTTTAATATACTGAATTTGTTATTACAACTGGAAAGGAGAATTTATTATTGACCGTGAATATAATTTGAAATTTACTGCATTCATTTTAATTCTGAAAAATCCCTTCAGATTGGAAAATAGCGCATGTGTGATGATGGAGCTGCACTCATCCAGGAAAGTGGGGTGTATTCCACCACACTCCTGACTTGTGGCTTGTAGATGGTGGGCAGGATTTGGGGAGATACTCCCTGCAGAATTCCCAGGTACTCAGGTTGGTGCATGGCAGTGATCAAAACCAGTACAGAAGGCCACGTGGACTAAGCGTCCGTTACTTACCTTTCATGTGATGCGGATCTCCGCACCAATGGAGAACCAGCCTTTCACCCTATTGAAGTTCTTCTATCCATGCAGAAAGTCATCAAAAATAATTCACCAAAACGTGAGGAAAATTCATCATGTTAGATTTTCCCTTCCAGAGGCTTGTCCCTCTCTGAAGGTTGATGCTGGAATATTGCTGCAGTGCCTCCAGTTGCCGCTGGGGTGTTCCAGCTCCTGTAAATATAAATTCTGCATGGGTAAAATGATCCAAATGGACGGAGGGTGAAAGAGGAATCCATCAGATTGGATTCAGCTATATTTTTGAAATGCAAGGTGGAAATAGAAATTAGCGCACAGAACCGTACCACATCAGGGAATGTTTCTAAAAGTCGAATTTTAAAGGTACAGAATAAATACACTCAAAATATAGAAAACTACTCGGATGCCATGGTTTTAAAAAAAGTTAAAACCAATTAAAATTGAAGACTTATGATGACTACAAGAATAATTTTAAACGAGAGCAGAATGAGAAACAAAGGGTTAAAAGTGGGATAATAAGACTAAGAGGGAGTACAAGGAGCATATTTTAAATGAAAATCAAAGAGTATTTTGCAAGTATAACAGGAAAACCAGAATGGCCCATTGATAACATAATTAATTGGTTTGGGATTTGATTTAATTCGGTGACAACATTAAAAAAAAATTTTACTTAGAAATTTGTAGTGAAGCCAGAGATAAGGTTAAAGTTATTAATTCCCAGGATGCATTAGTGTTTAATAGTGCAGTGATACAAAACTTTGTTTAACAAAGATTCTCCATTTAACCTCGTTGAAAATACCAAGTGTTTCCATATCTTTTGCATTTGCAGCCAACTACTCTCACCTTTAACGGCTTCACTCATATCGTCAAGGCAACCTCAAAGAAACCAATTTTGCCTTAACTCGTGTAATGGACAGAAGGGGGGTGGGGGTGGGGGTCATTTAATCAGTCCTGATTTCTCTTCTCGCGCCCCATCCATAAACAGAGGAAAGTGGTTTTATTTGCTTCGTCTTTTTAAGTGGTGGTGTATTTCACAACTCCGTTTTGGTCTAATCCAATTTTCTATTAATATCCCAACAATAAACTTTATTTGCATACTTTCAAAACTGTGGGAGTAGGGTTGCCACATTGCCTCCTGTGCACTCGTACTGTAAAAAAAAAAGATTTAGAGGGCAAGCTCACATCGAAAATAATTATTATTTCAAACGGGTGAACCATGTCCAATGAGGTACTCCTTCATGGACAAACTGAAAATGGACACTGTATAATTCACTTTCCAGCAGAATTGACTTCACACAATGAGATAGGCACAGAGAGATTAATCAGTCTTGCAGGCGATGGTACAGAAGTTACAGTAGAAACACTATGGGACCAGATACTTAGCCTGGGCAGAGCCAGTTTCCCGTGCTGCTGCTGGTCAGATGGTAAAATGGCAGACTGAGGTTTGCAGTACAGCAAGACAATATTACTGGATACATAAGCTTCGATCCATGTCACATGACTCTCATTTCTTCAGTGTCTTTGCCAAAGGGCGTGTATCACCTGTCAGGGTCCCGGAGATGGTTAAATGTTCAAACTATTTTGAATTGAAAGTAATGTTGTGAGGTCCTTTGTCCTCGCAGACAAATAGACTCTGGTTCGCCAGCCTGGCTTATGAAATGTCGATTGCCTTTGTATAGTTCTCTCTGAATTTGGTCTTTGCAGCCCAATGTGTTCGTTTGGGTCTCTTCAGAGATAACAAGGTGTATTTTCTTCAAAATTACCAGAAAATCCCTTTTGTTCCAGGGTCACGTTGCTTCAGACATTTTAAAGGTTTTTCCAGTTCTTAAAATTTTAGAGTCATGAGGATATCTATATTTTCTAAAAATACATATATACAGGGTGAAGTCTTAGTCCCCTCATATTTGCTAAAGAGAAGTTAAATCAAGTTTTTAAATTCTGTTCCCATATTCACATTTTTGCAGCACCCCCTCAAATAGTTGGTCACTTGATCAACAATCTTTCTCGCATTTAGCTTCCAACTCCACGTTGTAGCACCATCGATCACACACGAGGCGAGACGTAGAGAACTTCAATCGAGGCTTTATTGAGCAGACTTGTTCCCCAGCAGCTCAGTCACAGAATGCAGCTGCGGGGAGTAAACCGGGTTCTTATACCCCACCTATCTGGGTGGAGCCCAGTAGGCGGCAGATCCAATCGGGACCCAGCATCTGTCCTCCAATAGCTCCTCGGCATTCATGGTGTACCGTATTACCCCTAATACATACCACCACACACGTATTCGCCAATCTCTCATCTCAAACCTTGATATAGAAATTGATTAACAGTACTGCAAAATGGCTACCTCTGCTTATGATTAAATGACAGCATTATATTTAGGATCTCAGTCATTTTGTTATTTCCTTAATAGAATGAAAGTCTATTCTCTCTCGCGATCTGTTTTAAAGAGTGGGATCAGCAATGTCCTTATGCTCTCGAAGGGCAGGCCTGAGAATTTTTTTTTCTATAAATTTAGAGTACCCAATTCATTTTTTCCAATTAAGGGGCAATTTAGCATGGCCAATCCACCTACCTTGCACATCTTTGGGTTGTGGGGGCAAAACCCACGCAAACACGGGGAGACAAGCGGTCCTAGATCTGGTCCTGTGTAATGAGACAGGATTGATTCAGGATCTCATAGTTAGGGATCCTCTCGGAAGGAGCGATCACAATATGGTGGAATTTAAAATACAGATGGAGGGTGAGAAGGTAAAATCAAGCACTAGTGTTTTGTGCTTAAACAAAGGAGATTACAATGGGATGAGAGAAGAACTAGCTAAGGTAGACTGGGAGCAAATACTTTATAGTGAAACAGTTGAGGAACAGTGGAGAACCTTCCAAGTGATTTTTCACAGTGCCCAGCAAAGGTTTATACCAACAAAAAGGAAGGACGATAAAAAGAGGGAAAATCGACCGTGGATATCTAAGGAAATAAGGGAGAGTATCAAATTGAAGGAAAAAACATACAAAGTAGCAAAGATCAGTGGGAGACTAGAGGACTGGGAAATCTTTAGGGGGCAACATAAAGCTACTAAAAAAGCTATAAAGAAGAGTAAGATAGATTATGAGAGTAAACTTGCTCAGAATATAAAAACAGATAGTAAAAGTTTCTACAAATACATAAAACAAAAAAGAGTGGCTAAGGTAAATATTGGTCCTTTAGAGGATGAGAAGGGAGATTTAATAATGGGAGATGAGGAAATGGCTGAGGAACTGAACAGGTTTTTTGGGTCGGTCTTCACAGTGGAAGACACAAATAACATGCCAGTGACTGATGGAAATGAGGCTATGACAGGTGAGGACCTTGAGAGGATTGATATCACCAAGGAGGTAGTGATGGGCAAGCTAATGGGGCTAAAGGTAGACAAGTCTCCTGGACCTGATGGAATGCATCCCAGAGCGCTAAAAGAGATGGCTAGGGAAATAATTTACCAAAATTCACTAGACTCTAGGGTGGTCCGTGGCGGATTGGAAATTTGCAAACGTGACACCACTGTTTAAAAAAGGAGGTAGGCAGAAAGCGGGTAATTATAGGCCAGTGAGCTTAACTTCGATAGTATGGAAGATGCTGGAATCTATCATCAAGGAAGAAATAGCGAGGCATCTGGATGGAAATTGTCCCATTGGACAGACGCAGCATGGGTTCATAAAGGGCAGGTCATGCCTAACTAATTTAGTGGAATTTTTTGAGGACATTAACAGTGCGGTAGATAACGGGGAGCCAATGGATGTGGTATATCTGGATTTCCAGAAAGCCTTTGACAAGGTGCCACACAAAAGGTTGTTGCATAAGATAAAGATGCATGGCATTAAGGGGAAAGTAGTAGCATGGATAGAGGATTGGTTAATTAATAGAAAGCAAAGAGTGGGGATTAATGGGTTTTCTCTGGTTGGCAATCAGTAGCTAGTGGTGTCCCTCAGGGATCAGTGTTGGGCCCACAACTGTTCACAATTTACATAGATGATTTGGAGTTGGGGACCAAGGGCAATGTGTCCAAGTTTGCAGATAACACTAAGATAAGTGGTAAAGCAAAAAGTGCAGAAGATACTGGAAGTCTGCAGAGGGATTTGGATAGGCTAAGTGAATGGGCTAGGGTCTGGCAGATGGAATACAATGTTGACAAATGTGAGGTTATCCATTTTGGTAGGAATAACAGCAAAAGGGATTATCATTTAAATGATAAAATATTAAAACATGCTGCTGTACAGAGAGACCTGGATGTGCTAGTGCATGAGTCGCAGAAAGTTGGTTTTCAGGTGCAACAGGTGATTAAGAAGGCAAATGGAATTTTGTCCTTCATTGCTAGAGGGATGGAGTTTAAGACTAGGGAGGTTCTGCTGCAATTGTATAAGGTGTTAGTGAGGCCACACCTGGAGTATTGTGTTCAGTTTTGGTCTCCTTACTTGAGAAAGGACATACTGGCACTGGAGGGTGTGCAGAGGAGATTCACTAAGTTAATCCCAGAGCTGAAGGGGTTGGATTACGAGGAGAGGTTGAGTAGACTGGGACTGTACTTGTTGGAATTTAGAAGGATGAAGGGGGATCTTATAGAAACATGTAAGATTATGAAGGGAATAGATAGGATAGATGCGGGCAGGCTGTTTCCACTGGTGGGTGAAAGCAGAACTAGGGGGCACAGCCTCAAAATAAGGGGAAGTAGATTTAGGACTGAGTTTAGGAGGAACTTCTTCACCCAAAGGGTTGTGAATCTATGGAATTCCTTGCCCAGTGAAACAGTAGAGGCTCCTTCATTAAATGTTTTTAAGATAAAGATAGATAGTTTTTTGAAGAATAAAGGGATTAAGGGTTATGGTGTTCGGGCCGGAAAGTGGAGCTGAGTCCACAAAAGATCAGCCATGATCTCATTGAATGGCGGAGCAGGCTCGAGGGGCCAGATGGTCTACTCCTGCTCCTAGTTCTTATGTTCTTAATGTGCAAACTCCACACGGATAGTGACCCAGAGCCGGGATCGAACCTGGGACCTCGGCGCCGTGAGGCAGCAGGGCTAACCCACTCCGCCACCGTGCTGCCCAGGCCTGAGAATTAACATGCATCTGGTTTCATATATGTGCATACTTATATCATGATAAAAAAATGAGGTAATGAGGCACAAAAAGCAGATGCATTTTTCTAACTTTGCCCTTTAGCAAACACAGGAGGCAGTGAATTGGGAAACAGCTTCCAAGCTCAACAAAACGCAAGTCTCTGCTGCCCTCAGATGTCAAATCAATTCAAAGCGGGTGCAATCAACAGTGAGAAAATCACATGCTTACCATTAACAACATTCTCTCACTGTAAAAGTACTTTTGATTGTAAATTACCCTTGGGCTGCTTTTGTTATTAGATCATTTACTTAACTCCCGTTAGTGTTTTACATAGAAGAATACATCAAGTCTGAACTGGTTGAAACCACAACACAACACATTTTAATAATTCTTTCACAGCATGCGAGCATGGTTGGCAAGGCCAAAATAATTGCCCATCCCTGGTGAGCCACCTTCTTGAACCACTGCAGTGGGCTTAGTGCAGATACACTCAGTGCTGTTAGGAAGGGAGTTTCAGGATTTGATCCAGCGACAGTGAAGGAATGCCTATATAATTCCAAGTGTGGGGCTTGGAGGGGAACTTGCAGGTGATGCTGTTCCCACATGTCTGCTACCCTTGTCCTTTTTAAGAAGAGAGATTGTAAGTTTGGAAGAGCCTTGATGAGTTGTTGTGGTGCATCTGGTAGATGGTACACACTGCTCCAACTGTGTGCTGGTGGTGGATAGAGTGAACGTTTAAGGTGGCAGATGGGGCAACAATCAAATGGGCTGCTTTGTCCTGGTGTCGAGCTTTGAGTGTTGCTGGAGCCAGATATTTCAAAGAATAGTACAGCACAGGAACAGGCCCTTCGGCCCTCCAAGCCTGTGCCAATCATGATGCCTGTCTGAACTAAAACCTTCTGCACTTTTGGGGTCCGTATCCCTCTATTCCCATCCGATTCATGTATTCATCAAGATGCCTCTTAAACGTCACTATCGTATTTGCTTCCACCACCTCCCCCGGCAGCGCATTCTAGGCAAACACCAACCTCTACGCAAAGAACTTGCCCTCCTCACACCTTAAACCCATGTCCCCCAGCAATTGATTTTTCCACCCTGGGAAAAAGCATCTAACTATCCACTCTGTGCATGCCACTCATAATTTTGTAAACTTCTATCAGATTGCTGCTCAACCTCCATCGTTCCAGTGAAAACAATCCGAGTTTATCCAACCTCTCCTCATAGCTTTAAAAAAAATTTTTAGAGCAGCAATTCATTTTTTCCAATTAAGGGGCAATTTAGCGTGGCCAATCCACCTACCCTGCACATCTTTGGGTTGTGGGGGCGAAACCCACGCATACATGGGGACAATGTGCAAACTCCACACGGACAGTGACCCAGGGTCAGGATCAAATCCGGGTCCTCAGCGCCGTGAGGCAGCAGTGCTAACCACTGTGTCACCCCTCCTCTCCTCACAGCTAACACCCTCCAGACCAGGCAACATCCTGGTAAACCTCTTCTGTACGCTCTCCAAAGCATTCACATCCTTCTGGTAGTGTGGCGACCAGAATTGTACACAATATTCCAAATGTGGTCCAAGGTTCTGCACAGCTGCAGCAGGACTTCCCAATTTTTATACTCATGCCCCGGCCGATGAAGGCAAACATGCCGTATGCCTTCTTAACTACCTTATTCACCGGTGTTGCCACTTTCAGTGATCTGTGGATCTGTACGCCCAAATCTCTGTTGATACTCCCAAGGCTTCTGCCATTTACTGTATAATTCCAACCTGTATTAGACCTTCCAAAATGCATTATCCCACATTTGTCTGGATTTACTCCATCTGCCATCTCTCTGCCCAAGTCTCCTATTGATCTGTATCCTCTGACCGTCCTCATTGCTATCCGCAACTCCAACAATCTTTGTGCTGTCTGCAAACTTACTAATCAGACCAACTACATTTTCTCCAAATCATTTATATATACTACGAACAACAAATGTCCCAGCACTTCCGTATGGAACATGAGTCACAGCCTTCCATTCATAAAAGCACCTGTCCACCGCTACCCTCTATGACTGAGCCAGTTCTGTATCCATCTTGCCAGCTCACCTCTGATCCCGTGTGACTTCATCTTTTGTACCAGTCTGTCATGAGCAGCCTTGTCAAAGGCTTTACTGAAGTCCATGTAGACAACATCCACTGCCCTTCCTTCATCAATCAACTGTGTCACTTCCTCAAAAAACTTGATCAAGGTAGTGAGATACGATCTCCCCTTCACAAAACCATGCTCCCGATCACTAATAAGTCTATTGGTTTCCAAATGTGAGTAAATCATGTCCCAGGAATCTTTTCCAATAATTTCCCTCCCACTGATACAAGGCTCACCGGCCTATTTCCTGGATTATCCCTGCTACACTTCTTAAACAAGGGAACAACATTGGCTATTCTCCAGTCTTCTGGGACCTCACCCGTAGCCAATGAGGATACAAAGATTTCTGTCAAGGCCACAGCAATTTCCTTCCTTGCTTGCTTCCCTCAGTATTTTGGGATCGATCCCATCAGGCCCTGGGGACTTACCAACTTAATGCTTCTTAAGATGCCCAAAACCTTAGGGGCGCACTGGTTAGCACTGCTGTCTCATGGTTTAATCCCGGCCCCGGGTCACTGTCAGTGTGGAGTTTGCACATTCTCCCCGTGTCTGCGTGGGTCTCACCCTCACAACCCAAAGATGAGTACTGTAGGTGAATTGGCCACACTAAATTGCCCCTTAATTGGACAAAATAATTGGGTACTCTAAATTTATATTAAAAAAGAGATGCTCAACACCTTTTTGGTACCGACATGACCCAGAATATCTACAAGCCCTTCATTAGACTCATCGTCCACTAAATCCTTCTCTTTGAGTAATACTGATGCAAAGTACTAATTTCGTACCTCGCCCATTTCCTCTGGCTTCACGCATAGATTGCCTCCCCCTCAAGTGGGCCAATCCTTGCCCTGGCTACCCTCGCTCTTTAAAATGCTTTGCGATTCTTCTTAATCCTGTTTGCGAAGTAATGCTCATGACCCCTTTTAGCCCTCCTAATTCCTTACTTAAGTTCCTTCTACTTTCTTTATATTCTTCAAGGGCTTTGTCTGTTCTCAGCCTTCTAGACCTATGAATGCTTCCTTTTTCTTTTTGATTAGGCTCACAATATCCTGTTATCCAAAGTTCCCAAAACTTGCCATAATTATCCTTCACAGGAACACGCCGGTCCTGAATTGTAATCAATTGACGTTCTAAAGACTCCCACATGTCAGATATTCATTTACTCTCAAACAGCCGCCCCCAATCTAAATGCTTCAGTTCCTGCCTATTAGCCTTCCCCCAATTTAGCACCTTCACCCGAGGACCATTCTTATCCTTATCCACGAGTACCTTAAAACTTACAGAATTATGGACACTGTTCTCAAAATGCCCCCCTACCGAAACTTCGATCACCTGGCCAGGCTCATTCCCCAATAGCAGGTCCAGTATGGCCCCTTCCCTATTTGGACTATTTATATATTTAAAAAAATAAATTTAGAGTACCCAATTCTATTTTTTTTCCAATTAAGGGGCAATTTAGCAAGGCCAATTCACCTACCCTGCACATCTTTTTGGGTTGTGGGGGTGAGACCCATGCAGACACGGGGAGAATGTGCAAACTCTACACTGACAGTGACCTGGGGCTGGGATCGAACCCGGGTCCTCATCGCTGAGGCAGTAGTGCTAACCACTGTGCCACCTTTGGACTATTTACATAGTTTCAAGAAACCCTTCTGGATGCTTCTTACAAATTCTGCCCCATCAAAGCCTCCAAGCACTGAGTCCCAGTCAAGGTAGAAGTTAAAATCACTCACCACAACAACTCTGTTGCTTTTACATCTTTCCAAAATATGTCTACATATCTGCTGCTCTATCATCCGCTAGCTGTTGGGAGGCCTGTAGTAAACCCCCAACATTGTAATTGCACCCTTCCTATTCCCGAGTCTACCCATATTACCTTGCTGCATGAGCCCTTCGAGGCATTCTCCCTCAGTGCAGCTGTGATCTCACCTGGAGCATCTAAATCCTGGAACATTTAGCTGCCTATCCTGTCTCCCCCTTTCAACCAAGTCTCTGTATTAGCAACATTATAGTTCCAAGAACGAATCCAAGCTCTTACGTTCATTTGCCTTACCCGTTATACTTCTCACCTTGAAACAAATGCACTTCAGACCACCAGTCCTGCTTGTTATTGAAAATATGGAAAGATGTGTCATTGGAAACATGGAAGTCTGGCAATATCTGGTCTGAGAGAAACATGAGAGGATACAGGGAAAGATCCCACAAAGTGTTAACAGCAGCTGCAAAGAGCAGGATTGTAAAATGCAGATATCCTTGGTCAAGCCGGATGAGCAAACAAGACAAACAGGATTTTGAATGAAGCCAAAAACAGTGGCTCACACCTTCATTGAAAGTAACTATCTTAGTAAGCATCTGGAACAGAAAGGATGAGGTTCAGTTGAATTTGGTGACAATTCTAAGTGCGAAATTTTGCTAATACCAGGTAAATTAAAGAAAACTGGAGACTATCAGTCTACGAGAAACATAATTCAAAGCCAAAATCAAAGTCAAAATTATGAGCCGAGAACACAATTGGAAAATAAAACTATAGAAATGACAAGAACCAAACCAAAAGTAACACCTCTTGAAGTCAAAGCATTTTTGAATATCACAAAGGACACAATGTAATCAGATCTATGAGATGAGGTTACGTCAAAATGAATACTTGGTTGGATTAGAATGTTTAGATCAAAGATACTTTTTACAATCAAAGAAAATCAAGAAAGACATAAAAACTAGATAACTGTTAGAAAAATATATAAACCCGAAGAAAGGGAACAGCCAGCAGAGCCAGCTCGGTACATGGGAAAAATAGGACACAGCAACCGAGCTCATCAGCGAATACATCTAAAGAAGACCAGATTTTTAAAAGATTGATTGTCAAGTTGGGCCTGAAGGTCCCTTCAACCAACCAGAAGGATCCAGAAGCAAGATCTTTTTACTTTTCTGTAAAGACAGTGAGTGCATCTTTTAAAAAGAAAAAATATATAATAATAAAATAACGTCAAGGTTTTAACCTGAAACAGTGGTTATTAGCCTACTTTACTTACTTAGCAATGCAGGACCCAGGATATCAATGCTACTGAGGAGTAAGTAGGTAAAATTCTTCGGTGAAGTACCCAATTCATTTTTCCAATTTAGGGGCCATAAACAGCCCTTTGCTGTTTATATCCTACCCCCCGCCCCCCCCCCCCCCACACTCTCCGTATGTTAGTGCTGAGGGGAGGGTACCGTGTTTCTCCAACTCAAAATTAGTGTTTGTACCATTTGGCCTTGTATATATTTTTTACTGTTTTAATAAAAAGATATGGCCAATCCACATACCCTGCACATCTTTGGGTTGTGGGGGCAAAACCCACGCAAACACGGGGAGAATGTGCAAACTCCAGATAGACCCAGGGCCGGGATTGAACCTGGGATGTCGGCGCCGTGAGCAGCAGTGCTAACCACTGTGCCGCCGTGCTGCCCCAAGTTGCACTATCTTTCTATTCCTAGCCTCACTATATTAATTCACGGGATGTCGGCACAACTAGATAGGCCATCACTTATTGCCCGACCCTGATTGCCCTCGAGAGTGGTGAGCTGCCTTTTTCTATTCCTAGCCTCACATGTGGCACAGGGAGTAAATCTGAGATTACAACCCTAGACGTCCTGTTTTTTAAACTTATTACCTTATTCCCCCTGAAAGACCTAGTCACTTTTCCTTCCTGACATTAGTACCAATGTGTACGGGGCAAGTGGCGAGCATTCCATCACACATTGCATTTAAAAGCCTTTCCTCAGACCAGAATTTTATGTACTCCTTGAAAGCACAACGCTGACCAGATGACCAACTTGTAGTCATAATGACACCTAAACCCATGAAAGCACTCAGATTGTAAAATCTGAAATTAATATTTAAATGAAACAGAATCAAAAAGGGGCGGGATTCTCCATCCCGTCGCACCCTTTTTCTGGTGCAGCGCGCCCCCGCCGGCAGCAGGATATTTCCTCCCGGCAGCCAGCCAATGGGGTTTCCCACTGTGGGCACCCCCAGGCCATCGGGAAATCTGTGGGGTGAGTGCACAGCCAGATAATCCAGCCCAAGTCCTTTTGCAAAACATCACTGTGCCAGAGGTTAAAAAACATCCCAGAGAAGTCCCTTTCACAACAAATGGAGCTACAATGCAAATGACTTGAACATTTTCCTCACCGTAAATGGCTTGAATTGTTTTTCAGATATTAATTCATGGGATGTCGACACCACTGGGTAGGCCATCGTTTATTGCTCAACCCGGATTGCCCTTGAGTGGTGAGCTGCCTTTTTGAACTGTTGCAGTCCATCTGGTGCAGATACACCCACAGTGATGTTAGGGAGGGAGTTCCAGTTAAGGAACAGCGATATATTTCCAAGGCAGGATGGTGTGTGGGTTGGAGGGGAACTTCCAGGCGGTGATGTGCCCATGTGTCTGCTACACTTGTCCTTCTAGATGATAACGGTTGTGGGTTTGGAAGGTGCTGGAGGAGCCTTGGTAAGTTCCTGCAGTGCATCTTACAAATGGTACACACGGCTGCCACTGTGGCCCGATGATGCAGGGAATGAATGTTTGTGGATGCCAATCAAGCGGACTGCTTTGTTCCACATTGTGACAAGCTGCTTGAGTGTTGTTGGAGCTGCACTCATTCAGGTAAGATTATTCCATCAGACTCCTGTACCTTGTAGATGGACAGGCCTTGGGGAGTCAGGAAGTGAGTTACCTCCACAGGATTTCTTGCCTCTGACCTGCTCTTGTAGCCACAGCATTTATATAGCTCGTCCAGTTCAGTTTCTGGTCTATGATAACCCCAGGGTGTTGATGGTGGGGGATTCAGCAATGGCAATGCCATTGAATGTCATGGGGCGATGGTTAGATTCTCTCTTTTTGGAGATGGTCATTGCCTGGCACATCTGACCCACAAATATTATTTGTCACTTGTTAGACCAAGCCTGGATTCTGTCCAGGTCTTGCTGCATGTGGACACGGACTGCTTCAGATACGAAGAGTCACAAAGGGTGAACATTGTTTGTTGATACTGTGGAAGGAAGATAAATGATGAAGCAACTGATGGATGGTTGGGCTGGGAATTGTAAAGTGTTCCATGCAGAACCCATGGTCCACCAGCAGAAATTCCGAGGAAGAAAGCATCAGTGCATTTATTTAAAAATCATAAGACCCACAGCCAAAGAGGAAGAAATAATTACGTTGTTTGATATCCTTCAGCGGGGATTTCAGGATCACATGAACATGAACAAATACTCAAAACTCTCATATTTTTAGATCTTAGCAACCTTTTCTTCCACCTCATATGTATGTAAATATTGCCATAGTCCCAGAGGACCATTGATTACTCTCCCCTTTGAGAGCTGACTGGTGGTGATTTTGCCAAAGGGTCACACCACCTCAGGCGAGGGACAAGGTTTTAAAATTATATCCCATATACATAGTCCAACATTTATAGAATATATCAATCTATAGATATCCATACTTCTAGAGATACCACAGACTTGTTAGAATACACAGAAGGAACAGATTGTTTTATCCTTTCAGTAAAGCATGAAGAGTTCCAATATTCCTTTATATAAAAATTAAGTAACACACAAACTGGGTCATGTCTACAAGACTAGGAAGAAGTTGAACATCTCTTCACCATGGAAATGGCAATATCATACAAATTTGAGAAAACAGATGGATCTGTCAACACAATACTAACATTCCAGTCACTGAAACAATTCCAACTGAGACGAGTTTGATGCAACTTTATTCACATTCCAGCTACAAAACATAATTTCCTCTCTGCACCAGCACCAGCAACCCCCCCCCCCCCCCCCCCCCAAAAAAAAACACTTTGGTTTTTATTCCTCTTTTGCCCAGCTGGGGTGTATTCTTCCCAGAAGCCTGAGGAGATGCTCTTCTTGGCAGCAGCAATAAAGAAGCCAACCAACCAGTAGCAACATTCTGGCATTGCAGGAATTTCGGTCACCAATTTTGATAGCTTCGTTAGAGCAGTCCCAGTCAGCTTTGGCCAGGTTCCTTGTGGGAATGGTGCTGATGGGCCTATGCTGGCTGTGTGTGTGTGTGTGGGGGGGGGGGGGGGGGGGGGGGAAGAGAGGAGAGAGAGAAGTTGGGAAGTACTTTGTGGAATGCATAAAGCATGCTCTTGCCTTGACACAGTTCTGTTACCAGCAAGCAGAGTGGAAAGTTTCTTGCTATTTGGAACCAAACGCCAGCTACAAATCTTGCATGAGCATTCAGTTGGTGAGGTCTTCACCATTGGCTTGATCTGCTTCTTAGCTCCACGCAGCATAGTGCCTGTTCCAAGTCACCATTGCACAGCGTTGGGATTAATGCACTTGGCAGCACTGGCTTTGGCCATTTCATATTCGGGACATTTTGCAAATTGTCTATGCAGCTCTCCAGCGGTTTCTTCTTTTGCTGGGGTGATAGAAAAACAACAAAATCAAGGTGCTAAAATCACATGTATGGCCGAACCATAATTTGGGTGGCAGTGGCTACTCGTGAGCCTGCATCCCTGAGTACGGTAATGGCTTTTGGCCATTGGACCTGGGACTTTTGGGGAGCATGAAGGCGATGAGGTTATGTGTCTTTAAACATTCGGGAAATACTTGCACTTCATCCAGGAAAGTTGTTCAGTGCTGTGTTGGGAGAATTCTTGTTCCAGGACTTCTGGCAGATTAGGGTTGCTTAAGTTGCTGCTCTGAAGACTGGGACGTTGTTATTCGACATTTGGTTGCTGGGCTGATGGCATTAGTTGTGATTGCTCACTTAACAGAGTGGGCCGCGTGAAGGCTGCCATCTTCCACTCCAATGGCTGGTAGAAGCATTCTAAACGCAGGACAGGAGGCCATACTTAAGCTGGGAAAGCTAATCCACAACCCGGGAAGCTGCAGGCTGACATAATTTATGTAGTCTACAAATTAATGGAATGCATAATTCTCTGCAGGATTGGCAGCCTGGTCAAATCAGTGAATGCCACCACAGAACAAGTAGGGTTCCAGCCCAATTGCAGGTTTTGCGACCAAGGTTTTGCCTTTGCAGCGCACAGAGACCCATTTTCAAAAGAAATCTAAGACTGGCGTAGCCTTTGTAAATCAGTCATCAGCCTTCATGACAATCCGAATTACACTACATCTGCTATGGACAATGCTGAGCAATAGGTGGTCACGTGTTCACTTGCATGACAAAGTTAACTCGCCACTGTTCTTCAACAGTGGACTAATGCAAGGTTTACTACTTACGCTGATGCCTTTCAATGTATACATGAGCAGCATGCCATCGATGAAGTTGCGCAATTTTTAACATGCAGGTGACCTTATCACGGCAAGCAGGTTTCAACGACATCAAGTCCATGCTAAACAGGGATCAAAACCCTATGGAGAGGTATTTCCAGAAATGCAAGATCAAGTTAAACCATGACCAAACCAGTCATTGGATTCCATCTTGATAACAGGAACACGAAGCACACCCAAAAATGACCTTCCATGCCAATACAGTGTGACATGATCCTGCTGTGACCTATAGTAGAGTTAAGTTGGATCACATCATAACCACCTTAAGATAGCCACCAAAATGAACACAAGGGTCAACCTGGTCCAGAAACTGGCAAGCACAAGCTGGGGCGCATAAAAAGCACTGCTCTAGACGTCAGTGGAGTACTGTGGACCAGTACAAGGCACACATATTCAACTGAACATTGCAATGCGATGCAAGACTACAACCCTCAAGCTGACTCACCTAGGTGCCTGTGCAATCACACATCATTCCCCATCCATTACCCCAGAGAATTGCAGTACTGCAGAAACCTAGCAAATAGAGGAAGATGAACATCTCCCCATTCAAGGTGCCAAAGTCCTTCAGCGTCACTTGAAATTGCACAAGTATTTTGGCCTCACATGTTTAACTTTCTCAACAGTGCAACATCAACACTGAAAGCTTGGAAAGCCAATTTGAGGTCACAAAAAAAAACCCTGAGCGGTAAACCTCATGAGAAAACCTAAATTGTGTATACACAAAACATGGCAGATGCAGATACTTGATGCACGAAAACTCTCCAGTGTGTCTGCAGTCACCCAGAACAGATTGTGGAACATACAACTCATGCCCCTGGCTTAACCATCTGGATGCAAAAATATATTTGTTTCTTCATATCATCCATAAGAGAGATTACTTCCTCTATCACAAAGCATTCCAGAGAACCGCTGAGCAGGAATGCACAGAAAGTGATGTGATGCAGACTTGTGACCACGTACTCCAAACATTAATTGCTGATCGCAGTTGTGCCACCATGCGGAAATTGACAACTGGAAGTTGAGGACTTACCTACTGAATGAGCAAAGTCATCCTCAGTACACTGGTGCAGCTTTCACTAGTTAGTTTCAAAGTAGCCCAGGAAGAGGCCTGGGAAATCTTACCCAACCACTTGATTCCTGATAACCATTGGGGCAAGGGAAGATGGAGGCAAGAAAACGAGGAAGGAAATTCGAGATGGAGTCCTACTCAAAACAAAAACAGGCACCAAATTATTTCAGCTCTCAGACTTAACCCTACACTCTTATGCAATCTTAGTTTGGTGCAAGTCATTAATTACACTACTCTTCCAAGTTCACATGGTGAAAACATCATTTGTTTTATTCACATCTCTTGAATGGAGCTTCTTTTGTTGTAGACAACATTCTGTTCATAATCAGAAGCTGCACAGCAAGGCAAGAAAAACTTGACAATTTTATTTTGATTGACAAAGCAAGCCATGAACTCATCGGCCCTTTACCAGTGAACAGTCTCCAATGCATCTACACATGCCATTACACACCTATCAACCCATGTGACTGCAAACAGAACCTTCATATTGTCTGCAGTGTAACAGAACTGTTAGTAACTAGAGAATACAGATTTCAGGTAATTGTGTAAAGAACCAAATGAGAGATGAGAATAAGAATAATTTTTATTTAAATGTACAAGTTACAATCTGGAATGCGCTGTCTCAGAGTGGTGGTAAAAGAGAATCAATGGTAACTTTCAAAAGAGAAATGGGTGCATACTTGAAAGGGAAACATCTGCAGTGCAATGGGTAAGAGTGAGGCAGTGGATAGGTCTTCTAATTGATAATAGGTATTTCAAAGAACCGCCGTAGGCACAACAAGTCGAATGGTGTCCTTCTGTCCTGCAAGATTCTATGAGAATGATAAATCCTCTCTCAGGCTCACTCTCAAATGAGTGGCAACGTATTTCAAGAAAGGAAAGAATGAATGAACTTGCATTTATGGAGTGCCTTTAATGACCTTGATGTCCAAAATACTTTACAGCTGAAATATTTTGAAGTGCGGTCACTGTTATAATGCAGAAATGCAGCAGCCAATTTGCGCACAGCAAGATCTCACATCCAGCAATGTGAGAATGAGCAGTAATGTTATTTAAGGGATAAATATTGGCCAGGACATCCTGATTATTCCTTTGATAGTGTCATAGGACCTTGAGGGAGCAGATGGGGATCTCAGTATCTCATCCAAAAGGTGTCTGAAAAGAAGAATGATTGAGACAAAACCAATGAGCTGCTGAGCATCAGGGATTTCAAATAATCCCATTAAAAAAGGGACAGCACAGCAACAAGGTTATAAGCAGCTTTAGTAGTAAGTAGTTCAAAAGTTGCACCCAAAGAAAATATAAAAATTAGTTTAAGAAAACAATTTAGAGTTGCATTCATATAGCAGCGTTCACCACCTCCGGACATCCCAAAACACAATACATCCAGGTGAAGCAGTCATTAATGTAATAAACAAATGTTCATTATCTTCTTAAATGTCTGAAAATTCTGCAGATTAATATTCTGAAAAGTTATTGTCATGGTCACTTCCAAGCAGTGCATTATCTCCTTCACAAACTAAAACAAAAGTTGATACAAATACAGAACAGAGGCCACTGCATTTGTGTTACTTTTTAAACTAAGTCTATAAATGTCTGGATTCACTGAACATTCACCCTCTCAGCTGAAATTGTCAAGTAATTCAAATCAATCAGAGATTAAATTGCACAGTAGGAATTTTGCGCTGGTTAAAAGTTGAATCCGGCAATTCAAACTAAGTAGCTTCCAGTTAAGAGCAGTAGACTGTACATGTAGTTACTGCTATGATGGCAAGAGCTAGGCCATATGGCAGTAACCAATTAAAAAGGAGGCAGAGAACAAATTCCGACAATTGCTACAATATTCATTACTGTTACATTTACAAAGCTCAAGGTTCCGCTACAATCCCAGAGGTTCAGTTGCAGTTTCTAACCGCTGCCAGGTTCAATTGTAACTTTCACCCGGCTCCAGGAATTATTGAGGACCCCTCGTAAATTCCAGATGGGCGCAACGGTATCGGGTTGCACGTTATAGTTGTTATCCACAGCTTTGCAGATTATCTCCAGGTTCTTTTGGCCTTTCGGCAATGGCACAGTGAGCTGCCACAGTTTCCATGCCCACGCCTGACCCTCATCCTGCTTCTCCCCAGTTAATTCAGCCACCTGCCAAGTCTTCCCACCATCTAGTGAGACATCCACTCGGATTACTTCTTGGCCACCTCCACTCCACGCGTAGCCTTTAACTGTGACCTCATCATCGTCTGCAGAGATATGGTCATCATTGCAAGGTGTTGTGATGGCAGACTGGATGGGAAGCTCCTGGATTGCTGGAGCAGTGCTGAAATCAACAGTGTCCCAGTCTACAGAGGGAGAAAACCCTTTATAGTCATTCACCTGCCAATGGCTCTTGCTTTCTTCTTTACTTACAATGATCTTGCTCAACCACTTGACATTACGTGCTCCGACCACTCCTGGCACAACAACACGGAGTGGAAAGCCATGATCCCTGGATAGATTTTCACCATTCATTTCGTAGGCAAGTAGCACATCACCATCTTTAGCCAGGGCCTTGCGAATAGAAATAGAGGCCCCATAGGGGGACCCAGACACATCCTTATCAAGTCCCTCAAATTGGACATGCTTAGCGTTTGTGTCCTCTGGGAGCCCTGCATACTTAAGGACATCAGAAAGCTTGGCTCCTGTCCATGTGGCATTACCAATTGCTGCCATCCCCCAATTCAGTCCCTTTACCTGACGCACAGCATTCATTTCAGAGCGCCGATTACCTGCACACTGCAAGGTGGCAGTTACTGTGTGCTTTGGGAACTTGATCTTGAGGTCGTTGAGGGTTAGTTGGATGGACGTCAGCCCCTCTCCCATAATCTCCAATCTGAACTTTTTTGGATCAACTTCTGGGACGGGCAGGTGATTTCTTTTGAAGAAAATTTCAGTTGGAGTAAGATAATTATCAGACAGGATTTCCAATGGTGGCTCTGCATTAAATGGCTTTAAACTATTCACTTTCAAAACAGGATGTCTCAGTGGCTCATTCCCATATGGGTCGCTCACATCTGAGGTTGCCACCTTCTGGTCTTCTGGGCTCAGTTCACCAATTTTGTACTCTTCAAGCATCTCGTAAATATGTTCCTGATTATGGACTGCATACATTGCCCAAAATGGTTCAATGGCACCTCCAGCAGCAAGCATGATCTTCTTTCCCCCAGGATGCAGATCAATGAACTTCGTAATATCATACACACCAGATTTGTAGGTGACCCATACCCCGTCTGCCATAGTTTTATGCTTGGTCACATCCTGCCTGGTAAAAATTGGGTAAGTTTGTTTAACCTCATTGTCTCGCGCTGATACAGTTAGGCTGGTCAATTCTGTGATACTTTTCGGCTCTGCTTGCTGCACCTAGAAGATAAAATAAAAGACCATAAGCTTTCATTTACAAATAAAATCCTGTAACTTGAGCTTTTGATTATCAAATTAACCTCAAAGTGCTGCAATTGATCACAGTATCTGGGTTTGAGTGGAATTAAAGTGAAAGTCAGCCAGAGCTCCCATTCCTGACTGCTGTCCAGATGCTGAGTGCAAGCTTGTGGATGTCAAGCAAGCACAGAATCATCCTCAGCCATGATCAGCACTTACTGGCACTCGTTTCAAGATCCATACATAAATAATAGTCATTCGGGTAAGGATACCATGATTGCTAAGCTCACGCGGTCGCCACTGCTGTTTGTGCTGGCCATACAACCGTTGGCGATGGCTCTTAGGGGGTCGGTGGAATGGCGGGGGATTATGAGGGGACAGAGAGAGCATCGGGTGTCGATGACCTCTTGCTGTATGTTTCAGATCCATTGGAGAGTATGATTATCATAGAATTTACAGTGCAGAAGGAGGCCACCTGGCCCATCGAGTCTGCACCGGCTCCCGGAAAGAGCACCCTACCTCCACCCCATCCCCACAACCCAGCAACCCCACCCAACACTTAGGGCAATTTTGGACACTAAGGGCAATTTATCACGGCCAATCCACCTAACCTGCACATCTTTGGACTGTGGGAGGAAACCGGAGCACCCGGAGGAAACCCACGCACACACGGGGAGGACGGATTATGGGAAGGATTATGGGCCTGCTGGGGAGGTTTGAAGGGTTTTCGGGGTACAAACTGAATGTAGGGAAAAACGAGGTTTTCCCAATGAATGAGGGACAGCGATATTCTTTTTTAAAATAAATTTAGAGTACCCAATTATTTTTTCCAATTAAGGGGCAATTTACCTATCCTGCATATCTTTGGGTTGTGGGGGTGAATACGCAAATACGGGGAGAATGTGCAAACTCCACACGGACAGTGACCCAGAGCCGGTATCGAACGTGGGACCTCGGCGCCGTGAGGCAGCAGGGCGAACCCACTGCGCCACCTTGCTGCCGAAAATGAATATTCTGCCGAGGTTCTTGTTTATTTTTCAGGCTCTCCCGATCTTTATACCAAAGGCCTTTTTTCAGAAAGTGGACATGATCATTTCAGACTTTGTATAGGCAGGGAATGTGCCGAGCGTGGGGAGGACCCTTCTACAGAGGCAGCAGGTGGGCTGGCGTTGCCGAACTTGCTTCATTATTATTGGGCAGCGAATATGGACACGATGCGGCGGTGGTGGGAAGGAGAAGGAATCTTGTAAGGGGTCTAGTTTGAGGGCTGGGGTGATGGCAGCATTGCCAATGGCTCCGAGTAGGTATTCAGGGAGCCCAGTGGTGCAGTCCACGGTGAAGATATGGAATCAGTTGAGGAGGCATTTTAGGGTGGAAGGGATGTCGGTGTTAACGCCGCTGTGCGAGAATCATGGGTTTGTGCCGGGGGGGATGGATAGTGTATACAGGAGGTGGAGGGAAGTGGGGCTGGTCAAGGTGAGGCATTTGTATTTGGAGGAAGGGTTCGCCAGTCTGGAGGAGCTAAGGGAGAGGGTAGAGCTGCCGAGGGCGAGCAAGTTCAGGTACCTGCAGGTTAGGGACTTTGCACAAAAGGTCTGGAGGGGTTCCCTAGGTTGCCGGGATACACCCTGTTGGAGCGACTGCTGCTTCTGGATGTGGAAGGGTAGGGAAGAATTGGGGATATATATAAGTGGCTGGGGGGGGCAGGGAGGCAATCGGGTGGTGAAGATCAAGGAGAAATGGGAAGCGGAGTTGGGAGGGGAGATCAATTGGGGAGTATGGAGTGAGGCACTGCATAGGGTAAACGGGATCTCCTCTTGTACAAGGATGAGCCTGATACAGTTTAAGGTGGTGCACAGGGTGCATATGACTCGGGCGAGAATGAGTGGATTCTTTCAGGGGGTAGAGATGAGTGTGAGAGGTGTGGGCGGGGGCCAGCGAATCACGCGCACATGTTTTGGGGTTGCGAAAAATTGGGACGATTCTGGGCGGGAATGTTCACGGTCTTAGCCAGGATAGTGGAGGAGGTGGTCGACCCAGACCCTTTGGTGGCGATATTTGGGGTTTCAGAGAAGCCGGAGCTCGTGGAGAGGTGGAAGGCTGATGTCGTGGCCTTCGCCTCTCTGATTGCACAGCAGTTAATTTTACTGGAGTGGCGGTCGGCATTGCCACTGGGAGTAGCGGCTTGGTTGGGTGACCTGTACGACTTCCTGCGGTTGGAAAAGATAAAATATGAGTCGAGGGGCTCTGCAGGGGGGTTTGAGGAAAGGTGGGAAAAATACAAAATATATACCAATGCCTTGCATTCATCACACCATACACCAATTAAAAACAAAAATTGCTAAGCACACTTTAATGAAACAAGTGTTATAATAAAATTATTAGCAAGGAAGCTTTAGCTATTTCTTCATACCTGCTGTCTGTATAAGCCATAAACTAGGACAGCACCTGTACCTGCCAGGACTCCCATAACCATGTGTCTCCATTGTGTGGTAGAGAACTGGTAGTCCACACTTCTGGCATGGTTAGCAGTCGTATTTTTCGATCGTACAAATCCATATACTGAGCTGGCCTGTGGGAGCACTGCAGAGGTTTCAATCTGTATTCTAAAAAGGAAGCAAAAAGTAGTGAGATCACATCTTGATAAACTGAAATTCTCAGAACAATAGATTGTGGAGAGGGGCAATGGTGCGGAAATGTCACTGAATGAATTGTGACAAACGCAAATGCTTAGCTTGATATATATATATATATATATATGTTGTAAAAAATCGGCAGTCCGGGTTTTTGTCCCCCACATCTTTCGTCCTTCCGTGCATACACATGTCGGGAAATGGCTGCACATGCGCAGTTAGTGGCTTTTACATTCTTTAGACCAAGAATCGGTCTTATGCATGTGCAAAAGAAAAACGGAAGTGAAATGGCATGAAACTGGATGTCAGGTGACCTGAATCAGAACACCTTTAGAAGGAAGGTGTCCCAGGGAGCAAGACACAAAGAGAAGGTCCCAAACAAGAGAGTGGCACAGAAAGAGGTCCCGGGAGTATAGTTGAAAGAAACGAGCAGAGAAATAGGCTGCAAATTAAAGTCAGGGCTGCAGGGAGCAGCCATGAAGCAAAAATGGGCTTGAGAGAGAAGCCCTGCAGATCAGAGGAGGTAGCCAAAGGTTGGTGGCTCCTGACTGCAGGCTTTTGGATCAGTAGTGTTCACACGGCCGAAGATTTGAAACTGCGTTTGGAAGGTAATGCTAGGGTATACAGAGATCCAGAGGAAAGGAATCTCAGAAGAATGCAAAACCCTGGAGGGGAATCACTGGGCATTCGAGGGCATCATTGGCCGCACCCCAACTGCCCCCGAGGTGGTGGTGAGCGACCTTCTTGAATCACTGAAGTCCATGTGGTGTAGGTACACTCATCAGGTGATTCACCTGATGAAGGAGCTGCGCTACAAAAGCTAGTGATTCAAAACAAACCTGTTGGACTTTAACTTGGCTAAATTATCAGACTGCTTATCCATTATCGAGTACTGGATGAACAGAAATTTCCTCCAATTGAATGTTGGGAAGACTGAAGCCACTGTTTTTGGTCCCTGTTCCAAACTCTGTATCCTAGCTATCAATTCCATTGTTCTCCATGACACCAGTCTGAGATTAAGCCAGTCTGTTCGCAAACTTGTGTCGCATTTGATCCCAAGATTAGCTTCCAACCTTACCTTCGTGCCATCACTGAGACTGCCTACTTCCACCTCCATAACATCACCAAACATTGTCCCTATCTCAGCTCATCAATTATGAAACCCTTCTCCACGCCTCCATTGCCTCTGGACTCTACAGTTTCAATGCTCTCCTGGCTGGTCTTTCATGTTCTACCCTCTGTAAACTTATGGTCATCCAAAACCCTGCTGACCATGTCTTGACTCGCAGCAAGTCCAGTTTCCCTATCACCACTGGGCTCATTGACCCACACTGGCTTCCAGTCCAGCAATGTCTTGATTTTAAGATTCTTATCCTCATCTTCAAACCCTTTCATGGCCTCACCCCTCTGTAATCACCTCCAGTCCCACGATCTTCAGACATATCTGTACTCCTTGATTTCTTGCTTCTTTTTGCATTCCAAATTATAATTCTGTCACCATTGTGGCCGTGCCTGGAGTTGCCTAGCCCAAAGCTCTGAAATACCCTCCCTGCACTTCTCTACCACACTTATCTTATGACACTCCATAAGACCTACCACTTTGACCAAGTTTTTAGTCAACCTACCGAATATTTCACGTGGATCGGGGTCATACTTTTTCAATAATGCTCCTGTGAAGCGTCTTGGGGACATTTAATTGCTTTAAAAAAGGTGTTGTATGAATATAAGTTGCCGTTTCACGGCAGTTGGTGAGATTTATATTTACATTCGCTGAATTATTGGTCCAGCCCTCTGGAATGCTGGTCCGGTAACAGGCACTCCACTACCATATTCCAGACACAGCATGCCATTAACACTGTCAAAAATTTAGAATTCTGTATTCTATATTCATTGACTTACTAACGTGTTTTTTGTTGCAGAAAGCTATTGGTACAGAGCAAAGAAAGCAGAGTTTTGTTTTCGGCAACTGACATTATATTTTAGACATTGGGGCAGCAGATGCTCTAAGAGTGAGGCAATGCTGCAGGGGCTGCTTCAATCAGAAGTTTTCTAACAGCAGTTTTCATATTTTTGGCACAAAACAACAAATAATCTGCAAGTGCAAGGCCGCTTTAATATAAAGCAAACATGGGACTTCAGATAAAAAGGTATTTGCTCATATTGGAGGCAACAGAACCAACCAAGTGTAAAGGTCACTGCTACAAACAGCAGTCACCAAAAGAGTGATAGGTTGAGATATCACGATTGAAGGCTTTACTCCTTTCGTCCCTAAGAACGTTTGCACTACTGCCTCACAGCTCCAGGGACCTAGCCTCGAGTCATTGTCTGTGTGGAGTCTGCACTTCCTCTCAGTGTCTGCGTGGGTTTCCTCCGCTCCCACTGTCCAAAGATGTGCGGGTTAGGTTAAATTGCCCCGTGTGTCCAAAAGGTTAGGTGGGGTTACTGGGTTACGGGGACAGGGAGGAGGCATGGACTTAAGTAGGGTGCTCTTTCCAAGGGCCGGTGTAGACTCGATGTGCCGAATGGCCTCCTTCTGCACTGTAAATTCTATGATGCTATGTTCACCAGTCATACATAGCATAGCAATGGTCTATTTACACACACCAAGAAAGTGGGACAAAGAAAGAGGAACAGAGAAATAGAGAAAAACAGGGATTCAAATTAAATTAAATTAAATGCAATAGAAATTGGACTAGACAGCGAATGTCCTTTTTAAAAGAACGAACGTGTAAATTAATTGATCTCCTTGATGTGCACACAAGTGAACGCGGATTGATTCTATTCCACCAATAGGTAAAACATAAATGACAAAGTTTAAGAACAGACTAAATCAAATAGATCCTTTGAGCCACTACAGTTTCATTCTTTTTTATTAATGAAGTACCTTGCACTAATCTATACATATGCAGGAGTCAACTGAACACATTGAAGGTGAAAAGTTAAAAGTACTATCCAGCAAACATCCAGCATGAATTAGCCATTAATCGGCTAAACAGGTGACACACACACGCACACACAAATAATTAAGCTGTCCATGTTTTGGAAGAAGGCCGTGGAGATGAAGGTCGGCATGATCTAAACAGGAAGAAGAACCGCAGCAGCACATTCATTTTGATCGTTTGCACTCTCCCCGCGAGTACTGTCACCAAGTGAACCACAGCTGGCACTACTTTCTTAGAAGTGTGTGGACAAAACATTTTGAACCGGAATCATTTTTGGAGCCACCAAATAAATGTTACTCTACTCAAAATGACTGAAAGATGGGATGACCAATACCTGTTTTGTAGCCGCCAGATGCCCAGAGCAGACCTTGTACACCTAAGGAATGACATCACAGTACCTGGGTAGGGGAAAAAAAAAAAAAAATTTGTTTCAGATGCGGTTTGAAATAGTCTGTATTTTCCTCACATTTCAATCTGTCTCCTTTGGAACTAGACACCCTAAAACGATTCCTTGCTCAGGTCCAACTCCAGGAGTTTGAGTCATCCTCCAATCCTTTACCCAAGAAGAATATCAATTTGTATAGTTTGGAGAATCGATAAACCGATGTACAGGCTTAGAATCAGTTGTGGAGAGCAAATTACTCCAGGAGCAGTTTTGGGACAAAGTATCAGTAGGTGCACTATTTGCTCAGTAGCCAGCAGAGGTTGATATAAGGTCTTTCAGAGGCGAGTAATGGCCATAGCATTAGCATTGCAAATTCAGTGTACCAGCTGAGGGGCAGTGAGAATGAAACCCAAGGACTGAGAAAGTGAAACCTCGGGATTCGGGAGACATTAAAGGGCAAATCCATGGGATCAGTGTAGTTGTGAGAACTGGTCCAAGGAGCTTACAAGATTGGGAGCAGCGGTAGAGGCTTGGAGGGTGAGTCCCACCTATTCCAGCAAAGGGTGATGGAGGATTTCTGAAGCATGAATGGAGTCAGCACCTACTGGAAGCAAACAGTGGTTAGCACTGCTGCCTCACGGCACCGAGGACCCAGATTCGATCCTGCCCCAAGTCACTGTCCATGTGGAGTTTGCACATTCTCCCCATGTCTGCATGGGTCTCACCCCCACAACCCAAAGAGGTGTAGGGTAGGTGGATTGGCCATGCTAAATTGGA
This sequence comes from Scyliorhinus torazame, assembly GCF_047496885.1. Taxonomy (NCBI): domain Eukaryota; kingdom Metazoa; phylum Chordata; class Chondrichthyes; order Carcharhiniformes; family Scyliorhinidae; genus Scyliorhinus; species Scyliorhinus torazame. Next base: position 27,966,016 of record NC_092738.1, read on the forward strand.
AACATTAAAAAATTAATTTCAAACACCTCAACAAGATCACCCCTTAATCTTCTATCCTGAAAAGTAATGCAATTTTATTCTACACTACCTGTCCTCATAATTTAAGTTGTTTAGCGAATGTATCATTCTGTTGAATCTGTACCACCTTCAAGGCCAACATCCTTCCCAAAGTACAGTGCCCAGAACTGAACACAGTACTCTAGATACAGAATCAAATCAAAATACTGTGGTACTGGAAGTCTGAAAAACAGGAAATGCTGGAAAATCTCAGCATGATTGTGGAAAGAGAAACAGAGCTAAAGTTTCAAGTCCATATCTGTTTTTCGCTCCACAGCTGCTGCTAGACCTGTTGAGTTTTTCCAGCATTTTCTGTTTTTATACCAAGGACACGGAGGTCGTTTCCCCCAATTGGTAGAACACAGTCTCAGGCTGATCATTTAGGACTGAGAGGAGAAATCTCTTTACTCGAAAGGGTTTGAATGGATTCAAAGGCTAGAGGGTTATGGATGCTCCATCGTTGAATATATTTAAGGTTGGGACAGGCATCTCTCAGGGAAATTGTCCCTTGGGGTGGAGTTGCAGGAATAGGGCAGGGAATTGGGGCTAGGCAGGGTGGTCTTTTGAAGGGTCAGTGCAATGGGCCAAATGGCCTCATTCTACACTGTAGCAATTCTATGATCAGCCACGATTGTATTGAACGGTGGGAAGCAGGCTAGAGGGGCCGTAACCTATTATTCTTCAAAACTACTTGATTGCTTCTAAACCATTTGCGGGATGTCCTGAGGCCATGGAAGATCCGACAGAAATATAAACTCGCAGGGTTAGTTGACACTGGTATCTAATTGAACAGCTTTGGGGGAAGCTGAGGGGGAGGGAAATCACCCTCCAATCATGGCAGGAAAAAAATCCCACACATTTCCCCCCAAAATAAACTGCATTCGTTTTGTTAACTGAACAAGTAGTGTCAGGAAGGGAAAAATATAATGACAATCAGGACAAATGTTTAATTCTCTCGCAGTGCACCGAGACAACTTGCAGCGGGGATCCTGGATGTCCTTGGCACTCGCCGTAACCGTTAAGAATTCCTCAGCCGTGAACCTGACATTAACAATAACAAAATAAAAACTTTCAAGATTTGATCAAATCGCCCATGATATTTGTGTGGGGGGGGGGGGGGGGGGAGAAAAAACCTTTTTTTTTTAGCCTACTGATTTAAGTTTCTCATTAAAACCCAGACCGCGATTTTGCGGGACAAGAGCGCCAAAAAACCCAACAAGGTTTAAATGGCAATAAATATGAAAAGTTCACGCTGGAAAGGGACAGCCGAAAACAACCTCCCGCGGTCTCAAATTTCCATCAGCCGCGGTTAAACAGTGACGCCGCTGCCCGACAGCCATTAGAAATCATTCACATTTTTTTTTAAAAACACTCGCCAACTTGTGATGGGAAAACAAATTGTATTCCTCAAATCTCCTCTCAGATCTTACCCCCTTTTTTACCTCACGGTTCCACACGACGTGTTGTTCGACTTGGCTGCTGGTGGTGTTGCGCATGCGTGGCAGCCGGCCATGGCTGACGCTTATCTCTTTCGGAAAATTTGTAGCGTCATTAGAGCAGCTCTCAGGGGAATGGGGCTGCTTTTCCACCTCAGCCCCAAGTAGGGAGTCTCTGCACTGACATGCTCCGCTTGGCAGTTCTGATTGTCCACCCTACTCCCACACTGATGTGGACCCTACTCCCACACTGATGTGGGCAGAGCAGGGGGGGGGATGAGGTTACAGATTGTGGTTGAGGCTGATGCTCCCCACCCGTCCCATTTGTGAGCCGCCCGATCTGTTCGGAGGCGATTCCCGTTTTAGCACAGTGGTCAGCAACGCTGCCCTCACAGCGCCGGGGACCCGGGATTGACTCCGATCTTGGGTGACTTCTATGTGGCGTTCTCCCCAAGTCTGTGTGGGTTTCCATCGGGTGCGCCCACAGTCTAAAGATGTGGAAATGAGGTCGATTGGCTACGTTAAGAACAAAGAAAAAAGAAAAGTACAGCACAGGAACAGGCCCTTCGGCCCTCCAAGCCCGTGCCGACCATGCTGCCCGACTAAACTACAATCTTCTACACTTCCTGGGTCCGTATCCCTCTATTCCCATCCTATTCAATTGCCCCTTAGTGTCAAAAGGTTAGATGGGTTTACGGGGGTAGGACAAGGCAGTGGCCTTGGTAGGGTGCTCTTTTGGAGGGTCAATGCAGGCTCGATGGGCCAAATGGCTTCCTTCTGCACTACAGGAATTCTATGATTCTAGTGCCACACAGCACAATCAAGGGTATCATAGAATTTACAGTGCAGAAGGAGGCCATTCGGCCCATCGAGTCTGCACCGGTTCTTGGAAAGAGCACCTTACCCAAGGTCAACACCTCCACCCTACCCCCATAACCCAGTAACCCCGCCCAACACTAAGGGCAATTTTGGACACTAAGGGCAATTTATCATGGCCAATCCACCTAACCTGCATATCTTTGGACTGTGGGAGGAAACCGGAGCACCCAGAGGAAACCCACGCATACACGGGGAGGATGTGCAGACTCCGCACAGACAGTGACCCAAGCCGGAATCGAACCTGGGACCCTGGAGCTGTGAAGCAATTGTGCTAGCCACAATGCTACCGTGCTGCCTGTATGCTCAGTGTGAAGTCACGACTCTCTCCACATGGACTGTGGTGCTCACTCCTACCTATACTCTCATGTACAGATGCATCTGTGGCAGGTAGATTGGTGAGGACAAGGTCTGATAGGTTTTTTCTTCCTGTTGGTTCCCTCACCAGTCATAGGCACAGTGCAGCAGCTCTGTCACCATAGCTGTCCTCAGGTATTACGATAACTTAAACTGCAGTGGCAAAATGGCAAATGTTCAATAATGTCTTATTTTGCATGTGACCTAATCGTGTGCAAGTCATATCGGCGGCACAGTAGCACAGTGGCTAGCACTGGGTTTGATTCCCGTTTAGGTCACTGTTTGTGCGGAATCTGCTCGTTCTCCCCATGTCTGCGTGGGTTTTCTCCGGGTGCTCTGGTTTCCTCCCATAAGTCCTGAAAGACGTGCTTGTCAGGTGAATTGGAAATTCTGAATTCTCCCTCAGTGTACTCAAACAGGTGCCGGAATGTGGCAACTAGGGGCTTTTCACAGTAAATTCATTGCAATGTTGATGTAAGCCTACTTGTGACAATAATGAAGATTATTATTATTAGAAGCTTCAGAATCTTGCCCCTCATCAAAATAAATGTAAGAAACAAAAAAACAGGATTGATGCAAAATAGGGTGTTGACTCACTATTGCCCACTTTATTACTCTTGCAAAGTCTGGGAATTAACTCCCTATTTGTCACTAGAAGATTACTGAAAGAAAGGTTTTGAAAATCTCTCCACCATCCTAGGTTCACCCCAGATAGTCTGTAAATTTACAGTGTACAACGTAATTTGTATGACAGTTTCTGGGGCAAGGGGAGACAATCCGTTCTTAAGTTGAGGCCATACTGAATTTATGTATCATGTATCATTCAAATCAACAATTCAAACTACATTTTTCCAGAGCTGCTGGTAGATGTCTGATTGACAAATACTGGGGATAGCATCTTTATCATAAAAGGAGCAGATACCATTTATGGTATATTGTGGACTGGTGCCAGAAATCAGAGTGATGAAGTTGTATTAGCAACAGAGTAGAATAGTTTTGTAAATGTAGTGATTTCTTTGTAGCCACTTTCCTAACATCTCTGATATATTATTCCCAGAGAATAGGCACTGGGCCTCCAATTTTGCCATTGCTTGTCACTCTGCTTCCTGCGTGCAAATGTAATGAAAGAAAGACAAAACCTACATTCATAGAGCACCTTTCACAATGTTTCAAGTCACTTTGCAGCCAATTAAATACTTTTCAGCTGTAATCACTAGTATAACATAAGCAATGGCTTACGTTACAGGCGGCACGGTGGCACAGTGGTTAACACTGCTGCCTCACAGCTCCAGAGACCTGGGTTCAGTTCAGGCCTAGGGTGACTGTCTGGGGTTTCCTTGTGTCTCTGTGGGTTTCCTCCCACAGTCCAAAGATGTGCAGGTTAGGTGGGGAAATGGGGTTACGGGGTAGGGCGGGGGAGCGGGCCTAGATAGGATACTCGTTCAGAGGGTCAGTGCTGACTCGATGGGCCAATTGGCCTCCTTCTGCACTGTAGGAATTCCAATGTTTTGAAATGGCGGAGCAGGTTCAAGAGGCCAAACAGCTTACTCCTGCTCCTAATATGTATCGCTGGGCTAGATGATCTTGTCATTCATAAGTATCTTGCGTAAAGAAAGTGGAATCACAGTTCGAGTTTTTTTTAAAAATATGTTTATTCAAAGTTTTTCCAACAAATATTTTCAGCCAATTAAACCCCCCCTCCCGTAACAGAAAAGAAAAAGAGAAAAGAACAGAACAGAACATGAACATATCAATCAAACATAATACAGAACACCCTCCCCCCCGAAAGAGACCCCCCCCCCCCCTCCCTGGGTTGCTGCTGCTGCTGACCGACCTCATTCTAACGCTCCGCGAGATAGTCTAGGAACGGTCGCCACCGCCTGAAGAACCCCTGCGCAGACCCTCTCAAGGCAAACTTTATCCTCTCCAGCTTAATGAACCCAGCCATGTCGTTTATCCAGGCCTCCACACTGGGGGGCTTCACGTCCTTCCACATGAGCAAGATCCTCCGCCGGGCTACCGGGGACGCAAAGGCCAGAATGCCGGCCTCTTTCGTCTCCTGCACTCCCGGCTCGTCCGTCACCCCAAATAATGCCAGCCCCCAACTCGGCTTGACCTGGACTTTCAAGTTTTGTTTATTTTGTTGCTCATGAAAGGTTACTGTTAGCCCCCATTGGGGTAGTAAAGCGTAAGTGGGAGGAAGAGTGTGGAAGGGAGGTGGAGGCTGAGGTATGGGAGGAGGCTTTGAGGAGGGTGAACACATCCTCGTCATGTGCTAGGTTTAGTCTTATTCAGTTTAAAGTGGCTCACAGGACACACATGACTGTGGCTAGGATGAGCAGGTTTTTTGAAGGGGTGGAGGATAGGTATGGGCCCTCGAATCATGTCCATATGTTTTGGGCCTGTCCTAAGCTTGGGGGATTCTGGCAGGGGTTTGCCGATGTTATGTCGGAGGTCTTGAAGGTAGTCCCAAGTCCAGAAGTGGCGATCTTTGGAGTGTCAGAAGACCCGGGTGTCCAGGGGGCAAGAGAGGCCGGTGTCTTGGCCTTTGCCTCCCTGGTAGCCTGGAGATGGATCTTATAACAATGAAGGGACTCGGGACCACCAAAACCGGGGGGTGTGGGTGAGGGACCTGGCAGAGTTTCTTAGGCTGGAAAAGATAAAGTTCACCTTGAGAGGGTCTGTGGAGGGGTTTTCCCGCTGGTGGCAGCCATTCATCGACTTTTTTGAGAACAGTTAAGATGTCAGCAGGGGGATAAAAAGGGAGATAGGGGAGTTGGGGAGCGGGAGGCGAGATGGTGGGCTGTTAGGAATTTAGTTGGTTTGATTATTTGCAGCCCTGTTAGCTTGTTTTTATTTATGGTTGTGTTTTGATGTGTAAATATATAAATGCCTCAATAAAATATTTTTCCAAAAAAAAAAAAGAAAGGTTACTGTGTTGGTTAGCACTGCTGCCTCATGGCGCCGAGGTCCCAGGTTCCATCCCGGCCCCGGGTCACTGTCCGTGTGGAGTTTGCACATTCTCCCCGTGTCTGCGTGGGCCTCACCCCCCACAACCCAAAGTTGTGCAGGGTAGGTGGATTGGCCACGCCAACTTGCCCCTTAATTGGAGGGAAAAAAAGAATTGGGTACTCCAAATTTGAAACAAAAATTAAAAAATGAAAGGTTGGGCAGCAGGGAGGCACAGTGGTTAGCACTGCGGCCCCATGGCGCCGAGGTCCCAGGTTCGATCCCGGCTCTGGGTCACTGTCCATGTCGAGTTTGCACATTCTCCCCGTGTTTGCGTGGGTTTCAACCCCACAACCCAAAGATGTGCAGGGTAGGTGAATTGGCCATGCTATAAATTGCCCCTCAATTGGAAAAAATGAATTGGGTACTCTAAAAAGTAAAAAAATAAAATGAAAGGTTACTGTGAGCAGGCTATATAGAGTGAAATTGCTAGGAGTGCGTAATGGACTCATAATGAATCAGTAACCAGCTTTACACTGCACATAATATTCAAAGTCTTTTCTAATGATCTTAATCTTGTCCTGTTGTCTACTTGCCTATTATCCCATTCTACTTTAGTGCTTTTTATGAGTGAAAGATTGAAAGATCATGATAAAGTTATGTTGCACAGTAGATACTGAAAATACATTGTTGCGGGAAGCAGCAATCAGCAGTCTTTTGACTTGCTGATCAAGACAACGCAGATACACTTGTAAACCATTCAGTCTTTGTTCTGTAACCTCTTAAAAGTTATGTCGCAGAGACACCCGAGAGCTCCAACACTTCTCACTGACAGTCAAGATCTATTTTGTTCAATTTGTAAGAGTCCTTCCTGTTTAATTCCTTTGATCCCATTTATTTTATTTTCTTTTTACAGATTTTGGTCTGTCGACCCATAATCAGACTTAAAGTTGAAACAGCCTGCTTGTTAGCACACTGTGTTCCCAGGTTTTGTGTTTGGGAGAGAAGAAGCAAGACTCCTCGGCACTGAGTGGATCTTAGGAACCAGTTTTGGAGGAAGTCGATTCAATTGGTTAACTGGCAACTGATGGGTTGGCAAAGGACAGTGCTCTGCCTGACAACGGTCAGTGAGTGGTTCCTACGTGGTGCTTTCTGAGAGACCTTAGCAGGAGTGTTCAGAACTTGGAAGTGAACGGAACGGTTTCTCTCTCTCTCTCTCTCCTGCTTGCTGAAGTGAAAGAACTGCTCTATTGTTCTGAAAGCAGTGAGTGTCTGGCACATCCTTTGCTGTAAACCTGAAATGATGCTGAGTCTGCAGTGAAGGTAGATCAACCTGCCAGAGAAAGCCACCTCAAGTGGAGAAGGAAGGAAGAACCAAAACAAAAGCCTCAACTAGGCCTTCAGAAATACATTGACTAGAAGTCATCCCAGAGCATCAAAGATCCCTATCCTCTTAGTTTTATTAATATTGTTGTTCCCTTTCCACCGCTCTTTCCCCTCTGTTATTTGTCTGTGTGCATGTGTGTAGAGTGGGGTGAGTTAGAAAGGGGGGGGTGGTAGTTTGTTACATTTTCTACCCGTTTAATTATAATTCTGTACATAACAAAAGGTTACCTGTGCTTTTAAAGTTACAGTCTTGGTGACTGTAGTTTATTGGGCTCAGCAAAGGTCTAATTTCACCTGTATTGCCACTCTGGGCCAAATGGGGCTGGAATTGACTGCACACTAGCTCTGGGTATCATGACAAATCATCCCAATTTGTTGCTCAGGAATCATTTGATCTTTCTATCCTGTGATATTACTGATAAAGTAGAATCCAGTTACACCCCTTGTTAAATATGAATATAATAACACCCTGGCAACAGGAAGTCTTCTACTTCTTCGAGAGAGTTGCAGAAGATCTGGTGCAGTTTATCTGAGTTGCCAGTATTAATTCTTTCCCCCAAATATGAATTTACTGTCACAATGTCCATATGGTGCAGAACATGTTAATGTGGGCTGAGGCAGTCACTAAAATCAGTGTTAATGTCTGCACAGTGTTATAAATAACTAATGGGATATTTTCCTGTCAAATTAACAATATTGCACAGTGCTGTTAAAGTAAAATTTGTGACTTCCGGGTGCGGCGATGACCAGCTGAGTCGCACGTTTCGGCAGCTCCCTGTGAAACGGACTTTTGGGCTCTTGATAGGAGCCCCAACGGCAATTTTAACGGCTAAAAACACCGTGCGGTAAACCAGGAGGGTGTTCCCCCTGGACACGGATGGAAAAAGGAGAGGAAAGTGGCCGGATTGCAGCGGATCCTTTGGAACAACGGCAAGGAAGGCAAGCAAAAACCAAGATGGCGTCGGAAGGTGGCAGTTTCATATGGGGCCCTGAACAACAAGAGTTCTTGAAATGCTGCGTGGAGGAGATAAAAAAGGAAATGAAGAAAGAGTTGTTGGCCCCGATACTACAGGCGATCGAAGGGCTGAAAGAGGAACAAAAGACCCAGGAGCAGGAGCTTCGGGTTGTGAAGGCGAAAGCAGCCGAGAATGAGAACGATATACAGGGCCTGGTGGTGAAGTCGGAGATACAGGAGGCACACCAGAAACGATGTGTGGAGAGGTTGGAGGCACTGGAAAACAACGCAAGGAGGAACAACCTGAGGATTCTTGGCCTTCCTGAAGGTGTGGAGGGGGCGGACGTCGGGGCATATGTGAGCACGATGCTGCACTCGTTAATGGGAGCGGAGGCCCCGACGGGTCCGTTGGAGGTGGAGGGAGCGTACCGAGTTATGGTGCGAGGATCGAGAGCAGGAGAAACTCCCAGAGCCATAGTGGTGAGATTCCTCCGTTTTAAGGATAGAGAAATGGTCCTTAGATGGGCGAAGAAAACTCGGTGCAGTAAATGGGAGAACGCGGTGATCCGCGTTTATCAAGACTGGAGTGCGGAGGTGGCGAGAAGGAGGGCGAGCTTTAATCGGGCCAAGGCGGTACTTCACAAAAGGAAGATAAAATTTGGAATGCTGCAACCGGCAAGACTGTGGGTCACATATCAAGGGAGGCACCACTACTTTGAGATGGCGGATGAAGCGTGGACTTTTATTGTAGAAGAAAAACTGGAATGAGTGGATTATGAAAAAGAACGTTTGGACAAAGTGGTGGGGCGAATGGGGGGGGGCGAAGAGGGGTTTTATGTTCTAATCCTGCGGTATGGTAACTTTTCTTTCTCCCACAGGTGGTGTTGGGGGGAGGTGGGGAGGGAGAGGAGATGGGGCGTTGGCCATGGGAGGCGGGGCCGAGGGAGAGGCGCGGGCTTGGTTCCCGTGCTATGATAATTATGGCGGGAATAGAGACGCAGGAAGGAGGGGGCGTCGCACGGTGCGAGCCGAGGTCACGGGGGGAAGCCGAGGTCAGCCAGAGTTTGCTGACTTCTGGGAGCAACATGGGGGGAGTAATTACGCTAGCGGGGGGTCTAGCGGGGGGGGGGTGGGAGGGGGGAATTACTGGGTTGCTGCTGCTGGGGAAAGGGGGGAGTGGGTACGGGAGAGGATGGGCGGGGGGGCACCGCCTGGTGGAGATACAGCTGCGTGGGAACTGGGTGAGAAGCTGGAAAAAGATGATGGCTAACCGGCAAGGGGGGGGGGTGGGAAGCCCCCCAACTCGGCTGATCACGTGGAACGTGAGAGGGCTCAACGGGCCGATAAAGAGGGCACGAGTACTTGCACACCTTAAGAAACTTAAAGCAGATGTGGTTATGTTACAGGAAACGCACCTGAAACTGATAGACCAGGTTAGGCTGCGCAAAGGATGGGTGGGGCAGGTGTTCCATTCGGGGCTGGATGCGAAAAACAGGGGGGTGGCTATATTAGTGGGGAAGCGGGTAATGTTCGAGGCAAAGACTATAGTGGCGGATAACGGGGGCAGATACGTGATGGTGAGTGGCAAATTACAGGGAGAGATGGTGGTTTTGGTAAACGTGTATGCCCCGAACTGGGATGATGCCAACTTCATGAGGCGAATGCTAGGACGCATCCCGGACCTAGAGACGGGAAAGCTGATAATGGGGGGAGACTTTAACACGGTGTTGGAACCAAGGCTGGATAGGTCGAAGTCCAGGACTGGTAGGAGGCCGGCAGCAGCCAAGGTGCTTAAGGATTTTATGGAGCAGATGGGAGGGGTGGACCCGTGGAGATTCAGTAGACCTAGGAGTAAGGAGTTCTCGTTTTTCTCCTATGTCCATAAAGTCTATTCACGCATAGACTTTTTTGTGTTGGGTAGGGCATTGATCCCGAAGGTGAGGGGAACGGAATATACGGCTATAGCCATTTCGGATCATGCCCCACACTGGGTAGACTTGGAGATAGGGGAGGAAACAGGAGGGCGCCCACCCTGGAGAATGGACATGGGACTAATGGCGGATGAGGGGGTGTGCCTAAGGGTGAGGGGATGTATTGAAAAGTACTTGGAACTCAATGACAATGGGGAGGTTCAGGTGGGAGTGGTCTGGGAGGCGTTGAAGGCGGTGGTTAGGGGGGAGCTGATATCAATAAGGGCACATAAAGGGAAGCAGGAGAGTAAGGAACGGGAGCGGTTGCTGCAAGAACTTTTGAGGGTGGACAGACAATATGCGGAAGCACCGGAGGAGGGACTGTACAGGGAAAGGCAAAGGCTGCATGTGGAATTTGACTTGCTGACTACAGGCACTGCAGAGGCACAATGGAGGAAGGCGCAGGGTGTACAGTATGAATATGGGGAGAAGGCGAGCAGATTGCTGGCACACCAATTGAGGAAAAGGGGAGCAGCGAGGGAAACAGGGGGAGTGAGGGATGAGGAAGGAGAGATGGAGCGGGGGGCGGAGAGAGTGAATGAAGTGTTCAAGACATTTTATAAAAAATTGTATGAAGCTCAACCCCCGGATGGGAGGGAGAGAATGATGGATTTTTTGGATCGGCTGGAAATTCCCAAGGTGGAAGAGCAGGAAAGGGTGGGACTGGGAGCACAGATCACGGTAGAAGAAGTGGTGAAAGGAATTAGGAACATGCAGACGGGAAAGGCCCCGGGACCGGACGGATTCCCAGTTGAATTTTACAGAAAATATTTGGACTTGCTCGCCCCGGTACTGACGAGGACCTTTAACGAGGCAAAGGAAAGGGGACAACTGCCCCCGACTATGTCTGAAGCAATGATATCGCTTCTCTTAAAGAAGGAAAAGGATCCGCTACAATGCGGGTCCTACAGACCAATTTCCCTCCTAAATGTGGATGCCAAGGTCCTGGCCAAGGTAATGGCAATGAGAATAGAGGAATGTGTCCCGGGGGTGGTTCACGAGGACCAAACTGGGTTTGTGAAGGGGAGACAGCTGAACTCGAATATACGGAGGCTGTTAGGGGTAATGATGATGGCCCCACCAGAGGGTGAAACGGAGATAGTAGTGGCGATGGATGCCGAGAAAGCATTTGATAGAGTGGAATGGGATTATCTGTGGGAGGTGTTGAGGAGATTTGGTTTTGGAGAGGGGTATGTTAGATGGGTGCAGCTGTTGTATAGGGCCCCAGTGGCGAGTGTGGTCACGAATGGACGGGGATCGGCATATTTTCGGCTCCATAGAGGGACAAGGCAGGGATGTCCTCTGTCCCCATTACTGTTTGCACTGGCGATTGAGCCCCTGGCGATAGCGCTGAGAGGTTCCAAGAGATGGAGGGGAATACTTAGGGGAGGAGAAGAACACCGGGTATCTTTATATGCGGATGATCTGCTACTATATGTGGCGGATCCGGCGGAGGGGATGCCAGAAATAATGCGGATACTTGGGGAGTTTGGGGATTTTTCAGGGTATAAATTGAACATGGGGAAGAGTGAGCTGTTTGTGGTGCATCCAGGGGAGCAGAGTAGAGAAATAGAAGACCTACCGTTGAGGAAGGTAACAAGAGACTTTCGTTACCTGGGGATCCAGATAGCTAAGAATTGGGGCACATTGCACAGGCTAAATTTAACGCGGTTGGTGGAACAGATGGAGGAAGATTTCAAGAGATGGGATATGGTAGCACTGTCAATGGCAGGGAGGGTGCAGGCGGTTAAGATGGTGGTCCTCCCGAGATTCCTCTTTGTGTTTCAGTGCCTCCCGGTGGTGATCACGAAGGCTTTTTTTAAAAGGATAGAAAAGAGCATCATGGGTTTTGTTTGGGCCGGGAAGACTCCGAGAGTGAGGAAGGGATTCTTACAGCGTAGTAGGGATAGGGGGGGGCTGGCACTACCGAGCCTAAGTGAGTATTATTGGGCCGCTAATATTTCAATGGTGAGTAAGTGGATGGGAGAGGAGGAGGGAGCGGCGTGGAAGAGATTAGAGAGGGCGTCCTGTAGGGGGACCAGCCTGCAGGCTATGGTGACAGCCCCATTACCGTTCTCACCGAGGAACTACACCACGAGCCCGGTGGTGGTAGCTACACTGAAGATTTGGGGACAGTGGAGACGACATAGGGGAAAGACCGGAGCATTGGGGGGGTCCCCGATAAGAAACAACCATAGGTTTGCCCCGGGGGGAATGGATGGGGGATATGGAATGTGGCAAAGAGCAGGAATAACGCAACTGAAAGATCTATTTGTGGATGGGAAGTTCGCAAGTCTGGGAGTGCTGACCGAGAAATATGGGTTGCCCCAAGGGAATGCATTCAGGTATATGCAATTGAGGGCTTTTGCGAGGCAACAGGTGAGGGAATTCCCGCAGCTCCCGACACAAGAGGTGCAGGACAGAGTCATCTCAAAGAAATGGGTGGGGGATGGTAAGGTGTCGGATATATATAGGGAAATGAGGGACGAAGGGGAGACTATGGTGGACGAACTAAAAGGGAAATGGGAAGAAGAGCTAGGGGAGGAGATCGAGGAGGGGCTGTGGGCAGATGCCCTAAACAGGGTAAACTCGTCGTCCTCGTGCGCCAGGCTAAGCCTGATTCAGTTTAAGGTATTACACAGGGCGCATATGACCGGCACACGGCTCAGTAAATTTTTTGGGGTGGAGGATAGGTGTGCGAGATGCTCGAGAAGCCCAGCGAATCATACCCATATGTTTTGGTCATGCCCGGCACTACAGAGATTTTGGGTGGGGGTGACAAAGGCGCTTTCAAAAGTAGTAGGAGTCCGGGTCGAACCAAGCTGGGGGTTGGCTATATTTGGGGTTGCACAAGAGCCGGGAGTGCAGGAGGCGAGAGAGGCCGATGTTTTGGCCTTTGCGTCCCTAGTAGCCCGGCGCAGGATATTGCTAATGTGGAAAGAAGCCAAGCCCCCGGGGGTGGAGACCTGGATAAATGACATGGCGGGGTTCATAAAGCTAGAGCGGATTAAGTTCGTCCTAAGGGGGTCGGCTCAAGGGTTCACCAGGCGGTGGCAACCGTTCATCGAATACCTCGCAGAAAGATAGATGGGGGAAAAAAGAAGGCAGCAGCAGCAGCCCAGGACATGGGGGGGGGGGGGGGGGGGGGGGGGGGGGGGGGGGGGGATGGGGGGGGGGTTATAGCTTGTGACAAGGCAGTTGCCAATTAGGGCTAGTTTTCATTTTTGTTATTTAATATTTATTTATTTGTTGTTTTTTTGTTTATATAAAAAAAGGTCATTATTATCTGTATTGTTATAATGTTGTGTAAAGGATGCACAATGTACTGTGTTGGTTGACCAAAAATTTTCAATAAAATATTTATTAAAAAAAAAAAAAAGTAAAATTTGTACTCTCTGGGTTGTTTAACAATCCACCTACAGGGCTCACACAAACTAACGTTGCCTTATATTGTTGCTGCTCTTCATATTAATGAAGTTGCAAATATATCAGATGGTATTTGAAACCATCTACCAACAATGGGTGTTTTCATTTTACTGGTGCATTTCGGTAATTGATTGGTTAATCTTGAAAGGAGAAACAAATATCATGATTGATTGAGAGGGAGCATCGGGAAATAAGAGGCCTAGAAACAGGAGAAGCACCAAGGCCCATTACTTCTCTCCCTGGCCTGCGTGGGGTCTCAGTTTAACGTCTCATCTGAAAGACAACATCTCTAACTGTGCAACACTCTCTCAGTACTGCACCGGACTCTCAAATGAGATTTTCTGCTCAAGCCCTAGAATGGGATTTGAAGCTGTATCTCTCTGACTCCAAGGCAAGAGTGCTACTCACTGTGCCTGAACTGACAGTGATAAAACAATAAACAGAATTAGAAAGTACATCTGTTGATTTATAAAGTCAATCATTAACTTTCCCCTACTACTTCACTTTATCACAGAAGTCAGATACCAGAGATTGACTTCGGTTTTAAGTGTCTGACTGTCACTTATTAATAAAACCCAGAATTTTGTGTCACTGTTCTCCTCTCCTCCCCCTGAAATCTTCTGCTGGGGGGCAGTAGTCACCTCCAATACGTCACCTAACCAAGTGGTCATTCCTCTTATTCCTCAATGAGGGCATCACACTCAATAAAATAATGTGCTGACTCCCATTTCTTGATCAGGCATTGATAACTATCAATTCTGTCTCTTTATCAGAATGCTTCATGTTACATGCAGCACTGCATGTTCCAGATTGGAACATTGCTTTGTGCTGTTACTAAGTGGTCCATATCACCTTCCTTTCAATATCTTTTTCCAAAATGGTTTTAACTCTGAGATTAAGAGAGTTTGCGAGTCAAGAGTATTAAGGGATATGGAGCCAAAGCAGGTGAAAGGAGTAAAGGTACAGATCAGTCATGATGTTGTTGAATGATGTGGAACAGGGTACACAGGCAGAATGGTGTTTGTTCCCATGGTACTTCCAGAATCAAATCCTTGTCAGTTTATTCCTGAACTAAAAAACTTGCTCGTCTTCAATGTTTTCTCTCATTCTTCTGCTATTTCCTGGTAGCAAACGCCACACAAAAGCCCAGTTAATTTTCAGACATATCAATAAATTTGGGTGCAGCATAGCATAAAATATAATATATATTTTTTTCAACTTAGAGTACCCAATTCATGATCTTTTCCAATTAAGGGGCAATTTAGCGTGGCCAATCCACCTACCCTGCACATCTTTGGGTTGTGGGGGCGAAACCCACGCAGACATGGGGAGAATGTGCAAACTCCACACGGACAGTGACCCGGGGCCGGGATCGAACCTGGGATCTTGGCACCGTGAGACTGCAGTGCTAACCACTGCGCCACCGTGCTGCCCCATTAAGGTGCACTAGTATAAGATCACATAGCCACCAGAACTAATGCATAATGTTGTCCTCTGCACCATTCATGGCATGGGATGATTAAGTACATCAACAGCGCACTCACCAAGGGCAGCTCAAACCCTCCCTCGAGTGCCGGTGCCTCGCAATCTTGAGTCACCTTGCAGAAATGCCCTCCATGCCCTTTGACACAGCATGAAGGGGTTTGCTGTATGGGCTGCTGCTGCACACCTTTCACCCCCATGCCTTTGTATGCTGTCCGGCTGTGGAGGTCCCTGATGACGGGCTCTTTATGTGCTCTTACCATCAGGGACCTGGGGTAGAGGGTGTTGCATGCAGCAGTCCCATATAACTGTAGTTTGCGTTGTTTCATGGACTTCCAAGATGCATCTGTCTTTTGTAGCCTTGTGGAGCCCATGGACCATGCATATGTTCGTTGTCCTGGGCTGTCCTAAAAAAATCTGTTACTCTCTTTTTGGTTGCACTTTAGCTCCACCCCTGATTGTTGGTCACCCGGTGTGGAGAGGGGTAGGGAGGGAGGAGGACCTCACTTTGGGCCTGCTCCTGGGCTTGGCTGGCCATTAATAGGTTCAGGCAGCGGGCGGCCAAGGGGGTCGGCCGTCCCGATTGTTTGACACTTTTCTGTGGCTATGTTCACTTCTAGGTGTCCCTGGTGTCTGTCGGCACCATCGAGGCCTTCTGTGCCACACGGGCACTGCAGGGACTGGGGTGTTTTATTGACCCTTTGAAGCACATTTTGTTTTGATGTTTTAAGTTTCCTTTGAGATTCTGTTAACTTTGATGCAGTATCCCGTTAAGGAACTGCATTTTAAATTTTTCCCACAAGTTTGTTGATGTGGCTTATTCGGTTAACCAAAAGAAACATTAAGTGTAGAGCTAACACAATGAACATTGTCTGATTTTACTGCAGATTCAGAATGAATATGTTCCACAAGTGGTCTTGAGAAACTGCTCACAATAGGGAAGAAGACTTGATAAGGATGCCAACACACCCGAATACGATATGTTGAAAAGGTTTGCGTGCAAAATAGTACGGCATCAGGCTTATGTTAGAGTTGATAAATACATATCATCTTCATCCACAACTGCAAAGTGGTTCCAGAGATAATGGACAGGACTGGGAGTGACCTGTTTATCACACAAGCGAGTCTAGCTTTGTAACTGCCAAATTCATAACCGGGCAGCACGGTGGCGCATTGGGTTAGCCCTGCAGCCTCACGGCGCCAAGGTCCCAGGTTCAATCCCAGCTCTGGATCACTGTCCGTGTGGAGTTTGCACATTCTCCCGGTGCTTGCGTGGGTTTCGCCCCCACAACCCAAAGATGTGCAGGTTAGGTGGATTGGTCACGCTAAATTGCCCCTTAATTGGAAAAAATTAATTGGGTACTCTAAATTTTAAAAAGATAGACAGCAACGCACTAGAAACCTCACAATATACCTTTGATAACACACTGAAACACAGCACATGCCGAAGAGACGGCGAATGGAAGTTGGGTGTACTCGTATAAGCCTTTATGAGTATTGTACCGTATTTTCTCGAGGCCTTGTGCAGTTTAAGATGTCAATAGGGATTGCTCAAATTTAACTTGGTGAATGTAGAACCACCTGCCAGCGTGGTGTAGAGATCTTCAATTCGAAGGAGCGGGTATTGGTCCAAACGTGAAGCTGTATTTACGGTTAATTTGTAATCGCCGCAAAGGCGGACAGTCCCATCTGGTTTCATCAGCAGAACCACCGGTGCTGCCCAGTCGGAGAAACGAATTGGACAAATGGTACCGAGGCTTTCCAATTGCTGCAGTTTGACTTCGACCTTACCACAAATGCATAGAGTATCGGCTGAGCTCGAAAAAACAAACGAGGCGGGGCCTGCGGATCCACTTGTAGTTTTGCCACAGCTCCCTCAATTTTTCCAAGGCCGGGCCTGAGAACGAAGGGGAATTTCTGCAGTACCGTTTCCACCTTGAGGATACATTGCCAGTCGAGCTGCAAACGGTGCAGCCAATCACAACCTATGAGGTTGGAGCCGTCTCCCTGCACCACAATGAGGGGGAAGGTTCAAAGATTGACATCCATAGACCACCGGGGCGAGTATGGAGCCCACAATAGACAAATGCTCCCCGATATACGTAGCGAGGCAGGCGGCCAAATCAGCCAACAATAATCTACTCACCCCACGTCGGATCCGGTCGAACATGTGTGCAGCACTACCGAGATGGCAACACCCGTATGCAATTCCACCTGAATTAAGTGCCTGTTGACCCGTATCGGGATGCAGATAGGGGCCACTCGCTGGGCAACCACACAGGGAAAACAATCAGACAAGCCCAGTGTGTTCCATGCAAGTTATTACAATTACAACCTGAGGTTTCCCTATTACCCGACATGTGTGACATGTACGGCAAAATTCAACTGCATCCTTATGTCCAGGCCAATAAAAGTATTTTTGTATTTTTGCTGAGTTTTCCTTACTCTTAAATGACCCCCTATTGAAACCTCATGCGCTACCTGGAAAACCTCCTTTCTCTAACCCACCAATAATACCACTTGATGAACTTCTGCCCATTTCTCATCTGCTTGAATAGGTGAAGATCTCCATTTTCTCATTAATAGATTATTTCTAATGTAATAACACTCAGATTCCATTTCCGCATGTACTTTCTGATATAACTGTTGTGTCTCTAAATCTTCCTGTTGTAATTCAACCAACTTGCTTGAATTAAAGATATTCACTTCATCCACCACCTGCTCTTGTTCTTCACCAGCCATCTGATCAAGCATGGTTGCTGACAATTGAACCTCAGCCTCCTGATCGGCACGCCACAAGTTCTCTTCCTCCTGTCTCAACCTGTGGCTTTGCGATCTGGTTACTGCACAATTAGGAAACACTCCCAGATATACTTCTTGCAACATCTCAGTTGTTTGACTTTCTACTGGTTTTTCAACCACAATAGGCTGCACTCCCATCTGTGATTCAGCTGTATCAGTACCTCGGATAAACTGTACCTCTTGCACTTACTACCACTTCACCACTTTTCACTGGACTCTCTAACCTTACCTTGCACAGTGGCACACTCCTGCTCTCGCCACGAGTTCTACATATGACCACCTTTTCTGGCAATACTCCTTCCAAACTAAAATTCTCCCCATCTCTCACCTTAAACATTGACTTTTTTCTGTATCCCTCAAGATCTTAATCTCCTTACCTACTCCACCTTGTACACACAAGTAAACCTTACTCTCACAAATAAAATCTTTAAAAAGTTCTGGTATCTGCATTTCCACCAGCTTCTGAACAGACTGTTGCACCTCTTCCAACTGGGACAATGGTTTTTCTTCTCACTTTAATAAACCCCACTGGCTTATCCTGTTTTACCGAGTCTGTCTTCTCAGTACTTTTCTTAAGCCACCAACATTGCGACTTCACATGTCCAACTTTATTACAATGAAAACATTTACGTTTTCTTATCTCTCTGCCTCTATCATAGGTTTCCTTTTTACTCTGAGGCACACTCTCCTTAACATCACCAACTAAGCCTCCTTTGCATTGACCACCTGTTGTCATGGCACTGCATAATGTGCCTTCAGTCATTTCTTGACATCACGTGGAACGAATACAATTGGCTGAAGATTGGATCTGTGACACTGGGGACCTAATGAGGAGGCTGAAACAGATCACCCACTTGGCACTTATGGCTGCAAAAGCTTCAGTCTTCTCCTTTGCACTGATGTGCTAGGCTCCCCCATCATTGAGGATGCGGATATTTGTGAAGCCATCTCCTCCAGTGAGTTCCCTAATTGTCCAGCACCGTTCACAACTGGATGTGGCACAACTGCAGTGCTTTAATCAGATTTATTGGTTGTGGGATCACTTAGCACTGCCTATCACTTCCTTCTTCCACTGTTCAGCATGCAAATAGTCCCCTGTTGTAGCTTCACCAGATTGGCACCTTATTTTTAGATACGCTGGTGGTGTTCCTGACATACTCTCCTGCATTCTTCATTGAACATTGTCCTGACTTAATGGTCATGGTGAGTGGGGGATATGCCAGGCCATGGAGTTACAGATTGTGGTTTTATGCAATTCAACTGCTGTTGGCCCACAGCTCCTCATCAATCCCCAACTTGGAGCTGGTGGATTGGTTTGGAATCTATCCTATTTAGCATGGCAGTTGTACCATACAACACATTAGAAGATATTCTCAATGGGAAGGTGGGGTTTCTTCTCCACAATGACTATGCAGTGGTCATGGACAGATGTGTCTATGACAGGCAATTGGTGAGGACGATATAAAGTAGGTTTTTCCTTCTTGTTGGTTCCCTCACCACCTGCCAGACTCAGTCTGGTAGATTTGTCATAATAATAATCTTTTGTCACAAGTATGAAGTTACTGTGGAAAGCCCCTAGTCGCCACATTCCGTCGCCTGTTCAGGTAAGCTGGAACAGGAATTGAACCCGCGCTGCTGGCCTTGTTCTGCATTACAAACCAGCTGTCTAGCCCACTGAGCTAAACCAACCCTCAGAACTTGGCCAACCCCAGCACGGTGGTGAAGTGGATAGCACTGCTGCCTCACGGCGCCCAGGTCCCAGGTTCGATCCCGGCCCTGGGTCACTGTCCGTGTGGATTCTCCCCGTGTCTGCGTGGGTTTCACCCCCACGACCCAAAGATGTGCAGGGTAGGTGGATTGGCCACACTAAATTGCCCCTTAATTGGAAAAAATGAATTGGGTACTCTAAATTTATAAAAATAACTTGGCCAACCCAGTCAGCAGTGCTGTAAACTGAGCCACTTTTAGTGATGGATAATAAATTCCTCCATCCAGAGTACATCTTGTGCCCTTGCTACCCTTGGTGTTTCTTCCAAGCCGTGTTCAAATTATTTCACCATGTAATGTCAGTTGCCCCTGATCCTTATCCTCAGAGTCTGCTGGAAAAGCTGCACATGGTCTTGGATATAGAGCATTTACATAATTGGGCAGTCTGCCAACACTGTTCATGCTTACACACAAATGCCTGTGTTGGGAAGTTACTGGTAACCATGGAGCTGCACTCCAGTATGAGTCAGCAACTGTTGCAATTTAAAAGTTACTTCATGTTTTTTTTTTAAAATGCATTCCTTAAGCAAATATGTCATATAATTCTCTCATTTAATCTACTAGAGTTTGGGCACGGCTGCAGTTGAGGGAAAGGCAGGTGAAAATAACCTTTCAGTACCTGAACTGGAAAACGTTTACTAGATATTAAATAAACAAGATTGAATAAGAGGGCAGCAAGGTGGCGCAGTGGTTAGCACTGCTACCTATGGCTCTGAGAACCCGGGTTTGATCCTGGCCCCAGGTCACTGTCCGGGATGTGGAGTTTGCACATTCTTCCCGTGTCTGTGTGGGTTTCGCCCCCACAACCAAAGATGTGGAGGTTAGGTGGATTGGCCATGCTAAATTGCCCCTTAATTGGAAAAAAGATATAATTGGGTACTCTAAATTTATAAAAGTAAAAGATTGAATAAGAATAAACTATCAACTACACTGGCACTGTGGTCACTAGTCACTATACACACGAAGAGGCGAGAACTCAGATTGAGTCTGTCTTTTATACCCCTTTCTAGTGCTGCCATCTAGTGATCACTTAGCTGTTCTGACTATACATTAACCCCTTGTGTATATACAGATATGAGATCACTACACCCCCCACAATTCCTTCTTTCCTCAACCTATGATGTGGAGATGCCGGCTTTGGACTGGGGTGAGCACAGTAAGAAGTCTTACAACACCAGGTTAAAAGTCCAACAGGTTTGTTTAGAATCACTAGTTTTCGGAACACTGCTCCTTCCTCAGGAGAATGAAGAGGTAGGTTCCAGAAACACATATATAGACAAAGCCAAAATCGGCGAGCAGAAACTTATAGCCAAGCTCCGCACACGAGTACGGCCTCAACTGGGACCTTGGATTTATATAGACAGATTCAAAGATGCAAGACGATACTATGAATGCGAGCATTTGTAGGTAATTAAGTCTTTACAGAGTCAGAGGGGTAACCTCAGGTTAAAGAGGTGTGAATTGGGTCAAGCCAGGACAGTTGGTAGGATTTTGCAGGCCAGATGGTGGGGGATGAATGTAATTCGACATGAATCCAAGGTCCCAGTTGAGGCCGTACACATATGTGCGGAACTTGGCTATAAGTTTCTGCTCTGCAATTCTGCGTTGTCGTGCGTCCTGAAGGCCGCCTTGGAGGACGCTTACCCGAAGATCAGAGGCTGAATGCTCTCAACTGCTGAAATGTTCCCCAACTGGAAGGGAACATTCCTGCCTGGTGATTGTCACGCGATGTCCGTTCATTCATTGTCGCAGCGTCTGCATGGTCTCACTAATGTACCACCCTTTGGGACATCCTTTCCTGCGGCATATGAGGTAGACAACGTTGGCCGAGTCGCACGAGTATGTACCGCGTACCTGGTGGGTGGTGTCAAGGGCATTCAGCCTCTGATCTTCGGGTAAGCATTCTCCAAGGCGGCCTTCAGGACACGCGACAAGACAGAATCGCCGAGCAGAAGCTTATAGCCAAGTTCCGCACACATGAGTTGCGCACACGGTTCCTTTGGTGTCACTGGGTCAAAGTCATGGAACTCCCTCCCTAACAGCACTGTGGGTGTACCTACAGCTCAGGGACTGCAGTGGTTCAAGACGGCAGCTCACCACCACCTTCTGAAGGGCAACTAGGGATGGGTAATAAATGCTGGTCTTGCCAGCGCTGTTTACAACTCATGAATTAATTTTTTTAAAGTACGACACCAAAATTGTGAAATCAGGTTCAGCCTCCGACAATAGCCTGAACATTAAAGCTTATAACTATGCACGAGATACTGTTTGAAACCACCTCCCCCAAGAACAGAATCAAATTAAAAGAACCATGTATAGTTTATCTGGCTCTAAACTGTGAGTAGTTCATTGGATAACGTTGAAACCAGGAGGATTCGGAAAATCTATTCAATTTGGCATGGTAAGAACTGTATGAACAATAAAAGGGGTAAAAAAACACAACTGCAAAGGCTGGAAACCTGGTGGGGGAAACCCCCCAGAAAATGCTGCAAACACTCAACAGCTCGGGCAGTGTCTATACAAAGGAGTTGACATTTTGAGTTGTTAGGAATGTGGGAAGTTAACAAGATTAACAGTGAACTTGAGGTGAAAGTAAAATAACAGATAAGTAACAAGACCAGCAGGCATCTAGAGGAATAATGAGATGCAATTTGCCCAGTAACAAGATTAGCAGGAGTCTAGAGACGTGGAGGTGCAAATGGCCATATCAGAAATATTGCTTACTATTGATCAGTGGGCTATACAAAATGATAATTTCTAAAGGCAAGGAATCTGAGAGAGGTATACAGCAGAATCCACAGATGGGAATACCAAAGAAATTGAAGAGTATAACTGCAAGCACCCTCATTGGGGAAGGAGGCTAGTTTTTCATCCAACAGCCAGACAGGCCAGTTCCATCTGTGATCCAATCATGGAGGCCGGTTCCACCTATAATTTAGAGCCACGGCAGATTGCAGATATTTTCCTCTAAAAGACGCAGTTTTGTGCCTTTGCTGAGCCAGGAGTCGGTTTTCCAGGCTCGATCACCTAAGCGGTATTATGCTAATTATTAACTCTGGATGTTGCTTGGGAAAAGGGGTGTCTCAGTGAGTTTAGGGAGTGTGGGTATATTTTGGGAACAAGGGGTAACTTAATCAGGCGTGCTAGTTATTCATATACTTAAGTGTCATTGTGTATATTAGTCATGTTTTTTCTTTTACTTTAACAGATATTCTTTATAGTTTACACAATGACTGGACTGGTTCCTCACTGGGTTATACATCGTTTCTCACAGTATTCCAAAGAAAAATACATCACTAAGAACCAGTATTTCAAGTTAAACTTTGGGACTTTGAGACGCCCTTGCAGCTAACATCAGCAGGGTTCTTAACAGAGTGCAGACTCCATCAAAACAGCTCACTGCGGACATAATTAATTGTCTTAATACTTAATTGACAGTGAAATTCTTCTGTTATCATGGCTGCAGTACAGCGTTCTAAACACCTTCTGATTAAGGCTCCACACCCAAAGTGTAAACGCACCGACTCTCTCTAGAAATACTGCCCTGAGATAAACAAGGGGTTGGGTGAGCATGGTACGGCCCTGGCGGAAAGGATTAAGCAGACGTGGGAGGGGGAGTTGGGGAGGGAGGTAGGATGGGAGTTCTGATGCGAGGTAATGCGGCGAGTGTACTCAACTTCTTCCTGTGCTGGAATTAACTTGATTCAGTTTAAAGTGGTGCACAGGCTACACATGACTCAGGCTTGGATGAGTGGGTTCTTCCCGGGGGTAGCGGATGGGTGTGAGAAGTGTGGGTGGGGCCGGCGAATCACGTTCACATGTTTCGGGGTTGCGAGAAGTTGGAGAGCTTCTGGTAGGGGCCGAGGTGAAGCTGGACCCCATGGTAACGATCTTTGGGGTTTTGGAAGTGCCAGAGCTGGAGGGGGAAGGGGGCTGATATCTTGGCCTTCACCTCCCTGATTGCCCAGCGACGGATTCTTTTTAATTGGTGGGCGGAAACGCCACCAGGGGTTGTGACCTGGCTGGGGGACCTGTACGAGTGTCTTCGGTTGGAAAAGATTAAGTTTGCCTCAAGAGGATCGGAAGAGGGCTTTGAGGTATGGTGGAGGTCGTTCATGACCATATTTGAAGAGCTGCTCATTCGTGGGGGGAGAACTAAAAGGGAAAAAATGCACAAACTGTTAACTCGGTTTGATGGAATGTGGTGTCATTGTTAACGTTTGAAATAAAATATAGTTAATAAAATGAAGTACTGCCTGAATGATGCCAGCACACTCCGGTTTTGAAGAACTGTACAAGATGTATTTCCTGAAACAATATCTGCACCATAAAACAATGAATTACCTCTTCAAATCAGGAGAAACGTGGACCTAAGGATCTCTTTGTTCATAAGAATGTTGTGACATAGTGCATTACAGCATTAAACAGTTAATATAATTTCCAAAGAATTCATAATACGTAAGCTTATCATTGTACATCAGATTTGAGTGATGGGTCGGGTAACTAAATGAAGCATTCAAAGAGCCAATGAGATAAACTTGCTTATCTGCTCATACGTTTTGGAATCATTTTTGATTCACCATCACTTTCTCAAGGGCAATCTTTATCTTTATTATTGTCACAAGGAGGCTTACATTAACACTGCAATGAAGTTACTGTGAAAAGCCCCTAGTCGCCACATTCCGGCGCCTGTTCAGGTCACAGAGGGAGAATTCAGAATGTCCAATGCACCTAATAGCTCATCTTTCAAAACATGTGGGAGAAAACCGGAGCACCCGGAGGAAACCCACGCAGACGCAGGGAGAACGTGCAGACTCCGCTATTCGGGTCAAACTAGTATTTCAAGTTATCCCCCGGTATAACTCGTATCTTCGTAGAAGAATTTTATCTACTTACCACTTAGTAACTTACACACGGGTCCAGCTTGCTAAGTGAAGTATCGTAAACTTTAAAGAGAATAACCACTCTTTCAGGTTATCAATTTTTTCCTCACCACTATTCTTAGAATTCCCCCTATACCAAAAAGGGCCGATTTATTCGAAATGGTGGGCAGGGATTCTCATTCCGACTCCTACTCAGACTTGGGTGTTATTTGGGTCAAACTAGTATTTCAAGTTATCCCCCGGTATAACTCGTATCTTCGTAGAAGAATTTTAGCTACTTACCACTTAGTGACTTAAACACAGGTCCAGCTTGCTAAGTGAAGTAAAGTAACTTTAAAGAGAATAATAATAACCACTCTTTCAGGTTATCAATTTGAACTTGACTTTATTTTCAAGTTAAAAGAGAATAACTACTTTTACAGAAAGGTAGAAAGATCTTTTCTTGTTCGGACCAGTTGCAGACTTTCAAGTCTCTCTTGACAATCAGGTTTCTTTAACTTTTGGTCTTCTGCTGAGTTCTCTGGGCTGCTCGGTCTGTCGATGTTGCTTGTCCCATCACCGAGGAAGATGCTCTTCTGATTATCTGCTCATTATCCCCAGTTTTTATAGCCATTTGGGGCCCCTTAACCTTTGCACCTGGCACCCCTCAGTCTGTCTGCATGACTTTTGGTATGCTAAATTTTAGTAGTTTAGAAGCGTGGTGCTACTTCTACAGCGATAGTGCAGTTTCCTTCTCTCTAGCTTGCCATCTTTGACTGCATTTTTCTCGCTTTGCTTGACATGTCATAAATTTGTATGCCTTAGGCTCGAGTGCCTTAGGCTCTCTTTTGGTTTCATGTCTTTTTCTGATACACTTTTTCTCTGATTCGACTCGTGTCATCCTTAGGTTAAGCTGATGTCTTTTCTGATACACTTTTTCTCTGATTCGACTCGGGTCATCTTCAGGTTAAGTTAATGTCATGTTAGTGTTATCTCATTTCTAACTTTATCTGCTTTGACCATTTTCAAAAGGTTTTAACTTCAAATGCGATGTACGTTATAATGTTACTTTGTCACCTTCTAGTTTCCTCAATTTATTAATCAGTTGTTTCTTTTTATTACTAGTGTAAGTAACGTTTCACACTTTAACAGTTGTTCCTTATCTTATACTTTAGATTCTGGCTGCTTTTCCTATTTGTTCAATTAAATAACTTCTTACTAAAGATTTGTGAGATACTGTTTCCTTTCATATAACTTTTTTTTTAATTAAATATTTTATTGAAAATTTTTGGTCAACCAACACAGTACATTGTGCATCCTTTACACAATATTATAACAACACAAATAACAATGACCTATTTTATAAACAAAAAATGAATAAATAATAAATAACAAAAATGAAAACTAGCCCTAATTGGCAACTGCCTTATCACAAGTAACACTCTCCAAAAATATAATTTAACAGTCCAATATATAATTATCTGTAGCAACGACCTATACATACTATACAGTATATATTAACAACCCTGAGAGTCCTTCTGGTCCCCCCCCCCCGATCCTGGGCTGCTGCTGCTGCCTTCTTTTTCCCATTCCGTCTATCTTTCTGCGAGGTATTCGACGAACGGTTGCCACCGCCTGGTGAACCCTTGAGCCGACCCCCTTAGGACGAACTTAATCCGCTCTAGCTTTATAAACCCTGCCATGTCATTTATCCAGGTCTCCACCCCCGGGGGCTTGGCTTCTTTCCACATTAGCAATATCCTGCGCCGGGCTACTAGGGACGCAAAGGCCAAAACATCGGCCTCTCTCGCCTCCTGCACTCCCGGCTCTTGTGCAACCCCAAATATAGCCAACCCCCAGCTTGGTTCGACCCGGACTCCTACTACTTTTGAAAGCACCTTTGTCACCCCCATCCAAAACCCCTGTAGTGCCGGGCATGACCAAAACATATGGGTATGATTCGCTGGGCTTCTCGAGCACCTCGCACACCTATCCTCCACCCCAAAAAATTTACTGAGCCGTGCTCCAGTCATATGTGCCCTGTGTAATACCTTAAACTGAATCAGGCTTAGCCTGGCACACGAGGACGACGAGTTTACCCTGCTGAGGGCATCTGCCCACAGCCCCTCCTCGATCTCCTCCCCCAGCTCTTCTTCCCATTTCCCTTTTAGTTCATCTACCATAGTCTCCCCTTCGCCCCTCATTTCCCTATATATATCTGACACCTTACCATCCCCCACCCATGTCTTTGAGATCACTCTGCCCTGCACCTCTTGTGTCGGGAGCTGCGGGAATTCCCTCACCTGTTGCCTCGCAAAAGCCCTCAGTTGCATATACCTGAATGCATTCCCTTGGGGCAACCCATATTTCTCGGTCAGTGCTCCCAGACTTGCGAACTTCCCATCCACAAACAGATCTTTCAGTTGCGTTATTCCTGCTCTTTGCCACATTCCATATCCCCCATCCATTCCCCCCGGGGCAAACCTATGGTTGTTTCTTATCGGGGACCCCCCCCAAGGCTCCAGTCTTTCCCCTATGCCGTCTCCACTGTCCCCAAATCTTCAGTGTAGCCACCACCACCGGGCTTGTGGTGTAGTTCCTCGGTGAGAACGGCAATGGGGCTGTCACCATGGCCTGTAGGCTAGTCCCCCTACAGGACGCCCTCTCTAATCTCTTCCACGCCGCTCCCTCCTCCTCTCCCATCCACTTACTCACCATTAAAATATTAGCGGCCCAATAATACTCACTTAGGCTCGGTAGTGCCAGCCCCCCCCTATCCCTGCTACGCTGTAAGAATCCCTTCCTCACTCTCGGGGTCTTCCTGGCCCACACAAAACCCATGATGCTCTTTTCAATCCTTTTAAAAAAAGCCTTCGTGATCACCACCGGGAGGCACTGAAACACAAAGAGGAATCTCGGGAGGACCACCATCTTAACCGCCTGCACCCTCCCTGCCATTGACAGGGATACCATATCCCATCTCTTGAAATCCTCCTCCATCTGTTCCACCAACCGCGTTAAATTTAACCTATGCAATGTGCCCCAATTCTTAGCTATCTGGATCCCCAGGTAACGAAAGTCCCTTGTTACCTTCCTCAACGGTAGGTCCTCTATTTCTCTACTCTGCTCCCCTGGATGCACCACAAACAACTCACTTTTCCCCATGTTCAATTTATACCCTGAAAAATCCCCAAACTCCCCAAGTATCCGCATTATTTCTGGCATCCCCTCCGCCGGGTCCGCCACGTATAGTAGCAAATCGTCCGCATACAAAGATACCCGGTGCTCTTCTCCTCCCCTAAGTACTCCCCTCCACTTCTTGGAACCCCTCAACGCTATCGCCAGGGGCTCAATCGCCAGTGCAAACAATAATGGGGACAGAGGGCATCCCTGCCTTGTCCCTCTATGGAGCCGAAAATATGCAGATCCCCGTCCATTCGTGACCACGCTCGCCACTGGGGCCCTCTCCAACAGCTGCACCCATCTAACATACCCCTCTCCAAAACCAAATCTCCTCAACACCTCCCACAAATAATCCCACTCCACTCTATCAAATGCTTTCTCGGCATCCATCGCCACTACTATCTCCGTTTCTCCCTCTGGTGGGGCCATCATCATTACCCCTAACAACCTCCGTATATTCGTGTTCAGCTGTCTCCCCTTCACAAACCCAGATTGGTCCTCGTGGACCACCCCCGGGACACATTCCTCTATTCTCATTGCCATTACCTTGGCCAGGACCTTGGCATCTACATTTAGGAGGGAAATAGGTCTATAGGACCCGCATTGTAGCGGGTCCTTTTCCTTCTTTAAGAGAAGCGATATCGTTGCTTCAGACATAGTCGGGGGCAGTTGTCCCCTTTCCTTTGCCTCATTAAAGGTCCTCGTCAGTACCGGGGCGAGCAAGTCCACATATTTTCTATAGAATTCGACTGGGTATCCATCCGGTCCCGGGGCCTTTCCCGCCTGCATGCTCCTAATTCCTTTCACCACTTCTTCTACCTCGATCTGTGCTCCCAGTCCCACCCTTTCCTGCTCTTCCACCTTGGGAAATTCCAGCCGATCCAAGAAGCCTCTCCCTCCCATCCAGGGGTTGAGCTTCATATAATTTTTTATAAAATGTCTTGAACACTCCATTCACTCTCTCCGCTCCCCACTCCATCTCTCCTTCCTCATCCCTCACTCCCCCTATTTCCCTCGCTGCTCCCCTTTTCCTCAATTGGTGTGCCAGCAACCTGCTCGCCTTCTCCCCATATTCGTACTGTACACCCTGTGCCTTCCTCCATTGTGCCTCTGCAGTGCCTGTAGTCAGCAAGTCAAATTCTACATGTAGCCTTTGCCTTTCCCTGTACAGTCCCTCCTCCGGTGCTTCCGCACATTGTCTGTCCACCCTCAAAAGTTCTTGCAGCAACCGCTCCCGTTCCTTACTCTCCTGCTTCCCTTTATGTGCCCTTATTGATATCAGTTCCCCTCTAACCACCGCCTTCAACGCCTCCCAGACCACTCCCACCTGGACCTCCCCATTATCATTGAGTTCCAAGTACTTTTCAATGCACCCCCTCACCCTTAGACACACCCCCTCATCTGCCATTAGTCCCATGTCCATTCTCCAGGGTGGGCGCCCTCCTGTTTCCTCCCCTATCTCCAAGTCCACCCAGTGTGGAGCGTGATCCGAAATGGCTATAGCCGTATACTCCGTTCCCCTCACCTTCGGGATCAATGCCCTACCCAGCACAAAAAAGTCTATTCGCGAGTAGACTTTATGGACATAGGAGAAAAACGAGAACTCCTTACTCCTAGGTCTGCTAAATCTCCACGGGTCTACACCTCCCATCTGCTCCATAAAATCTTTAAGTACCTTGGCTGCTGCCGGCCTCCTTCCAGTCCTGGACTTCGACCTATCCAACCCTGGTTCCAACACCGTATTAAAATCTCCCCCCATTATCAGCTTTCCCATCTCTAGGTCCGGAATGCGTCCTAGCATCCGCCTCATAAAATTGGCATCATCCCAGTTCGGGGCATATACGTTTACCAAAACCACCGTCTCCCCCTGTAGTTTGCCACTCACCATCACGTATATGCCCCCGCTATCCGCCACTATAGTCTTTGCCTCGAACATTACCCGCTTCCCCACTAATATAGCCACCCCCCTGTTTTTCGCATCTAGCCCCGAATGGAACACCTGCCCCACCCATCCTTTGCGTAGCCTAACCTGGTCTATCAGTTTCAGGTGCGTTTCCTGTAACATAACCACATCTGCCTTAAGTTTCTTAAGGTGTGCGAGTACCCGTGCCCTCTTTATCGGCCCGTTCAGCCCTCTCACGTTCCACGTGATCAGCCGAGTTGGGGGGCTTCCTACCCCCCCCCCCCCCCCCTTGTCGATTAGCCATCACCTTTTTCCAGCTCCTCACCCGGTTCCCACGCAGCTGTATCTCCCCCAGGCGGTGCCCCCCCGCCCATCCTCTCCCATACCAGCTCCCCCCTCTCCCCAGCAGCAGCAACCCAGTAATTCCCCCCTCCCACCCCCCCCCGCTAGATCCCCCGCTAGCGTAATTACTCCCCCCATGTTGCTCCCAGAAGTCAGCAAACTCTGGCTGACCTCGGCTTCCCCCCGTGACCTCGGCTCGCACCGTGCGACGCCCCCTCCTTCCTGCTTCTCTATTCCCGCCATGATTATCATAGCGCGGGAACCAAGCCCGCGCTTCTCCCTTGGCCCCACCCCCAATGGCCAACGCCCCATCTCCTCCACCTCCCCTCCTCCCCCCATCACCACCTGTGGGAGAGAGAAAAGTTACCACATCGCAGGATTAGTACATAAAACCCCTCTTTGCCCCCCACATTCGCCCCACCACTTTGTTCGAACGTTCTTTTTAATAACCCGCTCATTCCAGTTTTTCTTCCACAATAAAAGTCCACGCTTCATCCGCCGTCTCAAAGTAGTGGTGCCTCCCTCGATATGTGACCCACAAACTTGCCGGTTGCAGCATTCCAAATTTTATCTTCTTTTTATGAAGCACCGCCTTGGCCCGATTAAAGCTCGCCCTCCTTCTCGCCACCTCCGCACTCCAGTCTTGATAAACGCGGATCACCACGTTCTCCCATTTACTGCTCCGAGTTTTCTTCGCCCATCTAAGGACCATTTCTCTATCCTTAAAACGGAGGAATCTCACCACTATGGCTCTGGGAATTTCTCCTGCTCTCGGTCCTCGCGCCATCACTCGGTATGCTCCCTCCACCTCCAACGGACCCGCCGGGGCCTCCGCTCCCATTAACGAGTGCAGCATCGTGCTCACATATGCCCCGACGTCCGCTCCCTCCACACCTTCAGGAAGACCAAGAATCCTCAGGTTGTTCCTCCTTGCGTTGTTTTCCAGTGCCTCCAACCTTTCCACACATCGTTTCTGATGTGCCTCCTGCGTCTCCGTCTTCACCACCAGGCCCTGTATATCGTCCTCATTCTCGGCTGCCTTTGCCTTCACGACCCGAAGCTCCCGCTCCTGGGTCTTTTGTTCCTCCTTTAGCCCTTCGATCGCCTGTAGTATCGGGGCCAACAGCTCTTTCTTCATTTCCTTTTTGATCTCTTCCACACAGCATTTCAAGAACTCTTGTTGTTCAGGGCCCCATGTTAAACTGCCACCTTCCGACGCCATCTTGGTTTTTGCTTGCCTTCCTTGCCGCTGTTCTAAAGGATCCACTGCAATCTGGCCACTCTCTCCTCCTTTTTCCATCCGTATCCAGGGGGGATTCCCTTCTGGTTTACCGCACAGTGTTTTTAGCCGTCAAAATTGCCGTTGGGGCTCCTATCAAGAGCCCAAAAGTCCGTTTCACAGGGAGCTGCCGAAACGTGCGACTCAGCTGGTCATCGCCGCACCCGGAAGTCCTCCTTTCATATAACTTTAAGAGTTTTTAAGTCAATCAAATGTCTTTTTAAACTTGTGAATTAAAATGAAGCTCCTATCTGTTTTCATCCCTGTCTGTGAAGTTGTCTGTTTTCAAAACAGGCTGCTGCTGTTAACCCCTTGTGGGACTTCTCCTTTTTATTTAAACGCCTCAGGTATTCTTAGTGTTATTTTCATGTTTCAAATTTCATATTCTTCCAAGTTTTCACAACAAAGTGCAGTAGGTAAGAAGGAAGGTGTTATAACCTGCCTACTGACGATTGGCTGGGGACTAATGATTATCCCACAATCCTATGGGAGTATGAACTTCCCCAATGAGGGGGGCGGAGAAATTCCTACTATAAATAAGCTGGCCAGTCCAGGAACCAAGAGGAAGGAGAAGGTAGCAAGGGAAGTTACTGCTGCTACTATGTATATATTGTTATAGTAAATAAACATTATTATTTTGTATCCTTAAAACTCGTGCTGGATTCTTCGGGGCCCTTACAAAACTGGCGACGAAGGTAAAAGTGAATAGCTGTCTACACTGCTGAAGCCACCTCCCTGGATTTTTGTTGGATACAGGTTGGAAGTTGTTTTCTATTATACCATGCCTCTGTACGGACGTTTGGATGTTTTTGATGCTGCGCTGGAAAGCTGGAACCAGTACACGCAACGGATGCGTTACTATTTCCGGGCAAACAATATCACTGAAAACGAGCGCCAGGTGGTCATATTGCTCACCGCCTGCGGCCCGCATACGTTTGGGGTGATTAGGAGCCTTACGTACCCAGCTGCGCCGGACACCAAAACGTTTGACGAACTTGTGAATATAGTGGGGCAACACTTTAACCCAACCCCGTCCACGATAGTCCAGCGTTACCGGTTTAATACCGCTGAGAGGACCCCTGGAGAATCCCTTGCCGATTTTTTATCCAGGCTACGCGGGATTGCGGAATACTGTGACTATGGTGAGACCTTGTCAGAAATGTTACGCAACCGTTTGGTTTGCGGTATTAACAATGCGGCCACCCAGAGAAAGTTGTTAGCGGAGCCAACATTGACTTTTCAACAGGCAATACAAATAGTCTTGTCCCGAGAGAGCGCAGAGCGAGGAGTACAGGAGCTACAGGGAATGGAAGTGCATGCCTTGGGGCGAAACCCTTTCTGCCCAAAAACGTCCCCCCGCTCTCCTGCGGTACCTTGGGCGAGGCAACGACCAGACCGACGCCAGTGGCCATCGGACATTCCTCCCCGAAGGGAGCCTTCTCCAGAGCCAATGGATGAGGAGCCATGTCCGTGTCAGACTTGTAGGCGCCGACCCCGTCGCAGACGGCGGTCCTGGGGACGCCAGAGACGCCGTCGTTCCGACCGAAACTGGGACCAGCCCAGGGGCCGTAACTGGGACCAGCCCAGAGGCCGTACCTTCCATGTGGATGAACCTGCGGCGACCACTCCTGAGGACGTGGAGACGGAGGACGACTGCCTGCAGCTGCATTGTGTGGCAGCTCCCCGTGTGGCCCCCATTAAGGTGACAGTACGGGTCAATGGCCACCCGCTGGAGATGGAGTTGGATACTGGCGCAGCGGTCTCCGTGATCGCCCAGAGGACATTCGACCGCATCAAGCAGGGTATACAGACCCCTACACTAACTGACTCACAGGCCAGGTTGGCCACCTACACGGGGGAACCACTGGACATTGCAGGAACTACAATGACCCCTGTTGTCTATGGACGCCAGGAGGGGCGTTTCCCACTTATCGTAGTGCGTGGCCATGGGCCCAGCCTGTTGGGTCGGGACTGGTTGCGCCATTTGCGGTTGCAATGGCAGCACATCCTCCAAACAGTTTCTGGAGGGTTGGCTGAGGTGCTAGGATGATACCCAGAGGTATTCCAGCCTGGTCTGGGGAAAATAAAAGGGGCCGTAGCCCGTATCCAAGTTGAACCAGGAGCCACACCGCGCTATTTCCGGGCGCGCCCAGTGCCTTACGCTTTGCTCGAGAAGGTAGAAGGGGAGCTCACTCGTTTGGAGAGTTTGGGTATTATCAGGCCTGTCCGTTTTGCTGACTGGGCAGCACCAATTGTGCCAGTAATGAAGCCAGATGCCACAGTTCGCTTGTGTGGCGACTATAAACTTACAGTGAATACAGTTTCCCGACTCGACCGATACCCAATGCCTCGCATAAAGGATCTCTACGCGAAACTTGCAGGCGGACTCTCATTCACAAAATTAGATATGAGTCACGCCTACCTGCAGTTGGAGCTGGACCCTGCCTCCCGACCATATGTAACAATTAACACACACCGGGGCCTGTATGAATATACACGGTTGCCCTTTGGAGTATCCTCTGCCTGCGCAATTTTTCAACGTGTTATGGAGGGCATTTTGAGAGGTTTACCAAGTGTGGCTGTCTACCTCGATGACGTGTTGATTACAGGGACGTCTGAGCAAGAGCATTTGGAAAATCTGGAGGCTGTCCTTAAACGCCTTTCGGAGGCTGGAGTCCGTTTACGTCACACAAACTGCGTATTTCAGGCAAAAGAAGTAGTCTACCTAGGTTATCGGGTGGACCGCGAGGGCCTGCACCCCGTCGCAGAGAAGGTGCGTGCAATTCAACATGCCCCCACCCCGACTGACACTTCGCATCTTCGTTCTTTTCTCGGTCTCGTAAACTATTACGGGAAGTTCCTCCCCAATCTGGCAACTACGCTGGCCCCCTTACACCTGCTGCTAAAGAAAAATCACACCTGGGTTTGGGGTCAGCCGCAAGAAACCGCTTTCCGGCGGGTAAAGCAACAATTGTCGTCGTCTGGGTTACTAACCCACTATGATCCGGGAAAGCCTTTGCTCGTCACATGTGATGCATCCCCGTATGGTATTGGGGCTGTCCTGTCCCACAAGATGGAGAACGGGGCCGAGCGACCGATAGCTTTCGCCTCCCGCACATTGACTGCAGCGGAGAAGTACGCGCAGATCGAGAAGGAGGGCCTGGCAGTGGTTTTCGCGGTGAAACGCTTCCACCAGTATGTGTACGGCCGCCATTTCACTATCGTGACTGATCATAAGCCCCTGCTGGGACTCTTCAGAGAGGATAAGCCGATACCGCCCATTGCTTCTGCACGGATCCAGCGCTGGGCTTTGTTGCTTGCTGCATATGAGTATTCTCTGGAGCACAAACCAGGTACGCAGATAGCAAATGCCGACGCACTGAGCCGATTGCCTTTATCGACCGGCCCCATGTCGACCCCCACGACCGGTGAGGTGGTCGCAACCCTAAATTTTATGGACACCTTGCCTGTCACGGCATCACAGATCCGTGAGTGGACCCAGACGGAGCCAGTCCTGTCAAAGGTTCGGCACATAGTCCTGTATGGTGGGCAGCATAGACAGCTCCCAGGTGAGTTACGGGCATTTTCCTCCAAGCTGTCAGAGTTCAGCGTGGAAGACGGCATCCTCTTGTGGGGGACGCGTGTGGTTGTCCCGGAAAAAGGCCAGGAGCTGATATTATCAGACTTGCACAATGGGCATCCGGGCGTGACCAAGATGAAAATGTTGGCCCGGAGTTATGTCTGGTGGCCAGGCCTCGACACCGACATTGAGAAGGTGGCCCAAAACTGCTCCATTTGCCAGTAGCATCAGAAGCTTCCGCCGGCCGCGCCCCTACATCACTGGGAATGGCCAGGGCGGCCTTGGGCACGCTTACATGCAGATTTCGCAGGCCCTTTTCAGGGATCCATGTTCCTTCTACTAATTGACGCCCAGTCCAAATTGCTGGAGGTGCATAAGATGCAGGGGACAACGTCCTGCGCAACAATTGAAAAAATGCGTTTATCATTTAGCACGCATGGCCTCCCCGAGGTGCTGGTCACGGATAATGGCACTCCATTCACGAGTGAGGAGTTTGCTAGGTTTACAAAGATGAACGGCATCCGCCATATCCGCACTGCCCCTTACCACCCGGCTTCAAATGGGTTGGCAGAGCGTGCAGTGCAAACATTCAAAAGAGGCCTAAAGAAGCAGTCTTCCGGATTAATGGACACGAGACTGGCTCGGTTTTTGTTTACGCACAGGACCACCCCCCATACAGTGACTGGGGTAGCTCCCGCAGAACTCCTAATGGGCCGGAGACTTCGCACCCGCCTTAGTATGGTCTTCCCGGACATTGGCGCAAAAGTACGCCGCACACAAGAACGGCAGGGACCGGGATTGTCTCAGCATCGTCCGATTCAGCAGTTTGCGCCCGGTGACCCAGTATTCGTGCGGAATTTTGCTGGTGGTGCCCAATGGGTTCCTGGGGTAATCTTTCGCCAAACGGGCCCTATATCGTACCAAGTGCAAGCCCAGGGTCGTCTCCAGCGAAAACATGTAGACCACATCCGGTCCAGAAGATCATCCCCGCAAAAGATTCCCCGCCCCCGGAGCTCAGTTCAACAGCGGCAAAGACCAGAAACAAGGGAAGGTAGTCATCCAAATCTTCCACTGGTGCCTCACTCAAAGCCTGCGCAGGTCACGACGGGACCGAATGGGGACAGAGACGCTGACATGACGGAGGCAGCAGACTCTGACTCCGAGATGGAGACACAGGATGAATCAGAGGGGGAATCCTCGGGTCCACAGGCCGTGGATGTACAACCGCGCCGTTCATCACGGAAGCGCCGGTCTCCGTCTCGTTATACGCCGCCTGATCCAGCGCCGCGTGCAAATGGCGTCCGGCCTGCGGCCAAACGAGTTTGACGCCTTCCTTCGCCAGGGCCTACGGTGGATTCCTTGGACTTTGGGGGGGGGAGGGATGTTATAACCTGCCTACTGACGATTGGCTGGGGACTAATGATTATCCCACAATCCTATGGGAGTATGAACTTCCCCAGTGAGGGGGGCGGAGAAACTCCTACTATAAATAAGCTGGCCAGTCCAGGAACCAGGAGGAAGAAGGTAGCAAGGGAAGTTACTGCTACTGTTATGTATATATTGTTATAGTAAATAAACTTTATTATTTTGTATCCTTAAAACTCGTGCTGGATTCTTCGGGGCCCTTACAAAAGAAGGCAAATGGAAGTTTGGCTTTTATAGGTAAAGGAATAAGGTATAAAAAGTAGTGAAGTGTTGCTGTAACTGTACAAGGCATTGGTGAGACCACACATGGAGGACTGTGAACAGTTTTGCGCGCCTTATTTGAGGAGGGATGTGGTGGCATTGGAGGCAGTTCAGAGGAGGTTCATTAGATTGATTCCAGAAATGAGGGGTTTGTCTTATGAAGAGAAATGGAGAAGTTTGGGCCAATACTCTCACGAGTTTGGAAGAATGAAAGGAGACCAAATGGAGGTATATAAGATGATAAAGGGGATTGACAAAGTAGATGTAGAGCGGATGCTTCCTCTTGTGGGGCAATCTAGAACGAGAGGTCAGTTTTAGGATAAGGGTTCGCAGATTTAAAACAGAGGCGAAATTACTTCTCTCGAAGGGTTATGAATCGGTGTAATTCACTACCCCAGAATGCGGTGGATGCTGGGATATTGAGTAAATTTAAGGAGGAGACAGACAGATTTTTAACTGGTAATGGGTTGAAGGGTTATGGAGAATGAGCGAGAAAGTGGAGATGAGGCCGAGAGCAGATCAGCCATGATTGTATTGAATGGTGGAGTGGGCTTGAGGGGCTGAATGACCTACTGTTAGTGCTTGACACAACTCCTCTGTTTAGACATCTTGGGGTTCTTGTAGCCAATCTGTGGCATGAGAAAATATTCAGCTGGTCCTAACCACCAGTTGTCTAACCTCAATACTAAACATTTGTTACTAAATGAAATATAAATCGCTTGTCACAAGTAGGCTTCAAATGAAGTTACTGTGAAAAGCCCCTAGTCGCCACATTCTGGCGCTTGTTCGAGGAGGCTGGTACGGGAATTGAACTGTGCTGCTGGCCTGCCTTGGTCTGCTTTCAAAACCAGCGATTTAGCTCTGTGCTAAACCAGCCCCATAAAGCAACAGGGTACTCAAAGAAAAAGGAAGAGAGTGCCGTAGAGCAGATAAAAAGTGGAAATCGTGAAAATTGGAGGGCGGTATGTGGCGCAGTGGTTAGCACTGGGACTGCGGCGCCGAGGACCCGGGTTCGAATCCCGGCCCTGGGTCACTGTCCGTGTGGAGTTTGCACATTCTCCCTGTGCCTGCGTGGGTTTCACCCCCACAATCCAAAGATGCACAGGGTAGGTGGATTAGCCACGCTAAATTGCCCCTTCATTGGAAAAACAAATTAGGTCCTCTAAATTTATTTATTTTGAAAAAAATGAAGGCTACAGGCAAAGTCTAACATTGTTAAAAGTCCGTGCCAAATCCAAGAGCTGCAGAATATCCAGAAAAAAAATGAAATCACATTCTGAATTTTGCACGGAGCTTGGCTGGAACCACGTAGAGCAAAGGACCATGACGTCAAAGTGAGAACGGAAGGAGAAATTGCAGAAGGAACAGCTCGGTGAATCTGTATTTGGTATCCCCAGTACAAAGGGGATTGCACAGTAAGCAGTGAATACGGTGAACAAAACTGGAGGAGAAAAATAGGTAAATTACTGTCTCAACACAGGAGCAGTTGTTGGAGCCTGGACATTATTAATGGTAATAAGACGGATGCACTGTTTCCATAAACCATAAATGGTGCAAAACACAATGTCCTCACAGCAGCAACATTCTCCAAAGGCATGCTGCTATTGTTTTGAATGTGTCCCGGTGGCTGAAGCAGTGATAACAACTGGTTTCCTGGCAGCACGGTGGCGCAGTGGTTAGCACTTCTGCCTCACGGCACCCAGATCCCGGGTTCAATCCCGGCCCCGGGTCACTGTCCGTGTGGAGTTTGCACATTCTCCCCGTGTTTGCGTGGGTTTTGCCCCCACAAACCTAAGATGTGCAGGGTAGGTGGATTAGCTATGCTAAAATTGGCCCTTAATTGGAAAAAATGATTTGGGTACTCTAAATTTATTTTTAAAAATATGGTGTGTCCCTGAAACAGGGATGCCAAACATCAAAAGGTACATCCGATTAATTTTTAATTTTGTTGTACATGCTGAAGTGCAAATATACAAAAGGACTATTTTCTGATGAGTGTCAAAACTGATACTCTCTACTGGAAGAAAGCATGTATTGCAGTAAGCTGCAGATTCCAGCATTCAGTACACTGGAAGGCAACAGCACATTTGATGTCTTAAAAATAGAAATCTTCCTGATTTGGGGGGAGGGGGTTGATGATAGCAATCAAAAGGAACACTGACCTCCTGTTTTTAAACTAACTAACCCAGGGACAGGTGACTCAGCAAGCGCTACCAACTGAACTTGGAACTTCCTGGAAAAAGCAGAGATGATAAAAACTGGAAATAAACACAGAACAGGTGGAGCCAGGCAGCAAGTCAGTTAGCCATTGTGGAAGAGACAGATTATAATTTTGTCAGGTGTCTGATCTTCATCAGAACTGCTGCAGGTTTCCAGCGTTTTGGGGGTGGATTTGGGAGTATGCAGTGTGACTACATACGACTCCTGACACGTGTTAAGAGTGAAAGACAAATAGTTACTGAGCTAATGTCAATTCTGAAGTCATCAATGGCGTTGGAAGAAAAAAATGTTTCAACACATGTTTATGACCAGGTATTGTTGTTCATTATCAAACAATGTGCATTCCACTGAACATTGTATAACATTTTTAAAATAATTTTAAAGTACCCAATTAATTTTTTCCAATTAAGGGGCAATTTAGCGTGACCAATCCACCTAACCTGCACATCTTTGGGTTGTGGGGGTGAAACCCACACAGACATGAGGAGAATGTGCAAACTCCACACAGACAGTGACCCGGGATCGAACCTGGGACCTCGGCTCCGTGAGGCAACAGGGCTAACCCAATGCGTCACCGTGCTGCCCTAACATTCTATAACATGAGGTAAAAAGTGGCCTGATAACACAAGACAATTTAACAATTTAAACTCAGTGTTTGAGACAGAGTGCATCAGGGAAACAAAAATAAAACAATGTAATTTGGACCTTTTGGCTTTTATTAAGTGTGATTTACCTTTCAAAAAGGAAAATGATTACAAAATGGAAGCATTGATGTTTATTATTTAAAGGTCCAATTCAATTGTGCACAGCTCATGTAACTTTGAAGAAGCCTTTCTCCTATGCTGGTCTTCAATATTCTGGAGATGAAAGATCCCACACCGTGTTTTATGAAGCCCGGCATGCTTCTTTTTGTTTAATGTTCCACTTGGTGCTCTCGGCGGTATTTACATTTTCCCTAAACTCGTCATCATCAGTTGTTGCTCCCTCAAGATCTTCTGCAGTCCTGGGTTTGCTTTCTTGAACGGGCGTGTCCATTTTCAGTTCAGATGCAATGCTTTCTGCTGCAACATGCATTTCCTCATCGAATAGATCCGCTGCAACTCTTTCAGCTTCCTCAATGAGTTGTGACATTGTTTGGTTTCCTTCAGGGAGTGTCAGCTGGAGTCCGCCATCAACTAGCCCCTCCGGACACTGCTCATCATTGTTTTTTCCCTCAATCCCACCACCTGTTGATTCTACCCTTTCGTCCCCTTTTCTCCCATGCTGCTCTTGCTTTGCGAGTACATATTCTTCATCTTGTTCTTTGATTTCATCTTCTCTTTCCCCATCTGTCTCGCCCTTGCAACCATCAGCATAGTCCTCGCTGTTCATTTTTGCCTCTCTGCCCGAGAAACTCTTCTGTCGTGTCACTATACTTTTAAACAGTTGTTCCAACAAGTCAAAAGGCCCCCTTTCCTTCCCAACAGGGTCTTGTCCACCTTCATTCAGTGTTTCCTCCCCTTCTAGGTGTGCATTCCCATCCATTACTGTTTTCTGCTCCCTCATGTCTAAATGCAGATATGTTTCATTCCTCTTTTTATTGCCCCTTTGAGAGTGATCTTCTCTTGGATTTACTTTTTCGTTGATATTCTCTCCCTCTCTTGTTCCACTGTCCCCTCCTTCATTTACTTTATTCATAGATACTTGTAGCTGTGGATCCATCTTCACAGAACTTTCATTTTCCAACTCTTCCTTATGTCTTTGACTCTGAGCTTCAGCCACAAGTACCTCCTTTCCATACATTCCATGCTGTTCATCCTTGTCCAGCCACATGTCCTGTTTCAGGTTTACAGAATCGCCACCTTTCACAAGGTTTGAAACGGTTTCCTTCACGCATTGAAGCGGTTTGATGATCTCCCCTCCCTCTTGACCACTCTCCGCCCATTTAACCTGAGCGCTCTCAATTCCACCAACCAAGTCCTCTCCTCCACATTCGGTTTCTTCAGCCTCATCATCCATTTCCATGTTTTTGCCACTCATTTCTAAAGCTAACATTCCTCTATTCTTCTCTTCAGTTACCTCCCATCTGGACACTCCAGTGGCCATTTTGTGGTCTTGTGTCAAACTCATTTTAAGAGCCCCGGTCATACTGCTCCAGGCTTCCAGTGGTTTCTCTCTGACTGTCCCCAAGTTTCCACACATTTCCGTCATTATTTCTTTCTCCTCTTCAAGTTGCTTTCTTACTTCCCTTTCCTCTCGGTTACTCAAGTATTCTTCAGTGGATATTTCCTCTCCTCCTGTTCCAGGCTCATATCTCTCTCTTTTCTTTTCATTAATTTCCCTTTTGTGTCCAGTTTGCCCTGAAGTAACTTCACTTACCTCCAACATTAGCTTGTTCTGTTCTTTCTCCTTGCAGTTGGTAGATTCAGTGTATTTTTTTTCACTCCCCAATTCCAACTGTTCTAAAGCTCCACTTCTACAGCCTTCCATAACTATATTTGATTGGTCTCTCTCAGTCACATAACGGTGAATGTGATTCACTTTTTCTCCAACCGTTATATCTTCATTATCCTCAATCAGACCAGTAGATCCGTCCACACATGTGTCAATTACACCCTGTTGTGTGAATAGGTTCATCCTTTCCAATTGATAGGTATCTCCAATGGAAGCTTCAATTGTTTTCATTTTCAGCAGCCTGTTGGATTTGGTTTCAGAGCTGCTGTTTACTGAACGTTTCACCTCTGCATCTTGAAAGGTTGCTGAGCCCTTAAGTTTCTCCAGACCGTGCTTCTCCTCTTCGTCGGACTTCAACGTCATTATCTTGGCATCCCTATTCTCCTGATATTTGAAGTTGCTCTGAATATCTTCATCCATATTCTCTGTGGCAACTATTTCAGTGTCCTAAGGAAAAACAACAAAATGAGTTAGCTGGCAACTGAAATTATAGGTGCAGCAGGGAAGGCCAATTGCACATATTTCACATTTGTTTCTGAATGTACAAGCAGTCACCAGTTTGGTTACTTGCCCCTATTTGACAGCCAGGAGGCAGATGGTAAGACGGGGCAAACCCAATGACTAGTAGTCCCATAGTCTGTGCTGTCCCTCAGAGTAATATCAAAGAGCACTATTCTCACGATAGCAGGCCATTAAACATTTGACATTCCCCCTTTGCAGTTCAGGTCATTGCAATACCCAACGACAGCTATGGCAACATAGCTGCCAGACTGGGGCTGCGGCAGGTGGCGAGGGAACCAACAAGAGGGAAAAAAACTTTCCCTCACCAATCTACCTGTTGCAGATGCATTGGTCCATGGCAGCACAGATAGGAGTGACCAGCACAGTCCATGTGAAGATGAAGTCCAGTTTTCACACTGAGCATACCGTTAATTGTGTTGTGTGGCCCGAGGAGGTGCTGGGTGAGTGGTAGAGGAAGAGAGAGTGTTAGGGGCATTGTCCTTGGCACCCGAAAGTTCCAAGAGCGATTTTTCCGTGAATCAAATGCAATTTGCCCAAAGTCCTGGCTGTACGTATTGCAACTGAACTTTGCTTTACGAATCCTTACCTGGCCATTTTTTCTCTCCTCTAACTGCCCCTTCAGGCAATTAATCTTCTGCTGCAATAAATGCTTGGCAACTTTCTCCGTCTCCAGTTCCTGTTCATGGAATTGAGAAAACAGCAATCACTCAACTGCTTTCACGTCAAGCAGATTCCATTTTGATTTAAAATGCACTGTTTTTCGACTCCGGTGATGGTGGTGACGTGCTGAGTGGACGCACATCAGGTGGCTCTCCTCACAATCGGACCCAAAATAGCAGATTTTCCAGGATTCTTGGCTCAAAAAGCCACCCAAAACTCCTAAAAACCCAAAAGGCATTAGTAGTGAAGAAACAGAAGAGAAGATGCCAGCAAGCAGTAGCTCAAAGGGCCAGCGAGGAGGCAGAAGCGTCAGGAGCAACGAGCAGATGGATCAGTGGACACATGAGGTGAGGCAGAGGCCCCGGTGAAACAAGACAGGAGATAACCAGCGACCCGAACAGAGGAACATGAACAGGCAGCGACGGTCCCACCACACCGGGGGATGGATGGAAGGCATTCCTAAAAAAAGAACTGGCTGGCATGAGGGTGGCGATCAAAATGGAACTCCAGGTGGTGGTGAAAGAGAGGTGGTGACGGAAGCGATGGCCGCCCTCCAGCGCACAATAGTCCGCCTGGGAAAGAAGGTGGAAGCCCAGGAGAGGACGATCCTGGACCTGGAAAGGGCGGCTACCGAGCAGAATGATAGGATCATGGCTCTGGAGACAGAGGTGAAGAGGTTGGTGACAAAAACCGGAGGAGAAAGGCGGAGGACCAGGAAAACAGATCCAGGCGACAGAACGTCTGTATTATGGGTCTGCCAGAGTGGGTGGAGAGAAGGAACAGATGCACCAACGGTGAGGGCAGCGGGGAAAAAGCGGGGGAGGAAGAAACGGAACAAAGATCTGCTGTATGGACTTTTCGCTGGACTGTGCTGCCTCGTTCTCGGATTAACGTAGGAGGACAGAGAGGGAAGTGAGGAAGGGACGGAGATGGGCAGACAGAACAGAGACAGGACGAGACCAGCCCAGGGAGGGGAGCCACCGTACTAGGAGGGAGGGCTAGCGCGGGAAGACAAGCAGTAAAGGGGCCGCGGCACACCTCTCAGGGGAGAGGGACGACTCATAGAACAGAAAATGGGCAGGATAGGAAAGGGTTGGCAGTGAGACAGACACAGGCCTCAGCAGGTATGAAGTAGGTCGAGGAATCAAAGTGGCGCCGCAAGTAGCCATTTTGGAGGGTCCTTAAACAAAGGGAGACCCCGGAGTGCAGGGGTGCACCCACGTGGCGTACACACAGTTGGCGGCCATGTTGGGTGCCCCCTGGGCAAAGGGAAACCCCAAAGCACAGGGGCCCGACCTCAGAGAGAACGGCAACCGCAGCCATTTTGGATGGCCCCCCCAACAAAGGGAAACCCCGGAGTGCAGGGGCGCGCCCATCAGGTAAGTATGATTGATCCCGCAGCACGGGGGGGGTGGGGGGTGGGGGTGTCAGAAAACCCCCACCAGGAACGTAAGGGGACTTAATGGCCCGGTGATAAGATCCAGAGTCTTTGTCCACCTGAGAAGCCTGAAGACCGACATAGGTGTGTCTCCTGTAGGTAAACTGGGGGAGAAAGACAGATTACTGGTAAGGAAGGGCTGGGTGGGACAGACGTACCATTCGTGCTACGGGACGAGGGCCAGGGGAGTAGCCATACTGATCAGAGGACGAGATTTACTGAGACCAGGATGGTTACGGACCCAGGGGGACGCTACGTCATTGTCAGCGGTGTCCTAGACGGGGCACCGATAGTACTGGTGAATGTGTACGCTCCCAACTGAGACAACACAGACTTCATAAAAAAGACCATGGTGGATATCCCCGACATTGACACACACTGACTGATTATTGGGGGGAGGCTTACAGGACCGGCTGACCGACCCATCAAACCCCAAAACGGGGAAAAAGACAGGCTAGGCTGAGGAACCGGGAGCATTTCTGGAGCAGATGGAGGTGGTGGACCAGTGGAGGTTCCTGCACCCGGGTGAAAAAGCATTCTCGTTTTTTTCGCAAGTGCACAAGGTACATACCCGTATCGACTTCTTTGCAGTGGGGAAATCGGTGCTTCCAGGAATTACAGGAGCGGACTA
The DNA here is from genome assembly GCF_047496885.1 of Scyliorhinus torazame. Classification (NCBI taxonomy): domain Eukaryota; kingdom Metazoa; phylum Chordata; class Chondrichthyes; order Carcharhiniformes; family Scyliorhinidae; genus Scyliorhinus; species Scyliorhinus torazame. The sequence goes on from NC_092738.1 coordinate 28,010,218, forward strand.
CTCCGCGATAGTCATCTCCGACCACACTCCGCACTACGTGGGTGCGAGGTTCGAGACGGGCCGTGCCCAGCGCCCCACATGGAGGTTGTGCACGGACCTCCAGACATAGGAACAGCTTCTTCCCCACAGCTACAAGACTCCTCAACGACTCCCCCCTCGGACTGATCTGCTCCCTGTAAGAACACTATTCACGATGCCCGATGCTGCTCGTTTGGCCCCTTGTTCCGCACTGTAACCAATCACTGTTTGTCGATGTACCATTTGTCAATGTATTCTGTTGATTATTCTTTTTGTCTACTATGTACGTACTGTGTACGTTCCCTTGGCTGCAGAAAAATACTTTTCACTGTACTTTGGTACATGTGACAACAAATCAAATCAAAATCCTGGCCGACAAGGCCATCTGCCAGAAAACATCGCAGGCCATAGGCAACTACATGACTAACAACCGGAACGGGGAAGTCTCACCTTTCACGTTCTGGGAGGCACTGAAGGCTGTGATCTGAGGGGAAATTATAGCCTACAAGGCACGTCGAGATAGGGAAGAGAGGGCGGGCAGGCAACACCTGATCAACTCCATCTTTGAGGTAGACAGAAAGTACTCGGAGGCCCCGACCGTAGAGCTGCTGGCGGAGAGGAAAAAGCTACAAATGGACTTCAACCGGCTATCTACCAGGAAAGCAGTGTACCAACTCCGCCAGACACAGGGGACCTTTTATGACCACGGAGACAAGGCTGGCCGCCTGCTGGCTCACCAGCTGATAAAGCAGGCAGCCATGAGGGAAATAGTGCAGGTAAAGGATGGCAGAGGCAGACTGGTAGCGGAACCAAAAGAAGTCAATCAAGCATTTGAGACCTTCTACCGAGGGCTATACACCTCCGAACCGCCCCAACGGGGACGAAACATTTCCTCGACGGACTGGAAATGCTAGTTGTGGGCGAGGTCAGACAGGGGGAGCTGGAAGCATCAATAGATCTGGCGGGGAAGGCACCGGGACCCGATGGGTTCCCGACGGACTTCTACCAAAAATTTGCACCAGCCTTGGCCCCACATCTAAGGGAAGTGTTCGCAGACTCGCTGAATATAGAAAATACAGCACAGAACAGGCCCTTCGGCCCACAATGTTGTGCTGAACTTTTGTCCTAGATTAAGAACAAATTAATCTACACCCCATCATTCTAATATAACATAGAAAATGCTGGCAAGGGGCACTTTGCCTTCTACACTAGCGCAGGTCACAATCGCATTGATACCCAAATGATACCCAAAAAAGACAAAATCCCGACTGAATGTGGATCACACAGACCCATTTCGCTGCTGAATGTGGATGCGAAAATACTCGCAAAAGGTCCTGGCCAAAAAGCTGGAGAACGCGGTAGCGGAGATGGTCGCTGAAGACCAACCGGGCTTTGTCAAGGGTAGGCAACTCACTGCGAACATCAGGCGGCTGATGAATGTAATAATGACACCCCCCCCCCCCCCCCCCCCCCGGGAGAGAACACCAGAGGTGATCGTCATCCTGAACACAGAAAAGACTTTCGATAGAGTCGATTGGAACTACCTCCTTGAGATACTGGAATGGTTTGGGCTAGGAGCAGGATTCACCACCTGGGTGAGACTCCTGTACAACGTTCCCAAGGCAAGCGGTCGAACTGACACCACCAGTTCTGAACACTTCCAGCTACAGGCACAAAGCAGGGATGCCCACTGTCCCTGCTATGGTTTGCATTAGCAATCGAACCCCTGGCGATAGACCTACAGGGTGTTAAAAACTGGAAGGGCATCCAAAGAGGAGACAGAGAGCACAAAGTTTCGCTCTATGCAGATGACCTGCTCCTGAATGTCTCAAAGCCACAGGAAGGACTGAAAGCAATCATGCGGATCCTAAAAGAGTTCAGAACCTTCTCAGGTTACAACCTTAACCTGGGCAAAAGTGAGGCACACCCAGTGAACCCAAACAGGGGAGGGACAGAGCTGGACGAACTTCCGTTCAAAATAGCCCAAAACAGGATTCTGATACCTGATGATCCAAATAGCCAGAGACTGGTCACAGATCCATAGACCCACAAATGGAACCTGACCAACCTGGTGGAGGAAGTCAAAAAGAACCTTCAGGAGGTGGGGCTCACTCCCACACTCCCTGGCGGGGTGAGTGTGCAGATGATCAAAACTCTTCCTGTTTAGGTCCGTACCGATCTTCAACCCAAAGGCGTTCTTTCAGAACCTAGATAGCTTAATTATGGTGTGTGTGTGTGTGTGTGTGTGTGTGTGTATCAGTGGTAATGGCGACACTGAAAATGTGGGGCCAACTAAGACAGCACTTTGGGCTGACCAGAATGTCCCCCATCTGCGGTAACCACAGATTCCCGCCAGCCATGCTAGACACAACCTTTAAAAAATGGAGACAGGATGGGGGAACGCTGACAGTCAGGGACTTCTGCATAGGGTACAGACTGACGACACTGAATGGACTGACGGAGGAATGGGAACCACTGACAGGACAGGAAATAAGACACTTACAAATAAAACACTTCCTCCATAAAGAGGCAGTAGGATACCCCAGGGCCCCGGACACCACACTATTTGAGATCTGATGACCATGGGACAGTAAGGGGGGGGGAAGAGACACTGTGGGAAAATATACGGACAGCTACTGGACAGAGCCTGAACACCACTGGACGAGACCAGACAGAAATGGGAGGGCGAACTGGGGACAGAGGTGGGATAAGAACTCTGGAGCGAAGCACTGAGCAGGGTGAACTCCACCTCCTCCTGCGCAAGGCTAAGCCTAATGCAGCTCAAAGTGGTGCACAGATCGCACCTGACCAGAACCCGAATGAGCAGGTTCTTCCCGGAGGTGGAGGACAAATGTGAGCGGTGCCAGAGGGGCCCGGCCACCCACGTTTTGGGCTTGTCCCAAACTTGCTGGGTTCTGGACAGCCTTCTCCGAGGCAATGTCCAGGGTTGTGGGGGTGAGGGTGAAGTCATGCCCAAACATGGCAATCTTCGGGGTATCGGAGCAGCCAGAACTACACATGGGGAAGGGGGCCAACGCCCTCGCTTCCCTAATCGCGCGCCGGAGAATCCTGCTCGGCTGGCGATTGGCAGCACCACCCAAAGCTGCAGACTGGCTCGCTGACCTCTCGGAATGTCTCCACCTGGAGAAGATTAAAGTATTCCATCAGAGTGTCAGAGGAAGGCTTCCTTACTGCATGGGGGCAATTTGTCGGCCTGTTCCAAAACCTGTTTGGAGACCAACAACAACCAGTAGAGGGAGAACTGGAAGGATTATGGAGGGGGGAAAAAAAAACACAAGGAGGAATGCCAGGGACGCACAACCCTGGGGTGGGGTGGGGGCGGGGGGCAGAGAGTTGGAGACAGGCAAAGAGGGACAACACTGGGGGGAGGGGGGGGGAATGGGGGGGGCAAAACTCATTCACAAAAAAAACATGGGTGAAGCCGACAAAGAGAGAGGAGCAGGGAGAAGGGGGAGCAGGGAGAAGGGGGAGCAGGGAGAAGGGGGAGCAGGGAGAAGGGGGAGCAGGGAGAAGGGGGAGCAGGGAGAAGGGGGAGCAGGGAGAAGGGGGAGCAGGGAGAAGGGGGAGCAGGGAGAAGGGGGAGCAGGGAGAAGGGGGAGCAGGGAGAAGGGGGAGCAGGGAGAAGGGGGAGCAGGGAGAAGGGGGAGCAGGGAGAAGGGGGAGCAGGGAGAAGGGGGAGCAGGGAGAAGGGGGAGCAGGGAGAAGGGGGAGCAGGGAGAAGGGGGAGCAGGGAGAAGGGGGAGCAGGGAGAAGGGGGAGCAGGGAGAAGGGGGAGCAGGGAGAAGGGGGAGCAAGGAGAAGGGGGAGCAAGGAGAAGGGGGAGCAAGGAGAAGGGGGAACACCCCCCCTCCCGGATCAATCAGGGAGGATAGCAAGAGGGGTGGGTAGGGGAGAAGGGGAGGGGTTAGGGAAAGGGGGGCGTAGGACACGCTGAACTGGATGGCAGCAATCTGTAAATAAAGTAACGCAAGACAAAAGCCTTTTTTTGTTACACTGTACAATAAATAAACACAAACTTCAATGTACATAATGTCAAAAATGGCAATAAAAATATATATATTTTTTTAAAAAATGTGCTTTTTTTTGTACTCAGTTGCTTGGAAAGGAGAGGTTTAGTTTATTTTTTGCATCCAACACTTCAGGTCACACATAGGGTAAAGGTCATTCTATATTGTCCCAATTATGGGCTTTAACACCCATCTTCTGCAGAGCACCTGTACACCTCCAGTGATATCTCCTACGTCATCTTGTGCCCAATCTTGGCGATGGATTGGAGACAGTTTCTCGATGTGAAATAATAGCATAAAACACTGGGTCAGTATGAAAATAAATAAGTTAACTCATTAATGCTAAAAAGGACTCCAAGCTCAATGGAGAACATTAACATGAAGCTGTACAGCGAGAGGGCAAGTTTCTATGAATTCTAGGTTAGGACTGGGGGGCGTATAATAACCTTTATTGATGAGTTGTGCAGAAAGGAGGGGATCCCATTCCAGGTTTTTAGCCATTACTGGTTATTGTCTTGAAGACAATTTGGCTCGATAGAACTCCTTTAAATTGCAAATAAACTTGAAAAATAGGGGCACACTTAATTATACCCGGTGTACTTGTGTGTTTTTTCTGTGGAGTTCTGCCAGCTCCTCCTCTGTGCTCTCTAGCATGTCCCTCAGTCGCTCCACCTCGTACACAAGTAATGTCTTCTCCGTTTCCAAATGGTCGATCGAGTGAACTGCATCTATGTACTTCTCTTCAAGGTCTTCTAAGATGTCCTAAATAAGAGCCAATATAAAACAATTGTATTCCTTAGTGAGGTTTGTATACACAGAAAATAATGTTCAATGACCAGCTGCCCAGATGTACAACATACAGGTATGACAGGTGCAGAATTATAATTTGTGACCGTTAACATGTAATAACATTCATCACTTATCTCAATGGAGTTAAAAAGTCCCAGTAGATTCTCACAGAGTAACGGAGTCTGCAAGAGCAGTGGGCAGCATGGTAGCATAGTGGTTAGCACAGTTGCTTCACAGCTCCAGGGTCCCAGGTTTGATTCCCGGCTTGGGTCACTGTCTGCGCGGAGTCTGCACGTTCTCCCCGTGTCTGCGTGGGTTTCCTCCGGGTGCTCCGGTTTCCTCCCACAGTCCAAAGATGTGCGGGTTAGGTGGATTGGCCATGCTAAATTACCCTTAGTGTCCAAAAAATGTTAAGTGGGAGTTACTGGGTTACGGGTATAGAGTAGATATGTGGGCTTCAGTAGGGTGCTCTTTGTAAGGGCTGTTGCAGACCCGATGGGCCGAATGCCCTCCTTCTGCACTGTAAATTCTATGATAAGAGCCTCCCAACAACATCAATGGTGCCAATTAACACCTCCTTAAAAAGAAATCAAAAGAAATATCTGTATAAAGACAGAATTAAATGTAATGATTTGGTGTTGCTGGTGGGTATCGGAAATGTTCCGCATGAAATAACACTGATCAAGGTTGAAGAATGTTCTTTCGGGGAGGGTGGGAAGAGAGAGAAGGTAAGGGGCTGGTGAGGGTAAAGGGCCTATTTTTGGAAGGTCGGTTTGCTGACTGGAAGGAGCTGAGGGAGAAAGCAGGCCTTGGTGGGGTGGATGTAAAGGATTTTTTACTCCAAACACATTCAACAAAATAACACGAGCTTAACATCCAATCAAAGTTTACAGTTTGTACATTTTCCCCCTTTTAATCCCGTCTCCCCCCGGCAACAAACAGCTCCTCGAATATAGCCAGGAACAGCCTCCCCCAAACCTCAAAACCCTTCTCTTACCCCCTTAAAGGCAAATTTGATTTTCTCCAACTTGAGGAATTCGTACAGATCCCCTCAGCCATGCCACAACCCCCGGTGGTATAACTGATCTCCAATTCAAAAGTACCCATTGCCAGACAATCAAGGCGAAGGCCACTACATCGGCCCCCCTTCCCCTCCAGCAGCTCTGGCACATCCAACACCCAAAAGAGGTTTCACCTCAACCCCTACAATCCTCAACAGAGTGCCGAACACCAGGGGTGGATATGTCTAGGTATTTTCAGGTGCGCGACTGGGTCCAGCAACCTTTTTCGACATTCTCAGGGGTGCCGCCATCCACCTTGCTGGAACAGATCCTGTCCTGTACGGGGTCAGAGGAGGGCGGTATGTCCAGGTGTATGGTCGGATCATGGGGGAAGAACAGGTTTTGGTGGAGGAGGTGAAGGCTAGGTGGGGAGCAGTGCTGTTTTAATATGTTTGGGGAGGTGGTCGATACATGTGTTATTGTTTGCTTGTTATTTATGTGTACAATGTTACAAATGTAATAAAAAATTTTGCAAAAGGTTGAAGAATGTAAGCTGCAATGACAGAATGTCCACCTGGAGTTTTCACACAAGTATCTTTCGAGGCCAGGGAGTATAATCTTCCTGGAGATTATCCATGGTTAGTCAATCCTCTAAAATAAACAGGGTAGAATTGTAACAGCAGACATGTCCTTGGGAGGAATGGTGAGGTTAATGGCATTCTCAAGTTTAATGTTTCCTTCATGTTTTATCGTTCAAGCCATGCATTAGAGCAATCAATCTTCTTACAAAACTGACATAGGAGAGTAAAATAGATTTGCATAGACAGCCTATAGTCAATGTGTAATGAAATGTTCACATCAGTGTTCCATGTGATGCCGGAGGACTCCAATGACTTGCCACAGTAATTTCATTGCAGTGTTAATGTAAGCTTACTTGTGACACTAATACAGATTCAGATAGTTTGTACATAGGTTTTCCGGAATGTTAGCAATTGGAATTGATAAGATTAGTCTCTGTCAATGAATCCCAGGATACCGAGCACCCTTGTCAGCAAATTCCAAGGCGGAATACTCCTACCTGGTCAGCAGCTTGTTTTTCTAATAACTCGTCTACCTGTGAAATAAATACAGGCACAGAAATACATTATTGTATGTTCATTCAAGAGCACACCTTATGCAACCAAGGCCTATTTCAAAGTAAGTCTATTCATTTGTTTTCAGGCATCCTTGCCTGCCATTCACTTCAATGGATTCAACAACTTCTCTCTGAAGTTTCCCTTTTGTTCCAATCCACAAAATACAGTGGCAAGAAGGATACAACATCGAAATAAGAATCACTCTTCGTCGTCTACTCGGGATTTCTACTGAAGTTATGTTGAAAGATTGTGAGGTCACTGCAGAAATTCTATCATTTTATTTCTAACTACCCAAGACGGGCGGCACGGTTGCACAGTGGTTAGCACTGTTGCTTCACAGCTCCAGGGTCCCGGGTTCGATTCCCCGCTGGGTCACTGTCTGTGCGGAGTCTGCACGTTCTCCCAGTGTCTGCGTGGGTTTCCTCCGGGTGCTCTGGCTTCCTCCCACAAGTCACGAAAGACGAGCTGTTAGATAATTTGGACATTCTGAATTCTCCCTCGGTGTTCCCGAACAGGCGCCGGAATGTGGAGACTAGGGGCTTTTCACAGTAACCTCATTGCAGTGTTAATGTAAGCCTACTTGTGACAATAAAGATTATTAAAAAACAGGTTGTGCTGCATCTTTTACAAAGCTATTTTGCCACAACAGCCCAGTGACACAGAACAGCCCAAGCAGAACTGCTCCTGCAACTCAAGACAAAGTATATTTGCAATCTTTGTTAGGCTACCAAGAGATGGGTGGAGATGAAACTCTGCCAGAATCCACCTGGGCATCTCCCAGGAGCCTGTGACTTGTGATGAATGCAAGAAATTGATATATATTATATTTCATATTTGTGGCAGTAATGTTATTTTAAAAAACCCTGGTTTAAAATACATACTGACAGCATGTCCACAAAAGCTGTAATTAAAGAGTCGTAAAAGGTGAGATAACCATTCATTGGAACCACATTCTTGGTTACAGATAAAGGGCTATTGGAACATTCCCTGGAGTGTAGATAATGTAGGAGGGAGTGGTATCAGAGAATTTACAGTGCAAAAGGAGGCCATTCGACCCATCAAACTCCACACGGACAGTATTTACACAGATAAGTGATGTGTTGGGTATACTGGGTCTGCGAGGACTGCGTTTACCAGAGCAGTGAGAGACAGGCTACCAACACTTGTAGAAGTACAACTCTATTTTATTTAGCTACGAGCTGTTAAACATACTTGCACTGTGGGTTGACACTATGTTAGGTTGACTGGAGCCCGAGGCCAACCTGACCAGACTATACTGCTGGCACATGGTAGATGTTTGTGTTACTGATCACGGGCTCTGGCTGTCTCAGAGGCTGCATCCCGAATGATCGGGAGAACTAGTGCCCTCTGGCTATATAGTGGCCGTGTTCGGTCTGGTGATTGGCTGCTGTGTTCTGTGTGTTGATTGGTCTTTCAGTGTGTCAGTCAGTGTCTGTCTCTGCACCATCATATACTTATGTGTATATTATGACAATAAGCAAATAACCTGTTTTGCTAAAAGTGACATTTGAACTGTATTAATTGGAATTATTAGCACGTGCAGAGTGTAAGTTCAAGCGTTTCCTTTTGTTTAAGAACTGCTTAACTGATAACTGTAAAGCTTTAAAGTTAATGTGGTTAATTCAGTGTTTGAATTAAAGTTTGCTTTAGATTCCTATTGGTCAGAGTCGTCACACCTGGGGTGAAGTATCCTTTGCTCAGTTTTACAAATAGAATAATTGTAAAGTTGGGGTCTAGTCTGCTATCCTAACACTTTGCACAAGGTCCTGGGAAGAGTTTGTGATATAAAACGTGAGGAAATACTATAGCAAGGATACATATTATTTTAAAAGGTGCAGCACGGTGGCACAGTGGTTAGCACTGCTGCCTCACGGCACCGAGGGCCCAGGTTTGATCCCGGCCCCGAGTTACTGTGTGTGGAGTTTGCACATTCTCCCAGTGTCGGTGTGGTTCTCACCCCCACAACCCAAAGGTGTGCAGGGTAGGTGGATTGGCCACGCTAAATTGCTCCTTAATTGGACAAAAAGAATTGGGTACTCTAAATTTATTTATTTAAAAAACATTTATTTTAGAAAACTGCATTATGGAAGCTCCCGAGTCCTTACAAGTAAATGGTACACAAGCACCTGCCCCAAGTTTTTTTTTCCCAAGTAATATTTACATGGCTATGGGATTAATCAGAAAGTTGTACCAGAGAGCTGACATAGGCATAATAGGCCAAATGGCCTCCTTCTGTGGTGTAAGTATTCTATTTTTTTTTTTTAAATATGTTTTATTGAAATTTTTTTCCCAAACAACAATTTTTCCCCTCTTACAAAGCAAACGCAACAATAACAATACAGAAATTTTTAACAATACACAAGTAGAAAAACCCCTTTATCTTTGACCTAAACTAAAGCCCCCCCCCCCCCCCCCCCCCCCTTCCCCCTGGGTTGCTGCTGCTGGTCATCTGTCTTCCCTCTAACGTTCCCCTAGGTAGTCGAGAAATGGCTGCCACCGCCTGGTGAACCCTTGAGCCGATCCTCTCAGGGCAAACTTTATCTGCTCCAGTTTAATGAACCCCGCCATATCATTTACCCAGGCCTCCAGTCCGGGGGGTTTCGCCTCCTTCCACATGAGTAGGATCCTGCGCCGGGCTACTAGGGACGCAAAGGCCACAACGTCGGCCTCTTTCGCCTCCTGCACTCCCGGCTCTTCCGCAACTCCAAATAGAGCTAACCCCCAGCCTGGTTTGACCCGGGCCTTCACCACCCGCGAAATCACTCCCATCACTCCCTTCCAATACCCTTCCAGTGCCGGGCACGCCCAAAACATATGTGCGTGGTTTGCCGGGCTCCCGCCACACCTCCCACATTTGTCCTCCACTCCAAAGAACCTGCTCAATCTTGCTCCCGTTATGTGTGCTCTATGTAGCACCTTAAATTGAATCAGGCTAAGCCTGGCGCATGAGGAAGAGGAATTTACCCTGCTTAGGGCATCAGCCCACATACCCTCCTCTATCTCCTCCCCTAGTTCTTCTTCCCACTTTCCTTTTAGTTCGCCCACCGACTCCTCCCCCTCTTCCCTCATCTCTCGGTAAATCTCTGACACCTTGCCCTCTCCGACCCACACCCCTGAAAGCACCCTGTCCTGTATCCCCTGTGTCGGGAGCAACGGAAATTCCCTCACCTGTTGTCTAGTAAACGCCCTCACCTGCACATATCTCAAGAAATTTCCCCGGGGCAACTTATACTTTTCCTCCAATGCTCCCAAGCTCGCAAAAGTCCCATCTATAAATAAATCTCCCACCCTCCTAATTCCCAACTGGTACCAGCTCTGAAATCCTCCATCCATTCTTCCTGGGGCGAACCTATGGTTGTTCCTGATTGGGGACCCCACCAGGGCTCCCCGCACCCCTCTCTGTCACCTCCACTGTCCCCAGATATTCAATGTTGCTGCCATCACCGGGTTCGTGGTAAACTTTTTAGGTGAGATCGGTAGCGGCGCCGTCACCAGCGCCTCTAAACTCGTCCCTTTACAGGACTTTCTCTCCAGTCTTTTCCACGCCGCTCCCTCACCCTCCATCATCCATTTACGTATTATTGCCACATTGGCGGCCCAATAGTAATCGCCCAAGTTCGGTAGTGCCAATCCTCCTCTGTCCCTACTCCGCTGAAGGAACCCCCTCCTTACTCTCGGAACTTTCCCTGCCCACACGAAGCTCGTGATGCTCCTGTCTATTTTATTAAAAAAGGTCTTGGTGATTAGTATAGGGAGACATTGAAATACAAATAAGAACCTCGGGAGGACCATGCACCCTGCCCGCCAGCGATAGAGGCTGCATGTCCCACCTCTTGAAGTCCTCCTCCATTTGTTCTACCAACCGTGTCAGATTAAGTCTGTGCAAGGTTCCCCAGCTCCTAGCGATCTGAATCCCCAGGTATCGGATGTTTCTTTCCACTTTCCTTAGAGGCAAGCCTTCTATCTCTCTACTCTGGTCCCCTGGATGTATCACAAATAATTCACTCTTCCCCATGTTTAGCCTATACCCCGAGAAATCCCCGAACCCCCTCAAAATTCGCATAAACTCTATCATCCCCCCGCTGGGTCCGACACGTATAACAATAGGTGATCCGCGTATAACGAGACTCGGTGTTCTTCTCCCCCTCTAATCACCCCTCTCCATTTCCGGTGTAAGTATTCTATAATGTGCATTAATGACATCAACGTGTTCGTTCTCCCCCTCCCCTTCCCCCCTCGACTGCCATTATGGCTTGGCGAGGCACCCAAGCTATGAAATTATAATATTTTGCAGCACCTCAAGACGCTATTTGGCCCATCACATCTCTGCCACCTCTTTGAAAGTCTCACACTACAACTTTCCCTCCAATACTAAAAAGGAGTAAACTATTGGAAATTTTGAATTTCCCTTTTATTCCAAATCTAATTCATTTTCAGAAATTCTTGCTTTGTACTGAATGCCACAAACATTTGTAGCACTTGTAAAAATTAGATCATAGCAGAAAGCCATTTGTATTTCGGTCTTTTTGGGAGGGGAGTTATTAAGGGCCATATAAAAATGTACAACAGGAGAGTAATTAATGGGGCAGCACGTTAGCACTGGGAATGCGGGGCTGAGGACATGGGTTCGAATCCCAGCTCCGGATCACTGTCCGTGTGGAGTTTGCACATTCTCCCAGTGTTTGTGTGGGTTTCGCCTCCACAACCTAAAGATGTGCAGGTTGGGTGGATTGGCCACACTAAATTGCCCCTTAATTGGGGAAAAAAAAATTGAGTACTCCAAAAAGAGTAATTCAGCACAAAATCAGAAATGATAAATGGGTAGAAATATTTGAAAAGTAACTAAATGCAGGGCTGTGGTGAAAGCAAACGGAGTGGGACTAACTGGATCGCTCGTCAAGAGCTAGCACAGATGTGATGGGCTGAATAGCCTCCTTTTGTGCTGTACCATTCTATGACTCGAAACAATTATCCCAATCTCTCAGCAGAGAAAATAAAGTTAGTCATCTCTTCTCTTTCAGCTGAATTTTAAAGCAGTTCTGGCAGACGACCAGAAAGAGGACAGTCACAGAGGTACTAATGCTGCGACTGGCCATCCTTCCCTTGCATTCATCATCTTTGTCTCACTGGTTGCATTCTCGCTTCTGAGTCAGAAGATCGTGGACTCAAGCCCCATTCCAGAGACTTCAACGCATAATCCAGGCTGACACCAGTGCCAAACAGAGGGACCAACGAAGATACCATCTTTCGGAAGAGACAAAAAACTGAGGCATTGTCTGTCTGCCTTCTCATGAATGTAAAATATACTGTTCGAAGAAGAGCAGGGGAGGTCTCCTTGGCCAATACCAATCCCTCAATCAGCATCACTAAATTATTGACTGCCTGTGCTTTCCTACATTACAACTGTCAATTACAACATTGCAACACTTCAAAAAGGTACTCAGTCGACTGTAAAGCACTTTGCAATGTCCTGAATTTAAGAAAGACACTGTATAAATCTATGACTTTTTTTTACTTAGTAATTAAGTACACCCACAGTTCACCTCTTATGGACTGACCTCATTCACACTACACCCCTGTATGCTTCACCCGTTGCCGGTGTTATGTAGTTACATGGTGTACCTTATGTTGCCTATTATGTATTTTCTTTTATTTCCTTTTCTTAATGATCTGCTCGCAGACAAATACTTTTCACTGTCGGTACACGTGACAATAAGCAAATCCAATCCAATCCTAAATTCCAATTTGAATACTGAAACTACAGTGCTATCTATACACAGTTTTCTTGTACAGATGCAAATTGAAATTTTAAAAATGCAAACTTTATGTAAACTGTTCTAGTTCACTGGATGACCATTTATTCAAGAAAATAATAGCCCAAACCAAGAAGCAGTTTAATTATTTTTTCACTCCTATTTTCCAGAATTCTGATCTCTTGGCTGCTTGGCCTACATTCTCAGAACACATTTCATCAAATTTACTTAATTCCAATTCATCCGTTTCCTTTATTTATACTGCTGAAAAGAAAGACATGCTGCCAAAACGTTTCAATTTGCACTCATCTGGACAAACAGAGAATTTACAGTGCAGAAGGAGGCCATTCGGCCCATCAAGTCTGCACCGGCCCTTGGAAAGAGCACCCCACTTAAGCCCTACACCTCCACCTTCCCCGTAACCCAGTCTAACCTTTTTTGGACACTAAGGGCAATTTATCATGGCCAATCCACCTGACCTGCGCACCTTTGGACTGTGGGAGGAAACCGGAGCACCCGGAGGAAACCCACACAGACACGGGGAGAAAGTGCAGACTCCGAACACAGACAGTGACCCAGCTGGGAAACGAACCTGGGACCCTGGCGCGGTGTAGCAACCGTGCTAACCACTGTGCTACCGTGCTGAAATCAAACAACCACAGTAATTTACACTGCAGGAGGAAAGGGTGCGGATTTGTTCATAAGTCCACTCTGATTGGCTGAGGTGTTGCCAGGCTGAGGTATTGCCATGGAGAAAGCAACAGGCTTCCCAAGCTCTTGGGTAATTCAAAAATCCCGCAAAGGCTTGAACATGTTCCTTTTGTTTGCAGAGAATGGGTGCTTCTGTATGAATGCATGTCACCTCCAGCAAATGTAAATGAGCCACGTTACGAGTTTGACTGATTATCTTAAATTGGTTGTAAGTGTAGCTTTTAGCACTCAGGATTGTTCAGCAAGTGCAGCCCAATTGCGGAATCACATCTATCTAAATCACATCTAGATGCTTGCAGAAAATGCACGTCTGGCAGCATATTTGGAGAGCGAAACAAAGAGTTAACGTTTCAAGTCCAATATGACATCTTTGGAACTCTTCGTGTTTGGAACTTGAACTAGGATTGAATATGAAATGGTAACTCTTGTTTCTCTCTGGACGGCATGGTGTCATAGTGGTTAGCACTGTCGCCTCAAGGTGTCGGGTTCGATCCCGGCCCTGGGTCACTGTCCATGGCCAGTATGCACATTCTCACTGTTCCGTGTGGAGTTTGCACATTCTCCCCGTGTCTGTGTGGGTCTCACCCCCACAACCCAAAGATGTGCAGGGTAGGGGGATTGGCCATGCTAAATTATCCCTTAATTGGAAAAAAAAATGAATTGGCTACTCTACATTTTTTTTTAAAACTTGATTTCTCTCTCCTGAGCTTTTCTAGAATTTTCTGTTTTTATTTCAGATTTCCAGCATCTGCAGTATTTTGCTTTTATTTTAGTAGATGTTTTGTTTTTTGCAAGCACAGGCTGGTCATGAACGGTCTGTACTCTTGCCTATTACATGCCGTTTGATTCATTCAGCCAGTTGCTGTGACTTACGGTCAATGCACTGGCACAAATTCATTCACGACATTGTTCAGTTGTGTGCTAATATTTTAAAACTGGAGTTATACCCCTTCTTCGTCTTGCTTTCAAACATCAATCTGTCTTCATAACACAGAATAATAATCATCTTTATTATTGTCACAAGTAGGCTTACATTAACATTGCAATGAGGTTATTGTGAAAATCCCCTCGTCGCCACATTTCAGGTACACGGAGGGAGAATTCAGAATGTCCAATTCACCTAACAAACATGTCTTTCAGGACTTGTGGGAGGAAACAGGTGCACCCGGAGGAAACCCACGCAGACACGGGGAGAACGTGCAGACTCCGCACAGTCAGCGACCCAAGCCGGGAATCTAACCTGGGACCCTGGAGCTGTGAAACAACAGTGCTACCGTGCTGCCCTAAAGCTACTTCAGCCCGGCATGGAATTTATCTTGGAATAGATAAATGTCAAATCATTCTTAAATACATTACACAACAGTTAAATATTGTGCTGGTTTCATTGCCGGAAGTTATTGCTGGGCAGTGGGACACCTATCTACTTTTTGTGCCCAATGGCAGCATTGTGTTTGACTGTAAAAGTCAATACAAGTGCTAGCAAAGGACTGTTTCCACATCCTGCGCCTCAATCCAAAGATTTGTTTTTCACGTGGTGGTTTTGTATTATCCCGGTCCCGGTCGGTCATTTGTTCCCAACAAGAATTAGTTTTCACCACACCAGACATTTATTTTGACAGAAACATCCTGTGCTGCTGAGGACAAAGACTTAAACATGTGCCCTGATCGTGTGCTTTACCTCCTGTTGCTGTCGCACCATTTTCTTCACACAGGCCTCTTTAGCCTCAGCAAATGAAGCTTTCCTGGCGTTGAACTTTGCATCTGCCTAGAGTAGAAACAGAAAAGGAGTGAACCAGATCATGAGCCTCAAGTCAACAAAATCAAAAGCAGCTAGATTTAAGGAATTGGTCAATCTTGGTCTCCGCACTAGCAACACAAAGCACCAGCTTATCAGCAAGAACTTCTGGACTACCCAAAATAAAAGCTCTATCAAAACCAACACTTATTTATTTTGCATGCATCTTCCTTCAGATTAGTTCTCATTTGGGTCAGTGGGCTGCATTTGCCTTTGCCAGCATACGTCCATGTCCAGTTCCATCAGATGAGTTTGCTGTTGGGTGTTATGGGCCAGGGTTTAGAGAACCCCAAAGTGTATCATGGAGTTCACCTGACCCACAACCTTTAATAGATTGTGGTATGGGGAGCACACGGCCCACTCTACAGGTGTGGTACAGCAGAAATGGAAAAGTATTTTTTTTAAAACAAAACAATGTTTATTCTATGAACTCAAGTTAACCTTTTTAAAACATGCAGTGAACATCTTAGCAACCATTAATTCAAATACAACCCCCAAAGAATACAACACTAAGTAACCTTTAAGCTTTCCTTTTAACATCCATAAGACTTAAAACACCTTTTACCAGAAGCACATTAGGTTTACATTCACTATGGAGAACATTTATAATTTTGAATTCACCAAATGATCGATAGTCTTTTCATGCAGAGAGATCAACAGTGCACCTGCGCTGTCTGGCTTCAGCTCCAACACTGAAAACAAAACTAAAACACACCCTGCAGCAAACAGCCTAAAACGAAAGTAAAAAGCTGACAGATAAGATAGCCCAGCTCCACCGATTCTGACACCCATTTCTTAAAGGTACTCTCACTACAGATATTTATATACACACCCATTTCTTAAAGGTACTCTCACATGACACCTCCCCCCAAGAAAAAAAAATAAACCATCAACTTCAAGATGGTTTCATTTTTCATCTTTTCACTATCCTTTAAGAAATGCATACAGTAAATATACTTTTTTGTTTAAAAAAAACCACGCAAATAGGTACAATAATATAGTCCATTTTTGTTCTTCTTCCTCCAACTGAAATCCTTCCTGATTGACAGTCTCTTTGAACAAGAAGGTCTCTGCACGATCCGTCAATTTCTCTACGCATCGGCATTTCTCTTTAAAGTCAGATACTTTAGTTCAATCTGATCACAGAGTCCCTTGTAATTCTCCAACACAGGAGCATTGGTTACCACAGCTTTCAGGCAGTCAAATGCCTGTTGAAACTCTGCTGTCCATTGAAATTTTCGACGTTTCTTCAGCAAGTCCATCAGTGGAGCAATCACGCTTCACATATTTTGCACAAATGTTCGATCAAATCCATTCATGCCAAGAAATCGCATTATTTCCCTTTGTCTTGAGGGTATCAGAAACTGCTCAATAACTATTGGTTTCACATCCCATGTGACCATTCAATCCTATCCAATTGTATGGCCACGGAAAGTTACTTGGGCTTTGATGCACCATCAATTACACACGAGGCAAGTTGTCAGTAACAAAGTAATGGTTTTAATACTCATAGATTATCATAGAATTTACAGTGCAGAAGGAGGCCATTCGGCCCATCGATTCTGCACCGGCTCTTGGAAAGAGCACCCTACCCAAGGTCAACACTTCCACCCTATCCCCATAACCCAGCAACCCCACCCAACACTAAGGGCAATTTTGGACACTAAGGGCAATTTATCATGGCCAATCCACCTAACCTGCACATCTTTGGACTGGGGGAGGAAACCGGAGCACCCGGAGGAAACCCACGCACACACGGGGAGGATGTGCAGACTCCGCACAGACAGTGACCCAAGCCGGAATTGAACCTGGGACCCTGGAGCTGTGAAGCAATTGTGCTATCCACAATGCGACCGTGCTGCCCACCAATACTTTAAGATGTAGCCTGTCTGTTGCTGACCACAGGCTTTTCCAAATTCACTTTGGCTAGGTTTAATCACCAAACCCGCCACCTGAAGTCGATCAAATAACTCCATCAGATGTTTTAAATGTTCTTTCCATGTCTGGCTGAAAATTACCAGATCGTCGATGTATACCGCACAATTGAAATGGAATGAAATGAAAATCGCTTATTGTCACAAGTAGGCTTCAAATTAAGTTACTGTGAAAAGCCCCTAGTCGCCACATTCCGGCGCCTGTTCTGGGAGGCTGGTACGGCAATTGAACCGTGCTGCTGGCCTGCCTTGGTCTGCTTTCAAAGCCAGCGATTTAGCCCAGTGTGCTAAACAACCCCAACAATTGGGTAATCCTGAAACGACTTTGTTAGTTAACCGTTGAAAATGTGGCTGGGGCGTTTTTCATGCCAAATGGCATCATTTTGAATTGGTATATACCATCTGGAGTCACAAAAGCGGAAATCTCCTTCGCCCTTTCGGATAAAGGTACCTGCCAGTAACCTTTAAGTAAATCCAGTTTGGAAATAAAAGACGATTGTCCCACTTTCTCAATACAATCCTCCAAACGTGGGATCGGATAAGAGTCCGTTCTTATAACTGCATTGATCTTTCTATAGCCCACACACAACTGTTGGATACCGTCTGGTTTTGGTACCATCACTATGGGTGAGCTCCATTGGCTGCAACCCACTTCAATTATGCCATTTTTAAGCATACTCTCAATCTCTTTGTTAACCTGTGCCAATTTTAAAGGGTTAAGTCTATATGGATGTTGTTTGATTGGAACAGCATTTCCCACATCTACATCATGTATATCCATTTTAGTACTTCCCAATTTATCTCTACAAACTTGCCCACGTGATATCAATAACTCTTTTAGGTCAGTCCGTTGTTCCTCTGGAAAGCAACTCAACAATTTATCCCAATATTTAAGAACATCCTCATTTTGCAATTTAATTTGAGGTATGTCAAATTCACAGTCATTTGGATTTGGTTTGTCACTTTGAATTAGAATCATTAAAACCTCCTTTCTGTATCCTACTGGCAATACTACTTGATGAACGTCTGCCCACTTTTCATCCGCCTGCATATGTAAAGGTCTCCATTTTCTCATCAAGGTATCACTTTTACGGTAATAACACTCTGGTATACACGCAGATTCCTCTTCCGTGTATGCTTTCTGATACATCCATTTTTTTAAATTTCTACATCTTTTTGTTGTAACTCCGCCAATTTTCCTGAACTAAAAATATCCGCCTCATCCTTCACCTGTTCTTGTTCAACCACCTGACCAAAAATCGCTTCTGATAATTGCACTTCATCTTCACTCTTTGATTTCTCCTCGTCTTAACCTGTGACTTTGCGACCTTGTTACTACACAATCCGGAAAAATCCCAGGATATTCGTCCTTCAACACTTCAGTTGTCTAATTTTCCACTGGCTTATCAACCATAGTAGGCATCACTCCCACCAGCTACATCATTACCCAAGATAAACTGTATTCCTGGACAAGATAGTTTCTCCATTACTCCTACTACCACTTCACCACTCTTCACTGGACTTTCCAACCTTACCGTATATAATTAAACACTACTCCTCTCACCCCGAATTCCACATATTACCACCTTTTCTGGCAACATTCTTTCCAAACTACATAACTCCTCATCTCTTACCATTAAAGATTGACTAGCTCCCGTATCTCTTAAAATTGTGACTTCTTTACCTGCTCCTCCTGTTACACACGAGTAAACTTTACCCACACAAGTAAATTCTTTAAAGAGATCTGGCACCTTCTTATCAATCGCCTCTTGATCAGGCTGTACAATCTTTTGCACCTCCTCCGCTTCACTTGGGCTTTCCTTTACCACTTTCTCAAACCCCACTATCTTATCCTGTTTTACCACTTCAGCCTTCCCAGTGCTTTTCTTCAACCACCAACACTGTGACTTTACATCATGGTCTAGTTTATTACAGTGAAAACATCTGAAACTTTTCATTTCTTTTCCACCCTCCTGGATTTCTTTTTTAATCTGAGGTACACTCTCCTTATTATCTCCCATCAGATCACCTTTACCTTTACCACTTGAGAATTTCTCATGTCCCCAGTTTCTATCCCTCACAGGCTGACACTGGTGTTGGAAACCAAGCTTTGATTTATGAACTAATTCATAATCATCTGCCATTTCTGCTGCTAATCTCGCAGTTTTAACCCTCTGTTCTTCCACGCGAGTTCTCACTCAATCAGGAATTGAATTTTTAAACTCCTCCAAAAGTATAATTTCTCAGAGAGCTTCATACGTTTGGTCTATTTTCAAAGCCCTTATCCACCTATGAAAATTACTCTGTTTGAGCCTTTCAAACTCCATGTATGTTTGACCAAATTCTTTCCTTAAATTTCTAAATCTTTGTCTGTAGGCTTCAGGCATCAGTTCATATGCACCTAAGATGGATTTTTTCACCTCCTCATACGTCCCAGATACTTCCTCCGGTAGTGACGCAAACACTTCACTAGCCCTACTTACCAGCTTTGTTTGAATCAGTAATACCCACATGTCCTGTGGCCATTTCATTTGTTTAGCTACCTTCTCAAATGAAATGAGAAAGGCTTCTACCTCCTTCTCGTCAAACCTTGGCAATGCTTGGACATATTTATATAGTTTCCCACCAAGCCTTCGACTTTGATGCTCTTTCTTACTATCCTCATCACTATCATCCCACTGTAGGTTTCACTTTACGTCTGCCAATTTTAACTGACTGTCATGTTTCATGGCCATTTTCTGAAGTTCAAACTCTCTCGTCGTTTTCCCAGTGCATGCGTGGGTTTCCTCCGGGTGCTCCAGTTTCCTCCCACAGTCCAAAGATGTGCAGGTTAGGTGGATTGGCCATGCTAAATTGCCCTTAGTGTTGGGTCGGGTTACTGGGTTATGGGGATAGGGTGGGGGTGTGGGCTAGGGTAGGGTGCTCTTTCCAAGAGCCGGTGCTGACTCGATGGGCCGAATGGCCTCCTTCTGCACTATAAATTCTATGATTCTCTTTACCTTTTTCCACGATCTGTATCTCCCTTTCTCTTTAGTTTTGTTCTGCTAGGGCTATTCTTTCTTTTCTCCTTTTTTTTTTCCTCTCTATCTCTTTTGTATTCAAGCTGCTTTAATTCTTTCTCATGTTCCATTTGTTTAATTTGCAACTGAATTTTTGCCATTTCCAATGAGTCAAACTCTATCTCAGGCAACTTTAAATGCTTCACCACCGCCATAATGACCTCACCTTTTCGAATTTTGTCAGGTAATGTTAACTGCAATGTTTTTGCCAAATCTAACAGTCTGCTTTTTGTCTCTGTCCGTAAGGTACTGCGTGTGACAGTCTCCAACCCCCAGAAACTTCAGAGCCTCTGAAAGAGCCATTGTCCACAACACACTCCCCACTTAAACTAAAATTCCGCACCTGAAAAGCAACCACAATATGCTCACCGATTGACATATTGATTGATGCTTTACTTAAACAAGGCGCATAAGCAGCCCTACTGAGAACAGGTGAAATTCTTTTTAAAATTTATTTTTTTCCCAATTAAGGGGCAATTTAGCGTGGCCATTCCATCTACCCTGCACATCTTAGGGTTGTGGGGGCGAAACCCACGCAAGCACGGGGAGAATGTGCAAACTCCACACGGCCCGTGACCCAGAGCCGGGATCGAACCTGGGACGCCAGCGCCGTGAGGCAGCAGTGCTAACCACTGTGGCGCCCTGAGTTTTCTCTCTTCATGGGCCCCTTGTTGACAGCATACTTCATTTTTCATCTTGTGGAATTTGGTTGGGCTAAAGGCCGTGTTCTGTGTTTTATGCCCAGTACACAGAGTGCTTATGAGGAACGCTCATTGTGCAATGTGAAAGAGGCACTCAGCCCATGAAGTATTTTTCCTTAAAAAGATTGAAACCATGGGTTGGTTATGGGTGGTCAGATCATGGCATTGACATCCTCACAATACACCCCCACCCTTCAGTTCTCGATATTTTATTAAAACAAATTCACGTCTTTTGCTTGTGTCAGCTCAACAGCACAATGTTACAAACGTTTGAGACTGCTAACCTTTATTTGCCTGGAGGACATGCAGATCATTTAATGCAGTTAAATAATCTCTTCACGTCACATTTTTGTGGTGAAGCCAAGCGTAACTTGCAATATTATTGATGTTTTTTGAAACAGAAGGGTCAGGGGCAAAGTCCTTGAAATCATTTTTTGCTCTTGCCAGTCTAAAAGTGGCTCAGTTCTTTTGTCCATTTCCTGATTGTTTAGGATCGGTCTGTACAAAACAACAAAGTACTTCAGCTCGATTTGGAATTATCTTTGAATTGATCAATGTCAAATGATTATTAAATTGGTTGTTAGTTTGGTAAAGTGGGGGCTGGAAAACGGGACACTTCCATTTTTTTGTTTCCAGTGTCATTCTCGTGTCTGACTGTAACCATGTCTACGCTAATACAGAAGACTCAGCAAGGGGCTGTTTCAACACACTACCTCAACCCTAAATATGTTTTAAAGAGACACAAAGCCTGGGAGAGGCTCGCTGGGTAAGTCAATTGGGGCAGAAACTGCATCCTCTCATTAATCCTCGCAGTAAGAAATCTTGCAACACCAGGTTAAAGGTCAACAGGTTTGTTTGGAATCACTAGCTTTCGGAAGGATTCCAAACAAACCTGTTGGACTTTAACCTGGTGTTGTAAGACTTCTTACCGTGCCCATCCCAGTCCAACGCCGGCATCTCCACATCATAATCCTAGCAGAAGCAGGGAATATCAGTCACAATGACTACTAACTTGATCCATGCTATCACACAATGACATGGTGTGGGAGTTTGTCAGTTAGTGGTGCCACCTTTCACATAAAACATCAAACCAATGCTACAGCTATCTGCTCCAAATGGATATAAAAGATCCCAAAACACTAGTCAACAAGGACAAAACAGGCAGTTCTCTCAAAGTCCTGTCCAATATTCAATCCTCAGCCAATGATGCCCAAAAGATTAAGTGCACATTTATCTCCCTGCTGTGCATAAATTGGCTGCTGTGTTTGCCTATTTAACACTTACCAAACTTCAAAAGTAATTCATTGCCTGTGAAGACGTGAAAAGCAAAACATGAAAAATTATTTTTGGTATACATTGGGAGGCAATGGCATGGTGGTTTTGTATTGGACTAGTGATCCAGAGACCCAGGGTCGTGCTCTGTGGACCCAGGTTTAAATCCCATCACAGTGAAATTTGAATTCAATAAAAATCTGGAATCAAAAGTCCTTTTTCATAATAGGTTTGTTTATTTGGGCGGCACGGTGGCACAGTGGTTAGCACTGCAGCCTCACGGTCCCGAGATCCCAGGCTCGATCCCAGCCCTGGGTCCCTGTCCGTGTGGAGTTTGCACATTCTCCCCGTGTGCAGGGTAGGTGGATTGGCCGTGCTAAATTGCCCCCTAATTGGAAAAACATAGAATTGGGTACTCGAAATCAATTTTTTAAAAATAAAAAACTTTTTGAAAATGTTTTCATTATAACCAAAATAATATCAAACAATTAATTCAAATTAGAATGACAAAGAATACGACAATCAAAAGCACAAATTAACTTAAACCCCCAACATTAAAATAAACCCCTGAATAACTGATGGTGACCAACTCTTTAAAAAAAAAAGGAATCTTAGGTAGAACCCTTCCACCGACTCCCTAACTGTGTACCTGACCCTTCACCAAATGTAAAATCGATATGATGTCACCCAACCAAGCCGTGGTACTGGGCAGAGTGGGAGACCTCCACGCCAGCAGAACCCGTCTCTGGGCTATCAATGAGGCAAAGGCTAGGACATCCGCCTTCACCCCCCTCTGCAGCACCGATGAGTCCCATTCCCTGAAAACGGCCACCAGTGGACTTGGCTCCAGTGGAATTAAAAGTCTGACGATGACCACAAAACCACTGTCGATTGTTGTTAAAACCCATCTGGTTCACGAATGTCCTCCAGGGAAGGAAATCTGCCCTCCGTACCTGGTCTGACCTACATGTGACTCCAGACTCACAGCAATCTGGTTGACTCTGAAATGCCCGAGCAAGCCATTCAGTTCAAGGGCAATTCGGGATGGGCAACAAATGCTGGACTTGCCACTGATGCTCTTATCCCATGAAAGAATTTTTAAAAAAAACCTTATCTGCAGTACTGCCTATCCTTCTTCTTGCCCAGGGGCACAAATGGGTGGTGGGTCTTCTTGGATGGGAGAAGAGCTGGTACTTCCACGACTATTTCTCAGATAAAAGAAAGAAAAGACTTGCATTTATATAGTGCCTTTCACGACCTCAGGTAGTCCCAAAGCACTTTAGAAGTGTAATCAATACTGTAATGTAGGAAGGATGACATCGAGTTTGTGCACAGCAAATTCAGATCACCTGTTTTTGCGACATTAACGGAGGGATAAATATTAGTCAGATAGACACCGGAGAGAACCCCCCTCGTCTTCAAATAGAGGTACATGATCTTTTACATCCACCCGAGGGGGAAAATAGTGCCTCTCTGCTTCAATGTGTCACCTGAAAGACATCACCTCCGACAGTGCGGCATTCCCTTGGTGCTACAATGGAGTGTCAGCCTAGATGCTGCGCTCAACTCACTGGTTAAGTCCCATAAGGACATTTCAATGTCAGGGGTGGCTGTTAGATCTTTAACCTCTCCCAAATCACTGTCTTTCTTAGAATCACTCTTTGCAACTCCCTAAAAGCCATTTTGCCCTTCCCTCCTTTTCAGCTCTCAGACTGTTGCCATCCTAAAGCTGTCTTCTATCTTCCTACATGTGCCGGAATGAGTACTTCAATCACATTATCCATCGCTTGATTCCTCTTTATCAATTTGGTTCCTGAGCAGGTTCTCCCACTTGTTGATTGCAACTTTGGGGGCAAGAGCTACTGAAACTACAGAGAAATAGGCATAAAAAGCCTTCACATCGCTTTTCTATCGTCTCTGAGGCTCTTGCTCGGAGGTTACAATAAACAAGCAGGAGAGTCCTTGTAGAAACTTACTCCCTTAGTGAGCCGTCCTCAGGTGGGGTGGTGGTGCCCCTGAATTGGGGAGGGGCAAAAAGAAAAACAGGCCAGGGCTCCTCCTTTTCATCGTGATCGAGTGACCCATTGTGTTGCAAAACCACTTGGAGGAAGCACTGAGGGTGCAAAGGGGCACAGAATATACTCTGGGTGGGGAACTTCAATGTCCCTCATCAAGAATGGGCTTGGTAGCACCACTACTGACCAAGCTGGCCGAGTCCTAAAGGACATAGTGGCGAGACTGGGACTGCAGCAGGTGGTGAGGGAACCAACAAGAGGGAAGAACATATTTGATCTTCACCAACCTGCCTGCCGCAGATGCATCTGCCCATGACAGTATCGGGAGAGACCACCGCACAGTCCTTGTGGAGACAAATTCCCGTCTTCACATTGAGGATGCCCTCCATCGTGTTGTGTGGCACGACCATTGTACGAAATGGGATAGATTCAGAACAGATCTAGAAACTCAAGACTGGGCATCTATGAGGCGCTGTGGCCCATCAGCAGCAGAATTGTACTCAGCCACAATCTGTTACCTCATATCCGGCATATCCCCCACCATACCATTACCACCAAGCCAGGAGATCAAGCGAATCAATCCTGGTTCAATGAAGAGTGCAGGAGGGGAGCCCAGGAGCAGCATCAGGCAGACTGAAAAATGAGGTGTCAACCTGGTGAAGCTACAACACACGACTATTTGTGTGCCAAACAACATAAGAGCTAAGCGATTCTACAATTAACGCATCAGATCTAAGCTCTGCAGTCCTGCCACATCCAGCCGTGAATGGTGGTGGACAATTAAACAACTCACTGGAGGAGGAGGCTCCATATTATCCCAGTCCTCAATGATGGAGGAGCCCAACACATCAGTGCAAAAGACAAGGCTGAGGCATTCGTAACAATCTTCAGCCAGAAGTGCCGAGTGGATGATCCACCTCGGCTCCTCCGGAGAACCCCAGCATCACAAATGTCAGTCTTCAGCCAATTCAATTCACTCCACGTGATGTCTAAATGGGCCCTGATAATATTCCAGAAATAGTACTGAAAACTTATGCTCCAGAGCTTGCCGCACCCCTAGCCAAGCTGTTCCAGTGCAGCTACAACATTGGTACCTACCTGGCAATGTGGAAAACTGCCCAGATATGTGCTGTACACAAAAAGCAGGACAGATTCAACCCAGCCAATTCCCGCCCTATCAGTCTACTCTCCATCATTGGCAAAGTGATGGAAGGAGACAACAGTATTATCGAGCGGCACTTACTCAGCAATAACCTACTCACGGATGCTCAGTTCCTGACTCATCTCCTGACCCCCAAAGCCTGTCCACCATCTGCAAGGCACAAGTCAGGAGTGTAATGGAATACTCCCCACTTGCCTGGATGAGTGCAGCTCCTACAACACTCAAGAGGCTCGACACAATCTAGGGCAAAGCAGCCCATTTAATTGATACCCTTTCCACAAACATCCACTCCCTCCACCACCAACGCACAGTGGCAGCCGTGTACATCATCTACAAGATGCACTGCAGGAACTCGCCACGGCTCCTTAGGTAGCACCTTCCAAACCCATGACCACTACCGTCTAGAAGAACATGAGCAGCAGATACAGGGGAACTCCACCAACTCGAAGTTCCCCTCCAAGTCACTCACCACCCTGACTTGGAAATATATCGCCGTTCCTTCACTGTCGCTGGGGCAAACTCCTGGAACTGTCTCTCTTATATCAGGTGTACCTACACCATATGGACTGCAGCTGTTCAAGAAGGCAGCTAACCACCACCTTCTCAAGGGCAGTTAGGGATGGGCAACAAATGCTGGCCTAGCCAGCGAAGCCCACAACCCATAAAAAATGGATTTTTAAAAAAATGAACAAGTGGCAGGTGTTACAACACCCTGAGCTAATGCGCAGTCAATTCCAAACCCCCTTGACCCAGAGTCACAACACAATTGAATTAACCAATAATTCTTCGGAAAATACCCGAAGTCTTGGTTCTTGGCTGTCCAATAATTACAGTCATCAGGTTTGTAAATTTAAACACAATTAATTTGTATTATAACAAGAACTGTAATGAAATCTGCAGCAAATACAACTGGTTATTATCTCATTCCTAATCCCCACACTCTACACACACACAAGGCAGACAAACACAGAGGAGAGGGGTGTAGAAAAACCTGTACTTAAAAGTAAAATCAAGAGTCTTTGTTTTAGATGGTTGTTTGTGTAGCCACCTGGGTTGGCCAACTCCCGATGTAAAATGGAGAACAGCAAAGGCTGCAGGGAAATTCAGCCAACACAGGCAGAAACCAGCAGGTGCAAGTTACTGTGTATTAAACTCTGCAAAAGCCAGACAGCATCGATACAAGCAGCCATCTGCATAATAATGTAGCAGCCATCTACATACTGATGAGCAATCCCCGGGAACAATCACAACATTTGGGACAAACAAAGCTAAGCAAGACTCCCCGGCGCCAGCAGGAGCCAACACAAGAGAGGTTAATGGACACCTCAAGACCGCCCATCTATCAGGGAACCGCTCCAGTATTGGAGAAATCGAACCAAGCGATTGGAACGGAGTCCAATCACTTGGAACCAGGTACAGGGTCCGCCCCGAAAGACGGGAAGCCCCTGGGTACTATAAAGTTAAGCCCCCAAGTTCAAATTGTTCTTCTTGACCGGGTCACTCAGCAACGCGAACCAACCTTGACCGTGACCAGTTCAACTGTCGCCAAGATCCAGTACGTCTTAAGTCAATGCTCGCTACGAGATAGGCGCTCCTAGCTACCAATTCGTACCAACTTCGAATCCCGCAGACTCAGAACCCGAACGAAAGACCATTTGTTCCCCTGACCTGGTGGGCCAGTCCAAAGCTAAGTATAGGCCTGTTAGTTGTAGAAGTAGCTTAGACGTAGAATTTGTGCATGAGTAGCGATTACTGTGTATAATAAATGTGCTTTGATTTGAATCTTACTAATCGGTGTATCGAGTTATTGATCATTACTTGGACTTGAACCTCATAAAGATACCTGGCAACTCGAGAGCAAAGGTTATAAAACAGAGCCAATTGAATCAAACAAACGTTAGCAACATTTGTCCTTCAAACCAGGCTTTCAGGTCAAGATTGCTGTTTTCCAGTTAAATTATCCTTTGTAAGAAAACTTCCAACTTGAATTGAAGTGTCTATTTAATGAATAAGTTCTTGATGCTTTGAATTCCATCTCCCACTACTCCAGTTTCCACTGTAAATTCATTCAGGTCTCTTCAGTTTAGAGAGCGAGTGAAGAGAGAGAGCGAGAGAGTGACAAAGTCTGAGTTCTATTGTCCAAAGTTAGCAGAGTGTAATTTTTGAATGCCTTTCTTCCCCTGCTCGATTTAAAGGTATATGTCCATTTAGCATCCATGGACCAAAATCATAACGGCAAAATAATAAATAAAGGGGAAATATGGGAATCAGCAGGAAGGGTCACACAGGAAGGATGGCTACTTGGGCAATGTATTAGGGAGTGACTGGTGCCCTGTGGAGTCAACAAGTCTTGAGGGGGAGGGGAAAGGGAGCATTATTTTTCTATAACTACTCCATGGAATAATGTAGTTATTGGATTCTACAGCTCCTTCTGGATTAAAGATAGGCTCGTCTCAGAATCAGAAACTGACAGTGCATAGATGGTGACCATTTGGCCCATCTTGTCTGCCAGCTCTTTAAAAAAAGCTATCCAATCAGTCCCAATCCCCTGTCCTTCCTCTAGAGCCCCATACATTTTACCCCATTAAGTATTTATCCAGTTCCCTTTTGAAAATTACTGAATCTGCTTCCACCACCCTTTCAAGCGGTGCATTCCAGATCATAATTTGCTCTATAAAAATGCCCGTCTCACCTTTGGTTCTTTTGCCGATTACATGAAATGGCCATCCGCGGAATACCAACTAACTATTTCTCCTTATTCACTATATCAAGAACGAACATGATTTTGAACACTGCTATCAAATCTCTGCTTTACCAGCTCCTCAAGTCTCTCAACATAGCTGAAGTTCCTCAGCTGAGACCCCATTCTAGTAAATCTCCTCTGCACCCTCGCCAAGATTTTGACATTCTTCAAAATGCAGTGCCCAGAATTGGACATAATACTCCAACTGGAGGCCTAATCCGTGATGCAGAAAAGTTTAGCATAACTTTCTTTTTGTTTTATTCTGTGCCTAGAAATAAAGGGAAAGAGCTTTTTTTTTTTTAAAAACTGCCTTTTCAGCTTATCCTGACACCTTCAAAAGATTTGTGCATACACACCCCCAAGTCCCTCTGTTCTCGCCTTCTCTTTAAAGTTGCATCCGCAAAATAATGAATTGCAGATTAAATCCACTTTGTTTTATACACAAATAACATGCATAAGAAATGACAGATACAAAAAGTACAATATAAATATATCAAATGCAATGAAGATAATCAAACTAAGTTAAATTATCCTTTGTAAGAAAACTTCCAACTTGAATTGAAGTGCCTATTTAATGACTAAGTTCTTGATGCTATGAATTCCATCTCCCACTACTCCAATTCAAATAAGTTTAAACTGAAGGGCGTTGCAATTTGTACACACACACACACACGCACACGCACGCACACTTTAAATTATTAAAATAAATAACAGGAGATAAAAGAATCCAGACTTGGTCACGCCAGCGGAGGACAAAGGAAACTTCATCAGTTCCAAGTTCCATCGTCAGCCCCAACTCTGTTCAAAGCTCCAGCGTGACAATGCGCCTCCCAATTGGTGACTTACTAATGAAACCGAGATGAGGTAATAAGTTTTGCATGACTATATTCCAGCTCATCTAGATTAAGACAGGGATGACAAACTGTCTGGCTGACTTGAAAACTTGCTGAACTGGATTGCTGAGGTACCTGCACATGTTTGGAGGTGGGGGGAGAACATGAACAACCAGGGTTTAGGCTCTAAAGGTGTAATCATGTTGGGAGTTTTACAGCTAGGTTCACTTTACATTATGTTCGGAGATGACCATACATTGCCTGGGGGAACTGTTTCACAGCAACTTGCTCTTCTGCTTTTTTTTTTTTTTTAAATCCCCCTCCTTTCAATTCTCTCGATGAAATGCTGACTTCTGATATACTTCCAAATATCCCAGCAGTCCTCTGGTTTCTCACCCAAGATGCTATTCATGTTTGAACCTTGACTGTTGGATCTCAACATACACTACTTAACTCAGAGAGGCCTCCAGGTCAAGCACAATTCTATTTACACTCAACATCAACATGTAAATGAATGGCAATCGAGCAAAAACCTTAGAATTAGATCATAGAATTTATAGTGCAGAAGGAGGCCATTCGGCCTATCGAGTCTGCACCGGCTCTTGGAAAGAGCATCCTACTAAAGGTCCACACCTCCACCCTATCCCCACAACCCAGTAACCCCACCCAACACTAAGGGCAATTTTGGAGAACTATGGACAATTTACCATGGCCAATCCACCTAACCCGCACATCTTTGGACTGTGGGAGGAAACCGGAGCACCCGGAGGAAACCCACGCAGACACTGGGAGAACGTGCAGACTCCACACAGACAGTAACCCAAGCCGGGAATCAAACCTGGGACCCTGGAGCAGTGAAGCAATTGTGCTATCCACAATGCTACCGTGCTGCCCATACAATGCTACCGTGCTGCCTATGCAATGCTACCGTGCTGCCCATACTGCCTTGCCTGAATTTACTTCACTTCCAACACAGGGACCATGTGTAGCGGCCGGACACACTTGCCTAATTCAGCACAAAACCAAAATCAGGTCCTTTCTGATCCGCTTGACTCAATAACACACCGCAGGATGTATTTATGCATTGCACCATCATATAGAAATAGCACTGGTGCCTATAGGAAGCCACTAACATCTTGGGAGCTCTCTCGGGTCATTCTGATGTGGGGGCGAATATAGTCTCCTTTAATGAATTCCTTCCCTTTGACTGTATTTTCCTGCATTTTATTGTAAAGAAAACGTATATGACTTTTAGTAACACCGAATAATCAAGGCACGTTCTTCAGAAGGAGAAACTGCAATCCAAATTCAATTTTGTGAATGCCCTTGACGAGTGGGAACCCTGAAAGAGTTACATTCACGCTCACAACTGTGAAAACTAAAAAACAACAAGATCTCACATCCCTTAAGCGTGGACATGTCAAAGCTTGCTGCCTGGCAATGGCCAGTGTAATACACTGGTGCCAACACATCTAACAAAAATAAGAACAGTGCATCACTGAAAGTTGACGGATATAATTACATCCGGGCTGCCCCTGCACAAAGATACACATCAGTGTTTGGACCGCATCCGTGTTTGGGGGAATTTCACTACCCAGTATTATGATCCCAGACTAGACCCCAATACTGGATAGGATACTGGACCAAAACCGCAATATTTTAATTTATTTTAAGACAGTGCAGATAGAATGATTCGCTCCAGGGGTGACTCCATCAAAAGAATAGGGATTTGATATTTCAAAAATGAAACTTTATTATAAATACATTAACTTCACACCCGAAAAAGGACAGCTTACAATTACCCCTCAACACAACTATACAATTACAATTTCCCATTAAACAACAAGAAACATACAGCTCTCAATCCAGCTTAAACCAACATGGCATGCAGTAATACTAGCATTACAAAGCAGATTCTGGCTCTTGTTAGAACTCCTTCAGGCTCTGCCTGAAAATCTTCAAATAGCTGCTGGTTGTTTCAGCCTCTTCCTCATCTTCAGACGAGACTGCTCTGCTTTAAAATATGATTACTCTTTTTTCCCTATCCTACTGGGAAAGAAAACTGCCTTTATCGATGGTCTAAGACACAAGGGCTGCCAGATCAGACTTCATTTCCAAAAATCTCATCTCCAAAACAACTTTCTCCACAGCTTCTCAAAACGTTTCTCTGCATTCCTTGGCTCCACCCAGCAATGACTTCATCACCCCAAGCTGTACAAAAAAATCTCTTTGCAGGCCCTTCAACTCCCCAGGGACTTCCCAGGCAAACTACTAGGCATTAGCCCAGATTGAAAAACACATTCCTTGGTCAATTTCACCTGCTTTTCCTCCAAGCAAAACAAAATCCTTTTAAAAACCACTGCAAACAAGCACACTCTAACCCCAGGCTTTTAACCTTTAATTTGTACCAATATTCCTAATGTTTCAATCGTCACACCCAAGCATGCAATGGCTTGTGTTAGAGAAGAATGTTCTGTAGAAGTACTGTACCTTGATACTCCAGCACACCAAAGCAATGATCTGTCACAACACCCAGAATTCTGATACTTTCTCTTGGTTTCCTTCCAACCCTGTTTCAAATTCTATCAATATACACGCTCATTCTGTATTTCTCGGTTCTGAAGTAGGATACAAATTGGAAACGGCGCCCACCTATTCTTTCCAGAGATGCTAACTGACTTGCTTAGCTTTCAGTCTGTGCTGGTTTAGCATTTGCAATAAGACCATAAGACATAGGAGTGGAAGTAAGGCCATTCGGCCCATCGAGTCCACTCCACCATTCAATCATGGCTGATTTCAACTCCATTTACCCGCTCTCTCTCCATAGCCCTTAATTCCTCGAGAAATCAAGAATTTATCAACTTCTGTCTTAAAGACACTCAACGTCCCGGCCTCCACCGCCCTCTGTGGCAATGAATTCCACAGACCCACCACTCTCTGGCTGAAGAAATTTCTCCTCATCTCTGTTCTAAAGTGACTCCCTTTTATTCTAAGGCTGTGCCCCCGGATCCTAGTCTCCCCTGCTAATGGAAACAACTTCCCTACGTCCACCCTATCTAAGCCATTCATTATCTTGTAAGTTTCTATTAGATCTCCCCTCAACCTCCTAAACTCCAATGAATATAATCCCAGGATCCTCAGACGTTCATCGTATGTTAGGCCTACCATTCCTGGGATCATCCGTGTGAATCTCTGCTGGACCCGCTCCAGTGCCAGTATGTCCTTCCTGAGGTGTGGGGCCCAAAATTGCTCACAGTATTCTAAATGGGGCCTAACTAATGCTTTATAAAGCTTCAGAAGTACATCCCTGCTTTTATATTCCAAGCCTCTTGAGATGAATGACAACATTGCATTTGCTTTCTTAATTACGGACTCAACCTGCAAGTTTACCTTTAGAGAATCCTGGACTAGGACTCCCAAGTCCCTTTGCACTTCAGCATTATGAATTTTGTCACCATTTAGAAAATAGTCCATAGAATCATAGAAGTTTACAGCATGGAAACAGGCCCTTCGGCCCAACCAGTCCATGCCGCCCAGTTTTTACCATTAAGCTAGTCCCAGTTGCCCGCACTTGGCCCATAACCCTCTATACCCATCTTACCCATGTAACTATCTAAATGTTTTTTAAAAGACACAATTGTACCCGCCTCTACTACTACCTCTGGCAGCCCATTCCAGACACTCACTACCCTCTGAGTGAAGAAATTGCCCCTCTGGGCCCTTCTGAATCTCTCCCCTCTCACCTTAAACCTATGCCCTCTAGTTTTAGACTCCCCTACCTTTGGGAAAAGATGTTGACTATCTACCTTATCTATGCCCCTCATTATTTTATAGACCTCTAGAAGATCACCCCTAAGCCTCCTACGCTCCAAGGAAAAAAGTCCCAGTCTATCCAGCCTCTCCTTATAACTCAAACCATCAAGTCGCGGCAACATCCTAGTAAATCTTTTCTGCAATAATAATTGCTTATTGTCACAAGTAGGCTTCAATAAAGTTACTGTGAAAAGCCCCTAATCGCCACATTCCGCGCCTGTTCGGGGAGGCCGGTACGGGAATTGAACCCGCGCTACTGGCCTTGTTCTGCTTTGCAAGCCAGCTATTTAGCCCACTAAACCAGCCCCTTTATTAATTATTATTAATTATTAAACCATGCCTCTATTCTTTTTTCCAAAGTGCAAGACCTCGCACTTGCCCACGTTGAATTTCATCAGCCATTTCTTGGACCACTCTCCTAAACTGTCTAAATCTTTCTGCAGCCTCCCCACCTCCTCAATACTACCTGCCCCTCCACCTATCTTTGTATCATCGGCAAACTTAGCCAGAATGCCCCCAGTCCCGTCATCTAGATCGTTAATATATAAAGAGAACAGCTGATCTCGGATAGATATGTATTTGCATGTGTCATTCCCGACAATATAATGTTACGATCTCACTGCACACATCATCAGGGATAGGCACCAAATGAAGGCTAAGCACTGCTTAGGGAAGGAAAGGTCATGGGCCACATTAGTCATCAAGAGGCGTGCAAGACAGAGACTCTTATCAGCGTGTGCTGCAAATATTCAGCACCATAGTATTTATGGAACCCTACAGGAGCAAAGAATCATTAACTGTTGGTCATTTGTAGTCGGTAACAAGAGGAACAGACACTCTTTTACCCCTGTCCTAATTATCCTTCTCTAGCTTTCAAAACTCAGGATATTGACTTGAAAATCCTTAGCTTATTCTCCAAATTCCTTCATTTTACCTCAAATGTTGTTTGCTTGCTTCGAGACTGCTGGGTTAAGGTGAGCAGATCTGAGATTGCAGAGATAACTTAAACATTGCAGCACGGTAGCATAGTGGTTAGCATGATGGCTTCACAGCGCCAGGGTCCCAGGTTCGATTCCGGCTTGGGTCACTGTCTGTGCGGAGTCTGCACATCCTCCCCGTGTGTGCGTGGGTTTCCTCCGGGTGCTCCGGTTTCCTCCCACAGTCCAAAGATGTGCAGGTTAGGTGGATTGGCCATGATAAATTGCCCTTAGTGTCCAAAATTGCCCTTCGGTTAGATGGGTTGCTGGGTTACAGGTATAGGGTGGAGGTGTGGGCTTAACTAGGGTGCTCTTTCCAAGAGCCGGTGCAGACTCGATGGGCCGAATGGCCTCCTTCTGCATAGTAAATTCTAGGATCCTATGATCGCATAACTGTCAAATGCTGTTCCAGAAATTAAGGCAGCTGTCCTGGTTGTGCACCCACATTCCTTCAGCAGATCAGGGGACACCAAATCCAACTGATAACATTACCAACTTTGTCCATTTTCGAGGAGGCTCCACTCTCCCCAGTTACAGGACAAAAAGCATGATTTGGGGACTTAGAAAAGAAATCTATCCCAGAGATTTGAAAAACCTTTGCTTCCCCAGAGAATTGAAACTTCTTCAATAAAATTCAACATGCACAGCACAAACGTTCTGGCACCTGGAGGAAGGTGGGATTGGCCGTGAGGGGTCACGGCCACGGTGGGATAGAAATAGTGCAACAACATAAAAAGTATGACATGGCCATAATTGGGCCACTTCTCCTTCAAAATAGCCTGGGAATCATATACACTGCTAATTTATGGATTAAACTATGGAGTAATTTTAGTACAGCATTAAGTACTGTAAACTCCATAATCATAGCACATGGCAGGGCAGCACAGTGGCGCAGTGGTTAGCACTGCAGTATCACGGTGCTGAGGTCCCGGGTTCAATCCCGGCTCTGGGTCACTGTCCGTGTGGAGTTTGCACATTCTCCCCGTGTTTGCGTGGGTTTCACCCCCACAACCCAAAGATAGAACATAGAACGATACAGCGCAGTACAGGCCCTTCGGCCCACGATGTTGCACCGAAACAAAACCATCTAACCTACACTATGCCATTATCATCCATATGTTTATCCAATAAACTTTTAAATGCCCTCAATGTTGGCGAGTTCACTCCTGTTGCAGGTAGGGCATTCCACGGCCTCACTACTCTTTGCGTAAAGAACTTACCTCTGACCTCTGTCCTATATCTATTACCCCTCAGTTTAAAGCTATGTCCCCTCGTGCCAGCCATTTCCATCCGCGGGAGAAGGCTCTCACTGTCCACCCTATCTAACCCCCTGATCATTTTGTATGCCTCTATTAAGTCACCTCTTAACCTTCTTCTCTCCAACGAAAACAACCTCAAGTCCATCAGCCTTTCCTCATAAGATTTTCCCTCCATACCAGGCAACATCCTGGTAAATCTCCTCTGCACCCGCTCCAAAGCCTTGTACAGGGCCTTGGTGAGAACACATCTGGAATACTGTATAGTTTTGGTCTCCTTATTTGCAAACGGACTGCTTTAGAAGCAGTTCAGAAAAGGCTCATTACACTCATACCTGGGATGAAGAGGATGTCATCAAAAAGTCTGGATAGCAGGCGGCATATGGCGCAGTGGTTAACATTGGGACTACGGCGCTGAGGACCTGGGTTTGAATCCCGGCCCTGGGTCACTGTCCGTGTGGAGTTTGCACATTCTCCCCATGTTTGCATGGGTTTCGCCCCCCACAACCCAAAGATGTGCAGGGTAGGTGCCATGCTAAATTGCCCCTTAATTGGAAAAAATTAATTGAGTACTCGAAATTTATTTAAAAAAAGGTTGGACAGGTTAGGCCTTTCCCATTGAAGTTTAGAAGAATGTGAGATGATCGTGATTTGATTTATTGTCACGTGTACCGAAGTACAGTGAAAAGTATTTTTTGGGGGCCAAGGGAACGTACACAGTACGTACACAGTAGACAAAAAAAAATAATCGACAGAGAACATTGACAAATGGTACATCGACAACAGTGATTGGTTACAGTGCGGAACAAGGGGCCAAACAAAGTAAATACATGAGCAAGAGCAGCATAGGGCGTCGTGAATAGTGTTCTTACAGGAAACAGATCAGTCCTAGGGGGAGTCGTTGAGGAGTCTAGTAGCTGTGGGGAAGAAGCTGTTCCTATGTCTGGATGTGCGGGTCTTCAAACTTCTGCACCTTCTGCCTGATGGAAGGGTCCGGAAGAGGGCAAAGCCTGCATGGGAGGGGTCTTAGATAATGCTGTCTGCCTTCCTGAGGCAGCAGGAGGTGTAGACAGAATGTGCGGGTGACAATTTGTGTGACGCCTTGGGCTGAGTTCATCACACTCTGCAGTTTCTTGCGATCTTATTGAAACATTCAAGATCCTGATGGGTCTTGACAGGATGGATACCCGGAGGATGTATCCAATTGTGGGGGAGACTAGAACTAGGGGACATGGTTTAAAAAGAAGAAGTTTCCCTTTTACTGTTGCCTCACGGCGCCAAGGACCCGGGTTCGATCCTGGCCCCGGGTCACTGTCCGTGTGGAGTTTGCACATTCTCCCCGTGTTTCCGTGGGTTTCGCTCCCACAACCCAAAGATGTGCAGGGTAGGTGGATTGGCCACGCTAAATTGCCCCTTAATTGGAAAAAGAAAAAAAAAAGACAGATGAGGAGAAATGTTTTAACTCAAAAAAGGGTAATTGGGATGTGGAATTCTCTTTCCAGGAAAGCAGGGGAGGCTGGGCCATCACATTTATTCAAGGCAAAGTTAGGTAGATTTTTGTTAAGCAAGGAAGTCAAGGGTTATGGGCAGATGTGGCTGGCGACCAGATTAGCCATGATCTAATTAATTGGTAGAGCAGTCTCAAAGGGCCAAATGGCCTGCTCCTATGCTGTTTGTGGGATCTTGCTGTACTCAGATTGGCTCGTGTTTCTTACGTTACAACAGTGACTACACTTCATAAGCACTGATGTGCTTTTGAGGCTTCCTGTGATCATTAAAGATGCTGCATATATGTGCTAGTCTTCATTTCTTGCAGCTCCCTGCTCCCATGTAAACAATACAGACCCTCCCCATGTTTCTCAGTTTAGAGGGGATTGTGGGGGTGGGGCAGGTAGAACACATTCATCTGACTCATCCATGTGACAGCCGTGGAGATAATCAGACAGTTTCAGTGTCAAATACTGCCTGCTGAGGCATAGCAATGACAGAGCTGGGAAATTCAAGTAAGCTGAAGGACCTTCCAGTCCTGTAAAGTGGAGGAACTAAAGCAGCTCTAAGCAACATCTGTATTTACATTTCAGTCAGTAAACGTTCCTGATTTATCTCTCTGCAGCTTGTAACAACTCTTCCCGACCCCACGGGATTACTTCTCATCTATACCACTTTATTCCTTTCTGGTACAATTGTTCTATGACTACACTACATTCTACACATTCATACCTTTTAGTGTACATGGTAGCGTAAACACAGTGTGGTGTAGAAATAAACAAACATTACAGGGCAGCTTGGTCTATGGATGACCATGGGAATTTATTCCTGCAAATGGTTTTCAGTGTGCACTTGGTTTAAAGATTAACTCGCAGTTCTGGATGAGTAACAAGCGAACAAAGGTGTTTTATTCATGAAAAGTCAAACACTTAACCCTAGGCAACTGCAGAGGATTCGGTAATCAGGAAGGCCAGCTACACCCATGTTAGGTTGTCCAGCCAGAAAGACCCAAAGAGGCTGGCATAGATACCCGGTGCACGTGCGAGAAGTACAAAAACTCCTTTGCCCTTGGCCTCTCGAACCGCCACAGGTCTGCCTCCCCATATACTCCATAAACCCCAACAACTCCATCGCCGTAGACAAAACCTTCAGGGACCTAGGGTACGACCAGTCCAACCTTGGATCCAGAACCGTATTAAAATCTCCCCCACAATCAGCCAGTGCATGTCCAGGTTTGGAACCCACCTCAAGAAATCCACATCATCCCAATTTGGGACATAAACTTTCATTAAAACCATAGGCATCCTCTCCAACATCCTGCTAACTATCACAAACCTACCCCATGGATTGATCATAATACTGCCGACCTCACCCTCTTGTTGACCAGCACCGCCCATCCCCCTCTTGTTGACCAGCACCGCCTGCCCCCCTCCCCCTCTTGTTGACCAGCACCGCCCACCCCTCCTCCCCCTCGTATCCAGCCCCGAGTGGGACTTCCTCAGCCTAGTATGGTCCCCCAGCTTGAGATGCGTCTGCTGAAGCATCACAACATTCGCCTTCAAACTCCTTAGATGTGCAAAATACACGTCCTTTTGACTGGGCCATTTAAACCCTGTACATTCCACGTTATCAACCGGGTCGGGGGACTCCATGTTCTCCCCCCCCCCTTCCTCCCCCTCCCCCTCCTCGCTGATCAGCCATAACCCCTCTTTAGCCAGCTCCCCCAGATGCACGCCTCGCTCGCCCTCGCATTCAAAAATTCCACAAGTTGCTCAGTAGACCCAGCGGCATGGTGGCACAGTGGGTTAGCACTGTTGTCTCATGCCGCTGAGGACCCACTGTCCGTGTGGAGTTTGCACATTCTCCCCGTGTCTGCGTGGGTTTCACCCCTACAATCCAATTGGCCACACTAAATTGCCCTTTAACTGGGGGAAAAAAAACATTTGGGTACTCTAAATTAATTTTTTTTTAAAAGTCAACACTTAATACCGAGATTAATAACATTCGACAGATCTGATATCTGTGCTCTGGAACGGCATAGCTAACTGTATTGCTCAGGAAATTAAGTGAATTGGATGGAGTTCAACAGAGGTTTGGGAAATGAATAAAGGCCTTTAGGTGTGGCAATGGCTGAATGAAACTACTGAGGAAATCGTTTTAGACCCAGAGTTCTGTTTAAGCATCATGCTTCTTGAAATCATTTCTACCTACATGTCCAGGAGCCTGATCACGACTTGCGGTATCTAACAGGAGACATGGAAGCGGGTTACTTTGTACGGATTGGCCTGGGGGCGACCTCATCTGGTACAGCTCGATTGCAGCCAACATAATTGAATGGAGGGATTCGTTACAAGAAACATTTGTGGCTTTTTTAAAAAATACCTTGACTTTTGAAAAAAAAAAATTCTAATGCGTCACTCATTGTAACTGTGCAATCACAATACTTAAAATGCGTCAGTCATTGTAATTATTTAATCACAATACCTAAAACCAGCGTCTCTCACCTCCTTAATCATCATCATCATCATGTTTTCATCTTCGGACGCTTCTCTGGACAGGATTCTTTTACGGGAATTGACCGGGGTCCCCATCACTCCGCCTTTTCAATCCAAGCCTCTCGTTGCCGCAGTTCGCAAATAACTTGGCACACACACAAAAAAAAGAAAAAAAGTTGCTCAAAACGCCAGAACTTCTGGACAAACCTTCTCTCCCGATCCTTCAGCAACAGGATTTACTTGGCGCAAGAGTGCTGCCAGCTCTGTTGCTTCATTCTTTGCCGCCTCCGGACCGACCAGCCTGTTTCAATAACGAAAACATTGACTTTAAAAGGCTCCTCCAGTCACTTGCTCAGCTCAAGGTATTTCTGGATTGTAGCAATATCATCAGTCCCGCCTTCAACGCAGGAGGCTTTTGGGTCCTAGCGCCGGTACGTCTACCTGATACCTACGTGGGGTGGGGGAGGCCAACTCGCATTGTGCGGGCATTTATTTACTTTTAAACTAAAAATATTGTTCAGATCAGATCATTGATTGTCCAGAAATGTTCATGGAGAAAGCAGGTCACAAAGCCGATTGCAAACCAGTTCT
Source organism: Scyliorhinus torazame (assembly GCF_047496885.1). NCBI lineage: Eukaryota > Metazoa > Chordata > Chondrichthyes > Carcharhiniformes > Scyliorhinidae > Scyliorhinus > Scyliorhinus torazame. Next base: position 28,049,809 of record NC_092738.1, read on the forward strand.
CCCTCCACCCCCAAACATTAGACAAGCAGAACAAGTTACCGCGTTTTTCCTCCACCAAAAGACACATACGAGTCTTGACTGGCCTATTCAGAGTTTGGCAAAAGGCAGTCCAATAGAAATCTGGTAATTAAAAAGAATTCACACCCCTGAGAATATCCAGTTGTCAATAAAACAAGATGTGATTATCTGACCAATCATTCAGCCCATTCCATTTTCTGTTTATCTTGGATAATCTGCACCTCAGCTGTTTACCAACCTTGGCTCCACTTCCCTTGGTTTAGAAGAGAATCTCTCAGATTTGAAAGCTCCCAGTGACTCCCAGCATTTCACAGGAACCGAATTCCAGATCTCTACAACTCTTTGTGCGAGAACATGCTTCCTGGTTTCCCGAATGCACTAGCTTTAATTTTCAAGATTATTTCCCCCTCATTATGGAGTTTTTTCCAGTGGAAATAAGTTTATTACAGATAAACTATCGAATCATTTTAAACACCTCAATCAGATGACTACTACTCAATCCTTTATTCTCAAGGGAAGAGGAGCCAAGTTTATGCAATATTTTGTTCTTGAGGTTTGGTGCCTCAGATCTGAGTGCATTTCTCCAGATAGGGTCCAAACAGAGCTTTGTACAGGTGAAGCATAACTATCCTTTTGTATTTCAGGCGCCTTAAGATAATGACCAACATTATCATACTTGAAATCAAGAAATCATGCTTGACAAATCTATTGGAATTCTTTGAAGGTGTAACTGGTAGAGTTGACCAGGGAGAACCGGTGGATGTGGTTAATTTAGACTTTCAGAAGGCTTTCGACAAGGTCTTACATAGCAGTTTACGATGTACAGTTAAAGCGCACGGGATTGAGTATAGTGTCTTGAGATGGATAGAAAGCTGGTTAGCAGACAGGAAGCGAAAAGTTGGAATAAATGTGTTTTTTTCCAATTGGCAGGCAGTGACTTGTGGGGTACTGCAGGGACCTGTGCTAGGACCCCTACTGTTCACATTACATATTAATGATTTGGTCGAGGGAACTAAATGTAGTATTTCCAAATTTGTAGATGGCACAAAGTTGGGGGCGGGTGAACTGTGAGGATCAGTTTTGGAACCGTAATTGTTTACAATGTACATAGATGATATGGAGTTGGGGACCAAGTGTAATGTGTAGATCAAATCAGGGCAGGATCTACTCAGTTAATGGTAGGGAGTTGGGGAGAGTTACAGAACAAAGAGATCTAGGGATACAGGTCCATAGCTCCTTGAAGGTGGAGTCGCAGATGGACAGGGTGGCGAAGAAGGCATTCAGCATGCTAGGTTTTATTGGTCAGAATATTGAATACAGGAGTTGCGACGTCTTGTTGAAGTTGTACAAGACATTGGTCAGACCACACATGGAATACTGTGTTCAGTTCTGGCCACCCTATTATAGGAAGGATATTGTTAAACTAGAAAGAGTGCAAAAGGATGCTACCAGGACTTGATGGTCTGAGTTATAAGGAGAGGCTGGATAGGCTGGGACTTTTTTCCCTGGAGCGCAGGAGGCTTAGGGGTGATCTTAAAGAGGTCTATAAAATAATGAGGGGCACAGATAAGGTAGATAGTCAACATCTTTTCCCAAAGGTAGAGGAGTCTAGAACTAGAGGGCATAGGTTTAAGGTGAGAGGAGAGAGATACAAAAGAGATCAGAGGGGAAATTTCTTCACACAGAGGGTGGTGAGCATCTGGAACGGGCTGCCAGAGGCAGTGGTAGAGACAGGTACAATTTTTTCCTTTAAAAAATAGTTAGACAGTTACATGGGCAGGGTAGGTATCGAGGAATATGAGCCAAATGCGGGCAAGTGGGACTAGCTTAGGTGATAGAAACTGGGCGGCATGGACAAGCTGGGCCAAAGGGCCTGTTTAATGCAGAAAAGTGTGAGGTGATTCATTTTGGAAGGAGTAACGGGAATACAGAGTACTGGGCTAATGGTAAGATTCTTGGCAGTGTGGATGAGCAGAGAGATCTCAGTGTCCATGTACATTGATCCCTGAAAGTTGCCACCCAGGTTGAGAGGGTTGTTAAGAAGGCGTACGATGTGTTAGCTTTTATTGGTAGAGGGATTGAGTTTTGGAGCCATGAGGTCATGTAACAGCTGTACAAAACTCTGGTGCGGCCGCATTTGGAGTATTACAAGATGATCAGAGGATTAGATAGGGTGGACAGTGAGAGCCATTTTCCTCGGATGGTGATGGCTAGCACGAGGGGACATAGCTTTAAAAAAATTTTTTTTTTTAAATATATTTTATTGAAAATTTTTGGCCAACCATCACAGTACATTGTGTATCCTTTACACAGTAATATAACAATATAAATAACAATGGCCAGTTTTATAAACAAGAAATAAATAATATATAAACAAAAACAAAACTAAATGGCAACTGCCTTGTCCCAGATAAATATTCTCCAAAAATATGTTTTAACCGTCCAATATACAATTATCTATAACAACAACCTATACATATTATACTTATATACTTATATATTAACATCCCTGAGAATCCCTCTGGTCCCCCCCCCCCCCCCCCCCGGGTTGCTGCTGCTGTCTTCTTCTTTTCCATTCCCTCTATCTTTCTGTGAGGTATTCGACGAACGGTTGCCACCGCCTGGTGAACCCTTGAGCCGATCCCCTTAGGACGAACTTAATCCGTTCCAGCTTTATAAACCCTGCCATGTCATTTATCTAGGTCTCCACCCCCGGGGGCTTGGCTTCCTTCCACATCAACAGTATCCTGCGCCGGGCTACTAGGGACGCAAAGGCCAAAACATCAGCCTCTCTCGCCTCCTGCACTCCCGGCTCTTCTGCAACCCCAAATATAGCCAACCCCCAGCTTGGTTCGACCTGGACCCCCACCACCTTCGAAAGCACCTTTGTCACCCCCACCCAAAACCCCTGTAGTGCCGGACATGACCAGAACATGTGGGTGTGATTCGCTGGGCTTCTCGAGCATCTCGCACACCTATCCTCTACTCCAAAAAATTTACTGAGCCGTGCTCCAGTCATATGCGCCCTGTGTAACACCTTGAATTGTATCAGGCTTAGCCTGGCACACGAGGACGATGAGTTTACCCTACTTGGGGCATCAGCCCACAGCCCCTCCTCAATCTCCTCCCCCAGCTCTTCTTCCCATTTCCCTTTCAGCTCATCTACCATAATCTCCCCCTCGTCCCTCATTTCCCTATATATGTCTGATACCTTACCGTCCCCCACCCATGTCTTTGAGATCACTCTGTCCTGCACCTCCTGCGTCGGGAGCTGCGGGAATTCCCTCACCTGTTGCCTCGTAAAAGCCCTGAGTTGCATATACCGGAATGCATTCCCTTGGGGCAACCCATATTTTTCGGCCAGCGCTCCCAGACTTGCAAACGTCCCATCTACAAACAGATCTCTCAATTGTGTTACTCCTGTTCTTTGCCATGTTCCAAATCCCCCATCCATTCTCCCCGGAGCAAACCTATGATTATTTCTTATCGGGGACCACACCGAGGCTCCCGTCTTTCCCCTATGCCGTCTCCATTGCCCCCAAATTTTCAGAGTAACCACCACCACCGGGCTTGTGGTGTATTTCTTCGTGGAGAATGGCAACGGCGCCGTCACCATGGCTTGTAGGCAAGTCCCCCTACAGGACGCCTTCTCCAATCTCTTCCACGCCGCTCCCTCCTCTTCTCCCATCCACTTACATACCATTGAGATGTTGGCGGCCCAGTAGTACTCACTCAGGCTCGGTAGCGCCAGCCCCCCCCCCCCTATCCCTACTACGCTTCAAAAATCCCTTCCTCACTCTCGGGGTCTTCCCGGCCCACACAAAACTCATGATACTCTTCTCAATCCTTTTGAAAAAAGCCTTTGTGATCACCACCGGGAAGCACTGAAACACAAAGAGGAATCTCGGGAGGACCACCATTTTAACCGCTTGTACCCTCCCTGCCAGTGACAGGGATACCATGTCCCATCTCTTGAAGTCCTCCTCCATCTGTTCCACCAACCATGTTAAGTTTAACCTATGCAATGTACCCCAATTCTTGGCTATCTGGATCCTCAAGTAGCGAAAGTCCCTTGTTACCTTCCTCAGCGGTAAGTCCTCTATTTCTCTGCTCTGCTCCCCTGGATGCACCACAAACAGCTCACTTTTCCCCATGTTCAGCTTATATCCTGAAAATTCTCCAAACTCCCCAAGTATCCGCGTTATCTCTGGCATCCCCTCCGCCGGGTCCGCCACATACACCAATAAATCGTCCGCGTAAAGAGATACCCGGTGTTCCTCTCCTCCCCTGAGTACTCCCCTCCACTTCTTGGAACCCCTCAATGCTATTGCCAGGGGCTCAATCGCCAGTGCAAACAATAATGGGGACAGAGGACATCCCTGCCTCGTCCCTCTATGGAGCCGAAAATACGCAGACCCCCGTCCATTCGTGACCACGCTCGCCATCGGGGCCCTATACAGCAGCTGTACCCATCTAATATACTCATCTCCAAAGCCAAATCTCCTCAACACCTCCCACAAATAATCCCACTCCACTCTATCAAATGCTTTCTCGGCATCCATCGCCACCACTATCTCCGCTTCCCCCTCTGGTGGGGGCATCATCATTACCCCTAGCAGCCTCCGTATATTCGTATTCAGCTGTCTCCCCTTCACAAACCCAGTTTGGTCCTCATGGACTACCCCCGGGACACAATCCTCTATCCTCATTGCCATTACCTTGGCCAGAATCTTGGCGTCTACATTTAGGAGGGAAATAGGTCTATAGGACCCGCATTGCAGCGGGTCTTTTTCCTTCTTTAGGAGAAGCGATATCGTTGCCTCCGACATAGTCGGGGCAGCTGTCCCCTTTCCTTCGCCTCATTAAAGGTTCTCATCAGTATCGGGGCAAGCAAGTCCACATATTTCCTATAAAATTCGACTGGAAATCCATCCGGTCCCGGAGCCTTCCCCGCCTGCATACTCCTAATTCCTTTCACTACTTCCTCTATCTCGATCTGTGCTCCCAGTCCCACCCTCTCCTGCTCCTCCACCTTAGGAAATTCCAGCCGGTCCAGGAAGCACATCATTCTCTCCTTCCCATCCGGGGGCCGAGCTTCGTATAATCTTTTATAGAATGCCTTGAACACTCCATTAACTCTCTCCGCTCCCCGCTCTATCTCTCCTTCCTCATCCCTCACTCCCCCTATTTCCCTCGCTGCTCCCCTTTTCCTCAATTGATGGGCCAGCAACCTGCTCGCCTTCTCCCCATACTCATACTGTACACCCTGTGCCTTCCTCCACTGTGCTTCTGCAGTACCCGTTGTCAGCAAGTCAAATTCTACGTGTAACCTTTGCCTTTCCCTGTACAGTCCCTCCTCCGGTGCCTCCGCATATTGCCTGTCCACCCTCAGAAGTTGTTGCAGCAACCGCTCCCGTTCCCTACTCTCCTGCTTTCCTTTATGTGCCCTTATTGATATCAGCTCCCCTCTAACCACTGCCTTCAGCGCCTCCCAGACCACTCCCACCTGGACCTCCCCGTTATCATTGAGTTCCAAGTATTTTTCAATGCACCCCCTCACCCTTAGACACACCCCTTCATCTGCCATTAGTCCCATGTCCATTCTCCAGGGTGGACGCCCTTCTGTTTCCTCCCCTATCTCCAAGTCTACCCAATGTGGAGTGTGATCTGAAATGGCTATAGCCGTATACTCCGTCCCCCTCACGTTCGGGATCAACGCCCTTCCCAAGACAAAAAAGTCTATTCGCGAATAAACTTTGTGGACATGGGAGAAAAACGAAAACTCCTTACTCCTAGGTCTGCTAAATCTCCACGGGTCTACTCCTCCCATCTGCTCCATAAAATCTTTAAGCACCTTGGCTACAGCCGGCCTCCTTCCAGTCCTGGATCTCGACCTGTCCAGCCCTGGCTCCAGCACCGTATTAAAATCTCCCCCCATTACCAACTTTCACATAGCTTTAAATTGAGGGTAGATAGATATAGGACAGATGTCAGAGGTAGGTTCTTTACTCAGAGTAGTAGGGGCGTGGAATGCCCTGCCTGCAACAGTAGTGGACTCGCCAACACCAAGGGCATTTAAATGGTCATTGGATAAACATATGGATGATAATAGAATAGTGTAGATGGGCTTTAGAGTGGTTTCACAGGTCGGCGCAACTTCAAGGGCCGAAGGGCCTGTACTGCGCTGTAATGTTCTATTGTTTCCATGCTGTAAACATCTATGACTCTATGTGTCAAAGTTTGCAGATGACACTAAGATGAGTGGTAGAGCAAAGTGTGCAGAGGACACTGAAAATCTTCAGAGGGATATAGATAGTTTAACTGAGTGGGCAAGAGTCTGGCAGATGGAGTACAATGTTGGTAAATGTGAGGTCATCCATTTTGGTAGGAATAACATCAAAATGGACTATTATTTAAATGGTAAAAAATTGCAGCATGCTGCTGTGCAGAGGGACCTGGATGTACTTGTGTATGAATAGCAAAAAGTTGGTTTGCAGGTGCAGCAGGTAATTAAGAAGGCAAATGGAATTTTGTCCTTCATTGCTAGAAGGATGGAGTTTAAAACCAGAGAGGTTATGTTGCAGCTGTATAGGGTGCTGGTGAGGCGACACCTGGAGTACTGTGTGCAGTTTTGATCTCCTTACTTGAGAAAGGATGTACTGGCACTGGAGGGGGTGCAGAGGAGATTCACTAGGCTGATTCCGCAGTTGAGAGGATTGGCTTATGAAGAGAGATTGAGTAGACTGGGACTATACTCATTGGAATTTAGAAGAATGAGGGGGGTCTTAGAGAAATATATAAAATTATGAAGAGAATAGTTAAGATAAAAGCAGGAGGTTGTTTCCACAGGCAGGCAAAACTAGAACGAGGGGGCATAGCCTCAAAATAAGGGGAAGCAGATTTAGGACTGAGATGAGGAAGAACTTCTTCACCCAAGGGGTCATGAATCTGTGGAATTCCCTGTCCAGTGAAGCAGCTGAAGCTACCTCGTTGAATGTTTTTAAGGCAACGATAAATTTTTGAACAGTAAAGGAATTGGTGAGCGGGCGGGTAAGTGGAGCTGAGTACACAAAAAGATCAGCCATGACATTTTTTAAATATAAATTTAGAGTACCCAACTTATTTTTTCCAATTAAGGGGCAATTTAGCGTGGCCAATCCACCTACCCTGCACATCTTTGGATTGTGGGGGTGAAACCCATAGAAACACGGGGAGAATGTGCAAACTCCACACGGACAGTGACCCAGAGCCGGGATCGAACCTGGGACCTCGGCGGCGTGAGGCAGGCCTGGGAATTCCCCTACAGTGGCTGCCAGAGACCAGCAAAACGCCCTAGAAGCCAGGGCCTTCACTCTACAAGCTCCCAGAGACCTGGAAAACACCACAGAAGCCGGGATCTTCACTCTGCTGCTCTCCAACGACCAGACCAGCATCGCAGCAGCTGCAGCACCCCCCCCCCCACCCCCTTCCAACCCCACTGACCCGGAGAGGTGTGACCCCCTGCAGGCCCCAAGCACTCCTTCCACTCCCCCCCCCCCCTACAGTCGCCCCACACTGCTAAAAATCAACTCCCACAGCCTAACAATCACTAATACTGCTCTTTTAAATTTATTTGCAGGTCTAGAGATCCTCCGTCCTCTGAAGGAAAACCGCAATCTGGAAAGGACCCTGCGGACCCCAACACACGGACCCGGCCATCGCCCCATCCGCAACCGCGATCCCAGAGACGTCATCTACTTACCGGCCTTCACCCCATCCACGCCAGAGCGTGGTCTGAACATCCACCAACCTGTGAAGACAAACCGCAGCCCGATAGCAACCCGGACCGCTCGACTGCGCAGACCCACCTACCGACGCAGGAACCGCAAGCAAGGCAACAAATCCTCCATCCACACACCGACCAGAGTGAATAACCTCATTGGACACAACTATACCCTTAACACCGCATATCTCACCGTCTCCCAGGCTCGAAAAGAAGCCGTCACTCCAGGAAACGTGGAAAACGTACAGGCCTGCAGGTGAGAGTGAAACAACGCGGCCCCAAAGCCCCTCTGCCTCGCTTACTCCGAGCTAATGCCCAATCTCTAGAAAACAAGCTGGACGAACTTAAAGCCAGACTCACTTTTCAAAGAGAACTAATGGACTGTTGTGTGCTCTGTTTCACAGAGACATGGCTCACTCCTGCTTCACCGGACTGTGTCCTACAACCAGAGGGCTTCTCAATCCACCAAATGGACCGTACAGCGGCCTCAGACAAGGCAAGGGGAGGTGGGGTCTGCCTCCTAATCAACACCGCCTGGTGCCTAGATGTAGAAACCATGGCGAGTTTCTGCTCCCCGGACCTAGAATACCGGACGCTAAAATGCCGCCCCTACTACCTTCCGCGGGAGTTCAGTTCCGTTATCCTGACAGCAGTTTACATCCCACCCCATGCAAATGTGAAAATCGCACTGGACGAAATATTCACCACCACAAATAGCCTTGAAACGAAACATCCCAAGGCCTTGTTCATCATGGCCGGGGACTTCAATCAGGCCAAGCTCAAGAGCGTACTACCAATTTACCACCAACACGTGACCTGGTCTACCAGAGGCCCAAACATCCTGGACCACTGCTACACAAATATCAAACATGCCTACCGCTCTATCGCCCGCCCACACTTTGGCAAATCTGACCACAAGGCTGTGCTCCTGCTCCCGGCTTAGAAGCAAAAACTGAAGCGGGAGAATCCGTCAAAGAAAGTCGTGCATTGTTGGTCTGAGGAATCGGATGATCTCCTACGGGACTGCTTAGAGTCAGTGGACTGGTCAGTATTTAAAAACTCTGCGACCAGCCTGAACGAGTACCCCACTACAGTAACTGACTTCATTAGTAAGTGTGTAGAAGGCTGTGTGCCAAAGAAGCAAATCCGCGTGTTTCCCAACCGGAAACCCTGGATGAACAGGGATATCCACTGCTTGCTGAAGTCTAGGTCTGAGGTGTTCAAGTCAGGCGACCCTGACCTCTACAAGAAAGCCAGATATGATCTAAAGAAATCCATCAAAGATGCCAAAAGACAGTACCAAGCTCGAGTCCCAGGCTAGCCACACGGATCCCCACCGTCTATGGCAAGGTCTGCAAGACATAACGGGCTACAAGATGAAGGCATGTAAAATCGTCGGCTCCAACGCACCCCTCCCTGATGAGCTCAACGCATTCTATGCCCGCTTTGAGCAAGAGGTCAGCGAGAGCAAGCCCTCCACCCCAGAAGCCGCGGATGAACTTGTATCTGAGATCACCACTGCAAACGTCAGAGCAGCCTTCTCGAAGGTCAACCCCCGGAAAGCCACTGGCCCGGATGGGGTACCCAGACGAGCACGCAGGTCTTGCGCGGATCAGCTGGCGGGGGTATTCGCAGACATCTTCAACCTCTCTTTACAACAATCTGAGGTCGCCATCTGCTTCAAGAAGACGACCATCATCCCTGTACCAAAATAAAGTCAAGCAGCGTGCCTTAATGACTATCGTCCAGTGGCTCTGACAGCCATCATCATGAAGTGCTTCGAAAGGTTAGTCATGGCACGAATCAACTCCAGCCTCCCGGATTGCCTTGATCCACTACAGTTCGCCTACCGCTGCAACGGGTCCACAGCAGACGCCATCTCCGTGGCCCTGCACTCTACCCTGGAACACCTAGATAACAAAGACACCTATGTCAGACTCCTATTTATCGACTACATATTAGCCTTCAACACCATCATTCTTACCAAACTCATCTCCAAACTCCGTGGCCTGGGCCTCGGCTCCTCCCTCTGCAACTGGATCCTGAACTTTCTAACCCACCGGCCACAATCAGTAAAGATAGGCAACAACACCTCCTCCACGATCATCCTCAACACCGGTGCCCCACAAGGCTGTGTCTTCAGCCCCCTAGTATATGCCTTATACACCTAAGACTGTGTGGCCAAATTCCCCTCCAACTCGATTTTCAAATTTGCTGATGACACCACCGTAGTGGGTCGGATTTCAAACAATGACGAGACATACAGGAATGAGATAGAGAATCTGGTGAACTGGTGCAACGACAATAATCTCTCCCTCAATGTCAACAAAACGAAGGAGATTGTCATCGACTTCAGGAAGCGTAGTGGAGAACATGCCCCTGTCTACATCAATGGGAACGAAGTAGAAAGGGTCGAGAGCTTCAAGTTTTTAGGTGTACAGATCACCAACAACCTGTCCTGGTCCCCCCAGGCCGACACTAAATTAAGAAAGCCCACCAACGACTCTACTTTCTCAGAAGACTAAGGAAATTTGGCATGTCAGCTACGACCCTCACCAACTTCTACAGATGCACCATAGAAAGCATTCAACTGGTTGTATCACAGCTTGGTATGGAGCCTGTTCTGCCCAAGACCACAGGAAACTACAAAAGGTTGTGAATGTAGCCCAGTCCATCACGCAAACCAGCCTCCCATCCATTATTCTATCTATAATTCCCGCTGCCTCGGAAAGGCAGCCAGCATAATTAAGGACCCCCTGCACCCCGGACATACTCTCTTCCACCTTCTTCTGTCAGGAAAAAGATACCAAAGTTTGAGGTCACGTACTAACCGACTCAAGAACAGCTTCTTCCCTACTGCCACCAGACTTTTGAATGGACCTACCTCGTATTAAGTTGATCTTTTCTCTACACCTTGCTATAACTGTAACATTATATTCTGCAGTCTCTCCTTCCTTCCCTATGTACGGTCTGCATTGTTTGTCCAGCATACAAGAAACAATACTTTTCACTGTATACTAATACGTGACAGTAATAAATCAAATCAAATCAGCAGTGCTAACCACTGTGCCACCGTGCTGCCCCTTAGCCATGATCTTATTGAGTGGCAGAGCAGGCTCGAGGGGCCAGATGGCCTACTCCTGTTCCGAGCTCTTATGTTCTTTATGTAGGATGCAGAGATTCTTCAGTGGAATTTGAACAGGCTGAGTGAGTGGGCACATGCATGGCAGATGCATTATAACGTAGATAGATGTGAGGCTATCCACTTTGGTAGCAAAAATAGGAAGGCAGATTATTATTTCAACGGGTGTAAATTGAGACAGGTGGATACTCAGTGAGTCCTTGGTGTCCTCGTGCATCAGTCGCTGAAATAAGCACGCAGATATAGCAGCCAGTAAAGAAGACAAATGATATGTTGGCCTTCATAGTGAGAGGTTTTGAGTGTAGGAAGAGATGTTTCACTATAATTGTATAGGGAATTGGTGAGGCCACACCTGGAGTATTGTGGGCAGTTTTGGTGTCCTTCTCTGAGGAAGGATGTTCTTGCTATGGAGGGAGTCCAGCGAAGGTTTACCAGGCTGATTCCTGTGTTTGCGGGACTGTCATAAGAGGGGAGACTAAATCGGTTAGGATTATATTCACTGGAGTTTAGAAGAGTGAGAGGGGATTTCAGAAACGTACAAAATTCTAACAGGATTAGACAGGGTAGATTCAGAAAGAATGTTCCCGGTGGTGGTGGTGGGGGGGGGGGGGGGAACCGATTTTCTACACACCCTATGGCGTGTTTCCCGGCTGCCTGCCAGCAGTGGGATCTTCTGATCGCACCACTCTCAATGGGATTTTCCATTTAATCTACCCCTGCTGCTGGAAAACCTGTGGTGGGGATTTGCCGTCGGCGGGAGAAGGTCCTGCTGATGAGAATGGCCAGAAAATGCCATACCCTCGGTTATCCTTTGTAGATACTTACACATCAGCTGTCATTTCCAGCTTTTTCGGTCTTATAAGTTGAAATTGCAAGCAGTATTACCAATGTAATACATGTTCACTGATATTGAAAAAAAAAAGAGATTTCTCCTCTTGGGTCATCTGAACCATGTATTGTTTTCTGGTACGTAACCTACCCTCAAACCTCAGCTAACCCACTCCAGCTGGTTATTCTTAATAATAAAAAGCACACAAGAACAGTGTCCAATAACACCATTGAATTTTCCACTCACTCACTTCTAAACTCGCAGTTCTAATGTTGTGTTTATTTATTTAAACAGAATGGTAATGTCTGTGGGTCTAAAAGGGTAGGCAAGACGCTAATAGTTGCACGTTACTATGGTTCTACAAGCAAACAGAACTGGACTAGACATATGCTGGCTACAAGAACTCTGTTGTACATGGTGATCCTTTGCAATAATAATTCAGCTTTGTGCTGCACATCATTGCAATTACCTCATGACACCACTTGGGGGCGGGGGGCAGTCACCAACATCCTTGGTCTACTTTACAACAATTTTTAATAATCTTTAGTGTCACAAGTAGGCTTACATTAACACCACAATGAAGTTACTGTGAAAATCCCCTAGTCGCCACATTCTGGCGCCTGTTCGGGTCACAGAGGGAGAATTCAGAATGTTCAATTCACCTAACAGCACATCTTTCGGGACTTGTGGGAGGAAACCGGAGCAAACCCACGCAGACACGGGGAGAATGTGCAGACTCCGCACAATGACCCAAGCCGGGAATCAAACCCGGGTCCCTGGCGCTGTGAAGCAACAGTGTCAACCACTGTGCTACTGTGCCACCCCAATTGAGACTCAGTGAAAAGGTGAGCGCTTTACAATTGTCTTTGAGCACAGCCACCAGGTCACCCAAAAAACATGCATGTTCTGCATGCAAAAAGTGGCCTGGTTTGCGCAATCAGTGGTTTCTTGTATCATAGATTTAATATTGCACAAGGCATGATCTTCACGAAGTCAGTCTCGATTCCAAGTCCTGAAACCAAATTCTGACAGAATTCATCAGCACTGGACCATTCTTTCCTTCCATTCTCTTGCCTCCCCCACCCCCAAACCCATGGTAAATTTCTCCACCTTCTTAAATTCTTTGGTTTGTGAACAGCGTTGAAAAGGAGCAGAGTGCAGAATGATGTCTTCAGTCACAGAAACTAACGACACCAAGCAAGCAAAAAAAAAAAAAAAAAAAAAAAAAAATAGTGTGGGTTACTGCAAGAACAGCCTTTTGTCAGAATGCGTTAGGATTCTTGCTGGAAAGTACACGTTGGCAGGTGAAGACATGAGCAGGTCGATGTACAGGATGTGCATCAGAACTCAATGTCACTTTTAAATTGGCATTTGCTTAAACTAGATTCTAGGGTATTGCTGTCCATTGGGTAGCTCCCAGTTTACACCACTCAATCCTTAATTCAGTCAAAGTAGCTGGAGAACCACAAAGCAGGGCCGGTAGGGTTCAGGGGAAGCTGAGCTCTGGACTTGATCGACCTAACTCCATGTGCCTCATGGAACCATTAGAACATTGAAGTGCAGAAGGAGGCCATTCAGCCCATCGAGTCTGCACCGACCCACTTAAGCCCTCACTTTCACCCTATCCCCGTAACCCAATAACCTCTAACCTTTTTTGGACATTAAGGGCAATTTAGCATGGCCAATCCACCTAACCTGCACGCCTTTGGACTGTGGGAGAAAACCGGAGCACCCAGAGGAAACCCACGCAGAGCATGTGCAGACTCCACCCAGACAGTGACCCAGCAGAGAATTGAACCTGGGACCCTGGTGCTGTGAAGCCATAGTGCTAATCACTTGTGCTACTGCGCTGCCCCTTAAGCAGCAGAGTTCACAGAAGGTGTGGATAAGTTACAAACATTTTATGGAGTTTAAACTGGAAGGTGGTCCTGTTCATTTAACTCTATTTCAGATAGGCACGAGATGCTGGCAACCACTATTTTGGTGTAGGAAGCAAAGTAGAGCCAACATTTCTTCAGTATACACCTGAAAGATGACTGTGGATTTAGCTAAGGTTGCCATTGCTGGAAATTATGATCCCAGACTAGATTCAAGTGGCTAGGATACTGGACTGAAACCCCAACATTTGTTTGAAAAGCCTGTGCGGAAAAAATGATTTGCTCCAGGGGTGATCGCATGAAGAAATAGGGCTTTATTCCAACTACAATATTAAACTTTGTAACTTTACACCCAAAGAGAACAGGTTTAAATTTACACCTTAACACTAATTTCCCATTAAACAAGAAACACATCTCAACCCATCTTACTATGGGATAATTGTGGACTCCGTATCAGGCAGATCAGAACGTAACCCCTCAATTTCTCCCCCAAAAGGGCAGCACGGGGGCGGTGGTTAGCATTGCTACCTCAGTGCCGAGGTCCAGGTTCGATCCTGGCCCTGGGTCACTGTCCCAGTGGAGTTTGCACATTTTCCCAGTGTTTGCGTGGGTCTCACCCCCACAGGCTAGATGTGCAAGCTAGGTGGATTGGCCATTGCCCCTTAATTGGAATAAAAATGAATTGGGCACTCAGCTTCTCCACCAACTCCCAAATGTTTTCAAAATGTCTGCCTTCCTTGGCTCCACCCAGTGGGCATCTAGTCCTACTCTGGTCTCCTTCCCAATTCTTTTTCTGGTACATTAATGACTGTACAGGTACACTTTTCAGCTCTCGCTGGGAACTGGAAAACATTTTGCCTCCAATTTCCACCCGTCTCACCTTCATACGGTTCAGCTCGGAACACTTTCCTTACTTGACTTCAGTCTATTTGAAGATGGGCTGTCTGATCTCCTATTCATAACAAGCCAGACTCCTCAGCTGCCTTGGCTATACTTCCTCAAACTCCATTCTATCACGAGTGCTCAAGCTGTAACCGCCCAGATTTCATCCTCCCCTCCCTCCTATCCGGTCATTGATGCAACCACCAAACACCTAGGGACTGTCTCCTCCATGACTCCCTTCCCTATGCAATAGGAGCTTATAAACATCTGACTCTCCCTCACCACCAAGGTCCCAAAAACAAAGTGAAGCTACTTGTACATAATTGTCCTGGCAGATTAAGGGAGCATGTTGAGACACCTCAGCTCCATCAGCAAAGCATGACCGAGCTTCTGGTTGTTGCCATTTTAAATTCAGTGCTCTCATGCTCATTTCTATCTGTGGCTGCAGCAATGTTCCAGTGAAGGCATACAGCCATCTAGAACTTCTTGATCCAGTGGTTTTTCAACAGAGCTGCCCACATTTTTATTCCCTCTAGACAAAGTGTCCCATTACTCACCCCTTCCACACCGTGAGACCCTGACCTTTAGTAATGGTGTGGGAGAGGGGAAAGAACAAAATCACATCCACCCTCCCCTCACTGTGAAAAGCCCCTAGTCACCACATTCCACCACCTGTTCGGGGAGGCCAGTGTGGGAATTTAACCCGCACTGCTGGCCGTGTTCTGCATTACAAGCCAGAACAAGGCCAACAGCATGGGTTCAATTCCCATACCAGCCTCCTTAAGCTCAATGGGAAACCTTACGGTTTCTCTCTCCAGCTGCTGCCAGACCTGAACATTTTCAGCACAGTTGTCAATGTCAGTTATGAAGAGAAAACACTTGAGGCAACGCTTTGGTAATACCAGTCAGAACCGGTAGACAGCAAACAAATGAGACCGTAGAAATGAGCAAGTCACTAGGTTGCAACATGAAAACCAAAATTTTGCTACTGCATTCACAGGGACATGGGATCTTTGCTGGAAAAGATAAGACATCCAGCTGTGCAAGTGAGCTGGCTCCACAGGAAGAAAGCAATCTGCAATTTGGACAATGACCTTTGTTAAGAGAGCAATATCTGGCAACAATTACTCACAGGAAAAAGCACCACATGGACAGTTTCAGCAACCACTGCAAGTTGAACTATGCGCCACCCAAAATCAGTATGGGGAGAAAAAATTGCCAAGGAAAATATTTCAAATGAAAACATTTCAAAAAGGTCAGAGGTGGTATCCTAGTCATCAGCTTGTCATCCATTGTTTACAGCCTGGGAGAATTTTGGCTGCTGCATTTGCCTGCAAAAGGTATATCTGTATTACACTTGAACCTCCACCCTGTAGAGTAGCATCACAACTGTGTAACTGGAGTAGCGGAATTCATACAGAACTAGAGCCAAATAAAATTTGCAAGGGGCAGGAGATTGCAAAAAAGTCACAATAAACCAAGATGCACAGGCAGAGACTGCTGCTGCCTCAGTGCCAAGGACCTGGGTTCAATACCAGGCAGCTGTCTGTAGCATTTGCACACACTGGGTGTCACTCCCACAATCTGAAGATGCAGGATAGGTGGATGGGCTATGCTAAATTGCCACTTATTGGAAAAATAAAATACAATGGCACCCACAAGTGGGACACAAGGGGGAGGGGTGAAAGAGGCAGACAGAGGGGGAGGGACAAAGACAGACAGAGGATGAGGGGCAAAAAGAATGAAAGCTATACCTAGTCAGCCATTAAAACAAACTTCTGGGTTTCTCTTCTGCAACCACAGCAAAATCGGTTGGCAAAATGGCAGATTGCCTTTGGAGCCTGGGTGTGGTTATTTGGATTAGCAGCCAAACTAGCCAAGGCAAACAATGATGGATAGCCACTTGTAATAAAAAGCCACAAGTAATAAAAAGCCACAAGTATGTACAAAGTGAAAGCCTCAAGTTTAATGCATAATTGTTGTTTTGAACATTCAGTAGCAGAGTACCCACTCACATTTGCTCAGATGAAATAGCAAAGTTACCATTCAAGTGCACAGTCATATCCATAAGGCCATCTGTTTAATATACAGAGTTACATAAATACATGTGAATCAGAATTAATTCCATTACCATGATTTAGTGCAACACTTTAATAAAGCTTGGTTTAATTACAAAATTAAAGTGAATTTTAGAAGGGATTCAACAATCCATCTATTTGCAAGTCACTTGAGCAGTTTCTTGGCACTGAGATCCTGCAGAGAATTATTTTAAAAATCTAGTGTCCAGATCAGTCCTGTTCACTTTTATTTGGTGAAGATTGATTAGCATGTGCATCTGTGGAATGCAGTTAATTAAAATAAGATCAGATGATCCACTCCTCAGTGTACAAGTCAGTATCAAATCACTAAATCTGGAATACAATCCAGAAGTGACTTTCCCCCATTTCCAAGACAAGCTACTCAAATCTAGGAACTGGAATGTGCTGAAAGACTTGGCAAAAAAAAAAAAAAAAAAAAAAGTGAACTAAGCTACAAGTTTTGAAAGGAGCAATTTCTAACTAAATATGAAAATTCATGATTTTGAAGTCAGACACCATCAGGAGTCAACAGACAAAGGAAGACCTAATTCTAAGAAAGGTCAGACTTCTATTCTGTGCACAATTCATACATATACATAGATAACTAAGTTGCAAGAATGAGTAAAGTGCATCAGAAAACTTTAAATAATTCCAATGCAAGGCCAGACCATTTATTCATGCTTCCAACAGTGGAGGTTTCAAGGTGCGAAAATTTAAAAACACATTCCGACAACTCCCAATCCATGGGCAATTATCAAAAAAAACACCAAATCAGTCCTTGGGACATTAAAAGTATCTGAAAATTGAAGTACTGTGCAGTGGCCCACTGCAGACTTATGGTATCATTGCCTTGAGCTGCTCAAATCTGCTTTCAATCTTCAAGTAAAAAGATCACAAACTCAACTGTAAAAGTCAAGGATTGAGCACTTGACTTAAAAACTGACATTCAGTAAATCTGACCATTGATTTTCTATGGGATGCCTGGCTTTCATCTCCCAATATACTGGGCATGAGTCACCTGCAAGAGGAGAACCTTTCTCCAAGGTGATCCAGATTCAGGGACTGATTGCAATTCTACTGGACTGACAATACATTCCTAGTGGGGGTGAAGAGGAAAACAATTTTCAGGGGGGGGGGGGGGAAGCAAGAGTTTAAATTTGGAATGGTTGGATTCCTGCAAGCGAGGGCAAAAGCATCAAAGTATTTTTCTAGAAAGAAAAATTAAGTGGTCATATCCTGCTACCACAGAATAGTTTAGTAGTGCTTCCAGTCACTACTTCTGGATTGAAGCCAGCATAGGAGTAATGACTTTCACTGTCACATCAGTTTCAACTTGGAAAAAAGGATAAAACTAACAACCCCCTTCCAAACAAAAAGGTGGGGAGAGATTGTAGCATGCATCCAAGTAATGGCTGACATGGTTCAACTGAATGTATTCAAATAGCAATACTGGTCAGCCTCAAAAAGGGTGTTAAGTAGAGGCAAGTGCTCCATAGATGTCAGTTCAGTCATATGTACACAGCCTCTGTAGGAACCTGAACAAATTGTTAAGTGGGTTGAATTGTTCAGGACATGTAGTGATTAGTCATTACAGTACAAAACATGCTCATTAATCCTCTCCTCCATCCCCCTCCACAAAGTTCAGCTAGCTTATTTACTGCACACTTTGGAATACACCCAGAAAGAGCAAAAGCATACTCCTGTCACCCAATATCATTTTGAAACTGCATACACCATTAAGGCAGAATTCCTCATCTGTGCATTTAGCTTCAGTGCACCATTACTCTTTTCTCCCACTTGCAAGCCTGCATATCCCACCAAGCTCCAAAACATTGCAATGAAGTCCCAAGCTAAACCCAATTGGTTATTTAAAAACAAAAAAGTGTAATTAGTGATGGATAACTGAAATTAATTAGTGATTGATAACTGAAATTAACTGCCTCTTGGCAACTAGTTGAATTGTAGCAGCCAAATTCATTGCTCTAGAATAACCACACCTCAGTACAGGGCCCTCAAAGGGAATTCCTACAAGTTACCAAACCACAAATGTGCCAGCTAAGGTTAACAATGCAAATACGGATACTCTGTGCAGTTTCAAAATATAGGCCAAACATTCACAAGTTAGAAGATTGGTTTGCATTCAGCACAAGCAGCAAAGTTGCAGTTTTAAGAACAATGTAATCAAATTCCAAATTATCTACACATTTTGTTTAAAAAAGCTTTTGAATAACTGGTTTGTAGGAGACAGACAAGTGCATTCACATAGCAAGAACATTTTAAAAAGGAGGGTGAAAAAAAGTGATTAGGTTGACATTTGCATCTCTAGTACAAAATAAAGATGGGTGCAAATCCCATATCCATTCTGCAGGTACTTTTTACAGAGGCATTGCAAAAGGCATGGGTGCAGAGATTCCATTTCAACTCATTGAATGTGCAGTTGTCAACTGGAGCAAGCTCCCTTCATTGTCAGCTTAGTTGCTACAACATTGGCTCTTGTTCTGCTGAGATGATTCATGGAGATCCACACCTCTATTTCGTCCTGTTGTTCCACTGGCATTCTGAAGCTCACTCTTTGGCAACTTCTTGGCTGGAAGATAAAGATACGTGTAATGGTGCTCCAAGTGATACAGGAGGTTTATCAGCCTTTTGAAAGCAGTTTAAATCTGAGAACCACTTTCAAAATGCATTTTAACAACTGGTGGTATGTAAAGTGTGAATGTGAAAGGTTGGCGGATTAGAATGAGAGATGTTCTAACTAATGCTAGTTAAGAACTTCAATTGTCACTTAATGTATCAAGTGACTAAACACATTTAACTCATGGTAAACCACAGTCCTAAACCTCAAGATGTCAATGCGTTTGATCTTTTGCCATTGCTGTTTTGTCCAGTGCAACACCAAATGTTACCCTAGTCAGTCAAATCTCCAAATCCAGAGCCTCAATTGAGCTACTGAAACCACCTTAGAAGCCAGGAGCTTTATTTGCGCAATGCGATTTTCACCTCTAGGAGCACAGATTTAATAAAAGGCAAGTGTAAAGCAGGATATTATAAAATACCAAAATAAACTTCCAACTGCTGCTAGCAGCCAAGGGGGCTTACAAATTCAAAGTTTGCATTTACGTAGCGCATCACATTGCAACCGCCTCACATCACAACAAGTAATTTTAGTGCAGTCATGTAGCCAAATGCAGCAGCTAATTTGCGCTCAAGGTACCACCAACAGAGACAACTGACCAGATATTTTTGCTAGCATTGGCACAAACTCCATTCTTTAATATGCCACAGGATCTTGGATCCCATCTATCTGTCAAGTAGACAGCATTTCCCATTTGAAAAGGCAGAACAAACAGTGCAGCAGTCCCTTTAGTACAGTACTGCATTGGAACTATTGATTGTTGACTTTAAGCCCTATGCACCAGAGACAACATTTTCTCAGCAAGTCAAGTTCTGTACTAAAAGGGCAGCACGGTGGCACAGTGGGTAGCATTGCTGCCTCATGAAGCAGAGGTCCCAGGTTTGATCCCAGCCCTGGTTCACTGTCCAGGCACATTCTCACTGCATTTGCATGGGTTTTGCCCCACAACCCACATGTGCAGCATAGGTGGATTGGCCATGCTAAATTGCCCCCAATCAGAAAAAAATGAATTGGGTACTCTAAATTTATTTAAAATATTTTAAGTTCTGTACTACCAAACAATTATCAGCACAAGTTGCATTCAAAGTATAGTATTGCATCTTGGAATCGGTCTATATACAAATTACCCATCTCTTCGTTCACCAGAGGAAGGAGCAGTGCTCTGAAAACTAGTGATTTGAAATAAACTGGTTGGACTTTAGCCTGGTGTTGTAAGAAAAGCTAGGCAAGCAGTATCCAGAGGTTGGGCATGTCAGACAAACTATATACATAGACTACTTGGATGTTTGTCCAAGGCATTTCAGGTTCCCACTGCAAACATACAAAATCTAGTTTACCTGGGAGCATACCAACTTAAGAGTTATGCCAGTAACAAAATGAAGTCCACCTAGTTAGTCAGTTATAATCTGTTAACAGTAGTAATCCTATTTAACAATGGCTTAACTCATTGATCTGGTATGTGGACTAAAAGTCTTGCTTGATCCCACAGTTTGTACTCCAATTCAAAGTTGCTAATCTTTCACATCTTACCTATTGCCAAAAATAAGTCATTAACATTCATTGCCGTCTTTGCGGATGTCTCCATGAACAACAAACTGTTATCATCTGCATATGCTTGTGCTTCCTGTTGAAAAATAAAGTGGCAATTAAGGCAAAGGTGAATCAGAATCAGAAGTTATTTCATATCAGACAAGTCTAAAAATGAAATTAGTAAAAGCAGTAGACGCCAATTCAGTCCTTTGCACCCATTCAAACAGATCATGCATCTCTTCCTGGTCTCAAATCCACCTCCCCACCTGTTGTCCATGCCCCTTTAACCCAGTTATTTGCAAAAATATCCATCTCCCTCTTGAAACCATTTAATGACTCAAAAATGACTCGATTCCACTGGACTATGGGGCAACGAGCAAGTAGTTTCTCCTTATCGCAGTTCTAAATTTACCTCAACCTATTTCCATGACCTTGTCAATTGGCCTACATTTACTTTATCAATCCCTTTTAGTATTTTATACACTTGATCAGATCCCCTCATCCTTCCAAACTCAAGTAAAAGCCCAAAAACGGTTTAATCTCTCATGTCAACCCCATGATCCCTGGAATCAAATCAGGTAACCTCCTCCAAAGCCACCACATTCTTCATCAAATAAAGAGGCCAATACTCCAGATGTGGTCTCCTGCACAATTGCAATACTAGTCTACCCTCCAGTTCAAATAAACGGCAACATTCCATTTGCCTTTAATTACATGCTGCACCTGCATACTGACTGACCCAGATACATTTTGAATCCACTTTCCATTTAAATAATAGTGTATTTTTCAGCCAAAAATTAAACTGAACACCATCTACCAAATTTTGGCTCAATCTCCTAGCCTATGTCAGTTTGTAAAATCTCCTTCACTGCCTGCTTTATCACCTATTTTAGTTAAAAAAGGTGGCATCTAGCTTCCCACAGGGGGAAGGACAGCAAGTGAACAGATTCATATTTACTAAACTGTCCAAAACCTTCTTCCATTCAAAGAGGAGAAAGATCAGTTTAATTCCATTGCTGTGCACTTTGCTGCAGTAGCGATTTGGCTACTCCCATAGATAAAGCAAATTGCTGCAGCTATTAGAATCCGAAAACAGAAAATACTGGACAATCTCAGCAGGTCTGACAGCATCTGTGGAGAACAAAGCTAACATTTCCAGTGTGATTTTTGTTAAATTCATTCCGGGATGCCCACGTCACTGGTTTGGCCAGCATTTACTGCTGATCCCAATTGCCCTTGAACAGAGTGGCTTGCTCGGCTAGTTGGATTGGATTGTCACGTGTACCGAGGTACAGTGAAAAGTTCACAGGGCAGTTAAGAGTCAACCACATTGCTGTGCATCTGGAGTCACATGCAGGCCAGGCAAGGATGGCAGATTTCTTTCCCTAAAAAAGCACATCGATGACCATGGTTTCTTTTTTTTTGTTTGCAGATTATCTGAACAGGATTTAAATTTACAGCTGTGTAAAACTCATTTGCATCATTCCTATAAATGGCACCACAAGTATTCAGATTAAAGAGCTTTTAATAGTCCTCTTTGAGCCCTTATAATTGCCAAAAACAAAAAATATCCAGGAAAAATTAGTAGCCTGACCTACCTGCTGCTCAAATTACACAGGTAAGGATGCCAATACCCAGATCAAAGGAGACTTCATAGCTAAGAACCTGGAAGGAATACACTTTACTGTGAAGGAAATACTCTTTGTAGTAGCTAGTTTCCTGGTTACATTGGTGTCTGTACGATGGCGAGTGAGCTTTAAATTGCAAAACCAAGTCGGTTTTTTCATACCAATAGGTACAGACAATCCCAAAATGTGCTTGGTGGAGCAGATTAAACTAGCTTAAAATAACTTGGGATAACTGAGTTTGTGATGACCATGGTTTCATGATTGTTAGAATCAGGTTTTTCTGTGGTTGTAGGATTTGAACCCAGGGTGCTGGGATTACTAGCCCAGTGTGAATGCCACTCCATCACCACCTCCCCCTCCCCCTGTCCACAGATGCTGTCAGACCTGCTGAGATGGTCCAGTATAGTTTGTGGCTACTGCCATGTTTAATCTAAAAGCCAAATAATCACCTACAAATGTGCATATTTTGTCCACCAACATAGCAACCCCTTGCCCCTCCCTAACCAACTGAAAACCTACCTCATATTCCACCATCCTTTTATTAGCCAGATCAGCTTTATTTCCTGACAGTGCTATAACTATATTGGGACTTGCTTGTCGCTGCAACTCTTTCACCCAGGTCTTTGCTCTTGCGAATGTTTCCTGGAAACATGGAGAATATCAAGTTAAATCAGTATCAAGTTCAGCTGCATCACGGAGGTATTACTAGGGACTGGGGTGGAATCACCACTAGGTTACTTCTAGCAGGTGCTTAAAACATTTAGTGAAGATTACTTCAGTTTGTATGCATTTCAAGAACAGCACTCGCACTTCCACTTGGGTGGCAGTGGTCAGCACCGCTGCCTCACAGCACCAGGGACCAAGGTTCAATTCTTGCTTTGGCTGACTGTGTGAGTTTCCTCCCACAGTCCCAAGGATGTGCCAGTGTGTCCATGCCTGTGTGGGTTTCCTCTGGGTGCCTCCTGTGCAGAGCGAGAGCCAGACAGAGTGCATACTCAATGGGCCAAATGGCCTCCTTCTGCACTGTATAAATTCTATGGCTCTATGATGGGAACATCCACAAGCACTTCTCTTGGCTAGTTCCCTCTATACCTAATTGAGAAACCTCAAACATTTTACAGAATGGGTACAATAGGGTTTAAAGGTGTTTTCATGCAATCTCGGTTCAAAGTTCTTGGTATTCACTACCTCCTTTCTCCCTCTCTCTTCCCCCCCCCCCCCCCCCCCCCACACACAACTGCTTTTACTTCAGCTCTAGTTGGAGATCAGAACATCTTAGAGGCCTAAACATCATTGAACAGGCTACATGATTGTAGATTAGAGAAACTTACTCCCTTTAACATAAAGCCTGAAAAATACATGATAGCAGCATCAGCATTAAAACAAATATAATGGACATGGTTGTCCATTAGAGCACGACAGTATCAAAGTGATCAGTAATTCTAACCTGATTGGTGATGTCATAAACCACAATGGCAGCTTGAGCACCTCTGTAGTACATGGGAGCTAGACTGTGATATCGCTCCTGTCCAGCAGTGTCCCAGATCTCAAACTTCACTGTTGTGTCATCCAAGCAGACAGATTGTGTGAGAAATGCAGCTATTTAAAAAAAAGTTAAGATTTTGGTTTGAGGCCAACTGGCCAGTGTCTTACATTAAAGGCTTGCAACAAGTTATACAGGAATAAGCAAGGTTAAGATTACTTGGACGTAAAGCAGACAACTGAAATAGACCCAATCGTGGGGAGTAAAAGAAAAAAAAAAAAAACAAGTACTCTAGTCATAATTGATCTTTGGAAATCTAAATTGCAAACAGATCTACAATAATTTGAGAAAACACCATTCATTAAAATATTGCAGTATTAACACTGCAAAGATGTGCAGGTTAGGTGGATTGGACATTCTAAATTGCCCATGTCCCCAAAAGGTTGAGTTACAGGGAAGCCTAGGCTTAAATAGGGTACTCTTTCCAAGGGCTGATGCAGACTTGATGGTCCAAATGGCCTCCTTTTGCACTGCAGATTCTATGAAGTGAAGTGGCCAGATACACAAAAGCAATCCACCAGCCAATCAAAATTATGACTTGATCCTTCAGGAATCTCATCCATCCCCTCCCTCAGTGGATTATATTCACAATGACCTTGCCTCAACCTCATCCTACCAAAACATTGGTAAAACAGCAGCAACAGTTGATAGTGAGCAAGTGAGCAACAGCTAATAGCCCCTTACCATTGCTGCATCCTGCATCTCCAGTTAACAGTTCATTTTCATTGTATAAAGTTTAAAAATAACTTATAATGGTTAAGGAAGAGGCTTAGTTACCCTTGAATAGCAAATATGTACCTGGAAGATCTGTTTCGTTAAAAAGCTTTGTACTATATATCAAAGGCAGACAGTGGTTAGTGACTGCATGTTGGCATTTATAGTGTAATCATCCATGGCTACATCTCAAGAGGACTCACCACCAATTGTGCTTTCCTGGTATTCGTGGAATTGTCCTTTAACAAAACGTAGCACAAGGCTGGATTTCCCCACAGCTGACTCCCCTAGTAATACAAGTTTAAACTGGCAGATTTTGCTGGTTTGGGATTGACCATTTGGCCTGGATGCTCCTCTGCTGGCCATGACCTTCACAATAGGATTCTATTAACACAAACAAGTTAGCCTATCAATTCCAGAGGCTAGGCACCACTGTGGAACCAAGATTGCCTTGGAACCATGCAACCTGCAAGAGGAAGAGAAAAAACAGATTAACATTCAATAAAATCTGGAATTAAGAGTGCAAATGATGACCATGAAACCAACTGGCAATGGTTGTAAAAACCCATCAGTTCACTTTACGCCAAATAAGCAAACAATGGAATGGCCGGAAGGTTCATCTGAAAGAAGTAGTGAACAACCAAACACCGCTAGACACCCCTGGGATGAGGTGGTGTTGACTTTAAGCTTGGGTAAAGAATCAGAAAACTGCTGTTTAGCAAAAAGGTTAAACTGGCTTGAGAAATTTATGGAAAAGCCTTAGTTCATGGAGATTGCCATATTTTGTCAAGTGAATTACATTTGATTGGGGCTCTCTCCAAACATAAGTGGTGCAATAACTGCATCAATGTCCTGCAGGGCGACAATTCAAAAGGTTTTTCATTGGGACAAGGTTGTGAAATGCATAATTAAATGCAAGTCATCCCCAGTAATGCAAAAATATCACAACTCAAATTTAGGCTGCAAATTAGACAGAGAAAGGAGCAAGAGAGTGCTAGCTTATTACAAACGGTTCACACACTTGCTGTAGGAAATTCAAACAAGAGAGACTCAGTAAATCCATAACTTGAAAGCATCTTAAAACCAATGCAGTCAGCAATACAGGTGCAACAGAACCTTCCTCATTCCAAGTCTCATGACTTTTGGGTTCTCATTCAGCAAGCTCCAATTACAATCTAAACCAGTCTAGTAAACAAGGGTAGTTTTACTGAAACTCGTACTCAAAACAGCTCCTGGCACAACACACTTGGATGCCCAACCAGCTATCATTCACTGCTGCTATCCGGTGTTAAGCAGGAAGTCAATTTAAATTAGCAAGTGACAATTTTACAAAAGCAAGCTTACTTTTGTAACTAAGCATTTCCATTTCTGACAGGCTAATGAACATCAGCACCAACTCCTTACAATTGACAGATAGTTGGCTGGTGTCAAGCACTACAAAAACTGGCTCAGATATTTAAAAACACCAGGAACTACAATCATCATGCAAGCTTTATTCTTCTTGCAAGTGTTACTTCAATTTGAAAGTTTCTCATGAACCACAATTGAAGGTAATATCCCACATTTAACCAACTTTGGGTCATTAACTGGTTGTTACTGGAGGGAACTAAAATTCACTAGTGAAAATAATCAAATGCAATAAGCTTTCCTATATCATAGGAGTATACAGAGGTCACAGTTAGTCTACAACAAGGTTCAAACTTCAGCTTTACATACCAGGAAATACTTCTCGCCAAGCTTTAAACTGGGACAGCATGGGGTGTCTTTCATGGGCTATTCCAGTTAGTCAGATTTAAAGTTTACATTCAATACATCTGTTTGATACTAAAATGTGACGATTACAAAGACACCAACCAGTCCAAACCTGTACATCTACAAAACATCCAAGGGTACAAATAGATTTTCGTAGACTAGTGTTGAGTTAGCATATAGGGACTGCAGGCAGAATGGAAATTGGGATAAGAGAGCTTTGAATTTGACCTGGGAATCTTAGAAGGTAGACAACAATCCTGGTGTCTGAAACCTCCAAATTTATAGGACCAGAATTTCAAATCTAAAAATCAGATTGCATCCCAGTCCTATGGGTGGGGGGTGGGAGAGAAAGCAAGATTAGGCTATAGAGTTTGATGATCAGCCACGATCATAAAAAGTAATGGCAGCAGGCTTGAATGGCCTCCTCCTGCTGCTATTTTCCATGTTTCATGCAATGTGGCCAGTCTCATTCCAATTCCCAGTGTCAAAAAGCACAGTATTATCCATATTTTATTGATAAGCCACCCCAAGGGAGAATTGTCACAAATTGCTCTAGTATCAAGAGACATCATGGAGGAACCGTTTCAGGTTGACTTTTCTATGCCTTTTAGCATCAGACACACGTCAAGGCCAAAAGCCCAATCTTATCTTTTAGCATAATTCAGACTTCTGGTTCTTCGCTATGGTCACCAGACCTTCCAACATCTTATAACCAGAACTGGACAGCAAGTGCAATCTAATTAGAGAACCAGGGCTTTGGACTTACTTGTCTAGTTGACGGCTCCACCGTTTTGATTGATGGTTGATCAAATGACCAGCAAGTCCCCACTGGTCTGCATTAAAATCAAGTACCCATCTGAAATTTTTTAAAATAAATTTGGAGTACCCAATTATTTTTTACAATGGCAATTTAGCATGGTCAATCCACCTACCCTCCACATCTTTGGGTGGTGTGGGCAAGACCCACAAAGACAGGGAGAACATGCAAACTCCACAGAATGAGGGGCCAGGATCGAGCCTGGGCCCTGGGCACAGAGAGGCAGCAGTACTAACCATTGTACCACCCCTCTACAAATTAGTTTTAAATCCATTTGTATCAGAGCTGCATCATCTGAATCTACCATATTTTCCATTCCCTGGGTTGGATTGTAATTCAAACCATTAGATTTTATTAAACCTATGTTAATACAGACTCGAAGATGTCTTGTGGCACATCCTTGCCTTCAAGCCAAAAGCTTCAGGTAAGAGTCCCATCTTGGGCCTCAATGGCCAAAGAAGGCAAGTGTCAACCTACAAATCCTTCTAAACATACCAATTGCATTAATGGTAAGAGCCACACGTTTTTGTTGGGGAATAAAAAAAAACACTTATAACACCAAGATGATTGGGTTTCTCCCCCCTCCCCCCAATACCACATCAACATCAGGGGAATCAAACGGAGGGAACACACAGGAAGTCCCAAAGGTACTTGGTGCCAATTGTTACAATATTTGAAATGCAAAAACACTGATAAATGGCCAAAGATCTGTTTTAGGGATGTTGGCTAACAGAAAAGAATAAGACTAAGCCAATTAGAGGGAAATTAGCACTAAAAGTAAAACAATTCAGCAACATTGACACCTACTCCTATTGGCTGTTTAACTCAAATGAAAATGTAAAAATCTCAGCACTTACTGAATTGTTAGCTTTCCCCTCCCAACAAAATTTGATTAATAGGAACTTCTTTGAAACACAAACCACCAGCATGTATCCAGTTTTAAGTGTGAAATAATGAAGTAATAATGATGCTGCCACAGTGCTAGAAATGTTCTGTAGCAGCATCTTCTAATTCACAATAGTAACCATTTCCCACAGATGCTGCTAGCCCCACGATAGTAACCCTGTTCCACTTTGTCCTCAACCCCACCTTAAGGTTCAAGGAGTCCACCGAAATTAAAAGTACAACACCTACAGCACAAATGGTTCAATTTGCATCATTTATCAAAACCTTCTTGGGCAGTGGCAAGACAGTCAGTTAATAGCATTGCTGCCTCACGGCGCCGAGGTCCCAGGTTCACTCCCGGCTCTGGGTCACTGTCCGTGTGGAGTTTGCACATTCTCCCCATGTCTGCGTGGGTTTCGCCCCCACAACCCAAAGATGTGCAGGGTAGGTGGATTGGCCGCGCTAAATTGCCCCTTAATTGGAAAAAGACAAGCAATTAAAGTGACAACACACATGGCGTTGTCCCACAAAAGGCAATAATGAATGTTTTGTTGCACACATAAATAAGTCTCCCCTCCCCCCCCCCAAACTTCAATAGCCATAGATGTTGTCCAGGATACTCCTTTAAATCCCAACATAAGGAAAGGCCCAAGGACCAGCCTTGGAGACTCCAAAATAACTTCCAACCCTCCTGCAAATCAGCAGACACCGACTGACAATGTTAACTTCGTGATTTTAAAAAGAAAATAAATAGTATGGGGGCGGGGGCGGGGGGGGGGGGGGGAATCCAGTTTTTGGAAATAAAATAAACATTTAAAACACTGAACTGTTCTCCCAGTCTCCACACCCACAACCGGTAGAAGGTATTTTTTTTCTCCACAAAACAGACCCTTCAACTGGTGAACATTTGGGCTGAATCGGAGCCCACATTCGATGAGGAACGAGTCACTCGGAAATAAATCTGACTAAAACTGATTATTATTTTCTACCTTCACGACGTCTTCAACTTCGCAGGGTGGTGTTTTTTTTTCTTCTTAATAGTGTCGCAACAACTGAGACTGGGCCAAGTCTGAGCCACGGGCGTCCGCGCGAGCTAAGTGACAGCTCCGCGGCTCAATAAAAAGCGGACATTTATTATTGACAGCTCTCTCCACCAATGACTGCGGAGGAAGGCGGGCGCGGCCGTGCTTGCGCTGTGATTGACAGGCGAGCCGGACCATTCGTCAAAGGCCTCTGGGGCGGGAGGTCGTTCGACGTTCACCAATCAGAGAAGGCATTGATTGTAAAGGCGGGACATCCGATAACAAGGTTAGCCTAGTTGCCCCTTGACATCAGGTGGCACAGAAAACAATGAGGCCAGACAGAGTTAACTTGTACAATTGGAAAATATAAGAATTGCATTTTTGGCATGGTGCAATTAATATATCAAAATAATTCATATGTTGTATCACATTTCTCAGGAATAAATGCAATTCTACTAGCGTTGCTGCGACAGTTATGGGTGGCACGGTTTGAACTTGGGGGCTCTACTTTATAGTCTCCAGGGGCTTCCCGCCCTTCGGGGCGGACCCCGTACCTGGTTCCAAATGATTGGACTGCGTTCCGATCATTTGGATCGATTTCTCCAATACTGGAGTTGTTCCCTGATCACTGGGCGGTCCCTAAATGTCCGTTGGCCTTCCTTTGTCTTGGCTCCTGCTGGCGCCGAGGAGTCTGGCTTGGCCTTATTCACCTTAAGCATTGCGATTGTGCCTTGGAATCATTCATTACTATGCAGATGGCTGTTGGTTTCAGTGCTGTCTGGTTTTTGCAAGTTTCAATACACATGATTTCTGCACTTGCTCAATGTTGCCTGTGTTGGCTGAATTTCCCTGTAGTCTTTGCGGTTCTCCATTTTAAGTCGGGAAGTGGCCAACCCAGGTGGCTACAGGATTCAGTTATAAAAATACATTTTCTCCACTTTGGGGTGACAGAGTTCCACAGGCACCACCCACACTCACATAAGAAAGAACTTGAATTTATATAATATGAAATAAAAACAGAAAATGCTGGAAAAAACGTAGCAGGTCTGGCAGCATCTGTGGAGAGAGAAACAGAGTTTTAAAATAAATAAATTTAGATTACCCAATTATTTTTTCCAATTAAGGGGCAATTTAGCGTGGCCAATCCACCTACCCTGCACATCTTTGGGTTGTGGGGGCGAAACCCACGCAAACACGAGGAGAATGTGCAAACTCCACACGGACAGTGACCCGGGGCCGGGATCGAACCTGGGATCTCGGCGCCATAAGGCAACAGGGCACTGTGCCACCGTGCTGCCCAAGAGAAACAGAGTTAACATTTCGAGTCCATATGACTCTTCTTCAGAATTTATTTGAACTTATATAATGTTGTTCACTGCATCAGGAAAACCTGAAATGCTGAGCAGCATTGGGAACATTCTTGAATTGTAGGAATTGTTTTGATGTCAGAAATCAATTTGTACACAGTAGGTTCCACAAACAGGGGACTAGGCATCGCTGGCAGCAGTAATTTGGCATCCCTAATTGCCCCTTAAGAAGGTGGTGGTGAGCTGCCTTCTTGAACCGCTGCAGTCCATGTGGTGTAGGTACACCCACTGTGCTGTTAGGGAGGGTGTTCCAGGATTTTGTCCCAGTGACAGTGAAAGAACGGATGATTTATTTCCAAAATCAGCATGGTGAGTGACTTGGCGGGGAACTCAATAGAGGTGATAATGCTTCCACAAGGGGCTGGTTTAGCACAGTGGGCTAAACAGCTGACTTGTAATGCAGAACAAGGCCAGCAGTGCGGGTTCAATTCCCGTACCAGCCTCCCCAAACAGGAGCCGGAATGTGGCGACTAGGGGCTTTTCACAGTAACTTCATTGAAGCCTACTTGGGACAATAAGCGATTATTATTATTATTATGTGTCTGCTGCCCTTATCCTTATAGAAGGTAGTGGTTGTAGATTTGGAAGATGCTGTTGATGGAGGCTTGACAAGTTGCTGCAATGCATCCTGGAGACGGGACACATTGCTGCCACTATGCACTGATGATGGAGGGAGCGAATGTTTAATGCCAATCAAACAGACTGCTTTGTGATGGATGGTGTCGAGCTTCTTGAGTGTTGTTGGAGCTGCACTCATCCAGGCAAGTGGAGAGTATTCCATCACACTCCTGACTTGTGCTTCGTAGGTGCTGGGCAGTCTTTGTGAAGTCATAATACTTTTATGAAGAAAAAATACTTTTCACTGTACCTCGGTACACATGACAATAAACAAATCCAATCCAATCCAATCCAAGATGCTCACTGCAGCATTTCCAATGTCTAACCTTCTCTTGTAGCATTAGTCCAGTTCAGTTTCTAGTCAACGATATCACCCAGGATGTTGGCAGTGGGGATTTAGTAATGATGTTGAATACCAAGAGGAGATGGGTAGATTCTCTCGTTTAAATGTGTAAAAATATTGTATATAGGAAGGAACATAAGCACATGCACACTAGGTGAATATTATTGAAATAGCTATGGATGGGTGGGGGGGGGGGGGGGGGGGGGGGGGGGGGGCGTCGTCGTGTGATGTTAGCATGGGAGCGGCTGTATTTTTGCAAGATCTGGCTCTGCTTGTCTTTTAATCCTTTATTTTATCCTAGTGCACATTTCAAAAAGAACAAAGTAAAGTACCGCACAGGAACAGGCCCCTTCGGCTCTCCAAGCCTGCGCCGACCATGCTGCCCGTCTAAACTTTTTTTAAATAAATTTAGAGTACCCAATTCTTTTTTTCCAATTAAGGGGCAATTTAACGTGGCCAATCCACCTAACCTGCACATCTTTGGGTTGTGGGGGTGAAACCCACGCAGACACGGGGAGAATGTGCAAACTCCACACGGAAAGTGACCCAGGGCCGGGATTCGAACCCGGGTCCTCAGCGCCCGTAGCTGCCCGTCTAAACTAAAATCTTCTACACTTCCGGGGTCCACATCCCAAAATTGTCTTTTTTTGTATCTTTGGGTCTTTTTCTGGAAAATTGTCCTTTTTTTGGATATATGTCTAGAACTATGTCCCTGATTGTTCCCGATTGGAGTTTTGCAATAAGGCGCCAAGTTAAATCGTAGAGAATCCTCGTTTGACAGTGGGGGTCGGAGCGGGCTGGTGTGGAGCCCAACTTGAAATGGCGTTGTTGCTGTTGTGCAATGTGATAAACGTAAGAAATTATATCTATTGTATTTTATATCTTTTGCAGCAATGTTATGAAAAGCCTGGGTTATCCCAACATAAATTGGGGTCTGGTCCGGTATCCTAACAGTGGGCTTTCGCCTTGCCGGTGATGTGTGCATCCTGATGTTAGCCACCATTGAGAATGTTGTTCTGGGTGAGGATCCCATCTCCGTGGTGCAAATCTTTGGAGCTTACTTTGAGGAATTGCGAGGTATCCTTGGGAGAATGGTGGAGATGCAGGAGAGAATCCTTGTATCTGATAGCGCACATCCCTGGTAAGGGCCCTCCTTTCATTGAGATCCTACTGCACGGAGTGTCGTCCATCCTGAAGGGTTTGCGAGATAGGGGCCGGACAAGGAGTGTCTGTGAGCCCAGTCCCTGGCGAGAAATGGGAGGCAAGTTCCTGATTGAGTTTGAAAATTAGCTGCCAGGCTTTAGTAATCTTGATCTGGAGGCTGGGCATATCAGGTCCGACGGAGCACAGTCTTCAAGGCCTGGGGTCGGTTGGGCCCCCGACCACTGGCCCTATATTATCTGATTCTCGATGCTCGTCGTGAGGGGTTGGAGGTGCCCGATCATGTCAAGTCAACCCCCTCCGGCTGGGGCCTAGGATGTGGGTGGCATGGGTGGCGGCCTGGTGGAAGTGAAGATGCTTCGTTTGTTGGTATCCTTGACGGATCCTGAATCGTGTTCGATGATCCTGTCATGCCTTTTCGAGCAACAAAGACCACGTTATTATCCTGCAATGCTTCAATAATCCTGGACATTACTCCCTTGTAATTATGTTGTTTTTAAAAAATAAATTTCGAGTACCCAATTCATTTTTTCCAATTAAGGGGCAATTTAGCGTGTTCAATCCACCTGCCCTGCACATCTTTGGGTTGAAGGGGTGAGACCCACACAAACACGGGGAGAATGTGCAAACTCCACACGGACAGTGACCCAGAGCCGGGATCGAACCCGGGTCCTCAGTGCCGTGAGACAGCAGTGCTAACCCACTGCGCCACCGTGCTGCCCATGTAATTGTGTTGTTGATTATTTATTGTTGTCATTTTTCCTGCTGTGAGCATAAGGCTGACTGTCGCCTGTTACCCTGTCCTAGATAAAACCATATTGAATCAATTATGTGAAATGTGGTCTGTGCACAGTTTTACTCCTTTCTGTTATTGTCGGTTATAATCCTCGTGGTTATGGGAAGCCCCCCCCCCCTCCCCAGTTAGAGCTACCCATATCGGGTTTTTATTTTTGTTACTTTAAAATTAAGAATCCATGCCTTCGATGGCCCAGGTAGATTATATATCCTGGGGAGGATTGAGTTCCTTCTGACGTTTCCTTCAGGTTGGAGTGTTTTTCTTGATGGCTCTTTGTCTTTAGAGCCATTAGAATAGGAGGAATTGAGCAGTGGAGCAAGCCAAAGTGGATTTGGTCAATTCTTGACTGATTTGTTGGAGAGACTGTTTCCTCTGCCTCTGCATTGTTAGAGCCCTTCCCTCACTTGGGGTAGGTTTAATGGAGGAATTAGGTGTCCTCCTCCATGTGGACTTATGGTGGTTTCCTGAGTGTTCTCCTCATTGTGGTTGGGTTTTCCATGTGGAAGCAGTGCTGGTGTCTCTTTTGAGGCAGCGCTGTCGTTTCCTTCTTACGGTGGTTGCAGTGTGGGGCTTGAGCTGTCCCAGAGGAGTCTGGAAAAAGAGAGTCAAAACAAATGGTTTATTCCCAAAGTCAAGTTTATACAAGTAACAGTGCCAGTCCCAACTGAGACTACTCTGCAGCTAGGCTCCTGCCTGGGCCGGCTTTTAATGTCCTGAGTTAACTATCCCGCTGACGTGCCTCCACCCCTCAGCGACGGAGCACATACTCAAAAGGCTGTAGCGCAATTAGGGCTTCCAGTCCCACATGACCCCCAATACACACTACCACAAAGGCTCATGGGGAGATTAATCGGGTCGTCCCCGTGTGTCTCATGGGTTATAACAGGGCAGTGGCTAATATTTCTAGGTCAGCTCAGGCGTTCTTTCCTTTTTTAAAATAAATTTAGAGTACCCAATTCATTTTTTCCAATTAAGGGGCAATTTAGCATGTTCAATCCACCTACCCTGCACATCTTTGGGTTGTGGGGCTGAGACCAACGCAGACACGGGGAGAATGTGCAAACTCCACACGGACAGTGACCCAGAGCCGAGATCGAACCCCGGGTCCTCGGCGCTGTGAGGCCGCAGTGCTAACCACTGCACCACCGTGCTGCCCAAAAAATGTATCTTTTAACTTTCGTAGCAATTACAATCAGTCGCTGTGTGGAAGGGTGTGCACCATTTTACCATGTTTTCATGGCCTTATCCTATTTCTCCCTTGTACTCTCCCTTGTACTTCGGGTGGCACAGTTGTTAGCACTGCTGCTTCGCAGCGCCAGGGACCCGGGTTCGATTCCAACCCCGATTTAGTTCGATTAGGTGGATTGGCCATGCTAAATCGCCCCTTAGTGCCCAAAGGTTAATTGGTTGCAGGGTTACGGGGATAGGGCGAGGGATTGGGCCACTCTTTCAGTGGGTTGGTGCACGCTCGATGGGCCAAATGGCCTCCTTCTGCACTATAGGGATTCTATGATTCTACTCTGTTTGGGCTTATAGATGCCATGATTGTATCAATACTGCTGTTCTCCTGTCTCCCTCTATTCATGTAAGCTGAGTCCTTTATTTTTGCTTGCTGTGCTATATCCTTCTTTGGGTTGTTGCTGTTTATTAAAATGTAAAATCTTAATAAGTATACTTTAAAAATAAATAGCTAAGGATAAAATTGAAAGAGACCTTTTAAAAGAGGCCTTGACTTCTTAGTTAACTCAGTGCTTTACATGACCAACCAACATAAAGTCAATAAAATGCTGAATTAAAAATTTTTTTTTAGCGTACCCAATTCATTTTTTCCAATTTAGGGGCAATTTATCGTGGCCAATCCACCTAGCCTGCACATCTTTGGGTTGTGGGGGCGAAACCCACGCAGACACGGGGAGAATGTGCAAACTCCACATGGACAGTGACCCAGAGCCGGGATTCGAACCCCAGGTCCTCGGCGCCGTGAGGCAGCAGTGCTAACCACTGAGCCACCGTGCTGCCCAAAATGCTGAATTAGATTGGTGCAACAGTAAGATATAAATCAGATGAGATTATGTTAAACGATACATTGTATTGGTCAGACCACATCGTGAATATTGTGACAAGTTCAGGTGGCTGAGTAATGGGATAGACATCTCGGTATTGGAGACAGTGCAGACGAGAATTCGAGATGGTCATTGCCTGGCGTATACATGGCGCAAATGTTTCTTGCCACTTATCAGATCAAGCCTGAATGTTGCCCAGGTCTTGCTGCATACGAGCAGTTGTGATTGGAACTGAACACTGTGCAATTGTCAGTAAACATCCTCACTTCTGGAACTTCCGGTTGCGGCTATGCAGAGCTAAGTCGCACATTCGGCAGCTCCCGCTTGGAACGGACTTTTGGGCTCTTTTCAGGGCCCCCAACGGAATTTTTTCGACATTTCCCGGTGTGGGAAGAAGATTGCAATAGTTCCCCGACAGTGTATGGCTTGGACCAGGAGCGGGGCGACTAGAAAAGTGGTGGTGAACCCAAAGAAGGTGCGAGGGAAGAAGAGCAAAATGGCGGCGGGCGGGGACCAGGCAGCGTGGATGCAGTGGGCGCAGGAGCAGCAGGAGGTTATCCAGCGCTGCTTCAGGGAGATTAAAGCGGATCTGCTGGAGCCGATGAAGGCTTCTATCGACAAGCTGCTGGAGACCCAGACGGCCCAGGGGGTGGCGATCCGCGAGGTCCGACAAAAGATCTCCGGCAACGAGGACGAGATCTTAGGCCTTGCGGTAAAGGTGGAGGCGCACGAGGCGCTCCACAAGAAATGGCAGGAGCGGTTCGAGGAGATGGAGAATCGGTCGAGGCGGAAGAATTTGTGGATCCTGGCCTCCTGGAGGGGCTGGAGTATTCGGACGTGGGGGCCTATGTGGTCACCATGCTAAACTCGCTGATGGGAGTGGGGTCCTTCCAGGGGCCCCTGGAGCTGGAAGGGGCCCACAGAGTGCTGGCAAGGAGGCCCAAGGCTAACGTGCTGGTGCGGTTTCATCGGTTCGCTGATCGGGAGTGCGTGCTCAGGTGGGCCAATAAAGAGAGGAGCAGCAGGTGGGAGAATGCGGAGGTTTGGATATATCAGGACTGGAGTGCGGAGGTGGCGAAGAGGAGGGCCGGGTACAATCGAGCGAAGGCGGTGCTGCACAGGAAGGGGGTGAAGTTTGGCATGCTGCAGCCAGCGCAACTGTGGGTCACCTACAAGGACCGGCACCATTACTTCGAGTCTCCGGAGGAGGCGTGGGCCTTTGTTCAGGCCAAGAAACTGGACACAGACTGAAGGTCAGGAAGGGTGGTCGGGGATTGCTGTTGGGGTGTTACACTTTGAGGGGGGGTTCTTTGCCCTTATTTCTGTTTGGTTTGATGAGGGTGGTTAGGGTGGGTTGGGCACTGTTTTGGTTGGGTCTGTCGGGAGGGCTCTTGGAGGGGGGTAAGTAAATAGAGTAGGGGTGGATGGCCGGTAGGGGGGATGGGGCCCCGCGGGGGAGGGGGAGGCCCGAGTCGGGGGTGAGGGGACCGGGCCTGTAAAAGGAGCGGCGACAGAGGTGGCAGGGCCGGGCAGGTGGAAAGCGCGGGCTTTTTCCCGTGCTGAAGGCTGGAGGGGGCGGGGAAGTGAGGGTTGTTTCCCGCGCTTGGGATGGAAGGGGGAGGCGGAGAGCCTATGGATGGGTAATGGAGGAGGAGGATAGGTCCCACAATGGGAGGAGTCGAAGGAGTGGCCGGGGTCAGCAGGAGTCAGCTGACTTGCGGGAGTGCAATGGGGGAGTAAAGCAGCTAGGAGGGGTCCTAGCTGGGGGTAGGGTGGGGTGAGAACCGGGTTGCTGCTGGTATGGTCAAGGGGGAGCTGGAGCGAGTAGAGGGGGTTGGGACGGGGGTCTGCCACTGTGGGGAACGGGCCGGGCATGGGGTGCGGGCACATGTCTGGCCGAGGAGGGGTTATGGCTAGTCGGTGGGGGAGGGGGGTGGGTAGCCCCCTGATAACCTGGACTGTAAGGGGACTGAACGGGCCGATCAAGCGGGCCCGGGTGTTTGCGCACCTGAAGGCGGATGAGGTTATGCTCCAGGAGACACACCTGAAGGTGGCAGACCAGGTAAGATTGAGGAATGGGTGGTTAGGTCAGGTGTTTCACTCAGGGTTGGATGCCAAAAATCGGGGGGTGGCGATCTTGGTGGGAAAGAGGGTGTCGTTTCAGGCGTCGAGCATTGTGACAGACAATGGCAGCAGGTACGTAATGGTAAGTGGTAAGCTGCAAGGGGCGAGGGTGGTACTGGTCAATGTGTATGCCCCGAACTGGGACGATGAAATGAAATGAAAATGAAAATGAAATGAAAATTGCTTATTGTCACAAGTAGGCTTCAAATGAAGTTACTGTGAAAAGCCCCTAGTCACCACATTCCGGCGCCTGTTCGGGGAGGCTGTTACGGGAATTGAACCGTGCTGCTGGCCTAGTCTGCTTTCAAAGCCAGCGATTTAGCCCTGTGCTAAACAGCCCCGTGCGGGTTTTATGTGGCGCATGTTGGGTCGGATCCCGGACTTGGAAGTGGGGGGCCTGATAATGGGGGGGGGACTTTAACACGGTGTTGGATCCGGCACTGGATCGCTCCAGGTCTAGGACGGGTAGGAAGCCGGCGGCGGCTAAAGTGCTGAGGGGGTTTATGGACCAGATGGGAGGGGTGGACCCTTGGAGATTTGCAAGGCCGGGGGCTAGGGAATTTTCATTCTTCTCGCACATTTATAAGGCCTATTCCCGGATCGACTTTTTTGTTATGAGCAGGGCATTGATTGCGAGAGTAGAGGATACCGAGTACTCGGCAATAGCCATTTCGGATCACGCCCTGCATTGGGTAGACTTAGAGCTGGGGAGGAGAGGGACCAGCGCCCGTTGTGGCGCTTGGAGGTGGGGCTGTTGGCGGATGAGGAGGTGAGTGAGCGGGTCCGAGGATACCTGGAGGCCAACGATAACGGGGAGGTCCAAGTGGGGATGGTCTGGGAGGCGCTGAAGGCGGTGGTTAGGGGAGAGCTGATCTCCATTAGGGCCCACAAGGAGAGGAGGGAGCAGAGGGAGAGGGAGAGGCTGGTGGGGGAGATGGTGAGGGTAGACAAGAGAAATGCGGAGGTGCCTGAGGAGGGATTGTTGAGGAAGAGGCGCAGCCTCCAGGCCGAATTCGACCTGTTGACCACCAGGAAGGCAGAGGCGCACTGGAGGAAGGCCCAGGGGCGATTTATGAGTATGGGGAAAAGGCAAGTCGGATGCTGGCTCATCAGCTTCGGAAGTGGGACGCAGCTAGGGAGATCGGGGGAGTTAAGGATAGGGGAGGGAGTGTGGTGCGGAGTGGGGTTGGCATCAATGGGGTCTTCAGGGACTTTTATGAGGAATTGTATTGGTCCGAGCCCCCACTGGAGGAGGGAGGGATGGGCGGCTTTCTGGACCAATTGAGGTTTCTGAAGGTGGAGGAGGGACTGGTGGCGGAATTAGGGGCCCCAATTGGGCTGGAGGAGCTGACCTAAGGGATAGGGAGCATGCAGGTGGGAAGGCACCGGGGCCGGACGGTTTCCTGGTCGAATTCTACAAGAAATATGTGGACCTGTTGGGCCCGTTGCTAGTTAGGACCTTCAATGAGGCAAGGGAGGGGGGGGCTTTGCCCTGATGATGTCCCGGGCACTGATCTCCTTGATCCTGAAGCGGGACAAGGATCCCCTGCAGTGTGGGTCTTACAGGCCGATTTTGTTGTTAAACGTAGATGCCAAGGTGCTGGCTTTAGGTCTTAGCCACGAGAATTGAGGATTGTGTGCCGCAGGTGATCCACGAAGACCAGACGAGGTTCGTGAAGGGGAGGCAGTTGAACGCGAATGTGCAGAGGCTCCTGAACTTTATTATGATGCCAGCGAGGGAGGGGGAGGCGGAGATAGCGGTGACGATGGACGCTGAGAAGGCCTTCGATAGGGTAGAGTGGGGGTACTTGTGGGAGGTGCTGAAGAGGTTCGGGTTTGGGGAGGGGTTTGTCAGGTGGGTTAGGCTGTTGTACGAGGTCCCGATGGCGAGTGTGGCCACGAACAAGAGGAGGTCTGAGTACTTTCATTTGCATCGAGGGACGAGGCAGGGGTGTCCCCTGTCCCCCTGCTCTTCGCACTGGCGATTGAACCCCTGGCTCTGGCACTGAGGGAGTCGAGGAACTGGAGGGGGTTGGTGCGGGGTGGGGAGGAGCATAGGGTGTCGCTCTATGCGGACGACTTGCTGCTATATGTGGCGGACCCGGCGGGGGGAATGCCGGAGGTAATGAGGATCCTCAGGGAGTTCGGGGATTTCTCAGGGTACAAGCTCAACATGGGGAAGAGCGAGTTGTTCGTGGTTCAGCCAGGGGACCAGGAGAGGGGGATTGGCGAGCTCCCACTAAAAAGGGCGGAGAGGGAGGGAAGGTGGCCAGAGTGAGAAAGGTGCTGCTACAGAGGGGAAGGCAGGCAGGGGGTTTGGGTCTCCCGAACCTGTTGTACGACTACTGGGCGGCGAACGTGGAGAAAGTGCGGAGCTGGGTCAGAGGGGTTGATTCTCAGTGGGTCAGAACGGAGGAGAGTTTGTGCAGGGGGTCGGGGCTGAAGGCACTTGCAACAGCGCCGCTCCCGATAGCTCCGGAGAAATATTCAGGGAGTCCGGTAATAATAGCTTCATTGAAAATCTGGAGGCAGTTTCGCCAACACTTCGCGTTGACGTTAGAATGAGGTCGGTCAGCAGCAGCAGCAGCAACCCAGGGAGGGAGGGAGGGGTGGGGTCTCTTTCGGGGGGGGGGGGGGGATATTTGGGTGGGCGGGGGAGGGGGTTTCCCTAGGGGTACTTGTAAAAAAGCATATGGGAGGGTTAATATGTGCGGGAGAAACCCATTGTCTAAGTTCTGTATTATGTTTGATTGATATGTCTATGTTCTGTTCTGTTCTTTTCTCGTTTTCTTTTCTGTTACGAGGGGGGGGGTGGCGGGGGGTTTAATTGGTTGAAAATTTTGTTGGAAAAACTTTGAATAAACATATTTAAAAAAAAAAACACTTCAGGTTGGGGGCAGGGTCAAGGGAAATGCCGATTCGGGGAACCACAGATTTGAGCCAGGGAGGTGGGATGGAAGTTTTCGGAAATGGGAAGAGAAGGGGATTAAGACGCTAAAAGATTTGTTTCTTCGGGGTCAGTTTGCAGGATTGAGGGAGCTGGAAGTGAAGTATGGGCTAGAGCAGGGAGAAGTATTTAGGTACATGCAGGTTCGGGATTTTGCCAGGAAGGAGATACAGAGCTTCCCAGAGGAACCGGCCTCCACATTGCTGGAGGAGGTGTTGACGACAAGGGGACTGGAGAAGGGGACAGGGACAGCGGTGTACGGAGCTATTCTGGAAGAGGATAAGGCACCACTGGAAGGGATCAAAGCAAAGTGGGAGGAAGAGCTGGGAGAGGTTATAGAGGAGGGGGTCTTCTGTGAGGTGCTCCGGAGAGTGAATGCCTCCACCTCATGTGCGAGGTTGGGGTATATAGAGCGCACCTCACGAGGGCGAGGATGAGCCAATTTTTTGAAGGAGTAGAGGATGTGTGTGAGCGTTGCGGGTGGGGGGCCCGCGAATCACGTTCATATGTTTTGGTCCTGTCCAAAGCTAGGGGAGTACTGGAAGGAGGTGTTTAGGGTAATTTCCAAGGTGGTGCGTGTGAAACTGGACCCGGGTCCCCAGGAAGCCATATTCGGGGTGTCGGACCAGCCAGGGATGGAAACGGGAGCGGAGGCAGATATCATAGCCTTCGCCTCGTTGATCGCCCGAAGGCGGATCCTGCTGGGATGGAGAGCAGCCTCTCCACCCAGTGCCCTGGTGTGGCGGGGGGACCTGCTGGAATACTTGACCCTTGAGAAGGTTAAGTTCGAACTGAGGGGAAGCTTGGAGGGGTTCTACAAGTCATGGGCACTATTTATTATGCACTTTCAAGAACTGGATAACAGCGAACATTAGTTTGGGGGGGGGGGGGGGGCTGTGCAGATTAAGGGTGACTACGGGTAATCCCTGATTCCTTTTTGTCATTTGTTTATGTAAACATGCGGGCTGATGTTTGGGGGTTGGTGGGTAGATGGGATCGTTGTTATTATGGGGATTGACATATCTTGCTGATTATTGTTTATTGTTGATGGATGTAAATGTGGGAGAAAATGTGAAAAAGGAGAATAAAAAAATATATTTTTTTAAAAGGGCGGAGAGGAGCTTCAGGTATTTGGGGGTCCAGGTGGCCAGGAGCTGGGGGGCCCTGCATAGACTTAATTTCACGAGGCTAGTGGTGCAAATGGAGGAGGAGTTCAAGAGGTGGGACGCGTTGCCGCTGTCCCTGGCGGGTAGGGTTCAGTCAGTTAAGATGACGGTGCTCCCAAGGTTTCTGTTCCTGTTCCAGTGCCTCCCCATTCTTATCCCGAAGGCCTTCTTTAGGCGGGTCAACAGGAGCATAACGGGGTTTGTGTGGGCGCGAGGGACTCCGAGGGCGAGAAGGGTGTTCCTGGAGCGGGGTAGGGATGGGGGGGGGGCTGGCACTGCCCAACCTCTGTGGGTACTACTGGGCCGCCAATGTGGCGATGGTGCGCAAGTGGGTGATGGAGGGGGAGGGGGCTGCATGGAAGAGGCTGGAGACGGCCTTGTGTGGGTACGAGTCTGGAGGCGCTGGCAACGGCGCCGCTGCCGCTCCCTCCAATGAGGTATACCACGAGCCCGGTAGTGGCGGCTGCCCTCAAAATCTGGGGGCAGTGGAGACGGCATCGGGGCGAAGTGGGGGCCTTGGTGTGGACCCCAATACGGGGAAACCACCGGTTTGTCCCAGGGAGAATAGGTGGAGGGTTTTCGGGGTGGCACAGGGCAGGGATAAGAAGGTTGGGGGACCTGTTTATGGATGGGAAGTTCGCGAGCCTGGGTGAGCTGGAGGAGAAGTATG
The DNA here is from genome assembly GCF_047496885.1 of Scyliorhinus torazame. Classification (NCBI taxonomy): domain Eukaryota; kingdom Metazoa; phylum Chordata; class Chondrichthyes; order Carcharhiniformes; family Scyliorhinidae; genus Scyliorhinus; species Scyliorhinus torazame. The sequence continues at coordinate 28,092,178 of NC_092738.1, forward strand.
GGCTCCCCCCGGGGATCACCTTTAGGTATTTACAGGTAAGGGCGTTTGCTAGGCGGCAAGTGGTGGAATTCCCGCGGCTGCTGCCACGCACAGTACAGGATAGGGTGCTCTCGGGGGGTGGGTTGGAGAGGGGAAGATCGCGGCAACTTACCAGGTGATGCAGGAGGAGGAGGCCTCGGTGGTGGAGTTGAAAGGTGAGTAGGAGGAGTTGGGAGAGGAGATCGAGGAGGGGAAGTGGACAGATGCCCTTGTGAGGGTGAACTCTTCCTCTTCATGCGCGAGGCTCAGCCTCATACAGTTTAAGATGCTGCATAGGGCACACATAACCGGGACAAGGATGAGCCGGTTCTTTGGGGGTGAGGACAGGTGTGTTAGGTGCTCAGGGAGCCCAGCAAATCACACCCATATGTTCTGGGCATGCCCAGCGCTGGAGGAATTTTGGAAGGGCGTAGCGAGGACGGTGTCGGGGGTTGTAGGATCCAGGGTCAAACCGGGCTGGGGGCTCGCAATATTTGGGGTGGCAGAGGAGCCGGGAGTGCAGGAGGCGAAAGAGGCCGGTATTCTGACATTTGCGAACCTGGTAGCCCGGCGAAGGATTCTTCTTCAGTGGAAGGATGCGAGGCCCCCAAGCGTGGAATCCTGGATGAACGATATGGTGGGGTTTATTAAATTGGAGAGGGTGAAATTCGCCTTAAGGGGATCAGTACAAGGGTTCGTTAGGCGGTGGCAACCGTTCTTGGACTTCCTGGCAGAACGGTAGACAATGGTCAGCAGCAACCTGGGGGGGATCTATTTTATTTTTGTTTGTTTACACTGGGGGATCTGAGGGGTGTATATGTTTGCTTTGTGTTAACTCGGGGTGTTAATTTATTATTTATGTATAGGGGAGGGGGGCATGGGGGTTGTTTTCCTTTGTTCTGTATTTAATTCTATTGGGTTCCTTTTTCATTTTGTTGTTGATATTTTGTGAAAACCTCAATAAAAGTTATTTTAAAAAAACCAAAAAACATCCTCACTTCTGACCTGCGGGTGGTGGGAAGATCATTGATGAAGCAGCTGAAGATGGCTTGGCCTAGGGCTCGGCCCTGAGGAACTCCTGCACAAATATCCTGGGGACCATAAAATCCATGTTGATGATAGTTGTCGAGGGAGTGATGGTCACAATTCCAAGCAAATTCCCTGCTCTTCCAGTCGTGGCATGGGAACTTTTACATAAGGGTAGATGGGGGAATAAATTTTAAATTTCATCCAAAATACTGCACCTTCAACAGTGCGGCACTCCCTCAGTACTGCATTGATGCCTCTGTAGTGGCGAAACGTGCTACAACTGGGACAAGACTCATCTTCCTCATCTGGGGCGAGATTCTCCGACCCCCCGCTGGGTCGGAGAATCGCCGGGGGCTGTTGTGAATCCCTCCCCCGCCGGTTGCCGAAGTTGGCGGGGGCGGGAATTGCGGCGCGCCGGTTGGCGGGCCCCCCCGCTCGATTCTCCGGCCCAGATGGGCCGAAGTCCCGCCGCTAAAATGCCTGTCCCGCCGGCGTAAATTAAACCACCTACCTTACCGGCGGGACAAGGCGGCGCGGGCGGGCTCCGGGGTCCTGGGGGGGGCATGGGGCGATCTGGCCCTGGGGGGTGCCCCCACGGTGGCCTGGCCCGCGATCGGGGCCCACCGATCCGCGGGCGGGCCTGTGCCGTGGGGGCACTCTTTCCCTTCCGCCTCCGCCATGGTGGAGACTCCCTCCACTGCGCATGCGCGGGAATGCCGTCAGCGGCCGCTAACGCTCCCGCGCATGCACCGCCCGGAGATGTCATTTCCGCGCCAGCTGGCAGGGCACCAAAGGCCTTTCCCGCCAGCTGGCGGGGCGGAAATTCGTCCGGCGCCGACCTAGCCCCTCAATGTTGGGGCTCGGCCCCCAAAGATGCGGAGCATTCCGCACCTTTGGGGCGGCGCGATGCCCGTCTGATTTGCGCCGTTTTGGGCACCAGTCGGCGGACATCGCGCCGTTTCCGGAGAATTTCGCCCCTGATTCTCCCGTATGTACTCCACTGGACAATTTAATGCCCAAACGTTCAAAGTGGAAATTTGCTCCACAGATTAGGAACAAGAATTAAAATGTTTTCTCTGCGTAGCAATCACTGCATTCTCTGAGATGAACAGGAAATACACCAGGAATGGAATAAAGAGGGTAAATCCAATCAAATCCAATGCTGTACGGGTCAAGAGTCAAATAATAATTTGGCCTTATCTGAGGGATGGTACGCAACATGATTAAGGACTAATTGGATTCATGAACATGATGGGCTGAATGGCCTGCTTCTATGTTCTATGATTTCTAGTTAGAGGTTTCTGCTAACCAGGTACTATTAGGAGGACTACTTATTCTGGCTGCAACTCTGCACTGTCTGTCTGTGGCTTCAACTGCTCCCTCTGTGATACCTCTTTTAAATCAGACAATTCATTTATTTTTGCGAGTTGGAGACAAAAGATCTAGATTTTAAAACAAAGGGCGGAATTATATGGGGCGCGTCGTGGTCGGGGCGGGGCTGGATAACGTGGCGAGCTGGTCCATATACCATTCACTTGCACTGGGCCTTAATATTCCACCCAAAATGTAATTTTAAAAAATAAATTTAGAGTACCCAATTCATTTTTTCCAATAAAGGGCAATTTATCGTGGCCAATCCTGCCCATCTTTGTGTTGTGGGGGTGAAACCCACGCAAACATGGGGAGAATGTGCAAACTCCACACGGACAGTGACCCAGAGCCGGGATCGAGCCTGGGACCTTGGCGCCGTGAGGCAGCAGTGCTAACCCACTGCGCCACCGTGCTGCCCCCAAAATGTCATTTATTGAGTCTGATGATATGGAACCATTGGTTATTCAATATTTTGAAGTCTTCAAAATTATATCAGTTATTCAATATTATATCAGCCAAACAAATCTCAGAATGTGTCTGGGTGTTGCATGAGGATAGGTTCAGTGATGTCGCCATAGTTGAATCTCGACTGCCACAAGAGTCAGAGATATTAAAGGACTGCAGGCTGACAAAGTTAGAAATGCAGGTCCGTTTCGGATGCAACCAGGCCCTGCTTCAGAGTGAATTGAGAGTTGGTGACGCTCATCGAAGCTTGTACTTAAGAGCTGGGTTTTCCCCAGTGGGAGATCCCTCTGGACAGGGAGGGGATCCAGAGGGGAAACCAGTGGTTTTACTGAACTATTGCATCCCAATAAAACAGTTGTGAATCATCCAAATGTCTTAGAGTCATAGAGTTTAACAGCATGGAAAGAGGCCCTTCAGTCCATTGTGTCTGTGCTGGCCATCAAGCACCTATCTGTGACCACATGAATGCATTTGTGTGTGGACGTTTGAAAGATCCCACAGAGGTGCCCAGAGGAGCCTGGAAGGAAGTCAGAGCAGCCATTACTTTCACAGCCGCAACAACGGATGCCCTTCCAATCCTCGTGCCGCCAATTCCTGGAGAATGTGGTAAATGTGAGGAAACTGATCCCTGGACATGTGGAGCCGTTGCTGCCACTGGTTCTTGCTCATCTGCAGATAAGAGATGCGAGTTCTGCAGACTATGGGTCTCACGAGCCACGTGCACCACCCTCATCCTCTGCAGGAGGCCCTGCCGGCCCTTGGTCTTGAGGGAATTGCTCCTCCCTTTCGCTATCCAGGCCCCTCCGTTGCAATCTTCTCCTTTTCTCCTGTCTGGAAGTGATGATGCAGGCAGCAATAAATCTAGGCTCCATCTTCTTGATGGTCCCCTCTCTGCAGTATCAATGAGAAACAGACAAGTGTCAGCATTAGTCTCCAAAGGTCCTCTTTCTGTCAATGACTGTCTGGAAATGTGGGTTCAAGGGCTTTGTTCCTGTGTGGGAAAGTACTCACTCCTGAAATGATGGTCAGTGCAATGTGTGTATCACGTTATCCCCCCACCCCAACATGATCAATTGCTATGGAATTGCTTTGGCCGGGTGCTTGGAGGTGTTGCTTTCAGTCCAGGCGCACTGCGATCCTCATGCACTTTGTTCCAATGCAACACTCTTTGGAATAAACATAAACATGAGGGCAAATGTTTGAGGGGCCCTAACGCTCCTCCTCTGTGAACCGTCTGGTGCTAATTTCTAACAGGCTTCTGAAGCCCAATTGCTCTGTAGTTTATTATTAGTCCGGGGAATCTCCAGGCTGCAAGCCAGGAGTTCAAACAAGATCAATCAGCACCACTTTGCGGGATCAGTCTCACATGAATAGGCAATGATCGCCTCATTGTCCAGATTCCCTGCACTAACATTGAAAGACTCCGAACATGTTGCAGATGTGCCTCTCCTCATTTGGAAATGCACAGCTCAGTTGGGTGCCCCTTTAATTGCCCCTCCCCCCATGCAAACACCCGTCCCCTAATCCACCCGCACTGCCCTCACCAGCAGTGATTCTCATTTTAATTTTGTACTGTACCATCGCTGCAGATTGGAAGATGATGTGCAGAAGTCTCGCTGCCAGACCAGCTTCGACCCAAACTGTGTGAGTATGGAAACCCCTCCCATTGTCCCGAAGAGTTTAATACTTAATGTTCAGGTTTCTCTCCCTCACAGACCTCTCAATCTTCCCCCTGTATTCCTTCACCTCATTGTGGGTGTGGTGCATATCCATTTAACATTTTAGGGTGGATGCGCCTATGCCCCGTTTTTGACCTCAACCCCCTATCTTGAGGCCACTTGCACATGTTAAACATATACGCACCCCACACCCTGGGGTACTCTCACAATGCTTTTTCCTCATCTGTAGACTGGTGTGAAAAATGTTTTTTTTAATATAAACGTTTTATTGAGGTATTTATGGTTTTATAACAGCAACAGAAGAAACAATGTACATGAAACTATAAACATAGTGCAAAAGCCGTCTCCCTCTGTTTCAGGTCCCACCTTTACTAATCCCCTACTCTAAACTAAACTAGAATTCGACGAACGATTGCCACCTCCGGGTGAACCCTAACATTGACCCTCTCAGGGCGAACTTGATTTTCTCCAGACAGAGAAAGCTAGCCATGTGAGATAGCCAGGTCTCCGACTTCGGGGGCTTTGAGTTCCTCCAAGCTAATAGTATCCATCTCCGGGCTACCAGGGAAGCAAAGGCCAGAACGTCTGCCTCTTTCTCCTCCTGGATCCCCGGATCCTCAGACACTCCGAAAATTGCCACCTCTGGACTCGATGCCACCCTTGTTTTCAACATCTTGGACATGACATTCGCAAACCCCTCCCAGAATCCCCCAAGCTTTGGGCATGTCCCGAACATGTGGACATGGTTCGCCGGCCCTCCCGCACACCTTCTACCCAAAGAACCTGCTCATCCGAGCCACTGTCATGTGAGCCCGGTGAACAACCTTAAACTGTATCAGGCTGAGCCTGGCGCATGTTGCGGACGCGTTGACGCGACTCAACGCATCCACCCAGAGCACATCCTCTATCTCTCCTCCTAACTCCTCTTCCCACTTGCGTTTCAACTCCTTGGTCTGCGTCTCCTCTGATACCATGAGTTCCTTGTAAATGTCAGAAACCCTCCCTTCTCCCACCCACATTCTGGAAACTACCCTGTGTGAGAAATGAACATTCTGTGTTGTTTTTGTGTTGTTTTTACATGTATATACTCTGGTTCACAATTAAGATGTCAACAATGAAGCATGATGGGAAAATTAACATGTCAAGTTCTGAGTAAGCTATAGTGAGCGAATTATTATAACGATGTACCAGAATGGCCTTCGGGGAAGAACGGAATGTACAACAGAACTTGCTGAGCAAGGGGGAGATAGCAGGTGCAAGCAAAGGGCCTCATTCTTATCTTTAACTGCCAAATCACTGTGTAAGGGAGAGAAGAAATAAGGGAACTGCCCTGTCTATAGTGTGTGGGATGTGTTTCTCAGGGATGGTTTCCCACGGATTGTATTTTCATGGATTGTATATCACAAAGTGATGCTGTGTGAATTCTTTGTGTCTGCTATTGCTTACTGGAGGCACCTGTTCTTGCAAGATCGATAATAAATACTTCTTCAGAATTTGACTAAGTGTAAATCTTTTATTAAGTGAGCGGTGTTTCTCACACCTGTCCTGTATCCCCCTTGGTGGTAGGAGCGGGAAGGCTGAGACCTGCCTGCGTAGGAACTCCCGCGCCTGCAGGTACCTAAACTCATTTCCTCTCGTCAATCCAAATTTCTGGTGTCAAAAATGTTGGTGAAATTTTCTCCAACCCTGCTGTTGGGATCATTAAAAAACTTTTGGCTCATCTGCCAAATCTCCCACAGCAGCTCCAGAAAATCCCAGCTGCTTTGTAAAATGCAAGACTTTCTTCAAAATCCAAAGAATCCCAACAGTGCAGAAGGAGGCCACTCGGCCCATTGAGTCTGCACCGACCCTGCACTCTACCTAGGCAACCCCTGCCATCCCTGTAACTCCCGCATTGATCATGGCCAATCCACCTAACCTGCACATCTTTGGACTTAAAGAAGTTTACACAGATGAGGCTGTGGCCATTCGATGGGTAGCATAGTCTCTATGTCATAGAGGCCATTATGTAAACCATGCTCGCTGTTGAAACATCTTGGACAGGATTCTCTGACCCCCCCCGCCGGGCCGGAGAATCGCCGGGGGACGGCGTGAATCCCGCTCCCACCGGCTGCCGAATTCTCGGGCACCGAGGTTTTGGCAGGGGCGGGAATCGCGCCGGTCGGCGGCCGCGATGGGCTGAGTGGCCGCCCATTTTAGGTCGGCCCCGCTGGCGTAAATTAGACCTGGTACTTACCGGCGGGACCTGGCTCAGCGGACGGCCTCCGGGGTCCTCGGGGGGACCTGGCCCCGGGGGGTGTCCCCACGGTGGCCTGGCCCGCGATCGAGGCCCACCAATCCACGAGCGGGCCTGTGCTGTGGGGGCTGGCCTAGCCCCTGAAGGTGCGGAGGATTCCGCACCTTCCGGGCGGCCCGACGCCGGAGTGGGTCACGCCGCTCCGTCCCGCCGGGACAGCTCGCCACGCCAGGTAAAGGAGAATCCTGCCCCTTTTCTTTTCTCATAGTTTTCACATATTTTATTTGTTTCAAAACTACTTTACATATTCTGAAGACTCTATATACTGTTAAAAAAATTTTTTTTAGTGTACCCAATTCATTTTTTACAATTAAGGGCAATTTATCGTGGCCAATCCACCTCCCCTGCACATCTTTTGGGTTGTGGGGGCAAAACCCACGCAGACATGGGGAGAATGTGCAAACTCCACACGGACAGTGACCCAGAGCCGGGATCGAGCCTGGGACCTCGGCGCCGTGAGGCAGCAATGCTAACCACTGTGCCACCATGCTGCCCACCCTTCAGTATACCTGATGTCAGCATTCAATTTCCCCTTGTTGTTCAGGAGCTGAGCTCACCAATAACTGGCTCATTTTCAAAACCTCAGAAATACCACTGTTGAGCCTGGATAAAAATAAATTATGGCCGCGATTCTCCGGAAAGATTTTGAAATGCTGTAGCGTGCGGGAATTGCCGCGGGCTTCTCGCCGCTCGGCCCAACGAGGCCGGCAACGCTATTCAACGTTAATTGGTCCATTTAGCGAGGCCTCACGGGCTTCTCGCCGCAAATGAAGGCTCGCTGATTCACTGGCACCACGCTCGCCAGACCCCCGCTAACAAGGCCGAGCAGCACTTAGCTCGCAACAATGGCACTCAAGATTCAGGGACGTTGACCTGGGGAGGCCTCTAGACGCAGTGGAGGCCAAGAGGGATGTCCTGTTCCCCCGGGGGTCCCGGAGAGCCAGATACAAGGTAGCCCGTGCTGCCTGGGATGAGGTGCCGGCAGCTGTGAGCTTGAGGAGCATGACTCGGAGGACAGGCCTCCAGTGCAGGAAGAACCCCCACCCACGAAACCTTTCTGCCCCCAACTGTCCATGCGACCTCCAACCCTCCCTCCACCCCAACCCTCCCTTCACACCACCTCCCCCCCACCCCCCACCCTCCCACAATTGTGAGCCACGTGTGTGGCTAACGATGTCCACTCCGTGTCACCCACAGTCGCTGTGAGAGGGCCCAGACGGGTGGAGGGGTGCCCGACCTCACCCCCTTCGAGCAGTGTGCCCTGATGGTGACTGGGGTGGCCGAGGACAGGGCTGTCACCAACGCGGAGGCTGGCGGACGCCGCAGAGGTGAGGAACCAACGGGCTGCACCCGGAGGACCTGGCAAACCTTAGTTGTTATAGCCTTACTGACTGACCCATCCTTCCCACTGACCACATGTCCATTCCCCCACAGGTTCTCAGCCGTTGGTGCCAGCCCATCCTGGGAGGCACCCTCTCCAGCCTCCCAGGAGACCATCTCGGAGGAGAGCTCTGAGGATGCCACCGTAATAGTCCCGTCACAGCTGCCATCCCCCCCCCCCCCCCACCAGTGCAGATACATGCACATTGGTGGGAAATATTAGTGGTCAGGATTTTGGGGCACAATCTGGTGAGCACCACACTGCTGCTGATGTCCATTGGGCAGAGGAAGGAACCCCCAGGCGAGACAGCAGTCGGAGGGCTGCTGGATCCCAGCCTGATGCCGAGTCTGTGGAAGAAGTCATCCCGGAGATGTTTGGCAGCGACCGGGACATTCAGAGGGAGATGTCCGCATCACTCCAGCAGGTCCAAAGCCACTTGGAGGAGTCCCAGAGGCTACGGGAGCAGGAGATGGCACCGGCAATGAGTGGTACCGAGGCCAACACTGGTGTGGTGGCGACCGCAGTGGAGAGCCTGGTGCACGATGTTGGCACCATTGGTGAAGGTGTTCAAGGTGATGCACAGTCGGTGACGGCCATGGCTGAGGGTCTCGGCAGAACGTCCGACTTGTTGGGGGAATGTCACTCAGTACCAGGCTTGATGAGGTTCTGCAGGACATGTCCCGCTCTCAGATGGGAATGGGCGAGGCACTGCAGAGCTTGTCCCAGTCGCAGGTGGGTGTCGATTAACTGCAGAGCATGGCCAGTCGCTGAGGAGCATCGCCGAGGCTGTCGACGCGATGGTGCAGACCATGGGGAACTGCCAAGTCTGGCAGAGCCAGGTGATGCAGGGGCAGCCGGGGATCGAACCAGCTGGCCCTCCATCCTGAGTTGAACCCCAGGCCCTAAGGGCACTGAGCGGGAGGGTGCACTGGATGCCAACCCGGACCCAGCCCATGGAGTGTGACGGTGGCCACCAGCTCCCCCGAGTTCCACCCCTCTGACGAGGCCGCTCCTCGCAGTCACCACCCGGAACAGGGCGGCATGGCTGTGCATGTGCCGTCGACAAGTGAGCCGGTGCCCTCCGGCCCCAGAGCCCCTAGGGGACGCCCGCCAGGGGCTTCGAGGGCCACGGGACGAGGTAAGCAGCAGGCTGCCTCTACCTCTGATGTGCATCCTCAGGAAACATCAAGACCTAGTGGTACAGCTAGGAGGGCAAAGCACATCAAGGATCACAGAGGCCATTGGGTGAGGGGGTTGGAGGAGGGGCAACACCATCGGGAGAGTGGGGAAATGTAAAACACAATAAACACCTTTGTGCACAACTAGTATGATGGCTGTCACTTTCTACTGCAATGAGGGTCCACCTCCAAACCCTTGGCCCATCGCCCCAGGCACCCCACCCCCCTCCCCGTGGCACTCACCCACCCTCGGATCTTGGATATGTCCCCGGAGCTGTGTGCCATCCCCTGAGTGTTCAGATGTTGGCTGTTGCGTGTGTGGTGTTGCTCCTGCAGTGTTCAGGCAAAGTGTCCAGGGTTCAAGATGTGCCTGGGATGCTAGGCAATGACTCCCACATGCTAGATGGCCCGTCCACCCACGGGAATCCACTTGGGTTGTGTGAAGTGCTCACTAAACCACGATTGCCAATTCCCTATTAGCAATGGCCTTCAGCCGCACAGCCAGAGGCCTCGGCAGTCGGTGGGGGTCATGGGTGATCGTTGGGGCAGACAGGCAGGGACAAGGGTTGCCCCCAGAACGGGCACACGATCCAGGGGTTGCCGTGGCAGTACCATGTGCAGTTGCCCCCCTCCCTTATGGTCTCCCACCCCCAGCCAGGGTTCCTCCATCCCCCACCGTGCACTGGGGTGGCAATCCCAGCACTCCCAGGCTCTTTGCCTGTGAGCAAAGATGGCTACTCACCTCCACGGCTCCCCACAGAAGTCCTTCCGCCAGGTTCACGTGGCCTACTAATCAGCGCCAGCGTGAACACTTGCTGGGGATGCCATTGGATATGGGGTGGCTTTCGTTAATTGTGTGGAATTGGGGCTTAACGTGTTATAATTAGTTTCTTGCTCTGCTACGGTGAGATCCCAATTTCACGCATGGGAGTGCGCCGGTTGCATCGCAAACTGTTTGCCACCTGGCGCGGTTCTCATTTTCGGCCTCTCCCACTATTCACCAGCCTCGTTTCGTTTGAGCGTAACAAGGCTGGAGAATCGCACCCAATGAGCCTGGAAATGACTGCACGTACTGGACTGGCACCATCAAGTGGCCAGGAATGACAGTGCAAGAAATCAAACCAAAAGATGTATTTAGAGGTTCAGGCAGCATTCATGGAGATAGAAAAACTCAGTTAATGTTTCAGTTAAATTACTTTTCATCTAATGAAAGGTCATTAAGTTGAAACTCCATCATGTTAGAGATGCCCCGCAGGCAGCACGATGGCGCAGTGGTTAGCACTGCTGCCTCACGGCGCCGAGGTCCCAGGTTTGATCCCGGCTCTGGGTCCGTGTAGTTTGCATATTCGCCCCGTGTTTGCGTGGGTTTCGCCCTCACAACCCAAAGATGTGCAGGGTAGGTGGATTGGCCACATTAAATTGCCCCTTAATTGGAAAAAATGAATTGAGTACTCTAAATTTAAAAAAAATGTTAAGAGATGCCCCCTTTCAATGCTTTGCTTCTCATTAGTATCGTGTGCTGATTTCTCTTGCAATGTGATTGAGATGAAGACTAGCACTCAACAGCTGTCTTGCAGGTGGCATCGGGTCAACTTATGCAAGAGATCTGGTGGCATTAACCTGTTAAAGCAGAGGAAGAGGTTTTTTTATATGATGGGTCAATCTATTTAAATATCCATTGTTGGGAATTACTGTTTGGGGATATGGTGACCTAAACTACCAGACATATATCACCAGAGTTTGTACAAGTTGAAGGTTAGGACTGTGCTGGTGCTTAAGAAAGAAAAAAATAGGGCAGCACGGTGGCGAGCATTGTTGCCTCACAGCACCGAGGTCCCAGGTTCGATCCCGGCTCTGGGTCACTGTCCGTGTGGAGTTTGCACATTCTCCCCAGTGTCTGCCTGGGTTTCGCCCCCACAACCCAAAGATGTGCAGGGTAGGTGGATTGGCCACGCTAAATTGCCCCTTAATTGGGGAAAAAAACGAATTGGGTACTCTAAATTTAAAAAAAAATAAGTGGCTAATGTGTTGCCTGCCCTTGATCAGATCAAACTTTTTGCAGCACTAGTCTGCCAGTGAGTTTGCATTCAGTACAGATGACACCTCCCTCCGAATATTTTGCAACGATCTCTCAACGGAGACCCTATAATCTCTCACCTTTGCTGAATCTCACGGAGGATTTGGAGGTGTCTCATTGAAAGTGTTTGCTCTTCTTCTATGCGTCTTTGTTGTCCCCTCCTTGGCAAACTCTGGTCGATCCTCCAGGGGGCAGGCATTTTTGAACAGTGAGACAAAAATCACATACACATTCGTGAAATGTCCTGGCAATATGTTCTCATCGGTATCCTAGCTTGAGGTTGTGATTTTCAGACAGTATCGTATTTTTTTTTTTTTTTTTTTTTTTTTTTTTTTTTTTTTTTAAAAGGGTGCACTCTGGTTGCCATTTGTCCCAGCACAATAATCCCCTTTAATACAAGTGAACCAGCAATGAGGGCAGCACGTGGCGCAGTGGTTAGCACTGGGACTGCAGCGCTGAGGACCTGGGTTTGAATCCCGGCTCTGGGTCACTGTCCGTGTGGAGTTTGCACATTCTCCCCGTGTTTGTGTGGATTTCACCCCCACAACCCAAAGATGTGCAGGTTAGGTGGAGTAGTCACGCTAAATTGCCTCTTAATTGGAGAAAAAATAATTGGGTACTCTAAATTTATTTTTAAAAAGTGAACCAGCAATGGATATTTAAAATAGATTCAAGCATAGGCTTGAGTGGGGTCGGTGCAGACTCGATGGGCCGAATGGCCTCCTTCTGCACTGTATGTTCATAATCCCAAAAGCAGATTATCTGGTGATTATCACATTCTTGTTTGTGGGATCCTGCTGTGCACAAATTGGCTGTCGCATTTCCAACATTACAACCGGTGACTACACTTCAAAAAGTACTGCAAAGCTGCAGTCTCACGCCGCCGAGGTCCCAGGTTCAATCCCGGCTCTGGGTCACTGTCCGTGTGGAGTTTGCACATTCTCCCCGTGTTTGCGTGGGTTTCACCCCCACAACCCAAAGATGTGCAGGGTAGGTGGATTGGCCACAATAAATTGGCCCTTAACTGGAAAAATGAATTGGGCACTCTAAATTTTTTTTTTTTTTTTTTTAAAGTACTGCAAAGCAATTTGGTCCTGTGTTCATGAAGAGCACAATATAAATGCAAGTATTTTTAATTTCGCACAGTGCAGAGTTGAGGGGTGAAGTCCTGACGTATTGGTACAAATCTAAACACAGAACATACAGTGCAGAAGCAGGCCATTCGGCCCATCGAGTCTGCACCAACCCACTTAAGCCCTCACTTCCACCCCATCCCCGCAACCCAATAACCCCTCCTAACCTTTTTGGTCACTAAGGGCAATTTAGCATGGCCTAGCCACCAAACCTGCACGTCTTTGGATTGTGGGAGGAAACCGGAGCACCCGAAGGAAACCCACGCACACACGGGGAGAACGTGCAGACTCTCCTCACAGACTGTGACCCAGCGGGGAATTGAACCTGGGACCCTGGCGCGGTGAAGCCACAGTGCTAGCCACTTGTGCTACCGTGCTGCCCTTATCTAGCACAATTCAATACCAAATCTCAGTGCCTCTATCTTTAAAATCGGCAACACCAAGGTTGATGCTTCCGATGGTGACAAGGTTTTGAGATCTGTGACATTCCAATTATGAGGTATGTGATTGATGGCAAGAATGGAGAACATGCATCCTGTGTGATTGGTGCAGAGCTGCCAACCCTCCAGGATAGACCTGGAGTCCCCAGCAATCGAAGATCAATCTCCAGGACACTGTGGTGTGAGACCCGGGAGGAAGACTGAGACATTAAAAAGATAGTTTTTTGGTCTTCTTTTTTTTAAACGGGGGGGGGAGAAAGAGGCGGTTTAGCTGACAGTCAATACGTCTTTATGCTTTCCAGGTGAAACCTCCAGGAATAAATGTACTCAGTTGGCAACACTATTTGTGCACTGGATATCACAAAAACATAATCATTATTTAAAATAATATACCAATATTATCCATAATATAACTAGGGGCTTTTCACAGTAACGTCATTGAAGCCAACTTGTGACAATAAATGATTATTATCCATAAATTCAGAAAGATAATAAACCCATGAAAGTCTGTCTGCACGAGACACAAATGTCTATGGGATGGAGTGCTCATTTAATAATAATCTTGTCACAAGTAGGCTTACATTAAAAAAAAATTACATTAACACTGCAATGAAGCCACTGTGAAAATCTCCTAGTCGCCACATTCCGGCGCCTGTTCGGGTACACAGAGGGAGAATTCAGAATGGCCAATTCATCTAACAAGCACGTCTTTCGGGACTTGTGGGAGGAAACCGGAGCACCCGGAGGAAACCCACACAGACACGGGGAGAATGTGCAGGCTCCGGACAGACAGTGACCCAAGCCGGGAATCGAACCTGGGACCCTGGCGCTGTGAAGCAACAGTGCTAACCACTGTGCTATCGTGCTGCCCACATCCATCCGATGCAGCCATGATGGGCTGAATGACTTCCTTCTGTATTCACATAATTCCAGATTTCCAATTACTCGGTAATATTTAGGGACAGACACGGAAGCATGCAGTTCTGAAGAAGAATCATATTCAACTTAAAACATTAATCCCGTCACCCTCTGCACAGTTGCTGCCAAACATGCTGAGTATTTTCAACACAGTCTTTATTCCATACAGGATTACATTGGGGTCCACTTAGACACGGGGAATAAAATAAACTTTCAATGAAACTAAATGATCTTATTTCTGGTGTTTATGAAACACTTGTGACTGGAGGGCACAGAGAGAGAAGTGATGGACTCACTGGGTCATTCCAGCATTTTCAGCTTTCAATTTAATGAAAGATTAACAATTCTGATGAAATTACAAGACCTTTATTCTGGTAATTGCAAATTACAATATATTAAAAATGATATATATTGGTAACGAACGTGCCTGCAGTGCTCAAGACACGTCTCCTGGCAGTTCAGCTGAAGAGTGACAAACCTCACGACATTTCCAAATTGCAGTGCTCAACTATCAATGGACATTGAAGGCCAAATGACAAACTTCACAAGAAGTGTCACCGACAGAAGCACTAGAAAGGGAGACCAAACCCAGTCCTCTTGTTGGCTCACACAAGAAATGCAGACACCAGATTCCTTCTCCCATCTATCTTCGTGGATCCAACTTCAAATTTTTCAGCACACAGACGATTCAGTCAACAAAATATTTTTTAATTTTCTACATAACAAGTAAAAAATGGGCAAATGCAAATCCCCCGAATACTAACCCCCCCCCCCCCCACTAAACAGAGCTCATCCCCAGGTTCAAAATTTGATGACTATGTCAAAACCAAAGTCAAGCCTATTATTTTGGCAAAGTTGGTCCAACAAGGCCATTGGTTGGTTTCGCAAATGGCAAAAATCACAGAAACATGTCACCAAGGAAACCAAAATTCGCAACATCCCTAAATTGAAAGGAAACAGTTCATAGGTTAAGTTTTATCTTTGTGAAATTTTTAAATAACTATCCAATTGACATCTGAACAAGATTGAAGTTTGTAAATATAAATTTACATTCAACCGTTTACCAATTTCTGCTTTTTAAAATATCTCAAGCCGAGTCTGAAACGGATTTACTTACTACAGTGTGGGATGGGTTAGTGATCAAGGCACTAATGAATAGCTGGGGGAGACTTTCTAATGGAACAGGAGATGTAGTCCACTGAATCAGTAACATCTTTTTCTAGCCCAGGATGCCAAGACCAGTTGGAGCACCACCACTATCGAACTCAATGCAGACTGAGGATTGAATCAGGGACTTTCCTCCTCTACATTGCTCTGTTTCACACCAAGATGGATACATTTACCATCCAAGTCACTGAAAGGGCCCCGAAAGTCTCACCAATTGGCATATTTAGGCCAATGGATCTCATTCTGTTTTTTTCCTCAGGTCTGCAGACAGAAAGGAAGGAGGTCTGGGATGAGCAGTTAGTGCTGCTGCAACCCACACATTCCCCAAGTGATAGACATTGTGATATTACATGACTCATCATTTACCACAATTCCTGCTGTTTTGAAACATCTAGTGCATTTTGAAGGTATCACAAGGTGGTGCCATGGTGATTTAAGCCAAGGGGCATTAGCTTCTTCATCGGGTTACCCGACTACCTGCTGGATTTGATTTGCTGAGGGAGAACTCTACTCTCTTGTTTTGTTGACCATTTGGCCCACATTATCCAGTCCATGAGCTACTTGAAAACCACCATCAACAAAGCACAGTGGAAGACATACTCGTATCATTGCTTGGTACATTTTAGCTACGAAAGATGCTTGTCCCCCAATGCCAACTGCCAATTGCAGGCCAACTAATCTCAAAACTTAATGTTAAAGCTTAACCTACTAGCAATGTAGAGTAAATTGATCACAACGCAAGCTCAGAGTAAAAGGGTAGCTACATTGCATTCACATGGAAGAACACAAATTAAACTCCAATAAAGGTTCGGATGAGCCTGTGTAGGTAACAATATTTATATCCAGTCTCCAAGCATTGTAAAATATCCCTTCATAGATGCAAGATTAGAATTACATTGATCAGATTAAAACATCAAAGAAACAATTCAAAAATGCAGATTGCCATGTAAACTTGAAGTGACAGTATCCATTCATCCTAACCTGCAGTTTTTGTGGAATTATTGACTCAACTAAAAATGTCGACAACCAGAATTAAAAATCACTCACTCCAAAAGTTTCATAGAAGTTTAGTTTCCAAGCATTAGCTGGTGCTCTTTTTTCTTCATGCAGATTAATACCCTACTTGCTTTCCGTGTTCAGTGCTCATGCCTTCCCTCCAGTAAGGTTAGGCCCATATTTGCTTCTTGGAATTGTGCCACCATGTCAATTGGAGTTGTGACTCAGAATAACAGGAAACAAATGGATTGAAATCACCATTCGGACCTACGGCACAGGTTATCCCACAATCATCAGCATCGAGTGCATGACTGAGTGACAGCAGTCCCGCTTCCTGTGGGAAGAGCCAAAGAGCCTCCATGCGAGGTTATTAGGCTGATCTCGTTATCATGCAGTTATCGAAAGTGACCTTCCCAACTAGCCTCAAGAAACTACCTCCTACAACTAGAAAAGAAATCTGCTAGGTGAACACCCAATTGGTGTAATTTACTATTACAAAATATTATTGATGCGTTCTCTTTTGACTAATTTCCTCCCTACCGCCTTTCCTGGTGCATGCTTCACTCAGTGTTCACCAGAGATCTGCACATATATGTTTTCTGGCAGAGGTGGCTAGTTAGTGACCAAGAACGGGAACCTGTGCCAATTCCTCTTTCTCCCTTCCTAGCCCAGTGTCACTGCGGCAGATTACGTTGTCCCCATGGACAAAGGTTCGCTAATTTAGCACCAGAGTTGTTTGTGGCTCAACATCACAATGGGTATTTCTTCACTGAGCTATTATCCCAGTACTATTTTATATCCTGCTTTCCCAATATCAACTCTCACTTTGAGCTCAATCAGGGGGTTTCTGCTACCTTGCCTGGACAATGAGCTGACTATCTAACTACAGGGAGTACACATTCATGTCAGCACCTATTCATATATGCATATTGCCAGCGAGAGTCATTAGATAGTATCCAATTAGTGGAACCACAAGCCATCTTCCTTTTCCTCACCCAGCCTGTTGTAGCACCTGCCTCTTCACCCTGGCTGACATCAGTAGATGCTGAGAATCAAACTGGGACCTTTCTGGTTTGCTTGGCTCAAAGTTGGAGATTTACGTCTCTGAGAGTCATTGGGATATTTCTTTAATGGGAATGTAATTTTCATTTGGGTGAAGGGAGCTCACTTCAGGTTTTATTAGTGTTCTGGTTGATTGGTGACAATCACAGCATACTGTAGCAATGGAAAAATAAAGCAGACCTATTGTGGCTCTGTGTTGCAATGAGTTGATATGACAACTCGGATGCTTTCTAATCGAAGGAGACAGACTGGTTCCATGAGGGAGGTCAACTGGAGACCATCCATTTAACCAAGAAATGTGAAAAAGTCTTCGCTAAAAAAGTGAAGTCTCAAATGTTTGCAAAAATCATATGGAACTTGCTAAATGAAAGCTCTGGAGATGTGAATGACCAACACATGGACCTTTGGCACACTTGGGAATAAGGACTGAACAGACAGACACTGCCTCGTCATTTCCGACAAGTGATTTTTCAGGTTTTCCAGACCAGCGATTGATCGGCTGAATTTTAAACTCGAAGGTGAGGAAGGGGTGTGCTCACATCTTGGAAGAAAGGGTGGGACAGGGCGCTCTTCGCTGAGATCCGCTTGCTTGGATCATACTGAAGCATTTGCTGCAGGAGAGAGGAATCAAGATGGGGCAGTTAAATTCAGCAAGAACTTTCAAAAAAATAAGGCAAAAGAGATAACGACGGAGAGATTTTTTGGAAAAGTGAAGCACTGATTATATAGCAGCATGAGCAACAACAATTTATATTTAAACAGCAGCGTTAATGTAATAAAATGGCCCCCCAAGATGCTTCACAGAAACATTACAAAACTTTTGACATCAGGCCACATAAGGCGATATTAGGTCAGATGACCAAAAGTTTGGTCAAAGAGGTAGGTTTTAAGGAGTGTCTAAAGGAGGCAAATGAGGTTGAGAGGTGACAAGGTGTCGGGAGGGAATTTCAGAGCTCAGGGCCTGGACAGCCGAAGAGATGGCCACACCAGTGGTGGAGTGATCAAAATCAGGGATGCTCAAGAGGCCAGAATTGGAGGAGTCTTCATCGAGTTTTTGTAGAAGTTACCAGCTTGTTTCAATGACTAAATGTCCCCACACCCACCCCATATTTGTACCAGAGCCAAGTGTAAATTATGTCCAGAATTTCATAACTTGTGGACACTGGTGTTGAGGTAGAAGTAGAGAAACTTCTATTTTCGCCAAGCTATCCTCAGATTTATTCCGCGGTGGCTCTGGTTTTAAAGTTTAAGTTAGAAGAGTGAAATTTGCCATGGAGATGGAACTCGGTCAAATAACTACAACTATGTGGGCTTCTTTATTTCAAACCAATCCAGAGCTATAAATAAACATTTTAGAATTCCCTTCCCAATTTTCTCACATTCCCAGGTTTATCGTTGTTGGCATGCCACAGACTGATCATCTGATCACTCTGCAGTTTGGAAACAGAGACTAGGAGTAGGCCATTCAGCCCTTTGAACCTGCTCCACTTAATTTATTGGCTGCTGCTTGCACCTGTATCCAATTACTCACCGCTAACAGGTCTCTGCCAACCTCATCCAGAGGGGGGACCACTTTACCAAGATCCTGCTGAATCCACCGTGGGAATGTGGGCTTGTAATCAGGCATGGAGGTTACTCCTGGCCAGACCGATTCGTCTGGCGTTCCAAGAGTGCGGAAAATGCGAAACAGCTGATCAATCTCCGAGTCTCCAGGGAATAAGGCTCTCCTAGTGATCTGTGAAAAACAAAAGCAAAATATTGGCAACATTGGTTGAGCAAACCACCCGACTGTGTCTCAACAGCCATGTTTCTCTGGAATTTCACATTTAAGTATCCGGTCTACACACTCCAGTTTCCACTCCTCTCTTTCGGTCCTGAAGTTGCTGACTCTTGCTGTGGCAGTTTTGCAAGGACCAGCCACTCTCTTGTATGTCACCCTAGTCACTGTGCGTCATTCAGGTGATTAGATAGTGAGCGCTCGCAGGGCAGTCCATATACTGACTTGGAAAGGTTAGCAAATCTGACATACCCATGTTACCACCAGTGTGCTTTTATTCTCCTGCCAAATTAAAGTATGGTATCGTGTTCCACATTATGCAGACAGCTTGCAAACGAACAAAATATGGTTTCATTGCAACGTGCGCAGAATAATCTAGTTGTGCAATGGTTACAGATCGAATTCAATTGGTTTGAATATTTCATTAATAGCAAACTCTTGCCTCTTTCTCTTCCCCCCTCCTTTACTGCTCCACTGGATTGCTTATGATGCCCCAAAAGACAGTGGGGATACTATGCAACAAAAAGACAAAAGGTATGTGTAGAATCGAGGACAAGAATTTTTATCCGAAGGCAAGTGGGTCAGCAAGTTTCATGACATCATGAGCCCAGCACACTGGGATCACGCACCACATTTAAACAATGCAGCTATTTGAGAGCAGATTTCAGAAGAGCTCTGTTTATTCTGCTCCTTGTACAATGAACACTACCACAAGACATTACATGAATGGAACAACAGTCCACAACCTAAATTTCCCCTCCCTCATGATGGGTGCAAAAAAGGGTCATTTGTGGTGGCAGAGGGTTAGGAAGAAGGCATCATTCTTGTGCAGGGAAAGATTTCCTTCCTGGTTTAGAGTTTGAGAGACACGAGGCATTCTCCACTACCTTGCCAAAGCCACCATTCGTCATGCGAGAGCCAAGGCCGCAAGCGTTGAAGGCTATTCAATTGCGGGAGACATTATAGCCAATGTTATTCAGTGACGTCCACACTTCTGCCTTTCCATTCACTAGATAATGGCAAGGAGCACGATGCCATTTGATTTCGCTCTCCCTAACTTAGGGGCGGCGAGGCCAGTGATGGTTCCTAAAATCCTTCACATCTTGGGTTTCGGATAGGTTTCTAGATTTTAGATCACAATCTCCATCTTGCATTATCCATCAAATAAAACTACTTGCCCAGAACAGCACAACTCAAGAGCAGAACTATTAATGTCAACTGATAGCAAAAGCTTGGACAGACTTCCCCTCTGCTCTATTCATATTAATTGATCATTCAACGTATTAAGAGTGCAGCAACATGAACATCTCTACCCCATCTGCATGAAACAAGGATTTTTACAGCATGACTCAAGTAACACGGTGGTCATTCTGCTGTGCTCCAAAATGAACTGTGTACAGGTCTTCGCTGGGTCATCCAACTGTCCTCAGGCAGGTCCTCGAGGCAGTACAACTCTGTCCAAAACTAGGGGACATAAATAGAAGATAGTCACTAATAAATGCAAGAAGGAACCCAGGAGAAACCTCTTCACCCAGAGAACGGAACTCACTACCACAGAGTAGTGGAGGCAAAGAACAGAGCTGCATCTAAAGAGAAGCTACATGGGTAAATAAAGGAATAGGAGGATATGCTGGTCAGGTTAGGATGGGAGGAAATGAAATGAAAATCGCTTATTGTCACAAGTAGGCTTCAAATGAAGTTACTGTGAAAAGCCCCTAGTCGCCACATTCCGGCGCCTGTTCGGGGAGGCTGGTACGGGAATCGAATCGTGCTGCTGGCCCGTCTTGGTCTGCTTTCAAAGCCAGCGATTTAGCCCTGTGCTAAACTCATGTAGAGCACAAACATCAGTATCAACATATGAAATGAAAATCGCTTATTGTCACAAGTAGGCTTCAAATTAAGGTACTGTGAAAAGCCCCTAGTCGCCTTGGGTCAAATGGCCTGTTACTGTGCTGTAGATATTTTGTGATTTTCTTTAAAGAGTGTTGATGCTGGACCTGAAGGGTTTAAAAGAAAATATCCATCAACATGGTGGCACATGACTTCATAGCAAACGCACCCCGAGGTAACAGCCACCATAATATGACTGAATTTTATATTCAGTTTGAGGAAGAGAAGAGTGGGTCCAAGGCAATGTTTTTAAACTTAAATAAGGGCAATTATGAGGCGTTGAAAGCAGAGCTGGCTAAGGTGAATTGGCAATGAGGTTAAGGGATGGGTTAATAGAGATGCAGTGGCAAACGTTGAAGGAAATATTTCACAATGCACAGAATGAATGCATTCCAATGAGTAAGAGAAAGTCCAAGGGATGGAGCCACCATCCGTGGTTTTTTAACAATAAATTTAGAGTACCCAATTCTTTTTTTTTCTCCAATTAAGGGGCAATTTAGCCAATCCACCGAACCTGCACATCTTTGGGTTGTGGGGGTGAGACCCATGCAGACACGGGGAGAATGTGCAAACTCCACACGGACAATGACCCGGGGCCGGAATCGGAACCTGGGTCCTCAGCGCCGTGAGGCAGCAGTGCTAACCACTGTGCCGCCGTGCTGCCTTTCCCATCCGTGGTTAACTAGAGGATTAAAGACGCACTTCAAGAAAAAAATCTACAATTGTGCAAAGACAGTGGTAGGTCAGAAGATTAGACAGATATAAGGGATGGCAAGGGATGACTAAAAGATTAATAATGAGAAAAGTCAGAGTACGGAATAAAGCTAGCTAGGAATATAAAAACAGATAGCAAGAGCTTTTATAAATGTTTTTAAGAAGAAACATGATAACAAAACGAGCATTGGTCCTGGTGAGTAAGTCTGGAGAATTGGGAATGAGAAACAGATTAATTGAACAGGTATTTTGCACCGGTCTTCACTGTAGAGGATCCCAAAGCAGCTTTAACCAGGAAATGGAAGGGAGGGAGGGAGGAAGGAACTCAGGAAAATTATAGTCACCAGAGAAGTGTTACTTGTTAAACTCTGGTGGCAAATCTAGAATAAGAGCTAGGAAGCAAGTCTCGACTTCTTCAACTCCTCGAGTTCAGTAATTATTTCTCATACAACAAAACAGTGTCACCTGTATCCCCTTTATATATTGGTGCAGTCTATTCAACAATAAGTGCAATCTATTCAAGAATAAAAACCCCAGTTTCAACTCTAGCACTAAGGAGCATTAACTATTTCCTAAAGGTACTGAATAAATTGTTGGAGCTGCGGGCTGACAAATTCCTGGGACCTGATGGATTTCATCCTAGGGTTTTAAAAGAAAAGTGTCGAGTGAGATAGTTGATGCATTGGCTTTAATTTTCCAAAACGCCCTAGATTTTTTTTGGGGGGGGGGGGCATTAGATTGGAAGATAGCAAATGTAACTCCTTTATTCAAAAAGAGAGGGAAAGAGAAAGCAGGAAAATATGGGCCAGGTAACCCAACATCTATCAGAGGGAAAATGTTAGAAGCTATTAGTAAAGGTGTGCAGGGCAGTAGAAAAACATCAAGGCAATCAGGCAGAGTCACCATGGTTTTGTGAAAGGGAAATCTTTCGAAGTAACATGCGCCGTGGGGATAAAGTGGAAGCGGTGAATGTACTGTATTTAGATTTCCAGAAGGCATTTGATAAAAGTGCCACATGAAAGGTTATTGTGTAAACGCAATGGTATAACAGGTAACAGATTGGCATGGATAGAAGATTGGCTGGCTAATAGGAGGTAGGCATAAATTGGTTGGCCAAGATGTAACGAGTGGAGTGACACAGGGATCAGTGTTGGGACCTCAACTGTTTACAATTTATATAAATAACTTGGATGAAGGGATTGAAGGGATGGTTGCCAAATTTGCCGATGACACAAAAATAGGTCGGAAAGTTAAGTTGCGAAAGGGCATAAGGAGTCAACAAAAACATAGATATATTAAGTGAATGGGCAAAGATCTGGCAAATAGAATATAATGTGGGGGGAAAAAAAATGTCCATTTTGGCAGGAAGAATAAAAAAAGGAGCATCTTATCCAAATGGTGAGAGATTGTAGAGCTTGGACGTGCAGAGGGATCTGGGAGTCCTAGTGCATGAAGCACAAAAGGCTGGTATACAGGTACAGCAAGTAATTAGGAAAACAAATAGAATGTTACCGTTTATTGTGAGGGGAATTGAATATAAAAGTAAGGAGGTTATGCTTCAGTTATACAGGGCATTGGGGGGGGGGGGGGGAACATTAGGAACACTGCGAACAGTATTGGTCACCTCATTTAAGGTAGGATGCAAATGCATTGGAATGCGCTCAAGAGAAGGTTTACCAAACTAATACCTGGAATGGGTGGGTTGTCTTAGGAGGAAAGATTGGAGAGGCGAGAGGCAACTTGATTGAAACCTTTAAGATCCTGAGGGGTATTGACAGGGTGAATGTGGAGAGGATGCTTCCTCTTGTGGGAGAATCTAGAACTAGGAGTCACTGCTAAAAATAGGAGGACGCCCATTTAAGGGTCGTGAGTTTTTGGAACTTTCTTCCTGAAATGGTGGTGGAAGCAGAATCTTTGAGTATTTTGAAGGCAGAGGTGGGTAGATTCTTGGTAAGCAAGGGGGTGACAGGTTACCGGGGGTAGGCGGGAGGCAGATTTGAGGTTACTGTCAGATCAACCATGATCTTATTAAATGGCGGGGCAGGATCGAGGGGCTGAATGGCCTACCCCTGCTCCATGTTTGTATGTATGTACATCAGCCAGAATGCTTCACCCGTGTACATCAGCCAGAATGCAAGCTCCCAAGCAGAGGATTGATGTTTCCAGAGAGGGAGAAACAACAACAGTAGGGGGCTAAGGAGCAGTTCACCTATCTGTCCTGTTTGCTGACAACTGGGGGGGGCAGTAGGATAGGAAAGTGTGTGTGTGTGGGGCTCAGTGAAATAATCACATTGAAATCATGTAGATGTTGAAGTGATTTTATGAGGTTTTTAAAAAATTTAAATCAATGAGAAATGGCTCAGTGGATAGGAGGCAATGGTTCCAATGTTTCTGCATTCCTCGCCTCCCCCTTCTCAATCCTATTACACCAAAGTCGTGCACCATATCATGACCTACTTGATCACGCAGATATTAGAGTAGGGAGAGGGGCTGAGAGATCATCTGAGAGCTAATGATAGTCATCAAAGGCACTGAAATACTTCTCTGGGAAACTTTGAATAAACATCTTTGTGTCCGATCCCACCGCACTCCAGGCAATCTGGCAGAAATTCATCAGATGAGAAGATGCCTTTTCTCCTCCCTTTGCCACATGGCTGTCTCACTTTCTATATTTAAGTAAAGATTGCTCATTTAATGGAACTTTCCTTGCAGCCTTTTAACAACTGTGCGCTTCATTGCCTTCCATTGCAATTCGCAATGATTCAAAGCACAAATAACTGGGCTTTGCTCAGGTGAGACTCAAATGGGTCAAATGAAGACTCTAAAAGGGCAGCCCGGTGGCACAGTGGGTTAGCACTGCTGCCTCACGGCGCCAAGATCCCAGGTTCGATCCCGGCCCTGAGTCACTGTCTGTGTGGAGTTTGCACATTCTCCCCGTGTCTGCGTGGGTCTCACCCCCACAACCCAAAGATGTGCAGGGTAGGTGGATTGGCCACGCTAAATTGCCCCTTAATTGGAAAAAATGAATTGGGTACTCTAAATTTTTTTTAAAGAAAAAAGACCAGATTTTTAAAAATTAACAACAAAGAAACAGTCACATTGGTGAGCAAACTGAAGTCTTTTTAGGAGTTATTATTTACAATCCTCTAACATGATTCTATTCCTTTCTCTCTCATGTACTTATCTAGCATTCCCTTGTAACATATTTATACTATTCACCTCGACCACCTCCCACCCATACATTACTAGAAACAGCTTCCAGATCCTTCCAACACCTCTGTGGATCTACGACACTGCTGGGATCAGAGAGTTTGACTGGTTCACAATATGGGGTGCAATGGTAGAAAGAGACCCACGTGCCTGCAGTTAACTGCACAATCATGTAAAGTGTCTTAAGTAGATTCTCAAACCTCTTCAAAGGCCATCAATACAAGAGATCACTCATTACATTGAGCATCTAAAGCCAGAGGCAACAATGCAATTTGTTCTATATTCAAATAATTAAGTTATCGGCTGTCCAGAAGGATGGCTTTTGCATTGTCTGCATGCTTAGAATCATAGAATCTCTACAGTGCAGGAGGCCATTTGCTCATCGAGTGTACACCGACCCTCACAGCACCCTACCTAGACCCACTCCCCGCCCTATACCTGTAACCCACCTAGCCTTTAGGACACCAAGGGTCAAGTTAGCATGGCCAATCCACCTAACCTGCACAACTTTGGACGGTGGGAGGAAAAATGAGCACCCGGAGGAAACCCACACAGACACGGGGCGAACGTGCCAACTCCACACAGACAGTCACCCAAGGTCGGAATCGAACCCAGGTCCCTGGTGCCGTGAGGCAGCAGTGCTAACATTCTGCAGCTTCTTGAAGTCTGTTCCCTGTAGAACTTCCTCAATTTAAGATCATATAAATGATACCCAACAGAACCTGGCAATTTCTCCGAATTGGGAGAACTGAGGAATATGCAAAAGAAAAACATTTTTTTTATATGTCCTCAGCGCATTCATCATCAGGACTGCACTAAAGTAAAGATGGGATAAATCTTTTCCTGCCTCTCTTAATTTGGGACCAATGCTTGAATGTCTACCTCAACGGGCATTCACACCAAATTTTCTCCAATTTATTTGAAGACTTCCAATTTTTGGCAAGTAGGAGGGTAGAGTAGTTGCGATGGGAGGGGGTGCATAAACTAGCAAGAGTCCCACTTCAGATGTCATTTCAACTCGTCCATATTCGTTATCATTGATGCATTTCTCAGTTTGATCATTATCTTATCACAGAACTGCACTAACTTTAGAATCTGTTACCATTTCTGCGAAGATGCAGCCAAGACTCCAGATATCTACTGCAGTGGAGTAATATTTACACCCCAAGAGGATCTCAGGGGCTCGATACCACAATGTGACAACCTGCAACCAAAAAAAAAATGGGAAAAGATTTCAAACTCATATTCCAAGATGCAACTTCAGTGATGGAATTGCTGAGAATTCCACACTGAGGTAGTCTACATTGTGTAGGACAATACAGATTCACTAGTTTGCTTTCAGTTTCACTAATAGTTTCCCCCTTGGTCTCGGATTTCTCCCACTTTTTTTGGCTAACCCTTGGAATAAATGCTGGAAATACTTAGCCGGCAGCATCCATGGAAAGCACCGTCAGCACCTAACCTTTGAAGCCTGGTATCTCTTCTCAACTCCTACACCATGTTAAAAAGGGCCCATAATTATTTTGGTTACCACTCTAGACAAGCAAAAATAACTTCAGGGAGAGTTCAAAGGCCACCAGCAAATGGGTCTTGAATAGGAGAGTACAGGATGATTCAAGATGGCGTCAGAGCATGGCGACTCCCTGCGAGCTCTCTCCCCCTGTCCCTTTTCTTTTCTCTCCTATCAGCGTTCTGACCTACTAAAACTTTTCCTCTTCTTATAAAATTAGTTTATTTGGCCCCTTGTTCCGCACTGTAACCAATCACTGTTTGTCGATGTATCATTTGTCAATGTTCTCTGTTGATTGTTCTTTTTGTCTACTATGTACGCACTGTGTACGTTCCCTCGGCCGCAGAAAAATACTTTTACTTGTACTTCGGTACATGTGACAATAAATCAAATCAAATCACATACTAATCAAACTCTGTGCCACTAAATGGCAGGGGTCTCACTGACAAACCACTATCTCCAGGCAGAGTTACCAACAAAGGC
The DNA here is from genome assembly GCF_047496885.1 of Scyliorhinus torazame. Classification (NCBI taxonomy): domain Eukaryota; kingdom Metazoa; phylum Chordata; class Chondrichthyes; order Carcharhiniformes; family Scyliorhinidae; genus Scyliorhinus; species Scyliorhinus torazame. The sequence continues at coordinate 28,118,972 of NC_092738.1, forward strand.
AAGAATCTGCAGACTGTGACTGCCCATTATACCTCGTCACTCACGGCCCCTTCCCCAGTTCCTGGGAACGATTGCATTACTTGCAGCAAAATTAACGGTTCCCACCAAGCGATGCCCTCGGACACTTTTCTACCTATTCGAGTCACTGTCCAGTTTGGGGAGCAGGGGGTGTGTGTGTGACTTACCTCATGGGTGTACGTGCGAACAGGCACTCCAAAAGCTCGTGCCAGTCCAAAGTCGGCCAGTTTAATCGCACCCTCTGCATTGATCAGCAGGTTCTGGGGTTTCAGGTCACGGTGAAGTACCCGGTGAGAGTGGCAGAATGCGAGCCCCTGCAGTAGCTGGAATAGGTAACTCTGAATGGGAGAAACACACAATAATTAAACATCACGGCAACAAAACGCACATTTCAAAACCATTGCATCAGATACAATGATAAACAGAACTGGAGTAGCACAAAATCCCACGGCTGTCAAGCCAATTTCATCTGACGTTCCTGGACTCCCGTTCAAATACCTGATTCAGATAACAAATCAAGTGCTTTGAGCGTACAGTGGTTGGAGGGGCAGGGTTCAAAAATCAAACACTGATTAAGATAGCCCTGCTGTTAAGATAAACCAATATTCAGGGGTGAACACTCACCACTGTAAAAGTAACAGAGAAATAGCAGCAACATTGAGAATCCACTCCTTCACCTTGCATTGTTGTCTTCAAGTTTGAATACCACAAGGGCAATAAACAACTCTCAATAAAGGGTTGAAAAGAGTAATGTTGCAGTGTTCTTCTTTTAGAGAGCTGATAAAACTCACATACAATAAGAGGCGCGTGGCATTAGAGAGCCCAGAGTGAATAGCTTTAAAACAGTAACGACAACACCAGTGCTGGACTGGCATGTGGGTCTTTCACCTGACTAGCAAAAGAGAACCCTTGCAATTTTCAGGGGCCATCCCACAATATGGGCAGCAGAGGGTTACATTAAAAACTTTTGTATGCAAGCTGCGAGCATCAGTACGGACAGATCTAATGTACAAAACATACACGGAAACAGAAGGAGGCCATTCAGCCCCTTACGAGAAGTTCCACCATTGAAGTACATCATGGCGGATCTACCTCAACTCCATATACCCACCTTCAGCTCCATATTCAATATCCGTACTGACCAATAAATCTATCAATTTTAGTCTTGTAAATAGGAAACAAACACCAGATTTCCGCCACCATTTGCGTCAAGATGCGCTTCCTGATTTCACTCGGCCTAGCTAACTTTCAGGTTATCTCCTGGTTTCAGACCCCTCCTTCAGAGAAAAATGAAGATTTCAAAGGACAGGTTCGGAGTCACATGAGCTTGGAGCTAAACCTCCAGATTGTGTCTGGGTTGAAAGTTCACAAGCGGGAACAAAATTGCCAGCAGCACTGCAGAAAACAGGTTGCGACTGGAGTAGATAAAATAAAACAGAGTTGGAAAGCCCTTATAAAAAGGTATGGGGTTGACATTAAATAAGAAATTAACATATTCAATAAAAAATAAGCCAGCTGTTCTTTTACAAGTAACAGATATTACTTTCCCATGAATGTGGTCAGAGGATTTGCCGAGTTAAACATTCCCCCATCAATGGAAAGTTAGCAGTGTTTCAAATGGTGCCTACAGGCTTAGCTTGGAGGTGGGCATCAGGAGGAATGGGACCACTTTCCTGCAGGACAGCACCATACCCCTACTATGTACTAAGAGGTACCACAGGTTGGCTCAATAGAGTGCCCAACATGCCTTCGGACTCTCCATTCAAACCTCCTGCCAAGGATGGCTCCTCGCCTCAGTCAATGAAGAATACCAACCCAAGTGTACAGAACTGCATGTCTCCATCTCCAAATGCAATGCAATTTGTAATACAGGATGCATTCTCCGTTATACTTTGAACTGATGAAGTGCATAAATATTGCACTATCTAGATTAGCAAATAATTTTGAAAACCAGATCCATGTTCAGAGTTCCTTTGCCATCATTTGGGCGAGACATTCAGGTGGATACTAAAGATCCCATCATACAATTTGAAATAAAGCAAAGTGGTTTTCCTGACACTTACCCCATAATGTCGCCACTGTCCCAGAGGACCATAAGGCTGCAAGGCTTTTGCGAGAGAGCTGACTGACAGTGATTTAACCCGAGGGTCACCACACTTCAGGGGGGCTGGTTTAGCACACTGGGCTAAATCACTGGCTTTTAAAGCAGACCAAGGCAGGCCAGCAGCACGGTTCAATTCCCGTACCAGCCTCCCCGAATGTGGCGACTAGGGGCTTTTCACAGTAACTTCATTGAAGTCTACTTGTGACAATAAGCGATTTTCATTTTCATTCAGATGCAAGGTTGAGAAGGCATGAATAACCTCAGCGAGTACGGGAATTGAACCCGCGCTGTTGGCGTCACTCTGCGTCACGAGCCAGCCGTCCAGCCAACCGAGTTAACCAACCCCCACTTACCCCTTAACTAATACTATCAAAAACAGATCAGATGATCGTTTATCTCATTGCTATTAGCGGGTCTTTGCTCTGCGCAAATTGGCTGCCACGTTTGCCGTCACAGCAAAGCTGCAAAAAGGTAATTAACTGATTGCAGAAGAACTTTGGAATGCCGTCAGAATGGTGAGAAATATAAGAGTACAGCTTGCCATCGGTGTAGCATTAATCCTATGCACTTGCCAAAGCTCATTTGAAGCACTTTAATAAGGTGGAAAATCCATTTTTAACTTTTCTAGCATATTTGACAACTTCTTAACGACAGCTTACGCTTTTGTGCGTTGAAGAGTTTAATTTGCACCACAGACACTGCCACCATGTTGACTGGCAAAGTAACATATTAAGCCGCCATACAGCAAAACGCACACGAGGAGAAATACCAACCGCACCAACTCCCTCAAGTGGTTGACCTGCTCTGGATCCATTCCATTTTAACTTTGTCCTGTGAAACCCACGTGATTTTACCTTGACGAGTGGCAATGGGATCCCATTGACCGAAGAGACGTCCATGAATTTCTTCAGATCCTGATGCAGGAACTCAAAGACCAGATAGAGTTTATTCTCCGTGTGAATGACATCAAGTAACCTGAAGGAGGAGGGTGGAAGGGAAAAGAGGAATACTAGTAATCCAGCCATGGGTTCCAACGTCATTCTCCAGAAAGACCTCGTTCTCACCCACTGTATAGTCACAAAGAGCCAAATTCTGCAGCAGCCGCAATTGGTTATATTGTTTTAGACGATTTATTTGGCAAATCTCTCTGTTTTAGTTATGCAAGCAACAAAATGCAAAACTGGTCCGGTGATTTGTTTTCTCTATTTATGCTCCTGTGAAGAGTTTTGGAATATTTCATCACCTGAAAGATGCTAGATAAATGCACATTGTTGTTGTCATGACACTTGTGTAACTGAGAGGACAACAATTAACGACATTCTTTATAGATCAGCATTTGTCATGTTACCCTAGCTCAGTCTGGGTTGAGTAAAGGCTTCCCCTATGGCTGGAAAAGGTCCTTTATGAAACCCTCACCATTGTACACTGGTGAGAGCTGTGAACAGAGACAGAGTGCGGGAACAGAGCAAGTCCAGATTTCTACTTGCTTTGCTGAACACCTCCGTTCAGTCCACGAGCATGACCCAGAGTTTCCGGCTGCTTGTCATTTTAGTTTTCTGCTTCACTCCCACTCTATCCTTGGCTCCCTACACAAGTGCAAATGGAGCTCCACAGAAGCTCGGGAAACAGCACCTCATTCATCAATTAGTCACTTTAAAACCATCTGAACTCAGCGAGTTCAATAGTTACAGGTCAGAACCACTGCTCTCATTTTTGCAGACAGCAGCTGCCATTCACACCTTCTCTCAACCTATCTTTTGTTTCTCTCCTGATGCCATTATTACTCCCCTTTTCCTTGCACTGTGATCCTTCTTGTCATTTAATCTCTCATGTCTTCTTTAATAAAGGTGAAGGGAGTCGGACGAGTAACACAAAGAAGACATTTATTTATAATATGTACTGTTTACAAAGGGGACCGGTTGAACCTCACTGGGTCCTCTCTCTCGGTCGGTCGGTTCCTATCTGGCTGACCTGGTATACACATGGTAACAGCCTCAGTTAGCAGGGAGCTCATTCTCCTCGAGCCACACGGGGGAAACAATCAGCCCAATCCCGTGTGATCCGTGCTGGTTATTACACCCCTCCCCCCGCACACAGACCTTCCTTTTTGCTTATTCTCCTCTCTCTCTCCTCGCCTCTTCTTCTCTCTCTCTTCTTCCTCTCTCCCCCCCCCCCCCAGAATCCCAGACCCGTTTTTCTTCCAGATCTACATTTCATTTGCCCAATCACACAATCAGGAATGATTACGATTTTATGGCATTGCATTTACTGCCTGTGGCACACAATGCAGCCTATGTGGAAATGCTAAAAATTGACCCTTAAATCCCCACAATAATTACCACTGTGGACTCTGCTGAGCTGAGCACCTGGTTTAGCTCACTGGGCTAAATCGCTGGCTTTTAAAGCAGACCAAGGCAAGCCAGCAGCACGGTTCAATTCCTGTACCAGCCTCCCCGAACAGGCGCCGGAATGTGGCGACTCGGGGCTTTTCACAGTAACTTCATTGAAGCCTACTTGTGACAATAAGCGATTTTCATTTCAGACCTCGAACACCAGCTTCACAAAAGAGTTAATTGACAGTCCATGTTTTCACAGAACCAAGTTCAGCAAGTCTCTTCCCCGCTATTGCGATAACTGATTTCAAGTGACAAGCTGGAGCCATGAAGGAAACAATGCGAAGGCTTCCCTTTAAACTCTATTTGAGGGAAAAAAAAAGATCTCCTAAATTACAGGAATGCTCGAGTGCTTCCAGCTATTCCCCTGGCTGTCATTTCCGATCTCAAAACTTGTCAGAGACCTGCTCAGTTGTTATGCTGAGCAGTTATGCAGCATTAGACACCGACTGGTGTTCAAGATGCTGGTCAGTAGATACCCACGGCTCGGAGATTCAGTACCAGGCACTGCCACTCACTGACAGCGCCCAGAGTTGGGCAGCTTAGCTGCAAGTCAAAGCTGAAATACTGGCTCTTAAATTAAGCCATGGGAGTTACATTAAACAGCAATATCTGCATGGATAAAGGTCTCCCACTCCCCATCCCTGGACACCATAATTTCAGCCAAAAGATCTATCAACCAGATGACAGAAGCAGCCCTACTTTCAAACAGCAGCGGATCCAAATTTCAATTAGAAGGTCACAGCAGCTCAAAAGTATCATCCAGACTGCTTTCAGCAATGGGCTTTCCAGTCACAGAAAGCTGCACTGTTTATCACACAATTCAAGGTGGAATCCATGCAGAGGCCTTCAACCAATCACCATGGAGCCCCAGATCATGAGAAGGTGAACTTTACAATGGAACGCAAGGAGGCAGCTGGAAAGTTCAGGACACCAGTAAGAGCACGATCAAGACGGTGAGTGAGTGGACTGCACCATCAGCCTCATCACATTCAGGGTGTGTATAAACACAACCCCACCCATGACTACTTTTCATATTATACACGGAGTACAAGTGAGCTCCGTTTCGTTGGCTCCCTCTCCCACAATACATCCATTCCAAATTCCTGGTTTACAAATCCATCGTTAATAGAGGGTGTGGGGAGTGAAAATCCATGAAGGTAAAACAATCCAACACTACTTTTAATTCTTTCATTGGATGTGGGCATCACTGGTGAGACTGGCATTTATTGCCCATCACTAGTTGCCCTCAAGGTGATGGTGAACTGCCTTCTTGAACCACTGCAATCCATCTCCTACAGGTGCACCCACAGTGCTACTGAGAAGGGAGCTCCAGGATTTTGATCCCATGATAGGGAAGGAACAGACAAAATATTTCAAAGTCAGGATGGTGTGTGGCTTGGAGGGGAGCTCCTAGGGAGGTGGTGGTGTTCTCCATGCATCTGCTAACCTTGTCCTTCTAGGTGGTAGAGGTCGTGGGTTTGAAAGCTGCAGTCAGGAAACTCGAGGTAAATTGCTGCAGTCAGGAAACTCGAGGTAAATTGCTGCAGTCAATCCTGTACATAGTGTACACACACACACACACACACACACACACACACACACACAGATGCCACTGCTGGTGGCAGAGAGAGTGAATATTTGTGGAAGGGGAAGTAATCAAGTGGGGCTGCTTTGTCCTGGATGGTATTGAGCTTCTTGAGTGTTGTTGGAGCTGCGCTCATCCAGGCAAGTGGAGAGTATTCCATCACACTCCTGGCTTGTGCCTTGAAGATCGTGAACAGCCACAGTATTTATATGGCTAGACCAGTTCAGTTTCTGGTCAATGGCAACCCCCAGTATGTTGACACTGGGGGATTCAGCAGTGGTAATGTCATTGAATGTCAAGGGGAGATAGTTAGATTCTCTCTTGTTGGAGATGGTCATTTTGTCTAGCACTTGTGTGGCAACTAAAATTTATGTCACTCATCAGTCCAAGTTCAATGTTGTCCTGCATATTGGCACAGACTGTTTCAGTATCTGACTTGCAAGTGGTATTGAACAGTGTTGAATCATCAGCGAACATCCCCACTTCTGACCTTATGATGAAAGGAAGGCCATTGATGAAGCAGCTGAAGATGGTTGGGCCTAGGACATGATCCTGAGGAAAACGCCTAGTGATATCATGGATCGCAGATACCAACCACCACAACCATCTTCTTTTGTGTTGGTATGACTCCAACCAGTGGAGTTTCCCCACTGATTGCCACTGACTGCAGTTTTGTCAGGGCTCCTTGATGCCACACTTGGTCCTGACTCATCTCTGGAACTCAGCTCTTTTGTCCATGTTTGAACCAAGGTTCTAATGAGGTTAGGAGCTGAGTGACCCTGGCGGAACCCAAACTGATCATCAGTAAGCAAGTTATTGCTCAGCAAATGCCACTTGAGAGCACTGCTGATGACCCCTTCCATCACTTTACTAATTATCAAGAGTAGACTGATAGGGCAGGGTAGTAATTGGCCAGGTTAAATTTGTCCTGATTTTTTGTGGACAGGACATACCTGATAAACTTTTCATATTGCCAAGTAGATGCCAGTGTTGTAGCTGCACTGGAACAGCTTGGCTCGGAGAGTGGCAAGTTCTGGAGCACAAGTCTTCAGTACTATTGCCAGAATATTGTCAGGGCCTTTGCAGTATCCAGTGCCTTCAGCTGTTTATTGATATTATATGGAATGAATCGAATTGGCTGAAGACTGGCACCTGTGATGCTGGGGACCTCAGGAGGAGACCGAGATGGATCATGCACTCGGTGCCTCTGTCTGAGAAAGGTGCATATGCTTCAGATTCTCTTGCAGAGATCTACTAGAGGATAAATCGTGTTGTTCACCTGAGCTTTTTCATTCGAGAAATATGCCTGTCGGCCAGAGGGGAGAATTTACTCCTTTTTCAAACTGGGCAGCTTAAAGTGATGGCACGCTGCACATACGGACAACGTGGGTACAGTCCGTCCATCTGTGTGGAAGCGCATCCCTGCTTCAGATCAACTGTACAGAATACCCAAATTCAAAATCGCAGGTCTCTTCCAGGGGTTTAACATGACGAGTCTGCGAATCGGCCAAAAGAGAGATATGCAATGGGTTATTAAAACAATTTGAGCCTGGGGAGAAACTCCCCAGGGCCGGAAAAAGGGACTACTTGTGGTTAGATAGCGGTGGAGACAGAGCTGGGAAAAACTCCCAGCCAAACCCGCCTGATCAGGGGTTATGGGGAGAAGGCAGGAGAATGGGGATGAGAAAAATATCAGCCATGATTGAATGGCGGAGCAGACTCGATGGGCCGAGTGGCCTAATTCTGCTCCTATGTCTTATGGAAATGATTTTAATTTGTTTCCTTTAAAGTTTGTTTTTTAATTTAGAGTACCCAATTCATTTTTTCCAATTAAGGGGCAATTTAGCGTGGCCAATCCACCTACCCTGCACATCTTTGTGTTGTGGGGGTGAAACCCACGCAGACACGGGGAGAATGTGCAAACTCCACACGGACAGTGACCCAGAGCCGGGATCGAACCTGGGACCCGTGATGTTGCAGGGCTAACCCGCTGTGCCACCGTGCTGCCCAAAAGTTTGGTTTTCTCAACAGTGCTCCTTTCAACGGTTTGGTAGTTTAATTTGTTAATGTGAAATACTCAGAAAGAGTATAAAAAGAGGCTTGTCCAAGGTGGTCATTAACAGATCCGGGAAGTGGGTGATTGAGGGGGTCTATTCGACCCAACTGCCTGCCTCTCATCCGCAATTATGTTTGCACCCGGGTATCCCTGGAGAAGGAGCACGGGATTCCCAGCAGGAGACTTGAGGCCAATGACTGATGGGTGCCTTAGGAGCTGGAATGCATCATTACTCCCCATAATGACATTGATTTTCACAGCGCTGAGGCCCCGGGTCACTCTCCGCGTGGTTTGCAGAGTCTCCCAGTGTGTCTCACCTCCACAACCCAAAGATGTGCAGGGGAGGTGGATTGGCCACGCTAAATTGCCCCTTAATTGGAAAAAAAGAATTGGGTACTCTTAAATTATTATTTTTTTTTTAAAATGACATTCTGATTTGAATTTCTTTGGTACTTTTATTTTAGTTACAGTGAACCTTTAAGTGGTGATTAATTAATTATGTTTATTAGTTAATTAATGCCCAAAAAAGACACACTTCTGGGACACTGGTTAGTGAAAAGGCAGACATTTGTAATGTTGCATTTTGTAAATAAATCTAATAGTAAGCGAAAGATTGGTGTCCAGTTTCCTATTTTACCAACTGGTTTCATAATGAATTAACATTTTATACATGTAAGTTGTTGTTATTAATAAGCAGCATTAAAACAATCAGGTGTAGGCAGCGCCCACAGAGCTTGGCAATTCTCTGGCCGTGGTAACCGGGTTAATGGAAAATGCCAACGGGTTATAATCTTGAATTAAAGGGCTTCTCCCCAACGTTAGATAAAATGACATGGTTCAAAACACCCGGCTGCCAGCTGATGAATTTGGCTGGTTCCTCCAAGTCTTGTTTTCCCACTTTGCTGCTGTTCTGAGCTTTCTCTCCTCCTATCCGAGGACGAGTTTAGAATGCTGTTCTCGAAACTGGAGGGTTGTTTTAAAATCCAACAGTTCGTGCTGTCGCACAGTTCTTGAGATTTATGTCAGCTTCTTGGTAACATGCCACAAATCTACATTCTCCCATCACAGAAAAGGATAGAGCTGGTTACAGAGACTGATCTTACGTTGGCGTAGAATTCCAGGGTGCTGGCAAAGTGGGCGCGATTTAATGGAAATGGAAGAGAGTCCCGTTTTGGGCAATTTTAGCCGGGTGTTTCCCAGCACTTGCGGGGCCGAGAATGACCCCGATATTAAACGGGACTCTGCTTCTTTTCCGGGCCTCAGCGAGGAACGCCCCGCTCAGCTCGACAGTGCAGGAAGAGATTGGGGCACCATTTTTAAAACGGACCCCTAGATGTCTGAAACCCCCCCACCAAACGCCCCAACTTACCAATACCTCCAACCCCCGCGCGCGCGCGCACTCCACCGCAGAAGGGCAGGGCACCCCCTGAGCCTGATTCCCAACACTGCTGAGGTGGCATCAGGGGTTCCAGGGTAACACCCTGCCCAGAGACCGACCACCCAGACCCCCAGTTGGGCATGACAAGGTAGATAGTTCACGCTCATAGTCTTGCTGTGCTCAAATGCTCATCTCATTGCTGCCAGTACAATTTTGCGGGAATATTCAGCTCATTGGCGTCAGTGTGTTCTTTGCGCAAGTATTGAGCTCATTGCCACGAGTACAATCTTACGGTGCGCAACATGTCCTCTCATTGCTGTCAATATGATCCTACTGTGTGAAGAATGGCTGCCTCACTTCCCTCCATAATGAAGCACGTTACAATGCAGTAATCATTGAGTGTGAAGTGCTTTTACAAGTTTGAGAGCATTCATAACGTGCAATAAGAATGTAAAAAAACTGGCTTTGCAGGAAATGTTTCCGTCAACTCGTGATATACCACAAAAATGGAGCCCTTACTTGACTATGTTGGGATGGCTGAGTTCCTTCAGCAGGGAGATTTCTCGTATTGCTGTACTTGGCACACCTTCAGTTTCCCTGAAAGACAGCATGCTCAGTGATTAGCAAGATGATGATTGACTGCACAGTATAACTGAAGAGAGAAGAAGAAAAACATTAATTTTCTTCACAGGCAAATAAATGGGTCCGGTCGACTGTTGACAAGACACCATCACACACCCCTCTGCAGAAGTCTCAATACTCTCATCCTATTACCTGAAAGAAGTAGAGTTACAACACTTAGGGTTACCTAACTCTGTACCACCCTCATAAAGTTACACAGTGAAACTATAACAAAGGCAAAGTGTGTGTGGGGCTAAGGACCACCTACACGTTCATACATCTTGCATTTGCTCAAGTGTTTGTCAAAAGGTAGACTATACTTGATCAGCCAATTTATTTATTTATTTCCTTAGCATATGCATCGTCACACATCCAACCAATAGCCTTATCAGTGGCTAGATGGAGTTCTATCAGCCTGCCTTCAAGTTTAGTCAGCAGACTCTCCTGAACAGTGTGGGTCATTCTTTGGATTGCACCACATCCTCAGCCTGCATGATCTTGGTGACACCTCTGTTGTTGGGTGGCGGCACAGAGGCCTTGGCCAGTCTGGAAACCGCTTAAAGGGCCCATTGTCGCCATAGGAAATCAAACCGGGTGGACGAGCTGCGGTGTCTACGATGAGACAGTGGTTTCTGGTAGATGCTTTCCCCTGACAATCCTCAGCTGATCTTCCTTGACGTGGGGGGTTTAACCATATGAGAAAGGTCGAATGGGGGAAGGCATACTGATGGTGGATTGAGGCGGCCATTGAGTAAAGGCAGGCTTGGGTCAGAGAAGACCTTCTCCAGTAGCTTGCTTGTTACAATTACCGTCCTGATGTGACATGGCTGGGGAGGGCCTGGGAGCCAGGAGAGCAGAGTTGGTCGAAGAGCACCTGTGATGATGCACATTGTTGAGTTGCATATCAATAAGTTTGTTGTCAGCAAATTGGTACCATACTGGGTTGAGTATGTGATAGAAAGAGCAGAGGTTCTGAGGCTCTTGGCCTGTGACTCCCATGAGGTACCAGCCAGTTCACGGAGGAGGTTATTGCAGGCTTGACGTTTTTCTGCCGTCTTGAGGAGGTGCTGTCTGTACACAAGGGTTCTGTCAATTGACTAATTAGGAGCGAGGAATGACATATATAAAAATATATGTTAAATTCACTTATACATACGGGGGTCAAAACATCACCACAGACCTGCAAGAGGCTGTGCCAAGTTTCTATTCCGCCAGGGGCGGCACAGTGGTTAGCACTGCTGCCTCACGACCCGGAGGACCCGGGTTCGATCCCGGCTCTGGGTCACTGTCCGTGTGGAGTTTGCACATTCTCCCCGTGGGTCTCACCCCCACAACTCAAAAGGTGTGCAGGTTATGTGAATTGGCCACGCTAAATTGTCCCGTAATTGGAAAAAATAAGAATTGGGCACAAATTTTTATTTTATTTTTTTAATTAAAAATGTTTTCTAATCTGGTGAATCACATTCTTTTTTAGACAAAAATGACAAGGAACAGCAGGCATTCCAGTTACTTGGGAGTCTATTGCACTGTAATGATAAAGGGCACTGTTAGTCATGTTAAACATGGGCAATTCCAGTTAATGAGGCGATCTTTTACACCTCCAATGTCATGGTTGATACCAGCTCAGCATAAGCTGGGAACTGAGCCCGGGATATGGCTGCTAACTGGGTTTAGTTTGTGTCCAAACTGTTCAGCTTTATAGTTTAGAACTTCTGGGTTAGCAACACAAAGGTTTCCTTCCACGTGCTCGCAGAAAAATACTTTTCACTGTACCTCGGTACACGTGACAATAAACATATCCAATCTAGGACAAAAAAAGCAGCGAGGTGGATTTGCACCAAAAAGGAGAAACAGCCAGAGGGAGCGAGGGCTCCAGCATCACCCCCTCGAGGGGACTTCAACTACTGTGGGCATACTTCTTTTCCAGAGCCACTGGTTAAGCAGTTAGTGATGAATTTGTCTGGTACACAGGGCAGCACAGTGGCGCAGTGGTTAGCACTGCAGTCTCACGGCGCCGAGGTCCCACGTTCGGTCCCGGCTCTGGGTCACTGTCCGTGTGGAGTTTGCACATTTCTCCCAGTGTTTGTGTGGGTTTCGCCCCCACAACCCAAAGATGTACAGGGTAGGTGGATTGGCCACGCTAAATTGCCCCTTAATTGGAAAAAAACAAATTGGATACTTGTCTGGTACACTGCACTGGATTTAGACATCTGGAACATCATGGTGGCATGGATCAATGGGTGAAAGATTCAACTCCTAATTCCCCCGTAATAGCAATAATCCATAAACACGCTTGTATTCATATAGTATATTTAACATCAAGGTGATTTATTGGAGCATTATCAGACAATATTTGACACCAAGCCTCATATCTTGGAGCAGGTATCCAAAAGATTGGTCGCCTGTTTTGAGTAACATTGAAGGAGGCAAGAGTAGGCAGATTTAGGGAGGAAATTTCAGAGCTTCCAAAAACTATTTTTCGTGGTGTCAATTGAGGGAGTAATATTCATATAATATTAATAGGAGTAAGGTACTGGGAGAACACCTTGCTCTTCTTGGGATCTTTTCCATAAACCTTGGCAGAGGCAGCACAGTGGCTAGCACTGCTGTCTCACAGCGTCAAAGACCCAGGTTTGATCCTGGCCCCGGGTCACTATCCGTGTGGAGTTTGCACATTCTCCCTGTGTTTGCGTGGGTCTCATCCCACAACACAAAGATGTGCAGAGTAGGTAGATTGGCCACGCTAAATTGCCCCTTCATTGGAAAATGTTTTTAAAAACCTTGGCAGACAGACTGGGATTTGGTTTCATGGCTCATCCACGAGACAATGTTGAGTCAGGATATAGGATAGCCAGCAGCTGTCATGGACTTCTAGGTATGGTTGCACAGGTCAAAATCCTGGAACCATTGGATGTTCTTGGGAATGAAATGGCATTCCTTATCCAAATCCATTTTGCTACAGAGAGCACACTAGTGTCAGACCATTCTGGAGTCCATGACAACTGTCCTCATCTGACATCCGCAGAGACCATGCTCCATAAAGATTCCACCCTCCCCCCCAAAAAAAACTATACTTTATTGATAAAGTTCGCAAAAGTACATGACAAAACATTTTGACTTGAAAATTACAGAAAGTGCAATAAAATCCAATGTGTTAGGGCAGCACAAGTGGTTAGCACTGTGGTTTCACAGCACCAGGGTCCCAGGTTCGATTCCCCGCTGGGTCACTGTCTGTGCGGAGTCTGCACATTCTCCCCGTGTCTGCGTGGGTTTCCTCCGTTGCTCCGGTTTCGTCCCACATTCCGAAGGCGTGCAGTTTCAGTAGATTGCCCATGATAAATTGCCCATAGTGACCAAAAATAGGGTCGAAGTGAGGGCTTAAGTGGGTCAATGCAGACTCGATGGGCTGTATGTTCGATGTCTTTATACATCATGTTGCACTCTTAGGGTGCCTCAATACATATCCAACTTGCTGGCTACCTAACATGTAGAGGAATCTTGGTTAACGTTTCCCAAAGCCCCTCAGTCCAATCTTAGTGCTTCCACTGAACAGAGAATGAAAACCTTCCTGGGTCCTGACCACCGAGTCAACGGAGACCCCCCCCAAAAAAAATGAATCTCAGACCGTCAATTAAATCAGGGTGTAGAGAACATTAATGGAGGATTTAACCCGGATTGGGGGGGGGGGGTGACCTGGTTCCTCATTTGGAAATAATTCTGCGTCTTTATTGTGGTGGTATGCAGACAGGATCAGCAACATCTCACATTACCAGGCCTGTTGCTACAATGCATGTAGATTACATTCAAGGAAGTTACAGACTTAGGGCAGGAAACGCGTGCGGAATCCAACATTTTAGAAGAATTAAAACTCCTCCCTCCCCTCGAGAAAGAAAAGTTAACAAAGCGGTAACAGTGACTCAACTAGCCCAAACAAAATGCGGTTGCATCTTGTTGGATCTTTTGTGTCTGCGCTGAGACCAGTGATATTCCGGCCTTAATGGTCACTCTACAGGCCGCTCACAAGTCTTCAAAGGGATCTCATCACTCACGTGTCGAGTCGAATTTTCTTCAGGGCCACCACTTCCCCGGTGTCTTTGTTTTTGGCTTTATAAACCACACCGTACGTCCCTTCCCCAATCTTCTCCACTTTCTGGAAACTGTCCATCCTCCCAAACCCCCGCCCCCACCCCCTCCCGCTCTCCAATTCGCCCCTCGCGAGATGACCGGCCGCTCAAGCTGATCTCAGAGCCGCAATGGTTACTTTCAACTGCGATTGAAATTGACAAATACTGTAACAATGTAACTGTTACAACCGCGCCATGAAACTGCCTTTCCCGCGCTCTCCCAGTCCCACCCACATCCCACACCATTGGTCCAGGAAGTTTTAAATGTCAGCGTCATCAAACGGACTGTTCCATTAAAAGAGCCTGACCTGCTTTTTAACAAAAATCACTTTAGCAGAGTTACCAAGCCAGAGCTCAGAGTGTGGACAGGGGCAAACTCCTAATCCAGCTCCTTGCCTGCTCCAAAAAACAAATTCAAATTGAATCCAATTCATGGTCCCCACAAGATTTTATGACTGATCACAAAGCCACCATTTTCAACCTGTGGCTAAAATAACACAATGTCAAGTGCAAAAATCAAATCAGATCTTAAATTCCTGATTGATTTATAAGACCATAAGACATAGGAGCAGAATGAGGCCATTCGGCCCATCGAGTCTGCTCCACGATTCAATCATGGCTGATATTTTCTCATCCCCATTCTCCTGCCTTCTCCCCATAACCCCTGATCCCCTTATTAATCAAGAACCTATCTATCTCTGTCTTAAAGACAGTGATTTGGCCTCCACAGATTCACCACCCTCTAGCTGAAGAAATTCCTCCTCATTGTCATAATATCCACACATGTATATAATGAAATGCAGACAGGCAGTGATTGACTCACAGGATGACCAGTAAGCACACAGCACAGTGCAGCCAATCACCAGACAGGACATCACCATTATAAAGCCAGAGGGCACTAGGTTTCCCGCTCTCTCGGGACCCAGCCACTGAGACAGTCAGAGTCCACGAGCTAGCAAGTGCAAACACCATGCGGTAGCTAGTAATTCAGGTCAGGATAGTACAAGGTCTCCAGTCAGTTCAGTATCGTGTCGACCCACAGTTAAATATGTATGTTAGTTCTATCGTTCAATAAAACCGTGTTGGATCTTCTACAGTATTAGAGGTCTGTTTCTCGCATCGCTGCATCAAGTGCAGTCCACACCGAACCGACCTGCCTAACACATCACTCATCTCTGTTTTAAAGGATAGTGCCTTTAGTCTGAGATGGTGTCCTCTGGTTCTACTTTTTCCTGCAACTGGAAACATCCTCTCCACGTCCATTCGTGTAGGTAGCTGGAAAATAGCTCATTTAGGGCTTCATAATCCATTATGGCTCACAGACCATGGCCGGGATTCTCCAATCCCGCAGCCAAGTTCTGATGTCTGCGTGAAAAACGGCACGAACCATTCTGGCGTCAACAGTCCTCGACCTCGATTGTCAGGTATTCACCCCTTCCTAGGGGGCTAGGTTGGCGCCGGAGTGGTCCCCGCAGGTCCAGTGGGCACAGAACGGCCAGCATGAGTTCGCGCATGCGTGCTACGGCCAGCGCGAGATCGCGCATTTGCGTGGGTTCCCGTCTCCACGCTGGCCCCCGGGCAATATGGCGGAGCGCTACAGGGGCCCGACGTGGGAACATAGGCCCCCACGGAACCAGCCCCCCCCCCCCAAGGATGCTGCTGCTGCTGACACTGCTCCGCTAGAAAGTCAAGGAAAGGTTGCCACCGCCGGGAGAACCCCATCAAGGACCCTCTCAAGGCGAACTTTATTCGCTCCAGGCTGAGGAACCCCACCATATCGCTAACCCAGGTCTCCACACCCGGGGGTTTTGAGTCCCTCCACATTAGCAAGATCCGTCTCCGGGCTACCAGGGAGGCAAAGGCCAGTACCTCGGCCTCTTTCATTTCCTGCCCTCCCGGATCCTCCGACACCCCAAATATTGCTACCGCTGGGCTCGGCTTCACCAGAGCGACCAAAACCCGAGACATCACCCTCGCAAACCCCTGCCAGAATTCTTTAAGCACCGGGCATGCCCAAAACATATGGTCATGGTTCGCTGGACTCCCTGCACATCTCGAGCAACTGTCCTCCACCCCAAAAAACGTACTCATTCTTGCCGCCGTTATATGCACCCAATGCACCACCTTAAACTGAATTAAACTGAGCCTGGCACATAATGAGGAGGAGTTCACCCTGCCTTCATCCAGCTCCTCCTCCCACTTATCCTTCAACTCCCCCACTGAGGCTTCCTCTACCTCCTGCAGCTCCTGATACATGTCCGACACCTTCCCCTCCCCTACCCAGATGCCAGACACCACCCTGTCCTGGGTCCTACGCGGGGGCAGCAGCGTAAATGTCCCCACCTGTTTTCTAAGAAAGTCCTGAACCTGGAGGTACCTGAACGCATTCCCCGGGGGTAGGCCGAACTTCTCCTCCAGCGCCTGCATGTTAGGGAAAGTCCCGTCTATATACAGGTCCCCCATCCTCCTAATACCTGCCCTATATCAGCCTTTGTATCCCCCATCCAACCTACCCGGAGCAAATCTGTGGTTATTCCGTATCGGGGTCCACACCGAGGCCCCCTCCTCTCCAGTGTCTCCTCCACTGCCCCCAGATCCTCAGTGCCGCCGTCACCACACTAGTGGTGTATCGTGCCGGCAGGAACGGCAGTGGAGCCGTAACAAGTGCCCCTAGACTGGTGCCTCTACACAACGACGCCTCCAACTGGCCCCACCTCCTCCATCATCCATTTCCTGATCATGGCCACATTGGTCGCCCAGTAATAACTGCAGAAGTTCAGCAGAGCCAGTTCTCCCCTCTCCCCTCTCCCCCCCCCCCCCCCCCCTCCCCCCTACGCTCCAATACCCTTTTGACTCACGGGGTTTTATTCGCCCACACAAATCCCGTAACAATCCTGTTCACCCGCTTAAAGAAGGACTTGGGGATGAAAATGGGGAGGCACTGAAATACGAAGAGGAACCGTCATCTTCACAGTGTGCACCCATCCC
Source organism: Scyliorhinus torazame (assembly GCF_047496885.1). Classification (NCBI taxonomy): domain Eukaryota; kingdom Metazoa; phylum Chordata; class Chondrichthyes; order Carcharhiniformes; family Scyliorhinidae; genus Scyliorhinus; species Scyliorhinus torazame. The sequence goes on from NC_092738.1 coordinate 28,136,242, forward strand.
GCCAAGGAAAGCGGGAGCATATCCCACCTTTTAAACTCACCCTCCATCTGCTCCACTAGCCGGGATAAGTTGAGCCTGTGCAGGGTATCCCAGTTCCTGGCCACTAGTATCCCCGAGTAACGAAAGCTCCTCTCCACTATCCTGAGCGGGAGCTCCCTCAAGTCTCTCTTCCTGGCCCCTACCGTGGACCACGAACCGCTCACTTTTCCCCACGTTCAACTTATACCCCGAGAACCTCCCGAAATCCCCCAGGATCCGCATGACCTCCCCCATCCCCTCTAACGGGTCCGAAATATACAACAGCAGGTCATCTGCGTAAGACCATAAGACATAGGAGCGGAAGTAAGGCCATTCGGCCCATCAAGTCCACTCCACCATTCAATCATGGCTGATTCCAACTCCATTTACCCGCTCTCTCTCCATAGCCCTTAATTCCTCGAGAAATCAAGAATTTATCAATTTCTGTCTTAAAGACACTCAACGTCCCGGCCTCCACCGCCCTCTGTGGCAATGAATTCCACAGACCCACCACTCTCTGGCTGAAGAAATTTCTCCTCATCTCTGTTTTAAAGTGACTCCCTTTTATTCTAAGGCTGTGCCCCCTGGTCCTAGTCTCCCCTGCTAATGGAAACAACTACCCTACGTCGACCCTATCTAAGCCATTCATTATCTTGTAAGTTTCTATTAGATCTCCCCTCAACCTCCTAAACTCCAATGAATATAATCCCAGGATCCTCAGACGTTCATCGTATGTTAGGCCTACCATTCCTGGGATCATCCGTGTGAATCTCCGCTGGACCCGCTCCAGTGCCAGTATGTCCTTCCTGAGGTGTGGGGCCCAAAATTGCTCACAGTATTCTAAATGGGGCCTAACTAATGCTTTATAAAGCTTCAGAAGTACATCCCTGCTTTTATATTCCAAGCCTCTTGAGATAAATGACAACATTGCATTTGCTTTCTTAATTACGGACTCAACCTGCAAGGTTACCAGGGAGGGAGACCCGGTGCTCCTCCCCTCCGCGCACCAATCCCCTCCAATCCCCCGAAGTCCGGAGCGCAATGGCCAACGGCTCAATTGCCAGGGCAAACAGCAACGGGGACAGGGGACACCCCTGTCTCGTCCCCCGGTGCAGCCTGAAATATTCCGACCGTAGCCGGTTTGTGGACACACTCGCTACAGGGGCCTGATACAGCAGCTTGACCCACCCTATGAATCCCTCCCCAAATCCAAACCTGCCTAGCGCCTCCCACAGATACTCCCACTCCACCCTGTTAAAGGCCTTCTCCGCATCCATCGCAGCAACCCCCCCCCCCCCCCCCCCCCCCCCGAGGGCATCATGATGATATTCAGGAGCCTCCTCACGTTCGTGTTCAGCTGCCTGGTCCTCTCCAATCACTCCCGGGACACAGTCCTCTATTCTGGTGGCCAGAATTTTTGCCAACAGCTTGGCATCACGTTCAGGAGCGATATCGGCCTGTAGGACCCACACACTGAAGCGGATCCTTTTCCTCCTTCAGGATAAGCGAGATCAATGCCTGCGACATTGTCGGAGGGAGGTTCCCTTTCTCCTTTGCCTCATTGAAGGTTCTCATCAGGAGCGGGCTCAACAGCTCCAAGAACTTCTCATAAAATTCTATGGGGAAGCCGTCCGGGCCCGGGGCCTTGCCCGTCTGCATGCCTGCCAGCCCCCTGACTACCTCCTCCAACCCAATCGGGGCCCCCAGTCCCTGCACCCGTTCTGCTTCCACCCTCGGGAACCTCAACCGGTCCATGAACCGCCTCATCCCTTCCCCCTCCCCGGGGGGTTCCGACTCGTATAACCTTCCGTAGAACTCCCTGAAGACTTCATTGACCCGCTCTGGGCTCAGCACCATGTTGCCTTCCCTATCCCGCACTCCCCAATCTCTCTGGCCAGCTGGTGCGCCAGCATCCTGCTCGCCTTCTCCCCAGACTCATAAACTGCCCCCTTCGCTTTCCTCAGCTGCGCCTCCGCCTTCCCCGTGGTCAGCAAGTCAAACTCTGCCTGTGATTTCCGGCACTCGTTCAACAGCCCCCCCTCTGGGGCCTCCGCGTACCTCCTATCTACCCTGAGTATCTCTCCCACCAGTCTCTCCCTCTCCGCCCTCTCCTTCTTCTCTCTATGGGACCTAATGGAGATTAACTCTCCCCTAATTACCACCTTCAGAGCCTCCCAAACCACTGCCACCGTCACCTCTCCTGTGTTATTCGCTCCCACATAATTCTCAATACTCCTCCTTATCCGCCCGCAAACCTCTTTGTCCGCCAGCAGCCCCACATCCAGTCGCCAGAGAGGGCGCTGACCCCGTTCCACCCCAGTCACAGGTCCACCCAGTGTGGTCCGAGACCGCAATGGCCGAGCATTCTACCCCCTCCACCCTCGGGATTAACGCCCTGTTCAGCACAAAGAAGTCTATTCGCGAATAGACTTTATGGACATGGGAGAAAAAGGAAAACTCCTTCGTCCTTGGCCGCGTAAACCTCCAGGAGTCAACTCTCCCCATCTGGCCCATGAACTCCCACGAGGCCCTGGCCGCTGCCGGCCTCTTTCACGTTCTGGACTTGGAACAATCCAAGCTCGGATCCAAGACCGTATTAAAGTCCCCTCCCATAATCAGGTGACTTATCTCCAAGTCCGGGATCCTACCCAACACGCACCTCATAAAGACCGCATCGTCCCAGTTCGGGCCATATATATTCACTAACACCACCTGGGCCCCCTGCAGCTTGCCACTCACCATTATATACCTGCCCCCCTTATCCGCCACAATGCTCCCCGCCTCAAACGCCACTCGTTTACTGACCAAAATGGCCACTCCTCTGGTCTTTGAGTCTAACCCCGAGTGAAACCCCTGTCCCACCCATCCTTTCCTTAGCCTCGTCTGGTCCGCGAGCTTTAAGTGCGTCTCTTGCAACATGGCCACGTCTACCTTCAACCCCTTCAAATGCGAGAACACGCGGGACCGCTTGACCGGCCCATTCAGGCCCCTCACGTTCCATGGGATCAGCCTGATCGGGGGGGGTAACCACCCCCCCATCCCGCCGACTAGCCATCTCCCTTTTTCGGCCAACCGCGTGCCCCAGCCTCCCTCCTCCAGCTCTCCCCCGGTGGCCCCCCCACCCGACTCTCCATCCATACCCCTCACCTGGCTCCCCTTCAGTCAGCAAAGCACCGCCCCCCCCCCCCCCCCCCCCCCCCGGCCAAGCATCCGCTTAGCTCTGGTTTCCCCCCCATTGTGCTTCCGTGAGTCAGCTCACCCATGCTGACCCCGGCCGCTCCCGCCTCTATATACCAACCCTTAACTTGTTGCCTCCTTCGGGCCCCCTCCCCTGCAGGGTAGAGGGGCAAGCGCCATCTGGGACCTCCCCGTGCGCCGGACAGCCCGTCCCGGGCGATTCCCACCCCCTAGCACCGAACACCTGGAAAACAAAACACCTGGAAAACAAGCAAAACAAACAACAGAACCCCCAACCAAACTAGGGCAGACATGCCCATAAACCTATGCTTTACCCGCCGTCCTCCCCATGGTCCCTCCCCACCCGCACATTTCACCCCCATACAACAGTCCCTTAGTTCAGGTCCGGCTTCTCCTGCCTGATGAACGACCACGTCTCGTCTGGGGTATCAAAATAGCGGTGCCTGTCCTGGTATGTTACCCACAGTCTCGCCGGGTGCAGGAGCCCAAACTTCATCCCTTTACCATGGAGGACCGCCTTCGCCCGGTTAAAACCTGCACGCCTCCTCGCCAGCTCAGCTCCCAGGTCCTGGTAAATTCGGATCTCGCCGCTCTCCCACTTACTGCTCCGCTCTTTCTTCGCCCACCACAGGACTCGCTCCTGGTCTGCCAAGCGCTGAAACCGTATCACCATCGCCCTCGGTGGCTCGTTTACCCTCGGCTTTCTGGCGAGAACCCTGTGCGCCCCATCCAGCTCCAAGGGCCGCGGGAAGGCCCCCGAGCCCTTCAGCGTCTCCAACATTGTGGCCACGTACGTGCTCGCGTCCTCCCCCTCCGCTCCTTCAGGAAGGCCCAGGATCCGCAGATTGTGGCTCCGAGACCTGCACTCAAGGCCATCCAGCCTCTCCTGCCATCTCTTATGGAGCGCCTCGTGCGCCTCCGCTTTCACCGCCAGGCCCAGGATCTCGTCCTCGTTCTCCGCCACCTTCCTCCTCACCTCCTTGATCTCCTTCTCCTGCGCCTTCTGGGTCACCACAATTCTTTCTATGGAGGCCAGCATCTCCATTTTCAGCTCCATGAAGCAGTTTTTAAGGAGCTCCTGCTGTTCTCTGGCCCACTGGGCCCACACCTCCCGATGGGGGGGGGGGGCTTTCAACGGCCCCCGACCGGCGTAGTTGTGATCCCGCGGGCGACGGAGAATCGGTGAGCCGGCGTCGGGGAGCCTCCTGGGGATTATCCGACCCGGCGTGGGGTCGGAGAATCCCAGCCCATGGATTTGAGGTGGAAATGGTTAACATGCACTGTTCTGTAATTATTTTGTTTTTATCATGTATTCTTCATTTTGAGGCAAGAATCACATTTCTGGATAACCACCTTGGTTAGATAACTCCAATCCACAGTCCAAGCTAGCACAATTGTTTTGCTATAGACCCCAGGTTAGCACACTCCAGAGAATCCATAGTAAAGGCGTATCAGAAGACGGAATTTAGTTTAATGAACAATTTCAATTGATCTATTAAAATTTTGGAATGCCTAAGCGATCGGAAGTCAAAGTCGTTAACAGTAATGCATGATTGCTTTGTGGGCCTGTATGTGTGGAAGGTATAAGCTGTGCAATGGAATCAATGTTAAACATTGATCCTGGGATTATATTCATTGGAGTTTAGGAGGTTGAGGGGAGTTCTAATAGAAACTTACAAGATAATGAATGGCTTAGATAGGGTGGACTTGGGAAGTTGTTTCTATTAGCAGGGGAGACTAGGACCCGGGGGCACAGCCTTAGAATAAAATGAAATGAAATGAAAATCGCCTATTGTCACAAGTAGGCTTCAAATGAAGTTACTGTGAAAAGCCCCTAGTCGCCACATTCCGGCGCCTGTTCGGGGAGGCTGTTACGGGAATTGAACCGTGCTGCTGGCCTGCCTTGGTCTGCTTTCAAAGCCAGCGATTTAGCCCTGTGCTGTCACTTTAGAACAGAGATGAGGAGAAATTTCTTCAGCCAGAGAGTGGTGGGTCTGTGGAATTCATTGCCACAGAGGGCGGTGGAGGCCGGGACGTTGAGTGTCTTTAAGACAGAAGTTGATAAATTCTTGATTTCTCGAGGAATTAAGGGCTATGGAGAGAGAGCGGGTAAATGGAGTTGAAATCAGCCATGATTGAATGGTGGAGTGGACTCGATGGGCCGAATGGCCTTACTTCCGCTCCTATGTCTTATGGTCTTATGTCCAATCAATAAAAAGCAACAATCAACAAAGCCAGTAAAGTTTGAACTACATTGTCAAAACAGTGAATACAAGTCAGAGGATGTTGTGATCATGCTGGATATTGCTCTGGGCAGACTACATCTTGAGGATTGTGTTCAGTTTTGGACGGACATTCAGGCAGTGTAGAAAAAGTGTCGTAAGGGAGCTTTCCCAGCCTGAGGGAGTTGGAGGGGAAATTTGAATTGATGGGAGGGAACGAGTTTAGGTACCTGCAGGCGCGGGACTTCCTACGCAAGCAGGTCTCAGCCTTCCCGCTCCTACTGCCAAGGGGGATACAGGACAGGGTAGTTTCCAGAATGTGGGTGGGAGAAGGGAGGGTTTCTGACACTTACAAGGAACTCATGGGGTCAGAGGAGACGCAGACCGAGAAATTGAAACGCAAGTGGGAAGAGGAGTTAGGAGGAGAGATAGAGGATGGTCTCTGGGCGGACACGTTGAGTAGAGTCAACGAGTCCACATCATGTGCCAGGCTCAGCCTGATACAGTTCAAGGTCGTTCACCGGGCTCACATGGTAGTGATGAGCAGGTTCTTTGGGGTAGAAGACAGGTGTGCAAGGTGTGCGGGAGGACCAGTGATCCATGTCCATATGTTCTGGGCATGTCCGAAGCTTAGGGGATATTGGCAGGGGTTTGCGGACGTCATGTCCACGGTGTTAAAGACAAGGGTGGCACCGAGTCCAGAGGTGGCGATTTTCGGGGTGTCGGAAGACCCAGGAATTCAGGAGGAGAAAGAGGCAGACGTTCTGGCCTTTGCTTCCCTGGTAGCCCGGAGACGGATACTATTAGCTTGGAGGGACTCAAAGCCCCCGAAGTCGGAGACCTGGCTATCGGACATGGCTAGCTTTCTCTGTTTGGAGAAAATCAAGTTTGCCCTGAGAGGGTCAATGTTAGGGTTCGTCCGGAGGTGGCAGCTGTTCGTCGAATTCTTTGGGGAAAATTAACCAGAAGAAAAGGGAAAAAAGGGGAGGGCAGGGGGGGGGGGGGGGGGGGGGGGCATCCGGAGTTTAGTTTAGAGTAGGGTGTTAGAAAAGGTGGGACCTGTGAGGGAGGAAGACGGCCTTTGCACTATGTTTATATTTGCATGTACACTGGTTTTTCTGTTATTGTTCTAAAACCATAAATACCTCAATAAAACGTTTATTAAAAAAAAGAAAAAGTGTCGTAAGGTGGGTCCCCAGTGTTGGAGATCTGAGTGTTTAGGAAAATCGAGAAAGCTCGGACTATATGGCAGAGAAAGTCACCACTGTCCTCAGTGTCTTGAAATCCACTTTTCCCACCTAACATTGGTCTTTGCCAATATCTTGTAAAATCTCACCTTAACTTTTTGTGATTCATATACCGGGACACCCAGATCCCTCTGTACCCTCGAGGTGTGCAATCTCTCTCTATTCTAATAGTATACTGCTTTTCCATTCTTCCCGCCGAAGAGGAAAAGTTTTCCCACTTTATGGGTGGGATTGTGTCCAGCGTCTAGTCCTGCCGTGGCAGGTCCCGTTCCACCAGGGCCGGAAAACCCTGGCCTATGCTCCATCTGCCAAATTTTATCCCAATCGCTTAACCGATCTGTGTTCCTTTGTAGACTCTTTTTTCCCCGGGACCCACTTCTACCAACCGGCGGAACTTCGGGACCGTGCTGGCCAAAGTTTGCAACGCATGCCGGCTGACGTTCGCGACCCACACCGGCCGACCATCGCAACACACCATTTTCACCACCTTTAATGCGACAGATGAGCCTGCTTGGCCCTCACGATCTCACTTGCTTCGTCAGTCAATGCTACATTTAGGCTAAGGACGTCAGCTGACGATTTAAGTTCTCGCTGCATCCTTTGAAAAAAAGCAAGAGGTTTGTCCTCAAACTCGGCATGTTTAGTCTTCAAATGCCTTTGAAGATTTAAGGTTTTAAACTTTCATTTGCCAGTACTTCCCTGAATATAACACATATGGGTTTTGCATCCTGATTTGCATTGGCACAATAAAGCCATACCTCAAGAAATCATCTTTATACTGCTTTGTTCCCGATTTCAGTTTCTACCCAATGGGTTGTTACACAGAGGCCCTGGGGCTCTGTATACAGCTCACACCAGCGCTACTTTGTCCTGCCGTGGGATCTCCTGAGAATCTCTCTCCAGCAGATTGAGTTGTGAGATCCTGGCCTGTTTCTGTCTCTGGCCCTCTCTTCCTTATTACAAAATAATCCATCTTCAGCTCTTCACAAGTCCTGTTGCTTGCTTGCTGGCAGCTACAAAACGGAGGAATCTCGCCTCCATGATTTTGTGCCCAAAGCACAAATGTACAGGGCACGTGGCATCAGTGTACAAGCTGGGTGCGTGACCTTCTTTCTCTGCCACTGCCTCCGGCGGAAAGACTCCCATCGTTCCTATTTAAAGGCCGGTCGCGGCCGGCATTCTTTTGTTTGACTTTGAAACTTTATTTCCAATACCTGATTTTTCCAAATGTATGACTTTTTACTCCTGAAAATTGAAGCAATTTCAGTTGAAAATGCGCTTCCGAGGGGCGGCATGCGGCGCAGTGGTTAGCACTGGGACTGCAGCACTGAGGACCCGGGTTCGAATCCCGGCTCTGGGTCACTGTCCGTGCGGAGTTTGCACATTCTCCCCATGTCTGCTTGGGTCTCACCTGCACAGCCCAAAGATGTGCAGGTCAGGAGGATTGGCCACGCTAAATTGCCCCTTAATTGGAAAAAAATAATTGGGTACTCTAAATTTAAAAAAAAAGAAAACGCGCATCCTTACATTAACACACAAACTTTGTTTTACATATATTCCCATTTCTTTAGAAATTTAAACAAGTATAGAAAAAAGTACAATCTTGTTTTACTTTACAATCCATGACTTTAGACGAGATGAGGTAACTTGTCAAACACACACACTGTCACAATATTTCTTACTGGTTCCACTGCTTTGCGCTATCCAAACATCCAAGTCATCCCCTTCTCCATTCTCACCAAAAGCTCTGACTTCCTGGTTTCCGGAGAGTGGTGACACAAAGTGATGACTGTGTAGGTTTCTTCCAGCGTTGACATGTGCCAGCCGTATTGACTGGTCTCGTTTGATCGGTATTCCTCGCCGACAAACCTGGCCTGGCTTCCCTCCCACTGTCCAGTGGCTGCATCCACCCCAGTCACAGACTGCCGACCACTTCCCAATCAGTACTTCACATCATGGGAGTCAAGCAGATGTTGTGCCAGCCGTTAAACAGCTTGACCACGGAGCCGTAGGTCGCATACTGCTGATCAGTGAACGCCCGTCAGCTCCCTGTCCCCCCCCCCCCCCACCCCACCCCCGTGCACACGCGCGCAGTGACCAGCACACAGCCCAGCCTCACCCCCACCCCCTCAAACACTGCCCGCAGCCGGCAATCTTTACAACCAGTCATAGCCGTTGGGGACTTCTTTCCGTGGTTGGGAACGCCACAACCGATCGCTCTACGACCCTCCTGACACCCGCGGGTCCCGACCCTGAATTTGAAAAAGTCTGGTGTAAGAAATATGGGTTTTTATATTTTTCCCTGTACTATGAATTTTTTTTCCCAATCCGCATTGCTTGCTCCAAAAACCAATTCAAATTCAACTCAAAGCGAATTCATGGTCTCCACAAGAGAGACATCCAAGATCCAAGAGGCCAAGAAAGGGCATGGCACCTCATCTTCATAGAATCATAGAATTTACAGTGCAATAGGAGGCCATTCGGCCCATCGAGTCTGCACCGGCTCTTGGAAAGAGCACCCTACCCAAGGTCCACACCGCCACCCTATCCCCAGAACCCAGTAACCCCACCCAACACTAAGGACAATTTTGGACACTAAGGGCAATTTATCATGGCCAATCCACCTAACCTGCACATCTTTGGACTGTGGGAGGAAACCGGAGCACCCGGAGGAAACCCACGCAGACACGGGGAGAACGTGCAGACTCCGCACAGACAGTGACCCAGCAGGGAATCGAACCTGGGACCCTGGTTGTGAAGCAATTGTGCTAACCACTATGCTACCATGCAGCCTTGGGCTTAATCTGACGCTTGATCTTAGCCAAAAGGCCGAGAGGCGGTCTGCACTATGAATTTTAGGTACTGTTCTTTATAACTGTTTTGTGTGGGCTTTTGCCAAGCAAAGAGTTAATCGCTCGTATGTGAAAAGCTGTTTGTATTGATTAGGTTAGGCGGATAAAAAAGATGTCCCGTGATGATTAGGGATAACATGTATGAAACCAGACATTTCAAGAGACAAAGGGTAAGAGGTTAGAACAATTCAGAATGGTTTAACGTAAATTAGAACAGTTTCAAATGATTTAGTCTGTCTGTGGATGGTACAGTCTACTGATAAGAGACAGGAAGAGGGAATTCAAAGTTACTAGGTTGTTTGGATATTTTTGATTGTATGGCTAAACTCTGATTGTAATTGTTACCAAAGGTGCCACCAAAGAACAATTTAGACTCCAAAATTCTCTTCATTTGTTACACCGAAACTACTGTCTGCCAATTTTTTGTCTTGTCAAGAACTTGAATAAAGATTCAAGTAATTTATGGAACCTTCAAAAGAAAGGAGAAAGTTGAATAAAGCTAAAGTCCCAAAGGATTGGAAAACATGTGCTTGTCTTCTGTGCAGAACCCAAACAACATGTTCATTACTTTGAAGTTGGCTCAACAGTCTCGCATTCGTTTCACAGCCTTGAATCTTCCTGATCTGCAGCTCTCTTTGTGTCAGCCAGAGTTTTTTTTTTCTTTTTAAAAATAAATTTAGAGTACCCAATTCATTTTTCCAATTAAGGGACAATTTAGCGTGTTCAATCCACCTAACCTGCACATCTTTGGGTTGTGGGGGTGAAACCCACGCAGACACGGGGAGAATGTGCAAACTCCATACGGGCAGTGACCCAGAGCCGGTATTCGAACCTGGGACCTTGGCGCCGTGAGACAGCAATGCTAACCACTGCGCCACCGTGCTGTCCTGTGTCAGCCAGTTTGATGATTAAAGCACAAGTCACATTAAATTTGAAGAAAGAAACTCCTTTGGTCGGCTATAACTTGCGACCAACTAATTTATTTTTGAAGATATTGAGGAATGCATGGAATCAGATATAAATCTGGGTTATGTTTGGGTTATTCAAGTTCAGAAAGAACATTTCAACCAGCAACTCTCTACTTCAAAAAAGTTGACGGTTTATATGTTAGAATATTAAAGTGTAGGGCTGCACGGTGGCGCAGTGGGATAGCACTGCGGCCTCACGGCGCCGAGGTCCCAGGTTCGATCCCGGCTCTGGGTCACTGTCTGTGTGGAGTTTGCACATTCTCCCCGTGTTTGCGTGGGTTTCGCCCCCACAACCCAAAAGATGTGCAGGGTAGGTGGATTGGCCACGCTGATTTGCCCCTTAATTGGAAAAAATAAATGAATTGGGTACACTAAATATATTTAAGAAAAGAATAAGCCGGGAGTCGAACCTGGGACCCTGGAGCTGTGAAGCAACAGTGCTGCCCACTGTGCTACCGTGCCACCCAGGACACGAGGAGAACTCTCTTGATCATTTGTAGTCACCCCCTGACTCAGAGGAAGGAGTTACACCCAATGTAATATTCTTTTAAGTACCCTCCCAGAACAAATATTGAGCAACTGTGCGATCCCATCTCTTGACCTTCGAGCAGAATGGACACATTCAATGCAACCAATGAAAGAAGACTTTTGTTAAGTACTGTGTAGTATTGTGTGAGGTTTTTTTTTTCTTTACTTTCCCCCATCTAAAATCATCCTCTTCCCTCCTGAAGGTTCTAACACATCTTTGGGTGTGGTCCCATCGACTGCAGCAGCAATCCAGCAGCTCACCGAGGTGCAATGCTTCATTTGAAAAACCTATAGAGCAGGAGAGGAAGTGGCAGCGAGATGGGGTTATCACAGACAAGCCCAATCGTGACCTACCCTACAGTCATATACAAGTACTTTTCAGCAGGAGTCACTGGATAGTGGTCAGGAGCAAGAACGCTGGATGATTTTCCTCTCACTAGCTCAGAGTTGCTGAGTCAAATTTTGCACCATCTTTGGTGCCAGGCGGCACGGTAGCACAGTGGTTAGCACCGTTGCTTCACAGCTCCAGGGTCGCAGGTTCGATTCCCGGACGTGGGTCACTGTCTGTGCGGAGTCTGCACGTTCTCCCCGTGTCTGTGTGGGTTTCCTCCGGGTGCTCCGGTTTTCTCCCACAGTCCAAAGATGTGCAGGTTAGGTGGATGGGCCATGATAAATTGCCCTGAGTGTCCAAAAAGATTAGGTGGGGTTACTGGGTTACCATAAGACCATAAGACATAGGAGCGGAAGTAAGGCCATTCGGCCTTACGGCTTTACGGCCTTACAGGTGGAGACTTAAGTGGGGTAAAGGTGCAGGGCAGATACAATGGGTCGAATGGTCTCCTTCTGCACTGTAAATCCTATGGTTCCATGATTCATTGCCCAGACAAGCTCAACACAGATGTGGGGTTAACCCTGGAATTTTCTTCGTTTACACAGCCTGACACCAAGCTCTTTTTGGTAGGACGTGAAACCCTCTTTCTCCTGGTATTCTGGGCTATACACTAATTACAGTTGAGAGGATCTGTACTCCCAAGACTTTTTCACTATGAACTACATAAGGAGGTGCATACCTATGGGTCATTAGTGTTTTTCTCTTCAGTTGTTATTCCCTCTATTGGCCATTGGAATATGTTTGTCCTTTACTCTGTTTCTTCCGATGGAAGATGGTTAAATTGGGAACTCAGAGCACAAAAGCAGGTGTGAACCAGCGTCTCACAATGTGGCACTAAGCGTCAGTGCCTGTAAAGATGAACAAATCAGCATTTTACACATTACAAGTACTTGAATCCTGCAAGGACTGAGTGTTCTTTGCAACTTTCAAAATAAACACACCTATCACTCGGCATTGTGAAACAGATTTGTGTGCGTACTAACCCTGTATGTACCTATCCTGTGTATGCTCACCCTGTGTGGGCTAACCTTATGTGTATTCACCACGTACGTACTAATCCTGTGTGTACTGACCATGTGCGCACTAACCAAACTCATTTTTTTAAAAAATCACTCAACATGCAATCAAAAGTGGTCATCTATAGGGTAGCACAAGTGGCTAGCACTGTGGCTTCACAGCGCCAGGGTCCCAGGTTCGATTCCCCGCTGGGTCACTGTCTGTGCGGAGTCTGCACGTTCTTCCCATGTCTGCGTGGGTTTCCTCCGGGTGGTCCGGTTTCCTCCCACAGTCCAAAGGCGTGCAGGTTAGGTGGATTGGCCATGCTAAATTGCCCTTAAAGACCAAAAATGTTAGGAGGGGTTATTGGGTTATGGGGATAGGGTGGAAGTGAGGGCTTAAGTGGGTCGGTGCAGACTTGATGGACCGAAAGGCCTCCTTCTGCACTGTATGTTCTATGTTCTATCTTGTTACGTAAAACTGTGCTATGTGCATCATGGACAATGAAACGGGGAGGACCAGGAGCGATCCGGTTAAAACTGCAAATTGCTGCAAGCTATTTCTCACCCTTCACTAATAATGCCCATTGCCCCTTCCTCCCAATCACCCCTTCACAGTTGCCACCATCCTGACCCTCTTCTCTCCCAGATGCCCCTCTCTCCCGATCCTCAGAAGAGGACAATGGGATTAGTTTTGTCGTGCTCGACCAAACAGCCAGACACAATGGGCCGAATGGCCTCTTTCTGCGCTAGTTCTATGAAATCTAGAAAGAGAGGGAAATATAGGCCAGAGATAGTGAGACCGAATTAAAAAGAGAGGAAAAAAGAGAAAGAGATATAGAAAAAGAGAATAAGAGTCAGAGATAATAGGACCAAGAAAGAGGGAGCATGCACAAGAAGACAACATTGCAATTACTGAATATTATTAATCACCAGGAGTGTACAGACAAATATTGGTCACTAGGATGACAGAAGCTGTGCGGCATGTAGCAAAAGATGATTGAATATATGCAATCTGAATGAAATTACATATCTTAAAGGCAAGCTCAATGTGACCATGCCTGGAGACAAGTATTCAGTACCTCTGCCATTTATCCAACAGCTCTCAAAAGGTTAAATGTGTTGTAGTTTTCCCCACTGATGTCACGAAGGAGGCTGGCTTTACATTCATTTGATGCTTTCGACTTGCTTAAAAGTGGCTTCTATATAAGATTCAATCTCTTCGACTCTGAAGTTTGTGCAAGGAAGAAGGAAGAAGGAAGAAAAAGATGTGCAGCGATTTGCAGTTGCTCTTGATTTTTACCATTGCTGCTCCTATGATTGCCAGCTGTAAGTGTTTAATAGAGTGATCAATTTTTAACATTTAACAGGGCAACATCTTAAATTATATTACGATTTGTACTGCTAATTGTCTGACATTGGGGAATTCTAAAACCCCTCTTTTTCGCTGGGGAAACAGAACAGTGACACATTCCTGGAGTGAAAGCTGATTTAAGGTTTAATCTCTAATTACAATGCAGATTTTTTTCTCGGACTGAGGGGGAAATTTGATTAAAAGAGGAAGTGCCTTATGTACAAATATTGTTATTTTCACAATTAAGACTGGAATTCTTTTTCAAATATATATATATATATATATATGGTGGTTTAAGAATGCTTTTTGGATTTAGTGGGTTGCTGATATCATTGAGAATGTTTTTTTTTTAAATTCAGGATATTCCTCCCTCCTGTTATGTAACTGTCATTAAACTCACAGCATGTCTTGGCAGGTGTCATGCCAAGGAGCATTTTTAACAGTTCAAAGGTGTTGGTACTGCACTGTATTTAAACTGTGAGTTTCACAGCTCCAACTGTTGAAATACTCCAGTGTAAATTAGCTACAAATCAGATGACACTTACATCAACGTTAATTGTTAAATATAGCTTTCCGGGAGTTCAGACTTGTGGTCCCAAAGTACGGGCAGAATTTCCCCAAAATTTGGCAAAGTGTTGGTCCCGATGTGAAAAACACTGCGAATCCCACCGGTGCCATCAACGGGAAATCTCACAAAATATTGAGCCTCTTTGGAAATTTTTTTTTACCGCGTGAATCACGCATCGTTTGTAGTGGCCTCCTGTTGATTCGCTCGTTCCGGGGCAACTTAATGTCTGTAATCAGTGGGGAGCTTCAATATAGACGCCTCCTCAGCACGTGTTCCAGATCCATTAGAGGAGAAACCAGCACGGCGATTCGCAGAGGGAGCCAGACCAAACTCATGGATGGTGTGCAGCAGTGACGGGATGTCCTCTATCCCCGGTCACGCAGATGTCCTTCCAGCAAGGTCACCACCCTTGCCTGGGAGGCCATGGCAGCTCCAGTCAGTGCCAGCTCAGTGCAGAAGAGGATGGGGCAGCAGTGTTGCAAAATGGTGAATGACCTTCTTCACATGGCCAGGGTCGGTCCGCCACCTCCAGTCTCTCACTGCACCCCTCACACACCCCTCGCACCTCCAAGGTGATCTCTTACCCAGTCACCTCGCGGGTTGCCAACGCTTGTCTCAAGGTCTTCTTCCACCCCCCCCCCCAATCCCCAGGGTCTCCCCCAATATCTACTCTGCTCCTCACATCCCCGCTCCCACTCCAGTCCCACGCCTGCCACACCTCATCACCATCTGAACTGGCAGGATTCCCGCCGACACTCTCCCATCTGTCTCACTGCAGGACAAACCTGAGCACAATCGGTGCTCACACTCATTGTGAGCTCAGATGTCTCACCCGCTTTGAGGAACGAGCCCTTGAGCTGGCCAGGGAGGAGCAGGACCGAGTGTCAGGAAGGGATGACAGCATTCCCTCCTCGGACTGCAAGGCCGACTGGAGGAGTCCCAACACCTTCTGTCCAAGAAAAATGGTGCCGTCACTCCTACGCAATGAGACCAACACTGCGAAGGTGGCATCAGCAGTGGAGATCTTGGCACAGAACATGCACTCCTTGGCAGGGGATATCTGCTCTGTGGCGGGGGATATCTGCTCCTTGGCGGGGGATACATGCTCCATGCGGGGGATATCTGCTCCATGGCAGGGATATCTGCTCCATGGCGGGGATATCTGCTCCGTGGCGGGGATATCTGCTCTGTGGCGGGGGATATCTGCTCCATGGTGGGGGGTATCTGCTCTGTGGCGGGGGATATCTGCTCCATGGCGGGGGATATCTGCTCCATGGCAGGGATATCTGCTCCCTGGCGGGGATATCTGCTCCGTGGCGGGGATATCTGCTCCGTGGCGGGGATATCTGCTCCGTGGCGGGGGATATCTGCTCTGTGGTGGGGGATATATGCTCTATGGCGGGGGATATCTGCTCCATGGCGGGGGATATCTGCTCCATGGCGGGGATATCTGCTCCATGGCGGGGATATCTGCTCCATGTCGGGGATATCTGCTCCATGGTGGGGGGTATCTGCTCTGTGGCGGGGGATATCTGCTCCGTGGCGGGGATATCTGCTCCATGGCGGGGATATCTGCTCCATGGCGGGGGATATCTGGTCCATGGCGGGGATATCTGGTCCATGGCGGGGATATCTGCTCCATGGCGGGGGATATCTGCTCCATGGCGGGGGATATCTGCTCCATGGCGGGGATATCTGCTCCATGGCGGGGGATATCTGCTCCATGGCTGAGGGAATGACCTCCATGGCGGGGTATATCTGCTCCATGGCAGGGGATATCCGCTCCATGGCGGGGATATCTGCTCCATGGTGGGGATATCTGCTCCATGGCGGGGGATATCTGCTCCATGGCGGGGATATCTGCTCCATGGCGGGGATATCGGCACCATGGTGGGGGGTATCTGCTCTGTGGCGGGGGATATCTGCTCCATGGCGGGGGATATCTGCTCCATGGCAGGGATATCTGCTCCCTGGCGGGGATATCTGCTCCGTGGCGGGGATATCTGCTCCGTGGCGGGGATATCTGCTCCGTGGCGGGGGATATCTGCTCTGTGGTGGGGGATATATGCTCTATGGCGGGGGATATCTGCTCCATGGCGGGGGATATCTGCTCCATGGCGGGGATATCTGCTCCATGGCGGGGATATCTGCTCCATGGCGGGGATATCTGCTCCATGGCGGGGGATATCTGCTCCATGGCGGGGGATATCTGCTCCATGGCGGGGGATATCTGCTCCATGGCGGGGATATCTGCTCCATGGCGGGGGATATCGGCTCCATGGCGGGGATATCTGCTCCATGGCGGGGGATATCTGCTCCATGGCGGGGATATCTGCTCCATGGCGGGGGATATCTGCTCCATGGTGGGGGATATCTGCTCCATGGCGGGGATATCTGCTCCATGGCGGGGGATATCTGCTCCATGGCTGAGGGAATGACCTCCATGGCGGGGTATATCTGCTCCATGGCAGGGGATATCCGCTCCATGGCGGGGATATCTGCTCCATGGTGGGGATATCTGCTCCATGGCGGGGGATATCTGCTCCATGGCGGGGATATCTGCTCCATGGCGGGGGATATCTGCTCCATGGTGGGGTATCTGCTCCATGGCTGAGGGAATGACCTCCATGGCGGGGTATATCTGCTCCATGGCAGGGGATATCCGCTCCATGGCGGGGATATCTGCTCCGTGGCGGGGATATCTGCTCCGCGGCGGGGATATCTGCTCCGTGGCGGGGGATATCTGCTCTGTGGTGGGGGATATATGCTCTATGGCGGGGGATATCTGCTCCATGGCGGGGGATATCTGCTCCATGGCGGGGATATCTGCTCCATGGCGGGGATATCTGCTCCATGGCGGGGATATCTGCTCCGTGGCGGGGGATATCTGCTCTGTGGTGGGGGATATATGCTCTATGGCGGGGGATATCTGCTCCATGGCGGGGGATATCTGCTCCATGGCGGGGGATATCTGCTCCATGGCGGGGATATCTGCTCCATGGCGGGGATATCTGCTCCATGGCGGGGATATCTGCTCCATGGCGGGGATATCTGCTCCATGGCGGGGATATCGGCTCCATGGTGGGGATATCTGCTCCATGGCGGGGATATCTGCTCCATGGCGGGGGATATCCGCTCCATGGCGGGGGATAGCTACTCCATGGCGGGGATATCTGCTCCAGGGCGGGGGATATCTGCTCCATGGCGGGGGATATCTGCTCCATGGCTGAGGGAATGACCTCCATGGCGGGGGATATCTGCTCCATGGCGGGGATATCTGCTCCATGGCGGGGATACCTGCTCCATGGCGGGGGATATCTGCTCCATGGCGGGGGATATCTGCTCCATGGCGGGGGATATCTGCTCCATGGCGGGGATATCTGCTCCATGGCGGGGGATATCTGCTCCATGGCTGAGGGAATGACCTCCATGGCGGGGTATATCTGCTCCATGGCAGGGGATATCCGCTCCATGGCGGGAATATCTGCTCCATGGTGGGGATATCTGCTCCATGGCAGGGGATATCTGCTCCATGGCGGGGATATCTGCTCCATGGCGGGGGATATCTGCTCCATGGCGGGGTATCTGCTCCATGGCTGAGGGAATGACCTCCATGGCAGGGGATATCCGCTCCATGGCGGGGATATCTGCTCCATGGTGGGGATATCTGCTCCATGGCGGGGATATCTGCTCCATGGCGGGGATATCTGCTCCATGGCTGAGGGAATTACCTCCATGGTACAGGGCTTCAACAGCATGTTGCAGGCACTGGTGGAAATCCACGAGTGTCTGCACCAGAGGGCGACATGGCTTTTGGATCTCACTCCAGCTGTCCCTCCATTCCATAGAGGAGCCCAAGCCCCCCCTGGCACTCGAAGGAACAGGATCATCAGGAACGCAGCCCAGGACCCACCACCAAGGGGACTCTGGGAGTTTGCAGCCCATCTAATACCTGTGAGCGACACACCTCCAACCCAGCACAATGAGGAGGGTGTATTGCAACACCTGTGCTGCCTGAAAGTAGGCCAGGCCCCCAGGGGACAGCTGCCAAGGTCATCTCAGGCACCAGGGTGTGGAAGGCAGCCTCAACCTCAGCTGCGGATCCTGGAGATACACCGAGATGTAATGGGTGAGGAAGAGTAAGAATCTGTAGGCTCCCAGTGGTCATGGGTGAGCCGAGGCACTAGTTGGGGTAAGTCACCATTGTAATATCGGGCGGGATTCTCCGACCCGGCGGGCGGCGTGAATCCCGCCCCGCCACTCCAATGCCGGCTGCCGAATTCTCCGGCGCCAGCTTTCGGGTGCGGCGGGGATCCCGCCGCACCGGTCAGGGGCCGTTGGCAGCGCTCCCCGCATCCCCCCCGGCAATTCTCCGGGCCCCGATGGGCCGAGCGGCCACCCGTTTTCGGTCTGTACCGCCGGCGTGAAATAGACATGGTCTATCCCGGCGGGACCTGGCTTGGAGGGTGGCTAGCGGAGTCCTCGGGGGGGGGGGGGGGATCCGGCCTTGGGGGGGGGGGGGGCCCACGGTGTCCTGGCCCGTGATCGGGGCCCACCGATCTGCGGGCCGGCCTGTGCCGTGGGGGCACTCTTTCCCTCTGCACCGGCCTCTGTAGGGCTCCGCCATGGCCGGCGCGGAGAAGAAACCCCCCCTGCGCATGGGCAGGGATCACGCCGGCGGTTCTGCGCATGTGCCAACTCGCGCCGGCGCACGGCGGCCCTTCGGCAGTGGGTGCTCTCCCATTCCAGGTGGCGCCAGTTCTTGCAGCACCTGGCAAAGGTAGACCACCATCACCTGGGACAGATGGAGTCTTCTCTGGCACTGAATCTGCCACATCTACAAGTGGGATGTCTGATGTCGGAAGACCCTTTTCTGGTAGTGACACCTAGTAGGCTCCACCATCTGTTGTGCTGCTCCCAGAACAGCTACAGGCCCAGCCTGCCCCTCTCTGCAGGGCGCTGGCCCTGGTCACGTACAGCGGCACATTGATGTCTCTGCTGCTGCTCGATCGCTAGGGGTTGAATAGCCAACTCAAATGGCTCCATGATTCTCCAGAATCATACATTGAAAAGAAGGGAACACTAAAGTGAGCATTGAGGATTCCTGACAGAGCCTTGACCCTCAGCCCTCCACGCCTCTGGAACATTCACCCCTGCGCTTCTCCCTAGTGAGTGCCTCTCCACTAAGCCTCACACCCGCCCCTCTCACACTGTAGCCACCTCCCACAGTTGTTCCTCCCACCTCCACCTGGATGGAGCGCATGGATCCACAAGAGTTTCAACGGCACCTTACCCAACACTTCCAAAGGCTTAAGAACCTTTGCTCCAATCAGTGGCACTCATGTTTAGCTCTGCAGATTTCATTGGCACAATTGACAGTCAAGGAAAGGTGAAGTAGCATTTTGGGCAAATGACTGCCTCTTGTGGCAGAAGAGGCACAGCTGATTCGAGTGAAGCCTGCAATTAACATGATAAGCACACCCTCATTCTCCAAGATCACAGAGGCTGCAGAGTTGACAAGCCTTCCATCAGCCACAGCCATCCACCCCAACACTAATTCCTGACAGTCAAACTTCCCCGACAAATGGATTTGAACTTCCTCACAGTGCTGTCTGAGTGTGCGGTTCGGCTCATACTGCACCTGACCCCTCTCCAGTGAGAGGGTCTTCATGCCTCATGAGGCAGGGATGCAATCCATTCCTGAGAACCCCCACTCTGCGCTTACAGCCTGGCCTCCAGGCACCTCACAGTCGTCCCAGTGCAGACTGTCTGCATTCACCTCCCTCAGTGGCGATCTGGTCACAAACCCAGTGTAATAATTCCAGGAGGCACAAGACCAAACCGGTGTACTTTAAACTGAAAACAAGGCCGTTACTGCGGCTCACAAAACAATCATCCCAGCCCAGGACGATCGGGAACTGCCGGTCCGGATATGGGAGCTACATTTAAAGGTCTCACAAATACAATCCAGCTGGGTGGGTCTCTGCCCGCTCACCATGGGAACCCGTATTCTACAAAGCCCATCAGTCAGCGATTCCCCCATTGTCCTCGTGAGGGTTATCACACCCAGCAAGGAGGACACGGGAAGGGATGCCTGCCTGCCAGCCTCCAGACCCACTTGAAGCAAGGGGTGCCCGACATGAAGGGCAGGTAAGGCCTGCGGGTGACCCCTCCCCCTGAGATTGAGGGACTGAATCTCAGTTTTATGTAAGGCTGTTGTAGACGTCAGGCTGAATATTAATTGAGGGGGGGGGATGTCCCGGAGAGAGTGTTTGCGAATGACATGCTAATGTATTAAAATGACGTTCCCGGGCTGACTACGAGTAATCGGAAATTGCGATCTCACCGCAGAGATATGCGTTTTCCGATTCTCTCTGGACTGTGTGTCAGTGTCACCGTTCTCACTGACTGCTAACGCAGGCTCAAAATCGCCCCTTCTAGAACTTATTAGTTAAATCCCTTCCCCACCCATTGACTAAAAGTGACTTTCACCTCCCAAGGCTCCAATACAACATTTTGTTTCTTGTGAGCTGTCACAATTTAGCAGAAATTTGATTACTAGTACTTTAAACTCCTAAGAAATCAAATTGGCAGGGCAAACATAGTCAATGATGTGCAGGGCGTCACGGTGGCGCTGCTGTCTCAGGGCGCTGAGGACCCGGGTTCGATTGTGGCCCCAGGTCACTGTCCGTGTGGAGTTTGCACATTCTCCCCGTGCCTGCGTGGGTCTCACCCCCACAACACAAAGGTGTGCAGGGTAGGTGGACTGGCCACACTAAATTGCCCCTTAATTGGAAAAAAAGAATTGGGTAGTCCAAATTTATTTTTAAAAAGTCAATGATGTGCTAGTTCAAACTTAAGATATCAGTGCGTGACTAAGAAAACGACTTACATTTATGCCCTCAGGATGCCCCAAAGTACTTTACAGCCAATGTACTTTTGCAGTGTCGGCACTCTTGTAATGTAGGAAATGTAAAGAGGTCACATGTCAGAAGGTTGTGTTTTTGTGTCTCTGTTCAGTTAAACTGTTGAAAGTTTCTGACTTTCCTTTTCTCTGGTACAGATTGCTTTTTGGCAGCAGTAGGAAACAAGTGCTACATTCAACTGGATGTAGCAAAACTGTTACTTTGTCAAAAAAGTACTAGCTGACTAATTTAGCCCTTGACGTCTGGACCACATGTGCAACCATCAATGTGAAAATACTTCTCTGTCGGACAAACGTTCCAGAAAAAGGGTTGCAGTCATAAAGCATCAAAGATAGTCAATGAAAACTGAGAAAGCAAATGGATTATTCACACTGAGTAAAAAGCCGAATGTTAAAAGGCAACAGTGTGGTACACATTTGCTTTCTGAATCATGGGACTTCTCTGTCTCAAAGATGTAGTTGTGTAAGACGAATGTAGAATAATACAACAGCAGTGCACTGCACAAAGGGGTGGGAGGGTGCAGGTTCGATTTCTCTTGGATTGGGTGGTAACAGACAATAATTTTCTCTGTTCATTATTTGCGGTGAAGCCTTAAACATTTGTACCAAGGACTCCTATGTATTTCACTACATATCGCACAGAGGATACCTCCCTGATGTCACTGAGTTACAGCTCTGCTGTGAGTGGTGTGAAGCCAAGGTAATTTCCATGTCCACAGAGAGTGTGAAAGTCACTCTTAAAGTTAATTGACTACGGGCAGCACGGTGGCGTAGTGGTTAGCGCTGCTGCCTCACGGCGCCGAGGATCCGGGTTCGATATCGGCCCCGGGTCACTGTCCGTGTGGAGTTTGCACATTCTCCTCATGTCTGCGTGGGTCTCACCCCCACAACCCTAAAGATGTGCAGGGTAGGAGTATTGGGCATGCTGATTTGCCCCTTAATTGGACAAAAAATTGGGTACTCTAAATTTATTTTTAAAAAGTTAATTTAAAAAAAATCCTTTTTTTAAATTTAGTGTACCCAATTCATTTTTTCCAATTCAGGGGCAATTTAGCGTGGCCAACTCACCTAGCCTGCACGTCTTTGGGTTGTGGGGGTGAAACCCACGCAAGCACGGGGAGAATGTGCAAACTCCACACGGACAGTGACCCAGAGCCGGGATCGAACCTGGGACCTCTGCGCCGTGAGGCAGCAGTGCTAACCACTGCGCCACCGTGTTGCCCTTAAAAAAGTTAATTGAGTACAATTTCCAGCTGCCATTTACACAACATTGTTAAAGGCAGCCCCAGTGTATGCACATGTGTGCATTTTTCTTGATCTCTTTCCCGCTTCTTTATTTCTTTTCCCCCCCTCTCTCCTCGTTTGTAACATCCTACCACCCTGCGTGGTCCCCTTTTTCCTTGATTCTTCTCTTCTCATTACTTCTTCCTTTCCCTCCCTCCATTTCCCCTCTTTCCCTTTTCTTGCGCCAATTTTTACTCCCTCTCCCCCTCCCTGTTTCACCACCACAGCCGTCTCCTTTTTAAGCCCTTACCTCTTTTTACACTCTCCATTCTCCCCTCTCCTGCTCTTTCCCCCTCCAAAGCTTTTGACGGTTCATCTGTTTTTGTCCCTCTCCGGGAGGCACGGGCCTCTTGCTGGGTTAGTTTCAAGAGGCACTGCCAAACCTCGACTACCCAACCCAAATGTCAATTGTTACATGTGAAAATATTCAACAGAGCATTTGAGTGGGGAGTAGCGGTGTGTGGAGGGGAGAGAGAGAGGATGTGGTGAGGCAGAGAAATCGTAGGCCCAATCTCACCTCTGCAATGCCCACAAACATTGCAGGGTGGGGGGGGGGGGGGGGGGGGGGGGGTATACCTCCAGGGCCACTGAGGCTTATTGTAATGTGCCAACTGCCACTTTGGGTAAAATCAGATCGCTCAGCGCTGAGCATGAGTCAAATCTGGGATCCCATTTGTATGAATCTCAGTACCTCACTGAGCTGAGCATCTAAGTAATTGGGGGAACCACTTTCATTCCACTTATCTCCAGAATTCTTTTCTTTATTTAGAGCATCCAATTCTTTTTTTTCCAATTAAGAGGCAATTTAGTGTGGCCCAGTCCACCTACCCTGCACATCTTTGGGTTGTGGGGGTGAAACCCACGCAGACATGGGGAGAATGTGCAAACTCCACACGGACAGTGACCCAGGGTCAGGATCGAACCCGGGTCCTCAGCGCCGTGAGGCATCAGTGCTAACCCACTGCGCCACCATGCTGCCCTTATCTCCAGAAATAACAACTTTTTGCAGGTATCAGAATTAAAGAGTCTGGACTTCAGGGGCACGATTCTCCGCTCCCGTGCCGGTTGGGAGAATCGCCTGGGTCGCCAAATTTTCCCGCAACGCCGGACCGACGCCCTCCTGCGATTCACAGAAGCGGCCAGACCGGCACAATCGCATTTTGCTTGCCACGGTACAGTGAATCGCCCGAGACAGCCAAAATGGCGATTCACCGGTACCCCCGCGATTTTCCGGCCCAGATGGGCCGAGCGGCCTGCCCAAAACAGCGGGTTCCCCCCGGCGCCGTCCACACCTGGTCGCTGCCGGCGGGAACAGCGCGGGAACGCTGGGGGCGGTGGCCTGCGGGGGGGGGGGGCGAGGTGGGATCCTGCACCGGGGGGGGGGCCTCAAGTGGGGTGCGGCCCGCGATCGGTGCCCACCGATCGTCGGGCCGGCCTCTCTGAAGGAGGACCGCCTTTCTTCCGCAGCCCCGCAAGATCCATCCGACATCTTCTTGCGGGGCGGACTCGGAGAGGACGGCAATCACGCATGTGCGGGTGAAGCCAGTTATGCGGCGCCGGCCGCGTCATGTATGCGGCGCCGCCTTTACTCGGTGCCAAGGCCTGGCGCACGTAAATGACGCGGCGCCGCTCCTAGCCCATTATCGGGCCCTGAATCGGTCGGGATAGGAGCCGTTTCGCGCCATCATGAACCTCAACGTCGTTCACGACGGCGCGAAAACTCTGCCTCCATTTCGGAGAATCCCGCCCCATAAGTTCACCGTACTAATTGTCTTGTAAGTTTGGAATGCTACCGTTGCCTTTAAGAGTTAAAAATAAAATTGGAATTCATTGCCAATGAAGAGTGAAGTGATAATTGGATACAGTGTCAGAAACTACCATTAGCACATTAGAAAGGTGTACAAAAATCAAGCTACAATCAGCACATATTAATAAAGTGCAGAAAGTCTTTAGAAATTTCTCGAAGAATATAGTGAGAAAGAAAGTCGAGTTAGCTGCCTGTAATCTCCCTACTTTTGGAGACATTTTAAAACCTCCATTTAATGAGACAGTAAATAAAATCAAACTCGCATTCAGCTGGTGTGTGTCCAGTTAAATCTAATCATCTTTCGGCGGCACGGTGGTGGTGCAGTGGTTAGCACTGCTGCCTCACGGCGCCGAGGACCCGGGTTCGATCCCGGCCCCGGTCACTGTCCGTGTGGAGTTTGCACATTCTCCCCGTGTCTGCGTGGGTCTCACCCCGCAACCCAAAGATGTGCAGGGTAGGTGGATTGGCCACGCTAAAATTGCCCCTTAATTGGAAAAAAAAAGAATTGGGTACTTTAAATTACAAAAAAATCTAATCATCTTTCCCATTCCTGAAATAGTCCCATTGCCAACTGTATGAATGTCAATTTTAAAGCTTTGTGAGTTCAAAATTTTAGACACATGTGACAAAATTACTCATGGTATCACTGGAGCAGCCTCAAGTTGGAGTGATTTTGGTAGTATTTCATTTTGTGGTTATTAAAAACAAGCTGCTCCAGGAGACTTGGCAAATATAAATGGCGAACGGTCCAAATTTAATATATAGGCTGTGTGTTACGTATTCAACTCCAGCATGGAAAATAATGATGTCGGACAAAAAGCTTGAAACCAACCTGACTTTGCAGCTTTTGTGGACAATAATCTACCAGCTTTTCTGGAGCTAACGGCTAAATGTGAAATATAATGGAATAAGTGTGTAAAAAAAGGGTACAAACTTACTTGGTATTTGGTTTGAGGGCCTCACTAACCTCCTTTCAACAGGCAGGGATTAGGTTCCTCAGCTCACTGTCACATGAAGGAGTTTGAAGATTTTGGGAGGCGTGTGATATGGATGTTCTCTCAGTAGGGATCGCACTGAATCACAATGTGTGGAGGTGAAATCTGTCACATGCCTCAAACCAAGCAGCCTGATGCTTCTTCAGGCAAAAATTCTGAACACGCAAACCGTGGGAACCAACGTCCGTAGAGCCGAGAAAGAATGAAAATAATCATTTGCTAAGGCAGAACATTTTCAAATTAAAATAAACCATGGGTCACGTCATCAAAACGAGCAACATTTGGATTATGTGTGTTAAAGTGCAGAAAGTCTTTTAACATTTCTCGAAGAATATAGTGAGGAAGTGTGTGGGGGTGGGTGAATTTCAGTAAGACTTTCTTTGCCTCTTGTTTCAGTTTGTTATAAACTAATTGAAAGCGATCAAATTAAAAAATAAATAAATTTAGAGTACCCAATTCATTTTTTCCAATTAAGGGGCAATTTAGCGTGGCCAATCCACCTACCCTGCACATCTTTGGGTTGTGGGGGCGAAACCCATGCAGACACGGGGAGAATGTGCAAACTCCACACGGACAGTGACCCAGAGCCGGGATCGAACCTGGGACCTTGGCGCCGTGAGACTGCAGTGCTAGCCACTGTGTCACCGTGCTGCCCTATTGATAGCGATCAATTGCTATCATTAATCAACAATTCCATGATTGTTGGATTGTATGATTACCAGGATGGTTTTTAAAAATAAATTTAGAGTACCCAATTCTTTTTTTTCCAATTAAGGGGCAACTTAGCGTGGCCAGTCCACCTACTCTGCACATCTTTGGGTTGTGAGGGTGAGACCCACGCAGACACGGGGAGAATGTTCAAACTCCACACGGACAGTGATCCAGAGCGGGGATCGAACCCGGGTCCTCGGTGCCGTGAGGCAGCAGTGCTAACCACTGCGCCAATGTGCCGCCCAACCATGATGGTAGAAGGCAAACATAATGGACCTGGGTCTTTTTCCTCTAAGTTAAATTGTAAAGTAGAGCAATACAGAATACTGTACTTGAATGCCTATTTGTGGTTTGGTCTTTTGCTAGGGTCTCCTAACGATGGACACAGAAGGAACAAAGAGAACTCTTCTCCTAGTCGGTTGACTGGCTACAAGTCCTGGAATTCTGACCTTTATCCCATTTGGAAGGCTGGGGACTCCAGGTGGCATGATTGTTGGAAAGGTGAGAATGTGCGACTTGAGCATCTGCTGATTATCTCAGAATTATACTGATTCGTGAAAATTAGTAGATACTAGGATACTCAGGTGAAGTTTGCCTGAACACATCAGAATTTCAGGATTTATTCCCTCCGTTTTGGGCCTGGTGGAACCCAGTGTAATTCTGTGCACAACAGAATTCCTCTAATCCTAAATCAAACCAAGCCTTATCAGTCTGCAAGAAAAGCACAAAACATACTTTATTTCACTTCATTTCTCCTTTTGGACTCCCCATTGCATTTTTCATGCACAGCACCCCATCCCATTCAATGGGTAGATTGGTTGTTCCATCCCTCAATCCCTCCACCATTGCTATTTGAATTCCCCTTTCCTTTGTGCATCCTCTTCCCGCTTTCCCTGTCACTGTCACTCTTCCCCATCTCTGTAGCCTTCTCCAGTCCCACAACCATCCAAGAACTCCTGCATTCCTGCGACTCTAACCTCTTGTGCAGCCTCACTCCCTTCACACCATAACTGATGGTTGTGCCACCAGATGTTTCGGCCCTAAGCTCTGGAATTCCTCTCTCACCCTCCCTGCCTCTTTGCATCTCCTTAAAACCAGGATTTGGTCATCTCTCCTAATATCTCCCTTATGTGGCTTGGTGGCAAGGTTAGTCTGATAATGTTCCTGTGAAGTCCATTGGGACATTTTACTGCGTTAAAGGTACGATACAAATGCAAGTTGTTGATATCACACTAATAGATCTTGATGTTCTGATTTAGGTTTAAATATCAATGAGGTAACAGCAGTTAAAAACACCCCTTCCCAACCTGTCAATAAATTTCAAAAAGGACAAACCAGTAAATAGGAAACACAAAAACAAATAAGAATACCCCTCGGTTGCCAGGGGTTTAGGAATTCAGGAATTCAGCCACAGTTGGTGCCCCACATTCTCTATTGGTGATGTTACATTGACAGTACTACCTACTGCTGCAGTAGCTTTGGACTCCTCAGACCAGGCACTATTTTTAAGAAACAATAGATCCCGAGAAGATTTGTACATTTTTACTGTCAAGTTTCTATGTTGGCTTAGACATTACCTTGTAGCTGCAGCTTCTCCCTTATCTGCGTTCTTATGCATCAGAGGGGAATTAAGTTCATTTTTAAGTATGCAAACAGTTTCAAGATCAGTTTGTCCTCTCTAACAACAAGATGTTGAACTTAATCCATTGTTGTTATTTATCTTCCCATGCCTAATGGTATATATCTGTTCCCATACTGAGGTTGTTCCTGGAACAGGTCGCTAGCCTGTCACCAGAGACTTATAGCTTGAGGGGCACCACTCCACATCAGGCTGACCAGGAGTCTCTCCCACTTTTATCGCCTGCATTGGCATGTTGGAAAGATTTTGCAGGTTGATATCAAACCTATTTGGCTGCATTATGAATGCAGGTTCCTTGGCCATCAAGTCCTGGGGTGGGACCCAGAGCTTCTGGTTCAGAGGCAGGGATGTTACCCACAAGACCACCCCATTAACCCATGCACAATCCCTAAAATTAGTTCTGAAGCTGCCAAATTGGATACTGATATTTAGTTAATTTCTTGAGCATTTGCTGTAACTGTCTTGAACTCACGGATTGACAGTATCACGAACATTAAGATCCATTCTGTTTGCATTAAGTCTGAACAGTTACTTCTTGGTCTAGAGATAAGGAACCCGGGTCTGTGGTCATCTTACAGGTCCACCTTTTAATAACTTAAATGCTTAAGTGCTGCACACTCAGATTTTTTTTCTCATTCACAGGAGGACCAATTTCACTTGACGTTAACAATGATGCCCCCACCTTAACTGGTGCTAAAGCCACATTCTACATTAACCTGAAATTCCCACAGAATCAGACCATCCAGTCTGATGGAGAGATTGTTTGGGCTGAAAACTGTACTTTGAATGGTAAGGATGAAAAGGGTGATACTCTTTCACCAAGGAGCTGATGGTGACCAGCAGCATTTCAAACATTGACCGGATTTGGAACGGCTTAGCTATTCAGAATGATGTGAGGGCAGGTTGCTTAGACTAGGCTTGTGTTCCCTTGAGTACAAAAAATTAAGGGGTAAAACCCAAAGTGCGGGAAACCACCAAGTTTAAAAATAGTCAGAGATCGGTAGCACTGCTGCTTCACAGCGCCAGGGTCCCAGGTTCGATTCCCGGCTTGAGTCACTGTCTGTGCGGGGTCTGCACGTTCTTCCCGTGACTGTGTGGGTTTCCTCCGGGTGCTCCGGTTTCCTCCCACAGTCCGAAGACAAGCAGGTTAGGTGGACTGGCCATGCTAAATTGCTCTGTGGTATCCACATTCAAAAAGTTAGGTGGGGTTGCTGGGTTACGGCGATAGGGTGGAGGTGTGGCGCTCTTTCAGGGGCCGGTATAGACTCGATGGGCCGAATGGCCTCCTTCTGCACTGTAAATTCCTTGAAATCACAAAGCAAACAGCAATATGGGGATTCATTGTGGGTTGCAGATTGTAGGTGGGAAGAATGGCTGAAGTGCAGTGTTGCCAGAATGATACGAGAGCTAACCGTGATACGAGAGCTAAACGTGAATACATGGCCAGACTATGCGAGGTCACATAGTCTAGCCATGTATTCCAAGACGTATAGAAGGAATTGAGAGGTGATGTAATTGAGGCATTTAACATGATTTAAGCATCTGATAGGGTGGATCGAGATTTACTCTGGTGTGGGGAGTCCAGAAAAGGGCAGAAACGTAAAATTAGAGCGAGGCTGGTCAGGGGTGATGTCTGGAAGCACTTTTTGCACAGAAATCTGGAAAATTCTCCCTGAAAAGGTTTTTTGAGGCCGTTGGTCAATTGAAAATGTCAAAACCAAGATTTATATACAGGCAAGAGTATAAAATGGAATCAAAGCTGGCAAACGCAGTAAACATACAGACCATAAGTCATAGGAGCAGAATTAGGCCACTCGGCCCATCAAATCTGCTCCACCATTCAATCAAGGCTGATATGTTTCTCATCCCCATTCTCCTGCCTTCTCCCCATAACCCCTGATCCCCTTATTAATCAAGAACCTAGCTATCTCTGTCTTAAAGACACTCAATGATTTGGCCTCCGCAGCCTTCTGCGGCAAAGAGTTCCACAGATTCACCACCCTCTGGCTGAAGAAATTCCTCCTCATCTCTGTTTTAAAGGATCGTCCCTTCAGTCTGAGGCTGTGCCCTCTGCTTCTAGTTTTTCCTACAAGTGGAAACATCCTCTACACATCCACTCTATCCAGGCTGTGCAGTATTCTGCAAGTTTCAATACGATCCCCCCTCATCCTTCTAAACTCCAACGAGTACAGACCCAGAGTCCTCAACCGCTCCTCATATGACAAGCTGTTCATTCCAGATAATGGAATGGCAGAGTAGGGTCAAGGGGCTGACTGTTATACTCCTGTTCCTATATTCCTATTTGCTTTAAATGCTATTGCACCAAGTTTTTGAATACTTCAGCATATTCTAAATCACAAGAATACATAATTCAGCCGTAAAACCGCCCCATTTGAGAGTGCAAAGTCTACCTTTTAAATTAGAGTTATCTCAAGTTCGTATTTCAAAGTTTGAATTGTCTTTTCTGTATGCTAATGTTTTTTCAAGATTTTACTCACCAATTAAATGGGAAGTGAGTTACAAGCAGAAGAGTTACATGGCCTGCACATTCTCCCCCACGTGGTCTCACACCCACAACCCAAAGATGTGCAGGGTAGGTGGATTGGCCACGCTAAATTGCCCCTTAATTGGAAAAAAAAGAAGAATTACATGGACATCCAGAACATTTAGTTCCCAATCTGTTATTTAGCTGCTGGCCACATAAAGGTTAAGTATTTTATTTCTGTGGAATAAAGCTATCTGTTCAAATATATCTCTGAGACACTAAGGACTAAACTCCCAATTTCAAGGATTACATGCCAACTGTAAATTCTATGATTCCAAGAAGTGTAGTGTGGCTATAGTTCTTTTTTTTAAAATGCATTTTGTTCAAACTTGTATCAAAGTAGGTTACAACAAATAAATACCCCTGGAAACATTCTTCCCAACAATCAACTATACAGTTTGTACAGATTTTTCTCCTTTTTCACCCACCCCCTCCTCCCCATCACCAACTCCCCCACCCCCCCTGCGACTAACAGCTCCTCAAACACGGTCACAAACATCTCCCACCTTTTCTCAAACTCCCCTGCTGATCCCCTTAACTCATACTTTATCCTCTCTAACCACAGGAAGTCATACAGGTCACCCAACCATGCTGCTACCCCCAGTGGCGATGCCGACCGCCACTCCAGCAAAATTTGTCGCCGTGCAATCAGAGAGGCGAAGGCCACGACATCGGCCTTCCTCCTCTCCATGAGCTCCGGCTTCTCTGAAACCCTAAATATCACCACCAAAGGGTCCGGGTCCACTCCCTCCTCCACTACCCTGGCTAAGACCGGGAACACTCCTGCCCAGAATCTTCCCAATTTTTCACAACCCCATAACATGTGCGCATGATTCGCTGGCCCCCGCCCACACCTCTCACACTCATCTGCTACTCCCTGAAAGAACCCACTCATTCTCGCCCGAGTCATATGCACCCTGTGCACCACCTTAAACTGTATCAGGCTCATCCTTGCACAAGAGGAGATCCCGTTTACCCTTCGCAGTGCCTCACTCCATACTCCCCAATTGATCTCCATTCCCAACTCCGCTTCCCATTTCTCCTTGATCTTCACCACCCACTCGCCTCCCTGCTCCCCCAGCCACTTATAGATATCCCCAATTCTTCCCCCCCCTTCCACATCCGGAAGCAGCAGTCGCTCCAGCAGGGTGTATCCCGACAACCTAGGGAACCCCTTCCAGACCTTTCGTGCAAAGTCCCTAACCTGTAGATACCTGAACTCACTACCCCTCGGCAGCTCTACCCTCTCCCTTAGCTCCTCCAGACTGGCGAACCCTTCCTCCAAATACAAATCCCTCACTTTGACCAGCCCCACTTCCCTCCACCTCCTGTATTCACTATCCATCCCCCCCGGCTCAAACCCATGATTCTCGCACAGCAGCGTTAGCACCGACATCCCTTCCACCCTAAAATGCCTCCTCAGCTGATTCCATATCTTCACCGTGGACTGCACCACTGGGCTCCCTGAATACCTACTCGTCACCATAGCCACCAAACTAGACCCTTTACAAGATTCCCCTTCAATCCTAACCCACTCTACCCCTTGTCCTTCCCACCACCGCCGCACCTTGGCCACATTCGCCGCCCAATAATAATGAAGCAAGTTTGGCAACGCCAACCCCCCCTGCTGCCTCTGTAGCAGGGGTGGATATAGTTCTTATCAACTCAGCTCAAGCAGCTAGGATTTTCTGCTTCAGTGTTCCTGCTGCACATGAGGAATGTGTTTCAGGAAATTCCATCCCCTCCCCAGCTTGTGATTTTCAGGCTATTGAAACAAATGGTTGGAAAAGCATGGGCTGGAAATTTCCTGCAATGCATTCCTTGTGTGCGTCAGGAGTGCTGATGTGGAAAACATCATTCATTGTATGAGCATATCATTTCTGGTGCTATCTTATGTGTATGAACTTGCCTATTTGTATCCTACAGGTACTCACGTAACAGCTGGTGAGTCAGTGTACCCCAATGATACATGGCAGAATGGCGATGAGCTGTTTCCAGATGGAAGATCCATTCCAAGGATTGCTAAGAAGAAAGGATCCAAATTTATCTTTGTGTGGCAAACACTGGGTATATGAATGAATTAACTGACTTGGCTTTTTTATGGGCGGCACGGTAGCACAGTGGTTAGCACAATTGCTTCACAGCTCCAGAGTCCCAGGTTCAATTCCCGGCTTGGGTCACTGTCTGTGCGGAGTCTGCACGTTCTCCCCGTGTGTGCGTGGGTTTCCTCCGGGTGCTCCGGTTTCCTCCCACAGTCCAAAGATGTGCAGGTTAGGTGGATTGGCCATGATAAATTACCCTTAGTGTCCAAAATTGCCCTTAGTGTTGGGTGGGGTTACTGGGTTGTGGGGATAGGGTGGGGGTGAGGGGGTGGCGATAGGGTAGGGTGCTCTTTCCAAGAGCCAGTGCAGACTCGATGGGCCGAATGGCCTCCTTCTGCACTGTAAATTCTATGATTCTATGATTCTAGAAGGAATTATCCCAAATCTTCATTTCTGTAATATAACAGGGCAGCAAGGACGGTTGGGATTTGAGATGAACTCTGCATGTGTAGCGCAGTGAAGCTGAGGCTAGGTTATTTATCACAGGATTTCTAATCAATCACGAGGCTGATAATTGTTTGGCTATGTAAATGGCTTTTGATAAAGGAAACTTGTTGCAAGTTTCACTGGGAAGGTGGAAAGAATGAACTGCTCCAGATCTTTGATGTATGGTGTGTCAGAAGGAATTGATGTATTACCATAAGACCATAAGACATAGGAGTGGAAGTAAGGCCATTCGGCCCATCATTCAATCATGGCTGATTTCAACTCCATTTACCCGCTCTCTCTCCATAGCCCTTTATTCCTCGAGAAATCAAGAATTTATCAACTTCTGTCTTAAAGACACTCAACGTCCCGGCCTCCACCACCCTCTGTGGCAATGAATTCCACAGACCCACCACTCTCTGGCTGAAGAAATTTCTCCTCATCTCTGTTCTAAAGTGACTCCCTTTTATTCTAAGGCTGTGCCCCCAGGTCCTAGTCTCCCCTGCTAATGGAAACAACTTCCCTACGTCCACCCTATCTAAGCCATTCAGTATCTTGTAAGTTTCTATTAGATCTCCCCTCAACCTCCTAAACCCCAATGAATATAATCCCAGGATCCTCAGACGTTAATCGTATGTTAGGCCTACCATTCCTGGGATCATCCGTGTGAATCTCCGCTGGACCCGCTCCAGTGCCAGTATGTCCTTCCTGAGGTGTGGGGCCCAAAATTGCTCACAGTATTCTAAATGGGGCCTAACTAATGCTTTATAAAGCTTCAGAAGTACATCCCTGCTTTTATATTCCAAGCCTCTTGAGATGAATGACAACATTGCATTTGCTTTCTTAATTACGGACTCAACCTGCAAGTTTACCTTCAGAGAATCCTGGACTAGGACTCCCAAGTCCCTTTGCACTTCAGCATTATGAATTTTGTCACCGTTTAGAAAATAGTCCGCGCCTCTATTCTTTTTTCCAAAGTGCAAGACCTCGCACTTGCCCACGTTGAATTTCATCAGCCATTTCTTGGACCACTCTCCTAAACTGTCTAAATCTTTCTGAAACCTCCCCACCTCCTCCATACTACCTGCTCCTCCACCTATTAGTTGTTTTTTAACTTGCCTTTCAGGGAAGTACCAACAGGTCGTGGATGGTCCGTCCTCTCTGGTGATTGTTGACTCAGCAGATGCCCCCTTAGGTTCTTATTCCATGGAGGTAACAGTGTATCATTATCGTGGACGTCAAAAATTCATTCCAATTGGAAAAGCTAATTCACAGTTTACAATCACAGGTAAGAGGCTGGATTGGATACTGAAACTATTTGACAAAGTATGTGGTTGATTTATATTTGAAAGTTAGCTGTTGGAAATTCAATATTGACACACATTGATGTTCAACCATAGAAGCCCCTGAATATTTATTTAGACATACAGTGGGAAGTATTCAAAGGTGTATTTGGTGCAATACCAAACCAGTACATGCCCCTAAAAGGCAATGACTCTGTTTATGCACTTAACCAACCGTGGTCATAGAAGTAAGAGACATGGAAAAGTGGAAATCTAGCAAACTAAATCCAGAATGCACACCGCCTAAATGGACAAGGGCAGCAGGTGAATGAGAAAAAGTTATCACGAGTCAGCTTCCAAGTTTCACAACATCCCAACCTGGAAATATATTGCAATTTCTTTGTCACTGGTTAACATCCTACAACTCCCCAACGAACAGCATTGTGATATGCCTTCATAGAAAATGGAGGGGTTTAAGAAGAAGGCTCTGGTCTGATCTGGGGCTGGTTTAGCACACTGGGCTAAATCGCTGGCTTTTAAAGCAGACCAAGGCAGGCCAGCAGCACGGTTCAATTCCCGTACCAGCCTCCCCGAACAGGCGCCGGAATGTGGCGACGAAGGGCTTTTCACAGTAACGTCATTTGAAGCCTACTTGTGACAATAAGCGATTTCTTCTTCTTCTCGAGAGGAACTAGGGATTGGCAATAAATGCTGGCCTATACGTGAGAAGCGCAGTGGTTAGCACTGGGACTACGGCGCTGAGGACCCGGGTTCGATCCCGGACCCGGGTCACTCTCCGTGTGGAGTTTGCACATTCTCCCCGTGTCTGCGTGGGCCTCACCCCCTCAACCCAAAAAGATGTGCAGGGTAGGTGAATTGGCCACGCTAAATTGCCCCTTAATTGGGAAAATAAAATAATTAGATGTTCAAAAACATTTTTTTTTTAAAAATGCCGGCCTTTACAATAAAGCCCCTCTCCCCCACTCCGAGAATAATTTTTTAAAAAAGAGTAGGATAGCTACAAAAACAAGAAGGATGCAGAGAAAGTAATGTGGCACAAAATGAATATGGGTAAAAAACACTTGCAAGGGATATCAAAGTTAACCGCAAATGTTTTCATAAATATATTGAGAGAAATAATGATAAAGGGGATTTATGGGTCCTTTAAAGATGATGCAGGCACGATGAGAATGGACAATGAAGAAATGGCAAACTTGTTAAATGAGTACTTAGTAACCCGAGTGCACAGTAAAGGAAGAGGACAGATACCAGCAGTGCAAGGGATCCTAAAAAAATAAGTTACAGGGGGCAGCACGGTGGCGCAGTGGTTAGCACAACTGCCTCGGCAGTTGCTCTGGGCCACTGTCCATGTGCAGTTTGCACATTCTCCCCGTGTCTGCGTAGGTTTCGCCCCCACAACCCAATGATGTGCAGGGTAGGTGGATTGGCCACGCTAAATTGCCCCCGCTAAATTGCTCCTTAAATAATAAAAGACATTTAAAAAAAAAGTTAAAGGAAAAAAACCTCATGGATTTAACAGAAAGTTTAAAAAGGGAATGGAGAAAATAATAGGAGAGATAAATGAGATAAATTTCCAAGACTGTAGGCGCCCCCCCCCCCCCCTTTACCCCCAACCCCCAGCGTGTTCTCCATCAGAGGAGGCAGCTCGCCATTTAGCCACTAGCGAGATCGTCCGGTCTTGCCGATGTCTACAGCATTTTGCGTGGCTCGCCCACTCGGCCACCAGGGAACCCACCTCGGGGTGGTCACTTTTGGCACGACTGGAAGATCCCACCAGAGGAAGGGCAGGAAAATCCTGCCCCTACTATTTCTACCCCATAAATTAGAAGAAGTTGGTGAGATTTGCATAGTCAAAGTGCTTCCAAAGTGAATTGTGCTTTTAGAATTGGAAAATTGCAAATGTCATTCCATAACTCTTTACTTTTTAACAATAAATTTAGAGTACCCAATTATTTTTTTTCCAATTTAGGGGCAATTTAGCGTGACTAATCCACCTACCCTACACCTCTTTGGGTTGTGGGGGTGAAACCCACGCAAACACAGGGAGAATGTGCAAACTACACATGGATAGTGACCCAGGGCCGGGATCGAACCTGGGACCTCAGTGCCGTGAGGCGGCAGTGCTAACCACTGCACCACCGTGCCACCCCATAACTTAAGAGGGAGGGAGAAACCAAGTAACTATAGACGTGTCAGTTGCAGGGAAGTTTCTGAAATCCATCACCAGATACAGAGTGACTGAGCGTTTGGACAAGTATAAACTGATCAAAGAAAGTCACCATGGATTTGTGAAGGGTATGTCATGTCTGACTAATCTAGTTGAACTTTGTGAAGAGGTTATCAGTAGGGTGGGTAGGCAAGTGTCCCTGAATGTTTGTTACATGGGCATCGCAAAGGCATTTGATAAGGTTCTGCACAAGCGATCAGAAAAAAATAAATGCGCAGAGTTGTGAGTTCCTCTGTGAAACGGGTGAGTAATTGGTTGCAAGGTGGAGAGAGTAGGAGGTATCAAGGGAATTGGTGGGATGTGACAAATAATGTTCCCAGAGATCTAGATTGGTGTCTCATATTTTCACCACACTTACAGATTTAACAGATTCAAAAGCGGGTTAAATTATGAGGACCGACCTTGAATTTAAAAGGTTTAGCAGTGTTCCAATTGAGGTAATTAAAATGACAAAGGAATTTGGTAGGCCAAATTATTTCCTCTGGTGGAGGAATTAAGAATGAGAGGGCATAATTTTATATTCAGGAGTCAAATCAGGAAGCACTTTTTCACACAAAGGTCAACTGAAGAATGACCTTGTGTGCATGGTTTTTGATACTGTGTGCTCCGAACAAACAAAGGAGCTCTTATACTGCTGATAAGCTGGCTGGAAGTAAAAATGGTGTGAGATGCCTCCTATTCTCCTGCTGCCTGACTGACGATTAAGATTCTGGCCAACCAGTTCATACAAACCCGGAATTAGAAAAGAAAATTAGAAGCAAAGAACACACAGTATTGGAATACAATAATTTACTTAAACTTAGAGTTCTTGTTTCAGAATAATAAAAAACATTGCCAGTCTGGTGCCTGTGATGTTATACTTGTACCAATGTTTGTGACACAAGGTAATTTATATATGAACATGGCTATTCGTGGAATATTCAACTCTGTTCCATGGGGCAGCACTGTAGCACAGTGGTTAGCACAGTTGCTTCACAGCTCCAGGGTCACAAGTTCGATTCCCGGCTTGGGTCACCTTCTGTGCGGAGTCTGCACGTTCTCCCCGTGTCTGCGTGGGTTTCCTCCGGGTGCTCCGGTTTCCTCCCACAGTCCAAAGATTTGCAGGTTAGGTGGATTGGCCACGCTAAATTGCCCCATAGTGTCCAAAAAGGCGAGGTGGGTTACTGGGTTACAGGGCTAGGGTGGTGGCATGGGCTTAAGTGGGTGCTCTTTCCAAGTGCTGGTGCAGACTTGATGGGCTGAATGGCCTCCTTCTGCACTGTAAATTCTATGATTCTATGACCTGATGAGCTAAACTGCATTAAGAGCAGGCAGTTCTGAAACATATAAATACCCAAGATCCCACTGTGATCTTTAAACTGTTTCCTTGGGGAAATGCACAGCAGACAGTCCTGGTAGATTTAAGTTGAACACTGCAAACCAGTCATATAAGT
This sequence comes from Scyliorhinus torazame, assembly GCF_047496885.1. Taxonomy (NCBI): domain Eukaryota; kingdom Metazoa; phylum Chordata; class Chondrichthyes; order Carcharhiniformes; family Scyliorhinidae; genus Scyliorhinus; species Scyliorhinus torazame. The sequence continues at coordinate 28,173,981 of NC_092738.1, forward strand.
CGGCTGTTATACAAGCTAGCAGCCTGTAGGATTCTGTCTCCTTTCATTTCATTTATGCCAACCACTTTGCCATCACTCTCAATCCAATCTTGGATGAGGTTAACCAAATCCCAAATCCATCCTGAAGCTGGAAGAAATATTTGTCCCTTTTAAATGTCGGCATTCTTGTTTGTATCCGCTGACCAGATTTCCCGTTTCCCAAATTAGACTTGTTCCCTGCACAAGGTTAAAGTTTCATGGTCAGTTATGAATAATTATTCAAACAAACGGAAATGGAAAACTGGGAGTTGTCAATTCTCTGATTAATCCGGCAATGCTGCAAAAAGCCTCAATTGCACTGATAGTGGAAAATCAGCCTTTATGCTTTCATCAGGAAAGTAGGCCAAATCAAGGGCGGGATTCTCTGATCCTGAGGCTAAGTGTTGATGCCGTCGGGAGCGAATCACGCGACACCGGTCCGCCGAACTCGCGCCGGTCGCAGCGCGCATGCGCAGACCCACGGCGCCCATTTGATGCCGGTGTCGGCAGCTGGAGCAGCGTGGGTCGCTCCAGTGCCGTGCTGGCCCCCTGTAGTGGTCAGAATCGTTGCTCTTGGGGGAATGTGAAACGCGACGGTGTTTACGACGGCATCAACACTTAGCCTCAGGATCAGAGAATCCCGCCCCATGTTCTTTGACACTGAGAATGTGGATTCTTCACAAAGAATCATCTTTCTTTTGGGATGTATGTGTATGAACAAAGAACAATACAGCTCAGGAACAGGCCCTTCGGCCCTCCAAGGCTGCACCGGTCATGATACCACCCTTGGCCAAACCCCTCAGCACTTCCTTGTGCTGTATCCCTCTATACCCATCATATCCATGTGTTTGTCAAGATGCCTTTTGAACAGCGTTAATATATCTGCTTCCACAATCTCCCCTGGCAACGCGTTCCAGGCACTCACCACCCTCTGCGTAAAAAACCTGCCTCGCACATCTCCTCTAAACGTTGCCCTGTGGACCTTAAACCTATGCCCCCTGGTGACTGACCCCTCCACCCTGGGAAAGAGTGCCTGCCCATCCACTCTATCCATGCCCCTCATAATCTTGTAGACCTCTATCAGGTCACCCCTCAACCTCCACCTTTCTAATGAAAACAGTCTGAGTCTATTCAGCCTTTCTGCATAGCTAACACCCTCCAGACCAGGCAACATCCTGGTAAACCTCCTCTGCACCCTCTCCAAAGCCTCCACATCCTTCTGGTAGTGTGGTGACCAGAATTGTGCCCAATATTCCAAGTGTGGCCTCACCAAGTTTCTACACAGCTGTAGCATGACTTGCCAGTGTTTATACTCGATGCCCCATCCAATGAAGGTAATGTTTTCTTTCTTTTAAATTTTAGAGTACCCAATTATTATTTTTTTCCAATTAAGGGACAGTTTAGCATGACCAATCCACCTAACCTGCACATCTTTGGGTTGTGGGGGCGAAGCCCACGCAGACACGGGGAGAATGTGCAAACTGCACATGGACAGTGACACAGGGTCGGGATTCGAACCTGGGACCTCAGCGTCGTAGTCCCAGTGCTAACCACTGTGCCACGTGTCGCCCTTGGCAATGCTTTCTTGACTACCTTGTCCACTTGTGTTGCCACTTTCAAAGACCTGAGGACCTACACACCCAGATCTCTCGGACTTTCTATATTCCTATGAGTTTTGCCATTTATGGGATATCTCCCCTCGATGTTAGACCTACGAAAATGCATTAGCTCACATTTGTCCGGATTAAACTCCATTTGCCATTTCTCTGCCCAAGTCTCCAACCTATCTATGTACTCGTACTCAGGGTGGGGGAATAATGAAATAAGATCCTGTTTTCTCTCCCCCGTCTCACCTTAATTATCCAGAGGTGAGGGGTACAATTATTATGTGCTGAGGATTATAATTGTTCTTAGCGTGCAGTAAAGTCTGAATCAATGTGGCTTGTTTTTAAAGTACGGTTTTCATGCAAAAACATTGCAAGTTGATATAGTAAATTGATCCTTTTCTACATCTGACAGAATGGTTTCTATCAATTTGAGGTTTTATGTATTGGCATCTAGACATTCTTGTGCCTTTTTAACCTGCCTGTTTGATGTTCAATTTTTAACTTCTGTGTTGAATCCTGCACTAATTGATTTTCTTTCTCCATGCAGATCAGGTTCCATTCTCTGTTGTGACTTCACAGATTAGTGATCTCAATGATGCCGACAACAGTTTCATTCAGAACCGGGCTATTCTATTTGGAATTAAACTCCACGACCCTAGCCTATATTTAAAAGATGCCGATATCAGTTTCTCCTGGGATTTTGGAGATGGAAGTGGTACCCTAATTTCCCGGGTCCATACAGTGACACACACCTACCTCTCAACAGGAGCATTCAACCCACACGTAACCCTACAAGCTGCTATCCCATCAACTAGGTGCAGCACAGCCAATCCAACTATTGAGGATTCAAGTCCAATGATCTCGACGATAACCACTGACCCTCTACCTAGCACAGGATCCTCTGTTGTGACCCTTGATCTGACTGTATCCTCCGTAAATAGTGAGCCAACAGCACGGGAAGTTACTACAGGTAGGAGCAACCCAGGGTAATAAACACTGGGATAGAATCTGAAATGGTTCATAGTTTACTTTTAGTCTTCACATTTACCTTTTTCAGCTGAGTAAAGGCAACAGTAATTTGGAAAACCATTATGTTGACTCTAAAAGGTCCAGATTCAAATTCTTCTGATGGGAAAACTAGGACCAAAAACTTGGTCAAAGGGGTGGGTTCTAAGGAGCATCTTGCAGGAAGAAAGAGTGACGGAGGAGCACAGAGTTTAGAGAAGGAATCCCACTGCTACCTGTCGGCACCACCGTCAACTCTGTAGAGGTGATAATTGGATATGTACAAGAGGATGGAATTGGAGGAGCACAGAGATCTTGGAGTGTTATAGGACTGGAAGGGGTCACAGAGATAGGGATGGGTGGAACTAAAAACAAGGATGAGCATTGTAAAATTGAGAGATTGCCAGACCTGGAGCCAATGTAAATCGACAAGCACAAAGGGTGATGGGTCAACGAGGCTTGGTGTGAGTTAGGACATAAGCAGCAGAGGTTTGGAGGGTTGCAGGCTGACGAGGAAAGAATTAGAAAGAGTTGAATCTAGAGGTAACCATGGTATAGATGAAGGTTTCAGCAGCAGATTTACTGAGGCCGCGGCAGACACGGGAATGTAACGGATGTGGAAGCAGTTAATGGTCCTGGTGATCAAGAAGATATAGGGAATTTATCTGTTGGGATTTTAAAGTGTTACGTTTATTTATCTCCAAAACTCCAAATGTCACTACATCAGAAGGAACTTTCTCTCTCAGAGGGTCATTAATCTTTGGAATTCCCTAAGCAAGCAAGCAGTGAAAGCTTGGGTCATTTAATGTATTCAAGGCTGAGTTCGACAGACTTTTGATCGATAAGGGAGTTAAGGATTATGCCGAATAGGCAAGAAAGTGGAGGTAAGGCCACAATCAGATCCACCCTGATCTTACTGAATGGTGGATCAGGCTCGAATAGCCTCCTACTGCTCCTATTTCTAATTATCATGATCATAGTTCTGCCTACAAACAATAAGATCAAACTAGTGTGCATCATGCTTGCTTGAGACAGTAGATTAGTCTCTCAGCAGTGGTGCTATGTTTCAGGGCTTTAAATATATCTAGCCATCTAAAAATTGTAATATGATGTAGCCAAACTGGATACTGTTCCAGTCAAGCTGTTTTATTGAGTTTCCCCGAAACTCAAGCATTTCTGTTGGTGAGGAAAACACTCGAATAAACGTGGCTTCGCAATGATTGCAAATAAAGTCTTTGGAAGCACAATTTGAATGTGGCTTGGTCAAAATTTGTCTGGCTGTCTTTGTTTTCTTCCTCTTCCCAAAAAAATGTAAATGGATAACTTTAGCTTAGTATTCACTCGGTAGCTGGGTTGGGGAGCATGAGTAACAGGTAACTTTATGGTTATTCAACATCTGGGGTACTCAAATATTTGTATGGTGCTTGTACTCGTAAGCCATCTTTTCTTGTACCACAACCGGTAAGTGTCCTCTCTGCTTTGCTGCTACAGTTCTCAAATCGTTTTAACTTACTAACTCCAGGGTAATGGTTTATTTGCAATTCCCAACATTGCTGGATGTACTGACACGAGAGTGGTTGGTTGCAAAAACAGTCCTCCGTAAAGCCACTGCAGCCTTATGTCCAGATTCAAAATCAGCATTATCAATTTTCAGTTTGACAACTAGTATTGGTAGGTGTGACTAAAATGTGTCTTGCAGCCTCTTGGTGCATTGAATAGGGGCATACTTTAGAAATGAAAGAAAACTGATGCAATTATTTCCCCAATACCGTGGGGCAGCACGGTAGCACAGTGGTTAGCACTGTGGCTGCACAGCACCAGGGTCCCAGGTTTGATTCCCTGCTGGGTCACTGTCTGTGCGGAGTCTGCACGTTCTCCCCGTGTCTGCGTGGGTTTCCTCCGGGTGCTCCGGTTTCCTCCCACATTCCAAAGACGTGCAGGTTAGGTGGAATGGACATGCTAAATTGCCCTTAGTGTCCAAAAAAGGTTAGGTGGGGTTATTGGGTTACGGTGGAAGTGAGGGCTTAAAGTGCAGACTCGATGGGCCGAATGGCCTCCATCTGCACTGTATGTTCTCTGTCTATGGCTATGTCAAAACGTGTTGGGTGGGGTTTTCTGGTCCCAATGATGGCAGCCCTGCTGCCACGGGGTCCCTGGCAGCACAGGGTGCGAAGAACGGAGAACCCCATTGACAGTGGGCGGACTGGAAGATCCTACCACCGACCAATGGCAGCCCACGTCCGTCGCCACAAAACACGCCGCATGCGGAGGATGGGGGTGGGATCCCATGCCCACTAACTGGGAACATTAGCATAATCGTTATGCGGCTGGGCAAATAATCCAAAGGCTTAAACTAATGATCACTTTAAAAAAATAAGAGGTCACTCATTTAAGACAGAGATGAGGAAAAATGTTTTCTCTCGGAATGCTGTGAATCTCTGGAACTCTCTTCTTCAAAAGGCAGTGGAAGCAGAGTCTTTGAATATTTTTAAGGCACGCTGGATAGATTCTTGACTAACAAGGGGGTGAAAGGTTATCGGGGGTCAGCATGAATGTGGGGTTGAGGTTACAATCAGATCAGCCATGATCTTATTGAATGGAGGAACAGGCTAGAGGGGCGGAGTGGCTCACGCCTGCTTCTAATTCATATGTACATATGTTCATATTATCCAGTGACATGAGTTCAAATCCCAACGCAGCTGCTGGGGAATTTAAATTTAGTTAATTAAATAAATCTGGAATTAAAAAGCTAGTTTCAGGTGCAGTGTTTCAAATCGAGCTGTCCGAAAATTGGAGTTATCTGAAAACCAGATTTTTTAGAGTGTTCCATACATGAATTTTAATTGAATACATTGTTTAAAAAACTTACCTGGATAACTTGGCTAGGCGCTGTGTTGGCTGAGTGTGACTCAACACTAAATATTGGCTTTGCGTGCCACTCTATCTCACGCTCCAAGCAAGCCCAACCTGGTTTGACCCCAAACTGCCAACAGCCCCAGCCACTTGACCTCGAAATCCGGCAATATCTGAAATCCGGCACAGCCTCGGCCCTGAGGTTGCAGGATTTGAGGTAATGTACCTGTAATGGTGACTATGAAACGACTTGATTGTTGTAAAAACCTATCTGGTTCACTAATGTCCTTTAGGGAAGGAAATCTGCCGTCCTTACCTGGTCTGGCCTATATGTGACTCAAGATCTACAGCAATGTGGTTGGATCTGAATTGCCCACAGTTACGGGCAATTAGGGATGGGCAATAAATGCTGGCCTTTCAAGTGATGCCCACATCCTGTGAATTAATAAAAATGGAGCTGAATTATTAAACAGCGCAAGACATTATTTCACATGGGAAAAACTCTGTTCCATACTTAATATGGATAATAACAGCTTTATTTATTCAATCGTTTGCTCCCAATATTACTAATGGGAGCCTAGTCTATTTTAAAGGGATTGAATGTAGATCATTAGTAAGTTAAGGTACATTTGTTGAACACTCAAGTATTGAATTTCAAATTAACTTGATTTCTGTCTAGTGCATCTGACAAAGAATGGACTTTAGAACTACATTTTAATTTTTTTCGTAGGAAATACATCTCCTTCTCAACCACCAACAGTTGAACCTGTAGCTGTATCTACTCCAGTGTCTGATTCCCCAGTACCATCTTCTGCGCAACAGCCAATTATAATCCCCACTTCCACAGGAGACCCTATTCCAATTCCTTCTTCCACCATCAGTCCTGTTATCCCTGCCTCTGATGGCGCAATAAATGCAGCAATCGCTGTCTCAGAACAAGCTACAAACGCAGCAACCCCTGCCTCTGATGACGCTATAACTGCGGCAAATGCTATCTCAGAACAAGCTATAACTGCGGCAATCCCTGCCTCTGACGAAGCTATAACTGCGGCAATCGCTGTCACAGAACAAGCTATAACTGCGGCAATCCCTGCCTCTGATGAAGCTATAAATGCGGCAAATGCTATCTCAGAACAAGCTATAACTGCGGCAATCCCTGCCTCTGATGAAGCTATAACTGCGGTAATCGCTGCCTCTGATGAAGCTATAACTGCGGCAACCCCTGTCACTGATGAAGCTATAAATGCGGCAATTGCTAGCTCAGAACAAGCTATAACTGCGGCAATCCCTGCCTCTGATGAAGCTATAACTGCGGTAATCGCTCCCTCTGATGAAGCTATAAATGCGGCAATTGCTATCTCAGAACAAGCTATAACTGCGGCAATCCCTGCCTCTGATGAAACTACGAATGCAGCAATCGTCGTCACAGAACAATCAACCAGTAAGTCTTCCATTTGCTATTCGTTTTGGAGATTTTATTTAATCTGCAACGCACAGTTTTGTATAAATCTGCAAATCTGCATCTCAGGCTCCACTGACCTAAACCAGTACAATGGATTTGTTGAAATTATGGGCTGGATTCTCCGGTCCCCCAACCGCATGTTTCTCGGTGGCACTCCATTCGCTGGCAGCGGGATTCTCTACTCCCAATGCTTGTCAATGGGATTTCCTATTAATGCCACTCCACACCGCTGGGAAACCCGCGGGCGGGGGTGCGCTGTCAGGAGGAAAAGAGAATCCCAACAGGTGGAGAATTCCGGCCTATGTTTCCTTTTGTGTAGTCCAATTGTACAGTGTGGTACAATTGTATAATGTCGTCCAATTGGAAATTGGAAAATTGGAGCTCTGAATTGACTGCAACTTTGGGTTTCTTTCTTAAATACATTAAAAATACTAAATCTATTAAAAATACTTGCAGTGGGGTAGCACGGTGGCTCAGTGGTTAGCACTGCAGTCTCAAGGCGCTGAGGTCCCAGGTTCGATACCGGCACTGGGTCACTGTCAGTGTGGAGTTTGCACATTCTCCCCGTGTCTGCGGGGGCTTCGCCCCGCAACCCAAAGATGTGCAGGGTAGGTGGATTGGCCACGCTAAATTGCCCCTTAATTGGAAAAAAAGAATTGGGTACTCTAAATTTATATTTAAAAAAATACTTGCAGTGTTGTTTTGTGCTCTTGAAATTCTCTGGAACATGATCACAACACATATATGTATGAATAATGGCCAGATCATTGTGTTTACCAGCTGTTCTTTAACTAAATCTATAGCTGTACCTGCCACAATGGTGATTTTGGAGAGTGAGACAACTGCTTTGAGCACAAATGAAGGACTGATGCTGGTGAAACGACAGGCTCTTGAAGATCCAGCAGATAATTGCCTTATCTACCGCTATGGCACCTTCAGCGCCACCATCAATATTGTCCGTGAGTAAGACTTTCAAATAGGTATCTCCACTAAGGAGTAAACATTGGGGTGTATTTGTCATTGCCCAACGCTGCGATCGGAATTCTCAATTGGGCGGCGAATGGAGCGTCCCTTGAGCCAAACCCGTTGCGATGCTCTGATGCCCCGCCGGCATCCTCAGTGCGCAACCTGCTCTGCCGGCGGGAGCATTTTAATTTGATTAGGGGGCTGGAAGCCCTATTCACCACCCTCCTGTTATGCACTGACCCCCACAGCAGGAAATTCTCCGGGCGGGCTTTGGTGCAAGTTTGCCCAAGCGTGACCCTGACCACAGTGGACCCCGAGGTGAGTCAATGGGGTCAATGCATAACTGAGGTCTCCCCAAAGGCCATTGGAAGGCTCCCCCCTCCACCCACTGACAAGTAGGGGCATCTTCGCCCCCACCACAGGAATATACAGGTCCACAACATGCACGCATGAGGGTGACCCAACCCCCTCCCCCACCGACCCCCTCACCGCTGCTGTGAATAAGAGAAAGTGAAACCACTTAGCTCCTTTTCATGTGGTGAGAAGCTGTCAATCATAGCAAGAGTGTTTATAAACATTGCGGCCAGCATCAAAGCAGGATAAGGAAAGATAGATAAACAATCCGACAAGCATCTGCCTCTGAAGTAATAAAACTGTCAATCTGGGAGTTTTGCATTTCAAAGGCTATCAGGGGATTTGAATCCCTTTTAAGTGTGCTTGGCTTTCGAGGAAGCCTCCGACACTTGTAACAGCTGCTGCTTTAAGCACTTTTGGCTGAGGCAGCATATGGTCGGGAAGGGTAAGTGAAAATGCAGTGATTTTTCACTGGACTGCCAGGACTGCTCTTCAGCTTTCAGGCAAGGGACACTGATGGGGATTTTTGATGTGGGTCTCTGATGGGAGTCTGATGGGGGGGTCCGATGTCGGTCTCTGATTGGGGGTCTGACAGGGGGTCCAATGTGTGTCTCTGATGGGGGGTCTGATGTGTTTCCCTGATGGGGGCGACTGGTGGGATCTCTGATTGGGGGTCTGATGGGGGGGGGGGGGGTCGCGTCATCCTCATGCGTGCGTGCTTGGGTGGGGGGGACCCATTATTCCTGTGATGGGGTTGGGGGAAGAAGGCCCCTCCTTGTCAGAGGAGGGGACAGGATTAGCATTGTGAGGGCAGCACGGTGGTGCAGTGGTTAGCACGGTTGCTTCGCAGCTCCATGGTTCGATTCCCGGCTCGGGTGATTGTCTGTGCGGAGTCTGCACGTTCTCCCCATGTCAGCGTGTGTTTCCTCTGGGTGCTGTGCAGGTTAGGTGGATTGGCCATGATAAATTGCCCTTAGTATCCAAAAAGGTTAGGTGGGGTTGCTGGGTTACGGGAATAGGGTGGAGGTGTGGGCTTAAGTGGGATGTTCTTTACAAGGGCCGGTGCAGCCTCGATGGGCCAAATGGCCTCCTTCTGCACTGTAAATTCTATGAAATGTTGATAAAGAATTGAGCCGACGTCATGATTATACTGATATTTTACATTACATCTGTGTAATAGATTTATTCATAAGAACAGGTTCCCCAAACCTACATTTGTGCCATTTCTCTCATGCCAACTAGTTTTGTGGGGTGGCCCTTGCCCTCAAACCTATCACTACAACTAATGGTTCTTTACCTCTCTGCTACGAGACAAATCAAACAGACTTGCATTGCTGGGCTCTTATTGGAAAAGCTGGTGAAAAGCTCAATACTTTGCCTTGCTTTTTCTTTCTTTCAGAGGGTATTGAAAGTGTGGAAATTGTGCAAATATCAAATGTGGTGCCAGGTTCAGTGGCAGAGATGCAGCAAAACGCTGTGGATTTCACGGTGACCTGTCAGGGAAGGTATGGTGTAGAAGAGTTTTCATTGTCATTCTTATTTAACACAAACTAATAGCTTTGAATACTTTCAGGAGCAGTGTAAACAGTTATGAGTAGGCAGAAAATGAAAGAATTAAAGCTAACCTGTTAACTGGCTGGGGCGCCAATAAGCTTTAAAGTGTGATATATATTCCAGGTACGTACTTGTTGAATTCAAAACTTTTAAAGGTGCGGTCGGCAAGAAAATTGGTCTTAGCTGTATTCCTGCCACCAACAATCTGTCCAATTTGAAATGCCAGCAATACGGCTATTGCTATTGTTAGGAATTAAAAACTAATTAAATTGATATGAATTTATTAAATGCATTTATAAAATGCATTTATAAACTAATATGAATTTATTAAAAGGGTTTATAACCAATATTTATGCATTTGGACTAAAAGACACCACTAGCTGCACATTTATGTAGGCAATCAACTTTACCATTGAACCTTCACAACACCACAAGCTCATATCAGCAGGATGAGTTTCTCAGATGAGCCTTGTATTCTTCACAGACCTGAGTTAGCAAAACATCCCGATGCAAGGCCATGGCTGTTTATTGCAGAAGGAACAGACATCAAGACAGAGAGTAGGTGCAGCACTGGGATGATTTGGGGAGGACAGATAGTGCCTCAGTTTGGAGAAACCCTCCCTGTGCACCATGTAATCTAAACAATGTTGTGCGTACGTGACTGTTAGTGTATGAAGATGCTTGCAGTTCTGTAGACTGGAGGAGCATTGCTTCAGGGGGTCCCTCCGATGTAGTTCTCTCCCACCACATGATGGAAGAATAAACAATCATGCTGTACCCACATCTCCTGAGATTCATTTTGTCCAACCTTCGCGGCAACGATGTTATTCGCAGAATTTCCATTTTTGCAAGGGGCATAATGATGGATCTCAACCGCATTCCTTCTACACCTGCATTCTGCGAGGCTTTGAGATGGAAAACACATTGTCTCAAACTCAAACCTTTTACACCACTTGCATGCAGAGAAGGCTGGACCTTCTCAATCCAATTCTCAGCAGCCACTGACAGCTGCCTTTAAAATCTGTTCCCGTTGTGCCATTATAGTGCAATGAAGCACGATGAGGTGGTACACTTTTAAATGCTGTCATTTCTTTTCCAGCTTCCCAAGTGAGATTTGCACCGTTGTCTTGGATGCAGATTGCATCAATCCTCAGCAAACTGACTGTAGTGAAGTGCTGCCTGCTGATGAATGCCAGCTTATCCTTCGCCAATTCTTCAACTCCTCTGGAACTTACTGCGTCAATGTCTCTATGACAAACGCAGTCAGCTTGGCTGTTGCTAGTGCCCGTGTTGATGTGAACCCAAGTAAGTCTGTCCAAACTCTGTAACAAAGTAAGTGAATATAATGCAACCCGTGGGCATATTAATAGATAATGCAGTCTACTTTGAACATGACTAATAGAGTTGGGAGTGCATTTTTATTTGCTCCAGTGCATGGATGGTCAAAATAGTTGGATAAGGGGTTCCTGGGTTTGCACTATTGATACCATGCAGTGAAGACCAAGTGTCGTTATCAGTTGAATCGAGGTCAGAGGAGAGAGGACTTGTGGTGCAGTGGTGGCGTTTCGAGCTCTGGGCCAGACGCTCTGGTTCAAGTCCCACTTCAGGACTTGATGGCCATGGAAGGTGTGTGCATAATGTAGCCAAACAGATTGGTCAGCTTGTAAAGTTTTCCAATACTCCTGATGACAGGTGATAAGAGCAGGAGAGTTTCCTGGTCAGCCATACTGCAGAAGGTAATGGCAAACCACTGCAGTACTTTGCCAAGATTTCATGGAATAATCCAATGGAAGTCCATGGTCGCCATGTGAAGGAAATTCATGAATAAATAAATAGAATTCATATGTATTCAGGATATTATATTTTAAAATTGAGAAAGTGGACACATATTCAAGTATATCTATTTTTACCCCGAAACCTTAAAAAAATAAATTTAGAGTATCCAATTATTTTTTTCTAATTAAGGGGCAATTTAGCGTGGCCAATTCACCTACCCTGCACATCTTTGGGTTGTGGGGGCAAAACCCACGCAAACACGGGGAGAATGTGCAAACTCCACACGGACAGTGACCCGGGGCCGGGATCGAACCTGGGTCCTCGGCGCCGTGAGGCAGCAGTGCTAACCACTGCGCCACCGTGCCGCCCTATTTTTACCCAGAAACCTTAAAGCATATACATGGGCAGCACTTACTGACAGCTTTGGTTTCAACAGGTGTTAAACATTGTCTGTACTACACACAAAGTAATACCAGGGTCTTTCAAGTTCTCTTCACACTAAGAAAAGATAAGAATAGGGCAGCACGGTGGCACAGTGGTTAGCACTGCTGCCTCACGGCGCTAAGGTTCCAGGTTCGATCCTGGCTCTGAGTCACTGTCCATGTGGAGTTTGCACATTCTCCCCGTGTATGCGTGGGTTTCGCCCCCACAACCCAAAGATGTGCAGGGTAGGTGGATTGGGCCACGCTAAATTGCCCCTTAATTGGAAAAAAAGAATTGGGTACTCTAAATTTATTTAAAAAAAGAAAAGATAAGAAAAAGCTCTAAAGTAATTTTTAAAGGAACTTCAAAAGGTTTTTTTAATTCTATTTTAAAAATTTTTTAGATTACCAAATTAATTCTTTCCATTTCAGGGCAATTTAGCGTGCCCAATCCACCTACCCTGCACATCTTTGGGTCATGGGGTGAAACCCACGCAAACACGGGGAGAATGTGCAAACTCCACACGGTTCAAAAGCTTTTATTTTATTTTTTTAAATTTAGAGTACCCAATTATTTTCTTTTTCCAATTAAGGGCAATTTAGCACGACCAATCCACCTAACCTGCATATCTTTGTGTTGTGGGGGTGAAACCCACGCAGACATGGGGGAGAATGGGCAAACGCCACACAGACAGTAACCCAGGGCCGGGATTCGAACCCGGGACCTCGGCACCGTGAGACTGCAGGGCTAACCCACTGGGCCACCGTGGTGCCCTCTGACGAGTATTCTTAATTTTTTTTTTTAATTTCAAATGAAGGGGCAATTTAGGGTGGCCAATCCACCTACCCTGCACATCTTTGGGTTGTGGGGGTGAGACCCACGCAGACACGGGGAGAATGTGCAAATTCCACACGGACAGTGATCCAGAGCCGGGATTCGAACCCAGGTCCTCAGCGCCGCTGTCCCAGTGCTAACCACTGCGCTGCATGCCGCCCCTGTTTTGCCCTCTTAATCCATCAAAGTACATGGTAAAGAATACTTTAAATTTCAGGCTTGATTTCAGTGTAGCTTTTAGTTTCTACTGAATGTCTGATGTAACTTGACAGGCAGAGCAACTTTTAAATTAATTAATGTCAGGAGACAAACTTGATCAAAGAAAGCTGATGTTTGGAACATGCTTGAACTAACTGTAGCCAAATGCATTATATTGTTGGTTTATTTCCCTTCACTGATCACCTTTTTAACCCTTCCATTTAAAAAAAATGTATTTTGATTTTTAAAATAAATTTAGAATACCCAATCGTTTTTTTTCCAATTAAGGGGCAATTTAGCGTGGCCAATTCACCTACCCTGCACATCTTTGGGTTGTGGGGGTGAGACCCACGCAGACATGAGGAGAATGTGCAAACTCCACACGGACTGTGACCCGGGATCGAACCTGGGTCGTCGCGCCATGAGGCAGCAGTGCTAACCACTGCGCCGCCCTTGAACCCTTCCATTTTTGCTTAAAGATTGGCATCAATGTTCTGCGTATTAATGAATTAAACTGTTGCAATTCTGAGTGACTAAGGAGACTTTTCTCTTAGCTCCAGGTGGGACACCTAATACGACTGAAGCATTGGTACTTGTCGGGATGCTGCTCATTGCAAGTATCATTGGAGTTGTAGCCGTAACCTACAGGTTAGTGTGTGCAGCTGTCACAACAACAGAGAGGATCCAATTCAGGGATGACTTGCTGTTTGGTAGATATTTGGTGTTCTGGACCCAGAAGCAGTACTATTTAAAAGATCTCTACAGATTGCTTACAGATGAGGGGGGAAAATGTTGACCGGAATTGAAATCCAATGAGTCTATGGGCTAGAGTAGCAGTACAACTCTCCATCTGTGGGGTAGTCTGTTTTGAAACTTAGATCATGAGATCAAATGAAGTGCAAAAACTTAAGGTTTGGCAACATTTTAACTTTTTTTCTAAATTAATAGTTCATTGTGGTCTAATTCGAACTCCTTCATATCGGCTGTCCTCAAAAAAGAAGCATTATTATGTCCAAGATTCTCTTCTGGAGGGTGGCCATTCAGCGTAAACATATTGTCCACTGGTTTGCTCAAAGACTTTCACAACTAGTGGACATTGCAAGGAACTCACCGCATCACAGACCCTTCCTGCAAAATACAGGAGTGCTTCGGTTTTGGTGGGTCAACCAAACATAGTTGTGGCATGCTCCCAAGAGAGTGATTGATTGGTGACATCCAAGAAACCAGCATCACTCCCACCAGCCCATCAGAAGTAAGGATTTCTTTGTGGAGAAGTAAGGATTTTGCTTGTAACGTCAGAGGTGGTGGCAAAATAGTGAGTATGTGAAGAAATATGAAGGACAAGTCACCTAGTACAAATTGCATACCTCCTAACCAGAAAAAGTGATTATGGCAGAGGCCTTAAGTCCAGAATCTCTTAGATTGCTTACAATTGTGTCTCGGCCTTTTGGCTAAGATGAGCGTGAGGTCAGGTGTAATGCCTGGATCTGGTTTGACTCTTTGTGGGGACCATGAATTGGATTCAATTTGAATTGGTTTTTGGAGCAGGCAAGGAGCTGGATTAGGGGTTTGCCCCTGTCCACACTCTCAGCTCTGGCTTTGTAACTCTGCTGAAGTAGTAAAACAAAAGATTGGGGATACAATATTCTGAAAAATGCATGCCTGTAACTTTCCACTGTCACCGTGGATAAAGGTCTTAAAATATGATCTTACAAGCAGGTTACATACCCAGTGCTCAATCTGAAGACTTGTGAATTGTGCTAACCTGGGACCTCGGCACAGTGAGGCAACAGGGCTAACCCACTGCGTACCCGTGCTGCCCTTATGCAAACCTTTTAAGTGCTTTAATCTTGCTCACTGACAGCTTCCTAATAGTTGAGGATGAGGGAGCATTTACATCTAGGGACTGTTCAAATTGTCCTGTTCTCATACAATGGCAAAATCAAGGACAAAGATGGTTTCTTGTTCAACTATTTTACTTATTGTCTCTTACTCAACAGGAAGTACAAGGAATATGCTCCACTGCAGCAGGACCCTTCAAGGATTCAGTCTGAGTGGATCCCAGACAGAGCTGCTGTGAACATTTTCCTAAGAAATATGTTTGGCTGTCAGCGGAGTAAAGTCAGCGAGAACAGCCCTCTGCTGCATGGGTGTGTCGTCTGAGACATTTCACATGGATTATGAAAGTGGATTCATGTTACTAATAAAATGTAACCAACCCTAATTGCACGTGTGGACTTTTTTAAATATGGGAGGGAAAGGGAGGGAGAAGGAAGAGGAAGTTAGTTGATAAATAAGACTTTAAGTTACAAGGCTGTCTGTCACCTTAACGTTGCTTCCCATTGCGCTCTTGGCAAGCCAGAAGATTGCAGGTTCAAAGCCTATATTCCCACACGTCGAACTCAGAAATCTGGCGATATTCAATGTTTTTTTCTTAATTTAGAGTACCCAATTACGTTTTTCCAATTAAGGGGCGATTTAGCGTGGCCAATCCACCTAGCTTGCACATCTTTTGGGTTGTGGGGGCGAAACCCACGCAAACACAGGGAGAATGTGCAAACTCCACACGGACAGTGACCCAAGCCGGGATCGAACCTGGGACCTCGGCGCCGTGAGACAGCAGGGCTAACCCACTGCGCCACCGTGCTGCACGATATTCAATGTTCCTCAAAGGTGAGCTGCCACCCAGCAATTGGGAATGTGCAGCAATAAACAGGTCACACACAAGTGACAGTTCCTTCAAGATGCGTGGCCACCATCTTAAAGGGACCATGCAGTACAACAAGCTTGTTGCGCACAGCAAGCAGCGGTTAGAAGGAACATTGCTGACACTCCAATGCAGTATTGAGGAAGCATTGCATCATCGAAGGCGCTGGCTTTCAGATGAGACATTCGACCGAGGCCCCTTCTGTTCTCTCAGGTGGACTTAAAAGATCCCAAGGTACTACTTTGAAGAAGACCAGGGAAGTTATTCTTGGTGTCTTGGCCAATATTGATCCTTCAATCAGCATCACATAAACAGATTATCTGGTCTTTATCACATTGCTATTTGTGCAAGTTTGCTGTGCGCAAATTGCCCTCTGTGTTTCCTACATTACCATCGTGACTATACTTCAACACTACTTCATTGTCTGTAAAGCAATTTGGGATACTCGGAGGTTGTGAGCGGTGCTATATAAATGCAAGCCTTTTTTATAATCTTCCCACCCAAATGATGTGGGGATAGAAAGAGAAACTGGAAACTACAACAGGCAAGCAGGCTGCATTAAGCACTTCTAGGAGTGGATTACAAAATCTCGGCTGACACTTCGATGCAGCATTATCGGAGGTGTTCTTCTCCACTGAGTGCTGAATTTGGTGCATTTGAGTGCTATAGTGAGAGTTTGGTGACTGAGGGAGTATAAGAGTTCATTTTTATCTAACGTCTAGTCTTTCTTTTATTTAGTTAATTAACTTAAAAGTTGCTGTTTGGTTTAGAAGAAGATGAATTTTCAATCAGCTTTAAACAAAGCTTCTACTTGTAGGTACTTGCAGCTGGAGCTTGTTAATTAGTTAATTGGATTAGGCCAGTTTGAAGAGGCTAGATTTACAGTATAAAAGTGATCCCCTACAGTGCAGACTTTGTTTGCACTGAGTGCTGAATTTGGTGCATTTGAGTGCTACAGTGAGAGTTTGGTGACTGAGTGAGTGCTGAATTTGGTGCATTTGAGTGCTACAGTGAGAGTTTGGTGACTGAAGGAGTGCTGAATCTGGTGCATTTGAGTGCTATAGTGAGAGTTTGGTGATTGAGGGAGTGCTGAATTTGGTGCATTTGAGTGCTATAGTGAGAGTTTGGTGACTGAATAGATAGGAAATTCTGTGGTCGCGAGCGAGACTCCCGGAAGGTATGTTGCCTCCCGGGTGCCAGGGCCAGGGATGTCTTGGATCGTGTCTTCAGGATCCTTAAGGGGGAGGGGGAGCAGCCAGAAGTCGTGGTGCACATTGGTACCAACGACGTAGGTAGGAAAAGGGATGTGGAGGTAATAAACGAGTTTAGGGAGTTAGGCTGGAAGTTAAAAGCCAGGACAGACAGAGTTGTCATCTCTGGTTTGTTGCCGGTGCCACATGATAGCGAGGCTAGGAATAGGGAGAGAGTGCAGTTGAACACGTGGCTGCAGGAACGGTGTAAGAGGGATGGCTTCAGGTATTTGGATAATTGGAGCGCATTCTGGAGAAGGTGGGACCTGTACAAGCAGGATGGGTTGCATCTGAACCAGAGGGGCACCAATATCCTGGGAGGGAGGTTTTCTAGTATTCTTCGGGAGGGTTTAAACTAATTTGGCAGGGGAATGGGAACCGGATTTGTAGTCCAGCAACTAAGGTAGCCGATATTCAGGACATCAAAGCGTGTAGTGAGGCAGTGGGGAAGGTAACACTGACAAAGGAGAGTACTTGCAGGCATGGAGATGGGTTGAAGTGTGTATACTTCAACGCAAGAAGCATCAGGAATAAGGTGGGTGAACTTAAGGCATGGATCGGTACTTGGGACTACGATGTGGTGGCGATCACAGAAACTTGGATAGAAGAGAGGCAGAAATGGTTGTTGGAGGTCCCTGGTTATAGATGTTTCAATAAGATTAGGGAGGGTGGTAAAAGAGGTGGGGGGGGGGGGGGGGGGGGAGTGGCATTGTTAATTAGAGATAGTATAACAGCTGCAGAAAGGCAGTTCGAGGGGTATCTGCCTACTGAGGCAGTATGGGTTGAAGTCAGAAATAGGAAAGGAGCAGTCACCTTGTTCGTTTTCTATAGGCCCCCCCAATAGTAGCAGAGATGTGGAGGAACAGATTGGGAAACAGATTTTGGAAAGGTGCAGAAGTCACAGGGGAGTAGTCATGGCTGACTTCAACTTCCCAAACATTGAGTGGAAACTCTTTAGATCAAACAGTTTGGATGGGGTGGTGTTTGTGCAGTGTGTCCAGGAAGCTTTTCTAACACAGTATGTAGATTGTCCGACCAGAGGGGAGGCCATATTGGATTTGGTACTTGGTAATGAACCAGGGCAAGTGATAGATTTGTTAGTGGGGGAGCATTTTGGAGACAGTGACCGCAATTCTGTGACTTTCACTTCAGTAATGGAGAGGGATAGGTGCGTGCAACAGGGCAAGGTTTACAATTGGGGGAAGGGTAAATACGATGTTATCAGACAAGAATTGAAGTGCATAAGTTGGGAACATAGGCTGTCAGGGAAGGACACAAGTGAAATGTGGAACTTGTTCAAGGAACAGGTACTATGTGTCCTTGATATGTATGTCCCTGTCAGGCAGGGAAGAGATGGTCGAGTGAGGGAACCATGGTTGACAAGAGAGGTTGAATGTCTTGTTAAGAGGAAAAAGGTGACTTATGTAAGGCTGAGGAAACAAGGTTCCGAAAGGGCGCTGGAGGGATACAAGATAGCCAGGAGGGAACTGAAGAAAGGGATTAGGAGAGCTAAGAGAGGGCATGAACAATCTTTGGCGGGTAGGATCAAGGAAAACCCCAAGGCCTTTTACACATATGTGAGAAATATGAGAATGACTAGAGCGAGGGTAGGTCCGATCAAGGACAGTAGCGGGAGATTGTGTATTGAGTCTGAAGAGATAGGAGAGGTCTTGAACGAGTACTTTTCTTCTGTATTTACAAATGAGAGGGGCCATATTGTTGGAGAGGACAGTGTGAAACAGACTGGTAAGCTCGAGGAAATACTTGTTAGGAAGGAAGATGTGTTGGGCATTTTGAAAAACTTGAGGATAGACAAGTCCCCCAGGCCTGACGGGATATATCCAAGGATTCTATGGGAAGCAAGAGATGAAATTGCAGAGCCGTTGGCAATGATCTTTTCGTCCTCACTGTCAACAGGGGTGGTACCAGGGGATTGGAGAGTGGCGAATGTCGTGCCCCTGTTCAAAAAAGGGACTAGGGGTAGCCCTGGGAATTACAGGTCAGTTAGTCTTACTTCGGTGGTAGGCAAAGTAATGGAAAGGGTACTGAAGGATAGGATTTCTGAGCATCTGGAAAGACACTGCTTGATTAGGGATAGTCAGCACGGATTTGTGAGGGGTAGGTCTTGCCTTGCAAGTCTTATTGAATTCTTTGAGGAGGTGACCAAGCATGTGGATGAAGGTAAAGCAGTGGATGTAGTGTACATGGATTTTAGTAAGGCATTTGATAAGGTTCCCATGGTAGGCTTATGCAGAAAGTAAGGAGGCATGGGATAGTGGGAAATTTGGCCAGTTGGATAACGAACTGGCTAACTAATAGAAGTCAGAGAGTGGTGGTGGATGGCAAATATTCAGCCTGGAGCTCAGTTACCAGTGGCGTACCGCAGGGATCAGTTCTGGGTCCTCTGCTGTTTGTGATTTTCATTAATGACTTGGATGAGGGAGTTGAAGGGTGGGTCAGTAAATTTGCAGACGATACGAAGATTGGTGGAGTTGTGGATAGTGAGGAGGGCTGTTGTCGGCTGCAAAGAGACATAGATAGGATGCAGAGCTGGGCTGAGAAGAGGCAGATGGAGTTTAACCCTGACAAGTGTGAGGTTGTCCATTTTGGAAGGACAAATATGAATGCGGAATTCAGGGTTAACGGTAGAGTTCTTGGCAGTGTGGAGGAGCAGAGAGATCTTGGGGTCTATGTTCATACATCTTTGAAAGTTGCCACTCAAGTGGATAGAGCTGTGAAGAAGGCCTATGGTGTGCTAGCGTTCATTAACAGAGGGATTGAATTTAAGAGCCGTGAGGTGATGATGCAGCTGTACAAAACTTTGGTAAGGCCACATTTGGAGTACTGTGTACAGTTCTGGTCGCCTCATTTTAGGAAGGATGTGGAAGCTTTGGAAAAGGTGCAAAGGAGATTTACCAGGATGTTGCCTGGAATGGAGAGTAGGTCTTACGAGGAAAGGTTGAGGGTGCTAGACATTTTCTCATTGGAACGGAGAAGGATGAGGGGCGACTTGATAGAGGTTTATAAGATGATCAGGGGAATAGATAGAGTAGACAGTCAGAGACTTTTTCCCCGGGTGGAACAAACCATTACAAGGGGACATAAATTTAAGGTGAATGGTGGAAGATATAGGGGGGATGTCAGAGATTGGTTCTTTACCCAGAGAGTAGTGGGGGCATGGAATGCACTGCCTGTGGAAGTAGTTGAGTCAGAAACATTAGGGACCTTCAAGCAGCTATTGGATAGGTACCTAGATTATGGTAGAATGATATAGTGTAGATTAATTTGTTCTTAAGGACAGCACGGTAGCATTGTGGATAGCACAATTGCTTCACAGCTCCAGGGTCCCAGGTTCGATTCCGGCTTGGGTCACTGTCTGTGTGGAGTCTGCACGTCCTCCCCGTGTGTGCGTGGGTTTCCTCCCACAGTCCAAAGATGTGCAGGTTAGGTGGATTGACCATGATAAATTGCCCTTAGTGTCCAAAATTGCCCTTAGTGTTGGTTGGGGTTGCTGGGTTGTGGGGATAGGGTGGAGGTGTTGACCTTGGGTAGGGTGCTCTTTCCAAGAGCCGGTGCGGACTCGATGGGCCGGGTGGCCTCCTTCTGCACTGTAAATTCTATGATAATCTATGATTAATCTAGGACAAAGGTTCGGCACAACATCGTGCTGTATTTTTCTATGTTCTATGAGATATCAACCTGAGGCTCGAGTTACCGGTTTGGGTAAATGTGAAAGATCCCATGGCTCTATTTGAACAGTGGCCAACATTTCTCTCCTGAACCAACATCACTGACAAACTGATCTCACCCTGTTGATTTTGTGGAAGCTTGCTGTGCACAAATTGGTTGTTGTATTTACTTATAAAATAGTGACTGCACTTCAAAAGTAATGATTGGGTGTGAAGCACTTTGGGATGTCCCAGGGATCAGAAAAGTCCTTTCTTTATGATATCAGAGTGAGAAGCTTATGCATCCTTGAGACTTATTTATATGCATTGGAAAGCTGCAAGTGATCTTCTGCGTTTGATGGGTGAATAAATAAATAGTTGGCAAGCACAATATTGGGCCTGCAAATAATAAACTAATTAGCATCCTCTGATGAAGGTATTAGATGCAGAAATCACTGGTGATTATTCATTGAAGAATTAACATGGAATGCAAAACCATGTGCTCTCCTGTGTGACTCTCAATAGAGGGCTGCATTCTCTGGCCATTGAGATTCCCTATTCCCGCCGGCAGCTCACCACTGCTCATGGGTTTCCCGGCGGAGTGGGAAATCCCATTGACAAGCAGTGAGAGTAGATCCAGCTGCCAGCGAAACACGTGGCTGGGGGAGCAGAAGAATCCCGTCCTTAATGTCCTAATTGTCTTATCGGAGGAGGCATAATGTGGCCTCCCTACAGTGCAACAGTGACTACATTTCAAGCAGGGTAGCACAGTGGTTAGCATTGTTGCTTCACAGCGCCAGGGTCCCGGGTTTGATTCCCGGCTTGGGTCTGTGCGGAGTTTGCACGTCCTCCCTGTGTCTGCGTGGGTTTCCTCCGGGTGCTCCGGTTTCCTCCCACAGTCCAAAGACGTGCAGGTTAGGTGGATTGGACATTCTGAATTCTCCCTCTGTGACCCGAACAGGCGCCGGAATGTGGCGACTAGGGGATTTTCACAGTAACATCATTGCAGTGTTAATGCAAGCCTACTTGTGACAATAAATATTATTATTATTATTTAAGTACTTCATTGGCTGTAAAACACTTTGGGATGTCCTGAGGTCATGCAAGGTGTGATTGATCTATTATTTTCTCCTCTCTATTTCTTTGGCTTCGGATAACTACTTCCTCTTTCTTCAGTCTTAAAATGTGTGACATAGTGCAGGGCAGATGCATGACTTACTTGTTTTATTTTTAAATTTAAAGTACCCAATTCATTTTTTCCAAATAAGGGGCAATTTAGCCGGCCAATCCACCTATCCTGCATATTTTTGGGTTGTGGGGGTGAAACCCACGCAGACATGGGGAGAATGTGCAAACTCCACACGGACAGTGACCCAGAGCCGGGATCGAACCTGGGATCTTGGCACTATGAGGCAGCAGTGCTAACCACTGTGATGCGCTCTGACATACTTGTTTTTTAAAAATACATATAATGTAAGGTTTATTGAGTCTGACATACTACTTGCGCACATCAAGTTAATTAAACAAATACAATGAACTATTTGCCATGCCTTTTTAAATTTTATATTCCAATGATACAAAGAGGGAAATCTTGGTAAATTTTCGGACTTTAAACCAATTATCTGTTACATGAAGATAAGCCGATTTTGTGAAACATCAAATTTTAATAAAATAAAACAGCATAATTCAAATAAACTTTCACTGGATCCCTAATTGAAGACGCGTCAAAACAAAAACTGACATTGGACTTTTTTGTAAATGCAAAACAGTTCCTTGTTTTCTCAGCATGGCTTTCAGCTCTTCACTTCCAGGTAGTTTCTTCACCTTGTTTCAATTCTCGTTTATATAATAAACTTTTGTTTCTGAATGCAGCAAGTTTACTATCATTTCTTCTATCAAGATAACATCCCAATACAAAACCCAGAGGGACAAGGATATTGGGCCAAAGCTCACGTTCAAGGTTAACCAGACTCATTATGCTGCCTTTCGCGGTCCTATGCCTGAGGCCGTCTTCCCCAACTCCCCTCAGCAACGGACCGGTCCAATCACACCCGGGCCTCTGACGTACTTGTTGAGGGAAGAGAGATAACTCCTAGATTTAGCAATGACTAGGTTAGATTATTTTACCGGTATGTGACAACTATACCAAATGAAGATTAAGAATGCATGGAAGTTACAGTGAGAGATCTGTCGATTCTAGGGAAATTATGTCCCCCCCCCCCCCCCCCCCCAAACAGGACTATGTACATGCTTATAAAATTAAGACCATCTATTCTACTGTGTACAGATAATTGGTCATCACAAGCAGACATGTTCCAATCATATGCTTTCACATGTTGCTACACATCTTGTGTACTTTTCTTCTACACCATCCAATACGAAGGTAAAATTTCAGTAACTATTAACTGAGAGGTTGCAATTTGTGCAACTAAATAATAAAAAACAGTAAGGTTCTATTGCTTCTTCACTGTGTATCTGAATAAACTCACAAACGTAAATATCAAAGGATCATTTTGAGACTGTTTTCTCTAACGTGGCATAAGATTCCAAAACTTCAGCACTCTAATTCAAACCCTTGTCTGCCTCAACACTTGCATTGAGAACTCCCCCAAATGGTAAGCAAATGTAGCAGTCACTCTGGTACTGAGACCAGTCCTTCTCACCAGTATGACAGGAATAGGCTTGGCTTTAATATACCTTTCATGATCCATTAGCTTGTTGTCAGTCAAGCCTGACTTTTCTGATCTGTGTTAAAGTAATGGTGTTGGGACATCTAAAGACTTCATTGCCAGCCCCATACATTAAGGTGTTTTTATTCATTCACAGGAAGAGGGTGTTGCTGGCAACTCCAGCATTTATAGTCCATCCTTCTAGTACAGTGGTGAGCATTGTTGCTTCACAGCGCCAGCGTCCCAGGTTCGATTCCTGGCTTGGGTCACTGTCTGTGTGGAATCTGCACATTCTCCCTGCGTCTGCGTGGATTTCCTCCGGGTGTTCCGGTTTCCTCCCACAAGTCCCAAAAGACGTGCTGTTGGGTGAATTGGACATTTTGAATTCTCCCTCAGTGTAGCTGAACAGGCGCCGGAATGTGGCGACTAGGGGATTTTCACAGTAACATCATTGCAGTGTTAATGTAAACCTATTTGTGACAATAATAAAGACTATTATTATTCATTGCCCTTATGATTGTGGTAATCAGCTGGCTTGTTGCCTCACTGCAAGTGTTATACCAGTTTTAGGCCTTTTCAGGGGGCTGTTCAGAGTCAAACACACCTGTGGCGCTGGAGTCATATATCGGCCAAGTCAGGACGGCAGATTTCCTCCCCTAAAGGACATTAGTGAACCAGATGGGATTTTACATCAATCGGGGTAGTCAGCAACTTTTAAATTCTAGATTTATTTCATTAATCTAATTCAAATTCCTCAGCTGTCCTGGTGGGATTTTAATGGCCAGCCGGTAGAGTTAGCACTGTTGCGGAGTCTCCCGTCATTTACCGGCCACACTGTTCTGCGGCACACTGCTTTTTGGATGCAGCGTGGCTGGCAGATCGCGCCCTAAGTCTTTCTTGCCTTCTTTTTTAAAAATAAATTTAGAGTACCCAATTCCTTTTATCGAATTAAGGGGCAATTTAGCGTGGCCAATCCACCTACCCTGCACATCTTTGGGTGGTGGGGGTGAAACCCACGCAGACACGGGGAGAATGTGCAAACTCCACACAGAAGTGACCTGGGGCCGGGATCCAACCCGGTCCTCAGCGCCGGGAGGCAGCAGTGCTAACCACTGTGCCGCCCCTGCCTTCTATCCTATTATGTACAGCGCTTGCCTTTTGTTTTTGTATCAAGAAAATGATACAGAAAGGGAAAATGGAATATGAATGCAAGCTAGCAAGTAACATAAAGGTGGTCTGTAAAAGCTTCTTTATGTATGTGAAAATGAAAAGATTAGCAAGAACAAACTGTCTCCATTATAGCTGGAGACAAGAGAATTTACAATGGAGAATAGGGAAATGGCAGAGAAACTAAAGAATTACTGTCTTCACGGAAGAAGATACAGAAATTCGGCATGTCCACGTTGACTCTTATTAATTATTACAGATGCACCATAGAAAGCATCCTATCTGGCTGCATCACAGCCTGGTATGGCAACTGCTCGGCCCAAGACCGTAAGAAAGTCGTGAACACAGCCCAGTCCATCACGCAAACCTGCCTCCCACCGATTGACTATATCTACACCTCCCGCTGCCTTAATCAAAGACCCCTCCCACCCGGGTTATTCGCGCTTCCAATCTCTTCCATCGGGCAGAAGATACAAACGTCTGAGAACATGCACGAACAGATTAAAAAACACCTTCTTCCCCAGATTCCTGAATGACCCTCTTATGGACTGAACTGATCTCTCCACCAATCTTCTCTACTGTGTAGCACCACACTCCGTGTGCTTCACCCGATGTCTATGTCCATGTATTTACATTGTGTATTTATCGTATGTCCTATGTTTTTCATGTATGGAACGATCTGTCTGGACTGTACGCAGAACAATACTTTTCACTGTACATCGGTACATGTGACAATAAATCTAAATCTAAGATCTCCCAGAAATACTAGGGAATCAAGGAACTTGTGAAAATGTGGAACTGGACGAAATTAGTATCACTAAAGAGGTAGTACTCAGGGTGGCACGGTGGCACAGTGGTTAGCACTGCTGCCCCACAGCGCCAAGGATCTGGGTTTGATCCCGGCCCCGGGTCGTGTGGAGTTTGCACATTCTCCCTGTGTCTGCGTGGGTCTCACCCCCACAACCCAAAGATGTGCAGGGTAGGTGGATTGGCCACACTAAATTGCCCCTTAATTGGAAAAAAAAATTGGGTCCCGAAAATTAAAAAAAAAATAAAGAGGTAGGACTTGAAAACTTAATTGTATTATAGTTTGATGAAACTCCTGGACCAGATGAGCTGCATCCCAGAGTGTTGAAGGACCTGGTTATAGAGATAGTGGATGCATTAGTAGCTATATTTCAAAATTGGTGATTCTGGAAAGGTTCCTGCAGACTGTAAAGAAGCAAATGGAACTCTATTCTGAAGTGAGGGAGAGAAAAGGGAGGGTGATACAGTAGCATGGTGGTTAGCACTGTTGCTTCACAGCGCCAGGGACCCGGGTTCGATTCCCGGCTTGGGTCACTGTCTGTGCGGAATCTGCACATTCTCCCCGTGTCTGCGTGGGTTTCCTCCGGGTGCTCCGGTTTCCTCCCACAACCCCGAAAGACGTGCTTGTTAGGTGAATTGAACATTCTGAATTCTCCCTCAGTGTACCCGAACAGGCGCTAGAATGTGGTGACTAAGGGCTTTTCACAGTAACTTCATTGCAGTGTTACTTGTGACAATAATAAAGATTATTCTTATTATTATAAACTGAACTGTAGACCTGTTAGTTTGACGATAGTAGTAGGGAAAACATTACAATCTGTTCTAAAAATGTCATAACTAGTCACTTGGTATATCACTAGCATATAGTTATATGCATGGGCAGAATCAGCATGAATTTATGAATCAGCATGAAATCATGATTGACACACCCGCTGGACTTTTTTCGGATGTTATTTGTAGCAGGTATAAAGGAGAAACAATGGACGTGTTGAATTTGGATTTTCAGAAGGCTTTCTGAGGTCCCACACAGGAGGTTAGTAAACAAGATTAAAGCACGTGGGATTGGGGGTAATTTCCTGCTATGAATTAAAATTTGATAACAGACAGAAAACAGTTGGAATAAATGGATCAATCTCAGGATGGCAGGCTATTACTGTTAGGTACCGCAAGGATCAGTGCTGGGACCACAGACGTTTACCAGGATGTGGGGACTAAATGTAATATTTATTTTCTGATGATACAAAACTAGATAGGAATATGAGTTGTGAGGATGCAACAAGGTTTCAAGGGGGTTTGGATAAGCTGAATGAATGGGCAAGAACATGGCAGATCGAATACAATGTAAAATTAGTGTGAAGTTCTTTATTTTAGTAGAAATTAAACAGTATTGTTTAAATGATGAGTGGCTGGGAAGTGTTGACGTCCTTGTTTATGAGTCACTAAAAGCTAGCATGCAGGTGCAGCAAGCAATTAGGAGGGCAAATAGTATGTTGGCATTAATTGCAAGGGGGTTTGAGTGCAGGGGTAAAGATGCCTTGCTGAATTGGTATCGAGACCACATCAGGAATATTGTGTACAGTTTTGTCTCCTTGTCTGAGGGAGGATGTATTTGCCATAGAGGGAGAGGTTGACCAGGCTAATCACTGGGAACGCGGGATTGGAGTATGGCGAGAGATTGAGGAAACTAGGTCTGTATTCTCGAGAGTTTTGAAGAATGAGCTAATCTCATTGAAACTTACAAAATTCTTACAGAGCATGACAGGGTAGATGTGGGTAGGATGTTTTCCCCCGGTTGGTGAATCTAGAAGCAGGGGATACAGTCTTAGAATGGGGCAGGCGGCACGGTGGCGCAGCGGTTAGCACTGCTGCCTACGGTGCTGAGGACCTGGGTTCGGTCCCGGCCCCAGGTTACTGTCTGTGTGGAGTTTGCACATTCTCCCCGTGTCTGCGTGGGTTTGACTCCCACAGCCAGGGATGTGCAGGGTAGGTGGATTGGCCATGCTAAGTTGGCCCTTAATTGGAAAAAAAATAATTGGGTACTCTGAATTTATTTTTAAAAAAGAATGGGGGCAGGCCATTTGAGACTGAGTTGTGTCGGAGTTTTTTTTCACTCAGGATGATAAATCTTTGGAATTCTTTACCCTAGAGGGCTATTTCATTGAGCATGTTCAAGACAGAAATCAATTTCTGGATACTAATGACATCAAGGGATATGGGAAAAATGGCGGGGGGCATGGAGGTAGATCAGCTATGATCTGTTTAAATGGTGAAGCAGGCTCAGTGGGCTACATGGCCTATTGCAACTCCTAGTTCCTGTGTAAATTGAAAATTGATTTTTTTTTCTTTAAGCCAAGGAACAGTGAATAAAGAGAGAGGGATGGAAACTAATCCAAACTTATTGGCAACTTATTTGAAAAAAGGGAACTTTAAGCAGAGCGGAGGGAGGGTCAAACAACAATGGTACATGAGCAACTGAATTTTGATAAAACCTCAAACATTCTGTACATTACAATGGCTGGGTCAGCTGTGCTGACAGTAGATGGACTGTTAGGCCCCAAGTCACAGGGAGATATTAGGAATGTTAAGTTTTGTAAATGGTTATACATTAAACTGTCTATTTAATTCCAAGGCGGAATGGAGTTGGGGGTTAAGAAAATAGATTATCAGCACTTCTACCTGGCTCATGTGATAGACGTTGCCATGGAGATGGGCTTTTAGATGGGAACAGACCTTAGAAAGCCATTTTAATATCAGCTTACAAGTTTTTTTTTTCTTCAAAGATCCCTGAACCTCTCAGATATGGGTGGCACAGTGGTTAGCACTGCTGCCTCACAGCTCCAGGGTCCCAGGTTCGATTCCCGGCTTGGGTCACTGTCTGTGCGGAGTCTGCACGTTCTCCCCGTGTCTGCGTGGGTTTCCTCCGGGTGCCCCGGTTTCCTCCCACAGTCCAAAGATGTGCAGGTTAGGTGGATTGACCATGCTAAATTGCCCCTTAGTGTCCAAAGGTTAAGTGGGGTTATGGGGATGGGGCAGGGGAGGGTAATCTTTCAGAGGGTCAGTGCAGACTTGATGGGCCAAATGGCCTCCTTCCGCACTAGGTATTCTATGATTTTATTCTATGATTACAAACTTCTCCAAAACATTCATAATGCAAACCTGATAGCAGACTTCACATTTACGGTCATGCTTGATTATTTCCAAATAATTCTCCAGGTTTATCTGCAATGAAGAGTCAAACAGACAGTTGGATCGGGCTATGAATTACTTGACCCAGCAACAGCTCAATTGTAAATGCTCACAATCATGCTCACTGAGCAATTCAGGACCAAATTCTCAAGTACTAAATGTTAAATTTTAGTCGGATCATTTAATGTGCTATTGCATTGGAGATTAGATTAGTAAAGCATCATCAAAAATCCAACCATTGCTTTGATGTGATTCTTACACATGGAACCATGTAACAGAATAATAGCAGCCCCTATTTATCAGCCCAATTAGGAAAGTTAATGTATGAGGAGCCCCATATTGGCCTAGTTTCAATCTAATTGAATTCCCTTTTCCCTCCACTGTACAGGTACAATTAGCAGCCCTGACCCTCTTTGCATTTCGCTTATTCCCAGCCATTATATATAGAATGCTTATATTCCAAGTGAGAAAAGATACCAAGGGCAGGAAATCACATTCTGGGAGATCATTTGATGTAGATCTTTCTTCAAGGTTCATCCTGCAGCTTTTTTATTTGTTTTTTACATTTCAGAGGAATTTTGAATTCTCCTGAAATTCTTATATCTTGCGTTCAAACCCCAGACAATGCATCAAAATGTCCCAAGTGCTTCAAGGGTGTGCCATCAGACACAAATTGACACTAAGCCAAAGAAGGATACATTGGGATGGGTGAGAGGTGAGATTAAAGAGGAAATTACAGAGCTTCGGTCCTGGGCAGCTGAAGGCATGACCAACAGCCTCTGCACAGGAACTGAAGGCACACAGACCACAGAGGGTTGGTTGCAGAGATAATGGAGGGATTTGAACAAAGGAAAACATTTTAAAATTAAGACTAAAAATCCTGAAGTTCTGTATTAGTGAGCCCCAGCTAGGGGCACTAGAGAAGAAGTTTGAGTTACCCCCGGGAAATGCCTTTAGATATATGCAGGTGAGGGCTTTTGTGAGGTGACAGGTCAGGGAATTCCCGTTGTTCCCGGCACAAGAAATTCAAGACAGGGTGATCTCGGGGGCATGGGTCGGGGAGGGCAAGGTGTCGGCAATACACCAGGAGATGAAAGAAGAGGGGGAAGCGCTAGCAGAAGAGTTGAAGGGTAAATGGGAGGAGGAGCTGGGGTAGGAGATCGAGGAAGGTCTGTGGGCTGATGCCCTGGGTAGGGTTAATTCCTCCTCCCCGTGTGCCAGGCTCAGCCTGATACAAATTAAGGTGGTTCACAGAGCTCACTTGACAGGGGCGAGGTTGAGCAGGTTCTTTGGGGTAGAGGACAGATGTGGAAGGTGCTCAGGGAACCCGGCGAACCATGTCCATATGTTTTGGTCATGCCCGGCACTGGAGGGATTCTGGAGAGGAGTGGCGGGAGCAATATCTCAGGTGGTGAAAGTCCGGGTCAAGCCAAGCTGGGGCTAGCAATATTTGGAGTAGTGGACGAACCGGGAGTGCAGGAGGCGAAAGAGGCCGGCATTCTGGCCTTTGCGTCCCTAGTAGCCCGGCGAAGGATCTTGCTAATGTGGAAGAAGGCGAAGCCCCCCAGCGTGGAGGCCTGGATAAACGATATGGCTGGGTTCATAAAGTTGGAGAGGATTAAGTTCGCCTTGAGAGGGTCTGCGCAAGGGTTCTACAGGCGGTGGCAACCGTTCCAAGACTATCTCGCGTTAGAGGAAGGTCGGTCAGCAGCAGCAGCAACCAGCAACAGGAGGAGGAGAGAGAGAGAGAGAGAGAGAGAGAGAGAGAGAGAGGGAGAGAGAGAGAGAGGAGGAGGAGAGAGAGCTGCCTGGGAGGGTGGATGAGCAAGAGATAACATGAAGAGTCGGGGAAACTGGCACGTACGGGAGAGAGCCAGTGTACAAAGCCAATTAAATATACTATTTTGCCATGTATATATCTTGCTCCGCGTGATTTCTCGTTTTTTTTTTTGTTACGGGGGGGGGGGGGGGGGGTTATTGTTTGTAAGGGAGAAAAATTGTGTTAAAAACTTTAATAAATATATTTTAAAAAAAATTTAGTGAGCCACAGTCTGCTAAACCAAAACCAACAGCAAACTCCCAGCTTCTTTTTTAAAAATAAATTTTGAGTACCCAATTCATTTTTTCCAATTAAGGGGCAATTTAGCGTGGCCAATCCACCTACCCTGCACATCTTTGGGTTGTGGGGGTGAAACCCACGCTGACACGGGGAGAATGTGCAAACTCCACATGGACAGTGACCCAGAGCCGGGAGTGAACCTGGGACCTCGACGCCGTGAGGCAGCAGCGCTAACCACTGCGCCACCGTGCTGCCGAGCAAACTCCCAGCTTCTTGTTGACATTCTATACTTAAGTGAGGTGACAGGAAGAACATAAAATGCGGTAAAGACCATACACTAAGTTTGAGTCTATTACATTTTGTGATCAGTGCAAAATAATCACATTTGGCCAAAACATTGTATGTTTTCAAGAAGCAGTTAGATATAGCACTTGGGGCAAAGGGGATCAAAGGGTATGGGGGGTTGGTGGGCAGTGGGATTAGGTTATTGATCATAATTTTAGTAATTTGAGGAAGCAGGCGAAAATTAAACATTAATTTATTTTAACTATATACAAAGTTCTGCATAAAGCAGCATCTCGCTCCCAGTACAATCTTTACTGGGAGGAATCGTTTGTCTAGGCCCTGCTTTGTGTCAGCTTTTATATCAATACATAATGAGCCTCAGGCGGGTGGCCTCCTATTTGGGGAGCTCGTACTCCACAAGTCCCACAGGGAACATAGAACACAGAACTGTACAACACAGTACAGGCCCTTCGGCCCACGATGTTGTGCCGAACTAGTCTGAAACTAAGATCGAATCAGCCTACTCCCAATCATTCTAGTGCACTCCATATGCCTTTCCAATAACCGCTTGAAAGTTCCTCAAGTGTCCGACTCCACTACCATAGCTGGGAGTTCGTTCCACGCCCCAACCACTCTGAGTAAAGAATCTACCTCTGACATCCTTCCTATATCTTCCACCATGAACCTTATAGTTATGCCCCCTTGTAACAGCTACATCCACCCGAGGAAAACGTTGCTGAACGTCCACTCTATTTATCCCTCTCATCACCTTACACACCTCAATTAAGTCACCTCTCATCCTCCTTCGCTCCAATGAGAAAAGCCCTGGCTCCCTCAACCTTTCCTCATAAGACCTACCCTCCAATCCAGGACAGCATCCGGTAAATCTCCTTTGCACCCTTTCCAATGCTTCCACATCCTTCCTATAATGAGGTGACCAGAACTGCACACAATACTCCAAATGTGGCCTAACCAAGGTCTTGTACAGTTGCAGCATAACCTCACTGCTCTTAAACTCAATCCCCCTGTTAATAAATGCTAACACACTATTGGCTTTCTTCACGGCTCTATCCACTTGGGTAGCAACTTTCAGAGATCTATGGACATGAACTCCGAGTTTTCTCTGCTCCTCCACATTCCTCAGAACCCTGCCATCCGCATTCAAATTTGTCCTACCAAAATGAATCACCTCACACTTATCAGGGTTAAACTCCATCTGCCACTTTTCAGCCCAGCTCTGCATCCTATCAATGTGTCTTTGCAGCCTACAACAGCCCTCCACATTATCCACTACTCCACCAATCTTGGTGCCATCAGCAAATTTACTAACCCAACCTTCAACTCCATCATCCACTTCATTGATAAAAATCCCAAAAGCAGAGGACCCAGCACTGATCCCTGTGGTACACCGCTGGTGACTGGGCTCCAGGATGAAAATTGACCATCTACCACCACCCTCTGTCTTCTATGTGATAGCCAGTTACTGATCCAATCAGCCAAATTTCCCTCTGTACCATGCCTCCTTACTTTCTGCATGAGCCGACCATGGGGCACCTTATCAAACGCCTTACTAAAATCCATGTATACGACATCAACTGCTCTACCTTCATCTATGTACTTAGTTACCTCCTCAAAGAATACAATCGAACTTGTGAGGCAAGACTTACCCCTCACAAATCCGTGCTGACTATCCTGGATTAAGCTGTGTCTTTCCAAATGATTATAAATCCTATCCCTCAGGACCCTTTCCAATAATTTACCTATGACCGAAGTGAGACTAACCGGCCTATAATTCCCAGGGTATACCTATTCCCTTTCTTGAACAAGGGGACAACATTCGCCTCTCTCCAGTCTTCTGGCACTATTCCTGTAGACAGTGAGGACATAAAGATCAAAGTCAAAGGCTCTGCAATCTCATCCCTCGCCTCCCAAAGAATCCTAGGATATATTCCATCAGGCCCAGGGGACTTATCTATCCTCAGGCTTCTCAAAATTTCTAACACATCTTCCTTCCGAATATCTACCTCCTCCAGCCTACATCGCACTATCCTCCTCAACAACATAGCCCCTCTCCTTTGTGAACACTGAAGAAAAGTATTCATTTAGGGCCTCTCCTATATCTTCAGACTCCATGCACACGTTCCCACTACTGCCCTTGACCGGCCCTAACTTCACCTTGGTCATTCTTTTATTCCTCACATACGTGTAAAAAGCCTTGGGGTTTTCCTTGATCCTACCCGCCAAGGACTTCTCATGCCCCCTTTCTTGAGCTCCTTCCTAGCTATCTTGTATCCCTCAAGTGCCCTAACTGAACCTTGTTTTCTCATCCTTACATAAGCCCCCTTCTTCCTCTTGACAAGACATTCATTGTTGTAAACCATGGTTCCCTCACTCGACCATTTCCTCCCTGCCTGACAGGGACATACATATCAAGGAAACGCAGTATTTGCTCCTTGAACAAGCTCCACATCTCAATTGTGCCTATTCCTGACAGTTCCTGTTTCCATCTTATGCTCCCCAATTCTTGCCTAATCGTATCATAATTACCCTTCCCCCAGTTATAAACCTTACCCTGCTGTATGTTCCTATCCCTCTCCATTGCTATACTGAAAATCACCAAATTGTGGTCACTATCTCCAAAGTGCTCTCCCACAACCAAATCTAACACTTGGCCCCAGTTCATTACCCAGTACCAAATCCAATGTGGCCCCGCCTCTTGTCGGTCTATCCACATATTGTGTGAGGAAACCCTCCTGCACACACTGGATAAAAACAGCCCCATCCAAACTATTCGAATTATAGGGAGATCAGTGATGGTTTCTCCGTGTGGGTTATGACAATAATGAATGGTGGTGCAGGCTCAAATGGCTGAATGGCCTCCTCCTGCTCCTAGTTTCTATGCTTCTATGACTTGTTAAAAATCACATTTTCAAATTCAATATGCGACTGTCCATCCCAAAGTTGGATACACGGATCATGACAACCTCCTGTAAAATAACAGTATAAAAAACAAATAAGTAA
Source organism: Scyliorhinus torazame (assembly GCF_047496885.1). Taxonomy (NCBI): domain Eukaryota; kingdom Metazoa; phylum Chordata; class Chondrichthyes; order Carcharhiniformes; family Scyliorhinidae; genus Scyliorhinus; species Scyliorhinus torazame. The sequence continues at coordinate 28,207,850 of NC_092738.1, forward strand.
TCAGGATAGATTCCAAGTATAAAAACCTGTATTCATATAGTCTTTCACAACTTTAGAATGTGCTTCACAGTCAATTAAATGCTTTTGACGTGTAATCACTGGTCTAATGGAGGAAACCAGTCAGCCAATTTACAAATTGCCTTTTAGATCTTGGTTGTGAGGGAGACTCTCCAACACCAGGGAGAAACCCCCAGTTCTCCTTTGAATATTGCCACAGGACCTTTGATGTCCACCTGAGAGAACAAATGGGGCCTTGGTTTAACGTCACCCGAAAGACAGTGCAGTATACACCCTCCGTGTCAGCCTGGATTTTGTGCTGAAGTCTCTTGAGTGGGGCTTGAATCCACAATTGGAGGCGAGCATCCTACCAACTGAAGCAAAATCAACACCTGAAGCGTTGAAACCCTTATTTAAGAAAGGTCAGTAACCAGAGGACACAGATTGAAGGGGGATTGGTAAAATAACTAGGGGCGACATGAGGAAACATTTGAACTTTTTTCATTTGGAATGCACTGCTTGAAAGGGCAAATTAAAATAGTAATTGTGAAAAGTGAACTGTATATATACTTGGGGGGGGGGGGGGGGGAATTCACACACTGTGGGGAAAGAGCTAGTTTAGCACACTGGGCTAAATCACTAGCTTTTAAGGACAGTACGAAGTCTTACAACACCAGGTTAAAGTCCAACAGGTTTGTTTCGATGTGACCCATACTAGCTTTTAAAGCAGACCAAGGCAGGCCAGCAGCACGGTTCAATTCCTGTACCGGCCTCCCCGAACAGGCGCCGGAATGTGGCGATTAGGGGCTTTTCACAGTAACTTCATTGAAGCTTACTTGTGACAATAAGCAATTTTCATTTCATTTCAAGAGCAGGGGAGTAGGGTTAATTGGAAAACTCTTTCAGAGAGAGCTAGCACAGGCATGACAGACAGAATGGCCTCTTTCTGTGCCTACGTCATTCAATGAAGGAATCTGACTTTATGCTTCTGAATAACAAAAGCAGGTGCCCAACAATACGTCCAGTTTAAAGGGACTAGTCTTGAAAAAAAAACTTCCGATATGGTCCTGAGAGACAAAACGTACATTATTAACCTCCCGCCTGAAGGAAGAGACCGCCTTGGGCGTGACCCGGAAATGATCCATCTTAACTTTTTTCCCCCGATAATATTATAATAATTTTATGAATTATTCTAACTATTGAACGTTCCTCTGAGTAAATCAACACGCACAAGATCGAAATAAACGATCAGGAAAGAAAATTGTAGTCACCGTGGTGCTCTGACCCGGAAGTGTTTGCGTTGTCGCCTTCGGTTAAGTTTGGGGCCTGGGTGAAGCTGCGGGAAACGGGCGAGTTTTCCGTGCGGGATTCGGACACGGCCTTGTTTTCGCGCCAAGTGAGTGATTGCGAGAGAATCGAGTGGTGGCTTTCGAGCTGCCCGATCTTTCGTGTCTTTTAGTAACTTTCCGGGTCAGCGTCCGTTTTTATGCAGTGATAAACATTGCGTGTTTCCTTCACCAGCTCCTGCTCATTTTCTTTCCTCCACACTCCTCAAAGATTGCAAGTCCGAGTGCTGCAGTGTAAACTTGTGGTCGTTTCTCACGTGAGCCTCCACTACGTGGTGTGCTATTTGATTGTGAGGGGCTCTGCAGTTCAGACTGCTTCTGCCGTCTCCCATTGTCTGCGCCCATGTAGCTTCCATCCACTGCAGCAATATTGTCCATCTGCTACTGACAGACGATCACACTTGAGATCTTTCTGTTCTTTGGCTGGTACCACAGAACTTGTGAATTTACCCAATGAACAATGTGGGGCAGCACAGTGGTTAGCACCGTTGCTTCACAGCTCCAGGGTCCCAGGTTCGATTCCCGGCTTGGGTCACTGTCTGTGCGGAGTCTGCACGTTCTCCTCGTGTCTGCGTGGGTTTCCTCCGGGTGCTCCGGTTTCCTCCCACCGGTCCCGAAAGATGTGCTTGTTAGGTGAATTGGCCATTCTGAATTCTCCCTCTGTGCACCCGAACAGGTGCTGGAACGTGGTGACTTGGGGCTTTTCACAGTAACTTAATTGCGGTGTAAGCCTACTTGACAATAATAAAGACTAACTAATTGGGCACCCTGGTTACGTTGCAGCTGGATTCTTCTCTGTTGTAAACAATTAGGCTGAATGAGTTAACCTGACTGATTTGTGCCATTGTTCCAACAACAGGTTACAGTTTTTTGGCTGAGTTTAAAGATGTGTCATGCCTTGTGTTTGGAATGACTGCAATGTTGTTGGGATCACTACAGTTTTTATAGTGATGCATTGGTGCTGAGCTAGATAGTGTTCTAATACAAGTTGATGCATAAAATAGATGATGTGTTTGTAACCCAAACACCATTCTATTCCGCTGTTTTTCTGGGAGTATGATGTGATCTTGAGGCTTTACTGATTTTACAGGATTCTTAAATTAACAGACCAGAGTCTTTGCCAAATGGGATTTCCACATGTTATAATCAAACCAGAACAGACCAACCAAAGTCACAAGGAACATTCTCTCTCTTAACTACCATGAGGAAATTACCAATTGTCCTCTTTCACCATCTCCCTGCAGTTTTTGAGACTGTTAGCCAAACCATCCTCCTTCAACATCTCTCCATTGTCCATCTTGGTGGACCTGCCCTATCTTGCTTTTGTTCTTTCCCATCTGATTGGAGCCAGAGCATCTACTGCATTCTCTTCTTGCCCTGCTAGCATTGCATCCAGAGTCCAGCAAGGACCGATCATTGGTCTCCTTTCTCCTGGGGTCATGCCCACTGATCGCATTTTGGTCTACCTTTCCATTACCACTCTCGATCCCTCCGCTGCCTCTGTTGCCGTTCTGCTTTTTCAAATTGGATGATCTGCAATTTTCTACAGCTAAACCGTCAAATTGAATAATCATTCTCTGCCCAGGTGCTGAAGTCCTGGAGTGGTCCTGGCCTTAGCATCAAAAAAGTGGGAGGCTCAAATCAAAGTACTACCAGTGCTCGGGGAGCCATACCCAGCCATGGCACCTTCAGGAGGGGGGAAATATATGGAAGTGTGTGCAATCACGTGCTCTTGATGGGCAGAGCAGAATAAACGGCATCAGTCTTTCATCAGAACAGAAGGTTTATGTTTTAAAATTTCTGTGTTCGCCGTCTAATGACCTGCACCATCATGAACTAAACGTGTGGTGGTTAGCACTGCTGCCTCATGGCGCTGAGGACCTGAGTCACTGTCTGTGTGGACTTTGCACATTCTTCCTATGTCTGCGTGGGTCTCACCCTCACAACCCAAAAAGATGTGCAGGGTAGGTGGATTGGCCATGCCAAATTGCACCTTAATTATTGGGGGGGGGAGGAGAAAAGTAATTGGGTACTCTAAATTTATTTTAAAAAATGGACAAAACTTGCAAATGAATGTCTCATTTTTTGTGAAATAACATTTTTACGTGACCCACTAGCATTAACTGAAACATTGCGTCATCTAAGCACAGTGGATTTGAACAAATCTTTCTACTCCTAAATTCAGCCACCTCACATGGAATTACATAACGTTTGCAAATAAGCCATTTGGCCCAATGAGCTCCACATGAGCCATCATCCTTATTATTTGAAAAAAAACTTAGCCATGGCTACTTGTGTGGGCTCAGTGGCCAAATTGAAAAATGGGTAACCTTGGGAACCAAACTAGTTGGAGCAACAAAAATCACCCTAGCTTTTCTTGGGTATGCTGAGCCTTTCCCATTTGTGAAAGAAACCAATTGCAGTAAACTAGCAAATTGCTCTTCAGTAAGAAAGGCCAAGGTCCAGTGTTTCAGCCTCTGCTCCAGGAGAAAGAAATTACCATTGTACAACTGACCTGTTGAAGTGACGCTTTTGTGTTTGAGAATAGGTAGAGACCGAGATCACGAGCTGTTTTCACAAACTAATTCATTTAATAACCTGTAGTGGTTTGTGAAGGTGCTAGAGTCAGTTAAAGATCAAAGCCCTGTGCACGCAGGTTGCAAGGTGACTTCTAGCCCATAGCTACCCACTGTTAGTTTAACTGGGTACAGTGTAATTTTAAAATAAATTTAAAGTACCCAATTCTTTTTTTCCAATTAAGGGGAAATTTAGTGTGCCCAGTTCACCTACCCTGCACATCTTTTTTTGGGTTGTGGGGGTGAGACCCACGCATACACGGGGACAATGTGCAAACTTCACACTGACGGGGGGCCGGGATTGAACCCGGTTCTTTGGCGCCATGAGGCAGCAGTGCTCAGCACTGTGCCACCATGATGCCCACAGTATAATTTTGATCCCTTGCAAAACTTGGGCACTCCTGGAGAATTGTACCTCTTGCGGAATTTTCTATACTTTTTTGATCTTTTTAAAATGGGTACTCCTGGTTGCTCTTTTCCACTATTTTAAATATTAGATTCATGCTTGGTGGGAAGGAGCTCTACAGGGTGTCAAAACACAGCTACAATGGAGCTCCTTCTCACTAGATGCAGAGCACAGTTAACAACAATCTATCTCCAGTCAACTGCTTATGACTCTAATCTGTACTGGAGCTGAAGCATAAAAAGCCGGACGGGTGGAAAAGTGCTGGAAACTGTAGAGGTTGCTGGAAACTGTAGAGGTTATCTTTAGTCAGGTGTTTTAAAAAGGCAGGACAGACAGAACTCCCAAGTTAGAAAGCAAAGCAAGGTGAACTTGCCGGAGGCACAGGGTTTCAGTGTTTTAAAAATTTTGTTTTACAGAACTATAAACTTTTGATCAATGAGACAGCTGTGCATGGGAAGCCTCGTACTTTGATTGTATCTCGCTGCCACAGATGATGAGCCATTCTTCTTCGGCTGGTCAGAATAGCTCTCTGGAGGGAAGAAGTTTAGATAAAGGTATTGTATATGAAGTGCTTGGTGTGGAGGTTGGGAACATTATGGAATACTGCTATTTCTCCCTCACCCCCCCCCCCCCCCCCCCCCCGCCCCCCCCATATTTTAGTTGCATGGATTTTCCCACTTGGACTGAGAGGGAGCCAGCTTCTGTTCCCTGGGCTCTGCTAATGCTAATCCATAACTCTCCACTTGAGAATCCTCCTAATGTCTCAGTTTAAGAATGTATCTGCCTGCTATGAATGGTTCGATCCTCCCCCTATGCTGAGATATCTTATCTCGGATTGAACTACAGTGGGTGAAGTGACAATTGCCCTCAACATCCTTTTAGTGAGGAAGGCGAAAGAAATAAGCCAGGGATCCTGCTCACTTGCAATCCAGTTCACCCCCGAATGGAAAGTCTGTGTGTGCACAAGGTCTGGGATGCAGAGATATTGAGTGGAACGGGCCTAGCCTATGCTCTCTGGAATTTAGAAGAATGTGAGCTGATCTCTGTAACATAAAATTCTGACTAGGTTCGACGCAAATTCTGACAGGTTCGACGCAAGGTTCCCCTGGCCAGAGAGTCTGGAACACTGGTAAGGGGCCGATCATTTTGGATTGAGATGAGGAAAACGTGTTTGAAAACATGTTGGAGCAGACTTGAGGTGCTCCTATTTCTCATGACTTTATCTCATAGCTTAGTCTCTGATGAAGTGAGACCTTTTGGGTGAGAAAAATTATGCCTGATGCTTTGAGGCAACATTGAGGGGACAGGGAGGAAGTGACTGGAGATATGTGGCAGTGATCTGCACAAAGTCTTGATTATTTTGCTTACCGTTGAGCCATAAGTGGCCTCTGCTCACCACTGCTCCCAATAATTTTCTCCGTGGAGTGAGTTATTCATGGATTCTAACAAATGTTTTTCTATTGTCTCATTAAATGGGGTTGGTGTGGACCGAAGCCACAGTCTTTTCATAAGTGGTCCCTTCATGATTTGCAGTGGATGTAATGGGATATTAGCCATCTTCCTGCTGTTAGCTTTCCCCGTGATTTTATTTGGGAATTCTTGCCAATTTAATGAAGACTTTCTTCCACCATTTTGGATCTGCCTTTAATGAAAATGGAAGACTCTTTTTCAAACGTTTGAAGTCATTCTTCCAGATTTGCTGCTGTTTTTGTTTCTTTCTTGAAATAACAAGGGGTCAATTCCTGTAATCCATTCTGCTGCATCTCTCTCAAAAATGCAATCTGCCAACTGGTCCCAGATTCAGTCTCTGCTTTGTGTGCTGCAATAGCTGATTGTTGGTTGGGTATCAGTGAAGGGGTGTTGCAAAAGCTGCCCTTTGGTGAGGGATAGGAAGCTCTCTCTATCTCTCTCCTGACAATTTGTATTCAAATGATCCCTGATGCTGCTGGACGATGTTAAAAGGTTGGGCTTGAATGTCATTCTCTGGATCTCACTCATCCTGCAGTCAAATAATCTTCTGACACTTGCTGTCAAGGCTCACATCTAAATAAAGGCCACTTGTGAATGAAGCAACAGTGGGCATCTGGTGCCTATAGAACTATACCGCAGCAATGGTCAACTTTCAGGAGATGACGTGGAGAGGTTTGGCAAAACAAACATCTTTGAATGAAAGACTGAAATCACTTGAGCTAACAGGCTTGATTGCATTCAGTGTAGATAGTGTGTACTTTAGGACAATGCAGAAGTCATTGAAATGATTAATTACATTTTGCTGCCTAGCTGTACAGTAGAACACATGGATAGTAAATCTGATACATTTTGTCATGAAATAATGAGCAATGCTTTCTCTTTTCTTTGTCAAGCTGATCAGTGTGCACTGAGTGCTTTTGGGACAAGGCTTATGTCGACAGGCTCTGTGGGGAGATCTGATGGGGACCAGTCCCCCTCGGCACAGAAACGCACTGCAACTCAAGCTTTCAGCCTACTTCCCAAACGCAGAAGCTCATCCAGGTAATGCAAGGGTGGAAATGATCTGTATCTTCTGCTCGCCCGCCAGATCTTTTATTTCCACATCATTTATATTCCAGTGCTACTTCTACTTGAAGTGGTTCTCTACAATATGTGTTGCCCCTCACTTGATGCCTGGAATTCTGTTTCTGGTGTGGGGTGGAGTTCTGAGTACTGGAGTTGGCCAAGATACTAGATTATCCATGAGCAGTCACTCCCAAATCCCAATTGAGGTTTGACAGTGTCTCATGGTGGTAGTGGTGGCCATTTCGTTGGACTTTGAAGTCACCCCGGGAGATGATGATCTACACCTAGTAAGGTGTCTACACAATCTCACTTGCACGATTGAAGTGTCTGCAGCCGAGCATTTTCCTTAGACTTTTTTCATAGTATAAATGGAGTATCAAACTAGGATCGATAATATACCAGTGAGCCTTGACTGATAGACCCTTTTGATGCAGGGCTAGTCCGATTCGCCCTAGCGGAGTTTGCACACTAAATAGCAATGTTTATTGGGGGAATTAACTGATGAGAATTTCAAACTCCGAAGCTGTGTCCACCCCTCTTTTTCACTTTAGATTCACAGTTTAGGGATTGGAGTGAGACTGCTTCAAACCAATTCATACGACAGTCCGCGTTGCTGAATGTCATCCTCCTGCACCCTAAGTTGTTTGATGTTTCTATCTTGACGGAGAGAGTGCCTTTGCACCAGTTTGGACTGGATTCAAACTCCATCTTGAGTTGAAGCGATCGTACTCTTGGCCAATGCGTTACTGAGATCTCCAGATGTAAATGTAAAGTTGGGAGCAATTTATTTCTTTGACAATAGTTCAGATTTTAATTGCTGCACGTTCTCCCGTGTCTGCGTGGGTCTCACCCCCACAACCCAAAGATGTGCAGGGTAGGTGGATTGGCCACGCTAAATTGCTCCTTAATTGGGAAAAAAAAAATTGGTTACTATAAATATTTTTAAAAAGGGAGACAAAAAGATTTTAATCGCTACAAAGACGTGCAGGTTAGGTGGATTGGCCATGATAAATTGCCCTTCGTGTCCAAAAAGGTTAGGTGGGGTTATTAGATTACGGGTATAGGGTGGAAGTGAGGGCTTAAGTGGGTCGGTGCAGACTCGATGGGCGAATGGCCTCCTTCTGCACTGTATGATCTATGTACATCTGGAAATGCTGGGGGACACTTCCTATTCCTACACCATTACATTGTTCTGTTATGTTTTTGGAACCGCTGACTGACCATTCTTGCATTGTTTCCTGTTCCAGATCCATAAAACGCAAGAAGTTTGACGATGAGCTAGTTGAGAGCAGCTTGGCTAAATCTTCCACTCGGGCAAAGGGCCCAACGGGGATGGAACCTGGGCGATACTCTGGGAGCGAGCCATCATCCAATGAGAAGAGAAAGGTATGTACTATATAAGCATATGGATAAAGCTAAATGTTGGAAATACACAGCGGATGCATCCGCTTTAGAGAAAACAAAAATGGGAGATGAGCTTCCATTTTCAACACTTTTTTGGTTCTTGATTGAGTTTCCACTACAGAATCCCTGCAGTGCAGAAAGAGGCCATTCAGCCCATCGAGTCTGCACCAGCCCTCTGAAAGAGCACCCATCCTAGGCCCACTCCCTGCCCTATCCCTGAAACCCCACATAACCTGCACACTAAGGGGCAATTTTGGCGTGGCCAATCCACCTAACCTGCAAGTCTTTGGACTGTGGGAGGAAACGGGAACACCCGGAGGAAACCCACGCAGACACTGGGAGAACGTGCAAACTCCACACACAGTCACCCAAGATTGGAATCGAACCCGGGTCCCTGCCGCTGTGAAGCAACAGTGCTAATCACTGTGCTACCGTGCCTCCCGTAACCAATCCACCTAACGTGCACATCTTTGGACCACGGGAGGAAACCGGAACGCCCGGAGGAAACCCATGCAGACACTGAGAGAATGTGCAGACTCCACATTGAACTCTGGTCCCTGCCGCTGTGAGTCAGCCAAGGTTGGAATCGAACCCTCGTCCCTAGCGCTGTGAGGCAGCGGTGCTAGCCACTGTGTTGTCCCTTCTGCAATGTTTTCCTTTTTACCTGCACAATTTAGAAAATTGCTTCATGGAATTGCTGCTTTCTGAATTTATTGAGTGGCTCATTCCTCCTATATGTGCTGCTGCTTGGTTAAGTAGAGTTATTACAGCACAGGAGGCTGCCATTTGGCACGTTTAACTCCATGCCGCGCCTCTATACAGCAACCCAGCCAGTCCCATCCCTTGATGTTTTTTGCTTGCTGTGAAGTGTTTTCATTGGACTGTTTTGCTCCAAGTTGGGTGGCGCCGTGAATAAATACTGAATAATTCTGCCACTACATGTGCTGCCTAGCAATGCAATTGGAGGGTGGTGTAAGGCAAAAATGTTGAGACCGCAGCCAAAAATGTTGAGACCGCAACCAGATCAGTCGTGATCTTACTGAATGAAGGACTAAAGAGGCCATTTGACACTATGTCCTAAAGATGCATTTGGACTGAGAACAGTCGCAAACTATCTGATCCTTACTTCCAAAGTTTGGCATTGTCTTGAATCCTGCAGATGTGATACTGCCTCGAATCATTCTCCAATATATCCATTAAGGCCTCTTGATTTGCTGCTCCCAGTACTTGCTGCTCGTGTTAAGGATCACAGATGAATCAAAGGACACTGACACTTAAATCTATGTTGATATCGCTTCTTCCTTGTGAGAACCAGCTAATGACTGATGCACAGAGTTTAAGTACATTGGGATTGAGTGTGGACATGAGCTACATTGTGCTTTAACAGCCAAAGTTGTTAGAAATGTACAACCGTTCAATTGGCCCTCTATCAGAACTGGTTAGATAAAGTTGAAGACCTGATTATAGAATGGACCAAAAGTGTAGAAGTTCAAATTTTTTTTCTCTTAATTATTGGGATGTGGGCATTGCTGGCTCAGCCAGCATTTATTGTCCATCTCTGATTGCCATTCAGAAGGTTTGGTGAGCCACCTTGAACCACTGCGATCCATGTGCTGTAGATATGCCTACAGTACTATTAGGCAGGGAGTTCCTGACAGTGAAGGAACAGCGATATATTTCCAAGTCAGGATGTTGCGTGCCTTGGAGAGGAACTTGCAGGTGTTGGTGGGGTTGGTTCCCATATATCTGCTGCCCTCCTAGGTGGTCGAGGTTGTGGGTTGGAAAGGTGCTGTTGATGGAGCCTTGGTGAGTTGCTGTACTGTATCCTGTAGGTGGCACACATGGCTGCCACTGTGCTGGTGGTGCAGGGAGTGAACGCCTGTGGATGGGGTGTCAGTCAAGCGGGCTACTTTGTCCTGGATGGTGTGGAGCTTCTTGAGTGTTGTTGGAGCTGCACTCATCCAGGCAAATGGAGAGTATTCCATCACATTCCTGACTTGTGCCTTGTAGATGGTGGACAGACTTTGGGGGGAGGGTCAGGAGGTGAGTTACTCACCGCAGAATTCCCAGCCTTTGACCTGTCAATTCAAGTAATGTTTTGGGTGTGATTTCTTTTTCCTCTGATGTTGACTGACCTGAATATTTCCAGCATTTTGTTTTATTTCAAGCTTTCATTTTGGATATTGTTTTAAAATTTTCTCTTTCTGCTCCTTATGCACTGAAGTATTCTCTGAATATCATAAAACCTATCCGTTGGCTAAAACTTTAATCTGGTAACTAAATTATTTGTGTAGGAACAGGTTGCTGAAGCACTGGGATAGTTATCGGTTACACTGCCCAAGTGATGTATTTGGTTGACATTTAATAGAGTTCTGTGATTCTTGTAGCAGATATCAAAATCCACCACAGTGCCATCAGCACCGAGCAGCATTGCCAAGCGGCTGAAGAAAAGCAAGCAGCCACTTCAAGTCACAAAGGATCTAGGACGATGGAAGCCAACAGATGACTTGCTGCTAATAAATGCAGTCTTACAGGTAAAGTGGAGGGGGTGAGGAGAGATTTGAGTTTAACAAATATTGGATCAAAGTAGCCTTTCCCTTCATACTCTACAAAATGGAAGCTTCCTCCCACTGGTCCCGAAAGATGAGCTGTTAGGTAATTTGGATGTTCTGAATTCTCCCTCTCCCTCTGTGTACCCGAACAGGCGCCGGAATGTGGCGACTAGGGGCTTTTCACAGTAACTTCATTGCAGCGTTAATGTAAGCCTACTTGTGACAATAATAAAGATTCTTCTTATTGTTTTCATTTCGTTGAGCGCCCCATGGCTCATCCTCTGAATTTTTAAAAATTCACTCGAGGAATGTGGGCTGGTTAGGCCAGTGTTTATTGCCCTCCAGAAGGTGATGGTGACCTGCCTTGAACCACTGCAGACCATGTGGCGTAGTAACAACCACAGTGCTGTTAGCGAGGCAGTTCCTGGATGTGGCTCCAGCAACAGTGAAGCAGTGGTGATATGTTTTCAAGTCAGTGACTTGTAGGGGAACCTCCAGGTGGTGGCGTTCACATGTATCTGCTCCCCTTGGTCCTAGATGGTAAGAGGTTGTGGGTTTGGAAGGTGCTGCCTAAGCCTTGGTGAATTACTGCAGTGCATCTTGTAGCTGGTACACACGGCTGCTACTGTGTTGGTGATAGAGGGATTGAATGTTTGTGGTGTGGTTAATTCAAGATTGAGTCTGCAGGCCTTTGAGATTCAACCAAAATGTAGAGCTTTATTTAGAAGATGTTAACACTACAGACTGTGATATTAGATTGCCTGTTTGCCAGTGCAAATGGCTGATACCGTTGTTCTCTTAAAGTGCCCCTGTTTAGCTACAAGGCTTGTAAGGAAAAATTAAAACACAATGAATACACAACATTTCCTCCCCCTTTAAATCAAAGGTCCTTGACACAATAAACAGTATAACATTAACAATCAATTAGCAACATGAACAATCCATCAACAGTAGTCAATATGTCAGACATTCCAGAGTTGGTTGTTCTCTGGTTGTTGGTGAACCTTGGGCGACTGCTTTTCAGTACTTGCTACAACCTCTGGTGTCTGACTTGGTGTGAGCATCGTCAGTGGTTATCTTAATCAAAAACAACGTAGTGAGCTGAGGTTGACTCTGTTTTTGATTTGCAATTGAGATGCCCCCATTTCCACTTTTTATTTTGACACTGTAGATTCCGCAAGGGTTTTAGAATAGTCACCAGATTAGGGACAAGCCTTGCATAGTAATTTAGCCAGCCTAAGAAGGATTGAAGTTGGTTCACGTTTTGAGGTGCAGGTGCCTCGGTAATGGCTTTGACTTTTGAAGGCAACTTGTGCAGTCCCTTGGGGTCGATGACATGATCCAGATGTGAAGATTGGAAAAATTCACATTTGTCTTTTGGGACACTTAATCTCTGGAATGTGGCATCTAGGTTGTGGAGATGGTTTCCCGCATTATTCCCAGTAACCAAGATGTCATCCAGTTAACACCAGACTCTATCTAATTTGTTTTAAGGTTTCGACCATAGCTTGTTCCAACGCTGACAGTGAAATGACGGGTCACTGTCGGTGTAGAGTTTGCACATTCTCCCCATGTCTGCATGGGTCTCACCCCCACAACCCAAAGATGTGCAGGGTAGGTGGACTGGCCAAGTTAAATTGCCCCTTAATTGGGGAAAAAAAACTTTTTAAAATAAAAATTCCTTTTAAAAACAAAAACAAAACAAAAACATTTATATATAAAAAAAAAGAAGACGATTTTGAGTAGGCCTGATTTGGAATCTGTCATGAGACTCACCCCTGCCCAATTTAATCTGATGCTTTTCGGTCAAATTCTTCCCATTTAGTGCTGGAAAATTACCTTTGACTGTGTGCAAGGACAAATCTGCCGTCTGTCCATTAAATTGCACTGTTACATCAGTATGGTCCCTCAATGGAACCACTTCTCCAGTGTAGGTTTTAACACCATCTTCGAGGGTATGCTGAGCAATATGTCAGCTTTTCTTGATAAGCAGTCTCTGTCACCAGTGAGGCAGCTGCCTCGGTGTCCACCTCCATTTTCACCGGCTGACCGTCCATATTGGAGTGACCCAATATCTGTTTGTTGCCCCAGCAACAGCTAGGACATTTATTTATTTTTTTAAATTAAGACTACCCAATTAATTTTTTCCAATAAGGGGCAATTTAGTGTGGCCAATCCACCTACCCTGCACATCTTTGGGTTGTGGGGGTGAAACCCATGCAAACATGGGGTGAATGTGCAAACTCCACACGGACAGTGACCCAGAGCCAGGATGGAACCTGGGACCTCGGCACTGTGAGGCTGCAGGGCTAACCCACTGTGCCACCGCGCTGCCCAGCTAGCACATTTAATGACCGTTCATCTTCGGACTGTGAATAGAGTTCCTTCTCGTGTCCTATATGGTGGTTAGCACAATTGCTTCACAGCTCCAGGGTCTCGGGTTCGATTCCCGGCTTGGGTCACTGTCTGTGCGAAGTCTGCACATCCTCCCCGTGTCTGTGTGGGTTTCCTCCGGGTGCTCCGGTTTCCTCCCACCGTCCAAAGATGTGCAAGTTAGGTGGATTGGTCATGCTAAATTGCCCTTAGTGTCCAAAATTGCCCTTCGTGTTGTGATGGTTACTGGGTTATGGGGATAGGGTGGAGGTGTAGACCTTGGGTGGGGTGCTTTTTCCAAGAGCTGGTGCAGACACGATGGGCTGAATGGCCTCCTTCTGCACTGTAAATTCTATTTGTACCAAGTGGACATTTTTTCTCCTTGATTCGGCTTGCCATTTGTTTCATTCTGATTTTGCTTCCTGCAACTTTTGCCTGAAGCTTGCCTCGTTTATGAAACCTAAACATTTCTGCGATGACTAAGGGTTTGCTGAATGGGCCTTGCAAAATTTCCATTATTTCTTTGTATGTTTTTGTGTCCGGCTGTACCAGACTCCTAAGGAGATTAAATGCGCACCTCACCCCCTCCCGCCAAATTAATTATGCTTGGAATGTTGGGACTTTTATATCTGCGATCTTGTTAGCCTGAACAAAATAGTTGAATTGTTCTGTATACAAGCTCCGATGCTCTGTATTCTCATCAAACCGTTCCATGACACCAAAACCTTTCTCGATGGAAGGGCCTGATGTTCCACAAATTTTAGCACTACCTTGCTTCCTTTCTCCCCAAAACAAGGCCCACCCCAAACTCAACCTGTTCCCCTTTGTATTTTGCAACACGCGAGCACTAGATTTGTTGGTGCGGATACTTGCTACTCACAACCTGGCTTGTACACAATGCACAGCTATGTGAGGCTGAAGGAGAAAGAGATGTCTTGTGTAATGTTCTGCAACTGAACTCCGGGGGCAGCACGGTAGCATTGTGGATAGCACAATTGCTTCACAGCTCCAGGGTCCCAGGTTCGATTCCGGCTTGGGTCACTGTCTGTGCGGAGTCTGCACTTTCTCCCCGTGTGTGCGTGGGTTTCCTCCCGGGTGCTCCGGTTTCCTCCCACAGTCCAAAGATGTGCAGGTTAGGTTGATTGGCCATGATAAATTGCCCTTAGTGTCCAAAATTGTCCTTAGTGTTGGGTGGGGTTACTGGGTTATGGGGATAGGGTGGAGGTGTTGACCTTGGGTAGGGTGCTCTTTCCAAGAGCCGGTGCAGACTCGATGGGCCGAATGGCCTCCTTCTGCACTGTAAATTCTATGATGAAACTCCATGGATCACCGCATTGCTGTGTAGTGCATTAATATATCTAATGATAATGTTAGCAACCTGGTGGTATCTGCACACTAAGTTTTACAGTGAATGTTTCTGCCTTTTCTGTGGTCTGATGATGCATTTTCGAATTACAGACTAACGACTTGACTGTAGTGCACCTTGGAGTGAAGTTTAGCTGTCGCTTCACATTGCGAGAGATCCAGGAGCGGTGGTATGCACTGCTGTACGATCCTGTCATATCCAAGTAAGTGAAATGTCCAGAAAACCAAAAGCTGTTGAGCTCATTATATAACTGTGACAATATTCTACTACTCCTGTCCTTTTTCCCCCCTTTATAATGAACCTGAGAGTGTGGGAAGTTGGTGCTGAGGAATGGAATGTTTTTCACGTTGGTTATCCAGTCTTGGGTGTGGAGCAAAGTTTCCCCTTCTCTGCTTCAGTGTCAGAAGAGCACCCCCTACTGCCCTAGAATGACATCTTGCCTATACAATGGAACAACATGTACTGCAATCTGGTCAGCTTTCTGCGCTGTTCTTGACTTATGGCTCAAACTCAATCCATACAGAATCCCTACATCCATCAGATAGATCTGATTCTTATTTCTTCAAATAAGCTGGCTTTAATTCCAGGTTAGAGATGAACGGTTGGTATTTAAACCACCTTTTATACTGTGTCACTTTTCATTTATCTTTGGTCTTCCTTTCCTCCCTCCCCCAATCTCTCCACCAGTGATATTGACAAGGCCAGTAAGTTGCCACTTTCGACTTGCTAGTTGTACAAAGAGAAGCTGTTGGCGAGTGGGCAGGGGCGTTTCCAATCGGGAATATTAGCATGTGGCAAATCTTGTTGCCACTTCCGAGATATCACAACTTTATACACTAGAATAATTTCCCACCTAATGATGTGCTTGCATTTAAAACAAATCTGGTATAATTGTTGAGATTTAAAAAAAAAAAAACAGATCATTACAGTTGTGAAAGATGATTGTAAATAAATGGACCAGAAATTTGAAGCATGAATATAATGTTCAGACGTGTGCAAATTGCTTAAAAGATTTTGTTCAATGCTGGAAGAGCTGGATTTCACATCAGTCTCCTAACACTTTCTTCCCTATCAATCTCTTCAAGTAGGTCTCATGCCATTGGAAGATCATGTGAACCCAGATGTGTAACAGCTGTTTGTTCTTTCAGACTGGCTTGTCAGGCGATGAGACAACTTCATCCTGAAGCAATTGCAGCAATTCAGGCCAAAGCTCTTTATAGCAAGGCAGAGGAGCAACAGTTGGCAAAGATTGGATCGGTAACTATCTGATTGCTTCTGGAGCACTCGTATAGGTAAATGTTGGATGAGGCTTGGGTTATGGTGCCTTCTATGGTCAAAGGAGCCTGGCGGCATTGTCTTTGCTCGCACATGAAGAATTGCCTTTGGGCAGCACGGTGGCGCAGTGGTTAGCACTGCTGCCTCACGGCGGCGAGAACCCGGGTTGGATCCCGGCCCTGGATCACTGTCCGTATGGAGTTTGCACATTCTCCCCATGTCTGCGTGGGTCTCACCCCCACAACCCAAAGATGTGCAGGGTAGGTGGATTGGACACGCAAAATTGCCCCTTAATTGGAAAAAAGAATTGGGCACTCTAAATTTATTTTATTTAAAAAAAAAAAAAAATTGCCTTCAGTGAAACACTGGCGAGAGCTGCTGGTACTTTGGTGGAGCTGAATTCCAGCAAACCTCAGTGCCTTTAGAAGAGGTGGGGAATAACGTGTTCGCGCACATATGCATTAACAAAACATTTAACGTGATTCCCAAATGTTGTAATAAAACATACTCAATTGAAATGTACCTGGAATTGAATTGGAGCTGGCCCCTGATAAAATCAAGTATCTTTCTTCAGGTTTGGGCGATGGAGATTTTACACATGTGCCTGGAAATCATGACCTTCTGATTGATGCAATTGTCTGCTATTATTTACCATCTCTTTTTCTGTTCTATCCACAGACCAGTCAGCCCACACTGGACACCTTTCAGGATTTACTGAATAAACACCCAAATGTTTTCTATCAGTCGCGCACTGCCAAATCTCTGCAGGTTCATTGGCAGCTGATGAAACAGTACTACCTCTTAGAAGATCAAACAGGTAAAAGCTGTTTTGACTGCCGAGTGGAGAGTAGCCATTGATCCGTTTCTTTCTGCATACTCTTGGATCTCAAAGGGATTTCATCTGTGCTGATGAGGGCCACTTTTTCTTTAACCTGTCCCTGGTGTATGCACCTTCAAGCCTGGGGTGATGTGTGTGGCCATGTAAAACCGAGGCATCTGATGTGGAGATAAAATGTAGATTTGGTTAATGTTGTATTTACATTTAACAGAAGTCAAATGTTAGTGATGGGTGCATGGGCTCCCAGTTGAAGAGCAGCCAGGGTATAATTGAATGGCAGAACAAGTGCAAGGAGTTAAATGGCTGCCTCTTGTATTAAGTTGTACAACTCGGGAAGTTCCATATTTGTGCTAAGTCGCCTGATCTGAACCAGGGCAGCATAATCGTCCAGAAACTGATTGCCCTGAACCTTACTTTTTAAAAAATATATTTTATTCAAGATTTTTTGGCCAAACATAACAGTACGTAGTGTTTCTTTTAAACAACAATAAAGCAATATAAATGTTGAGCTGAACCCCTTTGTACGAACTTAATCCGTTCTAACTTTATAAACCCTGCCGTGTCGTTTAACCAGGTCTCCACACCCTGGGGTTTGGCTTCCTTCCACTTTAACAATGTCCTGCGCCGGGCTACTAGGGACGCAAAGGCCAAAACATCGGCCTCTCTCGCCTCCTGCACTCCCGGCTCCTCTGCAACCCCAAATATAGCCAACCCCCAGCTTGGTTCGACCTGAACCCCCACCACCTTCGAAAGCACCTTTGCCACCCCCACCCAAAACCCCTGTAGTGCCGGGCATGACCAGAACATGTGGGTGTGATTCGCTGGGCTTCTCTAGCATCTCGCACACCTAGCCTCTATCCCAAAAAATTTACTGAGCCGTGCTCCAGTCATATGCGCCCTGTGTAACACCTTAAATTGTATCAGGCTTAGCCTGGCATACGACGACGATGAGTTTACCCTACGTAGGGCATCAGCCCACAGCCCCTCCTCAATCTCCTCCCCCAGTTCTTCCCATTTCCCTTTCAGCTCATCTACCATGATCTCCCCCTCGTCCTTCATTTCCCTATATATGTCCGACACCTTACCATCCCCCACCCATGTCTCTGAGATCACTCTATCCTGCACCTCCTGCGTCGGGAGCTGCGGGAATTCCCTCACCTGTTGCCTCGCAAAAGCCCTCAGTTGCATATACCGAAATGCATTCCCTTGGGGCAACCCATATTTTTCCGACAGCGCTCCCAGACTCGCAAACGTCCCATCTACGAACACATCTCTCAATTGTGCTACCCAATTTGCCATGCTCCAAATCCCCCATCCATTCTCACCGGAACAAACCTATGGTTATTTCTTATCGGGGACCGCACCGAGGCTCCCGTCCTTCCCCTATGCCGTCTCCACTGCCCCCAAATTTTCAATGTAGCCACCACCACCGGGCTTGTGGTGTATTTCTTCGGTGAGAACGGCAACGGTGCCGTCACCATAGCTTGTAGGCTAGTCCCCCTGCAGGACGCCCTCTCCAATCTCTTCCACGCCGCTCCCTCCTCTTCTCCCATCCACTTACACACCATTGAAATATTGGCGGCCCAGTAGTACTCACTTAGGCTCGGTAGTGCCAGACCCCCCTGTCCCAACTGCGCTGCAAAAATCCCCTCCTCACTCTCTGGGTCTTCCCAGCCCACACAAAACTCATAATACTCTTCTCGATTCTTTTGAAAAAAGCCTTCGTGACCACCACCGGGAGGCACTGAAACACAAAAAGGAATCTCGGGAGGACCACCATTTTAACCGCCTGCACCCTACCTGCCTGTGACAGGGACACCATGTCCCATCTCTTAAAGCCCTCCTCCATCTGTTCCATCAACCGCGTTAAATTAAGCCGATGTAATGTACCCCAATTCTTGGCTATCTGGATCCCCAAGTACCGAAAGTCCCTTGTTACCTTCCTCAACGGTAAATCCTCTATTTCTCTGCTCTGCTCCCCTGGATGCACCACAAACAACTCACTTTTCCCCATGTTCAATTTATACCCTGAAAACTCCCCAAGTATCCGCATTATCTCTGGCATCCCCTCCGCCGGGTCCGCCACATATAGCAACAAATCATCCGCATACAGAGATACCCGGTGTTCTTCTCCTCCCCTGAGTACTCCCCTCCACTTCCTGGAACCCCTCAATGCTATGGCCAGGGGCTCAATCGCCAGTGCAAACAGTAACGGGGACAGAGGACATCCCGGCCTCGTCCCTCTATGGAGCCGAAAATAATCAGACCCCCGTCCATTCGTGACCACCATCGGGGCCCTATACAGCAACTGTACCCATCTGATATACCCATCTCCAAAGCCAAATCTCCTCAGCACCTCTCACAAATAATCCCACTCCACTCTATCAAATGCTTTCTCGGCATCCATCGCCACCACTATCTCCGCTTCCCCCTCTGGTGGGGGCATCATCATTACCCCTAGCAGCCTCCGTATATTTGTATTCAGCTGTCTCCCCTTCACAAACCCAGTTTGGTCCTCATGAACCACCCCTGGACACAATCCTCTATCCTCGTTGCCATTACCTTGGCCAGAATCTTAGCATCCACATTCAGGAGGGAAATGGGCCTGTACAACCCGCATTGCAGCGGGTCTTTTTCCTTCTTTAGGAGGAGCGATATCGTTGCCTCTGACATAGTCGGGGGCAGCTGCCCCCTTTCCCTCGCCTCATTAAAGGTTCTCATCAGTAGCGGAGCCAGCAAGTCCATATATTTCCTATAGAATTCAACTGGGAATCCGTCTGGTCCCCGGGCCTTCCCCGCCTGCATGCTTCCAATCCCTTTCACTACTTCCTCCGTCTCAATCTGTGCTCCCAGTCTCACCCTCTCCTGCTCCTCCACCTTAGGGAATTCCAGCTGATCCAGAAAGCACATCATTCTCTCCTTCCCACCTGGGGGCTGAGCTTCATATAATCTTTCATAAAATGCCTTGAACACTCCATTCACTCTCTCCGCTCCCCGCTCCATCTCCCCCTCCTCATCTCCCTCGCTGCTCCCCTTTTCCTCAGTTGGTGGGCCAGCAACCTGCTCGCCTTCTCCCCATATTCGTACTGTACACCCTGTGCCTTCCTCCATTGTGCCTCTGCATTACCCGTAGTCAACAAGTCAAATTCTACATGTAGCCTTTGCCTTTCCCTGTACAGTCCCTCCTCCGGTGCCTCCGCATATTGTCTGTCCACCCTCAGAAGTTCTTTCAACAGCCGCTCCCTTTCCCTACCCTCCTGCCTTCCTTTATGTGCCCTAATAGATATCAGCTCCCCTCTAACCACTGCCTTCAGCGCCTCCCAGACCACTCACCTGGACCTCCCCATTATCATTGAGTTCCAAGTACCTTTCAGTACACCCCCTCACCCTTAAACACACCCCCTCATCTGCCAATAATCCCATGTCCATTCTCCAGGGTGGACGCTGTTCTTTTTCCTCCCCTATCTCCAGGTCCACCCAATGTGGAGCGTGATCCGAAATAGCTATAGCCGTGTACTCCATCCCCGTCACCTTCGGGATCAGTGCCCTTCCCAAAACAAAAAAGTCTCTATCTGTGAATAAACCTTGTGGACATAGGAGAAAAACGAAAACTCCTTACTCCTAGGTCTACTAAATCTCCAGGGGTCTACTCCTCCCATCTGCTCCATAAAGTCCTTAAGCACCCTAGCTGCAGCCGGCCTCCTTCCGGTCCTGGACCTCGATCTGTCCAGCCCTGGGTCCAGCACCATATTAAAATCTCCACCCATTACCAACTTCCCCACCTCTAGGTCCGGGATACGTCCTAACATACGCCTCATAAAGTTGGCATCATCCCAGTTCGGGGCATATACGTTCACTAAGACCAACGCCTCCCCTTGCAATTTGCCACTCACCATCACGTATCTGCCCCCACTATCCGCCACTTTGGTCTTTGCCTCAAACATTACCCGCTTCCCCACTAGTATAGCCACCCCCCTGTTTTTTGCGTCTAGCCCCCAATGAAACACCTGCCCCACCCATCCTTTGCGTAGTCTGACCTGGTCTATCAGTTTCAGATGCGTCTCCTGCAGCATAACCACATCTGCCTTAAGTTTCTTTAGGTGTGCGAGTACCCGTGCCCTCTTTATCGGCCCGTTCAGCCCTCTCACATTCCACGTGATCAGCCGGGTTGGGGGGCTCTTTACCCCCCCACCCTTGTCGACTAGCCATCTCCTTTTTCAATCCAGCTCCTCACCCGGTTCCCA
This sequence comes from Scyliorhinus torazame, assembly GCF_047496885.1. Taxonomy (NCBI): domain Eukaryota; kingdom Metazoa; phylum Chordata; class Chondrichthyes; order Carcharhiniformes; family Scyliorhinidae; genus Scyliorhinus; species Scyliorhinus torazame. The sequence continues at coordinate 28,228,762 of NC_092738.1, forward strand.
CGTAGCCGTATCTCCCCCCCCCAACGGCGCCCTCCCGCCCCGACCACCCCACCCCATACCAGCTCCCCATTCTCCCCAGCAGCAGCAACCCAGTTAACCCCCCCCCCCGCTAGATCCCTCGCTATCGTAATTGCACCCCCATGTTGCTCCCAGAAGTCAGCAAACTCTGGCCGACCTCGGCTTCCCCCCGTGACCTCGGCTCCCACTGTGCGAGGCCCCCTCCTTCCTGCTTCCCTGTTCCCACCATGATTACCATAGCGCGGGAACAAAGCCCGCGCTTCCCATTTGGCCCCGCCCCCAATGGCCGGCGCCCCCAGCTCCTCATCCTCTTTCCCCCCCCCCCCCCCCACGGCATGGGGAAGAGAGAAAAGTTACAGGGTCGCAGGATTAACAACTTGAGAAATCATCTCTTCACCCCACATATTCGCCCCACCACTTTGTCCCAAACGTTCTTTTTCTAGCCCGCTTATTCCAGTTTCTCCTCGACAATAAATGTCCACGCCTCTTCTGCCGTTTCAAAGTAGTGGTGTTTCCCTTGATGTGTGACCCACAGTCTTGCCGGCTGCAGCATTCCAAATTTAACCTTCCTTTTGTGCAGCACCGCCTTGGCCCGATTAAAGCTTGCCCTCCTTCTCGCCACCTCCGCACTCCAATCTTGATATACGCGGATCACCGCGTTCTCCCACCTACTGCTCCGAGTTTTCTTTGCCCATCTGAGGACCATCTCTCTGTCCTTATATCGGAGAAATCTCACCACTATGGCTCGAGGAATTTCTCCAGCCCTCTGTCTTCGCGCCATAACTCGATAGGCTCCCTCCACCTCCAATGGGCCCGTCGGGGCCTCCGATCCCATTAACGAGTGCAGCATCGTGCTCACATATGCCCCGACGTCCGCCCCTTCTGCACCTTCAGGAAGACCAAGAATCCTTAGATTCTTCCTCCTCGCATTATTCTCCAGCACCTCCAGCCTTTCCGCACACCTTTTCTATTGTGCCTCGTGCATCTCTGTCTTCACCACCAGGCCCTGTATGTCGTCCTCATTCTCAGCAGCCTTTGCCTTCACGACCCGAAGCTCCTGCTCCTGGGTCTTTTGCTCCTCCTTTAGCCCTTCAATCGCCTGTAATATCGGGGCCAACAGCTCCTTCTTCATCTCCTTTTTAAGTTCTTCCACGCAACGCCGCAGGAACTCTTGTTGGTCAGGGCCCCATATTAAACTGCCTCCTTCCGACGCCATCTTGCTTTGTGCTTGCCTTCCTTGCTGCTGCTCTAGAGGATCCACCGCAATCCGGCCACTTTCCTCTCCTTTTTCATCCGTGTCCAGGGGGGATTCCCTTCTGGTTTACCGCACAGTGTTTTTAGCCGTGAAAATTACCGTTGGGGCTCCTATCAAGAGCCCAAAAGTCCTTTCCACTGGGAGCTGCCGAAACGTGCGACTTAGCTGGTCATCACCGCACCCGGAAGTCGCCCTGAACCTTACTGATCAGTGACTCACTAACAATGACTTATCTGATGTCCCCCACCCCTTACAAGTTATAAAAAAAAAAAAAAAAAAGTATGTTGACACTTGCTGTCTAGCGCGCCAAGATGGTGAATGTTGACCAGCATGAGGTGCATTGAGTGAAATAGCAGAGGGCACCCAGCATCTGATAGATTTGTTGCCTGGTGGGAGTTCATGCCTTCAGGATTGATGAAAAATTAATTAGTTTATATTAAAAAAAAAAGGTCAGGCTGGCATAACCAAGCAGATGAGCTGGATCCTAATCACAGGGTATTGTTTTGAATCTGGGAGTGAATATTGCTACTTGACTTGTACCTGACAGGAAGGGGCAATAAAAAGTTACGGAAAATTGAGTATAATTCATCTGTCTCCCATTGGTGAATAGCACAAAGAGCAGTGGAGAGACCTGGCCCAAAAGAAATTCCAATCTTTGGGCTAAAGAAAGCTGTAGGCATCTTCCCCTCGATCCTTCTACATTCAGCCATGTGGCCTTCAGCTGTCTCCACCCTGCATTCTGGAATGCTCACCTAAGCCCTGTTTTACCTCTCTCCCTCTCTCCCTCTCTCCCTCTCTCCCTCTCTCCCTCTCTCCCTCTCTCCCTCTCTCCCTCTCTCCCTCTCTCCCTCTCTCCCTCTCTCCCTCTCTCCCTCTCTCCCTCTCTCCCTCTCTCCCTCTCTCCCTCTCTCCCTCTCTCCCTCTCTCCCTCTCTCCCTCTCTCTCTTTCCTCCCCCCCACCCCCCCCACACACACACTTCAGTTTCCTCATTTTCTGAGCACTCCTTTACCTAGATACATAGAACATACAGTGCAGAAGGAGGCCATTCGGCCCATCGCGTCTGCACTGACCCACTGAAGCCCTCGCCCTTTGGTCACTCAATGTCTGCTTTCGTCTTTATGAAATATTTTTGGACATTGTTACTTTAAAGAGTTATCTGCTTTTCTGCTGTTCATTAAAGCAATTACACATTAACCTGGTGTGGTGACTTTACTGTGTTTTCACGACTGGTTCTTTACTCTTTTTAGTCCAACCATTACCGAAGGGAGATCAAGTTTTGAATTTTTCTGATGCGGAAGACATGATTGATGACAGCAAACTCAAGTAAGAATACCAAGATTTGTATACATTGGGAAACTGTGAATGTGATTTCTCTGTATCCCCCGATTTATATTCTTGTCAAAATGACCTCTTGAGCAGTGACATAATAAGAGGTGGGATGTTAGCCGTTTACCTCCTGGGTCCTGGGGTTGAATCCAGCAGGAAGAGAGTTTGTTTTTGGGTGTAACAACCTAATTTGGGATAAGTCTCAACCTGATTTCTAGTGTGCGGGTTTGCGCAAAAACCTCATTGGACTTATGAATCTTAGTCATGTGGTAATGAATAGCACAAAGAGCAATGGAGAGACCTGGGCCAAAAGAAATTCCAATCTTTGGGCGAAAGAAAGGTCGAGGCGTCTTCTCCTTGACCCCCTTCTACCTTCAGCTGTCTCCACAGCTCGGCTGTGTTTTTAAGGTTTATATTTTCTTCCTGAGGCAGAGGGAGCTTTACTGTTGACAGTTGGCAATCTGGGGTGGAACATTGCTGCGAGACATTAATACAAAATCATGGTTTCTTGCGAACTAGGGGGTTAATATGATGAGGATTTGGACTGACTTATCGAAAGCTCTGATTCCTACCCTGACAAGTGCCGATTCAGCTTTCTGTAAGTAACAACGCCATTGCTGACGATAAGAAACCTGAGGCTGCATTTTACCTATATTGATTCAAATGGGACAGCCTGGAACAGGGCTTCTGAATTGGGCCATTTCAGAGATCGTACTTTTTTTCCCTTCCCACCTCCACTCCCTGTGAAAATGGCTAAATGTGCTTCTTAGACTGTGGTGCACATTGCAAAGATGATTTGAGTGAGTGAGGCACTGCTGGGCCTGAAGTGCCTGTCGAACCACATGAGAATGAGTCGGGTCCTTCAGGGCAGGGGCATGAACCTGGTCATGAAGTGAAGGGGGAGGCATCTTGGCTGCAGTAGAATACTGTGTAATACTTTTTTTTATATTCCTTTCCCAGAGAAACAAGAGATGATGTCCTGGAACATGGTAGGTTGCCAAATTCCAGTATGTGGTGATGAAATGTTTGCTGTTAAAGCTAATTATCCAGAGTCCACACCAAGGTCACATGGTTCCTGCCATGTCAATGTATCTTGAAGGTCTTTATTGCATCCTGTTTTTGATGGTGTTTTGTCACAAGCATTTCTTATCCACTCTTTCAAACTTGAGTTCAACTGTTTGATGTTCTGCGAGCATTTAGATTGTTGTGTGCAGTTATTCTTTTGTTCAGGGACATGGTCGGCATGTTGTGATTGTGTGACCCTGTATGGTTCAAAAGGAAGCTGTGAAAGATAACACTGCCATATAATTCACAGCTGCTCATTGACACTTCCTTGAATCATAGAAGCCCTACAGTGCAGAAGGAGGCCATTTGGCCCATCAAATCTGCACCGACCCTCTGAAAAGAGCACCCTACTTATTCCTCTCCCCAGCCCTATCCCCATAACCCCACGTAACATGCACCTCTTCGGACTGTGGGAGGAAACCGGAGAAAACCCACACAGACAGGGGGGTACGTGCAAACTCCACACAAGACCGTATTTCAACTGGAGTGTAATTGGTCTCTAGTAACAGGGACCAGGTACTCCTAGGAGCTTTAATGCCTTCATAAGTGTGTTTCTGAGCCATGGCGTTAGTGTGTTATAGTGAATGGTTGGTTTTATATTTTTCATTTGTTGTTGAAGGTATCCAAGAGACAAATGTCGAACTAATGTTGTGAAGTTATTTAATACTGATTTAATATATGGAGTATATTAAATTGGAGACGAGGCTGAGATGCAAAAGAGATGTTCAAAATCATGAAGGACCTGGACAGCGGATTGGGAGAAACTGTTCCCACTTGTGAAAGAATTGAGAAGCAGAGGGCAGAGAATTAAAGTAATTGGCAAAGGAAGCAAAATTGGTACGAGAACGAGGAAAGACCTTTTCATGCAATGAGTGGTTATGCTGGAGTGTGGTAGAGACCGGTTCAATCGAGGCATTCAAAAGGGAATTTGACTGTTATTTCAAAAGAATATGCAGGTTTTTTTTTGGGGGGGGGGGTTGGAGAAAGCAGGAGGATGGAATTGTTCATTTGGACGGCCTGTGCAGACCCGAGGGGCCGAATGGCCTCTTGTGACAATTCTGTGATTCCTAGGTAGGGATGCAAATGTCCTGGAATTATTGAGAGAGTTTGCTGCAATGGAGGTGGGGAGGTGATGCGGTGCTGTTATTTCGGCCTGGATGGGGGGACTGAATTACTTTTCGATGCTTGTTCAAAGATCTTGACGCATAGTGTGGGATGGATGAAAAATGCCGACTGGCATTTCTTTCAGTGCTGATCCAACATCTTCCTGCTCTGCCATGGCCCATGTTGTCGAGCAAGCCATTAGCCAGTTTACATTTTGCCTGAAAATCTATGCTGCAACAAGTTGCTCTGATTCTTTTTATAAAAAAAAAAAGCCCACAGTTTTTGTGTTTTTATTCCAGAACTCACGCTTGCAGATCGGCGTCAGAAGCGAGAGATTCGGCAGCTGGAGCAGGAGCTCCCGAAGTGGCAGGTTCTTGTTGACAGTGTCACAGGTGAAAGAGCAAACAGTGACTGAAGGGTCCCATTGGCATCACTAAACCATTTGATTTTTGGGTATATCTCAAGCTGCAGGAGCCTCAGCAAAGCAGTCACTCCATGAAACAGTCACATTGGAAATGTTAGGAATGTTTGTGATTTTTGATACTTCAATTGGAGAACTTTTATGGTTCTATGTCCCACTGCACAAAACCTGCTTTGCCGCATCATGTGTTTGAGAATACCCCACCAGGATTGGCACATTGGAACAGCATCTTGATGCTCAAACCAGCTGTGAAATTGAATGACAGAATGCGGAGTACCCAGGGTTTCCCCTTTGCTCGTTCATAGACTGGTTCACAGCATTCATTTGTTGGGCGGCACAATGGCGCAGTGGCTACGGCGCTGAGGATCCGGGTTCGATCCCGGCCCCGGGTCACCGTCTGTGTGGAGTTTGCACATTCTCCCTGTGTCTGCGTGGGTCTCACCCCCACAACTCAAGGATGTGCAGGGTAGGTGGATTGATCCCACTAAATTGCCCCTTAATTGCAAAAAAAAGAATTGGGTACTCTAAATTTATATATGAAAGAACAGCATTTATTTGTATAAGCTGGTGGTGACAACCCTAATAGCATCATGGCTGTGGTACACACAAGTCACAAGAAATAAAACAAATTCTTCACTCCAAAATGCTACCACTATAGCTGTGTTTACAATCCACTGCATTTGTCAAATATATGAAAGAATGTTTTTGTTTATCGCTTTGGGAGATGATTGTGGAAACTCTTATTACAACGCTGCCAAGAATATCCCCAGTGTCCATCACAGCCCCATCTTACCTCCTCACATTGGTCACTAATCTCTGGCCACGGTGAGCAGGTGTCGTCTGATATTTCTATGAATTCTAACCGATGATGTAAATTATATTAAAAATTATCAGCATGAGAAAGTTCAACTTTACTTCCTCAAAGAACAATAGTTGCCAGAATTTTATTGAGGCAATGATTTGTAAGGAGCATTTGAAAAATGTGCATAATTTTTATAATGGTAATATTCCCTCTAGAAAAGGCCCGACTATAAAATGACCCAATTTTGTTTCCTTAAGGTATCAGCTCTCCTGACTTTGATAACCAGACGCTTGCTGTTTTACGAGGCAGAATGGTCAGATATTTGATGAGGTCTCGAGAGGTAAGGCAATATTTTGATTGATGTGTAGATGGTTGTAGCGTGTATTGGTCATTTTGTTTCAGTTTTGAAGACACAGGGACCGTTTTAAAAACTGCAAATGTCCTGCAGGTCAGTCGGTAATTTTGAACAGGAGCCTTCTCCAGAACTGTCTATGTCAGACAGGCAGAGTTTCCATCTTTTGGTGTTCTGAGCTCCTCCATTATAAGATTACAGAATTGATTAAAGCACAGACGGAGGCCATTTGACCTATTTTATTGACCCTCTGCAAGAGCAACTCGACTAGTCCTACTCTCATCTCTCTTCCCCCTTAGACCAGGCATTGTCAAATTCGGGGGTGGGTCGCGGGCGGGTGTCGGGAGGGTCGCGGAGCCGTCCATCGTGGCGCTCCCGATCGCGCAAATACGCGCACAACAGCCGGCTTTTAATAATGTCGGCTGCAAGCGGTCTTCAAAATGGCCAGGAACAGATTTTTTAAAAAATCAGCCGCACTGCGCATGAAATGCCCAATCATCAGTGCGCATGCGCAGTGCGGCAGCATTTATATTAAAAAAAAAAAAATAAAAAAATATATGGTCGCAGCCTTTTTTTTTCAAGTTCGGGGGGGCCAAAGGTACCATTGGGGCCAAAGGGACCCAAAACCATTTCCTCTATTTTTGTCAGCAACAAACAAGGTAAGAGAAAATGGTGGGTCGCGCAGGTCGGCTGGCGTGGGCCACGAAGGTCGGCCGGCGTGGGTTGCGAAGGTCGGCCGGGTTGGGTCCCGAAGGTTGGCCGGTTGGTAAAAATGGGTCCCCGGGGAAAATAAAGTTTGAAGAACACTGCCTTAGACCGTCAAATTTCTTTCTTTCCAGATAATTATCCAATGCTTTCTTTTAGAGGTCTTGACTGGTCCTGCTGTGGGGTGACCACACCTGTAAAGCTCTCAACCTCATAGATGCACCACAGTGATGACCAAAGTTACTCGAGCTCTGAAACCCAGAGCTCAATGCAGTGCACTCCGCATCCGAACTACTTGCTGCATTAAAACATGTTTATCTTCATTGTGTTGTTGCTTCTTTTGCCAATCATCGTGAATCTGTGTCCTCTCGTACTCAAACTGTCTGCCGTTGGGAAGAATTTCTCTCCATCTACTCCATGATATTATCACCTCCGTCAAATCCTCTCAACCTGCTCAAAGGAGAAGTCCCAGCTTCTCCAGTCTACCCACATTACAGAAGTCCCTCATCCTTGGAACCATTCTCGTGAAACTTTTCTGCACTCTCTGAACCCTTCATAACCTTCCTGAAGTGTGGTACCCAGAACTAAACACCGTGCTCTCGTTGATGCTGAACCAGCTTTAACATAACCTCCTTGCTTCTGTATTGTTTGCCCCTATTTATAAAGCCCCAGAATCCTGCATGCTTTATTAACCACTTTTTCAATCTGCCTTGCCGCTTGCCATCTCTCCCAGAATTGTCCTAATGTCCCAGGAATCTAAAGTTCTTCCTGCACCATCTTTCCAGCTTCACATTCACCTGTTCTTCCCTCCTCTATGTTCACTAGCACATGGTACTGGGAATAATCCAGCAATGACCAGCTTTTGAAGTCTTGCTTGCTAGATTCTTGCCTAGTTCCCTAAAATGTGGCTGCAGGGCCCTAATCCCTTTTTCCACCCATACCAATACGGACCACACCAGCTAGCTGTTCATCCTGCTGAGTGTTCTGCAGCTGCTAAGTGACATCCTTGACCCTCACACCCAGAGGCAACATACAATATAGATTCATGTCTGCAGCCACAGAGACGCCATTAAATCCTCTCACTATTGCTTTCCCAGTCTTCCTCTTACCCTTGTACAGCTGGCCATAATGACAACTCTTCCTGCACTTCCCAGAAGAATCCTCTGGAACCATCACTCTCTAGTATCCAGAACAGAGCACTGGCTGTAAAGAGATGTACTCCGAACTTCTGCATTGCCTGCCTAGTCCTCCTTGTTTTGTCTGGTGGTCACCCATTTCCTCTCCTTGTGTACGCTTAAGCTGTGAGGTGACCACATCCATGAAGCTCTCAACCTCACAGTTGCATCGCAATGGCACCCGATGTTGCTCGAGCTCGGAAAGAGCTCCAGCTACTGCAGCTGATGATGCTGCCTGCATGAATGGTTATCCAGGACTAATGACCTTGAAATGCATACCTGAAGGAGCAGATAGGGGAATTGTGAAGATATCAACACTGTATATCAGAACTTGTATAAATCCAAACAAAATATATACCATCCCTTTAATAATATAGGCACAATGTAGCTTTTATGGCCATTAACCATTATGGTCTTCAGCCTTGTGTGTTACTAATTCAGTGTCATTGCTGGATTGTGAACACCGATTTCTGTGATGGGAAAAATCACAAAAATGCTGAATCTTTAAGGACTTGGGACAGGTGACGTCATATATTCATCCCAATCCGTCCCGATTTCTTTTCCAAAACGGCCCCCTCTTTGAATGTCGTCTCCCCTCCCCATTTAACAAGTGCATTTCTTCTCAACAGATAACACTGGGTAGAGCCACAAAAGATAATCAAATTGATGTTGACCTCTCTCTCGAAGGACCAGCATGGAAAATCTCGAGAAGGCAAGGTAATGATGAGCAAGTTCTTCCATCTTGCACTTGTTGCTAGGTGACCGCAAACTTTGGACCAATTGATATCTATTTTTTAGTAGAGCTACTACTAATCCCACTCCCAATTCTCCCTTTCTTGTGTCTCCTCCCAAAGTGATTGACTGGTAGAATTCTGAGAAATACATTTGTCACTGGACATTTGGAATTTAAACTTGGTTTTTTTGGGAGGTTGATTAATGCTGGTATTGTAGCTGCCTGGATTTTTAGATTGGCTCTCCTTGTTTTTACATTTAGAGTACTCAATTAATTTTTTCCAATTAAGGATCAATTTAGTGTGGCCAATCCGCCTAGCCTGTGCATCTTTTTTGGGTGGTGGGGGCGAAACCCACGCAAACACGGGGAGAATGTGCAAACTCCACACGGACAGTGACCCAAAGCCGGGATCAAACCTGGGACCTCGCCGCCGTGAGGCAACAGGGCTAACCCACTGCGCCACCATGCTCTCCTTGTTCTAATGTGAAGTTCCTCGTTAGTATAGTGGTTAGTATCCCCGCGGGAGACCGGGGTTCAATTCCCCGATGGGGAGAGTTTATAGGGGCTGGTTTAGCACACTGGGCTAAATCGCTGGCTTTGAAAGCAGCCCAAGGCAGGCCAGCAGCACGGTTCAATTCCCGTACCAGCCTCCCTGAACAGGTGCCGGAATGTGGCGACTAGGGGCTTTTCACAGTAACTTCATTGAAGCCTACTTGGGACAATAAGCGATTTTCATTTTCAAGTAGCAGCTGAGTAGGAGCAAATAGGAATCTTAGCTAGATAATAAGACATGGCCCAAGAGAGGTTCTAATTAATGCTAAATGATAACCTTTTGTGTAGCAATGTATATCAAATGGCTGGGGGATGATATTTACTTTTGAAATGAATTTTTGTCTTCAAGGTATAATAAAACTGAAGAACAACGGAGACTTCTTCATTGCTAATGAAGGCCGACGTCCCATCTACATCGATGGTAGGCCTGTACTGAGTAGAAATAAATGGAAATTGAACAACAATTCTGTCGTTGAAGTAAGTGTCGTGTCAGAAACTAGATGAATCATCTTGCACTTGTCAAATATGAAAATGAAAATCGCTTATTGTCACAAGTAGGCTTCAAATGAAGTTACTGTGAAAAGTCCCTAGTCGCCACATTCCGGCGTCTGTTCGGGGAGGCTGTTACGGGAATATTTGATGTGTTGTGAAGAGTGTCGCACAAATAAAAAAAAATTATTGCAGAAAGGGACAATTTGAGCCTCAATATAAATATCTTTGCTCATGAGCATGGTTAATCCAATAGATGTAGTTCACTTGGAATTTCAGTAAGGTTTTGAAAACGTTCCTAGGGGAGATAAGTAGCCAATGGTGTTGCAGTGTGTATTTTGTGGGACCTTTGTTCTTCAAAATATTTGTGAATGATATGGAACTGTTACTGTAAGCAGGTAATGGGTAGAATGTGGATTGGTAATCTTCAGTGAGCGATTAACCAATAGATGGAAGAAATTTGTTTTAAGTTAACATTTCTCGCATTGAAAGCTTGTGAAATAAATTTGTTTTCCTGTCTTTTTGTAGATTGCTGGCCTTCGTTTTGTATTTTTAATTAACCAGGATCTGATTGCGCTAATCAGGGCTGAGGCTGCCAAAATGAACCAGCAGTGAGGGGAAGATTCCAGTCCCTGAGTAAACCGCCAATGTTCACTGGAAATAATGATGAAGGCGTCATTATTGGTGGCCAGGAATTTGTAAGCCTCCTGATCTCTGGACTGTAAAAACTGTTATCTAAATTTAGACAGATTAACAAACACAGGACCAGAGCCATTTGCTGTTACTGACCTAGCACCCGTCAATAGGCAAGTGAAGGTGTTGCTTTCGCCTTGCATGGACCAAGTGGATGAAAAATGATGCTGAATAGCTCGAATGTTCTTCGTCACTTTCACAAATTCTTTCCCATGTTCTGTCACAATTTTTTGTATGTTATTTAATAGAATTAAACCATGGATATTAATTCACAGTATAAGGAGGTAACATTTTCACTAAGTTGTTTCTGTATTCAGTTAAATTGTTCATGAATAGATTATAGATACGTAAAAATGTTTTTAGCTGCATCTTTCATTTCTGCATATGCACTACTCCATTGCCACTCTACTAAAACCTGTTGCAGTGATTTCATTTTGGTAATCTTTCAATTCCCAAAATTAAAAAGAAAAAACAACCGTTTCTCCACTTCTGATTTATACAGACCTTTTTTACAAAACTTGTAGCAAAATGGCTTCACAGCTCTCTGGGCATTGTTTGCGTTTCCTTGTTTGGGCAGCACGGTAGCACAATTGGATAGCACTGTGGCTTCACAGTGCGAGGGTCCCAGGTTCGATTCCCCGCTGGGTCCCTGTCTCTGCGGAGTCTGCACGTTCTCCCCGTGTCTGTGTGGGTTTCCTCCCACAGTCCAAAGACGTGCCGGTTAGGTGGATTGGCCATGATAAATTGCCCTTCGTGACCAAAAAGGTTAGGAGGGGTTATTGGGTTACGGGGATAGGGTGGAAGTGAGGGCTTAAGTGGGTGGGTACAGACTCGATGAGCCGAATGGCTTCCTTCTGCACTGTATGTTCTATGTTCAGGGACATCTGTGGTGAAAGATTTGAGCGATAGAGTAAACTGCAGCCCTCGGGGCCTCAGCTTTTGACCTGGCCCATTGCTGTGCTAGGCTATTCAGGGTGGTTCAGGAAACATTAAGCAGGAATTGGAGAACTGGCTAACACTTAAGTACTGCTACAGTAAGATCAGAACTGCCATCTCCAGCATTTTTCATGATGATTGGATGTTTTGACTTATTTGCAATACTTTGGAAAATGATTGTACACATTTTCAAAAAATTGACACGACCTACCACTAGGCTCACATCATCCAGTAGAGCCAGGTTTGGATCTGAGGCCCAAGATTGGATATCTAACTAAAATTTATGCATAAACCCTTGCCCTCCCTAAGTAATTTCTAATGAGGTCAGGCTAAATTATCTTTCCTCCGGGTGCTCCGGTTTTCTCCCACAAGTCCTGAAAGACGTGCTGTTGGGTGAATTGGACATTCTGAATTCTCCCTCCGTGTACCCGAACAGGTGCCGGAATGTGGCGACGAGGGGATTTTCACAGTTACTTCATTGCAGTGTTAATGTAAGCTTACTTGTGACAACAAAGATGATTATTATCGAAAGCTCCCAGGGATCGTAGATTGCCCATTCCTGTTGTAAATGCTTATACCAAACCAACGTAGGTCCTTGGGGCAAAAGAACAATTGTGTAGGTTCTGCTGATCGTTTTGCCAGGCATATTGCAGCAGTAATGAATAGTCTTCCACAGTTCAGTTTGTCTTCCCAATTTCAATTCTTGAGAGAATACATTTGCTCATAATGCTGAGAAATTGGTACAAGTGCTGCCAAGTTTCTCAGCTGTGATGTCAACTAGTGTGAGAACAGAATTTATTAAGTATGGATATACAAGGCCAATTTTTAGGGGTTGTCACTGAGATTGATGCTAACGGAATTCTGTTTCTGGCAGGTTATTAGATCATAACTGGTGGCACAAATTTAATTGTAATATTTCACGTAAACTGGAAGCGAATTCCATAATGGCTTTTAAAACTGAATATATTTCAAAAAGAGCAAGGGCATGGGACTAAGTGGATAGCTCCGAGCCAGCATAAGGACAAATAAGCTGGATGCTTTATATGCTGTATGACTATTTAAATACTCTATTTTGAGGAGGAGCAGCATTTGTTGATATTTACCTGTCCTAGCACAGCTTAAACAGATAGACAGTGGATTTGATAGGTTACACACCCTCTCAATACTGCTAAATGGAACTGATTGAATTTACTTTGAATTTTATTAAAGCAAGACAAAATTTCCAGAGCATGTACAACCATCGCAAAAGTAAAAAATAACTCTCCAAACAAGGTGCCGATGTTTATGGAAATACTTTTTAAAAAATAAATATTTTTTAAAGTTTTGCAAAGTTTTTCATTATAAATAGTAATAATCCTAACTGCTAAATAGAGTGAACATTAACATAGTGCAAAAAGAGAATATACAATAGCAATTGCCTAGATGTGACCCCACTCCCCTATGGGTCGCTGCTGCTGCTGACGTTTTAATTTTCCCTGAGAAGCCATTGGACGGTATTATGCAGCAGCAGCTCTGTACACTTGGCCAAATTATTTACACACACAAGTAGGCATCTGTTCATAGTGTTGTCGTCCCTTGCTTCTCCCAGACGGAGTTCGCTGCCGTTGTCGTCTCGTTCCGCTTCTGCGCACCTCTGCTTCTGCGGTCCTCCCGTCTTCTCTGTTCCTGTGGACGTTAAGTTTGTTAACGTTTCCCTGCCTCCCCCTCCCTGGCTCTTCTCTATTGTTGCCTGTCTCTTCCCTCTACCTGCTCCTGCCTGCAAACCCCCCCCCCCCCCCCCCCCTGGTCTATCTGTAGCTCCACCCACCACCTTGGACACTGCCTCGAAGAAGGCTGTCCAGTACTCCACAAGTCTGGGGCAGGACCAGAACATGTGGGCGTGGTTGGCTGGGCCTCCTTGGCACCGCTCACATCTGTCCTCCACCTCCAGGAAGAACCTACTCATACGGGTTCTTGTTTAGTGGGCTCTATGTACCACTTTTAGTTGTGTCAGGCTGAGCCTTGCGCACGTGGAGGTGGAGTTGACCCTATGCAGTGCTTTGCTCCAGAGTCCCCACTCTATTTTGATCCCCGGGTCCTCCTCCCACTTCATTCTTGTGTCCAGTACGGCGTCGGCCCCATCTACCAGTCGGTCATACATGTCACTACAGTTTCCTTTATCTAGTATGCTTGCGTCCAGTAACTCTTCCAGTAGTGTCTGTCGTGGCGGATGTGGGTATGTCCCTGTCTCCTTTCGTAGGAAGTTTTTTTTAGTTGCAGGTACCTTAGCTCGTTCCCCCTGGCTAGTTGGAATTTCTTTATCAGTTCGCCCAGTGTTGCGATCCTGCGTCCATGTATAGGTCCCTGACTGTCAGTGTCCTTCTGTCCTGTCCCCACCTTTTGAAGGTGGCGTCAGTCAGCGCTGGCGTGAACCTATGGATGTTGCAGATGGGAGCTTTACCCGACATTCTGGTCAGGCCAAATTGTTGCCGTAGTTGGTTCCAGGACTGGAGGGTGGCTATTACCACCGGGCTGCTGGAGTGTTTTTTGAGTAGGGATGGGAACGCCACCGTGGTGAGAGCCCGGAGGGAGGTCCCCATGCAGGTGGCCTCTTCTGCGCGCACCCATTCGGCTTCTGGCTCCTTGATCCATCCCCTTATTCACTCTGCTGTCGCCACCCAGTGGTAAAGTTGTAGGTTTGGGAGGGCAACCCCCCCCCCCCCCCCCCCCCCCCCTGGATTTTGTTTTGTGTATGACCTTCTTTGGGATCCTGGCATTCTTTTCCCCCCCCCACCCCCATACGAACTCTATGATTAGTTTGTCCAGTGCTTTGGAAAAGGCCTTGGGGATGTAGATCGGGATGGATCTGAATAGCAAGAGGTACCTGGGCAGCACGTTCATTTTGATCGTCTGGACTCTCCCCGCAAGGGAGAGTGTGAGTGTGTTCCATCCTTACAGGTCCTTTTTTACTTCTTGTCAGACTGGTGAGGTTCCATTTGTGGATCCCTTTCCAGGTTTATGGAAATACTAATGTTTGTCATGTGAATCATGTACTCGGGACTCCATTGCTGAGCTTCTGCCTACATCTCCCATTTATTTGGCTCTCTTCTCCTAAAACTGTTGTCTTCAGTTTCAGTGAATAGACACTGGGTAAGATCCCCAAGCAATTACCATGTACCTGGTCAGGAATTAAGACAGATTGCTTATCGTGGTATTAATAGATTCCCTTTCTCAATAAGGGGTATCATGGTGTCTTTCTTAGGATCAGTCTTGTTTGTTGTGACATAAATTGTCTATCCTTTGACAGTTTGCATAGCAAATGATACTTGAAAAGTTGTATGTGGACATCAAGTGACAACAGGTTCAGGTTTAGCCACAATTCCTTCAGTAATGGAATAGCTTGTAACTCTCGAGACTCATTAAAAATGGCTGGCCACGTAGATGAGGAATCAGGATGGCCAGTGCTTCTCGAACTGCAAATCAACACAGGAAACTGTCAAAGGCATAAACAGCATAATGAGCTACAAAGTGAAGATGAGCAGCATCTCCAGCAACAGCGCACCCCTCTCCGATAAACTCAATGTATTCTATGCTTGGTTCGAGCAGGAAATCAACGATCCGCTGTCGAGTTGGCTTAGATAGGGTGGATGTGGACGTTGGGAAGTTGTTTCCATTAGAAGGGGAGACTAGGACCCGGGGGCACAGCCTTAGAATAAAAGGGAGTCACTTTAGAACAGAGATGAGGAGAAATTTCTTCAGCCAGAGAGTGGTGGGTCTGTGGAATTCATTGCCACAGAGGGCGGTGGAGGCCGGGACGTTGAGTGTCTTTAAGACAGAAGTTGATAAATTCTTGATTTCTCGAGGAATTAAGGGCTATGGAGAGAGAGCAGGTAAATGGAGTTGAAATCAGCCATGATTGAATGGTGGAGTGGACTCGATGGGCCGAATGGCCTTCCGCTCCTATGTCTTATGGAGTTCCCCAGCAGCCCAAAACACACCGTCACAGCTTCCAAAGTCAAATCGGCTTTCCTGAAAATGAACCCTTGAAAGGCGACGGGTCCGGATGGGATTCCTGGTCGTGCACTCAGAGCCTGCACGGACCAACTGGCAGATGTGTTCGCGGACATCTGTAACCTGTCCCCACTCCACTCCGAAGTCCCCACCTACTTCAAGAAGCCCACCATCATACACCCCGGTGCCAAAGAAGAACCAGGCAACGTGCCTCGATAACTACCGTCCGGTGGCCCTGACTTCAGTCGTAATGAAGTGCTTCGAGAGGTTGCTCATGAAGTGCATCACCTCCATACTCCCAGAACGCTTGATCCACTGCAATTCGCATACCGCCACAGCAGACACCATCTTCCTGAACCTACACTCCTCCATAGAGCATCTCGACAACAATAACTCCTACATAAGACCCCTCTTTATTGACTACAGCTCCTCCTTCAACACCATAATCCCAGCCAAGCTCATATCAAAGCTCCAAAACCTGACTTGGCTCCTCACTCTGCAACTGGATCCTCGACTTTCTGACCCACAGACCACAATCAGGAAGAATAAATAACAACACCCCCACAATCGTCCTCAATACCGGGGCCCCACAAGGCTGCATACTTAGCTCCCTACTTTACTCCCCGTACACACACGACTGCGCGGCAAAATTTGGTTCCAACTCCCATCTACAAGTTTGCTGACGATACAACCAAAGTGGGCCGGATCTCGAGTAACGACGAGTCAGAATACAGAAGGGAGACGGAGAACCTAGTGGAGTGGTGCAGCGACAACAATCTATCCCTCAATGCTAGCAAAACTAAAGAGCTGGTCATTGACTTCAGGAAGCAAAGTACTGTACACGCCCGTCAGCATCAACGGGGCCGAAGTGGAGATGATTAGCAGTTTCAAATTCCTAGGGGTACACATCTCCAAAAATCTGTCCTGATCCACCCACGTCTGCACTACCATCAAGAAAGCACAACAGCACCTATACTTCCTCAGGAAACTAAGGAAATTTGGCGTGTCCACATTAACCCATACCAACCTTTGCAGATGCACCATAGAAAGCATCCTATCTGGCTGCATCACAGCCTGGTATGGCAACTGCTCGGCCCAGGACTGCAAGAAACTACAGAGAGTCGTGAATACAGCCCAGTTCATCACACAACCTGCCTCCCATCCATTGACTCCATCTACACCTCCAGCTGCCTGGGGAAAACAGGCAGCATAATCAAAGACCCCTCCCACCCGGCTTACTCACTCTTCCAACTTCCATCAGGCAGGAGATACAAAAGTCTGAGAACAAGCACGAACAGACTCAAAAACAGCTTCTTCCCCGCTGTTACCAGACTCCTAAACGACCCTCTTATAGACTGACCTGATTAACATTACACCCTGTATGCTTCATCCGATGTCGGTGTTATGTAGTTACATTGTGTACCTTGTGTTGCCCTATTATGTATTTTCTTTTATTTCCTTTGTCTTTTCATGTACTTAATGATCTGTTGAGCTGCTCGCAGAAAAATACTTTTCACTGGACCTCAGTACACGTGACAATAAACAAATCCACCTGGCATTGGAGGGGTACTGGAGAGGAGTGGCGGGAGTAATATCCCAGGTGGTGAAAGTCCGGGTCAAGCCAAGCTGGGGGCTAGCAATATTTGTAGTAGTGGATGAGCCGGGAGTGCAGGAGGCGAAAGAGGCCGGAATTCTGGCCTTTGCGTCCCTAGTAGCCCGGCGAAGGGTCTTGCTATTGTGGAAGGAGGCGAAGCCCCCTAGCCTGGATTAACGACATGGCGGGGTTCATAAAATTGGAGAGAATTAAGTTTGCTTTGAGAGGGTCTGCACAGGGGTTTTACAGGCAGTGGCAACCGTTCCTAGAATATCTCGCGGAGCGTTAGAAGGAGGTCGGTCAGCAGCAGCAACCCTGGGGGGGGGGGGGAGAATGAGAGATTGTTTGAGGGAATGGACGAGCGGGAGATGGCATGGAGGGTGGGGACAAACGGTACGTGCGGCCAAGAGCCAGTGTATAAAGCTTTGTAAATATACCATCGTGCCATGTATATATCTTGCTCAGGGTGATTTTGCATTATTTTGTTACACGGGGGGGGGGGGGGCGTTATTGTTTGTAAGGGGAAAAAACTGTGTTGTTAATAAAAATATTTAAAAAAAACAAAACAAATCCAATCCAATCCAGGGTTGAAGGAAAAACGGAATAATAGTGCAGCAGGAAACATCTTTATGGAGATGGTGATAAAGCAGGCTTGTGATTTGAGCCGAGCATCAGCACATGGGAAAGTAAATGCATATTTTTAGATATATCCACTAAATAGAAAGCAATAGCTGTACAGAGAACTGACGTGTGTGTGTGTGTGATACAAAGCATTTTGACTTTTATGACACTTGTCACCATTGACAGCAATGAATGGATGTGAACCAAAGGATCTCCTTAGCGTATCATCACAGCTGTGGGGAACGGAGGAAGATTTGACCGTTAAATTTTGGGGGCATGGTTTTTATGCCCCATTTCCCTCCAGTTGTTCTGGATTCAGCCACTCTTAATTTATTTATGCGCCATTACATTTCTAGCCACATTAAGTCTGAAATTTAACACTAAACAGGAGGTATGTGGGGCTCCAGTTTCCAATTTTGGTGCTGCTTTAAAACACACCCAATCCACAGCTTTCTACTATTCTTTCCAACTTAAAACTCTTTTAAACTAATAATGCCCTTAGCCACAGAAGTATCTTTCATGCTGAGATTTTTTCCAATGGAATATATTTTTGCCCGTTTTGAAATTTTTCTGTATGTTTCCCAATTGGCTATTAAGCCATCTATGTTAACTGACTTTTAGATTAAGATTCTTGTGCTTGGAGTTTGTTACTTAAAACTTAATATGGAATTCAACTGAACGATGATGATCCCATGGTCTGTTTGCTCATCAGACAGGTCGCAAGTGCCTCATACCTGCTGGTCAACATCTGGGACTCTGGTTCCTCCATGGGCGGCATGGTGGTTAGCACTGCTGTCTCACAGGTCCAGGGTTCAATTCTGGTCTTGGGTTACTGTCTGTGTGGAGTTTGCACTTTCTCCCAGTGTATGCGTGGGTTTTCTCCAACAATCCGCAGATGTGCAGGTTAGATGGATTGACCATGCTAAATTGCTCCTTGGTGTCCAAAAGGTTAGGTGGGGTTATTGGGATATGGTGGAGGCATGATCTTAAGTAGGGTGGTCTTTCCAAGGGCCGGTGCAGACTCGATGGGCCAAACGGTCTCCTTCTGCACTATAAATTCTATGTGGATTCCCCCATACCTGCCTGACTCTGCCACATGCTCCTGTCCCCTAACATTGACAAACCTGAAGTTCTGCCCAACCCAAGGGATGCAACTGCCTCTTGGAACAGTGTCCAGGTCACACTGACTGCTCAAGATGTGGACACATGGTTGTCTGAGACGGAAATTCATTCCATGAGCTCGCATGTTGCAGTCATGGCTCACCTGCCATGTTTGTTTAACCTTATTTGATTAGTTTTATTTGATTAGCTAATTAAGTAATAGCTTGGAGATAAAAGAACACTCACCAGTTACTTGGAAGTAAAACAAAGATCTACACCAAATTTCCGATTAAGCACGCTCCCACATCCTCCTCAAACGCTGTACCCAGAATTAAATACAATACTCCAGCTGAGGCCCAACCAGTGGTTAAAAATGTTTAGCATAACTCTGCCTCTTTATGAAGCCAAGGATCACATGTCTGTCACTTTCAAAGATTTGTACAGTATTTGAAGCCCCAGGTCTCCCTGCTGCTGTACTCCTTTTAAAATTGTACCCGTTAGTTTATATTAACTCTCCTCATTCTTCCTAATTGAACACTTCTGTATTAAATTTGATCTGCCACATGCCTGCCCATTCCACCAAGGGAATTCACTAAAATAGGCTATAATCACTTTGAAGTGGCAACAGGAAGGTTAAGTCAACATCAGTATTAATGTTACAAAATTGCATAGGCTGATCTTGCAAATGCACTTTATCCGATTCATTTGCAATTCCACCCTCCAAGAACCAAACTTAAGTAATAGCAAACTCTTATCCAGGGACAACATTCTCCATAAGGATAGCATGTCGGGCGGCACAGTGGTTAGCACTGTTTCTTCACAGCGCCAGGGATTCGATTCCCAGCTTGGGTCACTGTCTGTGCGGAGTCTGCACGTTCTCCCCGTGTCTGCGTGGGTTTCCTCCGGGTGCTCCGGTTTCCTCCCACAAGTCCCGAAAGACGTGCTGTTCGGTGAATTGGACATTCTGAATTCTCCCTCTGTGTACCCGAACAGGCACCGGAATGTGGCGACGAGGGAATTTTCACAGTAACTTCATTGCAGTGTTAATGTAAGCCTACTTGTGACACTAATAAAGATTATTATAGTCTTGCTTGAGATTCTCCCCCCCCCCCACCCGACTCAATGTAACTTAAGGGGAAAAAGTCACAGTTGTACAGGTTAGGTTAGAATACTGCTTTATTCATCAACTAAATTTTAAATACATGACAAAAGTCAGGAAAAGACTTACATTAAGAGGGAACAGCAATTACTGCCTGAGATGCAGCCATATTGTACCAACATACCACAGTTTGGAGGATTCAGTTTCAGTCATGTAAATAAGAATCAACAAATTGAAGAATGGATTACTCCCATAGCCTAGGTTTCAATAATTGGTCTGGTCCTGGGTAGCCAACAGGTTACTGCTGTACTACCAGAAATGTGCTCTGAATCTGTGACATGATCCCCTCTCTCAACGTCAAATCTAAGCGTTAATTACAATAACCCTTAATGTAACTACTTTTAATAGACTGCCCCTAGTGCATTGAATATGAACACGGTTGCAACTTTGAAATGAAATTAATTGTTTAAGATTCTTGATTTCAGTAGAGTATAAAGGGCTGGACAACAATGATCTGAGGTATAAATCCAAAAGACTGCATGGCTTTTTCCTTCGTTAAAACTTTTGTAATGATCTGAACACTGGAAAAGAAATAAACTAGAAGGGGCTGGAGAACAACATTTGATACTAAATGTTTTAAAGCCTTTGTTGTTCCGGTCAGTATGAGGAAACAAAAAAAAAAATCACACCTGTGACGAAGACATTGCATTTTAACATGTGTGTTATTTTTGTTTAAAAATACACAAGTTGTTGAGTGTGCTGCACTTCCCATTCTCAATGACAGAATCATCATTACAGGCATGGTTCTAATCATTCACCACCAAAATGCAGATTCCCAGCTTGGGTCACTGTCTGTGTAGAGTCTGCACGTTCTCCCAGTGTGTGTGTGGGTTTCCTCCGGGTGCTCCGGTTTCCTCCCACAGTCCAAAGATGTGCAGGTTAGGTGGATTGACCATGATAAATTGCCCTTAGTGTCCAAAATTGCCCTTAGTGTTGGGTGGGGTTACTGGGTTATGGGGATAGGGTGGGCTTGGGTAGGGTGCTCTTTCCAAGAGTCGGTGCAGACTCGATGGGCCGAATGGCCTCCTTCTGCACTGTAAATTCTATGATCATATCAAAGCAACCAAGTTAGGAACTTTGTTAATCTATTTATTCAAGCTGTAAAAGAAAGATCTACAAAAATTCTTTTCAAAAACAGGACAGCAAAAAAAAAAAAAAAAAAAGTCTACAGGTCAAATTTGACCAGTGCGAGGGCAGTATGGTGGTGCAGTGGTTAGTACTGCTGTCTCCAGCACTGAGGACCCAGGTTCGATCCCGGCCCCGGGTCACTGTCCGTGTGGAGTTTGCACATTATCTCTGTGTCTGCATGGGTTTCACTCCCAAGACCCAAAGATGTGCAGGATAGGTGGATTGGCTACACTAAATTGCTCCTTAATTGGAAAAAAATAATTGGTTACTCTAAACTGCACAGGACAGCAAAAAAAAAAGTTGACCAGTGCTTCAAAGGGCATCCAATTTACAGGTCTCCTGTTTATATCTTCCATTTATGGTTTTCTGCTGACAATACTATTTGGAATCTATAGTCCTGTTTACATGAAGTCACTTCTTGTTCGATTTCCCTTAAATCTGGAACGCATTAGTTAAAGGGTATGTTCAGACCAGATGATTATTTTTTGAAAGGGGTGCATCATCGACATTTAGTGGTACGACACTGCAACTTTGACATATAAAACCTATTTTAGGAGGGATTGCAGGATCACCACAGTGAAAGATTCACTCTTCTCAGAGCTAAGTGGACTTCTATTCTGGAACAAATATGGAAACGGCTCTGGGAGTAACAGAACAGCAGCAAGTACAAGTTAATTCAACAGCACAGATATCACAAACTTTGCATCAGTGCAAAGTAGTTTCAGCTACTCACTGATACTAAAGTTGCAAAATGTAAATTTGATGTCAGGGCCAGAACTAACTTTGAAAGGGAGCAGAGACAATCTCCCCCAAGAAGTCTCACTCTCAGCCAGGCCCTGACTAAATTCAAATTGTAACTGCAATGTCAGTATAAAAGTAAACTACTTTGCACCTTTGCTATAATCATTTTGTGAATGCAGCCAGACATAAATAAAATGATACTGAAGTTCTGGCATTCTGTTAGCATGTTGTCATCTCCAGCACGCAAAATACAGGTTTCAGGCAGTTCATTCCTAAAAGGTTTCATCCGAATAGAGAACAAAAGAAAGTATCACATTTGTGCCCTTTTACAATTAGATGGTGATCTCTAGCACAATGATGACAGCAAACTTTGAAGGTCTTTGGTCCTTTGAGTTTTATTTTTAAGTGTGGTCTGGGATAGTTAAATGGTTGTGACGAACACTATAGATAGAAGGCACTTTCATTCCTAACAGTTTGAGATGCATAGTGATTTCTCGAAAAAAGTTAGTGTTCAAAGTAAAGCTAATTGATTTAACCATGACAAACCAGGCAACAATGTTTAAATAACATGTCTAAGGTACAGCCAAGTGCTGCTCCCTCTTCCAGAAGAGATTAACAGACAGACACTATCAATTCAAAAACTTGTGAAAATGTGGAAAATTTGATCTAGAAACCAGGAAAAAGAAAAAATATTGCAAGACAAATCACTGGTGGCACAGACAAGGTGAATGTAAACCCATTTTGTGTTTTATCATGTCTAGCTGGGACGCTGGCATGGTGCTAGACGTCAGAAACTTTCAGCAGTTCACAGGAGTTTCATTCCCACTTAACCTTGGCCTACGTTGAGGCAGGATATTGGCAGGTGGAGATGGTAAGGAGGACTGCCTGGGGGCAGAAGATGCAGCTATATCATTAGAAGCTGTCATTTGGCTTTGATCAGCGGTTACATCACGGGGTGTAGGCTGTGGGTTGTATCGAGTATCGGAGATTTGGCTCTTATCAGTGGTAAAACCACGGGGTGCAGGTTGTGGGTTGTATCGAGTGTCAGAGTAATTCTTGGGTCCATTCCGGTACCGATTCCTATATTCATTTCTTCCAAAGTGGCTTGGGCCATTTATCCTATTCTCTCGAGGTCGGTAACCTGCTCTCCTATTTCCATGGGGCACCTTTTCAAGGGCAGAACAACACAATTAATAGATTCACTTTATATTGTTTTTCCTTCATGACATCCCAGTGCAGCCTCTTTTGCTTCTTACAGGTCATATGCAATTCTGCTCCTTTTCCCTTGGTTGTACGACACCAATCCACATAAGCAAATATTAGACTACATGACCAAAAATCTGGTCAAAGAGGTAGCTTTTAAGGAGTGTCTTAAAGGTGGGAAGTCAGGTAGGGAGAGAGAGAAAGGGCGAGATTTAGGGAGGGAATTTCAGAGTTGGGGCCTAGACAACTGGAAGCACAGCCACCAATGTGGAGTGATTAAAATCGCGGATGCATAAGGGGTCCCAGGGTTAAGGAGCACAGAATATCTGAGGGTTGTGGGGCTGGAGGAGATTACAAAAATTGGGAGGGGAGGCCATGAAGGGATTTGAAAACAAGGATGAGAATTAAAAAATTTAGGTTTGCTTGATCAGGCGCCAATGTAGTCCAGAGAGCATAGGGGTGATAGAGAAAAAGGACCTTGTATGAGTTAAGACAAGCACAGGATGACCACAAGTTTAGAGGGTGGAGTGCGAGAGACCAGTCAGGAATGATTTGGAATAGTTGGGTCTAGAGGTATTGAAGGCCTCGGGAGCAAAGTTGGGTGATTAAATGGAGGTGGGAATGGGCAGTATTCAAGCTGACATTGGGATCAAATGTGACACAAAGGTCGCAAACTGACTGGCTTAATCCCAGACTGTTGCCATGGAGACAGATTCATTCAGTAGCTAGAGAAGGCAGTTTGGGGTGGGGACCAAAAACAATGGCTTCAGGCTTCCCAATGCGGTTTTCAATGGAGAAAGTTTCTGCTCTTCCAGTACTAGATGTCGACTAAGCAGTCTTCTAATTTGACAACAGTGGAGGAGTTGAAGATGAGGGGGAGCTGGGTAAACAAGCAAGGCAGACAAGGAATTTACAAAGGTGACTGGCATCTAGTGTGGGCAACTATATACTATGCTCTAGCACGCAAAGATAGAAACCGTTGAAAAGAGGAATGGGTGGGGTAGGCGGGCTACATAAAGTTTTAGTCTATTCAGGATCATTGCACATAAACTTCAATAGTTACAGGTAAAGTATTGTCATTTTTTTAAAAGAAAGCAGTTCACATTTTAAATTGAGGGATCCCCTCCACAATCATGCATCCTACCAAGACTGACAAATATCTTCCTTAGCCTCTCTAAATCTACCATTAGGAAGCCCACAAGCATTGTCCGGATTGACTCCACTGGTGGGAAGCAGTTCACTTCAAGTTGTTCCGGGGATGTCAAACAGGTGAACATACCTTTTCTTTTTTTTTCAATATTTAGAGTACCCAATTCATTTTTTTCCAATTAAGGGGCAATTTATCGTGGCCAATCCACCTACCCTGCACATCTTTGGGTTGTGGGGGTGAGACCCACGCAAACACGGGGAGAATGTGCAAACTCCACACGGACAGTGACCCAGAGCCGGGATTGAACCTGGGGCCACGGCGCCATGAGGCAGCAGTGCTAACCACTGCATCACCGTGCTGCCCTGGGGAACATACCTAATCAACACTTGGTAACATTACCCAATGTCAAGTACTTTTCATGCACAAAATGTAATTTGAGTTTTATTCACATCAATGTATTAATCAGAACAAGAATAGAATTACTTGATTACAAATACTATTTTCTTTGGTGTGTAAAGGGAACATTAACTGCTCATACCGGTCGATTTGATTGGCAAGTTTGGTTTGCAGAGTTAGCTGTAGCTGTGGTAGTGTCTCCAGAACACGGATTCTTCTTCACTGATTTTGTAAGGCTGGGGTCTGAAGCACAGTCAAGAGCTGAAACATCACTCCGACTTGTCACAGACATAGACGATACAGAGCTGCACCTTGACCTGGCAGAGTAATTGTTCTTGGGATGAGACACTGCATAAAACAGAGGGAAAATAAAAACATAAAAGACAATGGAAAAGCAGGATTACGTTACTTTGGAATAGCCTTTCGAAGGGGGCAGTCCACAAATCAGATGTGTAACACAGATAATCCTTCCCCCTTCCTCCAGGTAAAACATGGCAGAGGTAAAGGCAAATTATTCAGAACATCAGACAGGCAAGCAACATTACATGTTAAGAGTGCCCAATTTGAAAAGTTTAGAGTAAACAAATGGAAGACACTGTGGGACAGTGGTTAGCACTGCTGCCTCACAGTGTCAATGACCCAGGTTCAATTTGTGGAGTTTGCACTTTCTCCCCGTGTGTGCGTGGGTTTCCTTCAGGTGCTCCAGTTTCTTCCCACAGTCCAAAGATGTGCACGTTAGGTGGATTGGCCTTGGTAAATTGCCCCGTAGCGCTCAAAAAACACTAGGTGGGGTTATGGGGATAGAGCAGGGACGTGGGCCTAGATGGATGCTCTTTTGGAGGGTTGGTGCAGACTTGATGGGCTGAATGGCTTCCTCCTGCACTGTCGGGATTCTATGATTACTAGGTTAGTGAGTTATACTTAAATGTCAATTGTCAGTGGGGGTCATGCAGTGTTCAGTGTTTATTGAGCTGTGGACTTATTATCAATTGCTGGTATATGGAAACAAAACGGCATGAAATTGAAGGCTCTGCCTGGCCAGCTCTTTTTCAGTCACTGAGAAAGCTCTGAAAGTATCCTCCTCTGCAGATATGTAACTGCATGATATGGTGACTCTTGGCTGGTAAACGAGAAAAAAAACTTGCATTTATGTTGCACCTAATCATGGGCCCAGGATGTTTCAAGCACTTGGCATCCAAATGATTCCCTGCAATTCACAGCAGCTGTTTCATGCACAGCATGAGGTTATGACCACTGTTTTTGTTGGTGTGAAGTAGGAATGTTGGTTAGGATACTAGAACTTCCTCCTCTTCTTCAAACAGCATCTTTTACAGGTGCCTGAGTGAGCAGATATGCTCACAGATACTCAACATCCAATCACAATTTTTGGTGGAATCCAACAATGCAACATGATCCTAGTAATGCATTGACAAATCAGCTTGAATAATGGTCTCAAGTCCTACATTGGAGATGAACCAACAGTCTGCTGACTTTCGAGCCAAGAAAGCTACTGCTAAACTAGAATAATACTCAAATTATTTTAGTAGGCATCTTAAATTAAGGAAAATTTAATGAAACAAGAATGGAATAAATTTGTTTGGAATAGTTTTGTGCTTGACCTGGTTTGTCAGCATTGCTATGGATTTATTTTTTGTGATGCAAGACTTCAGTATTTCAAGGCTTTTCTTTGACTATACTATTTTGTACTGGGTCACACTTTCGAGAGAATCTCAATGTTTGCATACTGGTCCCACACAATAACCCCAAATTCGTGTGGTTGAGACTTCCTGTGAAAGCACTGATAATAAAAGATAAATTAAAGTGAGTGTCAGTTAGATGTTCCTTCTGCTTTATTTTTTTTTTAACAACACATTGTTAACTGACTTCATTAACTCAATGCAACAAAGTGTATGAACTTAGTCATGGGAAAGTCTTCTTACACAGTGCAGTAAAATGCTATTAAGGGACCCTTTCTTTCTCAGCAAAACTCAGTTACTGAAGTAACAATTAAATACGCTGCAACTATCAATCAGCATTTGTTGGATCCTGTCCACTTGTTCACAAAAATCAGTACAGGATTTGAAAGCTTCCTGCTCTTCACGTTTGCTCCTGAAGTTGCTCCAGAATGTTGCGCAAGTCTTTTCTGCGCACGCGCGGAATTTGTGCGCAGCTGTGCGATCAAGTGGCTTACTATGCTGGCTTGCGATGAAATTGCACCCAGTAACATGTAATTGCTCAATACTTTTAAGGGGAGTTATATTGTAGAGATTGTTCATGTAAATTGTACTTGACAGAGTATGTGATGCAGAAGATAGGGTGCAAAAAGGAGGCAGAATGCCCAGAGTCCTGGTGAATCATGCCAGGAACCGCCGATCCACATTGGGCATTGCCATTCTGAGGCTGCTCAATTGCACGCATCCCCTTCAGAAACGTCTAAATATGACTGCATACAATGCAATTTTGTCTCCTTCAGAAGTTCCCTGCGATCTCCATCACCAGGTAATGAAAAGCAAATGTCCCACTGCCTCCCCAGGGTGACTACTTGTTATTCAATTTTGTAAGCTATAGTTTGCAACGCATGTTAAAATATTACATAAACACAATTAAAATGGTACCTTAGAAATATTATATTGCAGCATCAGCACTTAACATTGGACTTGGCAGGTGGCAGCACTGGGCAGCAAATTTATGGCGATCTATGCAGATAGTTAATCTGCAGTAGGACACTAGGCAAGCATGAAGGCTGACAGCCGGCAAAAGAGATTGTCTCCAAAATTATTTTCAGCACAGCAAGCACAACACAAATCTTGCTGAAACATTAAGTTATACTACGCTGACTTAAGTACTGACTTGTCGCAAAATTCAGCAGCCAACACTTTCCATTGACCAAATGTCTCCTTCAGATTCAATAAACGACGTGGCATTTTACATTGGAAACACAAAATATAACTACACATATTGTTCTTCTCTTAATGAAAATAGCTGGCCTACACCTATGACCCCACTCTGAAGCCACAGAAATCAGATACACGAGACTAATCCCAATTACACATTCCAATTTGTGCAGCAGCCATTATCTGAATTAGAAAATGCACAGTGCCCCACCTGCAAGGCCGACTTAAAAGTCAAACTTTTCTACTAATGTTACATGACCAAGCCTCAGCTTACCTTGTCCAAAGGCTTGGATACCCGCTTTGAGTTCTTCCACATCACAGGTGAACTGTGCACATCGCCCCAGGTCTTCATCATATTTTCGTTCACTAACAAAGTGCTAAAATACATTTAAAAAAATAACTCTTGCAGATGAAGTCCAGGTATATGGTAGCTTAGCTTTTTAAATTATACAATAATCATGATTCCTAGTTCTGGAACTGGCAATTTGGATTTGTAGACAGCTGTGCAATTTGTGACAAATAGTGCATTGTGTATCTATCAAATACATTTGGGATCATTTTGTCTCAGTAAATGTAAATATCAAAAAATTATGGACAATGTATTAATTCTGAACAATATAAGACAATCATCCTCGGTATATGGCCCTGAAATAACGCCATGGGATAATTGCACAAAATTCTTAGCACATTCACCTGAAATTCAATTTTTGGTTATTCTAGCAGCACAGGTTCATTTTAAATAAATGGGGTTGTTCGGCATCATCCCAAGGCTTAACTTCAAGGCCAATACATTGCAGACCTTTAAGGTACTAAAATGAAATCTCACATTTCTGAACTCCAATCAATGTTTAATTGAATATACCAGCCATATTCCTGTAACCTTACTCCACAAAATGCTCTTCCAAAAATGAAATAAAAACATTATATAATGGAAAGTATCCTGGACATTGAGCACAAATTGGAAGCACAATATTTCTTAACATCTGAAAAGACAAGGAACTAGAAATAAAAACACCCCCCCTTTTCCCCCTATTCTATATGAAATCAATTTGGGCACTCAGCCCAATTCCTCGATTGTCTCCACAGCAAAAGGTGCACACAAAATTCTCATTCACAAGCCTCAACAACGGCTCTCTTGAGAACAGATGCTGCATCGCTACAGAGGAAATAGTTATCCAAGTTTGGGATTCAGAGATTGAAGCAGAGGCGATGGATCACACCTGTTCCATACTGTAAATGGAGTAGCTGATTTAGAAAAAGTGGAAAAACATTAATTTCCTCAGCACTGATTTCTTGCATTATATCACTGAACCAGGAATCAGGCCTGGACTGATGACCCAGTAATAAATACTCAACAGGTCAGGCAGCAACTGTGGAGGTTACATTTTCAGGTTGATGACACTTTAAAGTTCTGATGAAAGGTCATCGACCTGAAATTAATGTCAACACTGTTTCTCTCCACAGTTGCTCCCCACCTTTGGAGTGATTCCAGTATTTTCTGTCTTTATCTGAGATTTCCAGAATATGTAGTATTTTGCTTATATTTTCCAAAAAAAAAATTCTTATTCTCCGTTTTCACATTTTCTCCCAAATTTACACCTAACAATAAACAATAATCAGTAACGAATGTAATGTCAATCCCCATATCAATAACAACGATCCCATCCTCCCACCAAACCCCAGACATCAGCCCGCATGTTCACATAAACAAATGACAAAGAGGAACCAGGAATCACCCATAGTCACCATTAACACACCCCCTCCCCCCAACCCCCCTAATGTTCGATGTAATGTATTTTGCTTGTATCATAGGAGTTCAAATCCCACCATGTCAACTGGGAAATTTATATTCATTTACCCGTTCTGGCCTATACAGGGTGTGTAACCTTAAAAAGTTACGAACAAACTGGAAAGCATAATTCAAAGTTTTTTTAATGATACTTTTTTTGAAAGCTTTATCGCAGTTGCTGAAACAGATTGAAAATGGCGACATTAGAAGAAAAGGCGAACTGTGTGTTAAGATTAGCAGAACGGAGGTCCAAAGCATGGAGGAGACGGCTCCACAAACATCCTCATCTTCAATGATGGGGGTTGGGGGAAGCAGCACAGAAATGCAAAAAGACAAGGTTGAAGTATTTGGAACCATTTTCAGCCAGAAGTACCAAGTGGATGATGCATCTCTGCTTCCTCCGGAGATCAACATCACAAATCCCAGTCTTCAGCCAGTTCAATTCAGTCCATGTGATATCAGGAAATTGACAAAATCACTGGATACAGCAAAGGCTATGTCTCTCGGCACCATCCTGGCTGTGGTGTTGAAGTAGCTGCACCTCTATCCAAGCTGTTCCAGTACACTAGCATCCAACCACGCCTGCCGCACGAAGTAGAACAAATCCAATTCGGCCAATTAACGCCCCATTCGAATACTCTCAATCATCAGCAAAGTCATCAACAGTGCTATCAAGTGGCACTTACCAACAGCTACTCACTGGTGCGCAGTTTGCTCAACTAGGACCAATTGGATCCAGACTAAAGAGCTGAATTCCAGGAGTGAGGTGATAGTAGCAATATGGAGCCCTAACAAAATTGAGATCAATGGGAATCACGGAGAAAATTCTCCAGATTGGAGTCATACCTTGCACAAAGAAGATCTCTCTATCTACTCTGTCCAGACCCACCCCCACCATGATTCTGAATACTGTAATAATCAGCATGGGACATATGGGACTGGATTCTCCAGTCGGCGATGCCGAAATTGTGTTTGGCGATCGGCCGGAGAATCAAAGTTTGCGCCGAAATCGGGGGCAGCGCCGCTTTCGCGATGTTCCGCCCCCTCCAAAGCGGCGTACTCTAGGAGTACAGCACATGCCGTATCGACAACCTCAGGACGTTGCCTGAGGCCCGCCCCTGACTGGCCAAGTTCTCGACGGCGTCGGTTGCGAGTGCTATTACTTGTCGGGAACTCGGTGTGGCAGCTGCGGACTCAGTTCTGCGCCGCCACTGTCGGGAGAGGGCCGATCCACTGGCAGGGGGGCACTTTGGCAGGGGCTGGGGGCCCTGTTGGGGGGTGGTCCGGGGGTCGCGAGCCGGCCAAATGGGTGGGGGGGGGGGGGGCACACTATTTTAAGGGCTGGGTCCGTGCGCAGCCGCCGCCGTGCGCATGTGCGGTCATGGACCCGGCAATTCTCCGGCCGTATCGGCAGCTAGAGCCGGGTGCCCGACGGTGCCGGCATGCTAGCCCCCAGCCAAATGGAGAATCGGTGGCCGTTTTGCGCCAAATATTCAGTCGTAAAACGCCACCATTCCCACGCCGGCATCAGGACATAGCCTGAAAATCGGAGAATCCAGTCCCCCGTGTGGGATGATTGTTTTCCCCGTGCTCCTGGAGTACGAGAACTCCCCGCTAGGGGTGGGGTAGCTTACCTGTACTTGTATAAAAGGCCGGACAGTCTGGAACCGACCGACAAGAGAGAGTACCTGGTGAGGTACTTATGTATATAACTGTTGTAAAATAAATGTTTACTTTTGCTTACTTTGAACTCTGAGCCTTATTAAAAATACCTCAATCAAATCTCCTCTCAACCCCTTCTATGAGAAAAAAACCCACACTTCTCCAAACTATCCATATAACTGAAGTCCCTGGAACCATTCTGGTTGTGATTGTTCAAGGCGATCAGGTCACCACTACAATAATTCCTCAGGCTAGTATCCTAGGCCAACTTCAGCTACTTCATCTATGACCTCCCCTCCATTATAAGGTTGAAAGGGGGGTGTTTCCTAATGATTGCAGTTCCATTCACAACTCCTCAGATAACGAAGCAGTTGATGCCCGCATGCAGCAAGAAGTCGACAACATTTATGCTGGGTTCCAAACCCACAATCTCCACCGAGAAGGACAGGGGCAGCAGGCATATGGGAACACCACCACCTGCAAGTCTCACACCATCTGACTTGGAAATATATCGCTGTTCCTTCATCTTCACTGGTGCAAAATTCTGTACTCCACCAGCACTGAGAGCACCTTCGTCACAGACTTATGGTTCAAGAAGGCAGCCCTCCACCACCTTCTAAAGGGCAAGTAGGGATGGGCAATAAATGCTGGCCTAGGCAGCCATGCCTACATTCCATGAATGAATAAAAAGCACAATTTATCAAAGTCAAAAATGACAGTTATTCATTTCAAGAAGTACAGTGCTTTACCATGTTTTTCAGAACTTCAGAAGTGCTTTGCAGATAATGAGGTTCTTTGAAGAATAGTCATAGTTGCCATATAGACAAATGCAGCAGCCATTTTGCGCACAGTAAGGTCCCACAAACAGCAATGAAAACTATTAATAGTTAAATGGTCTTAGTTGTCGGGAAAACACTTGCTACTCTTCAAAAAGCGCTGTAGACTCTTAAAATTCACTTGAACTGACAGGTGGTCATCTGAAGTACACTACCTCAGAGATAGTAGCACTCTCAGTGCTTCATTCAAACATCCATCTAGATTATGTGCTCACGTACGAGAATGGGGTTCGAGTGCTTGGAAGTGAGAGCACTACCACTGAAGCAAGATTGCATTAGATAGAAACATGTGGTAGGGACATTTCAAAAGTTCAGATCAATCTTGTAATACTAAGAAAATGCAATTTTGGACCAACAAGGTTGTTGCATGATAATGGTTTTCCTGATGTACACACAAGGGAAAAATGCAATTATTCAGGAAATCTATTGCAGAATAAACCAGGAAAAAAACAAACAAACCGACATCAAGTGATCTCACTTGTGTATCATCTACATTTTGAATCACGTTTCAACTTCCAGAAGTTAATTAAAAATAAGCCAGGACTTGTTGTTTGACATCAATATTAAATAAATAGGGATTAAAAATTAATTAAGCAATAGGATCAGAATTTACATTTGCAATTCCTCACATGGGGAGCTATTCACAAGAAGAGCTGTGATTTTTAAAAAATATATAAATTTAGAGTACCTAATTCTTTTTTTTGTCCAATTGAGGGGCAATTTAGCGTGGCCAATCCACCTCCCCTGCACATCTTTGGGTTGTGGGGGTGAAACCCACGCAGACATGGGGAGAATGTGCAAACTCCACACGGACAGTGACCCAGAGCCGGGATTGAACCTGGGTCCTCAGCGCCGTGAGGCAGCAGTACTAACGAATGAGCCAGCATACCGCCCTGTGGTTATGTTTTCAATAAAATATTACAGGCTTGCCCAAGATCTGGCGCGCGAGGCATTTTTTCCGTAGCCCAGCATGTCTTCCAAATGTAATTAACAGTTCAAATTCAAAATGTCCCAGAAACAAATTTAAAAATGGCTGCTGAGAGCTCAGGCAATGCAAGACCATAAGACATAGGAGCAGAATTAGGCCACTCGGTCCATCGAGTCTGCTCCGTCATTCAATCATGGCTGATATTTTCTCATCCCCATTCTCCTGCCTTCTCCCCATAACCCCTGATCCCCTTATTAATCAAGAACCTATCTATCTCTGTCTTAAAGACACTCAGTGATTTGGCCTCCACAGCCTTCTGCGGCAAAGAGTTCCACAGATTCACCACCCTCTGGCTGAAGAAATTCCTCCTCATCTCTGTTTTAAAGGATCGTCCCTTTAGTCTGAGGTTGTGTCCTCTGCTTCTAGTTTTTCCTACAAGTGGAAACATCCTCTACACATCCACTGGCCTCTGTATCCTGTAAGTTTCAATAAGATCCCCCCTCAACCTTCTAAACTCCAACGAGTACAGACCCAGAGTCCTCAACCGTTCCTCATACGACAAGTTCTTCATTCCAGAGATCATTCTTGTGAACCTCCTCTGGACCCTTTCCAAGGCCAGCACATCCTTCCTTAGATACGGGGCCCAAAACTGCTCACAATACTCCAAATGGGGTCTGACCAGAGCCTTATACAGCCTCAGAAGTACATCCCTGGTCCTGTATTCTGGCCCTCTCGACATGAATGCTAACATTGCATTTGTCTTTCTAACTGCCGCCTGAACCTGCATATGCTAACTGTAAGAGAATCCTGAACTAGAACTCCTAAGTCCCTTTGTGTTTCAGATTTCCTCGGCTTTTCCCATTTAGAAAATAGTCTATGCCTCTGTTCTTCCGACCAAAGTGCATAAAGTTTCCATATTGTATTCCATCTGCCAATTCTTTGCCCACTTTCCTAGCCTGTCCAAGTCCTTCTGCAGTCTCCCCACTACCTGTCCCTCTACATATCTTTGTATCATTCGCAAACTTAGCAACAACGCCCTTGGATCCGTCTTCCAGATTGTTAATGTCATAGTGAATAGTTGTGGTCCCAACACTGACCCCTGCGGAACACCATTAGTCACCGGCTGCCATCCTGAAGAAGACCCCTTTATTCCCACTCTCTGCTTTCTGCCAGTCAGCTAATTCTGTATCCATGCCAGGGTCTTACCCTTAACACCATGGGTTCTTTTCTTATTTAACAGCCTTCTGCACGGCACCTTGTCCAATGCTTCGGAAATCCAAATAGATCATGTCCATTGGCTCTCCTTTGTCCGACTTCCTCGTTACCTCCTCAAAAGAATTCTAACAGATTTGTCAGACATCACCTCCCCTTGATGAAGCCGTGCTGACTCAGTCCTATTTTACCATGCACTTCCAAGTACTCCGCAATCTCATCTTTAATAATACTCTAAAATCTTACCAATGACCGAAGTCAGGCTAACCGGCCTATAATTTCCCATCTTCTGCCTCCCTCCCTTCTTAAACAGGGTGTTAACTTAGCCATTTTCCAGTCCTCTGGGACCGTCGCAGACTCCAATGATTCCTGAAAGAACACCACCAATGCCTCCACAATCTCCTCAGCTATCTCCTTCAGAACCCTGGGGTGTAGTCCATCCGGTCTTTTCAGACCTTTCAGTTTCCCCAGAGCCTTCTCCTTAGGCATGGCCACTACACCCACCTCTGTCCCCTGACTCTTTTGAAGTTCTGGTATGCCACTGCTGTCTTCCACTGTGAAGACTGATGCAACTATTCAGTTCCTCTTCTATTTCTTTGTTCCTCATTACTACTTCTCCAGCCTCATTTTCCTGTGGCCCAATGTCCATTCTTACCCCTCTCTTGCCTTTTATATATCGAAAATATCTCTTCCTATCTTCTTTTATATTACGAGCTAACTTACACTCATATTTCATCCTCTTCCCTCTTATTGCGTTTTTAGTTGTCCTTTGCTTGCTTTTAAAGGCGTCCCAATCCTCTAGCTTCCCACTAATACTCGCCACTTTGCATGCTTTTTCTTTTGCTTTTATGCTGTTCTCGACTTTCCTCGTTAGCCATGGTTGCCTCATCCTCCCCTTAGTCGGGTTCCTCCTCCTTGGGTTGAATTTCTATTGTGCCTCCCGAATAACCCCCAAAATTTGCCATTCCACTGTCTTCCCTGCTCGGCTCCTTTTCCAATCAACTCTTGCCAGCTCCTTCCTCATGTCTTTGTAGTTGCCTTTATTCAATTGTAATACCGTTACATCTGATTCCAGCTTCTTCCCCTCAAACTGCAGGGTAAATTCTATCATATTGTGGTCACTGCCCCCGAAGGTTCCTTAACCTTAAGTTCCCTAATCAAGTCTGCCTCATTACACATCACCAAATCCAGAATTGTCTGTTCCCTCGTGGGCTCTACCATAAGCTGCCCTAAAATGCCATCTCGTAGACATTCCACAAATTCCTTTTCTTGGGATCCACTACCAACCCAATTTTCCCAGTCCAGGTGCATATTGAAGTCCCCCATGATTATTGTAATATCGCCGTTCTTATATACATTTTCTATATCCTGATTTATTTTCTGCCCCATATCCTGACTACTGGCAGGGGGGCCTGTACATATCATAGAATCCCTACAGCGCAGAAGGAGGCCATTCGGCCCATTGAGACTGCACCGACCCTCTGAAAGAGCAATCTCCGTAACCCTACATAACCTCTGATCTAAGGGACAATTTTATCACTGCCAATCCAACTAACCATCACATTTTTGCACTGTGGGAGGAAACCGGAGCACCCGGGGGAAACCCACGCAGACACGGGGAGAACGTGCAAACTCCACACAGAGAGTCACCCAAGGCCGGAATTGAACCTGGGACCCTGGCGCTGTGAGGCAGCAGTGCTCACCACTATGCTGCCCAATCTCCCATCAGAATTTTATTTCCTTTGCGATTTTCTCCAGGTGCTCTGGTTTCCTCCGACAAGTATTTCCTCCGAGTGGAAACATCCTCTCCACGTCCACTCTATCCCGGCCTCGCAGTACCTTGTAAGTTTCTTGTAAATATTTGACAGTGTAGATGCCTGCTCAACTAAGGAATGTCATATCAAGATTTAACACTGGAAGGTGGAAAGAAAGAAGGTAGAAAGCTCAAGAACAGAACAGAAACCCAGTGAATAATTATTACAAAACTTAAAGCACAGGTCAATTTCTCCATCAGGATGGATATTCAGCACTAACGTCAATATTCTTCAAATGTTATGGAATAAAAATAAATGTTGAAGATGGCATGCTGCAAAATATTTACCCCAAGTTAGAGGCATTACTGCAGTTGATATGAACTCAATTGAACTACTAAAACACACTTTTTGTAAAGTTCCAAACAGAAATTGCTTTACAAATAGAGTTCAAATGTTGAAAAGGTGACAGACTTGGGCAGTTCTTCTGTTGTATGAGTTTTAGGATTTCTGTTTTGACTTTTAGGATTTCAAACCAAGTTGTAAATGTTACAAGTGGTCACTGGTTGAAGGGTAATAAATTTAAGGCCAAAAATGATAATGAACACTCAAGGAACAATCAAACTCATGTTTTTAAAAGTGCTTCATGCTTCAACAATATTTCAACGGCAACAATTTTACCTTAATATCCGCTCTCAGCTCCACGAGCTGTTCCTCAGACATGCGGACTGCATTGTCCGTCATTCTCTTCAATGCTTCAGCTCTCTTCTGGCGACTGTCCAGGATATCCACTGAAAAGCAAGCGGGAGCAATTGGACATCATTCAGTACAGCCTTGTACAGTCAACTCTGAAAAAGCCTATTTCACACACAATTCGGTTTTGAACGAGAATTCCAATTTGCCATATCTGTTCACTTGCATAATCCAAAACATTCCTTCACAAAATAGGTCAGAAGTTAACTGCAAATTTATTTTTTGTAAAGGAGTTCTTAATCTGGCTAGGGGTGTAAGTCCACCTCAAAACTTTAGTCAACCTGTGTAATATGTATTCAATTGAACTCTTCACAGATACCAATTAAATCCTGGAAAAACACCTACTAAAGACCCACCTCCTAGCAGGCAGTTCATTGGGGGTATTAACTGATGAGGTGGCTATTCACCTACCTGTTCTCTTGATCAGAGGAAAACCAAAAGCAGTTTAATTTTCAAATCAATAAAACAGCACGTCTTTCGGGACTTGTGGGAGGAAACCGGAGCACCC
Source organism: Scyliorhinus torazame (assembly GCF_047496885.1). Taxonomy (NCBI): domain Eukaryota; kingdom Metazoa; phylum Chordata; class Chondrichthyes; order Carcharhiniformes; family Scyliorhinidae; genus Scyliorhinus; species Scyliorhinus torazame. Next base: position 28,265,805 of record NC_092738.1, read on the forward strand.
AGAGGAAATCCACGCAGACACGGGGAGAACGTGCAGACTCCGCACAGACAGTGACCCAAGCCGGTAATCGAACCCGGGACCCTGCCGCTGTGAAGCCATAGTGCTAACCACTATGCTACCGTGCCACCTTATACCGACTTAAATCTCATGTTAATGGCAGCATTGACAGTATTAATAATGAACATAAAATCCAGAACTCGCCAAGGGAGACTGATTAGAATAGCAAGGCAAGGGGCAACAAAAATTGCAAAACCCAAAGTGAATCATGCTTCAGGAAGGGAGTCAACCTAGGGCTATGTTCATAAGGAAACAGTTATAGAAATTATTTATTAAAATCCATGGGTAGGATTATGGGTAGCTTCAGTTATATTTTGCCTAATTGTTTAAAAATCCAATTGTTTAGGTAACAATTAGCACAGTTAACATCACAGATAGTGGTATTTGAATTAATAATTACTTTTTGCTCCACAGAGCACGGACAAACCCTTTGAGGTACAATGCATGCCAATCATAAAGCTGTTAATTATCTCGACTGTTTCTTTTAAAGGTCAGTGTGCAATCTATTTGGTTCTATATTCATTGCAACTAATACACAAGCTACTAATTTGCAGTGATTTGACAACTTACCATATAAATTCAAAGGGAGTGATTCAGAAAATGTTATATTAAAGATGAACATACTTTAATATGGCATTGAAATATCAACTCATAGCATGAACATGTTTTTAAAATCAGCTTGAAATGCAGAACAATGCTCAGGTTACTCTTGGTGATGCAACCAGCCCAATGTAAAATCTCAAAAGGTCAGTATGTTTTCGACCCATCAGTGGGTGTCAATAAATTTAAAAGTAGTTTAAGTTTCTTTGAAAGCTTAATTTAAACCTTCTTCAGAAACTTGGAACTAATTTACCTGTAACCTAATTTAGCAGTTTCATCCAGATGCATGATGTTTTCCCTGAGATGAGTGCACCATCTGGTGGCTTAGTCAAGAACCCAAAGTCTGCCATTAAGCAGAACTGAATTCAAATCACTCCAGTGAGACTATGATTCAGTCTGGTAGGGCGACACGATGTTAGCACAGCTGCCTTACACTGCTGCCTCCAGGGACCCAGATTCAATTCCGACCTTGGGTGACTGTCTGTGTGGAGTTTGCACTTTCTCCCCGTGTGTGTGTGGGTTTCCTCCGGGCGCTCAGGTTTCCTCCCACAGTCCAAAGATGTGCAGATTAGGTGGATTGGCCATGATAAATTGCCCCTTAGTGTCCAAAAAGGGTTAGATGCGGTTACTGGGTTACGGGGATAGGGTGGGGCTTTTCAGAAGGCCAGTGCAGACTAGATTGGCCAAATGGCCTTCTTCTGTACTGTAGGGAGTCTATGAAATTACATTACATAAGATAATGATAATCGCTTATTGTCACAAGTAGGCTTCAATTAAGTTACTGTGAAAAGCCCCTAGTCACCACCTTCCGGCGCCTGTTCGGGGAGGCCGGTACGGGACTTGAACCCGCACTGCTGGCCTTGTTCTGCATTACAAGCCAGCTGTTTAGCCCACTGTGCTAAGATTACATGGCTGTGTGACACAGAAACAGGCCATTCAGCCCAACCACTCCATGCTGGTGTTTCTCCTCTCGTTTTTTCTCATCTAAATCTACCATTGTAACCCTCTATTGCCTTCTCTCTCATATGCTTGTGCTTCCTCTTAAATACATCTGTACTATTCGCTTCAACCACTGCCTCTGGTAAAGAGTTCTGCAGTCTCACCACGCTCTGGGTGAAGACGTTTCTTCTGAATTTCTGATTGGATTTCTTGGTGACATTTTATTTTGATGGTCTCCAGTGATGCTCTTCCACAGAAGAGGAAATATTCTCTTCGCAGCCACTCAACCAAACCATTTCAGAATTTTAAACACCTCAGCCTTCTTTTCTACTGCCCACCATGATAAGAGACCTAGCCTGTCAATCCTTCGTCACACTTCCACTAAACTTCAAAGCAGCAAACATTAATCTAGTTTTTTAAAGTTCTAAATTAGCTAAGATAGGCAACACTTTGAAAATAATGTTCAGTTATTAATAAAGAATATGTCTATAAATACTAGAATAAGTAGCCATACTTAGATCCAGACACAATAAGGGATTAAACGGGAAATGTCTTCAGTACACTTCAGCATGCACCACCCAGACTCACCGGGCATATGCCTTCGGAAACCAGTTTGGATCCACTTGAAAAGGGGACAAACACATCCAGGTGTTTCAAAGGAACAGGAGCAGTTTATTTAGCTCCTTGACTGTTCTGAGAGTTCATGACAGACCTGCGGCCCAACTCCCATATACCCACAGTTGCCCCATATTGTTTAGTAACTTTTGTTTAGGAACTTTAATTTAACAGATTTAAAAACAATTAATCCAGCATCAATTGCCATTTGCGGAATAGTTCCAAACTTCTACCACCCTTTTGTGTGCAGAAGCTTTTCCTAATTTCACTCCTAAAAAATCTGGCTCTAATTATGTCCCTCAGACTCCCGAAACAGCAGAAAGAGTTTTTCTCTCTCTCTACCCTAACTGTTCTCTTTAATAACTTGAAAACTTCAGTCAAATCATTCCTTAACTATCAAAATTCGAGGTGCCGGGTGCGGCGATGACCAGCTGAGTCGCACGTTTCGGCAGCTCCCGGTGAAACGGACTTTTGGGCTCTTGATAGGAGCCCCAACGGCAATTTTGACGGCTAAAAACACTGTGCGGTAAACCAGAAGGGAATCCCCCCTGGATACGGATGGAAAAAGGAGGAGAAAGTGGCCAGATTGCAGTGGATCCTTTAGAACAGCGGCAAGGAAGGCAAGCAAAAACCAAGATGGCGTCGGAAGGTGGCAGTTTAACATGGGGCCCTGAACAACAAGAGTTCTTGAAATGCTGTGTGGAAGAGATCAAAAAGGAAATGAAGAAAGAGCTGTTGGCCCCGATATTACAGGCGATTGAAGGGCTAAAGGAGGAACAAAAGACCCAGGAGCGGGAGCTTCGGGTCGTGAAGGCAAAGGCAGCGGAGAATGAGGACGATATACAGGGCCTGGTGGTGAAGACGGAGACGCAGGAGGCACATCAGAAACGATGTGTGGAAAGGTTGGAGGCACTGGAAAACAACGCAAGGAGGAACAACCTGAAAACTTTGTCTTCCTGAAGGTGTGGAGGGAGCGGACGTCGGGGCATATGTGAGCACGATGCTGCACTCGTTAATGGGAGCGGAGGCCCCGGCGGGTCCGTTGGAGGTGGAGGGAGCATACCGAGTGATGGCGCGAGGACCGAGAGCAGGGGAAATTCCCAGAGCCATAGTGGTGCGATTCCTCAGTTTTAAGGATAGAGAAATGGTCCTTAGATGGGCGAAGAAAACTCGGAGCAGTAAATGGGAGAACGCGGTGATCCGCGTTTATCAAGACTGGAGTGCGGAGGTGGCGAGAAGGAGGGCGAGCTTTAATCGGGCCAAGGCGGTGCTTCATAAAAAGAAGATAAAATTTGGAATGCTGCAACCGGCAAGACTGTGGGTCACATATCGAGGGAGGCCCCACTACTTTGAGACGGCGGATGAAGCGTGGACTTTTATTGTGGAAGAAAAACTGGAATGAGCGGGTTATTAAAAAGAACATTCGAACAAAGTGGGGGGGCGAATGTGGGGGGCAAAGAGGGGTTTTATGTACTAATCCTGCGATGTGGTAACTTTTCTCTCTCCCACAGGTGGTGATGGGGGGAGGAGGGGAGGTGGAGGAGATGGGGCGTTGGCCATTGGGGGTGGGGCCAAGGGAGAAGCGCGGGCTTGGTTCCCGCGCTATGATAATCATGGCGGGAATAGAGAAGCAGGAAGGAGGGGGCGTCGCACGGTGCGAGCCGAGGTCACGGGGGGAAGCCGAGGTCAGCCAGAGTTTGCTGACTTCTGGGAGCAACATGGGGGGGAGTAATTACGCTAGCGGGGGATCTAGCCTAGCGGGGGGGGGGGGTGGGAGGGGGGAATTACTGGGTTGCTGCTGCTGGGGAGAGGGGGGAGCTGGTATGGGAGAGGATGGGCGGGGGGGGGGCACCGCCTGGGGGAGATACAGCTGCGTGGGAACCGGGTGAGGAGCTGGGAAAAGGTGATGGCTAATCGACAAGGGGGGGGGGGGGGGGGGGTAGGAAGCCCTCAACTCGGCTGATCACGTGGAACGTGAGAGGGCTGAACGGGCCGATAAAGAGGGCACGGGTACTCGCACACCTTAAGAAACTTAAGGCAGATGTGGTTATGTTACAGGAAACGCACCTGAAACTGATAGACCAGGTTAGGCTACGCAAAGGATGGGTGGGGCAGGTGTTCCATTCGGGGCTAGATGCGAAAAACAGGGGGGTGGCTATATTAGTGGGGAAGCGGGTAATGTTCGAGGCAAAGACTATAGTGGCGGATAACGGGGGCAGATACGTGATGGTGAGTGGCAAACTACAGGGGGAGACGGTGGTTTTGGTAAACGTATATGCCCCGAACTGGGATGATGCCAATTTTATGAGGCGGATGCTAGGACGCATTCCGGACCTAGAGATGGGAAAGCTGATAATGGGGGGAGATTTTAATACGGTGTTGGAACCAGGGCTGGATAGGTCGAAGTCCAGGACTGGAAGGAGGCCGGCAGCAGCCAAGGTACTTAAAGATTTTATGGAGCAGATGGGAGGTGTAGACCCGTGGAGATTTAGCAGACCTAGGAGTAAGGAGTTCTCGTTTTTCTCCTATGTCCATAAAGTCTACTCGCGAATAGACTTTTTTGTGCTGGGTAGGGCATTGATCCCGAAGGTGAGGGGAACGGAGTATACGGCTATAGCCATTTCGGATCACGCTCCACACTGGGTGGACTTGGAGATAGGGGAGGAAACAGGAGGGCGCCCACCCTGGAGAATGGACATGGGACTAATGGCAGATGAGGGGGTGTGTCTAAGGGTGAGGGGGTGCATTGAAAAGTACTTGGAACTCAATGATAATGGGGAGGTCCAGGTGGGAGTGGTCTGGGAGGCGTTGAAGGCGGTGGTTAGAGGGGAGCTGATATCAATAAGGGCACATAAAGGGAAGCAGGAGAGTAAGGAACGGGAGCGGTTGCTGCAAGAACTTTTGAGGGTGGACAGACAATATGCGGAAGCACCGGAGGAGGGACTGTACAGGGAAAGGCAAAGGCTACATGTACAATTTGACTTGCTGACTACAGGCACTGCAGAGGCACAATGGAGGAAGGCACAGGGTGTACAGTACGAATATGGGGAGAAGGCGAGCAGGTTGCTGGCACACCAATTGAGGAAAAGGGGAGCAGCGAGGGAAATAGGGGGAGTGAGGGATGAGGAAGGAGAGATGGAGCGGGGAGCGGAGAGAGTGAATGGAGTGTTCAAGACATTTTATAAAAAATTATATGAAGCTCAACCCCCGGATGGGAGGGAGAGAATGATGGGCTTCTTGGATCAGCTGGAATTTCCCAAGGTGGAAGAGCAGGAAAGGGTGGGACTGGGAGCACAGATCGAGGTAGAAGAAGTGGTGAAAGGAATTAGGAGCATGCAGGCGGGAAAGGCCCCGGGACCGGATGGATTCCCAGTCGAATTCTATAGAAAATATGTGGACTTGCTCGCCCCGGTACTGACGAGGACCTTTAATGAGGCAAAGGAAAGGGGACAACTGCCCCCGACTATGTCTGAAGCAACGATATCGCTTCTCTTAAAGAAGGAAAAGGACCCGCTACAATGCGGGTCCTATAGACCTATTTCCCTCCTAAATGTAGATGCCAAGGTCCTGGCCAAGGTAATGGCAATGAGAATAGAGGAATGTGTCCCGGGGGTGGTCCACGAGGACCAAACTGGGTTTGTGAAGGGGAGACAGCTGAACACGAATATACGGAGGTTGTTAGGGGTAATGATGATGGCCCCACCAGAGGGAGAAACGGAGATAGTAGTGGCGATGGATGCCGAGAAAGCATTTGATAGAGTGGAGTGGGATTATTTGTGGGAGGTGTTGAGGAGATTTGGTTTTGGAGAGGGGTATGTTAGATGGGTGCAGCTGTTGTATATGGCCCCAGTGGCGAGCGTGGTCACGAATGGACGGGGATCTGTATATTTTCGGCTCCATAGAGGGACAAGGCAGGGATGCCCTCTGTCCCCATTATTGTTTGCACTGGCGATTGAGCCCCTGGCGATAGCGTTGAGGGGTTCCAAGAAGTGGAGGGGAGTACTTAGGGGAGGAGAAGAGCACCGGGTATCTTTGTATGCGGACAATTTGCTATTATACGTGGCGGACCCGGCGGAGGGGATGCCAGAAATAATGCGGATACTTGGGGAGTTTGGGGATTTTTCAGGGTATAAATTGAACATGGGGAAAAGTGAGTTGTTTGTGGTGCATCCAGGGGAGCAGAGTAGAGAAATAGAGGACCTACCGTTGAGGAAGGTAACAAGGGACTTTCGTTACCTGGGGATCCAGATAGCTAAGAATTGGGGCACATTGCATAGGTTAAATTTAACGCGGTTGGTGGAACAGATGGAGGAGGATTTCAAGAGATGGGATATGGTATCCCTGTCAATGGCAGGGAGGGTGCAGGCGGTTAAGATGGTGGTCCTCCCGAGATTCCTCTTTGTGTTTCAGTGCCTCCCGGTGGTGATCACGAAGGCTTTTTTAAAAAGGATTGAAAAGAGCATCATGGGTTTTGTGTGGGCCGGGAAGACCCCGAGAGTGAGGAAGGGATTCTTACAGCGTAGCAGGGATAGGGGGGGGGCTGGCACTACCGAGCCTAAGTGAGTATTATTGGGCCGCTAATATTTCAATGGTGAGTAAGTGGATGGGAGAGGAGGAGGGAGCGGCGTGGAAGAGATTAGAGAGGGCGTCCTGTAGGGGGACTAGCCTACAGGCTATGGTGACAGCCCCATTGCCGTTCTCACCGAGGAACTACACCACAAGCCCGGTGGTGGTGGCTACACTGAAGATTTGGGGACAGTGGAGACGGCATAGGGGAAAGACTGGAGCCTTGGGGGGGTCCCCGATAAGAAACAACCATAGGTTTGCCCCGGGGGGAATGGATGGGGGATATGGAATGTGGCAAAGAGCAGGAATAACGCAACTGAAAGATCTGTTTGTGGATGGGAAGTTCGCGAGTCTGGGAGCGCTGACCGAGAAATATGGGTTGCCCCAAGGGAATGCATTCAGGTATATGCAACTGAGGGCTTTTGCGAGGCAACAGGTGAGGGAATTCCCGCAGCTCTCGACACAAGAGGTGCAGGACCGAGTGATCTCAAAGACATGGGTGGGGGATGGTAAGGTGTCAGATATGTATAGGGAAATGAGGGACGAAGGGGAGACTATGGTAGATGAACTAAAAGGGAAATGGGAAGAAGAGCTGGGGGAGGAGATCGAGGAGGGGCTGTGGGCAGATGCCCGAAGCAGGGTAAACTCGTCGTCCTCGTGTGCCAGGCTAAGCCTGATTCAGTTTAAGGTATTACACAGGGCACATATGACTGGAGCACGGCTCAGTAAATTTTTTGGGGTGGAGGATAGGTGTGCGAGGTGCTCGAGAAGCCCAGCGAATCATACCCATATGTTTTGGTCATGCCCGGCACTACAGGGGTTTTGGATGGGGGTGACAAAGGTGCTTTCAAAAGTAGTAGGAGTCCGGGTCGAACCAAGCTGGGGGTTGGCTATATTTGGGGTTGCACAAGAGCCGGGAGTGCAGGAGGCGAGAGAGGCCGATGTTTTGGCCTTTGCGTCCCTAGTAGCCCGGCGCAGGATATTGCTAATGTGGAAAGAAGCCAAGCCCCCGGGGGTGGCGACCTGGATAAATGACATGGCGGGGTTTATAAAGCTAGAGCGGATTAAGTTCGTCCTAAGGGGGTCGGCTCAAGGGTTCACCAGGCGGTGGCAACCGTTCGTCGAATACCTCGCAGAAAGATAGACGGAATGGGAAAAAGAAGGCAGCAGCAGCAGCCCAGGATCGGGGGGGGGGGAGGAGGAACCAGAAGGACTCTCAGGGTTGTTAATATATACTGTATAGTATGTATAGGTCGTTGCGACAGATAATTATATATTGGACTGTTAAATTATATTTTTGGAGAGTGTTACTTGTGACAAGGCAGTTGCCAATTAGGGCTAGTTTTCATTTTTGTTATTTATTATTTATTCATTTTTTGTTTATAGAATAGGTCATTGTTATTTGTGTTGTTATAATATTGTGTAAAGGATGCACAATGTACTGTGTTGGTTGACCAAAAATTTTCAATAAAATATTTAATTAAAATGAAAAAACAAAACAAAAAAAAAAACTATCAAAATTCCAAAGAACATGACCCCACTTTGGATAATCGCTCCTTGCAATTTAAGCCTCGGAAGTCCAGGTATAAACTTGGAATATGTTTTTTTTGTGGAAATTTTTTATTGAAAACAAATTTGTAACATTTACAGAGAGAAAAGAGGCCCTATGCAAAGAGCCTTAACATAGTGAAAACGAACAGTGGGAAAGAATAAACATGTTAATAAGGCACTTCCCCTGTCAGCTCTGTTTGCCCATACCACCAGTGTTCAACTAAACTAATGTGGCTCTAACCCCCCCCCACCTCGGGTGCCGCTGCTGTCGGTTTCCTGTGCTGTTCCCAGAGAGTCTGCAAGCGACTTTCTCCCCCCCGGGGGATCCCTGGTCACCCCCCCCCCCCTTGCCCACTTAAATCTCCTCTGCTCTACTTCTCCCCTGCGCCCCCCCCCCCCTCTCAAACGTTACCCAAAACTTCGCAGGATACAGCATTCCAAACCTCACCTCCTTTTTGTAGAGGGCTGCCTTTACCTTGATGAATCCTGCACGCCTCTTGGCCAGCTCCGTTCCCAGGTCCTGGTAAATGCGCACCTCACAGTTCTCCCATCTGATGCTCCTCTCCACCTTGGCCCATCGCAGCACACGTTCCCTGTCAGCCAGCTGGTGGAAGCGGACCACCAAGGCGCTCGGTCGGTCGCCCGTCCTGGGCTTCCTTGCGGGGGCTCTATGCGCCCCATCCAACTCCAGGGGTCGAGGGAAGGCCTCCGGTCCCATCAGCGCCTCGAGCATACCCATCACGTATGCACCCACATCCGATTCCTCACAGCCCTCGGGGAGGCCCACGATCCTCAGGTTCTGCCTCCTGGCTCTGTTCCCCAGCTCTTCAAGCTGCTCCTGCATCCTCCTCTGGCGAGAGTTCAGCTCCTCCACCGCCACCATGTCCGCCTGGCTGGAGAGCTTCCCCTCGACCTCCCTCTCTTGGACCGCCTGCACCTTGACCATTCGGTCCATTACCGCTCTCATTGGGTCCAACGTGTCCCTCTTCAGTTCGGCGAAGCAATTCCTGAAGAATTCCATCTGTTGCTCTCTTGGCCAGTGAGCCTCCGCTTCCTGGTCCCTGCCGTCCGCCATGCTTCGCCGCCCGGCCTGGGGTCCGCGCTGCTCCTGCTTTGATCCTTGCCGCTCCACTCGACCACTTCTGGTCCAGCTGTCCATACCCCGGGGGGAAAACCTCTTCCCTATCGTCCACTCCACCAATTCAGGTCGCCAGGTCCTGAAAAAGTCCTTTGGAACAGGTCCGTTTGCCCATCGCGGGCGGGAGCGATCTGACCTGCGACCTGCTTCCTCAAGGGCGCCACCGGAAGTCAACTTGGAATATGTTGCGCTCCATCCAAGATCAATGTAATATTTTCTAAGGTATGACGTCTAGAACTGCTCACAATCCACCAGATGTGGTCTTAACAGGGCTTTGTATAGCTGAGGCATGGCTTCTACCCCACTGTATTCTAGTCCAGTGAGACCGTACTTAGAGTGGCGTGTAGAGTTTTGGTCTCCTTATCTAAGGAAGGATATACTTGCCATGGAGGGATGAAGGTTCACCAGACTAATCCCTGGGATGGTGGGATTGCCTTATGAGGACAGATTATGGAGACTGGGCCTGTATTCTCTAGACTTCAGAAGAATGAGAGGTGGTCCCATTGAAACATACATTTGTCTCGGGCTCGACAGGATAATTGCAGCTGTGTGGGTGTGTGTATTTGTGTGCGCGCGTGTGTCGAGAAGCAGGAGGCACAGTCGCAGTATAAAAAGTTGCCCATTTAGGACTGAGAGGAGGAATTTCTTCACTCATCCTGTTTGGGGGCGGCACGGTGGCGCAGTGGGTTAACCGGCCCCGGGTCACTGTCCGTGTGGAGTTTGCACAACCTCCCCGTGTTTATTTTTATTTTTAAAAATATGTTTATTCAAAGTTTTTCCAACAACCCGCCCCCACCCCGTAACAGAAAAGAGAAAGAGAAAAGAACAGAACAAAACAAACATATCAAGCAAACATACTACAGAACTTACCTCCCCGTGTTTATTGGGTCTTGCCCCCACAACCCAAAGATGTGCAGGGTAGGTGGATTGGCCACGCTAAATTGCTCCTTGGAAAATAAAGTACCCTGTTCTATCCTTTTTGAGGTCCAAGGTAGAAGACTTCACATTTGCCGATATTGAACTCTATTTGCCACAGTTCTGCCCTTTCACTTAATCTATCAATTTTTGTAATTTTACACTTCCATTTACTCTTTACAATACTGCCTATCTTTGTGTTATCAGCAAATTTGGAGTGTGGTTTTCTGTCCCATTATTTATCACTACATTAGAGACCTTGATGGAGTTTAATAGACTAAAAACACAACTGAGCACTCCATAAACTGCCACAACAATAGCTCCTAAAACAGGATCTTATTATCGACTGTAAAACAGTTGGATACTTACACGCTGCTGCTTTGACTTTATCCATTTCTCCCAAAAGTGCCACCTCCCGGTCCATAAAACTGCAATGAAAGCAAGAAAGGTTTATTTGGTGGTTTCCACAATTATCAACGTGATGTCTCACTGGGATGAAATCCCTAATCATGAAAGGTTTAAATCATATTGTAACCGCTTAAGTGAAAATTAGAAAAGGATGGAGAACAAATTTTTAAAAGAGTAACATTTGAGAAATGTTATAAAGGATTGAGAATTGCGATACCAGTCAAGTATTTTATTCCTTTTTCTTTCTGTTGCAACAAACTTAATTTACAAACGTTCAATACATTTAAAATAGCTGCAACGTGTAATCTATGGAAAGGTTGCTTTTTAAAAGAAGCTGACATTGTGGGAAACAAAACAGAATTTTCATCTCTGAGCTCTTGACATTGAAATGAACAGTTTTCAAATAGGGATTAAAGCTTTGGATGATTATACAAAATGGAGTGGTGGGACTTGGGAAAAAATGGTGGAAGAACTGGGATGATGCACAGCAAAAACATGTAGTTGTTTCAATAGATTTTGTACCTCTGTCAATATGATTCATAATAAAGTACAGGTCAAATAACACTGACCTGATAATTAGAAAGAGAATGCAGGATTTTTAAAACATTAAAAATCGTTTCGCAACCAATAAAGCCCCAGAGAACCTAAATATTTTATATGAATTGTAAACTGCTTAACGTCGCATGCTTATCAGAAGATTCAGGGCAGGATCTTCCTCTGGACTCCCATAGGTTTAGTGGTGATCATGAATTGGATGATGGATCTCTGATTACTTTAATATGTAGAAGCGATTTTCCAATGCCATTTATTCCAGATGTCCTTATGCAAATATTGGTGACCAATTTCTAGTGAACCAAAAATCAATGTATAACTGAATTCAGAGTAACTTTATAGATTTGAAATCATGGCAATGTTTTTTTTTCCCAATTAAGGGGCAATTTAGCGTGGCCAATCCACCTACCCTGCACACCTTTGGGTTGATGGGGTGAGACCCTCACAGACACGGGGAGAATGTGTAAATTCCACACGGACAGTGACCCGGGGCTAGGATTAAACCCAGGTCCTCGGTGCCGTGAGGCAGAAGTGCTAACCACTGTGCCACCATGCTGACCCCAAATCATCGCAATTGTTAAATACCAATAGTCATGTTCCCGAGCTGGAGAATAAAAGTAGAATGCAAACCAATAACCCAATTTGTTTTACCTTACTCGAAAAGGTTACAATATTTAATATGAGAGCAGCAACATTTCTATTCAGAATTCGGATGACCTGAACAGGCTAGAGCTCTTTCTTCCTAATCACAACTTGATACCACTCCTCAGGCAACTAAATTGCAGCAATAAATGTTTTACACCCAGCATCATGATCCTCACCGAACCTGACTAGACTAAACAAAGGGGTAACTTGCAGAATGAGGGAATGAATTATTCACTTCAAACAATGAAACACAAATGCAATCTGAAAAAGGTGTCATTCGTACACTGTTTAAAATTTTCTCCTGTGGGTTGGATTATCTGAATACCTTGTAATTCACTTTGTATCAATGGTTCGCCACAGAATATACTTGGGTCATAATCAGCTGATGAAAGTTGCTTTCCAACATTTTGCCTGTGAACAATCAATAGCTGAGTATGATGAGAAATACTTTCAAAACCCAATGATAAAATGCAGTACACCATAACTGCAATGAAAAACTTCATTATAGCATCAATTATCAGGTGTGCTACAAAACATCCATCAGGGAGTGATTTCAAAGCTTTAATGAAATCCTGTGTTTTAAAAAGATATCTGAACATGATTACATTAATTTAGTATTCAGTCAATAGCCTGGTACTTCACTTAAAATAAAAATGGAAAAGCTTTCAGTAACACGATAGATATACAGTTGTTTGCATCACAAGAGGTTCATAGTGGCATGGCACAGGAGCAAAAAGAAAAGTAGGAAATGTACAATTTACACTGACCTGACAAAAATGTGTCCAAATTCATGACATAAATTTTTGAAGAACACAAACATTTGAACCACTGCTTTGCACAGGGGAAATCGAAGAACTTCAAAAAAAATTATCACACCGCCAGTGAAATATTAGTTAAAGCACAGTAAGTAGAACTACAGGAATCACATTTTTATCAAACCCTTTTCTTTAAAAGCGTGACTTTTGTAAGGATTAAATTAGCATTAGGGAATAGAACTTTTGTTCTCCCACTTCAATCACCCAACATCAGTATCAAGCATATCCTGTATAGTGCAGAGTTAAGCTCCCTCATCTCTGCTCCAACAATGCGTCTCACTGTCAAATGTTAATTGCTTATCGGTAAGAATCAATCATGTGTTGAGGGACCAGTGTCCATGTGTAGTGACAGGTTCCCTCACTGGAAGAATATGGATTGGCAAGTCAGTTGGGTTTTCGCTTTATGGATATTTAAAAAAATTCAATTTCACAACTGGTGGTATTTGAACTTACAACCTGTAGGCTGGTAGTCTAGTACCCTAACTGCTAAGTAATTTTCAGTGCAGAGATTAAGTGCAGTGCTTTGCAAGAATAGAGTCCCCTAAATATAAAAGGGAGCTCGTAGTCAACCAACCAAATTAATATAAAATGTTTTGTGATCATTCCCGTCATTTTCTTCTAGAATAAACCTTGATAAGATCTGCCTGGCACATTGTTGATATCAAATGCAGAACCAACTTGTGGTAAATGTTGTGACAAAAGTCTTTCTTGTTGAACATGTATTGAGAGCAGAACAGACACACTACCACAATACTTCATTCACTTACTAGTGCGGTCAGTCTCCATTACTTATATGTTAAATAGCTGTAATCTCATCCACATGGGAAAATAGTATTAGCATTTTGCCAAATTTTATCACAAAAAAAGGTGGCATTAGAATTCCAGGATGTTCAAATGATATCAATGTTCAAAACACAGTAACAAAGTCTGAGTGTGTGTGCTGAGTGAAGAGAAGGCTACAAAAGCTCAGAATTTTAAGGCGGCACTCGGGTATAGCGAACCTCTGCAATGTGTGCTTTTCTGGGATTATTGCTTTCTCAGAAAATACAAAGTATTAGGGTAAAGAGTTCTGGCATGTGAAATGATAGGCATTCACAATATGGAGGCGAATACCAGGAATCAGTAAAAGATGCCATGGAAATAGAATGGGGTTTGGTTAACAGAACACATTCCAGATTGCTGCGCCTTGTTCCAGTGAGATTGATAAGCTCATATCAAAATGTTCATCACCAGAATTTTCTGTATATTTCAACATTCCTGTACTATACATACACATCTGCGTGTACGTTCACCCCCCCCCCCCCAAAGTCTTAGTTCTGCCAAACTGTGCCTGAGGTCTTTATGAAACCTTTTTAAAAATAAATTTAAACTGCCCAATTATTATTTCCCCCCAATAAAGGGGCAATTTAGTATGGCCAATCCGGCACATCTTTGGGTTGTGTGGGCGAAACCCACGCAGACACGGGTAGAATGTGCAAACTCCACACAGACAGTGACCCAGAGCCGCGATCGAACCTGGGTCCTCCGCGCCACGGTGCCGCCTCTTCCTGTGTGAAACCTTGTACTGTACATAGTTTTGTACTGTACATAGTTACAAGGGTGTTCAATAAAAGGTAAAGTTTGCCAACAGCCTTGCATTCAGCAATCTCTATTGATCCTAACCAAGGACAATCTAATCTAACACCCACAACAGAGATAACAGGTGGTGACGGTGGAAAATACAATGAACAAAGCACCAAGTAAAGAGCCCAGAGAAATAACGGCTAGAAAAGAACAGTGTGGGGAAAAACAGCAATAGCACTCGAAGAAAGGCTCAAGTGTAGAAAGGCCATGGAGAAAGGTTTACCCTGGCCAAAGTGTTTTAACCACGTGGAAGGCACGGATCAAGCCAAGAAGTGGTAGAATTGGTTTTGTAGCTTTGACAGGTATAGAACTGCTTCTCTACGCCATAGGCAGTAGTGCAGACAATGTAATGGTCAAACAGGGAATAAATTAAGAAACGGCGACAAAGACGTTATAGACGTCATTGATATATATTCAGACTCAGAAGGAACACCATCATAGAAAGGGTGAAGTTCAATAGATGTATCACTGTTACACTGGACAGTCAGGTCCTAGAATGGAATCCTTGCTTAACAGATCGTAACTTTTTTTTTTTAAAAAGAGAGGCATGGATCAGTTTGAACTTAAACCAAAACCCACAGACATGAGGGACCTTTGTTTAACATGGAGCTGACTAAAGGTTTAACTGTTTCTCATACAGAAACACACAAAATTACACTTACTTAAAGCAATACTTTGTTTCTAATATCCACAAATATTATTTCCTGACGCACCTGTACGGAACCTTCCAAGCTGGTGTTTCATTAGGATTCCAGTACTGAAACCAAATGGCTATTGCAAATCTGTGTTGCCTTCACACTGAGGACACTATCCAGAGGTTCCCCAGGGTAGTATCCTAGGTCCAACTATCTTCAGCTGCTTCATCAATGACCTCCCTTCCATAAGGTCAGAAAGTGGGGATGTTTGCTGATGGCTGCACAATGTTCAGCACCATCCGTGACTCTGCAGGTAATGAAGCAGTCCATGCCCAAATGCAGCAAGACTAGACAATATCCAGGCCTGGGCTGACAAGTGGCAAGTTACATTCGCGCCAGCAAGTGCCAGGCAATGACCATCTCCAACGAGAGAAAATCTAGGGGCTGGTTTAGCACAGGGGCTAAACAGCTGGCTTGTAATGCAGAACAAGGCCAGCAGCGCGGGTTCAATTCCCGTACCGGCCTCCCTGAACAGGCACCAGAATGTGGCGACTAGGGGCTTTTCACAGTAACTTCATTGAAGCCTACTTGTGACAATAAGCGATTATTATTATTACTAACCATCACTCCAGGACATTCAATGACATTACCACTGCCGAATCCCCCACTATTAACATCAAGGTGGTTACCATTGACCACAAACTGAACTGGACCAGCCATATCAATACTGTGGCTACAAGAGCAGGTCAGAGGCTGGGAATTCTGCAGCAAGTAATGCACCTCCTGACTCCCAAAGCCTGTCCACCATCTACATCAGTGTTCTTCGAACTTTTTTTCCGGGGACCCATTTTTACCAACCGCTCAACCTTCACGACCCACGCCGGCCGACCTTCGCGACCCACCATTTTCTCTTGCCTTGTTTGCTGCTGACAAAAATGGAGGAAATGATTTTGGGTCCCTTTGGCCCTCGTACACGCTCCTCCAATGGAACCTGTTGGATGAAGGTGTCGGAAAGTATGGAGTTTCCATCTGTCCAAAGTTCTGCATTTTGTTCCTGTAAAATTTTATCAAATAAACCCCCCCCCACCCCGAAATTGTAAAAAAAAATGAATAAAACTGCCCCGAACTTGTAAAACAAAAAGCTGCGGCCATTTAAAAAGAAAAGCGGCTCCACTGCGCATGCGTGTTCGGCAGCATTTTTTTTGTAATGCAGTTCGGCAGCATTTTTTTTTAACACGTTCACGGCCAATTTGAAGGCCCCTTGAAGCCGGCGTTATTAACTGCCGGCTGCTGCGGCTGTTGCGCACAGATTTGCGTGATCGGGAGCGCCGCGGCGGACGGCTCCGCGACCCTCCCGACACCCGCCCGCGACCCACCTCCGGGTCGCGCCCCCGAGTTTGACAATGCCTGATCTACATGATGCCAAGTCAGGAGTGTGATGGAATATTCTCCACTTGCCTGGATGTGTGCAACTCCAACAACACTCAAGAAGCTCAACACCATCCAGGACAAAGCAGCCCCGCTTGACTGGCACCCCTTCCACAAACATTCACTTCCTCCACCACCAATGCACAGCAGCCGTGTGTGTACCGTCTACAAGATGCACTGTAGAAACTCACCAAGTCTTCTGAGGCAGCATCTTCCAAATCCACAACCACCTAGAAGGACAAGGGCAGCAGACACATGGGAATACCGCCATCTGAAGTTCCCCTCCAAGTCACTCACCATCCTGACTTGGAAATATATCGCCGTTCATTCGCTTATCGCTGGGTCAAAATCAACTCCCTCCCTAACATCGCAATGCGTGTACCTACACCACATGGACTGCAGCAGTTCAAGAAGGCAGCTCACCACCACCTTCTCAAGGACAATTAGGGATGGGCAATACATGCTGGTGTAGCCAGCGACACCCACAAATGAATCAAATCAAAAGTTAAACAAAGCTGTGGAAAGGGAAGTCTGTGATAAGGGTCTCGCAAAGCTAGCGAAAAGCACAATTTGTAACCAATCGAGATGCAAACAGTGGTCTTTGGCAACTACATTTGGACAAGGAATCCAAACTACTGACTACATTCATCATACCATTTGGGAGATATCGCATTAATTGACTACTCTTTGGTATTACATCAGCATCAGAGATTTTTCAGGGGTCGATGACGGGCATGTTAGAAGGATTAGAAGGGGTTATCTGCCATGTGGCTAACATCCTGATCCATGGGTTCACTAAACCGGAACACAATGCACGAGCGAAAGCAGTGTTGCAATGCTTGGGAAAAAAAGCAGGACTAACTCTTAATAATAATAAATGTAGCTCTTCCAACAAACCATTACATTTCTGGGACACTCATCAGGGCTGATCGTCACAAAACCAAGGCAAAGATGTTCCAGCTATGGAGCTTCAGCGCTTCATGGAAATGGTCAATCAGGTAGGAAGGTTCTTGCCTAAACTGGCAGATGTAAATGAACCACTGCGACATTGCTTAGGCAAGACCAAGCATGGTGTTGGAAAGAAAAACAAATATTGTTTACTATTTAATATAAAAAGAGATGCTCCTTCCACCATACTGGCTCACGAGGATCCAGAACGGACTACGATAGTTGTTGCAGATGCATCATCAACCGGATTAGGGGCAGTAACTGTTCAAATTCAGATATGGTAAACACAGACCAGTATCTCAATCACTGAATGAAACAGCACAAAGGTACACTAATTGAAAATTAAGCACGAGCAGCTCCATGGGCCTGTGAGATGTTTGCCAATTACATGAAGTTTACGATTGACATTGATGAGAATTGATGTCACAACTGAATATACACAAAGAAAGCAACAACAGTGGCAGTTGAAAAGCTTGAACACGGCTTCCGGGTGCGGCGATGACCAGCTGAGTCGCACGTTTCGGCAGCTCCCGGTGAAACGGACTTTTGGGCTCTTGATAGGAGCCCCAACGGCAATTTTGACGGCTAAAAACACTGTGCGGTAAACCAGAAGGGAATCCCCCCTGGATACGGATGGAAAAAGTGGCCGGATTGCAGTGGATCCTTTAGAACAGCGGCAAGGAAGGCAAGCAAAAACCAAGATGGCGTCGGAAGGTGGCAGTTTAACATGGGGCCCTGAACAACAAGAGTTCTTGAAATGCTGTGTGGAAGAGCTCAAAAAGGAAATGAAGAAAGAGCTGTTGGCCCCGATACTACAGGCGATCGAAGGGCTAAAGGAGGAACAAAAGACCCAGGAGCGGGAGCTTCGGGTCGTGAAGGCAAAGGCAGCCGAGAATAAGGACGACATACAGGGCCTGGTGGTGAAGACGGAGACGCATGAGGCACATCAGAAACAATGTGTGGAAAGGTTGGAGGCACTGGAGAACAACGCAAGGAGGAACAACCTGAGGATTCTTGGTCTTCCTGAAGGTGCGGAGGGAGCGGACGTCGGGGCATATGTGAGCACGATGCTGCACTCGTTAATGGGAGCGGAGGCCCCGGCGGGTCCGTTGGAGGTGGAGGGAGCATACTGAGTGATGGTGCGAGGACCGAGAGCAGGAGAAATTCCCAGAGCCATAGTGGTGAGATTCCTCCGTTTTAAGGATAGAGAAATGGTCCTTAGATGGGCAAAGAAAACTCGGAGCAGTAAATGGGAGAACGCGGTGATCCGCGTTTATCAAGACTGGAGTGCGGAGGTGGCGAGAAGGAGGGCGAGCTTTAATCGGGCCAAGGCGGTGCTTCATAAAAAGAAGATAAAATTTGGAATGCTGCAACCGGCAAGACAGTGGGTCACATATCGAGGGAGGCACCACTACTTTGAGACGGCGGATGAGGCGTGGACTTTTATTGTGGAAGAAAAACTGGAATGAGCGGGTTATTAAAAAGAACGTTCGAACAAAGTGGTGGGGCGAATGTGGGGGGCGAAGAGGGGGGTTAAAAAGGGGGGGAAAGAGGAGTTTTATGTACTAATCCTGCGATGTGGTACCTTTTCTCTCTTCCACAGGTGGTGATGGGGGGGAGGAGGGGAGGTGGAGGAGATGGGGCGTTGGCCATTGGGGGCGGGGCCAAGGGAGAAGCGCGGGCTTGGTTCCCGCGCTATGATAATCATGGCGGGAATAGAGAAGCAGGAAGGAGGGGGCGTCGCACGGTGCGAGCCAAGGTCACGGGGGGAAGCCGAGGTCGGCCAGAGTTTGCTGACTTCTGGGAGCAACATGGGGGGAGTAATTACGCTAGCGGGGGGGGGGGGGGGGGGGGGGGGGGGGAGGAGAATTACTGAATTACTGGGTTGCTGCTGCTAGGGAGAGGGGGGAGCTGGTATGGGAGGGGATGGGCGGGGGGGTGGGCACCGCCTGGGGGAGATACAGCTGCGTGGGAACCGGGTGAGGAGCTGGAAAAAGGGGATGGCTAATCGACAAGGGGGGGGTAGGAAGCCCCCCAACCCGGCTGATCACGCGTGGAACGTGAGAGGGCTGAACGGGCCGATAAAGTGGGCACGGGTACTCGCACACCTTAAGAAACTTAAGGCAGATGTGGTTATGTTACAGGAAACGCACCTGAAACTGATAGACCAGGTTAGGCTACGCAAAGGATGGGTGGGGCAGGTGTTCCATTCGGGGCTAGATGCGAAAAACAGGGGGGTGGCTATATTAGTGGGGAAGCGGGTAATGTTCGAGGCAAAGACTATAGTGGCGGATAACGGGGGCAGATACGTGATGGTGAGTGGCAAACTACAGGGGGAGACGGTGGTTTTGGTAAACGTATATGCCCCGAACTGGGATGATGCCAATTTTATGAGGCGGATGCTAGGACGCATTCCGGACCTAGAGATGGGAAAGCTGATAATGGGGGGAGATTTTAATACGGTGTTGGAACCAGGGCTGGATAGGTCGAAGTCCAGGACTGGAAGGAGGCCGGCAGCAGCCAAGGTACTTAAAGATTTTATGGAGCAGATGGGAGGTGTAGACCCGTGGAGATTTAGCAGACCTAGGAGTAAGGAGTTCTCGTTTTTCTCCTATGTCCATAAAGTCTACTCGCGAATAGACTTTTTTTGCTGGGAAGGGCGTTGATCCCGAAGGTGAGGGGAACGGAGTATACGGCTATAGCCATTTCGGATCACGCTCCACACTGGGTGGACTTGGAGATAGGGGAGGAAACAGGAGGGCGCCCACCCTGGAGAATGGACATGGGACTAATGGCAAATGAGGGGGTGTGTCCAAGGGTGAGGGGGTGCACTGAAAAGTACTTGGAACTCAATGATAATGGGGAGGTCCAGGTGGGAGTGGTCTGGGAGGCGCTGAAGGCGGTGGTTAGAGGGGAGCTGATATCAATAAGGGCACATAAAGGGAAGCAGGAGAGTAAGGAACGGGAGCGGTTGCTGCAAGAACTTTTGAGGGTGGACAGACAATATGCGGAAGCACCGGAGGAGGGACTGTACAGGGAAAGGCAAAGGCTACATGTAGAATTTGACTTGCTGACTACGGGCACTGCAGAGGCACAATGGAGGAAGGCACAGGGTGTACAGTACGAATATGGGAAGAAGGCGAGCAGGTTGCTGGCACACCAATTGAGGAAAAGGGGAGCAGCGAGGGAAATAGGGGGAGTGAGGGATGAGGAAGGAGAGATGGAGCGGGGAGCGGAGAGAGTGAATGGAGTGTTCAAGACATTTTATAAAAAATTATATGAAGCCCAACCCCCGGATGGGAGGGAGAGAATGATGGACTTCTTGGATCGGCTGGAATTTCCCAAGGTGGAAGAGCAGGAAAGGGTGGGACTGGGAGCACAGATCGAGGTAGAAGAAGTGGTGAAAGGAATTAGGAGCATGCAGGCGGGAAAGGCCCCGGGACCGGATGGATTCCCAGTCGAATTCTATAGAAAATATGTGGACTTGCTCGCCCCGGTATTGACGAGGACCTTTAATGAGGCAAAGGAAAGGGGACAACTGCCCCCGACTATGCCTGAAGCAACGATATCGCTTCTCTTAAAGAAGGAAAAGGACCCGCTACAATGCGGGTCCTATAGACCTATTTCCCTCCTAAATGTAGATGCCAAGATCCTGGCCAAGGTAATGGCAATGAGAATAGAGGAATGTGTCCCGGGGGTGGTCCACGAGGACCAAACTGGGTTTGTGAAGGGGAGACAGCTGAACACGAATATACGGAGGCTGTTAGGGGTAATGATGATGGCCCCACCAGAGGGGGAAACGGAGATAGTAGTGGCGATGGATGCCGAGAAAGCATTTGATAGAGTGGAGTGGGATTATTTGTGGGAGGTGTTGAGGAGATTTGGTTTTGGAGAGGGGTATGTTAGATGGGTGCAGCTGTTGTATAGGGCCCCGATGGCGAGCGTGGTCACGAATGGACGGGGATCTGCATATTTTCGGCTCCATAGAGGGACAAGGCAGGGATGCCCTCTGTCCCCATTATTGTTTGCACTGGCGATTGAGCCCCTGGCGATAGCGTTGAGGGGTTCCAAGAAGTGGAGGGGAGTACTTAGAGGAGGAGAAGAACACCGGGTATCTTTGTATGCGGATGATTTGCTACTATACGTGGCAGACCCGGCGGAGGGGATGCCAGAAATAATGCGGATACTTGGGGAGTTTGGGGATTTTTCAGGGTATAAATTGAACATGGGGAAAAGTGAGTTGTTTGTGGTGCATCCAGGGGAGCAGAGTAGAGAAATAGAGGACCTACCGTTGAGTAAGGTAACAAGGGACTTTCGTTACCTGGGGATCCAGATAGCCAAGAATTGGGGCACATTGCATAGGTTAAATTTAACGCTGTTGGTGGAACAAATGGAGGAGGATTTCAAGAGATGGGATATGGTATCCCTGTCACTGGCAGGGAGGGTGCAGGCGGTTAAGATGGTGGTCCTCCCGAGATTCCTCTTTGTGTTTCAGTGCCTCCCGGTGGTGATCACGAAGGCTTTTTTAAAAAGGATTGAAAAGAGCATCATGGGTTTTGTGTGGGCCAGGAAGACCCCGAGAGTGAGGAAGGGATTCTTACAGCATAGCAGGGATAGGGGGGGGCTGGCACTACCGAGCCTAAGTGAGTATTATTGGGCCGCTAATATTTCAATGGTGAGTAAGTGGATGGGAGAGGAGGAGGGAGCGGCGTGGAAGAGATTAGAGAGGGCGTCCTGTAGGGGGACCAGCCTACAGGCTATGGTGACAGCCCCATTGCCGTTCTCACCGAGGAACTACACCACAAGCCCGGTGGTGGTGGCTACACTGAAGATTTGGGGACAATGGAGACGGCATAGGGGAAAGACTGGAGCCTTGGGGGGGTCCCCGATAAGAAACAACCATAGGTTTGCCCCGATGGGAATGGATGGGGGATATGGAATGTGGCAAAGAGCAGGAATAACGCAACTGAAAGATCTGTTTGTGGATGGGAAGTTCGCGAGTCTGGGAGCGCTGACCGAGAAACATGGGTTGCCCCAAGGGAATGCATTCAGGTATATGCAACTGAGGGCTTTTGCGAGGCAACAGGTGAGGGAATTCCCGCAGCTCCCGACACAAGAGGTGCAGGACAGAATGATCTCAAAGACATGGGTGGGAGATGGTAAGGTGTCAGATATATATATAGGGAAATGAGGGACGAAGGGGAGACTATGGTAGATGAACTAAAAGGGAAATGGGAAGAAGAGCTGGGGGAGGAGATCGAGGAGGGGCTGTGGGCAGATGCCCTAAGCAGGGTAAACTCGTCGTCCTCGTGTGCCAGGCTAAGCCTGATTCAGTTTAAGGTATTACACAGGGCGCATATGACTGGAGCACGGCTCAGTAAATTTTTTGGGGTGGAGGATAGGTGTGCGAGGTGCTCGAGAAGCCCAGCGAATCATACCCATATGTTTTGGTCATGCCCGGCACTACAGGGGTTTCGGATGGGGGTGACAAAGGTGCTTTCAAAAGTAGTGGGGATCCGGGTCGAACCAAGCTATATTTGGGGTTGCACAAGAGCTGGGAGTGCAGGAGGCGAGAGAGGCCGATGTTTTGGCCTTTGCGTCCCTCGTAGCCCGGCGCAGGATATTGTTAATGTGGAAAGAAGTCAAGCCCCCGGGGGTGGAGACCTGGATAAATGACATGGCGGGGTTTATAAAGCTAGAGCGGATTAAGTTCGTTCTAAGGGGGTCGGCTCAAGGGTTCACCAGGCGGTGGCAACCGTTCGTCGAATACCTCGCAGAAAGATAGATGGAATGGAAAAAAGGCAGCAGCAGCAGCCCAGGATCGGGGGGGGGGGGGGGGGGGGGGGGGGAGGAACCAGAAGGACTCTCAGGGTTGTTAATATATACTGTATAATATGTATAGGTCGTTGCGACAGATAATTATATATTGGACTGTTAAATTATATTTTTGGAGAGTGTTACTTGTGATAAGGCAGTTGCCAATTAGGGTTAGTTTTCATTTTTGTTATTTATTATTTATTCATTTTTTGTTTATAAAATAGGTCATTGTTATTTGTGTTGTTATAATATTGTGTAAAGGATGCACAATGTACTGTGTTGGTTGACCAAAAATTTTCAATAAAATATTTATAAAAAAAAGAGAAAAGCTTGAACACGAGGGCATACATTTGTTGACGATGTGGAGTCCTATGCTTCTCATTGACCACAAATTCTCTCCCAGTAACAACAGAGTCTAAATGAAATTCGAAAGGCACACAAAGCAGATGAAGAATGTGCAGAGATTCAGTAATATCTGTTCTATGAATGAACTTTGTGTCATTCTCCCACCCCTCCCTGTATTCCTGCACATTCTTCCTTTTCAGGTGACAGTCCAATTCCATTCTGAATGCTTCAATTGAACCTGAATTCACCATCAGAGACCTGGGTGGTGTGGAGATGTGGGCTTAAGTGGGGTGCTCTTTCCAAGGGCCGGTGCAGACTCGATGGGCCGAATGGTCTCCTTCTGCACTGCAAAGTCTATGATTCTATAAGCAGTGTATTCCAGACCATAACTGCTCACTGCATGAAAATAAATTCCTTGTGTTGCATAAAATTGCATGGCGAGGGATACCGAATTGCAAACCAATTTGTGCTCCCAGGGGGTGGTAAATTGGTTGCAATTCTCCTCCGGAGGAAGAACAGTCATCCAATGAAGAATTCCCCCCCCAGTACTTGCAGAAGAACAAGGAGCACGAGTGGGTCATTCAGCCCCTCGAACCAGTTTTAAATGGGTGACCCCCTCGTTCTTGATTCTTCCACAAGAGGAAACATCCTCTCCACATCCACCCAGTCAATAGCATCTTACATGATTCAATCAAGTTTCCTCTTACTTTTCTTAACTCCAGTGGATACAAGCCTAGCTTGTCCAACCTTTCCCCATAAGACAGCTCACCCATTCATCGACTAACAAGAGCTAATGCAAAGTTCTAAGCTTCTACCCTTGACATTGTTGATGTTCCCTTTAAATAGTGCCAGTGGGTGGGGAAGGTGTTCTCATTTTGATGGTCATATGGTCAGTTGTGCATGTTTAAGCGAGGGTATTAACTAAAGCAGCAAGGTTGAAAATACCAAAACTTGCCTCAAACTAGTGCTGAACCCTCGACTCAAGATGTTTCAGAGAATACATCAGGCACACCTGGGCATTACAAAGTGTTGTGCTAGAGCACAAAGTTCCGTTTGATGTCCAGGAATCCCCAAACCATGAGAGAAAATGATTGCAAGTGCCGGGAAACACAACGCTATCTGATGTGACTCCGATTAGTTGTGGGGAACACGTGGCCAAGACTGCACTTAGTCCCGTTTCCTACACAGAGGAGCCCCGCTCGCCGCAACTCATCAGTGCAGGTGGCGTCCTGATCTCTCGAGCTCCCAATGCGACACCCGACACCACCACCCCCCCACACAACTCACTCTGGTCCCCGTTTGTGGAGTCCAGTACTGAACGGTGCCTGCCCAAGATCTCCAAGGTGAAGAGGATAGATCCCAACACTTTGGTTACCTCAGGGAACTTTCATATTAGAGTGAGATTAGCTGTGTCGTGACATCTCGCAAGATCGTGCTAGATCTTGCGAGGCATAGCGTGCCAGGTAGATCCT
This sequence comes from Scyliorhinus torazame, assembly GCF_047496885.1. Classification (NCBI taxonomy): domain Eukaryota; kingdom Metazoa; phylum Chordata; class Chondrichthyes; order Carcharhiniformes; family Scyliorhinidae; genus Scyliorhinus; species Scyliorhinus torazame. The sequence continues at coordinate 28,290,874 of NC_092738.1, forward strand.
GGGAGCATAGTCTCCCGTCATTTATCGGCCACGTTGCGCCAGGCGTTCTGCTTTCCGGGTGCAACATGGCCGTTAGATCTCGCGCCCTCTGTTTCTTCTCTCCACAGTTCCACCCTTTTGATGGTGCCTTCATCTTCAATCCAACTTTCAAAAGGCAGCTGTTCAATGTTTGAAATAATTTAATGAGATTTGCACTGTCAACAAAAATGTTTACATTAAGCTTTGTTCTTTTAGCACACAACTTCTGATCGCTATCCAGCTGGAAGTGCATTGGGTGAAGGGCAGATTTGGGTTCAGTTGTGATCTCGCTCAATGGTTTAATGGCTTTTAACATACAGGCCCACAGAAATAGAATAGCCATTGGGTCAAATGAGCCATGCCTCAGAAAACAAAACTTGATAAAACAGTATTAAATTTCTTTATTTTATTTATGGCCAGATGGTGGCATTGTGCACTGCTAGCCACTTCACTCCACAGAGATATCTGGACACAGGCAGCAATTAATTAAACAACACAGATTTTCAATAGAAGAGTTTGTTTTAAAAATTGGAAAAAAAAATTACGAATGGAGATCAAATTCCTTTAAATTATTTGTCATTAAAGCTACTTCATTCCTGATCTTGCAACTTACTAGTTTGAAATTTCTTTTGTTTGTCCCATGAGGATGCTATCCACCGGTAATTGCCATAACTTTACTGCATGGTGCCATCATGGCGAGTGTACCTCATGGACCACAGAGTTATTATAAAGGCAACAATCCAATTAGAGGAAATGTGGCAAACAGCAAAATGAAAAAAACATCTATCACCTAGATGCTAGTTTTAAGTGATTCAGTATTAAGTGATTAAAATCACACCCTTTGGTGAGTTGGCTGCTGCAGTCATTTTTCCTATGGTTTGCTATTTGCCACGTAACCAAGTTTCTGTATGTGTAAAGAGGTCATTATACACCAACAAAACATTTTGTTCAGTGTCATTTATGGTTCTTCGGTTAGGAGGCTAAAATTGTTTCTCATCAGTAATATTAGTTAAAGAGTTGACAGAACTCCAACAATGTTCTGTTTTGCCTTCCAGAATTTTACACATTTGATTTACATTGCATTTTTATCAAATCTGTGATTAAATGACAGTTGAAGGTACTGCAGTACAGTGCATTACAGGGAGTGATTCAAATCTCAAAAGGTTATTTGAGGTGTTTGTGACATCATTCATGGAGATTGACAGATAATTATTTAATTCTTTCATGAATGTGTCGCTGGCTCGGCCACCTAGAGTTGGTGGTAGTGAGCTGCCTTCTTGAACCGCTGCAATCCATGTAAAGTAAAGTAATCTTCATTGCCACAAGTAGGCTTACATTAACACTGCAATGAAGTTACTGTGCAAAGGTGGTGTAGGTGCACCCATATCCTGTCAGGGAGGGAGTTCCAGGATTTTAACCCTGCAACAGTGAAGGAACAGTGATATATTTCCAAGTCAGGATGGTGTGTGGCTAGCATCTGTTAGACCACAAGACAGAGGCGCAGAATTAGACCATTCGGCCCATCGAGTCTGCTCCACCACTCAATCATCGCTGGTATGTTTCTCATTCCCATTCTTGGTGAGTTACTGCAGTGCATCTTGTAGATGGTCTACACTGCTGCCACTATACGCCAGTGGTGGCACAGTGGTTAGTGCTGCTGCCTCACAGCACCAGGGACTTGGGTTCGATTCTGACCTCCGGTGACGGTCTGTGGAGTTTGCACGGTCTCCCAGTGTCTGCGTGGGTTTCCTCCGGGTCCTCCGGTTTCCTCCCCCAGTCCAAAGAATTGCGGGTTGGGTGGATTGGATATGCTAAATTTCCCCTAGGTGGAATTGCAGGGATCGGACTGGGGAGTGGGTTGGTGTTGGGTGCTCTTTCAGGGGGTTGGTGCAGACCTGGTGGGCCGAATGGCTGCAATAGGGTTTCTTTTCTATTTCGATGAGTGAATGTTGAAGATGGTGGATGGGCTGCTGGTCAAGCGGGGCTGAATTGTCCTGGATGATGCTGAGCTTGAAGTGTTGTCGGAACTGCACTCATCCGGTCAAGTGGAGAGTATTCCATCATGCTCCCCCGACTTGTGCCTTGTGGGAGTCAGGTGAGTAACACTCTGCAGAATTCCCAGCCTTTGACCTGATCTTGTAGCCACACTATTGCTTTTTCAGTTTTTGGTCAATGGCGTTGATAATGGGGGATTCAGTGATGACAGTGCATTGCACCTCAAGGGAAAATGGTTGGATTTTCTCTTCTTGAAGATGGTCATTGCTTGGCACTTGTGTAGCGCAAATGACTTGCCACATCAGCCCAAGCCCGAATTATTTTTTTAAAGTTTTTATAATTGAGGGCAATTTAGCATAGTCAATCCACCTACCCTGCACATCTTTGGGTTGTGGGTGCGAATCCCACACAAACACGGGGAGAATGTGCAAGCTCCACACGGACAGTGACCCAGAGCCAGGATCGAACCTGGGACCTCGGCGCCGTGAGGCAGCAGTGCTAACCCACTGCGTCACCGTGCTGCCCTCGCCCAAGCCTGAATGTCGTCCAGGTTTTGCTGCGTATGGACGTGGACTACTTCAGTATCTCAGGAGACGTGAATGATGCTGAATATTGTGCAATCATCAGAGAACATCCCCACTTCCGGTCTTATAATAGAGAAGGAAACTGATGAAGCAGCTGGAGGTGGTTGGGCCTAGGACACGATCCTGAGGAACTTCTGCAGTGAGGTCCCAAGATAGATGATTGACTTATCAAAACCGTAACTAACTTCCCAGTGTGCTAGCTAGGACTCCACTCCAACCAGTGGAGAGTATTTCCCATGATTCCCATTGCTTCCAGTTTTTCTTCAGGCCCATTGATGTTACATTTGGTCAAATGTGACCTTGATGTCAAGAGCAGTCACTCTCCCCTCACTCTGGAATTCAGCTCGCTTTGTCCATGTTTGGACCCGAGGCTATAATGATGTCAGTAGTTGAGTGGCCCTGGCAGAACCCAAACGGCGTGTCCGTGAGCAGGTTGGTCATGAATAAACTGCATTTTCTGTATGTATGAATGTATGATCAAAGGTGAGTGTAAGGCAGAAAGAACATCACGCATTTTATAAGAGAGCATAAGGAAGTCATACGAGTCATAGAAGAAAAGGGAATTAAGAGCTTAATGTACACAGATGAGAAATTTACAGCTGGTTATTTATTTATAATACAAGGGCTCAGCGAACTAATTATTTTGATATTTGAACATCTGGAAAAATCAAATCACATAACAGAAAAAATGCATAGTTATGTTTGGATTTAATACTTCGTAATGCACCATCATGAGACTACAATGGGTAAGGAAATGGCAGGTTTCCTCAATGAGTACTTTGCATCTACTTTCACAGGACAAGATGCCAGCATTACAAGGGAACCTTAGAAGTCAAAGAGAGGAATTTAATAGATTTAATACATATTAAAAAACAGGAATGGAGAAAATAGCTCTTCACTGGAATTGTGAAGGGTGCACAAATCTTGCTGCATTTTTTTTTGAGAAAGCCATGAACATGGTGAGTATAGGTGGGTGCATGAACGTTGTCCATTGTCCACATGGATTCCCAGAAAGTATTTGATAAGATTTTGTACAAGTTGGCAGGAGTAGGAAATTACAAAGCCATATACAGATAAAATTAATGTGCAAAACTGTACCAAATCAAGATTAATATGGATGTGGCTGGTTTGAATCCAAGGAAGACAAATCAGAATATTTTCGTCTGACAAGAGACCAAGAACTGTGCAGGAGCACATTAAAAAGCAAAAACTAATATACAGGTACAAAAAGTAATCAAAAGGTTAATCTTAATGGGGCTGGAACACAAAGGAGGGGAAGGTATGCTTCAGTTGCACAAAATCTTGGTCAGACCCCCATCAGGAGCGCTACATTCAGTTTTATACACTCAATCTGAAGGATATCTTGGCTTTGGAAGGACTACAGTAAAGATTTACAGAATGATACGGGAGCCTAAAGAGTTAAATTATAAGGACAGGTTGTATAAACCTGGGAGTCAAATTGCTGGTTCACCAATGTCCTTTGGGAAAAGGAAGCTGTCTGCCTTTACCCAGTGTATGCTAAATGAGACTCAAGTTGCACACAAATGTGGTCAACTATTAACTGCTCTCTGAAGCGGAGTAGCAGGTTTCAATTCTAACATTATGCTACCAGTGGTTAAAGGAAGCCCGCCAAAAGGGTGGCACAGTGGTTAGCACTGCTGCCTCATGGCACCGAGAACCCAGGTTCGCTCCCGGCCCCGGGTCACTGTCCCTGTGGTTTGCACATTCGCCCCATGTCTGCGTGAGCCTCACTCCCACAACCCAAAGACGTGCAGGGTAGGTGGATTGGCCGCGTTAAATTGCCCCTTAATTGGGCACTTTAAATTTTTAAAAAAGCCCACCACCTTCTCAGGACAACCAGGAATCGGCAATAAATGTTGGCCTTGCCAGCAACGCCCACACCCAGATTATGAATAATAAACTTCTTTTATTTCAATTATCCTCCCTCCTTATTTTCTCGATTCTTTTTTGCTTTCAAAATGACCATTGCATGTTTCTTTCATCAAAAGGAAGCACAACAAGCTGTATTTCCCCAGATAAGCACATCTGACAAGGGATGTTACGAATTTGCAGTAAAATCACTTGATTAAACCAATCACAACATTTCCAAGCGAACAAGGAACCCAATATCAAAACAAACTGCTGTTTCTGAAACTAGTGCATTAGTTGATTACTTGCCCCTATGAAATAAGTATTCTAACCAATGTCACTTTGACATTTACCCTATGTGTCTGGAAGCAAGTCTTGATTCTCTATTCACAAGTAATTGTTCCATTTCTCAACCCCTTTCCCATAAAAAAAAAGATTTCTTCTCGACAAGTTTTCGTATTAAAGGAAATTGTGCAATAGAAACAAAATAATATATTCTAGGCTAATGGAAAATTTCCAGGGGGTATATTTTGTTACTATTTTTGTCTTTCTTGTTTCCCCAGACCTGGTATCGCCTACAACAAACAAGGTGGATGATCTGCTTCCAGACCTCCATCTACGTTGTTGGCGAAAATGTGGCTACAGCCAAGTTACAATCTCACCCTTGCCCTTGAAGGAACCAAACTGGAATCGCACAAAACTGCATTAACCTGCTCTCGAGCACTGTGAATTTTAACAAAGAAAAATCACAATCACAAAATGTTTAGTAGCATTTCCAGTGTGGCCCTGCCCTTCCAATTAGTTTTAAGTTTTGTTTTCACGAAATCACCTGACAACTGGGGAATGGACAGTCTAAGCCATGTTGCTTAGCAATAACCAGGAGCAGATAACAACAAATGGCAGGTATCTTTAACAGCAATACAACAGAGTAAATGGACCCAAGGAAGGAGGAGTTACAATGACCTTTTAAGTTGTGGAAAAATATCCTAAGTATGGCAGATATAATCTGTCCCTGGCATGATTTAAGAAAAATTTAAATGTCAAACGTTGTGGAGATTTAATGATTCAATTTTGGCTTTTGATTTGATTAATTACAATACTGTGAACTACAATTATTGCTGCTTTGTCCCAGAAATATGACACGCCACTGCCAATAGTATGGGACAATTTTTACCGTTGCCATGTAGACCTACAGCAATGAGACCATAGCGCTCAAAGGTCAAAAAGCTGTGTAGCAATTGGAAAGCTGTGGAGCAATATATATTAGAATGCCAAGAGATAGTACCTTGTTCAATGACTGTTGCAACATCTGAGAATAAAATCCATTTAGGTATGGATCTAAATTCTTTATATAGATACTGCAAAATACAACTTGCGGTTCACAGTAATTTCTGTTCCAAAGAATCTCAGGCCGTTAACTTCCTTGGAGTGGGGGCAGCACGGTGACGCAGTGGTTAGCACTGCTGCCTCACGGCGCCGAGGTCCCAAGCTTCGATCCCGGCTCTGGGTCACTGTCAGTGTGGAGTTTGCACATTCTCCCCGTGTTTGCGTGGGTTTCACCCCCACAACCCAAAGATGTAGGGCAGCACGGTAGCACAAGTGGCTAGCACTGTGGCTTCACAGCACCAGGGTCCCAGGTTCGATTCCCCGCTGGGTCACTGTCTGTGTGGAGTCTGCACGTTCTCCCCGTGTCTGTGTGGGTTTCCTCCGGGTGCTCCGGTTTCCTCCCACCATCTAAAGATGTGCAGGTTAGGTGGATTGGCCATGCTAAAATTGCCCTTAGTGTCCAAAAAGATTTGGAAGGGTTATTGGGTTACTGGGATAGGGTGAAAGTGAGGGTTTAAGTGGGTCGGTGCAGACTCGATGGGCCGAATGGCCTCCTTCTGCACTGTATGTTCTATGTGCAGGGTAGGTGGGTTGGCCAAGCTAAATTGCCTCTTAATTGGAAAAAAAGGAATTGAGTACTCTAAATTTAAAAAAAAACGGAGTGTAAAACTGTCGAAACCATCAACAGTTAGCAATTTAAATTGCTTTATTGGTTGGTTCGGAGCACGGCACAATTGTCCAGGGGAAGTTAGTAAACACTACCTGGGTTCTTCGAGAGGGATTCCCAGCACATCTTTGGGATACCCCACCCCACCCCAAATTGGACGCTGGGGAGCCAGAGGCTTCGGGCCCTCACCTCCTTGTTTTGTTAGGTTAAACTGAGACTTCAAATTCAACCCACAACAAATCACCACAAATGTGATTGATTCTCATGGTCACTAACATCTTCTCCATTACTGTTTAGCAAGTGCGTTCTTAATTTCCACAAAACGGACAGGTTAAAGGGTAATACTTCACTTCTAAGCCGCACAAGGTTTTTCTGTACAATGCACTCAAGTTACCAGACTGCAACTAACAATCGAAGGTCTAAAATGACAATCAAAGTACGCTATTTTACTGATAATGGTTAATTTTCTCATTTATGCGTTGTCTGTCCCCACACATAGGGCTTACAAGTTTGTTTTAAAATGTGGTATATAATATATATATATATATATATATATATATATGTACCTGTTATGATAAAGTATCTTCTGTGGTCCAGGCGGAGCTTAGATACAGCTGCCAATGATTTTTAGAAGATTTTCAACCTAGTGTCTTATGGGACTCCTTATGGCTTATGGAAGGTCTGGGCCAGAAAAGGCAAAATCTTGGGTTTTATCTAGTATATATGTACCCTAGGTCTTAGAGCAGTGTTTGTTATGATAGGACAGTCATTGAATCTAGAACTCTTGAAAGAAACATGATGTAAGGTTGTCCATTAATATTCATCCTATTTGAGGCCTTCATGGGTTGGATGGTGTTATAAGGAAATGGCCTCAAGAGTGTCTGTCCCAAACAGGGCTAGAGTATTGCTACCTTCTTTTTCATAGATGACATTGTGCTTTTGACAGATTCACCTGGAGGTCTACTGATCACAACTCACCATCTTGAACAATAGGCTATGCAGTGATACAGAGGCTCGTGAGAGTCTCAAAAGGTACTAATTAGCTTTTTTGGTCCCGGCACCATAACAAAGAAGTGGAAATGGCGATCAGGTATCTAATGTCATTTGGCCTGCACAAAGGTCCCCCTGTAACCAACAATGAGACGGGCCAAGGCAGTGTCGTAGAAGAGGGCGCCGAACCAAGCATATCAAGTTTGTCAGAGATCTGATCCGTGAGGTCTGTGGTTTTGCTCCCTGTGAGAGACATGCAATGAAATTGCTGAAGGTCTCTAAAGACAAGTGTGCACTCAAATTCATCAAAAAGAGAGTTGGCACTCACATCCATGCAAAGAGGAAGAGGGAAGAACTCAGCAATGTGCTTGCAGCAATTAGAAAGGCAGTTGTGAAGAAAGATGAATTTGTACAAAGTTGCTACCATTCAAGTTATTTCAAAGTTTAAAAAAAAAGGCCTTGATTGGAGAATACAAGAAATACTGGTGAGCTCAAAGTTGGACTGGCAGATTCCGGTGAACAGGTCACCTTCCCTCCTGATTGGTACAAAAAGAAATGTACAAGGAAACGGAAAAGAAAAAATTACGTGTGGAAAAGCTGGGGTGGGATAGTGAATTCTCTGGGATAGTGAATTCTGAAATTTTGGGTTATGGAGCAGAATTGGAGAAGTGTATAGGGTTACAGATATTAGAAGGCTGCAGAAGGTAATTTCTGGGAGTGATGCACAAGACAATCATATGCTGACAGATTTTGACTTGGGTGCACCACACCTTAGTCCTTATTGAAAGTTGTTTACACTTATATAAAATATCTTGTATTTGTTATGGGTGCGGTCAGGCAACAGGATATGACTAAAGGCACACAGTAAGGATGTAACGATTTGGTGACAAAATTAAGTTTCATATGCATTCATATTGCCTGAAAATATAGGAATTGTATAATGATTGTGCTTTCCTTAAACTGTCAGATCCTGATCAGCCCTGACGTATTTTGCCTCAGCCACTTCATTATCTGCAGTTAGGTCATTCCTAGATATAGTTTCCAAATGCTTCAATGGAGTCACCATGATACCCAAATCAGTGGGTCTTTGACACAAAGGAGATTCAAACCTCCCATTCTATCTACAAAAAAAAACCCTTGTCATCAGCAGGTATGACTGATATCTTCATATAATCCCTACAGTGCAGGAGGCCATTCAGCCCTTCGAGCATGCACCGACCCTCTGAAAGAGCACACCAACCAGGCCCACACCCCAGCTCCGTAACCCCACCTAACCTTTCAGGACACAGGGGCAATTTAGCATGGCCAATCCACCTGTCCTGCACATCTGTGGATTGTAGGAGGAAACCGGAGCATCCGGAGGGAACCCACGCAGACACAGGGAGAACATGCAGATCCGCACAGACACTGACCCAAGCCGGGAATCGAACCTGGGACCCTGGTGCTGTGAGGCAGTAGTGCTAACCACTATGCAATTCAGCAATCCCAGCCAAATTACTGTTGAGAACATAGAGGCCCAAAACATGTCCCAACAGAACAAAATGTCTTACTGAATGCTGCAAAGCCCGCTCATTGATCATTTAAACAGATTTCCTGATGACGTGTACTCCCTTCCTCCTTACCAAAGATTCTGTAGTTGCAACTAAAATCTCAATGCCAATGTGTTCAATATGGGACAGGTTGCTGACAGATGAATGCAAACACAGATCCAAATCTTTCCCAATCACACCGAAAGAAAAATGGGGCATGTTAAAGAAAAAGCTCGGCCAGGGCGACAAGGTGGCGCAGTGGTTAGCACTGCCACTTAAGTCACGGAGGACCCGAGTTCGATCCCAGCCCTAGGTTACTGTCCGTGTGGAGTTTGCGCATTCTCCCAGTGTCTGCATGGGTTTCACTCCCAAAACCCAAAGATGTGCAGGTTAGGTGGATTGGCAATGCTAAATTGCCCCAGAATTGGAAAAAGAAATACTAAATTTACAAAAAAAGGGAGCTCAGTATTTAAGGGGGATTATTATCTTTCTCTGAAATGAATGTTAATTGTGATATTCTTTTCCTTCTTTCATCAATTTAGTACAATGCAGCCTAGCAATTGATTGTGAAATCTGACATTTATTTTCAGTGAATGACCTACCAGTTCTGTAGTTCAGCAAATGCCACCTTCATCTTCCGAATAGAAATGTCCATTTCGTCTTTAATAACTGCCCGGTACCTGGCGAGGGACACAGTACATCGTTGCAAGTCTTTTGCTGACTTCTCTATATTGGTACCTAGTGGAAAAAAGTGATAAAGTATATCTTCAGTAAATGTGCAGATATAAATTGTCTTGGGGGAGGAAAAAGGATGCGGAGCTTTAACCAACACAACTTTTACATTAGAACCATTGGGATTATACTGCAACAACACAACGTGCCAAAATGGGGTCCGATGACCAAGATCTTTTCAGTACACACATGATTGATACCACCATGAAACTACACCCCTCACCATCAGTTTGGCACAGAGGTACAGAACACCATTAGCTACAGAACACCATTATCTACAACATTAACAGAGAATGATACAACTAGCTTTTTGCCATGTTACTGTTGGAACTGTTGCAAAAGAGAAAGAAATTTGCATTTATCCAGCACCTTTCAGAATGTCCAAGTGTTTTACAGACAATGCAGTACGTTTTGAAGTGTAATCACTTTTGTAAAATAGGAAACACAGCAACCAATGTGCATGCAGCAAGCTCCCACCAACAGGAATGAGACAATGAGCAGATAATCAGATTGAGGGACAAATATAGGTCAGAACAGTGGCGAGAACCCTCTGTTTTTCGGATCGTGCTTTGAGATCGAACTGAGAGCAGGTGGGGGGGCCTTGATTTAACGTCTCATCCAAAAGATGACCCCTCCAACGGTGCACCACCTCCTCAATTCTGCATTAAGGAGGTTCATTGTCCTCACTTAACACTTACTGCTGGTAGAGACTGGAGGCTGGATTCTCTGCCGGCGGGATGCACCGTTTTGCTGACAGCCCGGGGGTTTCCCGATGGCGTGGGGCAGCCCCACAATGGGAAACCCCATTGGCCGGCCGGCGTAACGTAATTGGGCATGGCTTCACCCTCACCCCCACAACCTTGGACATTGTCTCGGAGAAGGCTGTCCAGAACCCAGCAAGCTTGGGGCAAGCCCTGAACATGTGGGTGTGGTTGGCCGGGCCCCTCTGGCACCGCTCACATTTATCCTCCACCTCCGGGAAGAACCTGCTCATTCGGGTTCTGGTCAGGTGCGCTCTGTGCACCATTTTGAGCAGCATTAGGTTTAGCCTTGCGCAGGAGGAGGGGGAGCTCACCCTGCTCAGTGCTTCGCTCCAGAGTCCCCATCCTACCTCTGTCCCCAGTCCGTCCTCCCATTTTTGTCTGGTCTTGTCCAGTGGTGTTCGGGCTCTGTCCAGTAACTTCGTATATTTTCCCACAGAGCCCCCCCTTCCCGCTGCTTGTGCCTATCAGGTCCTCTAGTAGTGTGCTTTCTGGGGTCCCAGGGTACCCTGCTGTCTCTTTGCGGAGGAAGTGTTTTATTTGGAGGTGTCTCATTTCCTGTCCTTTTGCGAGTTTCCACTTCGTCAGTTCTTCCAGTGTCACCACTACGGTTACGAAGGGAGTTCCAGGATTTTGGCTCAGCGATGGTGAAGGAATGGTGTTATATTTCCAAGTCAGGGTGGTGTGTGGGGCTTGGAGAGGAACTTGCAGGTGGTGGCATTCCTATGCATAACATGGGTGGCATGGTGGCACAGTGGTTATAGCACTGCTGCCTCACAGCACCAGGGACCCGGGTTCAATTCCAGCCTCAGGTGACTGTCTATGCAGAGTTTGCACTTTCTCCCTGTGTCTGCGTGGGTTTCCGGATCCGGTTTCCTCCCACAGTCCAAAGATACACAGGTTAGGTGGATTGGTCATGCTAAATTGTCCCTTAGGGTTACAGGGTGGGGGACTGGGCCTAGGTATCATGGTCATTTGAAGGGTTGGTGCAGACTCAATGGGCCGAACGGCCTCTTTTTGCACTGTAGGGATTATTGTTTGAACATTAAAGCACAAATATTGTTATTCTTCAATTGTCTGCTGAAGAATTAACCAGTGTATTACACTACTTGAGACTTGTCAGTAGCTTACTGCATGGCACAAAAAGGAAAAGACATCCACTTTAGCTCTTACACAAATCTATTGGTGTCTATTTGACTGCACAGGAATACCTTATCTGGACACAAGAACATGGCTTGACAAATGGATCTTTACTGCTATGTTTGCAAAACATTATTGTATCACTTAGTTAATATTTTGCGAACAAGTATCCAAAGGAAACATTAAAATTAAAAGTCAACAAAACCAATGTTCAGTTACAAAAACAGTTTTATATATTTTGAGCCTGGATTTGTTGGATTTTGTCATGTTACTGAATGGATACAATAAAGCAGCTCTCAAACAATTATACAACTGCACATTGAACTGTAGTGTCCTCAGTTTGTTAGATTTTATTTTCAACCCAGCAGGGTGGGACAGATCTTTTTTTTAGGCAGTCCCTTGGGATTGAAGACAACCTGCTTCTGCTCTGATTTGATGGGTTCTGAAATGGGTGACGTCCACAGACTCCGCCACAAGTGGCAGGTAGTGCTCGGACAATTGGGTATAAAGGTTGTTTGGAAGTTTGTGCGTTCCCTCCAATGCCTCAATGCGTTCCCAATGAAGTCTCTCAATGTGTTTGGTGACTTCGCAAATGAACCTGCTCTACTTTGGTCGGTCACAAGCCCTTAAGTCGGAGGGAAAGTTTGACCTTTTCACGAATGCATCTAGGAAAAAGAACATATGCCAGGGGATCTCAGGGATGCAGACTATATTCAGGAAGGGAGACAAGTCTGATTGCGGTAACTACAGAAGTGTCTCCCTGTTGTCTGCCACAGGGAATTACTTCAAGAATCCCCCTCATCTGCCACCTGCCAGTACCAGCACCAACTGCTGTACATGGTCCTTTCTGACCTCTCAAAAACCTTGACTTGGTCAACCATGAAGGCATCCTCCTCAAATCTGGCGGTCCCCAGAGATAGATCATCCTTAGCTGACTCCACGATGACATGCAGGCCGTGATCCTCACCAGCAGAAGCACCACAAACTTCATCTCAGTGAAAACTAAGGTAAACCAAGGCCATGTTAAGATAAACAAACTTTTTATGGCTGCTGCTAAAACAGTTCCCCCTGCACTTCCAAAAAAGGCAAAATATCCAGTAAACAATTTATCACAAAGTGTTTTGATTTGCACAAATTCAATTCGAATGAAGTAAAGTAGACAGCATCATTCTCATGTTTGGCAGGCAAGATAGACTGATAGGGCATCTTCAGAGCCACTGTACCTCGTGCAGGAACATATTTATTGTAGTTCTAGTAGGATAGACACTGTGACTGCTGTCAATTCTCCTGTTCCCTTCCCTTGTGGAGATGGACAAGTTTACCAATAAATTAAAACTCAATGCACAATTTTATAATTGGACTGTAATATAGGAGGTACAAATAAGCACATGCAGCAAGAGCAAATTGTTTGTGTGTTATGTGAGTGGCCTTTGAATCCAAAGGTGGTTCAAACCGTTTCAATACCATTTCATATCATATAGAAGTTTTTTTTGCACCTCTTGCAGTTCTCTATAACTAACATACTGGGGTGGGTTAGGCTGAGGGCCGATGAAAGCTGTCAGTATATTAGGGGCATGTGGCAGGATTGGGCATTTATACAGGAATTTTTGCCAGTATGTCACTAAAACCATGGTCTCACATGACACTATTGTTACATTGCTAGTTGAATAATTTTAGCTGGCAGCTTACTGGTCCAGTGATTTTAAATAACAAGCCCTGCAATTTCACACCCTACAAAACCTGTACAGCATGCACAGTTCCTCAAAGTTAGGAACACTACACAATGTCAACCAAATATCAGCTTCACATGGGATCTTTTGCCAACATTTAAGGAGACTGAACACAAAACAGACCAAGAGAATGATTCTAGCTAGCTGAGGTGAAGAAAACCCCATATAGATATTTACATCAAATTATTTTCTTGGAAGTAGAGCAGGTGAAATGAAAACCTGTGAACTCATGATAGAATTCTCACAACTATTTTCAATAATTGTGACCAGTATCTTTTGTGAGATAATAATCTTTTAATTTTTCAAAGCATGATTTATTTGTAAAGTGTGTGGAACCCAAATACACCTGGTACCATTGCGATGATGCTCGCCTTATAGTCTGGCACTAGAAAGTCTGAAGCTAGAAGGCAGTTTAAATTTCTTGAGTAATTAGTGTGTACACCTAGACGGCAACTAGTCATATGAATGTCAGCAAGACACTTCACTTTAGCACAGATTTTTCATCCTTTGGTTAACCCATTTATTGCATATTGAGACAAAATCTTCACAAGGTAATCTCACAGCTGAAATTATCAAAGATATGAAACATTTAACTTTCTCCATGTTGTCTTTCAAAAGCTGGATGTTGAATATTTAACACACAGTTTGTAAGCTGACCATAGAGCACAACTCTTAGCATATTAATTTCATGTACATTTATATTCTGGTTTCCAGATTCCCAATCTACTATTTGTGCTTCTGGTATTACGAAGTCGGCCTCTTGATAAAATAACAACCTTTCTTGACAAAATCTAACCAAACCCAATTCCACATGCAGAGACCTGGAAGTGTATCTGAAATTCAACAGATATATGGACTAAACAATAAATACCTGCACTTAACCAAGCAGATGTGACTTGTATGCTTCGGCGATGTATATCTTGGGTATTTAAATACACACCAAATTAACTGAAGAACACCCAATTATACCACAGAATGGCCACTTCTCCAACAGACACTGTACATGGATAGTACCATGAAAGATGGATAGTATCTTAAAAGAAAGGGGTTTGGACAGTTTCAAACCAGTTTAGAGTAAATTTGGGTTCTTTGCACATAATAATTCACAAATTGAAATTCTCAAAGGCCAAAAGGACAGTATGCATAGGAAAGTTCATACTGGTGAAAGTGCGGGGTGCTCCCAAGGCTGGGATTAATGCACCTTCTTATATCAGAAAGGGAATGCATTAATCTGCAGGTGAATTATGTGAAATCCGACCTGGAAATGGTCAATCCCAACAGTGTGGGAAAACAGAAAGTTCCATTCTCCAGCTTTCGCGCCCCTCATTTTGTTGCCAATAATAAAATACATAAGAGTTATATGAAAATACATAAATGGAGCACAAAGTGCAATACATTTTTGTGGAATACTATTCTGCATGGACATGATGTATTTCTATCTGCAGCCATGTCACTGCAGGGAATTGCAAATAAAGGTATTAAACAGAAGCCAGGAACTCATTCAATGGAACAGAAAGTATATGACCAAGATAATTCCACTCCCACCCCCAAAACTAGTCCATGTGGTTGAACATGGATAAAACTAAGTATTTGAAATCATGTAAAATGTCTTGTAAATACCCATTACCTATTTTTTTATTCCTAGATGAAACAAATGCACCATCATCTGGCGTGGCGAGGGACAGAGAGGTAGAGGATTGCGATCCTGAAGGAGCTCGTGACCTGGACTTAATTGTATTCCTTTGTTGATGTGTTCTAGTAGACTGGGAACTATGGAAATGACGAGGAGGTTGGGGTTTTGTCTCTGCTTTACACTTTTCATCTTCTAGTACAGATACTGAAAAATATTGGTTAAGTGTCAGAATGAATATTGTAGGTAAAAGCACACTTTTTCCATGTCAAATATTTTTAGCTTCAGGATAACATAAAAATAATAATTAAATAGTTCAAATGGATTTTAGTCCAAAGGGACTGATGAAAGTAGTTCAAATCTGTACGATAGTCGTTCACTAATAAGCAAGCTTTTTAAAAATAAGTATAACATTTTAAAAAAATATACAAAACACTGACGTGGACAACAACCTGAGGTTCAAGCAGACACCATATTCAGGTATCTCGCATCTAAACATTGGCAGAAATATTTCGCCTGTAATATCCAGTTACAAGCGACAAAATAGATGGCTGGCAAGGTTACATGGCAATAATTCAATCAGGGTTTAGGAAAAAAAAGAGCAAAATTGAGGTAGTTAGAATTGTTGGCAGGACCTGAAGATTGAATGAATGCTTTGAATTCACGGTCAATATTAATTATTTTCATATTAAATGTGTATAAACACACATTTTAAAAATAAATGTCCATTTTTGATTTATACACTATTCTGTGGTGAGGATATTAAGAGCTTTAAGTTAGCATGACATTTGTGTAAAATTAATAAGAGAGAACTTGAAGATCAATGACATCACAAAGCCAGTACAAGAATATTAAGTTTTGTTTTGGCAGAAAAGTGTCAGGAAATAAGTTATACAATATTCACTAAGGGCGCGATCTACTCAAATGGGAACAGAGTCCCGCAGCAGGAGCGTTTAGCCGGGGGTTTCCTGGCGCTCGGACCGCCGAGAAACTCCACACTATTGAATGCCCATTCGGGTAGATACGGGGCCTCAGCATGGAACGTCCCGCCATTTTAAAATGCCTTCTTGGCCGGTAGATCGCACCTTGAATGTAACTAGGTTTAGCACAGTGGGCTAAATAGCTGGCTTGTAATGCAGAACAATGCCAGCAGCGTGGGTTCAATTCCCGCACCAGCCTCCCCTAGGCGCCGGAACGTGGCGACTAGAGGCTTTTCACAGTAACTTCATTGAAGCCTACTTGTGACAATAAGTGGTTATCATTATCATCACTACTGGGATGAAATTCACAAGTTAAAAGGTGCCTTGATATAATTTGTTATTACCAGAATTGCTTCACTGCAATAGCTTTCTGGCAATCAAACCCAATTGTAATGATATATATAACACCCAGGAAAGCAACTATTTTTTCAAATGTGATGTTCAGACAAGAGTGTTCGCGCCGTCGCATTTCACAACGGCGCGAAACGGGCGCGGGCAGCAACGATTCTGGCCCCACGCCGCTCCAGCCTCACTTCCCAGCGCCAAATGGGCGCCGCGCCACCCCGCGCATGCGCAGTTGGGCCGCACCAACCCGCGAATGCGCGGGGGACTTCCTCAGTGCGCCGGCCCCGACGCAACATGGCGTGGGGGTTCAGGGGCCGGCCGCGTAATAAAATAGGGCCCCCCGGTGAAGGAGCGCTTTCCCCCGCCCCACAGGCCGCCCCCCGACCCTACGCGCAGAATTCCCACCGGCTGCGAGCAGGGGTGAACGGCGCCGGCGGGACTCTGCTGTTTCCGCTCGGCCCATCAAGGCCGGAGAATCGGCGGCCCGCGACCGGCACCGCGCCAAACTCGCCGGCGCAAATGGCACCGATTCTCTGCTCCTCGGAGAATCGCCTGCCGCGTCAGACCGGCGCTGATGGAAAAAATGGCACGAACGGCAATTCTCCCATATGGCGTGGCATGGGAGAATTGGTCCACAGACTTTCTAATTTGGCTTGAATTGTAGATCAAAGCCACCCCACTCCTAAACACATGCAGATTTTTAACAATTATTTGGGAAAGAATGCACATATGACAAAACAAAGAAAATTAGCACTCAAAGGGTTAAATTTAATCAGAGCTAAATTTAGATACACTGACCCATTATACTGTTGATTTCAGGAGTCATCAATTCAGAATCTTCCAGTTCTTGGGCATCCACGGAAAGGGTATCCAACTGTTCACTGAGAGAATCCACTGATTCATCATTTACAGATCCATTGATGTGATAATTGTTTATTTCATCCTTCTCCCAAGAAGCTGAAGACAGCTCACCAGAATTGGCTGCACTTTTGCTTGGTTGCAGTTGTCCTGGCTCTGCTTTGACTTGTGGCTTTGGTTTAATCTTCTTCTTTTTGTTCTAGGTGTTGTTAAACAGACAGATGTCCCAAAATTTTTGCTTTTAAATAATTTAAAATGCTTTATTTTCTTTCAAAGTCACCACTACTTGTGGCAGGCAGGTGAACACCAGCTTTCATGAAAGCTTTTGTTACATACAACATAGGAGGAGTAGGCCATACAGCGATAAAGGTTAACTTACCATTAAACTTCCTAATTGATTGCTGCACCTGCATGTTAGCTTTCAATAAGGGCACACAGGTCCCTTTGTACATCTACACTTTCTAATCTTGCAAATCTATTCCTCCTACCAAAGTGGATAATCTCACATTTTTCCACATTATATTCCATCTATCATGTTCTTGCCCACTCACTAAGTCTGTCCAAATCCCCTTGAAGCCACTTTGAATCTTCCTCACAACACACATTTCCACTGAACTTTGTGTAATCCGCACATTTGGAAATATTACATTTGGTCCACACATCCAAATCATTGATATAGATTGTGAGCAGCTGGGGTCTCAAGTACTGATTGCTGCGATACCCCACTAATCTCAGCCTGCCAATGAGAATGACCCGTTTATTCCTAATCAGTTTTCTGTTTATTAACCAATAATTAACCCATGCCAGTATATTACCTCTTATCCCATGTGCTTTAATTTTGCTAATCAACCTCCTGTGGGGACATTATTGAAAGCCTTCTGAAAATCGAAGTATACTAACGTTATCAATTCTGTGAGTAACATACGACCATAAAGACACAGGAGCAGAAGTTGGCCATTCAGTCCATCGAGTCTGCTCTGCCATTCAATGAGATCATGACTGACCTGATGTGAAAATCCTCAACTCCGCTTTCCCGCCGTATCCCCATAATCCTCGATTCCCTTACTGATTAAAACATCCTCAAAAAACTACCAACAGGTTTGTCAAACATGATCTTCCATTCATAAATCCATGCTGATAATGCCCACTCAGATAATTATGGATTCTAGCATTTTTCTTTAAAAAAAAAAAATTTTTATTGAAGCATTTATCATTTTAGAGTCTAGCATTTTTCCTACTGCTGATCCAAGGCTAACAGGTCTGTAGTTCCCAGATTTCTCCCTCCCTCCCTTCTTAGTGGGGTGACATGTGCCACCATCCAATAGGCAGGAACCATTGCAGAATCTATAGAATTTTGGAAGATGATCACCAATGCATCCATTATCTCCATAACTACCTTAACACTCTGATGTAGAATATCAGGTCCCAGGGACCTTATCAATTTCAGTCCCATTAATTCATTCAATACAACCTTCTTACTAATACAAATTTACTTCAATTCCTCATTCTCCCTAGTCCCTTGGATCACTAATTTTGGGAGATTTCTTGTGTCTTCCTCAGTGAAGACAGACACAAAGTAATCATTTAACTTCTCTGCCAATTTGCCCCTCATACCGTCATAATTTCCTTTGTTCAAATTTCAGATTGAATTACCTCACTTTAAAACAGAATGGAAAATTCTATCATATTATGGTTACAGGTTTTAAGAACTTTTTTCCCTCTACTCAGTGAGAGCATCAAGCATTCCTTGGTTGTATGGGGGTCATATGCAAGGCAAGATCACCATACACAGCCCTCACATATACATCTCAAAACAGTTGCAAAATGTTACCGTGACTGCAACATTTCCACTATGTACATTGCCATTCCGTACAGTTGTCGAATGCCTGTCCAGTTTGGAGCAGGATTGTACTGTAGAAGTCTGTGGGGCTTTAACAGACCTCTCTACAGAACGTAAAGCTTTATCAGGAGATCTGCACATTTCAACTGGAATTCTTCAGGCAGTGTATTGTTGTGTAACCATATTGTTTGTGGGACATGGGTTTCTATCTGCTGTTTCTCATGTGACCGACATTCAATTCCAACTAGGCTATTGTAAAAGAGATACATCAGGTCGATACGTCCATGGAGTGCAATGGAGAAGCTATGGAGCAAGTGACTTGCCTGACCATTAAAGCTTTACCAGGAAATAGGAAATGAAAGGCACCTCAAAGTGCCACATCCCGTACTGAAAGAAAATGATGTATTTTGGAATTTATGTCGTCAACTTTGTTATGTAATGTACTTCCATAAATTTTGAGAAAAAAAAATAGAAACGTTTGTGAACATCAGCAGAGGGGACTTGAACTGGGTATGAATGAACATGAATTTTGTGATAAAAGATGAAAAGGCCCTCAGGGCACCAGCTGGGAGGTGGTGAAGCAAAGTGCTGTGGTGGATTAGCACACTGTCCTTTCAACATTTGAGGCCTGGGCTTGAATCCAGTCCATTAAATAGAAACAGATCTTTGCTCTCGCCAGTTTAAAGGTCTTATTTATTTGAACAAATGAACCTGGATGAACCCAATTCAGTAACTAGTTAGGCAGCACAGGGAGATGAGACAGGGATGCCCCATGTCCCCACTGTTGTTCACACTCGCGATCAAACCATTAGCGATAGCTTGGAGGGCATCGAAGTGGAAAGGAATCGAGAGGTGGAATAGAACATATTATCCTTATATTCAGACAACCTACTACTGTATATTAGGAATCCAGAGACAGGTATGGGAGAGATAATGGAGGTATTGCAGCGTTTTAGGTCCTTTTCAGGATATAAATCTAATGTTGGGAAGAGGGAATAGCCTTTTTCACTGGCAAACTATTCTGGGAATGCGGTGGCAATCTCCACATCAAAAATATGGCGGCAATTTTGTCAGCATTTCAAGCTAAGCGCAATGTCAAAGTGGGCCCCAATCTGTAGGAGTCATTTATTTGAGCCAGCAAAATTGGATGCTGTATTTAGGAGATGGAAAGATAAGGGACTGGAGAGGATTAACGATTTGTTCTTGGAGGTGCGGTTTGCGAGTTGGGAGGAACTGAAGGAAAAGGCAGAGCTTGGGAGACCGGATAGGTTTAGATATTTTCAGGTGCAAGACTTTATCAAGCGAGTGCTTCTGGATTATCTGGAGGCACTGCCACCCACCCTGCTGGAATGTGCGGGGTCGGTAGAGGGCAACACATTTGGAATTTATAGGTGGATTATGGGAGAAGAGCAGGTTTTGGTGGATGAGGTAAAGGCCAGTGTAGCCACCTGGGATGGCCACTTCCCGATTACAAAATGGACACTTTGCAAAGATTGCAGGGAAAATGGCCAATACTGAGAAAACAAGCAGGTTCAGAGCTTGTCTGTTTATTGGAGCTGCAGCTCCCAGACAAGACCAAAACAGTAGGTCCATTAGCATACTAATAGCCCATCTCCGGGAACAAAAGAGTAACATTTGAGTAACCGATACGAAGGCAGACACCCCGGCGCCAGAGGAGACCGAAACAAAGCAGGCCAACGGCCACCTAGGACACGCCCAGCCATCAGGGCACCCACCCCTTTATTGGGTGAAATCAATATGAATGATCAAGAAACGGCCCAATTGATTGGGGCCAAGTTCAAGGCCCGCCCAAAAGAGCGCAAAGCCCCTTTGGGTATAAGAAGGAGCCCCCAAGAGAGAATCGTTCTCTTGGACTCGGCTCTCAAAGCTAGAGACCCGTCCACCAGCTGCACCAGAAGCAAGTAAGTCCAAGGTCAACGCTCGCTACCAGACAGACGACCTTAGCTGTTCCCCTTCACCACTTCGACCCCAGCAGCCTCAGAACCGAACAACGGCCATTGTTCCTCTGACTGAGTGGGCGCCCGAAGCGAAGTATAGGCTTTAGCAGTAGTGATAGTTTAGTCTGTAGAGTTAACGTGTATGAGTAGATTTAACTGTGTGTGTAAATAAATAAGCATTGACTTTGAACTAACTAACTGGTGTACCGAGTCTTTGTTCAGTATTCGATTTTGAACCTTGTGGCGGTATCGAAAGATACCTGGCGACTCTAGAGCAAATGTAATTAGAATTAAGGAAGGCGACCATATTGACCGCCATATTCAGAGCCAACCAAAGAGAGCAACACCAGGTGGGAGGAGGAGCTAGGGCCCATTTTAGAGGAGGAGGTATGGAGCGAGTCCCTCTGTAGGGTAAATGCTACATCATCCTGCGCGAGGCTAAGCTTGTTACAACTTAAGGTTGTGTTTAGGACACAACCTCACCAAGGCCAGGATGCGTAGAATCTTTGAGGAGGTCGAGGATAAGTGTATCTGGTGCTCAAAGGGGCCTGCTCACCATACGCTGGTCCTGCCCCAAATTGCTGGGCTATTGGAGGTCCTTTGTCGGCAGCATATCGGCAGCCCTGAAGCTTGACTTAGAACCCTGCCCATTATTCAATATTTTTGGAGTGCCAGATCAATCAGAACGGAGGACAGGGAGGAATGCTCTGGCATTTGCATTGCTGTTGGCACGGTGATGAATCCTGTTGAGCTGGAGGCAGGCGACACCACCCAGTGCTGCTTGCATAGCTGAGTGATCTAATGGAATTCTTGTACCTCGAGAAAGTCAAGTTTACAATAAGAGGATCAACGGGTTCTATCGTAGATGGCAGCTGTGCATTTTGCACTTTAAAGAGCTGGTCACTGAGTGGAGGGGTAAAGGAGAGGGGGAGGCTGGGGTGGAGATGATTATTCTGGGTAGTATTATAGTTGTTGGAGTTCATATTACTGTTTCTGCTTGTTTTTTCTGATTTATATGTGGGTATTGTTGCACTCTGTCATGGTTTCTTCTTTTTTGTTATATGTTAAAAATGAAATAAAAATACTTTAAAAAAAGGCTTTAGGGGCTGAAGGGCCTCCTTCTGTTCGGATGTTCCTTACCTTCTTTTTTCCTGTCACACTCCATTCCTTCAGAACTTCTGTGGCATAACCTTCATTCATTTTTTTAAAAATGGAGAAAGATTGCAGGAATTATTCAAAAAGCAGGTAAAATGTTATGAAGATAGGCACACAGACTTGTCAAGGTCACTAAAATTAACCTGATTCGCAAACATTGTGTGTCAGCAGGAATGTGCTTCAGTTGATGTCTTTTTGGCACAACAGAAATTCATGAGATAATGCTTCCAAATGTTTTGCGTTTGTGATAATCATTGGGCATTTGGTATTGTGTAAATATGTCAAATTTGGTAAAAATCCAAAAAGGAATTTTAAAGTAGAGTTGACAATCCTCTTTCGACAGAGGGCAAATATTTGTGACAGATCAGAGTCTGTATGACTTGTAATTGAATGAAAATGTGAGGAGGATTTATATTTTTCATAAGCAGGCTCTTTTCTGCAAAATGTAAAGGTTACCCAAAGTATTTTACTTAACTAAAACAATGCAATAATAACAAAGCATCAGAAAGATAGTTGTGTTTCTTTTTCTTCAAAGGCAAATGTTATTTATTTTGGTTAAAATAGATTAATCCGTAACGGCTTCCGGTTGCGGCGATGCACTGCTAAGCTGTACGTTTCGGCAGCTCCCGTTCTAACGGACTTTTGGGCTCTTTTCGGGAGCCCCAACGGAAATTTTTTCAGACCAAACCCAGTGTGTGGTGACGAAGGAAGGTGCCCCCCCCCCCCCCCCGGGTGTGAATGGAAAAGACCAGTGGCAGTGGCCAGATTGCGAAGGATCCTCTGGAGCAGCGGCAGAGAAGAGAAGGAAGAAGCAAGATGGCGGCTGATGGAGCCCAGACGACATGGGGCCCGGACCAGCAGGAATTCCTCCGACGGTGTGTGGAGGAACTAAAGAAGGAGGTGCTGGCGCCGATGTTATTGGCAATCGATGGGCTGAAGGAAACACAAAAGGTCCAGGCGATAGAGCTCCGTGGAGTGAAGGCAAAGGCAGCCGAAAACGAGGATGAGATACAGGGCCTGGTGGTAAAAACGGAGACACATGAGGCGCTACATAAGAGATGTATCGAAAGGCTGGAAGCCCTGGAGAACAGCTCGAGGAGGAAGAACCTCCGGATTCTAGGTCTCCCCGAAGGAACGGAGGGAGCTGACGTTGGGGCTTATGTGAGCACGACGCTCCATACGTTAATGGGAGCTGAGGCCCCACGGGGCCCCCTGGAGGTGGAAGGGGCTCACCGGGTCCTTATGAGAAGACCAAAGGTGGGAGAACTACCAAGGGCGATAGTGGTGAGATTTCACCGCTTCACGGACAGAGAGGCTGTTTTGAGCTGGGCCAAGAAGGTACGGAGTAGCAGGTGGAAGAATGCGGTGATACGAGTGTATCAGGACTGTAGCGCGGAGGTGGCGAGAAGGAGGGCGAGCTTCAATCGGGCCAAGGCGGTGCTTCACAGGAAGAAAATAAAATTTGGGATGCTGCAGCCGGCGCGATTGTGGGTCACGCATCAGGGCAAGCACTACTACTTCGAAACGGCGGATGAGGCATGGACCTTCATCCAAGGAGAGAAACTGGACTAGAACGGAGAGACTGATGTTGGCGGGGAAACAACGAGGTTGTGGTACAAAAGTGTAAATTGGGGAATGGGAGGTTTATAGTATTGAAACGATAGATGGGGAATTTCTCTCCTCTAGATGGGGGGACACGGAGAAATGTGGGCGCCGGTGGAAAAAGGGACTGAGAGGGGGGATGGGGAATGAGGGAGCTGCGCCATAGGGGGCGGGGCCGATAGGAAAGCGCGGTGTTTTCCCCGCGCTATGGAGATGATGGCGGGAAGATAGGCGCAGGAAGGAAGAGAGTTCCACACGCCGGGGGGTGGGTCAAAGAGAGAACGGGGAAAGCCGGGGTCAGTTAGAGTTAGCTGACTTTCGGAAGCATCATGGGGGGAGTAACCATGCTAGATGGGGATCTAGCGGGGGGGGGGGACGGACGGACTAAGTGGGTTGCTGCTGCTGAGTGCAAGTGGGAGCCGGCAAGAGAAGAGGTGGTCGGGACGGGAAGGCGCCGCCTGGGGGATGGGTGGGTGCGCGGGACCCGGACGGGGGGGCTGGCCTAGAATAGGGGATGGCTAGTCGGGGGGGGGGGGGGGGGGGGGGGGGGGGGCGCCAATCCGGCTGATCACGTGGAATGAGAGAGGCCTGAATGGGCCGATTAAGAGGGCCCGGGTGTTCGCGCACTTAAAAAGACTGAAGGCGGATGTAGTCATGCTTCAGGAGACGCATCTGAAGGTGGCGGATCAGGTTAGGTTAAGGAAAGGATGGGTGGGACAGGTGTTCCACTCAGGGTTGGACGCAAAAAATAGGGGGGTGGATCCGTGGAGATTTGCTAGGCTGTTGGCCAAAGAGTTCTCCTTTTTCTCCCATGTCCACAAGGTATACTCCCGGATAGATTTCTTTGTTCAGAGTAGGGCACTGATCTCGAAGGTGGCAGGAACGGAGTACTCGGCCATAGCCGTTTCAGACCATGCCCCGCACTGGGTGGATCTGGAATTAGGAGAGGAGAGGGAGCAGCGCCCACTGTGGCGACTGGATGTGGGACTATTGGCGGATGAGGGGGTCTGTGGAAGGGTGCGGGGATGCATTGAGAGATACCTGGAGGTCAATGACGATGGCGAGGTCCAGGTGGAGGTAGTATGGGAAGCGCTGAAGGCGGTGGTTACGGGAGAGTTGATCTCCATTAGAGCTCACAAGGAGAAACAAGAGGGCAAAGAAAGGGAGAGATTAGTGGGGGAGATTTTGAGGGTGGATAAAAGATATGCGGAGGCCCCGGACGAAGGACTATATAGAGAGAGGCGAAGACTTCAGACGGAGTTTGACCTGCTGACCACAGGAAAGGCAGAGGCACAGTGGAGGAAGGCACAGGGGATGAGATACGAGTATGGGGAAAAGGCGAGCCGGCTGCTGGCCCACCAACTCCGCAAGAGGATAGCGGCGAGGGAGATTGGGGGAGTTAGGGATGAAACGGGAACTACGGAGCGGAGAGCAGGGAAGGTAAATGAGGTGTTTAAGACCTTTTATGAGAGGCTATATAAGTCCCAACCCCCGGAGGGAAAGCAACAGTTTCTGGACCAACTAAGGTTCCAGAGGGTGAAGGAGCAGGAGGTGGCAAGTCTGGGGGCGCCAATTGAGGTGGATGAGGTGTCTAAAGGACTGGGGAACATGCAAGCAGGGAAGGCCCCGAGACCAGACGGGTTCCCGGTGGAAGTTTACAGGAAATAGGTGGACCTGTTGGCCCCGCTGCTGGCGAGAACCTTTAACGAGGCCAGAGAAGGGGGGATATTACCCCCGACGATGTCAGAGGCGACAATATCACTAATCCTGAAGTGGGATAAAGATCCGCTGCAATGCGGGTCATATAGGCCTATCTCACTCCTAAATGTAGACGCCAAGCTGCTGGCAAAAGTGCTGGCGACGAGGATAGAGGATTGTGTCCCGGGGGTGGTGCATGAAGACCAGACAGGGTTTGTAAAGGGGAGACAACTGAATGTCAACGTGCGACGGCTGTTGGGGGTGATAATGATGCCCCCAGCGGAGGGGGAGGCAGAGATAGTGGTGGCGATGGATGCGGAGAAGGCATTCGATAGGGTAGAGTGGGAGTATTTATGGGAGGTGTTGAGGAGGTTTGGGTTCGGGGAGGGGTTTGTCAGTTGGGTCAAACTCCTATACGGGGCCCCAGTGGCAAGTGTTGTCACAAACCGGCAAAGATCGGAGTATTTTCGGCTACACCGGGGAACAAGGCAGGGGTGTCCCCTGTCCCCATTACTGTTCGCGTTGGCAATTGAACCACTGGCCATAGCGTTGAGAGACTCGAAGAAATGGAGGGGGGTGGTTAGAGGAGGAGAGGAACATCGAGTGTCACTCTACGCAGATGACCTACTGCTATATGTGGCGGATCCTGTAGAGGGGATGACAGAGGTTATGCAGATATTGAGGGAGTTTGGAGATTTTTCGGGATACAGGCTAAATACGGGGAAGAGCGAGCTTTTTGTAATACACCCTGGGGACCAGGGAAGAGGAATAGGTGCCCTGCCGTTAAGGAGAGTGGAAAGGAGCTTCCGATATTTGGGGATCCAGGTAGCTAGGAGCTGGGGAACTCTACACAGACTTAATCTGACGCGGCTGGTGGAGCAGATGGAGGAGGATTTCAAGAGGTGGCATATGCTGCCGCTCTCATTGGCGGGCAGAGTGCAGGCGGTAAAAATGATGGTTCTCCCGAGGTTTCTTTTCGTGTTTCAATGTCTCCCCATTCTGATCACGAAGGCCTTCTTCAAGAAAATAGACAGGAGCATTATGAGCTTTGTGTGGGCAGGGAAGACCCCGAGGGTAAGGAGGGGTTCCTGCAGCGCAGCAGGGACAGAGTGGGACTGGCGTTGCCGAGCCTGGACGACTACTACTGGGCTGCCAATGTGGCGATGGTTTGTAAGTGGATGAGGGAGGGAGAGGGGGCGGCGTGGAAGAGGCTGGAGATGGCGTCCTGTAAAGGAACGAGCCTAAAAGGCGCTGGTGACGGCGCTGCTGCCGCTCTCCCCTAAAAGGTATACCACAAACCCAGTGGTGGTGGCAACCTTAAGGATCTGGGGACAGTGGAGGCGACACAGGGGGTGACGGGTGCCTCAGTGTGGTTCCCGATCAGGAATAACCACAGGTTTATCCCAGGAAAGATGGACGGAGGGTTCCAGAGCTGGCAACGAGCAGGAATTAGGAAACGAAGAGATTTGTTTATAGACGGGACTTTTGCGAGCCTGGGAGCGCTGGAGGAAAAGTATGAGTTGCCCCCGGGGAACAATTTCAGATACATGCAAGTGAGGGCGTTTACGAGGCAACAGGTGAGGGAATTTCCGCTGCTCCCGACACAAGGGATCCAAGATAGAGTGATTTCCAGGGTATGGGTCGGGGAGGGCAAAGTGTCCGAAATATATCAGGAGATGAGGGAGAGGCGATGGCAGAGGAGCTGAAGGGAAAATGGGAAGAAGAGCTGGGAGAGGAGATTGAGGAGGGTCTGTGGGCTGATGCCCTAAGCAGGGTTCGTGTTCGTCCTCGTCTTCGTGTGCCAGGCTTAGCCTGATTCAATTTAAGGTTCTACACAGAGCACATATGACGGGAGCAAGACTGAGCAGGTTCTTCGGAGTGGAGGACAGGTGTGGGAGGTGCTTGGGAAGCCCAGCGAACCACACACACATGTTCTGGTCGTGTCCGGCACTGGATGAGTACTGGAGGGGAGTGGCAAAGGTGATCTCAAAGGTGGTGAAGGTCCGGGTCAAGCCAGGCTGGGGGTTAGCTATATTTGGGGTAGCGGAAGAGTCGGGAGTGCAGGAGGCGAAAGAGGCTGATATTTTGGCCTTTGCGTCCCTGATAGCCCGGCGAAGGATCTTACTCATGTGGAAGGAAGCGAAACCCCCCGGCGTGGAGGCCTGGATAAACGATATGGCACGGTTCATAAAACTAGAACGAATGAAATTTGCGCTGAGAGGATCGGTTCAGGGGTTCTCCAGGCGGTGGCAACCGTTCCTTGACTATCTCGCGGAACGTTAAGGGAAAATAGATCGTCAGCAGCAGCAGCCGGGGGGGGGGGGGAAGAGAAGAGAGAGAGAGAGAGAGAGAGAGAGAAGCACTATTTTTTGTTACTTTGTTAGTTCACTATATTATTTAAATAATGTTATTTATCAGTTACAGTACTATTTTTATGTTGATTTGTAAAATGGAAAAATTCTGTTTGAAAATTTTAATAAAATATATTTTTTTAAAAAAGATTAATCCGTAACTAAAATGACTAATTTGCTGGAATAATATCCTTTAAGTAAGGTTGGGGAACTGAAAATGAAGCGAGTTGGACACCGGTTTTTCACTGTGGACACCTGGATTCAAATCCAGTTCAAACTGATTGGATGAATGTCTCCAAGCTGTGGGTTGCAAGCATCATATCTATAATTGGGTAGTCCAATTTCTCGAAGGCATAGACCCCATACAGCACAAAACTATCCCTATTTCAGCTCTGTTTGGCAATAACAATCTAATGGGGCTAAAGGTGGCTAGTATAGGGAATGGAAGTAATGTCACAAGTGTTAACGAGACTGAGAAATGATACTGTAAAGATAGGAAGAGAAATAGATTGTTCAAAAGATCTTACTTGCACAACATTTAGACCACATAGCACCTTTAACCACTTAAGACAAAAGGGCAATGCAGTTTAATTAAGGCGGCAAATCTTGAGGCTAAACCCCGAAGAGACAAGACAGTTAGTTAGGTCTCTATTGTCTCCTTTTAAGCACGGAAAGATTAATTTTAAAAGACTGTTTTCTTTAAAGGAAAGATTGCTGCTCCCATGAAATTTAGTATTATTGCAGCTGTCCTGATGAGTGCAAGGCGAAAAGCTTCAACAGCATGTCTCTTGTACAGCAATACTAAAGATTTGCTTCCAAGAACATTGTATGAAATTTCAGTTTGAAAATATAGTTATGATCCGCATTCAACATTTTGATGCCTCTTCCTGGGTCTTTTTCGAATCTGGCAAGGGTTATTTTTGGAATTAGACTGCAGGAGTGAAAAGAAAGCAAAGCATACAGAAATTCCTCTTCACAAATCAGTTTAGGAGTCCACTAGGAAATATTCTGGTGGTTGGAAGAGCACAAGAGTAAATGGGAGTTAATTCTTACTGTACAGAGGACTGGTCGAACTATTGCAAAGGCTAATACCCCTGTGAAATACTGAACGCAATATCTACTGAACAAACCTAATGGGGAACATCAGTTTTTAAAACACCAGGAGAGATTTTAGTGCCAGATTTCATGGTGGGGTGGAGCAAATAAGCAGCTGTACTCAACAGAGACCTGGGATTGTCTGCTGATGAAGAACACACCTATCAAGTGCCCTTCAGTTTGGGCGTAGTCACATTTTAAGAATAGCATGCTATGGGACAAAGTCAATTTAGGTTTGATGATCATTTGACATCACAAAGATATGGGTAAAATGACTACTATTCAGAATGCAACTGGTAGCCCCTTGGCACAACTTGAATCTTCATGTGTTTAAATTGTGGCTTTGTTTTTATTTCAGAATGTTATAGAATTGAACCATAGAATTGCTGTAGTGCAGAAGGAGGCCATTCAGCCCATCAATTCTGCATCGACTCTCTGAAAGAGCACCCTACGAGGTCCACTCCCCTGCCCTATCCCCGAAACCTCATAACCCTATCTAACCTGCACATCTTTGGACACGAAGGGGCAATTTAGCATGGCCAATCCACTTAACATCTTTGGACTGTGGGAGGAAACTGGAGCACCCGGAGGAAACCCAGGTAGACACGGGGAGAAAGTGCAAACTCCACACAGTCACCCAAGGCCGGAATTGAACCGGGTCCCTGGTGCTGTGAGGCAGCAGTGCTAACCATTGTGCCACCGTACCACCCCCAATTTTTTAGCACGAGGAGAAAACAGAAACAAAGTGATAGAATGAGACACTAAAAGCCCTCCAGCAATTGAAACTGGTAATTCAGTTCAAGGAATTGCTTTATGGGTACATTTTGCACAAATATCAAAGCCACGCTAAAAGTTCAATTCAGAAGTAACTGCAGCATCATCTGCTCAGATGGGCTGAATCATTGCAAATACATTTATTGAAGAATAAGGCATATCCATACTGTTCATAACTTGAACCTGCAATGTTGGTTTTATGGAGCATGGGTCTATATGCTCTTGATCTCTGTACCCTTAATTTCAATGGCCATTATTTGAAAATTGCTGCTGCACATATTTGAAAGCAAGTTGCATTTAGCTGAATATAGACTCAAGAGTTAGAACAAAACAATATAATGAAGCAAAAAGTCTTACCTTCCATAAAAGCTTGTACTGCTTTGTCGACACAGTTGTCATAATGTTGTAACACCAAAATGATCTCATTATTACTCCTGTTAGGAACTATTGCACGGACAGCACTAATCTGAGAAAAAAGTACAAGTATCAAAAGATGATCGAAAACACAATTACACATTACAGTTAGAAGATGTGAAACAAAGAAAAGCTACACCGTACTAACAATTTTGTCTGAATTGCAATGTGGGCGGGAACTTCTTCACCCAAAGGGTTGTAAATCTATGGAATTCCTTGCCCAGCACCATGATCTCATTGAATGGCGAAGCAGGCCCGAAGGGCCAGATGGCTTACTCCTGCTCCTAGTTCTTATGCCTTGGCTGCGCCCACATGGCAACCGGGTACCCCGCCCGAGGTCAACGGACCTTTACGCGGTTTCCGTCCTGTTCGTGGCGATCTTGCAGCATGCGCGGCCGAAGAATCCAGCCCCATATTCCTGAACTTTGTGGTGGGGAATTTATGCATCTAATTCCAATATGGATACTGGAAAGGTATTTGACACAACACATTGGAATGAAATTAGTCTCAGCTGTACTTTCCCAGAAAACTCCATCCGATTTTCTATCCAATTTTGCACAGCTGCCCAAGATGAATTTCCTCATCTCACCTAATTCTGAGCTCTGGACTCCAATGACAGTAATGAAAGTACAATCTCAACTCTGCTACTGTTGCTTTATCCAAAAGAAGACAGGTCAGTTCAAATTTCTAATAATTAGCTTACAGTGTACCAAAGATGAAAAAGATCAAGGGCAATAAAACTGGGTTTATAAAGGGTTCAAATTCGTGCAACACGGTTAGGAGACTATTGAATGCTATTCAGGTCTTTCAAAAAAGGGCGTGGAAGGATTAGTGATCTCCTTAGATGCAGAGAAAGCTTTTGACTGGGTAGAGTGGAATTATTTATTTTATAAGCTGCAGAGTTTGGGTTGGGAAGAGTATTTGAAGTGGATACAGGTGCTTTCTAAAAGCATCTGGCGACAGTGCTTACAGGTGGTTTTAGGTCTGTAATTGGTCTCCAATGAGGGACCAGACAGGGGTGCCCGTTATTGTTTGCAATAGCTATAGAGCCCCTGACAGAGGCAATTAGATAGGATTCTTGGGTTTTTGGGCTACATAGCAGATGGAAACAGCATAAGATCACACTATATGAAAATCGCTTATTGTCACAGGTAGGCTTCAAATGAAGTTACTGTGAAAAGCCCCTAAGTCGCCACATTCCGGCACCTGTTCGGGGAGGTACAGGAATTGAACCATGCTGCTGGCCTGCCTTGGTCTGCTTTCATAGCCAGCTCTTTAGCCCAGTGCTAAACCAGCCCCTATATACGGATGCCATGTTGCTGCTTCTGTCTAAGCCGGTCGTTTCTGTTCCTGCTATTATCGACGTGGCGGAAAGATTTAGGGTGCGATTCAGCGGACTCGAGTTAAAGTCTGCTGCAGGCGCCAAGAAAGTCCCCGCTATTCAACGGCACTTTGCAGTTTCTATTGATAGCACGGTAGCATTGTGGATAGCACAATTGTTTCACAGCTCCAGGGTCCCAGGTTCGATTCCGGCTCGGGTCACTGTCTGTGCGGAGTCTGCACATCCTCCCCGTGTGTGCGCGGGTTTCCTCCGGGGGCTCCGGTTTCCTCCCACAGTCCAAAGATGTGCAGGTTAGGTGGATTGGCCATGATAAATTGCCCTCAGTGTCCAAAATTGCCCTTAGTGTTGGGTGGGGTTACTGGGTTATGGGTGGAGGTGTGGACCTTGGGTAGGGTGCTCTTTCCAAGAGCCGGTGCAGACTCGATGGGCCGAATGGCCTCCTTCTGCACTGGAAATTCTGTGGTCTTGGGGAGATTCTCTCCGCCGAGGACGCACTTGGAGCTGATGTTTGGCAGCAGGAAAGGGTCCTCGCGAGCACAATTTAGACCGCCCTCCCTGTTTTTCTGTCCCCTCTTCACCCCCCCCCCCCAAAGCCTTGGGGAGGCCCCTGGGAACAACCACTTGCGCGCGCGCCCCCCCCCCCTCCAGCCCGACTCCTGGCAGCACCAGCTTGGCACCAGCCAGGGGTCCCGAGGTGGCAGTGCCTAGGTGCTAGAGGGGAGTTCCAGGATGCCACCCTACCCTGCCCCGGACCGGGGGTCTCCAATGGGCTAGAGAGGATCCGCCCTCCATTTGGCTTCACATTGAAGCAGGCCAGTCTGTGCATTCCTTACAAGCCCTGATGTTTTACAGAGATTTCAAGGCTGCGTTTGCGATGTCTGAGAATCCTATAATTATCAACATTCTTGGAGTGTGGAGGATGGTCCGTCAACTGGAAGGGAGGTCAAAATGAACTTTCATTCTCTTTTTTCCCCCCATTTAGGGCAATCTGGGTTTCCCACGATGTCTTGTGGACCATGGATTTGATACCTGGAGAGATAGAGGTATTTGTAGGCAGGGAGACATGTTCAGTGATGCTTTCTAGTCATCGTTTGAGCAGCTATGCCAACAATTTGATATCCCAAGATACTTTTAAAAATATCTGCTACTTAGAGACTTTATCCTTAATAAATGCCAATAATATTTCAGTCTGTAACAGAATGAAAGAGACTCCGTTTAAAATATTACTCAGTCTGCATATCACACCAAGCTTGAGAGACATGTTTGATCCTGTTTTATCCTCGTTGTGCCAAAAGTTTAAGGTACTAGAGGGCGACTACATTCACTGTGTGTGGTCCTGTGTCAAAGTTCAATCCTACTGGTCTGGCATACTTAAAAAAGCTTAAGATATTCAGTATGGCCGTCAAATTCTGGGACTCCCAGATAGGAGAATTATTGATGCTAATGGAAAAGAGATGTGTATCATCCTAACCATTGCGGTATGCAAGAACATCCTTTGCTCATGAATTAGCAATAATTATCCTTCAGTACAGAATTGAATGTATCCCTATGGAGTTCCAAACTTGCATAGTCAGTTCTAAAACTGATGCATTCTGAAAAATGTGGACCCCTATCTCAAATTTATAGGCTTTATCTGGTATGTCTGACTTGCTCCGACAAGGTTTTCCATAAGTTATGTAGCACCGTCTCGAACTCGCTATACGTGCTGGTGTGCACCATATTGCCATGTTTACATGGCCTTGTCCTCTTCTCCCCTATTCTTTAGCTTATCCGCTCGCTGTTCTTTGTTATTGCATAGTCGGAGACACCAAGTTTAATGATTAAGCTGAACCAATTGTGTTGGCATTCCTCGGTCTTTTTCTGTACTCATGTATGCAGAAGGACTTGTATTGTACTGTACCAATTTTGAGGGTTTATGGCACCATTTGTAAAAATGGAAAGACTAATAAAAATATACATAAAAGAATGAAAAGATGAATTCTTGGCCAAATTTACAAGCAAGTGAAAATAGTTAAATGAGAAAATGGTCACATTAAATCTAATAGATGTGTTATGCAGAGTCCTAACCTCAATGGGTGGTCTAGAAATCTCCGAATGACAGGAGGGTGTGAGTATGCAATTTGCAGCAATTTATGTCCATCGTTCCTGAAAAGAGTATTACACTTTCTGGTGTAAAAAGTGGTTTTGTTCTATGGGCATGTGGTGAGTGCATCAAGAATTCTCACAATGTGGTATGTTAATCTGTTACAAGTTCAGCATCATGGTGAGAAACTGAACTTTGAATAATGAAGGATCTTTTCTGTTGAGAGTACTTAAAAACAAAAATGCTGATGGGGATTATGCAAATAGGTCCAAGAATGCAATCATGCTTTGCTGAGATCAACGTACAAATTAGTTTTAAAACTACTGTGCAAGGGAAAAGTAGAAGAAAATGAGTATTCAGAGAGCAGAAAGGGGGAGAAATAAAACAAGTCTTTTTTGAAAGTTGTATGACGGATGAAAGAAAGTCTGCTCTGAATTTGTTTAATCTGAATACTAAATTATTGAATTCATCAATCCGGCTGGGTGTCGTACACAGAGTTGATCATGCCCCGTTGTGGAAGATTACCTTTCGAACTCGATGCCTCATTTATATAGAAAGTCAAGGATCCCATCCCACATGCTTTGAAAAAACCCCCAGCATAACCAACTTGCCCTGCCACCTTCAAGATTTATGTAGGTGAAACCTTGGAAGTCTCTGTTCCTGAGCTCCTTTTAAAATTGTGCCATTTCATTTGTATTACTAACGAATAGGCGAAGTAGGCCATTCGACCCCTGAAGCCTGCTCCGCCATTCAATCAGATCATGGCTGATCTGTTTGCGTTTCAAATTTCACATTCCCTTGCCTATCAAGAATCTATCTGCCTCCACCTTAAAGATATTCAATGATCCTGCTTCAGCTGCCTTGAGGCAGAGTTTCAAAGTCAGACAATCTTTTACAGATGCACCATAGAAAGCATCCTATCGGGCTGCATCACAGCCTGGTATGGCAAGTGCTCGGCCCAGGACCACAAGAAACTTCAGAGAGTCGTGAACACCGCCCAGTCCATCACACAAACCTGCCTCCCATCCATTGACTCCATCTACACCTCCCGCTGCCTGGGGGAAGTGGGCAGCATAATCAAAGACCCCCTCCCACCCGGCTTACTCACTCTTCCAACTTCTTCCATCGGGCAGGAGATACAGAAGTCTGAGAACACGCACGAACAGACTCAAAAACAGCTTCTTCCCCACTGTCATCAGACTCCTAAACGACCCTCTTATGGACTGACCTCATTAACACTACACCATGTATGCTTCACCCGATGCCAGTGTCTATGTATTTACATTGTGTACCTTGTGTTGCCCTGTTACGTATTTTCTTTTCATGTACTAAATGATCTATTTGAGCTGCTCGCAGAAAAATACTTTTCACTGTACCTCAGTACACGTGACAATAAACAAATCCAAATCCTGAGAGAAACAAAATTCCAACTCTGCCCTAAAAGATCAAGCCCTAATTTTAAAACAGTGCCCAGTGTTCTGGACTCACTAACAAGAAGAAACATCTTTTTCACACCCACCTTGTCAAGACCGTTCAGGATCTTATATACTTCAATCAAGTCACCCTCTCACTCTTCAAAACTCCACGGGAATCAAGCTCCGCCTGGCCAACCTTTCCTCATAAGACAACCCGTTCATTCCATGTATCAATCTAGTAAAACTCCTCAGAACCACCTCCAATGGATTTACATCCTTCCTTAAATAGGGGGACCAAAACTGCACACATATTCGAAATGTGGTCTCACCAATGCCCTGTATAACTGAAGCATAACATCCTTACTTTTAAAAATTGTTCAATTCCTCTCGTAATAAAGGATAGCATTCCATTAGCCTTCATAATTACTTGCTGTATCTACATACAAACATTTTGTGACTCATGTACTAGGACAGCTAGATCCCTCTACATCTCAGAATTCTGCAGCTGTTCTCCATTTAAATAATACTCTGCTTTTTCATTCCTCCTGCAATAGTGAACAATTTCACATTTTCCCACATTATACGTTGTCAGATTTTCCCCCCACTCACTCAACCTATCCATACCAGTCGGCAAACTCCTGTCCTCTTCACAACATACTTTCCTATCTATCTTTGTGTTCTCTGCAAATTCTGTGGCCATGCCTTTGCTCCCCTCGTCCAAGTCATTGGCATAAATTGTTAAAGGTTGAGGCCCCAGCACAGAGCCCTCGGTGTCCTCGTCCCAAAACACCAATCAGAAAAAGACTCACTTATGCATACCCTGTTTTCTGTCAGTCAGCCAATCTTCTATCCATATTGCCTCTCTTCATTCCCTTCAAAGAACAAAGAACAAAGAAATGTACAGCACAGGAACAGGCCCTTCGGCCCTCCAAGCCCGTGCCGACCATGCTGCCCGACTAAACTACAATCTTCTACACTTCCTGGGTCCGTATCCTTCTATTCCCATCCTCTTCATATATTTGTCAAGATGCCCCTTAAATGTCCCTATCGTCCCTGCTTCCACTACCTCCTCCGGTAGCGAGTTCCAGGCACCCACTACCCTCTGTGTAAAAAACTTGCCTCGTACATCTACTCTAAACCTTGCCCCTCTCACCTTAAACCTGTGCCCCCTAGTAATTGACCCCTCTACCCTGGGGAAAAGCCTCTGACTATCCACTCTGTCTATGCCCCTCATAATTTTGTATACCTCTATCAGGTCTCCCCTCAACCTCCTTCGTTCCAGTGAGAACAAACCGAGTTTATTCAATCGCTCCTCATAGCTAATGCCCTCCATACCAGGCAACATTCTGGTAAATCTCTTCTGCACCCTCTCTAAAGCCTCCACATCCTTCTGGTAGTGTGGCGACCAGAATTGAACACTATACTCCAAGTGTGGCCTAACTAAGGTTCTATACAGCTGCAACACGACTTGCCAATTCTTATACTCAATGCCCCGGCCAATGAAGGCAAGCATGCCGTATGCCTTCTTGACTACCTTCTCCACCTGTGTTGCCCCTTTCAATGACCTGTGGACCTGTACCCCTAGATCTCTTTGACTTTCAATACTCTTGAGGGTTCTACCATTCACTGTATATTCCCTACCTGCATTAGACCTTCCAAAATGCATTACCTCACATTTGTCCGGATTAAACTCCATCTGCCATCTCTCCGCCCAAGTCTCCAGACAATCTAAATCCTGCTGTATCCTCCGACAGTCCTCATCGCTATCCGCAATTCCACCAACCTTTGTGTCGTCTGCAAACTTACTAATCAGACCAGTTACATTTTCCTCCAAATCATTTATATATACTACAAACAGCAAAGATCCCAGCACTGATCCCTGTGGAACACCACTGGTCACAGCCCTCCAATTAGAAAAGCATCCCTCCATTGCTACTCTCTGCCTTCTATGGCCTAGCCAGTTCTGTATCCACCTTGCCAGCTCACCCTGATCCCGTGTGACTTCACCTTTTGTACTAGTCTACCATGGGGGACCTTGTCAAAGGCCTTACTGAAGTCCATATAGACAACATCTACTGCCCTACCTGCATCAATCATCTTAGTGACCTCCTCGAAAAACTCTATCAAGTTAGTGAGACACGACCTCCCCTTCACAAAACCGTGCTGCCTCTCACTAATACGTCCATTTGCTTCCAAATGGGAGTAGATCCTGTCTCGAAGAATTCTCTCCAGTAATTTCCCTACCACTGAAGTAAGGCTCACCGGCCTGTAGTTCCCGGGATTATCCTTGCTACCCTTCTTAAACAGAGGAACAACATTGGCTATTCTCCAGTCCTCCGGGACATCCCCTGAAGACAGCGAGGATCCAAAGATTTCTGTCAAGGCCTCAGCAATTTCCTCTCCAGCCTCCTTCAGTATTCTGGGGTAGATCCCATCAGGCCCTGGGGACTTATCTACCTTAATATTTTTTAAGGCACCCAACACCTCGTCTTTTTGGATCACAATGTGACCCAGGCTATCTACACCCCCTTCTCCAGACTCAACATCTACCAATTCCTTCTCTTTGGTGAATACTGATGCAAAGTATTCATTTAGTACCTCGCCCATTTCCTCTGGCTCCACACATAGATTCCCTTGCCTATCCTTCAGTGGGCCAACCCTTTCCCTGGCTATCCTCTTGCTTTTTATGGACGTGTAAAAAGCCTTGGGATTTTCTTTAACCCTATTTGCCAATGACTTTTCGTGACCCCTTCTCGCCCTCCTGACTCCTTGCTTAAGTTCCTTCCTACTTTCCTTATATTCCACGCCGGCTTTGTCTGTTCCCAGCCTTTTAGCCCTGACAAATGCCTCCTTTTTCTTTTTGACGAGGCCTACAATATCACTCGTCATCCAAGGTTCCCGAAAATTGCCGTATTTATCTTTCTTCCTCACAGGAACATGCCGGTCCTGTATTCCTTTCAACTGCCACTTGAAAGCCTCCCACATGTCAGATGTTGATTTGCCCTCAAACATCCGCCCCCAATCTATGTTCTTCAGTTCCCGCCTAATATTGTTATAATTAGCCTTCCCCCAATTTAGCACATTCATCCTCGGACCACTCTTATCCTTGTCCACCAGTACTTTAAAACTTACTGAATTGTGGTCACTGTTACCGAAATGCTCCCCTACTGAAACATCTACCACCTGGCCGGGCTCATTCCCCAATACCAGGTCCAGTACCGCCCCTTCCCTAGTTGGACTGTCTACATATTGTTTTAAGAAGCCCTCCTGGATGCTCCTTACAAACTCCGCCCCGTCAAAGCCCTGGCACTATGTGAGTCCCAGTCAATATTGGGGAAGTTGAAGTCTCCCATCACCACAACCCTGTTGTTTTTACTCTTTTCCAAAATCTGTCTACCTATCTGCTCCTCTATCTCCCGCTGGCTGTTGGGAGGCCTGTAGTATACCCCCAACATTGTGACTGCACCCTTCTTATTCCTGATCTCTACCCATATAGCCTCACTGCCCTCTGAGGTGTCCTCTCGCAGTACAGCTGTGATATTCTCCCGAACAAGTAGCGCAACTCCGCCTCCCCTTTTACATCCCCCTCTATCCCGCCTGAAACATCTAAATCCTGGAACGTTTAGCTGCCAATCCTGCCCTTCCCTCAACCAGGTCTCTGTAATGGCAACAACATCATAGTTCCAAGTACTAATCCAAGCTCTAAGTTCATCTGCCTTACCCGTAATGCTCCTTGCATTAAAACATATGCACTTCAGGCCACCAGACCCGCTGTGTTCAGCAACTTCTCCCCGTCTGCTCTGCCTCAGAGCCACACTGTCCCTATTCCCTAGTTCTCCCTCAATGCTCTCACCTTCTGACCTATTGCTCCCGTGCCCAACCCCCTGCCATACTAGTTTAAACCCTCCCGTGTGACACTAGCAAACCTCGCGGCCAGGATATTTATGCCTCTCCGGTTTAGATGCAACCCGTCCTTCTTATACAGGTCACACCTGCCCCGGAAGAGCTCCCAGTGGTCCAGATAATGGAAACCCTCCCTCCTACACCAGCTGTTTAGCCACGTGTTTATCTGCTCCATCTTCCTATTTCTAGCCTCACTGGCACGTGGCACAGGGAGTAATCCCGAGATTACAACCCTCGAGGTCCTGTCTTTTAACTTTCTGCCTAGCTCCCTGAACTCCTGCTGCAGGACCTCATGCCCCTTCCTGCCTACGTCGTTAGTACCAATATGTACAACGACCTCTGCCTGTTTGCCCTTCCTTCAAAGTTGCATGAGTAAATCTTAAATTAATTTTTAGAATATGAGAAAATGATATCAACTCCCTAATTTCTGCAGCAGGGATGCATTAAGGCAGTCTTCAAGTACCTTTTATTTCCATTCAAAATAATCTTAACTTTTAAGAAGGAAAGAAAATTGGCTTCTAAATCTAGAGATAAATAAAGAGATCTCGGGAAGGGTTTTCACTCGTCGTATCCACTTCTAAAAGCAAAACAGAGGGTTACAACCGATTGACCATGCTCATTTCAGCCCATTTAATATATGCGTTTGTTCCACCGGAGGAATGCTGATGATATTTTGTAACAATTCTGTGATTCTGTATTCAAGAGAGCATTAGATGATTACTTGAATAGAAACAATATTCAGGGGTATGGGAAAAGGGAGGGGAATGACACCATGTCATGATGCTCATTTGGAGAGCTGATGCAGACATGATGTCTCCTTCTGTGCTGTAATCATTCTGTGATATGGCTGAAGAAAAAGAACTGGAAGAAAGTTGGTGAGCATGATGGAGAGGGAGCAGAACCAATGTCAGTGGCCAAATTACTCAAGAAAAGACACGATTGAGAAAATTTCCTCAAGAATTGCTGCCTCAAAGCAGAAACAATTAGCACTCATAAGTACTTTTGGATATCCTAAAGATGTGATAGGGAACTATACAGTCACAAGTTCTTTCCTTTCTTAAGCTTTACTGTAATTTGTACTTGGGCTGGTTTTGCAATGAAAGGCTTTGGGTCCTCTATAAAGGAAAAAGTGACAAGGGCATTATGCAACTCCTATTCTAGGATCAAGTTCATAAAGTTAGACAGTCAAATGACTTCATGCTATTGTATCCGGTTGTACTGCTAGGTTTGCACACAAGGTTCCATAAAACCCTGCTTTTAATTTCCAACTGATGTACAAGCGCTCCTATCTTTGGGGGAAAAGAACAAGCATTCATCCACGTTAGTTTTCGTGAGGTAACCAGATGCAAACTACTGGAGAATTTTTGAAATGATTACTGCATTCAGCCACCACATAACAGACATTTATTTCTTGCTATGTAGCAATGTTTCATCGCAATTGTTTGAGCCATAGGTCAGTGGACTGGACTCAGATCTATATTATCCTTGGCTGGCAAGTTGAAAGCAACAAACATTCACTGTAAAACGCTCTCCAGATTACTACATCTTTAAAAATATTGCACAAATTCACAACCAAAGAAATCCAGTCCAACAGATAAAAGAAAGCTACAAAAGGTTTAAAAATTAGTTGCTATGATAGCATAGGACTGTTGAATTATTTTCAATGAAAAAGGTCAGGAAATCGGTTTACAACGATGGGCAGGTTTCCCAATCATAGTCCAATTCCAAATCTAATTTAATCAACTACCATTTTCTGACAATGCGCTGGAAATTTTGAAACAACTGAACAGAAGAGCACACTTTTCTTGACATTGGCTTGCTTTACTAAATATGGCTACCTTTTCCTTTATGTTGTCATTGGATCCTCCCTGAGCCATCACTGCTTTGAATCGAGTGTCAAACATGACTCCAGTGGGATCTGTTTAGGAAGAGATTTACAGAATTATTTCACTCGTCTATGCTCTCACTGGAATTCTCACATTTCAACTGACAGTTTAAACAGTAAGAGGAACTGTCACAATCATCAATAACCCACATTTTAATTCACTGTTCGGGATTCACTGTTCGGGATTCAAACAAGTTTAAAAATAATTATTTTCTTTCAGATCTAACATTTTTAATGTAAGATGCTGCGAAGGAACTTTAATTCTTTATTGTAACACAGATGATTATCTTTAAAATCTTGATAAGAGCGGACTCCAAGAAAGTTATTCGCTGAACTACAGAAAGCGTCCAGAAAGTAAAAAGTGAATTTTGAAATATGCTTCTCCACCGTACAAATGATTCCAATGAAATGAGAACTCCATCATCTGCGAAGTATTAGAGGTACAAATGAATCAACTGCTGGGTCTGACTAAGGAAGACGGCGTCTTCTCAAGTTCCTTTTGGTGACCTTGTTTGAACCTAGTCAACTCTGGTGTGATGGCCTTTCCTTATTGTACAAATCAAGGTTTATGCTACTGACCACAAGCGCAATCATGCCTGGATAGTTTAAAGTCCTGCTGGTACTTCTCAAAAGCTTTGACATCTAGTCAAGCTGTTTTGGACATACATTCTCCCCAGCAAAATATTCAGCAAATTATTCCTAGTTGTGACTAAGTTCCATTAAGTGGTGAATGTCTAATAAGAGGTCCTTTTCTGTTTGACTACTTAGAGAAGATTTTAGTAATTTTTAGATTAAATAAAAAAGGGCCACATTTCAACCAAGAGAATTTTGAAAACAATTGAAAATAGTGTTGTGCAGCTTTATAACTCCCAAGAAACATGTCAAGTGGCAAAAAATATCTATTTCATGGTTTAAAAATACAGTACTGTTCAGGTGACCAAGTGTTTGATTGGTGCGGTTTGTGGGTTTCCTTTAATGTGGCCAATAACACACTTTCAGCTTTGCAAAAGAGCCAACATACAAATGTTCCCTGAGACTTCCGGGTGCGGCGATGACCAGCTGAGTCGCACGTTTCGGCAGCTCCCTGTGAAACGGACTTTTGGGCTCTTGATAGGAGCCCCAACGGCAATTTTAACGGCTGAAAACACCGTGCGGTAAACCAGAAGGGTGTTCCCCCTGGACACGGATGGAAAAAGGAGAGGAAAGTGGCCGGATTGCAGCGGATCCTTTGGAGCAGCGGCAAGGAGGGCAAGCAGAAACCAAGATGGCGTCGGAAGGTGGCAGTTTCATATGGGGCCCTGAACAACAAGAGTTTTTGAAACGCTGCGTGGAGGAGATAAAAAAGGAAATGAAGAAAGAGTTGTTGGCCCCGATATTACAGGCGATTGAAGGGCTGAAAGAGGAACAAAAGACCCAGGAGCAGGAGCTTCGGGTCGTGAAGGCGAAAGCAGCAGAGAATGAAAACGATATACAGGGCCTGGTGGTGAAGTCGGAGATACAAGAGGCACACCAGAAACGATCTGTGGAGAGGTTGGAGGCACTGGAAAATAACGCAAGGAGGAACAACTTGAGGATTCTTGGCCTTCCTGAAGGTGTGGAGGGGGCGGACGTCGGGGCATATGTGAGCACGATGCTGCACTCGTTAATGGGAGTGGAGGCCCCGACGGGTCCGTTGGAGGTGGAGGGAGCATACCGAGTTATGGTGCGAGGATCGAGAGCAGGAGAAGCTCCCAGAGCCATAGTGGTGAGATTTCTCCGTTTTAAGGATAGAGAAATGGTCCTTAGATGGGCGAAGAAAACTCGGTGTAGTAAATGGGAGAACGCGGTGATCCGCGTCTATCAAGATTGGAGTGCGGAGGTGGCGAGAAGGAGGGCGAGCTTTAATCGGGCCAAAGCGGTACTTCACAAAAAAAAGATAAAGTTTGGAATGCTGCAACCGGCAAGACTGTGGGTCACATATCAAGGGAGGCACCACTACTTTGAGACGGCGGATGAAGCGTGGACTTTTATTGTAGAAGAAAAATTGGAATGAGTGGACTACGAAACTGAACGTTTGGACAAAGTGGTGGGACGAGTGGGGGGGGGGGGGGGCGAAGAGGGATTGTATGATTAATCCTGCGGTATGGTAACTTTTCTTTCTCCCACAGGTGGTGATGGGGGGAGGTGGGGAGGGAGAGGAGATGGGGCGTTGGCCATGGGAGGCGGGGCCGAGGGAGAGGCGCGGGCTTGGTTCCCGCGCTATGATAATTATGGATGGAATAGAGAAGCAGGAAGGAGGGGGCGCCGCACGGGGCGAGCCGTGATCACGGGGGGAAGCCGAGGTCAGCCAGAGTTTGCTGACTTCTGGGAGCAACATGGGGGGAGTAATTACGCTAGCGGGGGGGGGGGGATTACTGGGTTGCTGCTGCTGGGGAAAGGGGGGAGTGGGTACGGGAAAGGATGGGCGGGGGGGCACCGTCTGGGAGAAATACAGCTGCGTGGGAACTGGGCGAGAAGCTTGAAAAAGATGATGGCTAACCGGCAGGGGGGGGGGGGGGGGGGGGTGGGAAGCCCCCCCAACTCGGCTGATCACGTGGAACGTGAGGGGGCTTAACGGGCCGATAAAGAGGGCACGAGTACTCGCACACCTTAAGAAACTTAAAGCAGATGTGGTCATGTTACAGGAAACGCACCTCAAACTGATAGATCAGGTTAGGTTGCGCAAAGGATGGGTAGGGCAGGTGTTCCATTCGGGGCTGGATGCGAAAAACAGGGGGGTGGCTATATTAGTGGGGAAGCGGGTAATGTTCGAGGGAAAGACTATAGTGGCGGATAACGGGGGCAGATACGTGATGGTGAGTGGCAAAATTACAGGGAGAGATGGTGGTGTTGGTAAACGTGTATGCCCCGAATTGGGACGATGCCAATTTTATGAGGCGAATGCTAGGACGCATCCCAGACCTAGAGACCGGAAAGCTGATAATGGGGGGAGACTTTAACACGGTGTTGGAACCAAGGCTAGATAGGTCGAAGTCCAGGACTGGTA
Source organism: Scyliorhinus torazame (assembly GCF_047496885.1). Classification (NCBI taxonomy): domain Eukaryota; kingdom Metazoa; phylum Chordata; class Chondrichthyes; order Carcharhiniformes; family Scyliorhinidae; genus Scyliorhinus; species Scyliorhinus torazame. The sequence goes on from NC_092738.1 coordinate 28,334,568, forward strand.
GGAGGCCGGCAGCAGCCAAGGTGCTTAAGGATTTTATGGAGCAGATGGGAGGGGTGGACCCGTGGAGATTCAGTAGACCTAGGAGTAAGGAGTTCTCGTTTTTCTCCTATGTCCATAAAGTCTATTCACGCATAGACTTTTTTGTGTTGGGTAGGGCATTGATCCCGAGGGTGAGGGGAACGGAATATACGGCTATAGCCATTTCGGATCATGCCCCACACTGGGTAGACTTGGAGATAGGGGAGGAAACAAGAGGGCGTCCACCCTGGAGAATGGACATGGGACTAATGGCGGATGAGGGGGTGTGCTTAAGGGTGAGGGGATGCATTGAAAAGTACTTGGAACTCAATGACAATGGGGAGGTTCAGGTGGGAGTGGTCTGGGAGGCGTTGAAGGCGGTGGTTAGGGGGGAGCTGATATCAATAAGGACACATAAAGGGAAGCAGGAGAGTAAGGAACGGGAGCGGTTGTTGCAAGAACTTTTGAGGGTGGACAGACAGTATGCGGAAGCACCGGAGGAGGGACTGTATAGGGAAAGGCAAAGGCTGCATGTGGAATTTGACTTGCTGACCACAGGCACTGCAGAGGCACAATGGAGGAAGGCGCAGGGTGTACAGTATGAATATGGAGAGAAGGCGAGCAGATTGCTGGCACACCAATTGAGGAAAAGGGGAGCAGCGAGGGAAATAGGGGGGGTGAGAGACGAAGATGGAGAGACGGAGCGGGGAGCGGAGAGAGTGAATGAAGTGTTTAAGACATTTTATAAAAAATTGTATGAAGCTCAACCCCCGGATGGGAGGGAGAGAATGACGGAGTTTTTGGATCGGCTGGAAATTCCCAAGGTGGAAGAGCAGGAAAGGATGGGATTGGGAGCACAGATCACGGTAGAAGAAGTGGTGAAAGGAATTAGGAACATGCAGACGGGAAAGGCCCCGGGACCGGACGGATTCCCAGTTGAATTTTACAGAAAATATTTGGACTTGCTCGCCCTGCTACTGACGAGGACCTTTAACGAGGCAAAGGAAAGGGGACAATTGCCCCCGACTATGTCAGAAGCAACGATATTGCTTCTTTTAAAGAAGGAAAAGGATCCGCTACAATGCGGGTCCTACAGACCAATCTCCCTCCTCAATGTAGATGCCAAGGTCTTGGCCAAGGTAATGGCAATGAGAATAGAGGAATGTGTCCCGGGGGTGGTTCATGAGGACCAAACTGGGTTTGTGAAGGGGAGACAGCTGAACACGAACATACGGAGGTTGTTAGGGGTAATGATGATGGCCCCACCAGAGGGTGAAACGGAGATAGTAGTGGCGATGGATGCCGAGAAAGCATTTGATAGAGTGGAGTGGGATTATCTGTGGGAGGTGTTGAGGAGATTTGGGTTCGGAGAGGGGTATGTTAGATGGGTGCAGCTGTTGTATAGGGCCCCAGTGGCGAGTGTGGTCACGAATGGACGGGGATCGGCATATTTTCGGCTCCATAGAGGGACAAGGCAGGGATGTCCTCTGTCCCCATTACTGTTTGCACTGGCGATTGAGCCCCTGGCGATAGCGCTGAGAGGTTCCAAGGGATGGAGGGGAATACTTAGGGGAGGAGAAGAACACCGGGTATCTTTATATGCGGATGATCTGCTACTATATGTGGCGGATCCAGCGGAGGGGATGCCAGAAATAATGCGGATACTTGGGGAGTTTGGGGATTTTTCAGGGTATAAATTGAACATGGGGAAGAGTGAGCTGTTTGTGGTGCATCCAGGGGAGCAGAGTAGAGAAATAGAAGACCTACCGTTGAGGAAGGTAACAAGAGACTTTCGTTACCTGGGGATCCAGATAGCTAAGAATTGGGGCACATTGCACAGGCTAAATTTGACGCGGTTGGTGGAACAGATGGAGGAAGATTTCAAGAGATGGGATATGGTAGCATTGTCAATGGCAGGGAGGGTGCAGGCGGTTAAGATGGTGGTCCTCCCGAGATTCCTCTTTGTGTTTCAGTGTCTCCCGGTGGTGATCACGAAGGCTTTTTTCAAAAGGATAGAAAAGAGTATCATGGGTTTTGTTTGGGCCGGGAAGACTCCGAGAGTGAGGAAGGGATTCTTACAGCGTAGTAGGGATAGGGGGGGCTGGCACTACCGAGCCTAAGTGAGTATTATTGGGCCGCTAATATTTCAATGGTGAGTAAGTGGATGGGAGAGGAGGAAGGAGCGGCGTGGAAGAGATTAGAGAGGGCGTCCTGTAGGGGGACCAGCCTGCAGGCTATGGTGACAGCCCCATTGCCGTTCTCACCAAGGAACTATATCACGAGTCCGGTGGTGGTAGCTACACTGAAGATTTGGGGACAGTGGAGACGACATAGGGGAAAGACCGGAGCACTGGGGGGGTCCCCGATAAGAAACAACCATAGGTTTGCCCCGGGGGGAATGGATGGGGGATATGGAATGTGGCAAAGAGCAGGTATAACGCAATTGAAAGATCTATTTGTGGATGGGAAGTTTGCGAGTCTGGGAGCGCTGACCGAGAAATATGGGTTGCCCCAAGGGAATGCATTCAGGTACATGCAATTGAGGGCTTTTGCGAGGCAACAGGTGAGGGAATTCCCACAGCTCCCGACACAAGAGGTGCAGGACAGAGTCATCTCAAAGAAATGGGTGGGGGACGGTAAGGTGTCGGAAATATATAGGGAAATGAGAGACGAAGGGGAGACTATGATGGACGAACTAAAAGGGAAATGGGAAGAAGAGCTAGGGGAGGAGATTGAGGAGGGGATGTGGGCAGATGTCCTAAACAGGGTAAACTCGTCGTCCTCGTGCGCCAGGCTAAGCCTGATTCAGTTTAAGGTATTACACAGGGCACATATGACTGGAACACGGCTCAGTAAATTTTTTGGGGTGGAGGATAGGTGTGCGAGGTGCTCGAGAAGCCCAGCGAATCATACCCATATGTTTTGGTCATGCCCGGCACTACAGGGGTTTTGGATGGGGGTGACAAAGGTGCTTTCGAAAGTAGTAGGAGTCCGGGTCGAACCAAGCTGGGGGTTGGCTATATTTGGGGTTGCACAAGAGCCGGGAGTGCAGGAGGCGAAAGAGGCCGATGTTTTGGCCTTTGCGTCCCTAGTAGCCCGGCGCAGAATATTGCTAATGTGGAAAGAAGCCAAGCCCCCGGGGGTGGAGACCTGGATAAATGATATGGCGGGGTTCATAAAGTTAGAGCGGATTAAGTTCGTCTTAAGGGGGTCGGCTCAAGGGTTTACTAGGCGGTGGCAACCGTTCGTCGAATATCTTGCGGAAAGATAGATAGGGGAGAACAAAGAAGGCAGCAGCAGCGGCCCAGGACTTTGGGGGGGGGGGGCCTGAGACAAGGCAGTTGCCAATTAGGGCTAGTTTTTATTTTTTGTTATTTAATATTTATTTATTTGTTGTTGTTTTTGTTTAAATTTAAAAAGGTCATTATTATCTGTATTGTTACAATGTTGTGTAAAGGATGCACAATGTACTGTGTTGGTTGACCAAAAATTTTCAATAAAATATTATTTAAAAAAAAAACAAATGTTCCCTGATGGAATAAACATTATAACGTGCATATCTTAATCGAAAATCTAAATGTACAGCTTTAAAGTTTGAATAGAACACATTGTATAGTAGTCCTCAGTATAATGAGGGAACGCAAGGTCGTGATCTTTGAATGTAATAATCCTGCAGCCCGTACTGGAAAATCAAGTTCTAGCACAGGCAATGGACAAGTACATGGAAAAGTTACTTTGCAGTGATGCAAAGTACAGAGCACGTCAGTTAATGTGAACATTCTGCTAAATAAATTTTTAAACATTACTAATCATTACCCAGAACCATGGGATAGTCAGGAGTACAGCAGCTTAGCTTGGAGCTGTCGATATATTTTTCTCTATGCAGTTACCTGCCTTCTTTAGGCATTTGTATACCTCACACACTATATATGAGGTTGCGCAGTATAATTTTAAGGCTAAGAAAGTCAATTAAATTGCTTTCATGAATTACTGTAAAACTTTGAACGCAGTGCTATACCTCTTGTGGTCCACAAAGAAGTTAGCCATGATGTGGAGATGCCGGCGTTGGACTGGGGTGAGCACAGTAAGAAGTCTTACAACACTAGGTTAAAGTCCAACAGGTTTGTTTCAAACACTAGCTTTCGGAGCACTGCTCCTTCCTCAGGTGAATGAAGAGGTCTTACTGCACAAAGAAGTTGTACAGGAGTACAAGATTAAATTTGGGATTTCATCTGGAGTGTGCAAGCCAGCTCCAAGGTCTATTGATAGCCATTTAGAAAACTCACTCACTGAACCTATCCATCTCACGTCATTCAATTTTGGTATCAATGATGCAGCAGATGGTATCAGTAGGAATGGCCTGAATGTCTGGTCTAGGCATTCGATAGTATTTCACTGGTTCTTTTTGCAGATCTTTGCTCACCCACATGACATTTTTCTGCTTTTTAATCTTAATGGACATGGTAACCTACTTATCATTAACAGATCAACACTTGTGTATAAACAGTCAACGGAAGAATGTCATCTTGATAACCATTGATCCAGCAAAATTAACAGGAATGTTTTGGATTCAACCGTCAGAAAATGTATTCATAAATTGCATGCAGCACACCCAAAGGCTGAAAACGCCATATTATATCCATCTTCCTGCATTTTGGCTCCTGCTCAAGAGGATTTAGAATTTATCCACAACAAAATGGTTCTAAAGTTTATAACTTATGGCATCACACATGCATACAAATCTGAAGTATTAAGTGTAGTTGGGTGATAAGAGACACCTTACTCAAGAATACATGAAGAGGTTGGTGAGAGCAGTGACACCATGACCTAGATTCTCAGCCAGAGGCAACATTTTTTCAACATTTGCCCCATCAAGCCCCTTAACAATGTTGTTTCAGTTAAGAGGGATCAATATATGGAAAATATTGCCATTCTTTTCTTTAAAAAATATTTTTATTCTCCTCCTTTTTCACATTTTCTCCCAAATTTACACACACCAACAATAAACAATAATCAGTAACGAATGCAATGTCAATCTTCATATCAATAACAATCCCATCCTCCCACCAAATTCCAGACATTAGCTCGCATGTTAATAAACAAATAACAAAAAGGACTTCCGGGTGCGGCGATGACCAGCTGAGTCGCACGTTTCGGCAGCTCCCGGTGAAACGGACTTTTGGGCTCTTGATAGGAGCCCCAACGGCAATTTTGACGGCTAAAAACACTGTGCGGTAAACCAGAAGGGAATCCCCCCTGGATACGGATGGAAAAAGGAGGAGAAAGTGGCCAGATTGCAGTGGATCCTTTAGAACAGCGGCAAGGAAGGCAAGCAAAAACCAAGATGGCATCGGAAGGTGGCAGTTTAACATGGGGCCCTGAACAACAAGAGTTCTTGAAATGCTGTGTGGAAGAGATCAAAAAGGAAATGAAGAAAGAGCTGTTGGCCCCGATACTACAGGCGATCGAAGGGCTAAAGGAGGAACAAAAGACCCAGGAGCGGGAGCTTCGGGTCGTGAAGGCAAAGGCAGCCGAGAATGAGGACGACATACAGGGCCTGGTGGTGAAGACGGAGACGCAGGAGGCACATCAGAAACGATGTGTGGAAAGGTTGGAGGCACTGGAAAACAACGCAAGGAGGAACAACCTGAGGATTCTTGGTCTTCCTGAAGGTGTGGAGGGAGCGGACGTCGGGGCATATGTGAGCACGATGCTGCACTCGTTAATGGGAGCGGAGGCCCCGGCGGGTCCGTTGGAGGTGGAGGGAGCATACCGAGTGATGGCGCGAGGACCGAGAGCAGGAGAAATTCCCAGAGCCATAGTGGTGAGATTCCTCCGTTTTAAGGATAGAGAAATGGTCCTTAGATGGGCAAAGAAAACTCGGAGCAGTAAATGGGAGAACGCGGTGATCCGCGTTTATCAAGACTGGAGTGCGGAGGTGGCGAGAAGGAGGGCGAGCTTTAATCGGGCCAAGGCGGTGCTTCATAAAAAGAAGATAAAATTTGGAATGCTGCAACCGGCAAGACTGTGGGTCACATATCGAGGGAGGCACCACTACTTTGAGACGGCGGATGAAGCGTGGACTTTTATTGTGGAAGAAAAACTGGAATGAGCGGGTTATTAAAAAGAACGTTTGAACAAAGTGGTGGGGCGAATGTGGGGGGCAAAGAGGGGGGTTAAAAAAGGGGGGAAAGAGGAGTTTTATGTACTAATCCTGCGATGTGGTAACTTTTCTCTCTCCCACAGGTGGTGATGGGGGGAGGAGGGGAGGTGGAGGAGATGGGGCGTTGGCCATTGGGGGCGGGGCCAAGGGAGAAGCGCGGGCTTGGTTCCCGCGCTATGATAATCATGGCGGGAATAGAGAAGCAGGAAGGAGGGGGCGTCGCACGGTGCGAGCCGAGGTCACGGGGGGAAGCCGAGGTCGGCCAGAGTTTGCTGACTTCTGGGAGCAACATGGGGGGAGTAATTACGCTAGCGGGGGATCTAGCGGGGGGGGGGGGGTGGGAGGGGGGAATTACTGGGTTGCTGCTGCTGGGGAGAGGGGGGAGCTGTTATGGGAGAGGATGGGCGGGGGGGCACCGCCTGGGGGAGATACAGCTGCGTGGGAACCGGGTGAGGAGCTGGAAAAAGGTGATGGCTAATCGACAAGGGGGGGGGGGGGGTAGGAAGCCCCCCAACTCGGCTGATCACGTGGAACGTGAGAGGGCTGAACGGGCCGATAAAGAGGGCACGGGTACTCGCACACCTTAAGAAACTTAAGGCAGATGTGGTTATGTTACAGGAAACGCACCTGAAACTGATAGACCAGGTTAGGCTACGCAAAGGATGGGTGGGGCAGGTGTTCCATTCGGGGCTAGATGCGAAAAACAGGGGGGTGGCTATATTAGTGGGGAAGCGGGTAATGTTCGAGGCAAAGACTATAGTGGCGGATAACGGGGGCAGATACGTGATGGTGAGTGGCAAACTAGAGGGGGAGACGGTGGTTTTGGTAATCGTATATGCCCCGAACTGGGATGATGCCAATTTTATGAGGCGGATGCTAGGACGCATTCCGGACCTAGAGATGGGAAAGCTGATAATGGGGGGAGATTTTAATACGGTGTTGGAACCAGGGCTGGATAGGTCGAAGTCCAGGACTGGAAGAAGGCCGGCAGCAGCCAAGGTACTTAAAGATTTTATGGAGCAGATGGGAGGTGTAGACCCGTGGAGATTTAGCAGACCTAGGAGTAAGGAGTTCTCGTTTTTCTCCTATGTCCATAAAGTCTACTCGCGAATAGACTTTTTTGTGCTGGGTAGGGCATTGATCCCGAAGGTGAGGGGAGCGGAGTATACGGCTATAGCCATTTCGGATCACGCTCCACACTGGGTGGACTTGGAGATAGGGGAGGAAACAGGAGGGCGCCCACCCTGGAGAATGGACATGGGACTAATGGCAGATGAGGGTGTGTGTCTAAGGGTGAGGGGGTGCATTGAAAAGTACTTGGAACTCAATGATAATGGGGAGGTCCAGGTGGGAGTGGTCTGGGAGGCGTTGAAGGCGGTGGTTAGAGGGGAGCTGATATCAATAAGGGCACATAAAGGGAAGCAGGAGAGTAAGGAACGGGAGCGGTTGCTGCAAGAACTTTTGAGGGTGGACAGACAATATGCGGAAGCACCGGAGGAGGGACTGTACAGGGAAAGGCAAAGGCTACATGTAGAATTTGACTTGCTGACTACGGGCACTGCAGAGGCACAATGGAGGAAGGCAGAGGGTGTACAGTACGAATATGGGGAGAAGGCGAGCAGGTTGCTGGCACACCAATTGAGGAAAAGGGGAGCAGCGAGGGAAATAGGGGGAGTGAGGGATGAGGAAGGAGAGATGGAGCGGGGAGCGGAGAGAGTGAATGGAGTGTTCAAGACATTTTATAAAAAATTATATGAAGCTCAACCCCCGGATGGGAGGGAGAGAATGATGGGCTTCTTGGATCGGCTGGAATTTCCCAAGGTGGAAGAGCAGGAAAGGGTGGGACTGGGAGCACAGATCGAGGTAGAAGAAGTGGTGAAAGGAATTAGGAGCATGCAGGCGGGAAAGGCCCCGGGACCGGATGGATTCCCAGTCGAATTCTATAGAAAATATGTGGACTTGCTCGCCCCGGTACTGACGAGGACCTTTAATGAGGCAAAGGAAAGGGGGACAAGTGCCCCTGACTATGTCTGAAGCAACGATATCGCTTATCTTAAAGAAGGAAAAGGACCCGCTACAATGCGGGTCCTATAGACCTATTTCCCTCCTAAATGTAGATGCCAAGATCCTGGCCAAGGTAATGGCAATGAGAATAGAGGAATGTGTCCCGGGGGTGGTCCACGAGGACCAAACTGGGTTTGTGAAGGGGAGACAGCTGAACACGAATATACGGAGGTTGTTAGGGGTAATGATGATGGCCCCACCAGAGGGAGAAACGGAGATAGTAGTGGCGATGGATGCCGAGAAAGCATTTGATAGAGTGGAGTGGGATTATTTGTGGGAGGTGTTGAGGAGATTTGGTTTTGGAGAGGGGTATGTTAGATGGGTGCAGCTGTTGTATAGGGCTCCAGTGGCGAGCGTGGTCACGAATGGACGGGGATCTGCATATTTTCGGCTCCATAGAGGGATGCCCTCTGTCCCCATTATTGTTTGCACTGCCGATTGAGCCCCTGGCGATAGCGTTGAGGGGTTCCAAGAAGTGGAGGGGAGTACTTAGGGGAGGAGAAGAACACCGGGTATCTTTGTATGCGGACGATTTGCTACTATACGTGGCGGACCCGGCGGAGGGGATGCCAGAAATAATGCGGATACTTGGGGAGTTTGGGGATTTTTCAGGGTATAAATTGAACATGGGGAAAAGTGAGTTGTTTGTGGTGCATCCAGGGGAGCAGAGTAGAGAAATAGAGGACCTACCGTTGAGGAAGGTAACAAGGGACTTTCGTTACCTGGGGATCCAGATAGCTAAGAATTGGGGGACATTGCATAGGTTAAATTTAACGCGGTTGGTGGAACAGATGGAGGAGGATTTCAAGAGATGGGATATGGTATCCCTGTCACTGGCAGGGAGGGTGCAGGCGGTTAAGATGGTGGTCCTCCCGAGATTCCTCTTTGTGTTTCAGTGCCTCCCGGTGGTGATCACGAAGGCTTTTTTAAAAAGGATTGAAAAGAGCATCATGGGTTTTGTGTGGGCCGGGAAGACCCCGAGAGTGAGGAAGGGATTCTTACAGCGTAGCAGGGATAGGGGGGGGCTGGCACTACCGAGCCTAAGTGAGTATTATTGGGCCGCTAATATTTCAATGGTGAGTAATTGGATGGGAGAGGAGGAGGGAGCGGCGTGGAAGAGATTAGAGAGGGCGTCCTGTAGGGGGACTAGCCTACAGGCTATGGTGACAGCCCCATTGCCGTTCTCACCGAGGAACTACACCACAAGCCCGGTGGTGGTGGCTACACTGAAGATTTGGGGACAGTGGAGACGGCATAGGGGAAAGACTGGAGCCTTGGGGGGGTCCCCGATAAGAAACAATCATAGGTTTGCCCCGGGGGGAATGGATGGGGGATATGGAATGTGGCAAAGAGCAGGAATAACGCAACTGAAAGATCTGTTTGTGGATGGGAAGTTCGCGAGTCTGGGAGCGCTGACCGAGAAATATGGGTTGCCCCAAGGGAATGCATTCAGGTATATGCAACTGAGGGCTTTTGCGAGGCAACAGGTGAGGGAATTCCCGCAGCTCCCGACACAAGAGGTGCAGGACAGAGTGATCTCAAAGACATGGGTGGGGGGTGGTAAGGTGTCAGATATATATAGGGAAATGAGGGACGAAGGGGAGACTATGGTAGATGAACTAAAAGGGAAATGGGAAGAAGAGCTGGGGGAGGAGATCGAGGAGGGGCTGTGGGCAGATGCCCTAAGCAGGGTAAACTCGTCGTCCTCGTGTGCCAGGCTAAGCCTGATTCAGTTTAAGGTATTACACAGGGCACATATGACTGGAACACGGCTCAGTAAATTTTTTGGGGTGGAGGATAGGTGTGCGAGGTGCTCGAGAAGCCCAGCGAATCATACCCATATGTTTTGGTCATTCCCGGCACTACAGGGGTTTTGGATGGGGGTGACAAAGGTGCTTTCAAAAGTAGTAGGAGTCCGGGTCGAACCAAGCTGGGGGTTGGCTATATTTGGGGTTGCACAAGAGCCGGGAGTGCAGGAGGCGAGAGAGGCCGATGTTTTGGCCTTTGCGTCCCTAGTAGCCCGGCGCAGGATATTGCTAATGTGGAAAGAAGCCAAGCCCCCGGGGGTGGAGACCTGGATAAATGACATGGCGGGGTTTATAAAGCTAGAGCGGATTAAGTTCGTCCTAAGGGGGTCGGCTCAAGGGTTCACCAGGCGGTGGCAACCGTTCGTCGAATACCTCGCAGAAAGATAGACGGAATGGGAAAAAGAAGGCAGCAGCAGCAGCAGCCCAGGATCGGGGGGGGGGGGGGGGGGGGGGGGGGGGGGGGAGGAGGAGGAACCAGAAGGACTCTCAGGGTTGTTAATATATACTGTATAGTATGTATAGGTCGTTTCTACAGATAATTATATATTGGACTGTTAAATTATATTTTTGGAGAGTGTTACTTGTGACAAGGCAGTTGCCAATTAGGGCTAGTTTTCATTTTTGTTATTTATTATTTATTCATTTTTTGTTTATAAAATAGATCATTGTTATTTGTGTTGTTATAATATTGTGTAAAGGATGCACAATGTACTGTGTTGGTTGACCAAAAATTTTCAATAAAATATTTAATTAAAAAAAACAACAAATAACAAAAAGGAATCAGGAATCACCCATAGTCACCATTAACACATACAGTCCCCCCCCTAATGTTCGATGCAATCCAATTCTCTAAAGTGCAGAATGAATAACGCCCATGAATTGTAGAACCCCTCCATCCTTCCCTATAGTTTTATTTTGACCGTCTCAAGAGTCAAGAATTCCAGCAGGTCCCCCCGCCACGTCAGGCCACAGGGTGGAGAGGTGGATCTCCACCCTAACTCTAATTTTGTTTGCACTGAGTGCTGAATTTGGTGCTTTTTGAGTGCGATAGTGAGAGTTTGGTGACCGAGGGAGTGCTGAATTTGGTGCTTTTTGAGTGCGATAGTGAGAGTTTGGTGACCGAGGGAGTTAGGTGAGGAGGGAGTAAGGTGCTCCTTTCATTTTGTTTCCGACATTTCCGCAAAGAGTGCGAAGAGAGCCAGGAGTTTACAGGAAGTGTAGCTGACTGGGAGCAGAGTCGGAGGGCGGCGATCTAGTTAGTCCACACAGCAGATATATTCTGTAAGGTAAGAGGGGATGGAGGCTAGGCCAGTTACATGCTCCTCCTGTAGGATGTGGGTGGTGAGGGATACCACCGGTGTCCCCACTGACTATACCTGCGGGAAGTGCACCCAACTTCAGCTCCTCAAAGACCGTGTTAGGGAACTGGAGCTGAAGCTGGATGAACTTCGGATCATCCGGGAGGCAGAGGGGGTGATTGAGAAGAGTTACAGGGAGGTAACCACACCCAAGGTACAGGACAAGAATAGCTGGGTTACAGTCAGGGGGAAAAAAACAAACAGGCAGACAGTGCAGGGATCCCTCGTGGCCGTTCCCCTTCAAAACAAGTATACCGTTTTGGATGCTGTTGGGGGGGATGACCTACCGGGGGAAGGCCCTAGCGGCCAGGTCTCTGGCACTGAGTCTGGCTCTGGGGCTCAGAAGGGAAGGGGGGAGAATAGAAAAGCAATAGTTGTAGGAGATTCAATGGTTAGGGGAATAGATAGGAGATTCTGTGGTCGCGAGCGAGACTCCCGGAAGGTATGTTGCCTCCCGGGTGCCAGGGCCAGGGATGTCTCGGATCGTGTCTTCAGGATCCTTAAGGGGGAGGGGGAGCAGCCAGAAGTCGTGGTGCACATTGGTACCAACGACATAGGTAGGAAAAGGGGTGTGGAGGTAATAAACAAGTTTAGGGAGTTAGGCTGGAAGTTGAAAGCCAGGACAGACCGAGTTGTCATCTCTGGTTTGTTGCCGGTGCCACGTGATAGCGAGGCTAGGAATAGGGAGAGAGTGCAGTTGAACACGTGGCTGCAGGAATGGTGTCGGAGGGAGGGCTTCAGGTATTTGGATAATTGGAGTGCATTCTGGGGAAGGTGGGACCTGTATAAGCAGGACGGGTTGCATCTGAACCAGAGGGGCACCAATATCCTGGGAGGGAGGTTTGCTAGTACTCTTCGGGAGGGTTTAAACTAATTTGGCAGGGGAATGGGAACCGGATTTGTAGTCCAGCAACTAAGGTAGCCGATATTCAGGACGCCAAAGCATGTAATGAGGCAGTGGGGAAGGGAACACTGACAAAGGAGAGTATTTGCAGGCACGGAGATGGGTTGAAGTGTGTATACTTCAACGCAAGAAGCATCAGGAATAAGGTGGGTGAACTTAAGGCATGGATCGGTACTTGGGACTACGATGTGGTGGCCATCACGGAAACTTGGATAGAAGAGGGGCAGAAATGGTTGTTGGAGGTCCCTGGTTATAGATGTTTCAATAAGATTAGGGAGGGTGGTAAAAGAGGTGGGGGGTGGCATTATTAATCAGAGATAGTATAACAGCTGCAGAAAGGCAGTTCGAGGAGTATCACCCTATTGAGGTAGTATGGGTTGAAGTCAGAAATAGGAAAGGAGCAGTCACCTTGTTAGGAGTTTTCTATAGGCCCCCCAATAGTAGCAGAGATGTGGAGGAACAGATTGGGAAACAGATTTTGGAAAGGTGCAGAAGTCATAGGGTAGTAGTCATGGGCGACTTTAACTTCCCAAATATTGAGTGGAAACTCTTTAGATCAAATAGTTTGGATGGGGTGGTGTTTGTGCAATGTGTCCAGGAAGCTTTTCTAACACAGTATGTAGATTGTCCAACCAGAGGAGGGGCAATATTGGATTTAGTACTGGGTAATGAACCAGGGCAAGTGATAGATTTGTTAGTGGGGGAGCATTTTGGAGATAGTGACCACAATTCTGTGACTTTCACTTTAGTAATGGAGAGGGATAGGTACGTGCAACAGGGCAAGGTTTACAATTGGGGGAAGGGTAAATACGATGCTGTCAGACAAGAATTGAAGTGCATAAGTTGGGAACATAGGCTGGCAGGGAAGGACACAAGTGAAATGTGGAACTTGTTCAAGGAACAGGTGCTACGTGTCCTTGATATGTATGTCCCTGTCAGGCAGGGAAGAGATGGTCGAGTGAGGGAACCATGGTTGACAAGAGAGGTTGAATGTCTTGTTAAGAGGAAAAAGGTGACTTATGTAAGGCTGAGGAAACAAGGTTCAGACAGGGCATTGGAGGGATACAAGATAGCCAGGAGGGAACTGAAGAAAGGGATTAGGAGAGCTAAGAGAGGGCATGAACAATCTTTGGCAGGTAGGATCAAGGAAAACCCCAAGGCCTTTTACACATATGTGAGAAATATGAGAATGACTAGAGCGAGGGTAGGTCCGATCAAGGACAGTAGCGGGAGATTGTGTATTGAGTCTGAAGAGATAGGAGAGGTCTTGAATGAGTACTTTTCTTCTGTATTTACAAATGAGAGGGGCGATATTGTTGGAGAGGACAGTGTGAAACAGATTGGTAAGCTCGAGGAAATACTTGTTAGGAAGGAAGATGTGTTGGGCATTTTGAAAAACTTGAGGATAGACAAGTCTCCCGGGCCTGACGGGATATATCCAAGGATTCTATGTGAAGCAAGAGATGAAATTGCAGAGCCGTTGGCAATTATCTTTTCGTCCTCACTGTCAACAGGGGTGGTACCAGGGGATTGGAGAGTGGCGAATGTCGTGCCCCTGTTCAAAAAAGGAACTAGGGATAACCCTGGGAATTACAGGCCAGTTAGTCTTACTTCGGTGGTAGGCAAAGTAATGGAAAGGGTACTGAAGGATAGGATTTCTGAGCATCTGGAAAGACACTGCTTGATTAGCGATAGTCAGCACGGATTTGTGAGGGGTAGGTCTTGCCTTACAAATCTTATTGAATTCTTTGAGGAGGTGACCAAGCATGTGGATGAAGGTAAAGCAGTGGATGTAGTGTACATGGATTTTAGTAAGGCATTTGATAAAGTTCCCCATGGTAGGCTTCTGCACAAAGTAAGGAGGCATGGGATAGTGGGAAATTTGGCCAGTTGGATAACAACTGGCTAACCAATAGAAGTCAGAGAGTGGTGGTGGATGGCAAATATTCAGCCTGGATCCCAGTTACGAGTGGTGTACCGCAGGGATCAGTTCTGGGTCCTCTGCTGTTTGTGATTTTCATTAATGACTTGGATGAGGGAGTTGAAGGGTGGGTCAGTAAATTTGCAGATGATACGAAGATTGGTGGAGTTGTGGATAGTAAGGAGGGCTGTTGTCGGCTGCAAAGAGACATAGATAGGATGCAGAGCTGGGCTGAGAAGTGGCAGATGGAGTTTAACCCTGAAAAGTGTGAGGTTGTCCATTTTGGAAGGACAAATATGAATGCGGAATACAGGGTTAACGGTAGAGTTCTTGGCATTGTGGAGGAGCAGAGAGACCTTGGGGTCTATGTTCATACATCTTTGAAAGTTGCCACTCAAGTGGATAGAGCTGTGAAGAAGGCCTATGGTGTGCTCGCGTTCATTAACAGAGGGATTGAATTTAAGAGCCGTGAGGTGATGATGCAGCTGTACAAAACTTTGGTAAGGCCACATTTGGAGTACTGTGTACAGTTCTGGTCGCCTCATTTTAGGAAGGATGTGGAAGCTCTGGAAAAGGTGCAAAGAAGATTTACCAGGATGTTGCCTGGAATGGAGAGTAGGTCTTACGAGGAAAGGTTGAGGGTGCTAGGCCTTTTCTCATTAGAGCGGAGAAGGATGAGGGGCGACTTGATAGAGGTTTATAAGATGATCAGGGGAATAGATAGAGTAGACAGTCAGAGACTTTTTCCCCAGGTGGAACACACCATTACAAGGGGACATAAATTTAAGGTGAAAGGTGGAAGATATAGGAGGGATATCAGAGGTAGGTTCTTTACCCAGAGAGTAGTGGGGGCATGGAATGCACTGCCTGTGGAAGTAGTTGAGTCGGAAACATTAGTGACCTTCAAGCAGCTGTTGGATAGGTACATGGATTACGGGAAAATGATATAGTGTAGATTTATTTGTTCTTAAGGGCAGCACGGTAGCATTGTGGATAGCACAATTGCTTCACAGATCCATGGTCCCAGGTTCGATTTCGGCTTGGGTCATTGTCTGTGCGGAGTCTGCACGTCCTCCCCGTGTCTGCGTGGGTTTCCTCCGGGTGCTCCGGTTTCCTCCCACAGTCCAAAGATGTGCGGGTTAGGTGAATTGGCCAATGATAAATTGCCCTTAATGTCCAAATTGCCCTTGGTGTTGGGTGGAGGTGTTGAGTTTGGGTAGGGTGCTCTTTCCAAGAGCTGGTGCAGACTCAGGGGGCCGAATGGCCTCCTTCTGCACTGTAGATTCAATGATAATCTATGATTAATCTAGGACAAAGGTTCGGCACAACATCGTGGGCCGAAGGGCCTGTTCTGTGCTGTATTTTCTATGTTCTATGTTCTATGATCCGCCTTCGGGCGATCAACGAGGCGAAGGCTACAACATCTGCCTCCGCACCCGTTTCCAACCCCGGCTGGTCCGACACCCCAAATACGGCCTCCCAAGGGCCCGGGTCCTGTTTCACGTGCACCACTTTAGAGATTACCCTAAAAACCTCCTTCTAGTAATCCTCCAGTCTTGGACAGGACCAAAACATATGAACATGGTTTGCGGGACCCCCCCGGCAATGTTCATACACATCTTCTACCCCCTCAAAGAGCCGGCTCATCCTCACCCTTGTGAGGTGTATCAGCCCCAACCTCGCGCACAAGGTGGAGGCGTTCACCCTCCGGAGCACCTCACACCAGAACCCCTCCTCCATACCCTCTCCCAACTCTTCCTCCCACTTTGCCTTGATCCATCAAATATTGCCATTCAATTAATACAACATCAATCAATTCCTTCAAAAGGGGTTGGACAAATATTTGATTATAAAATAAGACTGTAGATTACTGGCTTATATTCAAATACAGAAAATATGAACTATATGAAACACTGCGGCATAGTTTTTATTTGGATCAGATTCACATCCTCTACAGAGTATAAATATGGACGCAAATGTTCAGGGTTGAATAACGGTGGACACATACTGTAAGTTTTTCCACTCTACTTGCTAGATATGTGACCCTGAAGGCACATTTCTCATCTTGAAAGCATTATATGGTTCTTGCGTGTCTTCAGCAAATTACTTAGGAAGAGTTCACCACTGAAAGTAATATCTATATGGTCCAGAGGATAACCTTGAAATAATTTTTCATTCCACACTCTATTGCAAAGTAATTGTAAATGTATTATGCACTGTACCCACATTCCTCAGTGCGAGTTAAAATGCTCCATAAATTTACAGTGGAGCTGCTCTATAGCTAAACAACAGGGGCAAACCTTGCGTCCGATGAAAAACTCGCAATTTTCAACTGGAGGTTGAGTAGTAGCACAAGATGGGAATGGAAAAATTAGGAATCCCAGAAAAGGTAGAACATTTTGGAAAAAGTACACACCAAGACAATCATGCCCATATATCCCTTTGAAATCTCAATCTTCAAATTCCTTTGCAGCCTCCCTTTATCATAACAGCCTCATGCTATTTTGGTATGCACCCTCTGTTTTTCCAAGTGGAATGGAAAAGATCCCCAGGAACTCAACTGAGATGATCCTGAATGCATATACTACAAATGCACTATTCAGATGGGTCAATGATTTTAATTGTTGGAAATCTACCTGACCAAATCAGCCAATTCACTGTATGAAATGTTAATCCCTGCTGCAGGTAAAGCGTTCACACGCAGTTAAAAGCAGTTCAACGACTTCCGGTTGCGGCGATGCCCAGCTAAGCCACACGTTTCGGCTGCTCCAGCTCCAACGGCCCTTCGGGCTCTTTTAAGAGCCCCAACGGGAAATTTTTGGGCGACGCAACCCGGTGTGGGGTGAGTGAATAGGGAGTCCCCCCCCCAACGAAAGAGGAAAATATCGGCGGCGGCGGCTGCAGCGCGAGGAATCGTCGACGAAAGGGACAGAAAGGGAGAAGACACAAGATGGCGGCGGAGAAAGCCCAGGCGACATGGGGGCCCGAGCAAGACGAATTTCTGAGACGGTGCGTGGAGCTACTAAAGAGGGAGGTGCTGACCCCGATGCTACAGGCAATTGAGGGGCTCAAGGAGGCACAAAGGACCCAGGAGACAGAGCTCCGCGTGGTGGAGCAGAAGGTGACGGATAATGAGGACGAGATCCTGGGCCTGGCGGTCAAAACACAGGCGCACGAGGCACTCCATAAAAAGTGTACTGAAAGGATCGAGGCCCTAGAAAACAGAGCGCTAAGGAAGAACCTTTGGATACTGGGTCTCCCTGAGGGAGTGGAAGGAGCGGACTGTGGAGCTTATGGAAGTACGGTGCTAAGCTCATTGATGGGAGCTGAGGCCCCTACGGGCCCCTTGGAAGTGGAGTGGGCACATCGGATCCCGGCGAGAAGACCAAAAGTGGGAGAGCCACTCAGGGCGACAATCGTGCGATTTCACCGCCTTAAAGATAGAGAAGAGGTCCTGAGATGGGCTGGGAAGGTGCGGAGTAGCAGATGGGAGAATGCAGTGGTACGGGTGTACCAGGATTGGAGTGCGGAGGTGGCGAGAAGGAGGGCGAGTTTTAATCGAGCCAAGGAGGTGTTACACAAGAAGAAGGTGAAGTTCGGGATGCTGCAGCCGGCGCGACTATGGGTCACGTACCAGGAGAGACACCATTATTTTGGTACGGCGGAAGAAGCATGGACCTTTATTAAAGAGGAGAAATTGGATCGGAACTGAGGGACTGATACTGTAGGGAATGTTATTGTTATGGTTGATGTAAATAGAGAAGTAAATTGGGATGGGGGGAGACACTAGGAAATGTGGGCGCTGGTGAGGGGGGAAAAGAAGGGACATAGACGGAGAATGAGGAATGAGAGGGGGAGAGGAAAGGGAGCTGCGCCACAAGAGGCGGGTCAGGTAAAGGGATGTTCCCGCGCCAGAAAGATTATGGCGGGAAGACAGGCGCAAGGCGGATGGGAGTTCCCCACACGGGGGGGGTCAAGGAGTGAGCAGGAGTAACCGGGGTCAGTTGAAGAAGTCAGCTGACTTGCGGAAGTAATATGGGGGGAGCAATCACGCTAGAAAGGGATCTAGCGGGGGGGGGGGGGGGGAGAGACGACAACTGGGTTGCTGCTGCGGAAATCAAAAAGGAAATGGCTAAAGAGTGGGTGGACGGGGATTGAATGCGACGCCTGGGGAGCGAGTGGGAGCGCGGAGGCGGGAGATGGGACTGGCCTAGAGAAGGTGATGGCTAGTCGACACGGGAGGGGGGCAGGTAGCCCCCTAGTGAGGCTGATCACGTGGAACGTGAGAGGCCTGAACGGACCGATTAAAAGGGCCCGAGTGCTCGCGCACTTGAAAGGACTAAGGGCAGACGTGGCTATGCTCCAAGAGACGCACCTGAAGGTGGCGGACCAAGTTAGGTTAAAGAAAGGATGGGTGGGACAGGTGTTCCACTCAGGACTCGATGCAAAGAATAGAGGGGTGGCCATATTGGTGGGGAAACGAGTAGCATTTGAAGCAAAGAACATCGTAGCAGATAGTGGAGGTAGATATGTAATGGTGAGTGGCAGGCTGGAGGGAATGGAGGTCATGTTGGTTAATGTATATGCCCCGAATTGGGATGATGCGGGATTTATGAGACGGATGTTGGGTCGTATACCGAACCTGGAGGTAGGAAACTTGATATTGGGAGGGGACTTCAATACCGTGCTGGACCCAGGGCTAGATAGATCCAGATCAAAGACCGGAAGAAGGCCGGCAGCGGCCAAGGTGCTCAAGGGGTTTATGGACCAAATGGGGGGAGTGGATCCATGGCGATTTCTTAGACCGAGGGCCAGGGAGTTCTCCTTCTTCTCCCATGTCCATAAAGTGTACTCCCGGATAGATTTTTTTGTTCTGGGAAGGTCGTTGATCTCAAGGGTGGAAGAAGCTGAGTATTCAGCCATAGCGGTTTCGGACAATGCCCCACACTGGGTGGACCTGGAACTAGGAGAGGAAAGGGAGCAGAGAGCACTCTGGCGATTAGATGTGGGATTAATGGCGGACGAGGGAGTGTGTGGAAGAGTGCGGGGGTGTATTGAGAGATACCTGGAGGTCAATGACGACGGGGAGGTCCGTGTGGGAGTGGTATGGGAAGCACTAAAAGCGGTGGTCAGAGGAGAGCTGATCTCCATTGGGGCCCACAAAGGGAAAACAGAGGCCAAGGAAAGGGAAAGATTACTGGGGGAGATTTTAAGGATGGATAGGGAATTTGCAGAGACCCCGGAGGAGGGACTGTACAGGGAGAGGAGACGACTCCAGACGGAGTTTGACCTCCTGACCACCAGAAAGGCGGAGGTGCAGTGGAGGAAGGCACAGGGGAGGAGGTATGAATATGGGGAAAAGGCTAGTCGCCTGCTGGCTCATCAGTTGCGAAAGAGGACAGCGGCGAGGGAGATAGGGGGAATTAGAGACGAAAGGGGAGCCACGGTGCGAAGAGCAAGGAAGATAAACGAGGTGTTCAAGACCTTCTATGAGGGACTGTATAGGTCCCAACCCCCAGAGGGAGAGGAGGGGATGCGGCAGTTCCTGGATCAATTGAGGTTCCCGAGGGTGGAGGAGCAGGAGGTGGAAGGCCTGGGGGCACCGATTGGGGTGGACGAGGTTATTAAGGGGCTGGGGAACATGCAGGCAGGGAAGGCTCCGGGACCAGACTGGTTCCCGGTGGAATTTTATAGAAAATACGTGGACTTGTTGGCCCCGTTGTTGGTGAGGACGTTCAATGAGGCCAGGGAAGGAGGGACTTTACCCCCGACAATGTCGGAGGCGACGATATCGCTAATTCTGAAGAGGGATAAAGATCTGTTGCAGTGCGGGTCCTATAGACCTATTTCATTATTGAATGTGGACGCCAAATTGCTGGCAAAGGTACTGGCATCGAGGATAGAGGACTGTGTCCCGGGGGTGGTGCACGAAGACCAGACAGGGTTCGTAAAGGGGAGACAACTGAATGTCAACGTAAGATGACTATTAGGGGTGATAATGATGCCCCCAGTGGAGAGGGAGGCAGAGATAGTGGCGGCAATGGATGCAGAGAAGGCATTTGATAGGGTGGAGTGGGAGTATTTATGGGAGGTGTTAAGGAGGTTTGGGTTCGGGAATGGGTTTATTAGCTGGGTCAAACTTCTTTATGGGGCCCCAACGGCAAGTGTAATCACGGGTTGGCAAAGATCGGAGTATTTCCGATTATATAGGGGAACAAGACAGGGATGCCCGCTATCTCCATTGCTGTTCGTGTTGGCAATTGAACCTCTGGCCATGGCGTTGAGAGACTCCAGGAAATGGAGAGGGGTGATTAGAGGGGGAGAAGAACACCGAGTCTCGCTATACGCGGATGACCTACTGTTGTATGTGTCGGACCCAGCGGGGGGGATGGTAGAGGTTATGCAGATGTTGAGGGAGTTTGGAGATTTCTCGGGATATAGGCTTAACATGGGGAAGAGTGAACTATTCGTGATACACCCAGGGGACCAGAGTAGAGATATAGAAGACCTGCCTCTAAGGAAAGTGGAAAGAAACTTCCGATACCTGGGGATTCAGATCGCTAGGAGCTGGGGAACCTTACACAGACTTAATCTGACACGATTGGTAGAACAAATGGAGGAGGACTTCAAGAGGTGGGACATGCAGCCTCTGTCGTTGGCGGGCAGGGTGCAAGCAATTAAGATGATGGTCCTCCCGAGGTTCTTATTTGTATTTCAATGTCTCCCTATACTAATCACTAAGACCTTTTTTAAAAAAATAGAAAGGAGCATCACGAGCTTCGTGTGGGCAGGGAAAGTCCGGAGGGTAAGGAGGGGGTTCCTACAACGTAGCAGGGACAGAGGAGGATTGGCGCTACCGAATTTGGGCGACTACTATTGGGCCGCCAATGTGGCGATGATTCGTAAATGGATGATGGAGGGAGAGGGAGCGGCGTGGAAAAGACTGGAGAGAAAGTCCTGTAAAGGGACGAGCTTAGAGGCGCTGGTGACGGCGCCGCTACCGCTCTCACCAAAAATGTTTACCACGAACCCGGTGGTGGCGGCAACATTGAATATCTGGGGACAATGGAGGCAACAGAGAGGTGTGCGGGGAGCCCTGGTGGGGTCCCCAATCAGGAACAACCATAGGTTTGCCCCAGGAAGAATGGATGGAGGATTTCAGAGCTGGCACCAGCTGGGAATTAGGAGGGTGGGAGATTTATTTATAGATGGGATGTTTGCGAGCTTGGGAGCATTGGAGGAAAAGTATAAGTTGCCCCGGGGAAACTTCCTTAGATATATGCAAGTGAGGGCGTTCACAAGACAACAGGTGAGGGAATTTCCGCTGCTCCCGGCACAGGGGATTCAGGACAGAGTGCTTTCGGGGGTGTGGGTCAGAGAGGGCAAGGTGTCAGAGATTTACCGAGAGATGAGGGAAGAGGGGGAGGAGTCGGTGGGCGAACTAAAAGGAAAGTGGGAAGAAGAACTAGGGGAGGAGATAGAGGAGGGTATGTGGGCTGATGCCCTAAGCAGGGTAAATTCCTCTTCCTCGTGCGCCAGGCTTAGCCTGATTCAATTCAAGGTGCTACATAGAGCACACATAACGGGAGAAAGACTGAGCAGGTTCTTTGGAGTGGAGGACAAGTGTGGGAGGTGCGGCGGAAGCCCGGCAAACCACGCACATATGTTTTGGTCGTGCCCGGCACTGGAGGGGTATTGGAAGGGAGTGACGGGAGTGATCTCCAAGGTGGTGAAGGCCCTGGTCAAACCAGGCTGGGGGCTAGCTCTATTTGGAGTTGCGGATGAGCCGGGAGTGCAGGAGGTGAAAGAGGCCGACGTTGTGGCCTTTGCGTCCCTAGTAGCCCGGCGTAGGATTCTACTCATGTGGAAGGAGGCGAAACCCCCCGGACTGGAGGCCTGGGTAAACGATATGGCGGGGTTCATAAAACTGGAGCAGATAAAGTTTGCCGAGAGGATCGGCTCAAGGGTTCACCAGGCGGTGGCAGCCATTCCTCGACTACCTAGGGGAACGTTAGAGGGAAGACAGATGACCAGCAGCAGCAACCCTGGGGGGGGGGGGGGGGGGGGGGGGAAGGAGGGAGGGAGGTGGAAGTTTTAGTTTATGTTAAATGATTAGATTACCATGTTGATTAACCATTTGATTATTGTTAAACTTTTGTTAAACTTTCTTTACTGTTATGTTTGATCTGTAAAGGGAAAACATTTTGATCAAGAACATTTTTTCAATAAAATGTATTTAAAAAAAAAAAAAAAGCAGTTTAACCTCTTGTGGTATAGAACCACCAGAGTTTCAGGTCAAGAGCAACATATCATTTGCATACAATGCAGGAGCATCAGCTTTCATAGAATTTACAGTGCAGAAGGAGGCTATTCGGCCCATCGAGTCTGCACCGGCTCTTGGAAAGAGCACCCTACCCAAGCCCACACTTCCACCCTATCCCCATAACGCAGTAACCCCACCCAACACTAAGGGCAATTTTGGACACCAAGGACAATTTAGCATTGCCAATCCACCTAACCTGCACATCTTTGGACTGTGGGAGGAAACCGGAGCACCCGGAGGAAACCCACGCACACATGGAGAGGATGTGCAGACTCCGCACAGACAGTGACCCAAGCCGGAATCGAACCTGGGACCCTGGAGCTGTGAAGCAATTGCACTAACCATTATGCTAGCGTGCTGCCCATAGCTTTGTAACAGTGTCAGGAAGCAGAACTCTCCAGAGTCTCTCCCCAAATTATTGCATTTCTAAAAATTACTGGTCAAATTCGGAAGACATCAGTTTTTGACGTAGCCGAAGGGCACTAATATTTAGAACACCCAGCATTTATACAATAAAAATGCGTGCATCTTATATTTGATAAATTATAAGGGAAGACTGCAGAAACTTGGGGTTTTCAGTCTGAAAGCAAGCAGCTGATGTTAGGGCCAGACAAGATTGATAAGGAAATGTTTTAAAATTCAAGTTAAACAGAACGGCAACATTGATTCAAATTAGTGAAAATGTAAATTTAGAATTGATCTCAGGAATTTACTATTCGCAAAAAGGGTAATTGATGCATAAAATAGGCTTCCAAGAAAAGTAGCCAAGCCAAAAAAGCTCTGGGATTTCTTTTGGAAAAAATGATATTGAAATGAAAGGGACGTTACAACTTTCTGGGTGGTTGAACAGAAACAGGTCAAATGAACAGAGTACCATGAAACAAAATCATCTTTATTCGGTCACACTGAACAATGTCATGGAGATGAATCCTCATATTTTGCTAGACAGGTCTGGGCAACATATTTAGAGTTAACAGAATACAGATAGAAAAGGGACAATCAAATAATGCAATGAGGATTAAAGTCATTGAATACATTCAGCCTTCTGCCAAGTTTAGAGCAAAAATAATCTTTGGCCAGCAGAAACATTTTATGGGAGGAACATGATGCAAACATCAAAAATAAAAACCAATACTTTTGATTTTCTACCAAGGAAAGTAAGTACAAAAGGGTTAAATTCAAATGGCTCCTTTATTGCCAAAAACTGCACATCCAAACTTACTTTTTCTGAAGAAACAGATGCCTGCTTTTCTAGTAGCTCTAGATAGAATATGCCAGTCTGAACAGCTCTATGGAAGTTTTGTACAGTAACTGCATTTTGTAGGCGTTTCAGAACAGACTCTGGGTGTATTCCAAATTTCACATTATAGCTATGCACTTTAGTTCCTGTTTGGCCTGCCTTGAATACTTGTACTTAAGACTTGTCACATTGCCAACAAGGATATTGTATCCCCTTGCTCGGAGCATTGTATGAGCTCATCATTCTGACCATAAATGCTTGGTTATTCACTGCTGTGTACTTTAGAGTCTGGATATTTTCTTTGAACAAACTACAAATACAATCCTGCTAGCAACCGAATTACACATATTGTAAATGTTCCACAACTTCCATGGCTCTGAAAAAAAGGCTTATGCAAAAACAAACAAACCCAATCTAACCCAAAGATAAAAATCCAAATGGCATTTTCAGCTACCATTACATAACAAAATACCGAATGAAACATTACAAATATTATTTGCAAGCTGCTTTAATATACTGTAATGGAACCTTCCTAATTAATGTTACCACTAAAGGTTATACGCCACCTTATTCTCATCCAACTGGTCTTTTCCACAAATATTCTGAAAATGTCAAGAACAGACTGCCCACTTGTTTCCCGCTGTCCACTATGTGGCTGCAGCATAAAGGCAAAATTCATTTCAAATGAAAACCTTAGTTCATGCGGCAATTCCACTAGCCATCGCACCAAGTATTTTCCAAAGCAAATGTAAGGATTGAATGACACAAAGACTTCCATAACCCAGGACTTCAAGATAGGAAGGGAGGGTGAAATGAAAAATTGGTCTGGAGAAGGAACTATAACCATCCATTCCATAAGGAAACACATGGAAACTCAACACCCATGGCGTCTCCCCCAAACATAACTGAGTTATACTTAAAGGAATAGCATCAGAATTGGTCAAAGAGCAATGCATATCCAGATAAATATCTGCTAATTACAATATCGTGAAATATCATCAGTGTCTCTGCAAAATTGCTGTGTGACGTCTACAAAGAACTAATCTGATGCACACAGTCAACAGTCACTCCCCTTTTCAAATACAGCAAACAAAAATGAACTTTATCCCATTTTCAAAACTCCCCAGCTGTTTAGAGACCAGGCTAAAAATAACACACCCATAAGTTAGCAATAGAAACATCCACCTAGCAACCAGGACAACCAACCTACCTGTTTTGAGGTGTTCCATATACACTGGAAAAGGACAGTAAGAAGTCTTACAACACCAGGTTAAAGTCCAACAGGTTTGTTTCGATGTCACTAGCTTTCGGAGCGCTGCTCCTTCCTCAGGTGAACGAATTGGTATGTTCCAGAAACATATGTAGAGACAGATTCAAAGATGCCAGACAATGCTTGGAATGCGAGCATTAGCAGCTGATTAAATCTTTACAGATCCAGAGATGGGGTAACCCCAGGTTAAAGAGGTGTGAATTGTGTCAAGCCAGGACAGTTGGTAGGATTTCGCAGGCCAGATGGTGGATGAATGAATGTAATGCGACATGAATCCCAGGTCCCGGTTGAGGCCGCACTCATGTGTGCGGAACTTGGCTATAAGCTTCTGCTCGGTGATTCTGCGTTCTTGCGCGTCCTGAAGGCCGCCTTGGAGAACGCTTACCCGGAGATCAGAGGCTGAATGCCCTTGAATGCTGAAGTGTTCCCCGACTGGATGGGAACATTCCTGCCTGGTGATTGTCGCGCGATGTCCATTCATTCGTTGTTGCAGCGTCTGGATGGTCTCGCCAATGTACCACGCTTCGGGACATCCTTTCCTGCAGTGTGAGGTAGACAACGTTGGCCGAGTCGCACGAGTATGTACTGCATACCTGGTGGGTGGTGTTCTCACGTGTAATGGTGGTATCCATGTCGATGATCTGGCATGTCTTGCAGAGATTGCCATGGCAGGGTTGTGTGGTGTCGTGGTCACTGTTCTGAAGGCTGGGTAGTTTGCTGCAAACAATGGTTTGTTTGAGGTTGCGCGATTGTTTGAAGGCAAGTAGTGGGGGTGTGGGGATGACCTTGGCCAGATGTTCATCTTCATCGATGACATGTTGAAGGCTGTGAAGAAGATGACGTAGTTTCTCCGCTCCGGGAAAGTACTGGACGACGAAGGGTATTCTGTCGGTTGTGTCCCATGTTTGTCTTCTGAGGAGGTCGGTGTGGTTTTTTGCTGTGGCGCGTTGGAAATGTCGATCGATGAGTCGAGCGCCATATCCCGTTCGTACGAGGGCATCTTTCAACGTCTGTAGATGTCTGTTATGCTCCTCCTTGTCTGAGCAGATCCTGTGTATACGGAGAGCTTGTCCATAGGGGATGGCTTCTTTAATGTGTTTAGGGTGGAAGCTGGAGAAGTGGAGCATCGTGAGGTTATCCGTGGGTTTGCGGTAAAGCGAAGTGCTGAGGTGACCGTCCTTGATGGAGACGAGTGTGTCCAAGAATGCAACTGATTTTGCAACAATTGATAATTCCAGGATAATACTGATAGAAGTTCAGTCTTTCCAATGGGGTGTTAAATCAAGACCCTGTCTGCCTGTTTGACTGGATGTTAAAAGATCACATGGTACTATTTGAAGAGAAAATAGTTCTCATGCTATTCCGGCCTAATGTAAACCAATTAACATTTAATTTCCCTTCAGAAAGATAACTTAGTTATGCAACAAGTGTCTACAAATTGTTTCTACAGCAGCAGTCACACTGGCATTTAAAACCCCCCAAGTAGCATCCAAGGTTGAGTAGGTGTTCAACAAAAACTCCAATGGAAACTAGCAGTCCTCCAATCTCTTATGCAAATGGCTATTCTTCATTCTTGAATAATAATAATAATAATTGTGAATCTTTACTTTAAAACCTTTGGGGGGGGGGGGGGGGGGGCGGGGAGAGCAAGGCAAACCCTGTTTGGCATGTCAATTAAGCACTGGGCTAGCTTAAGTTTTTGTCTTCAAATGCAGCACAGCATTATATCAGACAAGATTTTAAAGTTGAAAACAAATTTACCAATAAACAAGTCAATAATCTGACAGCGATACAAATGACTTTTGAAATAGAGCATTTCCATTTTCTTCCAGGAATTACAAACAGTCAGGCCATTTCAAGTATTCACTGATTGATTCAGTGTAATTTGTATCTCATATCCACAGCATTTCCTTTCCCCCACCATAACAGTCACCTTATCAATGAACTCTACCAGGTTTGTCAAGCCCAACCGGTCTTTCTGAAATCCATGCTGGCTGCTCACATTTTCTCTCCATTTAAATATTTTGCATTTTGTTTTAATGATCCCCAAATTTCTTGCACCATAGGGATTACACTGGTCTGCAATTATCAGGTTAGTGTGTCTTCCTTTTTGGCACTATATATTGGCCAGAATCCAATTCTGTGGCGCACAACTTTCTTGCACCTTGGTTATTTATTTCCCCATTTTCCCTCAGAATCCTTTGATGCATTGTGTCAGATACTTTCTCTTCCAAAGTTATTAAGCTTTAATAGATTTACATGATTAAAGTTTCTAACAAAACTGTACAGATGTGTTTTATTCATTATGCTAGACAAATGCTCAAATATTGCACAAGGGTTTCCCTCAATAAATCATCAAGCTGAAGGGCCTTAACTTGTGAGTGGGGTATCGTAAGGGACACCGGTAGTGTTGGTTGTGAGTGGGGTATTGGAAGGGGCACCGGTAGTGTTGGTAAATGTGTATGCCCCAAATTGGGATGCTGTGGGTTTTATGAGGGGGTTGCTGGCAGCAATCCCGGATTTGGCCACGTACCAGTTGATCATGGGAGGAGATTTTAACTGTGTCCTGGAGCCGAGGGTGGATAGATCGAGCCCCAGGTCGATGGGTAGGGTACAAATGGCAAGGGAGCTGGGGGGGTTTATGGAGACGATGGGTATGCTGGATCCATGGCGCTTTCACAACCCAGGGGGAAGGGAGTATTCCTTCTTTTCACACGTCTATAAGGTGATTCGAGGATTGATTACTTTGTAGTGAGTCGAGAGATTTTGGTTGGGGTGGAGGGGGCAGAGTATGCGGGGATAGTTATCTCGGACCATGCACCCCACTGGCTGGATATTCGGTTCAGTACGGGATGAGAGCAGAGGCCGGGGTGGAGGTTTGACTCGGGGTTGTTGGCGGATGGAGATTTTTGTGATAGGTGCGGTTGGTGATTAGGGATTATGTGGAGTTCAATCAGAATGGGGAGGTGTCAGCAGGCATTTTTTGGGAAGCACTGAAGGCAGTGGTCCGGGGAGAAATTATCTCATTTACGGTTCGTGCGAATAAGGAAAAGAGGGCGGAACATGACCGTCCAGTGAGCGAGATAGTGGAGGTGGACAGGGAATATTCGAGGGTGCCCACCGTGGAGGGATTGGCGAGGAGGAAAAAGTTGCAGGGGCAATTTGACAGGCTGACAACGGAAAGGGCGGTAGGGCAACTGCGTAGGGCAAGAGGGATGCAATACGAGTATGGGGAGAAGGCGAGCCGCATGCTGGCACACCAGCTGCGGAGGCAGGCTACGTCCAGGGAAATATTGAAGATCCGGACTGGGGCTGGGGATGTAGTGTCCGAGCCAGGGAAGATAAATGAGGCATTTAGAGAGTATTACCAGGGACTTTATGAGGCAGACCCAGGAGGAGAGGAGGGGGACATGGGGCAGTTTCTGGACGAGCTGGAATTTCCCCAGGTGGAGGAAGCAAAGAGGCAGGCGTTGGAGAAGCCCCTGGGGCTGAGGCAGGTGCTGGATAGTATCAGGGGTATGAAGTCGGGGAAGGCCCCTGGGCCAGATGGGTACCCGGCAGAATTTTATAAGGAATTTGCGGCGGACCTGGCACCACATCTGTTGGGGGCGTATAATGAAGCACTGGAGAAGGGGGAGTTGCCGGAGTTGATGAAGCAGGCAGTAATCACACTAATCCCCAAAAAGGGAAGGATCCGGTGGAATGTGGATCGTATAGACTCATATCACTATTGAACACGGATGTGAAAGTATTGGCTAAGTTGTTGGCGGGGAGGATGGAGGATTGTGTCCCGGGGGTGGTTGCAGAAGATCATACAGGCTTCGTGAAGGGCAGGCAGCTTGCGAGTAATATAAGACGGCTGTTGAATGTGGTGATGAATCTGTCGAGAGCTCTGGTACCGGAGGTGGTGGTGTCCATGGACGCGGAGAAAGCATTTGATCGGGTGGAGTGGCGGTACTTGTTCAAAGGTTTGGGCCGAGATTTGTGGCATGGGTGCGGTTGCTGTATGTGGCACCAAGAGCGAGGGTGAGGACGAATGATATGAGCTCACAAAGCTTTGACTTACACAGGGGTACGAGGCAGGGGTGCCCGCTGTCGCCGCTGCTGTTTGCGCTGGCCATAGAGCCATTGGCGATGGCTCTCAGGGGGTCGGCAGAGTGGCAGGGGGTAATGAGGGGACAGAGGGAGCATCGGGTGTCGCTCTATGCCTATGACCTCTTGCTGTATGTTTCGGATCCGTTGGAGAGGTATGGGAAGGATTATGGGCCTGTTGGGGAGGTTCGGAGGGTTCTCGGGATACAAGCTGAATGTAGGGAAAAGCGAGGTATTCCCGGAGAATGAGCTGGCACAGCGGGCTAATTTAGGGGGGGGGGGGGGGGGGGGGGGGATGACATTTACAGTAGCGAGGGATAGGTTTAGGTATTTGGGGATTCAGGTAGCGAGGGAATGGATGGGGCTCCATAAGTGGAACTTAACTAAGCTGGTGGAGGAGACCAGGGAGGATCTTAAGAGGAGGGATACACTGCACTTAACGTTGGCGGGGAGGGTCCAACTGGTGAAAATGAATATTCTGCCGAGGTTCTTGTTCATCTTTCAGGCTCTCCCGATCTTTATACCGAAGGCCTTTTTTCAGAAAGTGGACAGAATCATCTGACTTTGTTTGGGCGGGGAAGGTGCCGAGGGTGGGGAGGACCCTGCTACAGAGGCAGCAGGGGGGGTTGGCGTTGCCAAACTTGCTTCATTATTATTGGGCGGCAAATGTGGACAAGGTGCGGCGGTGGTGGGAAGGAGTAGAGTGGGTTAGGATGGAGGAGGAATCTTGTAAGGGGTCTAGTTTGAGGGCCATGGTGACGGCAGCATTGCCAATGGCTCCGAGTAGGTATTCAGGGAGCCCAGTGGTGCAGTCCACGGTGAAGATATGGAATCAGCTGAGGAGGCATTTTAGGGTGGAAGGGATGTTGGTGCTAATGCCGCTGTGCGAGAATCATGGGTTGAAGCCGGGGCTTTTATTTCTTCCAACTTTTTCTGAGTAACTCTTAAGTCTGGCAGAACCATCTGAAGTTAGCGATTTTAATTGCTGTTTCCCAGCACAACACAATTGTCCAGGGGAGGTTAGCGCTTCTGAACAATTGCCGCGTGAACCCTTAACCGGAAACTTCCTCGAGGGGTCTCCAGTGCATCTTTATGGTACCCCACAATTTGACACTGGGGAGCCAGGAAGTTACAGGCCAAAGTTGCAAGCACGGTAGCATGGTGGTTAGCACATTTGCTTCACAGCTCCAGGGTCCCAGGTTCGATTCCTGGCTTGATTCACTGTCTGTGCGGAGTCTGCACGTTCTCCCAGTGTGTGCGTGGGTTTCCTCCGGATGCTTCGGTTTCCTCCCACAGTCCAAAGATCTGCAGGTTAGGTGGATTGGTCATGCTAAAATTGTCCTTAGTGTTGGGTCGGGTTACTGGGTTATGGGGATAGGGTGGTGGTGGGGGATCGGGTAGGGTGCTCTTTCAAAAGAGCCGGTGCAGACTCAATGGGCCGAATGGCCTCCTTCTGCACTGTAAATTCTATGATTCTATGATATCTTTGTTTACATGCTTTTCCTGATGTAGCAATTGAAGAGGAGATCAGAGAGGAAATCTGATGCTTAACTGGAGATCTATTGATGAGCCTTTATGTTCAACTGGGAGTCTCTGCACTAGGGTTCCAGATACCACTAAAGGGGAGGAAGACTTCAGGGTAGTTGGCCTACACTTGAAGATAATATCTCAGCAGAGTGGCAAATTAGAGATACGAATCTCCACACTTCAAATCTATTGCATCAGCTTCAATGCATTCATCCACATTCAGCATTCTGATTCTCAATGCTTATTTAGAAAAAAATATATTTATCTTCGGTCAAATATTTCAAGGCTGGGAAAGGATATCTCTTGGTGCATTCGTTGGGGGTGATAAAGGGATTTTCATAGTTAAGGCAGAAAGAAGGCAAGGGTGCAATGCCTTACGAAACTGAAGAGTTTTTCACCATTTTATTCAAAATCTGCATGTAACCCTTCCGCAACATTGACTTCCCTCAGCTCCTTCATGCCCAAATTCAACTCTCCTGATTACTGAAGGTCATAGAGAGAGAGTTATTATTTCCCAAGTCAGATCAATATCACCAGCTTTGGATAGCTTCCCTGGTGCCTGCTAAATACTTTTTGGGTGAGATGACTTTCTTAAATGGAGTGTTAACTAGGCATCTCAGAGAGATACTTTCCATGATACGAATAAATTAGTTGAAGGGAAAAATGCAAAAAACTCTCCAGACTGTGGGAGCGACAAATACATCGAGCTCCTCAATGTCAACATCTTAAGAAATGAGTCCACCAATTATATTTCCACTCAAGAATATGCAACCAAATCTCCAGAACACCTTTTCTTTCACATCTCTTACTATTTCGTGACTGGATACCTTCTTTGGTATATTGTAGTAGTCCCAATAACCCAGAAACGACAAAGTTTTACACTATACCACCGTCTCCACTTAATTGAATGCCGCAACAAAAGCGGACACCACTACAATCTCATGGTGCAATAAGTTTGTCTGAAACCCAAGTCGGGAAACTGGGTATGTTTTCCTCTGTGTATATATATATATATATATATATAGCTTAGGGCTACTATTCTGTTATGTGATTGGTTTTTACATAAGGATTTGCTTTGGCTCCGAAGTAGAGATGGTCGATAGCTTTAAGTTCCTGGGGGTCACCATCACCAACAGTCTGTCCTGGTCCTCTCACGTTTATGCAACAGTCAAGAAAGCCCAAAAACGTCTCTACTTCCTACGGAAGCTAAAGAAATTCGGCATGTCTGCATCGATTCTCACAAACTTCTACAGATGTGCCACAGAGAGCACCCTATCTGGCTGCATTACAGCCTGGTATGGCAACTGCTCGGCCCATGATCGCAAGAAACTGCAGAGTGTGGTGAACTCAGCCCAACGCATCACACAAGCTTGCCACTTCCAC
Organism: Scyliorhinus torazame; assembly: GCF_047496885.1. NCBI lineage: Eukaryota > Metazoa > Chordata > Chondrichthyes > Carcharhiniformes > Scyliorhinidae > Scyliorhinus > Scyliorhinus torazame. Next base: position 28,366,639 of record NC_092738.1, read on the forward strand.
ATTGAATCTGTCTACACTTCCCGCTGTCTCAGGAAGGCAGACAGCATTGTCAGAGACCCCTCACACCCAGGCATTTCCCTCTTCCAGACCCTTCCATCAGGCAGAAGATACAGAAGTCTGAAGACCCACACATCCAGACATAGGAATAGTTTCTTCCCCACAGCTGCCAGACTCAACGACTCTCCCTTCGACTGATCTGTTCCCTGTAAGAACACTATTCACGACGCCCTATGCTGCTCTTGTTTGGTCCTTGTTCCGCATTGTAACCAATCACTATTTGTTGATGTACCATTGTCAATGTTCTCTGTTGATTATTTTTTTGTCTACTATGTACGTACTGTGTACGTTCCATCGGCCGCAGAAAAATACTTTTCACTGTACTTCGGTACATGTGACAATAAATATCAATCAATCAACTTAACTCGCAGAGAGAAAATGCACCCATGTGACAAAGCAATGGAGCAAGGAAATGTTTCACAATGGTCACAGAAGATGCAGCCAAATTTCACACAGTATTCAGCTGAAGGAAACTGGAAATTCACATTTAAAACCAAAAATCACACAGCAATGACTTTCTTCGATCAATAGTACTTCTTTCCAGTAGGTTTCTTCCACCAACAAAAACCTTTTTGTTCTGGAGGAAGGGGACTCCAACCCTGCGGTACAGATACTGGAATGATGATAATTTTCCCCAATTAAATTCACTGAAGTAACTGAAATACCAGACACACTTATTCCTATATAAAATGATCATTGCCTTCTCCAAGCCACCTCCCAGATACACACCCACAGCCAGGCCCCTGCCACGTTAACTTATCAAGTGATGTGGAAAAGCTGCAGGCAGCAAATTGCTGTTGGATTGTCTTACCTCCTTCACCACATGAAGCTTCAAGCATCCAGCTAAGAAACTTTTACCCAAAATGGAAATCCAGCTTTTTTATTTGCATTTTATCCACATTGCCAATTCTTTTCACTCAATAATTAGTTCTTACTCTCCTGAACTTGGATGACATTGAGAAAGCTCTTGTTATAGGTCAATACAAAAGGCTTAAAAAAAGGTAGGGACATGTTTAAATCATCAAACACGCCTTTGTGTGGAGTGATTAAAATAAAATTACAAACAAATTCACAAAGCAGCTAAGCTTACCTTAAACTCTGAAAGAATTCAAAACCAGGCAAATATCTTTGAAATCCGTCTCTTCCCTGAATTACATCACTATTGTACACAAAGGGTGTTTACTTAGTTGCAGACCAGTAACAGTTACTCTTAAACTGCTTTGATTGATGAACAAATACTTTATCACAGACTGAAGAAGGAACAGTCAAATGCAGCATTCTGAATTAACCTTTGCCCTCTTTCCAAAGACAAGTATACATCTTTTCCAGGCACTTTGCCAGATGAGCAAGCAATTTTCCCAGATGAAGATTGTTAAAGCGATGCCTTGGATTAATCTATAGAACAATTGAGTTAACCAAGATTTGACCTCAAAGCCACTCTTTCCCTCTATCCCATCAGTATCAATAATGCAGTTTCTAAATTTAAAAGATGGCATATCCTCGTGAAGGAGGTAATAAAGGTAAGTTTTGCTCATATTGTACAAATTGTTTATGGAAAAGGGCAGCACGGTGGCGCAGTGGTTAGCACTGCTGCCTCATGGCATCGAGGTCCCAGTCTCGATCCCGGCTCTGGGTCACTGTCCGTGTGGAGTTTGCACATTCTCCCCGTGTTTGCGTGGGTTTCGCCCCCACAACCCAAAGATGTGCAGGCAATGGGGATTGGCAACGCTAAATTGCACCTTAATTGGAGATTTATTTTTTTTCAAAATTGTTCATGGAAATGATTTTTATTGAATTTAACATTTCATATAAAAGATCACAAAAAACGCAAACACGATTTATAAAATACTCACCCCACCTCCCCCCTGCAACCCAAACTAGCTGCCCCACAACGAATAACCCCCCCCCCCCCACATCCAGCTGTGACCAATTCTTTGAAGTATACTATAATATTGTATAAATTTTAAAAAATATATATACTTTATTCAAGATTTTTGGCCAAACATAACAATACGTAGTGTTTCTTTTACACAACAATAAAGCAATATAAATAACAGTGGCCAGTTTTAAACAAATAAATAAGTAATATATAAACAAAAACAAAATTAAATGGCAACTGCCTTGTCCAAAATAAATACTCTCCAAAAATACAGTCCAACAATCCAATATACAATTACATATACCAAATACCTATACATATACAATAACATCCCTGAGAGTCCGTCCGATTCCTCCCCCCCCCCCCCCGGGTTGCTGCTGTTGTCTACTTCTTTTCCATTCCCTCTATCTTTCTGTGAGGTAGTCGACGAACGGTTGCCACCGCCTGGTGAACCCCTGAGCATAACCCCTTAACACGAACTTAATCCGTTCTAACTTTATAAACCCTGCCATGTCGTTTATCCAGGTCTCCACACCCGGGGGTTTGGCTTCCTTCCACATTAACAATATCCTGCACCGGGCTACAAGGGACGCAAAGGCCGCTCCCTCCTCTTCTCCCATCCACTTACATACCATTGAGATATTGGCGGCCCAGTAGTACTCACTTAGGCTCTGTAGTGCCAGCCCCCCCCGTCCCTACTACGCTGCAAGAATCCCCGCCTCACTCTCGGGGTCTTCCCAGCCCACACAAAACTCATAATGCTCTTCTCAATTCTTTTGAAAAAAGCCTTCGTGATCACCACCGGGAGGCACTGGAACACAAAAAGGAATCTCGGGAGGACCACCATTTTAACCGCCTGCACCCTACCTGCCAATGACAGGGACACCATGTCCCATCTCTTGAAATCCTCCTCCATCTGTTCCACCAACCGTGTTAAATTAAGCCTATGTAATGTACCCCAATTCTTGGCTATCTGGATCACCAGGTACCGGAAGTCCCTTGTTACCTTCCTCAACGGTAAATCCTCTATCTCTCTGCTCTGCTCCCCCGGATGCACCACAAATAACTCACTTTTCCCCATGTTCAGTTTATACCCTGAAAAATCCCCAAACTCCCCAAGTATCCGCATTATCTCTGGCATCCCCTCCGCCGGGTCCGCCACATATAGCAACAAATCATCCGCATACAGAGATACCCGGTGTTCTTCTCCCCCCCTAAGTATTCCCCTCCACTTCCTGGAACCCCTCAGTGCTATGGCCAGGGGTTCAATCGCCAGTGCAAACAATAACGGGGACAGAGGACATCCCTGCCTCGTCCCTCTATGGAGCCGAAAATAGTCAGACCCCCGTCCATTCGTGACCACGCTCGCCATCGGGGCCCTATATAGCAACTGTACCCACCTGATATACCCGTCCCCAAAGCCAAATCTCCTCAACACCTCCCACAAATAATCCCACTCCACTCTATCAAATGCTTTCTCGGCATCCATCGCCACCACTATCTCCGCTTCCCCCTCTGGTGGGGGCATCATCATTACCCCTAGCAGCCTCCGTATATTTGTATTTAGCCGTCTCCCCTTCACAAACCCAGTTTGGTCCTCATGGACCACCCCCGGGACACAATCCTCTATCCTCATTGCCATTACCTTGGCCAGAATCTTAGCATCTACATTCAGGAGGGAAATTGGCCTGTATGACCTGCATTGCAGCGGGTCTTTTTCCTTCTTTAGGAGGAGCGATATCGTTGCCTCTGACATAGTCGGGGGCAGCTGCCCCCTTTCCCTCGCCTCATTAAAAGGTTCTCATCAGTAGCGGGGCCAGCAAGTCCAAATATTTCTTATAGAATTCAACTGGGAATCCATCTGGTCCCGGGGCCTTCCCCGCCTGCATGCTCCCAATCCCTTTCACTACTTCCTCCGTCTCAATCTGTGCTCCCAGCCCCACTCTCTCCTGCTCCTCCACCTTAGGAAATTCCAGCTGATCCAGAAAGCACATCATTCTCTCCTTCCCATCCGGGGGCTGAGCTTCATATAATCTTTCGTAAAATGCCTTGAACACTTCATTTACTCTCTCCGCTCCCCCTCTCCCTCATCTCTCACCCCCCCATCTCCCTCGCTGCTCCCCTTTTCCTCAGTTGGTGGGCCAGCAACCTACTCGCCTTCTCCCCATATTCGTACTGTACACCCTGTGCCTTCCTCCATTGTGCCTCTGCATTACCCGTAGTCAACAAGTCAAATTCTACATGTAGCCTTTGCCTTTCCCTGTACAGTCCCTCCTCCGGTGCCTCTGCATATTGCCTGCCCACCCTCAGCAGTTCTTTCAACAACCGCTCCCTTTCCCTACCCTCCTGCTTTCCTTTATGTGCCCTAATAGATATCAGCTCCCCTCTAACCACTGCCTTCAGCGCCTCCCAGACCACTTCCACCTGTACCTCCCCATTATCATTGAGTTCCAAGTACCTTTCAATACATCCCCTCACCCTTAAACACACCCCCTCATCTGCCAATAATCCCATGTCCATTCTCCAGGGTGGACGCTGTTGTTTTTCTTCCCCTATCTCCAGGTCCACCCAGTGTGGAGCATGATCCGAAATGGCTATAGCCGTGTACTCCGTCCCCGTCACCTTTGGGATCAGTGCCCTTCCCAAAACAAAAAAATCTATTCGTGAAAATACTTTATGTACATAGGAGAAAAACGAAAACTCCTTACTCCTAGGTCTACTAAATCTCCAGGGATCTACTCCTCCCATCTGCTCCATAAAATCCTTAAGCACCCTAGCTGCAGCCGGCCTCCTTCCGGTCCTGGACCTCGATCTGTCCAGCCCTGGGTCCAGCACCGTATTAAAGTCTCCACCCATTACCAACTTCCCCACTTCTAGGTCCGGGATTCGTCCTAACATACGCCTCATAAAATTGGCATCATCCCAGTTCGGGGCATACACGTTCACTAATACCACTGCCTCCCCTTGCAGTTTGCCACTCACCATCACGTATCTGCCCCCGTTATCCGCCACTATAGTCTTTGCCTCAAACATTACCCGCTTCCCCACTAGTATGGCCACCCCCCTGTTTTTTGCGTCTAGCCCCGAATGAAACACCTGCCCCACCCATCCTTTGCGTAGTCTGACCTGGTCTATCAGCTTCAGATGCGTCTCCTGAAGCACAACCACATCTGCCTTAAGTTTCTTTAGCTGTGCGAGTACCCGTGCCCTCTTAATCGGCCCGTTCAGCCCTCACATTCCACGTGATCAACCGGGTTGGGGGGCTCTTTACCCCCCCCCCCTTGACGACTAGCCATTTCCTTTTTCAATCCAGCTCCTCACCCGGTTCCCACGTAGCTGTATCTCCCCCAGGCAGCGCCCCCCGCCCCAACCCCCCCCTCCCATACCAGCTCCCCCTTCTCCCCAGCAGCAGCAACCCAGTTAACCTCTCCCCCCCCCCCGCTAGATCCCAAATTAGCGTAATTGCACCCCCCATGTTGCTCCCAGAAGTCAGCAAACTCTGGCCGACCTCAGCTCACACTGTGCGAGGCCCCCTCCTTCCTGCTTCCCTGTTCCCACCGTGATTACCATAGCGCAGGAACAAAGCCTGCGCTTCCCTTTTGACCCCGCCCCCAATGGCCGGCCCCCTCAGCTCCTCATCCTCCCTCACCCCCTCCCCCACGACATGGGGAAGAGAAAAGTTACAGGGTCGCAGGTTTAACAACTTGGGAAGTCATCTCTTCCCCCTTTTCCCCCCTTCATCCCACATATTCACCCCCCCACTTTGTCCCAAACGTTCTTTTTCTGGCCCGCTCACTCCAGCTTCTCCTCGACAATAAATGTCCACGCCTCATCTGCCGTTTCGAAGTAGTAGTGTTTCCCTAGATGTGTGACCCACAGTCTTGCCGGTTGCAGCATTCCGAATTTGACCTTCCTTTTATGCAACACCGCCTTGGCCCGATTAAAGCTTGCCCTCCTTCTCGCCACCTCCGCACTCCAATCTTGATATACGCGATCACCGCGTTCTCCCACCTACTGCTCCGAGTTTTCTTTGCCCATCTGAGGACCATCTCTCTGTCCTTATATCGGAGAAATCTCACCACTATTGCTCGAGGAATTTCTCCAGCCCTCGGTCTTCGCGCCATAACCCGATAGGCTCCCTCCACCTCCAGCGGACCGGTCGGGGCCTCCGATCCCATTAACGAGTGCAGCATCGTGCTCACATATTCCCCGACGTCCGCCCCTTCTGCACCTTCGGGAAGACCAAGAATCCTTAGGTTCTTCCTCCTCGCATTATTCTCCAGCACCTCCAGCCTTTCCACACATCTTTTGTGTTGTGCCTCATGGATCTCCGTTTTCACCACCAGGCCCTGTATGTCGTCCTCATTCTCAGCAGCCTTTGCCTTCACGATCCGAACCTCCTGTTCCTGGGTCTTTTGCTCCTCCTTTAGCCCCTCAATCGCTTGTAATATCGGGGCCAACAGCTCCTTCTTCATCTCCTTTTTGAGTTCATCCACGCAACGCCGCAGGAACTCTTGTTGGTCAGGGCCCCATATTAAACTGCCTCCTTCCGACGCCATCTTGCTTTGTGCCTGCCTTCCTGGCCGCTGCTCTAGAGGATCCACCGCAATCCGGCTACTTTCCTCTCTTTTTTCCATCCGTGTCCAGGGGGGATTCCCTTCTGGATTACCGTACAGTGTTATTTGCCGTTAAAATTGCCGTTGGGGCTCCTATTAAGGGCCCAAAAGTCCGTTCCACCGGGAGCTGCCGAAACGTGCGACTTAGCTGGTCATCGCTGCACCCGGAAGTCACACAAATTTTTAATATACAAAAAGATTTAATAATATCTAACACCCCACTACATGGAACTTTTTGAATACTGGAAGTAAAAAGAAGCTACATTGCTGTATTGCCGTATCCTTATTCGCATAGGTTTTCTGAAACTCGGTTTCAAAAGTAAATTTAAATTACAAATTAATTGTCCAGGAACTAACAAACGATACTTGCACAAATACACTATTTACAGATTAATCTTGTGCTTAAAGAACACAAACCATTAAACATTGTTAAATATTGACCACAATTAACTACACAGAAGAGATTAGGGATTACAGATGGTTGAAGGCTGCAATAACCAAATATAATAGCACATTAATAGTCTGTAAATGGCATCAAATTAGTCCAATGATAATTAATTCTACATGATTACATTCGAAAAAGAGGCAATCTTTAGAAATCTTTTTCTACCCCAGTTAGTGTGGTATTTTGCAGCTTGTTTACATAAATTTCCTTTAAGGAAATGCATTCCATTGGCCCATTATTTCTGGAAACGACATGCCATGCCCATGTTTCATAGAATTTTTTTACATAGAATTTACAGTGCAGAAGGAGGCCATTCGGCCCATCGAGTCTGCACCGGCTCTTGGAAAGAGCACCCTATCCAAGGTCAACACCTCCACCCTATCCCCATAACCCAGTAACCCCACCCAACACTGAGGGCAATTTTGGACACTAAGGGCAACTTAGCATGGCCAACCCACCTAACCTGCACATCTTTGGACTGTGGGAGGAAACCGGAGCACCCGGAGGAAACCCACACAGACACGGGGAGAACGTGCAGACTCCGACACAGACAGTGACCCAAGCCAGGAATCGAACCTAGGACTCTGGAGCTGTGAAGCAATTGTGCTAACCACTATGCTACTGTGCTGTCCCTCTGACAAGTCATTAATACTTCTGCTGAAACAAAAAAGATCTAATTTTATTCTCAGATGGTATACTGGTTTTAATTTGTTTACCACAAGTGTCAGGTGATTTGGCAATATCTGCCCAGATTCAGAGATCAATTTCTGTTTCATTCATTAGATTTCTCTTCCAATTGTATGTTGCAGATCTGAAAACTTGCTTTTTGATTGTGTCAAATCCCCAATATGTTTAAACTTTTAATCCCAATTGAAATAAACAATTTCAGGCTGCTGTGTGCTGTACTTCAGGTGAAAAAATACCAATTAAAAACACTTTCAAGAGTATTTCCACAGAATCCCTACAGTGCACGAGGCGGCCATTCAGCCCATCGAGTCTGCACCGACCCTCTAAAAGAGCACTCTAGCTAGGCCCACTTCCCCACCCTATCCCTGTAACCCAACCTGAACATCTTGGGACACTAAGGGGCAACTTTAACATGGGCAATCCACCTAACCTGCACATCTTTGGACTGTGGGAAGGAAACCAGAGCACCCGGAGGAAACCCACGCAGACATGGGGACAACATGCAAACTCCATACAGACAGCCACCCAAGGTCGGAATTGAGCCCGAATCCCTGGAGCTGTGAGGCAGCAGTGCTAACACTGTGCCACGCATTTGATTTTTTAAAAAAGTATCAAAGTTTCCAAGTATCAAAGCTCTCATTGAACATGATCAGAGATGTCATTGTTGCTAGCCACATTTCACAACAATAAAAACAAAGCAAGATCAATTCTGTTATTATTTGTTCGGAGGAGATTGTTTATCCATTGGCTGCTTATTCAGAATACAATATGCTAGTTTCATTGAAATGTTAAAGTTTCAAACATCTCAGCCACTTGCTAATGTATGTGGAATTATTTAAAACATTTCCTCCTCCACCCAAAGCAAGCAGTACACTGTAGCTTTTGTACAGGTGTTTATTTTTAACCGGAAACAAAAGGTGCCTAGGACCAAATAAAATCAAGTTGAATCAAGTCGTAACAGCCTCCCCGAACAGGCGCCGGAATGTGGCGACTAGGGGCTTTTCACAGTAACTTCATTTGAAGCCTACTTGTGACAATGTGATTTTCATTTTCATTTTCAAACTATAAGGTTCAGAAAATGGTGCTACAGGTGTCAGTCACAAAAGCTCATTTCATAAAGATCTATTTTATAACAGTTATTCCCTCCTCCTCGGTATCTCCCCCACCCCCCACTCGGGGGACGTCATGCCTGACAAATTTGATTGAATTTTGAGAGCATGTGACTAAGTGTGTGGATGAGGGTAGTGCAGTTGATGTAGTTTACATGGATTTCAGCAAAGCATTTGACAAGGTCCCACACAGGAGACTTATAAAGAAGGCAAATACACATGGACAGGAGAACTTGACAAGGTGGATTCAAAGCTGACTGAGCTGTAGGAAACAGAGGGTGATGACAGGCGGCTGCTTTAGTGACTGGAAGCCAGTGTCCAGTGGGGTACCACAGGGATCGGTGCTGGGTCCCCTATTAGTTGTAATTTATGTAAATGACTTAAGATGACTCTGTGGGGGGCAGGATCAGTTAGTTTGCAGATTACACAAAAATAGGCCGGGTGGTTAACAGTGTGGCTGAGAGTCTTGGGTTACAGGAAGATATAGAGGGATCTGGGTGTATAGGTACACAGGTCACTGAAAGGGGCAACACAGGTGGAGAAGGTAGTCAAGAAGGCATACGGCATGCTTGCCTTCATTGGCCGGGGCATTGAGTATAAGAATTGGCAAGTCGTGTTGCAGCTGTATGGAACCTTAGTTAGGCCACACTTGGAATATAGTGTTCAATTCTGGTCGCCACACTACCAGAAGGATGTGGAGGCTTTAGAGAGGATGCAGAAAAGATTTACCAGGTGCCTGGTATGCAGGGCATTAGTTATGGGGAGAGGTTGGAAAAACTTGGTTTGTTCTCACGAGAATGACGGAGGTTTAATATCAGTCCACAACCTTCTATAATACAAAGTAAACCACTTGCCCCCATATTTGAAAATAACGTGATTATTTGTTACCACATTGCTCTACAGAATGAAACAAATCAGTAGGATCATTTGAAAGTATGCCACACGTCACACAAACTTGCCAGAGTTTATACAAGTTTGGCTAGAGTTTATTTCTAAGCCACCTCATTATACACCTTCACCTCTTCAAAATCATTCACATAGGTGACTTTCCATTAAAAAAAGAAGTGTAGAATTTCTGAACTAGAATGTGACTAGTGATAGCAAGTTATTCTTCTTGGAACAAGCCAGTCTCTGTTCACTTGCAGACATATGCCAACAAAACTGGAATCATTCAAGAGGCTTAAAACTAATGGGAGACTTTGCTGCACTTCCTCTGCACACTAGCTACTGGATTTTAGAGGTTTAAAGTATCTTAAAAGCATGCGAGTTAGAAGCAATTTAACCGCATTAATAAACCCCTTACTGGAGCCGTTTGCCAGAAAACTCTGCAGCAAATCTCTAAAGCCACCCCCATCAGATTCACCAGAGGGTGGTACTGAAAAGCATTTTGGGAGAAATAGGTGCAGTCACCACAACTAGGAAGGGGATTGAGGGGGTTTCCGGGTGCGGCGATGACCAGCTAAGTCGCACGTTTCGGCAGCTCCCGGTGGAACGGACTTTTGGGCTCTTAATAGGAGCCCCAGCGGCAATTTTAACGGCTAAAAACACTGTGCGGTAAATCAGAAGGGAATCCCCCCGGACACATATGGAAAAGGGTGAGGAAAGCGGCCGGATTGCGGAGGATCCTCTAGAGCAGCGGCAAGGAAGGCAAGCTCAAAGCAAGATGGCGTCGGAAGGTGGCCGTTTGGTATGGGGCCCGGACCAACAAGAGTTCCTGCGGCGCTGTGTGGAAGAACTGAAAAAGGAGATGAAGAAGGAGCTGCTGGCCCCGATATTACAGGCGATTGAAGGGCTAAAGGAGGAGCAAAAGACCCAGGAGCAGGAGCTTCGGGTCGTGAAGGCAAAGGCTGCCGAGAATGGGGACGACATACAGGGCCTGGTGGTGAAGACGGAGATGCACGAGGCACAACACAAAAGGTGTGTGGAAAGGCTGGAGGTGCTGGAGAATAACTCGAGGAGGAAGAATTTAAGGGTTCTGGGTCTTCCCGAAGGCGCAGAGGGGGCGGACATCAGGGCATATGTGAGCACGATGCTTCACTCGTTAATGGGATCGGAGGCCCCGGCGGGCCCTTTGGAGGTGGAGGGAGCTTATCGAGTTATGACGCGAAGACCGAGGGCTGGAGAAATACCTCGAGCTATAGTGGTGAGGTTCCTCCGCTATAATGACAGAGAGATGGTCCTCAGATGGGCGAAGAAAATTCGGAGCTGTAGGTGGGAGAACGCGGTGATCCGCGTATACCAGGATTGGAGTGCGGAGGTGGCGAGAAGGAGGGCAAGTTTTAATCGGGCTAAGGCGGTGCTTCACAAAAAGGTCAAATTCGGAATGTTGCAGCCAGCAAGACTGTGGGTCACACACCAAGGGAAGCACCACTACTTTGAGACGGCAGAAGAGGCGTGGACATTTATTGTGGACGAGAAGCTGGAATAGGCGGGCGAGAAAAAGAACGTTTGGGACAAAGTGGTGGGGTGATTATGTGGGGTGAGGGGGGGAAAAAAGGGGGCGGGGATGATTTTTCAAGTTGTTAATCTTGCGACCCTGTAACTTTTCTCTCTTCCCCATGTTGGGGGGGGGGGGGAGGATGAGGAACTGTGGGTGCCGGTTATTAGGGGCGGGGCCAAATGGGAAACGCGGGCTTTGTCCCCGCGCTACGGTAATTATGGCGGGAACAGGGACGCAGGAAGGAGGGGGCCTCGCACAGTGGGGGCCGAGGACAAGGGGGGAAGCCGAGGTCAGCCAGAGTTTGCTGACTTCTGGGAGCAACATGGGGGGTGCAACTACGCTAGAAAGGGATCTAGCGGAGGGGGGGGGGGGGGGAGGTTTAACTGGGTTGCTGCTGCTAAGGAGAAGGGGGAGCTGGTATGGGGTGGGGTGGTCGAGGCGGGAGGGCGCCGTTCGGGGGATATACGGGTACGTGGGAACCGGGTGAGGAGCTGGGTTAAAAAAGGGGATGGCTAGTCGACAAGGGGGGGGGTAAAGAGCCCCCCAACCCGGTTGATCACGTGGAACGTGAGAGGGCTGAACGGGCCGATTAAAAGGGCACGGGTACTCGCACACCTAAAGAAATTAAAGGCAGATGTGGTTATGTTGCAGGAGACGCATCTGAAACTGCAGACGAGGTCAGACTACGTAAAGGATGGGTGGGGCAGGTGTTTCATTCGGGTTTAGATGCGAAGAACAGGGGGGTGGCTATCTTAGTGGGGAAACGGGTACTGTTTGAGGCAAAGACCATAGTGGCGGATAGTGGGGTAGATACGTAATGGTGAGTGGCAGGTTGCAAGGGGAGGCGGTGGTTCTGGTGAACGTATATGCCCCGAACTGGGATGATGCAAATTTTATGAGGCGTATGTTGGGACGTATCCCGGACCTGGAGGCGGGAAAGTTGGTAATGGGGGAGACTTTACAAAGAAATGTACAGCACAGGAACAGGCCCTTCGGCCCTCCAAGCCCGTGCCGACCATACTGCCCGACTAAACTACAATCTTCTACACTTCCTGGGTCCGTATCCTTCTATTCCCATCCTATTCATATATTTATCAAGATGCCCCTTAAATGTCCCTATCGTCCCTGCTTCCACTACCTCCTCCGGTAGCGAGTTCCAGGCACCCACTACCCTCTGTGTAAAAAACTTGCCTCGTACATCTACTCTAAACCTTGCCCCTCTCACCTTAAACCTATGCCCCCTAGTAATTGACCCCTCTACCCTGGGGAAAAGCCTCTGACTATCCACTCTGTCTATGCCCCTCATAATTTTGTATACCTCTATCAGGTCGCCCCTCAACCTCCTTCGTTCCAGTGAGAACAAACAGAGTTTATTCAATCGCTCCTCATAGCTTATGCCCTCCATACCAGGCAACATTCTGGTAAATCTCTTCTGCACCCTCTCTAAAGCCTCCACATCCTTCTGGTAGTGTGGCGACCAGAATTGAACACTATACTCCAAGTGTGGCCTAACTAAGGTTCTATACAGCCGCTAATACGGTGCTGGACCCAGGGCTGGACAGATCGAGGTCCAGGACCGGGAGGAGGCCGGCAGCAGCTAGGGTGCTCAAAGACTTCATGGAGCAGATGGGAGGAGTAGACCCCTGGAGATTTAGTAGGCCGAGGAGTAAGGAGTTCTCGTTTTTCTCCTATGTCCACAAAGTATACTCACGGATAGACTTTTTTGTTTTGGGAAGGGCACTGATTCCGAAGGTGACAGGGACGGAATACACGGCCATAGATATCTCGGACCACGCTCCACATTGGGTAGACCTGGAGGTAGGAGAGGAAAAAGAACAGCACCCACTCTGGAGAATGGATATGGGATTATTGGCGGATGAGGGGGTATGTTTAAGGGTGAGGGGTTGTATTGAAAGGTACTTGGGGCTGAATGACAATGGGGAGGTTCAGGTGGGAGTGGTCTGGGAGGCGTTGAAGGCAGTGGTTAGAGGGGAACTGATATCCATCAGGGCATATAAAGGAAAGCAGGAGGGTAAGGAAAGGGAGCGGTTGTTGAAAGAACTTTTGAGGGTGGACAGGCAATATGCGGAGGCACCGGAGGAGGGACTGTACAGGGAAAGACAAAGGCTACTCGTAGAATTTGACCTGTTGACCACGGGTAATGCAGAGGTACAATGGAGGAGGGCACAGGGTGTACAGTATGAATATGGAGAGAAGGCGAGTTGGTTACTGGCCCACCAACTGAGGAAGAGGGGAGCAGCGAGGGAGATAGGGGGGGGCGAGAGATGAGGAGGGAGAGATGGAACAGGGAGCGGAGAGAGTGAACATTTCAAGGCATTCTATGAAAGGTTATATAAGGCTCAGCCCCCGGAAGGGAAGGAGAGAATGATGTGCTTCTTGGATCAGCTGGAATTCCCGAAGGTGGAGGAGCAGGAGAGGGCGGGATTGGGAGCACAGATTGAGATGGAGGAGGTAGTGAAAGGGATTGGGAGCATGCAGGCGGGGAAGGCCCCGGGAACAGACAGATTCCCGGTGGAATTTTATAGGAAGTATATGGACTTGTTGGCCGCGCTTTTGACGAGAACCTTTAATGAGGCTAGGGAAAGGGGGTAGCTGCCCCCGACTATGTCGGAGGCAACGATATCGCTCCTTTTAAAGAAGGAAAAAGACCCGCTGCAATGCGGGTCCTACAGGCCCATTTCCCTTTTAAATGTAGATTCTAAGATTCTGGCCAAGGTGATGGCGACGAGGATAGAAGACTGTGTCCCGGGGGTGGTCCACGAGGACCAAACCGGGTTCGTGAAGGGGAGACAGCTGAACACGAACATACGGAGGTTGCTAGGGGTAATGATGATGCCCCTGCCAGAGGGGGAGGCGGAGATAGTGGTGGCAATGGATGCCGAGAAAGCATTCGACAGAGTGGAGTGGGATTATCTGTGGGAGGTGCTGAGGAGATTTGGTTTTGGAGAAGGGTAAATCGGATGGGTACAGCTGCTGTATAGGGCCCCGGTGGCGAGTGTGGTCACGAATAGACAGAGGTCTGATTACTTCCGTCTTCATAGAGGGATGAGGCAGGGGTGTCCCCTGTCTCCGTTACTGTTTGCATTGGCGATTGAGCCCCTGGCCATAGCACTGAGGGGTTCCAGGAAGTGGAGGGGAGTGCTTAGGGGAGGAGAAGAACACCGGGTATCTTTGTACGCAGATGATTTATTGCTGTATGTTACAGACCCAGTGGAGGGGATGCCAGAAATAATGCAGATACTGAGGGAGTTTGGGGATTTTTCGGGGTACAAATTGAACATGGGGAAAAGTGAGTTGTTTGTGGTGCATCCGGGGGAGCAGAGCAGGGGAATAGATGATTTACCGCTGAGGAAGGAAACAAGAGATTTCGGTACTTAGGGATTCAGATAGCCAGGAATTGGGGAACCTTACACCGGCTTAATTTAACAAGATTGGTGGAACAGATGGAGGAGGATTTCAAGAGACGGGACATGGTGTCCCTGTCACTGGCAGGTAGGGTGCAGGCGGTTAAAATGGTAGTCCTCCCGAGATTCCTCTTTGTGTTTCAGTGCCTCCCGGTGATGGTCACAAAGGCTTTTTTCAAGAGAATTGAGAAAGGTGTTATGAGTTTTGTGTGGGCAGGGAAGACCCCGAGAGTGAGGAGGGGGTTCTTGCAGCGTAGTAGGGATAGAGGGGGGCTGGCACTACCGAGCCTAAGTGAGTATTACTGGGCCGCCAATATCTCAATGGTGTGTAAGTGGATGGGAGAAGGGGAGGGAGCGGCTTGGAAGAGATTGGAGATGGCGTCCTGGAAGGGGACCAGCCTACAAGCAATGGTGACGGCGCCGTTGCCGTTCTCCCCGAAGAAATACACCACAAGCCCAGTGGTGGTGGCAACATTAAAGATTTGGGGGCAGTGGAGACGGCATAGGGGAAAGACGGGAGCCTCGGTGCGGTCCCCGATAAGAAACAATCATAGGTTTGTCCCGGGGAGAATGGATGGGGGATATGGAGCATGGCAAAGAGCTGGGGTAGTGCAACTGAGGGATCTGTTTGTAGATGGGACGTTTGCGAGTCTGGGAGCGCTGACGGAAAAATATGGGTTGCCCCAAGGGAATGCATTTCGGTATATGCAACTGAGGGCTTTTGCGAGGCAACAGGTGAGGGAATTCCCGCAGCTCCCGACGCAGGAGGTGCAGGATAGAGTGATCTCAGAGACATGGGTGGGGGATGGTAAGGTGTCGGACATATACAGGGAAATGAGGGACGAGGGGGGGATCATGGTAGATGAGCTGAAAGTGAAATGGGAAGAAGAGCTGGGGGAAGAGATTGAGGAGGGGCTGTGGGCTGATGCCCTACGTAGGGTAAACTCGGCGTCCTCGTGTGCCAGGCTAAGCCTGATACAATTCAAGGTTCTACACAGGGCGCATATGACTGGAGCACGGCTCAGTACATTTTTCGGGGTAGAGGATAGGTGTGGGAGATGCTCGAGAAGCCCAGCGAACCACACCCACATGTTCTGGTCATGTCCGGCACTACAGGGGTTCTGGGTGGGGGTGGCGAAGGTGCTTTCGAAGGTGGTGGGGGTCCGGGTCGAGCCAAGCTGGGGGTTGGCTATATTCGGGGTAGCTGAAGAGCCGGGAGTGCAGGAGGCGAAAGAGGCTGATATTTTGGCCTTTGCGTCCCTAGTAGCCCGGCGAAGGATATTGCTTATGTGGAAGGAAGCCAAACCCCCGGGCGTGGAGACCTCGATAAATGACATGGTAGGGTTTATAAAACTAGAACGGATAAAGTTCGCATTAAGGGGTGCAGCTCAAGGGTTCACCAGGCGGTGGCAACCGTTCATTGACTACCTCACAGAACGATAGAGGGAATGGGAAGGTAACAGCAGCAACCCGGGGGGGGGGGGGGGGGGAAAGAGTGAGGGGGGGGGGGGAGGACTCGGGCGGGTTCTCAGGGATGTCTCTGTATATGTATAGGTATTTGTACTAGGTAATGTACATTGGACTGTTGGATTGTATTTTTGGAGAGTAATTATTTTTGATAAGGCAGTTGCCATTTAGTTTTTTGTTTATATATTATTTATTTATTTATTAAAAACAGGCCACTGTTATTTATATTGCTTTATTGTTGTTAAAAAGGAAAAACTTTGTACTGTTATGTTTGGCCAAAAAATCTGAATAAAATATATTTTTAAAAAAAGGAAGGGGATTGAGGAGAAGGACCCATGTCCTCCACAGGAGGAATAACATTGACCAGAGGGTGGTACTGGAAAGCATTCTGGGAGAAATCAGTGCAGTCACCACAACTAGGAAGGGGATTGAGGAGGGCCCACTGCCAAAGAACAGGATAACCTCAAACATTACATTGCTGTAGTGTTTCCATCCCTCCTTCCTCATCAATCCAAAAAAAGAAAGAGGGAGAGACAGCACTTGAGGAGAGCACCAGACCTGCGAGGGACATAGATTGTGGATTTAAGGCAGTTGATTGGCGAGTACGTCCTCGTGAGTGTTTTTATTTTGTTAAAGTAATTTAATATTTAATAGCGAGTTAGTCATGACAGTTAGTGGGCCTTGGTGTTCCACCTGCGACATGTGGTCAATCATGGATGCTGACAACATCCCTGACAATTACATCTGCGAGAAGTGTATTCAGCTGCATTTACTGACTGAATGAATGGATCGGTTTAAGCAACAGCTGGAGGTACTAATGAGCAACTAAATAGCGGGAAGCGTCATAGATAGAAGTTGTTGAGACGCAGTCACACCCAAAGAACAGGAAGATAGATGGGTGACCGCTAGACAGGGCAGGCAGTCAGTGCAGAAGTCCCCTGTAGCTGTGCCCCTCTCCAACATGTATGCCCTTTTGGATAATGATGAGGGGGGTGGCCCATTAGGTGACAGCAGTAGCCAGAGCGGTGGCACCATGGCTGGCCCTGCTGTACAGAGGAGGGGGTGGCAAAGCATAACACAGCAATACTAATTGTGGATTTGATAGTCAGGGGCACAGATAGATGCTTCTGAGGTCGCGAAAGAGACTCCAGGATGGTGTGTTGCTTCTCAGGTGCCAGGGATATCGGAGTGGGTATAGGACTTCCTAAAACGGGAGGGCAAACAGACAGATGCCATTGTCCACATTGGTACAAATGACACAGGCACGAAGAGCAGCAAAGTCCTGCAAAGACATTACAGGAGTTCGGTAGTAAGCTAAAAAGCAGGAACTCTAGGGTAGTCATTTCAAGATTACTCCCCGTGGCACATACCAGTGAGGTTAGGAACAGAGAGATACTACAGTTGAACATGTGGACAAAGAGCTGGTATGTCAGATATGTGGATCACTGGGATGTTTTTGCAGGGAAGGTGGGACCTATACAAGCAGGGCTAGTTGCACCTAAACTGGAGGGGAACCAATATCCTAGCTGGGAGGTTGGCTAATGTGGTTTGGGAGAGTTTAAACTAGTATGGCAGGGGAATGCGAACCGGAGCAGCAGGCCTGCAAGTGTAGAGACTGGGGAACAGCTTGAGAGTAAG
Source organism: Scyliorhinus torazame (assembly GCF_047496885.1). Classification (NCBI taxonomy): domain Eukaryota; kingdom Metazoa; phylum Chordata; class Chondrichthyes; order Carcharhiniformes; family Scyliorhinidae; genus Scyliorhinus; species Scyliorhinus torazame. Next base: position 28,384,402 of record NC_092738.1, read on the forward strand.
ACAAATATAGCTAAGAGGGAGTGCAGGCAGAGGGAAGTCGCTGACCTCAGTGGGTCTAGAGGTCTGGAGTGCGTATGCTTCAACTCAAGAAGTATAACAGGTAAGACAGATGAACTTAGAGCTTGGATTAATGTAGCGAATTAGGATATTGTTGCTATTACAGAGACATGGTTAAAGGTGGACAGGACTGGCAGCTTAACGTTCTGGGATATTGATGTTTTAGACGAGACAGAGGGGGTAACAGAAAAGGCGGGAGAGTTGCATTACTGGTTAGGGTACATATCACAGCTGTGATGAGGGAGGATATCTTGGAGGGATTCTGCAGTGAGGCATTATGGGAAGAGCTCATGAATGGGAAGGGTGCAATCACAATGTTGGGGTTGGACTATAGGCCTCCCAACAGCTAGTGGGATACAGAGGAACAGATAGATGTAGTCAGATTCTGGAAAGGTGTGAAAATAGCAGGGTTGATGTGGTAGGTGATTTTAGTTTCCCCCATATTGACTGGGACTCCCTTATTGCCAGAGGTTCAGATGGAGAGCAATTTGTTAGGCGTGTCCAAGAGTATTCTTTGAAACAGTATGTTGATAATCCAACCAGGGAGGGGGCCTTACTGGACCTGGTATTGGGGAATGAGCCCGGCCAGGTGTCCAAAGTTTCAGTAGAGGAACATTGTGGAAACAGTGATCATAATTCCGTAAGTTTTCGAATACTCATGGATAAGGACAAGAGTGGTCCTCGAGTGAGGATGCTAAATTGGGGGAAAGCCAACTACAACAGAATTCAGCAAGAGCTGGAGAATGTGGATTGGGAGCGGCTGTTTGAGGATAAATCCACATTTGATATGTCTTTTAACGACCAGTTGATTAGAGTGCAGGACAGGCATGTCCCTGCAAAAATGATGGACAGAAATGGCAGGATTAAGGAACCATGGATGACAGGGGAAATTGTGAGACGAGTCAAAAAGAAAAAGGAAGCATACATCAGGTCTAGGCAACTAAAAACAGACAAAACTTATGAAGAATATAGGGCAAGTAGGAACAAACTCAAATACGGAGTTAGGAGAGCTTAAAGAGGCCATGAAATGTCATTGGCAAGCAGGGTCAAGGAAAATCCCAAGGCCGTTTATACATATATGAGGAGCAAGAGGGTAGAGAGGGAAAGAATAGGCCCACTCAAGGACAAAGGAGGAAACATATGCGTTGAGTTAGAGGAAGTGGGTGAGATCCTTAATCAGTACTTTGCATCAGTATTCACCGAGGAGAGGGCCCTGACAGATGTTGAGGTTAGGGATGGGTGTGTGAATACTCTAGAACATGTTAGCAAAATGAAGGAGGAAGTGCTGGATATCTTAAAATGCATTAAGGTAGACAAGTCCCCTGGGTCGGTTGGGATATATCCCAGGTTACTGTGGGAAGTAAGAGAGGAATTAGCTGGGGCCTTAACAGATATCTTTGCATCACCTTTGACCACAGGCGAGGTTCCAGAACACTGCCAATGTTATCCCTTTGATTAAGAAGGGAAGCAGGGATGATCCAGGTGATTATAGGCCAGTGAGCCTGACGTCAATGGCAGGGAAGCTGTTGGAGAAGATACTAAGGGGCAGGATTTATTTACATTTGGAAGCGAATGGATAAGATGGTAAAGAAGGCATTGCCTTCATGGCTGGGGCATTGAGTACAAGAGTTGGCAGATCATGCTACAGTTGTGTAAAACTTTTGTTAGGCCACATTTGGAATATTGTGTGCAGTTCTGTTTGCCACACTACCAGAAGGATGTGGATGTTTTGGAGAGAGTGCAAAGAAGGTTTACCAGGATATTGCCTGCTTTGTAGGTTAGCTAGGAGGAGAGGTTGAATAAACTCGGATTGTTTTTGTTGGAAAGACCGAGGCTGAAGGGAGACCTGATTGAGGTCCACAAAATTACGAGAGGTATAGATAGAGTGAATAGTCAGAAACATTTTCCCAGGGTGGAAGACTCAATTACAAGGGGGCACAGGTTCAAGGTGAGAGGATAAAAGTTTTGGGGAGATGTGCGGGGAAAGTTTTTCACGCAGAGGGTGGCGGGTGCCTGGAAAGCGTTGCCAGTGGAGGTGGTGGAGACAGGCACGAAAGCAGCATTTAAGATGTATCTTGATAGTCACATGAATGGGTGGAGAATGGAGAGATACAGATCGTTTGGGCAATAAGTAGTAGGTCTAAATAAGGAATCTGGATCGGCGCAGGCTTGGTGGGCTGAAGGGCATGTTCCTGTGCTGTAATGTTCTTTGTTCTTCGAGTTTGGAGTGAAAGGATCTACCTTCTGCTCAGCATAGCTCTCCCAATGGTATGGTCAAGATCTAAAACTGTATTGGTTGGCTGGGTACCTGAGATTTAAGATCAATGTTTCAGCCAGGGACCAATAGTCACTCAAAAAGTAGTATGTGGGGGCGGCACGGTGATGCAGTGGTTAGAACGGCTGCATCACAGCGCTGAGGATCTGGGTTCAATCACGGCCCCAGGTCATTGTCTGTGTGGAGTTTGCACATTCTCCCCGTGTCTGCGTGGGCTTCACTACCACAACCCAAAAAGATGTGGTTAGGTGAATTGGCCTCGCTAAATTGCCCCTTAATTGGAAAAAGAAATTGGGTACTCTAAATTTATTTTAAAAAAGTAGTCTGGGGTTCTGACAGTAATTCCACACAATTCACTCTGAAAGCAACCCGCTGACACCCTTTATATTAGTCATCGTAGCTCCAAGCCACGCCATCTCCAGCTGTTCCTTTGTAACCAGTTTTGCTATTTTTGCAGTATCTGGAACCAACTGAGGAAGCCAATTTTAAATTTGAATAATCGCAATCTTCCTTTTAACAACATTTTTATTTTAGCTTCTACAGTTGGACAGCAAATTATGCATCAATTGACTAGAGAATAAAAATGATAAAAATACAATTTAGACAAATAGGCATCATGCCAAAGACTAATTTAAACATTTACTTTGCTACAATCACAACTATCCTGAATACTGCATTGCTAGCTTTATAACTAGTGAAATCTATGATGATGAGAACATGACTGAATATCTGGAGAAGTGGAACAAAGTACTGGAAGACAGGGGTATGGAGAACAGGAGACCAAAGGACCCAATTTATAGACTGGCAGTTTGAGTCTACAGAAGGGGATCAGAGTGAAGGTGTAAAGTTAATGGGCAAAGACTTGGAGAAAGTGAGCAGCTTCAAGTACCTGGGGTCAGTGGTGGCTGAAGATGGATGCACGAGATTTAAATTAAGCAATAGATTAGCTCTGCTTGGAATAATTGGAAGTGCAGTGGAGTGTCATGTGTAGAAAAGTACAATTGAAACTGAAAGGAAGTATCTACAAGACAGTTGTGAGACCAGCCTGATTATGTTGTGGATTGGAAGAAGAATGGGTGATCGACAAGAAAAGGGTAAATCAACCAGCATGTTACAACCCCAAGTAAATTGTGGGAAGCTGAAAGAAGTGAAATATAGGCAAGAGAAAACCAACTGAAAACTAGACGAACCCATGGTTTCATTGTTAATATGCTTACTGCTTTGAATATAGCGGTCATTTGCTTTGATGAGTAACCTGTAGAATACAGTAATACAATTTTGTCAAAAACTGCAGTTAAGATAGCCAAGCAATAGCCACATCAACCGAGAAGCTTGCTCTAAAAAAGAGAATTCAATGTTGTAGAAATTAAGTAGCAACATCCGCAGAGAAATTGGTTCTCAGGCAGAACTTGCTCCTCCCATGGAGATCAAAAAACCTCTGCAAGTGCTGGACATCAAAAAATTTAAGAATAGTAAGTAAGCAAAGTCGCAATAGTCCCAGATGACCATGGGTTGCTTTCCCCTTTTGAGGGGAAGAGCTGACTGGTGGTGATTTAACCGGAGGATCACCACACCTCAGGCTAAGGTTGAGAAGGCGGGTGAATGGAAATTGAACCCGCGCTGTTAGCCTTGCTCTACATCATGAACCAACTGTCCAGCCACCCAAGCTAAATTGGCTCCAACATCTACTGAAGAACAAAAAGCAGATTGACCGTTTCATCAGAAAACAAAATAAAAGGGTATTTTTCCTTTTAAATGCTGACTGACCTGTTTTGCATTTCAGCATTTTTCACTGTTGTTTGCACTCTTAGAACAGCCTGCGCCCACCCCTGGAAATGCCTCATGCCCTGAAGAAACTCAAAACTACAGCATAGGAAGACATCCAAGACAAAGTAAAACATATATATTTCAATTATCTCCAAAACCTTCCACTGGATAATCATTTGAAACCATTCCTAGTTTTTCCCATTTCCAAAACAATCTCTTCCATCAGTTAGGAAGCAACTAAGCAATACCTAATAAGGTATCCACTGTACAGAACTTTCATTTTTATATAGCATCTTCTATAACCTCAGGAGATCCCAAAGTGCTTTACAGCCAATTAAGTATTTGAGAAGTATAATCACTGATGTAACGTAGAACATGTAGAAAATTTGGACTCAGTAGATTCCAAAGCACAAATGAAATAAATCATCTGTTTCAGGTGCTTACTGAAGGACAAATTTGGTCCAGGACACTGAGAACTTTCCTGCTCTTCATCGAATGGTGTTAAGATCTTTTACATTTACCCAAAAGGACAGGCGAAGCCTTGATTTGCATCTGAAAAATGCCAGCACCAACAGTCCAGCATTCCCAGCAGGTTAGACGCTCATGTATCAGGAATAGGGCTTGAACACACAACCTTCTGATTCGGATGGGTGCTACATGAAATGATAAACATACATTGTTACGATTAGGAGGGATCGGATGGGCTCTCCTCTTTCCTCATTTGCCCACAACAGTTTAAAAAACAAAGGATATACTCATTTCAGTGAGCGTTTAGCTGTTTTGTGTGCTGTAATCCTAAAATAACCAGACAGGTTTTCTCGAGTTTTAACAGAGGTGAGCTTCATTGTACCTTAACATATCCAAGTGTAACCACACCCTGGGCTAGTGCACGGTCAATTCCAACCGCACAGGCCCCAGAGTCCCAACACAAGTGAATTAACCAATAATTTGTATAACATTTCTGAGGTCTTTGGTTCTTGACTGCTCCAATGACTTACAGGCACTAGATTTGTAAGTGAAATACAACTGTATATTTATAATAGAAATGAGTTGAAACATGCAGTAATTGTAACAAACTAATAGCCAGCTAATCTACTATTCCCCCCTTTCTACTGTCCCACCCTCTACACAAACAAGACAGACACACACAGAGGGTGGGGTAAATTTAATAATAATAAAAATAAAATGAAAGATGTGTCCTTGCTTCCGATGTAGAGGTCGTTGCAGCAGGCTGTCCTCCCATAATGCTTAAGGATCAAAGCTACTGCTGGCAGAAACATTCAGCCAGTACTCCCAGGTTTTCCTCTGGAGAGGCACTTAACTTTTATCAACCTGGACCTTCATTCAAAGGACACCCTCAGGCCGGTCCAATTCTTACTTCTTTCCAATGCCACCAGAATGACCAACAGCCTTACTGAGATAAGAACAGAGTTCTCCACACAAGATTTTAAAAAGGGTTTTTAACAACTGACCCTGCCTTCAGCTGGTGCTGGACTGGATTTCCTTGCAATTCAGTCTGGCTGTGGAGAGAGAAAGGTCTTTACTTTGGATCTTCATAGATACAGAGAGAGAGACAAGAGAGAGCCAGAGACAGACAGGCATCAGGGCTGTGACCCTCCAGTTTCTGACCAAAACGAAAGTAAACGCAAAACACAATCACACAGAGGCAGGAACATACCAGTGAAAATCCCAACCAATTGGCAGGGACCTTTGATAAGGTCCAGAAATTCGAAGCAGTCCATTGGCCCACAGTCAAGTCCATCAAAATGTGTCAATGCTGATCTCTCTTGAATCTGAAATATAAACAGCTCTTTGCAACCTGCCTTGCCTGTGGTCATAAGTCAATCCTCAGTTTACCAGCCACTAGAATTAAAGGTGAAATCCATCTTAACCATGATGTGGAGATGCCGGCGTTGGACTGGGGTGAGCACAGTAAGAAGTCTTACAACACCAGGTTAAAGTCCAACAGGTTTGTTTCGATGTCACTAGCTTTCGGAGCGCTGCTCCTTCCTCAGGTGAATGAAGAGGTCTGTTCCAGAAACACATATATAGACAAATTCAAAGATGCCAAACAATGCTTGGAATGCATCACCTGCTAATGCTCGCATTCCAAGCATTGTTTGGCATCTTCGAATTTGTCTATATATGTGTTTCTGGAACATACCTCTTCATTCACCTGAGGAAGGAGCAGCGCTCCGAAAGCTAGTGACATCGAAAAAAACCTGTTGGACTTTAACCTGGTGTTGTAAGACTCCATCTTAACGGCATAGGTACTTCAATTGTCCATGCATAAAAATTGAAAGAGCATAATAACAGAAATTTTAAAGAAAAAAAAACAAGGGACAGCTAGGGATTAACAGGAGGATCGTTACACAAGTAAAAAATAAAAACTTTTTTTTTTAAGATATAGATTGAGAGTACCCAATTCATTTTTTCCAATTAAGGGGCAATTTAGCGTGGCCAATCCACCTACCCTGCACATCTTTGGGTTGTGGGGGCGAAACCCACGCAGACACGGGGGGTAATGTGCAAACTCCACATGGCCAGTGACCCAGAGCCAGGGTCAAACCTGGGACCTCGGCGCCGTGAGGCAGCAGGGCTAACCCACTGCGCCACCGTGCTGCCCTGTAACAAATAAAATATGCTCCGACTTCCACACGCATATATTACAGAGTGAGTAAGGAGCAATTATAGAGTCCAGAGAACTAAAAAGGGTATAAAGCAACAGTAAGTAAAGTCACCATATTCTCAGATGACTAGAGTCCTAGGGCAGCACAGTAGCATTGTGGATAGCACAATTGCTTCACAGCTCCAGGGTCCCAGGTTCGATTCCGGCTTGGGTCACTGTCTGTGCGGAGTCTGCACATCCTCCCCGTGTGTGCGTGGGTTTCCTCCGGGTTCTCCGGTTTCCTCCCACAGTTCAAAGATGTGCAGGTTAGGTGAATTGGCCATGATAAATTGCCCTTGGTGTCCAAAATTGCCCTTAGTGTTGGGTGGGGTTACTGGATTATGGGGATAGGGTGGAGGTGTTGCCTTGGGTAGGGTGCTCTTTCCAAGAGCCGGTGCAGACTCGATGGGTCGAATGGCCTCCTTCTGCACTGTAAATTCGAAATTCTTTCCCCTTTTGAGGGAGAGCGCTGACTGGTGGTGATTTAACCTGAGGGTCACCACACCTCAGGCAAGGGCAAGGTTGAGAAGGCGGGGGCCTTCGTGAATAACCTCAGCCAGTACGGGAATTGAACGCACACTGCTGCCCTCGCTCTGCATCACAAACCAGCTGTCCAGTCAACTGAGCTAAACCGGCTAAGTCTGTGGAGACTGATAAATTGGCTGGCTTCAGGTTGAATTTGGAGTGTGGGGTTGATTTCCTTCAAGAAGTCTTTCTCTGCAGAAGGATGTTCCTAGGTAGTCACAGCCAGCAAACAGGGTTCACAAATCTGCAAGTTGGGTTGCAAAAGGAGGGCCTCCACTCAGTCTTCCTTCATCAGCATCTCAGCTGCTTATCCTCTTATTGCAGCTTGAACACACAACGGGTGGGTCTGTCATATGACCACCACCCAGTGATTCAAACATGGTTGGTACTGGTGTATTCCCCTTAGTAACTTCATCATTTCATGTCTGGGAATTCCCCTCTCGCAGCCAGGGTCTCATTATTCATGTGATTGGACTTAAAGCATTTTCCCATTATAGCTTGATGAGGTCATGTCTGGGAATCCTCTGTTGAATAGCCCAGATGATTGCCTTGATGCCTTGCTAATGGGCACAGGATAAGTGGTTCATTCATATTATCCAGTGGTCATTGTCCTTGATGGGTCTTTGCAGTGGCTCCATCTCAGTGCACTGGAATATGGAGGATACAGTGATGCAAATTGAATAGCTTCTTTGTCAGTAGCTTATGGGTGGCACGATAGCACAGTGGTTAGCACTGTTGCTTCACAGTGGCAGGGACCCGGGTTCGATTCCCAGCTTGGGTCACTGTCTGTGTGGAGTCTGCACGTTCGTCCCGTGTCTGGGTATGTTTCCTCCAGGTGCTCTGGTTTCCTCCCACAAGTCCTGAAAGACGTGCTGTAAGGTGAATTGGCCATTCTGAATTCTCCCTCTGTGACCCGAACAGGCGCCGGAATGTGGCGACTAGGGGCTTTTCACAGTAACTTCATTGCAGTGACTTGTGACACGAATAAAGATTATCAAATCGCACTTGGTCTCAGTTTGTAAAATGTCTGTGGCCGGGATTTTCTGTTTTTTCTTGCGGCAGAGGCGGTTGGCATTGGCCGGCAGGTTCCCTGGCAGCATGACCAGTGAGAAATGCAAATGGCCATTGCCTTCGGCAGGACCATAAAATGCCAGTCTCTGTTAAGTTCAATTTGGATTTTCAGTCAGCAGATTATGAAATGAATGAAATGAAAGAAAATCGCTTATTGTCACAAGTAGGCTCCAAATGAAGTTACTGTGAAAAGCCCCTAGTCGCCACATTCCGGCCCCTGTTTGGGGAGGCTGTTACGGGAATTGAACTGTGCTGCTGGCCTGCCTTGGTCTGCTTTCAAAGCCAGCGATTTAGCCCTGTGCTAAACAGCCCCTGATTATTTGGCATAAAGCATGTTTTCATGGCACGATGCAATTACCGTGGTTATGTTTTGCCTGCAAATGGATTCAACTTTGTGTGTGCCCATAGACAAGAACATTTTTGACCCTGTTAATCAGTTTTGAAACATAATCAACCATACTCTCTAAAGGAAGAGGAAACGTCACCACAAGTGTTAAAAGAATCAACTCTAGAAAAGTTAAGAACGTTACGGTACTCAAATTATTTAGAAAGTATTCATAAACAAGGTTTAATAAGACCAAAAGACCATAAGACATAGGAGCGGAAGTAAGGCCATTCGGCCCATCGAGTCCACTCCACCATTCAATCATGGCTGATTTCAACTCCATTTACCCGCTCTCTCTCCATAGCCCTTAATTTCTCAAGAAATCAAGAATTTATCAACTTCTGTCTTAAAGACACTCAACGTCCCGGCCTCCACCGCCCTCTGTGGCAATGAATTCCACAGACCCACCACTCTCTGGCTGAAGAAAGCTCTCCTCATCTCTGTTCTAAAGTGACTCCCTTTTATTCTAAGGCTGTGCCCCCGGGTCCTAGTCTCCCCTGCTAATGGAAACAACTTCCCTACATCCACCCTAGCTAAGCCATTCATTAGCTTGTAAGTTTCTATTAGATCTCCCCTCAACCTCCTAAACTCCAATGAATAAAATCCCAGGATCCTCAGACGTTCATCGTATGTTAGGCCTACCATTCCTGGGATCATCCGTGTGAATCTCCGCTGGACCTGCTCCAGTGCCAGTATGTCCTTCCTGAGGTGTGGGGCCCAAAATTGCTCACAGTATTCTAAATGGGGCCTAACTAATGCTTTATAAAGCTTCAGAAGTACATCCCTGCTTTTATATTCCAAGCCTCTTGAGATGAATGACAACATTGCATTTGCTTTCTTAATTACGGACTCAACCTGCAAGTTTACCTTTAGAGAATCCTGGACTAGGACTCCCAAGTCCCTTTGCACTTCAGCATTATGAATTTTGTCACCGTTTAGAAAATAGTCCGCGCCTCTATTCTTTTTTCCAAAGTGCAAGACCTCGCACTTGCCCACGTTGAATTTCATCAGCCATTTCTTGGACCACTCTCCTAAACTGTCTAAATCTTTCTGCAGCCTCCCCACCTCCTCCATACTACCTGCCCCTCCACCTATCTTTGTATCATCGGCAAACTTAGCCAGAATGCCCCCAGTCCCGTCATCTAGATCGTTAATATATAAAGAGAACAGCTGTGGCCCCAACACTAAACCCTGCGGGGCACCACTCGTCACCGGTTGCCATTCCGAAAAAGAACCTTAATCTAATTGAAACTGGTTTTGCTACGCATTTATCAAAGTCAATCCTGTCTAGAGGTTTACTGCAATTTGTGGAACAGCCTAGAACTATGCTACTCTCCAGTGACCCCACAATAACTGAGCGATTAACTATTGCAAAAAGAAAACTGATCACTCCCCTTTGCATGTCGATATAGGATATCCAAAAAAAGGAGCTTAATTCTCAATGCTGTGAACCCCTTTCCCATCCAAACTTGCCTCGACAACAGTTAAATTTGAGAATTCTGTGCTTAACATGCGTCCTCCACTACTTCCTCCCCACCCATGTGTAACCAGAAATGACAAACCATATCCATATGGTCCCCACACATGGTGGTCTTGTCACTGGACTAGTAATCCAAAGATCAAGGGTAATGGGACCCAGGTATGAATCACATGGGATACATCACATGAAAGAACAAAGCAAAATAATGTGTAGATTATAGCTGTGGTATATCATTTCCCTTTTTCAGAGTGAATGGTGATATTTTTAACAGCCATTATTGTACCTTTATGCCATACAAACTGCAGCAGCAAACGTGGAGGTGGTTTGGCATGCAGGGTAACATATTCCTTACAATTTTTTGTGGATTTCCTGTACATCAATTTGGGTTGAAATGTTGATTTTGTTTCTAAACCTGTATTGAGGTGTCACTTAATGTCTCCACAAAAACATTTTATTTTTAATCTAGAAGATCATGATCTTGGAACTTCTTTTAAGAAGTCTGGCGAAACCATAGTTGCATGAACTTTGGAGACACTCGCTCACTCAGATAAATTCAGACATCTGCATCTAATACAAGGTGTACTGCTTGCATACTTGAGCCATTGCAAAACACCAGAAGATTACAATCTCCATTTTCAAGGTGTTTTGTTCAGGCATTTGACTGTTGGATTTGTAGTTCCAAAAGTACCATTCACAACAAAAGCTAAAAGAAAGGAACATTTACATGGTGCCCTTTGCATCCAAAAGCTCCCTTTCTCTCATTTGTTGGTAAATAGAGGAAACAATCGCAGATGCAATACCATAGGAAGCCCTAAGCGTCAATGAAGATGCATTTATTCAAAATTATTTATGTGACCTCTATGCTTGAACAATTGAACAGTAGATGTTCAATTGCTAAAATAATATTTTCCACTTTAAAAAGTTTAACCAACTTTTCAAAGGAATTAAGTCAAACTTCACACCTCAATAAAGAATGTCAATTTTGACTTGCAGCAGTTGTATTCAAGCCCTGCGGCTTTCCAATTTTCCACTGGACTATCTCAATACATGATGATTAAAAATTGCATTACATCGGAACATAGGAATTAGGAGCAGAAGTCGGCAATTCCGCCCTTCCAGCCTGCTCCTCCATTCAATCAGATCATGGTTGATCTCTTCCTGGTCTCAAATCTACCTCCCCACCTGTTCCTCCCTTTAACTAGTTTATCAGAAATATATCTATCTCCTTCTTGAAACCATTGAGTGACAGATTCCTCCGCACTATAGAGCAGTGAGTTCCACAAATTCACCGCCCTCTGCGAGAATTAGTTCCCTCTCACCGCAGTTCCTAATCTACTGTCTCTCATCCTATGGCCGGGATTCTCTGGCCCGACGACGGGTCGGAAAATCCCTGGGGGGGCATGAGAATTGCGCCACGCTGCCCCGACGCCGATTCTCAGGCGCCCGTGGGGTCGCCACCGCGCCGGTCGGGGGCTGTTGAAAGCGCCCCACCCCCCCGGCGATTCGCCAGGCCTTGACGAGCAGAGTGCCCGCCGGCATGGGTCACATATGGTCCCACACAGCAGGACCTGGAAGTTTTGTCTGCAGGGGCCGTCCTAAGGGGGGGGGGCGGATCCGACCCCGGGGTGGGGCTTCCATGGTGGTTTGGCCGGCATTTGGGGCCTACTGATCGGCGGGCGGGCTGGTCCCGTGGGGGCCTACGTTCCTCCGCGCCAGGCCCCTGTAGTGCTCAGTCATATTGCCCGGGATCCGGTGTGGAGACGGGAACACAAGCGCATGCGCAAACTCGCAGCGCGCAGCTGGAGCAGCGGAGACCTAGCCCCCTAGGAAGGGGTGAATACCGGACAATCGAGGACAGTTGACGCCAGAGTGGTCGTGCCACTTTTCACGCCAGCGTCAGAACTTTGATTTGATTTGATTTATTGTCACGTGTACCGAAGTACAGTGAAAAGTATTTTTCTGCGGCCGAGGAACGTACACAGTACGTACATAGTAGACACAAGAATAATCAACAGGGAACATTGACAAATGGTACATCGACAAAACAGTGATTGGTTACAGTGTTGAACAAGGGGCCAAACAAAGCAAATACATGAGCAAGAGCAGCATAGGGCGTCGTGAATAGTATTCTTACAGGGAACAGATCAGTCCGAGGGGGAGTCGTTGAGGAGACTTGTAGCTGTGGGGAAGAAGCTGTTCCTATGTCTGGATGTGCGGGTCTTCAGACTTCTGTACCTCCTGTCTGATGGAAGGGTCTGGAAGGCGGCAATGCCTGGGAGGGAGGGGTCTCTGATAATGCTGTCTGCCTTCCTGAGGCAGCGGGAGAATCAATGTGGGGGTGGCAAGCTTGTGTGATGCGTTGGGCTGAGTACAACATAGTCTGCAGTTTCTTGCAATCTTGGACTGAGCAGTTGCCATACCAAGCTGTAATGCAGCCAGATAGGATGCTCTCTATCACACATCTGTAGATGTTTGTGAGAGTCGATGCAGACATGCCAAATTTCTTTAGCTTCCGCAGGAAGTAGAGACGTTGTTGGGCTTTCTTGACTGTTGCACCAACGTGAGTGGACCAGGACAGACTGTTAGTGATGTTGACCCCCAGGAACGTAGAGCTATCGACCATCTCCACTTCGGAGCCATCAATGCAGACGTGAATGTGCGTTGTGCTGCGCTTCCTGAAGTCGATGATCAGTTCCTTGGTCTTTCCAACATTTAGAGAGAGGTTGTTTTCGGTGCACCATGCAACCAAGTGATTTATCTCCCTCCTGTAGTCTGATTCGTTGTTGCTTGAGATACGACCCACCACAGTCGTGTCATTTGCAAACTTATAGATTGAGTTGGAGTTAAATGTTGCCACACAGTCATGAGTGTACAGGGAGTACAGTAGAGGACTGAGCACACATCCTTGCGGGGCTCCGGTGTTGTGGACTATTGTGGAGGAGGTGCTGTCGCCTATCCTGACAGATTGCGGTCTGTTGGTGAGGAAGCTGAGGATCCAGCTGCACAGGGAGGGGTCAAGTCCAAGATTACGGTGTTTGGTTATTAGTCTTGTTGGGATAATGGTGTTGAAGGCAGAACTGTAGTCTATGAACAGCAGTCTTACATAGGTACGGTGTTCAAGTGTTGATTGCAGAGCCAGTGAGATAGCGTCTGCTGTGGGCCGGTTGCGGTGATAGGCAAACTGCAGTGGATCAAGACCGTCTGGGAGGCTGGCAGTGATCCGTCTCATGACTAGCCGCTCAAAGCATTTCATGATAACAGACCTTAGGGCCAAGGGTCGGTAGTCGTTGAGACAGGTTACCTTGTTCTTCTTTGGTATTGGTATTATGGTGGTCTTCTTGAAGGAGGTGGGACCTCAGAGCGGAGGAGTGAGATTGTGAAGATATCTGCAAATCCACTCGGCAGCTGGTCTGCGCAGGCTCTGAGTGTTCGCCCAGGGACACGGGGCACGTCGCTTTCCGCGGATTCACTTTCAAGAAAGCAGCTCTTACCTCTGAGGCTGTAATAGTGGGTATGGGTGTGTCCAGGGCTGTTGGGGCGGGTGACACTGATACATTGGCTGACTGCTCAAAGCGGGCATAGAAACTGTTCAGTTCCTCGAGTAGAGATGCTCCAGCCCCAGATATTCCGCCTGGCCTTGTTTTATAGCCTGTGATCTTGTGTAGGCCCTGCCATAGTCGTCGTGGGTTAGTGTCGTTGGCCTGGGATTCTAGTTTGATGCGGTATTGTCTTTTCGCATCCCTGATGGCTTTCTGTACGTCGTGCTTACATTTCTTAACTAGGTCAGGGTCATCAGACTTGAACGCCTCCGTCCGGAACTTCAGCAGGGAGTGAACCTTTTGGTTGAGCCAGGGTTTCCGATTGGGGAACACTCGCATTGTCTTCTTCGGTACACAGTCCTCGACACACTTAGTGATGAAGTCTGTGATGGGGGTTGCGTACTCGTCCAGGTTAGCTGCCACAGCCTTGAATATGGACCAGTCCACAGTCTCCAAGCAATCTGGAAGGATGTCCTCAGATTCCTCGGACCAGCGCTGCATGGTTTTCTTGACTGGCTCAGCACACTTGAGTTGCTGTTTGTAAGCCGGAAGTAGGAATACCGACTTGTGGTCGGATTTGCCAAAGAGAGGTCAGGGGTTGGTGCGGTAGGCGCCTTTGATGCTCATGTAGCAGTGGTCCAGTGTGTTTGCACCTCTGGTGGAGCAGGAGAGAGGTTGATGGAGTTTGGGTAGAACCTTCCTGAGGTTGGCCTGGTTGAAGTCTCCTGCCACGATTGTCAGGGTTTCAGGGTGATTTGTTTCTTGGCCGTTTTTGGTTGCGGGATTGGAGAATCCCGGTCTATATCTGTGACCTCTCGTTCTCGATTGCCCTATAAGGGGGATCATTTGGTCTACGTTTACTTTATCAATCCCTTTTAGTATATTTTTTAAAAAAAATCCAATTAAGGGGCAATTTAGCGTGGCCAATCCACCTTCCATGCACATCTTTTGGGTTGTGGGGGTGAGACCCAATTAGAAACGGGGAGAATGTGCAAACTCCACATGAACAGTGACCCAGGTCCTCAGCCCATGAGGCAGCAGTGCTAACCACTGCCCTTTTAGTATCTTATTTACCTCGATCAAATCCCCCCCCTCGTCCTTCTAGACTCCAGTGACTACAAGCCCAAACTGTTTAATCCCTCCGCATACGTCAACCCTTTCTTCCCCGGAATCAATCTGGTGACCCTCCTCTGAACTGTCTCCAATGCCACCACATCCTTCCTCAAATAAGGAGACCAAAACTGGACACAATACTCCAGGTGTGGTCTCACCAACACCCTAAACAATTGCAACAACACTTGTCCAGTTTTATACCCCTGTCCTTTTGCAATAACATTCCATTTGCCTTTTTAATTACATGCTGTACCTGCACACCGACTTTCTGCGATTCATGAACAAAGACATCCAGATCCCTCTCCCCAGACGCATTTTGAATCTGCTTCCCATTGAGATAATAATTTGCCTATTTTTTCAGCCAAAATGGATAACCTTACCCTTATCTACATTAAAATCCATTTGCCAAATTTTGTCAGCATGGTTTTATGAAGGGCAAGTCATGCTTGACAAACTGGCCTCAGTTCTTTGAGGACATAACCAGCAAGGTGGATAATGGGGAACCTGTGAATGCAGTATAGCTAATCTCCTAGCCTAACTATATCCGTCTGTATCTCCTCTTCACTGCCTGCTTTCCCACCTATTTTAGTATCATCCGCATGTTTTGCTATGTTACACTCTGTCCCTGCTTGCAGATCATTTATATAGATTGTAAGCCAGCCAGAGAAAGACCCATTTATCCCAACCCTCTGCTTTCTGTCAGTCAGCCAATCCTCAATCCTATATAGTACTCTACCCACAATCCCATGCGATCGCACCTTCTGGATCAGACTTTTATGCAGCACCTTGTCAAACGCATTCTGGAAGTCTAGGTATACAACATCCACAGGTTCCCCATTATCCGCCTTGCTGGTTACTTCCTCAAAGAACTGAAGCCAGTTTATGAAGCATGACTTACCCTTCATAAAACCATGCTGACAAGGGATTGAGCTATGTCTTTCCAAATGTTCAGTTATCTACCCCTAATGATTGATTCCAGCAACTTCCCCACCACAGAGGTCAAGCTAACCGGTCTATAGTTTCCTACTTTTTGCGTCTTTCCCCGTTTGAATAGGGGCGTCAGATTAGATTCCAATCCACCAGGACCATTCCAGAATCCAGGAAATTCAGAAACATCATAACCAATGCATCCACTATCTCTGCTGCCACCTCCCTTAATAACAAGTAGGCTTACATTTACACTGCAATTAAGTTACTGTGAAAAGCCCCTAGTCTCCACATTCCGGCGCCTGTTCGGGTACACAGAGGGTGAATTCAGAATGTCCAATTCACCTAGCAGCAAGTCTTTCAGGACTTATGGGAGGAAACTGGAGAACACCTTAGGGTGCAGGCCATCAGGTGCCGGAGACTTTTCTGCCTTTAATCCCATTATAGTTTATTCAATACCGTTTCCCTAGTATTGGTTATTGCACCAAGTCCCTCTGCATTAACTGTGGTTTTGGGAATTTTAAAAAATCTTCTATCGTGAAGACAGAGGCAAAATGTTGGTTCAGTGCCTCCGCCATCTCAGTGTTCCCTACTGTTACCTCACCAGTATCATCCTCTAAAGGGCCAACATTTACTTTAGCTATTCCCTTCCTCTTTATATACTTATAGCAGCTCTTGGTATCAGTGTTTATGTTTTCTGCTAGTTTCCTTTCACAGTTCATCTTAGCTTTCGATTTTATTTTTAGTAGCCTTTTGCTGAACCTTACCCAATCCTCCAGCTTAGCACGAGCTTTTGCAGTATGGCATGCCTTAGTTTTTGCCTTTATGTCTTCCTCGACTTACTTCCTTGTTTAGCCATGGAACGTTTCCCCCCTCCCTTTTACAATTCCTCTTCCTCTCAGGAATATACTTTCATGGAGAGGTATTTAATATCTCCCTGAAAATGCACCATTGTTCCTCACACAGGCCAGAATACCGGCCTCTTTCGCCTCCTGCACTCCCGGCTCCTCTGCCACCCCAAATATTGCGAGCCCCCAGCCCGGTTTGACCCTGGATCCTACCACCCTCGACACCGTCCTCGCTACGCCCTTCCAAAATTTCTCCAGCGCTGGGCATGCCCAGAACATATGGGTGTGGTTTGCTGGGCTCCCTGAGCACCTAACACACCTGTCCTCACCCCCAAAAAACCAGCTCATCCTTGTCCCGGTCATGTGTGCCCTGTGCAGCACCTTAAACTGTATGAGGCTGAGCCTCGCGCACGAAGAGGAAGAGTTCACCCTCCCCAAGGCATCTGCCCACGTCCCCTCTTCGATCTCCTCTCCCAACTCGTACTCCCACTTACCTTTCAACTCCACCACCGAGGCCTCCTCCTCCTCCTGCATCACCTGGTAAGTTTCCGAGTTCCCCCCCCCCCCCCCCCTCCCCGAGAGCACCCTGTACTGTGTGTGGCAGCAGCCACGGGAATTCCACCACCTGCCGCCTGACTCTTGAGTTTGTACATGCTGTCCCTTCATGCCGTGCTCGGATTATCATTACCCTTATTGTTATTTTGCTCTTGCGTCTTGCCCATTCCCTTCAATTTACCAATCTTCCCTCACGTGATCCCTCAACTTAAAGCCTCCGCTGACACCCTAGTTCCAATGTGGTTCAGGTGAACACTTTCCCAACGGAACAGCTCTCACTTTCCCCAGTACGAGTGCCAGTGCCTCGAGTTGAAACTCACTTCTCCCACACCAACCTTTTGAGCCACGCATTCACCTCCCATAAGCCAATTTGCTCATGGCTCAGTTAATAATCCAGAGATTATTACCTTTGAGGTTCTGCTTGTTAATTATGCTCCTACCTACTCATACTCCATAAGCAGAACCTCCTTCCTAGTCTTTTTCATATCATTGGTACCTGTGTGGATGACAATTGGATCCTGCCCCTCCCACTGCAGGTTCCTCTCTAGACCTGTGCAGGCAACAGACTTCTGAATGCTTGCTCGCAATTAGAGAACTGTATTTATCCCCCTGACTAAACAACCCTCTATCTATTATTTACTCCCACACATGAATGGCTTATTGTACCACGGTGCCATGGTAAGTTTGCCCAACCATCTAACGGCCCCAATTCTCATGCATGCAGGCTACAAGACCTTCAAACCCAGACAACTGCAAATGTTAAGGCTCCTCCAATTCTACCTTCTCAATGCCCCCCTGCCTCAGTCGCAGTCTCCTGTCTCTGATCACAGGCTAAATTAGAAAACCCTAGCATAAGGTGTGTGACTGCCTTCTGAGACAGTGTCCAGATAACTTTCCCCCTACATACTGTCTCACAGTGTCTGAAGCTTCCCGGAATCAGCTCATTAATAACTATGAGCTGAAGTCACTTACTGCAAACTTCTTTGCCTTGGATCACACCGGCGTCCACCAGCACCCACAGACTGCAGCTGCAACACATCATCTACCCCATCTTTGTTTCAATTTACTAATTTAATAAAATTTTAATTAATGGCTCAAGTTTTGCTTGTGTTTATTATTTCAATTAATGTTCCACTTACTGATATTCCCCAGTTTAGATAAATGAAAATACTCACCAACCAATCACATACCTGCTCCCTGTGATTTTTCATACCAAATGCAGGCTCCAACCGGCCCCGAAGCCTCGCTGTTTGAGCCTCTAAGCCCCGAAATCTCATTGTTTTAGCACCAGCAGACCGCTGGTATCGTGCCCAATTGCCACTGATGTACAAGCTGAGACCGTGAGCATCAGCTGCTATCCCACCTTATATCAAAGGTTGACAATGACAGACATGAGATGAATCTGTCACACAGATCAGCTTTTGTTATATAAAAACACACACAGCAGCCATTGCTGAATGACACATTAATTAGCAGCACAAATGGCAGGACTAATTACAGGGAGCCAAAGGAAGCAGCACAGGGTTGTCCTCATCACCACTTTCCACAAATTCCATGAATAGCCAGAGAAAAAAAAACAAATACCGAAAAATACACAGAGAACCATTCAAACACTCAATACAAGAACGCAGTTCAAAAAGAAACCTATGTTTCAGGCATGTATAACAGGGAAGGAAAACATTCATCTCATTTTAATTTTCTTAATGAAGACAATTTTAATTCAATCCTATCGGCTACACTAAATGACATACTGCAGTAGAGATCATCACCTAATTTGAACCATGTGCCGTACCCACGCATCGCTCAAGAGGCTGCCATTTCAGTCTCTTTCCTATTTCAGTGCCACTGATATAATTATGTGCCCACTATCCTGTCACAAACGTGTTTGAGAAGAATTTGATCAGATGCAAGTATGTCCACCCAATTACTCCCAAGCTCACTTAAAATCAACTTCAATTTTCTCTTCTGCGTGATTCACCAAACTGTTCACTTCCATTCTACCCACCCCAGAAACCAGCATAATCAATAAAACCACTTTTACTTCACACATTTTGAGACTGTAGCCAGCTATCAATAAAACATTTTTGTGAATAGTTTTCATTATAGGTTGAAGACTACACACGTGGTTGCAATGAACAAGTTGAATCGGATATTTTTTCTGCTAGTTATTTTCTTATTTACTCAAGGAATGTACACTTCGCTGGCAAGGCCAGCATTTATTGCCCACGAGAAGGTGGTGGTGAGCGAACCTCTTGAACCACTGCAGTCCATGTGTTGTAGGTATACCCTCAGTGCTGTTAGGGAGTTCCAGGTTTTTGACCCAGCGACAATGAAGAAGCATTGGTGTAGCCAGGATGGTGTGAGACATGGGAGAACTTGCAGCTGATGTTCCCATTTGTCTGCTGCCCATGTTATTTTAGGTGTTAGACGTCATGGGTTTGGAGGGTGCTGTCAAAAGGAACTGTGGTGAGTTACTGGAGTGCATCTTGTACATGGTGAACACTGGTACTACTGTGCGCTGGTGATGAAAACAGTGAATGTTCAAAGTGGCAAGTGGGCTGCTTTTCCCTGGATGGTATTGTGCCTCAAGTGTTGTTGGAACTACACTCACCCGGGCGGGTATAGAGTATTCCAAGACACCCCTGGCTTGTGCCTTGTAGATAGTGGACAGGGTTTGGGGAATCAAGGAGGTGGGTTATTACCTGCAGAATTCCCAGCCTCTGACCTGCTCTTGTAGCCACAGAATTTATATGGCTAGTCCAGTTCAATTTCTGGTCAATGGTGACACCCCCCCACCCCCCAAGGATGTTGATGGTGAGAGATTCAGTGTTGGTAATGCTGTTGTATGTCAAGGGTAGATGGTTGGATTCTGTTGTTGGAAATGGTCATTGTCTGGCACTTGTGTGGCGTAAATGTTATTTGCCACTGATCAGCCCAAGCCTTATTGCGGCTCGGGTCTTGCTGCATGAAAAATCAAGGGTAAAAATAGTAAATTTGAGTTATATCCAAAAGAAGCTTTAAAAAAAATAACCTATATTGAAGGAGTAATTAAACTGATGATTTTTCTGGTTCATTTCAACACCGTGACACAGATGGTTTTCCAAAACCAACAAAGCTGTATTAAAGTGGCAACTAAAATGGCTGCGTAGGAGATCATTCAAAACCTTCACTTTCATGACTACTCAAAATCCAACTTGAGGAGACCTCAATAATTTAGCCAAGTTCTTAAGCACATTGTAATAGTGTTTAACAAAATGATACAATATACTAATGAATATATACTAATGAATATGTGACAATGCTGCAGATGTCACAACCTCCCAATATAGGGCTCACTACAGTTCCTACACCATCTGACCCTAGTAGTGCATACTTCATGGAAACAATGTTAGTCTGCAACAAGAAAGCAATCTCCCACATCTAACACAATTCAGACATAACTAGATTGTTGAAGTGAAAAGTTACTTACCTTCTTTTACTTTTTTTCAAAAACGTTTTTTTCAGATTTTAATGAAAAAAAATGAAATTCGTGCTAGTTTACTTAATGATTTTGTTGTCAAACTAGTTCATATGGTGAATATTTTAAAATCACAATCATTGTCTACTCTAAAAACAAAATTACTTGCATTTATATCGTGCCTTTTACAACCCAAGATGTCCCAAAGCATTTTACAACCAATTAAGTATTATGCAAGTCCAGTCACAGCTGTCATATAGGAAACGTGGCAGTCAATTTGTGCAAAGCAAGGTCCAACAAACAGCAATAAGATAATAACCAAATAATCTGCTTTAGTGATGTTAATTAAGGGATAATTATTACCTAGGACACCAGAGTAAATGCCCCTGCTCTTCAAAAAAAAGAAGTACCATGGGACTCTTACATCCATCCGAGAGGATAGACAGGGCCTTGGTTTAACGTGTCACGTGAGAGACAGCACCTTTGATTAGTGCAGCACTGAAGTGTCAGCCTAGATCATTTGCTCAAGCATTTGGATTGGGACTTGAATCCACAACCTTCTGGTTCTGGGGTATGAGTACTATGACTGAGTTGAGGCAGGCACCTGGAAGCTTTATTTAGCAACTTTTAATCCTCTGCCAATGCTATTCTTGCTCAGTTAGAAAATGCAACAGGGCTCATTTGCATTGCATTTGTTTGTCTCTTTCTTCCCATAGCAGTGAAATTTAAAGGTGCTTTAAGAAGGAGAAAGAACTGCATTCAATGAGGAGAATGCAATTATCTCAGCTGGAAGGGGTAGGGTCCTGTTTCAGCAGCCTTCATTATATCGAACTGTGAAGGAACTATGCCTGGTTTAACATCTATACTCTTTCAAATTTGTCAAATTCAGAATTATGCTGTTTCAAAGAATTTACCAATTCAGTGAGATGGGAAGGGTAAGCACCATGCTAAAAATACCTTCTTTGATCACAGACATTTTGCATTTGATGTACAGGAAACAATACAGTGGTTTCGTAACTTCTAACTAACAAGTAATCACAGACAGAAAATATCATTGTAGTGGAGGAAGCTGGTGTTCAATCTCGTCTTGAAAAATGAAAGACTACTTGGCAAATTTTACGAACAAATTGCAACTTAAGGAGCTGTTTGAAAAGTCCCATCGTACAAGATAAAACATTATTTCAGTACAAATGAGCAACTAATAAGATTGCACTAATGCATTTTCAACTCATTTTACTTTTTTTCTTTATTCTTTCATGGGATGTGGACATTGCTGATAAGGCAAGTATTCACTCATCCCGAATTGCCCTTGAACTGAGTGGTTTGCTACGTCATTTCAGAGGGCACTTAAAAATCACATTAGTGTAGGTTTGGAGTCACGTGTAGGCCAGACCAGATAAGGACGGCAGATTTCCTTCGCTAAAGGACATTAGTGAACAAGATGGGTTTTTACAATTGATGTTAGTGTCAACATCATTACTGAGTTTACCTTTACATTCCAGATTTATTGATTGAATTTAAGTTCCACCAGCTGCCATGTTGGAATTTGAACTTGTGTACCACATCATTAGCCTGGACTTCTGGATTACTAGTCCAGTGACATTACCACTATGTTGCCATCTCCCTTTGAATGGTTAGGTTTGTGTTCTGCCAACTGCCTGCATGCAGAGGGGAGAATAATTTTTCTAACATTAGTGTTCTGTGTCTGCCACCAGAACAATGCATGGAAGAAGCATTTTGAATGGCATAGCTGTAGTGCATCATGGAGACTATTAGCAAATTTGCCAAGTATTTTAACTATCTTGCAGTAACAGGCTTAACAGTGGAATTTCAATGCTACCGAAATTTGCGCCAGGTTTAGCAAGCGGATGGATTTGGATACAAGAGCTTTTGCTAGGAGCAGAACAGCATGGCATCAGTCTTAAGAGGTACTACACTAGAGGATGCTCTAAATTATATACAACACAATATTAGACAAAACAGTGGTGACAAAATGAGCATAGTAGAAATGTAGAGCTGGGTATTAACATACATGTGCAAGGTGACGTGCTCAACCCACCCACAGCTGATGTTCCTGAGGAATACTGGACTAGACTTTAGGGCACACTTGAGGTAATCAAGATAATTAAGGAACATTTTCTGGGATTTTCTACTGGCGCACCTCTTTCAAGCTCCTAAAATATATGAAGTATAAAAATAAAACAAACTCTCGTGAAATACTCAACACCATTTGCCTTCATTTCCAACAGACATAGTGAGTAACATTAAATATAAAGTACGAGAGCTTAAAATGTGCCTGTAAGCAAAATAACCATTAGACAAACTGCAGTAGAGCTTTGATTTGGAGGCACAGGGAAAGCACAGCAAGGCAACAATTTTATTGGCAGACATACCTGAAAGTACCCATGACAAAATAATACACTGAACCTGAAAGCCAATGGGTGTAACATTATATTCAGAATCATGACTGCTGCAACTACACAGAACAGGAACTTGGTCCTCCTTTATAAAAAGCGAATGAATTACTAAACATAAGTAACTTTATATATAATATTGTTTTCTCTTAATGTATAATTTTTCTCCTCTCATTTTTCCCCCTTCCCTTCTGAAAATGGGAACTCTTTGGGACATTTCCCGTTTCTGCAACTGCTGGTCACCCGTACTTGTTTCGTCCAAGTACCCATTGAGAGCCGAGATATTGAGTACCATTTGTTTATTTTATTTGGGGATATGACAGGAGTCTGATCCTGTTCTCGTGTACATTTGCCAGCAGAGACTGTTGGATAGCAATTAGGAATACGAATTCTAGTTAATTGTGCTCCTCCATTTGGAGGTGCCAAAGTCAATTGTGGCAATTCAACTGACCCCTTGACCAAATCAGCTAACTCAGATTAGACTGGGAATTGAAGTTCACAGAATCCCTACAGCGCAGGAGGCCATTTGGTCCATCAAGTCCTCACCGATCCTCCGAGAAAGCACCCCACCGAGGCCAATGCCCCCGCCCTATCCCCATAACCCCACCTAACCTTTCTGGACACTAAGGGCAATTTATCATGGCCAATCCGCCTAACCTGCACATCTTTGGACTGTGGGAGGAAACCGGAGCACCCGGAGGAAACCCACGCACACACGGGGAGAAAGTGCAAATTCCACATAGTTGGGACCTTCAGGTCTGTATTCCTTTGTCCAAACTGAGCAATGCTCATAATGATAAACTAATATCAAACCCTGCAATTGCTATCGCAAATGTAGCAATTTGAAGAAATGAACATGAGGCAGTGCTAAAGTTCCCACACTGTCCTCTTTATTTTAAATTTTCATTGGCACAATTGCCAAATGTCTGCAAAAAGCATACTTGTCCCTGGGGTAAAAGATAGACAGTACTCATTTTGTCCAGTAAAAACTAACTCTACCTGTCCCACATGTAATATAAATGATACTAGATACCGAGAATCAGAAAACAATTTTCCCTGCTCCACAACACAACTAAGAGGAGAGTTACTTAAGGTACGAATAGGTTCTTTGTTGTACTTTCTTACTTCAGGCTGCCGGCTCAATCAAACCTGCTCCTGGGACATATTACTAGAATTCAGTGTTGCTCACTAACATTTTGTCAAGGGCCAAATCTCAGCCAAAACCCTCTCAGGAAAGTTGTATAGGGCGGAGTATGAGGGCTGTGCTTCTCCAAGTAGGGAACACTGCTTTTAAACAAGTTATTATCAATTTTTGTCAAAATAAAGACAAGGCAATTTTCCACAGAAACAAGAAAATGCCATAGACGTTATAATTTGAAAGGCACATACTACGCAGATACTCCACAGATACTACGAGCCCCAGGTGCTACATTCAAGTTTTTTAAAACACCACTTCTAGTCTTGTGGTTGTAACAGACTATGAATGAGTCACATCAGCAATTTGGTGGGAGTAGGTAGCAGGTTGCTTATTCCAGGACAAATTATTCTATTTAGCAGTAACATTGCACTGAATTCACAAAGTTCTCACATCCTTTCCAGTTAATCTAAAAGGCAAAATATAACAAGTTAAAACAACTGAATCTATACTTAATCCACAGAACAAAAGTATGTTAGACAGGATCCAGAAACAATCTACAAAGGGGCTAATTTACCTTCACTAAGTTGGATTTTTAATCAAAAATTCCATGTCAGAAACCCCTTTTTGCTCTTTGATGTCTCTGTTCCTGGGAGACTATGTAACACAGCTTTTTTTATAACACTTCTTAACCATATGATCAACTAAACTGTGGAGACTATTTTGTTTTAATGCTTTGATGAAGACCAATTGTAAAAGAAACAATGCAATATCATATTGAAATGTAATATTATGAAGGTTACCCCATGGAATGCTCATGAAAACTAAACACATGCAGCCTGGAACCCATAACTTAGTTACTTTCAGCCTAATGCCCCAACCATTGTTAACTCAAAAATACATCAATGCTCATCAACAAAACTCTTACAAGCAACTCTTGAATGTCAGAAATCAAGAAACAAAGCAATATATCTTTAACTTAATCACAACACAGCATTAGTTACTCACATTCCACTTACTGTATTTTAGGAACCTAATTCACAGCAAAGGGAAATGTCTCCCATTTGAAGTTAAGACCATAGCCTGAAACCGCTAGATTTACCACTTGGCCGGAGTTACTCCTTGCTTAAGCATAGTTGGTATTTCTCACGTTACAACTGACTACACTTCAAAAGTACCCAATCAGTTGTAAAGTGCCTTGGAACATCCCGGGATCATGAGAAGTACTTTCTTTCTGTAAAAGGACTAACTAGTGCTTACTTGACCATTTTGTACACCCCCACATTCTTTAAAGGCTTGTCAGGAAATTGTGATATGAAAAATCCAGTCATTGGGAATGTGTTCTGGTGGTTGTATTTATTTAAAAACTATTCAAAATGGAAGCTGTGTAGTGGTAAAGATAGTTTGGCTAGGTTGATGGAACTAGTCCTTTTGATATGTTGATAAGCCTAACAACACTGTGAATAGATGGTTATCCAGGCAAGTTGTGAACAGTGGAAAACAGAATATGGGCAGCACGGTAGCATTGTGGATAGCACAATTGCTTCACAGCTCCAGGGTCCCATGTTCGATTGCAGCTTGGGTCACTGTCTGTGCGGAGTCTGCACGTTCTCCCAGTGTCTGCGTGGGTTTCCTCCGGGTGCTCCGGTTTCCTCCCACAGTCCAAAGATGTGCTGGTTAGGTGGATTGGCCATGATAAATTGCCCTTAGTGTCCAAAATTGTCCTTAGTGTTGGGTGGGGTTACTGGGTTATGGGGATAGGGTGGAGGTGTTGACCTTGGGTAGGGTGCTCTTTCCAAGAGCCGGTGTGGACTCGATGGGCCGGGTGGCCTCCTTCTGCACTGTAAATTCTAAATTCTATGAATATCAAAGGTTTGAGTAAAATGTTAGAAGTTCAAAGGAGGAGATGAGGTGTGAACTTCACAATTATATTTTAAGGTGGACTCACAAAATGAAGGTAAATAAGAGTGACTTCTGAGGACGTTAGTTCAGATAAGGGAAGACTAAAAGGGAAAACAGTATATCTGGAGCAATTTCAACTTATGCAAATTAGCTGTTTTGAGAGCTCAGCCCCCAGCAGGAAAAGCTGTATGAACTCCCAGCAAACTTTGGAAAACCAGTTGAACTACCCTATGTCAGAAGCAACCCGAAAGTTACAAGTGCCTGGTATGGTAACTATTACTGGATTTTGCCTATGTTATTTGAGGAGGATTAGCTCTGAAGTTATGGAACACAAGGATTTGCAACTGGGTAATTTTACTGTGCATAGCCATTGAGTTAGTTCAGTGTATTTCTAGTTGATTTTCTTGTTGTGAAGTTTGTTTAATAAACCTTTATTTTATTTAAAACCATCACAATGACATCTGGGAGAGCCTTCTCTGGTTTTCACATCTTTCCTCACATTATCCCAAATTACAAAATACAGTTGACAGCAGGTGTTTCAAGCTTCCCTTCTGGGATTTTCAATGGCATTGGTCATCAGCTGTGCTCTTAATAATTCACTTACTTTCTCTGCTGATAACCAGAGATCGGACAGCATTGTAAACAACCTCCATTAACATCCCACAAGCAGGAAGACCTTGAACACGAGTGCAAACCCAGAAGTAAGTAAAGGAGAGAGTCTTCAGCAGCCACGGATGAAGCAGAAGCAGGTTTAAGTGTTCCCAGGCTACATGGAGTACCATCGCGATAGGCAAATGTTTCTCACAATGCCCTCTTTTACAGAGCGACATTTTTGGATTATCGTCTTACATGCACATATTCTTTCTAGTTTAAAAGTTTATGGAGGTGTTACCAACTCATAGATCATGGCAAAACTCATTGCCACAGCTGCAACATTTTCACCTGTCTGAACATTCCACTGACAAATTCCACCAATGGAACCCGAATAACTTTAGCTCAATGGCAGCTCTCTTGCCAGATTGAGAAAAACATAAATCAGAGACTGGAGAACATAATCTAAGATGACGCT
The DNA here is from genome assembly GCF_047496885.1 of Scyliorhinus torazame. Lineage (NCBI taxonomy): Eukaryota > Metazoa > Chordata > Chondrichthyes > Carcharhiniformes > Scyliorhinidae > Scyliorhinus > Scyliorhinus torazame. The sequence continues at coordinate 28,411,589 of NC_092738.1, forward strand.
TCGATGCAGCACGGGAGACTATTCAACCCATCACATTTCTGCCAGCTCTTTGTAAAACCTATTCAATTAGTTGCATTCCCCTGTTCTTTCCCCATTGCTCGACAAATTAAAGTATCTATTCAATTCTCTTTGAAAAATTAATTATTGAATCTGCTTTCACCAACTTTTCAGGCACTGCATTCTGTAATAACTTGGTGTGTTTTAAAAAACTATTTTCCCTTGCAGGAATTCTTCCAGAAGCTCAATGAACAAAGTCAAGAATATCTTAAGCAGTTGGTTTGCAATTTATAAAAACAGCTCTTATTTTTGTATGGCAAAAATCTATTAACAGGTAAATAAAATTCAGTAGCTTAAAAATGAAATTGATTAATGATTTACTAAGTCACCAAATCATCTATTGACTGCCTTCTGAAATCAATCCAAGCACACAGGTTAGCTGATTTTGAGTAGACTATTGGCAAGATTTCAAAATTCCAATGGCCCAGGGTCTGTATTGCGGCCATGACCAACAGAATAAACTTAATAAATCCGTGACCCCCGTAGTCAATTGAAAAGCAGCAGTAGCCATTTTTTTTAAGCAATTGACCAACCCTTTCAAACGCTTTTACTAAGAGGCTGCACAATACTTGAAAGTTGGCAGGTGCTTTTAAAAAACCATCGGAGCTGACTTTCATTATCGTCAGGATCTAGAATATTCAAACTAACGTGCCTTAATGTTATGTTGCAACTGTGTCTATTTTCATTTGAGAGTCATTAGCACAGAGCAATTCTGTGAGAATTTTTTTTCGGCTTTCCCCTAATTTACAAATATGTTGAATACAGGGTTGGCAATCACAATAAATTACCATACGTTTTGCAGTCTTCAATCTTATTGCTTAAAGACAGAAGGCAAGATTTTTCCTGACCGCAAAAATAATTATAACAGCAGAGATCCTAGAGCTTAAAGTAGGTTTACAAAGCGTACAGTTCCAGAAACACTTACTCCTCGGAAAATCATCAAGCTGCTTTTTAAAAAAAAACTTAAGATGCCCATGAATTGCGTATTATTTACATAGAATTTACAGTGCAGAAGGAGGCCAATTGGCCCATCGAGTCTGCACCGGCTCTTGGAAAGCGCACCCTACCCAAGGTCAACACCTCCACCCTATCCCCACAACCCCACACAACACTAAGGGCAATTTATCATGGCCAATCCACCTAACCTGCACATCTTTGGACTGTGGGAGGAAACCGGAGCACCCGCAGGAAACCCACGCACACACGGGGAGGACGTGCAGACAGTGACCCAAGCCGGAATCGAACCTGGGACCCTGGAGCTGTGAAGCAATTGTGCTATCCACAATGCTACCCTTGTAGAGGGCAGTCCTGATTATTCAGTCCTTATTATACAGGACAACTGCTATTCTAACAAGTTGCAGTACTTTACAAATGAAATTACTGGACTAATTCTTACTTATGTTTGTCAGAGGATAATTAACTTCATATAGATTTGCTGTGATTTTTTAAATTGCAGAATACTTGCTATGCAAATATCAAGTTAACAAAAATCAGAGGTACACAAATTTTGGTGAGGTTAACTCAAGTTTGAATAAAAGCATGAGAGTCCATCTACTGTTAATAACTATTCTTCAAATTCCTTAAACCTAGTAACCAGTTAAACGGTGAACAATACTACAGGAGATTGATATGTAATTAGCATATTAAAAAATATGAAATGTTAAGTAGATCTAACCTCGAATTCTATGTGTATTAAAAAACTTCAAAGCAAAGTGCACCATGACCTTGGAGATAACTGACAGGAAACACAATGTAACTAAAAGCAAGGGTTTATTTATGAAACTGTCCGTTACATAAATAGATAAATTTATTAATGTAACTGTTATGCGAGGGTAGCAAATATATTTACCCGTAGCACATAAAGAAAACACTAAACTCCAGTTTTAAAAAATATTTGTGAGCAGTGCCACAGGCCATTATATGGTCTTCTGCTTAGAGTATTCCAATACCCATCAGGAAAAATAAAATCACAAATTGTTAAAAACTTACAGCAGTCATTTGTGTTTGAAATGTTTCTGTCAGTGGCTCATGCCAAGCTAAAAAAAATTGAGGCTTAAAATCATGAGTTTCACTGAATTATTACGGTAAGATGAATGAAATTCAACGAGGTAGTAAGCTAGAATATACCAGCATTATATTGCAATCTCATATAATTAGAAGGCAATTGTCTTGCAATTCTCAGAATGCAGCATAAAGCTGCCTACCTCAAGTCTTTGGTGCTTTTGGTGCTGTGGAACGCAAGAGTTCTTTTTAGGATCAACAGCAGGACTGGTCATTCAAAAAGCATACTCGGATTTGCTGGCTCGAAAAAGCCCCATCTCCTGTTCAGCAATGGAAATGTCACATGTGTGAAGTAACTGTCAGGCAAACAAAATTATTAGGATCCAAAAAAAAAAAACCCCAACCCTCAGCACCTCATTTAAAACTTTTTGCCACTGAAAGGATGTGGAAAGTGCACCATTCCCCTTTCATTGCAGCAATGTAACCTCTGATTCTTCATGAGCTATGCCATGAGAGATCCATTTACTTTAAACCTAGAACTTTGTGCTCAAAGTTAATGATTAAAAAGAGAATATGACAGTCATAGAGTCATACAGCACAGAAAAGGCCTTTCGGGCCATCAGGTCTGCACCGGTCAAAACCAACCACCTAACTATTCTAATCCCATTTTCCAGCTTTTGGCCCATAGCCTTGTCTGCCCTGGAATCGCAAGTGCACATCTAAATGCTTCTTAAACGTTATGACGGTTTTTGCCTCTACCACCCTTTCAGGCAGCAAGTTCCAGATTTCCACCACCCTCTGGGTGAAAAGGTTTTTCCTCACATCCCCTCTAAACCTCCTGCCCCTTACCTTAAATCTATGCCCTTTGGTCATTGTCCCCTCCACCAAGGAGAAGAGTTTCTTCCTGTCTACTCTATCTATGCCCTGCATAATTTTATACATCCCAATCATGCCCCTTTCAGTCTCCTCTGTTCCACAGAAAACAACCCCAGTCTATCCAATCTCTCTCTTCATAACTAAAACTCTCCATCCCAGGCAGCATCCTGGTAAATCTCCTCTGCACCCTTTCCAGTGCTATCACATCCCTCCTATAATGTGGATTCCAGACCTGCACACAATACTCTAGCTGTGGCCTAACCAATGTTTTATGCAGTTCCAGCATAACCTCCCTACTCTTAAAATCTATGCCTCGGCTAATAAAGACATGTTGGGCAGCACAAGTGGCTAGCACTGTGGCTTCACAGCACCAGGGTCCCAGGTTCGATTCCCCACTGGGTCACTGTCTGTGCGGAGTCTGCATGTTCTCCCGGTGTCTGCGTGGGTTTCCTCCGGGTGCTCCGGTTTCCTCCCACAGTCCAAAGACGTGCAGGTTAGGTGGATTGGCCATGTTAAATTGCCCTTAGTGACCAAAAAGGTTTGGAGGGGTTATTGGGATAGGGTGTGGTGAGGGCTTAAGTGGGTCGGTGCAGACTCGATGGGCCGAATGGCCTCCTTCTGCATTATCTGTTCTATGTATATCATATGACTTCATAACCACTGTATCCACCTGCTCTGCTACCCTAAGGGACTGGTGTACATCCACACCAAGGTCCCTCTGATCCTCAGTGCTTCCCAGGGTCCTGCCGTTTATCATGTATTCCCTTGCTTGGTTTGTCCTGCCCAAATGCATTACCTCACACTTATCCGGATTGAATTCCATTTACCACTGATCAGTCCATCTATAGCCTCCTGTAATCGAAGGCTATCCGCCTTACTATTTACCACCCCACCAATTTCCGTATTATCCTCAAACTTACTGATCAACCCTCCTATATTCATATCTAAATCATTGAGATAAAACACAAACAGCAAGGGCCCCAACACTGATCCCTGTGGGGCCCCACTGGACACAGGCTTCCAGTCAGAAAACACCCCTCGACCATCAGCCTGTTTCCTGCCACTCAGCCAATTCTGGATCCAATTTGCAAAATTTCCTTGGATCCCATGCTCTCTTACCTTTGCTATCAGTCTCCCATGTGGCACCCTATCAAAAGCCTTGCTGAAGACCAAGTAGACTATGTCAAATGAATTTCCCCCATCTACACACCTGGTCACCTCTTCGAAAAATTAAATCACGTTCGTCAGACATGACCTCCCCTTAACAAAATCACCCTGACTGTTCTTGATTAATCCCTGCCTCTCCAAATGCAGATTAAATCTGTCGGAATTGCTTCCAATAGTTTCGCCACCACTGAGGTTAGACTGACTGGTCTGTAGTTTCCTGGTTTATCCCTTCCTCCCTTGAATAATGGTACCACATTGGCTATTCTCCAGTCCTCCAGCGCCTCTCCTGTGGTCAGAGAGGAATTGAAAATTATTGCCATGCCCCTGCTATTTCCTCCCTTGCATCGCTCAACCGCCTGCGATACATTTCATCTGGCCCTGGAGACTTGTCTACTTTTAAGCCTGCCGGACCACTCAGAACCTCCTCTCGGTCCATTAATAATAATAATCTTTATCATTCTCACAAGTAGGCTTACATTAACACTGCAATGAAGTTACTGTGAAAAGCCCCTAGTCGCCACACTCCGGCGCCTGTTCAGGTACACGGAGAGAAAATTCTGAATATCCAATTCACCTAACAAGCACGTCTTTCGAGACTTGTGGGAGGAAACCGGAGCACCAATAGGAAACCCACACAGACATGGGGAGAACTTGCAGACTCCGCACAGACAGTGACCCAAGCGGGAATTGAACCCAGGACTCGGTGAAGCAACAGTGCTAACCACTGTGCTGCTCACCCCGTCCCTCTCCCCGATTTCCAAACCCACACTGTCCCTCCCATGACTGAATACAAAGTATTCATTTAGAACCCTACCTACATCCTCCGGCTCCACACACAAACTACCAATGTGGTCCTTAATGGGCCCTACACTTTCCCCAGTTATCCTTTTACCCTCAATGTACTTGTAAAACAACTTAGGATTTTCCTTTATTTTACCTACCATTATCCTTTCATGTCCCCTTTTTGCTCTCTTAATTTCCTTTTGAAGTTCCCACTTGCACATTCTATATGCCTCTAGGGTTTCTGCTGTTTTCAACCCTCGATATCTGCCATAAGCCTCCCTTTTTCTCTTTATCCAATGCTGTATATCCCTCAATATCCAGGGTTCACTGGATTTGTTGGTCCCACCCTTTTTCTTGATTGGAACATGTTGGCCCTGTACTCTCCCTATTTCCTTCTTGAATGCATCCCACTGTTCAGTCACAGATTTACCTACAAGTGTCTGCTCCCAGTCCACTCCGGCCAAATCATATCTGATCTCATGAAAATCAGCCTTCCCCCATTTAGAACTTTGATCTCAGGCCCATCCTGTCCTTTGCCATAACAATCTTGAATCTAATGGAGTTATGATCACTGTCTGCAAAATGTTCCTCCACTGATACTTCAACCACTTGCCCAGCTTTGTTACCGAAAATTAAGTACAGGATCGTCCCCTCTCTTGTAGGACCTTTTATGTATGGTGGAGTAGTGGTTAGCACTGCTGCCTCACAGCACCAAGTTCCCAAATTCGATCCCGGCTCTGGGTTACTGTCCGTGTGGAGTTTGCACATTCCCCCCGTATCTGCGTGGGTCTCACCCCCACAACCCTAAAGATGTGCAAGGGTAGGTGGATTGGCCACGCTAAATTGCCCCTTAATTGGGGGAAAAAAAAAGAATTGAGTACTCTAAATTGTTTTTTTTAAATAAAGTTCTCCTGGATGCATTTTAAGAATTCTGCTCCCCCTAGACCTATCACACAGTGCAGACTGAGGAGGAAGTGATAGACCAGTGCAAAATAGAGACGAATACAGAGGAGGGAAAAACAGATGTAAACAAGATAGCCTCAAACAAAATCTATAATTTCCTTTGGAACACATATATAATTCAGACCAGAGTGTCATCCATGCTGGCATGAAGTGCAAAAGTGATTGAAACCACCTGCTGACTACAATCAACGTGGTTGTGGTTCACTCGGGCTCATATCACTTTCAATTGTTTTGATGCCAGTAGAGGGTCTTCAACTTCATGGGCAGCACGGTAGCATTGTGGATAGCACAATTGCTTCACAGCTCCAGGGTCCCAGGTTCGATTCCGGCTTGGGTCACTGTCTGTACGGAGTCTGCACATCCTCCCCGTGTGCGCATGGGTTTCCTCCGGGCGCTCCGGTTTCCTCCCACAGTCCAAAGATGTGCAGGTTAGGTGGATTGGCCATGCTAAATTGCCCTTAGTGTCCAAAATTGCCCTTAGTGTTGGGATGGTTACTGGGTTATGGGGATCGGGTGGAGGTGTTGACCTTGGGTGGGGTGCTCTTTCCAAGAGCCCGTGCAGTCTTGATGGGCCGAATGGCCTCCTTCTGCACTGTAAATTCTATGTTAATCTATGTTCATCCAGACATAACTCCCAACTATGTATGAAATAACTGGTAACAATAGTACATGGCAGTAGCACTTCATCTTCAATCCAAGTCTCTCTATTTACAAGGACTTCTTGGTTTTGTCTCATATACCCAACTGTCCCCTGCATTTCTTCGGGGGTCATGGAAGAAGCATAACTGCATTTTCTGACACCGTAGCATCATCACAGCCATTCCAGCAGTACAGGTCACACCCACCAATTCACCATTTTGTTAAAACTCAACAGCTTCCATTGTAATCGGCCTCACTCTGCCCAGAGAAATAGTTTTGAAAAAATATATATATTTATTCAAATTTTCAACAAAACCCTCCCCCCAACAAGAAGAAAAAAACAAGAATACAACAAGCAGAAATTATACATTGGATTTCCCCCATATAACATTTAAAAACACAAATAGGGAAAAAAAACCACCTTCACCCAAGCCCAGAGAAATAGTTGATAGTTGATGCTTGCGTGGTAAAGTAATACACTAGGGTTCTGGCACTCCTGGAAAGAAGGACAGTTTTTTATTTTTGAAAATGTATGTGCTGTATGACACAATGGGCCCTTCAATGGCAGCTCAGATCGGCTCAGCAATTTACCAGTAATTGAATGGCCCATTACTTCCAGATATTCAGGTTCCAAATGATTTTTCTACCTTAAGTTTCAGTAACTTCTTTAGCACCATTTCTCACTGAATATTAACTTCGATGACCTCCGATTACAATAGCCAACATCCACGTGAAAAGTGAGATAAAGGTCTATAGTATCATTGACATGCAGTCCGACCCCTACATTGACCATTGTTTTATGACTGTGTCTATAGTAAATCTTTTATTGCTTTTATTTTGCTAATTCTCTCTAACACATTAGCTGTCCTAATCTCGATTTGTAGTTTTTCTACATATTCTTTATATTGGTCCTTTCATTTTTATTATTGCCCTGTTAAAACTCGATAAAGTTTTGAATTTGGTCTGATTTCCCAATTCATCCATTTAACCCAATCCTTCAGGACACTTTTCCCCAACACTGGAACGTACTTGATTTGCATCTCCTGCTTAAATATATTACTGATCTATGGTTCGGTTTGCCATTTTCCCCTAGGTCAAGATCCCTTCCTAACTTGAACTCTTGTCTTGGACTTCAATTTTTCCTTTTCTATTATTATATTGAGCCAATAATCAGTATTTATTGATATTATTTTCCATCTTTCCCTTATAGGTGGCATACTTTCTTTATCCAAAATCAGAACAGTTCGCACTTCCTTCCTTTTGAGAGTAGCAAAACAATGACTGAAAACACAGAAAAAAAATTTAGATAGCACTTGTCATGACCACCGGACATATAACAAAGTGCTCTACAGCCAACAAAGTACTTTTGTAGCATAGTCATTGTTGTAATGTAGGAAATACAGCAGCTAATTTGTACACAGAAAACCCCACTAACAGCAATGTGATAATGAGCAGATAATCTGTTTTTGTGATGTTGATTGAGGGATAAATACTAGCCAGGACACCGATCACAACTCCCCTGCTCTTCTTTGAAATAGTGTCTGGGGATCTTTTACATCTACCCGAGCAGGCAAAAGTGGTATCAGTTTAATGTCTCACCCAAAACGTAGCTCTTCTGACAGTACAGCACTCCCCAAGTACTGCACTGGAGTGTCAGCATTGATTTTTGTGGATAAACCCTGAAGTAGGACCTGGAAGGCAAGAGTATTACCATCTGATTGACGGCGGACACTCTGCCCCTAAACATGACAGAAGCTCTCTCTTCTCACCGCAAACATGGTCTATTTTTGGATGATTAAAATCCACTATTACATCCATCTGTGTATCACTCTAATTCGTCTACAAATTTCACCCTTATTTTCCACTGTGTGCAATATCACACAGTGGAAATCAGAAATCAGGCTCACACATCCACTCCTCTTTCCCCAATTTCAAAACTATGGAAGGGAATCATTTTGTTAGAATTCACTACTTAATCCTGCACTGAACAGGAAGGCAACACATGGGATTCAAAAACTCTGCTTCTGAAGTAATCTAAACGTATTTTCTGTTGTGAAGAAGCCCTTTGCAACAAACTTGCGACGTTAGATATTATTTTGAAAAATGGATTACAAAATAATCTTCAAAATTAAGAGGCAAGTTGAAGAGCACTGCAGCTTGGTGTATTAAAGTGATAGAAAAGCAAATTGACACTCGAGCAATTCAGATCTTTCCCAGGTTTTCACTCACCCTTCTGATTTTGCTTTTTAGCCATCTGCGTTCTTTTGATAAGGAAGTTTTAGGTGCACAGTCACCGAGTTCTACTTGGCAAAACGGGAGCTTAGTGATCTTCACCTTCTTCACTCCTCCGAGCAGGAAGGTGCAGTTTCCTTTTGAAGGTCTCCTCAGCAGCGTCCCTGGGACTCGTCTTGAACTCACTGCAAACCGACAACAATGAATAAGATTATTTTTGTTCTGCCCATTGCAGAGTGTCAGAAATGTGCAAGATTAGTGATCACCCCCGTCTTCCGTGCGATATTTTACGAAAGAATCTGGCCTTAAGAAAAAATCTGGACAGGCGAGTCTAATTATTGAAGGGGGGGGGGGGGGGGTAAAGCGAGCGAGGATGGGGAGCTTTCTCTGTCACAAAGCCCTTTGTTTGTGGGGGCGATTCTGCAAAGGGGCCCAGTGATCAGTCAGCACTTTGGGTCTTTTTTTGTTGGTCTCACAACCTCCCCCCCACCAAACAACAAATGAAGCTTGCAGTCAATGACCAAGCTTCCTTTCCTCGCCTCCAGTTGCTTGCTTTTATTTTCCAGACGGGAGCGATCCAATAATAAGAATCAAGCCTTTGTCCTCTCTTTCTCTCTCAAATCCCCTCTCCACTTAATTAAAACAGCCAGGTGGTCAGGCTGATCCCAACGACTGGGCTCGCAGTCTGAGAGAAGCTTTTCCTGGGAAACTCGCCTCGCAATTTTCCCTCCCACCTGGTGACTTTCCAATGCTAAAGAAGCAGAGCAAACAATTATTTCAGGAAGGATTTTTTTTTTGTTTTGTTCTTTTTTTTAAAAAGAGAGAAGGTCAGAGGTGAACCTCCTTCAGCAGAGACGACGACAGTCCCACTTCTCACACTGGACTCGCAACAAAACTCTGAGCAACTCGGCTCCGCCGCTCTCTCCCAACACGTCACTTCCGGCCGCCCAGGCGGCTCGCGGACGGAAAAAGCCGAGCGATTCCGAAAGCCGTTCGGAAAGGCGCGCGGCGAGTCACAAATGCTGAGAAAGAACTTCGTGCAGTCGAAATTAGTCGAATATAATCAACCTTCAGTTATCCCCCTGACACGTTTTCTTTGCTCTGTGAAACACCAGTGAGTAACATTAGACAGTCTTCAATAAGTTGCCCGAGCGACCTGGAAAGTTCCAGAATGGTAAAGTCGATGAATAGTTCTGGAACATTCGACAGTCAGGCTCACCTTTATGTTAGGAGTAGTTGTTTTTCTGCTTCTCTTGAGAAAAACACCGTTTAAAAGGCACTCTTATTCGATATATAGGCTGATTATTGAAGATTGCGATGTTGTCCTCGAGAGTTTGCAGCCAATTCTGACGGAGTGGCGCCACCTGCTGTGTTCTAGCACAGAGCGGGCTCCATTGTCCAAGTTGTCAATGCTGGTGTTGACCACCAATATACTCCATGAAATGAAAATCGCTTACTGTCACAAGTAGGCTTTAAATGAAGTTACTGTGAAAAGACCCTAGTCGCCACATTCCAGCGCCTGTTCGGGGAGGCTGGAACGTGAATTCAGTTATTCAAACGAATCTGTCCAGCACCTAGTCTTGCACAATTTACGCTCCTCCCAAGGTAAAACGTTTCCTATCACCAATGTTTTAAAACGCTTTATGCATTGGTACCAAATTCGGTAAGACTATTTTAGGCATTCACTACCTTTACTCTAGTTAATCGTGTAAACGCAACCTGGACTGTTGTCTCTCAGTAACCATTCTCATTTTCATTTGATGGGTTTTTTGACATCTTGGGTGCAATTCTCCGGAAAGATTTCGAAGTGTGCTAGCGAGCAGGAATTACCACGACCTTCCCGGTGCTTGGACCAGCGAGGCCAACAACGCTATTCAACGTTGGTCCACTTAACGGCACTCCACCCGGTGAACCTGTCAAACATGAGTTGTTATTGACTTGCTGACCTATCCCTCCACTGACCACATGTACATTCTCCCGCAGGTCCTCCAGCCATCGGTGCCAGCCCATCCCAGGCGGCACTCTCTCCTGTCTCCCACAAGACCACCTTGGAGGAGAGCTCCGAGGATGCAACCGTTATAGTCGTGGCACAGCTGTGATCCCCACCCTCCACTAGCGCAGCTACACATACTTCGGTGGGACATGTTAGTGGACAGGCATCAGGGGCACAATCTGGTGAGCACCACACTGCTGCTGATGCACATCAGTGGAGGCAGGAGCCCCCAGGGAATTGTCGGAGGTCTGCAGGATCCCTGGACCCAGCTGGGTCCCAGCCTGACATTGAGCCTCTAGTACAGAGGTACCTGGAGCTGATGCAGATGATAGGGAGCAGCCGGGACATTCAGAGGGTGATGGCAGGGTCATTCCAGCAGATCCATAGCCGCTTTGAGGAGTCGCAGAGGCTACGGGTGTAAGAGATGTCGTCGGCAATGCATGGCACTGAGGCCAACACTGCTAGGGTGACGACCACAGTGGAAAGCCTGTTGCACGACGTCGACACCACTAGTGAAGGTGTCCAAGGCGTTGTGCAGTCGGTGACGGCCATGGCTGAGGGTCTCGGCAGACTGCCCGCCTCACTGGGGGACGTGAGCCAGTACCAGGCGGACCTTGCTGAGGCGCTGCGGGACATGCCCCAGTCTCAGTTGGGAATGGCCGAGGCACTGCGGAGCTTGTCCCAGTTGCAGGTGGGCATTGCCGAGGCGCTGCAGAGCGTGGCCCAGTCACTGAGGAGCATCGGCAAGGGCGTCGACACGATGGTGCAGACCATGGGGAGCCACCAGGGCTGGCAGTGCCAGACGATGCAGGGGCAGCCAGCGCTCGAACCAACTGCCCCTCCATCCCAAGGTGAACCCCAGGGCCCTATGAGCACCGACTGGGAGGAGGGGGCTCTGAGTGCCAACCCGGACCTAACCCATGGACTGGCCACCAGCTTCCCTGAGTTCCACTGCTCTGATGAGGCTGAGCCTCGAATGCAGCACACAGGACAGGGTGACACGGCTGTGCATATGCTGCCGACAAATGCGCCTGGGCCCTCTGGCCCCAGAGCCTCCAGACGATGACCGCCAAGGGCATTGAAGGCCACGGGACATGATAAGCAACTGGCTGCCTCCATCTCAGATGTGCATCCTGGGGAACACCTAGACGTAGCGATAGAGCTAGGAGGGCAAAGCACATTGAGGATCACTGAGGGCACTGGGGGGGGGGGTGGGGGGGAGTAGGTGGGGGTGGGGGGCGGCACCATCGGGAGAGTGGGGACTTGTATTACACATTAAACACCCTTGTGCACAACCATTATGGCCCCTCTGTCACTTCCTTCTGCAATGCGGACTGACCTCCGATCTCTTGGCCCATCTCTCCAGACATCCCCGTGGCACCCACCCACCATCCGGCCGTGGATCTGTCCCCGGAGCTGTGTGCCATCTCCTGAGTGTTCGGATATTGGCTGGCGCATGTGTGGTGTTGCCTCCCACAGTGTTCAAGCACAGTGTCCAGGCTTCAAGATGTGACTGGGATACTAGGCAATGACTCCCACATGCTACATGGCCTGCCCACCCATGAGAATCCACTTGGGATGTGTGAAGTGCTCACTTAACCACGATTGTCAATTCCCTATTTGCAATAGCCTTCAGCCGCGCAGCCAGAGTCATGAGCAGTCGGTGGAGGTTACGAGTGATCAGTGGGACAGATGAGCAGGGACAAGGTTTGTCCCAGGAACAGGTACACACGATCCAGGGGTTGGCATGATGGTGCCGCAAGCGATTGCTCCCCCAGCGCCTACACCCCCACCCCTGCGGAGAGTCCCCCATTTCCTGTGGAGGCCCCCCCACCCCCAGCCGAGGGTCCACCACTCCCCACCGAGCACTGGGATGGCAAGCCCAGCACCCCCGGGCTCTTTGTCAATCAGCAAAGGTGGCTACTCACCTCCATGGCTCCCCACAGAAGTCCTTCCGCCAGGTTCACGTTTTTCAAAAGGAGTACTGATCGGCGCCACCGTGACCACTTGCTGGGGAGGCAAATGCATGACAGGAGGCTGTTGGATATGGGGTGGCTCCCATTAATTGTATGGAAATAGGGCTTAAGTGGTGATAATTGGTGTCTCGCCACACTACGGCGAGATCCTGATTTCGCCTATTGGAGCGGGCCGGTTGCATCGCAAATTGTTTGGTGCCTGGTGCGGTTCCTGTTTTCTGGCCTCTCCTGCTATTCACTGGCCTCGTTTCGTTGGAGTGAGAGCATAACGAGGCCGGAGAATCACGCCCCTAATCCATGTTGACATTTAGCATAAGTGCGAAACCAAAATCGATTAGCACTGGTATGAAACATGTTTGAACCTCTTTACTCAAGTTATTGCCCCTGCTTTATAGTAGTTTGCCACCTGTCCACTTCCTTTTTAAAAAAAAAAAATGTTTATTCAAAGTTTTTCTAACAAAAATGTTCAACCAGTTAAACCCCCACCCCCCGTAACAGAAAAGAAAAAGACATAAGAGCAAAACAAAACATAAACATATCAAGCAAGCATAGTACAGAACTTATACAATGGGTTTCTCCCGCACATATTAACCCTCCCATATGTATGTACAAATACTACCTGGGAAAAACCCCCTCCCCCACCCACCCAAATATCCCCCCCCCCCCCGAAGGAAATACCCCCCTCTTCCCCCCCCTCCCTGGGTTGCTGCTGCTGCTGACCGAGCTCCTAGCGCTCCGCAAGATAGTCAATGAACGGTTGCCACTGCCTGAAGAACCCCTGCGCAGACCCTCTCAGGGCAAACTTTATCCTCTCTAGCTTAATGAACCCAGCCATGTCATTTATCCAGGCTTCCACACTGGGAGGCTTCGCGTCCTTCCATAATAGCAAGATCCTCCGCCGGGCTACCAGGGACGCAAAGGCCAGAATGCCCGCCTCTTTCGCCTCCTGCACTCCCGGCTCGTCCGATACGCCAAATAATGCCAGCCCCCAACTTGGTTTGACCTGGACTTTCACCACCTTGGACATAGTCCTTGCGAAACCCCTCCAGAACCCTTCCAGTGCCGGGCATGACCAAAACATGTGGACGTGATTCGCCGGGCTTCCCGAGCACCTCCCACATCTGTCCTCCACCCCAAAGAACCGACTCAGCCTCGCCCCCGTCATATGCGCTCTGTGAACAACCTTAAACTGTATCAGGCTGAGCCTGGCACATGAGGAAGAGGAATTAACCCTACTCAGGGCATCCGCCCATAGACCCTCTTCAATCTCCTCCCCCAACTCCTCCTCCCACTTGCCCTTCAGCTCCTCTACCAAAGCCTCCCCCTCTTCTTTCATCTCCTGATATATCGCCGAAACCTTGCCCTCTCCAACCCATACACCCGAAATCACCCTGTCCTGGATCCGCTGTGCCGGGAGCGACGGGAATTCCCTCACCTGCCGCCTCACAAACGCCCTCACTTGCATATACCTGAATGCATTTCCCGGGGGTAACCTGAACTTCTCCTCCAGCGCCCCGAGGCTCGCAAACGTCCCGTCTATAAACAGGTCCCCCATCCTTCTGATCCCTGCCCGATGCCAGCTCCGAAACCCCCCATCCATCCTCCCTGGGACGAACCGGTGGTTCTCCCGGATCGGGGACCACACCGAGGCTCCCATCTCACCCCTATGTCGTCTCCACTGCCCCCAGATCTTTAGCGTTTCCGCCACTACCGGACTCGTGGTGTACCTTATCGGCGAGAGCGGCAACGGTGCCGTCACCAGCGCCCTCAGGCTCGTTCCTTTGCAGGACGCCATCTCCAACCTCTTCCATGCCGCCCCCTCTCCCTCTATCACCCACTTAAGGATCATCGCTACGTTGGCTACCCAATAATAGCCCTCCAGATTCGGCAGTGCCAGCCCTCCCTGTCCCTACTACGCTCCAGAAACCCCCTCCTTACCCTCGGGGTCTTGTTTGCCCACACAAAGCCCATGATGCTCCTACCTACCCGCTTACAAAAGGCCTTGGTAATCCGAATAGGAAGGTACTGGAACACGAAAAGAAACCTCGGGAGGACCGTCATTTTAATTGAGTGCAACACATCCCATCGTTTGAAGTCCTCCTTCATCTGCTCCACCAGCCGTGTCAAATTTAGTTTGTGCAGGGCCCCCCAGCTCCTAGCTACCTGGATCCCCAAGTACCGAAAGCTCCTTTCCGCCCTCCTCAACGGTATGTCGTCTATCCCTCTTCCCTGGTCCCCCGGATGCACCACAAAGAGCTCACTCTTACCGACATTGAGCTTGTAGCCCGAGAAGTCCCCAAACTCTCTTAGGATCCACATGACCTCCACTATCCCCTCCACTGGATCCGCCACATACAGCAACAGGTCGTCTGCATACAGCGATACTCGATGCTCCTCTCCCCCTCGGACCACCCCCCTCCAGTTCCTGGACTCCCTTAATGCCATGGCCAAAGGCTCAATTGCTAATGCAAACAACAGGGGGCACCCCTGCCTCGTCCCTCGATACAGCCGAAAATACTCCGACCTCCACCGATTCGTAGCCACACTCGCCACCGGGGCTCTATATAGAAGCTTAACCCAACTAATAAACCCCTCCCCAAACCTAAACCTCCGCAACACTTCCCAGAGATACTCCCACTCCACCCAGTCAAAGGCCTTCTCAGCGTCCATAGCTGCCACTATCTCCGCCTCTCCCTCCACCGATGGCATCATAATCACGTTTAGGAGCCTCCGCACATTGGTGTTTAGCTGCCTGCCCTTTACAAATCCCGTCTGGTCCTCATGAATCACCCCCGGGACACAGTCCTCAATTCTCGTAGCCAGCACTTTTGCCAGCAGCTTAGCGTCCACATTGAGGAGCGAGATCGGTCTATATGACCCACATTGCAGTGGGTCCTTGTCCTGCTTCAGGATCAGAGAAATCAGCGCTCCGGACATTGTCGGGGGCAGGGCCCCCCCCTCCCTTGCCTCATTGAAAGTCCTCACCAGCAGCGGGGTTAACAGGTCCGCATACTTCCTGTAAAACTCAACCGGGAACCCATCTGGCCCCGGGACCTTCCCCGCCTGCATGCTCCCCAGTCCTTTAACCAGCTCCTCCAACCCAATTGGCGCCCCCAAACCAGCCACCTCCTGCTCCTCCACCCTCGGGAACCTCAGTTGATCAAGAAACCTTTGCATCCCCTCTTCCCCCGCTGGGGGCTGAGATCTGTACAGCTCCTCATAGAAGTCCTTAAATGCCTCATTTACTTTCACCGCACTCCGCACCGTAGTTCCCCTGCTATCCTTGACTCCACCTATCTCCCTCGCTGCCATCCTCTTACGGAGCTGATGTGCCAGCATCCGGCTCGCCTTCTCCCCATACTCGTACGTCGCCCCCTGTGCCTTCCTCCACTGTGCCTCTGCCTTCCCCGTGGTCAACAGGTCGAATTCCGTCTGGAGACTTCGCGGCTCCCTAAGTAGTCCCTCCTCGGGGGCCTCTGCATATCTCCTGTCCACCCTTAGGATCTCTCCCACTAACCTCTCCCTTTCCCTGCCCTCTCTCTTCTCCCTGTGAGCCCTGATGGAGATGAACTCTCCCCTAACCACCGCCTTCAGCGCCTCCCACACTACCCGCACCTGCACCTCCCCATTGTCGTTGGCCTCCAAATACCTTTCAATGCACCCCCGCACCCTCCCGCACACATCGTCATCCGCAAGTAATCCCACATCCAGACGCCACAGCGGGCGTTGGTCCCTCTCCTCTCCTAACTCCAGCTCCACCCAGTGCGGGGCGTGGTCTGAGATGGCTATGGCCGAGTACTCCGTTCCCTCCACTTTCGGAATCAGCGCCCTGCTCAAAACAAAAAAATCTATTGGGAGTAGGCTCTGTGCACGTGAGAAAAAAAAGAAAATTCCCTGGCCAAGGGCCTAGCAAATCTCCACGGATCTACTCCCCGCATCTGGTACATAAACCCCCTAAGCACCTTGGCCGCAGCCGGCCTCTTCCCCGTCCTAGATCTGGAGCGATCTAATGCTGGGTCCAGCACTGTGTTGAAATCCCCCCCCATTATTAAGCTTCCTGCCTCCAGATCCGGAATCCGCCCCAACATACGCTTCATAAATCCAGCATCATCCCAGTTCGGGGCGTAGACGTTCACCAATCCCACCCACACCCCCTGTAGCCTACCGCTCACCATCACGTATCGACCTCCATTATCCACTACAATATTCTTGGCCTCAAACGACACCCGCTTCCCCACCAGTACTGCCACCTTTCTGTTCTTTGCATCCAGCCCCAAATGAATTACCTGTCCTACCCATCCCTTTCGTAACCTGACCTGGTCTGCCACCTTCAAATGTGTCTCCTGAAGCATGATCACGTCTGCCTTCAGCCCCTTTAAGTGCGCGAACACTCGGGCCCTCTTAACCGGCCCATTCAGGCCCCTCACATTCCAAGTTATCAGCCGGATTGGGGGGCTTTCTCCCCCCCCCCCCTTGCCGACTAGCCATCTCCTTGTCTGGGCCAGTCCCGTGCCCGCGCCTCCCACACCCTCCAGTCCCCCAGGCTGGGGACCCCCGTCCCGACCACCTCTTCTGTTTCCAGTTCCCCATCGGCCAATGCAGCAGCAACCCTATATCCCCCCCCCTCCCCCAGCTAGACCCATGTCTAGCTCTTTTGCTCCCCCCATAACACTCCCGTAAGTCAGCTGACTCCTGCTGACCGCGGCCTCCCCCGCCATCCCATTGACCCCCCCACCGTATGGGAATCCCCCCTCCCCCTCCTCCCCAGCAGTCAGTGAGCGCTCCTCCACGCCCCCCCCTCCGTCTTTCCCGAACGCGGGAAAAAGCCCGCGCTTTCCTAAGCCGGCCCCGCCCCCTTTGGCGCAGCTCCTTTTGCGGCCTTATCCCAATTCCCCGGGCCTCCCCTCCCTCCAGCACTGACGCCCACATTCGCTCACAATCTCCCCATCAGATCTCTTCCCCAATCCCCATCCATCACCCAACCCGTGGAACATTCCCGCGCATAGTTAAAACCCTGTATACATCCGCCATCCCCCCCCACAACCACAGACCCTCAGTTTGAGTCCAACTTTTCAGTTTGTATAAAGGTCCAAGCCTCCTCAGGCGTTTCAAAATAGTGGTGTTGATCCTGGAATGTGACCCACAGTCGCGCTAGCTGCAGCATTCCGAACCTCACCCCCTTCCGATGGAGCACCGCCTTGGCCCGATTAAAACCAGCTCTCTTCTTTGCCACCTCCGCGCTCCAGTCCTGGTAGATTCGGACCTCCGTATTCCCCCACCTGCTGCTCCACTCCTTCTTGGCCCATCTCAAAACACTCTATCCACGAGACGGTGAAACCTCACCACCACCGCCCGTGGTGTTTGTTTGCCTGCAATTTGCTTACTTGTCCTGCTTTATTGACCAGAACCACCATCCCTCAGGTTGGAATTGTAAACATCATAATTAAGGAAATACCTTTGGATGCATTCTGAGAATGGAGGAGGCTGTGATAATGTCAGTGGTGTGGTGATCTGCATCACTGTAAATACACAAGGGGTAAATGTAAATACACTACGACTAAGTAAACACTAGAGGGAGCACCAGAGACGTCTTGACATGCAGACAAACAGCTAATGAACACATAGAATAGGACACGACCAATGGGCAGTCAAGACACCCAGAGGTGACACTACCACAAGGGGGCATTACACAACCCATATATAAGGACAGGGCACACATGCTCTGATCCTTTCCACAGGCGACACTTAGAGAGTAGGACAGGGGCAGATCAGAAGCATCACACCCACCACGTGGCTTAGAGCAGACTGGTTAGTTAGACTGAGTTACTATAGCAAGATTAGCAGGAGAGTCGAACTCCTAGAGAACTGTGCTAATGATTCAATAAATCACATTGAAATTACTTCAAAGTCTGGAGTAACCTTTGGTCAAAGCTGCATCGAGTTGCAGCCTGTGTTATCCCAGAGTACATAACACAACAAGTGGAAGTGGTAAACTAGTGATCCAGAGGCCTAGGTTAATACGCTGGGGACATGGGTTCAAATTTAAATTCAATTAATAAATCTGGAATTTTAAAAAAATGGTGATTATCGTAAAAACCCATCTGTTTCACTAATGCCCTGACCTGGTCTGCCGTATATATGATTCCAGACCCACAGAAATGGCCTAGCAAGCCAAGCCACTCAGTTGTCAAACCGCAATGAATCTGGACAGACCATCCGGCATTGACCTAGGCACTGGAAATGACAATGGCAAACTCAGCCCTATTGACCCTGAAAAGTCTTCCTTACTAACTAGGGGGCTTGTGCCAAAATTGGGAGACTAGTCAAGCAAAAGCCTGATATAGTCATACTCACCGAGTCATACTTTACAGATAATGTCCCAGACACCACCATCACCATCCCTAAGTAGGTCCTGTCCAACCGACAGTACTGACCTACCAGAGGTGGTGGCACAGTGGTCCGGGAGGGAGTTGCCCTGGGTGACTCATGGATGTCAGATGGCATAAGGTCAAACATGTGCAAGGAAACTGTCTACTGATTATCACCTACTGCATCCCCCCCTCCCACCTCAGCTGATGAATCTGCTCCTCCATGTTGAACACCATTTGGATTTGGATTTGTTTATTGTCACATGTATCGAAGTACAGTGAAAAGTATTGTTCTGTGTACAGTCCAGACAGATCGTTCCATACTTGAAAAAACATCGGACATACAATAGACACACAATGTAAATACAGACATCGGGTGAAGCATATGGAGTGTAGTACTACTCAGTAGAGAAGATGCGTGCAGAGATCAGTTCAGTCCATAAGAGGATCATTCAGGAGTCTGGAAACAGCGGGGAAGAAGCTGTTATTGAATCTGTTAGTGCGTGTTCTCAGACTTTTGTATCTCCTGCACGATGGAAGAGGTTTGAAGAGAGAATAACCCAGGTGGGTGGGGTCTTTGATTATGCTGCCCACTTTCCCAAGGCTGCGGGAGGTGTAGATGGAGTCAGTGGATGGGAGGCGGGTTCACGTGATGGACTTGGCTGTGTTCACGACTCTCTGTAGTTTCTTACGGTCTTGGGCCGAGCAGTTGCCATACCAGGCTGTGATGCAGCCAGATATTTCTATGGTGCATCTGTAAAAATTGGTAAGAGTCAATGCAGATATTCCAAATTTCTTTACTTTCCTGAGGATGCATAGGTACTGTTGTGTTTTCTTGGTCGTACCGTCGACGTGGGTGGACCAGGACAGATTGTTAGTGATCTGCACACCTAGGAATTTGAAGCTGTCAATCATCTCTACCTCAGCACCATTGATGCAGACAGGGGTGTGTACGATACTTTGCTTCCATAGTGTCTGCTGTGGACCGGTTGTGGCGGTATCCGAATTGCAGTGGATCAAGGCATTCTGGGAGTATGGAGTTGATGTGTCTCATGAGCAATCTCTTGAAGCACTTCAGAATGATCGATGTCAAGGCCACCGGACGGTACGTTGAGGCACATTGCCTGGTACTTTGGCACCGATATGTTGGTGGTCTTCTTGAAGCAGGTGGGAACCTCGGAACAGAGTAGGGAGAGGTTGAAGATGTCAGCGAACACACCCTCCAGTTGGTCCATGCAGGATCTGAATGCACAACCAGGGACTCCATCAGGACCCAATGCTTTCCGAGGGTTCACTTTTAAGAAGGCTGATCTGACTTTGGAAGCTGTGACAGTAGGTATGGGTGTGTCTGAGGCTGCCGGGGCGGTTGACAACGGTATGTTGGATTCCTGCTCGAAACGAGCATAGAATACATTGAGTTCATCGGGGAAGGGTGCGCTGTTGCCGGAGATTCTACTCGGTTTTGCTTCGTAGCCCGTTGTTTAAGCCTTTCCACAACCGACGAGAGTCCATAACGTTAGTTTGTGACTCTAGCTTAGTCTGGTATTGTCTCTTGGCATCCCTGATGGCTTTGCAGAGGTCGTACCTGGATTTCTTGTATAGGTCAGGGTCGCCTGTCTTGAACGCCTCCGACCTGGCCTTCAGTAGGGAGTCAATATCTTGATTTAGCCATAGTTTCCGGTTGGGGAACGCTCGTACTACATTCTTTGGCACGCAATCTTCTACACGCTAACTGATGAAGTCTGTGACGTTGGTGGCATACCCGTTTAGGTTGGCCGCTGAGTTCTTGAATATGGACCAGTCCACAGATTCCAAGCAGTCGATAGGAGCATCTTCTGTTGCTTCGGTCCAGCATTGCACGACCTTCTTAACCGGTCCAGTTAAGTTTCTGCTTGTATGCCGGGAGAAGGAGCACCATCTTGTGGTCTGATTTTCTGAAGTGCAGTTGGGGGATGGATCGGGAGGCACCCTTGATGTTTATGTAGCAGTGGCCAAAGATGTTGCCCCCCCTGGTGGGACAGAAGATGTGTTGGTGAAATTTTGGCAGTACACTCTTGAGGTTGGTCTTGTTGAAGTCCCCGTCCACGATGAACAAGGCCTCCGGGTATTCTCTGTTTCACTGTTATTTACAGCGGTGTACAATTCATCAAGCGCCTTCTTCAGTTCCGCCTGGGGTGGGATGTAGACTGCCGTGACGATGGCAGAAGTGAACACCCGTGGAGGGTAGTGTGGGCAGCACTTCACAGTCAGGTATTCCAGATCCGGGGAGCAGTGGTTCAACATGGTCGCCACGTCTGAGCACCAAGAGGAGTTGATGAGGAGGCAAACCTTTCCACCCTTTGCTTTGTCTGATGGCGCCATGCGGTCCATCTGGTGTATTGAGAAGCCTTCAGGTTGTATGGCACGGTCTGGTGAGGCAGTGGTGAGCCATGTCTCCTTGAAACAGAGCACACAGCAGTCTCTTGCTTCCCTCTGAGAGGCAAGTCTAGCATTAAGCTCGTCCAGCTTGTTTATGATTGCTTGGGCATTTGCCAGGAGTATGCTGGGGAGAAGAGACATGAAACCGCATTGTTTTAGTCTCACCTGCAGACTGTCGCAATTGGAAGAAGTACTGAGGGTGGCAAGGGTACAGAATGTACTCTGGGTGGGGGACTTCAATGCCCATCACCAAGAATGACTCGGCAGCACCACTGCTGACGAGTTGACTGAGTCCTAAAGGACATAGCTGAAAGACTTGGTCTCCGACAGGTGGTGAGGGAGGGAGGGGAAAACATACTTGACCTTGTCCTCGCCAAGGTACCTGTTGCATTTGCCCATGAATATATTGGGAGGAGTGACTACTGCACAGTCCTTGTAGAGATGACGTGCGGCTTTCACATTGAGAATACCTTCCATTATGTTATGTGGCACTACCACCGTTCCACATGGGATAGATTTCGAACAGATCTAGCAGCTCAAAATTTATTTTAAATAAATTTAATAAATTCATTTTTTCCAATTAAGGGGCAATTTAGCATGGCCAATCCACCTACCCTGCACATCTTGGGTTGTGGTGGCGAAACCCACGCAGACATGGGGAGAATGTGCAAACTCCACACGGACAGTGACCCAGAGCCGGGATCAAACCTGGGACCTCGGCGCCGTGAGGCAGCATTGCTAACCACTGCGCCACCGTGCTGCCCTTAGCAGCTCAAAACTGAGTACCCATGAGGTGCTGTGGGCCATGAGCAGCAGTAGAATTGTATTCAAACACAATCCGTAACCTCATAGCCCGACATATTCCCCACTCTATCATTACTTTCTGGCTGGGGAATCAACCCTAGTTCAATGAAGAGTGCAAGAAGGCATGCTAGAGCAGCACCAGGCATACCTAAAAATGAGGTGTCAACCTGACGAAGCTACAACACATGACTACTTGCATGCCAAACAGCGAGAGCAGCATGCAATAAGACAGACCTAAACCACCTCACAACTAACAGATCAGTTCTAAGCTCTGTAGTCCTGAAAGGTGGTGGAAAGTTAAACAACTTATTGGAGGATGTTTCACAAATATCCTCATCCTCAATGATGGGGGAGCCCAGCACATCAGTGCAAAAGACAAGGCTGAAGCATTTGCAACAATCTTCAGCCACAAGTGACGAGTAGATGATCCATCTTGACCTCCTCCAGGTGTCCCGAGCATCACAGATGCCAGTCTTCAGCCAATTCAGTTCACTCCATGTGGTATCAAGAAATGGCTGAAGGCAACTGATACTGCAAAAGTTATGGACCCTAACAAAAGTACTGAAGACTTGTGCTCCAGAACTTGCTGCGCCCCCAGTCAAGCTGTTCCAGTACTCCAAAACTTGCTGCGCCCCCAGTCAAGCTGTTCCAGTAAAGCTACAAGATTGGCATCTACCCGGCAATGTGGAAAATTGCCCAGAATTGTCCCGTATACAAAAAGCGGAAGAAATCCAACCTGGCTAATTACCATCCCATCAGTCTCTCTCCATCATCAGTAGATTGATGGAGGGGGTCACCAACAGTGCTATCAAGCGGCATTTACTCAGCAATAACCTGCTCACTGAAGTTCAGTTTGGGTTCTGCCAGAATCACTCAGCTCCTGACTTGGTTCCAACATGGACAAAAGAGCTGAACTCCACAGGGGAGGTGCGAGTGACGGCCCTTGACATTAAGGCAGCATTTGACCGACCTGTACCATCAAGGAGTTATAACAGTCCTGGACTCAATGGGAATCAAGTGGGGAACTTTCCTCTGGTTGGAGTCAAACTTAGCACAGAGATTGTTGGTTGTAGTTAGAATCATAGAATTTACAGTGCAGAAGGAGGCCATTCGGCCTATCGAGTCGGCACCGACCCCTGGAAAGAGCGCCCCACTTAAACCCACACCTCCACCCCATTCCAGTAACCCCACCTAACCTTTTTGGACACTAAGGGCAATGTAGCATGGCCAATCCACCTGCACATTATTGGACTGTGGGAGGAAACCGGAGCACCTGGAGGAAGCCCACGCACACACGGGGAGAATGTGCAGATTCCGCACAGACAGTGACCCAAGCCGGGAATCGAATCTGGGACCCTGGAGCTGTGAAGCTACATTGCTAACCATTGAGCTACCATGCCGACCCATTAATTGCAGGTCAATTATATCAGTTCCAGCACATCACTGCAGGAGTTCCTCGTAGAAGTGTCCTAGGCCAAACTACCTTCAGCTGCTTCATAAATGTCCTCCTTTCCATCATAAGGTCACAAGTGGGGATGTTCACTGATGATTGCACAATGTTCAGCACCATTCACAACTCCTCAGATAAGGAGCATTCCATGCCCAAATGCACAAATGCAGCAAGGCCTGGACAATATCCAGGTTTGGGCTGACAAGTAGCAAGTAATATTCACACAAGTGCTAGGCAATGACCATATCCAACAAGAGAGAATATAGCCATCGCCCCTTAACATTCAAAGGCATTACCATCGCTAAATCCCCACTAGCAACATCCTGGGGATTGCCATTGACCAGAAATTGAACTAGACCAGCCATATAAATACTGTGACTACCAGAGCTGGTCAGAGGCTAGGAATCATGTGGCAAATAACTCGCCTCCTGACTCCCCAAAGCCTGTCCACCATCTACAATGCATAAATCAGGGGTGTGATGGAATACTCTTCACTTACCTGGATGAATGTAGCTCCAACAACACTCAAGCAGCTCAATATCATCCAGAACAAAGCAGCCCGCTTGATTGATACCCCATTGTTATAACCGGTCCCTGGGCGTGGTCCCCCAATTTGTAATGATTCCGAACAGGATATCCCCAAAATGTTATGGCCCCAGGTGAGGAGAGGTGAACTGGCACCTTTTCTTTACCAACCCCCACGGTTGATCGCAACAAGATTAATTTAAAAAAGATCAAATCCTATTGGATACCTTTCCCAGTTCTGATATTTATGTTTTAATAGGAGCCAATTTAACCAGGCTTTCTTGAGGTAAAGAAAGAACGAGTCTATTTGTTACTAAAACGCACAAAGAAAATAATAAAATAGAACATGCATACACGCAGATTAGAAATGAGAATTGAGTCCAAAAATACAAGTTGAAGTTATACAAATCAGTATTTGGCTTGTCTGTGATGAGTAGATGGTGAAACTTTGTGACCATTAAGTTGGGTGATAGTGGCCACTTTGGCAATTGAGCAGTTGGTTCGGAGATACTTGGTTCTGCTGGTTAGCTGAAAGGAGTTGTCCTACTTCCTTTTCGACTGTGGCTTTGCTGATTTGACTTACTTCCAGCAATCTGACCGAGACTTTTTAACTGCCATGCCTAGGATGATCTTCGGCTGTGACCTACACAGTGCACAACAACAGAGTAGAGCTAGAACACCAACCTAGCACACACAGATCAGAGTTGCAGTCGGTTTTTAACCCCTTTTCTTGTATATTCCTGGAAGGAGAAAACCACAAACATGTCTGCGATATAACTCAAGGAGACCATTTCTGCTGCGATGGTAATCGGCTTCCATTATCTCCACAGGAGATTACAGTTCAGATTTTGCATTGCCGCTCTTCCTCTGAGATATCTCTGAAAAACGGTGCAACACTCATAGAATCCCCACAGTACTGAAAATGGCCATTCTGCCCATCGAGTCTGCACCGACCCTTTGAAAGACTACCCTACCTAGGCCCAATCCCCCGCCTTGTAACCTCACCCTAAGGGAAAATTTAGCATGTCCAATCCATCTAACCACATCATTGGACTGTGGGAAGAAACCGGAGCACTTGGACGAAAGCCATGCAGACACGGGGAGAAATTGCAAACTCCACACAGCCACCCAAGGTGGGAATCGAACCCGGGTCCCTGGCGCTGTGCGGCAGCAGTGCTAGCCACCGTGCTGCCCCACCTCGACTGAGGATAATTCACATAGGAATTCCAGCAATTCTCAGGCAGCTCGCACTGCTACTACCATCCAGAAGGACAAGGGCAAGAACGCCATCACATGGAAGTTCTCCTCCAAGCCACACAGAATCCTGACTTTGAAATATATCGCCGTTCCTTCACTGTAGCTGGGTCAAAGTCCTGTAACTTCCTCCCTAACAGCATTGTGGGTGTACGTACATCACATGGACTGTAGTGGTTCAAGGAGCTAGCTCACCGCCACCTTCTTAAGGGCAATAAATGCTGGTCAATCCAGCGGTGCCCACATCCCATGAATAAATAAAAAGAACTTTGAATCTTGTTATGTGATCTTTTGAGTCTGTCAGTGGAAGTTTAAAATAATTTTTTTTAATATTCAAATAAGAAAAAGAATATTCTGAGGAATAAATTTAAATGTTTTTATACAACTGCTAGAAACATCGTGAGAACACCAGAAACATGGTAGTCAGTGAAGGCTTGCCAAGAACTAAGAATTGATTGTATAAAATGTTCCAGAAGGATAGACGTACAGAAAGAAGTGGAGGGGTTGAATTATAGATAAGGAATGTAGTAGCAGTTATATAAAGAGTGGCTATTGTGGCAGAAATTGTGAGGTTAAACCAATAATGTTAAATGGTTCTTTCCCCAGAGAATAGTAGATCTATGGAACAAGTTGCTGGTTCATGTGGTGAATGCTGTATACCTTCAAAAGAGAACTGGGGTGGAAACTGTATCATGCAAGAGGTAGGTACCAACTAACACAAGGCACAGTCACTGTGGTCTCCAGTTTATTTATTTAGCAAATGCAAAGTCCCTAAGCCAAGCAGTTTCTTCCGTTCCTGCTGTGTTGTTTGCGGATAGGCCTCTGCTGAGTCTGTGAATTGGACATTCTTCTATGATGTGGTGCATCGTTTGCTCTTTCCCACAGACACATGGGCTGGCACTAATGCCCCATCTGTGGAGTTTGTCCAAGTGTTGAGGGTGGACCACTCTTTCCTTTGAAGGTT
Source organism: Scyliorhinus torazame (assembly GCF_047496885.1). NCBI lineage: Eukaryota > Metazoa > Chordata > Chondrichthyes > Carcharhiniformes > Scyliorhinidae > Scyliorhinus > Scyliorhinus torazame. The sequence goes on from NC_092738.1 coordinate 28,438,059, forward strand.
GAAACTAGGCAGCTGTTGGGTTGGGTTTGAGACCAGGTGCTTGCTTGCCATGTCCAATGATACCCATTCATTTATCCAGGTGGAATTTGCATTGAAATCCATTGCGGGAGGTTTTTTTTCAGATTGGCCTTCTTCATGGGAGTTGTATCTTGGGCAGTGTGGTGAACGTCAGAAAGTAATTTTATATATTTTTTGCAATGTTATTAAAACCTGGGTTACGATGCATACAGACAGTACAGAGGTGGACTTTCACGTTTGGGAGTCCTGCGCTCTCCCTCTTTGCAGGGGACCCAGGTCACACCTCGCCCCCTGGTGATGTGGCGGCCCGCCCTCTGGTGACATGATGGCTCGCCCCCATTGACATTGAGCCTTGCCCCAATGACATTGTGCCCCGCCCACAATGATGTTGGCCCCACCCAGAGTGACGTCAATGCCCTCCTGACCCCGTTCACCCTCAGCTCATACAATGCAAGGCACAGAAACCCAAGATCTCGCCATCGTTGCCCAGTCCAGTTGCTGCCCAGTCCAGCCCTCTCACTCTCAGCCGTGCCTGGCCGGTCTCTGGCTCTGGTCGAGTCATCCTGCCCCCGCTGGTTGCTGCTCCCCAATTCCCTGAGAAATGATTCTGGCACTTGCCTGACCTTCGCACCTCCTGACTGATGCTCTGTTCACCTCTCCGCTCTCGCTCGGGTGGCTGGGCCTCAAACCTCGACCGCCACTGATAACGTGTGCTCCTGTGTGGTTGACTGGCTGCTGCTGCTGGCTATCTGGCCTGGCCTCTGCTCTTCTCGCCCTCGCTGCCCAGTCCAGTTACTGCCCAACCTTGCCTTCTCACTCTCAGCTCTCCCTGGCCTCATGCTCTGGTTGAGTTGACCTGCTCCTTCTGGCCACTGCTCCCCAATTCCCCGAGAGACGACGCTACTGCTTGTGTGGTCTTCTTTGCACCTCCCAACTGCTGCTCTGCTCATCTCTCGGCTCTCGCTCGGGTAGTCCTGCCTCAAGCCTCGACTACTGCGTGTGCTCCTGAGTGGCTGCCTGAATACTGCTGCTGGCTATCTGTCCTGATGGTTTCTGTTCTTTTTTGGTTGATCATCCATCCACCTTCCTCAGCCCTGGCCTGGAAGTCGAGACACTCCTGCTGCTCCCCTCAACGGCTGTTGACCAGCGCTGCTTCCTTGCCTCGCTGAAGGCTTCGCAGTAGGGGAAGAGTTACACTTTTGGGGGCACACAAAGCCCTCAGTATGGTCTCCCCCTCACATTGGCCAGGGCCCCGTGCTGCAGCAACGTGTGTTTCATTGTAAGTCCACCTCTGGGACAGTATGCATGCTAAAGCTGTTATTAAAGGGTTGTAAAGTGAGGTAATCATCAATTTTGCAGGTGATGTGTTTTGCTAATGGAGGTATTGTTTACGTTTAAAGGACATGGAAAATATTTTTTTTTAAAAAGGGGATAAAAAGGACAAATGGGGTGTTATAATTTATGAGGGGTATTGTGTTTGGTCCTGGCTAAACAGGTCATGGGACATCTGTTGGGAGGAGACAGAAAATACCTTATGCTTTGGGTACAGATGATGAAATTAAGGGGAGGAGCCAGGATGTCTGAAAAGTTGGTTCTTCCTAGGATTTTAACCTGAACAGATGTGTTTCAGTTTTGATCCTCAAAGGTTCTCCAAAGATTCTGCACAGAGAAAAGCAAATAGAAACCTGGTTGTTAAGTTTATTCATGAGTGATATTTGGACTATATTGGTTTGCTTAATTGGAATACAGAGGCAGGTTTAGGAAGTAAGTTGAAGTTTCTCCTTTTACTAAAGAACTGTTGTAACTGTTAACTGTAAAGCTATTTCTCTGTTGTTAATGTGGTTAATTCTGTGTTTCAATTAAAGTTTGTTTTAACATAAAAGATACTTATGGGTCAATGTTATCACTCCTGTGGTGCAGTAAGATTTCCTCACAATTTTATAAATTGCAAACAGTTGGGTTCTCGTCCAGGACCGTAACAGTGAGCTGAATCGATCAGCATGAAGTGGCAGGTGGGAAGGCATTGCAAACTTGATCATTTTCTGGGTTGTTGTAAGTCAGTGGATATGTGGAGAAGTGATATTTTCCAAGACAGGAAGTGAAACGAGTGGTATTGAGCGTACTGTTCCAGTAATGATGCACATGGTAGCATTCAGCTGGTTGTCGTGTGTGCGTGTGTATGTATTGTGTGCGTGTGCGCGCGCACAGTGTGGTATGTGTGTCGACGTATCCTGCTACTGAGCATGAAAGCATGAGTGCCGAGGTGCAGAGGGTAGCGATAGCCAGTTGCTGGAAGGCCAGTCTCCTATCTAAGGAGACTCTGAGGTATGTTGGAGTTAGGTGGTGCCTGAACATGTGGCCATGCAACTGGATGTTAAACTCTTTACTGACTTTTGCATTGTAAAGATGGGATAAGCTGGATACTGTTTTGTGTCTCCAGTATCAGTCTGGTTTGCCTTGGGAGTGGAGAGAGAGTTGTTGGAGAGAATTTTGGCAGGTTTTCCTTCCAATTGGCTTTGGGATTTTCTCTGATTCTTTTTGCGTCTCTCAGATAATTACATAGATCAACTGGATAAGAAATGTCTTAAACATTCTGATCTTATGGGTCACCCTGATTTTTTTTAGATCTGAGCTTGGTCGGAGCTCCAAGCAATAACTGCTGTACACCACCATACAAGCAGGCAAACATAGAGATGTTGGGGCAAAATAGAGGGTTGCTAAACATCATACTGAACTAATCATGGGGATATCAGTAACTGATCTCCAGCCTCATTGCGCTCTCACTTGAGCGGAACGAGGCTGGTGAATAGCGGGAGAGGCCGCAAACAAGAACTGCGCCGGGCGCCAAACAGTTTGCGATGCAACCAGCCCGCTCCCGTAGGCGAAATCGGGATTCCACTGTAGCACGCTGGCGTCGATTGGTACTCCTTCTTGAAAATGTGAACCTGGCGGAAAGGCTTCTGTGGGGAGCCGAGGAGGTGAGTAGCCATCTTTGCTCACAGGCAAAGAGCCCAGAGGCGCTGGGCTTGCCGCCCCCAGTGCTCACCGAGGATGATGAGGAGGCACCGAACCAGCAGGGGCTGGAGGGTGAGCCCAGGTATGAACCAGAGGACCAGGCAGAGGCCGCAGGACAGGTGGCAATGGCCTGGTCCGCTATCGCTACCTTCTCCATCCCCCATTTCCCACCCGCCCAGGGTATGTGTAATATCACTCCAGTGTGCTGGGACTGTGTTGGTACCGTCAGCGGTTCACTGTTGAGGGCAGGGAGGGTGATGATGACTTGCAAAGAGCTGAGCACCGGTGCTTCTTAATCTATGACATAGTCTGACCCCTGCCTGTCAATTGCTCGCTCACACCCATCACTTGCACGCGGTGTGCCCAGAGATGCCAGTGGAGAGATGGGCCAAGGGTTCGGAGGTTGGCACTCTTTCCCTCCGCACCAGCCGCTGTCAACCTCCGCCATGGCTGGTGCGGAGAAGAACCCCCCTGCGCATGCGCTGGGATGACGCCAGCATATGCTGGCGCTCCCGCGCATGCGCCAACTCGCGCTGGCCGGCGGAGGCCCTTCGGCATGGCGCCAAGCCCTTCCGTGCCGGCTGCCGCGGCGCCAAACACTCCGGCGCCTACCTAGCCCCTGAAAGTGTGGAGGATTCCGCACCTTCGGGTGGGCCCGACGCCAGAGTGGCTCATGCCACTCCTCGGCGCCAGAGTGGCCCGCCCAGCCGGTTCGCAGGGAATCCCGCCCATGATCTTTTGCACAATAAATCTAAAATTGTTGCATCTAAAACCTATTTGTTTTGTAATACAGACAAAACTCCCTAGTACACAGAGGCACGGGCACACCTGTAACTGGGACTCAATGAAGAAAGCATTGATTTCCAGCCGGGACCTACTCGGAAGGGAACAATGTGTTTCTATATCCAAGCGTGCTGCAAATTGAGCTGGGGGATGTACTTACCAAGAACAGCAAATGCTGGGAATACACAATATTGTACTGAGAAAACTGCATTCTAATCTTTCGGAATGCTTTGTTAGCCTACAGGGACATTGATGCCGATCCAGTAGATTCCCAGCCATTCTGGGAGGGTTGGCAACCCCAATTGTACCTGAAGTGCTTTGGGATGTGTTGAGTGCATGCTAAGGTGCCAGATAAGCACTAATTGTATGCTTTCTGTTTGCATCATTTATATGTCAGCTGTATCCATGGATACCAGTCCACTACCTCTGTTTCAAGATGCCGTACTCTGTGTAAAGATGTCACATGCTACAGCGGGCTAATGGTGGATTCTGAACTGCACGAGCTTCCGTAGCACGTAATATTTTCCATTTGTGGTTGCTTTAAGAATAGCAATTGAAGATTTTCACACATGGTTAACAGGTGAAAAACATTGTATCTTGTGTGTTATCTCACAAATTGAAAAATACAGTCGTGGTACAAGTATCAACAGTAGGATAAATATCTTGCTGTTTTCTTTGGTTCAGAACCCAAACATCCTGATCCAAATGGATTGTGATCTTGTGTAAACGTAGAGTGAGTCAGCTGTGACCATTTACGTCAAGCACTGATGGACTATGGTCAAATTAAACATGGTAAGAAGTGTTTCAAGACTTTTGGCGAGTACCTCTTAACAACTAGCTCAGCGCGACAGTGGCCGAAAGCTCGAGGACTGAGGTTGGTTACCACCCTTTCAATTGTAATGACAAATTGTGGAACACCAAATTAATTCCATAAATTAGATCAGCAATAGTGTTATACCATACGACTGGTAGGAGCTTCAACTGTTACTAATGCAACTCCCAGAGACATCTGTTAAGTAGGACAAGATCATGAGTAAAATAAAGTAAGCAATCCAGTGCTTATTGTATTTACCTGTGGAATTCACTACCACAGAAAGTAGTTGAGGCCAAAACGCAGTGTGATTTCAAGAAGGGATTAGACATAGCTCTTGAGGTTAAAGGGATCAAGGGATATGGGAGGGGGGGGCGAGATCAGGGTATTGAACTTGATGATTAGCCATGATCATAATCAATGGCGGAGCAGGTTTGAAGGGCTGAATGGTCTCCTGCTTCTATTTTTATGTATGTTTCTATGTATATGTTCTGCATAAATAAATGTATAATATCTACCTACATAATCCACTTTTAAGTCCCTTAAAATTTATGTTGAAATGGTAAAAGCAATCACTGGCAAGTTAGTTTCAAGTAGGTGGTTCACCACCACCACCAAGGGCAATTACGGATGGGCAACAAATACTGGCCATGCTGGCATCTCATGAAAGGATTTAAAAGAAGTTATTTTGTATTAAAAGTTTTTGTTTTGTAATTTCCAGTGTCGATTTTTCCCAATTTCTTCCTGCCTTGAAGATATTGACTTCTTCCTTGGGTACAGTTGCCGCCTGCTTAATCCAGGAGTCCAAAGCCTAACTGGGGCACCCCTAATGCTGCTGCTTTGGTAGACATCAACGAACACAGGCTAGACCAGACATCAAATCTGCGACCTTGTTGGTCTGCATGGCTCAGCTATCCTGTAGATAAAATTGTTGAAGGGAAAGGGAGGAGACCAGTTGAATTCCTTAGATATTAAGAACAAAGAAAATTACAGCACAGGAACAGGCCCTTCGGCCCTCCCAGCCTGCGCCGATCCAGATCCTTTATCTAAACCTGTCTTCTATTTTCCAAGGATCTGTTCCCCGCCGGTTCATATGTCTGTCTAGATGCATCTTAAATGATGCTATCGTGCCCGCCTCTACCACCTCCGCTGGCAAAGCGTTCCAGGCACCCACCACCCTCTGCGTAAAAAACTTTCCACGCACATCTCCCTTAAACTTTCCCCCTCTCACCTTGAAATCGTGACCCCTTGTAATTGACACCCCCACTCTTGGAAAAAGCTTGTTGCTATCCACCCTGTCCATACCTCTCATAATTTTGTAGACCCCAATCAGGTCCCCCCTCAACCTCCGTCTTTCCAACAAAAACAATCCTAATCTACTCAACCTTTCTTCATAGCTCGCACCCTCCATACCAGGCAACATCCTGGTGAACCTCCTCGGCACCCTCTCTAAAGCATCCACATCCTTCTGGTAATGTGGTAATTAAGGTATATTGCAGAGCAGTATGTGTTGTCTCTACGACTAAAGAACTTTTGCTTACATGCATCTGTTGCTTACCAGCAGATGGCACCCAGGCTTTGTAAATAATCTGTGGTAAATATTCTGAAAGCGCAGAAGACATCCAGTGACAAGCCAGTATTTTCTCTGAAAGTAGAGTGCAAATGAGATTACTAATTTCTAGTGGAAACACTTGGATTTGGAGGGCAATTATTGTAGACAAGCTGTGCATTTGCAGTTTGCATCATGACCAACAAAATGTATTGATGATTTACACAATCCAATACTCATGTACTGCTGGTGGAGCAATTTGATGCTGCAGACAAAATATCCAAGTAAAACTTTTTGAAAAATTATATCTAGCTGTATGTAGATAATGTTAAACTGTCACATAAATGTAGTTTGCTTGCACATATTGCTCAGATACTTTGGACCATATTTTTTATTCACATTGCCATTAGGTGAATAATTTTAGCCTAGAAAAATGTATAATATTGAGGAGACTCAGTTCTGATGTAAACAGGATAATACATACAGATGGAAAGATGAAATGACTCGATTGTTTGGAATTGTACAATAATCACAGGTTTAAACTCTATTTTCTTACAAGATTAATTTGGCACAGCTAACAAGTAGACGAAGCAAAATAAAAGTTATAAAACAATACAGTTAACTCCAGACTGATGTAAATAAAGAATTCTAAAATATAAAACCACTTCCCATTCACCTTATCCAAACATGACACCAAAATACAGAACCTTAATTCAACCATACTATGTTCTGAAAAAATCAGTTGCAATGTTCAGCACAGTAGTTCTAGTGAATCCAATGTCAAAATTGATCTCGAGGCAGCACCGCCTTTTAGTGTAGTAATGTAAGATTTTAATTTAGGATCAGTGAAGGGATCCCATGTCAGTACATCAGATTTCGATCCGTTTCTGATCAGATTTTTATATTTTTCTCTACGTGTGATTTACTTGCACAATATTCCAGTAATAAAAAGCATGATAGCACTGTTTTCCCATAGGTAGCTCACACCGTCCTTTGGAAATTGAAACAGAGTTTCTGGCAAGAACTGAAGATTTCTTCAGAACTCTGATCTTTCTAATGTTTACTTGAGGACATTTTTCTCACTCAGGATTGGATGTTGAACAGCAGTCAGCCAACACAGGCAGTAGACGGTTTGAGAGAGGTGGTGGTGAGGTTGAGCTGCATGTCATTAATGTACAAATGGAACCTATTGTTGTGTTTTCAGATGCTGTCACTGAGGGGTAGCATGTGGATGAGATAAGAGGGAACCCAGGAGAGATCCTTGGAAGAATTTGCAGAGGTAGCGGTACAGGATAACAAGAGAAGCCAGTGCAGGAAATTCCATGACTGACTGGATAGTTAAGCGTTAATCAGGTGAGGACAATACTCAGCTGGATGAAAGAGGGGATGCTTTCAAGGAAAATGGCGTGGTCAACTGTGACAAAGATTGCAGACAGGTCAAGAAGGATGAGCGATACTTCACCCTGATACCTGATTAGAGATGTTCAAACATGGAGTTGTGAGGAAGATGGGTATGGATTTGAGAAGTAACAATACATTTAGTTTAGCACAGGGCTAAAGAGCTGGCTTTTAAAGCAGACCAAGGCAGGCCTGCAGCACGGTTCAATTCCGTGCCAGCCTCCCCGAACAAGCGCCGGAATGTGGCGACTAGGGGCTTTTCACAGTAACGTCATTTGAAGTCTACTTGTGACAATAAGCGATTTTCATTTAAGGATTTGGGAGTGGAAACCGAGGTTGGGAAGATATTAGTAAAGTTGGAGGTAGTTCTGCTAATAATTTGAGAAAATTTAAACAACCAGTACTCTAAATTGCCAGAAGGGAAATGTCACTCAGGTTTGCTTGGTGTCAATGTATGGACAAATGTTACAAAGGACAGGTAATTGTTTTGCTCACTTTGCAGTCTGTTAGCAAATATTTTAACACTGATATATTTGCCAATTATGTGTGATTGAAATATGCTGGTACCCATTTTTTCCATGTGTATCTCCTAAGCACCTTGGGATGTTTTTAACACAAAAGAAATACTTTTGCATATTGAGCACCTTTCACAATGTCAGGAAGTCCCAAAGCGCTTTGCAGTCAATGAAGTACTCTTTGAAGTGTGTTCACTGTTATAATTTAGGAAATGAAACAGCTAATTTGTGAACACTAAGCTCCCACAAGCAGTAATGTATAGTGACCAGATAATCTGTTTTAGTGATGTTGATTGAGTGATAAATATTGATCAGGATGCCAGGAATAGCTCCCCAGTTCTTCTCGAAAGTAGTGCCATGGAATTATTTACAACCACCTGAGAGAGTTGGTTTAACATCCCATCTGAAAGATGGCATCTCCAATAGCACAGCACCCCCTCAGTACTGCACTGAGAGTGTCAACCTAGACTTTGGTGCTCAAGTCTCTGGAGATGTCTGAAACCCACACCCTTCTGACTCAGATGCAAAGTACTGCTGACTGAGCCACAGTTGACACAGTAAGGCACTCTATCAATGCAAGTCATTGTTGTGTTAATGGAAAGCCTGAAAAAGATTAACCTTCAATTAAAAATCTCACTTCACTATTATAAAAAAGGAAGCCATCTTAAAACTTCAGATTTTAAAAAGTATTAAAAATGTATAATTTTCTGTGTTCAGTATAAAGACTGCCACGTATGGCTTATCTTCAGGGATTGGCCCAGGCCCCAAAGCAGAAGTTCCTGTGAGGCTGATGTTAATTGGTAAGTGGGCAGCACGGTAGCATTGTGGATAGCACAATTGCTTCACAGCTCCAGGGTCTCAGGTTCGATTCCGGCTTGGGTCACTGTCTGTGCGGAGTCTGCACATCCTCCCCGTTTGTGCGTGGGTTTCCTCCGGGTGCTCCGGTTTCCTCCCACAGTCCAAAGATGTGCAGGTTAGGTGGATTGGCCATGATAAATTGCCCTTAGTATCCAAAATTGCCCTTAGTGTTGGGTGGGGTTACTGGGTTGTGGGGATGGGGTGGAGGTGTTGACCTTGGGTGGGGTGCTCTTTCCAAGAGCCGGTACAGACTCGATGGGCCGAATGGCCTCCTTCTGCACTGTAAATTCTATGAATCTCCGAACACCTTGGCCGGCCAACGTAACAGTGCTTGGTGAATGAACTAAATCTGGGCAACTGTAAACAAGAACCCTGGGTGATCACATTCATCTGACTATCTTGATTTCAACTGAATGCAATCTCTGTAGGGGGCTGTAATACACATGAAGCAGAAGCACTCCAGCTAACCTAAAGAATAATGACCAATGATAGAAAGTTTAAGGTGCACAATTTTTGCAAACTTATACTGTAGGAAACAATCATAATTTGAAAAACCAGCTTGCACTGACACTTTGCTTTAACGTGCCTGTCCTTGCTTGTTTTTTGCAAGTACTTCATATGCTGCCTGGATCTCAAGGAATTGTTGTTCTGCTTCATCTAAATTGTGTCTGTTGTGATCAGGATGCCAGAGTTTCACCAGATCTCGATAGCTTTTGTTGATCTCTTCTAAAGTCGCTTCCTCATGTAATCCCAATACCTGAAATTTATAAAAAGTTTTTAAAAATGTGACAATATTTATTAAGAAATATGTAACTCAGCAAGGCCTGTATGCAGCCTAAGCTATGCCATTACGTTACTTACAATTGCCTTGTGTCCCCTACAAAACTAGGAAGGACCTATTCAGGTTAGGAAAATGGCACCATTTTCTTAACTTCAACAAGATGATGCCAGACTTTTCAAGTAGGGACACATCTGGGAGAGAGTAGTTAAAATTCCTTTAAAAAAAATTAAAATGGGAGAACGACTGTTCTGTGATTAACAATTGGCTACCAAACCAAAGGAACACTTGTTTTTGAAACTGCAATTTGAGATAATTCATCTTTTTTTAAATTTAGAATACCTAATTAATTTTTTCCAATTAAGGGACAATTTAGCATGTCCAATCCACCTAACCTGCACATCTTTGGGTTGTGGGGGTGAAACCGACGCAAACACGGGGAGAATGTGCAAACTCCACACGGACAGTGACCCAGAGCTGGGATCGAACCTGGGACCTCAGTGCCGTGGGCAGCAGTGCTAACCACTGCGCCACCGTGCTGTCCCTAGAGATAAATGTTTACCTAATGCCAGTTCATGGCATTGCAGGAGTCTGATCCCCATCTCCCCAGCTGAAGGCCCAGTATCGTGTGCATTTTGGGCCAATCCCTTCCGTTGTGCTGGAATTTTTAGGCTTTTACATTTTTTAAAAATTCATTTACGGGATGGTTAGGCCAGCATTTATTGCCCATCCCTAGTTGCCCTTCAGAAATTGGTGGTGAATTGCCTTCTTGAACTGCTGCAGTCCATGTGGTGTCAGTACATCCACTGTGCTGTTCGGGAGGGAGTTCCAGGATGTTGTCCCAGCGACTGAAGGAACGGCCGATATATTTCCAAGTCTTAAACTTTGTACCAGGGTGTTGAGTGACTTGGATGGGAACATCCAGGTAATGGGGTTCCCAGGCGGATGCTGCTCTTGTCCATCGAGATGGTACTGGTCATGGGTTTAGAAGGTGCTGTCTAAGGAACCTTGGTGAGTTAGTGCAGTGCATCTTGCAGATGGTACACATGACTGCCACTGTTCCTCGGTGGTGGAGGGTTTGAATGTTTGTGGAAGGGGGAGCAATCAACTGGGCTGCTTTGTCCAGGATGGTGTTGAGCTTCTTGAGTGTTGTTGGAGCTGCACTCATCCTGGCAAGTGGAGAGTATTCCATTACACTCCTGACTTGTGCCTTGTAGATGGCGGACAGGCTTTTTTGGTGGTGGGAGGGGGGGGGGGGGGGTGTCTGGAGGTGAGTTACTCGCCGTAGGATTCCTGGCCTTTGACCTGCCCTGGTAGCCACAGTATTAATATGGCCAGTCCAGTTCAGTTTCTGATCAATGGTAACCCCCCAGGATGTTGATTGTGGGTGGATTCAGCAATGGTGATGTCATTGAATGTCAAGGGACGGTGGTTAGAACCTCTCTTGTAGGAGATGGTCATTGCCTGGCACTTGTGTGGCATAATGTAACTTGCCACTTGTCAGCCCAAGCCTGGATATTGTCCAGGTCTTGCTGCATTTGGACATGGACTGCTTCATTATCTGAGGATCTGTGAATGGTGCTGACCATTGTGCAGTCATCCACGAACATTCCCACTCCTGACCTTATGATGGAAGGGAGGTCATTGATGAAGCAGTTGAAGATGGTTGGGCCAAGGACACTACCCTGAGGAACTCCTGCAGTGATGTACTGGAGCTGAGATGATTGACCTCCAACCACCACAACCATTTTCCTTTGTGTCAGGTGTGACTCCAACCAGCGGAGATTTTCCCCCTGATTCCCATTGACTCCAGTTTAACTAGGGCTCCTTGATGCCATACTCGGTCAAATGCTGCCTTGATGTCAAGGGCAATCACTCTCACTTCACCTCTGGCATTCAGCACTTTTGTCCATGTTTGAACCAAGGTCAGGAGCTGAGTGACCCTGGCGGAACCCAAACTGAGTATCCATGAGCAGGTTATTGCTGAGTAAGTGCCACTTGATAGCACTGTTGCTGTCTCCTTCCATCACTTTGCTGATGTTGGAGAGTAGACTGATAGGACGGTAATTGGCTGGGTTGGATTTGTCCTATTTCTTGTGTACAGGACATACCTGGGCAATTTTCCACATTGCCGGGTAGATGCCAGTGTTGTAGCTGTACTGGAACAGCTTGGCTACGGGTGCGGCAAGTTCTGGAGCACAAATTTTCAGTACTATTGCCGGAATATTGTCAGGACCCATAGCCTTTTCAGTATCCCGTGCCATTAGCCATTTCTTGATATCACGTGGAGTGAACCGTATTGGCTGAAGACTGACATCTGTGATGCTGGGGACCTTCGGAGGAGCCGAGATGGATCATCCACTCGGCACTTCTGGCTGATGATTGTTGCGAATGCCTCAGCCTTGTCTTTTGCACAGATGTGCTGGGCTCCTCCATTATTGAGGATGGGGATATTTGTGGGGCCTCCTCCTCCAGTGAACTGTTTAGTTGTCCACCACCATTCACAGCTAGATGTGGCAGGACTTTAGAGCTTAGATCTGATGCGTTCATTGTGGAATCGCTTAGCTCTGTCTATCACTTGCTGCTTATGCTGTTTGGCACACAAGTAGTCCTGTGTTGTAGCTTCACCAGGTGAACACCTCATTTTTCGGTATGCCTGATGTTGCTCCTGGCATGCTCTCCTGCACTCTTCATTGAACCAGGATTGATCCCCTGGCTTGATGGTAATGGTAGAGTGGGGGATATACCGGGCCATGAGGTTGCAGATTGTGGTTGAGTACAATTCTGCTGCTGATGCCCCAGAGTGCCTCATGGATGCCCAGTCTTGAGTTGCTAGATCTGTTTGAAGTCTATCCCATTTAGCACGGTGGTAGTGCCACACAACACGATGGAGATTATCCTCAATGTGAAGGCAGGACTTTTTGTCCACAAGGACTGTGCGGTGGCCACTGTTACCGATACTGATATGGGCAGATGCATCTGCAGCAGGCAGGTTGGTGAGGATGAGATCAAGTATGTTTTTCCCTCTTGTTGGTGTCCTCACCACCTGCTGCTGTCCCAGTCCAGCAGCTATGTCCTTTAGGACCCGGCCAGTTCGGTCTGTGATGGTACTACTGAGCCACTCTTGGTGATGGAAGCCCCCACCCAGAGCATATTCTGCACCCTTGCCACCCTGAATGCTTCCTCTAAGTGGTGTTTAACATGGAGTAGTACTGATTCATCAGCTGATGGTGGCCGGTACGTGGTAATCAGCAGGACGTTTCCTTGCCCATGTTTAACCTGAAGCCATGAGACTTCAGGGGATTCAGAGTCAATGTTGAGGACTCCCAGGGCAACTCCCTCCCAACTGTATATACCACTGTGCTGACTCCTCTGCTGGGTCTGTCCTGCCGGTAAGGACAGGACATAACCATGAATGGTGATAGTGCTGCCTGGACATTGTAAGTATGACTATGTCAGGCTGTTGCTTGATTAGTCTGTGTCTCCCCCAACTTTGGCACAAGACCCCAGATGTTAGTAAGGATGACTTTGCATGGTCGACAGGGCTGGGTTTGCCGTTGTCGTTTCTGGTGCCTTGGTCAATGCTGGGTGGTCCGTCCGGTTTAATTCTTTTTTGTGTTTTCGGAGTGATTGAATACAACTGAGTGGCTTGCTAGGCCATTTAAGAATCAACCACATTGAAAAGTGTGAGCGGGGACCAGAGAACCACGCACATATATCCTGGGGCTGCAAAACGTTGGAGAGATTCTGGGCGGGAGTGTTCATGGCGCTTGCAAGGACAATGGGGGAGGAGGTGGAGCCGGACCCTTTGGTGGCGATATTCAGGCTATCGGAAAAGCCGGAGCTGTTGGAGAGGAGGAAGGCCGATGTTATGCCCTTCGCCTCTCTGATTGCCCAGCGACGAATCTTATTGGAAAGGCGGTCAGCAACGCCAGCGGGGGTAGCGGCCTGGCTGGGTGACTCATACAACTTTCTTTCGTCTGGAAAAGGATCAAATATGAGTTAAGGGGTTCAGCGGAGGGTTTTGAGGCAAGGTGGGGAATGTTCGTGACTTGAGGAGTTGTTCGTTGATGGCGTGGGGGGGAAGGGCGAAAAAGGGGGAAAGTTTGTACAAACTATATAGTCGTCTGTTGGGAAGTTTGTTTCCCGAATTGTTTATGTGTTGTAACTTTTCAAATAACGTTGGAATAAAATACATTTAAAAGAAAAAAAATAATCAACCACATTGATTTGGTTCTGGAGTCACATGTAGGTCAGACCAGGTAAGGACAGCAGATTTTCTTCCTTAAAGGACATTAGTGAACCAGATGGGTTTTCTGACAATGGACGATGGTTTCATGGTCATCATTAGACTTCTAATTCAAGATATTTTATTCAGTTTAAATTCCACCACCTGCTATGGTGGGATTCAAACCTAGGTCCCCAGATCATTATCCTGGGTCTCTGGATTACTAGCCCAGCGACATAATACCACTAGGCCACACCTCCCCGTATTGTGGTAACTTGAGACCACAAAGTAGGTAGTCGAGTGCGTTGTTTAAAAGAGGGAACTTCTTTATATGGATGAATAACGATGTTTGACATTAACAGTAGCTCAGCAGAGAAACTGAACTGGACTAGCCACATTAACACTGTGGCCAGGGCAGGTCAAAGGCTAGGAATCCTACAGCGAGTAACTCACCCCCTCACCCCGTAAAGCCTGTCCACCATCTACAACGCACAAGTAAGGAGTGTAATGGAATGCTCGCCACTTGCCTGGATGAGTGCAGCTCCATCAACACTCAAGAAGCTCGACACCATCCAAGACAAAGTAGTCCGCTTGATTGCTCCTCCTTTCACAAACATTCAAACCCTCCACCACCGAAGAACAGTAGCAGCCATGTGTACCATCTACAAGAAGCACTGCAGTAACTCACCAAGGTTCCTTTGACAGCACCTTCCAAACCCATGACCACTACCATCTGGAAGGACAAGGGCTGCAAATTCCTGGGAACCCCACCACCTGGAGGTTCCCCTCCAAGTCACTCAACACCCTGACTTGGAAATATATCGCCGTTCCTTCACTGTCGCTGGGACAAAATCCTGAAACTCCCTCCCTAACAGCACAGTGGTGTACCTACACCTGAAGGACTGCAGCAGTTCAAGAAGGCAACTCACCACCTCCTTCTAGGGATGGTCAATAAATGGTGGCCTAACCAGCGACACACATCCTGTAAATAAATTTTAATAAATGAACAGTAATATCTATGAAACAGAGGCACGAATAAAAACAGACCTTGCTTACAGGTCACCCTCTTGCAGACTGAATAACTTGTCAAAGCCCACACATGCTCAAAACCCTCAACAGGTGCCAGAGAAATAATTAGATAGGAGAAAGACTTATAAGAACATTCTACTCAAAATGGCACTCTGTTACAAGTATGAAGACAGTGAGAATGTTGTGAGCAGATAGAGAAGTGAAGGAGGATACTGCAGTCTGGATCAAGTAGAATTATATATTTGTAATTACCTCATATGCTAACCTTTTTCTTTCAATCTTTATGGCAGAGATAGATGCAAGTAGCTTTTCCCACTCCTGATTGTATCCATAGCTTAATCCAGTACCATCAGTAAACAATTTCCAAGTGTGGTATGGAAGGAGGAATGCAGATTCAAGAAGACCACTAAGCATTGGGAATATTCGGACTGAGTCTAGAATAAGGCTGATGGTGTCCGCGATGTATGTAACTGTGACTGTGGTATTGTGGAACATGCAGTAAGAGATTGGCATTGTGAAAGCCAGCCAAGCTAGACCTAGTCTGTAGAGTCGCACACTCAGGTTGTCTTCTATGTGACTTGGAGTCTTGTAGTGACGGTGTTGCATAGAGGTAATACTGGCAACAATACTAATGGGTATAGTTGCAATTGGTCTTCCATAGAACACTGGGGATGTAATGAATGAAGCCATCATTGTTGTCTTTAAATTGGAGGTTTCCTCACCAATATTGGCTACAAGGTGAACGCCCAGTGTGATTGCAAGTGGTAATGCCATGATGTAGAAACTATTTAATGATGATAGACTTATAAGAGCAACAATACCAAAATAAATCCCAACTGCAATTTGGCCCAAAACACGGACAATGCTCATTGATGGTTGTAGATCTCTTTTTCTTTGGATCTTGCTGCGGTGCATGTTTGCATTTTGCACATACTTTGGCAGTCGCCAAAACTCCCTAATCCACCCTACTCCAAATCCACCAAAAGTCACCATCCATAATAAGGCATGACTGTCTCTTCCAAGATAGATGTGATGGAGGCCAAAAGGTCCACCAAATGACCAAAGGACATAAGTGATCAGCAGACTCTTTGCCATCTTCAAGGTTGAAATGAGATACTGCCAAATACTGCTATTGAGGCTAGCTGATTGCTATGGATCAGGGATTTTCTATTGTAGTCTCTATTTAATAAGTTAAAAATTCAGCAGATGATATGATGAATCAGTCCATTGTTATTGTTTGGAGCATGCCTTTCGCCTAGATTTTCATTTTATATGATCTGCAGAAAGACAGAATAAATAAAAACAAAAATTTACCACTGAACCTATGGCCAGAGCTACATATGTTCCTTCCAGAGTTAAGAAAAATACATACCTTCTTGTTACCAATTATTTTTTGTCCAGACACCTGTGGAGCCCTTCACTATGTTTAAGAGTTTTTAGACCAAACTACTGAGAAAACCACATCGAATTACTGTATATTCAGGATGGAGCCGATACTCTCTTCTTTAGAGAGTGCCATACTTGCATTTTAAAAAAAAATTTAGAGTACCCAATTCATTTTTTTCCAATTAAGGGGCAATTTAGCGTGGCCTATTGACCTATCCTGTACATCTTTGGGTTGTGGGGGCGAAACCCACGCAAACACGGGGAAAATGTGCAAACTCCACATGAACAGTGACCCAGAGCCGGGATCGAACCTGGGACCTCGGCACCGTGAGGCAGCAATACTAACCACTGTGTCACCATGCTGCCTGTGCCATACTTGCATAAGTCAAGATACTTTGGGCACAGTTTGGCAAAACTCATATTTTAGGAGACCTAATTGTTTCAGGGATACATAGTGGTTAGCACAGTTGCTTCACAGCTCCAGGGACCCAGGTTCGATTCCCGGCTGGGTCACTGTCTGTGTGGAGTCTGCACATTCTCCCCGTGTCTGTGTGGGTTTCCTCTGGGTGCTCCGGTTTCCTCCCACAGTCCAAAGATGTGCGGGTTAGGTGGATTGGCCATGCTAAATTGCCCTTAGTGTCCAAAAAATGTTAAGTGGGGGTTTCTGGGTTACAGGGATAGGGTAGATACGTGGGTTTCAGTAGGGTGCTCTTTGTAAGGGCCGGTGCAGACTCGATGGGCCAAATGGCCTCCTTTTGCACTGTAACGTAAGAACATAAGAACTAGGAGCAGGAGTAGGCCATCTGGCCCCTCGAGCCTGCTCCGCCATTCAATGAGATCATGGCTGATCTTTTGTGGACTCAGCTCCACTTTCCGGCCCGAACACCATAACCCTTAATCCCTTTATTCTTCAAAAAAGTAACTTCTATGATCTATGATCACAGGTTACCAGTATTTATCTTTTAAAAAATATATTTTATTCAGAATTTTGTGGCCAAACATAACAGTACATAGTTTTTCTTTTGAACAACAACAAAGCAATATAAATAACCGTGGCCAATTTAAAAAAAAAAAAAAAATAATATATAAACATAAACAAAACTGAGTGGCAACTGCCATGTAAAAAATAGTTACTCTTCAAATATACAATCCAATATACATTACCTATAACAAGTGTCTATACATATACAATGACATCCCTGAGAGTCCGTCCGGTTCTCCCCCCCCCCGCCCCTCTCCCCCTGGGTTGCTGCTGTTGTCTTCTTCTTTTCCATTCCCTCTATCTTTCTGTGAGGTAGTCGACGAACGGTTGCCACCGCCTGGTGAACCCTTGAGCCGAACCCCTTAATACGAACTTGATCCGTTCTAACTTTATAAACCCTGCCATGTCGTTTATCCAGGTCTCCACACCCGGGGGTTTGGCTTCCTTCCACATTAACAATATCCTGCGCCGGGCTACTAGGGACGCAAAGGCCAAAACATCAGCCTCTCTCGCCTCCTGCACTCCCGGCTCTTCTGCAACCCCGAATATAGCCAACCCCCAGCTTGGTTCGACCCGGACCCCCACCACCTTCGAAAGCACCTTTGCCACCCCCACCCAGAACCCCTGTAGTGCCGGGCATGACCAGAACATGTGGGTGTGATTCGCTGGGCTTCTCGAGCACCTCCCACACCTATCCTCTACCCCAAAAAATTTACTGAGCCGTGCTCCAGTCATATGCGCCCTGTGTAGAACCTTGAATTGTATCAGGCTTAGCCTGGCACACAAGGACGATGAGTTTACCCTACGTAGGGCGTCAGCCCACAGCCCCTCCTCAATCTCCTCCCCCAGCTCTTCTTCCCATTTCCCTTTCAGCTCATCTACCATGATCTCCCCCTCGTCCCTCATTTCCCTATATATGTCCGACACCTTACCATCCCCCACCCATGTCTCAGAGATCACTCTATCCTGCACCCCCTGCGTCAGGAGCTGTGGGAATTCCCTCACCTGTTGCCTCGCGAAAGCTCTCAGTTGCATATACCGAAATGCATTTCCTTGGGGCAACCCATATTTTTACGTCAGCGCACCCAGACTCGCAAACATCCCATCTACGAACAGATCTCTCAATTGTACTATCCCAGTTCTTTGCCATGCTCTAAATCCCCCATCCATTCTCCCCGGAACAAACCTATGGTTATTTCTTATCGGGAACCGCTCCGAGGCTCCCGTCCTTCCCCTATGCCGTCTCCACTGCCCCCAAACTTTCAATGTAGCCACCACCACCGGGCTTGTGGTGTATTTCTTCGGTGAGAACAGCAACGGCGACGTCATCATTGCTTTTCGGCTAGTCCCCCTGCAGGACGCCCTCTCCAATCTCTTCCACGCCGCTCCCTCCCCTTCTCCCATCCACTTACACACCATTGAAACATTGGCGGCCCAGTAATAGTCGTGTAGGCTCGGTAGTGCCAACTACGCTGTCCCTACTACGCTGCAAAAATCCCCTCCTCACTCTCGGGGTCTTCCCGGCCCACACAAAACTCATAATACTCTTCTCGATTCTCTTGAAAAAAGCCTTCGTGACCACCACCGGGAGGCACTGAAACACAAAAAGGAATCTCGGGAGGACCACCATTTTAACCGCCTGCACCCTACCTGCCAGTGACAGGGTCACCGTGTCCCATCTCTTAAAGTCCTCCTCCATCTGTTCCACCAACCGCGTTAAATTAAGCCTGTGTAATGTACCCCAATTCTTGGCTATCTGGATCCCCAAGTACCGGAAGTCCCTTGTTACCTTCCTCAACGGTAAATCCTCTATTTCCCTGCTCTGCTCCCCTGGATGCACCACGAACAACTCACTTTTCCCCATGTTCAATTTATACCCTGAAAAATCCCCAAACTCCCCAAGTATCCGCATTATCTCTGGTATCCCCTCCGCCGGGTCCGCCACATACAACAACAAATCATCCGCATATAAAGATACCCGGTGTTCTTCTCCTCCCCTGAGTACTCCCCTCCACTTCCTGGAACCCCTCAATGCTATGGCCAGGGGCTTAATCGCCAATGCAAACAATAACGGGGACAGAGGACATCCCTGCCTCGTCCCTCTATGGAGCCGAAAGTAATCAGACCCCCGTCCATTCGTGACCACACTCGCCATCGGAGCCCTATACAGCAACTGTACCCATCTGATATACCCATCTCCAAAGCCAAATCTCCTCAGCACCTCCCACAAATAATCCCACTCCACTCTATCAAATGCTTTTTCGGCATCCATCGCCACCACTATCTCCGCTTCCCCCTCTGGTGGGGGCATCATCATTACCCCTAGCAGCCTCCGTATATTTGTGTTCAGCTGTCTCCCCTTCACAAACCCAGTTTGGTCCTCATGAACCACCCCCGGGACACAATCCTCTATCCTCGTTGCCATTACCTTGGCCAGAATCTTAGCATCCACATTCAGGAGGGAAATGGGCCTATAGGACCCGCATTGCAGCGGGTCTTTTTCCTTCTTTAGGAGGAGCGATATCGTTGCCTCTGACATAGTCAGGGGCAGCTGCCCCCTTTCCCTAGCCTCATTAAAGGTTCTCATCAGTAGCGGGGCCAGCAAGTCCATATATTTCCTATAGAATTCCACTGGGAATCCGTCCGGTCCCGGGGCCTTCCCCGCCTGCATGCTTCCAATTCCTTTCACTACTTCCTCCGTCTCAATCTGTGCTCCCAGTCCCACCCTCCACCATAGGAAATTCCAGCTGATCCAGAAAGCACATCATTCTCTCCTTCCTTTCCGGGGGCTGAGCTTCATATAATCTTTCATAAAATGCCTTGAACACTCCATTCACTCTCTCCGCTCTCCGCTCCATCTCTCCCTCCTCATCTCTCACCCCCCCTATCTCCCTCGTTGCTCCCCTTTTCCTCAGTTGGTGGGCCAGCAACCTGCTCGCCTTCTCCCCATATTCGTACTGTACACCCTGTGCCTTCCTCCATTGTGCCTCTGCCTTACCCGTAGTCAACAAGTCAAATTCTACATGTAGCCTTTGCCTTTCCCTGTACAGTCCCTCCTCCGGTGCCTCCGCATATTGCCTGTCCACCCTCAAAAGTTCTTTCAACAACCGCTCCCTTTCCCTACCCTCCTGCTTTTCTTTATGTGCCCTGATAGATATCAGCTCCCCTCTAACCACAGCCTTCAACGCCTCCCAGACCACTCCCACCTGAACCTCCCCATTGTCATTGAGTTCCAAGTACCTTTCAATACACCCCCTCACCCTTAAACACACCCCCTCATCTGCCAATAATCCCATGTCCATTCTCCAGGGTGGGTGCTGTTCTTTTTCCTCCCCTATCTCCAGGTCCACCCAATGTGGAGCGTGGTCCGAAATAGCTATAGCCGTATACTCCGTCCCCGTCACCTTCGGGAATAGTGCCCTCCCCAAAACAAAAAAGTCTATCCGCGAATAGACTTTGTGGACATAGGAGAAAAACGAAAACTCCTTACTCCTAGGTCTACCAAATCTCCAGGGGTCTACTCCTCCCATCTGCTCCATAAAGTCCTTGAGCACCCTAACTGCAGCCGGCCTCCTTCCGGTCCTGGACCTCGATCTGTCCAGCCCTGGGTCCAGCACCGTATTAAAATCTCCACCCATTACCAACTTTCCCGCCTCTAGGTCCGGGATGCGTCCCAACATACGCCTCATAAAATTGGCATCATCCCAGTTCGGGGCATATACGTTCACTAAAACCACCGCCTCCCCTTGCAATCTGCCACTCACCATCACGTATCTGCCCCCACTATCCGCCACTATGGTCTTTGCCTCAAACATTACCCGCTTCCCCACTAATATAGCCACCCCCCTGTTTTTTGCGTCTAGCCCCGAATGAAACACCTGCCACACCCACCCTTTGCAAAGTCTGACCTGGTCTGTCAGTTTCAGATGCGTCTCCTGCAGCATAACCACATCTGCCTTAAGTTTTTTTAGGTGTGCGAGTACCCGTGCCCTCTTAATCGGCCCGTTCAGCCCTCTCACATTCCACGTGATCAGCCGAGTTGGGGGGCTCTTTACCCCCCCCCCCCCCCTTGTCGACTAGCCATCTCCTTTTTCAATCCAGCTCCTCTCCCGGTTCCCACGTAGCCCTATTTCCCCCCAACGGCGCCCTCCCGCCCCGACAACTCCACCCCATACCAGCTCCCCCAGGTTACCAGTATTAAGCATGGGCAAAATGTCCATTGCTTTCTCAGCCCAGACTGCATATCTATCAGGGTGTTTACTCGCAGAGTTATCTGAAGCTTAGTGTGCAGAATCCGTGCCCATAGTGATGGATAAACCCCTCCAGGTTCCAATATTGAGCCATGCTGGCTGGTTGATCATCAATTGTTCTCTGTAGAGTACTGTAGACCATCCTGGCTAACATCAGGCTACTAAGTCTGCTGTAGAGGGTTATCTTGGTTCTGAACTTTGACTCCAAAGATATCCTATATACTTTACCCACCCCAAGGAAATAGTTATTTGTGAGTTTGATCCCTCATTCAGCAGATTGCAAGTTCACAGATCACCTCATAAGCAGCATGGTGTTACAACAACCATAAAATGTGTGAGTACATTCCCCCTATCTTCCCGACCATTTCGAGTAATGTTGCAACCGTTCCCTCAGAAAAGTTTATTATAAGTAAGTTTTCTCTTTGCTGCAACATGTTACACAGAACAAGATTCCATTACATTACTGCTGTTTACAGATTCCTCTAGTTTGCAGTGTACAATTTGAGTGCTTGTCAGAAAAGGGAACCCTCCTCAACACTAACATTACTGTGCTAGCTGAACGCATCTGGATTCCTACTTAGCAGCATATTGGCGTTAAACAGTAGATTCCTGGCAGATTTGACTTGCGAGTTTATGAAAATGGTTGGTTCACAATTTTAAGAGGATAAATTGACTCTTTTCAAGCGTAAACTTTGTCTTATTTCATAAGCATAAAGGTGATCAACTTAAGAGCTTAACTGTAATAGCCCACACGGGGCCTACGGGGTGGGAATGATTATCTTTCTCGTGGTCCTTGCGGAATACGAGCCCTCCCCCCCACCATTAACCGCCGTATAAGAGGTCGGCCAGTAAGGCGCCGACCAGAACAGGAACCCGGTAGGGATCTACCGGGTAGTGTACATATCGTGTTGTAAATAAAACCAAGTTTCTTTATTTTACTCGGACCCCCATGTCTTTGTTAAATTTACATTTATTAGAAAGTCTCAAAAAACTAATGTAATAATGGAGAGAAACAGACAACTTTAAAATAAAGAGATATTTTAGCACATGCTTACCAGACAATGGAGTGTAGCCTGTGATTAAATCCAGAGGACTTTTGCCCTCTGAGGACTCACCCTGTGTTGACTCAGAGTAGTTCATTATTGCGCAAACTTACAATAAACTCCAAAGTAGCATTTTACAACAGCTGACTTGAATTCACTGACAGTGTAGAATATAAACTCACAAAGTATTAATACTAAATACACTACTGAGGTGAAAGAAAGAGCAAGTCTCAATGATAATCCTAATTTTGTGACCTTCAAACCAAATTAGAAAATCAAGGTAATTCAGATGTAACCTTTGGTTTAAGTTTCAGTTTAAAATAAATTGCTTTTTTAGTGCAAATGTTGTTAGTACAAGAAAAACATATTGAAATAGTAAGTAAAATTGACATACTCATTCGATGTTAGGAGATAAGCAGTAAATCATAGCCTTCCTGAATAGCAGATTTCTGAAGTTTGGCCTAATCTATTTTAGAACAACTTTGTTTCTCTCTACTCTGGGTGGGTTGTTACATCAAGTTACATACAAATTAAGATAATCTTGATGGTTGAATTTCCCTGTCATGCAATACCTACTAAAAATGGGGACTGGGTTACGTAATAGTTAAAACATGATCCTTTCATCAGTGAGACTTGCATTCAAATCCAGCATAGGCAGAGGAGAAACAGTAACATTGATTTAATTTGTCAGCATCACAGCAGGCACATAGCAATGATGCAGTATAAATATTTACAACTCTTCCCCCCCCCCCAACCCCCGATCCAACTTGACTGTCGTAATTTGGTGCTGTTCACTGCCTCCATATATTGTATAGTGGGTTCTTTTAGATGTCTCAATGATGAGATATGTATATTTAAACATGAACACTTTCGGTTATGCATGGTTCTGTCTCCATGCTGGTAAGCTGCTTACTTAAAGTGCTCTGTTCTAGACTGTTCTCTCAGAATCTCTTACTATGTGACTCTATACATCATACCGTGGGCGATACTATTCTCCAGTTCCATGATAACACTGGCTCTGTTGAGATTTTCATTGCATGCAGACAATATCACAATAACCCTCTTCTCTGAAGAAAACGGAGTATTACAAGACAATCTTACAATCTTTACTTGCTGTCCCTGCTCCCCCCATCTTAAATCTCCGAATAGTTTAAAAAAAAAATTTAGAGTACCCAATTATTTTTTTCCAATTAAGGGGCAATTTAGCGTGGCCAATCCACCTAACCTGCACATCTTTGGGTTGTGGGGGTGAAACCCACGTAGTCATGGGGAGAATGTGCAAACTCCACATGGACAGTGACCCAGGGACGGAATTCGAATCTGGGTCCTCAGCGCCGTAGGCAGCAGTGCTAACCACTGTGCCACTTGCTGCCCGAAGTCTCCGAATTTATGAATTCAGATGGTCTTCAGGCTTGACAGTTCTTCTACATCTCAGTCTGTCACATTTGGGAGAATTGTAAGAGTACTTTATGTTTCTGATACTTGGCTATCTCCATTTGATATGCTTTATGCGCTCAATTTGAGATGCATTTCTCTTTACACCCAACTTTGTCCCATTCCTTCTGAGGGGAATGTGCACTTCGCTCATTTCTAGAGTGGACTAGAATTTTCTTCTTCCGTGGTATCTGCCATGTTCTTGCTGGATATTTATGCTTCGCACATGTAACCTTCAACGGCATGATAGCACAGTGGTTAGCACTGTTTCTTCACAGCGCCAGGGACCCGGGTTCGATTCGCGGCTTGGGTCACTGTCTGTGCGGAGTCGGCACGTTCTCCCTGTATCTGTGTGGGTTTCTTCCAGGTGCACCGGTTTCTCCCACACCAAAAGATGTGCTTGTTAGGTGAATTGGCTATTCTGAATTCTCCCTCCGTGTACCCAAACAAGTGCCGGAGTGTGGCGACTTGGGGATTTCACAGTAACTTCATTGCAGTGTTAATGTAAGCCTACTTGTGACAATAATAAAGATTATTATTGCATGTTTCACAATTTCAGCCAAACAATTGTTTTCCCTTTTACTTTCAAACCATTTTGCAAACTTATGAATAATTTCATTCACCTCAATGGTTCTCAGCATAGAACATAGAAAAAATACAGCACAGAACAGGCCCTTCGGCCCACGATGTTGTGCCGAACCTTTGTCCTAGATTAATCATAGATTATCATAGAATTTACAGTGCAGAAGGAGGCCATTCGGCCCATTGAGTCTGCACCGGCTCTTGGAAAGAGCACCCCACCCAAGGTCAACACCTCCACCCTATCCCCACAACCCAGCAACCCCAACCAACACTAAGGGCAATTACCCCATTACTAAAGTGAAAGTCACAGAATTGTGGTCACTATCTCCAAAATGCTCCCCCACTAACAAATCTATCACTTGCCCTGGTTCATTACCAAATACCAAATCCAATATTGCCTCCCCTCTGGTCGGACAATCTACATACTGTGTTAGAAAAGCTTCCTGGACACACTGCACAAACATCACCCATCCAAACTATTTGATCTAAAGAGTTTCCACTCAATGTTTGGGAAGTTGAAGTCACCCATAACTACTACCCTGTGACTTCTGCACCTTTCCAAAATCTGTTTCCCAATCTGTTCCTCCACATCTCTGCTACTATTGGGGGGCCTATAGAAAACTCCTAACAAGGTGACTGCTCCTTTCCTATTTCTGACTTCAACCCATACTACCTCAGTAGGCAGATACTCCTCAAACTGCCTTTCTGCAGCTGTTATACTATCTCTAATTAACAATGCCACCCCCCCACCTCTTTTACCACCCTCCCTAATATTATTGAAACATCTATAACCAGGGACCTCCAACAACCATTTCTGCCCCTCTTCTATCCAAGTTTCCGTGATGGCCACCACATCGTAGTCCCAAGTACCGATCCATGCCTTAAGTTCACCCACCTTATTCCTGATGCTTCTTGCGTTGAAGTATACACACTTCAACCCATCTCCGTGCCTGCAAGTACTCTCCTTTGTCAGTGTTACCTTCCCCACCGCCTCACTCCACGCTTTGGCGTCCTGAATATCGGCTACCTTAGTTGCTGGACTACAAATCCGGTTCCCATTCCCCAGCCAAATTAGTTTAAACCCTCCCGAAGAGTACTAGAAAACCCCCCTCCCAGGATATTGGTGCCCCTCTGGTTCAGATGCAACCCGTCCTGCTTGTACAGGTCCCACCGTCCCCAGAATGTGCTCCAATTATCCAAATACCTGAAGCCCTCCCTCCTACACCATTCCTGCAGCCACGAGTTCAGCTGCACTCTCTCCCTATTCCTAGCCTCGCTATCACGTGGCACTGGCAACAAACCAGAGATGACAACTCTGTCTGTCCTGGCTTTTAACTTACAGCCTAACTCCCTAAACTCGTTTATTACCTCCACACCCCTTTTCCTACCTACATCGTTTGTACCAATGTGCACCACGACTTCTGGCTGCTCCCCCTCCCCCTTAAGGATCCTGAAGACACGATCCGAGACATTCCTGGCCCTGGCACCCGGGAGGCAACATACCTTCTGGGAGTCTCACTCGCGACCACAGAATCTCCTATCTATTCCCCTAACCATTGAATCTCCTACTACTATTGCTTTTCTATTCTCCCCCCTTCCCTTCTGAGCCCCAGAGCCAGACTCAGTGCCAGAGACCTGGCCGCTAGGGCCTTCCCCTGGTAGGTCATCCCCCCCCAACAGTATCCAAAACGGTATACTTGTTTTGAAGGGGAACGGCCACGAGGGATCCCTGCACTGTCTGCCTGTTTGTTTTCTTTCCCCTGACTGTGACCCAGCTACTCTTGTCCTGTACCTTGGGTGTGGTTACCTCCCTGTAACTCTTCTCTATCACCCCCTCTGCCTCCCGGATGATCCGAAGTTCATCCAGCTTCAGCTCCAGTTCCCTAACACGGTCTTTGAGGAGCTGGAGTTGGGTGCACTTCCCGCAGGTATAGTCAGCGGGGACACCGGTGGTATCCCTCACCACCCACATCCTACAGGAGGAGCATGCAACTGGCCTAGCCTCCATCCCTTCTTACCTTACAGAATATAGCTGCCCTGTGGACCAACTGGACCTCCGCCCTCCGACTCTGCTCCCAGTCAGCTGCACTCTCTGTAAACTCCTGGCTCCCTTCTCGCTCTTTGCGGAAATGTAGGAAACAAAATGAAAGGAGCGCCTTACTCCCTCCTCACCTAACTCCCTCAGTCACCAAACTCTCACTATAGCACTCAAATGCACCAAAATCAGCACTCCCTCAGTCACCAAACTCTCATTATAGCACTCAAATTCACCAAATTCAGCACTCCCTCAGTCACCAAACTCTCACTATAGCACTCAAATGCAACAAATTCAGCACTCCCTCAGTCACCAAACTCTCACTATAGCACTCAAATGCACCAAATTCAGCACTCCCTCAGTCACCAAACTCTCACTATAGCACTCAAATGCACCAAATTCAGCACTCCCTCAGTCACCAAACTCTCACTATAGCACTCAAATGCACCAAATTCAGCACTCCCTCAGTCACCAAACTCTCACGAGAGCACTCAAATGCACCAAATTCAGCACTCAGTGCAAACAAAGTCTGCACTGTAGGGGATCACTTTTATACTGTGAATCTAGCCTCTGAAAACTGGCCTAATCCAATTAACTAATTAACAAGCTCCAGCTGCAAGTACCTACAAGTAGAACCTTTGTTTAAAGCTGATTGAAAATTCACCTTCTTCTAAACCAAACAGCAACTTTTAAGTTAATTAACTAAATAAAAGAAAGACTAGACTTTAGATAAAAATGAAGCCTTATACCCCCTCAGTCACCAAACTCTCACTATAGCACTCAAATGCACCAAATTCAGCACTCAGTGCAAACAAATGTCTGAGATGTCTGGATGTCTGAGACATCCAGTGCTTTTTCTTCTTCTGGTGCTTTGTACCTCAGTGTCGGATTTACATCTTCTAAGCTAATTTCTGCCTCCTATTTCTCATGTCGGCAACAGAACTTTGTCCTTGTCCTTCATTTTGGATTCACTGTCGGCCAGGTCTGTCTCCGCCGAAGTTGAAACTTGTTTCAGTTCTGTGATTGTGTTATTCATGGCTTCATTATTCACTCACAGCTTGGAAAGTTCTCTGGCTTTTCCTTGCAAAGACTCCTCTTTTCCATTTAACGGCTGCTTCAGCTGTTCAGTCTGTTTCCTGTTGCTTTTGGCTTCCTCCTGGAATATTGAATATTGCTGACTTTTCTCTGCCAGCTGATTCTTCAGTTTGTTCAGAGTGATGGGAAACTCATTCTGTTTCTCTTTGTAAGTGTTGACCCAAGGAATTCTTGTATGTGAGGAAAATGAAAGTTCTTAATATTTTTGCAATATTACTGTCATATACTAGGAAATAAGCTTGTGTGTGAGTATGGGTGTGACTGGTTTAATTAAACCGGAGACAATTAGACTTCAAAGGTCAAAACATCAATATAGAAGGTGTGAAGACAAGTAGTTGAATTGGTAACGAACATGGAGCGGGGGTGTGGGGGGGGGGGGGGGGGGGGGGGGCATGGTCAGGGATGCAGCCTGACCAGGAATTTACATTAGGCAGATAAGAGAAGTGATTTTGAAATTGACTGTTGAATTTCAAAAGAAACATATACAATTGGGAGATCGTAAATGTATGAGACAAAACAGTAAGCTTCCTTTATAAATATTGTAGCCATCAGGCACTAGAAGGAAAGGTTGAACAATTCTGGGAAGTGGAACTTTTCTAAAAGAAATGTAGAAACAAAGAGTGGAAGTTCAAGGGGGAAAACATTTAAAGTAAGATTGAAGGCTGCTATGTGTTGCTGTGAAATCTTGAACAAGACAGGGGGCGGAATTTCTGATTTCTTTTCCGTCTAAGCATCATCTTGGGTGGGAAAATCGGAGGGTAGCACACCGGCAGCATTGGCAGATAATCCCACCATATTTTTAGCTACTTTAAAAAAATTAATGGGTTTCACACGCCTCCTTGGCAGGCGGACTCTAATTCACCTATCTTGCCATCAGCCGAGCACTTCAATCAGTGGGGCACTCCATTTAAAGGCAGCACCAGCATTCCCCAGCCACTTGTTCAAAGTCCAATCCACAGAATGGCCACAAAGAAGTCTGCTCCATTGTTCTCGGTGAGCTCCCTCACCAAAATGCTGGATGCCATGGAGAAGAGGCGGCACATCCTGTACCCGCAGATGGGGAGAAGACGGGGAGAAGACCCTTGAGCAAGGTCACCAGCCCCACATGGCAGGTTGTGGCAGCCCTGGTAACTGCCAGCACACGACAGAGGTGGGCAGGCATCCAGTGCTGCAAGAGGATGAATGTTTTCCTCTGTTCTGCCAGGGTAAGTCACTCTTCTCATTTGTCACCACTCACACTCCCTAACCACATATGCCAGGCTTCCTTACCATCTGCCCTGGCACCCACTTCCCATCTCTTTCCTTGCAGGACAAGCTGGCTCACAATAAAAAAGAGAGATCCCAGATGGTTGGAGGGATTCCTGAGTTAAAAATCCTCTCTTACGTCAAGGAGAGAGCCCTCCAGCTGGTCAGGAGGAAGAGGACCGCTCCTGCGCCAAGGGCAAGGTGGGCACCTAAAAACCAAGTGAGAACCCACAACATCATGATCCATCACAGCAACCTAATGTTAGTCTTGTCTCTTCAATCCTTATGCCCCTGCCGTGCACTAATATCCATAGAACCATAGAATCTCTACAGTGCAGAAGGAGGCCATTTGGCCCATCGAGTCCCTGACGCTGTGAAGAAGCAGCGTTAATCACTGTGCCACTGTGCAGCCCCTAATATCATCTCTCTTTTGTGGGCGCGTCGGTGGAGCAGCCCAGTGCCTCCACAAGCCAGGCACTAGAGTCCATTCCAAACACAAGCACCGTTGAATTATCTGAAGTGGAGATTGGAAACACTTCGTAGCTTTTACCCATGACCTCCACCATCGTCGCCATTGCCACTGCCTGATGGTCTTTCTCTGTTTCCTCGATGTTCTCTTCATCAGAGGAGATGTGCCGCTCTTCCATATCCTCCTCCAGCAGCTCCTCATCCCGTTGAAATGCCAGGTTATGGAGGGTGCAGCAGACAGCCACACTATGTAACACCCTCTGGGGACTATATTGCAGGGCTCCACCAGACCGGTCCAGGCACTGGAACCTCATTTTCAGCATTCCAATGGTCTGCTCCACCAAAGTGCGAGTAGCACCATCAGCCTCGTTATATCGGGTCTCTGCTGCACTCTGTGGCCGCACAGGCATCATGAGGGGCAGCACGGTAGCACAGTGGTTAGCACAGTTGCTTCACAGCTCCAGGGCTCAAGGTTCGATTGCCAGCTTGGGTTGCTGTCTGTGCGGTGTCTGCACATTCTCCCCGTGTCTGCGTGGGTTTCCTCCGGGTGCTCCGGTTTCCTCCCACAGTCCAAAGATACTTTGAACGTTCTCATTCCGTTTGTGAATCTGTGACTCATTATAATCAAACACCATTTCATTTGCTTTTTATCTTTCTTTTTATTTATGTGTTTCCAAGCCGTTTGAATATCATCAGGAGACTATTGTCCCTTAGAATCATGTATCTTTAGAATTGTCTGTTCGATCTTCTTGCTGACCTTGGGCAAATCAAGACATTGTTCTCTATAAACTTTCACTGTCTGAAATGTCTTCTAAAGAAATCTCTGTTGGACCCTGCGTGCTACCCGAGTTCCCCATTTTTTTTATCACACCGGACCCATTCGGTTCGTAAAGAAAACTTAAGGAATCACCCGATTTCTACACGGCCACAGATTTGCAAATATCTTACCTCACCTCCGTTCTTCTGTGTCCGGTACTCCGGAAAGGTATCTTTTACTTTGTTCTCATTGGCTTGGCTCGGCAGTAAGATTCGCCTTATCTCTCGCTCATAGATGTGGGGCGGGATTCTCCGACTCTGGGCCGGGTTGGAGAATCACCTTGGCGGGGGGGGCGCGATTCACGCGATGCCGCTCCGACGCCGGTCTGCTGATTCTCTGGTCACCGGAGAATCGGCCCCATTGGCACCGGCGCGGTCGGGGGCCACTCTACCCCCCCCCCCCCCCCCCGGTGATTCTCCACCCGCGATGGGCCGAGTTGCCACCGAGATAGGCCGACTCCCGCCGGCGCCGTTCGCGTGTAGTCCTACCCAGTGGGACCTCGCTGTTCATCCTGCGTGGGGCAGCCTGCTGGGGGGCGGCCTGGTCGGGGGGAGGGGGATCCGGCCCCGGTGGGGGGGGGGGGGGGGCGAGGGCTCTACCGTGGCCTGGCCTGCAATCGGGGCCGACCGATCGGCAGGCCGGCTTCTCCTGGTGAGGCCTATTTTCCTCCACGCTGGGCCCCTGTAGCTCTCCGCCATGGTGCGTCGGGGCCGGCGCGGAGAAGGCAACTAGTGCGCATACGCGAGTTTGCGCCGGTCGTAACGCGCATGCGCAAATTCGCAAATTCGCACCGGTCGCAGCGAGCATGCACAGACCCGTGGCACCCGTTTGACACCGCTATCGGCAGCTGGAGCTGCGTGACTCACTCCAGTGCCGTGCTGGCCCCCTGTGAGGTGCAGGATCGCTGATCCTGGGATCTGTTGACGTCATCGTAAACGCAATGCCGTTTACGACAGCGTCACCACTTAGCCTCAGGATCAGAGAATCCCGCCCAAGGTCTCAATCTGGTTGAATGAATGTAAAGCAAGGTTTATTTATTTAAGAACACATTTTGGTACATTCACACAAAATTAACTGGAAAATACTTTTTTTCTGTGTCTCAAATGTCCTTGAGACACCAAGTGGAAGCAAAAAAACCTCAAGATAAAAGTGACTTCAGATTTACAAAATTAAAGGTCATTTCAACAAGGCCTTTAAAAGTAATTTTTACCCAATGCTCCAAGGATTCTCCGACAGCTATAATTTCTCTGCTAATCAGTTAGACGGATCACATTCTTAAGGGAATCCTTATCTGGGTTTAGCCCCTTACTTAGTTTCATTGGTTCTAATTCTCAGCTGAGAACCCCTCGATTTGTCCAGGAAAGTGTCAGTCACTTAACAGGCGATTGGTTAATTAGACATTAATCAATTACTCCAAATTAATTAATTAACTACCCGGCGACTTTTGTCCCACGTTCAAACTCCCTACGTCACATCTGATCTCAGTTATGATATTGTTTCAAGCTTGTCGAATGTACCTTCATATCAGAACTTGTAGTACATTATTCGTAACATTTGAGACAGTCAAGGACAACATTCAAATGATTATAACTTACTCATATTTCTACAAATTCAGTAATTTTCAAGAATCATTTTAGCTAATATTTTGAAGGACCCCCCTCTATAATTGTTGAATCCAACATTCAGGTTAGGTGAATTGGCCATGATAAATTGCCCTTCGTGTCCAAAAAGGTTGGGTGGGGTTTTGGGGATAGGGTGGAGGCGTAGGCTTAAGTGGGGTGCTCTTTCCAAGGGCCGGTGCAGACTCGATGGGCCGAATGGCCTCCTTCTGCACTGTAAATTCTCTGAAATGTCTATGAAATCAGCCACATCCTCAGTGGGGTACCCCTTGTCCCCAAGGAGCCAACCATGTGGCTCCCCCAAAGACATTAGATATCTGAGAGCGACAAAGGATGAAGCTGTTGTGAATGCTGCCCAGGAACATAGCACACACCTGGAGGATGCGCTTGTGTGGTCACAGACTAGCTGAACATTGAGAGAGTGGTAACCTTTGCGGTTGATCAACAGGACTTCCTGATGCCATGGGAATCCGAGAGCCACGTGGATGCAGTCAATGGCTCCCTGAACGTGTGGAAAGCCAGCGATGTGGGAAAATGCCAAGGCTCTCGTGGCCTGGTCCTGGTTGAAATTGATGTAACTGTGATCCTTTGCAAAGAGTACAACCATCACCTCACAGATGCATTTATGAGCGGAGGACTGAGATGCCGCAAAGATCACCGGTAGAGCCCTGAAAGGAGCCAGATTCGTAAAAGTTGAGGGCAGCTTTGACAAATCCACAGGCAGTAGATGCCCTCCAAACCCCTGAAGAAGGTTACACGGGTGAGCTGCTGTGTCGTTGGACAGACAAACTCTTCTCAAACTCTGGTTCTTGTTCAAGAGGGCATCGTCTGTAGACCCCGGACCGTAGAAGGTGCCTCCAAGCGGCTGTTCTCTCCTGTGGCAGTGGAGTAGGCCCTGCTACCCCTTCCTCCTCAGTGTTCTGCTCTTGCCTCTGGAGAGCCAGATGCCTCCATTGATGTCTTCTCCTTTTGATGCACTATAAGAATGAATAGCCAGTTCCACAGGCTACATCTCTCTATCGCGCTCCTCACTGCAAGGGGAGAAAGAGAGAGAGTGAACATTGACAAATTGACCTTTTGCCCATCCACTCCTGGGAGCAACATTTCAATGATAACTGATTACTATGCTAGCCATTATATTGAAAACCATTCTCTTAAAGTCTCCCAGAATGGGCAAGACCCCACACCACCCTTTCCCCACTGAGTGTGACCGAGTGACCACAACTTTGGAAGTCCTCCTGTTTCCTGAGCTCTTACGTAAGGTGAAGGCATCTGCCCCTTGGGTAACTATAAGGCTCTGTGCACTACCCTTTCAAGGGTGGTGGGGGGTTGGGGTGGAGGGGAAGAACCCTGTAAGGACACTGCAGAACCCACACCTGATGGAGCTTGGTGCTCTGCTGAGCCTAGTAGCCTTTCCCCTTCATCGGGGTGGGTGTATGCGCTCGCCCTCTCAGCGAATGGTGAATGGAAACAATGAGACTCATAGAATGTGGAGGTGTACACACAAATGGTTAACTGCTGATCAGTAATCTGTGGCACACACAGATGAGTAAGTGGGCATAATTGACTGAGCTGTCAAAGTAAAGGAGTGTTAATAGACTAGTGGCTCAATAATCTGGTAGGCAAGGGTATGCTTATTGATATCATGCCTCTGTATTAGAGTTAATATACTCAGTGATGAACTCACAGGCACCCCCCACCATAGTAGTGGATCATACAGGCCATGTCAATTGGAAACCTATCAGCCCAGGCTTCCAGCCCCAATCTCAGGGCCCTTCGAAAAGGCAGAGATCCACCAGTTGAAGATTTCAGCCCTCAGGATGAGTGAGCTTTAAAAGTGGGAACTCCCCCTGTACAGCGTCGCTGGGCCCCCCCCCCCCCCCCCCCCGGCCCCGTACAGCAACAGTGCCCCGGTGCCCTCCCCCCCCTCCCCATACAGCCCCGGTGCCTCCCCCCCTTGTACAGCAGCGGCGCCCCGGTGCTCCCCGCCCCCGTACAGCCACAATGCCCCGGTGCCTCTCCCCTCCCCCCGTACAGCCAAAATGCCCCTGTGCCACCCCCCCCCCCATACCCCCCGTTCAGCTGTTCAGCCACAGTGGCCCAGTATCTCCCCCCCCCCCCCCCCCCCGATAGAGTGCCATTAATATGGTCAACAGCTTAGACTGTTCTCACTGTAACTGTAATTGTTCATTTTCTTTCTTACGAGATAATAGTGTTGAATGAAAATGAATAGAACTATGAGACGTTTTTCATGGGGAGGACAAGTATATTTCATCGCCTGTTTGAATGATTTTAATTAGTGTTGCTCACAAGAGATGTAGGTAAACAGCTTTGGGAGATCTTAATCAATCTTTATAATCTTTTGTTTTATAGTATGACAAGAAAACTAATAACAATTGCAATTTTCTCAGCTTATTAAATGTAAATATATGGGCTGGTTTAGCACACTGGGCTAAATCGCTGGCTTTGAAAGCAGACCAAGGCAGGCCAGCAGCACGGTTCAATTCCCGTACCAGCTTCCCCGAACAGGCGCCGGAATGTGGCGACTAGGGGCTTTTCACAGTAACTTCATTTGAAGCCTACTTGTGACAATAAGCGATTTTCATTTCATTTCATTTGTTAGACAAATTTTAATGCATTTGAAAATGCCGTGACAGAATTTTGATGCACAGGGAAACAAAAATAAAGACATATGTTCAATCTTCCTGCATTCTGCACCAATAATGAGCAGGACAACAGTGCTTCTTGTTTTCTGAAGGTCTCATCTGGAGTAATGGAATTTTACAGCGCAGAAAGAGGCCCTTCACCCATCACATCTGCACTGGCCATCAAGCACCGATCTATTCTAATCCGTACTCCCATTTTGTATGACCTTGATGACTGTGACCTCTGTGTGTTCAGTTCATATTTAAATGGTTTTTCTCCATTATAGAATGTATTTCTTATCCTTGTTACAAGCCCCTTCTCCCACCATGCCGTATGCAACACTTTGGCCGCGATTCTCCCACCACGTTGCATCCAATGGCAATCCTGTTGCGCAGGTGCATAGGAGGAGAGGCCCAAAATCAGATTTGCGCTGGGCATAGCGGGTCTGGTGCATCGTGCCCGCTGGGTGTGATCCCGATCATCATATTTAAATGAATCATTAGGTTCATTTAAATACACGCGTCCCGTTTGACGCCACATTCTCCCAGTAGTCACTGGCCACACCGGCCAGGATGCCGGGGCAGTGCCCTTGTCCCAGCTTGGTGCCGGATTGGCACTGCCAGGATGCCGGGGCAGTGCCATGGTTCCAGCTTGGTGCCAGGTTGGCACAGCCAAATAGCAGGGCCTTAGGGGGTCCATGCCAATGAAAAGTGGGGTATGAAGGGTGTGTGAAGGGATTAAGGGGGTCCCTAAAGGTGGGGGGGGGCACCCTCAGCAACCCCATAGCAGAGTATGCTTACTTTGGAGGGAGGGGCTGCAATGCCCCGATGCTCATGAGGACAGATGGGTGTG
Organism: Scyliorhinus torazame; assembly: GCF_047496885.1. NCBI lineage: Eukaryota > Metazoa > Chordata > Chondrichthyes > Carcharhiniformes > Scyliorhinidae > Scyliorhinus > Scyliorhinus torazame. Next base: position 28,473,495 of record NC_092738.1, read on the forward strand.
GGGCCAGGTCACCCTCATGCCAGGGTGGTGGGGTTGGGGGGGGGGGAGGGGGGGGGGGGCGGTCACATGAACTTTTAGTGATGGGGAAGGCATTGCCCCTCTGGGGCTAGGGGTGCTGCCCATGTCTGCGGGGGGGTGTCGCAATGTCCATGGGTGTGGGGAAGCCCTCAACCTCACTTTGAGATCTAGGCGCCCTTTAAAACGGGTGCCCTGATCTCTGAGGAGCCGGTCTTCCTCACTTTAGTTCCCCACTGCAGAAAAAAATTCGAGGGGAGAAAGCATTTTCTTTTATAAATTTAGAGTACCCAATTCTTTTCTTTTCCAATTTTTTTAGGGGCGATTTTGGGTGGCCATTCCACCTACCCTGCACATCTTTGGGATGTAGGAGTGAGACCCACGCATACACGGGGAGAATGTGCAAACTCCACACAGACAGTGATCCGGGGCCGGGATCCAATCCGGGTCGTCGGCGCTGTGAGGCAGCAGTGCTAACCACTGTGCCACTGCGCCGTCCTGCTAAGGGCAAAATCTAAGGGCCGCTCAAGAGAATTACCCGCCTAGCTACACCTTGCCAAATCTAATGGGATCTTGTGAGATGTCGTGACCTGGATCCCGCCCACAATGGGTGGGACCTAAATATTTAAGTGTACAGTTAGGCACACTTGAATATGCACTCGCCAGATCTAACCAGCGCCCAGGATTGAATCCCTTCGCCATGGAGACCCTAGTTGGGTGCCGATTAGCACTGTCCCCACAAACGGGCACCAGGTGGAATGGCACTTGGGGGGAGGGGGGGGGGGGGGGCGCGGAGGTTCCAGTCCCAGGCGATCGAAGGCCCCCCCAGGTGGTTGAAATCTGGGCAGGGTGGCATCCTGGCACTGCTGATGCCACACGAGCTCCGTGCTAAAAATTATTCCCCCTATCTCTCTCTCTGCACTGGCGAGCGGAGCTCCGCAGTGCAGGAAATGCGGCTGAGTGCGGCCCCGGTGGGGCATTCCCCACCAAGGCCCCCAAAAAATAACAGAATGCTGTTCGATAGGGGGGTCATTCCCGCTGCTAAAAGCACCTGGAACGTCCCTGCTACTCCGACCCAGATTTCGTTACATCATGCTCGTCATCATATTTTGGGAGAATCGCGCCCTTTGACTCAGGATGTGGGGAGACGACCTGCTCTCAGGTTTTCGCCAATGCTTCTCTTGAGTTGGCTATTGGGAAATGACTGAAAGTATTGCCGAATGGAGTGACTCATGCTTGAATAATTTCTCCTAACCCGTGAATTAGCATCCAGGGAGATTGGGAATCTGACCAAGCAATTTTGAGGGACTCTTAATCACAATTAATTCACCAAGCATTAATAATAATAATCTTTTATTGTCACAAGTAGGCTTGCATTAACACTGTAATGAAGTTACTGTGAAATTCCTCTAGTCACCACACTCCGGCACCTGGGGCGTCATTCTCCGACCCCCCGCCGGGTCAGAGAATGGCCGTTGGCCGCCGTGAATCCCGCCCCCGCCCCCGCCGAAGTCTCCGGTACCGGAGATTGGGCGGGGGCGGGAATTGGGCCGCACCGGTTGGCGGGACCCCCCGCTCAATTCTCCGGCCCGGATGGGCCGAAGTCCCGCCCAGAAATTGCCTGTCCCGCCGGCGTAAATCAAACCTGGTATTTACCGGCGGGACCAGGCGGCGTGGGCGGGCTCCGGGGTCCTGGGGGGGGGCGCGGGGCGATCTGACCCCGTGGGGTGCCCCCACGGTGGCCTGGCCCGCGATCGGGGCCCACCGATCCGCGGGCGGGCCTGTGCCGTGGGGGCACTCTTTCCCTTCCGCCTCCGCCACGGCCTCCACCATGGCGGAGGCGGAAGAGACTCTCCCCACTGCGCATGTGCGGGAAACTGTCGGCGCCCGCTGACGCTCCCACGCATGCGCCGCATTTCCGCGCCAGCTGGCGGGGCAACAAACGCCATTTCCGCCAGCTGGTGGGGCGGAAATCCCTCCGGCGTCGGCCTAGCCCTCAATGTTGGGGCTAGGCCGCCAAAGATGCGGAGCATTCCGCACCTTTGGGCCGGCACGATGCCCGTCTGATTGGCCCCGTTTTTGGCGCCAGTCGGCGGACATCGCGCCGTTGGTGGAGAATTTCGCCCCTGTTCGGGTACACAGAGGGAGAATTCAGAATTTGCAGCTGGTACAGGAATTGAACCTGCGCTGCTGGCCTTATTCTGCATTACAAACCAGAGACGGGATTCTCCGACCCCCCGCTGGCGTGAATCCCGTCCCCGCCGGTTGCCGAATTCTCCGGCACCGGATATTCGGCGGGGGTGGGAATCGCGCTGCGCCGGTTGGCGCCCCCCCCCCGGCGATTCTCCGGCCCGCGATGGGCCGAAGTCCCGCTGCTGGAATGCCTGCCCCGCCGGCGAGAATCAAACCACCTCTCTTACCGGCGGGACAAGGCAGCGCGGGCAGGCTCCGGGGTCCTGTGGGGGGGGGGGGGGCGCGGGGCGACCTGGCCCCGGGAGGTGCCCCCACGGTGGCCTGGCCCGCGATCGGGGCCCACCGATCCACGGGCGGGCCTGTGCCGTGGGGGCACTCTTTTCCTTTCGCCTTCGCCATGGTCTCCACTATGGCGGAGGCGGAAGAGACCCCCTCCACTGCGCATGCGCGGGGATGCCGTGAGCGGCCGCTGACACTCCCGCGCATGCGCCGCACGGCAAAGTCATTTCCGCGCCAGCTGGCGGGGCACCAAAGGCCTTTCCCGCCAGCTGGTGGGGCGGAAATCAGTCCGGCGCGGGCCTAGCCCCTCAAGGTGAGGGCTCGGCCCCTCAAGATGCGGAGAATTCCGCACCTTTGGGGTGGCGCGATGCCAGACTGATTCACGCCGTTTTTGGCGCCGGCCGGCGGACATCGCGCCGATTGCGGAGAATCCCACCCCAGCTGTCTACCCCAATGAGCTAAACTCATCTTTATGCATTGATGCTGCCCACACCACTACTACTCATCTATATTATGCAGTCCTCATTTTAGATGTATTAGAAATAACTGAAAATGGTCCAAATTATTAACAGACTTTTATTTTAGACCTACAATATTTATCTCAATAACTGCCATTTTTAAAATAATGCTCTCTGGTCATTATCACATTGTTGTTTATGGGGCCTTGTTGAGCATAAATTGACTGCCACAATAGTGGCCACACTTGAAAAGTACTTTATTGACTGTAAGGGATGTCCTGATATCATGAAAAGCATTATATGATGCAATTTTTCTTCTTTGCACAAATTCATTTTCTAACCCGTTCTCTGTTTAATACAGACAGAGTTGGTATATAGATGGATAAGGGCAGCTTGATACTGAGACCTTCCATGTTTCATTAAAACAAAAAAAATGACTGAATTATAAAATAAATGTTAAATTATGCCAGCAACCATCATTTTAAAGATCCACGTATTGACTTCTGTCTTGATCATACTTAAATATAAAAGAGTCCAGTTTAAATGGCGTTGAGATTAAGCCTGACATCTCTGAAAGGAGCAGGAGCTTGATTTGAATCAGTGCACATATGCAATTTGGTTTTAGATGCAATTCGGGTTGAGATGCAATTACATCATTTTGCAGCAATTAACTGAATGCTAACAAAATTCCACAATTAATTAATATAGATTTATTAGAATGAGATAATTCAATTGGGATTGACAGGCACTGCACCCCATCAATATTTGTTTAAACTTAACTAGCTGGTCAGCGAGATGGACTAATACTTTGCAAGTGGATGCTGATCGGCAGTTTAATTTAATTCCCTCAGAGTGCATGTGCACCATGTCTAATAGTACCTCGATGCACTGTTTTAATTATTTTGTCCGAATAAGTGTTCAAAATCTGATTGAAAGGGACTTCCAATGAATTTTTGCATCCGCACCACTGAATTTCTTGTGGATACTAAGAAGAAAATCCCTGATGTTGCAAGAAAGACGTTGCCCTTTCCTCTTGGGTTAAGAGTGCAACAGTGGAATAAAAATGGATTCTGTTAGAACAAGTGTTCCTGGTCATGGGTTCTGTGTATTCTTTCATGGCTGATGAGCCCGATCTGAGAGTCGAATCTTCGACCGGACACTTGGCAAGTGTTTCCCGGAGGTGGGATCGGTTAACCTAAAGCTCTATCTATCAGATCATAGAATCTCTACAGTGCAGAAGGAGGCCTTTCGACCGATCGAGTCTTCATCAACCTTTCGAAAGACCACCCTACTTGGGCCCAATCCCCCACCCTATTCCTGCAACTCCACCTTAAGGGGCAGTTTAGCATGGCCAATCCACCTAACCTGCATATCTTTGGACTGTGGGAGGAAACCTGAGCACCCGGCGGAAACCCACGCAGATAAGGGGAGAATGTACAAGCTCCACACAGCCAGTTACCTGAGGTTGGAACCGAAGCTGGGTCCCTGGCACTGTGAGGCAGCAGTGCTAACCACTGTGCCACCCTGCTGCCCCAGATGCTGATGGATTTTCTGTGTATTTCTAAAAATTTGTTTTGCTTCAGACTTTGACCATTTACAATTTTTCTTTTTACCTGATCAATGTAAAAGTTGACTTTTAATTAAAAAACAATTGTTACAAATACCTACTTCATTGTTCAACGATATATTTTAAAGGTAACTTTTGGTTCTGGGAAGATTAAGGGTTAACTGGAGGAAATGGGATAAATGCAACTAAAGAACATCATTAGACTTAAAAGAGCGGGGCCATGTTGACTTAAGGGGTTAGCAGCTAGAAAGGTAAGAGCATAAAACAGCAGTTGGAGAGGGACTTCAGGTGGCGGCATGAGGGAGTAGCCAGCATGAGGTTTTTAGGCCCTATATGCCTGTTTTCTGGAGGGTGTTTGGGGTGAAACTTGAATATTTCGATGGGCTGAGGGTTCCACATGAGAAAAATGCCCAGAAGCTCTCAGTCCAAGAAGCCAGTGAATAAAGAATCATCGTCTGATTCGGAATCCTCTCGAGGCTCATCTGTCAAGAAGAAAATGGCGGAGGCCGCAGCCATGACTCAGGTCACCTCGTTGACAATCAAGATGCTTACAGGCATCTTAGCAGCAGAATCCAAGGATCAGCGGTGTTATAACCTGTCTGCTTACCACTGGCTGGGGACTAATGGCAATCCCCCAATCCTTTGGGAGTATGAGCTTCCCAATGAGGGGGGCGGAGAAATCATTAGCAGGTTCCTGCATAAATAGAGCCGGCCAGTTTGGAACCAGCTGGACAGGAGTGAGCAGCAAGGGAGTTACTGCTGCTGTTATATATATATGTTATTGTAAATAAATGTTATTTCTTTCTATCCTTCAACTCGTGCTGGATTCTTCGTGGCCCTCACAAAGCTGGCGACGAGGGTTAAAGTGGACAGCTGTCTACACTGCTGAAGCCATCTCCCTGGATGTTTGTTGGATACAGGTTGGAAGTCCTCTGTATGGACGTTTGGATGTTTTTGATGCTGCGCTGGAAAGCTGGAGCCAGTACGCACAACGGATGCGTTACTATTTCCGGGCAAACAACATCACCAAAAACAAGCGCCAGGTGGTCATTTTGCTCACTGCCTGTGGCCCGCATACGTTTGAGGGGATTAGGAGCCTTACGTACCCGGCTGCGCCAGACACCAAGACGTTTGATGAACTTGTGAACTTAGTGGGGCAACATTTTAACCCAACCCCATCCACGATAGTCCAGCGTTACCGGTTTAGTACCGCTGAGAGGACCCTAGGAGAATCCATTGCAGAGTTTCTATCCAGGCTACGCAGAATTGCGGAGTACTGTGACTATGGTGAGACCTTGTCAGAAATGTTACGTGACCATTTGGTTTGCGGTATTAACAATGCGGCCACCCAGAGAAAGTTGTTAGCTGAGCCAACATTGAATTTTCAATAGACCATTCAAATTGTATTGTCCCGAGAGAGCGCAGAACGGGGAGCACAGGAGCTGCAGGGAATGGAGGTGCCCGCCTTGGGGCGCAACCCCTTCCGTCCAAAAGCGTCCTTGGGGCAGCGTCCGAATCGACGCCAGTGGCCGACGGACGTTCCTCCCCGAAGGGAACCTTCTCCAGAACCAATGGATGAGGAGCCATGTCAGTGTGGACGCCAACCCTGTCGCCGATGCCGATCCTGGGGGTGCCAGAGGCGTCATCGTTCCGACAGAAACTGGGGCCAGCCCAGGGGCCGTACCTTCCATTTGGATGAACCTGCGGCGACTACTCCCGATGACGTGGAGACGGAGGACCACTGCCTGCAGCTGCATTGTGTGACAACTCCCCGTGTGGCCCCATTAAGGTGACAGTACGGGTCAATGGTCACCTGCTTGAGATGGAGTTGGACACTGTCGCAGCGGTCTCCGTGATTGCCCAGAGGACATTCGACCACATCAAGCAGGGTTTACAGACCCTTACATTAACCGACACACAGGCCAGGTTGGCCACCTACATGGGGGGACCATTGGACATTGCAGGAACTACGATGACCCCTGTTGTTTATGGACACCAGGAGGGGCGTTTCCCACTTATCGTGGTGTGCGGCCACGGGCTCAGCCTGTTGGGTCAGGACTGGTCGCGCCATTTGAAATGAAATAAAATGAAATGAAAATCGCTTATTGTCACAAGTAGGCTTCAAATGAAGTTACTGTGAAAAGCCCCTAGTCGCCACAATCCGGCGCCTGTTCGGGGAGGCTGTTACGGGAATCGAACCGTGCTGCTGGCCTGCCTCGGTCTGCTTTCAAAGCCAGCGATTTAGCCCAGTGGCAGCACATCCTCCAAACAGGTTTTGGAGGGTTGACAGAGGTACTTGGACACTACCCAGATGTATTCCAGCCCGGTTTGGGGAAAATAAAAGGGGCCGTAGCCCATATCCAAGTCGAACCAGGAGCCGCGCCGCGCTATTTCCGGGCACGCTCAGTGCTTTACGCCTTGCTCGAGAAGGTAGAAGGGGAGCTCACTCGTTTGGAGTCCTTGGGTATTATCAGGCCCGTCCATTTCGCTGACTGGGCAGCACTAATTGTACCTGTAATGAAGCCAGATGCCACAGTTCGCTTGTGCGGCGACTGTAAACTTACAGTGAATACGGACTCCCGGCTCAATCGATATCCAATGCCTCGCCTAGAGGATCTCTACGCGAAGCTTGCAGGTGGATTCCCGTTCACGAAATTAGATATGAGTCACGCCTACCTACAGTTGGAGCTGGACCCTGCCTCCCGGCCATATCTAACTATTAATACACACTGGGACCTGTATGAATATACACGGTTGCCCTTTGGGGTATCCTCTGCCTGCGCTATCTTTCAATGCATCATGGAGGGCATCTTGAGAGGTTTACCGCATGTCGCTGTCTACTTAGACAACGTTTTGATTACAGGGATGTCGGAGCAGGAACATTTGGAAAATTTTGAGGCTGTCCTTGGACGCTTTTCAGAGGCTGGAGTCCGTTTACGTCGTACAAAGTGCGTTTTTCAGGCGAAGGAAGTAGTCTACCTGGGTTATCGGGTGAACCGTGAAGGTTTGCACCCCATCGCAGAGAAGGTGAGCGCAATTCAACAGGCCCCCGCCCCGACTGACACTTCGCATCTTCGTTCTTTTCTCGGCCTCGTAAACTATTACGGGAAGTTCCTCCCCAATTTGGCAACTACGCTGGCCCCATTGCACCTTCTGCTAAAGAAGAATCACACCTGGGTTTGGGGTCAGCTGCAAGAAACTGCTTTCCGGCGGGTAAAACAACAATTGTCGTCACCTGGGTTACTAACCCACTATGATCCTGGAAAGCCTTTGCTCATCACGTGTGATGCATCCCTGTCTGGTATTGGGGCCGTCCTGTCCCACAAGATGGAGAACGGGGCCGAGCAGCCGATAGCTTTCGCCTCCCGCACATTGACTGCAGTGGAAAAGAAGTAGGCGCAGATCGAGCAGGAGGGCCTGGCGATGGTCTTTGCGGTGAAATGCTTCCACCACTATGTGTATGGCCGTCACTTCACTATCGTGACTGATCATAAGCCTCTGCTGGGACTTTTCCGAGAGGATAAGCCGATACCGCCCATTGCTTCCGCACGGATCCAGCGCTGGGCTTTGTTGCTCGCTGCATATGAGCATTCTCTGGAGCACAAACCAGGAACGCAGATAGCGAATGCCGACGCACTGAGCCGATTGCCTTTATCGACCGGCCCCATGTCGACCCCCACGACCGGTGAGGTGGTTGCAGCCCTAAATTTTATGGACTCCTTGCCTGTCACGGCATCACAGATCCGTGAGTGGACCCAGACGGAGCCAGTCCTGTCAAAGGTTCGGCACATAGTCCTGTATAGTGGGCAGCATAGACAGCTCCCAGGTGAGTTGCGGGCATTTTCCTCCAAGCCGTCAGAATTTAGCGTGGAAGACGGTATCCTCTTGTGGGGGACGTGTGTGATTGTCCCGGAAAAAGGACAGGAGCTGATGCAGATTCCCTGCATAAATAGAGCTGGCCAGTTTGGAACCAGCCAAAGAGGAGTGAGCAGCAAGGGAGTTGCTGCTGCTGTTATGTATATATATGTTATTGTAAATAAATGTTATTTCTTTCTATCCTTCAACTTGTGCTGGATTCTTCGTGGCCCTCACAAAAAGTGGCAGGCTATCCCTGAGGATATCCACAGTTCAATAGAGGCGGCCCTAGCTCCAATTTGCTGGCGAAGATGGATGAAACGGTAAAGGTGCATGGCGCAGTGCTACAGGGGGTGGAGGTAGCCCTTTCGAACCAAAGTGACTGTATTGTCTCATTGGAGACTGAGATAGCAGTGTTGGCTGGTGATAATAAAGCACTGCGTGCCAATCTGAATGATTTGGAGAATTGCTCCAGGAGGCAGGACCTCAGAATAGTGGGGCTGCCGGAGGGAGCAGAGGGCTCTAATCTGACTGATTATGTGTCAAAGGTGCTTGGGATGATGGTGGGGGAGGGTGGATCGCTGTCCTCTTCCGAGTTGGATTGGGCCCACCTGTCGCTCTTGCAGAAGCCCCGTTCATGCAAACCACCATGATCAATCATCGTCAGGTTCCACAGCTACCAGGAGACGGAACAAGTCCTGAGATGGGAGAGGGATCACTGAGACTTCAAATGGGACGGCCACGCCAACAGGCTCTATCAGGACGAGAGAGTGGAGCTGGCTAAAACGCAGGCAGCATTTGACAAGGCCAAGGCCATGTTATACAGGAGCAAAGTTCGATTTGGTGTGATATACCTTGCTCCTCCAAGTGACTTATGGCTTGCAAGACTATTCGGCGTAAATCTCCGTTTCAGAAACTAAGTGTTGATGCCGGGTCTGAATCGGTGGTGTTCTACGACAACAAAATTGGTGCCATTCCCAGACCAATTCATTGACTGTTTGAGATACCCTCAATTACGACTCAGGAGAGGAGTTTGATAATACAAAGGCTTTAATTACCAGAGAACCAGACAGCTGCCGAGAAGCGTGCTCACTGCACGCTGCCTACTGAACGTAACCTTATATACAGCTTCCTGGAGACGGAGCTGGAGGCGGAGTCCCCCAGGGTTCCAAACCCGGTCTTAAAGGGGCCTACGCATTAAAGGTACATGTGTATACAGATATCATTCATCACATTCACCCCCTGTTTAAAAAAAACGCATAGTCCGTCGGGGATGAAGTGGAATTACAAGTTCAGTCTTTTGGGTGGTCTGATTGCCCGTGTCGACCTTCTCGGCTCTGGTGGTGGTGCGGCAGATACGGTTGTCCTCAATGGTGGTATATCCGGGAGGACGGTTGTCTGAGCCTTTGCCGCGTTGGAGTAGGGGGGTATCCGGGGTGACTTGGGTGATTGGTGCCGGCACCGGCTGGGGGGGCGCTATGGGGGGGGCGCTGTCGGAGTCAACAGCTGGTGCGGGGAGGGGAGCGTCGGTGGAAGGGGGGGCGTTGGTGGGCGAGCCAGCGGGTGCCAGGTCTCGCAGGGAAACGGTGTCCTGCCTGCCGTTGGGGTGCTCGACGTAGGCGTATTGAGGGTTTGCGTGTAGTAGTTGGACCCTCTCGACCAGTGGATCTGTCTTATGGCTCCTCACGTGCCTCCGGAGTAGAACTGGTCCAGGAGTCGTCAGCCAACGTGGAAGCGAGACCCCAGAGGTGGACTTCCTGGGGAAGACAAACAAACGGTTGTGAGGGGTCTTGTTCGTGGCCGTACAGAGGAGCGAACTAATGGAGTGTAGGGCATCGGGTAGGGCCTCCTGCCAGCGGGCGATTGGGAGACTTCTTGACCGTAGGACTAGAAGAACAGCCTTCCAAACTGTCGCGTTCTCCCTCTATACCTGCCCGTTTCCCTACGGGTTATAGCTGTTCGTTCTGCTCGAGGCGATGCCCTTGTTGAGCAGATATCGACGCAGCTCATCGCTCATGAACGATGTACCTCGGTCGCTGTGGATATAAGCGGGGAAACCAAGCCGCGTGAAGGTGCTGTGCAGTGCCTTGATTACGGAGGCCGAGGTCATATCGGGGCAGCGGACAGCGAAGGGGAAGCAGGAGAATTCATCAATGACAGTGAGGAAATAACTGTTGCGGTTGGTGGACGGGAGGGGCACTATGAAGTCCACGCTTAGTCGCTCAAAGGGCCCAGAGGCCTTTACCAGGCGAGCCTTGTCTGGTCGATAGAAGTGCGGTTTGCACTCCGCACAGATCTGGCAAGCCTTGGTCATGGCCTTGACCTCCTCAGTGGAGTAAGGTAGGTTGCGGGACTTGATGAAATGGGCAAGCCGGGTGACCCCCGGGTGGCAGAGGTCATCGTGCATGGCCCACAGACGGTTTTTCTGTGCGTTGGCGCACGTGCCGCGGGACAGGGCATCTGGGGACTCGTTGAGCTTTCCCGGACGATATGTAATATTGTACGTGCAGGTGTAGAGTTCGATCCTCCACCTCAGAATTTTATCATTCTTTATTTTGCCCAGTTGTACGTTATCGAACATAAAGGCGACCGACCGTTGGTCGGTGACGAGGGCGAATCTCCTACCGGCTAGGTAGTGCCTCCAGTGCTGCACAGCCTCCGCTATGGCTTGTGCCTCCTTCTCGACTGCAGAGTGTCGAATTTCCGAGGCGGTGAGGGTTCGGGAGAAGAACGCTCCAGGTCTGCCCGCCTGGTTGAGGGTAGCAGCCAGGGTGACGTCTGATGTGTCGCTTTCTACCTGGAAGGGAATGGTTTCATCCACCGCGTGCATGGCAGCCTTGATGTTATTGGCCTTGATACGACTGAAGGCCGACTGAGCCTCAGCCGTCAGGGGAAAAACCGTGGTCTTAATGAGTGGACGGGCTTTGTCCGCATATCTGGGGACCCACTGGGCATAATAGGAAAAGAGCCCCAGGCACCGTTTGAGTGCCTTGAGGCTACGGGGGAGGGGAAGTTCCTTAAGAGGGCGCATGCGGTCGGGGTCTGGCCCCTGGACCCCGTTTTCCACGACGTAGCCGAGGATGGCTAGCTGGGTAGTGTGGAACACACATTTCTCTTTATTGTATGTCAGATTGAGGGCCCGGGCGGTCTGGAGGAACTTCCTCAGGTTTTCGTCATGGTCCTGCTGGTCATGGCCGCAGATGGTGACGTTGTCCAAGTACGGGTATGTAGCCCGTAAGCCGTACTGGTCCACCATTTGATCCATTGCCCTTTGGAAAATGGAGACTCCGTTTGTGACACCGAAAGGGACCCTGAGGAAGTGGAAGAGCCGACCGGCTGCTTCGAAGGCCGTATAGGGGCGGTCCTCTGGGCAGATAGGGAGTTGATGAGAGGCCTATTTTAGATCGACCGTGGAGAATACTCGACACTGGGCGATTTGGTTCACCATTTCTGCTATGCGGGGAAGTGGGTACGCATCGAGTTGCGTAAAGCTGTTTATGGTCTGGCTATAGTCCACCACCATACGTTGTTTTTCTCCGCAGCGGACTACCAGTACTTGCGCCCTCCAAGGGCTGTTGCTAGCCTCTATGACCCCTTTTAGTAGCCGCTGAACCTCTGACTTGATGAAAGTCATGTCTTGGGCACTGTACCGCCGACTCCTGGTGGCGACGGGCTTACAGTCGGGGGTGAGGTTCGCGAAGAGGGCGGTGGTGCAACTTTGAGTGTCGCCAGGCTACATACCGTGAGCGGGGGCAGGGGTCCGCCGAACTTCAGGGTCAGGCTTCGGTGGTTGCACTGAAAGTCCAGACCGAGCAGCAGGGGGGCGCAGAGGTGAGGGAGGACATAAAGTTTAAAATGGGCGTATTTGGCGCCTTGGATAGCGAGGTTTGCGACACAATACCCCGTGATTTGGACCGAATGGGACCCAGATGCGAGGGCAATAGTTTGGGAGGCAGGATAGGTGCGCAGGGAGCAGCGTCTTACCGTGTCTGGATGGATAAAGCTCTCCGTGCTCCCGGAGTCAAAAAGGCAGGGGGTGTCGCGGCCGTTGATTTGAACCTGCATCATTGAGTTTCGCAGGTGCTTCGGCCGAGATTGATCGAGCGTGATCGCTCCTAGTTGCGGGCAGTCAGAGTCCTCGGTTGAATCGGACTCGCAAAATGGCCGCCGCCATCGGTCGCACGTTTTGAGTTTTGAAGATGGCCGCACCCATGTTTCGCACGAGGCCGATGATGCGTTGGAAGTAGACGTGTCCGGCCGCCGCACGGCCACGTTGCGGGACCTGTGGTCCCGGGAGTTCGATTTCTGGGCCCGATGAGACTTTTGTTTCTGGCCTTTGGGCCCAGCCAGGCAGACCTTCGCGAAGTGCCCCTTCTTTCCGCATTCGCCGCAGATAGCGGAACGGGCCGGGCAACGCTGGCGTGAGTGCTGGCCTTGCCCACAGAAATAGCATTGGGGGCCCCCGGTGTGAGTGGGTCGCCGCGCGGCGCAGGCCTGAAGCGTGGCCGAATCTGGAGGGGATCGAGAGGGTCCACGGAGTACGTGCGGAGATTATGGTGGGCCGCTTCCAGGGAAGAGGCGAGCGTTACCGTGCCTTGGAGGTCCTTCGCTCCGTCTTCTAGGAGCCGCTGCCGGATGTACATGGATCGGATATCGGACACGAAAGCATCATGAATATGTAAGTTCATATGGACTTGTGCCGTCACCTCTTTATGATCGCAGTTCCTGGCGAGTTCCTGGTGAGTCTCTCCAAGTATTCATCTAGCGTTTCCCCGGAAGGTTGAGAGCAAATGTCTGGCGTGTACCTCGTTTATCGGCTTTACGAAGCGCTTCTATAGCATTTCGACCGCCGTTTCGTACGTCGTAGCTTTCTCGATCACGGAGGATAGTCGGTGGCCCATCCGGGCATGTAGTAAGCTCAGCTTGCGAGGTCCGTCAACTTCAGATAGGCCTCAAAGCACCGGAGCCAGTATTTAAAAATGTCAGTGGCCTCCGGCGACCGAGCGTCCAAATTGAGCATCTCCGTCTTTAGACCGCTGTCCATCTTGATGTAGTCTGGTAATTCAATTTTTTTAATTTTTAAAAAATATGTTTATTCAAGTTTTCCAACAAAATTTTTGACAAACCCCCCCCCCCAATAACAGAAGATAAAAGAAACGCAAACACAACAATTAACATTGTACATTGTACAAAACATATACATTGGGTTTCCCCATGTACAATAGCCCCCCCATATGACATTTAACGGTACTCGTAGGGGAAGCCCCCCCGCCCACCCCATTCCCCCCCCAACAGAAACCCCCCCCCCCCACCCTAGGGTTGCTGCTGCTGCTGACCTTCTAACGCTCCGCGAGATAATCTAGGAACGGTTGCCACCGCCTGAAGAACCCCTGCACAGACCCTCGTAAGGCAAACTTTATCCTCTCCAGCTTAATGAACCCTGCCATGTCATTTATCCAGGCTTCCACACTGGGGGGCTTCGCGTCCTTCCATAATAACAAGATCCTCCGCCGGGCTACCAGGGACGCAAAGGCCAGGATACCGGCTTCTTTCGCCTCCTGCACTCCCGGCTCGTCCGTTACCCCAAATAATGCCAACCCCAAATAGTGCCAACCCCCAACTCGGCTTGACCTGGACTTTCACCACCTTGGACATAGTCCTCGCAAAACCCCTCCAAAACCCCTCCAGTGCCGGACCACGACCAGAACATGTGGACGTGATTTGCCGGACTCCCCGAGCACCTCCCACACCTGTCCTCCACCCCAAAGAACCTACTCATCCTCACCCCTGTCATATGCGCTCTGTGAACAACCTTGAATTGTATTAGGCTGAGCCTGGCGCAAGAGGAGGAAGAATTAGCCCGACTCAGGGCATCAGCCCACAGACCCTCATCTATCTCCTCCCCAAGCTCCTCCTCCCACTTGCCCTTTAGCTCCTCTAGCCCGGCCTCCTCCTCTTCTTTCAGCTCCTGGTAGATCGCCGAGACCCTGCCCTCTCCAACCCATACACCCAAAATCACCCTGTACTGGGTCCCCTGTGCCGGGAGCAGCGGGAATTCCCTCACCTGCCATCTCACAAACGCCCTCACTTGCATATACCTAAAAGCATTCCCTGGGGGTAACCCAAACTTCTTCTCCAGCGCCCCTAGGCTCGCAAGCGTCCCATCTATGAACATGTCCCCTATTCTCCTAATCCCTGCCCGATGCCAGCTCCGAAATCCCCCATCCATCCTTCCCGGGACGAACCGATGATTCTCCCGAATCGGGGACCCAACCGAGGCTCCCACCTCGCCGCTGTGTCGCCTCCACTGCCCTCAGATCTTCAGCGTTGCCGCCACCACCGGACTCGTGGTGTACCTTGTCGGCGAGAGCGGCAGTGATGTCGTCACCAGCGCCCTCAGGCTCGTGCCCGCACAGGACGCCATCTCCAACCTCTTCCACGCCGCCCCCTCTCCCTCCATTACCCACTTACGGATCATCGCCACATTGGCTGCCCAATAGTATCCGCACAAATTCGGCAGAGCCAGCCCCCCCCTGTCTCTACCCCGCTCCAGAAACACCCTCTTTACTCTCGGGATCTTATTTGCCCACACGAAACCCATGATGCTCCTGCTTACCCGTTTGAAAAAGGCCTTGGGAATCATAATGGGAAGGCACTGGAACACAAATAGAAACCTAGGGTGGACCACCATTTTAACCGACTGCACCCTGCCCGCCAGCGAGAGTGGCAGCACATCCCATCTTCTAAAATTCTCCCCCATCTGCTCCACCAACCGGGTCAAATTGAGTTTGTGCAGGGCCCCCCAACTCCCAGCCACCTGGATCCCTAAGTACCGAAAGCTCCTTTCCGCCCTTTTCAGCGGCAGGTCGTCTATCCCCCATCTCTGGTCCCCTGGATGCACCACAAAGAGCTCACTTTTCCCTACATTCAATTTATACCCCGAGAAGTCCCCAAACTCCCTTAGGATCCGCATGACCCCCGCCATCCCCTCCACTGGGTCTGCCACATACAGCAACAGGTCGTCCGCATATAGCGACACCCGATGTTCCTCTCCCCCACGGACCAGTCCCCTCAATTTCCTGGACTCCCTTAGTGCCATGGCCAAGGGCTCAATTGCCAGTGCAAACAGCAAGGGGGACAGGGGGCACCCCTGCCTCGTCCCTCGGTACAGCCAAAAGTACTCCGACCTCCGCCGATTCGTAGCCACGCTTGCCACCGGGGCTCTATGTAACAATCTGACCCAGCCGATAAACCCCTCCCCGAACCCAAACCTCCGCAACACTTCCCAAAGATACTCCCACTCCACCCGGTCAAAAGCCTTCTCCGCGTCCATAGCTACCACTACCTCCGCTTCTCACTCCACCGAGGGCATCATAATCACGTTGCGGAGCCTCCGCACGTTAGTATTTAGCTGTCTGCCCTTTACGAACCCCGTCTGGTCCTCATGAATTACTCCCGGGACACAGTCCTCAATTCTCGTAGCCAGCACTTTTGCCAGCAACTTAGCATCCACATTAAGGAGCGAGATCGGTCTATACGACCCACACTGCAGTGGGTCCTTGTCCCGCTTCAGGATCAGAGAGATCAGCGCCCCGGACATTGTCGGGGGCAAGGTCCCCCCCTCCCTAGCCTCATTGAAAGTCCTCACTAGCAACCGGCCTAGTAGATCCGCATACTTCCTATAAAACTCGACCGGGAACCCGTCCGGCCCCGGGGCCTTCCCCGCCTGCATGCTCCCCAATCCTTTAACCAGCTCCTCCAGCCCTATTGGCGCCCCTAAACCAGCCACCTCCTGCTCCTCCACCCTCGGGAACCTCAGCTGATCCAAGAATCGTCGCATCTCCTCCTCCCCCGCTGGGGGCTCAGATCTGTACAAATCCCCATAGAAGTCGCTAAATACCTCATTTATTCTCACCGCACTCCGCACCGTATTCCCCCCTCTATCCTTAATTCCACCTATCTCCCTCGCTGCCACCCTCTTACGAAGCTGGTGTGCCAGCATCCGATTTGCCTTCTCCCCATACTCATACGTCGCCCCCTGCGCTTTCCTCCAATGTGCCTCTGCTTTCCCTGTGGTCAACAGGTCGAACTCCATCTGGAGATTCCGTCGCTCCCTGAGTAGCCCCTCCTCGGGGGGCCTCTGCATAATCTCCTATCCACCCGTAAAATCTCCCCCACCAACCTCTCCCTCTCCCTCCCCTCTCTCTTCTCCCTATGGGCCCTAATGGAGATTAACTCTCCCCTAACCACCGCCTTCAGCGCCTCCCAGACTACCCCCACCTGCACCTCCCCGTTGTCATTGGCCTCCAAGTATCTTTCAATGCACCCCCGCACCCGCCCACACACCTCCTCATCCACCAACAGTCCCACATCAAGGCGCCACAGCGGGCGCTGGTCCCTCTCCTCCCCCAACTCCAGCTCCACCCAGTGCGGGGCGTGGTCTGAGATGGCTGTGGCCGAGTACTCCGTTCCCTCCACTTTCGGGATTAGCGCCCTGCTCAGAACAAAGAAATCTATCCGGGAGTAGGCTCTATGGACGTGGGAAAAGAATGAAAATTCCCTGGCCTGGGGCCTGCCAAACCTCCATGGGTCCACTCCTCCCATCTGGTCCATAAATCCCCTAAGCACCTTGGCCGCAGACGGCCTCTTACCCGTCCTGGACCGAGAGCGATCCAATGCTGGGTCCAGCATCGTGTTGAAATCCCCCCCCATTATCAAGCTTCCTACCTCCAGGTCCGGAATCCGACCCATCATCCCAATTCGGAGCATATACATTTACCAGTACCACCCGCACCCCCTGCAGCCTACTGCTCACCATCACCCCCCGCCGCCGACTAGCCATCTCCTTTTCTAGGCCAGTCCCCCAGACGGCGGACCCCCGTCCCGACCACCTCTCCTACTTCCAGCTCCCCTTTGGCCAATGCAGCAGCAACCCTACCCCCCCCCCCCCCCCCCGCTAGATCCACATCTAGCCCTTTTGCTCCCCCATAACACTCCCGTGAGTGAGCTGACTCCTGCTGACCCCGGCCTCTCCCGCCATTCCATCAACCCCCTCCAGTGTGAGAATCCCCCCTCCCCCTCCCTGGCTGTCAATGTGCGCCCCCCTCCAGCACCACCACCCCCCCCCCCCCCCCCCCCCGGCCCCCCACCCCCGTCCTTCTCTAGCACGGGAAAAAGCCCGTGCTTTCCTGAGCTGGCCCCGCCCCTTCTGGCGCAGCTCCTTTTGTGGCCTTTCCCCAATTCCCCTCCCCGGACCTCCACTCCCCCTCTTCCCTCGTGGGGGTCTGCCCCTCCAGCACCGACGCACACACTCTCCCACAGTCTCCCCATCAAGTCCCTTCACCCATCCCCACCCAGCACCCCGACAAAAAGAACATTCCCCAAACGTAGCAAACACATCAAACATCCCCTCACACCAAACCCTCAATTTGAGTCCAACTTTTCAGTCCGTATGAAGCTCCATGCCTCATCAGGCGTTTCGAAGTAGTGGTGTCGATCCTGGAACGTGACCCACAGTCGCGCTGACTGCAGCATACCGAACTTCACCCCCTTTCGATGGAGCACCGCCTTGGCCCGATTAAAACCAGCTCTTTTCTTAGCCACCTCTGCACTCCAGTCCTGGTAGATCCGGATCTCCGTATTCTCCCACATACTGCTCCGCTCTTTCTTGGCCCATCTCAGGACACTCTCTCTGTCCATAAAGCGGTGAAACCTCACCACTACAGCCCTTGGCGGCTCGTTGGCCTTGGGTCTCCTTGCTAGGACCCGGTGAGCCCCATCTAGTTCCAGAGGCCTCGGGAAGGCTCCCGCGCCCATCAGCGAATTGAGCATCATGCTCACATATGCCCCAGCATCAGGCCCCTCCACTCCTTCGGGGAGACCCAGAATCCGAAGATTCTTCCTCCTCGACCTATTCTCCAGGTCCTCAAATCTTTCTGCCCACCTCTTGTGCAGCGCCTCGTGTGCCTCCACCTTCACTGCCAGGCCCAAGATCTCGTCCTCGTTCTCCGAGGCTTTTTGCCGCACCTCTCGAATCGCCGCCCCTTGGGCCTTCTGGGTTTCCACTAGCTTCTCAATCGCCGCCTTCATTGGCGCCAGCATTTCGGTCTTCAGCTCCTCAAAGCAGCGTCTAAGAAACCCCTGCTGCTCCTGTGACCACTGCGCCCATGCTGCTTGGTCTCCACCCGCCGCCATCTTGTTTTTCCTCCCTCACTTTTCGCTGCTCCAAGATCACTTTTTTCACCGCCCCACTCCTGGTCCAATCCATATACTGCCAGGGGGGACCTTACTGTCACCTTCCCACACTGGAAGCCGTCGAACAATTGCCGTCGGGGCTCCTCTCGAGAGCCCAAAAGTCAGTTCTCGGCGGGAGCTGCCGAACGTGCGACCTACCTAGGCATAGCCGCAACCGGAAGTTCTGGTAATTAAATTGAGATACCCTCAATTACGACTCAGGAGAGGAGTTTGATAATACAAAGGCTTTAATTACCAGAGAACCAGACAGCTGCCGAGAAGTGTGCTCACTGCACGCTGCCTACTGATCGTAACCTTATATACAGCTTCCTGGGGGCGGTGTTTTAGACCATCGAGTAGGCCGATCTAGGCATAAGCACTATTGGCTTTTATGGATCAGATTGGGGAGGGGCTGCTGACACGTAGCGGTTTTTGATTCTGAGTGATAAGGACTTTTCTTTTCTCTCCCATGTCCATCAGATGTACTCTCGGATCGACTTTTTTGTGGTGGGTAGGTCTCTCCTTTCTGGGCTGTTGAGGGTGGTGTAATTGTTATCTCAGATCATGCCCCACACTTTGTAGGTGTGGTGTTGAAGCCAGGTCCTTCTCAACGTCCGCCATGGAGCATATATCTTCCGCAATTGGGGACTACATTACATTTAACAAAACTGAGTCCATCTCTCCTTCCATGATGTGGGAGGAACTTAAGGTGGTCATTAGGGGAGAGATCATTTCCGACAAGTCACACAAGGACAAGACTGGAAGGGAGGAGCGGCAGAGGCTGGAGAATTCCATCCTAAAGGTGGGCCGCCAGTACTTGCTTGCCCCTCCACCAGAGTTGTTGGCGAGTAGGAAAAAGATGCAGATGAAATTTGAATTGCTCTCAACGGGTAAGGCGGTGAACAAGCTGTGATGTTTGAAGGGGCCTTTTTACAAGCATGGAGAGAAGGCCAATTGCCTTTTAGCTCACCAGCTGATGCGGCAGGCTGCCTCCCATGAGATTGTACAGATAAGGGACTCGGATGGCAGGTTGTTTTCCGCCCCATCGAAGGTTAATGCAGTGTTTGAAGATTTTTATCATTGTCGGTACAGACCGGAGCCCCCAGAGGGGAAGTCGCCTATGATGCAGTTTTTTGATGGGTTGTGCTTCCCGGTGGTGGCGTGGGAGAGAAGGGAGGAGTTGGAGTCCCCATTGGGCTCCAAGGAGGTTTCATTTTCATTTATGAAGTGTATTGGTTCAATACAGTTGGGGGAGGCTCCAGGTCCAGATGGGTTTCTATTATAACCCGCACGAGACCTATGGAGTTGGAGCAATCAGTCTCCCCGTGAATCTCGTCGAATACGAGCTCCCCCGCTGATGGGGCGGGGAGCTCGAGGACATTCATGATTGAAGCCTATATAAAGTCGGCCAGATATGGAACTGACAGAGCAGACCCGGCTGGGATCTGATGTATATTGTAAATATAATTGCTTTGCAGTAAACAGTTTTCTTTCACCTACTCGATTTGGACTCATCTGTGGCCTACTAAACAGGCGATGAGGATAAAACTGGACTACTGTCGACGCTGCTACACCGTAGATGAACAACCACCCCCTTTCCACTGCTGGACTAAGCTTGGAGTAATTGATTTTTCCATCGCAAAAATGCCTTTGTTCAGAAGAGTGGATGTGTTTGATGCGAGCATAGAGGAATGGATACAGTATGCAGAACGCATGCGTTACTTTTTCTGGGCGAACAGCATCACCGATGTGGATCGACAGACAGTGATATTACTGACTGGAGCTCATACTTATGGAGTAATAAAGAACCTTATATATACCACCACCACTGTGACACCGGCGAACTCTGGCTCGATTACAGCCACGAGTCCAAGGACAACCCCCAAGCCCGAATGTGATGAGCATATCACTAGCCACACTGTGGGACACGGGTTAGTTTTGACCCTCAATGATGAATCAATGACGACGATGAATCAGTGACGATAGTATCAGGATATGGACATGTAAGAGTTATGATTGATCTCGCCAACCTACACTTACCAGTCTGTTGCTGTGGTCAAGGATTGTTTGTAGCCTTGGAGAGGGGGATTTTGGACAGGAGTGGATGGAAAATACGTAACCGAATACAGAGAGACATAGTAGAACTGAACGCCCTTGCCATTGCGGATAAGTGAAGAGATTGAGGTTATGAAAGGGCAAATGAGAGCTGCAGTTCAGGATATATACTAGGATGCCGAAACGGCTACAGACCTTAGCCAGCAAGTCAATCAGCTTGTGTGGAAGGCACTTAAACAGTTGTAGCCATATCAGACAACAATTAATGAGTTAGGTCGTATAACAACACATTGTGTGTGAATTGGTCTAATCAATTTATCTGAGTCTATTACCATTGGCCGACATGAACTGACTCCATACAGGGATGTGTCCATCGTGGACGTGGATGACCTCGAGCGAACTGACGATGACCAGCGGATTCACCGATATATCCAGAAGGGACTTCCACGCATCCCGCGCTTGCGGGCCGATTGGGAAGGACTTCGGAAGGAGGCAATGCAAATTGCCCACCTCTGGAACAAGGGGCGGGAGCTCATCCAGACTCACGCCGAGAAGGCTGCGGAACTGTTTCAGTCACAGAACTTTTTCTCTACAATATGGAATTGGGGACTGAATAGCAATATCCATCCATGGATACGTATTATATTGCATGTTGTTGTACTTTTGCAGCTGTTTATATTGCTTGTCTTTTCAATCACGCTCTGCTGCCTCAGACGCCGCATTAGGAAATGGCAGACAGACTGTCGCCCCCTAATTAAAGAGGAACTGTTACAGCTCTTACCTGTTGACTATTCCACACATCAGCCGGACTCCAACAAATTCAGTATGTCTCTTTAATGGCCTATTCTTGGGCTAGCCAAGGGCCAAAAGGGGGAAATTGAAGGAGGGGTTCACCGATGATACCTCTTAAAACTGAATAGTTAGCATGTCGCTAGATTAGTTTTACATAAGTTACTTTATTAAGGATTGAGATGAATTCCAGGAAGAGTACTGAGTAATCACTATTAACCATTAAACGTGTATTTTTAGGACATAACAGTAATAAGTAATCAAATGGGATATAGGATAGCTAACTTGACCAAAAGGACATTACTTCTGACATCCTGTCTTTGTGAAACAATCCAGGTGCTGGTTCTGTTGTTCTGTTTCTCACAAACAGTCAGCACAGGCTGCTGGGATTCTACATAGCTGTGGATGAGGATTAATCATGGGTTGCTTGCGATTCTATTGGGTGAAGTTTAAACATTGCGTACAATTCTATCGGGTGAAGTTTAAACACTGCTTGCAATTCTATTGGATGAGTTTAAACGTAGCAGCTTCAGGGATTGGATCGCGTCCAACTGGGGTGGGCTATTGATTTTTGAACGTTGTATAAGTACTGTGTTCTGGTCTTTGTTCGGCGGAACAGGTCTTGGCAGATATCCCGTCTGTTCTCCGTGTACATGTAACAAGCTTGATTAAATAGCCATCTTGTCCAGTTTGTCGTTGTGTTTTTTTCCCTCTCTGTACTGAGTTGAGCCACAGGGAATAACCCCACGTGGAAGCTGACTCAATACACAGGTCTTGAAACTGCTCCTACATCAAACTGCCGTAAGGAAGCTGCCGAACCGTCCCTAGACCTTCAGGCCATGCAAATTTTGCTTTCCCATAGAAACGTTGAGAGATGAGTGCAAGAAATCCAAGGGGAGAAGGTAAACACCCTTGGATGTGTCTTCTCCACCACCTCCCCCACAGCTCCCCTTAACAAGACTGAAACCCCACCCTGGACCAAATGCCATAGAGGCCAGGTTCGTTCTCTGTGCTTCAGGAGTTTCTGCATTAGGAGCTCCATCCACTGACTTATTGACAGGTAGTCCAGCGTGGGTGTTGGCGACCCAGCTCGGTCAGCTATGTCCAGCTCTACCTCACTCCGCATGTCAGCCGCCCCGGCTTTCGTCTCCTGGCTTCTTCCAGTTTTACCGTCTCTTTGGCCCTTTGGATGGTTTGGGGGCATCTCAGTTCGTCTATGATGATCTTGGAGGAGCTTGGGGGTGGTGCCAGGGGTTTAGCTGACTTAGCGGCCTATTTTTGGACTAAATGTGCCAAATTCAAAATTTTCAGAGGGATAGCCACCTTTCCTGCATCCACTCAACACAACCCCGCCACCAGACGTCTGAAGGCAGTTTGGGGAACATTTTAAGCTTGGCGCCATGCCGCTGTAGGAATCATCTTTTTGCGCTGGCGGGTTTGGACTCGACGTTCAGGTCTTGGGGAGAGGGGGCTGGAGAGGTTTGGGACCTGTTTGTGGAAGGAAGGTTCGTCGGATTTGAAGAGCTAATGGATAAATTCCAACTCCCGAGGTCTAATTTATTGAGGTATTTTCAGGTGCGTGATTTCCTGCGTAAGGAGATTTCTTTGTTTCCTTTGGTCCGGGCACCTTCCCGCCTGAATAGGGTTTTGTATCAGGCCATGGTGAGTGAAAAAAAGATTTTGGAAATTCATGGCCCGATCCTGTCGGTGGAGCAGTGAAGTGAGGGGTAAGTGGAAGGGAGAGCTGGATCCGGTTTTGGAGGGAGGGGTGCGGAGTGTGTCTCTTTGCGGGGTCAACTCAACCTCCTCCTGTGCTAGGCTCAGCTTGACTCAGTTCAATGTGGTGCACCTGACCAGGGCGAGGATGAGTGTTTTTGTTTTCTTGGGGGCGGAGGATAGGTGCGAACCTTGTTTTCTGGGTCCGCCAAATCATACCCATGTGTTCTGGTCGTTTCCTAAACTTGTAAGCTTCTGGGTCCACTTTTTTGTCACCGTGTCAAGGATTCTTGATACCGAGCTGGAGTTTCGGACTCGCCATTGCTGTAGATGGTGCTAAAGGCGTCTTTCCCTCATTGATAGCTGTGAGGCAGCAGTGCTAACCACTGTGCTTCATGGCAGTGGGTCACTGGCTCCATACTGGAAAGGGTTAGGGTTCAGAAGAAGCACAAAGCCATTTATAGCTTGGTGCAGCTGGGGAGGTTGGAGCTTGGTGAAATCGAGTACCAGCCCAGTGAAGATAGCTGGCTATTAAAGAGGTAAAATTGCACCAATAAGTAGAGGCAGGCATGTAGACTCAGAAATCCAGGGGAACGGAGTTTCAGGAAACTGGGTGGTGTTCAATCGTTGAAGCGGCTTTGATGAAATCCAGAGGCTTGATCTTTGAAATTGAGAAGTTTGGTGTCCCTTGTGAGACAGCCAGAGGGTGAGATTTTCTCTGACATCGGCAAAGGCCGATATTGGGTAGGAAGAGCAGCATTGAGGCTGCTGATGGCATTGGTGGCTTGTTACGGCCCATAGTGCAGGACTTAGTACAGCAGGAAGGCAGGCAGGGGTTCCACGACGTATCACTGGCAGGCGGGCAGCCTCAGATTTTCCCACCCCGCCATCAACTTGGCGCCTCAATAATCAGGGTGCCATATTTAAAGGCTGCCCCAGCGCACAGCGAGCACACCAGGAAATTACCAGGAAACATTATTTGCCCAGGTGACCCCCCCCCCCCCCCACCCGGCACCCCCCTGGCATCACTCTGACACTGTCCTGGCATCCCCTGCCACCACATTGGCAATACCTTGACATCACCCTGGCATTGCCCTGGATTGGATTGGATTTGTTTATTGTCACATATACCAAGGTCCAGTGAAAAGTATTTTTCTGCGAGCAGCTCCACAGATCATTAAATACATGAAAAGAAAAGGAATTAAACATAAAATACATATTAGGGCAACACAAGGTACACAATGTAACTAGATAGCACTAGCATCGGGTGAAGCACACAGGGGTGTAGTGTTAATGAGCTCAGTCCATAAGAGGATCGATTAGGAGTCTGGTAACAGGGAGACTTCCGGGTGCGGCAATGACGTTTCGGCATCTCCCGTTGGAACGGACCTTTGGGCTCTTAATAGGAGCCCCAACGGCAATTTAAACGGCCAAAAACACTGTGAGGAGTCTGGCGACAGTGGGAAAGAAGCTGTTTTTGAGTCTGTTTGTGCGTGTTCTCAGACTTCTGTATCTCCTGCCCGATGGAAGAAGTTGGAAGAGTGAGTAAGCCGGGTGGGAGGAGTCTTTGATTATGCTGCCCGTTTTCCCCAGGCAGCGGGAGGTGTAGATGGAGTCAATGGATGGGAGGCAGGTTTGTGTGATGGACTGGGCGGTGTTCACGACTCTGAAGTTTCTTGCGGTCCTGGGCCGAGCAGTTGCCATAGCAGGCTGTGATGCAGCCCGATAGGATGCTTTCTATGGTGCATCTGTAAAAGTTTATCCTAGCATTTTCCTAGCATCAAACTGGCATTGCCCTGGCATTACCCTGGCACAACCTTCTCCTCCCAAGCGCTGCGCTCACCTCCATGCTCGCCTCGGAGTACTGCTTGCCAGGCGCACTCATTCTGAGACCAGTCATGCATCGTGCCGTTCTGACATCACGCCGCTGTGGGCGCATATTTTGACATCGGGGTAGGATTCTGGCATACGAGCCCGATACTGCCACGCTAATATATTCCAATGAGGTTCCTGACATTGAGCGATGGGAAACGCAGGCCGCCACTATATAGAGGGAAGGGCCGATTGCAACATGATTTTATGTTGCGCCACTTTCACATTCTCACAATATTTTCTGTTCTCGCTACCAAACCCGCCTGATGTGAGTGAGAGGGGAAAATCCCAGCCAGGGTTTCAATTAGATTTGTTAACTCAGAGTTTACTGACATTTGAATGGATTGTTGAGGAATTTATAGGATCTGTTTTGGTTGCACTTGCTGTTTATTGGACACTGTGAAGATTTAACCATGAAGATTTGGTGTGTTTGACCAGTTTTCTGTTAATTCACATGCACCTCATATTAGCCTTGAATGTTAGAGTATATATTGTAAATTGTTTATCCTTTCAAATTTACGTAGTAAAGTTTATTTTTCTTTGCTCAACACCCATGGAATATTGTGGCTTTATTGTCTTAGCAAGTGTCTTGAATCTCAAACTTTCTCTTCTTTAAACAAACCTTATTGGTCCCTAACCTGATTTTACCAAAACCTTGGGGGTCTGGTCTCGGATCACAACACAATTTACTTTTAAGAAGAATTGAATTTTGATGTAAATGCTTAATGGAGAATGATGATACTGTTTGTTGAGGGGAGAAGGTGTAGACACACACTGCCTTGAATCAAATAAAAGATTTGGAGATGTGCTAGTACTATATTAAGCATATTCTCCATCCCTTCTTTTACACTGAACTGCAAAAGAAGTTAAAATTAATTGGGCAATGTCATTAATAAGCATCACAGCAAACACATTTTACCTGACATGTAAATATAATCAACTCTAAATCCAGACGATTGACTTGTTTAAAAAGGTTAGCAAGGGTGACTGAAAAAAAATCTGCTTTGCGAAAGCGTTTTGAAAGCATACTTGTGGTTTTGCTGGCATACTTTAACAATAAATTCTCATAAGTTTACAAATTCAAATAAAAATTCCTTGCAGCATTCCTCACTAGGTGGCTCCATAAAACCAGGGAAGTGCAATAGTTTCAGATCCATTTATCCCAAGGACTCGTGAACGTCCTTTTCAGCTTTTTTCAAGTTCACCGATATAGGTAAACTTGCTACAATCTGTTCCATTTAAAAGTCGAGGAAAGAACAAGCCTACCTTTGAACCAAACAAAACTGACATAATAGGAGCAATATCAACCTAACTGGGCAGCTATCGGATTTGGTGCAATGCTGGTATTACACTCTGCCATTTTAGTCTCCATTAAAATCAGTGGAATGATATTGGGTTAAATTCAGTGTTGCATCCGATCCTATCAGTTTCTTGATGGGCAGTTTAGATTAAAATTATCTCTGTAACATTTCTGGAATTTCAAATTTGAAGCCTTCAGATGCGTGCTTTTCTCGGGGGCTTTTCGCAGTAACTTCATTTGAAGCCTACTTGTGACAATAAGTGATTTTCATTTCATTTCATTTCATGTTGGTTCACTTCAAGCTCCATGTATGTATGTCCTGTAAAGGGGACGGTTCGCTTCTATTATTTTAAAGTGACAATTTATCATGCTAGCTGGAGAAGTGTGCTGTACAGTAATCGGTAATGAATAATAATCTGACATGAAGTTTCAAAGTGGTTTGTCTATTTTATGTTTATCAGCAACTACCTAAATTTGATCCTATTTTAGCTACTTCTTCTAAAAATAAAAATGGCTCTGAACAATTCTGGTTTCTATGTCATTATTTTGCTTGAACTTAGAAGCAAGATATTTCCTTGCACATATATATTGCAATAGTTGGAAAACAGCACCAAGTTTGCAGTTTTTGCTTGCTGGACAACTGTGGCTTTGTTCTTTCTGTTCAGAAAATATCTGATCCACTGGGATTGATTTCAACTTGCGCCAGATTCCAGATGAGCAGGAATCAGACCGAATGCAAAACAAGTATTTTAACTCTGAAGTCTCATCTTCATATCATCAACCAGCTGGAGGTTAAAGCGGATGGAAAGATATGTAGATAGGCCGACTAGGGGGGAGGCCATATTGGATTTGGTGCTCGGCAACGAACCATGCCAGGTGTCAGATGTTTCGGTGGGAGAGCATTTCGGTGACAGTGACCACAACTCCTAGACGTTTACCGTAGTCATGGAGAGGGATAGGAACACACAGTATGGGAAGATATTTAATTGGGGGAGGAGAAATTATACTGCTATTAGACAGGAGCTGAGGAGCATAAAGTGGGAACAATTGTTCTTGGGGAAATGCACAACAGTAATGTGGGGATTGTTTAAGGAGCACTTGCTGCGAGTGCTGAATAGTTTTGTCCCACTGAGACGAGGAAGGAATGGTAAGGTGAAGGAGCCTGGGATGATAAGAGAAGTGGAGCTTCTAGTCAAGAGGAAGAAGGAAGCTTACGTAAGGTTGAGGAAGCAAGGATCTGACTTGGCTCTAGAGGGTTACAAGGTAGCCAGGAAGGAACTCAAAAATGGACTGATGAGAGCTAGAAGGGGGCATGAAAAAGCCCTGGCAGGAAGGATTAGGGAAAACCCCAAGGCGTGCTACACTTATATGAGAAATAAGAGGAGGATCAGAGTGAGAGTAGGGCCGATCAGGGATAGTGGAGGGAACTTGTGCCTCGAGTCTGAGGAGATAGGGGAGGCCCTAAATGAATATTTTGCTTCAGTATTCACTAGAGAGAGGGACCTTGTTGCTCATGAGAACAGTGTGAACCAGGGTTAATAGACTCAAACAGGTTGATATTAAGAAGGAGGATGTGCTGGAAATTTTGAAAAGCATCAGGATAGATAAGTCCCCTGGGTCTGACGGGATATACCCAAGGTTACTACGGGAGACGAGCGAGGAGATTGCTGCGCCGTTGGCGATGATCTTTGCGTCCTCACTCTCCACTGGAGTACTACCTGATGATTGGAGGGAGGCGAATGTTGTTCCCCTGTTCAAGAAAGGGAATAGGGAAATCCCTGGGAATTACAGACCCATTAGTCTTGCGTCTGTGGAAAATATTGGAAAGGATTCTGAGAGATAGGATTTATGATTATTTAGAAAAACATAGTTTGATTAAAGATAGTCAGCATGGCTTTGTGAGGGGCAGGTCATGCCTCACAAGCCTCATTGAATTCTTTGAGGATGTGACGAGACACATTGATGAAGGTTGGGCAGCGGATGTGGTGGATATGGATTTCAGTAAGGCATTTGATAAGGTTTCCCCATGGTAGGCTCATTCAAAAAGTTAGGGGGCATGGGGTACAGGGAGATTTGGCTGTCTGGATACAGAATTGGCTGGCTGAAAGAAGACACCGAGTGGTAGTGGATGGAAAGTATTCCGCCTGGAGGTCGGTGACCAGTGGTGTCCCGCAAGGATCTGTTCTGGGACCCCTGCTCTTTGTGGTTTTTATAAATGACTTGGATGAGGAAGTGGAAGGGTGGGTGAGTAAGTTTGACGATGACATGAAGGTTGGGGAGCTGTAGATAGTGTTGAGGGTTGTTGCAGGTTACAACAGGACATTGACAGGATGCAGAGCTGGGCTGAGAAGTGGCAGATGGAGTTCAACCTTGATAAATGTGAAGTGATTCATTAAGGAAGGTTGAATTTGAATGCTGAATACAGGGTTAAAGGCAGGGTTAACCCTAGTTAGACCACACTTGGAATATTGTGTCCAGTTCTGGTTGCCTCTTTATAGGAAGGATGTGGATGCTTTGGAGAGGGTACAGAGGAGATTTACCAGGATGCTGCCTGGACTGGAGGGCATGTCTTATGAGGAAAGGTTGAGGGAGCTTGGGCATTTCTTACTGGAGCGAAGAAGGAAGAGAGGTGACTTGATAGAGGTGTACAAGGTGTTGAGAGGCATGAATAGAGTGGATAGCCAGAGACTTTTCCCCAGGGTGGAAATGGCTGTCACGAGGGGACATAATCTTAAGGTGATTGGAGGAAGGTATAGGGGAGATGTCAGAGGTAGGTTCTTTACACAGAGAGTGGTGGTGTGTGGAATGCACTGCCAGCAGAGGTGGTGGAGTCAGAGTTATTAGGGACATTTAAGCGACTCTTAGAGACACATGGACAGCAGTAAATTGAAGGGGTGTAGGTTCGGTTGATCTTAGATTAGGATAAATGGCCAGCACAACATCGTGGGCTGAAGGGCCAGTATTGTGCTGTACTGTTCTATGTTCAATGAAAGTGACAGCTAGCTGAGTGAAGAGAGAAGAGGTTCAGGCAGCCAGTAACTGTCAGCCTGCACCAAAGGAAGGCTTACTGGCAAGCCGGTAAATTGTGAGGAGATCCAGGAGGGACTTGCAGGACAGTAAGAAGGGTTTGTCTGTGATAGGGAAAGCCACATCATTGTGGGGCTTGGAGGGGCCCTCCTGCTCTTACTTGGAGGCCTTGCAACCTTCCCAACAGCTGCTGACTTGTTTTCACCTGATGTGAAAACTACACCCACTTCCCCATTCAGTCTTGCATTTAAAAGAAATTGGGGTTTCATTGATGTGACAGGATCCCAATTTGCATTAACTTCTGAGGTGTGTTTCAGCAACCTGCAGTGAGCAGTATAAATGGTGACCAGCAGGAACAGGCAAGTTTAGCAGAACACTCCATTTTAAAGGGCTTCCTAATTCATTTATGCAGGGCAGGTTGGGTTCTTCAAGGATTATTAGAATGTAATTCATTATACCCCCTCTTCCCCCAGGTGGGGATTTCTCTGGCAGCAGATGAATAGGAACACCACCACCTCCAAGTTCCCTTCCAAGTTACACACCATCTGGACTTGCAAACATATTGCCATTCCTTCATTGTCGCTAGGTCAAAATTTTGAAATTCCCTATCTAACAGCAGTGTGGCAGCATATTCACTGTACAGACAGCAATAGTTTAAGGCAGTCCACCACCACTTCCTCAGGGCAATTGGAGATCAGCAATAAATGCTGGCCTTTCCAGCAATGCTTGCATCCCAAGAATTAATTCCAAAAAATCCTAGCAATGCTTTGGCAAAGTTTAAAACTCCCTCATTCATTAAAATATTGTAATACTGCTGATAGTTAAGGGAAATGCATCAAGGGAAAATTAATCAAAGCAATTCGAATCAACCCAAATACTAATGTAATCCTCTTCCCTGCAGCTCACAGATATTGACAGCTCTTATAAAATGTAGATTGAATGCTGCTGCTGTCTCTGTATAAAAAATTAATAGCACCTAAAATGCCAGCAATTGGAATATTTCAAAATTATACAGTCATGAAGATATGTTAGTTTACTGTGTTTACATAGGGCTTCGCTGTGTTATTTCAATAATTTACATAGATTACTGAAGGTCAGACAGTGAAATGCAATCCAATTTGTACTAATTCATTATTAAACAAAGCAATCTACCAACATTGAGGGGGATTGGCAGAGATTTATCCTTCCAATTGCTTATTATACAGAGGATATGTGTTCAGATATTTTGGGTACATAGTATGCGATATTTATAAAGCTATGTTAATTTTTTAAATTCTGTTGCAAGATTAGAAAATTATAGAGTTCAGAATATCTTTTAGAGAATGATTTTGATGAACTTTATGGTGAGATGGAAACTCGCACCAAACAAAGAACTTGGGCGTGATTCAACGGAAATATTTCTAAGTGTCATTTTGCGCGCGATTGACAGGGTGTTTCTCAACGGCCACGCCTGCGTTACCCGTATTTAACGGCCCACACGAGCTTCTCGCCATTATTGGCTGTCTCATCGTCTGATTCGCCAGACTCGCGCCTCGGCGTCTCACCACGAACAAGAGGGAGTTGCTTTTAAACGCCACCTCACCACCCGCTCCCAGTCAACACATGAGCATGGCAGCGCACAGATCTGCTCCTAGCTTTGGGGATGCCAACCTGGCCAGGCTTCTCGATGCCATTGATGCGAGATGGGACATCCTGTTCCCCCGAGGGGGTCGGCGGACCAACAGCAGGGTTACCAATACCGCCTGAGCGGCTGTCAGTACGGGCAGCATGACCAGGAGGACTGCCATCCAATGTCGGAAGAAGACCAACGGCCTCCACTGAGCTGCAAGTTACCACCTCTCTCCTGGCATCAGTCTGCCTGTCGCCCCTCAAATTCCCAACCCCGCCCCCCTCCCCCACAAATCACTGGCTAGCACCTCACACCCTCCCCACAGCCGATCTTCGTTCTTGGTCCTCAGAACCCACTGGCACCCACCAGCACAACCCCTTCATGTCCAGGTGCAGTGGCCACACATGCCATTGTTACGATACCCTGGGCTAGTATGTGGTCAATTCCAGCCCCACAGGTCCTGGAGTCCCAACACAAGTGAATTAACCAATAATTTGTATTACGGGCCAGGGTTTAGAGAATCCCAAAGTGTATCATGGAGTTCACCTGACCCACAACGTTTAGTAGATTTTGGTTATGGGGAGCACAAGGGCCCATTCTACAGGTGTGATGCAACAGAGATCTAAAGTACTTTTAAAACAAAACAATGTTTATTACATGAATCCAGTTAACATTTTATAAACACACAGTAAACATCTCAGCAACTATCAAGTCAAATACTCCCCCCAAAGGATACAGTACTCTATAAGTAACCCTTAATCTTTCCTAGCAACATCCATAAGACAAATACCCTCTTTAACAAAGACAGCAGATTTAAATTCTCTACTGAGAGCAGTTATCACTTTTAAATTAGCAAGTGATCTGAAGACATTCTTTTCATGCAGAGAGAGATCAAAATTACACCTTGTTTGGCTGGATGTAGCTCCAACTCTGAAAGCGAAACTAAACACACTGTATCTGCCACCTCAAAAATGAAAGTAAAAGCAGACAGACAGCCCAGCTCCACCAACACTCTGACATCACTGCAGATATTTGATAGACACCCATTTCTTAAAGGTACTCTCACATGACATTTGTATAATGTTTCTGAGATCTTTGGCCCTTGACTGGTACAATGACTTACAAGCATCAGATTTGTAAGTGAAACACAACAACTGTTTATTTATAACAACTTTAAAATTTTTTTTAAAAATTTGAGTACCCAATGATTGTTTTCCAATTAAGGGGCAATTGAGCATGGCCAATCCACCTAACCTGCACATCTCTGGGTTGTGGGGGTGAGACCCAAGCGGACACGGGGAGAATGTGCAAACTCCACACAGCCAATGACCCGGAGCTGGGATTGAACCCGGGTTCTCAGCGCCGTAGGCAGCAGTGCTAACCACTGTGCCACCCTGCCGCCCGTTTATTTATAACAATAGAGATAAGGCATGCAATAATTATACTGGAATAATGGCCTGCTGATCTATTACTCCCCCCATTTTATCATCCCACCCTCTACCTCAACACACACAAGACATACACACGCAGAGGAGGGGAAAAATAAAAGGGTTACTGTAAGATGGAAGATGAGCGCCCTTGCTTCGGATGTTGAAGTTGTTTTTTCAGCTGACTGTCGTTCGAGGATATGCAGTGATTGAGGAGCACCGTTTGGATGGCTAACAAGGATCTTCTGGCTGGAACATTCAGTCCGAATCCCCAGACTCGAAGATTTTCTCTGGGGAGTCACTTTTACTTTTATTAACCTGAGCCTTCACTCAGAAGATCCGCCTCAGGCCTGTGTAATTTTTATTTATTTACAACTCCACCAGAATGTCCCCTAGCTTTACTGAAGAACAACAGAGTTCCCCAAACAAGATTTTAAAGAGGCTTCTTTAAACAACTGGCCCTGTTGACAGCTATTGCTGGACTTAGCTTCCTTGCAGTTCAGTCTGACTGTAGCCAGTAGGTGGCCAGTCTTGTTCCCGTGTTCATAGAAGGTCCCCGTGTCTGGCGGAGTTGGTGCACTGTTTTCCTGGTGGATAGCAGGTTAAAGTCCATTTGTAGCTTTGTCCTCTCCGCCAGCAACTCTATGGTCGGGGCCTCAGAGTACTTTCTGTTGACCTCCAAAATGGAGTTGACCAGCTGCTGCCTGGCTGCCCTCTCTTCCCTATCTCTGCACGCCTTGTAGGCTATGATCTCTCCCCTGATCACGGCCTTCAGTGCCTCCCAGAACATGGAGGGTGAGACTATGGAGCGAGTTACTAACATGTAACTATGGCCCGTGATGTTTTCTGGCAGAAGGCCTTGTCGGCCAGGAGGTCCGTGTCCATGTGGGGCGCTGGGCACAGCATGTAATGTGGAGCCTGGTCGGAGATGGCGATCGCAGAATATTCCGCTCCTATGATTCCTGGGAGCACCGATTTCCCCACTGCAAAAAAGTTGATGCGGGTGTGCACTCGCGGGTATAGGAACCTCCACGGGTCCACCGCCTCATCTGTTCCATGAATGTTCCCAATTCCTTAGCCATGCCTGTCTTTCTCCGCATTCTGGGGTATGATCGGTTGGTCAGTGGGTCTTGTTTGGGGCAGCACGGTAGCATAGTGGTTAGCACAATTGCTTCACAGCTCCAGGGTCCCAAGTTCGATTCTGGCTTGGGTCACTATCTGTGCAGAGTCTGCACATCCTCCCCGTGTCTGCGTGGGTTTCCTCCGGGTGCTCCGGTTTCCTCCCACAGTCCAAAGATGTGCAGGTTAGGTGGATTGGCCATGATAAATTGCCCTTAGTGTCCAAAATTGCCCTTAGTGTTGGGTGGGGTTACTGGGTTATGGGGATCGGGTGGAGGTGTGGGCTTGGGTAGGGTGCTCTTTCCAAGAGCCGGTGCAGTCTCGATGGGCCGAATGGCCTCCTTCTGCACTGTAAATTCTATGTTAATCTATGTACGCAGTTAAAGTCTCCCCCCATAATCAGTCGGTGTGTGTCAATGTCGGGGATTTCCGCCATAGTCTTTTTTATAAATCTGTGTTGTCCCAATTGGGAGCGTACACATTCACCAGTACTACCGTTGCCCCTTCCAGGACACCGCTGACCATGATGTACCGTCCCCCTGGGTCCGTAACCATCCTGGTCTCAGTAAATCTCGTCCTCTTGCTAATCAATATGGCTACTCCCCTAGCCCTCGTCCCGTAGCACGAATGGTA
Source organism: Scyliorhinus torazame (assembly GCF_047496885.1). NCBI lineage: Eukaryota > Metazoa > Chordata > Chondrichthyes > Carcharhiniformes > Scyliorhinidae > Scyliorhinus > Scyliorhinus torazame. Next base: position 28,507,642 of record NC_092738.1, read on the forward strand.
CGTCTGTCCCACCCAGCCCTTCTTTACCAGCAGTCGGCCCTTCTCCCTCGGGCGTGTCCCCTGTAGGGAAACTATGTTGGTCTTCAGGCTTCTCTGGTGGGCAAAGATTCTGGATCTTTTCACTGGGCCGTTTAGTCCCCTTACTTTCCAGATGACAATCGGGGTGGGGGGTCTCCCTTTTTTCCAGGGGCCTTCCCGAGTGGCTTCTTCCGGCGTCATCTTGGTTCCTTGCTCTGCTCCATGTCTGCCGAGGCCTGTGTCTGTCTCGTTGCCTAGCCTTTCCTGTCTTTTTATTCCCTTTCTGTTCTGCGTGACCCCCCGTCTCTGTTTCCCCCTCCCCCTATCCCGCCCCATCCCTTTACCCCCCCCTTATGTTCTCCCCCACTTCTGCCCTGTTCCACCCTCCCTTTTGGCCAGACACTCCCTCTCCCCTGAGAGGTGTGCCGCGGCCTCCCTTGTTATCTGTTTTCCTGTGCTAACCCTCCTCGCTAGTACGGTGGCTCTCCTCCCAGTGCTGGTCTAGCCCTGGCCCTATTTTACCTAACCATCTCCACCCCCTATCTCACCCCCTTGCTGGCTTCTCCTATTCTCGCTCCCTTTTCCCTGTTTCCCATCTTCAAACTGAGAAAGGAGACGGAAACAAAAACGAGGCAGCACAATCCGTGCAAAAGCTTATTACAGTCTTTGTTTTCGGTCCGTCTTCCACTCTCATTCCCTTTCTTCTACTGTCCCTGCCGCCTTCACCGCTGCCGCTTCTGTTCTCCCTCCAGGTTGTTCGCTATGGGGGGGGGGGGGGTGCAGTTGTCGTTGTCTGCTCCTGTTCCGCTGGTCGGGTCGCCGATCTTTCCCCCTCTGCCTGTTGTTCCTGCCCCTTTCCTCCACTTCTGCTTCTGACTTTTCGTCGTCCCCTCGAGCTGCTCTTTGCGGGCGTCTTTCCTTCTTGCGCTGTTGATGCCTTTTGTATTTGGGGGGTTTAGGTGGCTTTTCGGGCCAAAAACTCAAATAAATTCACTGTGTTGGGTCCAACTGGGAGGAGAGCCACCTGATGTGTGTCCGCTCAGCACATCGCCGCCACCGGAAGTCCCCTATGAACATTTACACCACAGGACACAATGAGTAGTCAGCCAGGGCCCTGTAGGTAGGACCAAAGTATGAACATCGTAGTGATGAACACAGCAACAGAAAGTCCCTTTAGAATTGGATCTGTGAAATAAATCACACAGTAATTGATGAAATGCTTCACGAAATCTTAGCTGACCGAGCTGTAAGCTGACATCAGTCCTGGCATGGGCCGTCCAAGTGACTGATTCATTTTAAATGGTTAGGGGCTGTAGTCCCTATTAATTAGTTTATGGGAGAAGACTTCCGGTGGTGGCCATGGAGTGAGTGGTCGCTTATTTGGTAGCTCCCACTCGTGGTGGACCTTTGGGAGTTTTTCCCCCGATTTACGGTGGATTTGATCGACGAAACAGGAGACTGGTGAGGTAGAGGAGAAGGATTCCCCACCAGTGTATGAATTCGTGGACCAGAAGTAGTCTGAAAAGGAGAGAACGTTGGTCGAAGACGGGAGTGGAGTCTGCAGCACAGGAGAATATGGTGGAGGGTCAGGGACTAAAATTGCTGGCCCATTGGTCAACAGAGCAACTGGTGGCCTTTCTCCAGGAGAACTTTGCTCAGCAAAGAAAGGAATACCTGGATCCGATTAAGACCGGGATTGACCGTGTGGAGCAGAGATTAGAAACCCAGGGCCAGGCGATCCAGAATGTGGAAGAGGCGGTTGCTGAGCACGATGAGCAGCTAACCGTGATGGCGGTGGAGATGGGGCTGATAAACGACCACCAGAAGAGGCTGCAAGAGAAAGTGGAGGATTTGGAGAACAGATTGCGCAGGCAGAACCTGAGGATTGTTGGCCTCCCCGGAGGGCAGCGAGGGATCGGACGCAGGGGCATATGTGGCACGTATTTTCGAGAAGCTGCTGGGAGAAGGTGTGTTTACTCGGCCCTTGGAGGTGTATAGGGCGCACAGAGCGCTTATGAGGAAGCCGCTAAGGAATGAGCCGCCGAGGGTGATGGTGGTCCGAATGCACCGGTTCCTGGACAAGGAACAGATCTTGAGGTGGGCCAGGCAGACGAGGAGCTATATATGGGAAGGCAACGAGCTGCGTATTTACCAGGACTTGGGTGCGGAACTGGCCAAAAGTAGGGCGAGTTTCAACAAGGTGAAATCGTCCCTCGTTAAGAGGAGGGTGAAGTTTGGCATGCTGTATCCAGCTCGTTTGTGGGTCACTTATGAGGGCCAGAAACTTTATTTCGGATCGCCAGATGAGGCGATGAACTTTGTTAAGGACAGGGGACTGGCAGATGATGGTGGACATGGAACCTAGGAGCGAGTACTTGTGTTCTTGACATGCTGCAGCGACCAGGCTGATCATATGAAACGTGAGAGGGCTGAATGGGCCGGTCAAGAGGGCTCGCGTGTTTGCGCATTTGAAGAATTTGAAGGCGGACGTGGCAATGCTACAGGAGACACACCTGAGGGTAGTGGATCAGTCTAGGCTGAGGAAGGGGTGGGTTGGGCAGGTATTCCATTCGGGGTTAAACTCTAAAACTAGGCGGGTAGCGATTTTGATAAATGAGTGGGTGTCATTTGAGGCAGGGAGCATAGTGACGGACTCAGGGGGTAGGTATGTTATGGTGAGTGGGAAGCTGGAGGGGATGCCGGTGGTATTAGTGAATATCTATGCACCAAACTGGGACGACGCGGGGTTTATGAGGCGGGTGCTGGGGAAAATCCCAGACCTGGACTCACACAGGCCGATCATGGGGGACGACGACTTTAATACGGTTATAGATCCGACGTTGGATCGGTCAAGTTCAAGGACAGGGAATGTGCCAGCCGCGGCGAAGGAGCTAAAGGGGATTATGGAACAGATGGGGGAGGGGGGGGGGGGGGGTGGGGGGGGGGCGGGGGGCAGACCCGTGGAGGTTCGGACGGCCAAGAACGAAGGAGTTTTCTTTTTTTTCCCACATGCACAAAGTGGATTGATTTTTTCATTTTGGACAGGGCTTTGCTGGCGGGGGTGGTAGATGCCGAGTATTCGGCGATTGTTGCGTCGGACCATGCCCCACACTGGGTGGATTTACGGATGAGCAAGGAGGGGTGTCAGCGCCCACAATGGAGATTGGATGTAGGACTGTTTGCAGATGAGGTGTGTGTGCGGGTGAGGGAGGCCATCCAGAGTTATGTGGAGATAAATGACACGGGACGTGGGTCGGAGCAACGGTATGGGAGGCACTGAAGGCAGTATTTAGGGGGAACTGATTTTGGTATGCGCTCATAGGGAGAAGGTGGAGCGCCAAAGATGGATAGGCTGGTTAGGGAGATTGTCCAGGTGGATAAAAGGTTCTCGGAAGCCCCGGAGGCGGGGTTGTTGAAGGAGCGGCAGAAGCTGCAGATGGAGTTTGGTCTGATATCCACAGGGAAGGCGGTGGGGCAGTTGAGGAAGGCAAGAGGGGCGGTGTATGAATATGGGGAGAAGGCCAGGAGGATATTAACACACCAGCTCAGGAAATGGGAGGCGGCCAGGGAGATAGGAAGAGTGAAGAACAGAGGGGGAACATGGTCTTGGACCCAGAGAGGGCGAACGGGGTGTTCAAGGAGTGTTACAGTTGGCTGTATGAGTCGGAACCCCCAGCTGGAGTGGAGGGGATGGGGCAATTCTTAGAGGGTTTGGAGGTTCTAAAGTTGGAGGAAGGGTTGGTGGAGAGGCTGGGAGTCCCGATCGGAATTGTTGAAGTAGTAGAGGGATTGGAGGCCATGCAGTCGGGCAAGACCCTGGGGCCGGACGGATACCCAGTGGAATTCTAGAAGAAGTTTTCTGGGGTGCTGGGTCCATTACTGGTGAGGGCATTTAATGAGGCGAGGGAGCAAGGTGTTCTTCCCCCCAAAATGTCACAGGCTTCGATCTCATTGATCCTGAAGCGGGAGAAGACTCCGGAACAATGTGGATCATATAGACCAATCTCCCTCCTAAATGCAGACGCCAAATTGTTGGCCAAGATTTTGGCCTCGAGGATAGAGGATTGTGTTCCGGGGGTGATAGGGGAGGACCAAACGGGATTTGTTAAAGGGAGGCAGTTAGCGGCCAACGTTAGAAGGCTCTTGAATGTCATCATGATGCCCTCTGAGGGGAGGAAGTTGGAGGTGGTGGTCGCTATCGACGCGGAGAAGGCCTTCGACCGGATGGAGTGGAAGTATTTGTGGGAGGTCCTGGGGTGGTTTGGGTTTGGGCAGGGCTTTGTAGACTGGGTCCGGTTGCTGTACCAGGTGCCGGTGGCGAATGAGCGGACGAACCGAGTGAGCCCGGACTATTTTAGATTCGGCCGGGGACCGAGGCAGGGATGTCCACTCTCCCCACTGTTGTTTGCCTTGGCTATAGAGTTATTGGTGATGGCACTGAGAGCGCCAAAGGACTGGAAGGGGCTAGTCCGGGGGGAGGGTGGGTGGGTGCGGGGGTGGAGCACAGGGTCTCATTGTATGCGGGCGACTTACTCCTATATATTTCTTTTTTTAAAAACATTTTATTGAGGCAATTATGGTTTTATGATAACAAAAGACACAAGTACAGATATAAACATAGCTCAACGCGTAACACACCACTCCATCTCCCACAGTTCTCGCCTAAGCTAGACCAATATAGTCTTACCCCCCCCCCCATTATTGAAGTTCAATTTTCTCCGAAGTAGTCGATAAACAGCTGCCACCTCCGAACGAACTCTAATGATGATCCTCTCTGGGCGAACTTGATTTTCTCAGACGGGCATCGCGTCTTTGGGGGCCGAGCCCCAACATTGAGGGGCTAGGCCGACGGCGGAGGGATTTTCGCCCCGCCAGCTGGCGGAAACGGCCTTTGTTGCCCCGCCAGCTGGCGCGGAAATGACATATCGGGGCGGCGCATGCGTGGGAGCGTCAGCAGCCGCTGACAGTTTCCCGCGCATGCGCAGTGGAGGGAGTCTCTTCCGCCTCCGCCATGGTGGAGACCGTGGCGGAGGCGGAAGGGAAAGAGTGCCCTCACGGCACAGGCCCGCCCGCGGATCGGTGGGCCCCGATCGCGGGCCAGGCCACCGTGGGGGCACCCCACGGGGCCAGATCGCCCCGCGCCCCCCCCCCCCCCCCCCCCCAGGACCCCGGAGCCCGCCCACGCCGCCTTGTCCCGCCGTTCAAAAGGTGGTTTAATCCACGCCGGCGGGACAGGCATTTTATCGGCGGGACTTCGGCCCATCCGTGCCGGAGAATCCAGCGGGGGGGCCCGCCAACCGGCGCAGCCCGATTCCCGCCCCCGCCGAGTATCCGGTACCGGGCTGGATTCACGGCAGCCCCCGGCGATTCTCCAACCCGGCGGGGGGTTGGAGAATGACGCCCCCTGTTCTCGGGGGCTTTGAGTCCCTCCACGCTAGTAAGATCCGTATCCGGGCTACAAACGAGGCAAAGGCCAAAACATCAGCCTGTCTCGCACCCTGGACTCCCGGGTCTTCCAACACTCCAAAAATCACCACCTCTGGACTCGGTGCCACCCTCACCTTTAATACCCTGGACATGACATCTGCAAATCACTGCCAGAATCCCCTGAGCTTCGGGCATACCCAAAACATGTGGACATGATTTGCGGGCCCTCCTGTACATTGCCCACTCCTGTCCTCTACCCCAAAAAACCTGCTCATCCGGGCCACCGTCATGTGTGCCCGGTGAACCACTTTGAATTTATCAGACTGAGCCTGGCACATGATGAGGACGCTTTGACTCTGCTCAGGGCATCCTCCCACAGACCTGCCTCGAGCCCCGGGACAAACCGGTGAATACCACAGATTGTAGCCCACATCAACGCTCCCTCTACTCCCATACGCTTCCGCCATTGCCACCAGACTCTCAGGGCTGCCACTACCACTGGGCTTTTGGAGCACCGGGCCGGCGAGAATGGCAGAGGTGCCGTTATCAATGCCCCAAACTTGTGCCCTGACATGATGCTGCCTCCACCCGCTCCCATATCGAACCATCCCCAATTACCCACTTCCGAATCATGGCTATTGTTCTGGGCGAGGGTTTAGAGAACCCCAAAGTGTATCATGGAGTTCACCTGACTAACAACTTTTAATAGATTGTGGTATGGGGAGCACACGGCCTACTTGACAGGTGTGGTACAGCAGAAATGGAAAAGTATTTTTAAAGCAAAACAATGTTTATTCTATGAACTCAAGTTAACCTTTTTAAAACATACAGTGAACATCTTAGCAACCATCAATTCAAATATAACCCCCAAAGAATACAACACTAAGTAATGCTTAAGCTGTCCTTTTAACATCCATAAGACTTTAAAAAAAACTCTAAACAGAAGCACATCAGATTAAAGTCACTACTGAGAGCAGTTATTAGTTTTAAATCACCAAAGGATCGATTTACAGTTTTTAGATTATAGAGAGAGAGACTAACACCCCTTCTGGCTGTGACTGCAGCTATCCAGCTCTGAAAACGAAACTAAAACACACTCTGCAGCAAACAGCCTAAAATGAAAGTAAAAAGCTGACAGACAGCCTAGCTCCACCCATACTCTGACATCACTGATGAACACCCATTTCTTCAAGGTACATTTCTTAAACACCTATTTCTCAAAGGTACTCTCACATGACACCTCCCCCCAAGGAAAAAAAATAAACCATCAACTTCAAGATGGTTTTATTTTTCACCTTTTCACTATGATTTAAGAAGTGCACACAGTAAGTATACTTTTTCGTTTAAACAACACACGCAAATAGGTACAACAATATAGTCCATTTTTTGTTTTTCCTCCAATTGGAATCCTTCTCGATTGACAGTCTCTTTGAACAAGAAGGTCTCTGCACGATCCATCCATTTCTCTACGCCTCGGCATTTCTCTTTAAAGTCAGATACTTTAGTACCAGCTGATCACAGAGTCCCTTGTAATTCTCCAACACAGGAGCATTGGTTATCACAGCTTTCAGGCAGTCAAATGCCTGCTGAACCTCCGCTGTCCACTGAAATTTTTTACACTTCTTCAGCAAGTCCATCAGTGGAGCAATCACGTGACAAAACTTTTTCACAAATGTTCGATCAAATCCACTCATACCAAGAAATCGCATTATTTCCCTTTGTGTCGAGGGTATCGGAAACTCCCCAATAACTTTTGTTTTCGCATCCCGTGGGACCATTCGGCCCTGTCCGATTGTATGGCCAAGGAAAGTAACTTGGGCTTTTCCAAATTCACTTTTGTCTAGGTTTATCACCAAACCCGCCTCCTGAGTCGTTCGAATAACTCCATCAGATGTTTTAAATGTTCTTTCCATGTCTGTGTCTACAAAATTATGTGGGGCATAGACAGAGTGGATAGTCAGAGGCTTTTTCCCAGGGTAGAGGGGTCAATTACTAGGGGGCATAGATTTAAGGTGCGAGGGGCAAGGTTTAGAGGAGATGTACAAGGCAAGTTTTTTACACAGAGGGTAGTGGGTGCCTGGAACTTGCTGCCGGAAGAGGTGGCGGAAGCAGGGACGATAATGACGTTTAAGGGGCATCTTGACAAATACATGAATAGGATGGGAATAGAGAGATACGGACCCAGGAAGTGTAGAAGATTTTAGTTTAGACGGGCAGCATGGTCGGCACAGGCTTGGAGGGCCGAAGGGCCTGTTCCTGTGCTGTACTTTTCTTTGTTCTTTGTCTGGCTGAAAATTACCAGATCATCGATGTATACCGCACAATTGGGTAATCCTGAAACAACTTTGTTCGTTCACCGTTGAAACGTGGCTGGGGCGTGTTTCATGCCAAATGGCATAACTTTGAATTGGTATATACCATCTGGAGTCACAAAAGCTGAAGTTTCCTTCGCCCTTTTGGATAAAGGTACCTGCCAGTAATCTTTAAGTAAATCCAGTTTGGAAATAAAAGCTGATTGTCCCACTTTCTCAATGCAACCCTCCAAACGTGGGATAGGATAAGAGCCCATTCTTGTAACTGCATTAACCTTTCTGTAGTCCACAACTGTTGGGTACCGTCCGGGTTTGGTACCATCACTATGGGTGAGCTCCATTGGCTACAACCCACTTTAATTATGCCATTTTTAAGCATACTCTCAATCTCTTTGTTAACCTGTGCCAATTTTAAAGGGTTAAGTCTGTATGGATGTTGTTTGATTGGAACAGCATTTCCCACATCTACATCATGTATAGCCATTTTAGTACTTCCCAATTTATCTCTACAAACTTGCCCATGTGATATCAATAACTCTTTCAGGTCAGTCCATTTTTTCTCTGGAAGGTAACTCAACAATTTATCCCAATTTTTAAGAACATCCTCATTTTCCAATTTAATTTGGGTATGTCAAATTCACAGTCATCTGGATTTGGTTCGTCACTTTGAGTTCGAATCATTAAAACCTCCTCCTTTTTCTCTCTTTCCCTTTCAAAGGACCTTTTAAACATATTCACATGACACACTCAGTGAGTCTTCCTTCTATCTGGTGTTTTTACCACATAATTCACCTCACTTAATTTCTTTTCAATCTGATAACGTCCGCAAAACCTAGCTTTTAAAGGCTCACCTACCACTGGTAACAATACTAAAACTTTATTTCCACTGGCAAAACTACGAACTTTGGATTTCTTGTCCGCGACCCGTTTCATCACATTTTTGTGCAACTTTTAAATGTTGCTTAGCTAATTCATCTGCTCTATTTAATCGTTCCCTAAAATTTGACACGTAATCCAATAATTTAATTTCCGATTTCTCACTCACCAATTTTTCCTCAATCAATTTAAGTGGTCCTCTTACCTCATGACCAAAAATTAGTTCAAAAGGACTGAATTTGATTGACTCATTAGGTGCATCCCTAATTGCAAACAGTACGAATGGAATTCCTTTGTCCCAATCCTCTGGATAATCGTGACAATAAGCCCTCAACATTGTCTTTAATGTCTGATGCCACCTTTCTAACGCTCCCTGCGATTCTGGATGGTGCACAGTTGATTTACATTGTTTTATTCCTAAGCTATTCATAACTTCTTTGAATAACCTTGAGGTAAAATTTGATCCTTGATCCGATTGTATTTCGGTGGGTATTCCATATCGAGTAAAGAATTTAAGTAACTCCTCCACAATCTTTTTAGCTGTAATATTATGTACTGGAATGGCCTCTGGAAACCTAGTAGACACATCCATTACAGTCAAAAGATATTGATTCCCACTTTTTGTTTTAGGAAGCGGTCCTAGGCAATCAATTAGGACCCTTGTAAAACGTTCCTCAAATGCTGGAATGGGTATTAAGGGCGCTGGTTCTATCACTGCTTGAGGTTTCCCTATCACTTGACATGTATGACATGATTGACAAAATTTAACTACATCTTTATGTAGTCCAGGCCAATAAAAATGTTTCTGGATTTTAGCTTGAGTTTTCTTTATTCCCAAATGACCTCCCACTGGTACCTCATGTGCAACTTGCAACACCTCCTTCCTATACACTACCGGCAATCCTACTTGATGAACTTCTGCCCATTTTTCATCCGCCTGCATCTGTAAAGATCTCCATTTTCTCATCAAGACATCACTTTTACGGTAATAACACTCTGGTATACACGCAGATTCCTCTTCTGTGTATGCTTTCTGATGCATCCGGTTTATTTCTACATCTTTCTGTTGTAACTCCGCCAATTTTCCTGAACTAAAAATATCCACCTCATCCTCCACCTGTTCTTGTTCTTTTTCAACCATCTGATCAAAAATCGTTTCTGAAAATTGTACTTTAATTTCATCTTCACTCTTTGATTTCTCCTCTTGTCTGAACCTGTGACTTTGCGACCATGTTACTACACAATCCGGAAAAATCAGAGGATATTTGTCTTTCAACACTTCAGTTGTCTGATTTTCCACCGGCTTATCAACCACAGTAGGCATCACTCCTACCTGTGATCCAGCTATATCATTATCCAAGATAAAGTGTATTCCTGGACAAGATAGTTTCTCTATTACTCCTACTACCACTTCCCCAGTCTTCCCTGGACTTTCCAACCTTACCTTATATAATGGAACACTACTCCTCTCACCCTGAATTCCACATAGTACCACCTTTTCTGGCAACATACTTCCCAAACTACATAACTTCTCATCTCTTACTATTAAAGATTGACGAGCTGCCGTATCTCTTAAAATTGTGACTTCTTTATCTGCTCCTCCTGGTACACATGAGTAAAATTTAGCCACACAAGTAAATTCTTTAAAGAGATCTGGCACCTTCTTATCAATCAACTCTTGATCAGGCTGTACAATCTTTTGCCCCTCCTTCGCTTCACTTGGGTTTTCCTTTACCACTCTAACAAACCCCATTGTCTTATCCTGTTTTACCACTTCAGCCTTCCCAGTGCTTTTCTTCAACCACCAACACTGTGACTTTACATGGCCTAGTTTATTACAGTGAAAACATTTGAAACTTTTCATTTCTTTTCCACCCTCCTGGATTTATTTTTTAATCTGAGGTATACTCTCCTTATTATCTCCCATCAGATCACCTTTACCTTTACCACTTGAGTATTTCTCATGTCCCCAATTTCTATCCCTCACAGGCTGAAACTGATGTTGGAAACCAAGCTTTGATTGATGAACTAATTCATAATCATCTGCCATTTCTGCTGCTAATCTCGCAGTTTTAACCCTCTGCTCTTCCACATGAGTTCTCACTACATCAGGAATTGAATTTTTAAACTCCTCCAAAAGTATAATTTCTCTGAGAGCTTCATACGTTTGGTCTATTTTCAACCTATCAAAATTATCCACCTATCAAAATTACTCTGTTTGAGCCTTTCAAACTCCATGTATGTTTGATCAAATTATTTCCTTAAATTTCTAAACCTTTGTCTGTAGGCTTCAGGCACTAGTTCATATGCATCTAAGATGGATTTTTTCACCTCCTCATACGTCCCAGATACCTCCTCTGGTAGTGATGCAAACACTCACTAGCCCTACCTATCAGCTTTGTTTGAATCAGTAATACCCACATGTCCTGTGGCCATTTCATTTGTTTAGCTACCTTCTCAAATGAAATGAAAAAGGCTTCTACCTCCTTCTCATCAAACCTTGGCAATGCTTGGACATATTTAAATAGATCCCCACCACGCCTTTGACTTTGACGCTCTTTCTCACTATCCTCATCACTATCATCCAACTGTACGTTTCCCTTTATGTCTGCAAATTTTAACTGACTGTCATATTTCATGGCCATTTTCTGAAGTTCAAACTCTCTCTCTTTATCTTTTTCCCTGATCTGTATCTCCCTTTCTCTTTCTTTTTGTTCTGCTAGGGCTATTCGTTCTTATCTCCTTTCTTCTCACTCCTTTTCTTTTTTCTCTCTGTCTCTTTCTCTTTCTTTTTCCGCTCTCTCTTTCTTTTTCCTCTCTTTCGTATTCAAGCTGCTTTAATTCTTTCTCATGTTCCATTTGTTTAAGTTGTAACTGAATTTTTGCCATTTCCAATGAGTCAAACTGTATCTCAGGCAACTTTAAATGCTTAGCCACCGCCATAATTGCCTCATCTTTTCGCATTTTGTCAGGTAATGTTAACTGCAATGTTTTTGCCTAATCTAACAGTCTGTTTTTAGTCTCTTTTAAAAAAATATATATTTATTAAAGTTTTTTAACACAATTTTTCTCCCTTACAAACAATAACGCCCCCCCCCCCCTCGTAACAAAAAAAAACGAGAAATCACGCAGAGCAAGATATATACATGGCAAAATGATATATTTACACAGCTTTGTACACTGGCCCTCACCCGTACGTGCCAGTTTCCCCAACCCTTCATGTTATCTCTTGCTCATCCACCCTCCCAGGCAGTCCCCCCTTCCCCCCCCCCTCCCAGGACGTCCCCCCCCCCCAAGGTTGCTGCTGCTGCTGACCGACCTTCCTCTAACGCTCCGCGAGATAGTCTAGGAACGGTTGCCACCGCCTGTAGAACCCCTGCGCAGACCCTCTCAAGGCAAACTTAATCCTCTCCAACTTTATGAACCCAGCCATATCATTTATCCAGGCCTCCAGGCTGGGGGGCTTCGCCTCCTTCCACATTAGCAAGATCCTTCGCCGGGCTACTAGGGACCCAAAGGCCAGAATGCCGGCCACTTTCGCCTCCTGCACTCCCGGTTCGTCCACTACTCCAAATATTGCTAGCCCCCAGCTTGGCTTGACCCGGACTTTCACCACCTGAGATATTGCTCCCGCCACTCCTCTCCAGAACCCCTCCAGTGCCGGGCATGACCAAAACATATGGACATGGTTCGCCGGGCTCCCTGAGCACCTTCCACATCTGTCCTCTACCCCAAAGAACCTACTCAACCTCACCCCCGTCAAGTGCGCTCTGTGGACCACCTTAAATTGTATCAGGCTGAGCCTGGCACACGAGGAGGAGGAATTAACCCTACCTAGGGCATCAGCCCACAGACCTTCCTCGATCTCCTCCCCCAGCTCCTCCTCCCATTTACCCTTCAACTCTTCTACCAGCGCTTCCCCCTCTTCTTTCAACTCCTGGTGTATTTCCGACACCTTGCCCTCCCCGACCCATACACCCGAGATTACCCCATCTTGAACTCTTGTGCCGGGAGCAACGGGAATTCCCTCACCTGTCGCCTCACAAATGCCCTCACCTGCATATATCTAAAGGCATTTCGCGGGGGTAACTCGAACTTCTCCTCCAGTGCCCCTAGGCTCGCAAACGTCCCGTCGATGAACAGGTCCCCCATTCTTCCAATCCCCGCCCGATGCCAGCTCTGGAACCCCCCGTCCATCTTCCCCGGGACAAACCGGTGGTTACCCCTGAACGGGGACCACACCGATGCTCCCATTGCACCCCTGTGCCGTCTCCACTGGCCCCAGATCCTTAGCGTTGCCGCCACCACCGGGCTCGTGGTATACTTTGTCGGCGAGAGCGGCAGCGGTGCCGTCACCAACGCCCCCAGGCTCGTTCCTTTACAGGACGCCATCTCCATCCTCTTCCATGCCGCCCCCTCTCCCTCCATAACCCACTTGCGGATCATCGCCACATTTGCTGCCCAGTAGTAGCTCCCCAGGTTTGGCAGCGCCAACCCTCCTCAGTCCCTACTGCGTCCCAGGAACCCTCTCCTTACTCTCGGGGTCTTATTCGCCCACACAAACCCCATAATACTCCTGCCTACTCTCTTAAAAAAGGCCTTGGTGATCACGATGGGAAGGCACTTAAGCACAAACAGAAACCTCGGAAGGACCACCATTTTGACCGACTGCACTCTACCCGCCAGCGAGAGCGGTAACATGTCCCATCTTTTGAAATCCTCCTCCATTTGCTCCACCAACCTCGCCAGATTCAGTTTATGTAGGGTCCCCCAACTCCTGGCTATCTGGATCCCCAGATACCAAAAGCTCCCCTCCGCCCTCCTCAGCGGTAGGTCCCCATCCCTCTTTCTTGGTCCCCCGCCTGTAATACAAAGAGCTCACTCTTCCCTACATTGAGCTTATAGCCCGAAAACTCCCCAAACTCCCTTAGAGTCTGCATGACCTCCACCATCCCCTCCACTGGATCCGCCACATACAGCAACAGGTCATCCGCATATAGCGACACCCGATGCTCTTCTCCCCCTCGGACCACCCCCCTCCATTTATTAGACTCCCTCAATGACATGGCCAATGGTTCGATCGCCAATGCGAACAACAGGGGGGCAGGGGGCACCCCTGCCTCGTCCCTCGGTACAGTCGAAGGTACTCCGTCCTCCGCCGGTTCGTCACTACACTCGCCATCGGGGCTCTGTAAAGGAGCTTGACCCAATTGATAAACCCTACCCCGAACCCAAACCTACGCAGCACCTCCCAGAGGTACTCCCACTCTACTCGGTCAAAGGCCTTCTCCGCGTCCATAGCTGCCACTATCTCCGCCTCTCCCTCCTCCAATGGCATCATTATCACGTTTAAGAGCCGCCGCACATTGGTGTTTAGTTGCCTACCCTTTACAAATCCCGTCTGGTCCTCGTGGATTACCCCCGGGACACAGTCCTCGATCCTCGTGGCCAGCACTTTTGCCAGCAACTTTGCATCCACATTGAGGAGCGAGATCGGCCTGTACGATCCACATTGCAGTGGGTCCTTGTCCCGCTTTAGGATCAAAGAAATTGTCGCTTCCGACATTGTCGGGGGCAGGGTCCCCTCCTCTCTTGCCTCATTAAAGGTCCTCACCAGTAGCGGGGCCAACAGGTCTGCGTACTTCCTGTAGAACTCCACCGGGAATCCGTCCGGTCCCGGGGCCTTCCCCGCCTGCATGCTCCCCAAACCCTTGCTCAGCTCCTCCAACCCAATTGGTTCCCCCAAACCAGCCACCTCTTGCTCTTCCACCCTCGGCAATCTCAGCTGATCTAGGAATCGTCTCATCCCCTCTTCCCCCGTTGGGGGCTGGGATCTGTATAGCTCTTCATAAAAGGCCTTGAATACCTCGTTTATTTTCGTTGCACTCCGAACCGTGGCTCCCCTTCTATCTTTGACTCCCCCTGTTTCCCTCGCTGCCATCCTCTTACGGAGCTGGTGTGCCAGCATCCGACTAGCCTTTTCCCCATACTCGTAGGTCGCCCCCTGCGCTTTCCTCCATTGTGCCTCCGCCTTCCCAGTGGTTAACAGGTCAAACTCCGTCTGGAGCCGTCGTCTTTCCCCAAGTAATCTTTTCTCCGGGGCCTATGCGTATCTCCTGTCCACTCTCAAAATCTCCCCCACTAACCTCTCCCTTTCCATACCCTCTGTCTTCTCCCTATGAGCCCTAATGGAAATTAGCTCTCCCCTGATCACCGCCTTCAACGCCTCCCATACCACCCCCACCCGCACCTCCCGTTGTCGTTGGCCTCCAAGTACCTTTCGATACACCCCCTCACCTTCCCACACACCACCTCATCCGCCAGCAGTCCCACATCCAGCCGCCACAACGGGCGTTGGTCCCTCTCCTCTCCCAGCTCCAGTTCCACCCAGAGCGGGGCATGGTCCGAAATGGCTATAGCCGAATACTCCGTCCCCTCCACCCTCGGGATGAGCACCCTACCCAGAACAAAGAAATCTATCCGGGAGTAGGCTTTGTGTACATGGGAGAAGAAAGAAAATTCCCTGGCCTGCGGCCTTGCAAACCGCCATGGGTCCACTCCTCCCATCTGATCCATAAACCCCCTAAGTACCTTGGCCGCCGCCGGCCTCTTTCCAGTCCTTGATTTGGAGCAGTCCAGTGCTGGATCCAACACTGTATTGAAGTCCCCTCCCATTATCAGGCCTCCTACCTCCAGGTCCGGAATGCGCCCCAACATGCGCTTCATGAATCCTGCATCATCCCAGTTCGGGGCGTATACGTTTACCAACACCACCCACGTCCCTTGCAGCCTACCGCTCACCATTACATATCTCCCTCCATTGTCCGCTACAATAGTCTTGGCCTCAAATGACACCCGCTTTCCCACCAATATTGCCACCCCTCTATTCTTCACGTCCAGTCCCGAGTGGAATACCTGTCCTACCCATCCCTTTCTTAACCTGACCTGGTCCGCCACCTTCAGATGTGTCTCTTCTGTTTTTCGTCTCTGTCCGTAAGGTACTGCGTGTGACCGTCTCCACCCCCAAAAACTTCAGAGCCTCTGAAAGAGCCATTGTCCACAACACACTCCCTACTGAAACTATAATACCACACCTGAAAAGCGACCACAATGTGCTCACCCCTCACTGTCTTTAAGTTCACTAAGCCAATCCAATAGGTAGACTTTTATCCTGGACGAGCCCCTAATTTGTTATGGGCCAAGGTTTAGAGAACCCCAAAGTGTATCATGGAGTTCACCCGCTCCCATATCGAACCATCCCCAATTACCCACTTCCGAATCATGGCTCTTGTTATGGGCGAGGGTTTAGAGAACCCCAAAGTGTATCATGGAGTTCACCTGACCCACAACTTTTAATAGATTGTGGTATGGGGAGCACACGGCCCACTCGACAGGTGAGGTACAGCAGAAATGGAAAAGTATTTTTAAAGCAAAACAATGTTTATTCTATGAACTCAAGTTAACCTTTTTAAAACATACAGTGAACATCTTAGCAACCATAAATTCAAATATAACCCCCAAAGAATACAGCATTAAGTAATGCTTAAGCTGTCCTTTTAACATCCATAAGACTTTAAAAAAAAACCTCTGAACAGAAGCACATCAGGTTAAAGTCACTACTGAGAGCAGTTATTAGTTTTAAATCACCAAAGGATCGATTTACAGTTTGTAGATTACAGGGAGAGAGACTGATACCCCTTCTGGCTGTGACTGCAGCTGTCCAGCTCTGAAAACGAAACTAAAACACACCCTGCAGCAAACAGCCTAAAACAAAAGTAAAAAGCTGACAGACAGCCCAGCTCCACCCACACTCTGACATCACTGATAAATACCCATTTCTTAAAGGTACATTTCTTAAACACCCATTTCTTAAAGGTACTCTCACATGACACTATATTAGCCGCCCAGTAGTAGTTCCTAAAGTTCAGCAGTGCCAACCCTCCCTCCCCTCAGCTCTGCTCCAGCAACACTTTCTTTACTCGCGGGGTTTCACCCACCCACACAGACCCAGATATCACCCTGTTCACCCGCTTAAAAAAGGCCTTTGGAATAAAAATCGGGAGACGCTGAAAAACAAACAAAAATCTTGGGAGAACCGTCACCTTTACGGTCTGTACCCTCCCCGGCAGTGACAACGGGAGCATGTCTCACCTCCGGAAGTCTTTCATTTGTTCCACTAATCGGCCCAGATTTAATTGATGAAACTGCTCCCATCTCTGTGCCACCTGAATATCCAGGTAACAAAAACTACTTCCCACCACCTTAAACGGCAACTCCTCCAGTCTCCTCTCCTGCCCCCTCGCCTGGATCACAAAAACCTCACTTTTACCCATATTCAATTTGTACCCCGAGAACCGGCAAGTTCCCCAAGAGCTGCATAATCTCCCCCATTCCCCCGAACGGGCAGCACGGTAGCATTGTGGATAGCACAATTGCTTCACAGCTCCAGGGTCCCAGGTTCGATTCCGGCTTGGGTCACTGTCTGTGCGGAGACTGCACATCCTCCCCGTGTGTGCGTGTGTTTCCTCCGGGTGCTCCGGTTTCCTCCCACAGTCCAAAGATGTGCAGCAGGTCAGGTGGATTGGCCATGATAAATTGCCCTTAGTGTCCAAAATTGCCCTTAGTGTTGGGTGGGGTTACTGGGTTATGGGGATAGGGTGGAGGTGTGGACCTTGGGTAGGGTGCTCTTTCCAAGAGCCGGTGCAGACTCGATGGGCCAAATGGCCTCCTTCTGCACTGTAAATTCTATGAATACTATGAACAGGTCAGAAATATATAGGAGTAGGTCGTCTGCATATAGCGAGACCCTGTGTTCCATCCCACCCCCCGGACTAGTCCCTTCCAGTCCTTTGACACTCTCAGCGCCATCGCCAATGGCTCTATAGCCAAGGCAAACAACAGTGGGGAGAGGGGACATCCTTGCCTCGTCCCCCGGTGCAGTCTAAAATAGTCCGAGCTCACCCGGTTCGTCCACACGCTCGCCACCAGTGCCTGGTACAGCAACCAAACCCAATCAATGAAGCCCTGCCCAAACTCGAACCATCTCAGGATCTCCCACAGATAAATCCATTCCACCCGGTCGAAAGCCTTCTCCGCATCCATAGCAACCACCACCTCCGCCTCCCTCCCCTCCGGGGCTGGTTTAGCACAGTGGGCTAAGCAGCTGGCTTGTAATGCAGAACAAGACCAGCAGCAAGTGTTCAATTCCGGTATCGGCCTCCCCGAACAGGCGCCGTAATGTGGCGACTAGGGGCTTTTCACAGTAACTTCATTGAAGCTTACTTGTGACAATAAGCGATTATTATTATTACATTCAGGAGCCTTCTAACATTGGCCGTTAACTGTTTACCCTTAACAAACCCCGTCTTGTCTTCCCCTATCACCCCCGGAACACAATCCTCTATCCTAGAGGCCAGGATTTTGGCCAGCAATTTGGCATCAACATTTAATAGGGAGATTGGTCTGTATGGCCCACATTGCTCTGGATCCTTCTCCCGCTTCAGGATCAATGATATCGAAGCCTGTGACATTGTTGGGGGAAGAACACCTCGCTCCTTAGCCTCAGTAAATGCCCTCACCAGCAGTGGCCCAGCATCCCAGAGAACGTCTTGCCCGACTGCATGGCCTCCAATCCCTCCAGTATTTTCTCAATCCCGATCGGGGCTCCCAGCCCCTCCAACAACCCTTCCTCCACCTTCGGAAACTTCTACCTTTCCAAGAACTGCCTCATCCCCTCCACCCGAGCTGGGGGCTCCGACTCACACAACCGACTGTAAAACTCCTTAAACACCCCATTCACTCCCACTGGGTCCAGTACCGTGTTTCCTCCTCTGTGTAAATATTTACTAAGCCCACCAGCATCCCCTCCAACTTCCCACTTACCATACCATACCTACCACCCCGAATCCGCCACTATGCTCCCTACCTCAAATGAAACTTGCTTATTAATCACAATCGCAACCCCCCTAGTTTTAGAATCTAGCCCCAAATGAAATACCTGCCCAACCCAACTCTTCCTCAGCCCAGTCTGATCCACAACCCTCAGGTGTGTCTCTTGTAACATTGCCACGTCCGCCTTCAGCCTCTTCAGATGCGCGAACACACGAGCCCTCTTGACCGGCCCATTCAGCCCACTCACCCTTCTTAGGCCAGTCTCCGGCCCACGTCCCGCGTCTCCTCAGGCCCGCCCTCGGGTGTCCACTGTCATCGACCTCCCATTTGTTTCCAAACGTCAGTCCGTCCCCTGTCAGCAGAACAGTCCCCCCCCTCCCACCCCTTCCCCCAAACAAAACAACACTCCAAACCCCCCATAACAAACAAGCCACTTGCTCGCCCCCCCCACTGCGCTTCCGTGAGCTAGCCCGCCCAGCTAGCCTGGTACCCCCCCGCCCATGGCGCCAAGCATTCTACCCCCCACTGATCTCCCTCCCCCTGCTCGAACATACATATGCAAATTACAATCCCCAACAAACACAAAGAAGAAAATTCCACCCACCATTCCCCAATTAGAACAAAGTTAACCCACACACAATACTGAGCAATGGCCCAAACCCTGATACAAAACCAATACATACAAAACCCCAAAAGAAAGAAAACAATTTTGCAGCACAAGTGCAGAATTACCCATCCCCAAATTCAATGTGCTCCATCTCCTGCCAGTCCCCTGTCTTTCACAAGGTTCGCCGCCTCCTCCGACGATGCAAAATAGAGTTCTTGTCCTTCATAGGTGACCCACAAACGAGCTGGGTACAGCATGCCGAACTTCACCCCCTTCCTAAAGAGGGCCGATTTTGCTTTGTTGAAGCTCGCTCTTCTCTTAGCCAGTTCCGCACCCAAGTCCTCATAAATGCGCAGCTTGTTGTCTTCCCATTTGCAGCTCCTCATCTGCCTGGCCCACCTCAAGATCTGCTCCTTGTCCAGGAACCGGTGCAATCGCACCACCATCGCCCTCGGTGGCTCATTCATCCGCGGCTTCCTCGCAAGTGCTCTATGTGCCCTGTCCATCTCCAAGGGCCGAGTAAACACACCTTCTCCCATCAGCTTCTCGAGCGTACGTGCCACGTATGCCCCTGCGTCCAATCCCTCAATACCCTCCGGGACACCAACGATCCTCAGGTTCTGCCTGCTCGACCTGTTCTCCAAATCCTCCACATTCTCTTGCAGCCTTTTCTGGTGGTCCCTCATCAGCCCCATCTCCGCCGCCATCACGGTTAGCTGTTCATCGTGCTCAGCCACCGCCTCTTCCACCTTCTGGATCGCCAGTCCCTGGGCTTCCAATCTTTGCTCCACCCGATCAATCCCGTCTTAATCGGATCCAGGTACTCTTGCCTTTGCTTGGCAAAGCTCTCGTGGAGGAAGTTCACCAGCTGCTCCATTGACCACTGGGCCGGCAATCCCAGTTCCTGAGCCTCCGCCATGTTTTCCTGTGCCGCTGACTCCACTTCCTTCTTTGTCGAACAATCTCTTCTTTGTAGACCATGTCTGGTCCACGACTCCCTAAATCGGTGGGGAATTCTTCTTTACTTCACCAGCCTCCAATTTTCCAATCAAATCCCCCATACATCGGGGAAAAAGACCCCAAAAGTCCACCACGAGCAGGAGCTACCAAATAAGCGACCTCTCACTCCATGGCCGCCACCGGAAACCACTCCTATATATTTCTGACCCGTTAGGGGGGATGGGAGAGATTATGCGGATCTTAGGGAAATTTGGCCGGTTCTCGGGGTATAAATTGAACATGGGTAAGAGCGAGGGTTTTGTGAGCCAGGTGAGGGGGCAGGAGAGGAGGCTGGGGGAGTTGCCTTTTAAAAGTGGTGAGAGGGAGTTTTCGCTACTTGGGAATTCAGGTGTCACAGGGATGGGAGCAGCTACATAAGTTAAATCTGGCCCGGTTAGTTGAGCAAATGAAGGAGGACTTTCGGAGGTGGGAAATGCTCCCACTGTCACTGGCAGGGAGGGTACAGACCGTAAAAATGACGGTTCTCCTGAGATTTTTGTTTGTTTTCCAGTGTCTCCCTATTTTTATATAAATGGCCTTTTTTAAGCAGGTGAATAGGGTGATCTCTGGTTTTGTGTGGTGGGTAAAACCCCACGAGTAAGGAAAGTGCTGCTGGAGCGGAGCCGAGGGGGGGGGGGGAGTTGACCCTGCCGAACTTTAGGAATTACTACTGGGCGGCACATATAGCCATGATCAGGAAGTGGGTAGTGGGAGGGGCTCGGTATGGGAGCGGGTGGAGGCAGCATCATGTAGCGGCACAAGCTTAGCGGCACTGGTAATGGCACCTCTGCCATTCTCACCGGCTCGGTACTCCACAAGCCCGGTGGTGGTGGCGGCTCTGAGAGTTTGGGGACAGCGGTGGAAGTATATAGGAGTGGAGGGAGCGTCGGTGTGGGCTCCAATTTGTGGGAAATCACCGGTTTGTCCCGGGGAGGCTGGATGGGGGGTTTCGGAGGTGGCAGAGAGCAGGGATTGAGAGGCTGGTGGATCTGTTTATCGATGGGAGCTTTCCTTGTTTAGAGGATTTGGAGGAGGAGTTCGAATTGCCGGGTGGGAATGGGTTTCGCTATCTGCAGGTGAGGGATTTTGTGCGAAGGCAGGTTTCGACCTTTCCGCTTCTACCGCCACAGGGGATACAGGACAGGGTAGTTTCAAAAATGGGGGTGGGGAAGGGGAAGGTCTCGGAAATTCATAAAGAGCTTATGGAGTGGGAGGGAACCCAGATAGGGGAGGTGAAGCGCAAGTGGGATGATGAGCTGGGTGAGGAGCGAGAGGCGGGTGTATGGGAGGATGCTCTGAGTAGAGTCAACACTCATCATGTGCCAGGCTCAGCCTGATACAATTCAAGGTGGTTCACCGGGCACATATGACGGTGGCCTGGATGAGCAGGTTGTTTGGGGTAGAGGACAGGTGAGTGAGGTGTGCAGGAGGGCCCGCAAATCACGGCCACATGTTCTGGACATGTCCAAAGCTCAGGGGATTCTGGCAGGGATTTGCCGATGTCATGTCCATGTTGCTAAAAACTAGGGTGGCGCAGTGTCCAGAGGTGCCGATATTTGGAGTGTCGTAAGACCCGGGATTCCAGGGGGCGAGAGAGGCTGACGTTTTGGCCTATGCCTCCTTGGTGGCCTTGAGACGGATCGTATTAGCGTGGAGGGACTCGGAGCCCCCAAAATCGGAGGTATGGGTTAGCGACATGGGCGGGTTTCTCAAGCTTGAGAAGATTAAGTTTGCCCTGAGAGGATCAATGTTAGGGTTCGTTCGGAGGTGGCAGCCGTTTATCGACTTCTTCGGGGAAAACTAAACTGTTAGTAGATACAATAAGGGTTTAGGGATTAAGTGGGGGGGGGGCGTTGGGGGAGTTAGTTCAGTTCAGTTTAGGCGGGATCAGCGAGAGGGGAAGGAGGGACTTGGGAATTGTGTGTAAAAGCTATGTTGGCGGGGTATGGTTGTTGGTTGGGGGGGGGGGTGTTATGTACTGAATTATGTTTACATTTGTATTTGTATCTTTTGTTGTGATACAACCATAAACACCTAAAGAAAATGTTTGTTAAAAAAAAAAATTAGTTTATGGGAGAGAACCAAAAATATCTTTGGTGATGTGAGAACTGCGATTAGTTCAATTCCTTCTGAGCACTCAATGCCCTGCATTTATCAAGAAGGCCCTCCTCCTTCTTTGCTGCCGCCCCCCCCCCCCCCCCTCTTCCCCCGGTACCAGGTGACCGAGGATTAGGAGCATGGGGCTGAAGTGCAACCAAACGTTGAGGAGCAGCCCTTTCAAATATTTAAAATGGGGCTGCAACCTCGAGCAATCTTCGTAAACGTGGAACACGGACTCCCCTTGGTCACAGAAAAGCATGTGGCTTGGGAGTCCGTGAACCACCTTAATCTGTCATTGCATGGTACTACTGCATGCAACACCCTCCATGCCAGGTCCCCGATGGAAAAAGGGAGGACTCCCATGTAGAGAGTGCTCCACTGGGGACCTCCCCACCTCCAGGCAGTAGAACAGAATGCCACGCCATTTATATGTACGCAAAATGCTTAATTAAACCATGCCCTTCACCTATATATCTTAACGTATAAACAATGTAATTAACCAACTAGTACCGCATTTGATCATTTTACAACTTAGGAATGCAAAACTATCATCATCTTCTGGGGGTGTGATAGTAGGTGGGCCTTAAATGGAAGTCAGGAGATTGAGCTCACTTTAAACATAAAACTGCTTCCATTCCTCATTTAATAAGCAGGAGATTCTGTCTCCATCAAACACTTTTGACTACCTGTGGCTGGAGGCTCTCCGCTCCTTTTCCACTTCTGTCACGACCTGTATCTTGAGCCTGTGTAATGAGACTATAAAGTTCAGCAAGGTAACAGCAGATTTAATTGCATCCTTTGGTAAACCCCACCCCAGTGGCTGAGTGCTTCTTTAAAATTAATTATGGTGTGTCAGAAACCACTAATGAAATTCCTCCTCCCCTATCTTCTACCACTACATTGCCATCACTCAATTGTCACAAGATAAGGATGTTCGTATTCGATCTGTTAAATCATCTGTCCTTCAAGTTATATAGCTACTGGTTAAGCATTTTATATAAGAGAAACTAGGAGGAAAACTTCCTCTGTGTGCTATTTGTAGCAAAATCGTAAACATATTCATTATACATGTGGTTATGATATTGCTACAATTAGGACAGAGAAGAATTCATCTCCTATGGTTACTCTTTCTTTGTTGGTAAGTATGTTTGACTAAATTGCCCCAAATCTCTGAATGTTATAAAGGGAGCTATCCATACACCTACTGGCGTCTTTTTGTCATCCTTTGTCATCCCGATTACCATTTTAAACTGTCCACGGGCCTCTGATTGATCTGGAGCCTCACGACGTGTAGGAGGAGATGCCACCTGTTATTGTCCAGTCTTTCTCATTAATAATTAATCCTGTCATTGTGGTAATGGACATTCCCAGTACAGAGCCCGCCACACCCAGGGACATTGACTATAGAACAGCCCTGCACACCAAACTGTGCATTTTTCCTTTGAAGCACACAGCCCTTGCCCTTCCCTGCAACTAGGGTACACTGCTTCCAATGATTGCTCCTGCTGCATTCTCACTGCTCTACTGCACTGCCTCCTATCTCTGACTTCAGACTGTGAGGTCCACATATAGCCCCTTGGCTGCTTATCACCTGTCACTTCTTCCATTTTGCAGCAGAAATGTATGCACTCTGTGTCTCCTGCCTGCCAGTCCCTGAACTTAAACAGGAACCTTGACATAGTTCCCAATCCTAAAAGGACTACGGGCAAAGTATCCTTCACAAACCATTGCAACACTTTTGTAAGGGCCACGAAGAATCCAGCACGAGTTTTAAGGATACAAAGTAATAACATTTATTTACTATAACATGTATACATAACAGTAGCAGTAACTTCCCTTGCTACATACTCCTTCCTGCTGGTTCCTGAACTGGCCAGCTTTATTTATACTAGGAGTTTACTAGTGGTTTCTCCGCCCCCCTCATTGGGGAAGCTCATACTCCCATAGGATTGTGGGATAGTCATTAGTCCCCAGCCAATGGTAAGTAGGCAGGTTATAACAAACACGATCTGTTCACTGTTCACGCAAACCATCCCTAATGCGCCATACTAACAGGCCCCCATCCCATATTCTGGAGTCTGAGTGCATCCACTTCCACTAATACATGTGCTATCCCTTGGACCCCCTTGTTTGTCTACATTTCATGCAGCCTATTCGTGGTCCAGCTTCCCTCCCCTCGGTCTTCCCTCTGCCTTCCATTGTTCATTCCCGTATCGGCCTCCCCGAACAGGCGCCGGAATGTGGCAACGAGGGGCTTTCCACAGTAACTTCATTGAAGCCTACTTGTGACAATAAGCGATTATTATTATCTTCATCCATCTCTTTGTCCCTCTGCCTGCTACCGTGAGCCCTTGCCCTCCCCCCACATCCTTGCACAGCCCTGCTTCCACATTGCCCCCCCCTGTGTTTACCTTCTACATTTGCACCCCCCTTGTCCCGCCATCCCACCCCTGGTCGAACTTCGAACCATTGTTGCGGTGGCTGCATGAGTCCCACTGCACAGTGCTGTCCAGATAGACGCTGACGTGTAGCACTGAGGGGAAGGAAACCCCTGCACTCCCCACTCCCGGCACAGCACTGATCTGAGTCAGTGACAAGGGCGGGTCCATGGGTCCAGCAGTACGTTGTCCTCCATGAAGACCAGCTTGGCATTGAGATTGCGGGCAGGACCCGGTCTGCAGAGCGGCGTACAGTGTATCAGGAGCTTCGCAGCACTATGGCAGGTAGGCTTCATATGTTGCACTCACCTCAAGGTCTCTTGCAAACTGAGGACCTTCTTGTGCACGCACTCTTTATCAGTTGGGTTCTATACTAACATAATCTCCCGCTGACATGATGCAAAATTGGAAGGCCTGATGGGATTCTGGCGGCCATTAATGACCATTCATGAGATGCAAATTAAATTCACGCCACCAACCTGCGGGAAGACCGACCTGCCATTTAAAGAATTGCAATAGCTTTTTCCATGGGCAGATTTGCCACTTTTTGGCACCCATAAGATTCCGCAATCCTGTCCGCCACCAAACTCGCTGTGGGTGGGATGAGACAATTTCGCCCCACTCACAACATACATGTCTTCCTCACAACACACTTCCCCAGCTAACTTTGTGTCGTCTGCAAATATAGCCCCCGTGCCTCAGCTGCCCTCATCTAAGTCAGTCCTTAGACTGCGTTTAAGAAATGTGATTTCTCTGTAAGAAAACAACTTTCTTCACTAAATTTCTCAAAGCAAATATTCTCGGACTTGCCAGTTGTACAGCGGGGTCTTGGAGTCAATCAAATGTAACATCACATGAAATTGACATTCCCAGATGACACTTAAACCAAATGAATCACTTCACCCTCAGCCAGTTTGTCACAATTATTCAGCTGTCACAGCAGTGAATTGTTTTCTGAAAATATTATTTTATAAGCTCGGGCCGGAAAGGCTTTTAGTTTTTGACCTTGGGTCCATTCAAGGGCAAATGATTGCAGAACATTGTAGACCTGTGAGGATAGAAAAACGTGTTTATGTTCCTTTTGTTGTTAGTAGGATAATATAACCTTTGTTCCCAGCAACCTCTTGCCACGAGGAGAGAGTTACACTGGCGAACAAAGAAAAATGACAAGTGGAATATCCCAAAAGTGGTTATTTTAGACAGAAAGCATTTCATTTATATTGCACCTTTCACAGCCTCAGAACATCCCAAAGCAGTTCATAGGCAAATACATTTTGAAGTATAGTAACTGTTATATTGTGAAAATATGGTAGCCAACTGTTGCTCATTTAGGCTCCATAAACAGCAATGGGATAAATGACCATAATCTGTTTTAGTGATGTTGGTCGAGGGATAAATATTGGCCAATATACCAGGGAGGATTTCGCTTCTTTAGAGTGCCATGGACCGTTCATATCCACATACATGGGATACATTATAGGCAAATATGGCTGCCAATTTGCACTTAGCAAGATCCTGCAAACAGCAAAGCGGTAAATGACAGGGGGGGTGGGGGGGGGGGGTGATGCGATGCGAGCATGGGAATAGCTGTTTTTCCATGGGCACTGATGCTCACGCAGCCCATTCTGACCTAATCCGTGAGTGAGAGCTCCATACTATATCCCTGGAAGATTTCTGGCCGAGCGTTTGTGACAAAATGCAAAGAAATCCTAAGAAAATCATCGACAAAGGAGAGCAGTCAGAACTGGGGTCATCATAGAATTTACAGTGCAGAAGGAGGCCATTCGACCCATCGAGTCTACACCGGCTCTTGGAAAGAGCACCCTACCCAAGGTCAACACCTCCACCCTATCCCCATAACCCAGTAACCCCACTCAACACTAAGGACAATTTTGGACATTAAGGGCAATTTATCATGGCCAATCCACCTAACCTGCACATCTTTGGACTGTGGGAGGAAACCGGAGCACCCGGAGGAAACCCACGCACACACGGGGAGGATGTGCAGACTCCGCACAGACAGTGACCCAAGCCGGAATCGAACCTAGGACCCTGGAGCTGTGAAGCAATTGTGCTATCCACAATGCTGCCGTGCTGCTCCTTGAATGGGCTCTTGATCCAGCTCTCTCGAAGGCAGTACTGCTGATCACTGCTAATAATATGAATTTCATTGATGAGAAACTCGACTTGTTAGCGCAGAATATCAGTGCTCATGGCATAGAATTGCAGAATACTGGCAAATGGCTCGATGAAGCGGAGGAGAGAATCCTTATTGTCGAAAATGCCTCGGTTGAGGCCCACTTGCAATCCTTGGAAAAGTAGCTACATGGTATGTCAGAAATCCTGGATGATCTGGAAAACTGAGGCCGGAGAAAAAATATCTGGGTTGTTGGTTTGCCAGAAGGAACCGACGGTAAGTTCCCGTTAAATTCTTTGAGAGCTGGCTGCCATGCTTTCTTAATCTGGATACGAAAACTAGGCGGATTAAGTTAGAAAGGGCATATCGTCCTGTCTTTGAGGCTTAGGGACAATTGGCATCCCCAGCTCATAATTGTGCATTTTCATAACTTCGGAAATCGTCAAAGAATATTGGAAACAGCGAGATGCAATGGGGTCTTGCTCTATGATGGAGCGAAGGTCTCTTTCTTCCGAGATGTCTCAGCGGCCATACATCAGAGGCGCAAGGGCTTCGATGAAGTTCAAAAACAGCTGAAGGCTATTGGAGTGCAATATACTCTGCTATATACTGCTACACTGAGGATGATATCCGCCAATTCTGTAAAGATGTTCAGCAATCCGGCTAAGGCCATGGTCTTTGTGAATTCCGTAGAAGACAATAATTTGAAGTAGCAATCTGCAGTTCACTGTAAATTCTGGACTCTGTCCCTTGTCCAGCAGAGGGCAGTAGAGCGGAGCTGCTGATTGGCTGCTGCAGGGGGAATTTGCATACATCCGTGTGCTCACCCTAACTTGGAGGTGGTTTGTGGAGGAGCTCTTGTCAAGTGATACTTAAACCCGAAACACTTCTTCAGTGTTTCCCTCCCTACCCCCTCCTCTATCCATAAAAAAACCAACCGCTGTAAGGATCAAGAGGAAGGCTCGAGGGCTGGTATAAGTGGAAAGTTGAACTGTGATGTCACAGCCTGCAGGTAAGGGATTGGCTGGTGAGTGGTAAGTAGTTTTTATTTATTTTCCTTCAGGTGTTATCGTGCATGGCGCAGAGGTTGCTGAGTGAGTGCTTGCTGAGAAGGGGAGTGAATAACAGGTAAGCTCTTTCTTTTTTTTTATCTAGAGGGGATGACAGGGTAGGTAGTGCAATGTTCCTCCTGCAGAATGTTTGAGGTGAGGGACGCCGCCAGTGTCCCTGCTGATTTCATCTGTGGGAAGTGCACCCATCTCCAGCTCCTCAGAAACCGCGTTGGGGAACTGGAGCTGGAGTTGGATGAACTTCGGATCATTCGGGAGGCAGAGTTGGTCATAGATAGAAGCTTCAGGGATGTAGTTACTCCGAAGAATAAAGATAGATGGGTGACGGTGAGAGGGGCTGGGAGGAAGCAGTCAGTACAGGGATCCCCTGTGGCCGTTCCCCTTAATAACAAGTATACCGCTTTGGATACTGTTTGGGGGGGGGACTTACCAGGGTTAAGCCATGGGGTACAGGTCTCTGGCACAGAGTCTGTCCCTGTTGCTCAGAAGAGAAGGGGGGAGAGGAGTAGAGCATTAGTCATTGGAGACTCCATAGTTAGGGGGATAGATAGGAGATTCTGTGGGAACGAGAGAGACTCACGGTTGGTATGTTGCCTCCCAGGTGCCAGGGTGCGTGATGTCTCGGATCGTGTTTTCGGGATCCTTAAGGGGGAGGGGGAGCAGCCCCAAGTCGTGGTCCACATAGGTACCAACGACATAGGTAGGAAAAGGGATGGGGATGTAAGGCAGGAATTCAGGGAGCTAGGGTGGAAACTTAGATCTAGGCCAAACAGAGTTATTATCTCTGGGTTATTACCCGTGCCACGTGATAGCGAGACGAGGAATAGGGAGAGAGAGGAGTTGAACACGTGGCTACAGGGATGGTGCAGGAGGGAGGGTTTCAGATTTCTGGATAATTGGGGCTCATTCTGGGGTCGGTGGGACCTCTACAAACGGGATAGTCTGCACCTGGATCAGAGGGGTACCAATATTCTGGGGGGGGGGGGAAATTTGCTAATGCTCTTCGGGAGGGTTTAAACTAGTTCAGCAGGGGCTTGGGAACCTGAATTGTAGCTCCAGTATACAGGAGGTTGAGAGTAGTGAGGTCATGAGTAGGGTTTCAAAGTTGCAGGAGTGTACCGGCAGGCAGGAAGGTGGTTTAAAGTGTGTCTTCTTCAATGCCAGGAGCATCCGGAATAAGGTGGGTGAACTTGCGGCATGGGTTGGTACCTGGGACTTCGATGTTGTGGCCATTTCGGAGACATGGATAGAGCAGGGACAGGAATGGTTGTTGCAGGTGCCAGGATTTAGATATTTCAGTAAGCTCAGGGAAGGTGGTAAAAGAGGGGGAGGGGTGGCATTGTTAGTCAAGGACAGTATTACGGAGGCAGAAAGGACGTTTGATGAGGACTCATCTACTGAGATAGTATGGGCTGAGGTTAGAAACAGGAAAGGAGAGGTCACCCTGTTAGGGGTTTTCTATAGGCCTCCGAAAAGTTCCAGAGATGTAGAGGAGACGATTGCAAAGATGATTCTGGATAGGAGCGAAAGCAACAGGGTAGTTGTTATGGGGGACTTTAACTTTCCAAATATTGACTGGAAACGCTATAGTTCAAGTACATTAGATGGGTCCATTTTTGTCCAATGTGTGCAGGAGGGTTTCCTGACACAGTATGTAGATAGGCCAACGAGAGGCGAGGCCATATTGGATTTGGTACTGGGTAATAAACCAGGACAGATGTTAGATTTGGAGGTAGGTGAGCACTTTGGTGATAGTGACCACAATTCGATTACGTTTACTTTAGTGATGGAAAGGGATAGGTATATACCACAGGGCAAGAGTTATTTCTGGGGGAAAGACAATTATGATGCGATGAGGCAAGACTTAGGATACATCGGATGGAGAGGAAAACTGCAGGGGATGGGCACAATGGAAATGTGGAGCTTGTTCAAGGAACAGCTACTGCATGTCCTTGATAAGTATGTACCTGTCAGGCAGGGAGGAAGTGGTCGAGTGAGGGAACCGTGGTTTACTAAAGCAGTCAAAACACTTCTCAAGAGGAAGAAGGAGACTTATGTAAAGATAAGACATGAAGGTTCAGTTAGGGCGCTCGAGAGTTACAAGTTAGCTAGGAAGGACCTAAAGAGGGAGCTAAGAAGAGCCAGGAGGGGACATGAGAAGTCTTCGGCAGGTAGGATCAAGGATAACCCTAAAGCTTTCTATAGATATGTCAGGAATAAAAGAATGACTAGGGTAAGAGTAGGGCCAGTCAAGGACAGTAGTGGGAAGTTGTGCTTGGAGTCCGAGGAGGTAGGAGAGGTGCTAAATGAATATTTTTCGTCAGTATTCACACAGGAAAAAGACAATGTTGTCGAGGAGAATACTGTGATTCAGGCTACTAGACGGGAAGGGCTTGAGGTTCATAAGGAGGAGGTGTTAGCAATTCTGGAAAGTGTGAAAATAGATAAGTCCCCTGGGCCGGATGGGATTTATCCTAGGATTCTCTGGGAAGCTAGGGAGGAGATTGCTGAGCCTTTGACCTTGATCTTTAAGTCATCTTTGTCTACAGGAATAGTGCCAGAAGACTGGAGGATAGCAAATGTTGTCCCCTTGTTCAAGAAGGGGAGTAGAGATAACCCCGGTAACTATAGACCAGTGAGCCTTACTTCTGTTGTGGGAAAAATCTTGGAAAGGTTTATAAGAGATAGGGGGCAAAATTCTCCGTTATCGGCATAAAGTCCACCGACCGGCGGCAAAAACGGCGCAAGTCCCACCTGCATCACGCCGCCAAAAATGTCGCAAAGTCTCCGGCCCGGAATGGGCTAGCAGCGACGTGACACTATCCGCGCTGGCTCACGTGACGGCTCATTAAGGACGCGCTGCTCCCCCCACCCGACCAGAACACCCGACCGGATGGCCGCCCGCCGCTCAGCCCCGAGGTTCCAGTCTCGTGACATTGAGGCGCTCCTGGACGCAGTGGAGCAGAGGAGGGAGGCCCTGTACCCCGGGCACGGCCGCAGAGTTGCCCCACGCCACAGCCGGCATCTGTGGAGGGAGGTGGCAGAGGACATCACCGCTGTGGCCCTGACACCACGGACAGGCACCCAGTGCCACAAGAAGGTGAACGACCTCGTCAGAGCAGCCAGGGTGAGCCTCCCCCCCCCCCCTGCCCGATATCCATATCCCCCATATCCCCCCTCCCCCATATCCCCCATATCCCCCCTCCCCCATATCCCCCCTCCCCCATATCCGCCTTCCCCCATTTCCCCAAGTGAATCCAGCCCGAACCTTAACCTCTGCAATACACGCTCAACCGATGGCGTGCATTCATATACCTGTCTAACACTGTTGCCTTTTATCCCTGCCACCAACATCCACAGGAGAAGCGCGCGCACAACACCAAGGAGCATGTGAGGACTGGAGGAGGCCCAGCTGATGAGAGGCCACTGACCGAACATGAGGGAAGGACCCTGGAACTGGCTGGCGGACCTGAGGACCGGGAGGTTGCTGATGCAGAGGTCGGGGGCCCACCAGCAAGTGAGCCACCGACAGCCCATGCCCATATCCCCCCTCCCCCATATCCCCCCTCCCCCATATCACCTGATCACTGCCTGCGTGTCTAACCATGCATGCTTCATTGTGTATCGCAGGAGCAAACGTCGAGGCACCCATCCCCGCAGATGCAGATCGCCCGCATGATGCCCCTCGGAGACCACGGGGGACGGAGAGACCCGGACCCTCTGGCATGCCACGCCCGCAGGATGCCCCTCGGAGACCACTGGAAATGGAGAGACCCGTACCCTCTGGCATGCGACGCCCGCACGATGTCCCTCGGAGACCACTGGAGATGGAGAGACCTGGAGCAACAGGGAGATGACGCCCCTGTCTCGTGCGGGTGCGACGACGCAGGCGTGTGCCACCCAGCGACGAGAGGGGCAGCCACAGGCCCCCGTCACAGCCGAGCCACAAAACCACTACCCAGGACACCACTACCCAGGACACCACTACCCAGGACATCCCTACCCAGGACACCACTACCCAGGAGACTGAAATACAGGACAGTGACACAGATTGGATGGGCGGAGACGAACTGCCACCCCAAAGTGCCATGGACTCAGAGTGGGACGATGCGCACGACACAATGCCACTGCTGTTACCAACACCCTCCACCATCGCAGAGACGCTCACCTCGGTTGGGCACTTTAGTGATGAGGCGTCTGGTACACTCACTGGTGCGCACAACACAGCCGTCCCGGTACAGCAGGTGGAGGTAGGAGCAGCAGAGGGGCCGAGCGGTCGGAGGGCAGCCCAGCCCAAGCGTCAGCCGGCGTCGCACAGTCACAGACAGGGTTTGCCAATCCCCTGAGCTCCATGGCTGCAAACCTGCCGCCCAGATGGATCCCGGGTTCCTGGAGTTACCACACCCACCCATAGGTCCGATGCAACCACCGAACCAGAGACGAGCGAAGAGGGTGACGGCCGGCTTGCGGCGGCTGCAGTCGCAGGTGGAGGGGTCCACCCGCGTCCAGGAGCTGGGAGTGGTGCCGGTCATGCGTGCCACCCAGGCCGCCACCGCACGGGTGGCGTCCGCGGTGGAGGCAATGGGTGCGACGGTGTCAGACATGGGGAACGGTTTGCGAGGCCTGGGGCTTTCCGTGCAGGTGGCGTCTGTGGCCCAGGACATGGCTGCCCTCTCACAGGAGGCCATGAGCCAGCGGCAGGTGGCAGAGGCGCTCAACACCATGGCCCAGTCTCAACAGTCCATAGCCCAGTCTCTGCAGGCCATGGCCCAGTCTCAGCAGGCCATAGCCCAGTCTCTGCAGGCCATGGCCCAGTCTCTGCAGGCCATGGCCCAGTCTCAGCAGGCCATCGCTGAGGGCATCGGCGCCATTGCCCATGTGCGAGCCGGCGTCGCACAGTCACAGACAGGGTTTGCCAATCCCCTGAGCTCCATGGCTGCAAACCTGCAGACCCCTGTCGATACCAGCACAGGCCTCCAGGACTGGCAGCGCAGATGTCGGGGGGGCGTCGGATGGCCAGTCCGTTCGCATCCCCCACCCATGTAGAGGCCTTGGGGCCATCGGGTACCCCGAGGGAGGAGGAGGTGGTGTGGTCCGTCCCGGGTCCCCCTGTAGGGGAGGTCCCGGAACACCGCGACACCTCGGACACCCCCCCTTCCGTCCCAGGTGCATCGGGTGGGCAACGGGCAGGACAGGCTGGCAGCTCGCCATCCCAGTCGCCCGGGCCGCAGCCTGGCCCATCTAGGCCAGGACGCCCCAGGAAACGGCCGCCAAAGGGATCCAGTGTCAGAGGGCAGGAATCACAGGAGTCCACCTCCAGTTCTGCTGTACCGTCTGGGGAACCACGTAGACGTAGTCATAGGGTCCGTAAGGCCAAACAATTAGACACTGAGTAAGTTGGCACGGGTGCAAGGCACAGATGAGTTTTAGGGGCTAGGGCACGTGCATGAACTCCTTTCGTTATTAAAGTCAATGTTACACCTACAGAAGCTGCCTTTGTGCTCTGTCCAAAGCGTGCGGGGGGTGTCATGTACGTTGAGCGCAAGTGTGTGTGTGAGGGGTGGTCTTACCTCAGCCCCAGGTGAGTCTGCCCCCTTCCCCCTGGGCCGCCATCAACATCCCCCTGGGCAGGGGACGGGACCGTGCGCTGCAGTGTCACAGCCGCATGCAGGGATGGTCCGGGTGGATGGTGGTACTGTGGCCATGGGTCAGACATAGTCCAACGATGTGGAGCCAGGAGCTCATCGCAGGGCGGGTTGTCATCCTCCATGGCCTGCAATAGACACACGTCCACCGGCAACTGTGTGAGCCCGGCCGTTGTGCCGCAGGTGGATCGGCAATGGGGGGGTGGTGTGCATGTGGGTGGGCTTGGGGAGGGGGGTGAGGGTGCTGGGTGGGTGGATGGTGGGGGTGTGGGTGGTCGGCTGTTGCCATGGTGTGCGGTCTGTGGCCATACTACCCGATTCCCACGCCCATCTAGTCAGTGAAGCGGGCGGCTATCAGCCTGTCCCGTGCCCGCTGGCCCAGCCGGTATCGGTGGACAGCCACCCGCCCGTGTCTAGCCCGTCTGCCCTGACCATTGCCCCCATCCCCCTCATCTGGTGAGGACTGCGCCTCTTCCTGCTGCTCCTCCACTCTGCCCTCCTCTGCCTGCGGCACATCGCCCCTCTGCTGGGCTATATTGTGCAGGACGCAGCACACCACAATGATGCGGCCGACCCTATCTGACCGATACTGGAGGGCTCCCCCAGAGAGGTCCAGGCCCCTGAAACGCATCTTCAGCATGCCAAAGCACCTCTCTATCACTCCCCTTGTCGCTACATGGGCATCATTGTAGCGGTTCTCCGCCTCATTGCGTGGCCTCCGTATAGGCGTCATCAGCCACGATCACAATGGGTAGCCCCTGTTGCCCAGCAACCAGCCCCTCAGCCGGGGATGGCGTCCCTCGTACATGCCGGTGATGTATGACCGCGACAACATGTATGAGTCGTGTACACTGCCCGGGTAACGGGTGCAGACGTGCAGGATCATCATGCGGTGGTCGCAGACCACCTGTATGTTCATCGAATAGGTCCCCTTCCTATTGGTGAACACGGCCCTGTTATCTGCAGGTGGCCGCACGGTGACGTGCATCCCATCAATCGCGCCCTGGACCATGGGGAACCCAGCCACGGCAGAGAAGCCCACGGCCCGGGCATCTTGGCTGGCCCGGTCCACAGGGAAGCGGATGTAGCGGTGCGCCATGGCATATAGGACGTCTGTCACTGCCCGGATGCACCGGTGCACCGATGTCTGCGATATGCCGGACAGGTCCCCACTCGGTGCCTGGAATGACCTCGTTGCATAAAAGTTCAGGGCCACCGTAACCTTGACGGACACGGGGAGAGGGTGTCCCCCGCCAGTGCCACGTGGTGACAGGTGCGCCAGCAGGTGGCAGATGTGTGCCACGGTTTCCCGGCTCATCCGGAGTCTCCTCCTGCATTCTCGGTCCGTGAGGTCCTGGTATGACTGCCGGGGCCGGTACACACGGGGCGCCCTCGGGTGCCTCCATTGCCGTGGGGCCGCGACGTCCTCCTCCCCCTCCTCGTCCTGTCGGTCAGGTGTCCCTCCAGCCTGGTCGGCTGCCGCCTGCCCCTCTGCGGCAGCCTGCGCCGCCTCTCTGGCACGCTCCTTCTCCTCCTCCTCCTCATCCAGGGCAACATGGACATTAGCGGCTGCCGCCACGGCGGCCAACATCGCCGGCTGATCGGAAAACATGACGGCCTGGGGGGGGAGGGGGGATCGACGGCATGTCATCATTGCCCATACCCCCTCCTCCCCCCAGCCAGGTGGCATGGACCGCATGGATCCGACTGTTGGAGGCTGGCACCTGGCCAGGTGGACCAACTCACTTGCCCCCCCCCCCCCCCCCCCACGTCCCTCCCCTGCACGGACCCCCATCCCCCTCCCCGGCACTCCCCCGGAGCCCAGCCCACTCTAACCAACCCCCCCCCCCGCCGCACACACAAACACACACAAAACCCTACACACACCTCTCCCCCACACATACAGCCTGTGGCCACGCCATCGCGTCTCCAGCGGCCAACCCCCCCAGGCCGTCACCCGCCTCCACGCTGGTCGGCGTAAACCTTGAGCACTGGTTGACGCCGATTGAAAGGTGGTTTGATTTACGCCGACGTGACCCGTCATCACGTCGGCGGGACTTCGGCCCATCCGGACGGGAGGATATCGGCAGCCCCAAAATCCATTGCCTTGCACACACCCGTGCCATTCTCCGAGGTGTGCGGCGCCATTGACGCCCCGCTGACTTTTTTCCCTTCGGAGACTTCGGCGGGCGGCGGGGGCGGAATTCACGGCGGCCAATGGCCATTCTCCGACCCGCTGGGGGGTCGGAGAATCTCGCCCAGGATGTATAATCATCTGGAAAGGAATAATATGATTAGAGATAGTCAACACGGTTTTGTGAAGGGTAAGTCGTGCCTCACAAACCTTATAGAGTTCTTTGAGAAGGTGACCAAACAGGTGGATGAGGGTAAAGCAGTTGATGTGGTGTATATGGATTTCTGTAAAGCGTTTGATAAGGTTCCCCATGGTAGGCTACTGCAGAAAATACGGAAGCATGGGATTCAGGGTGATTTAGCAGTTTGGATCAGAAATTGGCTAGCTGGAAGAAGACAAAGGGTGGTGGTTGATGGGAAGTGTTCAGACTGGAGTCCAGTTACTAGTGGTGTACCACAAGGATCTGTTTTGGGGCCACTGCTGTTTGTCATTTTTATAAATGACCTGGAGGAGAGCGTAGAAGGATGGGTGAGTAAATTTGCAGATGACACTAAAGTCGGTGGAGTTGTGGACAGTGCGGAAGGATGTTACAAGTTACAGAGGGACATAGATAAGCTGCAGCGCTGGGCTGAGAGGTGGCAAATGGAGTTTAATGCAGAAAAGTGTGAGGTGATTCATTTTGGAAGGAATAACAGGAAGACTGAGTACTGGGCTAATGGTAAGATTCTTGGCAGTGTGGATGAGCAGAGAGATCTCGGTGTCCATGTACATAGATCCCTGAAAGTTGCCACCCAGGTTGAGAGGGTTGTTAAGAAGGCGTACGGTGTGTTGGCTTTTATTGGTAGAGGGATTGAGTTTTGGAGCCATGAGGTCATGCTGCAGCTGTACAAAACTCTGGTGCGGCCGCATTTGGAGTATTGCGTGCAATTCTGGTCGCCGCATTATAGGAAGGATGTGGAAGCATTGGAAAGGGTGCAGAGGACATTTACCAGAATGTTGCCTGGTATGGAGGGAAGATCTTATGAGGAAAGGCTGAGGGACTTGAGGCTGTTTTTGTTGGAGAGAAGAAGGTTAAGAGGTGACTTAATTGAGGCATACAAGATGATCAGAGGATTGGATAGGGTGGACAGTGAGAGCCTTTTTCCTCGGATGGTGATGTCTAGCACGAGGGGACATAGCTTTAAGTTGAGGGGAGATAGATATAAGACAGATGTCAGAGGTAGGTTCTTTACTCAGAGAGTAGTAAGGGCGTGTAATGCCCTGCCTGCAACAGTAGTGGACTCACCAACACTAAGGGCATTCAAATGGTCATTGGATAGACATATGGATGATAAGGGAATAGTGTAGATGGGCTTTAGAGTGGTTTCACAGGTCGGCGCAACATCGAGGGCCGAAGGGCCTGTACTGCGCTGTAATCATAGAATCATAGAATTTACAGTGCAGAAGGAGGCCACCCGGCCCATCGAGTCTGCACCGGCTCCTGGAAAGAGCACCCTACCCAAGGTCCACATCTCCACCCTATCCCCATAACCCAATAACCCCACCCAACACTAAGGGCAATTTTGGACACTAAGGGCAATTTATCATATCCAATCCACCTAACCTGCACGTCTTTGGACTGTGGGAAGAAACCAGAGCACCCGGAGGAAACCCACGCAGACATGGGGAGAACGTGCAGACTCCACACAGACAGTGACCCAGCAGGAATCGAACCTGGGACCCTGGCGCTGTGAAGCCACAATGCTAGCCACGTGTGCTACCGTGCTGCCCATAAATCCCTTCCTGATTCTGTGTTATTTATCATGCTGATTGGGATGATTTAATGATTGAGCACTACGATGAGTATTTTATTCACAAGAATACCAGGGACTTCCATTTGCCTTGAATGGAAGACACCCCTCAGCATGCTCCTTCTAGTTAAGGAGTGCGTTGTGTAGATTGTATCAGGGCTGTGTGATAGATATCCATCTTCTCTTCTTATACATACGTTTATAATGGTAGTATAAGCTCTATATTCTTTAATCATGATAAATATGAGTAGTGCCACTGCTGGGAAGTGGGCAAGTGGCTTAAATCTTAATAGGAGGGGTTAGAATATAGAAAGGGTATTTGGCACTCATCCTTCTCGTGATATCTCTTATCTCCCCTTTTTTGAGGGGAAAGACTCCTTGGTGTAATGATGGAAAGTATGTAGATCTATGGGTCCTCACATTTGGTGAGAAATACCCCCTTAGAATTTACAACTTGACATATTTTTGTATTTGGGGGTTGAAGAATTGTTCACTGGTAGCTGCAAGGATACAGGCAGGTCTCATATCCTCGGAAAATATTTTCTAATGTGTCAATGGTGCTTCTGGTATATTTGGAGATGGGGAGGTATGTTTTGATGTATGCCTGCGAAAGGCACAAAACTCTCTGTTTGTAAACCTTTTTTCTCTTTGTGTCAATATCCTGTACTCTCTTTGGCTGAATTAGCAATGGCAGTAGCTACTTTGAAACTTTGCTCCTGGAATGTGTGGGGAGTTCCACCCCGTTGCGCCTGGCGCCAGTCTTGTGCCAGGTGAATAGTGGTGTTAAAACCTGCCTGGATCCTTTTGGCTGGGGCCAATTGGTTACCCCATGTTACTTGGGGACATGAGGGCTGGGATTCTCCGAAGTCCTGGCCAAGTGTTGACGCCGGCGTAAACACCAGAGTGGTGTACGCCGGTGTCAACGGGCCACCTGGCCCAGCAATTCACCGCTGTTCAGGGGGCTAGCACTGCGCCGCTGAGTTGTGCGCTGCTCCGCCGCCGAAAGGCGGCCCTGAACATCCGGCGCATGCGCATGGTTGCCGGCGCGGAGCAACATGTTGGGGACTTGACAGCGGGCCGCGCGGAAGGAAGTAGACCTCCAGATCGCGGCCGCCCGCCGATCGCATGCCCCCCTGGAGGCCCTTCTGGAGTCAGATCCCCTGCCCCCCACCAGGATGCCCACAGCGGCCGTGGGTCCGAGCCCCCACCGGGTGGTACCAGGTTAGAACAACGTCGGTGGAACTTGGCGGGAGTTCGGCCCGTCGCCCACGGAGAATCGCCGTGGGGGCCTATTTCAGCGGCCCCCGACCGGTGCCGTGGTGACCGCGTGGGCGCAATTGGCGCCGATTCTCCTGGCGGCCTGATGTCGGAGTGGCGTGATGGGAATTTCCCACGCCCCCAATGAGGGGGAAGGGTTGGGCAATCATTAGCAGTGCAGCTGTATAAATAGAGCTGGCCAGTGTGAGAGGGAACCAGTAGTGAACTACTGGCCTTGTGTACATATTGTTGTAGATAAAGTTATTTTCTGTTTGACTCTATAAATTTGTGCTGGATTCTTCGTGGCGCTCACAAAAAGCGGGAAAGGTCAAAAACAAGATTTGCACCGGCTGCAAACCATTTTGCAATTCACCCGGCCTGCTCCCGGTGGCGAGAACTGGACCACGCCCAAAAATGCGAGATTTTGGGGGAGTTTGAACCTGGATCTCCAGAGCATTACTCTGGGTCTCTGGTTTACTCGTCCAGTGACAACGCCACTACGCCAGCGCCTCTCCATAAATGATATATTAACGAGTGTTGCTGTACGATTTACATGCCCACACCGGCGCGTTAAGTGGAACGCACCCACGCCACCATCGAGGTGCCAGTGCCGGAGCCTTGTGCTCCATTGGGCAACCAGCGCCGACCTCAATTTTTGGCTGACGCCCGCTTCTCTGCCCGATTGTGATTCTGGCGTCACTGGACAGAGAATCCCGCCAAAAAGTTCACTTTCTTCTCTGCTCCCCACCAATGTCACACTAGAATTAACAATTTTTTCATGCCCAAAACAATCCTATGCTTGGTGACTTCCTGCTCTATAGGCAGTATTGCGATTTCTGATCACGCGCCTGTCTTCCTGGAAGTTTTATTCAGGGGATCCATCCCTGGACTAGGTTTCGGAGATTTTAATGCATCTTTGTTCAGAGATCATGGGCGTGATTCAGCGGAACAAAGTTAAAGTCCGCTTTCGGGCCATTTGGTCGGGTGATACTTGCCGGTTGCAGCGCTAAGAATCACCTTGCTATTTAACGGTTTCTTTTGGCCTTGGGGAGCTTCTCCCCATCAAGGCCACACTTGGGAACTGACGAACTGATCTCGTGAGCAGGACTGGCTCCTCGCAGATTGGGGCACCATTTTGGAAGGCTGCCCTGATCTCCAGAACCCCCCCCCCCTTGCCTTCAGCTTTCAGGATCCCTCCCTTCACCCCCAAACCTTTTCTGGGGCCCTCAAACCTCCCTTCAACCCTGCACGTATGGGCACAGCCCCCCCCCCTCCTCCCCCCCCAGGCCCGACCACTGACACTGCCAACTTGGCACCTGGGTACCTTGGCAGTACCACCCTGGCACCCTGGCAGTGACATCCAGGTGTCCTGGCAGTGCCGACTGGCACTGCCATAGTGTCTGGGTGCTAGGGGGAGCACCAGGGTACCACTCTGCCCTGTCCCCGACCACCCGGGGGTCTCTAATGCTTTCTCCAAAAAACAAATTTCATGTGAAATTCTTTAAAATCATTAATCCCTATGATGGATGCATTTAATTGAAACCAGCATGAAGAAATGAGCAATTGTATAGAAAAAACGCTCCAAATCTGTTTTTGTTTGGTTTAAATGCCTTAGAAAAACAGCTGTCGTGGTGGGTGTTCCGATACACAAACTAACCAACACGGTTGTAGATGGTACAACTCTGTTTTATTATTCTGTACAATAATAACTATTAACTTCTGGCTGTGGTTCGTACTTTACCAGCTAGCCTGTGGACCCGGCCCTAGCACTATCTTAGTGAGGCACTCAGCACATGGTGTATGTCTGAGTGGCGCGCTGTGAGCTCTGTGCTCTGAGCTATCTCCTGTTAGAATGAGCGGGAACTGTGGTGTTCCCTGTTTTATAGTGCGTGTGCTCTCACTGGTGATTGGCTGTGATGTTGTGTGTGTGTTGGTTGGTCCATCTACCTGTTCATCAGTGTGTGTGTGTGATTGCACCATGATATGTTAATATGGATATCATGACAATGGCTATGTGGAATTGTAAACTTTCTGATGAAAGATGATCCTGAAGATGTTGATGTTAACCTCATTGGGGAGATAAAGCACTTCCACGCTTATATTTACCAAATGATGCAAATAAAGGACACTTAAGTCACCAGGACCTGCATCAAGTCATCACCCAACATCAGATTCAATTGGCATTCCCTAATGTAGAAACAACATTGTGGCTATTTTTGAGTCTAATGATAAGAGACTGCTCAGGGGATAGGTCATTTTTGTGACTGAAACCATCATGAATGAACTGTGGACAACAAAGCTGCAAGGCAAGCTATCTGCCCTGAGTATTAGGCGCATTGAAAATGATGAATTTCGTAGCTTATCATTTGAGGAAATCATTGATGACTTTACTCTCCAAAAATCACAAAGAAAATGGTTTAAATTTTGAATTTAATGTGATGTGCAAACAGACAGCAAGTTGTTTTGCTGCTTCCATTTACTAAGCTATTGATTTGTGTAACAGCTTTTCTGTTGGTGATGATTTTAAAAAATTGTATATAAATATTAGGAAATCATTAAAGTGTTTTAATTTAAAGTATATAATGCAAACAGGTATTTTGTAAGATGTATTTTTAGTTAGATTATATATTTTTTCTTGTGCCTTCAGCTTTTTCTATATGCAAATATAAACCTTTCATGTTTTTATTCTCACAGAAAGGACACTGAAAATATAAAGTTTAATTTTTATTGTAAGTTTGACATAGTTTAGGGCTTCAGCATGTCATAATCTAGCCCAGATAATGAACAACAAAGAACAAAGAAAAGTACAGCACAGGAACAGGCCCTTCGGCCCTCCAAGCCTGTGCCGACCAAGGTGAGAATTCCTATAAACTCAC
This sequence comes from Scyliorhinus torazame, assembly GCF_047496885.1. Classification (NCBI taxonomy): domain Eukaryota; kingdom Metazoa; phylum Chordata; class Chondrichthyes; order Carcharhiniformes; family Scyliorhinidae; genus Scyliorhinus; species Scyliorhinus torazame. The sequence continues at coordinate 28,549,219 of NC_092738.1, forward strand.
CTAATTTAATCTGGTCTCCTTCTATATACCTATTGCTGCTGCTTCACAGAATGTAATTGCTGGAAGGATGCTCATTTTTAAAAAAATTGTTGTTAGCAGCCCCCTAAGATTACAAATGGTTGTCCCATCAGTATAAGCACTTAGGAATTGAGTAACTTGCCAAAAACCATAAACAACCAGCAAAATATTTCTCAAGAGGCATTTTAACTGAGAACAAGTGAGGATCCCTTTAGTGCTGCATGTAGCTGCCTCCAAAACTGTACTGACCATGTTTTGTAGGAAAATTGTAGAAATAGTGGTGCTAATTAGACCATAAGACATAGGAGCAGAATTAGGCCACTCGGCCCATCGAGTCTGCTCCGTCATTCAATCATGGCTGGTATTTTCTCATCCCTATTCTCCTGCCTTCTCCCCATATCCCCGATCCCCTTATTAATCAAAAACCTATCTATCTCTGTCTTAAAGACACCCAGTGAATTGGCCTCCACAGCCTTCTGCGGCAAAGAGTTCCACAGATTCACCACCCTCTGGCTGAAGAAATTCCTCTCATCTCTGTTTTAAAGGATCGTCCCTTTATTCTGAGGTTGTGTCCTCTGCTTCTAGTTTTTCCAACAAGTGGAAACCTCCTCTCTACGTCCACTCTATCCAGGCCTCGCAGTATCTTGTAAGTTTTAATAAGATCCCCTCTCATCCTTCTAAACTCCAACGAGTACAGACCCAGAGTCCTCAACCGTTCCTCATACGACAAGTTCTTCATTCCAGAGATCATTCTTGTGAACCTCCTCTGGACCCTTTCCAAGGCCAGCACACCCTTCCTTAGATACGGGGCCCAAAACTGCTCACAATACTCCAAATGGTGTCTGACCAGAGCCTTATACAGCCTCAGAAGTACATCCCTGCTCTTGTATTCTAGCCCTCTCGACATGGATGCTAACATTGCATTTGCCTTCTTAACTGCCGACTGAACCTGCACGTTAACCTGAAGAGAATCGTGAACAAGGACTCCCAAGTCCCTTTGTGCTTCTGCTAATTGACATGAGAATTGCTTTAAGATCTTAACTACTTTCTTTAACCCTCTCTTACTGAGACGTCTGGTGGAGGCCATGGACCAAGTGGTCGCACATTTGGTGGCACCTGCTCCAGGTGGAATTGCTTGGTCCCTTTTCACCCAATTTAAGTTGTGTTTGCTGGTGTGAGGTGCATGAGGCACTGAGAAATAGTCGTGCTCCATCGGTGGGGCCGGTTTCTGGCTTACCAGACGAGGTGTGTAACGAATAAGAGGCAGCAACCTGGCCGAGAGGTTATTCGCGGTGCAACAGAGGGAAAGATGGCGGAAGGTTCTGGTGTGTCGTTGCCCACCCAGTGGTCTACTGAGAAACTGGTGGACTTTCTGAATGCTGATGTCCAGCAGCAGAGGCAGGAGGCCTCATAGGATCTGGCGAAGGTGGTGAAGCCGCTTAGGGCAGCTATCGAGAGAGTGGAGTTGAGGCTGGAGACGCAGGGTCTGGCGCTCCAGAAGGTGGAGGACGTGGTAGGTGAGCATTAGAACTGGCTTTCCTCGACTTCCGGTTGCGGCGATGACCAGCTAAGCCGCACGTTTCGGCAGCTCCAGCTCGAACGGACCTTCGGGCTCTTTTAAGAGGCCCAACGGGAAATCTTTTCGGGACGAAACCCGGTGTGGGGTGAGGCAACAGGGAGTCCCCCCCCCCCAGCAGAAAAGAAAAATATTGGCGGCGGCGGCCAGATCTCGGAGAATCCTCGAGGGCAGCGGCAGAAGGAAGAAAGGAGCAAGATGGCGGCGGAGGGAGCCCAGGCGACATGGGGGCCGGACCAGGATGGGTTTCTAAGACGGTGTGTGGAGCTGTTAAAAAAGGAGGTGCTGGCCCCGATGCTACAGGCAATCGAGGGGCTTAAAGAGACACAAAAGGCCCAGGAGATAGAGCTCCGTGTGGTGGAGCAGAAGGTAATGGACAACGAGGACGAGATCCTGGGCCTAGCGGTCAAAATGCAGACGCACGAGGCGCTCCAGAAGAAGTGCATCGAAAGGATTGAAGTCCTGGAAAACAGATCACGGAGAAAGAACCTCCGGATCAGAGGTCTCCCCGAGGGAGTGGAAGGAGCTGACGACGGGGCTTACGCGAGTACGATGCTACGCTCGCTAATGGGAGCTGAGGCCCCCTCGGGCCCCTTGGAAGTGGAAGGGGCCCACTGGGTCCCTGTGAGGAGACCAAAGGCTGGAGAACCACCTAGGGCGATGATCGTGTGATTTCACCGCTTCAATGACAGAGAGGTGGTTCTGAGATGGGCCAAGAAGGTACAAAGTAGTAGATGGGAGACTGCGGTGATACGAGTGTATCAGGATTGGAGTGCGGAGGTGGCGAGAAGGAGGGCGCATTTCAATCGAGCCAAGGAGGTGCTGCACAAGAAGAAAGTGAAGTTCGGGATGTTGCAGCTGGCGCGATTGTGGGTCACGCACCAGGATAGACATTACTATTTCGAAACGGCGGAAGAAGCATGGACCTTCATTCAAAACGAGAAACTGGATCAGAACTGAGGGACTGATGTTGGAGGGGAAACGACAATGCTGATGTATATAGAGATGTAAATTGGGGAGGGGGAGGACACTGGGAAATGTGGGCGCCAGTGGGGGGGAAGAAGAGACACAGATGGGGGATGGGGAATGGGAATGGGGCAGTAGGGGAGCTGCGCCACGAGGGGCGTGATGGTTCTAGAGAGCGCGGGGTTTCTTTTTTCTTTTTCCCGCGTCAGAAAGATGATGGCGGGAAGATAGGCGCAAGGAGGATGGAAGTTCCTCACATGGGGGGGGGGTGGGGTCAAGGAGCGAGCGGGAGAAGCCGGGATCAGTTGAAGTCAGCTGACTTTCGGAAGCAATATGGGGGGAGTAACCATGCTAGATGGGGATCTAGCGGGGGGGGGGACAACTGGGTTGCTGCTGCGGAGATCAAAAGGGAGCTGGTAAGAGAAAAAGTGGTCGGGGCGGGAATGCGCCGCCTGGGGGACGGATGGGTGCGCGGAACCGGGACGTGGGACTGGCCCAGAGAGGGTGATGGCTAGTCGACAGGGGAGGGGGGCGGGCAACCCCCCAGTCCGGCTGATCACGTGGAACGTGAGAGGCCTAAATGGGCCGATTAAGAGGGCCCGAGTGTTCGCGCACTTAAAAGGACTGAAGGCAGACGTGGCCATGCTTCAAGAGACGCACCTGAAGGTGGCGGACCAGGTTAGGTTAAGGAAAGGATGGGTGGGACAGGTGTTCCACTCAGGGCTGGACGCAAAGAATAGAGGGGTGGCCATATTGGTGGGGAAACGGGTGTCGTTCGAGGCTAGGAACATTGTAGCGGACAGCGGTGGCAGATATGTGATGGTGAGTGGCAAACTGCAGGGAATGGAGGTCGTGCTGGTTAATGTATATGCCCCGAACTGGGATGATGCGGGATTTATGAAGCGGATGCTGGGATGTATCCTGGACCTGGAGGTAGGAAACCTGGTCATGGGGGGGGGACTTCAACACCGTGCTGGACCCAGGGTTAGATAGATCTAGATCTAGGACCGGAAGAAGGCCGGCAGCGGCCAAGGTGCTTCGGGGGTTATGGACCAGATGGGGGGAGTGGATCCGTGGAGATTTGCTAGGCCGCTGGCCAAAGAGTTCTCCTTTTTCTCCCATGTCCATAAGGTATACTCCCGGATAGATTTCTTTATTTTGGGAAGGTCACTGATTTCGAGGGTGGAAGGAACTGAGTACTCGGCTATAGCTGTTTCAGACCATGCCCCACACTGGGTGGATCTGGAACTAGGAGAGGAGAGGGAGCAGCGTCCACTCTGGCGACTGGATGTGGGATTATTGGCGGATGAGGGAGTCTGCGGAAGAGTGCGGGGATGTATCGGAAGGTACCTGGAGGCCAATGATGATGGGGAGGTCCGAGTGGGGGTAGTATGGGAAGCGCTGAAGGCGGTGGTCAGGGGAGAGTTGATCTCCATCAGGGCTCACAAGGGGAAAACAGAGGCCAAAGAAAGGGAAAGATTACTGGGGGAGATTCTGAGGGTGGATAAAAAATATGCGGAGGCCCCGGATGAAGGACAATACAGGGAGAGGCGACGACTCCAGACGGAGTTTGACCTGCTGACCACAGGGAGGGCAGAGGCACAGTGGAGGAAGGCACAGGGGATGAGATATGAATATGGGGAAAAGGCGAGTCGCCTGTTGGCCCACCAGCTTCGAAAGAGGACAGCGGCGAGGGAAATAGGGGGAGTTCGGGATGAAACGGGAGCCACGGTGCGGAGAGCAGGGAAGATAAATGAGGTGTTTAAGACCTTTTATGAGAGGTTATATAGGTCCCAACCCCCGGAGGGAAAAGAGGGGATGCAGCAGTTTCTGGACCAACTAAGGTTCCCGAAGGTGGAGGAGCAGGAGGTGGAAGGCCCGGGGGCGCCAATTGGGGTGGATGAGGTGACCAAAGGGCTGGGGAACATACAGGCGGGGAAGGCCCCGGGACCTGATGGGTTCCCGGTGGAATTTTATAGAAAATATGTGGACTTGTTGGCCCCACTGCTGGTAAGAACCTTTAACGAGGCCAGAGAAGGGGGGACCCTACCCCCGACAATGTCGGAGGCGACGATATCGCTAATCTTGAAGCGGGATAAAGATCCGCTGCAGTGCGGGTCCTATAGGCCTATCTCACTCCTAAATGTGGCCGCCAAGTTGCTGGCAAAGGTGCTGGCAACAAGGATAGAGGATTGTGTCCCGGGGTGGTGCACGAAGATCAGACAGGGTTCGTAAAGGGGAGACAATTGAATGTCAACGTGCGACGGCTATTGGGGGTGATAATGATGCCCCAGCAGAGGGGGAGGCAGAGATAGTGGTGGCAATGGATGCAGAGAAGGCATTTGATAGGGTAGAGTGGGAGTATCTAGGGGAGGTGCTGAGGAGGTTCGGGTCGGGGAGGGGTTTGTCAGCTGGGTTAAACTCCTCTATGGGGCCCCAATGGCAAGTGTAGTCACAAATCGGCAAAGGTCGGAGTATTTTCGACTACACAGGGGAACAAGACAGGGATGCCCGCTGTCCCCATTACTGTTCGCGTTGGCAATTGAACCACTGGCCATAGCGCTGAGAGACTCCAGGAAATGGAGAGGGGTGGTTAGAGGGGAGAGGAACACCGAGTGTCACTCTACGCGGATGACCTACTGCTGTATGTGGCGGATCCAGTGGGGTGGATGACAGAGGTCATGCAGATATTGAGGGAGTTTGGAGATTTCTCGGGATATAGGCTTAACATGGGAAAGAGTGAGCTTTTCGTGATACACCCTGGGGACCAGAGTAGAGGGATAGATGGCCTGCCGCTAAGGAGAGTGGAAAGAAACTTCCGATACCTGGGGATTCAGATAGCCAGGAGCTGGGGAACCCTACACAGACTCAATCTGACTCGGCTGGTGGAACAAATGGAAGAGGATTTCAAAAGGTGGGATATGCAGCCGCTGTCACTGGCGGGCAGAGTGCAGGCGATTAAGATGATGGTCCTCACGAGGTTCCTATTTGTGTTCCAATGTCTCCCCATATTGATCACTAAGGCCTTTTTCAAAAAAATAGATAGGAGCATCATGAGCTTCGTGTGGGCAGGGAAGGCCCCGAGGGTAAGGAGGGGGTTCCTACAACGTAGCAGAGACAGAGGGGGACTGGCGTTGCCAAATTTGGGCGACTACTACTGGGCCACCAACGTGGCGATGATCCGTAAGTGGATGATAGAGGGAGAGGGGGCGGCGTGGAAAAGGCTGGAGATGGCGTCCTGCAAAGGAACGAGCTTAAAAGCGCTGGTGACGGCGCCATTACCGCTCTCCCCGAAAAGGTTTACCACGAACCCAGTGGTGGCGGCAACATTAAGTATCTGGGGGCAATGGAGGCGACAGAGGGGTGTGCTGGGAGCCTCGGTGTGGTCCCCGATCAGGAACAACCATAGGTTTGCCCCAGGGAGGTTGGGCGGAGGGTTCCAGAGCTGGCACCGGGCGGGAATTAGGAGAGTGGGAGACTTATTTATAGATGGGACGTTTGCGAGTTTGGGAGCGTTAGAGGAAAAGTATGAGCTGCCCCGGGGAAATATCTTTTGGTATATGCAGGTGAGAGCGTTCACGAGACAACTGGTGAGGGAATTTCCGCTGCTCCTGACACAAGGGATCCAGGACAGGGTGCTTTCGGGGGTGTGGGTCGGGGAGGGCAAAGTGTCCGAGATATACCGGGAGATGAGAGAAGAAGGGGAGGAGCTGGTGGGCGAACTGAAGGGAAAATGGGAAGAAGAGCTCGGGGAGGAGATTGAGGAGGGTTTGTGGGCTGATGCCCTAAGTAGGGTAAATTCCTCTTCCTCGTGTGCCAGGCTTAGCCTGATCCAATTTAAGGTGCTGCATAGAGCACACATAACGGGAGCGAGGTTGAGCAGGTTCTTCGGAGTGGAGGACAAATGCGGGAGGTGCGGGGGAAGCCCGGCGAACCACACGCACATGTTTTGGTCGTGTCCGGCACTGGAGGGGTATTGGAGGGGAGTGGCGGGAGTGATCTCGAAGGTGGTGAAGGTCCAGGTCAAGCCAAGCTGGGGGTTGGCTATATTTGGGGTAGCGGATGAGCCGGGAGTGCAGGAGGCGAAAGAGGCCGATATTGTGGCCTTTGCGTCCCTAGTAGCCCGGCGTAGGATTTTACTCATGTGGAAGGAAGCGAAACCCCCCGACGTGGAGGCCTGGATAAACGATATGGCGGGGTTCATAAAACTGGAGCGGATGAAGTTTGCGCTGAGAGGATTGGCTCAAGGGTTCACCAGGCGGTGGCAACCGTTCCTCGACTATCTAGCGGAATGTTAGGGGGAAAATAGATAGCCAGCAGCCCAGCGGGGGGGCGGGGAATTGTTTGTGTTCTAGATGGGGTGAGGGGGCGGGGGGAGCATTATTTTGTGTTATTTGGTTAGTTTACTATATTAGTTAAACAATGTTATATATCAGTTATCACATTACCGTTTTTGTTGATTTGTAAGGGGGAAAAATTGTGTTTGAAAACTTTAATAAAATATATTTTTTTAAAAAAGAACTGGCTTTCCTCGATGGAGGCAGAGATGGTGCAGAGAGCCAGTGGAGGTGGCGGGAGAAGGTGGAGGACCTGGAGAATTGTTCCAGGAGGCAGAATCTCCAGATCATGAGGTTACGAAGGGATTGAGGGAACGCTGGCCACAGAGTATGTGGCGAATATGCTCTCTCTGCTGCTCTTCGCCCTACCATTGAGCTGCTAGCAATGGCACTTGGGGTTCGAGGGAGTAGAGGGGCATTGAGACAGGTGGGGGGGGGAGCGAGCACCAAGTTTATTTGTACGCAGATGACTTCCAGCTGTATATTTCGGACCCGGTCAGGAGCTTTGGTAGGATCATGAGGATTTTGGGGGAGTTTGGCTGCTTTTCGGGGTATAAGCTGAATATGGGGAAAAGCAACGTATTCACAGTTAATGCACGGGGACAGGAGAGGAGGTCGGAGGAACTGCCGCTTCATTTTGTGGGGGCAAGCTTTCGGGTCGGGTCCAGATGGAAAAGGTGACGGTGTTGCCAAAGTTTTTGTTTGTGTTCCAAAACCTCCCGATTTCTGTAACCAAGACCTTTTTTCGAAAGGTTAATGGGATGGTCTTGAGGTTTGTGTTGGCGGGGAAGGCTCTGCGGGTTAGGAGAGTGTTTTTGGAGAGGGATCAACAGTGCGGGTGGGGGTGATTAGGGTTGCCGAGCTTTTCGAACATTGCAATGGTTAGGAATTGGGTGGTGGAGGAGCGGTTGATTTGGGGGCAGGTGCAGGCGGCCTTGTGTAAGGGGACCAGCCTGAGGGGGTGCCCTTCATCAATCGGAAGGGATTCCACTCCCTCAATGTGTAGCTGGTGTGCGACCACCGGCTGTACATTGTTCATGCCTGCGCCCACTAACCATCCATCCAAAGCCTTTGTCTTGGCACACTCAACGGTGCCCGACACCTTCGAGGTGTCCCCGGGTGAGGGGCTGCTCCTGGGCGACGGGTGTTATCCGCTGCAGTCGTGGCTGATGACGCCTATCCAGAGGCCTTGGACCAGGGTATTGCGGGGTTTTGGCTGGGGGCCCTGGACAGTCCCGCTTTATCGCCGGGTGAATTGCGGGATTGCTGCTGGCGATGGGGGACTCCAGCTGGTTCCAGGTGTGGTTCCAGGAGTGCGGTGGTGGTGACTCACCATGTCTGGCCTGGGGGTTGCCCATCCCAACCCAACACTGCATACTGGTCTGCCTAGTTGGGGGCAGAATGGGGGTGAGGGTTGCCAGGGGCACAGAGGAGGTGACTCACCTGGACCGCCCTGAGAAGCTTGTGCAGCTTTTTCCGGTACTGCTGTCCGGTTCTTGTGGTGGGACCCACAAAGCTAACCCCCTCTGCCACTTGCACTCGGGCCCGGTTGACGTCGGCGGGTGGCAGCCTCCTTTCCACCCCGGGGAATAGGGTATCCCAAAGAACAAAGAAAAGTACAACACAGGAACAGGCCCTTCGGCCCTCCAAGCCTGTGCCGACCATGTTGCCCATCTAAACTACAATCTTCTACACTTCCTGGGTCCGTATCCCTCTATTCCCATCCTATTCATGTATTTGTCAAGATGCCCCTTAAATGTCACTATCGTCCCTGCTTCCACCACCTCCTCCGGCAGCGAGTTCCAGTCACCCACTACCCTCTGTGTAAAAAAACTTCCCTCGTACATCTCCTATAAAACCTTGCCCCTCGCACCTTAAACCTATGGCCCTACAGTAATTGACCCCTCTACATTGGGAAAAAGCCTCTGACTATCCACTCTGTCTATTCCCCTCATAATTTTGTAGACCTCGATCAGGTCGCCCCTCAACCTCCGTCGTTCCAGTGAGAACAAACCAAGTTTATTCAACCTCTCCTCATAGCTAATGCCCTCCATACCAGGCAACATTCTGGTAAATCTCTTCTGCACCCTCTCTAAAGCCTCCACATCCTTTTGGTAGTGTAGCGACCAGAATTGAACACTGTACTCCAATTGTGGCCTAACTAAGGTTCTCTACAGCTGCAACATGACTTGCCAATTTTTATACTCAATGCCCCGGCCAATGAAGGCAAGCATGCCGTATGCCTTCTTGGCTAACTTCTCCACCTGTGTTGCCCCTTTCAGTGACCTGTGGACCTGTACACCTAGATCTTTCTGACTGTCAGTACTCTTGAGGGTTCTACCATTCACTGTATATTCCCTACCTGCATTAGACCTTCCAAAATGCACTACCTCACATTTGTCCGGATTAAACTCCATCTGCCATCTCTCCACCCAAGTCTCCAAACAATCTAAATCCTGCTGTATCCTTTGACAGTCCAAATCGCTATCCACAATTCCTCCAACCTTTGTGTCGTCTGCAAACTTACTAATCAGACCAGTTACATTTTCCTCCAAATCATTTATATTTACTACAAACAGCAAAGGTCCCAGCACGGATCCCTGCGGAACACCACTAGTCACAGCCCTCCAATTAGAAAAGCATCCTTCCATTGCTACTCTCTGCCTTCTATGACCTAGCCAGTTCTGTAGCCATCTTGCCAGCTCACCCCTGATCCCGTGTGACTTCACCTTCTGTACCAGTCTGCCATGAGGGACCTTGACAAAGGCCTCACTGAAGTCCATATAGACAACATCCGCTGCCCTACCTGCAGCAATCATCTTTGTGACCTCCTCGAAAAACTCGATCAAGTTAGTGAGACACGACCTCCCCTTCACAAAACCGTGCTGCCTCTCGCTAATACGTCCATTTGCTTTCAAATGGGAGTCGATCCTGTCTCGAAGAATTTTCTTCAGTAATTTTCCTACCACTGACGTAAGGTTCTCCGGCCTGTAGTTCCCTGGATTATCCTTGCTACCCTTCTTAAACAAAGGAACAACATTGGCTATTCTCCAGCCATCCCGGACATCACCTGAAGACAGTGAGGATCCAAAGATTTCTGTCAAGGCCTCAGCAATGTCCTCTCTAGCCTCCTTCAGTATTCTGGGGTAGATCCCATCAGGCCCTGGGGACTTATCTACCTTAATATTTTTCAAGACGCCCAACACTTCATCTTTTTGGATCTCAATGTGACCCAGGCTATCTACACACCCTTCTCCTGACTCAACATCTACCAATTTCTTCTCTTTGGTGAATACTGATGCAAAGTATTCATTTAGTACCTCGCCCATTTCCTCTGGCTCCACACATAGATTCCCTCGCCTGTCCTTCAGTGGGCCTACCCTTTCCCTGGCTACCCTCTTGCTTTTTATGTACGTGTAAAAAGCCTTTGGATTTTCCTTAACCCTATTTGCCAATGACTTTTCGTGAACCCTTTTAACCCTCCGGACTCCTTGCGAAGTTCCTTCCTACTTTTCTTATATTTCACACCGGCGTTGTCTGTTCCCAGACCTCTAGCCCTGACAAATGCCCCCTTTTTCTTTTTGACAAGGCCTACAATATCTCTCGTTGTCCAAGGTTCCCGTATTTATCCTTCTTCCTCACAGGAACATGCCGGTCCTGAATTCCCGCCTCTCTTCAGCGGCATCCAGCAGTATCCCAAGCTCTGCATCCGCGAACCTCGGGACCGTTCTACGGGTGCTATCTTCTTGGCTAGAATGACAGTGTGTAGGGGGGGGTGGAGTGCTTATTTGCAGCTTCAGCTTGTCAGGCTCTCCTGTGCCAAACCTGACCCCGATGCCGGCTGTAGTTGGAATTGCACTAGTTCCACGTGGCATGAGTGCTGGCCCAGTAGCAGGTCCTGAATGGCTCCGGGATTGGCGATCAGGACCATGGAACACCCCCCATTCAGTCCCGGCGTCAGCACTTAGTCTCTCAAACGGAGAATTCTGCCCATTGTTAGAACTGTGAAATACAAGCCAAAGGAAAACAGCTCTGGTCTGGTTGCAGTTTGAGCACTGTGTCCAGTTCTGTAGTCACTGATAAATAAAGGCGGGAATCCATCTCTTAGAGCGAGTGCAGACAAGAGCCATGCGGCTGATTCCTAATGACAATTGCTTTCAAGTTATAAGAATATACTGGAGAGACTTGGATAAGTGGCAACCCATGATGTCACCAGGGTAATTGAGGTCTGGCCGATGTTACCTTTCTGGATCTTATTTTAATATGATTTATGGACTGTCTGCCCATTTGTATCAGGATATGGACTGCCCGGTATTTCCTTGGTGCAACTCATGAGGGCCTTCTATTTAAAGTAAGGTCGTGTTTTCTGCCTTCACATTTCACTGTGCTGCATCCAGGTTATCAGATGCCTCCCTGGAGGTCCAGGTGGAATGGCCCAAGGCAAGAAGGGAGTTACTGTTATCCCCAGGAGCAAGAGGTGGCATTAGGGCCATGCAACCAATTGCACAGGGCCCCAAGCGGATCCAGTGATATGTTTAACCACCTCTTTGTTATTGGTATAGGAGCCCAAACTGATCTTTTGCACGAGCGCCCTGCCTGTTGAGGTCAATGGGGAACATGTTTTCCTGGTTGGACCCAACAAACAGGGCAATGGTGACATGCTTAATGTGACAGATGTGGGAGGTGCCCTATGTGGCAGACTGGTAAAGAAAGTAAAGGCTATAGTGTAGTGACATTCAGAGCTATTGGGAAAGCCCACTTGCCCGGCAGTATCTGTTGCAGGAGGCTACAGTGGTCGATAAAGCCTGCCTAAAGAAGGGCAGCCCACTAATACACTGTTCTTCTGATAGACCTGGAAAGTGTCTCTTGGCCTGTAAGCCCTGTGCACTGAGTATGGTCGCTTATAAGCAACCATTTCTCATCTGATATCTTCCTGTAAGCCCACCCGCTGCTTGTGCTGTTTGCTGAAGCTACTGCTGCTCCTTTTATTCCAACTGTTACTCCATCTAAATGAAACTTGTAATAATAGAATGCATGCTAAGTAGTTACAGCTTACTGAAACTACGCAATTCATGTCCAAAATGCAGCAAAACCTGGACAATATCCAGGCTTGGACTGACAAGTAGCAAATAACATTTGTGCCACACATGTGCCAGGCAATGAGCATCTCTAACAAGAGAGAATCTAACCATTGCCCCTGAACATTCAATGGCATCACCATCACTGAATCCCCCACCATCAACACCCTGGGGTTACCATTGACCAGAAACTGAACTGGACTTGCCATATAAACACTGTGGCTACCAGGGCACGTCAGAGACTGGGAATCCTGCGGTGAGTAACTCACCTTCTGACTCCCAAAAGCCTGCCCACCATCTACAAGGCACAAGTCAGGAGTGTGATGGAATACTCTCTACTTGCCTGGATGAGTGCAGCTTCAACAACACTCAACTCAACACCATCCAGGGCAAAGCAGCCCGCTTGATTGGCACCCCATCCACAAACATTCACTCCCTCCACCACCGACGAACAGTGGCAGCCGTGTGTACCATCTACAAGATGCACTGCAGTAACTCACCAAGATTCCTTAGGTAGTACCTTCTAAACCCATGACCACTACCATCTAGAACAACAAGGGGAGCAGATACCTGGGAATCCCACCACCTGGAGATTCCCTTCCAAGTCACTCACCATCCTGACTTGGAAATATATCACCATTGCTTCACTGTCGCTGGGTCAAAATCCTGGAACTCCGTCCCCAACAGCACAGTGGGTGTACCTACACTACATGAACTGCAGCAGTTCAAGAAGGCAGCCCACCACTACCTTCTCAAGGGCAATTAGAGATGGGCAACAGGGCACCACAGTGGCACAGTGGGTTAGCCCTGCTGCCTCACGGCGCCGAGGTCCCAGGTTCGATCCCGGCTCTGGGTCACTGTCCGTGTGGAGTTTGCACATTCTCCCTGTGTTTGCGTGGGTTTTGCCCCCACAACCCAAAGATGTGCAGGCTAGATTTCCCCTTAATTGGAAAAATGAATTGGGTACTCTAAATTTTAGGAAAAAAAAGAGATGGGCAACAAATACTGGCCTAGCCAGCGACGCCCACATCCCATCAATTCATTTGTTTACAGTAAGGCGAGAAGTCTTGGAAAGAATCAAGCTGGAAGCTATCTTGGCAGTCGACACATATCTTGTGATTTGTTTACCTGGAGATGAATGTTCCTTTGAACACTGCTTCAGTGGCAAGAGACCAACTCCATCGGGCTTTACTGGAAGGTTCAGCACTGGGTAGGACTTAATTCTGTGACTTCACATCAATCGGACGGACAGGCTTAATCTTGCCCTTCAAGCAACAACTGAGGAGGAAGCAGAAATTCTGCTGCAGCATTTAAAGGGTTATGCTTAATGCGACATTACTAATTTGCACCTGTTTTTAAAAATGAATTTGTATTCTGCACAGTTACACAGGACCGAGCTTTAGTTATGCATGCCAGAATCAGGTAGACTGGGAAACAGTCAATTAATTCTGAGCTTGTTTTCGCTGGCTAACCCTTTCATTAGGGCTAAACGTCTGACGAGGCAGAGTGATTGCTCTGTACTCGCTTCTCGCACGCCTGGCTGCTGCCGGGCTTTAGGATTTGCCCACAGGAGAGTAACAAGCACCTCCGTGATTGATCACCAAAGATGCTGGCAAAAAGCAAAAGGGACCCACTAAGGTTTTTAAAAATGACAGACTGACCCCAGGGGTCGTAGGTCAAATGATTATGTAAAGAGATGACACAGAATATAAGTCTTCAGGGTTGATTTTCACTCTTTAAATCAGTTTTGGATTAAATAAATTACCCCAAGGAAGTTGCCAGCAAAAATTAAACATTTTAGTACCTTCAGAACATTTCAATTTCAAAAAAGGGAATTTAATATTAAGTAGGTATTTACAATTCCCTTCAACACTTCAATAAATAATTTATAACCTTGTGATTGAAGCTGTTCACTTTTGAGACAAAAATCATTGAGCAGGCAGCAACGTTGACAAGGTTTCATTTACCTTTTAGTTATCCACATACACATTTGCACAAACATTAAATTTGTCTTTATTAATTCTCATTTCTTCTCCCATTTCCCTCTCCACGTGTTCGTCCTTCTTGTCTGTGGGGAGAGGACAAAAAAATGCGGGAGTCTGATGAATAGACTACACGCATCTTTGCTTCAGTGGGACCTCCTATTTTCTTATGGCTTCTCAAGTAATAAGAATGGTATTGGTGTGTTAGAGATCACTCGAGGAGTCCGCGTTACCTTGGCAACATGCACTTTTACGTACATTTGTAGTCTGGAGCTATGGATAATAATGGTAGAGACTCCAACTTTCTTTCCATCACGTGGCTGACATTCAGGAATTTCTCCTGCTCTTCCCACCTACCATTGGCATGTGTTGGAAGTGTTTGCAGGTTGATAATCAACCTGTTTGGCTGCACCTTTCTTGACCATCAGGTCCTGGTGTGGACTCCAACCCAGAGCTTCTGGCTCAGAGGCAGGGATGCCAGCCATAAGACTTCCAATAAGAATGAAAATAAGAAAATAAATTGCTATCGATGTAAAGTGTTGCAACAGTGGCATTCAGATGATCAGACAACAGTGTTGGGAGTGTGAGCAGCTTATGTTTCCTGATCTGACAATGTTACTGTTTTATGAGTGCCATTGGGCGCAATTGAGCCACCGCATTGCAACCGGCGCAATGAATCCCGGGAGAGATCTGAATCAGGCTCTGTGCTGGGCGCCAAACTGATTGTGAGTCACCTGACTAGCGGCATTTGGTGCGATGTGGATCGCGCCCTCGTTAAGGCCCCCCAAGAAAGAGTGCCATTTGATAGTGGAGTCACTCATAGAATCATAAAATTTACAGTGCAGAAGAAGGCCATTCGGCCCATCGAGTCTGCACCGGCTCTTGGAAAGAGCACCCTACTAAAGCCCACATCTCCACCCTAACCCCGTGACTCAGTAACCCCACCTCACGTTTTTTAGACACAGAGGACAATTTAGCATACACAGTACATACATAGAACATACAGTGCAGAAGGAGGCCATTCGGCCCATCAAGTCTGCACCGACCCACTTAAGCCCTTACTTCCACCCTCTCCCCGGAACCCAATAACCTTTCCCAACCTTTTTGGACACTGAGGGCAATTTATCATGGCCAATCCACCTAATCTGCATGTCTTTGGACTGTGGGAGGAAACCGGAGCACCCGGAGGAAACCCACACAGACACGGGGAGAACGTGCAGATTCTGCACAGACAGTGATCCAGCAGGGAATTGAACCTGGGACCCTGGCGCTGTGAAGCCACAGTGCTAATCACTTGTGCTACAGTGCTGCCCTGAATCATGGCCAATCAACCTAACCTGCACATCTTTGGACTGTGCATTTTATAACATGTCCTCCTGATTTGTCTCTCTTGTGGGATTTTCTTGCACACTACGCTTTTCACACATCCTGACCTCCTTTATTAATCTCTGATAACACTTGGCCTCATCCCCAACATTCACTCCCACTGTCACCTTACATTTTGATTTTTTATGTTTCCTTTCCTATCCATAGTGATTAGACTGGCCCTGCCTGTTCATCCTATTAACCTCTACCTTCTCCTCACATGCTGACCTGTTGCTTTGATCCCCATTAACCATTATACATCTTGTAGTTTTACCACCCCCCCATTTGCTAGTTTAAAGTCCTTGTGACCACCCTATTTATCCTTTCCGCTAGAACACTGGTCCCAGGTCGGTTCAGATGGAGACCGTCCCAACGGTACAGATCCCTCTCGTCTCAATACTGATGCTAGTGCTCCATGAAATGGGACCCCTCTTTCCCACACCTTTAACCATGTGTTTACTTCCCTAATTTTCTCATCCCTGTACCAATTTGCATGTGGCTCGGGTAGTAATCCAGAGATTCTAACCCTCGAGGACCTGTTCTTTAATTTTGTTCCTAGTTCCTGATAATCCCCAAACAGGTCCTCTTTCCTAGTCTTGCCTATCTTATTTGTCCCAACATGGAACACATCAACTGGAACCTCCCTCTCCCACTCCAATATCCTTTCGAGATGGTTGGAGATATCCCTCACTCTGGTACCAGGCAGGCAGAGACCAGGCAAAGTCCAGCAGCAAGAAGGATGCCACTAGAGTCAAAAAGAAAAGGAGACGCAATCAACAGATCATTCAAATGAGAAGACAGGTCAAGCGAAGAAGGATTGAGGACACAGGTGATTGACCAGTGGTCGACCTGCGACTGTAAAGACACTAGCATCGGCAATATGGCTGATATGCAAGAAAACACACGCAGACAGAGTAGGAAGCATCGCTTCAAAAGGCTCAAAAAGATGGTGACGCAAAAAAGACCAGTCAGAAAACCGGTATTCCGAAAGTTGAGGCGAAAGCGAGTATCCGGTCAAGATTTTGAAGAGCAATAGGATGATGTTGTTTAGAACGTTTAATAAGCTATGCATAACGGGCAGGATTCTCTGTTCCTGCGGCCAAGTGCCTGCTCGAATAGAGAATCCACGGGAGATTCATGTGAAAAAAATCGGCGTGACCCCCTCACCGACTTGTGTCTCCCATGCCGAAAACAGCCGGAGAATGGCCGGGTCCCGGGTTGCGCACGCCGATGTCCTGCACAGATCGCGCAGTACAACATGGTGCCGGCCGTGCACGGACCCAACCCGCCACCCGCGACTTGACATCCCACCCCTGGCCATCCCCCATCAATCCCCCCAACCCTCACAGAAGCCCCCCCCCCCCCCCCCCCTGGTGAGCAGCACAGACCGCGGCCGAGTGGGGCGGCGCAGGACATAGTCCGCAGCCGCCACGCCGGATTCACGATTTGTGTAGTCCGCAGCCGCCACGCCGGATTCACGATTTGTGTAGTCCGCAGCCGCCACGCCGGATTCACGATTTGTGTGAGGACATGTGTCACGTGCCATCGGGAACTCGGAACATCGGGGGCGGAGCATCGCGAATGGGCTGGCCGATGAGGTGCCAACGGCATTGCGCTGGTTTGGAGGGGGCGGAGGCTCGCAAACCGGCGTCAAACCAACGCCTGCACCGATTCTGAAGTCGGAATCGATTCTCTGCCCGATCGCCAAATACGATTTCCGCGTCGGGCAACGGAGAATCCCGCCCATCATGTTGTGTAAAGCACAGTTACATTTGTATGTAAACATTAACACTTTCAAAGGAAGGGGGATGTGGTGATATGCCTGTGCACAGATTTGTATATAGTTGTCAATCAAAGCATCCTATCTGGCTGCATCACAGGCATGGCAACTGCTTGGCCCAAGACCGCAAGAAACTTCAGAGAGTCGTGAACACCGCCCAGTCCATCACACAAACCTGCCTCCCATCCATTGACTCCATCTACATCTCCCACTGCCTGGGGAAAGCGGGCAGCATAATCAAAGACCCCCTCCCACCCGGCTTACTCACTCTTCCAACTTCTTCCAGAGGGCAGGAGATACATAAGTTTGAGAACACGCACAAACAGACTCAAAAACAGCTTCTTCCCTGCTGTTACCAGACTCCTAAACGACCCTCTTATAGACTGACCTGATTAACATTACACCCTGTATGCTTCACCCGATGCCGGTGTTATGTAGTTACCTTGTGTTGCCCTATTATGTATTTTTTTTTCTTTTCATGTACTTAATGATCTGTTGAGCTGCTCGCAGAAAAATACTTTTCACTGTACCTCGGTACACGTGACATTAAACAAAATCCAATCCAAATCCAATCCAATCCAATGTGTATAGTTCTTGCTGCGACCTCCAACCAGCTGGTGGCGATAGGGATCGGGCAGTTGGTAGTAAGTCGGACAAGAGGATAGTCACACTAGAAGTAGCTCCAGGAGAATTCACTGAATTCATTTATTCGTTACTGTCTGTATCACAATTCGTTAGTTATCTTTCCACGTATTAATCTTGTGAATAAATTATCTTACCAGTCAAAGAACTAGATGTTCTGTGTGCATCTGTACTACGGCCATAACACAGAACATAACAAAAACTTTCATCCAACAGGTGCAATGTGTACTGCAGTGCCAGTTGGAGTCAATGTTGTGACACCCTCAATTTCTGTGTGGTGGGCTCCTTACAGGCTACTCGACATATCTGCAGCATCAGGAGCTTTGCTGCTCCTGGAGATATCAGGCAGGTCATTAAATCCATCATTGAATGGGCAGCAACTTCATCCCTTTTGCCACTGACCAGGAACAGGAAACATGCAGAGTTATCTTGACATTGCTATATTACTTTTGTAAGGGCCCCGAAGAATCCAACACGAGTTTTAAGGATACAAAATAATAACGTTTATTTACTGTAACAATATATACATAACAGTAGCAGTAACTTCCCTTGCTACCTTCTCCTTCCTGCTGGTTCCTGGACTGGCCAGCTTATTTATAGTAGGAGTTTCTCCGCCCCCCTCATTGGGGAAGTTCATACTCCCATAGGATTGTGGGATAGTCATTAGTCCCCAGCCAATCGTCAGTAGGCAGGTTATAACATCCCTCCCCCCCAAAGTCCAAGGAATCCACCATAGGCCCTGGCGAAGGAAGGCGTCGAACTCGTTTGGCCGCAGGCCGGACGCCATTTGCACGCGGCGCTGGATCAGGCGGCGTATAACGAGACGGAGACCGGCGCTTCCGTGATGAACGGCGCGGTTGTACATCCACGGCCTGTGGACCCGAGGATTCCCCCTCTGATTCATCCTGTGTCTCCATCTCGGAGTCAGAGTCTGCTGCCTCCGTCATGTCAGCGTCTCTATCCCCATTCGGTTCCGTCACGACCTGCGCAGGCTTCGAGTGAGGCACCAGTGGAAGATTTGGAGGACTACCTTCCCTTGTTTCTGGTCTTTGCCGCTGTTGAACTGAGCTCCGGGTGCGGGGAATCTTTTGCGGGGATGATCTTCTGGACCGGACGTGGTCTACATGTTTTCGCTGGAGACGACCCTGGGCTTGCACTTGGTACGATATAGGGCCCGTTTGGCAAAAGATTACACCAGGAACCCATTGGGCACCACCAGCAAAATTCCGCACGAATTCTGGGTCACCGGGCGCAAACTGCCGAATCGGACGATGCCGAGACAATCCCGGTCCCTGCCGTTCTTGTGTGCGGCGTACTTTTGCGCCAATGTCCGGGAAGACCATACTAAGGCGGGTGCGAAGTCTCCGGCCCATTAGGAGTTCTGCGGGAGCTACCCCAGTCACTATGGGGGGTGGTCCTGTACGTAAACAAAAACCGAGCCAGTCTAGTGTCCATTGATCCGGAAGACTGCTTCTTTAGGCCTCTTTTGAATGTTTGCACTGCACGCTCTGCCAACCCATTTGAAACCGGGTGGTAAGGGGCAGTGCGGATATGGCGGATGCCGTTCATCTTTGTAAACCTAGCAAACTCCTCACTCGTGAATGGAGTACCATTATCCATGACCAGCACCTCGGGGAGGCCATGCGTACTAAATGATAAACGCATTTTTTCAATTGTTGCGCAGGACGTTGTCCCCTGCATCTTATGCACCTCCAGCTATTTGGACTGGGCGTCAATTAGTAGAAGGAACATGGATCCCTGAAAAGGGCCTGCAAAATCTGCATGTAAGCGTGCCCAAGGCCGCCCTGGCCATTCCCAGTGATGTAGGGGCACGGCCGGCGGAAGCTTCTGATTCTCCCGGCAAATGGAGCAGTTTTGGGCCACCTTCTCAATGTCGGTGTCGAGGCCTGGCCACCAGACATAACTCCGGGCCAACATTTTCATTTTGGTCACGCCTGGATGCCCATTGTGCAAGTCTGTTAGTATCAGCTCCTGGCCTTTTTCCGGGACAATCACACGCGTCCCCCACAAGAGGATACCGTCTTCCACGCTGAATTCTGACAGCTTGGAGGAAAATGCCCGCAACTCGCCTGGGAGCTGTCTATGCTGCCCACCATACAGGACTATGTGCCGAACCTTTGACAAGACTGACTCCGTCTGGGTCCACTCACGGATCTGTGATGCAGTGACAGGCAAGGTGTCCATAAAATTTAGGGTTGCGACCACCTCACCGGTCGTGGGGGTCGACATGGGGCCGGTCGATAAAGGCAATCGGCTCAGTGCGTCGGCATTTGCTATCTGCGTACCTGGTTTGTGCTCCAGAGAATACTCATATGCAGCAAGCA
The DNA here is from genome assembly GCF_047496885.1 of Scyliorhinus torazame. NCBI lineage: Eukaryota > Metazoa > Chordata > Chondrichthyes > Carcharhiniformes > Scyliorhinidae > Scyliorhinus > Scyliorhinus torazame. The sequence continues at coordinate 28,569,308 of NC_092738.1, forward strand.
ACAAAGCCCAGCGCTGGATCCGTGCAGAAGCAATGGGCGGTATTGGCTTATCCTCTCTGAAGAGTCCCAGCAGGGGCTTATGATCAGTCACGATAGTGAAATGGCGGCCGTACACATACTGGTGGAAGCGTTTCACCGCGAAAACCACTGCCAGGCCCTCCTTCTCGATCTGCGCGTACTTTTTCTCCGCTGCAGTCAATGTGCGGGAGGCGAAAGCTATCGGTCGCTCGGCCCCGTTCTCCATCTTGTGGGACAGGACAGCCCCAATACCATACGGGGATGCATCACATGTGACAAGCAAAGGCTTTCCCGGATCATAGTGGGTTAGTAACCTAGACGACGACAATTGTTGCTTTACCCGCCGGAAAGCAGTTTCTTGCGGCTGACCCCAAACCCAGGTGTGATTTTTCTTTAGCAGCAGGTGTAAGGGGGCCAGCGTAGTTGCCAGATTGGGGAGGAACTTCCCGTAATAGTTTACGAGACCGAGAAAAGAACGAAGATGCGAAGTGTCAGTCGGGGTGGGGGCATGTTGAATTGCACGCACCTTCTCTGCGACGGGGTGCAGACCCTCGCGGTCCACCCGATAACCTAGGTAGACTACTTCTTTTGCCTGAAATACGCACTGTGTGTGACGTAAACGGACTCCAGCCTCCGAAAGGCGTTTAAGGACAGCCTCCAGATTTTCCAAATGCTCTTGCTCCGACGTCCCTGTAATCAACACGTCATCTAGGTAGACAACCACACGTGGTAAACCTCTCAAAATGCCCTCCATAACACGTTGAAAAATTGCGCAGGCAGAGGATACTCCAAAGGGCAACCGTGTATATTCATACAGGCCCCGGTGTGTGTTAATTGTTACATATGGTCGGGAGGCAGGGTCCAGCTCCAACTGCAGGTAGGCGTGACTCATATCTAATTTTGTGAATGAGAGTCCGCCTGCAAGTTTCGCGTAGAGATCCTCTATGCGAGGCATTGGGTATCGGTCGAGTCGGGAAACTGTATTCACTGTAAGTTTATAGTCGCCACACAAGCGAACTGTGGCACCTGGCTTCATTACTGGTACAATTGGTGCTGCCCAGTCAGCAAAACGGACGGGCCTGATAATACCCAAACTCTCCAAACGAGTGAGCTCCCCTTCTACCTTCTCGAGCAAAGCGTAAGGCACTGGGCGCGCCCGGAAATAGCGCGGCGTGGCTCCTGGTTCAACTTGGATACGGGCTACGGCCCCTTTTATTTTCCCCAAACCAGGCTGGAATACCTCTGGGTATCGTCCTAGCACCTCAGTCAACCCTCCAGAAACTGTTTGGAGGATGTGCTGCCATTGCAACCGCAAATGGCGCAACCAGTCCCGACCCAACAGGCTGGGCCCATGGCCACGCACTACGATAAGTGGGAAACGCCCCTCCTGGCGTCCATAGACAACAGGGGTCATTGTAGTTCCTGCAATGTCCAGTGGTTCCCCAGTGTAGGTGGCCAACCTGGCCTGTGAGTCAGTTAATGTAAGGGTCTGTATACCCTGCTTGATGCGGTCGAATGTCCTCTGGGCGATCACGGAGACCGCTGCGCCAGTATCCAACTCCATCTCCAGCGGGTGGCCATTGACCCGTACTGCCACCTTAATGGGGGCCACACGGGGAGCTGCCACACAATGCAGCTGCAGGCAGTCGTCCTCCGTCTCCCCGTCCTCAGGAGTAGTCGCCGCAGGTTCATCCACATGGAAGGTACGGCCTCTGGGCTGGTCCCAGTTACGGCCCCTGGGCTGGTCCCAGTTTCGGTTGGAACGACGGCGCCTCTGGCATCCCCAGGACTGCCGTCCGCGACAGGGTCGGCGCCTACAAGTCTGACACGGACATGGCTCCTCATCCATTGGCTCTGGAGAAGGCTCCCTTCGGGGAGGAATGTCCGATGGCCACTGGCGTCGGTCTGGTCGTTGCCTCGCCCAAGGTACCGCAGGAGTGCGGGGGGACGTTTTTGGGCGGAAAGGGTTGCGCCCCAAGGCATGCACTTCCATTCCCTGTAGCTCCTGTACTCCTCGCTCTGCGCTCTCTCGGGACAAGACTATTTGTATTGCCTGTTGAAAAGTCAATGTTGGCTCCGCTAACAACTTTCTCTGGGTGGCCGCATTGTTAATACCGCAAATCAAACGGTCGCGTAACATTTCTGACAAGGTCTCACCATAGTCACAGTACTCCGCAATCCTGCGTAGCCTGGATAGAAAATCGGCAAGGCATTCTCCAGGGGTCCTCTCAGCGGTATTAAACCGGTAACACTGGACTATCGTAGATGGGGTTGGGTTAAAGTGTTGCCCCACTATATTCACAAGTTCATCGAACGTTTTGGTGTCCGGCGCAGCTGGGTACGTAAGGCTCCTAATCACCCCAAACGTATGCGGCCCGCAGGCGGTGAGCAATATGACCACCTGGCGCTCGTTTTCAGTGATATTGTTTGCCCGGAAATAGTAACGCATCCGTTGTGTGTACTGGTTCCAGCTTTCCAGCGCAGCATCAAAAACATCCAAACGTCCGTACAGAGGCATGGTATAATAGAAAACAACTTCCAACCTGTATCCAACAAGAATCCAGGGAGGTGGCTTCAGCAGTGTAGACAGCTATTCACTTTTACCTTCGTCGCCAGTTTTGTAAGAATCCCGAAGTATCCAGCACGAGTTTTAAGGATACAAAATAATAACGTTTATTTACTGTAACAATATACACATAACAGTAGCAGTACCTTCCCTTGCTTCCTTCCTCCTGGTTCCTGGACTGGCCAGCTTATTTATAGTAGGAGTTTCTCCGCCCCCCTCATTGGGGAAGTTCATACTCCCATAGGATTGTGGGATAGTCATTAGTCCCCAGCCAATCGTCAGTAGGCAGGTTATAACAATTACCTACCAATCAAGTGTTTGGACATATTGCTGTGCTTTGTATGATCTGAATGAAAGATGTTAATCTCACTGTTGAACATGTTTTGCATTCACCAACATAGAATCATAAGCAAGCAATCACTTCATATATTTGTATGACATTTTCCTGTATGCTACATAGGTAAAAAAAAATTATATTAAATGATGGCATGAGGAATAACATACAAAAATAGAACATAGAACATACAGCATAGAAGGAGGCCATTCGGCCCATCGAGTCTGCACCGACCCACTTAAGCCCTCATTTCCACCCTATCCCGTAACCCAATAACCCCTCCTAACCTTTTTGGTCACTAAGGGCAATTTATCATGACCAATCCGCCTAACCTGCACGTGTTTGGACTGTGGGAGGATTGACATATGGCTGGATTGATTGTTTTCCCCATGTGGTTCAAGGAGTATCAGCTTCCCCTCTAACTAGGGGCTGACACCATGCTGTATATAAGGTTGGCCAGATAGGAACCAACTGACAGAGAGAGAGAGAGTATCCGGGAGGTTCAATTGGGCCCCTTTGTAAACAGTACCTATTATATATGTATTAAAAAAATAAATTTAGAGTACACAATTCATTTTTCCAATTAAGGGGCAATTTAGCGCGGCCAATCCACCTAGCCTACACATCTTTGGGTTGTGAGGGCGAAACCCACGCAAACACGGGGAGAATGAACAAACTCCACACGGACAGTGACCTAGAGCCGGGATCGAACCAGTGTCCTTGGCCGCAGTGCCATCGTGCCACCCTTGGATCTGGTAGCATTTGACCAGCTCATCGCACTGGTGGGGAATCATTTCAACCTGACACCATCCATCATTGTGCAACGGTACTGATTAAATATGGCGGAAAGGTTGGAAGGGGAGTCAGTTGCCGAGCATGTTTCTCAGTTATGGAAAATCGCAGTGTATTGCGAATATGGGGCTTTGATGGCGGATATGCTTCGTGACCGCTTGGCTTGCGGTATTAACAATCTCGACATACAAAAAAGACTTCTAGGTGAAGGTTCCTTAACATCCAGCAGGCTTTGCAGACTTCTCTTTCACAGGAGAGTGCAGCTCGGGGTGTGCAGGAGCCTCAATGAACGGAGGTAAATGTCGTTCGATGTCGCCCTGCTCGCCATCTTTCAGCGGCGAGAACGAACCACCACAATGAAGTAGGCTCGAGGCCCTAGGCCGTGGCGCATGCCCTCTCCAGATTAGGGAGGGGCCGACTGCACCCTCTATGAGAAAATATGGACATCAGAGTCGCCGAAGCCTCCGGCAGTGTGAGGTACAGTGTCTTGACCGCTCGGGACGAGGTAGTTGTCGTGCCCCATGCTAGGGCTCTACATTTGGACGACCCTGAAGAAACTGGAGATGAGTCAGAAATGGAGCTGAACTGTGTGGCTGCCCAGCAAGTGGCCCATCGAGGGCAGCACGGTAGCATTGTGGATAGCACAATTGCTTCACAGCTCCAGGGTCCCAGGTTCGATTTACGGCTGGGTCACTGTCTGTGTGGAGTCTGCACGTTCTCCCCGTGTGTGCATGGGTTTTCTCCGGGTGCTCCGGTTTCCTCCCACAGTCCAAAGATGTGCAGGTTAGGTGGATTAGCCATGCTAAATTGCCCTTAGTGTCCAAAATTGCCCTTAGTGTTGGGTGGGGTTACTGGGTTATGGGGATAGGGTGGAGGTGTGGGCTTGGGTAGGGTGCTCTTTCAAAGAGCCGGTGCAGACTCGATGGGCCGAATGGCCTCCTTCTGCACTGTAACTTCTATGAAATGAAATATCCGCATCTCGGTACAGGTCAACAGGCACTTAATTCAGATGGAATTGAATACGGGTGTTGCCGTCTCGGTAATGCCGCACACATGTTCGACCGGATCCGGCGTGGGGCGAGTAGATTGTCGTTGGCTGATTTGGCTGCCTTCCTTGTTACGTATATCGGTGAGTATTTGTCTATTGTGGGCTCCATGCTCGCCCCGGTGGTCTATGGATGTCAATTTTTGAACCTTCCCCTCACTGTGGTGCAGGGAGACGGCTCCAATCTCATTGGTCGTGATTGGCTGCACCGTTTGCAGCTCAACTGGCAATGTATCCTCAAGGTGAAAACGATACTGCAGAAATTCCCCCACGTTTCTCCCAGACCCTGAAACGGGACAAGGATCCCCTGCAGTGTGGGTCTTACAGGCCAATTTCATTGTTAAATGTAGATGCCAAGGTGCTGGCGAAGGTCTTACCTATGAGAATTGAGGATTGGATGCCGCAGGTTATCCACGAAGACCAGACTGAGTTCGTGAAAGGGAGGCAGTTGAACGCGAATGTGTGGAGGCTCCTGAACGTTATTATGATGCCGGCGAGGGAGGGGGAGGCGGAGATAGTGGTGGCGATGGACGCTGAGAAAGCCTTCGATAGGGTAGAACGGGGGTACTTGTGGGAGGTGCTGAAGAGGTTTGGGTTTGGGGAGGGGTTCATCAGGTGGGTTAGACTGTTGTATGAGGTCCTGATGGCGAGTGTGGCCACGAACAAGAGGAGGTCTGAGTACTTTCGGTTGCATCGAGGGACGAGGCAGGGGTGTCCCCTGTCCCCCCTGCTCTTCGCACTGGCGATTGAACCCCTGGTTCTGAGGGAGTCGAGGAACTGGAGGGGGTTTGTTGCGGGGTGGGGAGGAGCATAGGGTGTCGCTATATGCAGACGACTTGCTGCTTTATGTGGCGGACCCGGTGGGGGGAATACCGGAGGTAATGAGGATCCTCAGGGAGTTCGGGGATTTCTCAGGTACAAGCTCAACATGGGGAAGAACGAGTTGTTCGTGGTTCACCCAGGGGACCAGGAGAGGGGGATTGGTGAGCTCCCACTAAAAAGGGCGGAGAGGAGCTTCAGGTATTTGGGGGTCCAGGTGGCCAGGAGCTGGGGGGCCCTGCATTGACTTAATTTCACAAGGCTGGTGGAGCAAATGGAGGAGTTTAAGAGGTGGGACGCGTTGCCGCTGTCCCTGGCGGGTCGGGTGCAGTCAGTCAAGATGACGGTGCTCCCAAGGTTTTTGTTCCTGTTCCAGTGCCTCCCCATTCCTATCCCGATGGCCTTCTTTAGGCGGATCAACAGGAGCATAACGGGGTTTGTGTGGGCGTGAGGGACTCCGAGGGTGAGAAGAGTGTTCCTGGAGCGGAATAGGGATGGGGGGGGCTGGCGCTGCCCAACCTCTGTGGGTACTACTGGGCTGCCAATGCGGCGATGGTGCGCGAGTGGGTGATGGAGGGTGAGGGGGCTGCATGGAAGAGGCTGGTGACGGCGTCTTGTGAGGGTACGAGTCTGGAGGCGCTGGCATCGGCGCCGCTGCCGCTCCCTCCAATGAGGTATACCACGAGCCCGGTGGTGGCGGCTACCCTCAAAATCTGGGGGCAATGGAGTCGGCACAGGGGGGAAGTGGGGGCCTCGGTGTGGACCCCGATACGGGGGAACCACCGTTTTTTCCCAGGGAGAATAGATGGAGGGTTTTCGGGGTGGCACAGGGCAGGGATAAGAAGGTTGGGGGCTCCTGTTTGTGGATGGGAAGTTAGCGAGCCTGGGTGAGCTGGAGGAGAAGTACGGGCTCCCCCCGGGGAACACCTTTAGGTATCTACAGGTAAGGGCGTTTGCCAGGCGGCAAGTGGTGGAATTCCCTCTGCTGCTGCCACGCACGGTACAGGACAGGGTGCTCGCGGGGGTGTGGGTTGGAGAGGGGAAGATCTCGGCAACTTACCAGGTGATGCAGGAGGAGGAGGAGGCCTCGGTGGAGGAGCTGAAAGGTAAGTGGGAGGAGGAGCTGGAGGAGGAGATCGAGGAGGGGACGTGGGCAGATGCCCTTGGGAGGGTGAACTCTTCCTCTTCGTGCGCGAGGCTCAGCCTCATACAGTTTAAGGTGCTGCACAGGGCACACATGACCGGGACAAGGATGAGCCAGTTTTTTTGGGGTGAGGACAGGTGTGTTAGGTGCTCAGGGAGCCCAGCAAACCACACCCATATGTTCTGGGCATGCCCAGCACTGGAGGAGTTTTGGAAGGGCATAGCAAGGACGGTGTCGAGGGTGGTAGGATCCAGGGTCAAACTGGGCTGGGGGCTCGCAATATTTGGGGTTGCAGGGGAGCCGGGACTGCAGGAGGCGAAAGAGGCCGGTATTCTGGCATTTGCGTCCCTGGTAGCCCGGCGAAGGATTCTTCTTCAGTGGAAGGATGCGAGGCCCCCAAGGGGGTGTATATATTTGCTATGTTTGCTATGTGTTAATTCGGGGTGTTAATTTATTATTCATGTATAGGGGGGAGGGGGACACGGGGTTGTTTTGTTTTGTATTTAATTCTATTGGGTTCCTTTTACATTTTGTTGTTGATATTTTGTGAAAACTTTAAAATTATTTAAAAAAAAAAAGAAATTCCCCCACCTTCTCAGGCCTTGGAAAAATTGAGGGAGCTGTGGCAAAACTAAAAGTGGATCCGCAGGCCCCGCCTCGTTTGTTTTTTCGAGCTCAGCCGATACTCTATGCATTTGTGGTAAGGTCGAAGTCAAACTGCAGCAATTGGAAAGCCTCGGTACCATTTGTCCAATTCGTTTCGCCGACTGAGCAGCACCGGTGGTTCTGGTGATGAAACCAGATGGGACTGTCCGCCTTTGCGGCGGTTACAAATTAACCGTAAATACAGCTTCACGTTTGGACCAATACCCGCTCCTTCGAATTGAAGATCTCTACACCACGCTGGCAGGTGGTTTGACATTCACCAAGTTAGATTTGAGCAATCCCTATTGACACCTTAAACTGCACAAGGCCTCGAGAAAATACGGTACAATACTCATAAAGGCTTATACGAGTACACCCAACTTCAGTTCGGCATCTCTTTGGCTTGTTTCAACGTGTTATGGGAGGTATATTATGAGGTTTCTAATGTGTTGCTGTTTATCTTGACGATGTATTAATCACGGGCACAAGGGAGGCAGAACAGCTGAAAAATCTTGAGTCAGTGCTGCAGCGGTTTTCAGAGTCCGCTTGCGTAAAGCGAAGTGCGTCTTCAATGCAAGGGAGGTGGTATATTTAGGGTACCAGGATGGCCTCCACCCAGTTGCTAACAAGGTACAGGTAATCAAGATGGCCACCACACCGCGTGATGCTACGCAGCTTGGCTCTTTCTTGGGCCTGATAAATTATTATGGGCGTTTCAGACCAAATTTGGCGACAATCCTTCACTTCTACAGAAACGCTGACCCTGGGTTTGGAGCAATGGACAGGCGGCTGCTTTCTGTTTGGTGAAGCGGACGTTGGTTTCATCCAGAGTACTGACTCATTTTGATGCAACCAAGCCCCTGGAGCTGACGTGCGACGCATCGCCATATGGCACCGGCGCTGTACTTTCCCACCGCATGGGTAATGGCCATGACCGTCCAATAGCTTTCCCCTCCTGGACGTTGATGGCTGCAGAGCATAACTACGAGCATATAGAGAAAGAGGTTCTGGTAGTCATGTTCGCAGTCAAGGTTTTCATCAATACGTTTATGGCCACCATTTTTTCATAATTTCGGTCCATAAGCCACTGCTTGGCCTGTTTTGCGAAGATAAGGCATCAGCCTGGATCCACAGGTGGCTCTTCTATTGGTTGCATACCAGTATTTTTTCAAACATCGCCCATGCACGTCGGTAACGAATCAGTGGATCCACCCATTGCCGACAGAATCATTGCAGTCCTAAACTTCATGGACACTCTGCCGTGACAGCTGCTTGCATCTGAGATTGGATGCAGTCGATCCGGTGCTAGCTAAGGTGCGACATTTGGTTTTGTCCGGCTAACCACAATGACCGCTTCCAGTGGAGTTATAGGCTGTTTCTACCAAGATGTCGGAGCTGACCATCGAGGACGATGTCCTCATGTGGGGCACAAGAGTCATCGTCCCTGCGAAAGGCCAGCCATTAGTTCTGAAAGACCTTCATGCTGCACATCCGGGTGTCTCCAAGGTGAAAATGCTGGCCAGGAATTACATCTGGTGGTCAGGCATGAATGCAGACATTGGACTGGTGGCCCAGCGGAGCCCTGTGTGTCAAGCCCATCAGAAATTTCTGGCAGGGGTGCCTCTGCACCCATGGGAGTGGCCTGAACGTCCCTGGGCCCGCGTTCATGTGGATTGTGCTAGCCCGTTTTTCGGCTCCATATTTCTCATTTTGACCGACGCACAAGGGAAGTGGCTGGAAGTCCATAAAACGACATCCATCACCTTCAGCGCAACCGTTGAACGAATGCGCACCTCTTTCTCTGCCCAGGGATTACCGGGGGTTCTTGTTATGGTGCATGCTTTCTCTTCTCTTATAGGATTATTCCTCATTCTGTAACGTTGGCAGCCCTGGACGAAATGTTGATGGGTCGCTGACTCTGGACTCAGTTGGGTTTGTTGTTTCCTGATATCGGCGCAAAAGTGCACCATACACAAGATTTCCAAGGGCTTTGCCCAAATAGGCTTCGCACCTGACGAGGCGGTGAAGATCCTCACTGGCTTCCAGGGCTTGTCGTTCGTCAAACTGGTCCTGCTTCACACCAGGTTTGTGTTCAAGGTCAGCTCATGAAGCGTCACCTAGATCACCTTCGTACCCATCAGTCTTCCACTCCGCAGGCTCCTCGGGGGCAGTCTACCTCAGATGGCTCCTCGTGGAAACTGCACCCTGCTCCTACTGGTTACTCCGGTCCACAGTCTGCGCACACTCGACTACGTTGTCTGCTTCTCATAATACCGAAATGCCTGACATCTGGTCGGCTGATTCCAATATGGAGACATAGACCTCTGGGGTCTCTGACCCGGACATTGTTATTCAGCCACGTTTGGAGGGTTCTTCGCCCAAGCAGTCCAGCTGCAAGCGTTGTACTCTGGCTGATCCAGTCCCACCGCCTGGAAATGATGTACCAAGGTCAAAGCGTCTGCGTCACCGGGGCTGCGCCGGTTTCTTCCGTTCCTTCCTTGTCATCAGTGTATTTAACTTCTCCTTTGCCTAATCCTAGTCTTCATCATCTTCATCGTTCCCTATGGGGGTCTTCGGACTTTGCGGGGGGAGGGGTGTAATAACCAGCACGGATCATAGATTTCATAGATTTCATAGAATTTACAGTGCAGAAGGAGGCCATTCGGCCCATCGAGTCTGCACCGGCTCCTGGAAAGAGCACCATACCCTAGGTCAACACCTCCACCCTATCCCCATAACCCAGTAACCCCACCCAACACTAAGGGCAATTTTGAACACTAAGGGCAATTTATCATGGCCAATCCACCTAACCTGCACATCTTTGGACTGTGGGAGGAAACCGGAGCACCCGGAGGAAACCCACGCACACACGGGGAGGATGTGCAGACTCCGCACAGACGGTGACCCAAGCCGGAATCGAACCTGGGACCCTGGAGCTGTGAAGCAATTGTGCTATCCACAAGGCTACCGTGCTGCCCCTTATCACATGGGGTTGGGCTGATTGTTTCCCCCGTGTGGCTCGAGGAGAATGAGCTCCCTGCTAACTGAGGCTGTTACCATGTGTATATAAGGTCAGCCAGATAGGAACCGACCGACCGAGAGAGAGGACCCAGTGAGGTTCAACCGGTCCCCTTTGTAAATAGAACATATTATAAATAAATGTCTTCTTTGTGTTACTCGTCTGACTCCCTTCACCTTTATTAAAATAAAGTTTGCATACTAATACTGCAAACATTAATTTCTGGACTCATATTTCTTTTTACTGGCAAATAGCTTTGACAAAGAGACTCAAAATATTAGCTCCCTTCTCTCTCCATAGATGCTGCCAGACCTGCTGAGATTGTCCAGCATTTTGTTTTTGTCTCAGGTTCCAGCATCTGCAGCAATTTTCTTTTTTCTTTTTACTGGGATGTGTAAACTGACAGCAATTCCAAATTGATACAGGTCAGTTGAATAAAAAGGAAAATAAACAATATAAAATTATTTGAGCACGCAAGAGAGGAAAGTCAGGAGTTGCTGCGTGACTTCAGCCCAAAACAATGAGCTAAAAGGCTATTAGTCCCAAAGATGGTATGTGGTACCGGAAAGAAAAATGTTCTTCTTCCTGGCTCACCTTCCTGCTGCCTGCCCCTTCTCACATCCTTCAATGTGAGCGGGGACTGGGTGCAGGGCCTAATGTCCAACTGTCCTCAGCGATACATTGAATGGCCATCGACCTGAGATTGCCAGAGCAAACTTGGACATTTTTCGTACTGGGATATGGGCATCGCTGACCAGCCTTTAATGCCCACCCCTGGTTCCCTTGAAATTGTGGTGGTTAGCCATCTTCTTGAACAGTTATAGTTCACATGATGAAGGTATTTCTACAACATTATTTAGCTGAGAGTTCCAGGCTTTTGACTTAATGTTGTTTGGCCCCGCCCTCTTCATTTGCATAACACGGCTTGCACATGTGCTTCGCAAAACTCAGAAAACTCAGGCAGTGCATTGGGGAAAAAGCACCTTTGGTTACGCCTTCCTTTTGATGTACCTTTTACTCAGGGAATAAGCATTTCCTTGGTGAAAAGCACAGGAAAATCCTCCCAAAACAAGACCAGGGAGAGACCAAAGTTGATTCTGTTTAGCAAAGTACGTGAGATTTCAAAGTTTGGAGAGCATTTTGAATATCCACAATTATTGTGTCATCATAATTTCATCTTGGACAAAGGTTAAGAAAGTTAATGCACCATCTTTCAAGAGAGATGTTTTGAGACATTGAAGGAAGAACTGAGGAAGATAAGTTAAGGCAGAAATACCAAGCAAAAGATAGAGGCCGGAATTCTCTGACCCCACACGGGATTGAAGAATCGGCAGGGGTTCGCGAGAATCGCGCCACGCTGCCCGGACGTTGGCCCGCCGATTCTCGGACGCCCGTGGGATCGCCGCCGCTCCGGTCGGGGGCCGTTGAAAGCGCCCCCCCCCCCCCCAGCTATTCAACCGGCCGAGTGCCGGCCGAGTCCCGCCGGCGTGGGTTACGTATGGTCCCACCCAGTGGGAACTCGGAGTTCTGGCTGAGGGGGCTGTCCTGGTGGGGGGAGGGGGGGGGGGGGGATCCGACCCCAGGAGAGGCCTCCACGGTGGTCTGGCCCGCGATCGGGACCTACCTATCGGCGGGCGTGCTAGTTCCTTGGGGGGCCTATGTTCCTCCGCGCCGGGCCCCTGTAGGGCTCCGCCATATTTCCCAGGGCCGGCGCAGAGACGGGAACCCACGTGCATGCGCGGACTCGCGCCGGCCTTGGCGCATTGGCTTTCGGGCGCCGGAGCTGCGGACACCACTCCGGCACCGTACTAGCTCCCTAGGAAGGGGTGGAGACCTGCCACTTGAGGCCCGTTGACGCCGGAATGGCTCGCACCGCTTTTCACGCCGGCGTCAGAACTTGGCCGCGGGATTGGAGAATCCCGGCATGAGGCCCCACATTTAATTGTATTCAAGTGAATGGGTTTTGAGTGGGGTAAAATTTTTAAGAATTACCAGAAAAGGTGAACATCACCATCTCATCCCTGCTTTTCATTCTTTTGTTTCCTTTCTACCCTTCCATTCTTTGTTCCTTTAATTTTATGTTTATTTTATTGCTAGTGCATTGTTATTAAGTTTTAGTTGAGAAGTGAAACCTTTGGGCTGATACCATAGAATCTTGTGATCTATCCAAGAGCTGTAGATATGAAGAGTTTAAAGGAAATCCCTGTTTGGCAATCACACAGTTTAGACTCCCAAAATTTGGGGGGGATATTTTTTTGTGTGCTGATCAAAGAGGGCATTAAAGTTAAGGAATGCAAGACAGTCCCATTTTGAGCATTCATTGAATAAATATATAACACGTCCAAAGATGTGCAGGTTAGGCCATGAGTGGGGTTATGGGGATAAGGTGGGGGTGTGAGCCAATGTAAAGTGTTCTTTCGGAGGATCGGGCAGACTCGATGGGCCAAATGGCCTCTTGCACTGTAGGGATTCAATGAATTCTGTTTTTTTTTCCAAAATATACTTTATTCATAAAATTTATAGAAGTAAATTACAAAACAATTTAACTTGGAAATTACAGGAAAGTGCAATAAAATTCACCTTGTTTCTATACAGTACGTCCCACTCTGAGGTGCCTCAATATGATTGTAACACTCTTGATATTTACAGTATGCATTCCATGTCAGGCATACAGCCTGAGAGCAAAACATTTCAAATTGAAGTTAAACTGTTTCTCAGGATGTGAGTGTTGTTGGCTTGGCTAGCATTTATTGTCCGTCCCAAATTGCTCTTGAAAAGGTGATAGAAAGCTGCCTTCTTGAACTGCTGCAGTCTACGTGGTGTAGGTACACCCATAGTACTGTTAGGGAGGAAGTCCCAGGATTTTACACAGAACATACAGTGCAGAAGGAGGCCATTCGGCCCATCGAGTCTGCACCGACTCACTTAAGCCCTCACTCCCACCCTATCCCCATAACCCAATAACCCCATCTAACCTTTTTTGGGGGGACACTAAGGGCAATTTAACATGGCCAATCCACCTAACCTGCACGTCTTTGGACTGTGGGAGGAAACCGGAGCACCCGAAGGAAACCCATGCAGACACAGGGAGAACGTGCAGACTCCGCATAGACAGTGTCCCAGCGGGGAATCGAACCTGGGACCCTGGCGCTGTGAAACCACAGTGCTAGCCACGTGTGCTACCGTGCTGTCCTGACCTAACAACAGAAAGTGCAGTAGAATGCAACATCCCTGTATACAGTATTTTACACTCAGGGGTGCCTCAGTAAAATGTCAATAACGTTAATATTCACAATGTAACATTTTTTCCCCAAAATATACTTTATTCATAAAATATCTGAAAGAACATTACAAACATTTCAAAATGGCCGTCACAGAAACTGCAATAATATTCAGGTGTTTACATAAATCATTTTTCTACCTGAGGTGCGTCAAAACAATCAAAAGAAATGACAGACATTTCAAAATGGTCATTACAAAAATAGCAGTAGTATTTGAGTTGTCTACGTAGATTGTGTTCTGAGGTGCTTCAGTACAATTATGATATATGTAATATTTCCCATATACATTCAATGTGAATCATACAGCCCAAGGGGGTCTATACAATTTCCAGCCATTCGGTACACTGTGGCTTACCTGTATTCAATTTTATTGATGTTACTCTCTCTATCATCAATGGACTTTCTATCAGTAATGTCATGGTGACACCTTCACTTTACAGCGATAATGATTATTTTGGCAGATATTCACTGGCTCCACGAGGCAGAAATGGGGCAATAGCATCACCAAACATTGTGGAGAGAAGCTCAGAGCCCATTCCCACTCCTGTTGATGCCATCCTGAAAGGCACTTAGTGTTGAATTGCCAGAACACCACTGTTTCAGGCAATGCATCTATTTTAATATGTAAATTGAGGTACTATGACATTCACCGCGGGGGCAGGCTTGATGGTGGGAGTGAGAGAAATTGTTCGCGTTCGCGTTTTCTGTCAATCCTCCTGCAGGTGGGTTACGACGTACAGAGGCTATCCACCTGGTCGTTCTACATAGTTAATTGTCTATTTGTGGGCGTGTGACACACCACCAGGATTTTCCCGGGGCAGATGGGACTCCCACTGAGGGCCAAGCTCAGCAGCTGCCTGGAGGATGCTTGCCTGGCCTTGGGAACCTGGGAAGCCTCCTACAATCACTGCTCAGTCACCTTCCCCCACCTGTGCCATGGCCACCAGTGGGCACAGCTACTGTCATGTACTCTGCAGGGCTGGCTTGGCCTAGACTCTTCAAAGGCCTAGCTTTCTTTTATCAAAAAATCGAAAATACCTCAGTAATATATTTTGCTTTGTCGATTGGTTAGTAGGCTTTTTTTTTAACTAAAGTCAAATATATTCAGATTTGAGCTTGTGTGTCTTTTGCTGTTCTGCTTAAATGAGTCAGAAGCAGAAAAGTGCTCACAGCTTCCTGTGAAGGATTACTGCTCCATTTAAATGGCCAATTTAATCAAAATCTTTGCAAAATCAGAATAACACTCACTGCACAAAAGTGAATTAATCATTTTTAATCATTTTACTGCAGCGCGTTGACTTTTAAATTTGTCCCCGAGGAAAACTCTATCCCTGGGAGGAGGGAATGACGGCTGTATTGAAGTCCTTTTATTATCACTCCCCACATATTATCATTTTTTTTAAACAAAAAAAATGGCAGTAAAAGAACTCCATTGTGCTCCAGGATGCGTTACGTAACATCTTTGGGAATTTTTTGCAGTTTTAAAAGATTAAAGAAAAGTTTGCAGTATTTAAATTAAATTCAATTCAATTGAATTCTGATTAGCACAAAACAATTTATCCACTAATTTGATGCCTGGCTCAGGATGACGTTTTGATCAGAGATTTCTTAAGCTTGCATGTCAAATCAGCCAACTTGCAGTATTTGTACCTAAGAGTATTTAATCAGTAATTTAACAACTTAAATTTAAATAAAACATGAGTTATTTCAATATTATATAGAGATTGTATTATAAGATCACAAGATTGGTACAGATGTGGTCCGATGGCTGATTCGAAATCATCCACCCAGAAAATTTAAGGATTCCTTCCAGAGCTCCAACTGTTCCTTCAATGATTCCAAGGCATTTCCTCCATTCCCCTACCATAAAATCCATTCCTATGTTGATCACTCTTTTGAGTGAAGAAGAACCTTGTGAAGTTGGTTCTGAATATATATTTTAATAATTTGAGCTGTGCCTCAGCTGTCATGGTTTATTTTGAAGTAATTGTTCTAAAATTACATTTTCTATACCATTTCCTGACTTTTATAAGGCGTATTTGCCTTGCGTCCCTCCACCAGGACATATGCAGTGGAATGAAATTGTCATAGGGTGCGATTCCCCGGAAAAAATTCAATGTGTGGTAGTGAACGTGAATTCCCGCAAGCTTCCCGGCGCTCAGCCCAGCGAGGCTGGCAATGCAATTCAGCGTCAATTGGTCCACTTAACGAAGCCTCACGGGCTTCTCGCCGCAAATGAATGTTCGCCAGCTGATGCGCCGGGACCGCGTCTGCCAGCCCCCCGCTAACAAGGTCGAGCAGCACTTAAGCTGCACTGCCTCAGCCAACCCCAGCCAGCTCACAACAATGGCATCGAGGAGACCAGCTCCAAGATTCGGCGATGCTGACCTGGGGAGGCTGCTAGACGCCGTGGAGGCCAGGAGGGATGTCTTGTTCCCCCGAGGGTCCCGGAGAGTCAGCCACAAGGCAGCCAGTGCAGCCTGGGATGAGGTGGCGGCGGCTGTGAGCTCAGGGCGTGTGACCAGGAGGAAGGATCGGTGACCTACACCGGGCAGCACGAGTAAGTAGACACCAACGCCCCCCCCCCCCCCCCCCCCCACAAGGGAGCATCCACCCCCCAATTCCCTTTCGACCTCAACCCTTCCTCCACCCCTTCCCCCTTCAACCGCCCCCCCCCCCCCGCCAACCTTCCCTCCACACCCCAGCAGTCGGAGGTCTGCTGGATGCCAGGAATCAGCTGGGTCCCAGGCGATGCTGAGCCTGTGGAACAGGAACAGGGTTACCCAGAGCTGATGGAGACGATAGGAAGCAGCCTGGACATTCAGAGGGAGATGTCAGTGTCACTCCAGCAGGTCCATAGCCGATTAGAGGAGTCCCAGAGAATACGGGCGGCAATGAGTGGCACCGAGGCCAACACGGCTAGGGTGGCGACCGCAGTGGAAAGCCTGGTGCACGACGTCGGCACCATGAGTGAAGGTGTTCAAGGTGATGCACAGTCGGTGACGGTAATGGCTGAGGGTCTCGGCAGAATGTCCGACTCGCTGGGGGATGCCACCCAGTATCAGGCTGATCTTGATGAGGTGTTGCGGCACATGTCCCAGTCTAAGATGGGCATGGCCGAGGCGCTGCGGGTCTTGTCCCAGTCGCAGATGGGCATTGCGAGGCAGCGCAGAGCATTGCCCAGTCACTGAGGAACATCGCCGAGGGTGTCAACACGAAGTTGCAGACCATGGGGAGCCGCCAGGGCTGGCAGAGCCAGATGATGCAGGGGCAGGCGGGGCTCGAACCAGCTGACCCTCCATCCCAAGGTGAACCCCAGGGCCTTATGGACACCGACCGGGAGGAGGGGGCGCTGGGCGCCAACCTGGACCTGTCCCATGGAGTGGGGATGGTGGCCACCAGCTCCCCCGGGTTCCACCTCTCTGATAAGGCTGCGTCTCGCAGTCAGCACACTGGACAGGGCGACATGGCTGTGCATGTGCTGCCGAAAAGCCTCTGGCCCCCAGAGCCCCCAGAGGACACCCGCCGAGGGCATTGAAGGCCACAGGATGAGGTAGACAGCTGGGCGCCTCCACCTCAGATGTGCATCCTGGGAAAGCACCTAAACGTAGTGATAGAGCTAGGATGGACAGGCACGATTAGGATCACTGAGGGCACCGGGGGAAGGGCGGGGGGGGGGGGGGGGGGGGGCAGAGTTGGGGGGCAACATCATCGGGAGAGTGGGGAATTGTCTTACACATTAAAAAGCCTTGTGCACAACCAGTATGATGCCTCTGTCACTTTGTTCTGCAACCCGAGCTGACCTCTGGACCCTTTGCCCATCTCGCCAGGCATCACCTCCTCCCCATGGCGCTCACCCACCCTCCAGCCGTGGACATGTCCCCGGAGCTGTGTCCCATTCCCCGGGTGTTCGGATGTTGGCTGTTGCATGTGTGGTGTTGCCTCCCACAGTGTTCAAGCACAGTGTCCAGCGTTCAAGGTGTGATTGGGATGCTAGGCAATGACTCTCACATGCTGCATGGCCCGCTAACCTACGGGAATCCACTTGGGTTGTGTGAAGTGCTCACTGAACCACGATTGCCAATTCTCTATTAGCAATAGCTTTCAGCCACACAGCCAGAGGCCTCGGCAGCCGGTGGGGGTTATGGGTGATCGTTGGGGCAGATGGGCAGGGACAAGGATTGCCCCCGGAACGGATACACACGATCCAGGGGCCACGAGCGGTTGCTCGTCGGTTCCCGCCCCACCCTCCTATGGCGGCCCACCTCTGCAGAGAGTCTCCCAACCCCAGCCAAGATGCCCTGCCCCTCCCTCCCCCCACCGAGCACTGGGGTGGAAATCCCAGCGCTCCCGGGCTCTTTGCCTTTGAGCATAGCTGGCTACTCACCTCCTTGGCTCCCCATAGAAGCCCTTCCGCCAGGTTCACGTTTTTCAAAAGGAGTACTAATCGGCGTCAGCGTCGAACACTTGCTGGGGACTCGAATGAATGACGGGAGGCATTGGGTAAGGGTGGCTCCCGTTAATTGTATGGAAATTGGCCTTAAGTGGTGATGTTTGGTTTTTCCCCACGCTATGGCGAGATCCTGATTTCGCCTACGAAATCGGGCCGGATTCATCTCAAACTGTTTGGCGCCCGGCGCGGTTCTTGTTTTTGGCCTCGCTCGCTATTCACCGGCCTCGTTTCGCTCGAGCAAGAGGGTAACGAGGCCAGAGAATCGCGCCGGTAGCCTTTATGTATCTGACATTCCATAATCTGATTGCAGGACCTAGCTAGCACCTGAAATTAAGGCAGGAAAGTAACAATGATTGCTGATGTCAAGGCCTCCCAGCTGCTATTGAAAAGTAATACAACTACCGGACCCCGAATCCGGGAAGCTCGGGACCGGGCTTGTGTTGGATATGGGGATTTCCTGGAGTCCTTCATTCGCATTTGCACAAAATACTAAAATCAAAACATTACTTTAAGCCAAAGCCTTTATGCAATTTTTGTATAGCCACCATAAGAATAAGACTATTTCTAACATTCACATTTTACACAGAGCAGGCGACTCGAATATGATGGATAACAATGCCTGTTGGGGATTGTAGTTTCCAAGGTGGGACCCGGTTTTTGGGTCCTTCCGGATTTCGGGATGCCGGGTAAGAGATCTGGTACTTGTAACTGGAAGGCCTCTAGCTGATTCCTGAACTGATGTCCCAAAAGACCAAGAGGAGACACATGCAGGCCTGCTGCTTTCCCCTCCAAATCTCAAATTGGAGATACGTTGAGGGGGGTAAACTTAATTCAGGCTAGATTCTGCTGGGAACCACTTTAAGGAGCACCCTACTAGCAGCAGTGAGGTGGAGGAGGGGGGAATGCGTCCAACTACCTCGTTTCCATCGCAGTACTTGGCCTGCACATACTGCAAACACAGGCCCTGTTCTCGTCCTTGGGGAAAGATCTGGAAATTAATATGAAGGAACTAAAGGGTTTTCACCCACTATTTTCCTGACTTGAGTGCAATGGAATAGGTTGCTATCCCCCAGGAATATTGGCTCTACCAACTCTATGACAGAATTTTATCCTTTCAAGTCCTGTTTTTCTTATAAATTCACTTATTGTCATGATATTCAGGTAAACATCATAGCACATACATACTGATGGACAGATCAACGGACCAATCAACACATACACAACACCACAGCCAATCACAGGCAAGAGCATACACAGTACAAAACAGGGAACACGACACTTCCTGGGCATTCCAGCAGGAGACAGCTCAGGGCACAGAGCTCATAGCAAGCCACTCAGATAGCCACCATGTGCTGAGTGCCACTACAAGATAGTATTAGGAATAGGTCCACAGATTCTAGGGTTATGATCGAATCTCAGTAACCAGTTTACCACTGTAAATAAATGTCAGCAGTAAAACTGAGTTGTACCATTCGCAACCGTGTTGGTTTGTCTGTGTAGCAGAGTACCCAACACATCATAGTACCAGGAGTAACTGTGGGACCTACCTACGGATCCTCCGGAATCTGCCATCCTGCGCCATGGACACCGTCAGCACACCGCAGCCGCTACAAGTCGCTGGAAACCTCGGTGTTAATTGGAAGCTGTTCAAACAGCGCTTCCAGCTCTTCCTGGAAGCCAACGAAAAGGAGGGCGCTTCGGACACCAGAAAGATCGCCATCCTCCTCTCCACGGCAGGTCAACACGCCATCCATGTCTACAACTCCCTGGTGTTCGCAGAAGGTGAGGACAAGACCAAGTACAAGAGGCGGTCCTTCTCAAACTCGACCAACACTTCAACGTCGAGGTCAATGAGAGTTTCGAGAGGTATGTCTTCCAGCAGCGCCTGCAAGGTAAGGATGAGCCCTTTCAGTCATTCCTCACGCATCTCCGCATCCTCGCGCAGTCCTGCGATTACGACACCACCTCCGATTCCATGATTCGGGACCAGATCGTTTTTGGGGTCACCTCGGGCACCCTACGCCAGCAGCTCTTAAAAATAAAAGGCCTCACCCTAGCCTCCGCAATCGAAGCCTATGTCCTGCATGAAAACGCGACTAGCCGCTACTCCCAATTTCAGGCGGCCGAATCGGCGCGGCAGGGGTCCTACGTGGCCGGATCGGCGAGGCAGGCGTCCTACGAGGCTGAACGGGTCCAGGCAATCGAGTTCCTCCCAGCCCGGGGCCCGGACGAGGGCGGCCATTTTGCGCGCTTTTCGAGGCCTCCCGCGTTTGTGTGCGCCAAAAACGACGTCGACACAGGGACGTGATGCGCAGGCGCGCTCGACACAAGACCGAACTGCGCATGCGCGGTGGCGTAACGAACGCCATGACATCACGACGTGCGGCAACTGCGGAGCCACACATTTAAAGCGCCAATGTCCCGCAAGAAACCGACAATGCCTCCCCTGTGGCAAGATGGGCCACTACGCTGCCTGCTGTCGAGCAGCTCAACCTGCCAATGTTCCCCAATTCCGACAACCTCGCAGGGACGTGCGGACCATTCAGCCTCCTTACTACGAGTCGTGCCCAGACGATATCCAGACCAGTGACACAGACGACCGGGACGCCTTCCATGTTGCGGTCATTGATGGGAGCCGGATGTCTCCAGCCAGGCCCCACCAGCCGTAGCAAGTGAACACTGTCAATCCGGGTGATGAATGGTGTGCCACCCTAACGGTCAACCGATCACCGATAACATTCCGTCTGGACACTGGCACCTCCACCAACCTCATAGTATGGTCAGCCTTCTACGCCATGAAGGTCAGACCACCAATTCGGCCATCCCGTTGCAAGATGGTCGACTACAATGGGAACGTTATCCCGGCTATGGGATCCTGCCAGCTCCAGGTGACACACAACACACACACGGCCACACTCTCATTCGAGATAGTCGGGTCATCAAAGGACTCCCTGCTAGGCGCACAGGCATGCAAGGCTCTCCACCTCGTGCAACGAGCCCACTCTCTCTCTCCAGACGGCACATCTGACTTTCCGGATGCAGAATTCAGGGCACAGCTCCAATCGCTCCTCGCCCACAACCAGGAGGCATTCGAGGGCATGGGAACACTGCCCTACACCTACAGAATTCAGCTCAAACCGGACGTCACCCCGGTCATTCACGCACCTCGCAGGGTCCCAGCGCCACTCAAAGACCGCCTCAAGCAGCAGATGCAGGATCTCCAGGACCAAGGGGTGCTATCCCAGGTCACGGAGCCCACGCCATGGGTCAGCTCCATGGTGTGTGTTAAGAAGCCCTCCGGCGAGCTACGGATCTGCATTGATCCAAAAGACCTCAACAACAACATAATGAGGGAACACTACCTCATACCCAAACGGGAAGAGATCACGAGCGAAATGGCCCGGGCTAAAATCTTCAGAAAATTGGATGCCTCGAAGGGTTTTTGGCAGATCCAACTGGATCAGTCCAGCCGAAAGCTGAGCACCGTCAACACCCCTTTCAGCAGGTTCTGCTATAAGAGAATGCCATTTGGCATCATCTCGGCATCCGAGGTCTTTCACAGGATCATGGAGCAGATGATGGAGGGCATCGAAGGGGTGTGCGTCTACGTGGACGACATCATCATCTGGTCCACCACACCACAGGAGCACATCAATCGTCTCCAGCGCGTCTTTGCGCGCATACGGGAAAACGGCCTGCGCCTCAATCGAGCCAAGTGTTCTTTCGGCCAAACCGAACAGGTTCATGGGGGAACACATTTCCCGGTCAGGGGTCCGTCCGGATGCAGACAAGGTCAGCGCCATTATAGCCATGCCGCAGCCGGCAGACAAGAAAACAGTGCTACGCTTCCTAGGCATGGTCAACTTCCTGGGGAAGTTCATTCCCAACTTTGCCTCCCACAAGACGGCTCTGCGCCATCTCGTCAAGAAGTCCACGGAGTTCCAGTGGCTGCCCACACACCAGAAGGAATGGGAGGAGCTCAAAATTAAGCTCACCACAGCCCCGGTATTGGCGTTTTCCGACACATCTCGTGACACTAAAATTTTGACTGATGCCAGCCAGTCCGGCATTGGGGCGGTACTCCTACAGCGGGATGATACTGCGTCATGGGCCTCGGTCGCCTATGCCGCGCGGGCCATGACCCCCACAGAACAGCGCTATGCGCAGATCGAAAAGGAGTGCCTGGGTTTGCTGACCAGAATAGACAAGTTCCATGACTACGTGTATGGTCTCCCCCAGTTTACCGTTGAGACTAACCATCGCCCCCTGGTCAGCATCATAAATAAGGACCTGAACGAGATGACCCCTCGCCTCCAGCGCATCCTACTTAAACTCAGGAGGTATGACTTCCAACTGGTCTACACCCCGGGAAAGGACCTTGTCATTGCGGATGCCCTATCCAGAGCAGTGAGCACACCGCCCGATTCGGAGGGGTTCGTCTGTCAGGTCGAAGCGCAGGTGGCCTTCACATCGGCAAATCTGCCTGCTGACGACTCCAGTCTGGCCCGTATTCGCCGGGAAACTGCGGCTGACCCCCTTCTACAACGGGTGATGCGCCACATGACGGGTGGGTGGCTCAAAGGACAGTGCCCGCAGTTCTACAATGTCCGAGACGACTTGGCCGTCATTGATGGTGTCCTTCTAAAGCTGGACCGGATTGTGATTCCGCACAGCATGCACAAGCTGGTCCTCGACCAACTATACGAAGGCCATCTGAGGGTCGAGAAGTGCAGACGGAGGGCCCGAGAGGCGGTATACTGGCCGGGCATCAGTGATGACATTGCCAATATGGTGCTCAACTGCCCCACCTGCCAAAGGTTTCAACCGGCGCAGCCTCCTGAGACGCTTCAGCCCCATGAGCTGGTGACGTCCCCCTGGGCGAAGGTGGGTGTGGACCTTTTTCATGTGCTTGGCAGGGACTATGTAATCGTCATTGATTACTTTTCCAACTATCCAGAGGTCATACCCCTGCATGATTTAACATCGTCCGCTGTCATAAGGGCCTGCAAAGACACCTTCGCTCACCACGGCATTCCGATTACTGTCATGTCGGACAATGGGCCCTGTTTTGCCAGCCAGGAATGGTCGTCCTTTGCTGCTTCATATGGCTTCACACACGTGATGTCCAGCCCTCTGCAACCCCAGTCCAATGGAAAGGCGGAGAAGGGCGTTCACATTGTCAAGCGGCTCCTCTGCAAGGCTGATGCTGCCGGATCGGATTTCTGCCTAGCACTGCTGGCCTATCACTCGGCCCCACTTGCCACTGGCCTCTCACCAGCCCAGCTGTTGATGGGTCGCGCCCTCAGGACCACTGTGCCATCCATTCTGGTACCCACAACCAACCATGCCCCGGTACTACACAGAATGCAACAGCAGCGCGTTCGCCAGAAGATGGCATATGACATACGGGCAACTGATCTTCCCGCCCTGGCGCCTGCAGACGACGTCCGCATCCACCTACCAGAAGGTGGCTGGTCAGCACCTGCCGAAGTTCTCCGACGCGTGGCTCCCCGCTCGTTCCTGGTTCGCATGCCTGATGGCTCCATTCGTAGGCGCAATCGCCGGGCTCTTCACCTACTTCCACGCTCGCTACGGGAACTTACACCGACACCGCGCCCTCCTGTTGTTCCTGATATCGACTTCGTGGAGCTTCCTGCCACCATGCCCCTTCCGTCGTCGCCCGTGGCCAGGCCCATTCCTCAGCTGGTGGATCCAGACCCACCCTTGAGGCGGTCAACCCGAATTCGTCGCCCATCTACTAGACTGGACTTATGAGCCTGTTTGTACATTGAACTCATAATACCACTGTGTTAATAGGTTTCTGTTCTTCCTTGTCGTTACAGGAGTTCGTTTTTGTCGTTCAACATTTCCCCGTTCTTTGTTTATGTACAACCTCGTTGTTATGTCGCACCCTACATCGCCCCTTGTATATAGTTTAGCCCCATGTATATGCTGTAGATATTGCACACACACACATTCAGCTGCACTCAGTACACATCTCTATTTATAACCACATAGGCACATGTTCTTGTACAAAAGGGGGATGTCATGATATTCAGGTAAACATCATAGCACATACATACTGATGGACAGATCAACGGACCAATCAACACATACACAACACCACAGCCAATCACAGGCAAGAGCATACACAGTACAAAACAGGGAACACAACACTTCCTGGGCATTCCAGCAGGAGACAGCTCAGGGCACAGAACTCATAGCAAGCCACTCAGACATCCACCATGTGCTGAGTGCCACTACAAGATAGTATTAGGAATAGGTCCACAGATTCTAGGGTTATGATCAAACCTCAGTAACCAGTTTACCGCTGTAAATAAATGTCAGCAATAAAACTGAGTTGTACCATTTGCAACCGTGTTGGTTCGTCTGTGTAGCAGAGTACCCAACACATCACTTATTAAATAGGATGAGAGTTAATGTACAGCTGATTTGATTTCTATCCTGTCTTGCTGTCTTAGCAAACCTGAAAATATTAAACAATTAAGTATGTATAATAAAGGTGCAATTTATGTTTGGGATTATGAATTTGAGTATTGGACCAAGGTTTGTAATTCTATATAATGGAAGTAAATAGGGAATTGATTTAATCCATTGGAACAGTACATATGGAAGTGATTTGATTTCTTGTCAGTGTATGTATTGGGAGGAAGCAAAATATATATTTTAAATTTTTCCAAGTAAGGGGCAATTTTAGTTTGGTCAATTTACCTACCCTGCACATCTTTGGGTTGTGGGGGTAAGACCCACGCAGACATGGGGAGAATGTGCAAGCTCAACACGGACAGTGACCTGGGACCGGGATCGAACCCGGGTCCTCGGCGCCGTGAGACAGCAGTGCTAACCACTGTGCCACCGTGTCACCCCGAAGCAAAATAATTTGATTGGAGCTGAATGTAGTGGAGTGATAGGAGGGACTCTGTTCAGTGAAACTGTATATAGCAATACTGGACATGAATAGGAAGTGATTGAAGCCATTGACATGTATAATGGGAACAATTAGGAAGTAATCTGAATATTTTTAATTCTTCATGGGATGTGGTAAACAGCCCCGCTGGCTTGGCCAACGTTTATTGCCCATCTCTACTTGCCCTTGAGAAGGTGGGGAGTGCTACCTTCTCAAATTGCAGCAGTCCATCATGTAGGTACACTCATTGTGCTGTTTGAAAGGAGATTCCAGTATTTTGACCCACCAACAGTGAGGGAACTGCGATATAGTTCAAAGTCAGGATGATGTGTGGCCACGATGCATCGGTGATGGAAGAAGTGAATATTAAAGGAGGTGGATGGAGCGCCAATCAATTGGGCTGCTTTGTCTGGATGGTGTTAAGATTCTTGAGTGTTCCTGGAGCTACACACATCCAGGCAAGTGGAGAGTATTCTCACACTGCAGACTTTTACCTGGTAACCCCCAGGATGTTGATAATGATCCATGGAATTGGATGTAATGAATATAAAGGACACATTATTTCAGTGGTTGTGATTCTGTCTTGTAATCAGGTACAATATTTTTTACATTAATTAAAACATTTTGCCTAAATACAGATTCCCAATTATTTATTGGCATTCAGTGTTAACCTGTTCACAGTCTCTGCTCTCTTTCTCCTTAATAGATTTGGTTCCCACTTTGAGGAATTTGAGCATTTGAACTGTGGATTTTAATATAGGATAATTAGTTGCCTGATTGTAGAAGAATGTTGTTAGGTCAGGAATTTACTCCAATTAGCTTCACAGTTCTCGTGATTACAGGCATGAAAGTTGTAAACCATCCAGCTCACAATTCTACCAATTTTATACAAGGTGAGTATCTGCCTTAAAAGATGAAAGCTAAACATAGGCTTATGTATGAATGCACCTTGTAGTGATATGCATTAATAAGTGTATGTGTAAATATGTATAGCCTCCAACATGTTTCTTTTGTCTTCTGGATGTTGTTTGGGAATTTATTAAGGATTACTTAGTGTTGTATTCTTTGGGGGTTGTATTTGAATTAATGGTTTTCAAACAGTGCCAGGCAAGTAGTAGCGCGTGACACTGTAGCCTGGCGAGAGCCTTGAGGAGAAACCATCGTAGTCAGTCGGGTTTGCATTAGTTCCCGTTTTATAGCATTAGTTTCCTACCCACAGTTTATTATATTTTATTTTAACAAACGTTTTATTCAGGCATTTATGGTTTTATAACAACAAAAGATACAAATACAAATGTAAACATAATTCAGTACGTAACACACCCCTCCATCTCCCACTGTTCCCGCCTAAGCTAGCCAAAAATAGCCTAATTCCCCCTACCCCTACCCCCCCAGATTTCAGTGTTGGAACTGAAACCAGACAAGGCAGGCGTACTGTTGTTCTCTCTGCCATCAAAAGACTATCGCTTGATCATTTGGTGAATTCAGAATTATAAATGTTCTCAGTAGTGAATTTAAACTTGATGTGTTTCTGTTAAAAGGTGTTTCTTTTGTCTTCTGCCGGAATGTGGCGACTAGGGACTTTTCACAGTAACTTCATTGAAGCCTACTTGTCACAATAAGCGATTATTATTATTATAATGAAGGCAGTCATGTTTTCTGAAGGAGCCCTCTAAGTGGTATGGACATAGTCATTGGTGCCCTGGACTTGGAAGAATCCTTCAATCTGTGCAGTCCCCAGAACCCCATCCTACTGCTTCTGGGTGTCCATGAGGAAAGTAATGAATGTGTTTGTTCTAGCAAACAAGGCATCAGTCATCTGTTTAATACAAGCAGGAACTGCACACTGATGCTGCTGATGTCCTGATCTCTACTGACATGAGAAAGTCTCATGAATATTAATTTGGGTAAACTTTTTTAATACTAAATTATTAATTGCAAAAGTGAAAATTGTCATGCTATTCTGATTGAACTGTTTAGGATTTATTAATTATTGATAGGACAATGTTTCATTTCATTAGTGAAATTACTTGACACATAGCTCAGCTCCGGAAGTGCCAACTTTGTGTGGTTTATATTAATGAATACAAATTTTTTATTTAAAACTTTTCTTGGCAAGATAGGCCAGCTGCAGCATTTGATTAACAAAGCTATCTCATTCTGTGACACTGCCAGCTTGAGAAATAGACTGTGAGCTCATTCCACAGGTTGCTGAAGGTGAAAAAAATCAGTTAGCAAACTCTTTATTTTTCACATAATTCTGGAACTGGAAAATAAAGCATTGCATCAGTGGACTGAGTGATTTAATTTTTTTTCCCATTCATTTTTCTCCTTCACTGTCTTGAAGCTTGCGGACAGTTCTGCGGGTGCTGAATTCTGTTCTTTTTCTTGTCCAAGTGGCTAGTTTGAATGCCACCTTGTGTATCCGCACCCCCCTCCTACTTAATCCAATTGGGCTGGCTCTTTTGCGCATTTTAGATGGGGAGATGGCTAGTGGGATACAAATGAGGCACAGGAGTTAAATAAGGTAGCACAAGTGGATAGCACTGTGGCTTCACAGCGCCAGGGTCCCAGGTTCGATTCCACGCTGGGTCAGTGTCTGTGCGGAGTCTGCACGTTCTCCCCGTGTCTGCGTGGGTTTCCTCCGGGTGCTCCAGTTTCCTCCCACAGTCCAAAGATGTGAATGTTAGGTGGATTGGCCATGATAAATTGCCCTTAGTGACCAAAAAGGTTAGGAGGGGTTATTGGATTACGGGGATGGGGTGGAAGTGAGGGCTTAAGTGGGTCGGTGCAGACTCGATGGGCCGAATGGCCTCCTTCTGCACTGTATGTTCAATGTTCTAATCAGGCCTCAAACTAACAATATTGAGTGGATTTAAAATACCCCTATTTCCATTTGTAAACAAAGAACTTGCATTTATACAAAACTTTATCACATCTCTCAGAAACATCGAAAATATCTTTGAATGACTTTAACATGCACTCGCTGTTGTTATGTCAATGAACATGACATCCATTTAGTGCACAGTAACGCCCTACTGATAGTAACAATAGCCGATTTTCTAGTGAAGTTTGCTGAGGGACAAATGTTGTCCAAGGTGAACTTGCTGCTCTTTTTCAGACAACTTTATCTGCGCAAGTTGCTTAACATTTCCAACATTACAACTGTGACTGCACATGGAAAAAGTATCCCATTGGCTGTAAAGTACTTTGGGTCATCCTGAAGTCTTTCTTCCAAATTCACCCAAAACAATCCTTTGGTATCAGCCAATCATAGACAATGACTGTTGGTTGGGCGAGGGAAAGAATCACAGCTAAGCAAATTTCTGTCCATGGTCAACGTCCAAAAGCATGCACTTTCCAGCGAGGAATACTGGATACTAATCGGGGGCTGCAACTTTGACTTTTATTTCCCTTCAGGCCAGCCTGACCCAGGAGTATTGAAGGCAATTGTTTTTCTCCGATTGTCTCCACATTCCTGTGATCAACTAAATCTGCACAGACCGGGAATCCATCTGTTGGGAATAGTAGTGTGCCAAGTGGGAGGAGGAGCTGGGGATGGTGCTGGAGGAGGGGCTGTGGTATGAGGCGCTGCAGAGGGTAAATGCCTCAATCTCATGCACGAGGTTGGGGTTGATACAGTTAAAGGTTGTACACAGAGCGCACCTGACTAAGTCGAAGATGAGCCAATTGTTTGAGGGGTGGAGGATATTTGTGAGCGGTGTGGGAGGGGTCCAGCCAATCACGTACATATGTTCTGATCCTGCCCAAAGTTGGGGAAATTTTGGAGGTTGTTCATTGGCACCTTGCCGGCGATCATGAATGTGGATTCAGAGCCCAGTCCCATGGGGGCCACATTCAGGGTGTCAGACTTGCCGGAGTTGCAGACGGGAGCGGGGTGGATGTTTTAGCCTTCGCCTCATTGATCGCTCGCAGGCAGGCCATCTTGGGTTGGAGGTCAGTTTCTCCACCCTGTGCCTTTGTGTGGCTGGGGGAATTTAATGGAGTTCTTGGAAAAGGTGAAATATGCTCTGAGGGGGGCCATAAGAGATGGGATTTGTTTACAGTACATTTCAAGGAGCTGGTTACAGTCAACTGCAGTGGGATGGGAGGTGGGGAGGTTGGTTAGGGGTTGGGGTTTTGTGTTGGTTTTACTTTGTAATGTTGTGTTTAAAATGTAAAAATGTTAAACATTTGAATAAAAATACTTTTTTAAAATGGGAATGGTAGTGCGGTGGTAATGTTACTGGGCTATTAATCCAGAGTCCCATATTAATGCTGCAGAGACTTAAATTCCAATCCCACCACAGCAGCTGGTGGCACTTAATTTCAATTAATTAATAAATATGGCATTAAAAAAAACTAGTCTTACTACTGGTGACCATGAAACTACCAGCTTGCTGTAAAAAAAATCCCATCTGCTCACTAATCTCCTTTAGGGATGGAAACCTGCTATGCTTACCTGGTCTAAAGATGTGCAGGTAAGGTGGATTGGTCGTGCTAAATTGTCCCTTAGTGTCCAAACGATAGGTGAGGTGATGAGGAATAGGGAGAGTGGGCCTCGGTAGAGTGCTCTTTCAGAGGGTCTGTGCAGACTCGATGGGCAGAATGGCCTTTTTCTGTAATTTAATGGTCAACAGGGCGTCCCGGTTGGATCGTTGCCCGATGGCCAGCATCGAGGACCTATACGCAGAATTGTCTCGTGGACACCCACTTACCAAGGTCGATATGAGCCATACGCATTTGCAGTTAGAATTGAACCCTACCTCCCATAAGTACCATAAGACCATAAGACATAGGAGCAGAATTAGGCCACTCGGCCCATCGAGTCTGCTTCACCATTCAATCATGGCTGATATTTTCTCATCTCCATTCTCCTGCCTTCTCCCCATAACCCTATTCCCCTTATTAATCAAGTACATCACTATAAACACCCATAGAGGCCTGTATGAATATACCAGACTACCCTTTGGAGTGTTGTCGGCCTGTGCCATATTCTAGAGGGTTATGGAAAACATACAACGAGGGTTGCCATGAGTGGCAGTATACCCGGATGACGTGTTGGTCATAGGGAAAACCGAACAGGAATATTTAAATAACTTGGGCGAGGTGCTCCGTTGTTCTCGGAGAGGGGCGTTCACCTGGGGAGAGAAAAGTGCGTTTTCCACGCGAAAGAAGTAGTTTACCTGGGCTATCGAGTGGACCGTGAGGGGCTACACCCTGTCACAGAAAAGGTACGGGCTATTCAGCAGGCGCATACCCCTGAAAACACCACAGAGCTGCGTACTTTTTTGGGATTGGTGAACTATTATGGCAAGTTCATCACCGGCCTTGCGACAATGTTAGCCCCCCTACATTTCCTTTTAAAAAAGGAATAAGAATGGGCGTGGAGAAAGCAACTGCAAGCAGCATTGACGCAAGTAAAGAAACAATTGATTTCCTTTGTCTTGTGAACACATTACCATCCCACCAAACAGCTAATTGTCATGTGCGAAGTTACACCCTACAACACTGGCGCCGTTTCATCACACCGCACGGAAGATGGCAGAGAGAGACTGATCGCTTTCGCCTCTCGGACATTGGCTGTGGCCTAGCACAGTTATGTGCAAATCAAGAAAGGAGGTTTGGTAGTTGTCTTCACTGTGAAGTGCTCCGATGCAGAGGGATCTGGGTGTCCTTGTGCATGAGTCACACAAAATTAGCACGCAGGTACAGCAGATAATAAGGAAAGCAAATGGAATGTTGGCATTGATAGCAAAAAGAATTGAGTATAGAGGTAAGGAAGTGTTGTTGCAACTATGCATTGGTAAGACTGCACCTGGAGTATTGTGCACAGTTTTGGTCCCCTTATTTGAGGAAAGATTTGGAGGCAGTTCAGAGGAGGTTCACTAGGTTTTGTCATGTGAGAGTACCTTTAAGAAATGGGTGTTTAAGAAATGTACCTTTAAGAAATGGGTATTGTCAGAGTGTGGGTGGAGCTGGCTGTCAATCAGCTTGTTACTTTGTTTTTGAGCAGGCTGCAGGGTGTTTTTTAGTTTCGTTTTCAGAGCTGGATAGCTGCAGTCACAGCCAGAAGGTGTATGAATCTCTGTCTGTAATCCAAAGATTGTAAATCGATCCTGGTGATTTAAAACTAATAACAGTAGTGACTTTAACCTGATATGCTTCCGGTAAAAGGTGTTTTAAGTCGTATGGATGGTAAAAGGAAAGCTTAAAGGATTGCTTAGTGATGCGACCATCAATTCACGCGAGGCAGAGAGTTGAAGTGAACAGTGGCTTTAATCGACTAGAACAGTGCCTGCCTGCGACTGCTCTGCTAGTGAGAGCCGCCTACAGGGCAGCTGCTCTTTATACCTCCCCTCAAGGGGGTGGAGCCAGGGGCAGAGCCCACAAGGGCACCAACATGATACATTCCGTGTAGTACAGTATAATGGTCCATAGGTGGAGCCCACATGGGTAACAGCGTGATACAATGTAATACAGTGGTGAATGGTTAGTGCAATACGTTCACCACATTCACCCCCATTAAAAAAATTGAAGTCCGGCGGGGGTGAAGGGCTCACAGGTTCAGTCTGTACGGCGCCCTGATCGTGTGCTGCGATCGCTGGAGCTCTGGTTTCGCAGCGGGCACGGGTGTTGAACTCGTCAGTGCGGGCATGGGTGGTGAACTCGTCGGTGTGGGCACAGGCGTGGACTCCGGGAGCGTGTCTTCAGGAGCTTCATTCCTGTGGGTCGGCGAAGGGGGGAGGGAGTATAGGAGGAGGTGTAGAGGCCATGTAGGGGCGGGGACGCTGTTCAGTGTAGGTTGGGGGGGGTAGGTTGGGGTGGTGGTCGGGGAACCTGCGAGTGCCAGGTCCCGGAGGGAGACCGTATCCTGTCGGCCGTCGGGGTGTTCTACGTATGCGTACTGGGGGTTGGTGTGAAGGAGCTGGACCCTCTCGACCAGGGGGTCAGACTTATGGCTCCTTATGTGTTTGCGGAGTAGGACGGGCCCCGGTGTCTTCAACCAGGATGGAAGCGAGACCCCGGAGGTGGATTTTCTCGGGACGACAAACAGGCGGTCTTGAGTGTTAGACGTTTCAGTTGCTGTAAAATGAAGAGTCTAAAGTTCTTGTTCCTTTTCACCAAACACCATTTATTTCACTTCACCAGCCTCTGCACAAAACTCTTAACAACACACCACCTGACAGAGGCCACCTGAAGCCCCGTTACATATCAGTGTCAATTAATGGATACTTAACATAAATGAGACAACTAATTGCAATGTCTCTGAACCCATTACTTAACAGTCTCCCCTTCCTTGGTGAAA
Source organism: Scyliorhinus torazame (assembly GCF_047496885.1). Classification (NCBI taxonomy): domain Eukaryota; kingdom Metazoa; phylum Chordata; class Chondrichthyes; order Carcharhiniformes; family Scyliorhinidae; genus Scyliorhinus; species Scyliorhinus torazame. Next base: position 28,601,661 of record NC_092738.1, read on the forward strand.
AAAATAATTAGGTGAAAACAAAATTTCAAGAAACTCAAAAACACGCACAGGATGTCCCCCCCCCCCTTTTTTTTTTGTTTGGATGAGAAAGAAAAAACAGTCACAGAAACAAGCGCCCTTCATAACAATATCCAAAAGTTTCTGTGAACTCGCCCCTCTTTTCGTAAAACAGTCTGACAGTTGATAGCTCCTGTCGACCCATTTAATTTGTGTTATTTCCCCTCTGTCCAACATCTGCTTCAAACTTGCGATGTCTATCCGTGACCTCTTTTCATTGACACTTTTTGTAGAGTGCACATTTTCCCACAGGGATTTATTGTCAATGTGACAGTCAATAGGAATATTACCCAAATCCCCTAATCCCAAAATTTCTGTCAATATCATACTTACATAAAAAGCCATATCCACCGCCTCTACAAGGCTTAACGTCTCAGCAGCCAAAGTGCTTTTTACCACGCTCCTTATTTTCTTTGTTTCCCACACAAATGGGCAACATTTACCATTGTTCCCCAAAAGGGAAATTATAAAACCTCATGCGCTTGAAACCCCATCACATAAATTTGCGTAGGACGCATCACTATAAACTATGAGTTTCAAGTGCTTAAGGTCACCTAAAACCTGGGAACTTCAAAACACACTCCTGCATTTTTAGTTTGGCCAACGCTTTATTTGCTCTTATTATGTCTTCCACTTTGGGATCATTTTTGTACTCAACTCTAAGACATCAAAACTCACGTCCGGTCTAGTCTGTCTACCTAACCAGTTCAGTTGCCCAATCAAACTTCGCAGTTGCTCTTTTGGTATCTTTGAAACCATTGTGTCTTTTTGTGAAACTCGGCCACGACTAATTGCTATTGGGGTGATGCTTTCCAAATAAGATTGCTGACGTAAAGTTGCCCCATACTTAGTCTGTCCAATTTCCAGTCCAATATATTTAAATGCACCGGAAGCCTGACTTCCAACCCTGAATTCTTTCCTCAAACCAGAGATTACAATAGCTTCAAAGTCATTAGTCCCACCCCACAAAAAAATCATCGACATGCATCATAAAAATGCCAGAAAGATTTCCTTTATAGTGCCAGTAAAACATTACAGGATCTGTTTTCAACTGGCAACAGCCTAACTTTAACAAAACTGACCTTACCGAAAAATACCAGACTCTAGATGCATCATTTAATCCATATACACATTTGTTCAACTTCCAGAGTGCCCCTTCTGTGTTAGCTGCTTCTTTTTAAAAAAAAATATATTTTATTGAAAATTTTTGGTCAACCAACACAGTACATTGTGCATCCTTTACACAATATTATAACAACACAAATAACAATGACCTATTTTATAAACAGAAAATGAATAAATAATAAATAACAAAAATATATTTTAACAGTCCAATATATAATTATCTGTAGCAACGACCTATACATATTATACAGTATATATTAACAACCCTGAGAGTCCTTCTGGTTCCTCCTCCCCTCCCACCCCCCACCACACCCCGATCCTGGGCTGCTGCTGCTGCCTTCTTTTTTCCATTCCATCTATCTTTCTGCGAGGTATTCGACGAACGGTTGCCACCGCCTGGTGAACCCTTGAGCCGACCCCCTTAGAACGAACTTAATCCGCTCTAGCTTTATAAACCCTGCCATGTCATTTATCCAGGTCTCCACCCCCGGGGGCTTGGCTTCTTCCCACATTAGCAATATCCTGCGCCGGGCTACTAGGGACGCAAAGGCCAAAACATCGGCCTCTCTCGCCTCCTGCACTCCCGGCTCTTGTGCAACCCCAAATATAGCCAACCCCCAGCTTGGTTCGACCCGGACCCCCACTACTTTTGAAAGCACCTTTGTCACCCCCATCCAAAACCCCTGTAGTGCCGGGCATGACCAAAACATATGGGTATGATTCGCTGGGCTTCTCGAGCACCTCGCACACCTATCCTCCACCCCAAAAAATTTACTGAGCCGTGCTCCAGTCATATGTGCCCTGTGTAATACCTTCAACTGAATCAGGCTTTGCCTGGCACACGAGGACGACGAGTTTACCCTGCTTAGGGCATCTGCCCACAGCCCCTCCTCGATCTCCTCCCCCAGCTCTTCTTCCCATTTCCCTTTTAGTTCATCTACCATAGTCTCCCCTTCGTCCCTCATTTCCCTATATATATCTGACACCTTACCATCCCCCACCCATGTCTTTGAGATCACTCGGTCCTGCACCTCTTGTGTCGGGAGCTGCGGGAATTCCCTCACCTGTTGCCTCGCAAAAGCCCTCAGTTGCATATACCTGAATGCATTCCCTTGGGGCAACCCATATTTCTCGGTCAGCGCTCCCAGACTCGCGAACTTCCCATCCACAAACAGATCTTTCAGTTGCGTTATTCCTGCTCTTTGCCACATTCCATATCCCCCATCCATTCCCCCCGGGGCAAACCTATGGTTGTTTCTTATCGGGGACCCCCCCAAGGCTCCAGTCTTTCCCCTATGCCGTCTCCACTGTCCTCAAATCTTCAGTGTAGCCACCACCACCGGGCTTGTGGTGTAGTTCCCCGGTGAGAACGGCAATGGGGCTGTCACCATAGCCTGTAGGCTAGTCCCCCTACAGGACGCCCTCTCTAATCTCTTCCACACCGCTCCCTCCTCCTCTCCCATCCACTTACTCACCATTGAAATATTAGCGGCCCAATAATACTCACTTAGGCTCGGTAGTGCCAGCCCCCCCCTATCCCTGCTACGCTGTAAGAATCCCTTCCTCACTCTCGGGGTCTTCCCGGCCCACACAAAACCCATGATGCTCTTTTCAATCCTTTTAAAAAAAGCCTTCGTGATCACCACCGGGAGGCACTGAAACACAAAGAGGAATCTCGGGAGGACCACCATCTTAACCGCCTGCACCCTCCCTGCCAGTGACAGGGATACCATATCCCATCTCTTGAAATCCTCCTCCATTTGTTCCACCAACCGCGTTAAATTTAACCTATGCAATGTGCCCCAATTCTTGGCTATCTGGATCCCCAGGTAACGAAAGTCCCTTGTTACCTTCCTCAACGGTAGGTCCTCTATTTCTCTACTCTGCTCCCCTGGATGCACCACAAACAACTCACTTTTCCCCATGTTCAATTTATACCCTGAAAAATCCCCAAACTCCCCAAGTATCCGCATTATTTCTGGCATCCCCTCCGCCGGGTCTGCCACATATAGTAACAAATCGTCCGCATACAAAGATACCCGGTGTTCTCCTCCTCCTCTAAGTACTCCCCTCCACTTCTTGGAACCCCTCAACGCTATCGCCAGGGGCTCAATCGCCAGTGCAAACAATAATGGGGACAGAGGGCATCCCTGCCTTGTCCCTCTATGGAGCCGAAAATATGCAGATCCCCGTCCATTCGTGACCACGCTCGCCATCGGGGCCCTATACAACAGCTGCACCCATCTAACATACCCCTCTCCAAAACCAAATCTCCTCAACACCTCCCACAAATAATCCCACTCCACTCTATCAAATGCTTTCTCGGCATCCATCGCCACTACTATCTCCGTTCCCCCCTCTAGTGGGGGCATCATCATTACCCCTAACAGCCTCCGTATATTCCTGTTCAGCTGTCTCCCCTTCACAAACCCAGTTTGGTCCTCGTGGACCACCCCCGGGACACATTCCTCTATTCTCATTGCCATTACCTTGGCCAGGATCTTGGCATCTACATTTAGGAGGGAAATAGGTCTATAGGACCCGCATTGTAGCGATAGCGATATCGTTGCTTCAGACATAGTCGGGGGCAGTTGTCCCCTTTCCTTTGCCTCATTAAAGGTCCTCGTCAATACCGGGGCGAGCAAGTCCACATATTTTCTATAGAATTCGACTGGGAATCCATCCGGTCCCGGGGCCTTTCCCGCCTGCATGCTCCTAATTCCTTTCACCACTTCTTCTACCTCGATCTGTGCTCCCAGTCCCACCCTTTCCTGCTCTTCCACCTTGGGAAATTCCAGCCGATCCAAAAAGCCCATCATTCTCTCCCTCCCATCCGGGGGTTGAGCTTCCTATAATTTTTTATAAAATGTCTTGAACACTCCATTCACTCTCTCCGCTCCCTGCTCCATCTCTCCTTCCTCATCCCTCACTCCCCCTATTTCCCTCGCTGCTCCCCTTTTCCTCAATTGGTGTGCCAGCAACCTGCTCGCCTTCTCCCCATATTCGTACTGTACACCCTGTGCCTTCCTCCATTGTGCCTCTGCAGTGCCCGTAGTCAGCAAGTCAAATTCTACATGTAGCCTTTGCCTTTCCCTGTACAGTCCCTCCTCCGGTGCTTCCGCATATTGTCTGTCCACCCTCAAAAGTTCTTGCAGCAACCGCTCCCGTTCCTTACTCTCCTGCTTCCCTTTATGTGCCCTTATTGATATCAGCTCCCCTCTAACCACCGCCTTCAGCGCCTCCCAGACCACTCCCACCTGGACCTCCCCACTATCATTGAGTTCCAAGTACTTTTCAATGCACCCCCTCACCCTTAGACACACCCCCTCATCTGCCATTAGTCCCATGTCCATTCTCCAGGGTGGGCGCCCTCCTGTTTCCTCCCCTATCTCCAAGTCTACCCAGTGTGGAGCGTGATCTGAAATGGCTATAGCCGTATACTCCGTTCCCCTCACCTTCGGGATCAACGCCCTTCCCAGCACAAAAAAGTCTATTCGCGAGTAGACTTTATGGACATAGGAGAAAAACGAGAACTCCTTACTCCTAGGTCTGCTAAATCTCCACGGGTCTACACCTCCCATCTGCTCCATAAAATCTTTAAGTACCTTGGCTGCTGCCGGCCTCCTTCCAGTCCTGGACTTCGACCTATCCAGCCCTGGTTCCAACACCGTATTAAAATCTCCCCCCATTATCAGCTTTCCCATCTCTAGGTCCGGAATGCGTCCTAGCATCCGCCTCATAAAATTGGCATCATCCCAGTTCGGGGCATATACGTTTACCAAAACCACCGTCTCCCCCTGTATGTGTTAGCTGCTTCTTTAGGAGGACGGAGAAAAATGTCTCTGGAGCTGATGCCCCTGCAAAAAGGCAGCTTTTATATCTATAGATTTGCATTCCCATGCCTTTGTGGCTAATAGAGCCAAGAAGATCTTTAAAGTAACCTTTCCTGCTGTAGGTGAATCTACCCTTAAATCCTGATCTTCTAAGCTTTCTTCAAATCCCCTTGCCACAAGCCTGGCCTTTGCCTTATAAGTTCCATCCGGAAGAACCTTTTCCGTGCAAATCCATCTGTGGGATAGAGCTCTTTGTCCCCTATCCGGTACTTCCGTGTATACCCCAAATTCACTCCAACTATGCAATTCTTGCTGTTTAGCTTCTTTAATAACTTTTTCATCTAATTTATTTGAAGCCACCAAAATCTCACGTGCATGCGGGCTTCTACTCCTATTAGTATTCGTAGTCTTACTCATGTTCCGAGATCTTGACAAACTACGTCCCCTCTCCCGCCTGGTATCTCGTTCTGTACTGCTACTGCTTGATCTTTCCCTTCTGCTGTGGGATGTCCTTTCAATAGTTCTCGACCTTTTCCTGCGCACTATCCGATGTACTATCTGAACTGGCACTGCGTTTCTGTGCCCTCCATTTTTGAACTTCGTTTTCCCAATCCATTGTCTTGACTCCTTCCCCTGAATGCTGTACATTCAACCAATGTTTATACTTCCCAGTGGCCTTCCCTGCTCTACTAATAACAGTTGCATCCTTCCATTGACTAGACCCTTCAGGCAAGTATGTCACTTTTGTACCAACTTTTGGCAGTTGCCCTTTCGGAAAAATGGCCTGTTTTAATTCACCAGAAGTGTTGTGTTCCTCTACAGAAACCCTGTCTATATCAGTTAATTGGTCCTCATAATTCTGTAACACATGCGTACCAGATGACTCTGGTTCCACATCATGTCTGTCTGCTCTGTCTAAATTTGAAAATTTGGAATCTGTACCCATTATCCTTGATGAATGGACCCTAACAGTTTGATTACCATGTTGCTAAATAATTGTTTTGCCATCTATGCCTATGATCTTCCCTGGGCCTTCCCATTCCTTAGAATTGTCTCTCTTATAGTATACCATGTCTCCTTGCTGAAAAACGGCATCTGATGGCCGTATGTTATGTCTTAAAGCTCTGCAAATTCTTTCAGAGACTTCTGCTTCCAAAAAAGCTTTTCTACTGCTATGTAATGCATTTAAATGTTCAGCAAAACCAGAGCCAATTGTAGTCCCCTCCCAAGCTGGAGGCTGGTCATCCAAAATGGACGGAATTTTAGGATTTCTACCAAACACTAATTGATAAGGACTATAGCCCCCAACCAGCTGCAATGAATTCTTTGCATGTACTGCCCATGCTAAAGCTGAATTTAGCCTGCAATTTGGTCGATCTGCCAAAATTTTCCGAAGCATGTCACCGATGACAGCATGATTTCTTTCACAAACACCATTACTAAATGGGCTTTCTGCAGCCGTATTCATAACTCTGATATTCATGTTTTCACACATATCCCAAAACTAATCATTAGCGAATTCTCCCCCATTGTCCATAACGAATTTTCCCGGTGGACCCATTCCTGTCCCTATCCATTTTTCCACGATTTGATCCAGAATTACTCTCTTTTCTTTACTTCGTACGATCGTTGATTGACTAAATCTGGTTGCTAAATCTACAAAATGCAAAATAAATATATTATTTGCTTTATCCCAGATCTTAAGGTCCATGGCCACAGTGTCGTTAAAATCCCTGGCCAAAGGTAGGGTTACTATCGGTCGTGCTGGTGTCCTTCTGTACTTCCTACAAACTTCACAGCAGTCACTAACCTGTTCTATCAGTTTAGTATAGTCGTCATCCCTTACTCCTGCATCCTTTAATAAATTTTTCAGCCTCCGAGGAGACGGATGTGCAAATTGCCTATGCAGTTTTAATACCACAAGCTTTTTATCAGTTGAAGTCCCATTTTCAACTGCCATTAACACATCCTTAACCACTCTACTTGAAAAATTATTTGTCAGTAATGGAATACAATAGTGTCCCGACTGTGTAAATTGTAAGTCCACCGTCTTCCAAAAAACTGTTGCCTTATCCTGTTCCATATCCAGTTTCATGTGTGCTTTCTTCATCGATGGTCTGCTCAGAAGCAAAGGTATCTCACTTGATACAACATCTGTGCTAATGAAATGATTCACTCCGGCAATATTGCAAGGGGTCACCACACTTTTCAGCGACTTCACAGTATTATCATCCCCAAACCTGAAACTTGTGGAACTTTCAAATTTCTTAACCTTGTTACGATTTTCAGCATTTAAAGAGTCCAGGTAACATTTTTTTAAAAAAATATATATTTATTAAAGTTTTTGAACACAATTTTTCACCCTTACAAACAAACCCCCCCTCGTAACAAAATAGAAAGAAAACGCACATAGCAAGATATAAACATGGTAGTACGATATGTTACAGAGCTTTGTACACTGGATTCCTCCCATACATGCCAGTTTTCCAGATCTTTCATGTGTTCTCTTGCTCAAATACCCCCTAGGCAGACCCCCCTTCCCCCCTCCCTCCCTCCTCCCCCCCTGGGTTGCTGCTGCTGCTGACCGACCTTCATCTAACGCTCCGCGAGATAGTCTAGGAACGGTTGCCACCGCCTGTAGAACCCCTGCGCAGACCCTCTCAAGGCAAACTTTATCCTCTCCAGCTTAATGAACCCAGCCATGTCGTTTATCCAGGCCTCCATGCTGGGGGGCTTCGCCTCCTTCCACATTAGCAAGATCCTTCGCCGGGCTACTAGGGACGCAAAGGCCAGAATGCTGGCCGCTTTCGCCTCCTGCACTCCCGGCTCGTCCACTACTCCAAATATTGCAAGTCCCCAGCTTGGCTCGACCCGGACTTTCACCACCTTAGATATTGTTCCCGCCACTTCCCTCCAGAACCCCTCCAGTGCCGGGCATGACCAGAACATATGGACATGGTTCGCCGGACTTCCTGAGCATCTCCCACATCTGTCCTCTACCCCAAAAAACCTACTCAACCTCGCCCTCGTCAAGTGCGCTCTGTGAACCGCCTTAAATTGTATCAGGCTGAGCCTGGCACACGAGGAGGAGGAATTAACCCTACCTAGGGCATCAGCCCATAGCCCCTCCTCAATCTCCTCCCCCAGCTCGTCCTCCCATTTACCCTTCAGATCCTCTACCAACGCCTCCCCCTCTTCTTTCATCTCCTGATATATTGCCGACACCTTGCCCTCTCCCACCCATACGCCCGAGATCACCATGTCCTGAATTTCCTGTGCCGGGAGCAATGGGAATTTCCTCACCTGCCGCCTCACAAACGCCCTCACCTGCATGTATCTGAAAGCATTTCCCGGGGGTATCTCAAACTTCTCCTCTAGTGCCCCTAGACTCGCAAACGAGACATCAATGAACAGGTCCCCCATTCTTCTAATCCCCGCCCGATGCAGCAACAAACCGGTGGTTACCCCTGATCGGGGACCACACCGAGGCTCCCATTGCAACCCTGTGCCATCTCCACTGGCCCCAGATCTTTAGCGTTGCTGCCACCACCGGACTCGTGGTGTACCTTGACAGCGAGAGCGGCAGCGGTGCCGTCACCAGCGCCCCCAGGCTCGTTCCTTTGCAGGACGCCATCTCCAACCTCTTCCATGCCGCCCCCGCTCCCTCCATCACCCACTTACGGATCATCGCCACATTTGCTGCCCAGTAGTAGCTCCCTAGAATCGGCAGCGCCAACCCTCCTCGGTCCCTACTGCGCTCCAAAAATGCTCTCCTTACGCTCGGGGTCCTATTCGCCACACAAACCCCATAATGCTCCTGCCCACTCTTAAAAAAGGCCTTGGTGATCACGATGGGAAGGCACTGAAACACAAAGAGAAACCTCGGAAGGACCACCATTTTGACCGACTGCATTCTACCCGCTAGCGAGAGCGGTAACATGTCCCATCTTTTGAAGTCCTCCTCCATCTGCTCCACCAGTCTCGTCAGATTCAGTTTATGTAGGGCCCCCAACTCCTGGCTATCTGGATCCCCAGGTACCGAAAGCTCCCCTCCGCCCTCCTCAGCGGTAGCTCGCCTATCCCCCTTTCTTGGTCCCCTGCCTGTACTACAAAAAGCTCACTCTTCCCTACATTAAGCTTATAGCCCGGAAACTCCCTTAGAGTCTGCATGACCTCCACCATCCCCTCCACTGGATCCGCCACATACAGCAACAGGTCATCCGCATAAAGCGACCACGCGATGCTCCTCTCCCCCTCGGACCACCCCCCTCCATTTCCTAGACTCCCTCAATGATATGGCCAAGGGTTCAATCGCCAATGCAAACAACAGGGGGGACAGGGGGCACCCCTGCCTCGTCCCACGGTACAGTCGAAAATACTCCGACCTCCACCGATTCAGAACCACACTCTGGCAAACCTCCACGGGTCCACTCCCCCCATCTGATCCATAAACCGCCTAAGCACCTTGGCCACCGCCGGCCTCTTTCCGGTCCTAGATCTGGAGCGATCCAGTGCAGGGTCCAACACCGTATTGAAATCCCCACCCATTATCAGGCCTCCTACCTCCAGGTCCGGAATGCGCCCCAACATGCGCTTCATGAATCCGGCATCATCCCAGTTCGGGGCGTATACATTTACCAATACCACCCACGTCCCCTGCAACTTACCGCTCACCATCACATATCGACCTCCGTTGTCCACTACGATATTCTTGGCCTCAAACGACACCCGCTTCCCCACCAATATTGCCACCCCTCTGTTCTTCGCGTCCAGCGCTGAATGGAATACCTGTCCTACCCACCCCTTTCTTAACCTGACCTGATCCGCCACCTTCAAATGTGTCTCTTGGAGCATGACCACGTCCGCCTTCAGTCCCTTTAAGTGCGCGAACACTCGGGCCCTCTTTACCGGCCCATTCAGGCCCCTCACATTCCATGTTATCAGCCGGATTGGGGGGCCTCCCACCCCCCCCCCCCCCCCACCCCCCCCCCCCCCCCCCCCCCCACCCCGCCGACTAGCCATCTCCTTATCTTGGCCAGTCCCGTGTCTGCGCTGCCCTGACCCACCAGTCCCCCAGACGGGAGACCTCCGCCCCGACCACCTCTTCTGTGTCCAATCCCCCTTCAGCCAGTGTCTAGCTTGTTTGCTCCCCCCATAACACTCCCGTAAGTCAGCTGACACCTGTTGACCGCGGCTTCCCCCACCGTCCCGTTGACCTCCCCGTGTGGGAATCTCCCAATCAGTGTGCGTTCCTCCATTCCCCCTCCCGCCTTTCTTCCCTAGCGCGGGAAAAAAAACCTGCGCTTTCCTAAGCCTACCCCGCCCCCTCTGGCGCAGCTCCTGTCGCGGCCTTGTCTCTTTTCCCCCATCCCCAAGCCTCCTCTCCCTCCAGCACCAACGCCCACCTTCTCGTATGGTCTTCTCACCCGGTCCCTTTCCCCATCCCCATCTCTTCCCCCAGCCCGTGGAACATTTCCTGTGCGTGATTAACACCCTATGTACAACAAACATCAAACATCCCCCCCCACCCTCAGAAACCCTCAGTTTGAGTCCAACTTTTCGGTTTGAATAAAGGTCCACGCCTCTTCAGGCGTTTCAAAATAATGGTGCTGATCCTTGTAGGTAACCCACAATCGCGCTGGCTGCAACATTCCGAATCTCACTCCTTTCCAGTGCAGCACCGCCTTGGCCCGGTTGAAACCCGCTCTCCTCTTTGCAACCTCCGTGCTCCAGTCCGGGTATATTCGGATCTCCGCATTGTCCCACCTGCTGCTCCGCTCTTTCTTGGCCCATTTCAAGACCCACTCTCTGTCCGTGAAACGGTGAAACCTCACCACAATCGCCCTTGGCAGCTCGTTGGCCTTGGGCCTCCTCGCCAGCACCCGGTGTGCTCCATCCAGCTCCAAAGGCCTTGAAGGGGCCTCCGCGCCCTTCATCGCCCCGAGCATCGTGCTTGCATATGCCCCGGCATCGGCCCCCTCCACTCCTTCAGGGAGACCCAGGATCCGCAGATTCTTTCTCCTCGACCTGTTCTCCAGGTCTTCGAATCTTCCCGCCCACCTCTTGTGCAATGCCTCGTGCTCCTCCACTCTCACCGCCAGGCCCAAGATCTCGTCCTCGTTCTCACCTTTTTCTGCACCTCCTGGATCTTTGCCTCCTGGGCCTTCTGGGTCAACCCTAGTCCTTCAATCACCGACAGCATAGGCGCCAGCATCTCCTTCCGCAGCTCCTCGAAGCAGCACTTGATGAACTCCTTGTAGCGCACAAAGACTCCATGAGACGAATATAGTGTAGTCGATGAGGCTTTATTAAGCGTGTCTGTTCCCCAGCAGCCCGATAGTAAACTGGCCTGCAGGGGAAGGCACCGGCTTCTTATACTTCGCCTTCAGGGCGGAGCATGAGGTCAACGGCCAACCAGGACCCGGGATCTGTCAGCCAATGACATTAGGGCTTCCAGTCCCACATGACCCCCAATACATACTACCACATTCACCCCTTGTCAAAAATGAACCCGGCGGGGTGATGCTTCGTATGGTGGTAAGGGTTTACAGGGCTGGTCCTGGGAGGATAGAACAGTTACATGGTAGTACAGTATTGGACAGTATCGTCCTGTTACAACTATTTACAGAGGGTATAGGAAAAACAAAATGTTCATTGGACAGTCCATCTTTGTTTTACATCGACGCCACGAATCGGTCGGGCGGTCTGGTCGTCCGTGTCGATCGCCTCGGCCCCGGCGGTGGTGGTGGTGCTTGTACCAGTGTTGTCGCCTCCGGGAGCCGCACGGTTTCAGCTGTCGGTGCAAAGGGGAGGGGGACTGATCCTCCTGGGAAGGGGGCGGTCGCGGGGTGCGGCGGTGGCAGGAAGGGGGGCGGTTGGGTTGATGGTGTCGGGGGGGTGTGCGTGGTGCCGGCGGGCGCCAGATCCCGCAGGGAGACCGTGTCCTGTCGGCCGTTGGGGTACTCCACGTAGGCGTACTGGGGGTTTACGTGGAGGAGGTGAACCCTTTCGAACAACGGGTCTGCCTTATGTGCCCGCACGTGCTTTCGGAGCAGGATGGGTCCTGGGGCCGCCAGCCAGGTCGGCAGCGACGTTCCAGAGGAGGACCTCCTAGGGAAGACAAGGAGACGCTCGTGGGGCGTTTGATTAGTGCTTGTACATAATAACGACCGGATGGAATGGAGAGCGTCCGGGAGGACCTCCTGCCACCGTGAAACTGGGAGATCCCTGGACCGTAGGGCCAGTAGGACGGCCTTCCAGACCGTGCCGTTCTCCCTTTCTACTTGCCCGTTCCCCCGGGGGTTGTAGCTGGTCGTCCTGCTTGAAGCTATTCCCTTGCTGAGCAGGAACTGGCGCAGCTCGTCACTCATGAAAGAGGACCCCCTGTCGCTGTGGACGTATGCGGGGTAACCGAACAGCGTGAAGATGCTGTTCAGGGCTTTAATGACTGTGGCCGCGGTCATGTCGGAGCAGGGAATGGCAAAAGGGAAGCGGGAGTATTCGTCCACTACATTAAGGAAATACGCGTTGCGGTCGGTGGAGGGGAGGGGCCCTTTGAAATCGAGACTGAGGCGTTCAAAGGGGCGGGAAGCCTTAATCAGGTGCGCTCCATCTGGCCTGAAAAAATGCGGTTTGCATTCTGCGCAGATGTGGCAGTCCCTTGTGACTGTACGGACCTCCTCTAAAGAGTATGGGAGATTGCGGGACTTGATGAAGTGGTAAAACCGAGTGACCCCCGGGTGGCAGAGGTCCTCGTGGAGGGCTTGGAGGCGGTCAATTTGTGCGTTGGCACATGTGCCGCGGGATAGGGCATCGGACGGCTCGTTCAGCTTTCCGGGCCGGTACAAGATCTCATAGTTGAAGGTGGAGAGCTCGATCCTCCACCTTAAGATCTTGTCATTTTTAATCTTGCCCCGCTGTGCATTATCGAACATGAAGGCTACCGACCGTTGGTCAGTGAGGAGAGTGAATCTCCTGCCGGCCAGGTAATGCCTCCAATGTCGCACAGCTTCCACTATGGCTTGGGCTTCCTTTTCCACTGAGGAGTGGCGGATTTCTGAGGCGTGGAGGGTTCGGGAGAAGAAGGCCACGGGTCTGCCCGCTTGGTTAAGGGTAGCCGCTAGAGCTACGTCAGAGGCGTCGCTCTCGACCTGGAAGGGGAGGGACTCCTCGATGGCGCGCATCGTGGCCTTTGCGATGTCCGCTTTGATGCGGCTGAAGGCCTGGCAAGCCTCTGTCGACAGAGGGAAAGTCGTGGTCTGTATTAGGGGGCGGGAGGGGAAATTCCATGAGTGCGCGCATACGTTCGGGGTCGGGGCCTATTATCCCATTGCACACTATGTAGCCCAGAATGGCTAGCCGGTCGGTGCTAAAAACGCACTTGTCCTCGTTGTACGTGAGGTTCAAGGCTTTGGCGGTCTGGAGGAATTTTTGGAGGTTGGCGTCGTGGTCCTGCTGATCGTGGCCGCAGATGGTTACATTGTCGAGGTACGGGAACATGGCCCGTAACCCATGTTGATCAACCATTCGGTCCATCTCCCGTTGGAAAGACCGAGACCCCGTTTGTGACGCCAGAAGGGACCCGTAGGAAATGGTATAGTCGCCCGTCTGCCTCGAAGGCTGTGTACTTGCGGTCACTTGGGCGGATGGGGAGCTGATGGTAGGCGGACTTGAGGTCCACGGTGGAGAAGACTTTATACTGGGCAATCCGATTGACCATGTCGGATATGCGGGGGAGAGGGTACGCGTCTAGTTGTGTGTACCTGTTGATGGTCTGGCTATAGTCAATGACCATCCTTTGTTTCTCCCCTGTCTTCACTACTACCACCTGCGCTCTCCAGGGGCTATTGCTGGCCTGGATTATGCCCTCCTTTAGTAGCCGCTGGACTTCGGAGCGAATGAAGGTCCGGTCCTGGGCGCTGTACCGTCTGCTCCTAGTGGCGACGGGTTTGCAATCCGGGGTGAGGTTCGCAAACAAGGACGGGGGTTGCACCTTGAGGGTGGCGAGGCCGCAGATAGTGAGTGGGGGTATGGGGCCGCCGAATTTAAACGTAAGGCTCTGTAGGTTACATTGAAAATCTAAGCCCAGCAAGGTGGGGGCACAGAGTTGGGGAAGGACGTTAAGTTTGTAGTTTTTGAATTCCCTCCCCTGTACCGTTAGGGTAACTATGCAGAATCCCTGGATCTGTACGGAGTGGGATCCTGCAGCTAGGCAAATCTTTTGTGCGCTGGGGTAGGTAGTTAAGGAACAGCGTCTTACCGTGTCGGGATGTATAAAACTTTCCGTGCTCCCGGAGTCGACTAGGCATGGCGTCTCGTGGCCGTTAATTAGGACCGTTGTCGTCGTCGTCTGGAGAGTCCGGGGCCGAGCCTGATCGAGCGTAACCGAAGCGAGCCGTGGTTGTAGTAGTGGGGTGGGGTCCGTTGTTGCCGTCCAAGATGGCGTCGGGGATGGACAAAATGGCCGCCCCCATACATCGCACGTGGCTGAGGGGTCACAAGATGGCGTTGGGGGTGGACAAAATGGCCACCCCCATGCGTCGTACAGGTCGGGGGCGGTCCAAGATGGCGGCGCCCCTCCTCCCCTCGTGGTGGTCGGGACCCAAAATGGCGGCATCTGCGGGTCGCACATGGTGTGCTGGGGGGTCTGGGGAGCGCTAGGACCGCGCGGAGTTCCTGCACTGCGAGCGCCAGGGCCGCGGGCGCTGGGACCGCGCGGAGTTCTTTCACTGCGAGCGCCAGGGCCGCGGGCGCTAGGACCGCGCGGAGTTCCTGCACTGCGAGCGCCAGGGCCGCGGGCGCTAGGACCGCGCGGAGCTCCCTCGCCGGGGACAGCGGTGGTCGGGGCCGAGGCTGGCGGGTCAGTCGTGGGGCCGCGAGCGCTGGGACCGCGCGGAGCTCCCTCGCCGGGGACAGCGGTGGTCGGGGCCCAGGCCGGCGGGTCAGTCGTGGGGCCGCGAGCGCTGGGACCGCGCGGAGCTCCCTCGCCGGGGACAGCGGTGGTCGGGCTCCAGGTAGGTTGCGCCGGCGGGTCAGGCGTGGGGCGCAGGACGGGGGTGAGGGTGGCGTTCGGGACGCGAAAAACCCCTTCCTCTCCGTGGAGAGTGTTGGCCGGCACCCAAATCGGGAGCGCCGGCGGCGGGTCGTACATGGACTGCGGGGAGGGGGGTTGGGGAGCGTAGGCGGCGTGCAGGGCTCCCAGTTCTCCCGGGACCGCGGTGGTCGGGACCCAAAATGGCGGCGTCTGCGGGTCGCACATGGCGTGCTGGGGGGGTTGGGAGGCATAGACTGCCTGTAGGGCTCCCTGTGGCCCCGGGACGGCGGCGACCTCGCGGGATCGGCACACCACCGCATAGTGGCCCTTTTTCCCGCAGCTTTTGCAGATGGCTGCGCGGGCCGGACAGCGTTGTCGGGGGTGCTTCGCCTGGCCGCAGAAATAACAGCGGGCGCCCCCGGTGCGACTCGGTGTTTGGACTGCGCAAGCCTGTGGGGTGTCCGGGGGGGGTGGTAGGGGGTTTGCCGCGACGGGTACGTACGGGGCCCAATGGCCTGCCGCGCGGTCGGGGCCGTAGGCGCGGGTATTACGCGCGGCTACGTCCAGGGAGGCTGCGAGGGCCCGTGCCTCTGAGTGTCCTAGCGACTCTTTTTCTAGAAGCCTTTGGCGGATTTGGGAGGATTGCATACCTGTCACAAAAGCGTCGCGCATTAACATGTCCGTATGTTCGTTTGCATTCACCGACGGGCAGCTGCAGGCTCGTCCCAAAATCAGCAGTGCGGCGTAGAACTCGTCCATCGATTCTCCGGGAGCTTGCCGTCTTGTCGCGAGCTGGTAGCGAGCGTAGATTTGGTTAACTGGGTGAACGTAGAGACTTCTCAGTGCTGTGAATGCCGTCTGGAAATCGTCGGTGTCTTCAATGAGGGTGAAAATCTCCGTGCTCACCCTCGAGTGCAGGACCTGCAGTTTTTGTTCGTCTGAGACCCGGTCGGTGGTCGGTCTGAGGTAGGCCTCGAAGCAAGTCTGCCAGTGTTTGAAGGCTGCTGCCGCATTCACTGCGTGGGGGCTGATCCTCAGGCATTCTGGAATGATCCTGAGCTCCATAGTCCTTTTTAGGCACGCTTAATAAATTGTAGCGCACAAAGACTCCATGAGACGAATATAGTGAAGTCGATGAGGCTTTATTAAGCGTGTCTGTTCCCCAGCAGCCCGATAGTATACTGGTCTGCGGGGGAAGGCACCGGCTTCTTATACTTCGCCTTCAGGGCGGAGCATGAGGTCAACGGCCAACCAGGACCCGGGATCTGTCAGCCAATGACATTAGGGCTTCCAGTCCCACATGACCCCCAATACATACTACCACACTCCTGCAGCTCCGGCCCGCATTCCACTTTATCCCCGGCCGCCGCCATTTTGTTTTTCTTCCCTCGCTTCTCCCGCTGCTCCAATGCCGCTTTTTCGGCCGTTTCGCTTCTGGTCCGGTCCATAAAAGGTGAAGGGGGGGACCTCACTCTTCCCTTCCCACACGGAACGTCTTCAAAAAATTCCCGTTGGGGCTCCTCTAAAGAGCCCGAAAGCCCATAATAGCGGGAGCTGCCAAATCGTGCGGCTTAGCTCTGCATCGCCGCAACCGGAAGTTCCAGGTAACATTTTAACCAGTCAATTCCACACACAGTAGATGTGCAGCCACTGTCCAACACAGCACAGTTGAAGGATTCTGCAACCAACACCCTCATTACTGGCGTAAAACTGCTTGTCAATAGGACAATGCCTTCTTTCTGGTCACTACCCTTTTCCTCTTCTGACTCTTCCGTGTCATGTGTCGCTTCAAACACTCTATCATAACGAGTTGGACAGTTGAAAGCATAATGGTATTGAGAGTCACATCGAAAACATTGATTTATCATGCCCCGTGCATTTCTGGGGTTCATCTTCTAACTGTGTTTCGGGTTTCTGTCTTCATAATTTCCTTGCCTCTGTCTCCGTCTGTAGTCTTGAGCCCTGTTCGTAGCCATACGATTTCGCCATCCTGTTAGTAGTGTATCTTCCATATTCTGCCTTATTGCAGGCTGACCTATTTGGATCATCAGAGCTATCGGAATCGAATGTTTCTCCAGAAACCTTTGTAAAGCTTTTGTCATCTGTTCGAATAAGGTATCCTTATCAGTAAACTGAACTCCTGTGAAAACCAGGAGTCTATCCATGTTGCTCACTCTAGCACAGTCAAGTAATTTAAAGGCCAACACAGACTGTGGAAATTCCAGATTGTGTTTCTGCAGCCTTTTATATAGAACATAGAACAATACAGCGCAGTACAGGCCCTTCGGCCCACGATGTTGCACCGAAACAAAAGCCATCTAACCTACACTATGCCATTATCATCCATATGTTTATCCAATAAACTTTTAAATGCCCTCAATGTTGGCGAATTCACTACTGTAGCAGGTAGGGCATTCCACGGCCTCACTACTCTTTGCGTAAAGAACCTACCTCTGACCTCTGTCCTATATCTATTACCCCTCAGTTTAAAGTTATGTCCCCTCGTGCCAGCCATATCCATCCGCGGGAGAAGGCTCTCACTGTCCACCCTATCCTATATAGTCTGCCAAATTCCATTATATAGTCTTCCATGGAGATATCCTCCATTTTCCTGAACTTAGCAAAATCCGACCATGCTTCATACGCACTTAACAAGTCATCTTTCTTATAAATCTTATCCATATAATGTAATAAAGTCTCCAGACCTTCTTCTGAGTCTAACGCTTCCAATTCCAGCTCAGAAAGCACTTTGTTTCGGATTTTACTGTCATAAGGTAGAGAAAGAGCCAATGCCATACCTTGTTTTCTCTTTCCCAAAGCAGTTACCTTTGCCCACGTAACTACTGCACTTCTCCATTGGTCGTACGATTCCCTTTCAGAAAATAAGGGAAGATAGTCATATCCAGCCATCTTTATCCTCGGTTCAGCCATATATCCCTTTTTTTTTCTCACTCACTCCTTGGTTTGATCAGGAAAAGTTGTATCTTTCAACCCTTCACATTTACACAGCAACCATCCTCTGCTACCAATTGTTAGACATTTTAGTTGCTGTGAAATGAAGAGTCTAAAGTTCTTGTTCCTTTTCACCAAACACCATGGGCGAAATTCTCCCCCAACGGCGCGATGTCCGCCGACTGGCGCCAAAAACGGGGCCAATCAGACGGGCATCGCGCCGGCCCAAAGGTGCGGAATGCTCCGCATCTTTGGTGGCCCAGCCCCGACATTGAGGGGCTAGGCCGACGCCGGAGGGATTTCCGCCCCGCCAGCTGGCGGAAATGGCGTTTGTTGCCCCGCCAGCTGGCGCGGAAATGCAGCGCATGCGCAGGAGCGTCAGCGACCGCTGTTAGTTTCCCGGCGCATGCGCGGTAGCGTCAGCGGCCGCTGTCAGTTTCCCGCGCATGCGCAGTGGGGAGAGTCTCTTCCGCCTCCACCATGGTGGAGGCCGTGGCGGAGGTGGAAGGGAAAGAGTGCCCCCACGGCACAGGCCCGCCCACGGATCGGTGGGCCCCGATCGCGGGCCAGGCCACCGTGGGGGCACCCCCCGGGGTCAGATCGCCCCGCGCCCCCCCCCCCCAGAACCCCGGAGCCCGCCCACGCCGCCTGGTCCCGCCGGTAAATACCAGGTTTGATTTACGCCGGCGGGACAGGCCAATTTCTGGGCGGGACTTCAGCCCATCCCGGCCGGAGAATCCAGCGGGGGGTCCCGCCAACCGGCGCGGCCCGATACCCGCCCCCGCCCAATCTCCGGTACCGGAGACTTCGGCGGGGGCGGGGGCGGGATTCACGGCGGCCAACGGCCATTCTCCGACCCGGCGGGGGGGTCGGAGAATGACGCCCCATTTATTTCACTTCACCAGCCTCTGCACAAAACTCTTAACAACACACCACCTGACAGAGGCCACCTGAAGCCCCTTTACATATCACTGTCAATTAATGGATACTTAACATAAATGAGACAACTAATTGCAATGTCTCTTAACCCATTTCTTAACAATAAGGGGTCTCGTTTATGGCTGTGCAAAGGAGGGACCTAATGGAGTGGCGCGCGTCGGCAGGACCTCCTGCCAGTGGGAAACTGGAAGATTCCTAGACCATAGGGACAGGAGGACGGCCTTCCATACCGTCGCGTTCGCCCTCTCCACCTGTCCGTTTCCCCGGGGGTTATAGCTGGTAGTCCTGCTCGAGGCGATGCCCTTATCGAGCAGGTACTGACGCAGTTCGTCGCTCATAAACGAGGAGCCCCGGTCACTGTGGACGTAAGTGGGGAAACCGAACAAGGTAAAGATACTATGTAGGGCCTTAATGACGGTGGCCGCGGTCATGTCGCGGCAGGGGATTGCAAAGGGGAAGCGGGAGAACTCGTCAACGACGTTGAGGAAATACGCGTTGCGGTTGGTAGAGGGGAGGGGCCCTTTGAAGTTGATACTGAGGCGCTCAAGGAGCCAGGATGCCTTCACCAGGTGGGCCTTATCCGGTCGATAGAAGTGCGGCTTACGCTCCGCGCAGATTTGGCAGTCCTGGTCATGGCCCTAACCTCCTCAGTGGAGTAGGGCAGGTTGCGGGCCTTGATGTAGTGGAGAAGCCGGGCGACCCCCGGGTGGCAGAGGTCATCGTGGATGGCCCGGAGTCGGTCATCTTGTGCGCTGACGCACGTGCCGCGGGACAGGGCACCTGGGGGCTCGTTGAGCTTCCCAGGACGATACACTATATCGTAATTATGGGTGGAGAGTTCGATCCTCCGCCTCAAGATCTTATCGTTCTTGATCTTGCCCCGCTGTGTATCATCGAACATGAAGGCTACCGACCGTTGGTCGGTGACGAGGCTAAACCTCCTACCAACGAGGTAGTGCCTCTAATGCCGTATAGGTTCCACGATGGCTTGGGCTTCTTTTTCGACTGAGGAGTGTCGAATTTCGGAGGCGTTGAGGGTACGGGAGAAAAATGCGACTGGCCTGCCCGCCTGATTGAGGGTGGCGGCGAGGGCGACCTCTGACGTGTCGCTCTCCACCTGGAAGGGGACGGACCTGTCCACCGCGCGCATCGCAGCTTTGGCAATATCTGCCTTGATGCGGCTGAAGGCCTGGCGGGGCTCAGCCGCCAGTGGGAAGATGGTAGCTTTGATCAGTGGGCAGGCTTTGTCCGTGTAGTTGGGGACCCACTGGGCGTAATAGGAAAAGAACCTAAGGCACCTTTTCGGGCCTTGGGGCAGTGGGGAAGAGGGAGTTGCAGGAGGGGGCACATACAGTCAGGGTCGGACCCTAGAACTCCGTTTTCCACGACGTAACCGAGGATGGCTAGTCTGGTTGTGCGGAAAACACATTTCTCCTTGTTATAAGTGAGGTTGAGGGCTTGGGTGGTTTGGAGACATTTCTGGAGGTTGGCGTCGTGGTCCTGCTGGTCGTGGCCGCAGATGGTGACGTTGTCCAAGTACGGAAATGTGGCCCGCAGCCCGTACTGGTCCACCATTTGGTCCATCGTTCTTTGGAAGACCGAGACCCCGTTTGTGACACCGAAGGGGACCCGGAGGAAGTGGAAGAGGCGGCCGTCTGCCTCAAAGGCTGTGTAGTGGCGGTCCTCCGGGCGGATTGGGAGCTGGTGGTATGCGGACTTCAGATCCACCGTGGAGAAGACTCGGTAGTGCGCGATCTGATTAACCATGTCCGCTATCCGGGGGAGGGGGTACGCATCGAGGTGCGTGTACCGGTTTACGGTTTGGCTGTAGTCTACAACCATCCGGTTCTTTTCCCCGGTCCTGATGACCACCACCTGAGCTCTCCAGGGGCTATGACTGGCCTCGATGATCCCTTCCCGCAAGAGTCGCTGGACCTCGGACCTGATAAAAGTCCTGTCCTTGATACTGTACCGCCTGCTTCTGGTGGCGACTGGCTTACAGTCGGCGGTGGATTTGCGAAGAGCGGGGGAGGGTCGACCTTCAGGGTCGCGAGGCTACATACGGTGAGTGGGGGTAGGGGCCCGCCGAACTTCATGGTTAGGCTCCTGAGGTTGCACTGGAAGTCCAGTCCCAACAGGAGAGGAGCGCAGAGATTGGAGAGTACATATAATTTTAAATTGGCGTACTTGTCACCCTGTATCGCGAGGTTCGCGACAATGTACCCCCGGATCTGCACTGAGTGCGATCCGGAAGCGAGGGAGGTTGTTTGAAGTGCGGGGAAGATTTGGAGCGAGCAGCGCCTTACCGTGTCTGGGTGAATGACGCTCTCCATGCTCCCGGAGTCAGACAGGCAAGGCGTTTTGTGTCCCTTGATCCGGACGGCCATCATGGAGTTCCGGAGGTGTTTTGGTCGTGACTGGTCGAGGGTGACCGCGCCGGGTTGCGGGTAGCCGGCGTGGTCGGAGGTGATGGGGTGGTCCCAAGATGGCTGCCCCCGTCGGTCGCACGTGTCGGGCAGCGTTGCAGATGGCGGTCCCCGTCGGTCGCACGTGTCGGGCGGCGAGTAAGATGGCGGCCCCCCCACGAGTCGCACGTGGCGGGCCGCGTGGGAGACGGCGGCCCCCGTGAGTCGCACGTGTTGTGCGGGGTTGAAGATGGCTGCCCCCACGGACAACACGAGGCCGATGACGCGTCCAGAGGGGGCGGAGCTGGCAGGCACGCAGCCACGCTGCGGGGTCTGCGGGCCTGTGAGTCCGAGAGTCGGGCCTGCGATTTGGAGGATTTGGACCTGGCCAGGGAAACTTTGGCGAAGTGCACCTTTTTGCCGCAGTCGCTGCAGTTCGTGTACCGAGCCGGGCAGCACTGCCTGGGGCGCCGGTGCTGGCCGCAGAAATAGCAGGGTAGCCGTGCGGCACAGGCCTGGGGTACTCTCTGGTCGGGGGTCCACGAGGGGGTCGCGTGATCGGACGGGAAAGCGTTGAGGCTTTGGAACGCTACTTCTAGGGAGGTGGCTAGTTTTACCGTCTCTTCTCGGTCGAGGGTGCCTTTCTCGAGCAGGTGCTGTCTGACGTAGTTGGACCTGACTTCAGCCACGTAAGCGTCCCGGACGGCGAGTTCCATATGTTGAGAGGCCATGACGGCCTGGTAGTTGCAGATTCGCGCGAGGATTTTGAGGTCGCATAGGTACTCCTCCAGCGATTCCCCGGGGCGTTGGCGGCGAGTGGTGATGCTTCGTTCACCGGCCTTATGCATCGGCGCTTCAGCATCGCCAGGGCGTCCAAGTATGTGGAGGCTTCCTTGAGTTGTACAGAGATTCGATGGCTCACCCGGGCGTGGAGGAAGCTCAGCTTCTGTTCATCGGTGACGGAGGGCGAGGAGGAGGCGGCGAGGTAGGCCTCGAAACATCGGAGCCAGTGTGAAAAAATCCCTTTGGCATCCGCGGCCTGTGGATCGAGTTCCAGTCGGTCAGGTTTGAGGGCTGATTCCATTGCGGTGTTGTAGTCGATTAAATTGATGCGACAATTCACGCGAGACAGAGAATTGAAGTGAACAGTGGCTTTAATCGACTAGAACAGTGCCTGCCTGCGACTGCTCTGCTAGTGAGAGCCGCCTACAGGGCAGCTGCTCTTTATACCTCCCCTCAAGGGGGTGGAGCCAGGGCGGAGCCCACAAGGGCACCAACATGATACATTCCGTGTAGTACAGTGCAATGGTCCATAGGTGGAGCCCACATGGGCAACAGCGTGATACAATGTAATACAGTGGTGAATGGTTCGTACAATACGTTCACCACACTTAGTGTTGTACTCTTTGAGGGTTGTATTTGAATTGATGGTTGCTAAGATGTTCACTGTATGCTTTAAAAAGGTTAACTTGAGTTCATAGAATAAACATTGTTTTGCTTTACAAAATACTTTTCCATTTCTGCTGTACCACACCTGTAGAGTGGGCCGTGTGCTCCCCAGACCACAATCTATTAAAAGTTGTGGATCAGGTGAACTCCATGATACACTTTGGGGTTCTCTAAACCCTGGCCCATAACAGTTGATTCCAGAGATGAGGGGTTTGTCGCATGAGGAGAGATTGAACAGTTTAGGCCGAAACTCTCTCTCGAGTTTAGACGAATGCGAGGAGATCTAATTGAGGTATATAAGATGGTAAAAGGTATGGATAAAGTAGATGTGGAGCAGATGTTTCCTCTTGTGAGGCATTCCAGAATGAGAGGTCATAGTCAAGGGATAAGGGGTAGTGGACTTAAAACAGATTTGAGGAAAAACTACTTCTCCCAAAGTGTTGTGAATCTGTGGAATTCGCTACCCCAGAGTGCGGTGGATGCTGGGACAATGAGTAAATTTAAGGAGGGGTTAGACAGATATTTAATTGGTAATATGTTGAAGGGTTATGGAGAACGGGCAGGACGGTGGAGTTGAGGCCCGGATCGGATCAGCCATGATCACATTGAGGGTGTTAGGCTCGGGAGGCTGAATTGCCGACTCCCGCTCCTAGGTCATGTGTTCGCGGGAGGAGATGCTCTGGCTGATTTTGCAATCCAGCTCTTGGTCTATAATATTTTCGGTAGCAGATGGGGAACATATCAGCCATGATAGAATGGCGGAGCAGACCCGATGGGCCGAATGGCCTAATTCTGCTCCTCGGACTTCGGGGTCGATGGAGACAAGGCTGACCAGGGGCGCGATTCTCCGACCCCCCGCCGGGTCGGAGAATCGCCGGGGGCTGGTGTGAATCTCGCCACCGCCGTGTCCCGAATTCTCCGCTACCAGAGAATTGGCGGGGGCGGGAATCGCGCCGCGCCGGTCGGCGGGCTCCCCCCCGGCAATTCTCCGGCCCGCGATGGGCCGAAGTCCCGCCGCTGTCAACCCTCGCCAGCCGGCGTGGATTGAACCACCTACCTTACCGACGGGAGCAGACGGCGCGGGCAGGCTCCAGGGTCCTGGGGGGGGGGGGGGGGCGCGGGGCGATCTGGCCCCGGGGGGTGCCCCCACGGTGGCCTGGCCCGCGATCGGGGCCCACCGATCGGCGGGCGGGCCTGTGCCGTGGGGGCACTCTTTTTTTTCCGCCTTCGCCATGGTCTTCACTATGGCGGAGGCGGAAGAGACCCCCTCCACTGCGCATGCACGGGGATGCCGTGAGCGGCCGCTGACGCTCCCCCGCATGCGTCGCCCGGCGAAGACCTTTCGGCCCCGGCTGGCGTGGCGCCAAAGGCCTTTCCCGCCAGCCGGTGGGGCGGAAATCACTCTGGCGCGGGC
Source organism: Scyliorhinus torazame (assembly GCF_047496885.1). Lineage (NCBI taxonomy): Eukaryota > Metazoa > Chordata > Chondrichthyes > Carcharhiniformes > Scyliorhinidae > Scyliorhinus > Scyliorhinus torazame. The sequence goes on from NC_092738.1 coordinate 28,625,868, forward strand.
CTAGCCCCACAAGGTGAGGGCTTGGCCCCTAAAGGTGCGGAGAATTCCGCTCCTTTGGGGCTGCGCGACACCGGAGTGGTTCCCGCCACTCCATTACGCCGGATTCCCCCGCCCCGCCGGGTAGGGGAGAATCTCGGCCCAGGTTCTTGTTCCACAGGACCACTGCTGGAGTGGCTCTGGCTGAATTGCTATTGGGCCGGAGTCTTCAAACCCGTCTTAGTATGGTTTTCCCTGATAGAGGCGGGAAAGTACGCCACAGCCAGGAGCTGCAAGGGCGTTGCCTTGTTCGACAAAAAAAGCCCCCACTCTTTGTACAAGGTGACACAGTCTATATTGAAAACTTTGCAGATGGCGCCCAGTGGACCTCGGGACAATTATCTGTCAGACAGGGCAGGTATCTTATCAAGTTCAGGCAGAAGGTCGTGTCATGAGATAGCACCTCGATCATACACAGTCCAGACAACCAGTTCTACACAAAGTTCGTCGGGAGAAGAAAATTACAGTCAAACCAAATCCAATACCTGAATAGGCTAGGGCATTACCCCAAGGTGGTCAAGATGCCGAAATGAGAGAGGCTGTAGATACAGATTTTGAAATGGAAACCCAGGTGTCGGAGGTCTCCAACGGGGAACAAGCAGTGCAGCAGCCTCAGACAGTAGATGCTCCACAACGTTCCGATCGGAAGCGGCATTCGCCATTGAGATCTGCGCTGCCAGATCCAGCACCGCGAGTGCAAGAAGCATAGCCAAGTGTGAAAGGAGTCCAGTGCCCTCCTACTCCACAGTCATCAGAAGAGTCTTTGGATTTTGGGGGGAGGGATGTTATAACCTGCACGAGACCTACGGGTTTGGAGCAATCAGTCTCCCCATGAGTCTCGCGGAATACGAGCTTCCCCCATTAAGGGAACGTGGAGCCCACCATTCCTGGTTACGTTCTGTATAAAGTCGGCCAGGTATGGAACCGACAGAACAGACCCGGCTGGGATCTGATGTACATCGGAAATATAATTGCTTTGCAATAAACCAAGTTTTTGTTTTACTAACTTGGTTTGGATTCATTTGTGGTCTACAAAAGCTCTGATGTTTTATCCAGCGCAGTTTGAATCTTAGCTCTACTAATTTTGTTCTTGTTTTGGTAATGGCCAAAGGTAGCTGCTAAGGTAGTTACCATCTTTATAAAAAAGCCGCAGTATTTGTTGAAAGGAAGCAGTTCACCAGTGGCATGCACTGGGACTCATCAGCAGACATTCTGTGCCATCAGTAAAAGTGAAAGCAGGCAATGCTTCTGAAAGTACTGAACCTTCAGTGATTACAGTCCCACAAATCAAAACACACAAGCAGCAAATGTGGCAACAAGACAATTTAAACAGGTGCTATATAATTTCATAAAAGTAATGAATTGTTATGATTACCTTTAATTATTTCATTGCACAGTAAAGAGAATTGGTTGCCTTGTTGCTGACGAAGCAGATTAGGGGTTGATATTATGATCTTCAGTGCTTGTGGTTCTGATCCTTGTTCAGCATCAGTAACCCACAATATGGGACTCTGAAGCCTACAGCCATCTAAGTGCCCAATCTACAGTGCACATCATAATGTGGCCGAGAAGCATAGATGGCACTGATATCTTGAGTATTTAATAATAATATAATCATCTTTATCATTGTCACAACTACATTAACACAGCAATGAAGTTACTGTGAGAATCCCCTAGTCGCCACATTCTGGTGCCTGTTCAGGTACACAGAGGGAGAATTCAGAATGTCCAATTCACCTAACAGCACGTCTTTCGGGACTTGTGGGAGGAAACTGGAGCACCCGGAGGAAACCCACGCAGACATGGGGAGAACGTGCAGACTCCGCACGGACAAGCCGGGAATCGAACCTGGGACTCTGGCGCTGTGAAGCAACAGTGCTAACCACTGTGCTACCAGTATTTACTGTAAACTGGGCTCAATATAGACCCAATTTTCATTCAGTCTGGCGGATTACCCTATAGTTAGTTTGGAGCAGCTGAACAGCACTCTGGGCAGCTGACTGGTGGAGTGTGATGGTTGGTTGCCGATTCTGGTGGCAAAAAGGACTCCATCATTTTGAGGCTCCAACTTGATTTACAACCCTAATTTGGCTTCTTTTTTTTAGAACATAACCGTGCAGAAGGAGGCCATTCGGCCCATCGACTCTGCACCAACCCACTTAAGCCCTCACTTACACCCCACCTTTTTGGACACTAAGGGCAATTTATCATGGCCAATCCACCTAACCTGCACGTCTTTGGACTGTGGGAAGAAACCGGAGCACCCGGAGGAAACCCACGCAGACATGGGGAGAACGTGCAGACTCCGCACAGACAGTGACCCAAGCTGGCAATCGAACCTGGGACCCTGGAGCTGTGAAGCAACTGTGCTAACCGCTGTGCAACCGTGCCGCCCTGATCGGGGGGAGGGGAGGGGTGGGGTGGGTTGCTAACGTGGGAAATGCTGGTGTGGCGCAGTTGGTTAAGGAGGGATGGCAGTAGCCTCTTCGGGAGGGCCTGGAGGTGCGCAGGGCATGGACCGGGAAGAGCTGGGTAAAGAAGGAATATGGCTGGCCAGCAAGGAATGGGGGCAGGGAGCTCACCCCGACTGAGTTCAAATCCTAGACACGAGGCACCCACTGTGAGCAGCCAACCCTACACCTGAGACACCCACTGTGAGCACTAACCCTACACCCGAGGCACCCACACTGAGCACTAACCCTACACCCGAGACACCCACTGTGAGCACTAATCCTACACCCGAGGCACCCACTGTGAGCACCAACCCTACACCCGAGACACCCACTGTGAGCATTAACCCTACACCCGAGACACCCACTGTGAGCACTAACCCTACACCCGAGGCACCACTGTGAGCACTAACCCTACACCCGAGATACCCACTGTGAGCACTAACCCGACACCCGAGACACCCACTGTGAGCACTAACCTTACACCCGAGACACCCACTGTGAGCACTAACCCTACACCCGAGGCACCCACTGCGAGCACCAACCCTACACCCGAGACACCCACTGTGAGCACTAACCCTACACCCGAGACACCCACTGTGAGCACTAACCCTACACCCGAGACACCCACTGTGAGCACTAACCCTACACCTGAGGCACCCACTGTGAGCACTAACCCTACACCCGAGACACCCACTGTGAGCACAAACCCTACACCCGAGGCACCCACAGTGAGCACTAACCCTACACCCGAGGCACCCACTGTGAGCACTAACCCTACACCCGAGGCACCCACTGTGAGCACCAACCCTACACCCGAGACACCCACAGTGAGCACTAACCCTACACCCGAGACACCCACTGTGAGCACTAACCCTACACCCGAGGCACCCACTGTGAGCACCAACCTTACACCCAAGGCACCCACTGTGAGCACCAACCCTACACCCGAGGCACCCACTGTGAGCACCAACCCTACACCCGAGGCACCCACTGTGAGCACCAACCCTACACCCGAGACACCCACTGTAAGCACTAATCCTACACCCGAGACACCCACTGTGAGCACTGACCCTACACTCGAGACACCCACTGTGAGCACTAACCCTCCAACCGAGACACCCACTGTGAGCACTAACCCTACACCTGAGGCACCCACTGTGAGCACTAACCCTACACCCGAGACACCCACTGTGAGCACTAACCCTACACCTGAGGCACCCACTGTGAGCACTAACCCTACACCCGAGACACCCACTGTGAGCACTAACCCTACACCCGAGACACCCACTGTGAGCATTAACCCTACACCCGAGACACACACTGTGAGCACTAGCCCTACAACCGAGACACCCACTGTGAGCACTAACCCTACACCCGAGGCACCCACTGTGAGCACTAACCCTACACCCGAGACACCCACTGTGAGCACCAACCCTACACCCGAGGCACCCACTGTGAGCACCAACCCTACACCCGAGGCACCCACTGTGAGCACCAACCCTACACCCGAGACACCCACTGTAAGCACTAATCCTACACCCGAGACACCCACTGTGAGCACTAACCCTACACTCAAGACACCCACTGTGAGCACTAACCCTCCAACCGAGACACCCACTGTGAGCACTAACCCTACACCTGAGACACCCACTGTGAGCACTAACCCTACACCTGAGGCACCCACTGTGAGCACTAACCCTACACCCGAGACACCCACTGTGAGCACTAACCCTACACCCGAGGCACCCACAGTGAGCACTAACCCTACACCCGAGGCACCCACTGTGAGCACTAGCCCTACAACCGAGACACCCACTGTGAGCACTAACCCTACACCCGAGGCACCCACTGTGAGCACTAACCTACACCCGAGACACCCACTGTGAGCACCAACCCTACACCCGAGGCACCCACTGTGAGCACCAACCCTACACCCAAGGCACCCACTGTGAGCACCAACCCTACACCCGAGACACCCACTGTAAGCACTAATCCTACACCCGAGACACCCACTGTGAGCACTAACCCTACACTCGAGACACCCACTGTGAGCACCAACCCTACACCCGAGGCACCCACTGTGAGCACTAACCCTACACCCGAGACACCCACTGTGAGCACTAACCCTACACCCGAGACACCCACTGTGAGCACTAACCCTACACCCGAGACACCCACTGTGAGCACTAACCCTACAACCGAGACACCCACTGTGAGCACTAACCCTACACCCGAGGCACCCACTGTGAGCACCAACCCTACACCCGAGGCACCCACTGTGAGCACTAACCCTACACCCGAGACACCCACTGTGAGCACCAACCCTACACCCGAGGCACCCACTGTGAGCACTAACCCTACACCCATGGCACCCACTGTGAGCACTAACCCTACACCCGAGACACCCACTGTGAGCACTAACCCTACACCCGAGACACCCACTGTGAGCACCAACCCTACACCCGAAGCACCCACAGTGAGCACTAACCCTACACCTGAGGCACCCACTGTGAGCACTAACCTTACACCCGAGACACCCACTGTGAGCACCAACCCTACACCCGAGACACCCACTGTGAGCACTAACCCTACACCCGAGACACCCAGTGTGAGCACTAACCCTACACCTGAGGCACCCACTGTGAACACTAACCCTACACCCGAGGCACCCACTGTGAGCACTAACCCTACACCCAAAGCACCCACTGTGAGCACCAAACCTACACCCGAGGCACCCACTGTGAGCACTAACCCTACACCGAGGCACCCACTGTGAGCACTAACCTTACACCCGAGACACCCACTGTAAGCACTAACCCTACACCCGAGGCACCTACTGTGAGCACTAACCCTACACCCGAGGCACCCACTGTGAGCACTAACCCTACACCCGAGGCACCCACTGTGAGCACGAACCTTACACCCGAGACACCCACTGTAAGCACTAACCTTACACCTAAGGCACCCACTGTGAGCACTAATCCTACACCCGAGGCACCCACTGTGAGCACCAACCCTACACCCGAGACACCCACTGTGAGCATTAACCCTACACCCGAGACACCCACTGTGAGCACTAACCCTACACCCGAGGCACCCACTGTGAGCACTAACCCTACACCCGAGACACCCACTGTGAGCACCAACCCTACACCCTAGGCACCCACTGTGAGCACCAACCCTACACCCGAGGCACCCACTGTGAGCACTAACCCTACACCCGAGACACCCACTGTGAGCACTAACCTTACACCCGAGACACCCACTGTGAGCACTAACCCTACACCCGAGGCACCCACTGTGAGCACCAACCCTACACCCGAGACACCCACTGTGAGCACTAACCCTACACCCGATACACCCACTGTGAGCACTAACCCTACACCCGAGACACCCACTGTGAGCACTAACCCTACACCTGAGGCACCCACTGTGAGCACTAACCCTACACCCGAGACACCCACTGTGAGCACTAACCCTACACCCGAGGCACCCACAGTGAGCACTAACCCTACACCCGAGACACCCACTGTGAGCACTAACCCTACACCCGAGACACCCACTGTGAGCACTCACCCTACACCCGAGACACCCACTGTGAGCACTCACCCTACACCCGAGACACCCACTGTGAACACTAACCCTACACCCGAGGCACCCACTGTGAGCACTAACCCTACACCCGAGGCACCCACTGTGAGCACCAACTCTACACCCGAGGCACCCACTGTGAGCACTAACCCTACACCCGAGACACCCACTGTGAGCACTAACCCTACACCCGAGACACCCACTGTGAGCACTAACCCTACACCCGAGGCACCCACTGTGAGCACCAACCCTACACCCGAGGCACCCACTGTGAGCACTAACCTTACACCCAAGGCACCCACTGTGAGCATTAACCCTACACCCGAGACACCCACTGTGAGCACTAGCCCTACAACCGAGACACCCACTGTGAGCACTAACCCTACACCCGAGGCACCCACTGTGAGCACTAACCCTACACCCGAGACACCCACTGTGAGCACCAACCCTACACCCGAGGCACCCACTGTGAGCACCAACCCTACACCCGAGGCACCCACTGTGAGCACCAACCCTACACCCGAGACACCCACTGTAAGCACTAATCCTACACCCGAGACACCCACTGTGAGCACTAACCCTACACTCGAGACACCCACTGTGAGCACCAACCCTACACCCGAGGCACCCACTGTGAGCACTAACCCTACACCCGAGGCACCCACTGTGAGCACTAACCCTACACCCGAGACACCCACTGTGAGCACTAACCCTACACCCGAGACACCCACTGTGAGCACTAACCCTACACCCGAGACACCCACTGTGAGCACTAACCCTACAACCGAGACACCCACTGTGAGCACTAGCCCTACAACCGAGACACCCACTGTGAGCACTAACCCTACACCCGAGGCACCCACTGTGAGCACTAACCCTACACCCGAGACACCCACTGTGAGCACCAACCCTACACCCGAGACACCCACTGTGAGCACTAACCCTACAACCGAGACACCCACTGTGAGCACTAGCCCTACAACCGAGACACCCACTGTGAGCACCAACCCTACACCCGAGGCACCCACTGTGAGCACTAACCTTACACCCGAGACACCCACTGTAAGCACTAACCTTACACCTGAGGCACCCACTGTGAGCACTAACCCTACACTCGAGACACCCACTGTGAGCACTAACCGTACACCCGAGACAGCCACTGTGAGCACTAACCCTACACCCGAGGCACCCACTGTGAGCACTAACCCTACACCCGAGGCACCCACTGTGAGCACTAACCCTACACCTGAGACACCCACTGTGAGCACTAACCTTACACCCGGGGCACCCACTGTGAGCACTAACCCTACACCCGAGACACCTACTGTGAGCACTAACCCTACACCCGAGACACCCACTGTGAGCACTAACCCTACACCTAAGGCACCCACTGTGAGCACTAACCCTACACCCGAGGCACCCACTGTGAGCAGACCAAACCTACACCCGAGGCACCCACTGTGAGCACCAACCCTACACCCGAGGCACCCACTGTGAGCACCAACCCTACACCCGAGGCACCCACTGTGAGCAGACCAAACCTAGACCCCCAGTGTGGCGTCTCGCTGTTATTGGTGATGACCCAGGGTGGCGCTGCTGTCGTTTGAATGTTGCACTCACCTCAAAACTATGAGTGAAGTGAGGGCTGGCAGCTGCATCCCACTTATTACCAAATGTGATTTAGATCAGTCGAATTTCCCACTTGCGTGCCATTGGATTCGGAGGGGGAACGTGATTCCGGCTCCTAGCTTGGGCGTTTAGTGTAGAATCATAGAATTTACAGTGCAGAAGGTGACCATTCGGCCCATCGAGTCTGCACCGGCTCTTGGAAAGTGCACCCTACCCAAGGTCAACACCTCCACCCTATCCCCATAACCCAGCAACCCCACCCAACACTATGTACTTAATTATAGTTTCTAGTCGCAAATAAATACTTACCATTGAACTACCAAAGACTACAAATACCTTATTGAGACCTACACCCAACACCTTGAACATAGGATATCAAAATATTACATTATTATTTTGTCCATGGGGAATCAAAGGTGGAGGTAATGCACTTGCTAGCATTGACAGAGATCCCTTGTCCACCCTTTTCCCCAATGGAATAGATTGCGTTATCAAGACATAAAGATGATGAAATAACATTACCAAAAAATCCAAGATGAGATACATTTATAAAAAAGAAATCTGAATATATTGTGATATATATGGGATAATTTTGTTACTGGAGACATGAAATGAAAGTCACCACAGTCCCAGGGGACCAAAGGCTGCTCTCCCCTTTGGAGAGAGAGCTGACTGGTGGTGATTTAACCTGAGAGTCACCACTCGTCAGGCAAGGGGCAAGTTTGAGAAGGCGGAGCTTTCAGGAATAACCTCAGCCGGTACGGGAATTGAACCCATGCTGCTGGCATCGCTCTGCATCATGACACACAAGTCAAAGCAGCATGGAATTTACCCGTTGAAGAATAATACTGTTCCATTATCCTTGTGAAATCCACCAGCTCGTGATGCAGCAAAGTGTGATTGTTCAATGTAGGTCATTGAACAAAGAAAACTACTCACCTGAGATCGCTGAATAAAATATTTGCTCACTTTTACAAAACAATTACGAGTCGTGGTCATTGGTTCTTTATAACCAATGAAAAACAAGTATATTCAATAACCTCAAATATGGCACAAGTACATACACAACGGTTCATCACATATATTTACTGAAAACATTCAAAATGTGGCGATAAACAAAAACATCAGGATAGTTTGTCATTTCCTACAATGCAATGAGAACAGTCAATCAAAAACTCGACGCAAATTAAGTTGTTGGCGTTGAACACTTTATGTATTTATTTTCTTTGTCCTTTTTGTTCTTATTTTTATAGTTTTGTGGTTTCTTTCTCCAGGTTGTCAGCTGGATGACTTTGATTTTTTCAGCCTTCAAATGTATTCATGTGTACCATGCAAACGCTGTTCTGTGCCACTGGGACTGAAACATCAGTTTCTTAAGCGCTTCAGTGGAACCAGGATAATTTCAGTTGGCAGTAGAGTTTAGCTATTGGACGGATGGATGGGGGGTGGGGGAGACAGTTCCTTTTCTGTTTTTAACTTTCTTGTGATCACTCGTTCCCTCCTCAACACATGCTGATTTTTCCACATTTTACTGTCCGAATAGTTGCTCTGAGAAATACATTCTGGCAACAGATGAAACCAGTTCAGTTTGACTTTTCCAAATGGTGCTTTTTGAGATGTTACTAGCAGTAACTTCAGCTGAAATGGAATGGTGAAAAAAACTATAATTAGGGATCTGAATTTAAAAAAACATAGGTCTAAAATTATGCTGTGGAATATTAGTGCACAAATGCCTGAAGACATTAATCTAAAATTCCCCCCACTGCTATTTTACTACAGGCACTAATCTGTTCAAATAAAAAGGTTAATGGCTTCTCTCATCAAGTCGAGAGGAATTCCAAAAAAGCAACTTAAACTGTAACTCACAGTACGATCTCAAGACCATGGGCGGGATTCTCCGGTCTCCGATGCCGAAATCGCATTCGGCGATCGGCCGGAGAATCCTCGTTTGCGCCGAAATTGGGGGCGGTGCCGCCCCCTCCAAAACGGCATACTGTAGGATTACGCTGCACGCCGTATCGACGGCCTCGGGACGTTACCCAAGGCCCTCCCCCTGATGCTCCGCCCCCGATGGGCCAAGATCCCGATGGCGTGGGTCTCATGCTATTTTTTGTCGTGAACTCAGCGTGGCGGCTGCAGACTCAGTCCAGCGCCGCCACAGTTGGGGGAGAGCCGATCCGTGGGCAGGGGGGATTTTGGCAGGGGCTGGGGGCACTGTTGGGGGGGGCAGTCTGGGGGTTGCGAGCCTGACCAAAGGGGGGCACTATTTGGCAGGCCGGGTCCGCTCCCGGCCGGCGCAATGTTGCACGGCGCTGCTGCCATGCGCATACGCAGCCACCGACCTGGCAATTCTCCGGCCGTATCGGCAGCTAGACTTGGGTGCTCCACATTGCCTGCCTGCTAGTCCCCCACCAAACGGAGGATGGGTGGCCGTTTTGCGCCGATATTTCGGTCGTAAAACGCCACCGTTCCCACGCCGGCATTAGGACACAGCCTGAAAATCGGAAAATCCAGCCCCCTGTACTACTGTGAACCTTAGCCATCTAAAACCTACTTTTCTGAACGTGTGCTGTTAGGCATGTATTGTCCATTAATGTGCAAGGGTGGCGAAGGTGTACAGGTTGTCCATATCAGTTATAAAATAGTATCACACAGGCACCAATTACATAATTTCTAGCAAAAAGAAATTTTAAATAAAGTTCAAATGGATGAATAAATTAATTAATGTGAAATCTTGTTCAGTGGTGAGCAAACTAATTCTTGTGTGTTCACGGGAATCAGCTCAGATTAGTCAATGCAGAGGAATTGTTTGATGAAGAAATGCGTTTGGGGGCCTGAAGATCTTGTACAGTTTTGACTGAGACAGCTGAATTGATTTAAGTAATGGGCCCAAGAAATAGTTTTTATCCTTCAATCATTGCATCTCGGGGGTTTTGATGGTCTCACATTCCACAGCACAGTTCTTGTCATTGGGTGACAGTTTTGCCAAGAATTTACATGACATGCAGTGAAAACATCAGTTTACATTTCATTGTTGTGAACCCTCTGTGGTATAATAATAATAATAATCTTTTTATTGTCACAAGTAGGCTTACATTAACACTGCTATGAAGTTACTGTGAAAATCCCTAGTTGCCACATTCCGGTGCCTGTTCGGGTACACACGGAAAATTCAAAATGCCCAATTCACCTAACAAGCACGTCTTTCGGGACTTGTGGGAGGAAACCGGAGCACCCGGAGGAAACCCAAGCAGACACGAGGAGAACGTGCAGACTCCGGACAGACAGTGACCCAAGCTGGGAATCGAACATGGGACCCTGGAGCTGTTCTCGCCTAGAAAGGGTGGGAACCTCATTTTAACAAACTTTTATCAATTTTAATATAATTAAAGGGCTTCCCTGCAATATGTTCCCCCCTCACTGAAGATTCATACATTGCCAATAGGTTTGAAAAACCTGAAGCAGTCGAGGGGAACCCTTCGGGAGTGCAAAGGTAAATATAGCCACTGGGGGCAGAGGGACATGCCTGGCAGTGCTCTGTCATTGCCTCCTGGCAGTGCCCTTGACAGTTCCAGGGTGTCTTCACAGCGCCAGGGTCCCAGGTTTGATTCCCTGCTGGGTCACTGTCTGTGCGGAGTCTGCACGTTCTCCCCGTGTCTGATGTAGATGAGGGTAGTGCAGTTGATATAGTTTATATGGATTTCAGCAAAGCCCCACATGGGAGATTTATAAAGAAAATGTGGCAAGCCATTCAAAAGTCCATTGGCTTTGGCGGGATTGAAAATTCAGCCAGCAGGCAGGGCTAAAATTCCACCCCAAAGCACTGTCACACCTAGGGTTAAATCAGTGTCTAAAAATGAGATTCAATAAAGGTTTACTTCAAAATCAAAAGTGAAGAGAAATAAAATTGCAAACATTAGTGATTTACGGCTGTAGGCCTACAGGAAGGAAAGATATAGGACAACTCCATAAGGGTAGGACAAAAAATCTCCACTTAAAACAAGGATTTCTGTAAAGGTAGCTGGATTCCTTCATATCGAATTCCTAGGGAGAGAAAGTTATTATAAAAAACATTAGAATCACGCTTGAAAATATACTAAAGCTGGGAAACATTGGCAGGGGAGGTTAGTGTGTCTGGATTCGCATCTTCCTGTCTCCATACACCCGACTATCAATGAACAAACTGCCCAGTTGCACAGGTAAAATCAATTCAAATTAATATTTCAAGTGTTAACTTTAAATAAGTGCTGTATTTTCAAATTAGAGGGCCCGATCTAAGGTTTCTAGGTGTGGTAGCGAGCAAGGCTTGCTGTGTGCTTTCCGACGGCTGACGCAGCAAGACCGCCACCAGTATCTAATGCCAATTAGGGTCGGTAATGATCCCCTAATAATGCGGTAATAATGACTGCCCCGCCAGCTGATTTGCCTGTGCCGTGCCCGGCAGCTCCCCGCTACCCAGGGGGAGCAGCTCTTAAACCAATCCTGCAGAGCAAACCCCAGAGAGCACACAGCCGTGCCACCGCGCAGACCAGCTCCACGTTTCAGAGATGTCGACCTGGCCTGACTGGTGGACGCAGTGGAGTCCAGATGGGATAGCCTGTTTCCCCGAAGGGTAGAGGGGCAGCCACACTCCCACTGCCTGGGAGACAGTGGCAGCCTCCCTCAGTGTGGGGAGTGTCACCAGGAGGACGGCTACCCAGTGCCGCAAGCAGCTCAATAACTACCACCAGGCGGCATGGGTGAGTTGGCAGCGGCCCTGGCAGTGATCCTGCCCCCCCGACGACCCTGCAATTGGCACCTCACTCACCCCAACCCCCCCCCCCCCCCACCCCCCCACCCAGCCCAAACAATGCCTCTGTCCCTGCACACCCTGGAACCCACCAGAACCCCCCACCTATTGCCAGTGGCAGTGCTCATGCCTGTCCCTTGCCATAGCCACCCGCCACGATGCATGTATCAAGCGGCTCACAATGTCCTCTCTTTGTCCCCACAGGAGAAGTTGCCCCATAACAGACGGGAAAGGGTCCAGATAGGCAGCAGGGTGCCGGACATGAGGAAAGGGCCCTGGAGGTCGCGGGGCTGGCCGAGGACAGAGAGATCACCGACGTCGAGCTTGGCTTGCGCCGCATAGGTGAGTATCCACCGGCCCCCACCCAGATGACCTGACACGTGTGTTGTTCATTGCAGACAAAACGATCCTTCCTTCTCACTGACCACATGACCATTCTCCCGCAGGATCTCCATCCGATGATGCCAGCCCATCCGGAGATGCCAGCCCATCCGGGGAGCCCCTCCCGGGGTGCCCGGGTGCCCCCTCCCGCCTTCCAAGAGAACACCTCAGAGGATGCCACTATTGAGGCGTGACAGCTATCATCCCCACCCTCCAACAACATAGAGACTCACAACTCGGTGGGCGAAAGTAGTGGACAGGCATCTGGGGCATGATTCTGGTGAGCACCACACAGTTGCTGATGCACGTCAGATGGAGGCAGCAACATCCAAAGGAGGCAGCAGTCAGAGGTCTGCTGCATTCCATCTGGGTTCCAGTCAGATGCCAAACCTCTGGGCCAGGTTATCCCAGAGCTGATGCAGGGTGTAGCCATGAGATTCAGAGGGGGGATGTCAGCGACAGGGGGAGGCAGTGACGTAGTGGTATTTTCGCTGGACTAGTAATCCAGAGAACCAGAGTCATGCTCTGGGGACCCAGGTTTGAATCCCGCCATGGGAGATGGTGAAATTTGAATTCAATAAAAATCTGGAATCAAAAGTCTAAAGGTGACCATGAAACCATTGTCGATTGTCGTAAAAACCCATCTGGTTCACTAATGTCCTTGAGGGAAGGAAATCTGCACGGTAGCATTGCGGATAGCACAATTGCTTCACAGCTCCAGGGTCCCAGGTTCGATTCCGGCTTGGGTCACTGTCTGTGCGGAGTCTGCACATCCTCCCCGTGTGTGCGTGGGTTTCCTCCGGGTGCTCCGGTTTCCTCCCACAGTCCAAAGATGTGCAGGTTAGGTGGATTGGCCATGATAAATTGACCTTAGTGTCCAAAATTGCCCTTAGTGTTGGGTGGGGTTACTGGGTTATGGGGATAGGGTGGAGGTGTGGACCTTGGGTAGGGTGCTCTTTCCAAGTGCCGGTGCAGACTCGATGGGCCAAATGGCCTCCTTCTGCACTGTAGATTCTATGATGAAAAAGTCTATGATTACCTGGTCTGGCCTACATCTGACTCGAGATCCACACCAATATGGTTGACTCTTAAATTCCCTCTGGGATGGGCAATAAATGCCAGTGAAGGCCACATTCTAGGAACAAATTACAAAAAACTCAGGGCAGCACGGTGGCGCAGTGGTTAGCACTGCTGCCTCACGGCACCGAGGTCCCAAGTTCGATCACGGCCCTGGGTCACTGTCCGTGTGGAGTTTGCACATTCTCCCCCTGTCCGCGTGCCCAATGATGTGCAGAATAGGTGGATTGCGGGTAGCGGGTCCACAGCTGTTTGGAGGAGTCCCAAAGGCTATGAGCACTGGAGATGGCGACGGCAATGCGGAGCACCGAGGCCAACACTGCTGGGGTGGCGACCGCAGTGGAAAGCCTGGAGCACAACACCTGCAGCATGAGTGGTGGTAGCCAAGGCGTTGCTCAATCGGTGACGGCCATGGCTGAACGCCTCAACGGCATGTCTTGGCCGCTGGGGGACGTGTCCCAGTCCCAGGTGGACCTTGCTGAGGCGCTGAAGAGCATATCCCAGTCGCAGGTGGGCATTGCTGAGGCCCTCCAGAGCCTGTCCAGAGCCCACCCAGCACGTCGACATTGGCGAGGCACTGCAGAGCGTGGCCCAGTCACAGAGGGGCATCGCTGAGGGTGTTGACACCAGGGTGTAGACAATGGGGAGCGCCCAGGGCTGGCAGAGCCAGATGATGCAGGGGCCTCTGGAGCTTACTCCATCCGCCCCTCCATCCCAAGGTGACCCCCAGGTCCCTACAGGGACCGACCGAGAGGAGCGAGTGCTGGTGGCTGACACGGAGCCTCTCTACAGGGGGAGATGATGGCAGTCACCAGCTCTCCTGAGGTCCCCCCCCACTCCTGACAACAGCGCATCTTTGGGTTAGCGAACAGAACAGGATGGCACGGCGAGGCGTGTGCCACAGGCAAGTCAGGTCCTCCAGCCCCAGGCCCTCCAGAGGACACACGGCAGGGGCATCAAAGACCACAGGGCGTGGTAAGCAGCAGGCTGCCTCCACCTCTGATGCACATCCTGGGGACACACCTTGACGTAGTGGCCGAGCACAAAGGGCTAAGTAGATACAGGATCACTGAGAGGGTACTAGGGGGGAGGATGGCAGTACAATCAGTAGCTAGGGATAGTTAGGGTCACCATTGTACACCAATAAAACATGTTACACCCTGTGATGTTCTTTGATTTCTGAATGAGAATGGCTTTGAAGTGTAGTGTCTCACAAAGAACATCAGGCAATGTTTTGAACAAAGCTAATTTATTTACAACTAAACAGATTCGCCTTGCTAGCTAAGATATAAAAGATTACAGATTAACTAAAACTATGATTCTAACTACAAAGCTCCTGATAAAACAACTATTCATTATCTCGCCTAACAACCTACTCCCCGAATCAAATGAAATGAAATGAAATGAAAATCGCTTATTGTCACAAGTAGGCTTCAAATGAAGTTACTGTGAAAAGCCCCTGTGGTGATATGCATCACTGGAAATACACAAGGGGTTAATGTAAATACACTACAACTAAGTAAACACTAGAGGGAGCACCGGAGATGTCATGACATGCAGACATACAGCTAATGAACACATAGAATAGGACACAACCAATGGGCAGTCAAGACACCCAGAGATGACACTACCACAAGGGGACAACCCATATATAAGGACAGGGCACACATGCTCTTGCTCTTTCCACAGGCGACACTTAGAGAAAAGGACAGGGGCAGATCAGAAGCATCACACCCACCACGTGGCTTCGAGCAGACTGGTTAGTTAGACTGAGTTGCTATAGCAAGATTAGCAGGAAAGTCGAACTCATAGAGAACTGTGCTGATGGTTCAATAAATCACATTGAACTTACTTCAAAGTCTGGAGTATCTTTTGGTCAAAGCTGCATCGAGTTGCACCTGTGTTATCCTAGAGTACATAACACATCAGCCCCTAGTCGCCACATTCCGGCGCCTGTTCGGGGAAGCTGGTATGGGAACGTTGACATGAGTGCTATCTATTACTCCTTGGACCTGAGGCATCCCAGCGATGGTGGAGAATCCTGCTGCCCGTGCATCCTGATGGACCTGGTCCATGTCAAAGTTCATGTAATTATTTGCCCAGGCAAACAGGGCACCTGTGACTTCATGGTTCCACTTATGGGCTGCAGGTTGTGAAATGACACACAAGTCCCCACGCGAGCCCTGGAATGAACTCGAGATGTAAAGGCTCAGGGCTGCCACCAGGAGCAGGTATCCTCCTCCTCCACATGGTGCCAAGTCCGCAAGGAAATGGCACAGGTGCCGCACTGTCCCCTTGTTGAGGTGGAGCCTCTTGAGGGCACATGCTATCCAAAATCTTCTCAAACGACTAGCGACACCTTTACACATTGGGCCGTCGCTGACCTCCCACTCTGGGTCCCTCCCTGACCTGATGGGCGACTGGGTTCTCAGGGAAAGGGATGGTCCCCTGCACATGGGCTGTTGACTCAAGCCTCTGTTGACGCTGCTGCCGCCGCCTTCTCCGGCGTCTGGCGAGGGCAGCTGCTGCGGAGTCCACAATGTCATCCATAATGTGATATCTGTAAGGAATTAGAGAGGGTGAGAGACCGACAATCAGTTAGGGCTTCCACCCCGGGACCCTCAAGTCCCCCAAGGCCCTTACATTTCCTGCCATCTGTCAGGGTGCCAACCAACGAGCCAGTTGTCCTTGGGGACCACGCCCTGCACTGCACCCCGGCCAAAGCAGGGGCCCCTGGGCAGCAGACCAAGACCCCGGACGCCCGCCGGGAACATTACTTGGACTGGGTGCAGGTTCCCTCCCTGATCTACACACCCACCCTCTGGTCACTGGGGTGTCCCCAGTGCTCTTGGATGTTTGATTGTTGGCTGCTGCCTCTGTGGTGTTGATGCCTCCAGTGTCCAGGCCTCACGGTCTGACAGGGACGCTAGGCAGTAACACTCGCCTGTGACATACATGTCTACCCACGGAAATCCACTTGGGAGCTGCGAAGTGCTCACATAACTAACATTGCCAATTCCCTATTAGCAATAGCCTTCAGCTGTGCAGCCAGAAACTGCCACGGTCAGGGGGAGTTAAAGTGACCAGCACCACATTACCACGGACACGGCTCAGTCCTGGGGTGTTTGGTGGAATTGATAGGCAGCAGCTGAAGTTGCCACTGGTATGGGTATGCACGATCCAGGGGGTGGCATGTTTGGCCCATGGGCGATGAGCCCATCACCCCCCAGACCATAACTCATACTTTATCTTCTGTAATTGCAGAAAGTCATACAGGTCAGCCAACCAAGCCGCTACCCCCGGTGGCGATGCCGACCGCCACACCAGCAAAATTCGCCGCCGTGAAATCAGAGAGGTGAAGGCCAAGACATCGGCCTTCCTCCTCTCCATGACGTTATGGGTCCGGGTTTACAGAACCCCAAAGTGTTTCATGGAGTTCAACCGACCCACAACTTTTAATAGATTGTGGTGTGGGAAGCACACCACAGGTGTGATACAGCAGAAATGGACAAGTGGTTTTTAAAACAAAACAATGTTTATTTTATGAACTCAAGTTAACCTTTAAAAAACAAACAATGAATATCTTAACACCCATTACTTCAAAGATAACCCCAAAAGACTACAACACTAAATAATCCTTCAAACTGTTCCTTTAAACATCCAAAAGATTTCAAACCTTCAAAAACAGGAGCACATTAGGTTACATTCAATATATTTATAGTCTTTGGATTGCAGAAATCAACAGACCAGCTCTGTGTTTCTTCCTGCAACTCACAGCAAAACAAACAGACATTCCCAGCTGCGTTCTCAAACTGAAACTCAAAAAGCAGAAGTGAGCTCAGCTCCCCCCACCCTCTGACATCACTTCAGTAATATGATCAGCTCCATTTCTTAAAGGTACATTGCTTAAACATCCATTTCTTAAAAGTACTCTCACATGACAATGAGCTCCGGCTCTCTGAAACCCCAAATATCGCTACCAAAGGGTCTGGGTCCACTCCCTCCTCCACTATCCTGGCTAAGACCGCGAACACTCCCGCCCAGAATCTTCCCAATTTTACGAAACCCCAAAACATGTGCGCATGATTCGCTGGCCCCCGCCCACACCTTTCACACTCATCTGCTACCCCCTGAAAGAACCCATTCATTCTCGCCCAAGTCATATGCAGCCTGTGCACCACCTTAAACTGTATCAGGCTCATCCTTGCACAAGAGGAGGTCCCATTTACCCTTCGCAGTGCCTCACTCCATACTCCCCAATTGACCTCCATTCCCAACTCCGCTTCCCATTTCTCCTTGATCTTCACCACCCGCTCGCCTCCCTGCTCCCCCAGCCACTTGTCTATATCCTCAATTCTTCCCTCCCTTTCCACATCCGGAAGCAGCAGTCACTCCAGCAGGGTGTATCCCGGCAACCGAGGGAACCCCCTCCAGACCTTTCTCGCAAAGTCCCTAACCTGCAGATACCTGAACTTGCTCCCCCTCGGCAGTTCTACCCTCTCTCTTAGCTCTTCTAGACTGGCGAACCCTTCCTCCAAATACAAATCCCTCAACTTGACCAGCCCCACTTCCCTTCACCTGTATACACTATCCATCCACCCCCAGCTCCAATGCAGACTGTGTTGCTCATGACGCTAACAGCCTCTGCCACCTGTGCCCAGGCACAGAATACTATGGGAGATTGAATCCTCCAGGACTTCAATCTGAGGAGGGGAAGAGTTGGAATTGGTGGAATCTGTAGCTTCAAAAAGTGAGTTACAGAAATGCAATGTAAATGGTTAAAGATATAGGGTGCGATTTACCGGAGAAAATCTGTTTTGAGCGCGTTTAGCGACACTTGGCCATCCACCTGGTAAGGCCCCCTGGGCTCGATCACTGGCTGTGCCAACCTGCCAGCCTGGGAATGCCACCCAGGAACCCTGGCATTGCCACCCTGGCAGTGCCAAGGTGCCTGGGAGCCAGAGGACATGCTAGGGTGCCACCTTGCCCTGTCCCCAACCACCCAAACGTCTCTAATGGCCTGGGAGACCCCCCCCCCCCCCCCCCCAGATGCCCCGAGGTCTGGTCCACGTTTGTGGAAACCAATACTAAACAGAACCTTGCCAAGGTCTCCCAGGTGCGGCCTTTAGACCCTGGGCGCCGGGAGAATCCTGCAAACACACATTTTAATATGCTGATCTGGATCATGCCCAGTGAGGGTGAGATCCAGATCGCAACGTCTCGTGAGATTCTGTTAAATCTCGCGAGGCGTTTCGTGCGTCGCAAATCTCGCGAGAAGCCTCTCACAAAATTCATGTGTTAGACTCTGGAGAGAGAGGTTGGAAACATGTCTAGGAGCATTATGCCTACTCTGTAACCTGTTTAGAAGTTGTACGAATAAACAATTGTTAAGCAGATACCAGAGTATGTCTACAGTCTGTCTTCTAACCATGCCTTGATAGTCCAAGATAGAAGGACCATCTCAGAACACCAAGGGCAATTGGGCTGCGTCCTGCCCAGAAGGAAGGCTGTGGCTGGCAAGAGGGAACAAGTGGCAGATTTTGGACAATGGTGATGAGGGGGAAACATCCTGCACATACTGGAACCCTGAACTGGGCACAGAAGAGGAAAGTGGAACAGGCAGGACATGGAGAGCACACCATCAACACCGGATCTACCACCAAAGTTAGAGCTACCTGGAGATGGCAGAGACCCAGTGCCACAATAAATTGTAACAGGGATCTGTGACCGCATCACTGAAGACCTTGAACCTCTCAGCACTGGTCACCATGCCCTGCCAGTAACCATCAAAGTAACTGCGGCCTTGAACTTCTTCACTTCTGGTTCATTCAAAGGATCAACTGTGGACCTTAGTGGTATCTCCTAAGTGGCTGCACACTACTGCATCTCACAGGTTACTGATGCCTTCTTTGTTGGGACTAGACAGTACATTTCACAGTTGTGGCCTTGCAGGGACAGCAGGATTTGGTTTCACCATCATCCTTGGAATCCCCAGGTGCAGGGCATCGTTGATTGCACCCATGTGGCCATCAAGGCACCCAGTGACTGGCCACTCATATTAATTAAGAGGAAGGGCTTCCACTCCCTCAGCATTAAACTGGTCTCCGATCACTAAAAGAGCCTCCTCTATAAGTGCACTTGCTTTCCTGACAGTTTCCATGACTCTTTCATCCCTCTGACCAGGCCTTCTCAGATCTTCATTCCAACCCCCCAAGGTGTGTGGATGGATACTAGTGAACAATGGACATCCTTTGAAGAGATGACTACTCACCCCTCTGCAGGTGTCCCAGCCAAAGCAATGCCACCTGCTCAGCAGCACAATCATTGAGCAAGCAGTTTGGCTTCTGAATATGTGATTCCAGTCCCTGGACTGATCAGGTGATGCCCTCCACTTGCAAAGGCCTCAGTCATTATCTACTACCCTCTATGTAACAAGGCTCTCCAGAGAGCTGTGGGTTTTGAGGACTGTGGGTACTTGGAAGGGGACAGTTTATCAAGGGAGGAGCAGGAGGTGAGAGAGGACGAATTGCAGGCAGAGGGAGATGATGTTGAACAGCGAGATACCGCTGCAGCACAATGAGATTGCCACGATCCAGGAAAAGGACCTCCCGCCTATTCCTGACAGCATTAAGTCCAGGTGGGCATCAATGAAGCAAAGAATAACTCTGCCTCAGGTACCAGGCCTTTGGTTCCCCTGTGACACCCTGCTTCCTGTGACATTTTGTTTTCTGTAGCGTTGTGTGGCTTGGGCACAATCATTCGATTTATCCTTAGGACCAGAAACCTCAGTGATGGCTGCCATGGGGTGTCTAAATGAGTCTCATGCTTCATGTGATCCACCTCTGTTCCCAACCCCACTGATTCTAAATGGACAGGAAACCCATCTCCACATCAATTAAGAACTTCCCCACATGCAAATCTTAACTTCATAATCAGTATCCGACCAGAGGCAGGTTCCTGACTCAACAACAAACCTAGCTCTTGTTTTCTGCCTCCGTGGTAAAAATTCAGCCCTTTAATTTTCTATTTGTGCATCATGTATGGATTATATCTACCATGGATTACGTGGATGTAGTTTAGGATTGCCCACGAGCTTCGCAGAAAATTGAAGCCAGGAAGGGATATTCTGCATCTTAAAACTGAAAGGATTGTACTTACTTTGTGTTGTAATTGTATTGGCGTGACATCTTAAACTCTGAACATAGACATTGTTCAGATTTAAGCTTTATCTAGATGTCTGGGAAAGGCAAGCCTTTACATATTCAAAAATTTTAGCTCTCTGAAATACCCTTGGTCCCAAGGGTTTTGGATAATTGAAGGTCCACTGTACTGCAGAGCCGGTTTAATTGTAAGACACATTGTAATCACAGTTCTGACACTATTGGGAAACAAACCAATGTCTCAGTGAGTTTGACAGCCTGTAGGCTGATCAGCTGACTGCCTGTCAAGCACCTGTCTGAGCCCTTTAGATAAATCACAGATGGAAATGCCACACGTCGACTCTGCACACTCGGATTGCTGAATATTCAGCTGCATATCATCCGAGATTTAACCCTCTGAGGACCCACAGCAATATTTCTCAACCCGTCACTGGGTGTAGTTAGATGAACACTTTTCAGCTCATCCAGAGAATATTGATGAATGTCCAATATCTTCTTCTGTTGCACACATTACTTTGCAAAATGAATGAAAATCAATTCTGCACAAGAACCTTTCCAGCGGACTCTTGCATTCGTAACATTTAAACTGAATCCACTTACTTCTGAATGCATTAACTGTTTAATCCAGAAGGACTTTTAAAAATATGTAATTCTTTGTCACTTAACGGATAAATACATCCAAACAATCAAATCAGTTTTCAATCACTCACAAGAGTTCCCATTCCCTCACATTCCAGCAGAACCAATCTATCTAAAGCCATTCTCTCAGGTTGTGGCGTTTTCTACTGGACCAAATCCATCTTCATTGCCTTATGTTGTAGATTATTCCAATAAATCATATTCATCTTCATTCCTTCTCATTCTCAGGGTTTAAATGTTTTTTGGGATTTTCCTACAGGAGCGTGAATTGACAGGATAAAGCTCTTCTCTCTCTGTTGGCTGAAATAATTCTGGTTGAAATTGGTTTTGGTAGTCTGAGCAAAACTCCAAGCAGCAGTGAGTACAGTTCAGAGAACTATCCTTATTCTGGGAAAAGTTGCAACTGAATTGGCAAGCTTACCTTGGGACCACGGGGCTGATGAGATGGGAATAGAAATGTCATATGGGTCATAGAACCTTTGAATAGTTACAGATTGGAAGGAGGCCATTCAGCTTGTTATGTCCATGACCTCTTTCTGTAAGAGAAATACAGCTAGTCCCCCTCCCCTGCCTTCCCATAGCCCTGCAATTGTTTTCTTTTGAGAGAGTTGTGCACTTCCCTTTTGAAAGTCAGGATTGAATCTCAATTTTCAGGAAGTGTATTCCAGATCATACCCAATCAAATCTCCTCTCAACCTGCTGTAAGGAAAATAGTTCCAGCTTTGCCAATCTATCCACGTAACTGAAGTCTCTCACCCATGGAACCATTCTTGTAAATCTTTTTTTACACCCTTTCTAAATTGTGGTGCCCAGAATTGAACACAATACTCCAGTTGGGGCCAAACCAGTGTTTTATAAAATTTTATAAAATTCCTTGAATTTTTACTCGATACCTCTACATAGCCCAAGAGCCCAAATGCCTTTTTCGCCTCTTTCTCAACCTGCCCTGCCATCTTCAGCAATTTGTGTACGTATACCCCCAGGTCCCTCTGTTCCTGTACTCCATTTGGCATTGTATCCTTTATTTTCTATTTCCTTTCACAATTCCTCCGACTGAAGTGTTTTAATTTACACTTTTCTGCATTAATTCTTTTCTGCTAGTCTGTATCCTCTTGGGGTTTAGCCCACTCCTCCTCACAGTTCACACAATACTTCCACTGGGCGGGATTCTCCGACCCCCCCCCCCCCCCCCCCCCCCCCCCCCGCCGGGTCGGAGAATCGCCGGGGGCAGGCGTGAATCCAGCCCCCGCCGTGTCCCAAAGTCTCCGCCACCAGAGATTCTGCGGGGACGGGAATCGTGCCGCGCCGTTCGGCGGGCCCACCCCCGCCGATTCTCCGGCCCGCGATGGGCTGAAGTCCCGCTGCTGGAATGCCTGTCCCGCCAGCGTGGATTAAACCACCTTTTGAACGGCTGGACAAGGCGGTGCGGGCAGGCTCCAGGGTCCTGGGGGGAGGGGGAGGGGCGCGCGGGGCGATCTGGCCCAGGGGGGTGCCCCCACAGTGGCCTGGCCCGCGATCGGGGCCCACCGATCAGCGGACAGGCCTGCGCCATGGTGGAACTCTTTTTCTTCCGCCTTTGCCATGGTCTTCACTATGGCGGAGGCGGAGGAAACCCCCTCCCCTGCACATGCGCGGGGATGATGCATGCGCGGACCCGCATCGCCCGGCGAAGACCTTTCGGCGTGGCGCCAAAGGCCTTTCCCGCCAGCCGGTGGAGCGGAAACCGCTCTGACGCGGGCCTAGCCCCTCAAGGTGAGGGCTTGGCCCCTAAAGGTGCGGAGACTTTGGGGCGGCCCGACGCCGGAGTGGTTCCCACCACTCCATCACGCCGGGACCCCCCGCCCCGCCGGGTAGGGGAGAATCCCACCCAAGTTTTGTGTCCTCTGCATATTTTCAAATTGTGCCCTGCACACCCATGTCTTGGCCATTAACACAGATCAAGAAAAGCAGTGATCTTAATACCAACTCTTGGGAAACCCCACTATGTACCTTCCTCCAGCCCAAAAGACTATTTTGTTTCCTGTCACTCCACCAACGAATATCCCCACTTCTGACCTTATGATGGAAGGGAGGTCATTGATGAAGCAGCTGAAGGTGGTTGGGCCTCGGACACTACCTTGAGGAACTTCTGCAGCGATGTCCTGGAATTAAGATGATTGATTTCCAACAACCACAACCATCTTCCTTTGTGCCCGGTATGACTCCAACCAGCAGAGAGTTTTACCTGATTCCCATTGGCTCCAGTTTAGCTCGGGCTCCTTGATGCCATATTCGGTCAAATGCTGCCTTGATGTCGAGGGCTCTCACTCTCACCTCACCTCTGGAGTTCTGCTGTTTTGTCCATGTTTGAACCAAGACTGTAATGAGGTCAGGAGCTGAGTGACCCTAACTGAACCCAAACTGAGTGTCAGTGACCATGTTTTTGCTGAGTAAGTGCTGCTTGATAGCTCTGTTGATGACCCCCTTCCATCACTTTACTGATGATCAAGAGTAGACTGATGGGGTGGTAATTGGCTGGGTTGGATTTGTCCTGTGTTTTCTGTAGGGGAAGCACCTAGGCAATGTTCCACATTGCTGGGTAGATTCAAGTATTGTAGCTGTACTGGAACAGCTTGACATGGGGCATCCCAAATTCTGGAGTACGGGTCTTCAGTACCATTGCCGGAATACTGTCACGGTCCATAGCCTTTACAGTATCCAGTGCCTTCAGCCATTTCTTGATATCACATAGCATGAATTGAATTGGCTGAAGACTGATATCTTTGGTGAAAGGGACCTCCTCCACTTAATACTTCTGGCTGAAGATTGTTACAAATATTTCATCCTTAACTTTAGCAATAATTTGCTAATTCCTCATCATTGAGGCTGGGAATATTTTGACAGCATCTTCTTCCTTGGTAAAGGCAGATGCGAAGTACTAAGTTAGTACCTCTGCCATGCCATCTGCCTCCATGCGTGAATCCCCTTTTTCGTCCCAATTGGCCCTGTTCTTCCCTTTATCATACTTTTGCTATTTATATGCTGAGAGAAGCCTTTTAGATTCCCTTTTATGTTGGCTGCCAGTCTCCTCTCATATTCCCTCTTTGTTGCTCTTATTTCTTTTTTCAGTTTCCCTCTGCACCTTCTATATTCGGCCTGGTTCTCACTTGCATTATCTTTTTTTAATAATATTTTATTGAGGTATTTGAACATTTTTATAACAATAACATAAACAATGACATCAACATAGTAAAATAAACATTTCCTCCCATCTCAATCTTCACGAACCTCAACCATACAACAACAATCCCCGCCCCCCCCCCCCCCGCCCGCCCGCCCTGGAATACTGCACCTGCTGACATTTTAATTTTCCCCGAGAAAGTCGACGAACGGCTGCCACCTCCAGGTGAACCTTAACATTGACCCTCTTAAGGCAAACTTTATTTTCTCGAGACTGAGAAACCCAGCCATGTCACTAACCCACATCTCTACACTCAGGGGCTTCGAGTCCCTCCACATTAACAAGATCTATCTCCGGGCTACCAGGGAGGCAAAGGCCAAGACGTCAGCCTCTTTCGCCCCCTGACCTCCCGGCTCTTCCGACACTCCAAAGATCGCTACCTCCGGACTCGGCAGCACCCGTGTTTTTAGCACCGTGGACATTGCCTTAACAAAACCCTGCCAAAACCCTCTCACCTTTGGGCATGCCCAAAACATGTGGACATGATTTGCTGGGCTTCCCGTGCACCTCGCACACCTGTCCTCTACCCCGAAAAACTTGCTCATCCTAGCCGCTGTCATGTGTACCCGGTGGACTACCTTAAATTGTATCAGGCTGAGCCTGGCGCACGATGAGGAGGTATTAACCCTGTTTAGGGCATCTGCCCATAGACCCACCTCTATTTCTCCTCCAAGTTCGTCCTCCCACTTGCCCTTAAGCTCCTCCACCGGAGTTTCCTCCGCCTCCGAAAGCTCCTGGTAAATATCCGATACCTTCCCCTCTCCCACCCAGGTACTGGAAACTACTCTATCCTGTGTCCCCCGTGGCGGCAGCAATGGAAAGGCCGGAACCTGTTTTCTCAGATGGTCTCGCACCTGCAAATACCTAAAACCATTCCCTGGCAATTTAAATTTATCCTCCTAGGCTTTCAAGCTGGGAAAGCTCCCATCTATAAATATAAATATAAATCCTTCTAATTCCTGCCCTTTGCCAACTCCGGAACCCGCCATCTAGTCTACCCGGTCAAAACCTATGGTTATTATAAATCGGGGTCCCAATCGATGCTCCCTCCACTCTCTTATATCTCCTCCATTGCCCCCAGATTCTCAGAGCCGCCACCACCACCGGACTTGTGGAGTATCGGACCGGCGAGAACGGAGAGGTGCCGATATCAGTGCTCCCAAACTGGTGTCTTTGCATGACGCTGCCTCCATCCGCTCCCATGCCGACCTCTCCCCCACTACCCACTTCCTAATCATGGCTACATTAGCTGCCCAGTAGTAATTGCAGCGCCAACCCACCCTCCCCTGACTGCGCTCCAGCAACAGTTTCTTCACTCACAGGGTTTTACCCGCCCACACAAAGCCTGAAATAATCTTATTCACCCGCTTGAAAAAGGCCTTAGGGATGAAGATGGGGAGGCACTGAAAGACAAACAGAAATCTGGGGAGGACCGTCATTTTCACGGTCTGTACCCTCCTCGCCAATGATAGCGGGAGCATGTCCCATCTCTTAAAGTCCCCTTCCATTTGATCTACCAGCTGGGATAGGTTTAACTTGTGCAGTGCCTCCCATTCCCGGGCCACCTGGATTCCCAGATACCGAAAGCTCTTCCCTAGCATTCTAAGCAGCAGCTCTCCCAGTCTCTTCTTGCCAGGATCGCGAACATCTCACTTTTCCCCATGTTCAATTTATACCCCTAAAATTGCCAAATTCCCCCAAGATTCGCATTACTTCCCCCATCCCTTCCAATGGGTCCAAAATATACAAGAGCAGGTCATCTGCGTAAAGCAAGACCCGGTGCTCCACCCCCCCCGAACCAGCCTTTTCTAGTTCCTAGAGGCTCTTAACGCCATGGCCAATGGCTCTATGGCCAGAGCAAACAGTAGCGGGGAGAGGGGGCACTCGTGCCTCGTCCCTGAGTGTACCCCAAACTCAGCCGGTTCGTACGGACACTCGCTACTGGTGCCTGATAGAGAAACCGCACCCAGTCAATAAAGCCCTCACCAAACTCAAACCTTCCCAGCGCCTTCCACAGGTAATTCCACTCCACCTGATCAAAAGCCTTCTCCGCATCTATCGCTACCACCACCTCCACCTCCTCTCCTTCTGAGGGCATCATAATAACATTTAAAAGCCTTCGAACATTGGCCTTGAGTTGCGTGCCCTTTACAAATCCCGTCTGGTCTTCCCCATCACCCCCGGGACACAGTCCTCTATCCTTGTGGCCAGTATCTTAGCCAGCAGTTTGGCATCCACATTCAGTAGAGAAATTGGCCTGTATGACCCGCATTGCTCCGGATCCTTCTCCCGTTTCAGGATCAATGAAATCGAGGCCTGCAACATTGTTGGGGGGAGGACTCCCTTCTCTCTTGCTTCATTAAATGTCCTCACCAGCAGTGGGCTCAAATCTCTGAAAACCTCTTATAGAATTCCACCGGGTAGCCGTCAGGCCCCGGGCCCTTGCCCGACTGCATGCCCTCCAGCCCCTTGATTGTTTCCTCAATCTCAACTGGGGCTCCCAGCCCTTCCACCAGATCCTCCTCTACCCTCAGGAACCTCAACTGATCCAAAAACTGCCTCATCCCCTCCACCCCAGCCGGGGGTTCCGACTCATATAATTTACTATAGAAGTCCTTAAACACCTCGTTTACCCCCGCTGGGTCCAGGACGGTATTCCCGCCTCTAATCTTTACTTTACCTATCTCCCTGGCCGCCTCCCTTTTCCTGAGCTGGTGCGCTAACATTCTGCTTGCCTTTTCCCCGTACTCCTAAATCGCCCCCCTTGCCTTCCTCAACTGTTCCACCGCTTTCCCCGTGGTTAACAGCCCAAACTCCGCCTATAACCTCCGCCGCTCCCTCAGTAGCCCTGCGTCCGGGGCCTCCGAGTATCTCCTGTCCACCTGGAGTATCTCCTCCACTCATCTATCCCTCTCAGCCTGTTCTGCCTTTTCTCTGTGGGCCTGTATCGAGATTAATTCCCCTCTAACCACTGCCTTCAGAGCTTCCCAAACCGTCGCTGCGGAGACCTCCCCCGTATCATTTGTTTCCAGGTAGTTCTGGATGGACTTGTTAACCCGCCCACAGATCGCTTCGTCCGCTAACAACCCCACATCCAGTCTCCAAAGCGGGCGTTGCCCTCTCTCCACCCTAACCCGTAGATTCACCCAATGCGGGGCATGATCCGACACTGCGATTGCCGAGTACTCAGTATCCACCACCTTCGGTATTAGCGCCCTGCTCAGAACAAAAAAGTTGATGCTAGAGTATACCTTGTGGACATGCGAGAAAAAGGAAAACTCCTTCGCCCTCGGCCGTGCAAACCTCCATGGGTCTACTCCCCCCCACCTGTTCCATAAAACCCTTCAATTCCTTTGCCGCAGCCGGCCTCCTCCCTGTCCTGGATTTTGACCGGTCCAATTCCGGACCAATGACGGGTTGCATCTGAACCAGAGGGGCACCAATATCCTGGGAGGGAGGTTTTCTAGTACTCTTCGGGAGGGTTTAAACTAATTTGGCAGGGGAATGGGAACCGGATTAGTAGTCCAGCAACTAAGGTAGCCGATATTCAGGATGCCAATGCGTGTAGTGAGGCAGTGGGGAAGGGAACACTGACAAAGGAGAGTACTTGCAGGCACGGAGATGGGTTGAAGTGTGTATACTTCAATGCAAGAAGCATCAGGAATAAGGTGGGTGAACTTAAGGCATGGATCGGTACTTGGGACTACGATGTGGTGGCCATCACGGAAACTTGGATAGAAGAGGGGCAGAAATGGTTGTTGGAGGTCCCTGGTTATAGATGTTTCAATAAGATTAGGGAGGGTGGTAAAAGAGGTGGGGGTAGCATTGTTAATTAGAGATAGTATAACAGCTGCAGAAAGGCAGTTCGAGGGGTATCTGCCTACTGAGGCAGTATGGGTTGAAGTCAGAAATAGGAAAGGAGCAGTCACCTTGTTAGGAGTTTTCTATAGGCCCCCCAATAGTAGCAGAGATGTGGAGGAACAGATTGGGAAACAGATTTTGGAAAGGTGCAGAAGTCACAGGGTAGTAGTTATGGGTGACTTCAACTTCCCAAACATTGAGTGGAAACTCTTTAGATCAAATAGTTTGGATGGGTTGGTGTTTGTGCAGTGTGTCCAGGAAGCTTTTCCAACACAGTATGTAGATTGTCCGACCAGAGGGGAGGCCATATTGGATTTGGTACTTGGTAATGAACCAGGGCAAGTGATAGATTTGTTAGTGGGGGAGCATTTTGGAGATAGTGACCACAATTCTGTGACTTTCACTTTAGTAATGGAGAGGGATAGGTGCGTGCAACAGGGCAAGGTTTACAATTGGGGGAAGGGTAAATACGATGTTGTCAGACAAGAATTGAAGTGCATAAGTTGGGAACATAGGCTGTCAGGAAAGGACACAAGTGAAATGTGGAACTTGTTCAAGGAACAGGTACTACGTGTCCTTGATATGTATGTCCCTGTCAGGCAGGGAAGAGATGGTCGAGTGAGGGAACCATGGTTGACAAGAGATGTTGAATGTCTTGTTAAGAGGAAGAAGGAGACTTATATAAGGCTGAGGACACAAGGTTCAGAAAGGGCGCTGGAGGGATACAAGATAGCCAGGAGGGAACTGAAGAAAGGGATTAGGAGAGCTAAGAGAGGGCATGAACAATCTTTGGCGGGTAGGATCAAGGAAAACCCCAAGGCCTTTTTCACATATGTGCAAAATATGAGAATGACTAGAGCGAGGGTAGGTCCGATCAAGGACAGTAGCGGGAGATTGTGTATTGAGTCTGAAGAGATAGGAGAGGTCTTGAATGAGTACTTTTCTTCTGTATTTACAAATGAGAGGGGCCATATTTTTGGAGAGGACAGTGTGAAACAGACTGGTAAGCTCAAGGAAATACTTGTTAGGAAGGAAGATGTGTTGGGCATTTTGAAAAACTTGAGGGTAGAGAAGTCCCCCGGGCCTGACAGGATATATCCAAGGATTCTATGGGAAGCAAGAGATGAAATTGCAGAGCCGTTGACAATGATCTTTTCGTCCTCACTATCAACAGGGGTGGTACCAGGGGATTGGAGAGTGGCGAATATCGTGCCCCTGTTCAAAAAAGGGACTAGGGATAACCCTGGGAATTACAGGCCAGTTAGTCTTACTTCGGTGGTAGGCAAAGTCATGGAAAGGGTACTGAAGGATAGGATTTCTGAGCATCTGGAAAGACACTGCTTGATTAGAGATAGTCAGCACGGATTTGTGAGGGGTAGGTCTTGCCTTACAAGTCTTATTGAATTCTTTGAGGAGGTGACCAAGCATGTGGATGAAGGTAAAGCAGTGGATGTAGTGTACATGGATTTTAGTAAGGTATTTGATAATGTTCCCCATGGTAGTCTTATGCAGAAAGTAAGGAGGCATGGGATCGTGGGAAATATGGCCAGTTGGATAACGAACTGGCTAACCGATAGAAGCCAGAGAGTGGTGGTGGATGGCAAATATTCAGCCTGGATCCCAGTTACCAGTGGCGTACCGCAGGGATCAGTTCTGGGTCCTCTGCTGTTTGTGATTTTCATTAATGACTTGGATGAGGGAGTTGAAGGGTGGGTCAGTAAATTTGCAGATGATATGAAGATTGGTGGAGTTGTGGATAGTGAGGAAGGCTGTTGTCGGCTGCAAAGAGACATAGATAGGATGCAGAGCTGGGCTGAGAAGTGGCAGATGGAGTTTAACCCTGAAAAGTGTGAGGTTGTCCATTTTGGAAGGACAAATATAGGGTTAACGGTAGAGTTCTTGGCAATGTGGAGTAGCAGCGAGATCTTGGGGTCTATGTTCATGCATCTTTGAAAGTTGCCACTCAAGTGGATAGAACTGTGAAGAAGGCCTATGGTGTGCTAGCGTTCATTAACAGAGGGATTGAATTTAAGAGCCGAGAGGTGATGATGCAGCTGTACAAAACTTTGGTAAGGCCACATTTGGAGTACTGTGTACAGTTCTGGTCGCCTCATTTTAGGAAGGATGTGGAAGCTTTGGAAAAGGTGCAAAGGAGATTTACCAGGATGTTGCCTGGAATGGAGAGTAGATCTTACGAGGAAAGGTTGAGGATGCTAGGCCTTTTCTCATTAGAACGGAGAAGGATGAGCGGCAACTTGATAGAGGTTTATAAGATGATCAGGGGAATAGATAGAGTAGACAGTCAGAGACTTTTTCCCCGGGTGGAACAAACCATTACAAGGGGACATAAATTTAAGGTGAATGGTGGAAGATATAGAACATAGAACATAGAAAATGACAGCGCAGTACAGGCCCTTTGGCCCTCGATGTTGCGCCGACCTGTGAACCCACTCTAAAGCCCATCTACACTATTCCCTTATCGTCCATATGTCTATCCAATTACCATTTGAATGCCGTTAGTGTTGGCGAATCCACTACTTTTGCAGGCAGGGCATCCCACACCCTTACTACTCTCTGAGTAAAGAACCTACCTCTGACATCTGTCCTATATCTATCTCCCCTCAATTTAAAGCTATGTCCCCTCGTGCTAGACATCACAATCTGAGGAAAAAGGGCTCTCACTGTCCACCCTATCCAATCCTCTGATCATCTTGTGTGCCTCAATTAAGTCACCTCTTAACCTTCTTCTCTCTAACAAAAACAGCCTCAAGTTCCTCAGCCTTTCCTCATAAGATCTTTCCTCCATACCAGGCAACACTCTGGTAAATCTCCTCTGCACCCTTTCCAATGCTTCCACATCCTTCCTATAATGCGGCGACCAGAATTGCACGCAATACTCCAAATGCGGCCGCACCAGAGTTTTGTACAGCTGCAACATGACCTCATGGCTCCGAAACTCAATCCCTCTACCAAGAAAAGCTAACACACCGTACGCCTTCTTAACAACCCTCTTAACCTGGGTGGCAACTTTCAGGGATCTACGTACATGGACACCGAGATCTCTCTGCTCATCCACACTGCCAAGAATCTTACCATTAGCCCAGTACTCTGTCTTCCTGTTATTCCTTCCAAAATGAATCACCTCACACTTTTCTGCATTAAACTCCATTTGCCACCTCTCAGCCCAGCGCTGCAGCTTATCTATGTCCCGCTGTAACTTGTAACATCCTTCCGCACTGTCCACAACTCCACCGACTTTAGTGTCATCTGCAAATTTACTCACCCATCCTTCTACGCCCTCCTCCAAGTCATTTATAAAAATGACAAACAGCAGTGGCCCCAAAACAGATCCTTGTGGTACACCACTAGTCACTGGACTCCAGTCTGAACATTTCCCATCAACCACCACCCATTGTCTTCTTCCAGCTAGCCAATTTCTGATCCAAACTGCTAAATCATCCTGAATCCCATGCCTCCGTATTTTCTGCAGTAGCCTACCATGGGGAACCTTATCAAACGCTTTACTGAAATCCATAACACCACATCAACTGCTTTACCCTCATCCACCTGTTTGGTCACCTTCTCAAAGAACTCAATAAGGTTTGTGAGGCACGACCTACCCTTCACAAAACCGTGTTGACTATCTCTAATCAAATTATTCCTTTCCAGGTGATTATACACCCTATCTCTTATAAATCTTTCCAAGATTTTGCCCATAACAGAAGTAAGGCTCACTGGTCTATAGTTACCGGAGTTGTCTCTACTCCCCTTCTTGAACAAGGGGACAACATTTGCTATCCTCCAGTCTTCTGGCACTATTCCTGTAGACAAAAATGACTTAAAGATCAAAGCCAAAGGCTCAGCAATCTCCTCCCTAGCTTCCCAGAGAATCCTAGGCTAAATCCCATCCGGCCCAGGGGACTTATCTATTTTCACACTTTCCAGAATTGCAAACACCTCCTCCTTATGAACCTCAAGCCCTTCTAGTCTAGTAGCCTGAATCTCAGTATTCTCCTCGACAACAT
The DNA here is from genome assembly GCF_047496885.1 of Scyliorhinus torazame. NCBI lineage: Eukaryota > Metazoa > Chordata > Chondrichthyes > Carcharhiniformes > Scyliorhinidae > Scyliorhinus > Scyliorhinus torazame. The sequence continues at coordinate 28,658,729 of NC_092738.1, forward strand.
TGTCTTTTTCCTGTGTGAATACTGACGAAAAATATTCATTTAGCACCTCTCCTAACTCCTCGGACTCCAAGCACAACTTCCCACTACTGTCCTTGACTGGCCCTACTCTTACCCTAGTCATTCATTTATTCCTGACATATCTATAGAAAGCTTTAGGGTTATCCTTGATCCTACCTGCCAAAGACTTCTCATGTCCCCTCCTGGCTCTTCTTAGCTCTCTCCTTAGGTCCTCCCTAGCTAACTTGTAACTCTCGAGCGCCCTAACTGAACCTTCATGTCTCATCTTTACATAAGCCTCCTTCTTCCTCTTGACAAGTGTTTTGACTGCTTTAGTAAACCATGGTTCCCTTGCTCGACCACTTCCTCCCTGCCTGACAGGTACATACTTATCAAGGACACGCAGTAGCTGTTTCTTGAACAAGCTCCACATTTCCATTGTGCCCATCCCCTGCAGTTTTCCTCTCCATCCGATGCATCCTACATCTTGCCTCATCGCATCATAATTGTCTTTCCCCCAGATATAACTCTTACCCTGCGGTATATACCTATCCCTTACCATCACTAAAGTAAACGTAATCGAATTGTGGTCACTATCACCAAAGTGCTCACCTACCTCCAAATCTAACACCTGTCCTGGTTCATTACCCAGTACCAAATCCAATATGGCCTCGCCTCTCGTTGGCCTATCTACATACTGTGTCAGGAAACCCTCCTGCACACATTGGACAAAAACAGACCCATCTAAAGTACTCGAACTATAGCTTTTCCAGTCAATATTTGGAAAGTTAAAGTCCCCCATAACAACTACCCTGTTGCTTTCGTTCCTATCCAGAATCATCTTTGCAATCCTTTCCTCTACATCTCTGGAACTTTTTGGAGGCCTATAGAAAACCCCTAACAGGGTGACCTCTCCTTTCCTGTTTCTAACCTGAGCCCATACTACCTCAGTAGACGAGTCCACATCAAAAGTCCTTTCTGCTACCGTAATACTGTCCTTGACTAACAATGCCACCCCTCCCCCTCTTTTACCACCTTCTTTGAGCTTACTGAACTATCTAAACCCCGGCACCTGCAACAACCATTCCTGTCTGTGCTCTATCCATGTCTCCGAAATGGCCACACCATTGAAGTGCCAGGTACCAACCCATGCTGCAAGTTCACCCACCTTATTCCGGATGCTCCTGGCATTGAAGAAGACACACTTTAAACCACCTTCCTGACTGCCGGTACACTCCTGCAACTTTGAAACCTTACTCATGACCTCACTACTCTCAACCTCCTGTATACTGGAGCTACAATTCAGGCTCCCAAGCCCCTGCTGAATTAGTTTAAACCCTCCCGAAGAGCATTAGCAAATTTCCCCCCCAGGATATTGGTACCCCTTTGGTCCAGGTGTAGACCATCCCGTTTGTAGAGGTCCCACTGACCCCAGAATGAGCCCCAATTATCCAGAAATCTGAAACCCTCCCTCCTGCACCATCCCTGTAGCCACGTGTTCAACTCCTCTCTCTCCCTATTCCTCGTCTCGCTATCACGTGGCATGGGTAACAACCCAGAGATAATAACTCTGTTTGTCCTAGATCTAAGTTTCCACCCTAGCTCCCTGAATTCCTGCCTTACATTACCGTACTGGGCAGCACGGTAGCATTGTGGATAGCGCAATTGCTTCACAGGTCCAGGGTCCCAGGTTCGATTCCGGCTTGGGTCACTGCCTGTGTGGAGTCTGCACATCCTCCCCGTGTGTGCGTGGGTTTCCTCCGGGTGCTCCGGTTTCCTCCCACAGTCCAAAGATGTGCAGGTTAGGTGGATTGGCCATGATAAATTGCCCTTAGTGTCCAAAATTGCCCTTAGTGTTGGGTGGGATTACTGGGTTATGGGGATAGGGTGGCGGTGTGGACCTTGGGTAGGGTGCTCTTTCCAAGAGCCGGTGCAGACTCGATGGGCCGAATGGCCTCCTTCTGCACTGTAAATTCTATGAAAAAAAAAAATTCCTATCCCTTTTCCTACCTATGTCGTTGGTACCTATGTGGACCACGACTTGGGGCTGCTCCCCCTCCCCTTTCAGGATCCCAAAAACACGATCCGAGACATCACGCACCCTGGCACCTGGGAGGCAACACACCAACACACCAACGAGTCTCTCTCGTTCCCACAGAATCTCCTATCTATCCCCCTAACTATGGAGTCTCCAATGACTAATGCTGTACTCCTCTCCCCCCTTCCCTTCTGAGCAACAGGGACAGACTCTGTACCAGAGACCTGTACCCCATGGCTTACTCCTGGTAAGTGTCGTGTTCCCCCCCCCCGCAACAGTATCCAAAGCGGTATACTTGTTACTAAGGGGAACGACCACAGGGGATCCCTGTACTGACTGCTTCCTCCCAGCCCCTCTCACCGTCACCCATCTATCTTTATTCTTCGGAGTGACTACATCCCTGAAGCTTCTATCTATGACCACCTCTGCCTCCCGAATGATCCGAAATTCATCCAGCTCATATAGGGGGGATGTCAGAGGTAGGTTCTTTACCCAGAGAGTAGTGGGTGCATGGAATGCACTGCCTGTGGAAGTAGTTGAGTCGGAAACATTAGGGACCTTCAAGCAGCTATTGGATAGGTACATGGATTACGGTAGAATGTTATAGTGTAGATTAGTTTGTTCTTAAGGGCAGCACGGTAGCATTGTGGATAGCACAATTGCTTCACAGCTCCAGGGTCCCAGGTTCGATTCCGGCTTGGGTCACTGTCTGTGCGGAGTCTGCACATCCTCCCCGTGTGTGCGTGGGTTTCCTCCGGGTGCTCCGGTTTCCTCCCACAGTCCAAAGATGTGCAGGTTAGGTGGATCGGCCATGATAAATTGCCCTTAGTGTCCAAAATTGCCCTTCGTGTTGGGTGTGGTTACTGGGTTATGGGGATGGGGTGGAGGTGTTGACCTTGGGTGGGGTGCTCTTTCCGGGAGCCGGTGTGGACTCGATGGGCCGGGTGGCCTCCTTCTGCACTGTAAATTCTATGATAATCTATGATTAATCTAGGACAAAGGTTCGGCACAACATCGTGGGCCGAAGGGCCTGTTCTGTGCTGTATTTTTCTATGTTCGATGTTCTAATGACTGTGTTCAAGTCTCCTCCCATGACCAGGTTATGTGACTCATTTCTTTAATAAAAGTCCGTACTTCGTCTGATGTTTCAAAGTAGATGTCCCGTTCCTCATGTGTGACCCACAGATGAGCTGGGTACAGCATCCCAAACTTCCCCCCCTTCTTAAAGAGGGTTGTTTTTGCCCGATTGAACCCAGCTCGCCTCTTGGCCAGATCCGCTCCCAGGTCCTGATAAATGCGCAACTCACAGTTCTCCCACTTGCTGCTCCGTTCTTTCTTGGCCCACCGCAGAACGTGTTCCTTGTCCAGGAAATGGTGAAAACGTACCACCATGGCCCTCGGCGGCTCGTTCGCTCGGGGCTTCCTCGCGAGGGCTCTGTGCGCTCTGTTCAATTCCAGGGGCCGAGAGAACGCCCCAGCCCCCATCAACTTCTCCAGCATGCCCGTCACATAAGCCCTCGCATCTGATCCCTCTCTGCATTCAGGGAGGCCGACAATTCTAAGATTCTGCCTCCTGGACCTGTTCTCCAGGTCCTCCAGCTTCTCCTGCATTCTTTTCTGGCGGTCGTTCATCATCCCCACCCTGGTCTCCAGCACGGCTATGTACTCCTCGTGCTCGGACACCTTTTGTTCCACCTCCTGGATTGCTCTCCTGTGGGTTTCTTGATTCTGCACCACTTGATCAACCGAAGCTTTTTTTTTTTAAATAATATTTTATTGAAAATTTTTGGTCAACCAACACAGTACATTGTGCATCCTTTACACAACATTGTAACAATACAGATAATAATGACCTTTTTAAATTTAAACAAAAACAACAACAAATAAATAAATATTAAATAACAAAAAGTAAAAACTAGCCCTAATTGGCAACTGCCTTGTCTCAGGCCACCCCCCCCCCCCATCCCCCCCCCCCCCCCCCCCCCCCCCCCCCCCACACCCCCAGTCCTGGGCCGCTGCTGCTGCCTTCTTTGTTCTCCCCTATCTATCTTTCCGCAAGATATTCGACGAACGGTTGCCACCGCCTACTAAACCCTTGAGCCGACCCCCTTAGGACGAACTTAATCCGCTCTAACTTTATGAACCCCGCCATATCATTTATCCAGGTCTCCACCCCCGGGGGCTTGGCTTCTTTCCACATTAGCAATATTCTGCGCCGGGCTACTAGGGACGCAAAGGCCAAAACATCGGCCTCTTTCGCCTCCTGCACTCCCGGCTCTTGTGCAACCCCAAATATAGCCAACCCCCAGCTTGGTTCGACCCGGACTCCTACTACTTTCGAAAGCACCTTTGTCACCCCCATCCAAAATCCCTGTAGTGCCGGGCATGACCAAAACATATGGGTATGATTCGCTGGGCTTCTCGAGCACCTCGCACACCTATCCTCCACCCCAAAAAATTTACTGAGCCGTGTTCCAGTCATATGTGCCCTGTGTAATACCTTAAACTGAATCAGGCTTAGCCTGGCGCACGAGGACGACGAGTTTACCCTGTTTAGGGCATCTGCCCACATCCCCTCCTCAATCTCCTCCCCTAGCTCTTCTTCCCATTTCCCTTTTAGTTCGTCCATCATAGTCTCCCCTTCGTCTCTCATTTCCCTATATATATCCGACACCTTACCGTCCCCCACCCATTTCTTTGAGATGACTCTGTCCTGCACCTCTTGTGTCGGGAGCTGCGGGAATTCCCTCACCTGTTGCCTCGCAAAAGCCCTCAATTGCATGTACCTGAATGCATTCCCTTGGGGCAACCCATATTTCTCGGTCAGCGCTCCCAGACTCGCAAACTTCCCATCCACAAATAGATCTTTCAATTGCGTTATACCTGCTCTTTGCCACATTCCATATCCCCCATCCATTCCCCCCGGGGCAAACCTATGGTTGTTTCTTATCGGGGACCCCCCCAGTGCTCCGGTCTTTCCCCTATGTCGTCTCCACTGTCCCCAAATCTTCAGTGTAGCTACCACCACCGGACTCGTGGCATAGTTCCTTGGTGAGAACGGCAATGGGGCTGTCACCATAGCCTGCAGGCTGGTCCCCCTACAGGACGCCCTCTCTAATCTCTTCCACGCCGCTCCTTCCTCCTCTCCCATCCACTTACTCACCATTGAAATATTAGCGGCCCAATAATACTCACTTAGGCTCGGTAGTGCCAGCCCCCCCCTATCCCTACTACGCTGTAAGAATCCCTTCCTCACTCTCGGAGTCTTCCCGGCCCAAACAAAACCCATGATACTCTTTTCTATCCTTTTGAAAAAAGCCTTCGTGTTCACCACCGGGAGACACTGAAACACAAAGAGGAATCTCGGGAGGACCACCATCTTAACCGCCTGCACCCTCCCTGCCATTGACAATGCTACCATATCCCATCTCTTGAAATCTTCCTCCATCTGTTCCACCAACCGCGTCAAATTTAGCCTGTGCAATGTGCCCCAATTCTTAGCTATCTGGATCCCCAGGTAACGAAAGTCTCTTGTTACCTTCCTCAACGGTAGGTCTTCTATTTCTCTACTCTGCTCCCCTGGATGCACCACAAACAGCTCACTCTTCCCCATGTTCAATTTATACCCTGAAAAATCCCCAAACTCCCCAAGTATCCGCATTATTTCTGGCATCCCCTCCGCTGGATCCGCCACATATAGTAGCAGATCATCCGCATATAAAGATACCCGGTGTTCTTCTCCTCCCCTAAGTATTCCCCTCCATCCCTTGGAACCTCTCAGCGCTATCGCCAGGGGCTCAATCGCCAGTGCAAACAGTAATGGGGACAGAGGACATCCCTGCCTTGTCCCTCTATGGAGCCGAAAATATGCCGATCCCCGTCCATTCGTGACCACACTCGCCACTGGGGCCCTATACAACAGCTGCACCCATCTAACATACCCCTCTCCGAACCCAAATCTCCTCAACACCTCCCACAGATAATCCCACTCCACTCTATCAAATGCTTTCTCGGCATCCATCGCCACTACTATCTCCGTTTCACCCTCTGGTGGGGCCATCATCATTACCCCTAACAACCTCCGTATGTTCGTGTTCAGCTGTCTCCCCTTCACAAACCCAGTTTGGTCCTCATGAACCACCCCCGGGACACATTCCTCTATTCTCATTGCCATTACCTTGGCCAAGACCTTGGCATCTACATTGAGGAGGGAGATTGGTCTGTAGGACCCGCATTGTAGCGGATCCTTTTCCTTCTTTAAAAGAAGCGATATCGTTGCTTCTGACATAGTCGGGGGCAGTTGTCCCCTTTCCTTTGCCTCGTTAAAGGTCCTCGTCAGCAGCGGGGCGAGCAAGTCCAAATATTTTCTGTAAAATTCAACTGGGAATCCGTCCGGTCCCGGGGCCTTTCCCGTCTGCATGTTCCTAATTCCTTTCACCATTTCTTCTACCGTGATCTGTGCTCCCAATCCCATCTTTTCCTGCTCTTCCACCTTGGGAATTTCCAGCCGATCCAAAAACTCCATCATTCTCTCCCTCCCATCCGGGGGTTGAGCTTCATACAATTTTTTATAAAATGTCTTAAACACTTCATTCACTCTCTCCGCTCCCCGCTCCGTCTCTCCATCTTCGTCTCTCACCCCCCCTATTTCCCTCGCTGCTCCCCTTTTCCTCAATTGGTGTGCCAGCAATCTGCTCGCCTTCTCTCCATATTCATACTGTACACCCTGCGCCTTCCTCCATTGTGCCTCTGCAGTGCCTGTGGTCAGCAAGTCAAATTCCACATGCAGCCTTTGCCTTTCCCTATACAGTCCCTCCTCCGGTGCTTCCGCATACTGTCTGTCCACCCTCAAAAGTTCTTGCAACAACCGCTCCCGTTCCTTACTCTCCTGCTTCCCTTTATGTGTCCTTATTGATATCAGCTCCCCCCTAACCACCGCCTTCAACGCCTCCCAGACCACTCCCACCTGAACCTCCCCATTGTCATTGAGTTCCAAGTACTTTTCAATGCATCCCCTCACCCTTAAGCACACCCCCTCATCCGCCATTAGTCCCATGTCCATTCTCCAGGGTGGACGCCCTCTTGTTTCCTCCCCTATCTCCAAGTCTACCCAGTGTGGGGCATGATCCGAAATGGCTATAGCCGTATATTCCGTTCCCCTCACCCTCGGGATCAATGCCCTACCCAACACAAAAAAGTCTATGCGTGAATAGACTTTATGGACATAGGAGAAAAACGAGAACTCCTTACTCCTAGGTCTACTGAATCTCCACGGGTCCACCCCTCCCATCTGCTCCATAAAATCCTTAAGCACCTTGGCTGCTGCCGGCCTCCTACCAGTCCTGGACTTCGACCTATCCAGCCTTGGTTCCAACACCGTGTTAAAGTCTCCCCCCATTATCAGCTTTCCGGTCTCTAGGTCTGGGATGCGTCCTAGCATTCGCCTCATAAAATTGGCATCGTCCCAATTCGGGGCATACACGTTTACCAACACCACCATCTCTCCCTGTAATTTGCCACTCACCATCACGTATCTGCCCCCGTTATCCGCCACTATAGTCTTTGCCTCGAACATTACCCGCTTCCCCACTAATATAGCCACCCCCCTGTTTTTCGCATCCAGCCCCGAATGGAACACCTGCCCTACCCATCCTTTGCGCAACCTAACCTGATCTATCAGTTTCAGGTGCGTTTCCTGTAACATGACCACATCTGCTTTAAGTTTCTTAAGGTGTGCGAGTACTCGTGCCCTCTTTATCGGCCCATTAAGCCCCCTCACGTTCCACGTGATCAGCCGAGTTGGGGGGCTTCCCACCCCCCCCCCCCCCTTGCCGGTTATCCATCATCTTTTTCCAGCTTCTCGCCCAGTTCCCACGCAGCTGTATTTCTCCCAGACGGTGCCCCCCCGCCCATCCTTTCCCGTACCCACTCCCCCCTTTCCCCAGCAGCAGCAACCCAGTAATTCCCCCCTCCCCCCCCCCCCCCCGCTAGACCCCCCGCTAGCGTAATTACTCCCCCCATGTTGCTCCCAGAAGTCAGCAAACTCTGGCTGACCTCGGCTTCCCCCCGTGATCACGGCTCGCCCCGTGCGGCGCCCCCTCCTTCCTGCTTCTCTATTCCCGCCATAATTATCATAGCGCGGGAACCAAGCCCGCGCCTCTCCCTCGGCCCCGCCTCCCATGGCCAACGCCCCATCTCCTCTCCCTCCCCACCTCCCCCCATCACCACCTGTGGGAGAAAGAAAAGTTACCATACCGCAGGATTAATCATACAATCCCTCTTCGCCCCCCCCCCCCCCACTCGTCACACCACTTTGTCCAAACGTTCATTTTCGTAGTCCAATCATTCCAATTTTTCTTCTACAAAAGAAGTCCACGCTTCATCCGCCGTCTCAAAGTAGTGGTGCCTCCCTTGATATGTGACCCACAGTCTTGCCGGTTGCAGCATTCCAAACTTTATCTTTTTTTTGTGAAGTACCGCTTTGGCCCGATTAAAGCTCGCCCTCCTTCTCGCCACCTCCGCACTCCAATCTTGATAGACGCGGATCACCGCGTTCTCCCATTTACTACACCGAGTTTTCTTCGCCCATCTAAGGACCATTTCTCTATCCTTAAAACGGAGAAATCTCACCACTATGGCTCTGGGAGCTTCTCCTGCTCTCGATCCTCGCACCATAACTCGGTATGCTCCCTCCACCTCCAACGGACCCGTCGGGGCCTCCACTCCCATTAACGAGTGCAGCATCGTGCTCACATATGCCCCGACGTCCGCCCCCTCCACACCTTCAGGAAGGCCAAGAATCCTCACGTTGTTCCTCCTTGCGTTGTTTTCCAGTGCCTCCAACCTCTCCACAGATCGTTTCTGGTGTGCCTCTTGTATCTCCGACTTCACCACCAGGCCCTGTATATCGTTTTCATTCTCTGCTGCTTTCGCCTTCACGACCCGAAGCTCCTGCTCCTGGGTCTTTTGTTCCTCTTTCAGCCCTTCAATCGCCTGTAATATCGGGGCCAACAACTCTTTCTTCATTTCCTTTTTTATCTCCTCCACGCAGCGTTTCAAAAACTCTTGTTGTTCAGGGCCCCATATGAAACTGCCACCTTCCGACGCCATCTTGGTTTCTGCTTGCCTTCCTTACCGCTGCTCCAAAGGATCCGCTGCAATCTGGCCACTTTCCTCTCCTTTTTCCATCCGTGTCCAGGGGGAACACCCTTCTGGTTTACCGCACGGTGTTTTCAGCCGTTAAAATTGCCGTTGGGGCTCCTATCAAGAGCCCAAAAGTCCGTTTCACAGGGAGCTGCCGAAACGTGCGACTCAGCTGGTCATCGCCGCACCCGGAAGTTCGATCAACCGAAGCTTTAATCGGGTCCAGCATGTCCTTCTTCAGCTTGGCGAAGCAATCCTCGAAAAACTTCACCAGCTGCTCCGTTGACCACTGTGCCGTCTCCCCGCGGCCTGCTTCTCCGCCATGCTTTCCCGTGTTGCCAGCTCTGCTCGCGTCTTCCTTATAGAACTTTGTCTTCTCACACGGCCTCTTCTGGTCCAATTCTCCATACACCGGAGGGGGATTTCTCCTTACTGTCTCACTCTTCACCGATTTATCCCATAAAATCCAGAAAGAAACGGAGGAAAAAGGTGCAAACGTCCGTCACAGGCGGGAGCTATCAAATATGCAACTTACTCCTCCATGGCCGCCACCAGAAGTCCTCACTTACATTATCAACCTGACATCTGTCATATGCATCCTTTTCTGCTTCATCTTACTTTCTACCTCTTTCATCATTCAGGGAGCTCTGGATTTGTTTGTGCTACCTATTCCCTTGTGCGAATGTATCTCAACTGCATCCAAATTATATCCTCTTTCAAACCAACCCATTGTTTAATTTCATTTTTGCCTCTATTATACTCTTACTAAAGTTCAATTATGATGTACTATTGGAGCAGGATTTATGAATTGTTTTTTAAAAAAAGTATAGGAACAGTCACGTCATATGCCCATAAAACTGATTCGGAAGATGTACACTTTACTGTCAAAGGGAACATAAAACATGGACAATTTACCTTGACAAAATGGACTCCAGGAAGTCAGGTGACTTCTTTTCTGGTTTTGATACAGACAAGAAGTAATTCATGTTTGAACATGCCTCTGGAGATTCATTAAAATGTAAATGTCCTTGTGAAGGACCTTCTATTGAATAGATATCAGAATGCAAAACCCCTTGTGAAATTTACAGTTACAATTGTCTGGATATGAGGAGAAGGCAGGAGATTGGGGATGAGAAATATATCAGCCATGATTTAATGGCGGAGCAGACACGATGGGCCGAGTGGCCTGATTCTGCTTCTATGTCTTATGGTCTTATGATATTTACAGAAACTCAAATACAATGGTTACCCCTGACATGGGATATTCTACCAAAGAATTTTGAAGTTAATTTGTAGCAGGTTAAAAAAGAAAATTTGCAGCAGGTTTTGCAGGGAGTTTCACGGGAGGTTTACGATGAAAAAATCGGCGCCGACACCTCACCAATTCCAGGACCAGTGAGGGGCTAGCAGCGGCGCCGGGTGAAACTCCCGGTTCCTGCGGCAAGAATGGCCAGAGAATGCCGGGTCCCTGGGCGTGCATGCGCACAGCTGACGACCTGCAGCGGTCGCGCCGTGCAACCTGGCGCCGGCCGCCACAGACCTGGCCTGCCAAAAACTGTCCCCCTGTAACCCCCCCTCTCGCCACCCCCGGACCAGTCCCTCCAGCCCCCCCAAGCCCCGCCTGCCAGCGGAACATCTCCCCGACTGTGGCGGCACTGGACACAGTCCGCAGCCGACAAGCGAGGTCCCCGAACATAAACTGGTCAGAGCAATCTGTGGGCCTGGGTTTTCCTCACTTTCCGTTTGTGTTGGGCAATTACTAGGCACATGGAAGTAGCATTTCTGGCTTCCTGATATCTGCTGCTACTTCCATGGTTTTTCACTGGAAATGATGGTGGATGTTGAGTCTGCCCCATGCACATTGGGGTAGTAATAGAGTAAGGAGAAGAAAATGGCATTGCTTCTATTTATTAGTTCTAAAAAATGTTAGATACAGGAAAGAAAGGCTATTGATTGATTGTGAAGAAATATCCAATGAGGTACTGAAAAATCTGTTGGCTTGTCAAGTGCGCCATGAGGAGGGCCATGTTGGGTAATCAGTGGCTGAATTTAGGGAGTTGAAAATATATCCAACCAGAGTTGGCTACTTCCATACTGTTTCCCTGGTTCCCTACCCAAGAGATGAGCTTTTGGGTGGTAATCAAATTTCCACTTGTGCTGTTTAAAGTAATATTAACCCCATGCTTTGAGAAAATTACACTCAATCAATCTTGCCTACTCATGACCTAAATAAGCACAATCAATAAGCACAGAGTTTTATGGGCCAGAGTTTAGAGAACCCCAAAGTGTATCATGGAGTTCACCTGACCCACAACTTTTACTAGACTGTGGTATGGGGAGCATACGGCCCACTCTACAGGTGTGGTACAGCAGAAATGGAAAAGTATTTTTTAAAGCAAAACAATGTTTATTCTATGAACTCAAGTTAACCTTTTTAAAACATACAGTGACCATCTTAGCAACCATCAATTCAAATACAACCCCCAAAGAATACAACACTAATTAATCCTTAATAACTTTCCAAACAACATCCAGAAGACAAAAGAAACACCTTTTAACAAAAGCACATTAGGTTTACATTCACGACGGAGAACATTTATAATTCTGAATTCACCAAATGATCAAGAGATAGTCTTTTCATGGCAGAGAGAACAGCAGTACACCTGCTCTGTCTGGCTTCAGCTCCAACACTGAAAACGAAACTAAAACACACCCTGCAGCAAACAGCCTAAAATGAAAGTAAAAATCTCCACCCACTCTCTGACATCACTGCAGTAGTGAACACCCATTTCTTAAAGGTACATTTCTTAAACACCCATTTCTTAAAGGTACTCTCACATGACAAGAGTTCTGATTGTAAGAATAAGAAAGAGTTGAGAAATATTCACAGTATTTTAAAGGAAAAAGAGTAAGTGTAGTCAGGAACTATCAAAAGGCAGGAACTACAAAAGCCATTCAGCACATCTAATTCACCCTGTCCACCAATGAGGATAGAAATGATTAAGTACCACTGCTGGCATGAAGCCTCATTCCACACAAGAGCAGCTTTGAGATAGGGCTATGATTTGAACACCCAGCTCTGTGCCCCATGTTTATAACGAGTGAAGCTCCACGCCGGTCATGGATTGCATTCTGACAGGATCCACTCAGGACACTTCAGTTTCTCTCTTGCTTTAGTATTCGATCGTATTAAGAATCTATCCATTTAATTTTCCTGTTCCAATTGAGTCTCCATTCACTGCACTTGGTAGCAGTCTAGCCTACAAGTAAAGAAATGTCTAATTAGAGCTACAATATCACCATTGAATCCTACTACCCTTTTTGCACTATCTAGTCAATTTCAAAATCAATTTTCAACTGCATCTGAGATCTTGCTGGCTTTGAAAGCAGACCAAGGCAGGCCAGCAGCACGGTTCAATTCCTGTACCAGCCTCCCCGAACAGACGCCTGAATGTGGCGACGAGGGGCTTTTCACAGGAACTTCAATTGAAGCCTACTTGTGACAATAAGCGATTTTCATTTCATTTCATGACCTTTCAGTTTAAGCATGAGCATCCTGTAGTACCCTCAATAACGACACGAGAGTGTGGAATGGTAAATGAAGGCTTTAATAAGCAGAAAATTAGCCAGCTACAGAGACGTGTGCTTACTGAGTGTCGTCTACAGGGCGTCACCTTATATACGGCTCCCTGGTGGGCGGAGCTGGAGCATCACCTACATGGTGTTAAGGATACAGTAACCATTCATCATACATCCACATGAAAGACCTTATGAAATGTATCCTGAGATACAAAATATATTTGCCTTCTCCACCTACTAAGTTACATCCTCAAAGTATTGCAGCAAATTAATCTGCTGCGACCTGCCTTTTATAAACCCATGTTAGACTGGTTCTATTGCCTTGATGCTTACATCATGATGCTCTTGAATTGATTTTTTATATTAGGTGCAAGTTTCACCCGCATTACAGATGTCAAGGTAACAAGCCTTCAATCCCCAGGATCACGTTTCTGATTTTTTGATTGAATCACTGCTTTCTTAACCTCTGGTATCACCCTGTGTCCAGCCTTTTCTTAACTTTTCTGCCACTTTTGCTTCTACCCAGGATTGATTTAGGAAGAACTTAACTGATTGAAAACAGTCATTTAATTTCCCCTGAAATGCAGTCCCAAAATATGAAAAAAATAATCGTGCATATACTGTTCAACACCTCACATACACACACCCTGTTCAATACCTCCCATATTGTAGTCACCTGGGTTGGCCACTTTCTGACTTAAAATGAAGATCCGCAAAGGCTGCAGGGAAATTCAGCCAACACAGGCAAAAACTAGCAAGTGCAGAAATCCTGTGTATTGGAACTTGCAAAAGCCCAGACAGCACTGAAACCAGCAGCCATCTGCATATTAATGAGTGATCCCCAGACACAATTGATACACAGGTGAATAAGGCCAAGCCAGACTCCTCGGCGCCAGCAGGAGCCAAGACAAAGGAAGGCCAATGGACATTTGGGGACTGCCCAGCGACCAGGGAACAACTCCAGTATTGGAGAAATCGATCCAAGTGATCGGAACGCAGTCCAATCATTTGGAACCAGGTACGGGGTCCGCCCCGAAGGGCGGGAAGCCCCTGGGGACTATAAAGTAAAGTCCCCAATTTCAAATCGTCCTTCTTGGCAGGGTCACTCAACAACGCGAATCAACCCATGAGAATGAACTGCCCAGCTGCCGCACCAGCCAAGTAAGTCTCCAGTCAACGCTCGCTATGAGATAGGCGCTCCAAGCTACAAGTCCATACCAGCTTTTGAATCCTGCAGACTCAGGACCTGGACGAAAGGCCATTTGTTCCCCTGACCTGGTGGGCCAATTCCGAAGCTAAGTATAGGCCTTTTAGTGATAGAAATAGCCTAGAAAGTAGAGTTTATGCATGAGTAGTGATTTACTGTGTATAATAAATGTGCTTTGATTTGAATCTTACTAATTGGTGTGTTGAGTTATTGATCAGTACTTGAACTTGAACCTCGTGGCGGTATCATAAAGATACCTGGCGACTCTAGAGTAAAGGTTAAACAAACAGAGCAAATTACGATTTAAGAGCCAACCAAATGTTAGCAACAATACACATACCCTGTTCAATACCTCACACACACATACCCTGTTCAATACCTCACACACACATACCCTGTTCAATACCTCACATACACATACCCTGTTCAATACCTCACACACACACACACCCTGTTCAATACCTCACACACACACACCCTGTTCAATACCTCACATACACACACACCCTGTTCAATACCTCACACACACATACCCTGTTCAATACCTCACACACACATACCCTGTTCAATACCTCACATTCACATACCCTGTTCAATACCTCACACACACACACACCCTGTTCAATACCTCACACACACATACCCTGTTCAATACCTCACACACACATACTCTGTTCAATACCTCACACACACACACCCTGTTCAATACCTCACACACACACCCTGTTCAATGCCTCACACACACATACCCTGTTCAATACCTCACATACACACACCCTGTTCAATACCTCACACACACATACTGTTATAACCTGCCTACTTACCATTGGCTGGGGACTAATGACTATCCCACAATCCTGTGGGAGTATGAGCTTCCCCAATGAGGGGGGCGGAGAAACCACTAGTAAACTCCTAGTATAAATAAAGCTGGCCAGTTCAGGAACCAGCAGGAAGGAGTATGTAGCAAGGGAAGTTACTGCTACTGTTATGTATATATGTTATAGTAAATAAATGTTATTACTTTGTATCCTTAATACTCGTGCTGGCGTCTTCGTGGCCCGTACAAAACTGGCGACGAAGGTTAAAGTGAATAGCTACACTGCTGAAGCCACCTCCCTGGATTTTTGTTGGATACAGGTTGGAAGTTGTTTTCTATTATACCATGCCTCTGTACGGACGTTTGGATGTTTTTGATGCTGCGCTGGAAAGCTGGAACCAGTACACACAATGGAAGCATTACTATTTCCGGGCAAACAATATCACCGAAAACGAGCGCCAGGTGGTCATATTGCTCACCGCCTGCGGCCCGCATACGTTTGGGGTGATTAGGAGCCTTACGTACCCAGCTGCGCCGGACACCAAAACATTCAATGAACTTGTGAATATAGTGGGGCAACATTTTAACCCAACCCTGTCCACGATAGTCCAGCGTTACCGGTTTAATACCGCTGAGAGGACCCCTGGAGAACCCCTTGCTGATTTTCTATCCAGGCTATGCAGGATTGCGGAGTACTGTGACTATGGTGAGACCTTGTCAGAAATGTTACGCGACCGTTTGGTTTGCGGTATTAACAATGCGGCCACCCAGAGAAAGTTGTTAGCGGAGCTAACATTGACTTTTCAACAGGCCATTCAAATAGTATTGTCCCGAGAGAGCGCAGAGCGAGGAGTACAGGAGCTACAGGGAATGGAAGTGCATGCCTTGGGGCGCAAGCCCTTCCGTCCGAAAACGTTCCCCCGCACCCCTGCGGCACCTTGGGCGAGGCAACGTCCGGACCGACGCCAGTGGCCGTCGGACATTCCTCCCCGAAGGGAGCCTTCTCCAGAGCCAATGGATGAGGAGCCATGTCCGTGTCAGACTTGTAGGCGCTGACCCCGTCGCAGACGGCGGTCCTGGGGGCGCCAGAGGTGCCGTCGTTCCAACCGAAACTGGGACCAGCCCAGGGGCCGTAACTGGGACCAGCCCAGAGGCCGTACCTTCCATGTGGATGAACCTGCGGTGACTACTCCTGAGGACGTGGAGACGGAGGACGACTGCCTGCAGCTGCATTGTGTGGCAGCTCCCCGTGTGGCCCCCATTAAGGTGACAGTATGGGTCAATGGCCACCCGCTTGAGATGGAGTTGGATACTGGCGCAGCGGTCTCCGTGATCGCCCAGAGGACATTCGACCGCATCAAGCAGGGTATACAGACCCTTACATTAACCGACTCACAGGCCAGGTTGGCCACCTACACGGGGGAACCACTGGACATTGCAGGAACTACAATGATCCCTGTTGTCTATGGACGCCAGGAGGGGCGTTTCCCACTTATCGTGGTGCGCGGCCATGGGCCCAGCCTGTTGGGTCGGGACTGGTTGCGCCATTTGCGGTTGCAATGGCAGCACATCCTCCAAACAATTTCTGAAGGGTTGACTGAGGTGCTTGGATGATACCCAGATGTATTCCAGCCTGGTTTGGGGAAAATAAAAGGGGCTGTAGCCCATATCCAAGTTGAACCAGGAGCCACGCCGCGCTATTTCCGGGCGCGCCCAGTGCCTTACGCCTTGCTCGAGAAGGTAGAAGGGGAGCTCACTCGTTTGGAGAGTTTGGGTATTATCAGGCCCGTCCGTTTTGCTGACTGGGCAGCACCAATTGTACCTGTAATGAAACCAGATGCCACAGTTCGCTTGTGTGGCGACTATAAACTTACAGTGAATACGGTTTCCCGACTCGACCGATATCCAATGCCTCGCATAGAGGATCTCTACGCGAAACTTGCAGGTGGACTCTCGTTCACAAAATTAGATATGAGTCACCTGCAGTTGGAGCTGGACCCTGCCTCCCGACCATATGTAATGATTAATACACACCGGGGCCTGTATGAATAGACACGGTTGCCTTTTGGAGTATCCACTGCCTGCGCAATTTTTCAACGTGTTATGGAGGGCATTTTGAGAGGTTTACCACATGTGGCTGTCTACCTAGATGACGTTTTGATTACAGGGACGTCAGAGCAGGAACATTTGGAAAATCTGGAGGCTGTCCTTAGACGCCTTTCGGAGGCTGGAGTCCGTTTACGTCGCACAAAGTGCGTATTTCAGGCAAAGGAAGTAGTCTACCTAGGTTATCGGGTTGACCGCGAAGGTCTGCACCCCGTCGCAGAGAAGGTGCGTGCAATTCAACATGCCCCCGCCCCGACTGACACTTCGCATCTTCGTTCTTTTCTCGGTCTCGTAAACTATTACGGGAAGTTCCTCCCCAATCTGGCAACTACGCTGGCCCCTTTGCACCTTCTGCTAAAGAAAAATCACACCTGGGTTTGGGGTCAGCCGCAAGAAACCGCTTTCCGGCGGGTAAAGCAACAATTGTCGTCGTCTGGGTTACTAACCCACTATGATCCGGGAAAGCCTTTGCTCGTCACATGTGATGCATCCCCGTATGGTATTGGGGCCATCCTGTCCCACAAGATGGAGAACGGGGCCGAACGACCGATAGCTTTCGGCTCCCGCACATTCACTGCAGCGGAGAAAAAGTACGCGCAGATCGAGAAGGAGGGCCTGGCAGTGGTTTTTGCGGTGAAACGCTTCCACCAGTACGTGTACGGCCGCCATTTCACTATCGTGACTGATCATAAGCCCCTGCTGGGACTTTTCAGAGAGGATAAGCCAATACCGCCCATTGCTTCTGCACGGGTCCAGCGCTGGGCTTTGTTGCTTGCTGCATACGAGTATTCTCTGGAGCACAAACCAGGTACGCAGATAGCAAATGCCGACGCGCTGAGCCGATTGCCTTTATCGACCGGCCCCATGTCGACCCCCACGACCGGTGAGGTGGTTGCAACCCTAAATTTTATGGACACCTTGCCTGTCACGGCATCACAGATCCGTGAGTGGACCCAGACGGAGCCAGTCCTGTCAAAGGTTCAGCACATAGTCCTGGATGGTGAGCAGCATAGACAGCTCCCAGGTGAGTTGCGGGCATTTTCCTCCAAGCTGTCAGAATTCAGCGTGGAAGACGGCATTCTCTTGTGGGGTACGCGTGTGATTGTCCCGGAAAAAGGCCAGGAGCTGATACTATCAGACTTGCACAATGGGCATCCAGGCGTGACCAAAATGAAAATGTTGGCCCGGAGTTATGTCTGGTGGCCAGGCCTCGACACCGACATTGAGAAGGTGGCCCAAAACTGCTCCATTTGCCAGGAGCATCAGAAGCTTCCGCCGGCCGCGCCCCTACATCACTGGGGATGGCCAGGGCGGCCTTGGGCACGCTTGCATGCAGATTTTGCAGGCCCTTTTCAAGGATCCATGTTCCTTCTACTAATTGACGCCCAGTCCAAATGGCTAGAGGTGCATAAGATGCAGGGGACAACGTCCTGCGCAACAATTGAAAAGATGCGTTTATCGTTTAGTACGCATGGCCTCCCCGAGGTGCTGGTCACGGATAACGGCACTCCATTCACGAGTGAGGAGTTTGCGAGGCTCACGAAAATGAACGGCATCCGCCATATCCGCACTGCCCCTTACCACCCGGCTTCAAATGGGTTGGCAGAGCGCGCAGTGCAGACATTCAAAAGAGGCCTAAAGAAGCAGTCTTCCGGATCAATGGACACGAGACTGGCTCGCTTTTTGCTTACGTACAGGACCACCCCCCATGCAGTGACTGGGGTAGCTCCCGCAGAACTCCTAATGGGCCGGAGACTTCGCACCCGCCTTAGTATGGTTTTCCCGGACATTAGCGCAAAAGTAGGCCGCACACAAGAACGGCAGGGACAGGGATTTTCTCGGCATCGGCCGATTCGGCAGTTCGCGCCCGGTGACCCAGTGTTCGTTCACAATTTTGCTGGTGGTGCCCAATGGGTTCCTGGTGTAATCTTTCGCCAAACGGGCCCTACATCTTACCAAGTGCAAGCCCAGGGTCGTCTCCAGCGAAAACATGTAGACCACGTTCGGTCCAGAAGACCATCCCCTCAAAAGATCCCCGCCCCCGGAGCTCATTTCAACAGCCGCAGAGACCAGAGACAAGGGAAGGTAGTCCTCACAATCTTCCACTGGTGCCTCACTTGAAGCCTGCGCAGGTCATTACGGGACCGAATGGAGATAGAGACGCTGACATGACGGAGGCAGAAGACTCTGACTCCGAGATGGAGACACAGGATGCATCAGAGGGGGAATCCTCGGGTCCACGGGCCGTGGATGTACAACCGCGCCGTTCATCACGGAAGCGCCGGTCTCCGTCTCGTTACACGCCGCCTGATCCAGCGCCGCGTGCAAATGGTGTCCGGCCTGCGGCCAAACGAGTCCGATGCCCTCCTTCGCCAGGGTCTTCGGTGGATTCCTTGGACTTGGGGGGGGGGGATGTTATAACCTGCCTACTTACCATTGGCTGGGGACTAATGACTATCCCACAATCCTGTGGGGGTATGAGCTTCCCCAATGAGGGGGGCGGAGAAACCACTAGTAAACTCTTGGTATAAATAAAGCTGGCCAGTTCAGGAACCAGCAGGAAGGAGTATGTAGCAAGGGAAGTTACTGCTACTGTTATGTATATATGTTACAGTAAATAAATGTTATTACTTTGTATCCTTAAAACTCGTGCTGGATTCTTTGTGGCCCTTACAAAACATACCCTGTTCAATACCTCACATACACATACCCTGTTCAATACCTCACACATACACACCCTGTTCAATACCTCACACACACCACCCTGTTCAATACCTCACACACACATACCCTGTTCAATACCTCACATTCACATACCCTGTTCAATACCTCACACACACACACACACTGTTCAATACCTCACACACACACACCCTGTTCAATACCTCACACACACACACACCCTGTTCAATACCTCACACACACACACCCTGTTCAATACCTCACACACACACACCCTGTTCAATACCTCACACACACACTGTTCAATACCTCACATACACATACCCTGTTCAATACCTCACACACACACACCCTGTTCAATACCTCACACACACATACCCTGTTCAATACCTCACACACACATTCCCTGTTGAATACCTCACACACACACACCCTGTTCAATACCTCACACACACACACCCTGTTCAATACCTCACACACACACACACCCTGTTCAATACCCCACACACACTCACCCTTTTCAATATCTCACACACACACACCCTGTTCAATACCTCACACACACACACCCTGTTCAATACCTCACACACACACACCCTGTTCAATACCTCACACACACCACCCTGTTCAATACCTCACACACACACCCTGTTCAATACCTCACACACACATACCCTGTTCAATACCTCACACACACACACCCTGTTCAATACCTCACACACACACACACCCTGTTCAATACCTCACACACACACACCCTGTTCAATACCTCATACACACACACACCCTGTTCAATACCTCACACACACACACTGTTCAATACCTCACACACACACACCCTGTTCAATACCTCACACACACATACCCTGTTCAATACCTCACACACACACACCCTGTTCAATACCTCACACACACACCCTGTTCAATACCTCACACACACATTCCCCGTTGAATACCTCACACACACACACCCTGTTCAATACCTCACATACACACACCCTGTTCAATACCTCACACACACACACCCTGTTGAATACCTCACATACACACACACTGTTCAATACCTCACATACACACATTCCCTGTTCAATACCTCACACACACACACCCTGTTCAATACCTCACACACACACTGTTCAATACCTCACATACACACACCCTGTTCAATACCTCACACACACACACCCTGTTGAATACCTCACATACACACACACTGTTCAATACCTCACATACACACATTCCCTGTTCAATACCTCACACACACACACCCTGTTCAATACCTCACACACACACTGTTCAATACCTCACATACACACACCCTGTTCAATACCTCACACACACACACCCTGTTGAATACCTCACATACACACACACTGTTCAATACCTCACATACACACATTCCCTGATCAATACCTCACACACACACACCCTGTTCAATACCTCACACACACACTGTTCAATACCTCACATACACACACCCTGTTCAATACCTCACACACACACACCCTGTTCAATACCTCACACACACACACTGTTCAAAAGCATAAATAGATGCTGGAGAGGTACAATTCTGTAACAACCTTTGTAAATCTCTTTATCCAACAATATGACCCTATCAATATAATACAGAAATATCCGGAGCTTAGGAATAACCTAAAAGAACACTTGAGCACAGAAACAACCCCTGAAATTAGGTACAATTTAGGCAAAAAGTAGCTATGTCACTTCTGCTCCAAGTTAGTGTTGTCAAAGTGAGGCAAAACCCACCACATACAAATAATGATGTCCTAATTAGAGCAACAACAGGGTAAATATCAGTAAATTTACATTTTCAAGAACGAAAAGAAGAACTTTGTAATTTACAGAAGGACTTTTTATTATAAAAATTGTATCGATTTCACACAACACATTGTGTGGCATTTTCCATTATTTGGGCTAAGTGTAAAATTGCAAGCAGACATTCACAGATTAGGTAAATGGGAAAAATTGAGGCAGATGGAATTCAATGTAAGCAAGTGTGAGGCTATCCATTTTGGACCAGGAAAGGACAGAGCAGAATACTTTCTAAATGGAAAGAGGTTAAGTAACTACAGTGGATGTCCGAAGAGACTCGGGGTTTCAGGTGCATAGATCTTTAAAATGCCCAGTATAAAGACACAGAAGTTATGCTGCAGCTTTACAAAACCCTGGTTAGACTCGACTTCGAGTCACTGTGAGGAGTTCTGGGCACCACATCTTCGGAAGGATATATTGGCCTTCTGGGGAATGCAAAGTAGGTTTACAAACATGATAACTGACTGTTATAAAATAAAATAATTATAAAATCATTATTGTCACAAGTAGGCTTACATTAACACTGCAATGAAGTTACTGTAAAAAGCCCCTAGTCGCCACATTCCGGCACCTGTTCGGATACACAGAGGGAGAACACCGAATTCTCCGCACTAGGTGGACGTCGGTGGGGTTGGCGCCGCTCCAGCCGGCGCCGAAGGGATTGTGCGAGTTCGCATGCGCTGGGGGGTTCTCTTCTCCGCGCGGGCCACAGATCAGTGGGCCCTGATCGTGGGCCAGGCCACGGTGTGTGACAAAGAGAGAGAGAAAACACCTGACTCCTCCCGAGAGGGGGCACAGTTCAACCCAAAACAGTTCCTTTAAACAACCCACCAGTTACAATACCAGCATACGGCCACCTCCCCACCACCACCCCTAACCCTTCACATAGGTGGAAAGGCGCCCAAACCAGCACAGACCACTGGAAAGGAATCCACCTTGCCCTGCCCTAACGGCAGCCCCACATCGGTGGAAAGGCAGCCAAACGAGCAGCACAGACCACCAGAAAAGGACACACCGATATGGGGAATGGCGGAAGAGAGAGAGAGTGAAATTCCTTTTACAAAAAAAAGACACAACACAGAGCAACCCCAAGAAACCCAACAAACAATTAAGTACAAGATAAAGCCGCCAGCTCTCAAGCCAACTCACGCTCCCCCTCCGCCCTCCCCCAGCTCCAGGAACAACCCCACGTTGGTGGAGAGATGCCCGCAAGCAGAACAGTCCACCGGAAAAGGACAGGCAGTGCATGGTTGAGGAGAGAGAGAGATAGAGAACACCCCTCTCCCTCTCTGGCACCGGGAGGGAGCCCTCAACCTTCAGTCCACAGAAGCAGGAGGGCCGCAGCTGGCGAGCACCAAACTGCTAGGCACAAAAAAAAAGTAAACACGCCAAAAATACAATAATAACCATACAATCCCCCAACAATAAAACAAAACCAACATCACTACGAGCAGTACACATAGTCAATTGGGCCACCACCCTGCCATTCTCACAGTTCCGGCATCAGGTCTCCGGACACCATCCAGTCCAAAACTGCAAAAGCGAGTTCATTCTCCTCCACTTCCAGCCTGGCAGCGGGCCAACCAAAATTAGCCCTGTGCTCCACTCCCAGCCGATAAGCAGGAAGGCAGCCAGTAACACGTACGGTCCTGCAGCTTCAAGCTCTCTTCTCTCTCTCCCCAAGCAACTGGGAGCAGCAACAGGCTCCTCTTGCCCTCTATCCAACCAATTGTATTCGCTAGAGTTCAGAAGAGTGAGGAGGATCTCACAGAAAGCTATAAAATTCTAACAGAACTAGACAGGGCAGATACAATAAGGGTGTTCCCGATGGTGGGGGTGTCCAGAACTAAGAGTCACAGTCTGAGGATACGGATAGATCATTTAGGGCAAAGGTGAGGAGAAACCTCTTCACCCAGAGTGGGCGGCCTGTGGAATTCGTTACCGCCTGAAGTAGCTGAAGCCAAAATATTGTATGTTTTAAGGAAGCAGTTAGATAGAGCACTTGGGGCAAAGGGGATCAAAGGATCTGGGGAGAAGACGGACTCAGGCTAATCAGTTGGGTTATCAGCCATGATCATAATGAATAGCGGAGGAGGCTCGGAGGGCCGAATGGTCTCCTCCTGCTGCTATTTTCAATGTTTCTATGACTCTGGGTTCCTTAAAGTAGTGGCCACTGTTATGGGCCAGGGTTTAGAGAACCCCAAAGTGTATCATGGAGTTCACCTGACCCACAACCTTTACTAGATTGTGGTATGGGGAGCACACGGCCCACTCTACAGGTGTGGTACAGCAGAAATGGAAAAGTATTTTGTAAAGCAAAACAATGTTTATTCTATGAACTCAAGTTAACCTTTTTAAAACATACAGTGAACATCTTAGCAACCATCAATTCAAATACAACCCCCAAAGAATACAACACTAATTAATCCTTAATAACTTTCCAAACAACATCCAGAAGACAAAAGAAACACCTTTTAACAGAAGCACATTAGGTTTACATTCACGACGGAGAACATTTATAATTCTGAATTCACCAAATGATCAAGAGATAGTCTTTTCATGGCAGAGAGAACAGCAGTACACCTGCTCTGTCTGGCTTCAGCTCCAACACTGAAAACGAAACTAAAACACACCCTGCAGCAAACAGCCTAAAATGAAAGTAAAAATCTCCACCCACTCTCTGACATCACTGATAAACACCCATTTCTTAAAGGTACTCTCACATGACACCACCCCAGTGGCTTTCCACACTTCCCAACCAGTATATTGTCTGCAGGGATCATAATTTGCATTGACGGATTATGGGCTACACTTATAGAGGGCTTTTGTGAAAATGGCACAAACATCCACTGCATTGGCTGGATAGAACTGACACCCTGCTCAGTGCCCTTCACGCTCCATTCAACATCCTCCATGCACTGCTGACCACAATCCGCCCTCGGCCCACTGCCCTTCGCTATCTGTCCTCTTCCCTCTGCTCACTACTAACTGCCCTTCATTCTCTCCTCACCACGCTGTTCCCACTTCCTTCTGCCCACTCACCTCTGCTCAGTGCCCTCCACCCTCAGCTCATCACCCTCTGAACATCACCCTACACCCACCACTGACTGTAAATCAGCCATTGCCCTCTGCCTATCGATAGCTGCCCTACACTCACCACCCTCTGCCTTCTATGCTCCATCCACTGTTCCTCCCTCTCCAACCTCTGTGCTCTGATCATCACCCTTTGTTCACTGCCCTCTGCCTGCTCACTGCCTACTGCTCACCACACTTCGCTTGCCGCCTTCTGTTCACCATACTGTGCTCATGACTCTCCACCCATTGCTCAGTGTCCACCACCCTCTGTTCATCCCTCAGCATCTCCTTCTCATCACCCACTGCTCACCAGCGTCATTCATTGTCCTCCACCCAGTGCTCAGCACGCAATGCTCACTGCCCAGTGCCCCCCCTTCACCACCCTTTGCTCATCATCCTCTGTTCACTGCCCTCTGCCCTTCATTTACAACTCAGCACCCTCCACTCACCAATAACCACACTCTTGTCATTGCCCACTGCTTACCACCCTTCACTCACTTCCACTGCCCTCTGCAAGCCTTGTCCCAAAACAAAAAAGCGTAAGATGATTAGTATTTGTTGAAAACCACTCTGTTGAAGACAATACTATAATTTTGATGTAAGTTCTTTTGAATTTCAAAGGGAGTTTTGTACAAATGGTCAATATTGGGCGGGATCCAGCGGCCACCCTATGCTGGAAAAGCAGTTTGCCGTGGTGCAGTGTGGCCACTAAAAGCCGGGAGATCCAACGTGATCTCACGAGGCGTTGAAATGTAAATCCTGCCCATTGTGAGCAGGATCACCTTTTGGCAAATCTGCATATTAGAGCGAGACAGCTAGCCTCACTCTAATATGCAGATTCCTGAGGTACCTGAGGCTTTGGGATTCACCCCCTTTGTCTCAGAGATCTTTGGCGTGTGCCATTCAGTACTGGTCCCCACAAACAGGGACCAGATGGAACGGCATTTGTGGGGGGTCTCCCAGAGGATTGGAGGCCCCCAGCTGCATGCCCTTTGGGTAGGGTGGTGCCCTGGCACTGCTGGTTCCACCTGGGCACCTCGGCAGTGCTACCTGGGTGCCTACCTGGTTGGCACTGCCAGGGTGGCACGCTAGCATTTTTTTGTGCACGTGATTGGGCCAGAGGTGCCCTGTGTGGGTGTTGGGGGGGGGTTGCTGAGGATCCTCTCATAGTGCGTTTGGGTGGGGGGGGACGCACTCACTAGGGGACTTTATTCCCTTTTGGGAGAATCATTGTTTTCAATGAAAGATTCCCATTGTTCCACGTAAATTCTACGTAAGCATTACAGCCATTTGGAGTTTCGGTCCAGGCTTTTTTTTCCTATTGAGATGCCACTGGCAGTAATTAGGTTGCTTGTAAACATGATACACCAGTCCTTGTCATTGTTAATCAATATGGTCTGCTCCATCTCCCCCAGCCTTTCTGCCTCAGTGAGCTGATATTTTGCTGTAAATTAAAACACAAAAATAAATTGGAGCACCGTTTACCCAACTGTCATGATTAAGCCGCAGTAATTTGTGCAATAATTGGCACTACTGCATGTTCATTGACCAAATTGTGTGCTCAGAAAATAACTTTTCCGGTGCTGCATTTAATGGATTTGTCGTTATAACAGCAAGCAGCTATTGTGTTGGCATGATATCCCTTTAACGTTTGACAGACATTAGAAATCAGAAGAGTAATTAAATAATTATTCTCTGTCGGCAGAAGGGCAGGTTAGAAACAAAGCTGTATCCCCAATTCTCCCATGAGCACTTCCTCCTATCAGTCATGAGGTATTGATAAATTATCCTTTATATCTATTTTTTTAAGTAATGGAAAACACCATGTAGTTGTTTTCATTTTTCACCTGCCACCCCGTGTACCCTTTACACTTTCCTCCAAGGGTCAAGACCCACACAATACCATAAACAACACTACTTAATCTTTTCCAACCTAGGAAAATCATATAAGCCCCCCAGCCAGGCTGCAGGCGTTGCTGACCGCCACTCCAGCAGAATTCTTCACTGGGCAATCAGAGAGGCGAAGGCCACAACATCGGCCCTCCTCCCCTCCATCAGCCCTGGCTTCTCTGATATCCCAAATATCACCATCAATGGGTCCGGCTCCACCCCCAGTATCCTTGTTAACGCCACGAACACTCCCGCTCAAAATCTCCCCAACTTTTCGCAGCCCCACAAAGTATGAACATTATTCCCTGGTCCTCGCCCACACCTCTTGCACACGTCTGTCGCTCCCTGGAAGAGCCCACTCATTCTCGCCCGAGTCATGTGTACCCTGTGTACCACCTTGAACTGTACCAGGCTCATCCTTGCACTTGAGGAGGTCGCATTTACCCTTCGTAGCGCCTCACTCCATATTCCCCAGTTTATCTCCCCTCCCACTTCTCCTTAATCTTCACCACCTTCTCACCTCCATGTGGTACCTCCAGCCTGTGTTGGCCTTGCTGCCTTCTTCGGTGTCTGCCCGCCTCAGCTGTGACCGGCACAGAGAGGACAGCCTCCGCGGGTTTGACTCCAGCAAGCATTTTTGTCTCTGGAAGGAACTGAAGAGGAGAGAGACCGACAATCAGTTAGGGCTTCCATCCCGGGTCCCTCATATCTCCCAAGCCTCCCCCACCCTGATCGTGATTGTACCGCCTTCTCTCAAAGTGGCATCCAGCGAGCCAATTGTGCTGGCAAACCTCGCTCTGTACATTCACTCGGGCCAGAGCGCAGGCTGCAAAAGGGTCCGCAGTGGTGAAGCCCTGCTCTTTATTGCTTGATTGTTGGCAGCTGCCTCTATGGTACTGATATTCCTAGAGCACAGGCACACTCTTCAGGTATCAACGTTTGCTAGACATCCAGTCCACTAATCATCCTCTCAGACATGGCACCTAGTCCTTCGAGGAGGCACTTGAGAGTTCAGGAGCGTGAAGTACTATCACAACTGACAAGGCTAATCCCTCCTCTGAAATAGCATTCAAATGTGAAGCTAGAGACTGCTCACAGTCAAAGGGGGTGAAATTGACTTTGATGAGAGAAGCTGCCACATGGCTCGGTCTTGGGAGAGTTTGGTAGGACAGTCCGCAGCTGTGGTTGTACCTGTTATGGATATCCACAACATTTAAAGATGGCTTAAAGGCCTCACAGACGAAAAGCCCCTCACCCCCCGGGCGACCCCCGACCTGGACCCCTCCAGCTCCCTGACCAACCCCAACTCTGCTGAAGGGGCCCCTCCCCGGGTATTGGGGCAGCAGTTTCAGTGCCCTTGACCTGCATGCTGGTAAATGGAAAGGGCTACTTACCTCCTCACTTCCCCTCAGTAGCCATTGTGCCAGGCCCTCATTTTTTTAGAGGAGTACTAAACTTGGGAGAGAAACTATGTGACTATTTGCTGGAGAGTTGGGTGACTCCTGGAAGGCCGCTGCATTTGACTTTAGTCTCACTAATGAGATTGAAATGAATGCAAATTAGGCTTAATGAGCTTCTTGCCATTTTGGGGCAACATCCGGATCTTGCCATTGAAGTGGGCCGGGTAAATTGCAAAATGGTTCGCACCTGGCACGAATCTCAATTTGGGCCTCTCCTGCAATTCACCCGCATGCCCAGATTGGCGCCGAAAACACTGCGGTGGGAAACTTGCACCCATGATTGTTGACATGATTATTTCTGTTTATTACTGTTTTGTAAGGGCCCCGAAGAATCCAGCACGAGTTTTAAGGATACAAAATAATAAAGTTTATTTACTATAACAATATATACATAGTAGCAGCAGTAACTTCCCTTGCTACCTTCTCCTTCCTCTTGGTTCCTGGACTGGCCAGCTTATTTATAGTAGGAGTTTCTCCGCCCCCCTCATTGGGGAAGTTCATACTCCCATAGGATTGTGGGATAATCATTAGTCCCCAGCCAATCGTCATTGGCAGGTTATAACATCCCTCCCCCCCAAAGTCCAAGGAATCCACCGTAGGCCCTGGCGAAGGAAGGCGTCGAACTCGTTTGGCCGCAGGCCGGACGCCATTTGCACGCGGCGCTGGATCAGGCGGCGTATAACGAGACAGAGACCGGCGCTTCCGTGATGAACGGCGCGGTTGTACATCCACGGCCTGTGGACCCGAGGATTCCCCCTCTGATTCATCCTGTGTCTCCATCTCGGAGTCAGAGTCTGCTGCCTCCGTCATGTCAGCGTCTCTGTCCCCATTCGGTCCCGTCATGACCTGCGCAGGCTTTGAGTGAGGCACCAGTGGAAGATTTGGAGGACTACCTTCCCTTGTTTCTGGTCTTTGCCGCTGTTGAACTGAGCTCCGGGGGCAGGGAATCTTTTGCGGGGATGATCTTCTGGACCGGACGTGGTCTACATGTTTTCGCTGGAGACGACCCTGGGCTTGCACTTGGTACGATATAGGGCCCGTTTGGCGAAGGATTACCCCAGGAACCCATTGGGCACCACCAGCAAAATTCCGCACGAATACTGGGTCACCGGGCGCAAACTGCCGAATCGGACAATGCTGAGACAATCCCGGTCCCTGCCGTTCTTGCGTGCGGCGTACTTTTGCGCCAATGTCCGGGAAGACCATACTAAGGCGGGTGCGAAGTCTCCGGCCCATTAGGAGTTCTGCGGGAGCTACCCCAGTCACTGTATGGGGGGTGGTCCTGTACGTAAACAAAAACCGAGCCAGTCTCGTGTCCATTGATCCGGAAGACTGCTTCTTTAGGCCTCTTTTGAATGTTTGCACTGCACGCTCTGCCAACCCATTTGAAGCCGGGTGGTAAGGGGCAGTGCGGATATGGCGGATGCCGTTCATCTTTGTAAACCTAGCAAACTCCTCACTCGTGAATGGAGTGCCATTATCCGTGACCAGCACCTCGGGGAGGCCATGCGTGCTAAATGATAAACGCATTTTTTCAATTGTTGCGCAGGACGTTGTCCCCTGCATCTTATGCACCTCCAGCCATTTGGACTGGGCGTCAATTAGTAGAAGGAACATGGATCCCTGAAAAGGGCCTGTGAAATCTGCATGTAAGCGTGCCCAAGGCCGCCCTGGCCATTCCCAGTGATGTAGGAGCGCGGCCGGCGGAAGCTTCTGATGCTCCTGGCAAATGGAGCAGTTTTGGGCCACCTTCTCAATGTCGGTGTCGAGGCCTGGCCACCAGACATAACTCCGGGCCAACATTTTCATCTTGGTCACGCCCGGATGCCCATTGTGCAAGTCTGATAATATCAGCTCCTGGCCTTTTTCCGGGACAACCACACGCGTCCCCCACAAGAGGATGCCGTCTTCCACGCTGAACTCTGACAGCTTGGAGGAAAATGCCCGTAACTCGCCTGGGAGCTGTCTATGCTGCCCACCATACAGGACTATGTGCCGAACCTTTGACAGGACTGGCTCCGTCTGGGTCCACTCACGGATCTGTGATGCCGTGACAGGCAAGGTGTCCATAAAATTTAGGGTTGCGACCACCTCACCGGTCGTGGGGGTCGACATGGGGCCGGTCGATAAAGGCAATCGGCTCAGTGCGTCGGCATTTGCTATCTGCGTACCTGGTTTGTGCTCCAGAGAATACTCATATGCAGCAAGCAACAAAGCCCAGCGCTGGATCCGTGCAGAAGCAATGGGCGGTATCGGCTTATCCTCTCTGAAGAGTTCCAGCAGGGGCTTATGATCAGTCACGATAGTGAAATGGCGGCCGTACACATACTGGTGGAAGCGTTTCACCGCGAAAACCACTGCCAGGCCCTCCTTCTCGATCTGCGCGTACTTCTTCTCCGCTGCAGTCAATGTGCGGGAGGCGAAAGCTATCGGTCGCTCGGCCCCGTTCTCCATCTTGTGGGACAGGACAGCCCCAATACCATACGGGGATGCATCACATGTGACGAGCAAAGGCTTTCCCGGATCATAGTGGGTTAGTAACCCAGACGACGACAATTGTTGCTTTACCCGCCGGAAAGCGGTTTCTTGCGGCTGACCCCAAACCCAGGTGTGATTTTTCTTTAGCAGCAGGTGTAAGGGGGCCAGCGTAGTTGCCAGATTGGGGAGGAACTTCCCGTAATAGTTTACGAGACCGAGAAAAGAACGAAGATGCGAAGTGTCAGTCGGGGTGGGGGCATGTTGAATTGCACGCACCTTCTCTGCGACGGGGTGCAGACCCTCGCGGTCCACCCGATAACCTAGGTAGACTACTTCTTTTGCCTGAAATACGCACTTTGTGTGACGTAAACGGACTCCAGCCTCCGAAAGGCGTTTAAGGACAGCCTCCAGATTTTCCAAATGCTCTTGCTCCGACGTCCCTGTAATCAACACGTCATCTAGGTAGACAGCCACACGTGGTAAACCTCTCAAAATGCCCTCCATAACACGTTGAAAAATTGCGCAGGCAGAGGATACTCCAAAGGGCAACCGTGTATATTCATACAGGCCCCGGTGTGTGTTAATTGTTACATATGGTCGGGAGGCAGGGTCCAGCTCCAACTGCAGGTAGGCGTGACTCATATCTAATTTTGTGAATGAGAGTCCGCCTGCAAGTTTCGCGTAGAGATCCTCTATGCGAGGCATTGGGTATCGGTCGAGTCGGGAAACTGTATTCACTGTAAGTTTATAGTCGCCACACAAGCGAACTGTGGCATCTGGCTTCATTACTGGCACAATTGGTGCTGCCCAGTCAGCAAAACGGACAGGCCTGATAATACCCAAACTCTCCAAACGAGTGAGCTCCCCTTCTACCTTCTCGAGCAAAGCGTAAGGCACTGGGCGCGCCCGGAAATAGCGCGGTGTGGCTCCTGGTTCAACTTGGATACGGGCTACGGCCCCTTTTATATTCCCCAGACCAGGCTGGAATACCTCTGGGTATCGTCCTAGCACCTCAGTCAACCCTCCAGAAACTGTTTGGAGGATGTGCTGCCATTGCAACCGCAAATGGCGCAACCAGTCCCGACCCAACAGGCTGGGCCCATGGCCACGCACTACGATAAGTGGGAAACACCCCTCCTGGCGTCCATAGACAACAGGGGTCATTGTAGTTCCTGCAATGTCCAGTGGTTCCCCCGTGTAGGTGGCCAACCTGGCCTGTGAGTCAGTTAATGTAAGGGTCTGTATACCCTGCTTGATGCGGTCGAATGTCCTCTGGGCGATCACGGAGACCGCTGCGCCAGTATCCAACTCCATCTCCAGTGGGTGGCCATTGACCCGTACTGTCACCTTAATGGGGGCCACACGGGGAGCTGCCACACAATGCAGCTGCAGGCAGTCGTCCTCCGTCTCCACGTCCTCAGGACTGGTCACCGCAGGTTCATCCACATGGAAGGTACGGCCTCTGGGCTGGTCCCAGTTACGGCCCCTGGGCTGGTCCCAGTTTCGGTCGGAACGACGGCGCCTCTGGCGTCCCCAGGACCGCCGTCCGCGACGGGGTCGGCGCCTACAAGTCTGACACGGACATGGCTCCTCATCCATTGGCTCTGGAGAAGGCTCCCTTCGGGGAGGAATGTCCGATGGCCACTGGCGTCGGTCTGGTCGTTGCCTCGCCCAAGGTACCGCAGGAGTGCGGGGGGACGTTTTTGGGCGGAAAGGGTTTCGCCCCAAGGCATGCACTTCCATTCCCTGTAGCTCCTGTACTCCTCGCTCTGCGCTCTCTCGGGACAAGACTATTTGTATTGCCTGTTGAAAAGTCAATGTTGGCTCCGCTAACAACTTTCTCTGGGTGGCCGCATTGTTAATACCGCAAACCAAACGGTCGTGTAACATTTCTGACAAGGTCTCACCATAGTCACAGTATTCCGCAATCCCGCGTCGCCTGGATAAAAAATCGGCAAGGGATTCTCCAGGGGTCCTCTCAGCGGTATTAAACCGGTAACGCTGGACTATCGTGGACGGGGTTGGGTTAAAGTGTTGCCCCACTATATTCACAAGTTCGTCAAACGTTTTGGTGTCCGGCGCAGCTGGGTACGTAAGGCTCCTAATCACCCCAAACGTATGCGGCCCGCAGGCGGTGAGCAATATGACCACCTGGCGCTCGTTTTCAGTGATATTGTTTGCCCGGAAATAGTAACGCATCCGTTGCGTGTACTGGTTCCAGCTTTCCAGCGCAGCATCAAAAGCATCCAAACGTCCGTACAGAGGCATGGTATAATAGAAAACAACTTCCAACCTGTATCCAACAAAAATCCAGGGAGGTGGCTTCAGCAGTGTAGACAGCTATTCACTTTTACCTTCGTCGCCAGTTTTGTAAGGGCCCCGAAGAATCCAGCACGAGTTTTAAGGATACAAAATAATAAAGTTTATTTACTATAACAATATATACATAGTAGCAGCAGTAACTTCCCTTGCTACCTTCTCCTTCCTCTTGGTTCCTGGACTGGCCAGCTTATTTATAGTAGGAGTTTCTCCGCCCCCCTCATTGGGGAAGTTCATACTCCCATAGGATTGTGGGATAATCATTAGTCCCCAGCCAATCGTCAGTAGGCAGGTTATAACAACTGGTCTTATCTTCCACTACAAATTATTATTATTTTTAAAAAAAATTTTAGAGTACCCAATTTTTTTTTAAAATTAAGGGGCAATTTAGCGTGGCCAATCCACATACCCTGCACATATTTGGGTTGTGGGGGTAAAACCCACGGAGACACGGGGAGAATGTGCAAACTCCACACGGACAGTGACCCGGGGCCGGGATCGAACCTGGGACCTCGGCGCTGTGACTCAGCAGTCCACTGCGCTACCGTGCTGCCCCAGCTACAAATTATTTTTGAATGAAAATTACGATAGAAATCACAGAAATGGATCACAATATTCGGTGCTGCAGTGTCAGGAGTCGCTCGTATGACAGTGACAGCCTTTGGCTAAAAAGCTTGTAGACAGAGACATGTCACTTATATTTAATTATTATTAATTATGATTATTATATTTCACTAAGGTCTTGCTAAACCAGACTGTTCTGTCAGCACTTCTCTAATCACATACTTAATATTTGCAAATTGTAAGAGATTCATGTTGACTCAGGGCAGTTAAAGGGGCAAATCAAATCTGCCACATTGTTCCCATCAATATAGACTATAAATAAAAATCAATGATCACCGATCACCACCCATTGACCTCCCCAAGCAGAATACTGCAACGAGATGTTTCACTGCAAATGTAACTAGTGTTAATCAGTGCATATTAATACAATTCATTTTCAAAGTAAAAAGGAATGTCACGTCACAGATATTTTGTTGGGTAGGGAGAAGATTGGTCAGCTGGATATTGTTCACAAATGCTCAGAAGAAGTGAGCCACTTAGTGAAATATCAATAAGCAGCAAATGGTATTTGTGATGATATGCATGAGCAGTTATGTAAATATTAACAGGTACAACCTCCAACCAGCAGATGGCAGTAAAGAACAACCACATGACACTGCAACCTTGGGCAGTCTGGAGATAGTTGTCGTCGTGGATAGTCGCATTTGTAATAGCTCTTGGATAATTTATAATAGTAATTTAATTGTTAGTGGTTTTAGTAGTTTTCATAGTGTTATCTCATCCACATTATTGTTCATCATAAACATTCAATTAGTCAAGAACTAGATGTTCTCGAGTGCACTAATTCCGTCCGGCCAAGCACCAGAACCTAGCAGTATCCAATAGAATCTACACACTCAAAGAATTGAGGGGAATTTCAACATGGGTGAGTGGATGGGATTGGGTGTGGGTGGTGGGGATGTTAAATGATTCAAAATACATGAAAGTGTGTCAAGAATTCAGTTCCATCTCACTGATTTCCAAATTTTACTCAGGCAGGACAAGGGGTGAACAGCCAACCTGCTCTCAAGAGGTAGGTTAGCATTTCCATATGTTCCCAAACCTGGGGAACACTCCTTATAGATCTGGGGAAACAAGAGCGCTTCCTTCTTGGCCCCAAAGCTCGCCTCCATCATGGGAACTACGCCGCACAACCATCTTTTTTTTAATTTGTTTTTATTATGTGGGCTTCGCTGGCAGGGTCAGCATTTGTTGCCCATCCCTAATTGCCCTTGAACTGAGCGGCTTGCTAGGCCATTTCAGTGGGGAGCAGTTAAGAGTCAACCACATTGCTGTGTGGATTTGGAGTCACATGTAGGCCAGACCAGGTAAGGACGGCAGATTTCCTTCCTTAAAGGACATTAGTGAACCAGATGGGTTTTTATGACAATCGACAATGTTTCCATTGGTCATCATTAGACTTTAATTCCAGATTTTTATTGAATTCAAATTTCACCATCTGCCCTGGTGGGATTTGTACCCAGAACCCCAGAACATTACCCTGGACTTCGAGATTACTGGCCCAGTGACAATACCACTACGCCACTGCCTCCCCTCCACCTAGGTTCGGCTTCCTCTGCCCCAGGACTGGAACCCCCACCCTGCCCAAGTTTGGATCCCCCTGGGGCGAATGATAAGATCCGACCACCCCTACCTCCCCATCCACCATCATCGAAAGCTAAACTCCTCTTTCCAGGGTCTTCCACAACGTTCCCTACCAGCTTGGAAACCAGCCTGTCAATCAGGCCGACTTTCATGTCGGGAAGCTGCCGGTGATGTCTGAGGCACGATGTGAGGTTAAAAGTGCTATGACACCACACCATATGGAGAAACCTAGAACTTGCAGGTTTCCCGCACATGTCTTCACATGCCACAGCCCCCCACCCCCACCACACTCAAACTTGTAGGTGGATCATGTTTTTTTCACAAACTGTTGGTACAACGTACTTCAGTACTAATGTGCAGCACCACAGTCATAGCATATGGGATTATGAACATAAATGGTTCTGATGATGCAATGGCAGATGTCTCTATTTAGATAAATGGGCATGATGGCCTGAGGTAGACAATCCACTCAAAGCAGCTAGATTCTTCTGCATCTATGTTAAGGCTACTTAATTCTGAAACAAAAATAGAAAACATTGCTTTCTCCAATATTGGCATCTCTAACTTTGAGCATAGGACTTACTTATTTCTTATTAAAAAAAAGGGAACAGATGATCCAAGTCAGACCAAGCAACTGTTGACTTGCACATAGTTTTCAACAAATGTATAGAAGCAGATTTGTATCCAGCTTCATATTTTGCATTGTCCCTGTTTGTTCTGCTACAGTTATGTGAAACATTTCATGAACCCTATTACATTTATAGAACTTAAGAGTTCTAAAAGAGGTCGTTGCAGAGATTTTCCAAAATTTCATGGATTCTAGAATGGTCCCAGTGAATTGGAAGCTAGCAAATATAACTCCACTGTTCAATACAGGAGGAGGGAGAGAAAACAGGGAACTGGAGACCAGTTAGCCTGACATCAGTTGTAAAGGAAAATCTCTTATTAAGGAGGCCTTCACAGTGAACTTAGAAAATCATAGTATGATGAAGCAGAAGTCAACACTGTTTTATGAAAGGGAAACCGTGTTTGACAAATTTACTTAAAGTGTTTTGAGGATGTAATTGTAGGGTGAATAAAGGAGAACCAGTAGATATAGGATGATTGAATTTCCAAAAGGGATTCGATAACATGACACACAAATGGTTAGTACGCAAGATAAAGATTCATGGATTTGGGGTAATATATTAGCAAGCATAGAGGATTGGTTCACAGACAGGAAGCAAAGAGTAGAGATAAACAGGGCATTTTCAAATAGGCAGGCTGTGATTATTGGAGTGTCACAAGGATCAGTGTTAGATCCTCAATGATTGACAATTTCTATAAGTTACTTGAATGAAGGGACCAAGAGTAATGTATCTAAGTTTGCTGATTATACAAAATTAGGTGGAAATATAAGGCAGGGTTTTTCAAACCCAGGGTCGCGACCTTTGGGCGGATGTCCGGAGGGTCGCGGAGCGATCGGTCCTGGCAGAGCGATTGTGGGAGAAGCGGCCAATAGCCGCGACTGGCTTTTGGTTTCAGAATGCCGCCCGCGTCTGCCAGCAGCTGCAGGATTTTGCCTTCATAGGTTCATAGAATTACAGTGCAGAAGGAGACCGTTCAGCCCATCGAGTCTGCTCCAGCTCTTGGAAAGAGCACCCTACCCAAGCCCACACCGCCACCCTATCCCAATAACCCAGTAACCCCACCCATCACTAAGGGAAATTTTGAACACTAAGGGCAATTTAGCATGACCAATCCACCTAACCTGCACATCTTTGGACTGTGGGAGGAAACCGGAGCACCCGGAGGAAACCCACGCAGACACGGGGAGAACGTACAGACTCCGCACAGACAGTGACCCACGCCGGGAATCGAACTGGGACCCTGGAGCTGTGAAGCAATTGTGCTAACCACTATGCTGCCGTGCTGCCTTGCTCCATGCGATTAGCACCTAGATTGATCAGCTTTCCTAACGTCACATCCAACGTTTAATTCTTCCGTTGTCCAATAGGAGGAGGTAGGGGCGGTACTTCTGGTGTTGGGACTGTTGCAACTCGGGGCCTGTGAAGGACACGGAGAGCGGCCGAGTGAAGTTTATATGAGGGATGAGAATGGCGAGCACAATGCTGGCAGTCAGCACCAGTTCACTGGCTTCCACAAGTACTTCAATGCCTACACTGTCACAGGGAGGAGGAAAAGTACGTGATAGCTACAAATACAAGGATTGCAACAATTTGTTCTTCAAACTGAGAACCAAGAAGAAGGCACCAGCAGCAATCACAGAAACTAAATGCCGCGTGTTTCTACTCTGGGGCTGGGCAAGTGGAATTTAAGCACCAGCTTGTGAAATCTGTGTGAATGTTTGAAACCTCTGCAATCGTGTCACTATAATGGTATATTATAAGTTATCAGTCTTCACAAATAAAACTCATGGGACACCACGTGCTGTTTAAGAAAAAGAGAATACCATCCACATGCATGCCCCCTCAGGCAGATCCAGCAGTGCACAGGCCTGGTGCCCAGCAGGGCAGAATGCCGCCTCCTGTACTGCTACCTCAGTACCGTCTCGTCCTATCGTCAGCGCGCTGTCCCAGTACCGTCTCCTCCTGACATCAGCGCGCTGTCGCAGTACCGTCTCCTCCTGACTTCAGCGCGCTGTCCCAGTACTGTCTCCTCCTGACGTGAGCGCTGTCCCAGTGCCGTCTCGTCCTGACGTCAGCGCGCTGTCTCAGTTCCGTCTCCTCCTGACGTCAGCGTGCTGTCTCAGTTCCGTCTCCTCCTGACGTCAGCGCGCTGTCCCAGTACCGTCTCATCCTATCGTCAGCGCGCTGTCCCAATGCCGTCTCCTCCTGACATCAGCGTACTGTCCCAGTACCGTCTTGTCCTATCATCAAGGCGCTGTCCCAGTACCGTCTCCTCCTGACATCAGCGTGCTGTCACAGTACCGTCTCCTCCTGATGTTAGCGCACTGTCCCAGTACCGTCTTCTCCTGACACCGGCGTGCTGGCCCAGTACCGTCTCCTCCTGACGTCAGCACGCTGTCCCAGTACCGTCTCCTCCTGACGTCAGCGCGCTGTCCCAGTACCGTCTCCTCCTGACATCAGCGCGCTGTCCCAGTACCGTCTCCTCCTGATGTCAGCGCGCTGTTCCAGTACCGTCTCCTCCTGACGTCAGCGGGCTGTCCCAGTACCGTCTCCTCCAGGCGTCAGCGCACTGTCCCAGTACCGTCTCCTTCTGACGTCAGCGCGCTGTCCCAGTACCGTCTCCTCCTGATGTCAGCGTGCTGTCCCAGTACTGTCTCCTCCTGACGTCAGCGTGCTGTCCCATACCGTCTCCTATCGTTAGCGCGCTGTCCCAGTACCAAATTTCTTATTAAAAACGGCAGAGTCTTTGCACCAGAAGTGGTGAGTAAGAGCAGGTCGCCTGCCCAGTATGTACACTGATGTCACATGATTCGTGCTTTGTCCGCAAAATCCTGAAGGAGAGATTCTTCCATGTTATAGCTGTCAACAAGCAAGGAGGGTGTGAAGAGCTGAAGATGGATCAGTTTGCAATAGGGAAGAGAGGGCCAGAGACACAGAGACTCCCTAAAAAGGCCGAGTAGTGGCTTGTCGCCTGTCACAATGGAGAAATGCTGCCCATAAACGTACTGGTAGAACTTCTTGACACCAAAAATTGCTGCCAAGCCCTCCCTCTCGATTTGAGCAGAACATCATTCTGTGTCTGCCAGGGTCCTTGAAGCAAATGCAATGGGGCGTTCCATGCCATTGTCCCATCCGTGGGCCAGCACTGCCCCAATGTCACAGCGGGAGACATTGCATATCAAGATTAGAGGCCGAGCCGGATTATAACTGCATGGGCAACAGATGCTTTCTTACTCCGGCATGTTCTTTATCCTGTGAAGCACCCCAGAGCCACTCCTGGTCCTTCCCCAAGAATATGTGGAGCGGAGCTAATAAAGTGGCCAGGTTTGCAATGAACTTCCCATAGTAGTTAACCAGGCCTAGGAACGACCGGAGCTCAGTGGTGTTCTTTGGGGTCGGGGCCCCTTTCATAGCCCAAACCTTATCTTCCCAGTGTAGACCATTCCTGTCTGCCCTGTAACCTAAATAGGTCATCGTTCTAGTGCGGAACACACACTTGCTCACCTTTAGCCAGACGCCTACTTGGGAAAACCGCCAGAGCACTTCCTTCAGGTTGTCCATATGTTCCTTCTCTGTGGTGCTCGCAATGAGCATGTCGTCCAGATGGACAGCCACCTTTGGCAGGCCCTGCAAGACATTCTCCATTACCTGCTGGAAAATCACCATGGCAGAGAAAACCTCAAGCGGGTGGCAGGTGTATTCAAATAATCCCCGTTGAGTGCTTATGGTTGCAAATTTCCTGGACTCCAGGTCTAGCTCCACCTGTAAATAAACATGGCTCATGTCAAGCTTCATCCTCCTGCCAGTTTTGCGTACATATCCTTCACTCTAGGCATTGAGTGCCGGTCTAGGAGTAAAGCTCTGTTCACGGTGAGCTTGAAATCTCCCCAGAGTTGTATAGATATTTTGGGCTTCATTACCGGCACAATGGGTGCGGCCCATTCCACAAACTGCACCGGGCGTATGACCCCCAGAACCTGCAGGCGCCGAAGCTCCACGTCAACCTTGGCAAGCAATGTGTAAGGGACAGGCCTTGACCTAAAATACCGCGGCTGAGCATAAGGATCCACGACCTTGGCCCCCTTAATCTGCCCAGACCCTCCTGGAATGCTTTGGGGTATTTGCCTAGCATGTCGTACAGATTCCTGGTGTCCATCCGAAAATTGAAATGCAGGAATCGCAACCAGTCTTGTCCCAACAAATTGGGCCCAGGTCCCTGCACCACGGCCAAAGGAAGACGGACCGACTGCTTCTCTTGTGTTACCGGAGTCACGGTGATCCCTATGATATTCACAGGCTCACCGGTGACCCGGATCGGTGCTACCTTCGGGATCGTGACGCATTTCAGCTGTATTTAACAGTCCTCCTCATCCGGGAGGCCCACGCGCAAGCCCCTGGTTCACGGTGGTCTTGGGGCTGTCGTGGACGGTGTTCTCTGTTAGACGTTTAGCTGCTGTTGTATAAAGAGTCAAAGGTATTGCTCCTTTTTACAAACACCTTTATTTCACTTTAACAGACTCTGCACAAAACTCTATCTTCACATCACCTGACACAAAGGCCACCTGAAGCCTCTTTATATATCAGTGTCAATTATTGGATACTTAACATAAATGAGACAACTAATTGGAATGTCTCTTAACCCATTACTTAACATTCTCTGCACTGAATTTGGTGACTCTGGCCATCACCTGTCCTCCGACTACACATTTGGCAATGTGGCCGACTCTCCTCTTGATCTTCAGGGGAGGTACCCCCCCCCCCCCCCCCCCCCACACCCCCAGTCAGCGGTAGCTCCCAAAATCCTGACGCGGCCGCGGAATTGCCTCTGGTGCTGCCCATTCAGAGGAGGTCTGATCAGATCGGCAGTGTCCCGTGATGCAGAGAGAGTTTGAAATTAAGGGTGGGTCAAACTACAAACGCCATAGTCCATGGACCCCCGCAGCTCTTGCTGTCCTTTCTCAGCGTGCTCTCAGGACAACAAAAGCTCGATGGCCCGTTTCAAATCCCAGTTGGCACTGCCAATAGCTTACTCTGAGTGGCCATGTTATTTATGCCACACACTAGCCTACCCTCGACATTTCAGAGATGGACAGCCTGAACTCGCAGTGCTCAATTAGACGTCTCAGGCGGGTCAAGCGGTCAGTGACCGTTTCACCCGGAGACCAAACTGACGTATTAAAACAATACCGCTGCATAATTACAGAAGGCTTGGGGTCATAGTGTTCATAAACCAAAGTGACCAGCTCATCAAAGGATTTGGAGTTCAGTGCAGCCGGTTAAGTCAGACTTTTTATTGTCCCAAACGTTGGGGCTCCGCAGGTGGTCAGAATGAGAATTTTCTGACCGTCTCCCCCCCAAAATTCTGTTTTCCTGGAAGAAATACCTTATGCTTTCCGCATCCTGGTTCCAGTCTTCCAGGCCTTCATCATGGCTTCCGACTCCCCAAATAGTGGCATCTTGCGTTAAGTAATGGGTTAAGAGACATTGCAATTAGTTGTCGCATTTATGTTAAGTATCCATTAATTGACACTGATATGTAAAGGGGCTTCAGGTGGCCTCTGTCAGATAATGTACAGTGAGAGTTTTGTGCAAAGGCTGTTGGAATGAAATAAATGGGTGTTTGTGAAAAAAGAACAGAACTTTAGACTCTTCATATCACAGCAACTAAAACTTCTAACAATTGGTAGCAGAGGATGGTTGCTGTGTAAATGTGAAGGGTTGAAAGATACGACTTTCCAGATCAAACCAAGGAGTGAGTGAGAAAAAAAAAAGGGATATATGGCTGAACCGAGGATAAAGATGGCTGGATATGACTATCCTCCCTTATTTTCTGAAAGGGAATCGTACGACCAATGGAGAAGTGCAGTAGTTACGTGGGCAAAGGTAACTGCTTTGGGAAAGAGAAAACAAGGTGTGGCATTTGCTCTTTCTCTACCATATGGCAGTAAAATCCGAAACAAAGTGCTTTCTGAGCTGGAACTGGAAGAGTTAGACTCAGAAGAAGGTCTGGAGACTTTATTACATTATATGGATAAGATTTATAAGAAAGATGACTTGTTAAGTGCGTATGAAGCATGGTCGGATTTTGCTAAGTTCAGGAAAATGGAGGATATCTCCATGGAAGACTATATAATGGAATTTGGCAGACTATATAAAAGACTGCAGAAACACAATCTGGAATTTCCACAGTCTGTGTTGGCCTTTAAATTACTTGACTGTGCTAGAGTGAGCAACATGGATAGACTCCTGGTTTTCACAGGAGTTCAGTTTACTGATAAGGATACCTTATTCGAACAGATGACAAAAGCTTTACAAAGGTTTCTGGGGAAACATTCGATTCCGATAGCTCTGATGACCCAAATAGGTCAGCCTGCAATAAGGCAGAATATGGAAGATACACTACTAACAGGATGGCAAAATCATATAGCTATGAACAGGGCTCGAGACTATAGAAGGAGACCGAGACAAGGAAATTATGAAGACAGAAACCCAGTTAGAACCTACAATAGGAAGATGAACCCCAGAAATGCACGGGGCATGATAAATCGATGTTTTCGATGTGACTCTCAATACCATTATGCTTTCAACTGTCCAACTCGTTATGATAGAGTGTTTGAAGCGACACATGACACGGAAGAGTCAGAAGAGGAAAAAGATAGTGACCAGAAAGAAGGCATTGTCCTATTTGCAAGCAGTTTTACGCCAGTAATGAGGTTGTTGGTTGCAGAATCCTTCAACTGTGCTGTATTGGACAGTGGCTGCACATCTACTGTGTGTGGAATTGACTGGTTAAAATGTTACCTGGACTCTTTGAATGCTGAAAATCATAACAAGGTTAAGGAATTTGAAAGTTGCACAAGTTTCAGGTTTGGGGATGATAATACTCTGAAGTCGCTGAAAAGAGTGGTGATCCCTTGCAATATTGCCGGAGTGAGTCATTTCATTAGCACGGATGTTGTATCAAGTGAGATACCTTTGCTTCTGAGCAGACCGTCGATGAAGAAAGCACACATGAAACTGGATATGGAACAGGATAAGGCAACAGTTTTTGGAAAGACGGTGGACTTACAATTTACACAGTCGGGACACTATTGTATTCCATTACTGACAAATAATATTTCAAGTAGAGTGGTTAAGGATGTGTTAATGGCAGTTGAAAATGGGACTTTAGCTGATAAAAAGTTTGTGGTATTAAAACTGCATAGGCAATTTGCACATCCGTCTCCTCGGAGGCTGAAAAATGTATTAAAGGATGCAGGGGTAAGGGATGACGACTATACTAAACTGATAGAACAGGTTAGTGACCGCTGTGAAGTTTGTAGGAAGTACAGAAGGACACCAGCACGACCGATAGTAACCCTACCTTTGGCCAGGGATTTTAACGACACTGTGGCCATGGACCTTAAGATCTGGGATAAAGCAAATAATATATTTATTTTGCATTTTGTAGATTTAGCAACCAGATTTACTCAATCAACGATCGCACGAAGTAAAGAAAAGAGAGTAATTCTGGATCAAATCGTGGAAAAATGGATAGGGACAGGAATGGGTCCACTGGCAAAATTCCTGACGGACAATGGGGGAGAATTTGCTAATGATGAGTTTAGGGATATGTGTGAAAACATGAATATCAGAATTATGAATACGGCTGCAGAAAGCCCATTTAGTAATGGTGTCTGTGAAAGAAACCATGCTGTCATCAATGACATGCTTCGGAAAACTTTGGCAGATCGACCAAATTGCAGGCAAAATTCAGCTTTAGCATGGGCAGTACATGCAAAGAATCCGTTGCAGATGGTTGGGGCTATAGTCCTTATCAATTAGTGTTTGGTAGAAATCCTAAAATTCCGTCCATTTTGGATGGCCAGCCTTCAGCTTGGGAGGGGACTACAATTAGCTCTGGTTTTGCTGAACATTTAAATGCATTACATCGCAGTAGAAAAGCTTTTCTGGAAACAGAAGTCTCTGAAAGAATTCGCAGAGCTTTAAGACATGACGTACGGCCATCAGGAGCCGTTTTTCAGCAAGGAGGCATGGTATACTATAAGAGAGACAATTCTAATGAATGGAAAGGCCCAGGGAAGATAATAGGCATAGATGGCAAAACAATTATTTTGCAACATGGTAATCAAACTGTTAGGGTCCATTCATCAAGGATAATGGCTACAGATTACAAATTTCCAAACTTAGACAGAGCAGACAGACATGACGAGGGACCAGAGTCATCTGGTGCGCATGTGTTACAGAACTTTGAGCACCAATTAACTGATATAGACAGGGTTTCTGTGGAGGAACACAACACTTCTGATGAATTGGAACAGACCATTTTTCCGAAAGGGCAACTGCCAAAAGTTGGTACAAAAGTGACATACTTGCCTGAAGGGTCTAGTCAATGGAAGGATGCAACTGTTATTAGTAGAGCAGGGAAGGCCACTGGAAAGTATAAACATTGGTTGAATGTACAGCATTCCGGGGAAGGAGTCAAGACAATGGATTGGGAAAACGAAGTTCAAAAATGGAGGGCACAGAAACGCAGTGCCAGTTCAGATAGTACATCGGATAGTGAACAGGTCCGCAGGAAAAGGCCAAGAACTAGTGAAAGGACATCCCACAGCAGAAGGGAAAGATAAAGCAGTAGCAGTACAGAACGAGAAACCAGGCGGGAGAGGGGACGTAGTTTATCAAGACCTCGGAACATGAGTAAGACTACGAATACTAATAGGGGTAGAAGCCCAGATGCATGTGAGATTTTGGTGGCTTCAAATATATTAGATGAAAAAGTTATCAAAGAAGCTAAACAACAAGAATTGCATAGTTGGAGTGAATTTGGGGTATACATGGAAGTACCGGATAGGGGACAAAGAGCTCTATCCCACAGATGGATTTGCACGGAAAAGGTTCTTCCGGA
Organism: Scyliorhinus torazame; assembly: GCF_047496885.1. NCBI lineage: Eukaryota > Metazoa > Chordata > Chondrichthyes > Carcharhiniformes > Scyliorhinidae > Scyliorhinus > Scyliorhinus torazame. Next base: position 28,703,098 of record NC_092738.1, read on the forward strand.
TGGAACTTATAAGGCAAAGGCCAGGCTTGTGGCAAGGGGATTTGAAGAAAACTTAGAAGATCAGGATTTAAGGGTAGATTCACCTACAGCAGGAAAGGTTATTTTAAAGGTCTTCTTGGCTCTATTAGCCACAAAGGCATGGGAATGCAAATCTATAGATATAAAAGCTGCCTTTTTGCAGGGGCATCAGCTCCAGAGAGACATTTTTCTCCGTCCTCCTAAAGAAGCAGCTAACACAGAAGGGGTACTCTGGAAGTTGAACAAATGTGTAGATGGATTAAATGAGGGGCTGGTTTAGCACACTGGACTAAATCGCTGGCTTTGAAAGCAGACCAAGGCAGGCCAGCAGCACGGTTCAATTCCCGTACCAGCCTCCCCGAACAGGCACCGGAATGTGGCGACTAGGGGCTTTTCACAGTAACTTCATTTGAAGCCTACTTGTGACACTACGCAATTTTTATTTTTAATTTAATTTCATTTTCATTTTCATTTTCATTTCATTTCATTCATGATGCATCTAGAGTCTGGTATTTTTCGGTAAGGTCAGTTTTGTTAAAGTTAGGCTGTTGCCAGTTGAAAGCAGATCCTGCAATGTTTTACTGGCACTATAAAGGAAATCTTTCTGGCATTTTTATGATGCATGTCGATGAATTTTTATGGGGTGGGACTAGTGATTTTGAAGCTATTGTAATCTCTGGTTTGAGGAAAGAATTCAGGGTTGGAGGTTAGGCTTCCGGTGCATTTAAATATATTGGACTGGAAATTGGACAGACTAAGTTAGGGGCAACTTTACGTCAGCAATGTTATTTGGAAAGCATCAGCCCAATAGCAATTAGTCGTCGCCGAGTTTCACAAAAAGACGCAATGGTTTCAAAGATAGAAAAAGAGCAACTGCTAAGTTTAATTGGGCAGCTGAACTGGTTAGGTAGGCAGACTAGACCGGACATGAGTTTTGATGTCTTAGAGTTGAGTACAAAAATGAATGATCCCAAAGTGGAAGACATAATAAGAGCAAATAAAGCATTGGCCAAGCTAAAAATGCAGGAGTGTGTTTTGAAGTTCCCGGTTTTAGGTGACCTGAGGCACTTGAAACTCAGTTTATAGTGATGTGTCCTACGCAAATTTATGTGATGGGGTTTCAAGCGCAGGAGGTTTTATAATTTCCCTTTTGGGGAAAAATGGTAAATGTTGCCCGCTTGCGTGGGAAACAAAGAAAATAAGGAGAGTGGTAAAAAGCACTTTGGCTGCTGAGACGTTAAGCCTTGTAGAGGCGGTGGATATGGCCTTTTATATAAGTATGATATTGACAGTAATTTTGGGATTAGGGGATTTGGGTAATATACCTATTGACTGTCAAATTGACAATAAATCCCTGTGGGAAAATGTGCACTCTACAAAAAGTGTCAATGAAAAGACAGATAGACATCGCAAGTTTGAAGCAGATATTGGACAGAGGGGAAATAACAAAAATTAAATGGGTCGACAGGAGTTATCAACTGTCAGACTGTTTTACGAAAAGAGGGGCGGGTTCACAGAAACTTCTGGATATCGTTAATGAAGGGCGCTTGTTTCTGTGACTTTTTTTTTTCTTTCTCATCCAAACAAAAAGAAAAGGGGGGAAACCATGTGTGTGTTTTTGAGTTTCTTGAAATTTTGTTTTCACCTAATTATTCCAAGGAAGGGGAGACTGTTAAGTAACGGGTTAAGAGACATTGCAATTAGTTGTCTCATTTATGTTAAGTATCCATTAATTGACACTGATATGTAAAGGGGCTTCAGGTGGCCTCTGTCAAGTGATGTATAGTGAGAGTTTTGTGCAAAGGCTGTTGGAAGGAAATAAATGTGTGTTTGTGAAAAAGGAACAGAACTTTAGACTCTTCATATCACAGCAACTAAAACGTCTAACAACTTGAACTGTTATGACCTAATTTCTGGGATAGAAACTTATCGGTCAGCTAGGCGGGTCCATGAGCAAGTCTGGAGTTTCCTTTTCCCCCTCGTCACCAGTTTTATAACTTGAGGAAGCCAGCGGTAAAAGAACAGAGGTTTGTTTAACTATATACAATATTCTGCTCTCGGCAGCATCTCGCTCCCAGTGCAGTGCTTGCTGGGAGAAGTAACCACACCAGGCCCTGCTTTGGGCCGGCTTCTGTGTTCGTTTGTAACCAGCTCCAGCAGGGTGGCCTCACGGGAAATCTGGGAAGCTCGTACTCCACGAGTCCTACGAGGAACAAAGAACAAAGAAAATTACAGCACAGGAACAGGCCCTTCGGCCCTCCCAGCCTGCGCCAATCCAGATCCTTTATCTAAACCTGTCACCTATTTTCCAAGGATCTACTTCCCCCTGGTCCCCGCCCGTTCATATATCTGTCTAGATGCATCTTAAATTATGCTATCGTGCCCGCCTCTACCACCTCCGTAATACCAATAACATCATATTCCCAGGTACTAATCCAAGCCCTAAGTTCATCTGCCTTACCTGCTACACTTCTCGCATTGAAACAAATGCACCTCAGACCACCTGTCCCTTTGCGTTCATCATCTCTTCCCTGTCTACTCTTCCCCTTAGTCACATTGAGTTTATTATCTAGTACCTTACTGGCTTTAGTTGCTGCCTCTTTACTGACCTCTGACTTCCTAATCTGGTTCCCATCCCCCTGCCACATTAGTTTAAAACCTCCCCAACAAAGGTGGAGGAGCAGGAGAGGGCGGGACTGGGAGCACAGATTGAGATGGAGGAAGTAGTGAAAGGGATTGGGAGCATGCAGGCGGGGAAGACCCCGGGACCAGACGGATTCCCAGTGGAATTTTATAGGAAATATATGGACTTGCTGGCCCCGCTACTGATGAGAACCTTTAATGAGGCTAGGGAAAGGGGGCAGCTGCCCCCGACTATGTCAGAGGCAACGATATCGCTCCTCCTAAAGAAGGAAAAAGACCCGCTGCAATGCGGGTCCTATAGGCCCATTTCCCTCCTGAATGTGGATGCTAAGATTCTGGCCAAGGTAATGGCAACGAGGATAGAGGATTGTGTCCCGGGGGTGGTTCATGAGGACCAAACTGGGTTTGTGAAGGGGAGACAGCTGAACACGAATATACGGAGGCTGCTAGGGGTAATGATGATGCCCCCACCAGAGGGGGAAGCGGAGATAGTGGTGGCGATGGATGCCGAGAAAGCATTTGATAGAGTGGAGTGGGATTATTTGTGGGAGGTGCTGAGGAGATTTGGCTTTGGAGATGGGTATATCAGATGGGTACAGTTGCTGTATAGGGCCCCGATGGTGAGCGTGGTCACGAATGGACGGGGGTCCGATTATTTTCGGCTCCATAGAGGGACGAGGCAGGGATGTCCTCTGTCCCCGTTATTGTTTGCACTGGCGATTGAGCCCCTGGCCATAGCATTGAGAGGTTCCAGGAAGTGGAGGGGAGTACTCAGGGGAGGAGAAGAACACCGGGTATCTCTGTATGCGGATGATTTGTTGTTGTATGTGGCAGACCCGGTGGAGGGGATGCCAGAGATAATGCAGATACTTGGGGAGTTTGGGGATTTTTCAGGGTATAAATTGAACATGGGGAAAAGTGAGTTGTTCGTGGTGCATCCAGGGGAGCAGAGCAGGGAAATAGAGGATTTACCGTTGAGGAAGGTAACAAGGGACTTCCGGTACTTGGGGATCCAGATAGCCAAGAATTGGGGTACATTACACAGGCTTAATTTAACGCGGTTGGTGGAACAGATGGAGGAGGACTTTAAGAGATGGGACATGGTGTCCCTGTCACTGGCAGGTAGGGTGCAGGCGGTTAAAATGGTGGTCCTCCCGAGATTCCTTTTTGTGTTTCAGTGCCTCCCGGTCGTGGTCACAAAGGCTTTTTTCAAGAGAATCGACAAGAGCATTATGAGTTTTGTGTGGGCCGGGAAGACCCCGAGAGTGAGGAGGGGATTTTTGCAGCGTAGTAGGGACAGGGGAGGGTTGGCACTACCGAACCTAAACGACTATTACTGGGCCGCCAATGTTTCAATGGTGTGTAAGTGGATGGGAGAAGGGGAGGGAGCGGCGTGGAAGAGATTGGAGAGGGCGTCCTGCAGGGGGACTAGCCTACAAGCAATGGTGACGGCACCGTTGCCGTTCTCACCGAAGAAATACACCACAAGCCCGGTGGTGGAGGCTACATTGAAAATTTGGGGGCAGTGGAGACGGCATAGGGGAAAGACGGGAGCCTCGGTGCGGTCCCCGATAAGAAATAACCATAGGTTTGTTCCGGGGAGAATGGATGGGGGATTTGGAACATGGCAAAGAGCTGTAGTACAATTGAGAGATCTGTTCGTAGATGGGGCGTTTGCGAGTCTGGGAGCGCTGACGGAAAAATATGGGTTGCCCGAAGGGAATGCATTTCGGTATATGCAACTGAGGGCTTTCGCGAGGCAACAGGTGAGGGAATTCCCGCAGCTCCCGACGCAGGAGGTGCAGGATAGAGTGATCTCAGAGACATGGGTGGGGGATAGTAAGGTGTCAGATATATATAGGGAAATGAGGGACGAGGGGGAGATCATGGTAGATGAGCTGAAAGGGAAATGGGAAGAAGAGCTGGGGGAGGAGATTGAGGAGGATCTGTGGGCCGACGCCCTACGTAGGGTAAACTCATCGTCCTCGTGTGCCAGGCTAAGCCTGATACAATTTAAGGTGTTACACAGGGCGCATATGACTGGAGCACGGCTCAGTAAATTTGGGGTGGAGGATAGGTGTGGGAGATGCTCGAGAAGCCCAGCGAATCACACCCACATGTTCTGGTCATGCCCGGCACTACAGGGGTTCTGGGTGGGGGTGGCAAAGGTGCTTTCGAAGGTGGTGGGGGTCCAGGTCGAACCAAGCTGGGGGTTGGCTATATTCGGGGTTGCAGAAGAGCCGGGAGTACAGGAGGCGAGAGAGGCTGATGTTTTGTCCTTTGCGTCCCTAGTAGCCCGGCGCAGGCTATTGCTTATGTGGAAGGAAGCCAAACCCCCGGGCGTGGAGACCTGGATAAACGACATGGCAGGGTTTATAAAGTTAGAACGGATCAAGTTCGTATTAAGGGGTTCGGCTCAAGGGTTCACCAGGCGGTGGCAACCGTTCGTCGACTACCTCACAGAAAGATAGAGGGAATGGAAAAGAAGAAGACAACAGCAGCAATCCAGGGGGGAGGAGGGGGGAGGGGAGGGGGGAGAGTGGGGGGGGTGGGGGGTGAGAAACCGGACGGACTCTCAGGGATGTCATTGTATATGTATAGACACTTGTTATAAGTAATGTATATTGGATTGTTGGATTGTATCTTTGGAGAGTAACTATTTTTGACAAGGCAGTTGCCACTCAGTTTTGTTTTTGTTTTTGTTTATATGTTATTTATTTATTTGTTTAAAACTGGCCACGGGTATTTATATTGCTTTGTTGTTGTTCAAAAGAAAAACTATGTACTGTTATGTTTGGCCACAAAATTTTGAATAAAATATATTTTTTAAAAAAACCTCCCCAACAGTGTTAGCAAAAGCACCCCCGGGACATTGGTTCCAGTCCTGCCCAGGTGTAGACCATCCGATTTGTAATGGTCCCACCGCCCCCAGAACCGGTTCCAATGTCCCAAAAATCTGAACCCCTCCCTCCTGCACCATCTCTCAAGCCACGTATTCATTCTGACTATTCTTGAATTTCTACTCTGACTGTATCGTGGCACTGGTAGCAATCCTGAGATTACTAACTTTGAGGTCCTACTTTTTAACTTATCTCCTAACTCCCTAAATTCTGATTGTAGGACCTCATCCCATTTTGTACCTATATCGTTGGTGCCTATATGCACCACGACAACTGGCTGTTCACCCTCCCCCTTCAGTATGTCCTGACTAGGGGCTTGTCCTGCCTTTTGGTCACCCATTCCCTGTCTCCCTCACCAACCCTAATCTGCGGTGTGACCAACTCACTGAACGTGCTATCCACGGCCTCCTCAGCATCGCAGATGCTCCAAAGTGAGTCCATCCGCAGCTCCAGAGCCCTCATGCGGTCTAACAGGAGCTGCAGCTGGACACACTTCCCGCACATGAAGGAGTCAGGGGCATCAGCCGCGTCCCTGAACTCCCACATTGAGCACGAGGAGCATAACACGGGTCTGGGATCTCCTGCCATTTTTACACCTTACCTTAATTGTTTACAAATATAATATCAAATAATGAATAAGTGAAAGGAATAAGGATTTTACTTACCAATCACAATACTTACCAACCCACGAAGAGTTAAATTTCTCCCAGCTACTTACCTTCCCGACAGACCCCTGGCCACTGCTCCCGCTGAAAATCTGAAGCTATTGTCAAAGTTAATATTTTCACGCTTCTGTAGTAGAAAGATTCAACACACTCGTTAAGACAGAATTAACAAGCTTTGTTTTCGAAAACAACTGCATGCAGTAATGGCTGAAACTTGAAGTCAGTGAGCAGTCAACAAAACTGCTGAGTCTTTCACAAGTTCCGCACTTTCGCGGAGAATTACCTCAATATTTATACATTATCATTATCAAGATTATGTGACAACAGTATAGTCAGGAGTTTGATCGGAAATACGAACGGAAGCATAGACCAGACCATGTTTGGTCATATCACTCATACCATTATTTAGTCCTTGGAGGGAACATTGAAAGGTCGGAATAGACTTGTTTCTTCCTGAACTTATCTTGTTTTAAATTCCTATGGCCCTGGGTTATGACGAGTTAGTTTTATCAGGAGTTGCCGAGGTCCGGTGTTTTGGAATGGCTCGACCTTCGCTGATCTTTTCAGACTTCAAGTTATGCAGAGTTGGTCTGCGGCCATACTAGTCTGAAAATGGTTAGGGCAGCATTCTTTACCTGGGCCCGGTGAGCTGGAATGAGTAGTTTCAGCCTTTCTTATATTGTATCAAACCTTTTGACCAGTCTTCCCATTGACCAGTTTTCCCTTCATGCCATTACTTAATTCGTACCATATCACACTATAACTTGCGGATAAAAGCAAAAGAAAAGAGAGAGCTTACCTGATATTCACTCACCCCCTTAGGTTAGAGGAGGTGGAAGGGTGGGAGACACTACAAGTGTAGTGTCTCGTGTTTAGCAAGCGCCCAACTTAAATAGAGGTAAAAATCAAACACTTGAGCACCTACCTGATTCCCAAGCTGCACTCCGGCTCCCTCTCTCTCTCCCGTTCCCGGAAATGAAGGCCGCTGGAACCTGGGGGCAAGTTTAAACACCTATCTGAATCCCAAGCTGCACTCGCTGTGCTCCGGCTCCCTCTCTCTCTCCCGCTCCCGAAAATGAAGGCCGCTGGAACCTGGGGGCGAATTTAAACACCTATCTGAATCCCAAGCTGCACTCGCTGCGCTCCGGCTCCCTCTCTCTCTCCCGCTCCCGAAAATGAAGGCCGCTGGAACCTGGGGGCAAGTTTAAACACCTACCTGAATCCCAAGCTGCACTCGCTGTGCTCCGGCTCCTTCTCTCTCTCCCGCTTCCGAAAATGAAGGCCGCTGGAACCTGGGGGCAAGTTTAAACACCTACCTGAATCCCAAGCTGCACTCGCTGCGCTCCGGCTCCCACTCTCTCTCCCGAAAATGAAGGCCGCTGTAACCTGGGGGAAAGTTTAAACACCTACCTGAAGGTCTCAAGGAATCAAGGGATATGAGCAACAGCATACTTGATATGAAAAACATCATTGCAGTTCAATCTGATCAAACACATGGACCCAGATTTTCTGTTCCCCGAAGGTACCCCAGATGATGCATTGGGGTCCCCTTGGAAGTCACCAGGCAAGGACAGCATGGGTATGCCCAGGAGGTTTGAGCTAACGCAGCTCAATTTCTGTTTCTGGAGCCCTAGAAACTCCAATTTAAAGTTGGAGGCTTTGGATGGTTCTGACACTCTTAGCAGCATAGTTGCCCAGGAAAGGTTAGAAGGATTAAACTTGTTCTAACTCCTGGGTAACTGTACTACTCAACCCCACCTCTTCCAACTCCCTCCCGACTACCCGCTTACATTAACACTGCAGTGAAGTTACTGTGAAAAGCCCCTAGTCGCCACACTCCGGCGCCTGTTCCGATACACTGAGGGAGAATTCAGATTGTCCAATTCACCTAACAAGCAAGTCTTTTCAAGGTCAAAAAAAATATTGCCGGCCGCGACTGGCCTTTAAATATGAACGATAGAGTCTTTCTGCCGGAGGCAGTTGGAGAGAGAAGTGCTTTGGGCACAAAATCATGGAGGAGATTCCCCCATTTTGTAGCTGCCAGCAAGCAAGCAACAGGACTTGTGAAGAGCTGAAGATGGATTATTTTGTAATAAGGAAGAGAGGGCCAGAGACAGAAACAGGCCAGGATCTCACAACTCAATCTGCTGGAGAGAGATTCTCAGGAGATCCCACGGCAGGACAAAGTAGCGCTGGTGTGAGCTGTGTACAGAGCCCAGGGCCTCTGTGTAACAACCCATTGAGTAGAAACTGAAATCGGGAACAAAGCAGTATAAAGATGATTTCTTGAGGTATGGCTTTATTGTGCCAATGCAAATCAGGATGCAAAACTCATGCGTGTTATATGCAGGGAGGTACTGGCAAATGAAAGTTTAAAACCCTCAAATCTTCAAAGGCATTAAATTCTGACACAGGACCATGTGTGTAGTCTCCTCTCACTAGATTGTATTTTTGGCACAGTGAGGATAGCAGGGTCTATCCTGTGTAACATGCAGATTGTGCAATATTTTAAGCTGGGTCTTCTTCATTTTATTATAGACTGAGATTCTATTGGCATTTTCCTAGATAGTGCCCCAGGTCTCCTCGTCAATATTCACTGTGAGATCTTTTTTTCCAAGACCACAGAGTCTCTAGCACATTCGTCCAGGATCTAGAGCATAATATGTCATAAAACGTGCTCATTAATTGCTTTGGTTCCGTAGATAACAGGATTTATTTTCCACTGGGGAGACACTAGCATCATGTTGCAGAGGTGTCTTATTAAGAATAAAAGTTGTAGATATATTTAAAAAAATAACTATCTCGGGACATCAGATTGTTGCTCAAATGACAACAAGGAAGCACCCTTAAACATGTCGCCTAGCCTAATAATTCCCTAACCTTCCAAATGCAAAAACTATGGTGTATAAGATCTGGTGGGAAATCTGGGTTACCGTAATGGGAGGGAGAGTGGAAGTCAAATTAAATCTACCTTCCAACTCACGGACCATCCTCCATGCCCTCAGAGTGCTGATGATTATTGAATTTGCACACTTGTTCAGCACAGTCCTCAAGTCCCTAAGAAACAACAGGGCTTGTAATGATTATGCAGACTGGCCAGCTTCAATATCAAGCCAATGAAGGTATGGTCCCCTCTTACCCATATAAAGGAGCAAAACACCCCATTAATTTCCTTAGCAGAAAGCAAAATTGGCAACATCTGTAAAGGATATAACAACCGAGGCAATACATTAATGTTAATGAGTGTTATCCTACTCAGCCATGATAATGGTAAGGAGAAACAATGATGTAGGTCCCACTTTATAGACACGATTAAGGGGGGAGTTTGCCTAATATAGTTGCTGGAATGAATGGGTAATAGAAATACCCAAATAAGTAAACTCCGAGGGGGACCATCTAAAGGGGAAGAGAGAAAGGAGGGGGAGGCGTCCCCCTAAGCCTACCCAGTGGCATAGCCTCAGATTTTGCAAAGTTAATTTTATGGCTCAAGAAGGAACCAACCTACCCACAATATCAGTAATAGCAGGAACAGAGATGTCTGGCTTAGACATGAATAGCAACACATCATCCACATGATCCTATGCTGTTTCCCATCACTAGGCAACCCAAACACTGAAGGATTCTGTCTAATTGCCTATGCAGGCCTTCCAATTCAACAAATAGCATTCCTGAATCCAATAACATAAAGTATCTCAAAACTTTTCTTAACTTTGTACTTTAGCATTGCATCCAGTGAACCTTTAGCATTTACTTTGATTCCCCCTGGACCTTGCCGTTTAATTGATCAAGATTGCATGGTAATAATTTTTTGCAGTCATTATACTCTGTCAGATAAAAGTGAGATTGTAGCTCCTGTATCCAATTTAAATTCCTTATGATGTCCATTTACGTCAATGTTAGTGCTCCAGTGTTGGCTTTTATCTGTGTTTATTTCTCCTAGGCAGGTGTTTCCTTGTTCTCCGGTTCCTGGATCTCTTGGATGAAGCTTCCTTTAGCAGATTTTTCCTTTCTGCAAATGCAGGCTTCATTGAGTAATGTACGGTTTGAAAATTACCAATTATGCCACAGCCATGGCATTGTGCAATTCAGGCAGGACATTCTTCCTGCCCATTGACCTTCTTCACACTACAGCATTTGCCAATGTTCTGAACTTGCAATTGTCAGCCAAATGGTAGAATTTGTTGATAAATGAGTCGATCCCTTCACCCTGTTTTTGACTGATTAGATTTTGTCCTCTCTATTAACATGTTTTGACGGAGACTAAAGTGTGAGTCAAACGCTCCAACAACATCCTCGTAGGGGGTTGACTTTCATTTGCCCCCTGTCTCACCTGCACATCATCTGCAATGCTCCCAATAGCATACAATCATGTACTAACCGGATCTTTGTCCTTTATTCTTACTCGCAATCCTGAAACGTTGCGGATGAACCAGTTTCTCCAATTTTGCTGTTTCTCAGCATGTCTGAGGCTCCCTATGTTCTGGAATGATTCTGGTTAAGCCATTTCTCACCCTGGGTCAAGATTGTTGTTTCCCGTGCAGCTTGCCTTGCTAGCCACTGGACTGTCTCAGATTTCCCCTCTCTGCCGTGGTTGCTGAGTTTGCCTCAAAGCCTTTCACCTGCTGCTGCTTCCGGGCTTCTCTTCAGGGAGTTTCCTACTATTTATTACTGATTCTCTGAGTGTGTAGTCACTGCTGCCACCACCTGTTCTTGTCAGGTTGTCTTGGGAGACATCGGTTTCTTACTTTCGAAGATATCTAGCAATAGTCTTTCCTTCAAAAGTTTTTATTTACATAACTAACTATATACAAGGAAACATAACATCAGGACCGCGCGGAGAATACCTGGTGGGGCCGCGTAGAGCGGCCCCCAACCGGCACCACGCCGGCGCCAATGCCGCCGATTCTCTGGTGACCGGAGAATTGGCGGACCGGCGTCGGGGCGGCGTCGCGTGAATCGCACCCGGCCCAGCGCTTCTCCAACCTGGCCCTGGGGTCAGAGAATCCCGCCCCATATTCCTGTTTGTGGGAACTGTCAGTGTGCAAATTGGCTGATGTAATGAGGTTCCCGCCCACAAAGAGTGAGAACCTCATTGTAACACATGTGAATAATTTTTTGTATTATTAATAGGCCCCCCTGCCACATGATCTCCTCTCACTGAATATTCATACTCCGTCAATGTGACATCACATCGGCAAGATTTACAATAGGTCTGCCAAAACGAGATTCAGTCAAGGGGATCCCTCTGGGGGTGCAAAGGTAAGTATAGCCCCAGGGGGAGAGGGACATGCCCAGGCAGTGCCCTGGCAAATCCCCCGGCAGTGCCAACCTCTGCCAGGGACAGGCCCTCATGGGAGCTCCATGGGGGGGTGGGGTGGTTAGGCTTAGGGTAAGGGATAGGGAATTGTATGACCCCTACGACACATTAAAAGCCCTTGAGCAGAACCAGTATGACGCCTCTGTCTCTTTCGGCCGCTATGCGGGCCATCCTCCAGACCCTTGGCCCATTTCTCCAGCAATCTTTCCCTCCCCGTGGCACTCACCCACCCTCCGGTCATAGACCTGTCTCCGGATCTGGGTGCCATCCCCTGGGTGTTCGGATGTTGGATGTTGCCTGTGTGGTGTTGCCACCCGCAGTGTTCAGGCACAGTGTCCAGGCATCAAGGTCTGATTAGGATGCTCGGCAACATTGGGATGCTAGAACAGACACACAGGGGACAGACACACAGGGGACAAACAAACAGGGGACAGACACACAGGGGACAGAAACACGGGACAAACAAACGGGACAGACACACAGGGGACAGACACACAGGGGACAGGCACACAGGGGACAAACAAACAGGGGACAGACACACAGGGGACAGACACACAGGGGACAGACACACAGGGGACAAACAAACAGGGGACAGACACACGGGACGAACAACCAGGAGACAGACACACAGCGGACAGACACACAGGGGACAAACAAACAGGGGACAGACACACAGGGGACAGACACACAGGGGACAGACACACAGGGGACAAACAAACAGGGGACAGACACACAGGAGACAGACACACAGGGGACAGGCACACGGGACAGACACACAGAGGGTGAACACACAGGGGACAGGCACACGGGACAGACACACAGGGGACAGACACACAGGGGACAGACACACAGGGCACAGACACACAGGGGACAGACACACAGAGGACAGATACACAGGGGACAGGCAAACAGGGGACAGACACACAGGGGACAAACAAACAGGAGACAGACACACAGGGGACAGGCACACAGGGGACAGACACACAGGGGACAAACACACAGGAGACAGATACACAGGGGACAGACACACGGGACAGACACACAGGGGACAGACACACAGGGCACAGACACACAGGGGACAGACACACAGAGGACAGATACACAGGGGACAGGCAAACAGGGGACAGACACACAGGGGACAAACAAACATGAGACAGACACACAGGGGACAGGCACACAGGGGACAGACACACAGGGGACAAACACACAGGAGACAGATACACAGGGGACAGACACACGGGACAGACACACAGGGGACAGACACACAGGGCACAGACACACAGGGGACAGACACACAGAGGACAGATACACAGGGGACAAACAAACAGGGGACAGACACACAGGGGACAGACACACAGGAGACAGATACACAGGGGACAGGCAAACAGGGGACAGACACACAGAGGACGAACACCCAGGAGACAGGCACACAGGGGACAAACAAACAGGGGACAGACACAGAGGGGACAGACACACAGGGGACAAACAAACAGGGGACAGACACACAGGGGACGAACAACCAGGAGACAGACACACAGCGGACAGACACACGGGACAAACAAACAGGGGACAGACACACAGGGGACAGACACACAGGGGACAGACACACAGGGGACAAACAAACAGGGGACAGACACACAGGGGACAAACAAACAGGGGACAGGCACACGGGACAGACACACAGAGGATGAACACACAGGGGACAGGCACACGGGACAGACACACGGGACAGACACACAGGGGACAGACACACAGGGGACAAACAAACGGGACAGACACACAGGAGACAGGCACACGGACAGACACACAGGGGACAAACACACAGGGGACAAACAAACAGGGGACAGACACAGGGGACAAACAAACAGGGGACAGACACACAGGGGACAGGCACACAGAGGACGAACACCCAGGAGACAGACACACAGGGGACAGACACACAGGGGACAGACACACAGGGAACAAACAAACAGGTGACAGACACAAAGGGGACAGACACACAGGGACAGACACACAGGGGACAGACACACAGGGGACAACAAACAGGGGACAGACACACAGGGGACAAACACACAGGGACAGACATACAGGGGACCGACACACAGAGGACAAACAAACAGGGGGCAGACACACAGGGGACAGACACACACGGGACAGACACACAGGGGACAGACACACAGGGGACAGGCAAACGGGACAAACAAACAGGGGACCGACACACAAGGGACAAACACACAGGGACAGACATACAGGGGACAGACACACAGGGGACAAACAAACAGGGGGCAGACACACAGGGGACAGACACACACGGGCAGACACACAGGGGACAGACACACACGGGCAGACACACGGGACAGACACACAGGGAACAGACACACAGGGGACAAACAAACAGGGGACAGACACACAGGGGACAGACACACAGGGGACAGGCACACAGGGGACAGGCACACAGGGGACAAACACACGGGACAAACACACAGGGGACAGACACACAGGGGACAGACACACAGGGGACATGCACACAGAGGACGAACACCCAGGAGACAAACACACAGGGGACAGACACACAGAGGACACACACACAGGAGACAGACACACAGGGGACAGACACACAGGGGACAGACACACAGGGACAGACACACAGGGAACAGACACACAGAGGACACACACACAGGGGACAGACACACAGGGGACAGGCACACAGGGGACAAACTCCCAGGAGACAGGCACACAGGGGCCAGGCACACAGGGGAGGGACACACAGGGGACAAACACACAGGGGACAGACACACAGGGGACAAACAAACGGGACAGACACACAGGAGACAGACACACAGGGGACAAACAAACAGGGGACAGACACACAGGGGACAGACACACAGGGGACAGACACACAGGGACAGGAACACAGGGGACAGACACACAGGGGACAGACACACAGGGGACAGACACACAGGGAACAGACACACAGAGGACAAACACACAGGGGACAAACAAACAGGGGACAAACACACAGGGACAGACACACAGGGGACAGACACACAGAGGACAAACAAACAGGGGACAGACACACGGGATGGACGCACAGGGGACAGACACACAGGGGACAGACACACAGAGGACAAACTCCCAGGAGACAGACACACAGGGGACAAACAAACGGGACAGACACACAGGAGACCGACACACAGGGGACAAATAAACGGGACAGACACACAGGGGACAGACACACAGGGGCAGATACACAGGGACAGACACACAGAGGACAGACACACAGAGGACAAACAAACGGGTCAGACACACAGGAGACAGACATACAGGGGACAAACAAACAGGGGACAGACACACAGGGGACAGACACACAGGGAACAGACACACAGGGGACAAACAAACGGGACAGACACACAGGAGACAGACACACAGGGGACAGGCACACAGGGGACAGACACACAGGGGACAGACACACAGGAGACAGACACACAGGGGACAGACACACAGGGGACAGACACACGGGCGACAGACACACAGGGGATAGACACACGGGAGACAGACACACAGGGGACAGACACACAGGGAACAGACACACAGGGGACAGACACAAAGTGGACAGACACACGGGACAGACACACGGGAGACAGACACACAGGGGACAGACACACGGGACAGACACACGGGAGACAGACACACAGGGGACAGACACACAGGAGACAGACTCACAGGGGACAGACACACAGGGGACAGACACACAGGGGACAGACACACGGGAGACAGACACACGGGAGACAGACACACAGGGGACAGACACACAGGAGACAGACACACGGGAGACAGACACACAGGGGACAGACACACAGGGGACAGACACACGGGAGACAGACACACAGGGGACAGACACACAGGGGACAGACACACCGGAGACAGACACACAAGGGACAGACACACAGGGGACAGACACACGGGAGACAGACACACAGGGGACAGACACACAGGGGACAGACACACGGGAGACAGACACACAGGGGACAGACACACAGGGGACAGACACACGGGAGACAGACACACAGGGGACAGACACACAGGGGACAGACACACGGGAGACAGACACACAGGGGATAGACACACAGGGAACAGACACAGAGGACAGACACACAGGGGACAGACACACGGGAGACAGACACACAGGGGACAGACACACAGGGGACAGACACACGGGAGACAGACACACACGGGACAGACACACAGGGGACAGACACACGGGAGACAGACACACAGGGGACAGATACAGGGGACAAACACACAGGGGACAGACACACAGGGGACAGACACACAGGGGACAGACACACGGGAGACAGATACAGGGGACCACGACCCGGGAGACCCCGGACTTCGGGTCGGATGAGGACATTGACTTTCCGTCACTGCTATATCCTACACACTCCACCATCTCAGATACTATCACCTTGGTTGGACAATTTAGTGGAGAGGCTCCTGGGACACTCACTGGTGCACATCACACAGCTGTACCGGTACAGCAGGTGGAGGTAGGAGCAGCCGAGGGGCCGGACGGTCGGAGGTCAGCCCAGCCCCAGCACCCAGCTGCCGCCCAGACGTTTCCCGGGCTCCTGGAACATCCAGTCCCCACCCATAGTTCAGGTGCAGTCAGAGACCCAGGAACTAGAGGAGAGTATTAAGCCAGCTTCCAGAACCTGCAGGCGCAGGTGGAGGAGTCCATCCGCATCCAGGAGCAGGGGTGGTGCCAGTCATGTGTGCATCCCAGGCCAACACCGCACGGGTGGCGTCCGTGGTGGAGGCAATGGGGGCGACGGTATTGGACATGGGTCGGAGTATGCAAGGCCTGGGGCATTCCATGCAGGCGGGGACCGTGGCCCAGGGCAGGGCTGCCCACTCACAGGCAGCCATGTGCCAGAGCCAGTTGCAGATTGCAGCGGCGCTCCTCAGTGTGGCCCAGTCACAGCAGGCATTGGCTGAGAGCGTAAGCGCCATTGCCCAGGTGCTGGCCGATGTCGCACAGACCCAGAGGGAGATGGCGCAGTCCCAGACGGAAATGGCCCACTCCCTGTGCTCCTTGGCCACTATCATACAGACCCTGGTTGATACCAGAGCGGGCCTCCATGACTGGCAGTGCCAGGTGGCGGGGGGGGGGCTTCAGAGGATGGCTCCGTTCGTAACCCCATCCCATGGAGAAGCCCAGGGTACACCGGGCACCCCAAGGGAGGAGGAGGTGCTGGGGCCCATGCAGGTGACTCCTGCAGGGGAGGTCCTGGAACACCGCAGCACCTCGCCCCCCCCCCCCCCCCCCCCCCTCCTGTCCCTGGTGCGTCTGGTGGGCAGCGGGCAGAACAGGGCGGCACCACGCCACTCGGGATGTCCAAGGAGCAGCCGGCCCAATCCAAGCCGGGCCGCCCCGGGAGACAAGCGCCAACAGGGACCCTAGTCTCAGGGCAGGAGTCTCAGCAGTCTGCCTCCACTCCTGCTGTACTGTCTGGGGAACCACCTAGGCGTATTGTTAGGGCCCGTAAGGCCAGAAAGTTAGACACAAGTTAAGTTGGCACGGGTTTAGTTATAGGGGCTAGAACGTAGAACATACAGTGCAGGAGGCTATTCAGCCCATCGAGTCTGCACTTAAGCCCTCACTTCCACCCTATCCCAGTAACCCCACCCACCCTTTTTGGACACTAAGGGCCATTTATCATGGCCAATCCACCTAACCGGCAGAAAATGTAAATAATTTCGGAAATAATAAATTTGAATTAAAAATAGGTTTTAATAGTCTAACTATAGAAAATCTATACTGGCAAACCGTTTGATTTCAAATTAAGTCAAAATTAGCCAGGAAATAAACTGAATCCAATGGGGGTTCTTAAAACCTTTAAAGAGTATAAAGGCTAACAAGCCGACTATCTCTAGGGTACCATTACCTTTACTGACATTGCACTGAGCTCGCTCCTGGAATGTAACTCCCAAGGGTATTCTGTATAATCTGCCTGGCCACCACTGCCTGCTGTATCCATCACCATTTTTCCCTTTATTTTAATCAGAAATACATATTTTACTTTTCCTCCAAAACATTGAAGGTGGCAGTAGCTGTTTTTTGTATTGCGCTCAATAAAAATGCCACATTTGGGCTTCCTGTTATTCAGTAGGGCACTGGTGGCAATTCAAAGAGATTCTAAAGGGAATTGGAGCATTCATTCACCTCTCCGAAGTATACTTGTTCTTTACTAAAGGGAAATCTAACCTCATTTTATAATTATTTGTGGCGCGTACCCACATAGAAATAGTTAATGAGAAACTTTCAGCATAAGGTCCAGGGCTAAATCGCTGGCTTTTAAAGCAGACCCAGGCAGGCCAGCAGCACAGTTCAATTCCCGTACCAGCCTCCCCGAACAGGCGCCGGAATGTGGTGATTAGGGGCTTTTCACAGTAACTTCATTTGAAGCCTACTTGTGACAAGAAGCGATTTTCATTTTCATTTCAGTGCATTGGACTCTTATGATAGAGTTAATTAAATTTCTATATTTTAGTTTCTATTGATTCCTGCTGATGTAAAATTTCACAGGTGCCCAACAGTCCTTGGGTAGCTTGCCCAAGTAACCATGCTTCATGTATGAGCCAGAAGAGTGAGTGCCAGCAAGCTATTTGGCAATGGAGGGCACCACACCCAAACCAGATCTTGCCATCATCTAACATTCACACACACATTTTCCAGCATGGATTAACTATAAACTCATCAGAAATAGGAGCCCTGGCTAACATAACGGAGACCAGCAAACAGATGTTAGACCTCCCAACCCTTGTGACTTGTGTACCGCACAATGTTATGTATTTCTCAACTGATCCATTGGGGAACATTATTTTTTCTTCTAAGTATGGGTTGTATACAATTTTTAAAAATTAATTAAGTCTTGCCTTTGGTTGAAAGGAAGCTTTGTGTCTGAGGCCCTACTTTGCTGGGGATTATTTATTTTGGACACAAACCTAGAAATATTTTTGTACAAATACATATATGCACCGACTAGAGCTTGGAATGGTGTCCTGTGCTATTACTGTCCCAGATCTTCCAATCATGATAGGAAACCCTATTTACAACCCTGATCAGAGAAAAAAATGCACACTTGCCTTTTGCCAATATTTTAGGGCAGTCTTTCAATGGAAGATCCTTCATATTTGAGGAAAGATGTAGTGGCATTGAAATGAAAAAATGAAATGAAATGAAAATCGCTTATTGTCACAAGTAGGCTTCAAATGAAGTTACTGTGAAAAGCCCCTAGTCGCCATATTCCGGCGCCTGTTCGGGGAGGCTGGTACGGGAATTGAACCCGCGCTGCTGGCCTGCCTTGGTCTGCTTTCAAAGCCAGCGATTTAGCCCTGTGGAGGCAGTTCAGAGGAGGTTCACTAGATTCATTTCAGAGATCAGGGGTCTGTCGTATGACGAGAGATTGAACAGTTTAGGCCTGTACTCTCTAGAGTTTCGAAGAATGAGAGGAGATAAAATTGAGGTATACAAGATGGCAAAGGGTATGGATAAAGAAGACGTGGAGCAGATGCTTCCACTTGTGGGCATTCTAAAACGAGAGATCATAATCTTAGAATAAGAGATAGCAAATTTATCTCTTTGCTATCTTTGCTAGAGTTGAGGGGAAACTACTTCTCCCAAAGGGTTGTGAATCTGTGGCATTCGCTATTCTTGCCACACAGTCATGTGTGTATAGGGAGTACGGTAGAGGACTGAGCACACATCTTTGCGGGGCCCCGGTGTTGAGGGCTATTGTGGAGGAGGTGCTGTTACCTATCCTGACAGATTGCGGTCTGTTGGTGAGGAAGTCGAGGATCCAGCTGCACAGGGAGGGGTCAAGTCCAAGATTGCAGAGTTTGGTTATTAGTCTTGTCGGGATAATGGTGTTGAAGGTGGAGCTGTAGTCTGTGAACAGCAGTCTTACATAGGTGTCCTTGTTGTCAAGGTGTTTGAGTGTTGATTGTAGAGCCAGGGAGATAGCATCTGCTGTGGATCGGTTGCGGTGATAGGCAAACTGCAGTGGATCGAGACCGTCTGGGAGGCTGGCAGTGATCCATCTCATGACTAGCCGATCAAAGCATTTCATGATAACAGACATCAGGGCCACCGGTCGGTTGTCGTTGACGAAGGCTACCTTGTTCTTCTTTGGCACTGGTATTATGGTGGTCTTCTTGAAGGAGGTGGGGACCTCAGAGCGGAGGAGTGAGGTGTTGAAGATACCTGCGAATACATTCGCCAGCTGGTCTGCGCAGGCTCTGAGTGCTCATCCAGGGGCTCCGTCGGGGCCCGTCGCTTTCCGCGGATTCACTTTCAAGAACTTCATTATCTTCAACAACAACTTACATTTGTAAAGTACCTTTAACATAGTGAAACAGCTTAAAGAATTGCATGATGAGTATTATCAAACAAAATATGACACCAAGCCAAATAAGGAAATATTCAGGTAGATGATCGCAAACCTGGTCAAAGAGGTAGGTTTTAAGGAGTATCTTAAAGCGGGAACGAGTCCCAGGGAGGGAATTCCAGAGTTTAAGGCCTTGACAGCCACCAATGACGGAGTGACTAAAATCAGAGTGCTTAAGAGGCCAGAACTAGGGGAGTGCAGAGATCTTGGAAGTCGTAGAGTTGGTGGGCATTACAGAGATAGGGCTAGACAAGGTCATGAATGGGATTTGATAACAAGGTGAGAATTTTAAAATCGAGGCATTGTTTAACCAGAAGCCACTGTGTGAGCACAGGCGTGAATATTTAACACACAATTTTCAGCAGAAAAAACCTGAGGCGGGATTCTCCGAAATCGGCGCGATGGCCTGATGCCGACGTCAAAAACGCCCGAACCACTCTGGCGCCTGGCCGACCGGAAGTAGCGGAATCTGCACTTCCGGGGGCTAGCTGGACGCTGGAGGGGTTTGCGCCGCGCCAGTCGGCGCCGAAGGGACTGCGTGAGTCCGCGCATGCGCCAAAGGACTGGCGTGATCCCGCGCATGCGCGGAACCGCCGGCGTATTCTGGCGCATGCGCTGGGGGGGGTGTCTTCTCTGCGCCGGCCATGGCGGAGCCCTACAGGGGCCGGCGCGGAAGGAAGAAGTGCCCCCACAGCACAGGCCCGCCTGCAGATCGGTCGGCCCCGATCACGGGCCAGGCCACCGAGGGGGCCCCCACCCGGGGTCAAATCCCCCCGCGCCCCCCACCCCCCCCACCCCCGAGGACCGCCCCAGCCAACTTACCTGCCAGGTCCCGCCGTGTGGGACCATGTCTAATCCACGCTGGCGGGACTGGCCAAAAACCGACGGCCGCTCGGCCCATCGGGGCCCGGAGAATTGCCGGGGGGGACTGCTGTCAACGGCCACCAACCGGCTTGGCGAGAACCCCGCCCCCGCTCGAAAACCGGCGCCGGAGAATACAGCAGCCGGCGGCGGGGCGGGATTCGCGCCGCCTCCCGGGGATTCTCCGACCCATGTATGAATTTCCCAACAGGAGATTCCTGTCTGGTTTCAGGTCTGTCGGATCATTCCAGTCAGGATTGGGGCCGGATTAAGGACATAGGAACAGGAAGAGGCCATTTAGTTCCCTGAACTAATTTCATCATTCGATTCAATCATGGCTTTTTGGGAAGTGAGTTCCAGATTTTCACTATGCTTTGTCCAAAGAAAGATTTCTCACCCATTTTATAATAGTAGGTCCACCATGGCAAACAATGCACAGCTCTAATTTACATTGCTGCTATTTGAAGTGTGCCTTTCCCTTTTAGTTTTTGCGCGGGTGCCCCGTGTGATTATTATCCCACACACACAGTAGGGGTATTTTATTTGCTTGTCAGGATTTTCTGCTTAAGCCATTCTCCCGACATCGCTTCTGACAGAGGCTTGCTCCTGATGTGAGACGACGGCTGAAGCTGTGGAGAGGAATCAATAACTCTGACCTTAATGCCAGTTGCAGAGCTCTGATGCAAAACCAGTTTGCTTAAAGTGAGAAAAAAAATTATTTGCTGCAATTAATTTTAAATTCTGACAGCCAGACTGTCGAGGTGCAAAGAAAAATGGTACTTTACCGTGAATTATACTTGAGCTGTGTATCTGACAAATGTCTCTGAGACTCGATTAAATGACTTTGTGGTTTTTCAGGTGTATCTCAAGAAATAAATTGGTTAGAAGGGTCAGCCCCAATATATTGTATTGATAAACACACTGTTGAGCTTTACCAGCACTGCAGAGAAGCTTCAGGCTCCATGCAGTAAACACCCTGATTGACTTGCAGTCAGTGGATCTGGCCAGCCAAAGCGTAAAAGCCTGTGCCTATTTGGTTCCGGACCTCTCCATGTTCCGGGACATTGATCATTGGCTTTTTGGCAGGCCTGCCAATGCACCAAGCATTTTGTTTTGCATACCCATCAGCCTTTTTCTCAAGGATGCCCCAAAGTGCTGTACTGAGTCCTCTGCAGCAGAATTTGCATGTGACCATTCCCTCTGCCACGTTGATACCTGTGCTATCCTCGCCCCTGCACTGGCTTCACCCCATGCTGATATGGCCTCTATGTTGTCCTCTAAATTATGTGCGGTGCCTGTGAATGTGTGAAACCAGCTGATGGTGCTAGGTCTTCATCATGGATGCCATCTTGCTATTCCTCCACTGCCTAGCCAGATTGCACAGTCAGGCATAGAGCTGTGTTACCTGTGTGAGGGTGCAATGGAGCATATGAATGTCAGATATGACTCCTGATTGATTGTTGGCAACTGAGTCCAAAGATGTGCAGGTTAGGTAGATTGGCCATGCTAAATTGCGCTTAGTGTCCAAAAATGTTGAATAGGGTGACTGGGTTACGGGGCTAGGCTTAAGTAGGGTGCTCTTTCCAAGGGCCGGTGCAGACTTGATGAGCCGAATGGCCTCCTTCTGCACTGTAAATTCTATGAAATCGATGAGTGATGGGGATGTGATGAAATGGACAGCGTCTGAGGCTAGCAACGCACCGCTCCTTTATGAGGAACAGGTTAGATTTAAGCAGTGGGGGCTAACCTTTTAAGCCTTGTGCTCACCACTCACAATATAGGGCTTCTGCTGATACATCCAGCTATTTATCAGCGCAGTTTAGACACTAAAATGATTGAAATGAGCAGGAATCGCACAAAATTGGTCTGCACTATTTTCGGGTGCGATTGATTATTCTTTTGTTCTTGTTTGTTTTCCTCGAGATGTACAGAATGACTACGTGGGGTCCTGTAACTTGTCTTACGGACACGGTGGATAGCTTTGCAATACAGCATGACTCTTCTGAAGAGCATTTTACTTCGGTGGCAGAAATGACGAAACGATGTGGTCTGATTAGAAAAACTGACATTTCGCTCGATTGAGCAGAGACAGCAGTTGTCATCGTGGTATTTACAGAGGAGATTTGGAATACAGACCCTCGGTCTGTCAAAACGTCCTTCAGCTGTGGGGAGTTTGATGATGCATAAGACAGATTCAGGACATACGAAGAGATGTGGAGACAACCTGTTTCAATATTGTGCTCAGATTAAAACACGTACGACATCGCTTTATAACAAAATGCACTGTCTGTCTGGCAACATTTAAACAGTCGCTTGCTAACATTTGCAGATGGAGCAGCAAAGAATTGCTCTTTCAATTAGCAGCGGACTACTGTTGTGCTCCAGAGTTTTGGTGTGATTCGCACTACCGTCAGGGCTATTTTTTGAGGTTTTATTAAGACTGGGTAAAATCAGAGACTTCACAATAGAGAATACTTCAGGCAAATATTTGAACATCTTAACAGCTGTATTGAGATGCACTTCAGCAATAAGGTTCCATATAATTAAAAAAAACACTCTGCCAATGTTGAAGACCATTTGGTCATAAGAGACAGGTGAACATTTCTTAGACGTCAGGGGAAGCTGCACTGCCGCTACCAGCACCGGATGACAAAATGTTTACATGAATTAAGATTTTACATTTTAAATTCAGGATCAATGCACCGCTCACAGGTTCCACTCCACTGTAAGATCAATATAGCGAAGGAACTGGAATGTCTGTTGCATCAGTGTGCATTGTGAACTATGCAAATAAAATCTATTGGGTAAATATTTGGACACCTTAGCCACTATGCTGAGGTGTACAGCTTATAGTTTAGTGAGGTGAACTCCAAAAGAGGAAATAAATGAAAAAGAAACAAAAAAACGATTGAAAATGATTGAAAAACCAGAAGAAAAACATTCTATCCAGTGAAACTCATCCTTCTAGTACTTTTCTTATCTTAGGAATCAATTGTATTCTGAATAACTTAAATGTTATAGCCTCTACAGTCAAACATTTACCACTCTTTGAGTAGCAAGCTTCTTCCTGCCAATTGCTTTCTATTTCCGGCTTTTTCATACAATTCCATTTCTATCATCTGCTCCTACTTTCCTGGCTTACTTTGAAATAGGATGCTCCACTTACTACATACCATTTTGTACTTTTCCCATGTTGATGAGGTACTACCTTCTCTTTTGACTGTCACGCTTGATTTCTCTTATACTTTCTCATATTCACCCCTTTACATTGAGGGAGTGCTACATTGTCAGAAATGCTGAGTATTGGGTAAGACAGTGTTTTTCAAACTTTATTCTTCACGACCCACACCGGCGGCCCTTTGTGACCCACGCTGGTGAACCTTCGCGACACACTTCGCGTTCGTTAACCTTAAATGCGAAAGGGGAGCCTGTTTGATCCTCATGATCTCACTTGAATCAGGTTCACAGGAGGAAAGGGCAATGTGCCTATCAGGTGCAGACTTCAGCCAGTTCCTTTCTGCCATCTTCATCTTTATGAAAACGGAAAATCCAACCTCACAAATGTAGGTCATCGTGAAGGGCAATAGCAACAAAATGCTTGTTTTACTCAGCACTGAATACCCCTGGGAGTTGCTACACCAGAATGCTGTCAGCCTCGTGGGCGTTTGGCGTGTTTTTAATGTGGTATCACAGGTCAGGTACAACAGCTTAATCTTTTCATTTGGAGTCAGCTCCAGGTTAATAACCGACTCTGGGGTCTCAACCTCAAAAGGAATTTTGCACCCACCACTTCTCTTTCAAAATCTTGAACTTCTCTTCTCATTCACTAGTACTTCCCTGCATATAACACACATGGGCTTTGCATCCTTATTTGCATTGGCACAATTGACAAAACCATACCTCAAGAAATCATCTTCATACTGCTTTGTTCCCGAGTTAAGTTTCTTCTTTGTAGGCTGATAACCAGAGACCCTGGAGCTCTGTACAGAGCTAACACTAGCACTGGACTCTCCTGAACAGCTCTCTCCAGCAGATTCTGTTGTGAGATCCTGTCCAGTAGGTACACTGCCGACTTGAGACTCTGGTTAACTCTTACTTTTCAGAAAATTATCCATCTTCACCGTCCTTTTGCCAGCAGCTAGAAAATGGAAGCAGCTCTGCAAAAGCAGTACATGGAGGGCGCTTGGAATTAAGTGTACGTGCAGGGCACGTGATCTGCTCTCTGCTGCCGCTTGTGGCTGGAAGACTGCACACAACCTCAGTTCTTTTCATTTAAAACGCGGCAGCGGCCGCCATTCTCAATTTAAAAGCCAGTAGCAGCCATTGGGCACTTAATTCTCTTGCGATCGGGACCTGCCTGTGAGCAAAAATGGCTCCTCACCTCCTTGGCTGCCCACAGAAGCCCTTCTGCCAGGTTCATGTTTTGCAAAAGGAGTACTAATCGGCGCCAGCGTAACCACTTGCTGGGGAGGCCGCTGAATGATGGGAGGCTGTTGGATAAGGGATCGCTCCCGTTAATTGTATGGAAATGGGGCTTAAGTGGTGATAAATTGGTTTCTCACCACACTATGGCGAGATCCAGATTCCGCATATGGGAGCGGGCCGGTTACATCGCAAACTGTTTGGCGCCTGGTGCAGATCTCACTTTTGGCCTCTCCCGCTATTCACCGGCCTTGTTCTACTTGAGCGAGAGCGCAACGAGTCCAGAGGATCGCTCCCAATGTGTAATTTTGGGCAAGAATCATGCGCGATTGAGATTGCTATTCTCAATTAGTGCAAAAAATGAGCTCCCACGTGAAACTCACCGTGCCTGAGTCCCCAGGTGTCTGAGTTGCCTGAATCGTGTCTCAGCTGCTCGCTGCTAACAAGGGGAAGCACTCACTCCCAATCAAACCAGGAGGATGGCAACACGGAGACCTGCTCCTTTCCTACGGAATGCCGACCTGGCCAGGCTGTAGAGGAGAGGCGAGGCACCCTGTACCCCGAGGCGGTAAGAGAACCGGCAGCACGATGACCAATGCCGCCTGAGAGGCAGTGGCAGCAGCTGTCAGTGCTCCTGAGAGCTGCAAGGGTAATTTACCACCTCTCTCCTACTGGCATCAGTCCTGCCTGCCACCCTTCACGTCCTGACTCCCCCCTCTCCCTGTCCACAAAGCAACCCCCAATCCGCCCCCCCACCCCAATCCACCGGCTGACACCTCAAACACTCCCAACCTTTGACCTTCAAGCTTGTTCCTCAGAACCCCCGGCACTCACCATCACAACCCCTTGGTGTCTAGGTGCAGTGCCCAGACATGCCACCTGACCTCTTGGCCCATCAAGCTCACAGTGTCCTCTCATTGTACCCCCAGGAGAAGATAGCCCGTAATAGGAAGGAAAGGGTGCAGAAAGGGGGAAGAATCCTAGAGCTGCAAGTCCTCACCGCTATGAGGGACAGGCTCTGGAGATGGTGGGGTTTCCTGAGGAGAGAGACCACCTCAGAGGAGAGCTCCGAGGAGGACACCGACAATGCGCCACAGCTATCATCCGCCACTTCCACCATCGCAGAGAAACACACCTTGGTGGGCAACATTAAAAGACAGGCTTCTGGGTGAGCACCACACAGTTGCTGATGCACATCAAGTGGAGGCAGGAATATCCAGGAAGACAGCAGTCGGAGGTTTGCTGGATCTTAGGACTCAGATGCTGAGCCTCTGGACACAGTTCCCTCTGAACTGATGCAGTCGACAGGCCACAGCCGTGAGATTCAGGAGGGGTGTCAGCGACACTCCAGTGACTGCAAGGCCGATTGGAGGAGTCCCAAAAACTTCAGGCGCAGGAGATGGTGCCGGCATTGCGTGACACCCAGGCCAATACTGCAAGGGTGGCAACTGCAGTGGAAAGCCTAGAGCACGACATCCGAGCCGTGAGTGGTGGTGTCCAAGGCATCACTCAGTCTCTGACTACCATGGATGAGGACCTCAACATCATGTCCCATTCACTGAGGGACATGACCCAGACACAGGTGGACATTGCCAAGGCACTGCAGAGCATGACCCAGTCACTGAGGACTTCGACACCATGATGCAAACAATGGGGGGGCTTCCAAGACTGGCGGGGCCGGAAGATACAGAGGCCTCTGGAGCTCACTCTAGGTGGCCCTCCGTCCAAAGGACTTATCCAGGGTCCTACGGGCACCGACAGAGAGAAGGAGACGCAGGGGCCCAACTCAGGGCCTTCCATCCAGGAGACTCAGGTACTCTCCAGTCCTTCTGAAGACCCCCTCCTGACACTGGTGCATCTCAAGGGCAACGGGCAGAACAGTGTGGCACAGCATTGCCAGTGACATCAGCTAGTCGGCTGGGACAGTCCGGCTCCAGGCCCTCCAGACGACGACCGCCAAGAGCATCAAAGGCCACAGGGCACGGGAAGCAGCAGGCTGCTTCCAAATCTGAAGTGCATTCTGGCAACACACCTGGACATAGCAGTAGAACATGGAGGATTAGGAGTGTGAGGAGAACTGAGTCCCCCATCAGCCAACCCGTCACCCTGGAGTGGTCTTCGAAGACACCGGGGATCGCCGAGTGCCCCAGGATGTAGCTATCTTGCACGCTCCCAGGGTAGGGTGCGCCCATGCGCATGAAGCTCAGGCGGTAGCCGCAATTGATCTGGACATTCAGGGAGTAGAAGCCCTTCCTGTAAATATAAGGCACCCTCTGATGTCCCTGTGCTCGCAGAGTGACATACGTGCCATCGATGGCCCCCCCTGGGCCTGGGGCATCCTTGCGATGGCGGCACATCCCACAGCCCGAGCATTTTGGTGGGCCTGGTCCAGGTCGGAGGTGATGTAGTCAGATACCCAGGCATACATAGCATTCATCACCTCCCGGACGCAACTGTGAGCTGATAACTGAAATGCCACACAGTTCCCAGCTTGGGTCCTGGAATGACACAGTGGTGTAAATATTAAGGTCTGCTGTGACCTTCACGGCCATTGGGAGTAGGTGTCCTACTCCTCCATGGGGTGCCATGTCCCACCGTGGCACAGGTGCTGCACTGTCTCCCTGTTGAGACACAGTCTTCTGTGGCATTTGCGGTCCGTCAGCTCATTGAACGACCATCAAGTCCTGTACACCCTTGCAGGTCGTTGGTCTCGCCTTCTGGCCCCCCTCCTCAACTTGATGGGTGGTCA
This sequence comes from Scyliorhinus torazame, assembly GCF_047496885.1. NCBI lineage: Eukaryota > Metazoa > Chordata > Chondrichthyes > Carcharhiniformes > Scyliorhinidae > Scyliorhinus > Scyliorhinus torazame. The sequence continues at coordinate 28,731,120 of NC_092738.1, forward strand.
GGTCTTGAGAGTGTTTGGCGGACCCCTGCACATGTGGCTGCGCTGGCTTTGCTGCTCTCTTCGGCATCTGCCCACCTCGGCTGTGACAAGCAGAACAACGGCAACCACAGCGAGATTAACTACCATCATTCTTTTTGTCTCTGGAAGGATTTGGAGAAGGAGTGAGGCCAACAATCAATTCGGTCTTCCATCCCAGGACCCTCAAATCCCCCAAGCCTCCCCACCCTTACCATGACTGTTCCACCATCTTTCAGAGTGCCATCCAGTGCGTCGGTTGTGCTGGCAACCTTTGCTCTGCACACATACCCCTGACCAGATCAGGAGCACCTAGACCCCAGACCTCTGCTAGCAACATTAGGGAAATCGTGCTCAGCTGTTCTCCACTCATCCAAACACTTACCCTTTGACCGTGAGAGGGTCCTCAGTGGTGAAGTCGTGCTCTTTAGTGTTTGATTGTTAGCAGCTGCCTCTATGGTGCTGATATTCCTAGAGTACACTGTCCAGGCATCAAAGGTGGCAGGTCATCCAGTCCACAAATAATTCTCTCAGACAGGCCACTTGTTCTTTCGAGGAGGTACATGAGAGTTCAGGGGTGGGATTTTCCCCTACCTGCGGTGCGGGCGGTCCCGGCGCCGAGGAGTGGCGTGAACCACTCCGGTGTCAGACCGCCCGGAAGGTGCGGAATCCTCCGCACTTTCAGGGGCTAGGCTGGTGCCGACGGGCTTGGCGCCGCTCCAACCGGCGCCGAAGGGCCTCTGCCGGTCGGCGCGAGTTGGCGCATGCGCGGGAGCGCCAGCGTGTGCTGGCATCATCCCAGCACATGCGCAGGGGGGTTCGTCTCCGTACCGGCCATGGCGGAGGTCCACAGCAGCCGGTGCGGAGGGAAAGAGTGCCCCCAGGGCACAGGCCCGCCCGTGGATCGGTGGGCCCCGATCGCGGGCCAGGCCACCGTGGGGGCACCCCTCGGGGCCAAATCCCCCCACGCCCCACCCGAGGACCCCGGAGGCCGCCCACAGAGCCAGGTCCCGCCGGTAAGTACCAGATCTAATTTAAGCCGGCGGGACCGGCCTAAAACGGGCGACCACTCAGCCCATCGCGGGCCGGAGAAACCGGCGCGATTCCCGCCCCCGTCAAAACCCCGGCGCCGGAGAATACTGCAGCTGGCGGGGGCAGGATTCACGTTGCCCCTCGCCGATTCTCCGGCCCGGCGGGGTTCGGAGAATCCCGCCCCAGGAGTGTGAAATGCTATCACAACTAACAAGGCTAATCCCTCCTTTGAGATAGCATTCAGCTGTGAAGCCACAGCTGCTCACAGTCAAAAGGAATGAAATTGACTTTGATGAGAGAAGCTGCAGCATGGCAGCATGGTAGCACAGTGGATAGCACTGTGGCTTCACAGCACCAGGGTCTCAGGTTCAATTCCCCGCTGGGTCACTGTCTGTGCGGAGTCTGCACGTTCTCCCCGTGTCTGCGTGGATTTCCTCTGGGTGCTCCAGTTTCCTCCCACAGTCCAAAGACGTGCAGGTTAGGTGGATTGGCCGTGCTAAATTGCCCTTAGTGTCCAAAACGGTTAGGAGGGGTTATTGGGTTACGGGGATGAGGTGGAAGTGAGGGCTTAGTGTGGGTCGGTGCAGACTCGATGGGCTGAATGGCCTCCTTCTGCACTGTATGTTCTATGACTTTGTCCTGTGGGAGTTTGGTGGGACAGACAGGCTGTGGCTGTGGTCGGTCCTGCTATAGGTCTCCATAATAGTTAAAGATGAATGCCTCACATACGCAAACCCACCCACCTCTGACCCAGGGGCGACCCCTGACCTGGCCCTCTCCAGCCCCCCGAACAACCCCAGCCCCCTTGAAGGCCCCCCCCCCCCCCCCCATACACAGCACTGGGGCAGCAGCTTTGAGCTGCATGCTCAATGGAGAGGGCTACTCACTTCCTCGCTCCCCCTCAGTAGCCTTTGCGCCATGTCCCCGTTTTTGTAGTGGAATACTAAACGACGCCCACGTGACTTCCCGCTAGAGGCATGATTCCCGGGAGGCCACTGCTTTGACTTTAACCCTGCCAATGAGATTGAAATGAATGCAAATGAAGTTGAATCGGGTTCTCTCTCTGGGCGAGATCCTGATCACACCATCGGGAGCGTACCAGGTGAATGGCAAACTGTTAGGCGCTTGGTGTGAATCGCGGTTTGGCCTCTCCGGCTATTCACCCGGCGGAATGGGATCGGTGCCGGCACAACACGATGGGAAAATCGCGCCCGTGGTCTGATCAGTGCATAATCCATACTTGAGTTCTTTGAAGTTTCATTTTTTAAATCATACGTTTGTGTCTGTGTCCTTACTGGTGCTGATTGTTCAATAGTTTATAATCCTATTGCCTTTAACAGGAGTTCGAAGTTCTAGTACTATCCTGATCACTTTTTAGAACCAGGTGCCAATTCAGTCTTGTACTACAAATACTAGCTCGGATTCTTCAGCCCCACTTCCACTAAGAAACAAAAGTACTTGCATTTATTTAGTGCCTTTCTCAATCTTAGAACATCCAAAAGTATTTTACAGCCAATTAATTACTTGAAGTACAATGAGATATTGAGAGTGTTGCCATGTCGGAATCACAATAACAAATTCAGGCAGAGCAAGATCCCAGAAAGAGCATAGTGATAATGGCTACATTATCTGTTGCAATACTGTTGAATGAGGAATAAATATTGGCCAGGACACCGGGGAGAACTCCTCTGTTCTTCATTCAATCGTACCAGAGAAACTTGTCTGTCTCAGAGGACAGATTGGGCCATGATATAGCCTCTCATCCAAAATATGACACTTCTGACATTGCCGCACTCCCTCAGTATTGCATTGGAGTGTCTTCCTAGATTTTGTGCTCAAACTAGAATCATAGAATCCCTACAGTGCAAAAGGAGATCATTCAGCCTATCGAGTCTGCACCGCGCCTGGAAAGTGCACCCTTCCTGGGCTCACGCCTCCACCCTATCCCCATAACCCAGTAGCCCCATCAAACCTTTTTGGACATAAGGGGAAATTTAGCACGGCCAATTCACCTAACCTGCACATCTTTGGACTGTGGGAGGAACCGGAGCACCCGGAGGAAACCCACGCAGACACGGGGAGAAAGTGCAAACTCCACACAGACAGTCACCCGAGGCTGGAATTGAACACGGGTCCCTGGAGCTGTGAGGCAGCAGTGCTAACCACGGTGTTACTGTGCCACCGTGTCGCACCAGTCTTTGGAGAGGGACATTAACCCACAATGTCCTGATAAACAGGTTAGAGAGCTACCAAGTGAGTCACAGGTGACACATAAACCCATCATAAGCAGCTAATGCAGAGTTCCTTTGAAAGATTGTACATTTGCAACACACTTTACAACGTTTATGTAAATTATGTGTTCCACTTCTATATGGTGCAATGTAGAATCCGCTCTCCCTTTTGTCAACTGGAAGAATGTTATGTGAAGCTTTTTGGTCTAATAAAGTATTCTAAAATAACCTCGGCTTTATTTGCCATTTGAATTAATATTAAAAAAGATAAAATATGTGATTTAATAAACCATTCCACGTTTCAAGCACATCTAAGAAGCTGTAACCTCCAGGCACCTGAAGTGGATTTTAACCAGCAGGATGAGAAGACTTCCTTCTTCAAAGATCATTACCACCCTGTAGTCAACAAACCTAACAGAATAACTGAGAGACTTCTTGCCTCCAGTCAGCCTTAGCATCTTGAAGCTGGAAAGAACCTTACTAATGTACCTTCGAGGTTTGGTCTGACAGATATGCATGGAAGCTTGTTGTCAGTGAACCATAATGTTTCCAGTTGAGAGCATAATCGCCCTTCTTTCTGTACAACAGATTTCCTTGCAGTCAGGTCTAAAACAAGCCTTTTTATAGCAGCTACTTATAATTGATGTTCAAAGGTACCATGCTGAAAGTTTCTAGGATGTATCGATATGTTCCAAGGATGTTGCAGAATTTTGAGGCTTCTTCATTTTATACATGGTGAATTGCTTTGGGCATGAAAGATGGCACCCTTATTACCATACTGGATCAAATACCTTAAAAATATTAATAGAGTTTTATGAGATGTGGATATTTCAATATTTATTTTCTATTTTTTTCAGTTCAGAGAACATACAGTGCAGAAGGAGGCCATTCGGCCCATCGGATCTGCACCGACCCACTTAAGCCCTCACTTCCACCCTATCCCCGTAACCCAATAACCCCATCTAACCTTTTTTGGTCACTAAGGGCAATTTATCATGGCCAATCCAACTAACCTGCACGTCTTTGGACTGTGGGAGGAAACCGGAGCACCCGGAGGAAACCCACGCAGACACGGGGGAGAACGTGCAGACTCCGCACAGACAGTGACCCAGCCGGGAATCGAACCTGGGACCCTGGCGCTGTGAAGCCACTGTGCTAATCACTTGTGCTACCGTGCTGCCCTGTTCATGGGAGTGTAGACTGCTGAGAGACTATCAACATTTGTTGGGAAATACTATTGAACACCAAGTTATCGCTCTCACTTCACAGGGAAGTTCTTCCTCCTCCGTTTATATCCATTGTGATTCAGTTTTTCAACCAAAATCAACATACTCCCATGCGTTGCGGCACTGAATATTAATACTGTACCACACAATTGTCCATGCACTTCAACACAGCTCAAGACATAAACTGTTTTTTACTCCAACTTGAACTGTGCTACCCAGAAAACTTTTACATTTAAAAGAAAATTAAAAGTGTCAAGTTTACAGCACAGCCCGTTTATTAAGAGGATAAAGAAAATTGTAATTCAGCAAAAAAATGAATCTAGCCTTTTCACTTGACTTTTATAGTTTATCTAAGTTAAAATTCTTCAGCTAGCCACAGATTAAGACCAGCAAACATTATGGTTATCTCACACCAAGTGTTAAAGGCAATTCTTTTTATTTGTATCCATTTAAGTGACACCCAGCATGCATTTATAAAGAAAAATAGATTTGCATTTATATAATACCATTTACAGCTTTAGTAAGTCCAAAAGTGCTTTACAGTCAAGGAAGTACTTTTTGATAAATGCAAATTACTACGGATGCTGGAATCTGAAACAAAAACAGGAAAATGCTGGACAATCTCAGCAGGTCTGACAGCATCTGTGGAGAGAGAACGGAGCTAACGTTTCGAGTCTGGATGACTCTTTGTCAAAGCTAGTCACAGTACATTTTGAAGTGTGGTCATTGTTATAACGTATGAAACGCAGCAGTCAGTTTTTATACAGCAAACTCCTATACAGAGCAATTCGATAAATGACCAGATATTCTCATTTATTAGTGTTCGTTGAGAGATCAGTGTCGGTCAGGGCACAGGGAAGAATGTTCCCACTGTTCTTTGAAATAATGCAATGAGATTTTTTACAAAGCAGACAAGTCATCAGTTTAACATCTTATTTGAAAGATAGTACATCTGACCATGCAGCACTCCCTCAGTACTGCACTGGGATTGTCAGCCTAGGTTTTGTGCTCAAGTCTCTGGGCTGGGGCCTGAACTGAAATTATGAGGGCCACGAAGAATCCAGCATGAGTTTGTAGAGTCAGAAGAAATTAACTTTATTTACAATAATATATATGCAGCAGCAGCAGTACTTCACCACTGCTTCCTACTCTAGCTGGTACCACACTGGCCAGCTCTATTTATGCAGGTGAAACTGCTTGATTTCCCCACACCCTCATTGGGGAAGCTCACAACTCCACCCGAGTAGCTCATGCTCAGGGGTGCAGGAGGGGAATCGATCTCTGACCTCCTGCTGCTTCTGTCTGTAACCCTGCTTCCAGACCTGGTGTGTTATCCTATATGCTGGCTGCCTTTCCTGGAATTTGAAGCCTGGACTACGTCAAGGGGGAAGGTGCTGCAACCGGTTGAATGGTGCGAACGGGGAGCCTGTTGCTGCTGCCAGTTGCTTGCAGTGGAGAGAGTGGAGAGAGCTTGCCAGCAGTTGCCACGCCTGGGACTCGTACTTGTTACTGGCTGCCTTTCTGCTCATCGGCTTGGAGCGGAGCGAGAAGCGAACCTTGGTTGGCCTGCTGCTGGGTTGAAAATGGAGTAGAACGGACTCGCTTTTGCAGTTTTGGACTGAATGGTGTCTGTAGACCGGATGCTGGAACTGTGAGAGCAAGAGGGCGGTGGCCCAATTGACCAAGTGTACTGTTTGTACTGATGTTAGAACAATGAACATAGACCATACAGTGCAGAAGGAGGCCATTCGGCCCATCGAGTCTGCACCAACCCACTTAAGCCCTCACTTCCACCCTATCCCCGTAACCCAATAACCCCTCCTAACCTTTTTGGTAACTAAGGGCAATTTATCATAGCCAATCCACCTAAACTGCACGTCTTTGGACTGTGGGAGGAAACCGGAGCACCCGGAGGAAACCCACGCAGACACGGGAGAGAACGTGCAGACTCCGCACAGACAGTGACCCAGTGGGGAACCGAACCTGGGACCCTGGAGCTGTGAAGCCACAGTGCTAACCACTTGTGCTGCCCAACCACGTTGGTTGTGTTTTATTGTTGGGGAATTGTATGTTTATTTTTGTATTTTGTTTGAATTGTTATTTTGGCCTTAGCACTGGGTACTTGCCAATTGCAGCCCTCCTGTTTCAGTGCACTGGGGGTTGAGGGATCCTTCCTGGTGCTAATGAGGGGGAGGGGTGCTCTCGCGCTCTCTTGCTCTCTGTCTTTCTCCAATAGCATTCCGACAGGTTATAACAGAAACCTAGAGGTAAGCGTGCAATCCAGAGCCACGGATGACACACTGGGAATACATTTGCATATTTTATTCACTAAGTCAGTGTTCTTCTGATTTATTTTTGTGAAATATCCCACTTCTGGTCGACCCCTGAGTAACATTGTCAACCATTGTTGGATCTCCCATCATCAACATCCTCGGGGTTACCATTGGCCACAAACTAAACATCACGAGCCATATAAATGTTATGGTTACAGAGCAGGTCAGAGGCTGTGAATTCTACAGCGAGTAACTCATTCCCAAAAGCCTGCCCACCATCTACAAGGTACAAGTCAGGATTGTGATGGAATACTCTCCACTTGCCTGGATGAGAGCAGCTGCAACAACACTCAAGAAGCCCAACACCATCCAGAACAAAGCAGGCCGTTTGATTGTCACCCCACAACCACATCAAATAATTCACACCCTCCACCACCAGTGCACCGTGGCAGTTGTGTGTCCAATCTATAAGATGTATTGCAGCAGCCCACCAAGGCTCCTTCGACAGGGGTCAGCAGATCCATGGGAACACCACCATCTGCAAGTTCCCTTCCAAATCACACATCATCCTGACTTGAAATCATGGGCTGGATTCTCCGATTTTGGAGCTATGTCTGGAGAATCCGTGGCATTTTACGTGGGAAAAATTGGCGCAGCCTCAGCACCGATCCTCCCACCGGTGAAGGGCTAGCAGGCGCGCCACGCGAAACGCACAGTCCTCCTGATATAATCGCCAGGACAATTGCCGGGTCCGTGGCCGCGCATGCGCACGGTGAAGACCTGCAGCGATCGAGCCGTATAACATGGCGCCGGCCTTGCGTGGACCCGACCTGCCAGATAGTGCCCCCCCTGAACACACTCTGGCCACCCCACAATCCGCAGCCGCCATGCCATGTTCCCGACCGCTAAGACCATGGGTCAACCGCGCTGCTGGGAACTCGGCCCATCGGGGGCGGAGCATCGGGGTAGACCCTTCAGGTGACACCCTGAGGCCGTCCCAACAGCTTGCAGCGTGCTCCTCGATGACGCCGTTTTGGAGGAGGCGGAGCATCCAAAAACAGGCGCTGCTGCCAATTCCGTCGGAAAAAGGGATTCTCCGCCCGATTGGCGATTACGAAATCGGCACCAGGGAATGGAGAATCCCACCCATTTTTGCTGGTCCTTCACTGTCAATGGGTCAAATTTCTGGCGCTCCTCCCCCATTGCAACAGCATTGTGGGTGGACCTCGCTCACAAGGACTGCAGCGGCTCAAGAAGCCAGCTCACTACCACCTTCTCAAGGACAATTAGGGATGGGCTATAAATGTTGATCTTGCCAGCGATGCCCACATCCCAAAGAGCAAATTTCAAAAGGCATTTTTATTCGTATACTGAAGCAGAAATAAAATGTGCTGGTAAGTCAACACCTTCAGGAAAATAATAAAATTAAGAACTCAAACACTGAGCTGTTCACAGCAATGGTCAGTCCACTAGCCGGGACGCCAGTGGCAACCCCACCACAGCCATTTCTGGGAGCCCTGACGAGATTAAATATCAATCAGGCAGGCTACTGTCTGCGGTGGGGTTTCTGTCTTTGAAGACGAGGAGCCTGTCTCCAAAAGCTGCTGGCCAATTATAGGGTCAGCCTTAATTCCCAGCAGTGGCACTAGGAGCGTTATCACTGCTTGTACTGCAGCGAGTCCCTGGAGCAGCAGCCATCAATGGAGGCTCCAGAAGGGAGGTGAGAGGGGTGGGCCCGCCAGATGGGGTCAGTGTGGAGGACAGGACTAGGCTCTTTCAGTGGGGGTGGCTCGTGTACCATGGGGAAAAGGATTTCCTATCACGAGGGCCCCCACCCCAAGCCCACAGGGTTGCTGACAAGTGATACCTAACGGCCTCTCCGCGTGCCTTACAGCCCCCAGCAATGGCGACATGAGTGTCTGAATTGGCCTCCTGACAGGTAATAAGACCATAAGACGTAGGAGCAGAAGTAGGCCATTAGTCCCATCGAGTCTGCTCTGCTATTCAATGAGATCATGACTGATCTGGTATGCCAATCCTTAATTCCACTTTCCCACCTTATCTCTATAACCCTCGATTCCCTGACTGATTAAAAATCTGTCTATCTCAGCCTTGAACATACTTGATGACCCAGCCTCCACAGCCCTCATTCAGGTTTACCCCATGATGAGTCGATCTAAGAAGCCATCATCGTCAGAGACCTTATTATGAGGTTGAAAGCTGACCAGGACGTCAGCCAAGGATCCTGCGTTCCAAGCTGATAGGGGATTGATGAACCACATGTGGATGCACAGCTCAGTCAGCTGAGACAAAGGGCGTGATTTAACCACCGAGTTGGGCCTAGTGAGATTCTGGGTATGCTGGTTAAATAGCGGGAAAGGCCAAAATCAGGCGTAAATCAGGCATGTCGCCTTGCACACACCGGGGCATCAGGGAGTGCCCTTCATTAACAGGAACAAGTTCAATTCCTGTGCAAGCACCACCTCTGGACCACGCATGTGTACACACATTTCCCAGGCAATGTGCACAACAGCTGCATCCTGGGACATTTGGAGATCCCCGTTGTTGTCGAGGACCACCCCAGGATGATGGGTTGGCTCTTGGGGGATAAGGGGTACCTGCTGAGGCCCTGGCTGATGATGCCAGTGCAGAGGCTGGAGTCCGAGGCTGAGACCCGATATAACAAGACACATGCTGCCATTGAGCGGTGCATCAGACTGCTGAAAATAAGGTTATGATGCCTGGACTGCTTTGTTGCATTCTGCTGTGCCCCCCACAACCTAGCACAACAGTAAGGTGACATGCTGGAGGAGGAGAAGGAGGAGGGACATGCGGCCCCGTCTGAGGAGGAGGCGGACCAGGAGGGGATGATGGACCAGGAGGGGATGATGGACAAGCCTGGGGAGGACCCGCAGGTGGAGCTGGAGGATGGAGGACAGACACCACAAGGGTCCGCATGCCCGGAGCACCAGGGAGGTCCTCATCCTCACCCGCTTCTTGAACACTTTGTCTGACATAAAGTCAGTGAGTGTGTGTGTGGAACAATTGCATTCTTTCAGGTTTTGAAATTTAAATAGTGAGTGACTGGAAATGGCTCTTTCTTGTGTGTGGGAGAGATTACTCGGGTTGGTTTACAAAGGTTGACTGCAGCAAAACCTTTGGGCTTGATGGAGAAGCTGCAGTTAACCTTATCTAAAAGGAGTGGAAGGTAGAAATAATACAAGCCACAGCTCAATATTTAAATGTGCCCAGAGACACAGCCTGAATCATTAGAATTAGCTAGAATTCAATAACAAAAAGAAGTGAAGAAATTGGAAATAGAAGCAAAGGAAAAGGAGAGATAGCAACAGTAGAAACACAGGGAAAAGAGAGATTGGCAATGGCAGAAGCTGAGGAAGGTCGAGTGGAAGAAGAAATACTTGCTAGTCAAAAGCTTCACAGGGATATGTTTAAATATATTCAAACATTGCCAAGATTTGATGAGAAAGACGTGGAAGACTTTGTCATCTCATTTGAGAAAGTGGCTATACAATTGAATTGGCCAAAGACCATGTGAGTAGTGTTGGTTCAAACAAAGTTAGTAGGGAGAGTTAGTGAAGTGTTTGCATCACTATCAGAGGAGTAGCTAGGGATTGTGATGAGGTAAGAAAAGCCACCTTAAGTGCAGATGAACTAGTGCCAGAAGCCGACTGACAAAAGTTTAGAAATCTAAGGAAAGAACCAGGTCAGGCATATGTAAAATTTGAAAGAATTAAACAAAATAATTTTGATAGGCGAATAAGAGCATGTATGGCGCTCTTAGGGAAGTAATTATTTTGGAGGAATTTAAAGATTCTCTTCCCGCCATAGTGAGAACTCATGTGGAAGAGCAAAGAGTTAAAACTGCTAGACAAAATGGCAGCACGGTGGTGCAGTGGTTAGCATTGCTGCCTCACGGTGCTGAGGTCCCAGGTTCGATCCCGGCTCTGGGTCACTGTCCATGTGGAGTTTGCACATTCTCCCCGTGTTTGCGTGGGTTTCGCCCCCACAACCCAAAGATGTGCAGGGTAGGTGGATTGGCCACGCTAAATTGCCCCTTAATTGGAAAAAATGAATTGGGTACTCTAAATTTATAAAACTGCTAGACAAGCAGCAGAAATGGAAGATGATTTTAAATTGGTTCACAAAGCAAAGTTTAGTTTTCAACAGCAATTTCAATCTGTGAAGGATAGAAACTGGGGAAATGAAAAATTCACGGGTGGTCAATGCAAAGGAGGTTGAGTTGATGATGTTAAGGAGAGCGTGCCTCAGAGTAAAAAGGAAACCTATGACAGTGGTAGAGAGATAAGAAAATCTAAGTGTTTTCATTGTGATAAAGTTGGACATGTGAAGTCGCAATGTTGTTGGCTTAAGAAAAGTACTGGGAAGACAGACTCGGTAAAACAGGATAAGCCAGTGGGGTTTATTAAAGTGAGAAGAAAAACCATTGTCCCAGTTGGAAGAGGTGCAACAGAGTGTACAGTCTGTTCAGAAGCTGGTGGAAATGCAGATACCAGAACTTTTTAAAGATTTTATTTGTGAGAGTAAGGTTTACTTGTGTGTACAAGGTGGAGTAGGTAAGGAGATTAAGATCTTGAGGGATACAGGAGCAAGTCAATCTGTAATGGTGAGAGATAAGGAGATACGTGGTTTGGAAGGAGGATTGCCAGAAAAGGTGGTAATAGTGGAATTAGTGGTGAGAGCACTAGTGCTCACTATGTAAGGTAAGGTTAGAGAGTGGTGAAGTGGTAGTAGGAGTAATAGAAAAATTTGCTTTTTCAGGAGTACAGTTTATCCTAGGTAATGAGGATCACAAGTGGGAGTGCAGCCCACTGTGGTTGAATAAACAATGGAAACTCAAACAACTGAGATGTTGCAAGATGTATATCTGGGAGTATTTCCTGATTATGTGATAACAAGATCACAAAGCCACAGGTTGAGACAGGGGGAAGACAACTTGAGGAGTACTGAGGATCAGTTGTCAGAAACCATGTTTGATCTTATGGTTGCTAAAGAACAAGAGCAGGTGGTGGATGAAGTGGATATCTTTAGTTCAAGAAAGTTGGTTGAATTACAACTGAAGTATTCAGAGATAAAGCAGTTATTTCAGAAAGCATATACAGAAATAAAATATGAGTGTATACCAGAGTGTTATTACATTATAAATAACGTATCAATGAGAAAATGGAGACCTTTACATAGTCAAGCAGATGAGAAATGGGCAGAAGTTCATCAAGTGGCATTACTGGTGGGTTAGAGAAAGGAGGTTTTGTGGGTAACACATGAGGTTTCAGTAGGGGGGCACTTAGGATGAAGGAACTCAAGAAAAAAATACAAAAATGTTTTATAGGCCTGGACTGCATAAGGATGTAGTTGAATTTTGCCATACATGACACACATGTCAGGTAATAGGGAAATCTCAGGCAGTAATCAAACCAGCACCTTTAATACCCATTCCAGCATTTGAGGAGCCGTAGGTGAGGGTCCTAATTGATTGCGTATGATCCCTGCCTTAAACCAAATGTAGGAATCAGTATCTGTTGATCGTAATGGATGTGTCTACTAGATTTCCGGAGGCAATTCCATGAAGAAACATTACATCTAAGAAGGTTGTAGAGGAGTTAACCACATTTTTAAACTAGATTAGGACTACCAAAAGAAATTTAATCAGATCAGGGATCCAATTTTATATCAAAGTTATTCAAGGAAGTTATGGATAGCTTAGGAATGGAGAAATTTAACTCAACAGCGTATCATCCGGAATCGCAAAGGGCATTAGAAAGATGGCATCAAACTCTAAAGACCATGCTGAGGGCCTATCGTCAGGATTATCCAGAGGATTGGGATGAAGGAATTCCATTTGTACGATTTGCAGTTAGGGATGCACCTAATGAATCAACTAAATTCAGTCCATTTTAATAGATTTTTGGTCATGAAGTGAGAGGACCACTTAAATTGATCAAAGAGAAATTGGTGAGTTAGTGGTCGGAGACTATGTTGTTGGACTATGTGTCAAACTTTAGGGCGAGATTAACTAGGGTTGGTGAGTTGGCTAGAAAACATTTAAAATTGCCCCAACATGTGATGAAAAAAGAGGCGGATAAGAAATCAAATATTTGTAGTTTTGTTAGTGGGGAGAAAGTACTTGTATTGTTTATTGGTTTATTGGGCCTCATCAAATTGAAAGCAAATTGAGTGAGGTGAATTATTTGCTAAGAAAGCCAGACAGAAGAAAACTCAGAGTGTGTCATGTTAATATCTTCATAAGGTACATGGAGGAGAAGGAAAGAAGGAGGAGGTGTTCGTCATTGTAACTCAGAGGGGAGAGATAAATCCAGACGATTCTGAATTTGACATTCTGCAAATTAAATTGAATAATGAGGAAGTACTAAAAAATTGGGATAAATCATTGAGTTACTTTTCGGCGCAAAATCAAAATGGCCTAAAAAAGTTATTACAGTCACATAGAGCTGTATATGGGAATAAATTGGGAAGTACGAAAGTAAATATCCACGATGTAGATGTAGGAAATGCTATTCCCATTAAACAACATCCATATAGGCTCAATCCACTAAAGTTAACACAGGTACAAAAGGAGATTGACAACAATTTTTTTTTTCCTCCTTTTTTTTAAATTTAAAGTACCCAATTCATTTTTTCCAATTAAGGGGCAATTTAGCGTGGCCAATCCACCTACCCTGCACATCTTTGGGTTGTGGGGTCGAAACCCACGCAAACACGGGGAGAATGTGCACACTCCACACGGACAGTGACCCAGAGCCAGGATCGAACCTGGGACTGTGGTGTTATGTACTCTGGGATAACACAGGCTGCAACTGGATGCAGCTTTAACCAAATGATACTCCAGACCTTGAACATAGAACATAGATCATAGAACATTACAGCGCAGTACAGGCCCTTCAGCCTTCGATGTTGCGCCGACCCATGAAACCACTCTAAAGCCTATCTACACTATTCCCTTATCATCCATATGTCTATCCAATGACCATTTGAATGCCCTTAGTGTTGATGAGTCCACTACTGTTGCAGGCAGGGCATTCCACGCCCTTACTACTCTCTGAGTAAAGAACCTACCTCTAACATCTGTTCTATATCTATCTCCCCTCAATTTAAAGCTATGTCCCCTCGTGCTAAACATCACCATCCGAGGAAAAAGGCTCTCACTGTCCACCCTATCTAATCCTCTGATTATCTTGTATGCCTCAATTAAGTCACCTCTTAACCTTCTTCTCTCTAATGAAAACAGCCTCAAGTCCCTCAGCCTTCCCTCATAAGATCTTCCCTCCATACCAGGCAACATTCTGGTAAATCTTCTCTGCATCCTTTCCAATGCTTCCACATCCTTCCTACAATGTGGCGACCAGAATTGCACGCAATACTCCAAATGCGGCCGCACCAGAGTTTTGTACAGCTGCAACATGACCTCATGGCTCCAAAACTCAATCCCTCTACCAATAAAAGCTAACACACCGTATGCCTTCTTCACAACCCTCTCAACCTGGGTGGCAACTTTCAGGGATCTATGTACATGGACACCGAGATCTCTCTGCTCATCCACACTGCCAAGAATCTTACCATTAGCCCAGTACTGTCTTCCTGTTATTCCTTCCAAAATGAATCACCTCACACTTTTCTGCATTAAACTCCATTTGCCACCTCTCAGCCCAGCGCTGCAGCTTATCTATGTCCCTCTGTAACTTGTAACATCCTTCCGCACTGTCCACAACTCCATCGACTTTAGTGTCGTCTGCAAATTTACTCACCCATCCTTCTACGCCCTCCTCCAGGTCATTTATAAAAATGACAAACAGCAGTGGCCCCAAAACAGATCCTTGTGGTACACCACGAGTAACTGGACTCCAGTCTGAACATTTCCCATTAACCACCACCCTTTGTCTTCTTCCAGCTAGCCAATTTCTGATCCAAACTGCTAAATCACCCTGAATCCCATATCTCCATATTTTCTGCAGTAGCCTACCATGGGGAACCTTATCAAACGCTTTACTGAAATCCATATACACCACATCAACTGCTTTACCCTCATCCACCTGTTTGGTCACCTTCTCAAAGAACTCAATAAGGTTTGTGAGGCACGACCTACCCTTTACAAAACCGTGTTGACTATCTCTCATCAAATTATTCCTTTCCAGATGATTATACATCCTGTCTCTTATAAACCTTTCCAAGACTTTGCCCACAACAGAAGTAAGGCTCACTGGTCTATAGTTACCAGGGTTGTCTCTACTCCCCTTCTTGAACAAGGGGACAACATTTGCTATCCTCCAGTCTTCTGGCACTATTCCTGTAGACAAAGGTGACTTAAAGATCAAAGCCAAAGGCTCAGCAATCTCCTCCCTAGCTTCCCAGAGAATCCTAGGATAAATCCCATCCGGCCCAGGGGACTTCCCTATTTTCACACTTTCCAGAATTGCTAACACCTCCTCCTTATGAACCTCAAGCCCTTCTAGTCTAGTAGCCTGAATCTCAGTATTCTCCTCGACAACATTGTCTTTTTCCTGTGTGAATACTGACAAAAAATATTCATTTAACACCTCTCCGATATCCTCGGACTCCACGCACAACTTCCCACTACTGTCCTTGACTGGCCCTACTCTTACCCTAGGCATTCTTTTATTCCTGACATAGCTGTAGAAATCTTTCGGGTTATCCTTGATCCTACCTGCCAAAGACGTCTCATGTCCCCTCCTGGCTCTTCTTAGCTCTCTCTTTAGGTCCTTCCTAGCTAACTTGTAACTCTCGAGCGCCCTAACTGAACCTTCATGTCTCATCTTTACATAAGCCTCCTTCTTCCTCTTGACAAGTGTTTCGACTGTTTTAGTAAACCATGGTTCCCTCACTCGACCACTTCCTCCCTGCCTGACAGGTACATACTTATCAAGGACACGCCGTAGCTGTTCCTTGAACAAGCTCCACATTTCCATTGTGCCCATCCCCTGCAGTTTTCCTCTCCATCCGATGCATCCTATGTCTTGCCTCATCGCATCATAATTGCCTTTCCCCCAGATATAACTCTTGCCCTGGGGTATATACCTATCCCTTTCCATCACTAAAGTAAACGTAATCGAATTGTGGTCACTATCACCAAAGTGCTCACCTGCCTCCAAATCTAACACCTGTCCTGGTTTATTACCCAGTACCAAATCCAATATAGCCTCGCCTCTCGGCCTATCTACATACTGTGTCAGGAAACCCTCCTGCACACATTGGACAAAAACGGACCCATCTAAAGTACTCAAACTATAGCGTTTCCAGTCAATATTTGGAAAGTTAAAGTCCCCCATAACAACTACCCTGTTGCTTTCGCTCCAATCCAGAATCATCTTTGCAATCCTTTCCTCTACACCTCTGGAACTTTTCGGAGGCCTAGAGAAAATCCCGAACAGGGTGACCTCTCCTTTCCTGTTTCTAACCTCTGCCCATACTACCTCAGTCGACGAGTCCTCATCAAACGTCCTTTCTGCCACCGTAATACTGTCCTTGACTAACAATGCCACCCCTCCCCCTCTTTTACCACCTTCCCTGAGCTTACTGAAATATCTAAACCTCGGCACCTGCAACAACCATTTCTGTCCCTGCTCTGTCCATGTCTCGAAAATGGCCACAACATCGAAGTCCCAGGTACCAACCCATGCCACAAGTTCACCCACCTTATTCCGGATGCTCCTGGCATTGAAGAAAACACACTTTAAACCACCTTCCTGCCTGCCGGTACACTCCTGCAACTTTGAAACCTTACTCATGACCTCACTACTCTCAACCTCCTGTATACTGGAGCTACAATTCAGGTTCCCAATCCCCTGCTGAACTAGTTTAAACCCTCCCGAAGAGCATTAGCAAATTTCCCCCCCCCCAGGATACACCTGGTCCAGGTGTAGACCATCCCGTTTGTAGAGGTCCCTCCCACCCCAGAATGAGCCCCAATTATCCAGAAATCTGAAACCCTCCCTCCTGCACCATCCCTGTAGCCACGTGTTCAACTCCTCTCTCTCCCTATTCCGCATCTCACTAGCACGTGGCACGGGTAACAACCCAGAGATAATAACTCTGTTTGTCCTAGATCTAGGTTTCCACCCTTGCTCCCTGAATTCCTGCCTTACATCCCTATCCCTTTTCCTACCTATGTCGTTGGTACCTATGTGGACCACGACTTGGGGCTGCTCCCCCTCCCCCTTCAGGAAACACGATCCGAGACATCACGGACCCTGGCACCTGGGGGGCAACACACCAACCGCGAGTCTCTCTCGTTCCCAAAAACACGATCCGAGACATCACGGACCCTGGCACCTGGGGAGCAACACACCAACCGCGAGTCTCTCTCGTTCCCACAGAATCTCCTATCTATCCCCCTAACTATGGAGTCTCCAATGACTAATGCTCTACTCCTCTCCCCCCTTCCCTTCTGAGCAACAGGGACAGACTCTGTGCCAGAGACCTGTACCCCATGGCTTACCCCTGGTAAGTCCCCCCCCCCCCAAAAGTATCCAAAGCGGTATACTTGTTACTAAGGGGAACGACCACAGGGGATCCCTGTACTGACTGCTTCCTCCCAGCCCCTCTCACCGTCACCCATCTATCTTTATTCTTCGGAGTAACTACATCCCTGAAGCTTCTATCTATAACCACCTCTGCCTCCCGAATGATCCAAAGTTCATCCAGCTCCAGTTCCCTAACGCGGTTTCTGAGGAGCTGGAGATGGGTGCACTTCCCACAGATGAAATCAGCAGGGACACTGACGGCATCCCTCACCTCAAACATTCTGCAGGAGGAACACAGCACTACCTACCCTGCCATCCCCTCTAGATAAAAAAAAAGAAAAAGAAAGAAAGAGCTTACCTGTTATTCACTACACCCCTTAGGTTAAAGGAGGTGGAAGGGTGGGGGACACTACAAGTGTAGTGTCTAGGGTTTAGAAACTGCCCAACTTAAATACAGGCAAAAATAAAACACTTAACCAGCAATCACTGCGCCCCACACGAAAACAGCAATCAGCTGTTATGGGCCTGCGCAAACAATTTAAATCTTTACTACTTACCAAGCAGTCACTCAGGCCTCACTCCGACTGGATTCAGCTGGAAACTCCCTACAGTAAGGTTTTAAAAAATTTACTCCCCTTCTCAGCAAGCACTCACTCAGCAACCACTGCACCCTGCACGATAACACCTCAGGGAAAAGAAAAACTACTTACCAGTCATCAGTCAATCACTTACTTGCAGGCTGTGATGTCATGGTTCAACTTCTTTCTACATCTACCTGCCCTCGAGCCTTCCTCTCGGCTGGGATCCTTACAGCGGTTGGTTTTTTTTTGGTTAGAGGAGGGGGTAGCGAGGGAAACACTGAAAAAGTGTTTCGGGTTTAAGTGTCACTTGACAACAGCTCCTCCACAAACCACCTTCAAGTCACGGTGACCACAATGCACGTATGCAAATGTACCCCGCAACAGCCAATCAGCAGCTCCGCTCTACTGCCCTCTGCTGAAGTTAGTTCATTCTGATTTATTGAACCAGTAGCATAGTTAGCACAGTTCTCTCTGAGTTCGACTCTCTGCTAACCTAAGTGTGGTTACTCTGTCTGACTGAACCAGACTAGCTCTTAGCCGCGTGCTGGAGGTGTGATACTGTACATACACCCTGACTCACTCTGTAGATGTTCATCAGTGGAAAGAGCCGGAGTGTGAGTGCTTCGTGCCTTTTATAGTGAAATACCACCCCTGAGTGTCCTGCCTCCTCATTGGTCATGTCCTGTTCTCTGTGGTCATTAGCTGCCTGTCTGTGCCTGTCTGTATATCATTATCTGCATGTCTGCATATCATGACAGGAACCTCGGCGCCATGAGGCAACAGGGTTAACCCACTGCGCCACCGTGCTGCCCGACAACAATCTTAAGGATGACATCATCGAAGTGAGTTGCAGTGATTGGAGCTCACCGATTGTCATAGTACCAAAACCGGGTGGAGCACCACAATTGTGTGTGGACAATAGAAAGGTCAAAACAGTTACAATGTCAGATTCATACCCTGTTCCTCGTTTGGAAGACTATGTTGAAAAGGTGGGACAAGCACGTTATGTATATTACCAAACTTGACTTACTTAAAGGCAATTAGCAAATATCTTTATCAGACAGGGTGAAGGGAGTTTCGGCTTTTGTGATGCCAAATGGTCTGCGTCAGTTTAAAACCATGCAATTCGGAATCAAGAATGCGGCACCTTCGAGTTACCCGACAACGCCAAGCAGTGTTTCTACAAGGACATTGTGCGAGGCACCAAATGCACACTGGAGTTCCAGGACATTACTGGTGGTCATTATGATGTAGACTGTCGGTTGGAAGATTAACCAACAAGGTCATTTCTGGACTAAACAATTGTGCAGTGTACGTTGACGATTTGGTGGTGTTCAGTGAAACCTGGAAGGAGCAGTTGGAACATGTTTTTTAAATTATTCAATCGAGTAAAGGAAGCTGGATTGGTGGTAAATTTGGCTAAGAGTGAATTTGCAAAAGCTCAAGTCACATTCTTAGGCCCATTTGCATGTCCTGACTCGCTGGCCGAATAGCGCCCCCAACGGGAACGAGAATCGCATGCAATTCAGCCCCGGCGTCAACACCTAGCCTCTCAAACGGAGAATGCTGCCCGGTGTTATATTTTTAAATTGATACACAGATTCTGGACAGATATTGGCAGCCATTTGAACATTTTGAATTGCAGAATAAGAGATCTCCATAGGGTTATTCAGGCTACAGGAATATCTTAATACATTATGTATATTCAGAGATTGAGAGAGTGGAATGGCTGATTGCTCTAGACAGCAAGGGGTTAGCAGAGACAAACATAGTACTGTATTTTCTGATTTTTGAGTTAATTAAAACACACAAGTTTGAGTTTAACTGAAGACCCCACATTCCGAGACATGATGGATAGAGCTGAAACAAAAGTTGATAAAATCATAGTAGCCACCAAACTTACATCAGAGGAAGGGCAGTTTGTGTTTCTCTTGGTGTTTGAGTTGTTTCACTGCGTTGAGGTTACCGATACATCTAAGGAGCCAATTACAGCAGGAACATTGCCATCTCTACTCTTTCCCCCATTGGCATGGTCAAAAACCAGTCAAGGGGAAATTGGAACAGAGAGGTAAAGTTGAAAATACCGTTGTTACACAGCTCCCATGTGCACAGTAGAGAATACATCCATTAAAGTTGCTGCTTTGTGACGTAGAATATGAAGCTTGTGGTCATGATGTCAGTACTGAGAAATCAGACACTTTTGGACCCTGAGATCAGGGGTAAGTTTTTCAAGTCTAGGTTAGGCTTACTGTGGAAAAAAGTTCCCTTCATTTCCCCCAGCAAAAATAGTCTATTGCTTCCATGCAAATAACTCCACTTCTCACACCAGCTACCCTTTGCCCTCTCTTATGACATTCCAGTGTTAGACAAATTATTGTATTGTGAATCCATGTGCTGCGGACTGGATAAATTAATAAGTTCTCTATCGCCAACACATTTTGTCTTACTCTGTTGTTGATTGCTCTTAAATTGTGTAAGTAGGATGAGAATGTTTTAAAATACTGAATTAATGAATTCAATTGTTAGTTAGGTGTATGTGCTTCTTTGGATCACAATTGTTTCGTTGCCTTTTCAGTTCTTCTCTGGTGAATTCTTCAACGGCATTTTTTTGGCGAGATTATTATTGACAAATTTCCTACACTGAGGATTGTAATCATTCCTTCCATGCATGTGGCAACAATTAGTCAGTATGCAGAGGAATTCAGGAACATCAGATACAATTGTAACTGAAGATAGTGTAGGCAAGAAGAACTCACACTGGCATAAAATATCTCATTAATAACTCAAAATCCACCTCATCTGCATGAAACTAAACCTTAAATTAATATATGTATACATTGTGATCATTTTGATATGCAAGTAAGCTAAATATAAAGAACCATGTGTGTTGAATCAAGATCAATGTTGGAGGAAAGAACTAATTAATTGTGAATTAATTAGGCTAATTTGGCAATGGATTTGTGTAAGTTATATGCAATGCAAAATAGATTTTCCTCTGGACCTCAAAACCTAAAGCGCTAGATTTATGAATCTTGTACTGTAGAGTAAGGCTAATCCTGGACTAGGGAATAGTGCACCGTTAAACACTATTAAGAAAACACATTTTCCTAAAACCACACCTAAATCATTCCATTTAGCTGCAAGTAACTTCATCCTTGAGCGGTGAAGCACTGCTTATTTTATCTTCCGTTTCAGCAGATTATCCCCACCGTGCGCCTGTTTCATGAGCAGGATGGGAGAATAATTCACACATTTCTGCATTGTTTGAGATTGCAATCCCTTTTATCATTCTGCGAAATGGCAGCTCCTCCACCTCTCGTCACAATTTTCACCCATGATGCTCATCTTTGGTCACCTGATGTGCAGAGCAAGCAGGATGAGCACCATCTGATGGTGGCTGTACTCCTGGGCCTGGTGAAAGTTATTGCCAGGAGTGGTCTCTGCCTGCTCTGGTATATGCTCAGGGTAGGAAAGATGCAGGGTTGCCAACCCTCCAGGATTAGCCTGGAATCTCCAGTAATTGAACATCAATTTCCAGGTGTTATAACCTGCCTGCTTACCACTGGCTGGGGACTAATGGCAATCCCACAATCCTTAGGGAGTATGAGCTTCCCCAATGAGGGGGCCGGAGAAATCATTAGCGGAGTCCCTGCATAAATAAAGCTGGCCAGTATGGGACCAGCTAGAGAGGAGTGAACAGCAAGGGAGTTAATTGTAAAGAAATGTTATTTCTTTCTATTCTACAAACTCGTGCTGACTTCTTTGTGGCCAGCAGGAGTACATTTAATCACAGCTGCTAACCCTAGTATGAGGCAAGTGAGAGGCTGGGGAAGTGGTAATGGGAAACAGCCACTTACAATGTCTTATAGGACCACTCCAGCTGCTGTTGACGCCATATTCAGGGAAGCAAAAAACTTCAAACTTACTGTTTTCAGTGACAGCCTCCAGCGGCCTCTTTCAGGACCATGTTTTGGCTGCACTGCACCTGAGAAATCTGACCGTATTGCACAGGCTAAAACAATGAGCACTGTGAAATTCAGCTACTGACACAGTGAAGAATTTGTCATCCAGGGCGCTTTCTCAGTAAGATGATTCTGTCTGATTAAAAATATAGAAGACCAACAACTGAAGCAACTAAGTTGTCATTGAATAATTTTCTGTTCCTTTACACTATTGAAATAACTCCCAAAGCATCACCAGCAAGGCAAGTGGTATTTGTTGATTTTATTCATGCTGGGCATTAATGTAATTAATACTTATTTTGTTGATCATTATTCCACGTGAGGTACAAATATGGAAGTGTTAGAGTAAACAGCAAACATATGCAGGGGGGAAATTGGTCTCTGACTAATTTAGCTGGAATGGCTAGTTTATTATTTCGAGATTATTCTAGAGTCCGTCTCCTCAAAGTAATTTTGACTTTTATTCATTCTCTAACCATAACATGATAGGCCAGAGGACAAAAATGCGGAAAACAATCTCCTGAGTCAAATGTCACACTTGGCATCATTTCGTGCACTGAGGCGGTCCGACGAGCGGAGCTCCTCAGTGCAAGATGAGATCAGCGATCTCTCGAATCCCCTTCAACGCAACCCTCACCACCCCCCCCCCCGCCCAACTCACCTGGTGTGTGGTCCTCATCCCCCCCACAAGCCTACCTCACATGGGCGCGGCACCTTGGGCCCAATCCCTGGCATGGGAAAAATGACAGCCTACACCTTGGCACTACCAGCCAGGCACCCAGGAAGTACCAGGCTGGCACCCGGGTGGCATTGCCATGATGCCCAGGTGACACAGCCAAGGTGCCAGGCTGATAGTGCCAAGGTGCCAGACAGGCACCAGCAATGCCATGGTGCCACCCTGCCTGGAGACCGACCACGCAGGGGCCTCCGATCACCTGGGAGACCCCCCCCCCAGGTACCATTCAGTCTGGTCCCTATTTGTGGCGACCAATACTGCCGAATCTTCCTCCACACCCAGGATCTCAGACGTCTCGTCCAAGAACGCCTGCTAGAACCCCCTCAATCTCGGACACGGCCAGTACATGTGGACGTGATTCGCGCACCTCCCCGCACACCGCTCATACCTATCCTCCACCCCCTCAAAGAACCTACTCATCCTTGCTACCGTCATATGTGCCCTATGTATTACCTTAAACTGAATGAGGCTTAGCCTCGCACATGACGAGGATGCATTCACCCTCCGCAAGGCTTCTGCCAATGTCTAGGCCCCCCTCTCCTCCTCGCTGCTCCACCCACTTGCGCTTAATGTCCCCCACCAGGGCTCCCGCCCAATCCATCAACTCCTTGTAGACCTCAAACACCTTCCCCTACCCTATCTCATCCCTCGACAGCACCTTGTCCCGCAACCCCAGGGGCGGCACCCCAGGAAAGGATAGCATCTCTCTCCTTACAATTTCCCAAACCTGCAGGCATCTAAAGCCATTACCCCTGGGCAACTCATACTCTTCCTCCAAGTCCTCCAACTTCGGAAATTTGCCCCCTATAAACAAATCACCAAAGCGATCAATCCCTATTTGCCGCCACCATCAAAACCTCGCGTCCAGCCCCGCCGGTGCAAACCTATGGTCATCACAGGTCGGTGCTCATACTGAGGCCCCCTCCAACCCCAAATGCTGCGTCCACTGCCTCTACTGCCCCCACACCTTTTGGGCCGACGCCACCACTGGGCTCCCGGAGACCTGGCCGGCAAGAACGGCAGAGGTGCCGACAACAAAGCCCTCAAACATGTTCCCCTACATGATGTTGCCTCCATCCATCCCTGTCCCCCCCAACCCACCCACCCCTGCTCCAAGAAAGCCCTGCTAACCTGCGGGGTCTTCCTCGCCCACACGAATCCAGAGATCAGTGCATTGACCTTCTTAAAAAATGACTTGGGGACGAAGATTGGGAGGTTCTGAAACACAAATAAACCTTGGCAGCACCGTCATTTTTACTGTCTGCACCCGTCCTGGCCAGCGATTGCGGCAGCATATCCCACCTCTTGAAATCCACTTTCATCTGCTCCACCAGCCGAGCCAGGTTTAGCTTGTGCAGCTGCGCCCAGCCCCGTGCCACCTGGATGCCCAAGTATCTAAAGCTCGCCTCCACCACCCTAAATGGCAACTCACCTAACCTCCATTCCTGCCCTCTGGTCTCAATTGGGAACAACTCGCTTTTCCTCATATTCAGCTTGTATCCCAAGAACTGGCCAAACTCCCCCAGGATCCTCATGATGCCTCTGGTACTGCCCAACGGGTTCGAAATATACAGCAACAGGTCGTCTGCATATAATGAGATCTTGTGCTTGACCCCCTCCCCGCTCAATCTCTCTCCATTCTCTCAACGCCCTAAGCGCCTCACCCCACGATGCAGCGTGAAGTACCTCAAACTCACTCGGTTCATCCGCACGCTCACGACCAGCGCCTTATATAGCAGCCGAACCCAGTCCACAAACCTCTGCCTGAACATGAACTACCCCAGCACCTCCAGCAGATATGCCCACTCCACCTGATCAAACGCCTTCTCCGCGTCCATCGCCACCACTACCTCCACTTCGTGCCCCTCTGAAGGCATCTTGATTACATTAAGCCGCCTCCTCACGTTCGCCAACAACTGCCTCCCCTTCACAAACTCCGACAAGGCCGACACCTTCGCCAACAGCTTCAGCAGTGGTATCGGGCGGTCCAACCGACACAGCTCCGGATCCTTATCCTTCTTTAATATCAGGACGATGGAAGCCAGCGACAATGTAGGGGGGAGGCCCACCCTCTTCCTTGCTTTGTCATACGTCCTCACCAGCAGTGGCCCCAGGTCCGCCCCAAATTTCTTATACAACTCTACCGGGAAGCCATCCGGCCTCGGGGCCTTCCCTGCCTGCATCGCCCCAATACTCTCCATCACCTCCTCTACTTTGGGAAACCCCAGCCCTCCAGAAACCGCCGCATCCCTTCCTCCCCAGTCGGGGTCTCCAATTCGTATAACGTTCTATAAAACGCCTCAAACTCCCCCCACCCTTATGTGTCCCGCCTTCTCTCAGAGTGCCATCCACCGAGCCAGTTGTACTGGACAACCCCACTCTGCACCCTCACTCCCGGCCACAGCAGGAGCCCCTAGACCCCAAACCCCTGCCGGGAACATTAGGGAGACGTGGTGCTGACGCCTCCAGTGTTCAGGCAAAGTGTCCAGGCCTCACAGTTTGATTGGAATGTTGGGCAATAACACCAGTCTGAGACATGGCACATGTACCCACAAGAATGCACTTGAGTGATACTTTATTGGCAAAAACGGTTAACAGTAACAAAGATGTGAAAATCAACTATCGAACATATTAGACTAACCATTAATCAACGAGAAATGTCATCGTTCCATATTGGCGCGGATGACCATCCTTGACTTCCAGCGTTTTTGACGCACGGTGACATGCTAGTTACATGCAGCACTCACCACACCTGCAACAGAAGCATCAGCAATTTGAGAAAGCATTTCTTCCACATCTTCATCAGGTTGCTCATTTGGATCAATGTCACACAACAGGTCCCGCAGCGCTGTCTTGCTGCAAGCCTGGTTGTCTTCTGGACTCATACGTACCCTGAGCCTGGTGCTCCAGGTATCTTAGAAAAAATTGTCCTTCTTTCAGGCTACTGTGAAGTGCTCCCACAATTAACAAGGCCAATTCCTTATTATCGCTAGCCTTCAGCTGTGCAGTCAGAGGCTGCTCACAGCCAAAGGGAGTCAAAGGGACCGTCAGCATATAAAGAAGAACAGGGCTCTGACCTGGAAGTGTTTGGTAGAACAGACGGGCAGAAGATGTGGTTGTCGCAGTTATGGGTATGCACAATAATGGAGGATGGCCTAAAGGCCCCACAGACACTGAGTCCCTCACTCCCTAGCCCAGGAGCGACCCCCGACCTATAGCACCCAGCCCCCCCCGCCCAGGCCTGTCCCCCCTGAGGGCCCCCTTCCCAAGCACTGGGGCAGCAACTCCAGTGCCCTCCTGGGCTGCATGCTGGAGAATGGAAATAGGTACTCACCTCCTCATCTCCCCTCAGCAGCCATTGCGCTAACTTCCCGTTTTTGAATAGGAGTGCTCAACAGCACCTTCGCGACCTCTCGCTGGGGAGCTGGTTAGTTCCCAAGAGGCCGTTAGATTGGGCTTCCATCTCGTTAATGAAATGAATGAATGAAATGAAAATCGCTTATTGTCACAAGTAGGCTTCAAATGAAGTTACTGTGGAAAGCCCCTAGTCGCCACATTCCGGCGCCTGTTCGGGGAGGCTGATCCGGGAATTGAACCGTGCTGCTGGCCTGCCTTGATCTGCTTTCAAAGCCAGCGATTTAGCCCTGTGCTAAACAGCCACAATGAGATGGAGATTGCCCTTAATTGGTCTCAATTGGAGTCTCGCCACATCTGGGAGGGATCCGGATCTGGGAGGGATCCGGAACCTACGAATGGGAATGGGCCGTTTAGATTGCGAACCAATTTGTGCACGGTGCGGATCCTGATTTTGACCTCTCCTGCGGTTTAATCGGCACACCCAGATCTGCCCTGGACGCACCTTTGCTGTTAAATCGCGCCATAGTTTCTTCATGTCTTTTGCAAGTGTAACCAACAACTCCCAAGTGCTTCTAACCTTTTGTAGATCCACTTGTAACCTTTCTTCTTTCAGTGATATCGTTGACTTCACTATGTAGGGGCTGGTTTAGCACAGGGCTAAATAGCTGGCTTTTAAAGCAGACTAAGGCAGGCCAGCAGTCGGGGTTCAATTCCTGTACCAGCCTCCCCGAACAGGCGCCGGAATGTGGTGACTGGGGGCTTTTCACAGTAACTTCATTTGATGCCTACTTGTGACAACAAGCGATTTTCTTTTCTTTTTCATTTCATGTGCTCAAATCAAAAACAGACCTCCCACATCTCTTTCAGTGCCGAAGTTGTCTCCAAGAAGCTTAATTTCCCTTGTCACGTCAACAATTTCCAATCTACACTTTTTAGTTCAATATAAATCTCACATCAGAGACAAGGTGGAATTTGCAATTCTAACCGAACATTTAATCCAGACTTTTCAATTGTAACCCTCAAAATTGAAAAAGGAAAATCGCTGATTGTCACAAGTAGGCTCCAAATGAAGTTACTGTGAAAAGCCCCTAGTCGCCACATTCTGGCGCCTGTTCGGGGAGGCCGGTACGGGAATTGAACCCACGCTGCTGGCTTGCCTTGGTCTGCTTTCAAAGCCAGCTATTTAGCCCACTGTGCTAAACCAGCCCCTGATGAAATGGAATCAAACTCCAGTTCTTCCATCATCAAACAGCAAATTTGTTGTTTTACCAGAATCAATTTTAGTTGTGAAATAGGTTACTCGGTAAAGTCTGTGCAGTAAATAGTAAAAATGGGTTCAATGAACAATTGGACAAAGAAAGAATGAAGCAATACAATACAAAGGCATGTCAGTGGGATTTATATATGAAAAACTGGTAAGCTTGTTTGGGCCAAATGGGTTTTTTTTCTGTTCATAAAAATGCTTATTTTCTTTAACTTTTGCTGGTGGCAGATGTTGTGGAGGAATGCTCCAGTGACTGAATTCTAAAACTGGAACTGAAATGCTACTGTACAATATTCAATTGTATTAGGTCTTATTTTTCTTTCATATTAGAGGGGGAGGTGCACATTCTGTATATTACAAGATATTGAAACATGTGGAAATTTGGGTGTGATCATTTATCAGTGTCACTGGAGCCTTAAGATCAGTGCCCCCTTTATTATATTCACATTTTTCCTGTAGACATCTTTATCGTAATTTCCCTGAAGCGTTCCTGTATTTTCCTCATTGTTAACTGAAAACCGATCAAGAAAAGTGGGAAAAAATGAAAATTGTTCTGACATTTTGTTAATTTGTGAATGAATACAATAGTTCCACCTGGCTAATTCGCAAGTACTGCTGGCAATTGGCTCAATGTATTGTTAAGGTTTAGGCTGGAGGAAATTAGTTGCAAAAGTCGTATTCCCTTATTGTTTTATCTACATAGGTCCTATAAACAAGAGGACTGCCTACAGATATGGGAGCAATGTTTGGTCTCTATCTAGAAACATATTCTGATATATCTATAAATTCTTTATAATAAAGAAAAATAAAATTATTTTCAGGTGAAGATCTTTTGAATTAGAAGAGATAATGAAGCTGAGTGGCTTTTAAATACATTAGGTTACTCAGCCTATATTAATATAACATTTTGCCTGTCTGATTTCAGGAAGTGTGGTATCCCGCACTGGACTGGGTTGATGATAGTCCCCGTGTGGCTCGAGGAGTATGCCCTCCTCCGTTAACTACGGGATGGGGACTGTTGCATATAAAGTCGGCCTGACTAGCACAGGCCTCCAGAGAGAGAAAGGACCGATGAAACCTAACCGGGTCCTGAGTGTATAGACATTTCTGTTGTGAATAAACCAGTACCTTTTTTTTACTCGACTGACTCCGTTGCCTTCACTAGAGGAAGCACCATGCCTTTAGCTACTTCAGCATTCAGATTGGGCCTTCCCTTAAATGTCTTGAAGGTTTCTTATCCCACCAGGGACAGTAGTCCTTTGCCAATCTTTTCATATCTTGTGTTAACATAATGAAGTTTGACAACTTCTTGATTCGCCACAGCAACAAAAGTAATCGGTGTTGTCAGGCCAAAGCCTAACTCAATAAAATACATACAGAAGCACGCATGTTACAATTGATTCAATTATAATGATTCTGCCCATTCCCCATAGTTACCAAACATAACAGAGCAGCACCATCATAGAAGATAAGTGTGAAGTGGAATTCTTTAACATGATATCACCAAGCTATTTTGTGGTTTGCATTGTCATTTGTAAATAGGTTTTCCTGACTAAAATTAGAAACACAAATTTGTCTCAATTTTCTCCTACATTAATTCTTGTCAGGTATTCAATGAATGTCAAGTTATCCCCTTCTGAAACTGTCTTGTATTCCAAGGAACATTTGTGGCTTAGCAAGAGAGTAGTAAGAATGTGGAACTTTCTGTCACATGGAGTAGTTTGAGGCAAGTAGCAAAGATAACATATAAGGGTAAGTATTTCTAGATAAGTACATGGGGGAGCAAGGAATAAATGGATATTCTGATGGAGTTAGATGAAGAGGGGTGGAAAATGCTCATGTGGAGCATAAACACTGGCATAGACCAGTTGGGCTAAATGGCCTGTTTCTGTACTGTTAATGTTATGTAAATCTATGAAGTTACTTTTATATTTCTACCTTCTAGAAATCCTTTTCAATTGAAACGAAGGTGAGCTGGATTGACTGTAATCTCCAAAGTTTATGACAAACATTGCTTCCCCTTTAAAAGTCAGTTCACGTGCTGGGTGATATTAAACTACCTGACGGAACACATGCGATGACCTTTGGCTTCCAGAGGCCATTTACAAAGCCTGATGCGAGTCACCCCTTTGCAGCCCAGGCTATCTCCAAGGTCCGCAGGTGGTAGCTTCTCCTCTAAATCACCATCTCAGACAAATCATTTTTACCGAGGTTCTACCTGGCAGTTTGGTGTCATTCTGCAAATTTGTGACAAATGGGAATTTGCAAATTGACTATAAACCGGTTATGTGTGTCAACAAAATATTCAAAGTACAGAAATAGAAAAAGAGAGAGAGAGAGAGGGGCTGTGAGAAATCCCAGTGGGGAGTTTGCTTCTTGAGCAGACTTAATAGAAATTAATTATATAAAGAATGAAATAAAAAAGATAAAAGCAGCTATTAGAGAAACAGAGTCCCCAATATTTAATGTCAGTCAGTGTGACATTTACAAGCTAATTAATGCAGAGTCAGGATTCGTAACCCAAAGGAATAATATATCAATGTTCTGTATCATCGTATTACAGTATAACCACTCACTTTTATATGACAATGGCTAGATTTTTTTTATGTATTTGCTATAGATGCACTTTAAAACATTAAAATGTCAGGCCAGAACATATATAATAGGCTTCTTTGAAATGCCTATTTGTACGGTTGTGTTACTCAGATGAACGTTCACTGAATGTATAATGAATGTAGCCATCCTGAGCAAGGCAGTCCACGAGCATTTCATCCCTTTGTGTGTCACCTTACATTGATATATGAGTAGAGAAGCCTTTTCTGTAATAGAAACTGATTAATAAATTACTAATCTAATATAATGTCCTGTAGTATATTTTCTCTCCATAAATCGGGTTTGAGTCACTGAGGCAAAAAATCTCCTAAGGATAGTCAGACTTGCCCCTCCTCTGCCAGCATTAATTTATCTCTGGATATCTCTGGAGCTGTAAAGACTTAATTACCTGCAAATGCTCGCATCCTAAGCATTGTCTTGCATCTTTGACTTTGATTATATATATGTTTCTGGGTCATACCTCTTCATTCACCCGAGGAAGGAGCAGCGCTCCGAAAGCTAGTGTTTGAAACAAACCTGTTGGACTTTAACCTGGTGTTGTAAGACTTCTTACTGTGCTCACCCCAGTCCAACGCCGGCATCTCCACATCATCAGCATTAATAAGGATTGCGAAATGAATGAGTCAAAAAAAAAAATTGAAATTTGTCCTCTGTCAATAATTTAGCTCGGAAAATTGTTTACATTTCAAATTCTGCAATGTGAACTCCCAGCTATTATAACATTTCACTATTTTTACAAAAATATTGTGCGATTCTTGAGGAATCAAAATGTAGTGCAGTCTCACCTCAGCACCACTGAAGACGCTGACTGGAAGTCTCCGATCATCAGGATTCACTTTTCCCGCTGGCAGCACACCTCCCTCAGCGGGTTTTGTGGCAGCGTGGGGTGGTTACAATGGAAAATACCACTGACCAACGTTAGGAAGATAGAATCCCACTGCAAGCGAACAGTGCGCTGGTGAGAAACATGCGGCTGGGGAACCAGGGGACCCCACCCGCTGGTTCAACTAGCTCCAGCCCTTTTCCCAAGGAAGAGTTTGTGGTTAGTTCAAGTTTCAGCTTCGCATGTTTCCACAACAAGGCATCACTGGGCTGGTTTAGCACAGAGGGCTAAACAGCTGGCTTGTAAAGCAGGACAAGGCCAGCAGCGTGGGTTCAATTCCCGTACCAGCCTCCCCGAACAGGTGCCAGAATGTGGCGACTAGGGGCTTTTCACAGTAACTTCATTTGAAGCCTACTTGTGACAATAAGTGATTTTCATTTCATCATTCCCAGAAATGATATTTTAGTTTAGTTAAGTTTCCTTTGATGTGCTGTTTTAGTTACAGTGCCCCACTGGGGCAGTCACCCCACTGTGATTTTTGTTTAATTCATTGATCGTTTTGTTTTATTAAAATAGTATAAATAGGGGATAGGGTTCATCATCACCCCTAATAATGATGTTTTAGTTTGATTAATTAAGTTTCCTTTGACATTTTGAGTTTTGTTTCAGTGCCCCACCAGAGCTGTCACCCTATCTGTCATTTTTGATCTATTGTTTAATTTAACAGTGCAGTTAGGGAGGGAGTTCCAGGATTTTTACCCAGAGACAGTGAAGGAACGGCGATATAGTTCCAAATCAGGATGATGTGTTAGAATGGGTGGTTATTCAGCAGAAGAATACACCGTGGAATTTAACAGGTTATATAATAGATTTCAGATAGCTATTTGGAGATCCATAATTCAGTGCTTGTTTTCAAATTGTTGGATTGTGCAGAAGTATAGAACATGGATAGGCTCCTGGTTTTGACTGGAGGTAGATTCTCAGAAAGAGATATGCTTTTGGAACAGATATCTGGGGCTGGATTCTCCCAAAATGGGGCGATGCCCCCACACCAGTGTAAAAACGCTGGCGTTGCACTCCTGAATTTCCTCAAAAAAAGATAAACCTTACCTTCAGGGCACTGTCAGGGACCCGGAGTAATTCACGCAGCTTTCGCTGTGGATATGGGCCCCCGCACTTCTGGTTTCGAGTCCGCGCATGTGCACGGCGGCGGCGACCAGCGGCCACGCTGAGCACCATTCGCGGATTCGGACCGCAGAGGCAGCTCCAAAATGTAGACCCCCAGATTGGCCGAGCGCCCTTGCATCGGACTGGCCCGTAAGGCCCTCCTCGGTGCCCAATCCCCCCGCCCCCCACCAGGGCTCCCGAACGGCAATAGGTGGTTAGAACCACGCCGTCAGGAACACAGCCGCTGGGAGCAGAGGATCGCTGGGAGGCCCTCTCGCAATGGCCCCACCAGCCGCGCGGAGTAATTCGCGAAATCGCCGATTCTCGGGTCCCGGTGAATCGGCGCCGGGTCCAATTTCGGCGCCAATGTTGATGCTCCGTCCCCGTGCCAAACTCGATTTCAGCACGGGGCTGCGGAGAATCCAGCCCCTGAAGCTTTAAAAAGGAATTCTTAGGAAACATTCATTTCCAGCCACTTCCATGGCAGAAATGGGACCTTCAGCGGTAACACAAAAGATGGAGGATTTAATGCTGCCTGCGTTTTGAGACCATCTAGACATGGGGTGCAAATGTCAATACGAAAGTGGAATCACGAACAAAAGGAATGAGGATAGAAACCATTTATCCAGCTCCAACATGTTGAGTAATGGGTTAAGAGACATTGCAATTAGTTGTCTCATTTATGTTAAGTATCCATTAATTGACACTGATATGTAAAGGGGCTTCAGGTGGCCTCTGTCAGGTGATGTTAGAGTTTTGTGCAAAGGCTGTTGGAATGAAATAAATGTGTGTTTGTGAAAAAGACACGGAACTTTAGACTCTTCATATCACAGCAAATAAAACGTCTAACACAACAGACAGGAATTAGGTAACTGTGGCAAGAAAATAAACTTCAGGATTTTTTAAAAATGTATTTTATTACAAACGTATCTGAAACGTTACAACACATAAACAATTCGGGAAACAAGCTTCCCAACAAACAACTATACAGTTTGTACAAATTTTTCCCCTTATTCAGCCTCCTCCCCGCGACAAACAGCTCCTCAAACATGGTCTCGAACATCCCCTACCTCACCACGAAACCCCCCGCTAAACCCCTTTACTCGTATTTCATCTTTTCCAGCCGTAGAAAGTCACATAAATCCCTCAGCCAGCCGACCACCACTTCAATAACATTCGTCGCCGAGCAATCAGAGAGGCGAAGGCCACAACATCGGCCTTCCTCCTTTCCATCAGCTCTGGCTTCTCCGATACCCAAAATATCGGCACCAAAGGATCCGGCTTAACCTCCTCCCCCACTATCCTTGTTAATTAACGCCGGGAACAATCCCGCCCATAATCTCCCCAACTTTTCACAGCCCCAGAACATGTGTGTGATTCGCTGGCCCCCGCCCACACTTCTCACATTCATCTGCCGCCCCCTGAAAAAACCTGCAGGTACCTAAACTCACTTCCTCTCGGGAGCTCAATCCTCTCCTTCAATTCATCTATATTGGCAAACCCCTCTTCCAGGTACAAATCCCTCCCCTTAACAAGCCCCACTTCCTATACGTGCCATCTCTTTCTCTCTCCCCCCCCACCAAAACAAATTAACTCACTGGAGTGGTGAATCCGTGTAAAATAGCTGCAACAAACCATTTTATCATCACACATGTAATGCGTGATTCAACCAAAACATTTCATAGGGCGCGATTCAGTGACATCATTGCGCTCGAGCGAGAGTGCAACGAGGCCGGTGAATAGCAGGAGAGGCCAAAAACGAGAACTGTGCCGGGCGCCAAACCGTTTGCGATGCAACTGGCCCGCTCCCGTAGGCAAAATCGGGATCCCGCTGGTGTGAAACTAATAATCACTACTTAAGCCCTATTTCCATACAATTAATGGGAGCCACCCCATATGCAACGGCCTCCCGTGATCAAGCGGCCTCCCCAGCAAGTGGTCACGCTGGTGCAGATTAGTACTCCTTTTTAAAAACGTGAACCTGGCAGAAGGGCTGCTGTGGGGAGCCGAGGAGATGAGGAGCCATCTTTGCTCATAGGCAACGAGCCCGGTGGCACTGGGCTTGCTGGCCCTGAGCTTGGAGGGAGGGGTCGGGGGGCAACTGGGGGGGGTGGGGGGGGGGGGGGTCCACCCTCAGTTGGGGTGGTCTGCCAAGGAGGGGGGCTAAAGGAGCTGGGATGGAGGGACTCCGCTGAGGGGGGGGGCAATCGTGCATGGCTCTGCCATGCCAACCCCTAGGTCGTGTGTACCCATTCCGGGGTCAACCCTAATCCTTGCCAGTCTGCTCCGCCAACCACCCATAACCCCCTCTGGCCGTGCGGTTGAAGGCTTTTGTTAATAGGGAATCAGAAATTGGCAATCGTGGTTAAGTGGGCACTTCAAGGGGCAGCATGGTGGCGCAGTGGTTAGCACTGCTGCATCACGGCGTCGAGGTCCCAGGTTCGATCCCGGCTCTGGGTCACTGTCCGTGTGGAGTTTGCACATTCTCCCCGTGTTTGCGTGGGTTTCGCCCCCACAACCCAAAGATGTACAGGCTAGGTGGATTGGCCATGCTAAATTGCCCCTTTAATTGGAAAAAAATGAATTGGGCACTCTAAATTTAAAAACAAAAGTGAGCACTTCACACATCCCAAGTGGATTCCCGTGGGTGGGGTGGAGGGAGGGGGGGGTTGCATTTAGCATGAGCATGTGGGAGTTATTGCTGAGCATCCCAATCAGACCCTGATGCCTGGACACTAGGCTTGAACACTGTGGGAGGCAGCACCACACACGCAGCAGCCAACATTCGAACACCCAGGGGATAGGCCCCAGACCCGGGGACATGGCCGCGGCCAGAGGATGGGTGAGTGCAACGGGGAGCGGACCAGCGCCCGGTCCAGGTACGTTATGTGCGGGTGTCAGGAGTACGGGGTCTAAAGTCCGGTGAGCGGGGACCGCCACTGCGGCTGGGTGTGTGTGGGCAGGGCATCGGGTTTGGGGGGGGGTGGGGGGGGGTCGATCAGTGGGGGAATAGAGGGTCCCGGGGTGGTAGACATTGCTGTTTGTTAGTCTCACACCACCTTCCAATTCCTTACAGATATTGAATGGGATGGACGATATTTTGGATTCTATAGAACTTGTCCTAGTGGTTCTGCTGGCAGGCTGGACGGCCAGGCACTGGAGACGGCAGCAGCAGCAGTGTCAACAGAGGCCCGAGGCAGTGGCCCATGTGCTGGGCCCTGCCCCACACCCAAAGGACCCGGTCGCCCATCAGGTCACGGTGAGACCCAGAGGGGGAGGCCGGCGACGGTCCAGGGTTTTTCGGCATCGCTGGTCTTTCAAGCAAATGGCGGACCGCCTCAACAAGCAAATGGTGCAGCACCTGTGCCACGTCTTCGCGAACTTAGCACCATGTGAAGGAGGAGGACACCCGCTCTCTATGGCCGTCAAGGTCACCGCACCCTGAACTTTTAAGCCTCAGGATCATTCTAGGGTTCAAGTGGAGACTTGTGTGGCATCTCACAAGCTTGGGCCCAAAGGTGCATTTGACAGGCCTCTGATGCCCTGTTTGCCCGGGAAGAAAATTATATCAACTTTGACATGGACCAAGCCCAACAAGATGCCCAGGCAGCAGAATTCTCCGCCATCGCTGGGATGCCCCAGATCCTGGGGCTGATAAACTGCACACATGTCGCCTTGTGCTCACCGGGCCATCTGGGAGCGACCTATGTCAAACGAAAGGGGTTCCACTCCCTGAACATCCAGCTCATGTGTGACCACATGAAGATCATGCACGTGCGTGCACTCTTCCCAGGGAGTGTGCACAACAGCCAGCAATGCAGAAGAAAGTGACAGAGGCATCATACTGGTTGTAGTGAAGGTCTTTTAATACAGCGTTTTTCATACCCAGGGTCGCGACCCGCAGGCGGATGTCCGGAGGGTCGCAGAGCGATCGGTCCTGGCAGAGCGATTGTGGGAGAAGCGGCCAATAGCCGCGACTGGCTTTTGGTTTCAGAATGCCGCCCGCGTCTGCCAGCAGCTGCAGGATTTTGCCTTCATAGGTTCATAGAATTACAGTGCAGAAGGAGACCGTTCAGCCCATCGAGTCTGCTCCAGCTCTTGGAAAGAGCACCCTACCCAAGCCCACACCTCCACCCTATCCCAATAACCCAGTAACCCCACCCATCACTAAGGGAAATTTTGGACACTAAAGGCAATTTAGCATGACCAATCCACCTAACCTGCACATCTTTGGACTGTGGGAGGAAACCGGAGCACCCGGAGGAAACCCACGCAGACACGGGGAGAACGTACAGACTCCGCACAGACAGTGACCCACGCCGGGAATCGAACTGGGACCCTGGAGCTGTGAAGCAATTGTGCTATCCACTATGCTGCCGTGCTGCCTTGCTCCATGCGATTAGCACCTAGATTGATCAGCTTTCCTAACGTCACATCCAACGTTTAATTCTCCCGTTGTCCAATAGGAGGAGGTAGGGGGCGGTACTTCTGGTGTTGGGACTGTTGCAACTCGGGGCCTGTGAAGGACACGGAGAGCGGCCGAGTGAAGTTTGTATGAGGGATGAGAATGGCGAGCACAATGCTGGCAGTCAGCACCAGTTCACTGGCTTCCACAAGTACTTCAATGCCTACACTGTCACAGGGAGGAGGAAAAGTACGTGATAGCTACAAATACAGGGATTGCAACAATTTGTTCTTCAAACTGAGAACCAAGAAGAAGGCACCAGCACCCCACTTAAACCCACACCTGTGCCTGCAGGCCTAGGACCGAAAGGTAGAGTCGAAATTGCTGCTTAAAGAAACGGCAATTGTATTCTACGTTACCCATGAACTGGAGCTCCATTCTTCTATTGCACTGGGTCGCCTCAGGTTCCAGTTGACCAGATCGGTCTGTCAGCCGAATGCCTAGTGTTGTCAGTGCTGTCGTTAACTTTAAATCTTCAGCATTCGTGGTACCATGTTGTGTGTGGTCTTCTATAACTTGCAAAGGAATCCACCAAACACGTAGACTTGTCCAAACCAGGATCTTTATTGAATCACACATGGTAAGTTAGCGATCTGTTACAGAGCAAGTCATCATGGAGTTTCTTTGTGCTCCTCTGGAACTACACCTAGCACGACTATTGACCTGTATGTCTGACTACCATCGCCTGCAACCATCTGCTGATGGCCGGATGTCTCTCCACTTAAATGGGAGTCCCTGGTCACATGACCATGGGCTTGAACCCGCATGGTGTGTCTGCACCGCCACCTGCTGGTTGGAGGTCGCACACCATCCATCTATGATATTGCTTCCAGGTATATCACCACAAAACTTCGTCACTTTTTTGGGCCCTGTGGAGTTTCTCACCGGTTGAGCCTACACTGAGGAGTTTTATGAGCAGTGGGGAGCTGAACTCAGAGATCGTGCCGCCATTTTGAAAGGGTGCCCCGATCTCTAAGTGAGCTTGTGGGTCCCCACACCCCCCACCCATGGGCAATGTCAATCCCCACACCTATAGACACTACCCCGCACTACCCAAGTGAGGACACCCTGCTATAGGGCCCCTAGGGGTCCCCCCTCTTCAGGCCCCCCTCCAAGCCCCCTTACAGCACCCCCTCCCTTCTAGGACCCCCACCCATCACCCCCCCCAACCTCCCGGAGGCCCCTACTTACCTGCCCTGCATTTCCCCACCCTTCAAAACCCCTCCCATCCTCATTTCATTTCATCCCTTGCCCCCTGACCCTTGACAGTGCCACCCTGGCATTCGGACATCCTTGCTCTGCCACCCTGGCACCCAGGCAGTGCTCCTAATGGCTTGGCAGTGCAAAGTTTTTCCAGAACTTTCTGTTTTTCTTTTTTTTTTTAAAATAATATTTTATTGAAAATTTTTGGTCAACCAACACAGTACATTGTGCATCCTTTACACAACATTGTAACAATACAGATAATAATGACCTTTTTAAAATTTAAACAAAAACAACAACAAATAAATAAATATTAAATAACAAAAAAAATAAAAACTAGCCCTAATTGGCAACTGCCTTGTCTCAGGCCACCCCCCCCCCCCCCCCATCCCTCCCCCCCCCCCAAGTCCTGGGTCGCTGCTGCTGCCTTCTTTGTTCTCCCCTATCTATCTTTCCGCAAGATATTCG
The DNA here is from genome assembly GCF_047496885.1 of Scyliorhinus torazame. Taxonomy (NCBI): domain Eukaryota; kingdom Metazoa; phylum Chordata; class Chondrichthyes; order Carcharhiniformes; family Scyliorhinidae; genus Scyliorhinus; species Scyliorhinus torazame. Next base: position 28,769,071 of record NC_092738.1, read on the forward strand.
ACGAACGGTTGCCACCGCCTAGTAAACCCTTGAGCCGACCCCCTTAGGACGAACTTAATCCGCTCTAACTTTATGAACCCCGCCATATCATTTATCCAGGTCTCCACCCCCGGGGGCTTGGCTTCTTTCCACATTAGCAATATTCTGCGCCGGGCTACTAGGGACGCAAAGGCCAAAACATCGGCCTCTTTCGCCTCCTGCACTCCCGGCTCTTGTGCAACCCCAAATATAGCCAACCCCCAGCTTGGTTCGACCCGGACTCCTACTACTTTCGAAAGCACCTTTGTCACCCCCATCCAAAACCCCTGTAGTGCCGGGCATGACCAAAACATATGGGTATGATTCGCTGGGCTTCTCGAGCACCTCGCACACCTATCCTCCACCCCAAAAAATTTACTGAGCCGTGTTCCAGTCATATGTGCCCTGTGTAATACCTTAAACTGAATCAGGCTTAGCCTGGCGCACGAGGACGACGGGTTTACCCTGTTTAGGGCATCTGCCCACATCCCCTCCTCAATCTCCTCCCCTAGCTCTTCTTCCCATTTCCCTTTTAGTTCGTCCATCATAGTCTCCCCTTCGTCTCTCATTTCCCTATATATATCCGACACCTTACCGTCCCCCACCCATTTCTTTGAGATGACTCTGTCCTGCACCTCTTGTGTCGGGAGCTGCGGGAATTCCCTCACCTGCTGCCTCGCAAAAGCCCTCAATTGCATGTACCTGAATGCATTCCCTTTGGGCAACCCATATTTCTCGGTCAGCGCTCCCAGACTCGCAAACTTCCCATCCACAAATAGATCTTTCAATTGCGTTATACCTGCTCTTTGCCACATTCCATATCCCCCATCCATTCCCCCCGGGGCAAACCTATGGTTGTTTCTTATCGGGGACCCCCCCAGTGCTCCGGTCTTTCCCCTATGTCGTCTCCACTGTCCCCAAATCTTCAGTGTAGCTACCACCACCGGACTCGTGGTATAGTTCCTTGGTGAGAACGGCAATGGGGCTGTCACCATAGCCTGCAGGCTGGTCCCCCTACAGGACGCCCTCTCTAATCTCTTCCACGCCGCTCCTTCCTCCTCTCCCATCCACTTACTCACCATTGAAATATTAGCGGCCCAATAATACTCACTTAGGCTCGGTAGTGCCAGCCCCCCCCTATCCCTACTACGCTGTAAGAATCCCTTCCTCACTCTCGGAGTCTTCCCGGCCCAAACAAAACCCATAATACTCTTTTCTATCCTTTTGAAAAAAGCCTTCGTGATCACCACCGGGAGACACTGAAACACAAAAAGGAATCTCGGGAGGACCACCATCTTAACTGCCTGCACCCTCCCTGCCATTGACAATGCTACCATGTCCCATCTCTTGAAATCTTCCTCCATCTGTTCCACCAACCGCGTCAAATTTAGCCTGTGCAATGTGCCCCAATTCTTAGCTATCTGGATCCCCAGGTAACGAAAGTCTCTTGTTACCTTCCTCAACGGTAGGTCTTCTATTTCTCTACTCTGCTCCCCTGGATGCACCACAAACAGCTCACTCTTTCCCATATTCAATTTATACCCTGAAAAATCCCCAAACTCCCCAAGTATCCGCATTATTTCTGGCATCCCCTCCGCTGGATCCGCCACATATAGTAGCAGATCATCCGCATATAAAGATACCCGGTGTTCTTCTCCTCCCCTAAGTATTCCCCTCCATCCCTTGGAACCTCTCAGCGCTATCGCCAGGGGCTCAATCGCCAGTGCAAACAGTAATGGGGACAGAGGACATCCCTGCCTTGTCCCTCTATGGAGCCGAAAATATGCCGATCCCCATCCATTCGTGACCACACTCGCCACTGGGGCCCTATACAACAGCTGCACCCATCTAACATACCCCTCTCCGAACCCAAATCTCCTCAACACCTCCCACAGATAATCCCACTCCACTCTATCAAATGCTTTCTCGGCATCCATCGCCACTACTATCTCCGTTTCACCCTCTGGTGGGGCCATCATCATTACCCCTAACAACCTCCGTATGTTCGTGTTCAGCTGTCTCCCCTTCACAAACCCAGTTTGGTCCTCATGAACCACCCCCGGGACACATTCCTCTATTCTCATTGCCATTACCTTGGCCAAGACCTTGGCATCTACATTGAGGAGGGAGATTGGTCTGTAGGACCCGCATTGTAGCGGATCCTTTTCCTTCTTTAAAAGAAGCGATATCGTTGCTTCTGACATAGTCGGGGGCAGTTGTCCCCTTTCCTTTGCCTCGTTGAAGGTCCTCGTCAGTAGCGGGGCGAGCAAGTCCAAATATTTTCTGTAAAATTCAACTGGGAATCCGTCCGGTCCCGGGGCCTTTCCCGTCTGCATGTTCCTAATTCCTTTCACCACTTCTTCTACCGTGATCTGTGCTCCCAATCCCATCCTTTCCTGCTCTTCCACCTTGGGAATTTCCAGCCGATCCAAAAACTCCATCATTCTCTCCCTCCCATCCGGGGGTTGAGCTTCATACAATTTTTTATAAAATGTCTTAAACACTTCATTCACTCTCTCCGCTCCCCGCTCCGTCTCTCCATCTTCGTCTCTCACCCCCCCTATTTCCCTCGCTGCTCCCCTTTTCCTCAAATGGTGTGCCAGCAATCTGCTCGCCTTCTCTCCATATTCATACTGTACACCCTGCGCCTTCCTCCATTGTGCCTCTGCAGTGCCTGTGGTCAGCAAGTCAAATTCCACATGCAGCCTTTGCCTTTCCCTATACAGTCCCTCCTCCGGTGCTTCCGCATACTGTCTGTCCACCCTCAAAAGTTCTTGCAACAACCGCTCCCGTTCCTTACTCTCCTGCTTCCCTTTATGTGTCCTTATTGATATCAGCTCCCCCCTAACCACCGCCTTCAACGCCTCCCAGACCACTCCCACCTGAACCTCCCCATTGTCATTGAGTTCCAAGTACTTTTCAATGCATCCCCTCACCCTTAAGCACACCCCCTCATCCGCCATTAGTCCCATATCCATTCTCCAGGGTGGACGCCCTCTTGTTTCCTCCCCTATCTCCAAGTCTACCCAGTGTGGGGCATGATCCGAAATGGCTATAGCCGTATATTCCGTTCCCCTCACCCTCGGGATCAATGCCCTACCCAACACAAAAAAGTCTATGCGTGAATAGACTTTATGGACATAGGAGAAAAACGAGAACTCCTTACTCCTAGGTCTACTGAATCTCCACGGGTCCACCCCTCCCATCTGCTCCATAAAATCCTTAAGCACCTTGGCTGCTGCCGGCCTCCTACCAGTCCTGGACTTCGACCTATCCAGCCTTGGTTCCAACACCGTGTTAAAGTCTCCCCCCATTATCAGCTTTCCGGTCTCTAGGTCTGGGATGCGTCCTAGCATTCGCCTCATAAAATTGGCATCGTCCCAATTCGGGGCATACACGTTTACCAACACCACCATCTCTCCCTGTAATTTGCCACTCACCATCACGTATCTGCCCCCGTTATCCGCCACTATAGTCTTTGCCTCGAACATTACCCGCTTCCCCAAAAATATAGCCACCCCCCTGTTTTTCGCATCCAGCCCCGAATGGAACACCTGCCCTACCCATCCTTTGCGCAACCTAACCTGATCTATCAGTTTCAGGTGCGTTTCCTGTAACATGACCACATCTGCTTTAAGTTTCTTAAGGTGTGCGAGTACTCGTGCCCTCTTTATCGGCCCGTTAAGCCCCCTCACGTTCCACGTGATCAGCCGAGTTGGGGGGCTTCCCACCCCCCCCCCTTGCCGGTTAGCCATCATCTTTTTCCAGCTTCTCGCCCAGTTCCCACGCGGCTGTATTTCTCCCAGACGGTGCCCCCCCGCCCATCCTTTCCCGCACCCACTCCCCCCTTTCCCCAGCAGCAGCAACCCAGTAATTCCCCCCTCCCCCCCCCCCCCGCTAGACCCCCCGCTAGCGTAATTACTCCCCCCATGTTGCTCCCAGAAGTCAGCAAACTCTGGCTGACCTCGGCTTCCCCCCGTGATCACGGCTCGCCCCGTGCGGCGCCCCCTCCTTCCTGCTTCTCTATTCCCGCCATAATTATCATAGCGCGGGAACCAAGCCCGCGCCTCTCCCTCGGCCCCGCCTCCCATGGCCAACGCCCCATCTCCTCTCCCTCCCCACCTCCCCCATCACCACCTGTGGGAGAAAGAAAAGTTACCATACCGCAGGATTAATCATACAATCCCTCTTCGCCCCCCCCCCCCCCCCCCACTCGTCCCACCACTTTGTCCAAACGTTCATTTTCGTAGTCCAATCATTCCAATTTTTCTTCTACAATAAAAGTCCACGCTTCATCCGCCGTCTCAAAGTAGTGGTGCCTCCCTTGATATGTGACCCACAGTCTTGCCGGTTGCAGCATTCCAAACTTTATCTTTTTTTTGTGAAGTACCGCTTTGGCCCGATTAAAGCTCGCCCTCCTTCTCGCCACCTCCGCACTCCAATCTTGATAGACGCGGATCACCGCGTTCTCCCATTTACTACACCGAGTTTTCTTCGCCCATCTAAGGACCATTTCTCTATCCTTAAAACGGAGAAATCTCACCACTATGGCTCTGGGAGCTTCTCCTGCTCTCGGTCCTCGCACCATAACTCGGTATGCTCCCTCCACCTCCAACGGACCCGTCGGGGCCTCCACTCCCATTAACGAGTGCAGCATCGTGCTCACATATGCCCCGACGTCCGCCCCCTCCACACCTTCAGGAAGGCCAAGAATCCTCAAGTTGTTCCTCCTTGCGTTATTTTCCAGTGCCTCCAACCTCTCCACAGATCGTTTCTGGTGTGCCTCCTGTATCTCCGACTTCACCACCAGGCCCTGTATGTCGTTTTCATTCTCTGCTGCTTTCGCCTTCACGACCCGAAGCTCCTGCTCCTGGGTCTTTTGTTCCTCTTTCAGCCCTTCAATCGCCTGTAGTATCGGGGCCAACAACTCTTTCTTCATTTCCTTTTTTATCTCCTCCACGCAGCGTTTCAAAAACTCTTGGTTGTTCAGGGCCCCATATGAAACTGCCACCTTCCGACGCCATCTTGGTTTCTGCTTGCCTTCCTTGCCGTTGTTCCAAAGGATCCGCTGCAATCCGGCCACTTTCCTCTCCTTTTTCCATCCGTGTCCAGGGGGAACACCCTTCTGGTTTACCGCACGGTGTTTTCAGCCGTTAAAATTGCCGTTGGGGCTCCTATCAAGAGCCCAAAAGTCCGTTTCACAGGGAGCTGCCGAAACGTGCGACTCAGCTGGTCATCGCCGCACCCGGAAGTCCGCTTTCTGTTTTTCTTTCAGCAATTGGCACAAGTGGTTTCGGGGGTGACAAGAACTTATTATGCTAATATCTAAAGAAGTCAACATGTTTCACCCCCATTGCACAACTGCCTGTGTTATTGTCCTGTCACTGAACACACACTGATCTGCTTCACGAGAATCTCCATGGCTGCACTGGAGAATCGGGGTGCCCTGACTCACATCATGCTGCCTGCTGTCCACTGACCAACTTTAAAAACGACATCTTCGTTTTTAAGAGCTGCAAACCTGCCAAATTTCCTGCTCTCTCAAACAGAAAGTTGAATATAAGCAACAGATTTAGCACTCGCAGGTAATAAATGAGACCCTACAGCTGATATTACTGGGTGGGTAGATTTGCCCATTCAACCTGTGCTTTAGACCAAGATTGAACCAAAATGTCGGCAGATTTTCTCCTGACTGTTATAACCCGCACAAAACCTACAGGGTCGTGCCAATTAGTCTCCCCGTGAGCCTCATTGAGTACGGGCTTCAGCAGAGCAATGGGCACTATGTATAAAAGCTCGACCCGAGTGGGAGCTGAACAGAGAAGTCCCAACTGGGATCTGTGCAAATCCTGTCAATAGATACTTATATAATAAATAATCGGTTTGTCTACACCTCTCGTGTAGAATCCTCTGTGATCACAACACTGACCTTTCCACAAACAAAGTCAGTGATGATCTGCAGCCTCACCTGTAATGGACTTTTCAGTTAGTTCAATTATACCTTGTAGGTAGTCTTAAAACAACTTTCACAGTAAAATAATGGGCGGGATTCTCTCATCCCTGGGCCGGGCCGGAGAATCCCCGCGACCGAGCCACGCCGCCCCGACGCCGGCACGGGATTCTCCGCAGAGCGGGCCGCTCTACGTGGCCAGCCCACCGATTCTCGGCCCGGGATGGGCCGAGCGGCTGTCGTGAAAACGCCGAGTCCCGCCGGCGCCGTCCACACCTGCTCTCAACCGGCGGGACCTCGGTGTGGAAGGGTCGGGGGGGGGGGGGGGGAGATGGGGTCCGGCCCCGGGGGGGGGGGCCTCCGATGTGGCCTGGCCCATGGTCGGGGCCCACCGATCGGCGGGCCGGCCTCTCTGGCTGGGGGACTCATTTCCGACGCGCCGGCCCCTGTAGTCCTGCGCCATGTTGTGTCGGGGCCGGCGCATTGAAGGAAGCTACTGCGCATGCGTGCGTTGCTGCCAGTGCCACTGCGCATGCGTGCGTTGCTGCCAGTGCCACTGCGCATGCACGGATCCCGCAGCGCCCAGTTGGCCAGAATTAGTCCTGAGAGTGTCGATTCCCAAATTTCTTTCTCCGTCAGTCTGGCCTCAATAAAAGTCGAGATGGATTCGCACGTAAAAAGAAGTTATTTTATTCAGCTTGCAAGCTTGATTCATTTCACAGAAACATAAGAGACATCCAGTCTCCTACATCCCAGAAAGCGAATGAACAAAGAGACAAAGGGATCTCTGCAAATCAATTCAAATGGTATCAAGTTTCACATACTCGACGCCCATAGGTCAGCCTATATCCCTCCTGACCTGTTTGATCTATTCTGATTGGCTCACTTCCAATCCCTTTCTCTGGCCCCTATCAATGCAGCATCACTCTCGTAGACACACCTCTTCCTGCTTTCCCCATGCGGTCTCAAATCCCTTTGTCTCTATCTGCCAGAATCAAAGTGGCTTATTTCTACATTACATTAACTAATATCTCTAAAGTAACTATTTTATATCACATTCGTCAGGAGCGGCCCGTTCACGCCGTCGTAAAACGTAACGGCATTTACGACGGCGTGGACACTCTGCCGCGGGACTGGAGAATCCCGCCCACTATACTTATGTTGTATAATATTCCTGTCCTTTCAAAATTGGGTATTCTCTGTTTCGCTGTATGCAGTGCCACACAAACATTTTTAAAAACAGTGGAATGGGTAAAGGATAATAAACTTGATTATAATTACTTTTAACTGTTTGAATTGTAAAAGTGATCTTGATAAGACTAGGACTTTTAATTTTTGATTGTGTTCGAGATTGTAACAAGCTGCAAAAACTGAACCAGTGGAAGGGCTGAATGAGATCACATGGCTTGGCAGGGTTTGGCATACAGAATTAAATGGCATGTAGACAGACAGAACTTAGAACATACAGCGCAGAAGGAGGCCATTCGGCCCATCGAGTCTGTACCGACCCACTTAAGCCCTCACTTCCACCCTATCCCTGTAACCCAATAACCCCTCCTAACCTTTTTGGACACTAAGGGCAATTTATCATGGCCAATCCACCTAACCTGCACATCTTTGGACTGTGGGAGGAAACCGGAGCACCCGGAGGAAACCCACGCAGACACGGGGAGAACGTGCAGACTCTGCACAGACAGTGACCCAGCGGGGAATCGAACCTGGGACCCTGGTGCTGTGAAGCCACAGTGGTATCCACTTGTGCTACCGTGCCGTCACGTACTTGCATGTATTTAGCACCTTTCATGATCTCAGGGTGCTCGAAGTGCTTTCCAGCCAATGAAGTACTTTTAAAGTGCAATTATTTTGTAATGTAGGAGTCATGGCAGGCAATATTGTGCTCAGCAAGGTCCCACAATAAGCAGTGTGATCATCCGTGTTCGTGATATTGTTTGAAGGAAAGGTTTTGACCAGGACATTGAGGAGAATGCGCTGCTCTTCTTCAAAATAATGCCACCTGAACGGGCAGATGGGATCTCAATTTAAACAGCTCATCCAAAAGACTGCACCCCCGCCTGTGATATACTGAGGGAAGTATCAGCTTTGACAATGTGCTTCAGTCTCTGGAGCGGGACTTGAACCCACAACCTTTCAGTTCAAAAGTGAGAATACTACCCACTGAGCTACAACAGTTCTATCTGCACCCTGCTGCTCTCAAAGTTGCACAGGACTGAATAATTGATTGAGTACTTGCAGGAAAACTGCAATGCTGCAAGAGCCTTTAGTGAAAGCCTACATATAGTTTGTTTTAGTGAATAGCATATATCCTTTCCTCACCTAAATTTGAATTAAATGTTATGAAAACCTGCTGTACAGTTTGCTTGGAGTTAATTGTTCCCCCTGGACTAAAAATAGTTTGTGGTCAATACTTCATGAACTTAAATAGGATGCTGCCCTTTTAACAAGGGAAGCCAGTGTAGGATGATCATATGCTGTTTAATCTCTTTACTAGTCATGTAGCTTTGTAGATGTGCTCGATGAAGCAGTGGCTCATTTTTAAAAATATATATATTTATTAAAGTTTTTTAACACAATTTTTCTCCCTTACAAACAATAACCCCCCTCCCCTCGTAACAAAAAAAAAACGAGAAATCGCGCAGAGCAAGATACATACATGGCAAAATGATATATTTACACAGCTTTGTACACTGGCCCTCACCCGTACGTGCCAGTTTCCCCAACCCTTCATGTTATCTCTTGCTCATCCACCCTCCCAGGCAGTCCCCCCTTTCCCCGCCCCCTCCCCCCCCTCCCAGGACGTCCCCCCCAAGGTTGCTGCTGCTGCTGACCGACCTTCCTCTAACGCTCCGCGAGATAGTCTAGGAACGGTTGCCACCGCCTGTAGAACCCCTGCGCAGACCCTCTCAAGGCAAACTTTATCCTTTCCAACTTGATAAACCCTGCCATATCATTTATCCAGGCCTCCACGCTGGGGGGCTTCGCCTCCTTCCCCATTAGCAAGATCCTTCGCTGGGCTACTAGGGACGCAAAGGCCAGAATGCCGGCCTCTTTCGCCTCCTGCACTCCCGGTTCGTCCACTACTCCAAATATTGCTAGCCCCCAGCTTGGCTTGACCCGGACTTTCACCACCTGAGATATTGCTCCCGCCACTCCTCTCCAGAACCCCTCCAGTGCCGGGCATGACCAAAACATATGGACATGGTTCGCCGGACTCCCTGAGCACCTTCCACATCTGTCCTCTACCCCAAAGAACCTACTCAACCTCGCCCCCGTCAAGTGCGCTCTGTGGACCACCTTAAATTGTATCAGGCTGAGCCTGGCACACGAGGAGGAGGAATTAACCCTACCTAGGGCATCAGCCCACAGACCTTCCTCGATCCCCTCCCCCAGCTCCCCCTCCCATTTACCCTTCAACTCTTCTACCAGCGCTTCCCCCTCTTCTTTCAACTCCTGGTGTATTTCCGACACCTTGCCCTCCCCGACCCATACACCCGAGATCACCCTATCTTGAACTTCTTGTGCCGGGAGCAACGGGAATTCCCTCACCTGTCGCCTCACAAAAGCCCTCACCTGCTTATATCTAAAGGCATTTCCCGGGGGTAACTTGAACTTCTTCTCCAGTGCCCCTAGGCTCGCAAACGTCCCGTCGATGAACAGGTCCCCCATTCTTCCAATCCCCCCCCGATGCCAGCCCGATGTCCATCTTCCCCGGGACAAACTGATGGTTACCCCTGACCGGGGACCACACCGATGCTCCCATTGCACCCCGGTGCCGTCTCCACTGGCCCCAGATCCTGAGCGTTACCGCCACCACCGGGCTCGTGGTCTACTTTGTCGGCGAGAGCGGCAGCGGTGCCGTCACCAACGCCCCCAGGCTCGTTCCTTTACAGGACGCCATCTCCATCCTCTTCCATGCCGCCCCCTCTCCCTCCATAACCCACTTGCGGATCATCGCCACATTTGCTGTCCAGGAGTAGCTCCCCAGGTTTGGCAGCGCCAACCCTCCTCGGTCCCTACTGCGTTCCAGGAACCCTCTCCTTACTCTTGGGGTCTTATTCGCCCACACAAACCCCATAATACTCCTGCCTACTCTCTTAAAAAAGGCCTTAGTGATCACGATGGGAAGGCACAGAAACACAAACAGAAACCTCGGAAGGACCACCATTTTGACCAACTGCACTCTAACCGCCAGCGAGAGCGGTAACATGTTCCATCTTTTGAAATCCTCCTCCATTTGCTCCACCAACCTCGTCAGATTCGGTTTATGTAGGGTCCCCCAACTCCTGGCTATCTGGATCCCCAGATACCGAAAGCTCCCCTCCGCCCTCCTCAGCGGTAGGTCCCCTATCCCTCTTTCTTGGTCCCCCGCCTGTAATACAAAGAGCTCACTCTTCCCTACATTGAGCTTATAGCCCGAAAACTCCCCAAACTCCCTTAGAGTCTGCATGACTTCCACCATCCCCTCCATTGGATCCGCCACGTACAGCAACAGGTCATCCGCATATAGCGACACCCGATGCTCTTCTCCCCCTCGGACCACCCCCCTCCATTTATTAGACTCCCTCAATGACATGGCCAATGGTTCAATCGCCAATGCGAACAACATGGGGGACAGGGGGCACCTCGTCCCTCGGTACAGTCGAAAGTACTCCGACCTCCGCCGGTTCGTCACTGCACTCGCCATCGGGGCTCTGTAAAGGAGCTTAACCCAATTGATAAACCCTACCCCGAACCCAAACCTACGCAGCATCTCCCAGAGGTACTCCCACTCTACTCGGTCAAAGGCCTTCTCTGCGTCCATAGCTGCCACTATCTCCGCCTCTCCCTCCTCCGATGGCATCATTATCACGTTTAAGAGCCGCCGCACATTGGTGTTTAGTTGCCTGCCCTTTACAAATCCCGTCTGGTCCTCGTGGATTACCCCCGGGACACAGTCCTCGATCCTCGTGGCCAGCACTTTTGCCAGCAACTTTGCATCCACATTGAGGAGCGAGATCGGCCTGTACGATCCACATTGCAGTGGGTCCTTGTCCCGCTTTAGGATCAAATAAATTGTTGCTTCCGACATTGTCGGGGGCAGGGTCCCCTCCTCTCTTGCCTCATTAAAGGTCCTCACTAGTAGCGGGGCCAACAGGTCTGCGTACTTCCTGTAGAACTCCACCGGGAATCCGTCCGGTCCCGGGGCCTTCCCCGCCTGCATGCTCCCCAAACCCTTGCTCAGCTCCTCCAACCCAATTGGTGCCCCCAAACCAGCCACCTCTTGCTCCTCCACCCTCGGGAATCTCAGCTGATCTAAGAATTGTCTCATCCCCTCTTCCCCCGCTGTGGGCTGGGATCTGTACAGCTCTTCATAAAAGGCCTTGAATACCTCGTTTATTTTCGTCGCACTCCGAACCGTGGCTCCCCTTCCATCTTTGACTCCCCCTATTTCCCTCGCTGCCATCCTCTTACGGAGCTGGTGTGCCAGCATCTGACTAGCCTTTTCCCCATACTCGTAGGTCGCCCCCTGCGCTTTCCTCCATTGTGCCTCCGCCTTCCCAGTGGTCAACAGGTCAAACTCCGTCTGGAGCCGTCGTCTTTCCCCAAGTAATCTTTCCTCTGGGGCCTCTGCGTATCTCCTGTCCACTCTCAAAATCTCCCCCACTAACCTCTCCCTTTCCATACCCTCTGTCTTCTCCCTATGAGCCCTAATGGAAATTAGCTCTCCCCTGATCACCGCCTTCAACGCCTCCCATACCACCCCCACCCGCACCTCCCCGTTGTCGTTGGCCTCCAAGTACTTTTCGATACACCCCCCCACCTTCCCACACACCACCTCGTCCGCCAGCAGTCCCACATCCAGCTGCCACAGCGGGCGTTGGTCCCTCTCCTCTCCCAGCTCCAGTTCCACCCAGTGCGGGGCATGGTCCGAAACGGTTATAGCCGAATACTGCCGGCCTCTTTCCAGTCCTTGATTTGGAGCGGTCCAGTGCTGGATCCAACACTGTATTGAAGTCCCCTCCCATTATCAGGCCTCCTATCTCCAGGTCCGGAATGCGCCCCAACATGCGCTTCATGAATCCTGTATCGTCCCAGTTCGGGGCGTATACGTTTACCAACACCACCCACGTCCCTTGCAGCCTACCGCTCACCATTACATATCGCCCTCCATTGTCCGCTACAATAGTCTTGGCCTCAAATGACACCCGCTTGCCCACCAATATTGCCACCCCTCTATTCTTCGCGTCCAGTCCCGAGTGGAATACCTGTCCTACCCATCCCTTTCTTAGCCTGACCTGGTCCGCCACCTTCAGGTGTGTCTCTTGGAGCATGGCCACGTCCGCCTTCAGTCCCTTTAAGTGCGCAAACACTCGAGCCCTCTTCACCGGCCCATTCAGGCCCCTCACATTCCACGTTATCAGCCGGATTGGAGGGGCTCTCACCCCCCCCCACGCCCCGCCGACTAGCCATCTCCTTTTCTGGGCCAGTCCCGTGTCCACGCCTCCCTCACCCTCCAGTCCCCCAGAGGGAGGACCCCCGTCCCGACCACCTCTTCTGTGTCCCATTCCCTTTCGGCCAGTGCAGCAGCAACCCTTTCCCCCCCCCCCCCCCCTTCCCCCTCTCCCCTCCCCCCAGCTAGACCCCTGTCTAGCTTTTTTGCTCCCCCCATGTCACTCCCGTAAGTCAGCTGACGCCTGCTGACCCCGGCTTCCCCCGCCGTCCCATTGACCTCCCCGCGTGGGAGTCTCCCAATCCATATGCATTCCTTCGTTCCCCTTCCCGCCTTTCTTCCCGCGCGCGGGGAAACTCCCCGCACTTTCCAAAGCCCGCTCCGCCCCCTCTGGCGCAGCTCCTGTCTCTCTCCCCCAGCCCATGTAACATTTCCTGCGCGTGATTGACCCCCTATATACAACAACCATCACACATCAAACCCCAAAACATCCCCTCCACCCTCACAAACCCTCAGTTAGAGTCCAACTTTTCGGCTTGTACAAAGGTCCTCGCCTCTTCAGGCGTTTCGAAGTAATAGTGTTGGCCCTTGTATGTGACCCACAGTCGCGCCGGCTGCAGCATTCCGAATTTCACTTCTTTCCGGTACAACGTCGCTTTGGCCCGGTTGAAACCCGCACCTCGGCTTGGCAACCTCCGTGCTCCAGTCCGGGTATATTCGGATCTCTGCATTGTCCCACTTACTGCTCCGCTCCTTCTTGGCCCATCTCTGTCCGTGAACCGGTGGAACCTCACCACCATCGCCCTTGCCGGCTCATTTGCCTGGGGCTTCCTCGCCAGCACCCGATGTGCCCCGTCCAACTCCAGCGGCCTCGAAGGGGCCTTCGTGCCCATCATCGCCTCGAGCATCGTGCTCGCGTATGCCCCGGCATCAGCCCCCTCCATTCCCTCAGGGAGACCCAGGATTCGCAGATTCTTTCTCCTCGACCTGTTTAGTGGCTCATTTTTAATGAGTGTGACTAATAATTGTTTTTTAAAAATATTTTTATTAGGGTATTTGCAAGTTTTTATAATAATAACAATAACAGCGACATAATCATGGTACAATAAACATTTCCACTCCATCCCAATCTTCACACACCCCAACCATAAAGCAACACATCTGGCCCTCTTCCCCCCCCCCCCTTGGAATTCTGCTTCTGCTGCCATTTTAATTTTCCCCGAGAAAGTCGACGAACGGCTGCCACCTCCGGGTGAACCCAACCATTGATCATCTTAATGCGAACTTTATTTTCTCGACACTGAAAAACCCAGCCACGTCCCTAACCCAGGTCTCTACACTCGGGGGCTTTGAGTCCCTCCACATTAACAAGATCCGCCTCCGGGCTACCAGGGAGGCAAAGGCCAAGACGTCAGCCTCTTTCGCCCCCTGAACTCCCGGCTCTTCCGACACTCCAAAGATCGCCACCTCCGGACTCGGCACCACCCGTGTTTTTAGCACCATGGACATTGCCTTCGCGAAACCCCGCCAAAACCCTCTCAGCTTCGGGAATGCCCAAAACATGTGGACATGATTTGCTGGGCTTCCCGCGCACCTCGCACACCTGTCCTCTATCCCAAAAAAACTTGCTCACCCGGGCCGAGTGTGACGAATAATATACATAATCTTCGAGGTTCGACACATCCCTATTTTTCCTGGTTGATAGATATAATTGTGTAACTTTTTAAATTCTGCACAATATATGGATGTAATTGTGTAACTTTTTAAATTCTGCACAATATATGGATGTAATTGTGTAACTTTTTTAATTCTGCACAATATATGGACTCATGTGGTTATCAGTAACACTGCCCCTGTGGTGATTACTATTGATTTTTTCCAAAGGTACAAAATCTCCTGCCATCTGAAATCTCGTTCCCAGCTGCTGGTCTGCACTAGTCATGCTCCCCAACTTTGAGTGGGATTCCATATCGCCACATTCAAATGAGGCCAAGGAGTGATAATGGTCCATGCCTCAAACTGGCACCAGCACCACATCTTTACTGCTGTCTCAGGTTAACATCAGGAGAAAGTTACCAGTAATCTGCCCTCAGATTTTGCAGTCCTACTCTGTAACCAGAACTGGGGGGGCGGGCTAACACTCATCTGTCCCACAAGATTCGAAAGAGGAAAATAAATATTTCAGCGTGCAACACTTGTACAAGTGCTAACGTGCTGATGCTTATTTTAGGACAAAGCAAATAAAAGAATCATTGTCATGTTGCAGTGTTATATCTTTGTACATTTCATAATACATGGAGGTTGTGATATCTGTGAATCCAAACGTATTATCAAATAACATGCGCAATTCTGCGGCCACGTTGCACCCGCCTCGTGAGAGGCCTCCATCGGTAAACGCGGTGCTCGAAACGTCTCGTGAGATTCAACGGAATCTCACAAAGTGTCGCGATCTGGACCTCGCCCTCGCTGGGCAAGATCCTGGCACGCATATTTAAATGAGCCATTTGACTCATTTAATTATGCACTCGCCAATTCACCCGGGCCCAGGATTCACCGGCCTCACCAGCGAGGCCTCAACCGGGTGCCGTTTGGTACTGGGTCACAAAACCGTAATGACACCTCTGGGGTCTCACTGGGGAGTTGAGGCCCCCGGGTGTTGGAGACAGGGAACGCTGGTACTCTGACACTCCCCTTGGCACTGCCACCCCGGAACTGTCAGGGTGGCTGGATAGCACTGACATGCTGGTAGGCACACTGCCAGGCTGCCGGTGCCAAGGTGCCCAGGTGCCAGGTTGCCCATGCCAGGGCCCGGGCCTGGGGAGGCCTTGCCCACAAGAGGTGGGGTAAGAGAGAGCTCGAGGACATCAGAAAAGGTATGTCGGTTGACGTGGTGGGGTCCTGAAGCCTCTGCCCCACTGAGGGGGTACGACAGATCAGGGCTGCCTTTAAAAATGGCACCCCGATCTGCGAGAAGTCTCCCTGCACTGGTGAGCTGAGCTTGCCAGTGCAGGAAATTACTTACTGCAGCCTTGACGGAGCGTTCCTCACCGAGGCCAAATAAAACGGCAAAGTGCGTTGAATTGCGGGTTCTTTCTTGGCGATGCAGGCACCAAGAAACAATCCGCTAAATGTGCCGTCCAGCAGACTTCAACACAAATCTGCTGAATTGCACCCAATATCTGATTCTCCAATCCCGGGCGGGATTCTCCCTCAATCGGCGAATTGGCCCGACGCCGGCGCCAAGAACGGCGCGAACCACTCCGGCGTCAGGCCAATGGAAAGTTGCGGAATCCTCCGCACTTCCGGGGACGAGGCCGGTGGCGGTGAGGTTGGCGCTGCGCCAACCGGCACCGAAGGGTCGGCGCGAGGTAGCACATGCGCAAAACCGCCCGCGTGGCTCCGCGCATGCGCAGACCGGCTGGCATATTCTTGCGCATGCGCAGGGGGTGTCTTCTCCGCGCCAGCTATGGCGGAGCCCGACAGAGGCCGGTGCTGAAGGAAGGAGTGTACCCACGGCACAGGCCAGCCCACAGATCGGTGGGCCCCGATAGCGGGCCAGCCCACCGTGGGGGCCTGGGTCACCACGCGCCCCCCTCCCCTCCCCGAGGACCGCACCAGCCGGCCTACCTGCCAGGTCCCGCCGTGTGGGACCATGTCCATTTCACGCCGGCGGGACTGGCCAAAAACGGATGGCCGCCCGGCCCATCGGGGCCCAGAGAATTGCCGGGGGGGCCGCTGGCAACAGCCCCCGACCGGCATGATGTGCTCCCAGCCCCCGCCCGAAAACCGGCGCCGGAGAATACGGCAGCCGGCGTCAGAGGGGCGGGGCGGGATTCGCGCCGCCCCCTGGGGATTCTCCGACCTGGCGGGGGGGGTCGGAGAATCCCACCCCCCATGTTCCAAATACGGAGCCTGCTACCTTTCATGTGGTGAGTGTTGTCTAATTATTAAAATTACAGAATGACAGAATTGTTACAGCGCAGAAGGAGGCTGCTTGGCCCATCATGTCTGCACTGGCCCTCCAGATGAGGAATTTATTTTGTGCCATTCTCCCACCTTCTCCCCATAACCCTGAACATTCTTCCTTTTCAAGTAACCGTCTAATTCCCTTTTGAATGCTTTAATTGAACCTGCCTCCACCACACTCTCAGGCAGTGCAGTGTGTTTTGTTATGGGCCAGGGCTTAGAAAACCCCAAAGTGTATCATGGAGTTCACCTGACCCACAACTTTTAATAGATTGTGGTATGGGGAGCACATGGCCCACTCTACAGGTGTGGTACAGCAGAAATGGAAAAGTATTTTAAAAAACAAAACAATGTTTATTCTATGAACTTAAGTTAACCTTTTTAAAACAGAGTGAACATCTTCTCAACCATTAATTCAAATACAACCCCAAAGACTACAACACTAAGTAATCCTTGGAACAGCATTTCCCACATCTACATCATGTATAGCCATTTTAGTACTTCCCAATTTATCTCTACAAACTTGCCCATGTGATATCAATAACTCTTTCAGGTCAGTCCGTTTTTCCTCTGGAAGGTAACTCAACAATTTATCCCAATTTTTAAGAACATCCTCATTTTCCAATTTAATTTGAGGTATGTCAAATTCACAGTCATCTGGATTTGGTTCGTCACTTTGAGTTAGAATCATTAAAACCTCCTCCTTTTTCTCTCCTTCCCTTTCAAAGTACCTTTTAAGCATATTCACATGACACACTCAGTGAGTCTTCCTTCTACCTGGTGTTTTTACCACATAATTCACCTCACTTAATTTCCTTTCAGTCTGATAAGGTCCACAAAACCTTGCTTTGAAAGGTTCATCAACCACTGGTAGCAATACGAAAACTTTATCTCCACTGGCAAAACTACAAACTTTGGATTTCATGTCCTCCACCCGTTTGATCACATTTTGTGCAACTTTTAAATGCTGTCTAGCCAATTCATCTGCTCTATTTAATCGTTCCCTAAAATTTGACACGTAATCCAATGATGTAATTTCCGATTTCTCACTCACCAATTTTTCCTTAATCAATTTAAGTGGTCTTCTTACCTCATGACCAAAAATTAGTTCAAAAGGACAGAATTTAGTTGACTCATTAGGTGCCTCCCTAATTATAAACAGTACAAAGGGAATTCATTTATCCCAATCCTCTGGATAATCTTGACAATAAGCCCTCAGCATTGTCTTTAATGTCTGATGCCACCTTTCTAACGCCCCCTGCGATTCTGGTTGGTACGCAGTTGATTTAAATAGTTTTATTCCTAAGCTATCTTTGAAAAACTTTGAGATAAAATTTGATCCTTGATCTGACTGTATTTCTGTGGGTAGTCCATATTTGGTCAAGAATTTAAGTAACTCCTCCAGAATCTTTTTAGCTGTAATATTACGTACTGGAATGGCCTCTGGAAACCTAGTAGACACATCCATTATCGTCAAAAGATATTGATTCCCACTTTTTGTTTTAGGAAGCGGTCCTACGCAATCAATTAAGATCCTTGTAAAAGGTTCCTCAAATACTGGAATGGGTATTAAGGGCGCTGGTTTTATCACTGCTTGAGGTTTCCCTATCACTTGACATGTGTGACATGATTGACAAAATTTGACAAATCTTTATGTAGTCCAGGCCAATAAAAATGTTTTTGTATTTTAGCTTGAGTTTTCCTTACTCCCAAATTACCTCCCACTGGTACCTCATGTGCAACTTGCAACACCTCCTTTCTATACCCTACCGGCAATACTACTTGATGAACTTCTGCCCACTTTTCATCCGCCTGCACATGTAAAGGTCTCCATTTTCTCATCAAGACATCATTTTTACGGTAATAACACTCTGGTATACACGCAGATTCCTCTTCCGTGTATGCTTTCTGATACATCCGTTTTATTTCTACATCTTTCTGTTGTAACTCCGCCAATTTTCCTGAACTAAAAATATCCACCTCATCCTCCACCTGTTCTTGTTCTTTTCCAACCATCCGATCAAAAATCGTTTCTGACAATTGAACTTCAACTTTATCTTCAGTCTCTGATTTCTCCTCTTGTCTTTTTTTTTTAAATAATATTTTATTGAAAATTTTTGGTCAACCAACACAGTACATTGTGCATCCTTTACACAACATTGTAACAATACAGATAATAATGACCTTTTTAAATTTAAACAAAAACAACAACAAATAAATAAATATTAAATAACAAAAAATAAAAACTAGCCCTAATTGGCAACTGCCTTGTCTCAGGCCACACACCCCCATCCCCCCCCCCATCCCTCCCCCCCCCCCCAAGTCCTGGGCCGCTGCTGCTGCCTTCTTTGTTCTCCCCTATCTATCTTTCCGCAAGATATTCGACGAACGGTTGCCACCGCCTAGTAAACCCTTGAGCCGACCCCCTTAGGACGAACTTAATCCGCTCTAACTTTATGAACCCCGCCATATCATTTATCCAGGTCTCCACCCCCGGGGGCTTGGCTTCTTTCCACATTAGCAATATTCTGCGCCGGGCTACTAGGGACGCAAAGGCCAAAACATCGGCCTCTTTCGCCTCCTGCACTCCCGGCTCTTGTGCAATACCCCAAATATAGCCAACCCCCAGCTTGGTTCGACCCGGACTCCTACTACTTTCGAAAGCACCTTTGTCACCCCCATCCAAAACCCCTGTAGTGCCGGGCATGACCAAAACATATGGGTATGATTCGCTGGGCTTCTCGAGCACCTCGCACACCTATCCTCCACCCCAAAAAATTTACTGAGCCGTGTTCCAGTCATATGTGCCCTGTGTAATACCTTAAACTGAATCAGGCTTAGCCTGGCGCACGAGGACGACGAGTTTACCCTGTTTAGGGCATCTGCCCACATCCCCTCCTCAATCTCCTCCCCTAGCTCTTCTTCCCATTTCCCTTTTAGTTCGTCCATCATAGTCTCCCCTTCGTCTCTCATTTCCCTATATATATCCGACACCTTACCGTCCCCCACCCATTTCTTTGAGATGACTCTGTCCTGCACCTCTTGTGTCGGGAGCTGCGGGAATTCCCTCACCTGTTGCCTCGCAAAAGCCCTCAATTGCATGTACCTGAATGCATTCCCTTGGGCCAACCCATATTTCTCGGTCAGCGCTCCCAGACTCGCAAACTTCCCATCCACAAATAGATCTTTCAATTGCGTTATACCTGCTCTTTGCCACATTCCATATCCCCCATCCATTCCCCCCGGGGCAAACCTATGGTTGTTTCTTATCGGGGACCCCCCCAGTGCTCCGGTCTTTCCCCTATGTCGTCTCCACTGTCCCCAAATCTTCAGTGTAGCTACCACCACCGGACTCGTGGTATAGTTCCTTGGTGAGAACGGCAATGGGGCTGTCACCATAGCCTGCAGGCTGGTCCCCCTACAGGACGCCCTCTCTAATCTCTTCCACGCCGCTCCTTCCTCCTCTCCCATCCACTTACTCACCATTGAAATATTAGCGGCCCAATAATACTCACTTAGGCTCGGTAGTGCCAGCCCCCCCCTATCCCTACTACGCTGTAAGAATCCCTTCCTCACTCTCGGAGTCTTCCCGGCCCAAACAAAACCCATGATACTCTTTTCTATCCTTTTGAAAAAAGCCTTCGTGATCACCACCGGGAGACACTGAAACACAAAGAGGAATCTCGGGAGGACCACCATCTTAACCGCCTGCACCCTCCCTGCCATTGACAATGCTACCATATCCCATCTCTTGAAATCTTCCTCCATCTGTTCCACCAACCGCGTCAAATTTAGCCTGTGCAATGTGCCCCAATTCTTAGCTATCTGGATCCCCAGGTAACGAAAGTCTCTTGTTACCTTCCTCAACGGTAGGTCTTCTATTTCTCTACTCTGCTCCCCTGGATGCACCACAAACAGCTCACTCTTCCCCATGTTCAATTTATACCCTGAAAACTCCCCAAACTCCCCAAGTATCCGCATTATTTCTGGCATCCCCTCCGCTGGATCCGCCACATATAGTAGCAGATCATCCGCATATAAAGATACCCGGTGTTCTTCTCCTCCCCTAAGTATTCCCCTCCATCCCTTGGAACCTCTCAGCGCTATCGCCAGGGGCTCAATCGCCAGTGCAAACAGTAATGGGGACAGAGGACATCCCTGCCTTGTCCCTCTATGGAGCCGAAAATATGCCGATCCCCGTCCATTCGTGACCACACTCGCCACTGGGGCCCTATACAACAGCTGCACCCATCTAACATACCCCTCTCCGAGCCCAAATCTCCTCAACACCTCCCACAGATAATCCCACTCCACTCTATCAAATGCTTTCTCGGCATCCATCGCCACTACTATCTCCGTTTCACCCTCTGGTGGGGCCATCATCATTACCCCTAACAACCTCCGTATGTTCGTGTTCAGCTGTCTCCCCTTCACAAACCCAGTTTGGTCCTCATGAACCACCCCCGGGACACATTCCTCTATTCTCATTGCCATTACCTTGGCCAAGACCTTGGCATCTACATTGAGGAGGGAGATTGGTCTGTAGGACCCGCATTGTAGCGGATCCTTTTCCTTCTTTAAAAGAAGCGATATCGTTGCTTCTGACATAGTCGGGGGCAGTTGTCCCCTTTCCTTTGCCTCGTTAAAGGTCCTCGTCAGTAGCGGGGCGAGCAAGTCCAAATATTTTCTGTAAAATTCAACTGGGAATCCGTCCGGTCCCGGGGCCTTTCCCGTCTGCATGTTCCTAATTCCTTTCACCACTTCTTCTACCGTGATCTGTGCTCCCAATCCCATCCTTTCCTGCTCTTCCACCTTGGGAATTTCCAGCCGATCCAAAAACTCCATCATTCTCTCCCTCCCATCCGGGGGTTGAGCTTCATACAATTTTTTATAAAATGTCTTAAACACTTCATTCACTCTCTCCGCTCCCCGCTCCGTCTCTCCATCTTCGTCTCTCACCCCCCCTATTTCCCTCGCTGCTCCCCTTTTCCTCAATTGGTGTGCCAGCAATCTGCTCGCCTTCTCTCCATATTCATACTGTACACCCTGCGCCTTCCTCCATTGTGCCTCTGCAGTGCCTGTGGTCAGCAAGTCAAATTCCACATGCAGCCTTTGCCTTTCCCTATACAGTCCCTCCTCTGGTGCTTCCGCATACTGTCTGTCCACCCTCAAAAGTTCTTGCAACAACCGCTCCCGTTCCTTACTCTCCTGCTTCCCTTTATGTGTCCTTATTGATATCAGCTCCCCCCTAACCACCGCCTTCAACGCCTCCCAGACCACTCCCACCTGAACCTCCCCATTGTCATTGAGTTCCAAGTACTTTTCAATGCATCCCCTCACCCTTAAGCACACCCCCTCATCCGCCATTAGTCCCATGTCCATTCTCCAGGGTGGACGCCCTCTTGTTTCCTCCCCTATCTCCAAGTCTACCCAGTGTGGGGCATGATCCGAAATGGCTATAGCCGTATATTCCGTTCCCCTCACCCTCGGGATCAATGCCCTACCCAACACAAAAAAGTCTATGCGTGAATAGACTTTATGGACATAGGAGAAAAACGAGAACTCCTTACTCCTAGGTCTACTGAATCTCCACGGGTCCACCCCTCCCATCTGCTCCATAAAATCCTTAAGCACCTTGGCTGCTGCCGGCCTCCTACCAGTCCTGGACTTCGACCTATCCAGCCTTTGTTCCAACACCGTGTTAAAGTCTCCCCCCATTATCAGCTTTCCGGTCTCTAGGTCTGGGATGCGTCCTAGCATTCGCCTCATAAAATTGGCATCGTCCCAATTCGGGGCATACACGTTTACCAACACCACCATCTCTCCCTGTAATTTGCCACTCACCATCTCGTATCTGCCCCCGTTATCCGCCACTATAGTCTTTGCCTCGAACATTACCCGCTTCCCCACTAATATAGCCACCCCCCTGTTTTTCGCATCCAGCCCCGAATGGAACACCTGCCCTACCCATCCTTTGCGCAACCTAACCTGATCTATCAGTTTCAGGTGCGTTTCCTGTAACATGACCACATCTGCTTTAAGTTTCTTAAGGTGTGCGAGTACTCGTGCCCTCTTTATCGGCCCGTTAAGCCCCCTCACGTTCCACGTGATCAGCCGAGTTGGGGGGCTTCCCACCCCCCCCCCCCCTTGCCGGTTAGCCATCATCTTTTTCCAGCTTCTCGCCCAGTTCCCACGCAGCTGTATTTCTCCCAGACGGTGCCCCCCCGCCCATCCTTTCCCGTACCCACTCCCCCCTTTCCCCAGCAGCAGCAACCCAGTAATTCCCCCCTCCCCCCGCCCCCCGCTAGACCCCCCGCTAGCGTAATTACTCCCCCCATGTTGCTCCCAGAAGTCAGCAAACTCTGGCTGACCTCGGCTTCCCCCCGTGATCACGGCTCGCCCCGTGCGGCGCCCCCTCCTTCCTGCTTCTCTATTCCCGCCATAATTATCATAGCGCGGGAACCAAGCCCGCGCCTCTCCCTCGGCCCCGCCTCCCATGGCCAACGCCCCATCTCCTCTCCCTCCCCACCTCCCCCATCACCACCTGTGGGAGAAAGAAAAGTTACCATACCGCAGGATTAATCATACAATCCCTCTTCGCCCCCCCCCCACTCGTCCCACCACTTTGTCCAAACGTTCATTTTCGTAGTCCAATCATTCCAATTTTTCTTCTACAATAAAAGTCCACGCTTCATCCGCCGTCTCAAAGTAGTGGTGCCTCCCTTGATATGTGACCCACAGTCTTGCCGGTTGCAGCATTCCAAACTTTATCTTTTTTTTGTGAAGTACCGCTTTGGCCCGATTAAAGCTCGCCCTCCTTCTCGCCACCTCCGCACTCCAATCTTGATAGACGCGGATCACCGCGTTCTCCCATTTACTACACCGAGTTTTCTTCGCCCATCTAAGGACCATTTCTCTATCCTTAAAACGAAGAAATCTCACCACTATGGCTCTGGGAGCTTCTCCTGCTCTCGATCCTCGCACCATAACTCGGTATGCTCCCTCCACCTCCAACGGACCCGTCGGGGCCTCCACTCCCATTAACGAGTGCAGCATCGTGCTCACATATGCCCCGACGTCCGCCCCCTCCACACCTTCAGGAAGGCCAAGAATCCTCACGTTGTTCCTCCTTGCGTTATTTTCCAGTGCCTCCAACCTCTCCACAGATCGTTTCTGGTGTGCCTCCTGTATCTCCGACTTCACCACCAGGCCCTGTATATCGTTTTCATTCTCTGCTGCTTTCGCCTTCACGACCCGAAGCTCCTGCTCCTGGGTCTTTTGTTCCTCTTTCAGCCCTTCAATCGCCTGTAATATCGGGGCCAACAACTCTTTCTTCATTTCCTTTTTTATCTCCTCCACGCAGCGTTTCAAAAACTCTTGTTGTTCAGGGCCCCATATGAAACTGCCACCTTCCGACGCCATCTTGGTTTCTGCTTGCCTTCCTTGCCGTTGTTCCAAAGGATCCGCTGCAATCCGGCCACTTTCCTCTCCTTTTTCCATCCGTGTCCAGGGGGAACACCCTTCTGGTTTACCGCACGGTGTTTTCAGCCGTTAAAATTGCCGTTGGGGCTCCTATCAAGAGCCCAAAAGTCCGTTTCACAGGGAGCTGCCGAAACGTGCGACTCAGCTTGTCATCGCCGCACCCGGAAGTCTTCTCCTCTTGTCTTAACCTGTGACTTTGCGACCTTGTTACTACACAATCTAGAAAAATCCCAGGATATTCTTCCTTCAACACTTCAGTTGTCTGATTTTCCACTGGCTTATCAACCACAGTAGGCATCACTCCCACCTGCGATCCAGCTATATCATGACCCAAGATAAACTGTATTCCTGGACAAGATAGTTTCTCTATTACTCCTACTACCACTTCACCACTCTTCACTGGACTTTCCAACCGTACCATATATAATAGAACACTACTCCTCTCACCCTGAATTCCACATATTACCACCTTTTCTGGCAATATTCTTCCCAAACTACATAACTCCTCATACCATTAAAGATTGACTAGCTTCCGTATCTCTTAAAATTGTGACTTCTTTACCTGCTCCTCCTGATAGACATGAGTAAACTTTACCCACACAAGTAAATTCTTTAAAGACATCTGGAACCTTCTTATCAATCACCTCTTGATCAGGCTGTACAATCTTTTGCACCTCCTTCGCTTCACTTGGGCTTTCCTTTACCACTTTAACAAACCCCACTGTCTTATCCTGTTTTGCCACATCAGCCTTCCCAGTGCTTTTCTTCAACCACCAACACTGTGACTTTACATGGCCAAGTTTATAACAGTGAAACCTTTGAAACTTTCCATTTCTTTTCCACCATCCTGGATTTCTTTTTTAATCTGAGGTACACTCTCCTTATTATCTCCCATCAGATCACCTTTGCCTCTACCACTTGAGTATTTCTCATGTCCCCAGTTTCTATCCTTCACAGGCTGAAACTGATGTCTGAAACCAAGCCTTGATTTATGAACTAATTCATAATCATCTGCCATATCTGCTGCTAATCTCGCAGTTTTAACCCTCTGCTCTTCCACATGAGTTCTTGGTATCGGTACTTGGGACTACGATGTGGTGGCCATCACGGAAACTTGGATAGAAGAGGGGCAGAAATGGTTGTTGGAGGTCCCTGGTTATAGATGTTTCAATAAGATTAGGGAGGGTGGTAAAAGAGGTGGGGGGGTGGCATTATTAATTAGAGATAGTATAACAGCTGCAGAAAGGCAGTTCGAGGAGTATCACCCTATTGAGGTAGTATGGGTTGAAGTCAGAAATAGGAAAGGAGCAGTCACCTTGTTAGGAGTTTTCTTTCGGCCCCCCAATAGTAGCAGAGATGTGGAGGAACAGATTGGGAAACAGATTTTGGAAAGGTGCAGAAGTCACAGGGTAGTAGTCATGGGTGACTTTAACTTCCCAAATATTGAGTGGAAACTCTTTAGATCAAATAGTTTGGATGGGGTGGTGTTTGTGCAGTGTGTCCAGGAAGCTTTTCTAACACAGTATGTAGATTGTCCGACCAGAGGAGGGGCAATATTGGATTTAGTACTGGGTAATGAGCCAGGGCAAGTGATAGATTTGTTAGTGGGGGAGCATTTTGGAGATAGTGACCACAATTCTGTGACTTTCACTTTAGTAATGGAGAGGGATAGGTACGTGCAACAGGGCAAGGTTTACAATTGGGGGAAGGATAAATACGATGTTGTCAGACAAGAATTGAAGTGCATAAGTTGGGAACATAGGCTGGCAGGGAAGGACACAAATGAAATGTGGAACTTGTTCAAGGAACAGGTGCTACGTGTCCTTGATATGTATGTCCCTGTCAGGCAGGGAAGAGATGGTTGAGTGAGGGAACCATGGTTGACAAGAGAGGTTGAATGTCTTGTTAAGAGGAAAAAGGTGACTTATGTAAGGCTGAGGAAACAAGGTTCAGACAGGGCATTGGAGGGATACAAGATAGCCAGGAGGGAACTGAAGAAAGGGATTTGGAGAGCTAAGAGAGGGCATGAACAATCTTTGGCGGGTAGGATCAAGGAAAACCCCAAGGCCTTTTACACATATGTGAGAAATATGAGAATGACTAGAGCGAGGGTAGGTCCAATCAAGGACAGTAGCGGGAGATTGTGTATTGAGTCTGAAGAGATAGGAGAGGTCTTGAATGAGTACTTTTCTTCTGTATTTACAAATGAGAGGGGCGATATTGTTGGAGAGGACAGTGTGAAACAGATTGGTAAGCTCGAGGAAATACTTGTTAGGAAGGAAGATGTGTTGGGCATTTCGAAAAACTTGAGGATAGACAAGTCCCCCGGGCCTGACGGGATATATCCAAGGATTCTATGGGAAGCAAGAGATGAAATTGCAGAGCCGTTGGCAATTATCTTTTCATCCTCACTGTCAACAGGGGTGGTACCAGGGGATTGGAGAGTGGCGAATGTCGTGCCCCTGTTCAAAAAAGGAACTAGGGATAACCCTGGGAATTACAGGCCAGTTAGTATTACTTCGGTGGTAGGCAAAGTAATGGAAAGGGTACTGAAGGATAGGATTTCTGAGCATCTGGAAAGACACTGCTTGATTAGGGATAGTCAGCACGGATTTGTGAGGGGTAGGTCTTGCCTAACAAATCTTATTGAATTCTTTGAGGAGGTGACCAAGCATGTGGATGAAGGTAAAGCAGTGGATGTAGTGTACATGGATTTTAGTAAGGCATTTGATAAAGTTCCCCATGGTAGGCTTATGCAGAAAGTAAGGAGGCATGGGATAGTGGGAAATTTGGCCAGTTGGATAACGAACTGGCTAACCGATAGAAGTCAGAGAGTGGTGGTGGATGGCAAATATTCAGCCTGGATCCCAGTTACCAGTGGCGTACCGCAGGGATCAGTTCTGGGTCCTCTGCTGTTTGTGATTTTCATTAATGACTTGGATGAGGGAGTTGAAGCGTGGGTCAGTAAAGTTGCAGACGATACAAAGATTGGTGGAGTTGTGGATAGTAAGGAGGGCTGTTGTCGGCTGCAAAGAGACATAGATAGGATGCAGAACTGGGCTGAGAAGTGGCAGATGGAGTTTAACCCTGAAAAGTGTGAGGTTGTCCATTTTGGAAGGACAAATATGAATGCGGAATACAGGGTTAACGGTAGAGTTCTTGGCAATGTGGAGGAGCAGAGAGATCTTGGGGTCTATGTTCATACATCTTTGAAAGTTGCCACTCAAGTGGATAGAGCTGTGAAGAAGGCCTATGGTGTGCTCGCGTTCATTAACAGAGGGATTGATTTTAAGAGCCGTGAGGTGATGATGCAGCTGTACAAAACTTTGGTAAGGCCACATTTGGAGTACTGTGTACAGTTCTGGTCGCCTCATTTTAGGAAGGATGTGGAAGCTCTGGAAAAGGTGCAAAGAAGATTTACCAGGATGTTGCCTGGAATGGAGAGTAGGTCTTACGAGGAAAGGTTGAGGGTGCTAGGCCTTTTCTCATTAGAGCGGAGAAGGATGAGGGGCGACTTGATAGAGGTTTATAAGATGATCAGGGGAATAGATAGAATAGACAGTCAGAGACTTTTTCCCCGGGTGGAACACACCATTACAAGGGGACATAAATTTAAGGTGAAAGGTGGAAGATATAGGAGGGATATCAGAGGTAGGTTCTTTACCCAGAGAGTAGTGGGGGCATGGAATGCACTGCCTGTGGAAGTAGTTGAGTCGGAAACATTAGGGACCTTCAAGCAGCTATTGGATAGGTACATGGATTACGGTAAAATGATATAGTGTAGATTTATTTGTTCTTAAGGGCAGCACGGTAGCATTGTGGATAGCACAATTGCTTCACAGCTCCATGGTCCCAGGTTCGATTCCGGCTTGGGTCATTGTCTGTGCGGAGTCTGCACGTCCTCCCCGTGTCTGCGTGGGTTTCCTCCGGGTGCTCCGGTTTCCTCCCACAGTCCAAAGATGTGCGGGTTAGGTGAATTGGCCAATGATAAATTGCCCTTAATGTCCAAATTGCCCTTGGTGTTGGGTGGAGGTGTTGAGTTTGGGTAGGGTGCTCTTTCCAAGAGCCGGTGCAGACTCAAAGGGCCGAATGGCCTCCTTCTGCACTGTAAATTCAATGATAATCTATGATTAATCTAGGACAAAGGTTCGGCTCAACATCGTGGGCCGAAGGGCCTGTTCTGTGCTGTATTTTCTATGTTCTATGTATGAGTTCTCACTACATCAGGAATTTAATTTTTAAACTCCTCCAAAAGTATAATTTCTCTGAGAGCGTCATACGTTTGGTCTATTTTCAAAGCCCTTATCCACCTATCAAAATTACTCTGTTTGATCCTTTCAAACTCCATGTATGTTTGACCGAATTCTTTCCTTAAATTTCTAAACCTTTGTCTGTAGGCTTCAGGCACTAGTTCATGTGCACCTAAGATGGATTTTTTTCACCTCCTCATATGTCCCAGATACTGCCTCCGGTAGTGATGCAAACACTTCACTAGCTTTGTTTGAATCAGTAATACCCACATGTCCTGTGGCCATTTCATTTGTTTAGCCACCTTCTCAAATGAAACGAAAATGGCTTCTACCTCCTTCTCGTCAAACCTTGGCAATGCTTGGACATATTTAAATAGATCCCCACCAAGCCTTCGACTTTGACGCTCTTTCTCTTTATCCTCATCACTATCCTTAAACTGTACGTTTCCCTTTAAATCCGCCAATCTTAACTGACTGTCATGTTTCATGGTCATTTTCCGAAGTTCAAACTCTCTCTCTCTTTCATTTTCCTCGCTCTCTCTCTTTCTTTTTCCTCTCTCTCTTTCCTCTCTATCTCTTTCATATTCAAGCTGCTTTAATTCTTTCTCATGTTCCATTTGTTTAATTTGTAACTGAATTGGCCCGGCTGCTGCTCAAGTGTCCTAGGTGGCATGGTGCCACTCTGTTCTGCCTGCTACCCATCGGATGCGCCAGGGACAGGAGGGCGGGGGGGTGCGGGGGAGTCTGAGGTGCTGTGGTGTTCCGGCACCACCCCAACGAGAGTCACTGATATGGGCCTCATCACCTCCCCCTCTGAGCCCTGGGCTACTCCTTGAGACGGGGGTGCGAGTGTAGCTAACCCCTGAGGCTCCCCTACCACCAGTCCTGGAGTCCCGCTCCAGTCTCTACTAGGGTCTCAATGCTCATCGCCATGGAGCATAGACAGTGGATCACCTCCCTCTGGGACTATGCCACATCACGCCGTGACTGTGCCACCATTCTCGGGGTCTGTGACACATCAGCCAGTGATTGTACCACCTCTGTGCCTGGCTCAGGTCAGCCAGCACCCGGGCAATGCCCTCAGTTATGACCCGCTGTTACTGGGCCAAGTTCTTGAGCGCCGCTGCCATGTCCATGGATGCTGCACAGAGTGCCGCAACCTTGGACATTCTGACCCATGGCCAATACGTTCGCCCCCCTATGCTTCCACCACGGACGCCATTGTCGGTGTTGGCCTGGGTGGTATGCATGGTCAGCAGCCAATGTGGTCTCCTCTATATCGACGAGACCAAAAGCAGACTGAGAGATCGCTTTGCTGAGCACCTTTGGTCTGTGCGCATTCAGGACCCTGACCTGGTGTGGTGGTGGGAATGGTGGCACGCGTGCCATGGGGAACCGCAACGCAGCAGGGTCTCACTTGCTCGCTCGATGCAGATCTCCACCTCGGCAACTGCCCTCTCTCTGGGCCTAACCACCAGGTCAAGCGCCTGTGTAGCTCGGCTGTAGTGATGTGCTGCAGATCCAGCGGTTCCGTCCGGTCTTTTCTCTCTCCCTGGGGTAAGGGAGCAGACAGAAAGAGCCACAGTCTTCAGCAGGCAGACGCATGCAGCACAGGGGTGAGTAGCTGGTGGCCATAGTGGTCGGTATGGATGTAGGCATGTGGTGTATGTTAAGTAATGGATTAAGTGACATTGCAATTAGTTGTCTCATTTATGTTAAGTATCCATCAATTGACACTGATATGTAAAGGGGCTTCAGGTGGCCTCTGTCAGATAATGTATAGTGAGAGTTTTGTGCAAAGGCTGTTGGGATGAAATAAATGGGTGTTTGTGAAAAAAGAACAGAACTTTAGACTCTTCATATCACAGCAACTAAAACTTCTAACAATTGGTAGCAGAGGATGGTTGCTGTGTAAATGTGAAGAGTTGAAAGATACAACTTTCCAGATCAAACCAAGGCGTGAGTGAGAAAAAAAAAGGGATATATGGCTGAACCGAGGATAAAGATGGCTGGATATGACTATCCTCCCTTATTTTCTGAAAGGGAATCGTACGACCAATGGAGAAGTGCAGTAGTTATGTGGACTAAGGTAACTGCTTTGGGAAAGAGAAAACAAGGTATGGCATTGGCTCTTTCTCTACCATATGGCAGTAAAATCCGAAACAAAGTGCTTTCTGAGCTGGAATTGGAAGAGTTAGACTCAGAAGAAGGTCTGGAGACTTTATTACATTATATGGATAAGATTTATAAGAAAGAT
This sequence comes from Scyliorhinus torazame, assembly GCF_047496885.1. Classification (NCBI taxonomy): domain Eukaryota; kingdom Metazoa; phylum Chordata; class Chondrichthyes; order Carcharhiniformes; family Scyliorhinidae; genus Scyliorhinus; species Scyliorhinus torazame. The sequence continues at coordinate 28,799,442 of NC_092738.1, forward strand.
GACTTGTTAAGTGCGTATGAAGCATGGTCGGATTTTGATAAGTTCTGGAAAATGGAGGCTATCTCCATGGAAGACTATATAATGGAATATGGCAGACTATATAAAAGACTGCAGAAACACAACCTGGAATTCCCACAGTCTGTGTTGGCCTTTAAATTACTTGACTGTGCTAGAGTGAGCAACATGGATAGGCTCCTGGTTTTGACAGGAGTTCAGTTTACTGATACGGATACCTTATTCGAACAGATGACAAAAGCTTTACAAAGGTTTCTGGGGAAACATTCGATTCCGATGGCTCTGAGACCCAAATAGGTCAGCCTGCAATAAGGCAGAATATGGAAGATACACTACTAACAGGATGGCGAAATAGTATGGCTACGAACAGGGCTCAAGACTATCGAAGGAGACCGAGACAAGGAAATTATGAAGACAGAAACCCAGTTAGAACCTACAATAGGAAGATGAACCCCAGAAATGCACGGGGCATGATAAATCGATGTTTTCAATGTGACTCTCAATACCATTATGCTTTCAACTGTCCAAAACGTTATGATCGAGTGTTTTAAGTGACACATGACACGGAAGAGTCAGAAGAGGAAAAAGATAGTGACCAGAAAGAAGGCATTGTCCTATTGACAAGCAGTTTTACGCCGGTAATGATGTTGTTGGTTGCAGAATCCTTCAACTGTCCTGTATTGGACAGTGGCTGCACATCTACTGTGTGTGGAATTGATTGGTTAAAATGTTACCTGGACTCTTTGAATGCTGAAAATCATAACAAGGTTAAGGAATTTGAAAGTTGCACAAGTTTCAGGTTTGGGGATGATAATACTCTGAAGTCGCTGAAAAGAGTGGTGATCCCTTGCAATATTCCCGGAGTGAATCATTTCATTAGCACGGATGTTGTATCAAGTGCTTCTGAGCAGACCGTCAATGAAGAAAGCACACATGAAACTTAGAAGATCGGGATTTAAGGGTAGATTCACCGACAGCAGGAAAGGTTATTTTAAAGATCTTCTTGGCTCTATTAGCCACAAAGGCATGGGAATGCAAATCTATAGATATAAAAGCTGCCTTTTTGCAGGGGCATCGGCTCCAGAGAGACATTTTTCTCCGTCCTCCTAAAGAAGCAGCTAACACAGAAGCGGAACTCAGGAAGTTGAACAAATGTGTATATGGATTAAATGATGCATCTAGAGTCTGGTATTTTTCGGTAAGGTCAGTTTTGTTAAAGTTAGGCTGTTGCCAGTTGTTTTACTGGCACTATAAAGGAAATCTTTCTGGCATTTTTATGATGCATGTCGATGATTTTTTATGGGGTGGGACTAGTGATTTTGAAGCTATTGTAATCTCTGGTTTGAGGAAAGAATTCAGGGTTGGAAGTCAGGCTTCCGGTGCATTTAAATATATTGGACTGGAAATTGGACAGACTAAGTTAGGGGCAACTTTACGTCAGCAATCTTATTTGGAAAGCATCAGCCCAATAGCAATTAGTCGTGGCCAAGTTTCACAAAAAGACGCAATGGTTTCAAAGATAGAAAAAGAGCAACTGCGAAGTTTAATTGGACAACGGAACTGGTTAGGTAGACAGACTAGACCGGACGTGAGTTTTGATGTCTTAGAGTTGAGTACAAAAATGAATGATCCCAAAGTGGAAGACATAATAAGAGCAAATAAAGCGTTGGCCAAACTAAAAATGCAGGAGTGTGTTTTGAAGTTCCCGGTTTTAGGTGACCTGAGGCAATTGAAACTCATAGTTTATAGTGATGCGTCCAACGCAAATTTATGTGATGGGGTTTCAAGCGCAGGAGGTTTTATAATTTTCCTTTTGGGGAACAATGGTAAATGTTGCCCGCTTGTGTGGGAAACAACGAAAATAAGGAGAGTGGTAAAAAGCACTTTGACTGCTGAGACGTTAAGCCTTGTAGAGGCGGTGGATATGGCCTTTTATATAAGTGTGATATTGACAGAAATGTTGGGATTAGGGGATTTGGGTAATATACCTATTGACTGTCACATTGACAATAAATCCCTGTGGGAAAATGTGCACTCTATAAAAAGTGTCAATGATAAGAGGTTATGGATAGACATCGCAAGTTTGAAGCAGATGTTGGACAGAGGGGAAATAACACAAATTAAATGGGTCGACAGGAGCTATCAACTGTCAGACTGTTTTACGAAAAGAGGGGCGAGTTCACAGAAACTTCTGGATATCGTTCTGTCCCGGAATCAGCACTTAGTCTCTGAAACTGAGAATCCCGCTCCACTTCCTTGGCCTTTATTTAATGAAGTGGAGTATCCAGCCGAAGTCTAACATCAGTGACTTTGCTGGCAACTGTCTGGCAAGAATTCCGTTCTTTGCCCAGAAGAGAAGAAACCTTCTGACTGCCAGTAACGAGCGATGGGGAATGATGGTTACTCACTGGTTATAACTGTCTGCATGTGATCATCAACCATTATGTCAGACCAGCATGTGTTCTCATTTGAAGAACAAGATTTAGACTGGAGAACATGGTAGAGGGACAGATTTTTTTTTAGACGTTCTTGCTTCATCGGTTATTTGCAATCCATGGCAATTGAGATAGCTTTTCTTCTGTACCTTTTCTTCACAAAATCATCAATGACATTATCATTGGTAAAATCTTGTATGGATATATTTTCAATCATCAGCATTGCTCAACTTGTAAAATGTCCCTGACTCATAGTACTTCGCACATAATTGTTCACTTTTCAATGCAGAGAAAGAACGCTCACTGGGAGCATTTGCGACAGGTATTGTTAAAAATATTTTCAGAATTGTTTCCACATTTGGAAGGTTTGCCTGCAAATGATCACATACAAGTCTGTACAAATAAGCTGGTGATCCCAAAGCACAGAGTTCATCATTATCAATTGAATTAATGAATTGTTTCACTTCATCTTCAAAAAGATTTGTATCTATGTCCTCCTGGTAGAATTCAATTAATCTCTTACTACAGTGGCTCTTAGCATTCTCATCCAAACATTCATTGAAAAGCACGCAAAATAAATCAACAGCTTTCTTCAGAGATTCACTTCTACTCTGCAATTGCACTATTATTGTGTCACAAAATAACATTGATGTGGAGATGTCGGCGTTGGACTGGGGCCGTACTCATGTGAGCAGAACTTGGCTATAAGTTTCTGCTTGGCGATTCTGCATTGTCGCGCGACAGTTGCCAGGCAGGAATGTTCACTTCCAGTCGGGGAACACTTCAGCAGTCAAGGGTATTCAGCCTCTGATCTCCGGGTAAGCGTTCTCCAAGGCGGCCTTCAGGACGCGCGACAACGCAGAATCGCCGAGCAGAAACTTATAGCCAACTTCCGCACACATGAGTACGGCCCCAACCGGGACCTTGGATTCATGTCTCATTACATTCACCCCCCACCATCTGGCCTGGGCTTGCTAAATCCTACCAACTGTCCTGGCTTGAGACAATTCATACCTCTTTAACCTGGGATTACCCCTCTCTCTGGATCTGTAAAGACTTACTTACCTGCAAATGCTCGGATTCAAAGTATCATCTTGCATCTTTGACTTTGTCGACATATATGTTTCTGGAACCTACCTCTTCATTCACCTGAGGAAGGAGCAATGCTCCGAAAGCTAGTGATTTGAAATAAACCTGTTGGACTTTAACCTGGTGTTGTAAAAGTTCCGGTGTCAGAGGACAGAGATATTGTTTGAACCACAAACTCTGATGTACCCAAAACAGCAAACACTCCATCAACAGTGCCGAACTCACCTCAGCCCTAAAAATGCCTATCTCATCAGCCAGTGTTTGCAGCAGGACCCTTTTATCCCACCCCATCATGAAAAAGATCAAATCCAGTTGGTCTGCCTGCCCGCGTTGCCTGTGCCATGAGCTCAAAATCCCATGGGCAATGTCAAATTTGGGTCAATTGGTGTTTTAATCCGCTTAATTATATCCGCTATTGTCAGCGAGCACACTGCCGATCTGTGCCTGCGCCCACCAACTGAAATATCGCGTGAGTGCGCGATGATGTCAAGATGGGTGCCTGCCCAAGATGGCCACCGTGAAATCAGCAAGGTTGAGCCGGCGAGAGGATTCACAACCATTGCAGGGTTTCCCAGATTGCATCCATGAGGCCATCAAGGTGCCATGTGTTGGAGTTGGGTTTCGACATGGACAATAACACTTTACTTCTTACACAGCATTTGTGTGTTTAGTGAACAGAATCCTAGTAGGGCAGGCAAAGGAATTCTGAGTATGTGCATATATTTTAGCCTGTGCGTAGCCAACAGCTGAGTCATCTCTGCTGCTTCGCTGCTTGTGGGAAATGAATGTGTTGTGAAGCCCTCATTAGCAGTGTATCAGTGACCTTCTGTATGCAGTCAGACGTGATTGACTGTGAGATACCTGCATAATCACCCTCCACCCGGAGCCTGAATGAGTCAAGAGTTCATGGTGGCAGTGACCTCCACAGCTGCAGGTAATATAGTGGCAATCGCACAGGGCGATCTTGTGCCTGTACGAAGCTGATGGCATGTATTTGGGAGCACATCTCCACAATGTAGAACCTCTGTCCTGGTGTTGCCAAATAGTTGCTTGTTTGCCAGTATTTTTTGAAAGGTTAATGCCTCACTATCCATGTTCCCTTTCTTTCTTCCTTTTGTGCCCAAACTGCTCCTTTAAATCAGCAGCTTCTGAAATTAACACAATCCTAATCACATCAAATATTGTTGGCACTCATTAGTGTTCCTGATCTGGATGCCAGTGTAACACAGTGCTTCTCTCGGGAGTTGAGTTTAAGGACGAGGCCAGGTTAGTTTGAGGTTCAAGTAGCAACCATAGACACTTATTCGCTTATTTTCACTGAATGAATGAATTTCCTCTCTGAATGTAAAATGCCATTCTAAACTCCTACTCACATGCATACACAATATAGCTATACTATTGAATTAGACATTGTTAAGAACGCAGCTGATGCTAAATGCCAGAGTTTTCCAAATCCCAGAAAGGAAACTTGGATTGCCAGTTCCTACCTGTATTTTTTGCAAATTTTTGTGAACTTGAACCAGCTCTGCTCTGCTCAGCTCAGCTCCCCATATGGAATCACCCCTCCCACTGACATACTGTTTTTTCTTTTGATCTCTTCTTATCTTAACTACTTGTCTTAGAGGCCCTTCTTAATGACATTTCTTACATGAGCCCACCCTTTTCGAATGTAAGTGTGAAATTCACCCTCATCATCTCTTGTGAACTTTGACCACCTGTGCTTTGACTGCTGAATGTTTATGCCCTATTGTTATCCATTTTGGTTCAGTAAATATCTGTTTACAGTGTTGCTAGGCTAATCCACATATCATAGAATTTACAGTGCTGAAGGAGGCCATTCGGCTCATCGAGTCTGCACCGACCCTTGGAAAGACCACCCTACCGAAGCCCACAGCACCACCCTATCCCCGTGACCCCTTTTTGGACACTAAGGGGCAATTTAGCAAGGCCAATCCACCGAACCCGCAGATCTTTGGACTGTGGGAGGAAACCGGAGCACCCGGAGGAAACCCACGCAGACACGAGGAGAACGTGCAGACTCCGCACAGACAGTGACCCAAGCCGGGGATTGAACCTGGGACCCTGGAGCTGTGGAGCAACTGTGCTAACCACTATGCTACCGTGCTGCCCAAGACTTCAGTCAGTCTGTCTTCCTAACCAATTCCCATTAATAATACTTAGCTCTCTTTTTAATCACACATTCCCAGAATACATTCCCAGAACACAATCCCAATTATTAGATTGCTTAATTTTCATGAACTTCATGACAACATTAACTAGATTAGTGTTGAATGAAGGGTAGCAGCTGTGATAAAATAAACCAATCCTCCCTAGCTTTCATACTGGCTCCTTGTTGCTTCCTTATAGTAGCTGGACTGTAGTCTAGCAAGCCACGTTAATAACATGCTGTCCTGTAGAGGGATTCCGTTCTGGAGTAGCTGTTGGTACTCTACTTGTATCTCAACTATAAAATTCATCAGACTCATTTGATTCTTCCCAACCCCTTTCTTCTTCATGAACCTCTGAAGTAAAACATGATCTACATGAAAAAACCTAACCTTTCCATTACCAAACAACCTGGCCGAATATGTGTGAGGATCACATATTTTCACAACTCTTCCTGGTAATCACTACAACCACTCATGATGATGATCTTTCACTTCAAGCTTCTAGTTGAAGCTCAGACTTCTTTCTCTGACTGTGCTCCTTTCACAGTTCTCTTTCCGCCTAGATTGTTGCTCTTCTACTGACGGTGCTAAATGTGACTTCAGCAATGAAAACCTCATTTTGGCTGGCGTTCTGCCGATAGCAGTGTGAGGTGTGTCACAATAAATAAACAAAACGACTGCCAGTTAGTGATTCAGTGACAACTGAGGTGCTTCCAATTTGTACCCTGCATTTGATTAACAAGAGCATGTTTAACAATGCAGCACCAGCAGCACGGTAGCACAAGTAGATAGCAGCTCTGTGGCTTCACAGCGCCAGGGTCCCAGGTTCGATTCCCGGCTTGGGTCGCTGTCTGTGCGGAGTCTGCATGTTCTCCCCGTGTCTGCGTGGGTTTCCTCTGGGTTCTCCGGTTTCCTCCCACAGTCCAAAGACGTGCAGGTTAGGTGGATTAGCCATGATATATTGCCCTTGGTGACCAAAAAGGTTAGGAGGGGTTATTGGGTTACGGGGATAGGTTGGAAGTGAGGACTTAAGTGGGTCGGTGCAGGCCCGATGGGCCGAATGGCCTCCTTCTGCACTGTATGTTCTATGTCTATGTCTAATTTGCACTGTACATTCTGCTGCTCTCTTTAAAGCTAGGTGATACAGTGGGACTCCATTCAGTCTCATAAATTTGACAAACCCTTTTGAACAAAACTGAGGTTCTTTGTCAGAAACAATGTTCTCTCGTAACCCATAATCAGCAAACAAACTGTGCAGGATATCTAGAGTTTCGCTAGTTGTTGTTCAATTCATCTGAAACTTCTCAAATAGCTATCTATCACAATGAATAGCTGATGTCCATCAAAATTTGAAATATCTATGTGCAGCCTCTGTCACGCTCCAGCTAGCCATTTCCATGGTTACAAAGGGATTGACAGCAGCTTCTTTTCTCCGGCTTGACATACGCTACACTGTTTCACTGTATCTTCTATGTACCTTTCAGGAATTACAACTCTGGCTCCCCACATAACAAAATGTTTATCAACTGACAACTCATCCTTACGCATAATACGTGGGCTGATTTTTAAATTCAGTGCCTGTTGACTATCCATTTGTGATATCGTCATGTACCCTTGCCAATGGTGTCCCTACGAGTTGGTCAACCAAAGTTATCTGCTGTGACTGGCAACTCATCTATATGTGAAAAGAAAACTACGGGTGTGATTTAATGGGAATGAAACAGAGTGCTGCGTCAAACGCATTTAGCTGGATGCTTCCGAGCGCTTGCAGCACCGAGAAAAACCCCACTATTAAATGGAACTCTGCTTCATTCCGAGGCGTCAGCAAGAAACACCCCACCGAGGCCGCACTCAGTCCTACAGGGAACGTCCAGACCTGATCCGCAGCACGGGTAAAATGCCACCTTGGCACCATCAGCCTGGGTGCCACCCTGCCCAGAGGACAACCATCCAGGGACCTCCGATCACCTGGGAGACCCCACTTAGTGCCGTTCCACCGGGTCCCCATTTGTGGAGGCCAATGTTAAACAGCACCCGGCTGGGGACTCCTCAGCAAGGGGATTCAATCCCAGGCACTGGTTAGATCTGGTGCATGCCTATTCAAGTGTGCCTAGCTGCACACGTTAATATGCAAATTTAGGTCTCGCCCATTGTGGGCGGCATCCAGATTGCGACACCTCACGTGATCCTGTTAGATCTCGCGAGGTGTGGCGAGCCAGGTAAATACCGCGAGAGGCGTCTCACGTGATTTACTGGCCACATTGCGTTCCGCCTTGGGTGCGGCCATTAGATTTTGCCCTACATCGTCCCTGTTGGGCTCATCCTCTGATGGTGTTGGTAATCCAGACAATTCCTCAGCGTTACAATGACGTCCCGACAATGTCGTACTCAGGCCAAATCAAAGGCCATTTCTGCATTCAGGCTGCAGCTAAGGTGGATACTGGAAACTTTGGACTCAAAATAGCCGACAGTGGCAGTTTTGATTGTGAAACTACAACCAAAGAAGTATTTCTGAAATCTTCTCACTGCAAGAATCAAAGACAATGCTTCGCATTCTATCTGAGCATAGTTCTGCTCACTGGCAGTGATGGTGCATGAGGCAAATGCATTGGTCTCTTTTCACCATTCTCCAACACATGAGATCACAGCACCCATACCTTATGCAAAGGCATCACGTGCTAGATTCATATTCATGGACACATTGTAATGTAAAAACATTGTAACACCTTCCAATTGATTTTTACACAATTGGAATGCCTTGTCACATTCCCCTGTTCAATTCCACAGAACACCCTTCCACATGAGTTTATTCAATGTGTTATGGGCCAGGGTTTAGAAAACCCCAAAGTGTATCATGGAGTTCACCTGACCCACAACTTTTAATAGATTGTGGTATGGGGAGCACACGGCCCACTCTACAGGTGTGGTACAGCAGAAATGGAAAAGTATTTTTTAAAGCAAAACAATGTTTATTCTATGAACTCAAGTTCTGGTTTAGCACAGGGCTAAATCGCTGGCTTTGAAAGCAGACCCAGGCAGGCCAGCAATTCCCATACCAGCCTCCCCGAACAGGCGCCGGAATGTGGCGAGTAGGGTTTTTTCACAGTAACTTAATTTGAAGCCTACTTGTGACAATAAGCGATTTTCATTTTCATTTTTTCATCTCAAGTTAACCTTTTTAAAACATACAGTCAACATCTTAGCAACCATTAGTTCAAATACAACCCCAAAGAATACAACACTAAGTAATCCTTTAAGCTTTCCTTTTAACATCCATAAGACTTAAAAACAAAATCTTTAACAGAAGCACATCAGGTTAAAGTCACTACTGAGAGCAGTTATTAGTTTTAAATCACCAAAGGATCGATTTACAGTCTTTAGATTACAGAGAGAGAGACTCATACACCTTCTGGCTGTGACTGCAGCTATCACGCTCTGAAAACAAAACTAAAACACACCCTGCAGCAAACAGCCTAAAACAAAAGTAAAAAGCTGACAGACAGCCCAGCTCCACCCACACTCTGACATCACTGATAAACACCCATTTCTTAAACACCCATTTCTTAAAGGTACTCTCACATAACAAATGGGTGCAATAAGGTTTGCCAAATTTGGTTGAATTTGCCATAGTAATTCACTGGACCCTAAAATGATCTGAGTTCAGAGATATTCCAAGGGTGTGACGCATTTTTTGTTGTTTGAACCTTTTGGTAGGATACAACCCATCTTTATTCACCCTGTGGTCCAAATACTCTACAGAGTTTTGAAACATTTCACATTTGTGTGCCTACGCCCAAACGACATGCTTTTCCAAACTATGGAGCTCCTTTTTGAGTCTGTCATCATAAGTTTGCCTGTTTGGAGTTGAAATAAGTATGGTGGCTTACGGTGGCGGCATGTAGGGAGCAGTCACGCACAGGGTGGCTCCCGCCAGAGTACTTTGATTTTGGCCCTTTTAACCTGGTTTTTGAGTGTGAGTTGGGGTGGCACTTTGTTAGTGCAATGGGATAGGGCTCCGATGTAACAGGAATGTCCAAAAAGTACAAGACAAGGCAGCAGACAAGCAAAGAGTCATCGTCAGACATGGAAATCACTCGAACCTCATCTGCTGAGAAAATGGCGGAGTCTCCTGCTGAGACTTTGGCATCTTGGCAGTAGAACTTAAGATGTTATGGCTCCGAGGACCTCAACAGAGCAATAGAATGGGGGCCCTGGTCCCTACTCGTGCGGCCTTGGCAAAACAGACCAGATGGTCGAGGCGCAATGCTTGGTGATACAGGGTGTGGAAATGGCCCTCTCGAAGCAGAGTGACTAGATCTCCTCCCTGGAAGCGAAGTTGGCACGGGTGGCCGGCGATAATAAGGTGCTCAGGTCAAGAATCGCTCCAGAAGGCAGAACCTGAGAATTGTGGGGCTGCCAGAGGGTCTGGAGGGCACAAATCCTATGGAATACATGGCGCAGATGTTGGAGAAGATGGTGTGAGAGGGTGGAATGCCATCCTTTCTGAGCTGGATCCAGCCCACCGCTCATTCAGGCAAAAGCGCCGTTCTGGCGAGCCACCGTGGGCGATCATTGAGCGGTTCCATAGCTACCAGGAGAAGGAACGTGGCCTGTGGATGGTGAAGCACCATCGGATGATAAATGGGAGGGCCATGCCATTAGGCTCTACCAGGATGTAGGAGCGGAACTGGCAAACAGGCATGTGGCGTTCAAGAAAGCCAAGGCTGCATTCAAAGTCAGATTGCCACTCCTAGTTTCTTACCGAGAAATGTGCATTGCAGCATGCCCCTGAGGCATTCTATTGAGGGTTGCAGAGTTGGATGCAAGGATGCCACTAGCCACTAGCCGTGGTTGGAAGATCCAGGGAGGATGGGGAGTGAGTGGGTGTCAGGTGGTCTGGGGAGGGGGGGTGCATAGTCGGGGTGGGGAAGGATGGTGCACAGTCATTGGGGGGGATGTTGGTTGCAGTCCAGAGGGTTGCCGTCAGAGGGGAGGGGTTTGCAGTCACGGGACGTCCAGTCAGAGGGGGTGCGAGGGCTAGTGGTCATTGGGGAGTAGTCATGGTGGCCTGTGGAGGCTCAGGAGTGTGCGGAGGGTCATGTGGGAGGCCAGGGAGTGTCGTGAAGTGTGGGGGGTAGTCAGGAGTGCTGGGGGGGGGGGGGGGTCCCATGGGGAGTGGGGCTCCTGTGTGGGTCCCATGGGGAGTGGGGCTCCTGTGTGGTATCCCGAGGATGGTTGGGGGTTGCAGTGGGAGGTGGGGGGGTGGGGGTGGGGGGCGGGTAGTCAGAGGTCCCATGGGGGTTGGGGAGGTCAGTACAATAGTTACCCAGACGCTAGAAGTGATTTTAATTCTTTTAACTTTTTCTGGGTAAATATTGCTGTATGACAGTTGGAATCGTCCAACTTTTGTGATTTAAATTGCATTTTTGGATGGTTCCCAGTGCAGGGCAATTGCCCAGTAGACATTTGAACTTCCCGGACAATCATTGTGCAATCCGTACCTGGAAACTTCCATGGGGGATGCTTAGCTCAGGGCAATTTGAGGGCACTCCCCAGATACACTGCCCTGAAGCTTGGAAATTACAGGCCATAATATTGAAAAAGATCTGGCCTCCTGACAACATTGTGAATAAATCTTCATGGTTGGCAAAGTATTGTGTGTATTCCGGTAACTGATTTAAAGTTACTTCTGATGCATGTAGACATTGTTATATTTCATATTTGTGGCAGTAATGTTATTTTAAAAACCCTGGTTTAAAATACAGACAGACAGTATGTCTGCTAAAGCTGTAATTAAAGAGTCGTAAAATATGAGGTAATGATTGATTCCAACCACTCAGTTGCTGATAGATAAAGGGCTAATGGAATTGTGTTTTGATTGCAGGAAATTCTCTGGAGTGTAGATGATTTATGAGGGAGTGGTATTTAGGCCTAACTAAACAGGTCATGGAACTTAGTGGGACATAGATGATGTAATTAATGAGAAGAGCCAGGTCCGTCTGTAGTTTTGCAGTCTGCTACAATATATTATGTTGAACAGCAGTTAGCCATAGGACTTGAGTCTGACAAGACAGAAGCGTACTGGATCTGCTCTTGAAAGGGTCCCACTCTAAAAGTAACTACACAGAAGACCGTAAGTAAACCTGTTGTGTTAACTTTATTTATAAGTGGCATTTAATGGGTTGCTTAATTGGAATTAGTGGCAGGTGTAGATAGTAAATTCAAGTTTTCCTTTTATTTAAGAACTGGCTAATTGATCATTGTAAAGCAATTTCTTTGATGTTCATGTGATTAATTCTGTGTTTAAATTAAACCTTGTTTTAACATAAAAGATACCTATTGAATCACAGAATCCCTACAGTGCAGGAGGGGGCTGCTCGGCCCATCGAGTCAGCACTGACCTTCCGAAAGAGCACCCCACCTAGACCCACTACCCCGCCCTATCCCTGCAATCCCACCTAAGCTGCACATCTTTGGACACTAAGAGACAATTTAGGGTGGCCAATTCCTCTAACACACACGTTTTTGGACTGTGGGAGGAAACCGGAGCACCCGGAGGAAACCCACGCAGACATGGGGAGAACGTGCAGACTCCGCACAGACAGTGACCCAAGCCGGGAATCGAACCTGGGACCCTGGTGCTGTGAGGCAGCAGCGCTAACCACTGTGCCGCCCACAGATTGGTCAGAGTCATCAGCCCTGGGGTGAAGTACCCTTTCCTCACAGTTTTACAAATGTGAAAATTGTTTGGGGGTTCTCACCCGGTATTCTAACAAATGTTGGAGTCTGGTCCGGTATCCTCACATACCTGAAAATCCCCATGTATTCTCACATTACCATGTGACTTTGTTACTATCACTATGGGAGCAGCCATTCTACTTTAGAGACAATGGCTTGAATTTTTCGGGTGGTGGGGTCTCACCTGCCGCCATCCGAGGAGTCAGAGGGGAACACGTCCCGCCAACGCCGAGTGCCCCACAGCCATTCCACGCTTGAATCAGTGTTAAATGGCTGCAGGTGGGATTCCCAGCCCTAACTCGGGAGGAAGTCCCGCCTCAGAGAGCTGCTGACCAATCAGATTGGCCGACAGCTCTCCAGACCCTGCAGTGACAAGATAAGTGGACTGAAGAGGAATTTTATAAGGGCACCTGAAGTACCAAGATAAGTTCAATGGGTTCCAGGGAAAGGAGGGTAGGGAAGGCCTGAGGTGGACATAAAGGGAGAGGCTGGGGTTGGGCGCAGGAAGGGAGTTCCAGAGGCCAGCAGACCTTAAGGGAGGGGCGCCGAATTTCAGAAGGGGGCTTCTGATGGCGGTGCTTCCCATCACCTTCTCAGCCGACAGCTAAATTGGTTGATTTTTGGGCTTCCCCATGCAAGGTCAATCCTCCTGCCAGCCTACAAATTGAGTCTGGGTGGGAAACGGTCCTGAAGTATAGGGGCCTCAATTAGGGTAAGTGCAGGCATCCCGTTTGAGGTCTTGTCCCCATCAGCGGAAATTTGCTGTATGGTCGAGGAAGTAATCTGGAGGTAATCCCATTCCTTCAATTTAATGCCCCCCCCCCCACCTAAAATCCAACCAATGTTCTCAGACCCCAGTATTTTCCGTTCTCCTTCTACTTTCTATCTCATAGCACTGGGTACTGGATGCCTGTAATAAATGGGTCTTGCGTTCCACTGAACCCGTATATTAGCCTTGTATCCTCGAATTGTTTTGTCGGTTTTACTAAACACCTGGGGGTACTTGTTAAGCACATCATCTTGCAATGTGAATTTTGCTACAACGTGAAAACATTTGTTCCAAGTTAACATCAGTGCTATTAACCAGTTTCTTCCCAACAAGGTTGCTTTTTCACCCTTCACTACAATATTGGTTAGTTATGCACAGTGCTCTTTGTATGTGGCTACTGGTACAACACCCTGGGCTAGTGTACGGTCAATTCCAGTCGCCCTTGACCCGGAGTCGCAACACAACTGAATTAACGAATAATTGTTAGAAAAACACCCAACGTCTTTGGCCCTTGGCCGCCCAATAATTACAGTCACCAGGTTTGTAATGTAAACACAATTACGTTTTATTAATAACAAGAATTGTAATGAAATATGCAGCAAATACAACTGGTTAACTATTTTCTAATTCCTAATTCCCCACTTTAATTTGCCCCCACCCTCTACACACACACAAACACACACACAAGACAGACAAACACAGAGGGGAAGAAAGGGGTAAAAACAAATCTTAAGTAAAAGGAAATAAAGAGTCTTTGTTTCAGATGGTGGTTTTTAGCACCTTCCTCCTCTTCAAACTTTGCTTTAAGTTCAAGGCTTTACTGCAGATTCATTCAGGTCTCTGTAGTTTCAGGAATACAACACTCGCAGCCTTTCTGGAGAGGGAGAGAAAACAGGTCCTTGTCTTTGTGTGTCTCGGACTCAACTGCTCCCTGAGGTCTCTGAGAGCCCTCCCACTGGGATAGGATCCAATCACCACCGGTTACCGGGCAGAGTACTGCCTTTTGGTCAATTCATTGGCCACCAGCCAATCAATCAAACCAGGTCCTACCCCCATCTCTCTCTGGTGCCGAAAAGTCTGAAGCTCTTGTTCAAACTAGCAGATTGTTCTCTCCTGCAACATCTGAATTCCTCATTCTCTCTGCTGCTTGACTTAAAGATCCATGTCCATTAATCATCCATGGAGCAAAATAAAAGAAAGAGGAAATAAGGGAATAAGCAGGAAGGATCCTTACACTACATATGATTTCTCCAGCTGATGTTGACACAACTCAACTTGTCAAGATATAGCGATTCAGGAATCACGCTGACTGATGCACCTGCATCGACCTCCATGTTTACCAGAGTTCCATCCAACTACTTGGACTGTGATGCCTTGCGAATTTCCACCATAGATTCTTGTGCTTCAGATTGTGTGGGTCTTATCGACCTGCTGGTGTTCAACAACTGTATACAGTGACTGCATTTCCTACAGCCAGCCTATTCTCCATTTACCTTCTTCCCAAATGTCTTGGCAAAATGACCCTTCTTTTTGTAGCTGTAGTACTCTGCCTTCCGAAATGGACAATTCTGTTCCAAATGTTGTTCTAAGCACCAATAACAGGAATTTGTGTCGTACCACTGCTACTATTAAATGTCATCACTGGGGCCTTCGATTTACTCAGCTGCAACTTATTTACTTCAGCAGACGACTGACAGTTATTAACTCTTCAGTCACATTCCGCCATGTCCATGGGCAATGCTGTTTGACAAGCTATGTTGAAAGTTGGCTTGGCAATTTACTACGAATATGTTCACTTTTTAAAACACACACAAATCTGTCCCAAAATGCTCTCTCTTGAAATTCTTCAAAATTACAATGAATGGATAGCTTTTTCAGAGCCACAATAAACTCTCCAATCAGCCCTCTGGGTAACTGATTCCAGGTTCCAGACCAATAGCTTTCTGCAATCTCCAATAACGTGGGATTTTAGTCCTGCTCAAGCTTTCATAAAATGTCTGACAGTGGCATGGTCTTTTGGCTTCGCAGGGGCTAGAAAATTCTTGAGTATTTCCTGCACTTCTGGGCCTGCTTCTGATATATCACCCTTTTCCTTCCCCCCACTGCCGTGGTCACCTTGCAATCTGTAATGGCTGTCATGTCATGAGTGTTGGGGGACATTTCCTGATGACGAATGTGATATAAAATAGTTACTTTAGAGATATTAGTTAATGTAATGTAGAAATAAGCCACTTTGATTCTGGCAAGTAGAGACAAAGGATTTTAGACCGCATGGAAAAAAGCAGGAAGAGGTGTGTCTATGAGTGATGCTGAATTGATAGGGGCCGGAGAAAGGGATTGGAAGTGAGCCAATCAGAATAGATCAAACAAGTCAGGAGGGACATAGGATGACCTATGGGTGTCGAGTATGTGAAACTTGATGCCATTTGAATGTATCAGTACTGATCTCTTTGTCTGGGACATTCACTTAGTTCCCGGGGCTGCAGAGAGCAACATGTTATCTGTATCACTGTGGACTAGGTAGCTTGCAAGCTGAATAAAATAACTTCTGTTATACTTGCAAATTCATCTCGACTTTTATTGAGGCCAGACTGACGGATAAAGAAATTTGGGATTCAACATTGATACTGGACTGTGATATGGTGGCTCTGTAACTACATTTTTGCTCCTACATTACTTTTGAATAGTTCTGCTGAGACAAAAGGTACTTATTGGCTTGGATGCCTGTTTGGAAGAGGCAATTTGTAGAAATAGATAGTGTATACACAATGCTTGTTAATATCAGAAAGGACACAAAATGGCTGTTAGCTATTTTAGCAATACTCAAGACACAAAATGGCTGAACTAGCCACATTCCTGAACAATAAGTTACAAACTGTGTAAACTACCTCATGAGAACCAGGCGTGGGTATGTATAGGGAGTATTTTAACAGCCGCTGTTAACAGCTTGACAGAACAAGGAATACAATGTATCCTTAATAAGCTCAAGGTCCCCAACTGCAGACAGGACATATCCTTATGTTAGTCTTGAGTGACTTTTGCATGAAGTTAGGGGCGAGTAAGACAACACCCACTTTAACCATATATGTGATAACTGGGATGCTAAGAAAATTGATTGAATTGTAATGAATTGTGACGTGAATATAGTTGATTGATTGTATGTAAATGAGAATACAACTAATTCCGCCCTTAGAATCTGTATATTAACCCCGTGTGAACCTTAGCTCAAGTGAGAAAGAGGATTGCGAGACTGCGTAGTCTCCAAATCTTTCTCCCAGATCTGAAATAATAAACTGCTTCTTTACTTCTTCAAACAGACCTACGTGTGAATATTTTCACCTCTAACAATGGGCTGGATTCTCAGTCGGCGGGATCCTCTGCTTCGCCGGCAGCGCACTCGCGCCCGCGGGTTTCCCGACAGCGTGGGGCCCACAATGGGAAACCCCATTGGCCTGCTGCCAGGACGGAGGATCCCGCTGCCGGTCGGGGCGCGCTGCAACAGAAAACAGGTGCGGCGGGATGGAAAATCCCGCCCCATGTCTATTTATTTCTACTAATGCCATCAATTCACCCATCTTGTTACAAATGTTGCATTCAGGTAAAGAGCATCTAATTCTCTCTTTTTACTGTTTGTCCCTAATCTAATCCTATTTGCTGGCGCACTTATATTTCTACACTGTCCCTTCTTGTCACATTCTCGTAATCATTACCAATACCTTGCTCTATTGCCTTGGTCTTTCTCTGAAAATTTCTAACTTTGCCTCACCTCCTGCCACTATTTAGTTTAAAACCTTCTCGACAGGCCGAATAATCTGCTTCACTGGGCCACTAGTCCTAGCAGGGTTCAAGTGAAGCTCAGTCCAATGGTACAACTGCCTCTTTCCCCAGTACTGGTACCAGTGCCCCATGGACTGAAGCCCATTTCTCCCACATCAACCTGTCATGTGAGGGTACCTTTAAGACATGGATGTTTAAGCAATGTACCGTTAAGAAAACAGTGATGTCAGAGAGTGGGTGGGGCTGAGCTCAGGTCAGCCATTTTGCAGGTTTTTAGTTTCAGTTTAAAAAGCAGTGTGTGTGTGTCTGTGTGTTTCCAGAGAGCGTCAAGTTTTGAAAAGAGCTGGGTGTGTGGCTGTGTTTTTCAGTTTGGAGGGAAAGAGTTGTGTGTGTGTGTCTGTGTTTTTGCAGTGAGCTGGATCTCTGCCATGAAAGACTATCTCTGGATCATTTGGGTGATTTAAAGTGAAGCCTTTAACCTGATGTGATTTTGTTTAAAGGTGTTAAGTCTCTTGGAAGTTTGAAGGAACAGTTTAAGGAGTTATTTACTGTTGCAATATTTTCTGAGTTATCTTTGAAGTAAGGGGTGTTAAGAGATCCAATGTTTATTTCAGATGTTAAGTTGAGTTCATGCAATAAACAGTGTTTTGTGTTTAAAAACCCACGTGTCCATAATTGTAATCCCACCCTAGGGAACAAGCTGTGTGCTAGGAAATGCAACAAATACATTAAAGGGGAGGTTGGTTGAACTCCATGATACATTTTGGGGTTCTGAAAACGCCTCACCCACAACAAACCTATGAGCCCCACATCCTGATCTCATTTGCCTATGCCTATTGCTCTGCCTCAGAAATGATTACCTTTGTGGTTCTGCTTTTTAATTTAGCTCCTAGCTCCTCATACTCCCTTAGCAGATCTATTTTCTTAGTCATATCTATGTCATTGGTACCCATGTGGACCATGACAACTGGACCATTTCCCTCCCACTCTTCTCCAGCCTCGAGACGATGTCTTTAACCCTGACACTGAACAAGCAACATGCTTTGCGACTCATGCCCTCACCAGCAGAGAACAGTATCTGTAGTACATTAAGGGTTAACCTGGGGGAGTTTGGGGCCCGAGGATTGTGGCGAGAGAGCAGAGGTGCCGACAAGTGTGACTCAGCCAGGCCAGCGTGGAGCTCAGATCCAGGCAGGCAGCTAAACCAGGAAGACCAAGTTCATCAACCTCCCCCTGAGAGAAAGAGAAGAAAAATAAAGGAAACTAAAGATGAACTAAAACGGGGAAAGAGAGACTACAGCGAGGAACATAACTGTTCTATGTTCTATGTCCCTTGGTGTCCGTAAAAGAAAAGCTGACTTCCGAGTACCGGTGGTGGGGATGTGTTGAACAGACGCACATCAGGTGGCTCCCCATCCAAGCCAGGAGAAAAAAAAGGGCACTCTTAGTCGAATGTTGCCCAAATTTCAAAGGAAATAAATCCTTCAACAGCAAAAGGTGGGCATCCAAGAAAAGATGCCAGAAAACGGGAGCTCAAGGGGCTGAAGAGACGGCAGAAGCAGCGGAAAGAGCCACAATCAGCAGGCGAACGAGACGGCAGACACACGGCGAAGGGACCTCGGCCACCCAGGAGAGAGGACGACTGGTGACCTGAGCATGAGCATCACCTGGAGACGAATGGACGAGCTTCCTGATAAAGGAGCTGACCACCATGAAGGAGGCGATCAGGATAGAAATCCAGGTGGCGGTGAAGGTGGCGGTGGCCGAGGTGATGGCCACCATGCAGAAGGCAATCAATGGGCTGGGGAATAAAGTGGAGACACAGGAGATGACGATCCTCGACCTGGAAAATGCTTCGTCAGACCAGAGCAACAGAATCATCGCCCTGGAGGCAAAAGTGAAAACGTTGGCGGCGGTCCAGGGGAACTTAAGGGGGAATGTCGAGGACTGGGAGAACAGGTCCCGATGACAAAACATCAGGATCGTGAGCCTGCCGGAAGGTATCAAGGGCAAAGACCCGATGTACTACGTCGCCCATGTGCGGGGCGACTTAGTCGGGACAGTTTCCCCAAACCTCCTGAGTTCGACAGAGCGCACAGGTCGCTCAGACCGAAACCTAAGGCCGGGGAGCAGCCAAGGGCAGTTCTCTCAAAGCTCCACCGATATCAGGACCGTGAGAGGATCCTGCGGTGGGCACGCCAGTCAAAAGCGGGCACCTGGGAAGGACACAAAATCAGAATCTACCAGAACACTGAGACACTTTACCTAAGGGGTGTGACTGCCTCCTCGAACAAAGTGCCTCAGTAATTTTATCCCTCCCTGATGAATCAGTGTCCAAAGCCTGGACTCCAGCCGGTCAATTGTGAGCCAAGTTCCTCAAGTTGCAGACACTTACTGCGGATCTGGTTGCCGTGGGCTGGACTGGTGTCCGGCAGCTTGCACATGCTACAGCCACATCATCTGTCCTGACAACTCTATTGTACTCTATTGAATTAATTGGGGTTTCAAGTTTTGAAATATCAATAATTATTTGGAGCTATATTAAGTAGCTTTGACAGAGTTGGCTGGAGTGGACTGGGAAAGGAGTTTAACAGGAAAGATGGTTGATCAGCACTGGCAGAGATTTATGAAGATAGTTCATGACTCCCACAAAGATATATCTCAGTGAGGAAGAAGGATTCTCGGAAGAGGATAATATCCTAGGATATTAAAGGAAGTAGCTCCAGAGATAGTGGATACACTGGTAGTAATCTTCCAAGAATCCTTAAATTCTGGAAAATTCCCAGAGGATTGTAAAACTGCCAATGTAACTCCCTTATTCAAAAACAGGTAACTATAGACCAGTTAGCTTAACTTCTGTCATTGGGAAAATGTTAGAGTCCATTATAAAGGATATAATACCAAATAATTAGAAATGCATAATATAATCAACCAGAGTCAGCATGACTTCATGAAGGAGAAATCATGCCTGACGAATTTATTAGAATTCTTTGAGGTGGTAACGAGCAGGGTAGATAAAGGGGAACCAGTAGATGTAATATACTTGGATTTCCAAAGAGCGTTTGATAAGGTACTGCACAATAAGCTACTTAATAAGAAGAGTTCATGGAATTGGGGGTAGTATATTAGCATGGATAGAGGCCAAAGAGTAAATGCTGGAAAATCTCAGCAGGTCTGGCAACATCTGTCGGGGTAGAAAAAAGCTCATGTTTTGACTCCAGGTGATCTTTGTCAAAGCTGGATCTTTCACAAAGGGTCATCTGGACTCGAAGCATTAGCTCTTTTCTCTCCCTACAGATGCTGCCAGACCTGCTGAGATTTTCCAGCATTTTCTCTTTGGTTTAAGTAGTTAAGCTATAAATTTAATACAATACTTATTTCTCTCTGGTCCTAGTTTAAACACTACTTCCTTAATTTGGAGTGAAAAAAACATAAAAGTGACCAACCAATCACCTACTTGCTCACCTAACTGATGTCTCTGGACCTCAGCTATCCGAGGTCTCTCTGTATCTCGCTCACCCTCTCGGTCTGCTCCTCGTTTTGTGAAAGGCCAGAACAGCACCACTTTCCTTACTGCACCGAATTCCCGAGTTAAATAGTCTTTCGAAGCTGCATTCTATTGAGCTCTGATACTTGCTTAGGTTAGATAGGTGGTAAAGGAAAAAGGATAAAACAATACTGTACACATATGACATTGACATTAGTATTCAGGAGCAGACGTGGGCTGGCTGGGCCAATCAGCCTGTTTGTATGTTATGATTTTGAGATATGTAATACTCTGAACAAATTTGTGGTATGTTGATGACACAGTGCCACTTGCAGAATCAGGAGAGGCCACACAAAATATTGTAGATCAAATAACATCTACAAGTTTAAAATGTGGATTTGGTATGAACGCAAGGACAGAATTTTATGCTCCCCAAAGGTGGATTCTGAGGTGGGGGGGAGCATAGAATTGAATAGATGGGATTTAGCCCCCCCCCCCGCCTCCTGCAAACCTGCCCACCCAAACCCAGACACAATTGGGTGGGCAGTACCCTTGGACGGGAAACCCACTTAAGGGCCCATTAAGGGTCTTTTCCCACCCAGCCTCAATTTTTACGCTGAGGGGAGCAGTTGCAGGTAGGGTGGGGAACAGACAAAAATACTTGTTTCCATCTCGGGCTGGCAGGGAGCTGTACCTCAATCTGAAGGCCCCTTCAGAGTTGGGGTGCCCTCCCCTCTGGGAGCTTGGATCTCTGGGCCTCCCTCCCCCCATTGGCCTACTCGTCGGCGCAGCAATCACTCCCTCTCTGACCACCCAAGGGCGTCCCCTCCCACCCCCGGGGCCCCCAAGACGTATGTTTCCAACGGTCCTGGGACTTTGTTCCAGGCAGAATGCTGCAGCACCACGTCTGGCCACTGCAGCGCTGTGCCTGGATGGTGGGAGCGCTGTTGGACAATCTGATTGGCTGACAGGTCTTACTGGCAGGATTTCCTTCCGAGGGTGGAAGAAAGTCTCGCTCACTGCCAACCAACACTCAAGTGAGCATCAAGTGGCAATAGGCTTCCAAGAGTCAAAGATAGTGCATTACGTGCTGACTCTTGGGATGGTGAGTGCCGATCGCTCGCCATCCTTACAATTCTACCCCACAAAAACAATTGTAGTTCGAGGAATACATTAGACAAAACTAGAGTGAATATTCAAGTGAATGGTGTCATAGAGTCATAGAATTGACAGTGATGAAGGAGGCCATTCAGCCCATCGAGTCTGCACCAGCTCTTGGAAAGAGCACCCTACTTAAGCCCACACCTCCACCCTATCCCAGTAACCCAGTAACCCCACCTAACCTTTTCTGGACACTAAGGGCAATTTATCATGGCCAATGCACCTAACCTGCACATCTTTGGACTGTGGAAGGAAACCGGGAGCACCCGGAGGAAATCCACGCACACACGGGGAGAACTGTTGCTTCACAACGCCAGGGTCCCAGGTTCGATTCCCGGCTTGGGTCACTGTCTGTGCGGAGTCTGCACGTTCTCCCCGTGTCTGCGTGGGTTTCCTCCGGGTGCTCTGGTTTCCTCCCACAAGTCCCAAAAGACGTGCTGTTAGGTGAATTGGACATTCTGAATTCTCCCTCTGTGACCCGAACAGGTGCCGGAGTGTGGTGATTAAGGGCTTTTCACAGTAACCTCATTGCAGTGTTCATGTAAGCCTATTTGTGACAGTAAAGATTATTATTATTAGATGTATTGCTTAAAATTCTATATACAAACCAGAAGACAAATGAAGATGTACTTGAAATAGCAAGAGCAGAAAGAACTCTAAAAGGTGACATCCGCAAAAGAAAATGTCAGTATTCCTGCCGTTAGATCAGAGCTGAAAAGCTACAGTGAATTCTTCTTGAGGACAAAATGGGGGATAACAGAAAGAGGGGTCGACCTAAGCATAGTTGGATAACGGACGTCACAAAGTGGGTGCAAACAAGCCACTGTGGGTGTGTGGGGATGGTGTAAGACCGATGAGCGTGACATACCACAGCAGAGCCTCTGGCAGGAGTAGCTACAAAAAGCGGCAACAATGCTCTATAATTGTTTCTTTTCCTACTTTCCTACTTTCTCTTTGCATCTGCCCCTTTCTCCTGTTCTTTGTTGTTATATGTTCCTGTATTTGCCACGGGTGTATCTTGCATATTTTTGGGATTCATTTTGCCCAGTTAAAGCTCAAGTGACATTTTTTGGCCACTGGAAAATTGGTTTGGGAAAATTCATTGAAAAATCTATTATTTCAGCACTGAGTCATGTCAATTTTGTTACACACGCGTTGATGAAAATAGTGCCATTCACCCTATGCAACTTGCAAGTGTTTCCATTTGTCTTATATCAGCTTTGATACAGTTGAACACTTTGAATGACATATATCTTCATTAAATTAGAGCTGCCAAGCCTAAGGGACACAAAAGTGTGACATATTTGGGCAGGTCAACACATTTTTATTTGGGGAAGGAATCATTAGAAGCCATTTGTTTTTCATAAGGAGAGGGTATTTTGTTGAACAAAGAACAAAGAAAAGTACAGCACAGGAACAGGCCCTTCGGCCCTCCAAGCCTGCGCCGACCATGCTGCCCGTCTAAACTACAATCTTCTACACTTCCTGGGTCCGTATCCCTCTATTCCCATGAAATGTTCATTCACACATAAAATGAGCTCAACACATAAAATTGTCGCCATAAGGCACACACACACCACTGACTGGGTTGAATGAATTTAGCAGATTTAAATTTTAGCTCATTAAAATTTTAGCTCTTCCACCCAAGTGGAAAGGTTGCTCGGCATTTACACTTTGCCTTGAGATAAACTATGGGCTTGTCTAATGTCAACTGTGTCATCGATGCACTCACAAAGCCTTTTGGGGAGCATTAAATGGGACACAAACGTGTATGCATGACTTTGTGTGCACAAAATTGACATTTTGGTTTGTGAGTGGGTAAAATATGCAAATCAAGCAAACTTATTCACTTTTAATGGATCTTGCTGATGAGGCTGCTTTCTAAATTGACCTTTTTAATTACAAGTAAAGCAAGCCATCCACCAGAAAAATGCTGACATTTCCCATGGCAATGGGCTTCTTTTCATAGAATTTACAGAGCAGAAGGAGGCCATTCGGCCCATCGAGTCTGCACCGGCTCTTGGAAAGAGCACCATACCCAAGGTCAACACCGCCACCCTATCCCCATAACACACTAACCCCACCCAACACTAAGGGCAATTTTGGACACTAAGGGCAATTTATCATGGCCAATCCACCTAACCCGCACATCTTTGGACTGTGTGTGTGCGGAGCACCCGGAGGAAACCCACGCACACACGGGGAGGATGTGCAGACTCCGCACAGACAGTGACCCAAGCCAGAATCGAACCTGGGACCCTGGAGCTGTGAAGCAATTGTGCTATCCACAAGGCTACCGTGCTGCCCGTACATGGAATGGTTAACATTTTATTGGTGATGGGGTGTTGGGAAAGCAGCCTAACCGGGACATACCAAAACTGGTGGCACTCTGATGTAGACCACGATGATGTTTACAGTAAATGTGTTTGGACGATATAATTTATATCAAGACGACACCATTAGAAGCTGCCCAAAAAACACTTTAGAATGAAAGTAATAGTCGCTATCTTTGTTATTCCTCACTGCTTTCCTCGAACATTTGGTTGAACCTCTTTCTCCCCTCATGAACACCACTGTTGAGAATATTTGCCATTTTTATTTTTTTGTTAGTCATTAAAATTTTAGAAATATACAATTTACGGTTATTATGTTTTAGTAGTTGCAACAGGGTGACTCTTCAGCTCCATAAACTATTTATTTTCACTGTGTATATTACTTATTTAAATAATTTATTTTATGTTATAACCTATACGAGAGCCACGGGACTGGGCCAATTAGGCTCCCTGTGACTCTCGAGGAATAGGAGGTACCCCGCTGAGGGGGCGGAGCTCCCTCATTAGCGGGGATCAAACGTGGACAAAACAACGCCAGCCCGGGTGTGGACCGGTCGCGGGAGTCCCTTTGGGGAGTGGTGGTGTATAGAGTTTAGTTCGACATTCAATAAACCTTTGTTTCCTTTACACTCCTGTGCAGTCGCTTCCTTGGATCCAACACTTTATATTCATTTCAATCATTTTTTTAAGTGAACATGTAACTTCATCCATCAAATATGTTTATCCTTTTCATATTACAAATGGTTGACTTTATATCTGTGAATATGTGAGATGCCAGTTGAATTGGTTTGGGGGTACCTTGGGTCAAGGTACCTTGCACTTTGGTTAAACGACCTAACAGGACCTCTATATTCCAGCCTGTTAAAGTGGGCTTTGTGAAATCTTTATTGCACCATTTAACTCAACGTTATGTATTTCTGAAGACTTCCGGTGATGGCGATGTGCTGAGCGGGGGCACAAAAGGTGGCTCTCCTCCAAAGAACTAGAAAATAGGCACTTGTGACCAAAATTGGCCCGTAAAAATCGGGCAAAAAAGATCCCCTCACCCTCTACAACACAAAGACAAGGAGAGATGCCGGGTAGCAGTAGCTTCAGAGGCCGCAAAGAAGCCAAAAGCAGCAGCAAAGGACAGGAAAAGCAAATGAGTGGATCGGCGGACCCACGAGGTGGGGTATCCCCGGTAACGCCTGAGAGAGGGAGAATAGAAAGCCGTAGAACAAGCTCCCCCTCCTGCAGAAGATGGATGGAAGTAGTTCCTCATGAGGGAACTAAAAGAACCGAAAGATGAGATCAAGATCGAGATCAAGGCAGCGGTCAAGGTGGCGGTCACAGAAGTGCTGGCCACTATGCAGGAGATACGGTCGAGGTTCCAAAACCTCAGGATAGTGGGCCTACCACTCCAGAGGGAACAGAGGGTAGGGACCCGACAGACTACGTGGCCCAGATGCTGGGTAACTGGTGGGGAGGGACAGCTTCCCCAACCCACCAGAGATCGGCGGGGCCCAAGTCGCTCCGGCCAAAACCCAAGGCTGGGGAGCAGCCGAGTGCGATCGTCGTCAGATTGCATCGGTACTAAGACCGGAAGCGAATCCTGAGCTGGGCCAGGCAAACGAAGGCCTGCAACTGGGAGGGGCACAAGGTCAGGATATACCAGAACATTGGGGCAAGCCTGGCAAAACACTGGGCAGAGTTCAATAAAGCGAAGGAGCAAAGTGAAGTTTGGGATGCTGTACCCAGCCAGACTTTGGGTCATGTACCAGGGCAGGGAGGATTATTTCACGACCCCTGAGGATGGGTTCGCCCAAAAGAACGGGCTTTGTAAACAGCAACAAAGACAACGATGAGGCGGATACCTGAGATGCAAAAAATGTTAAAGGAGAATTTGCGCGGGATTGTACCGCCTCGTTCTGAACCTGGGAACCAGAGCACAGAAAGGGGGGTGGTGAGCGAAAGAGGGGGTCGGGATGACCCTAGGAGAGGAGCCACCACACTCGCAGGAAAGCTAGCGCCAAGAGGTACGAGTGAGGGGGGTGCGTGGCGCATCTTCCACTGGGGAGAGAGTGCAAGGCAATGGAGGGGGGGGAGAACAGAGGGGGGTATAACAGTAGAGAAGGGGGATAGGAGAAGGGGTGAGAAGCAGAACCACAGGGGGAATGAAGGGACGGGGGGGGGGGGGGGCGGGGGAAAGGCTCTAGGCTGACTACAACAGGCCACACGAGGTAACAAGGAATAAAATAGCACCGCAAACAGCCACTTTGGAGGGTCCCCAGCAAAGGGAAACCCCGGAGTGCAGGGGCTCACCCACATGGAGTACACATAGTTGGCGGCCATGTTGAGTTGCCCCTGAGCAGTTGCTTGCTCCATTGACAGAAACCATGAAGAATTGATTATTTCTAGTTTACCATTAATTACCACCTCGTTTGGAGCAGTCATAAGAACATAAGAACTAGGAGCATGAGTAGGCCATCTGGCCCCTCGAGCCTGCTCCACCATTCAATGAGATCATAGCTGATCTTTTGTGGACTCAGCTCCACTTTCCGGCCCGAACACCATAACCCTTAATCCCTTTATTCTTCAAAAAACTATCTATCTTTATCTTAAAAACATTTAATGAATGAGCCTCTACTGCTTCACTGGGCAAGGAATTCCATAGATTTACAACCCTTTGGGTGAAGAAGTTCCTCCTAAACTCAGTCCTAAATCTACTTCCCCTTATTTTGAGGCTATGCCCCCTAGTTCTGCTTTCACCCACCAGTGGAAACAACCTGCCCGCATCTATCCTATCTATTCCCTTCATAATCTTATATGTTTCTATAAGATCCCCCCTCATCCTTCTAAATTCCAACGAGTACAGTCCCAGTCTACTCAACCTCTCCTCGTAATCCAACCCCTTCAGCTCTGGGATTAACCTAGTGAATCTCCTCTGCACACCCTCCAGTGCCAGTGCGTCCTTTCTCAAGTAAGGAGACCAAAACTGAACACAATACTCCAGATGTGGCCTCACTAACACCTTATACAATTGCAGCAGAACCTCCCTAGTCTTAAACTCCATCCCTCTAACAATGAAGGACAAAATTCCATTTGCCTTCTTAATCACCTGTTGCACCTGAAAACCAACTTTTTGCGACTCATGCACTAGCACACCCAGGTCTCTCTGCACAGCAGCATGTTTTAATATGTTATCATTTAAATAATAATCCCTTTTGCTGTTATTCCTACCAAAATGGATAACCTCACATTTGTCAACATTGTATTCCATCTGCCAGATCCTAGCCCATTCACTTAGCCTATCCAAATCCCTCTGCAGACTTCCAGTATCCTCTGCACTTTTTGCTTTACCACTTATCTTAGTGTCGTCTGCAAACTTGGACACATTGCCCTTGGTCCCCAACTCCAAATCATCTATGTAAATTGTGAACAGTTGTGGGCCCAACACTGATCCCTGAGGGACACCACTAGCTACTGATTGCCAACTAGAGAAACACCCATTAATCCCCACTCTTTGCTTTCTATTAATTAACCAATCCTCTATCCATGCTACTACTTTCCCCTTGATGCTATGCATCTTTATCTTATGCAACAACCTTTTGTGTGGCACCTTGTCAAAGGCTTTCTGGAAATCCAGATATACCACATCCATTGGCTCCCCGTTATCTACCGCACTGTTAATGTCCTCAAAAAATTCCACTAAATTAGTTAGGCACGACGTGCCCTTTATGAACCCATGCTGCGTCTGTCCAATGGGACAATTTCCATCCAGATGCCCCGCTATTTCTTCCTTGATGATAGATTCCAGCATCTTCCCTACTACCGAAGTTAAGCTCACTGGCCTATAATTACCCGCTTTCTGCCTACCTCCTTTTTTAAACAGTGGTGTCACGTTTGCTAATTTCCAATCCGCCGGGACCACCCCAGAGTCTAGTGAATTTTGGTAAATTATCCCCAGTGCATTTGCAATTTCCCTAGCCATCTCTTTTAGCACTCTGGGATGCATTCCATCAGGTCCAGGAGACTTATCTACCTTTAGCCCCATTAGCTTGCCCATCACTACCTCCTTGGTGATAACAATCCTCTCAAGGTCCTCACCTGTCATAGCCTCATTTCCATCAGTCACTGGTATGTTATTTGTGTCTTCCACTGTGAAGACCGACCCAAAAAACCTGTTCAGTTCCTCAGCCATTTCCTCATCTCCCATTACTAAATCTCCCTTCTCATCCTCTAAAGGACCAATATTTACCTTAGCCACTCTTTTTTGTTTTATGTACTTGTAGAAACTTTTACTATCTGTTTTTATATTCTGAGCAAGTTTACTCTCATAATCTATCTTACTCTTCTTTATAGCTTTTTTAGTAGCTTTCTGTTGCCCCCTAAAGATTTCCCAGTCCTCTAGTCTCCCACTGATCTTTGCTACTTTGTATGTTTTTTCCTTCAATTTGATACTCTCCCTTATTTCCTTAGATATCCACGGTCGATTTTCCCTCTTTTTACCGCCCTTCCTTTTTGTTGGTATAAACCTTTGCTGAGCACTGTGAAAAATCACTTGGAAGGTTCTCCACTGTTTCTCAACTGTTTCACTATAAAGTCTTTGCTCCCAGTCTACCTTAGCTAGTTCTTCTCTCATCCCATTGTAATCTCCTTTGTTTAAGCACAAAACACTAGTGCTTGATTTTACCTTCTCACCCTCCATCTGTATTTTAAATTCCACCATATTGTGATCGCTCCTTCCGAGAGGATCCCTAACTATGAGATCCTGAATCAATCCTGTCTCATTACACAGGACCAGATCTAGGACCGCTTGTTCCCTCGTAGGTTCTATTACATACTGTTCTAGGAAACTATCGCGGATACATTCTATAAACTCCTCCTCAAGGCTGCCTTGACCGACCTGGTTAAACCAATCGACATGTAGATTAAAACCCCCCATGATAACTGCTGTACCATTTCTACATGCATCTGTTATTTCTTTGTTTATTGCCTGCCCCACCATAATGTTACTATTTGGTGGCCTATAGATTACTCCTATCAGTGACTTTTGCGCCTTACTATTCCTGATTTCCACCCAAATGGATTCAACCTTATCCTCCATAGTACCGATGTCATCCCTTACTGTTGCCCGGATGTCATCCTTAAATAACAGAGCTACACCACCTCCCTTACCATCCACTCTGTCCTTCCGAAAGGTTTGATACCCTCGGATATTTAACTCCCAGTCGTGACCATCCTTTAACCATGTTTCAGTAATGGCCACTAAATCATAGTCATTCACGATGATTTGCGCCATCAACTCATTTACCTTATTCCGAATACTACGAGCATTCAGGTAAAGTACACTTATGTTGGCTTTTTTACCTCTGTTCTGAATCTTAACACCTCGATCAGTAACCTCTCCTAAGTTATATTTCCTCTTAACCTTTCTCCTAATTTTCCTTGTCGTCGAACCCATATCTTCCTGTAACAACCTGCCGCGTCGCTTACCATTAATGTTTTCACTTCCCGTTTTATTTCTTTTAGTATTCCTGGTCCTATTCACTGAGCTCCCCTCAGTCACTGTACCTTGTACTGTCACCCTTTTTGATTTTTGACGATGTCTTCTCTGCCTTACACTTTCCCCCTTACTGCCTTTTATTTCTGTCCCTGTTTTACTACCTTCCAACTTCCTGCATCGGTTCCCATCCCCCTGCCACATTAGTTTAAACTCTCCCCAACAGCTCTAGCAAACACCCCCCCTGGGACATCGTTTCCAGTCCTGCCCAGGTGCAGACCGTCCGGTTTGTACTGGTCCCATCTCCCCCAGAACCGGTTCCAATGTCCCAGGAATTTGAATCCCTCCCTCTTGCACCATCTCTCAAGCCACGTATTCATCCTCTCTATCCTGACATTCCTACTCTGACGAGCTCGTGGCACTGGTAGCAATCCTGAGATTACTACCTTTGAGGTCCTACTTTTTAGCTTAACTCCTAGCTCCCTAAATTCAGCTTGTAGGACCTCATCCCATTTTTTACCTATATCGTTGGTGCCTATGTGCACCACGACAGCTGGCTGTTCACCCTCCCCCCCCCAGAATGTCCTGCAGCCGCTCCGAGACATCCTTGACCCTTGCACCAGAGAGGCAACATACCAGCCTGGAGTCTCGATTGCGTCCGCAGAACCGCCTATCTATTCCCCTTACAATTGAGTCCCCTATCACTATAGCCCTGCCATTCTTCTTCCTGCCCAGCTGCGCAGCAGAGCCAGCCACGGTGCCATGAACCTGGCTGCTGCTGCCTTCCCCTGGTGAGCCATCTCCCTCAACAGTATCCAAAGCGGTATATCTGTTTTGCAGGGAGATGACCGCAGAGGACACCTGCACTGCCTTCCTACTCTTGCTCTGTCTTTTGGTCACCCATTTACTATCTCCCTCAGTACCTTTCACCTGCGGTGTGACCAACTCGCTAAACGTGCTATCCACGACGTCCTCAGCATCGCGGACGCTCCAAAGTGAGTCCATCCGCAGATCCAGAGCCGTCAAGCGGTCTAACAGGAGCTGCAACTGGACACACTTCTTGCACGTGAAGGAGCCAGGGACAGTGGACGTGTCCCTGAGCTCCCACATCGCACACGAGGAGCATGACACGGGTCTGAGATCTCCTGCCATGTCTTAAACCTTCGGTTAACTTCAACAATTTCAATTTCCCCCCCAAAAATTTAAATAAATAAATAAACAACGAAGAAAAAAATAAATAAATATACCAATGAAAAGAAACAGAAAAACAGAAACACTACTTACCAGTCACAAAAAGCACTTCCTCCCCACCCAGCTTCGAATTCCCACCTCGATTCAAATTCCCATTAGCTCATGTGGGAAATAGAATTGTCTTTAGGCTAAAATCAAGCATGAGATCAGGTGTAAAACCTATCCTTGTCAGCTTGGATCTAGTATGTCCCTTTTGTGGAGACGATGAATTGGATTTAGTTTGAATTCGGATTGGTTTTTGGAGCAAGCAAGGAGATGGATTAAGGGTGTCCCTTGTCCATTGTGCATTCGCTTTGTAACTCTGAGAAGCAGAGGATGTTGTTGTGAAGCTGTGGTAAATGCAAAGTTAGGGATGAGTAAGAGTATTAACCTGCATTCGAGATTGCTATCTCTGGAAGCACTGCTTTTTCACGCAAAGTGACAAATAGAGCAAGGTGATCCATTTCTAACTCTGGCATCCCTCACCTTGACTCGTGCAAATAAAACTAATCAAAAAGATTTGCATTCAAAATCACATTAAATTATTTTACAATTTAAAAAAAATTAATGTATCTTTGCAAGAGACTTAGAAACTACTGGCGTATAATTAGGGTGGAAATATGTGATGGGATTTATTCATTTGATTTCTTGGGATTTATTCACTTGATTTCAATTAATTGTGAAATATTTCATAAAATTATTGCTGTTATCTGACACCTTAAATTTGCTAATATTTGAAATCAACATTTTCCTCATAATTAGTTTGAAATTCCAGATTTCTCAGGGACTGCCCCACCTGCCATAAGTACATGAGGGGAAAAGGAATAAAAGGATATGCAGAAAGGGTTAGCTAAAGTAGGATAGAAGGCGGCTCAATTGGATCATAAACACTGACACAGACCATTTGGCCTGTTTCTGTGCTCTATGTTCGATATAATGTGCAGTCTGCTTCTGAAACGTTGATTCAGGCTTTGGCAAAAAATCACTCAACCACCTCAGAGGACTAGGAGGGCTGGATTTTTTTGAATATGGAATTCTCTCGAATGGCGCAGTGAGTTTGTTCAATGAGTGCTTGAGCCATTCACAGCGGGGAAGGTACCATTTGATATTTGATTGTACTAAGTCTCAGAATCGTCACAGCGCAGAAGGAAGCCATTTGGCCCACTGTGCCTGCACCAGCACTCCAAGCGAGCATTGAGGATTAATGGTATTCCCCTGCCTTTTCCCCATACCGCTGCACATTGTTTCCATTCAAATAATCATCTAATGTCCTCTGGAATGCCTCGATTGAACCTGCCTGCACCACACTTCCAGGCCGTGCATTTCAGACACAAACCACTCGTGTGCAAACGTTTTTTCTCACATCACATTTGCTTCTTTTGCAAATCACTTTAAATCTGTGCCCCCTCTCGTTTTTGATCCTTTTATGAGCGGGAACATTTTCTCCCAATCTACTCTGTCCAGCCCTCTCATGATTTTGAACATCTCTATCAAATCTCCTCTTAGCCTTCTTCTCCCCAGTCCCATTCTCCACAAACTATCCTCATAACTGAAGTTTCTCATCCCGGGAACCATTCTTGTAAACCTCTTCTGCACCCTCTCCAGTGGGGATGTTTGCGGATAACTGCATAATGTTCAGTACCATTCGCAGCTCCTCAGATAATGAAGCAGTCCATGCCCAAATGCAACAAGACCTGGACATGGGGCTGACAAGTGGCAAGTTACATTCACGCCACCCAAGCACCAGGCAATGACCATCTCCTACAAAAGAGGATCTAACCATCGCCCCTTGACATTCAGTGGCATTGCCACTGCTGAAACCTCCACAATCAACATCCTGGTGGTTACCACTGATCAGAAACGAACTGGACTAGACTAGCCATATTTTTTTTTCAATAAACATTTTATTGAGGTATTTTTGGTATTGTAACAACAACAATATAAACAATGCACATGAAACTATAAACATGGCACAAAAGCCTTCCTTCCTTCCTTACAGGTCCCACCTTTATTAACCCCGTACTCTAAGCTAAACTTACCCCCCCCCCCCCCCCCCCTTCTGCTGACGATTAATTTTCCGCGAAGAAGTCGACGAACGGTTGCCACCTCCAGGTGAACCCTAACAGTGACCCTCTCAAGGCAAACTTGATTTTCTCCAAACAGAGAAGCTAGCTATGTCAGATAGCCAGGTCTCCTACTTCGGGGGCTTTGAGTCCCTCCAAACTAATAGTATCCGTCTCTGGGCTACCAGGGAAGCAAAGGCCAGAACGTCTGCCTCTTTCTCCTCCTGAATTCCCGGGTCTTCCGACACTCCGAAAATCACCACCTCGGGACTCAGCGCCACCCTTACCCTTGTTTTTAACACCGTGGACATGACATCTGCAAACCCCTGCCAAAATTCCCTAAGGTTCGGACATGTCCAAAACATGTGGACATGGTTCGGTGGTCCTCCCACACATTTTACACACCTGTCGTCCACAACAAAGAACCTGCTCATCCGGGCCACTGTCATGTGAGCCCGGTGAACAACCTTGAATTGTATCAGGCTGAGCCTGGCACATGTTGCGGACGCGTTGACTCTACTCACCGCGTCCGCCCATAGACCATCCTCTATCTCTCCTCCCAGCTCCTCCTCCCACTTGCGCTTCAGCTCCTCGGTCTGCGTCTCCTCTGACCCCATAAGTTCCTTGTAAATGTCTTTTCCTACCCACCCTCTGGAAACTACCCTGTCCTGAATCCCCCTTAGCGGTAGGAGCGGGAAGGTTGACACCTGTTTACGTAGGAAGTCCCGCACCTGCAGATACCTGAATTTGTTTCCCCTCGCCAACCCAAACTTCTCCTCCAGCGCCCTCATACTCGGAAAGCTCCCCTCTGTAAACATATCCCCCATCCTCTCAATCCCTGCTCTCCGCCATATCCGGAACCCCCCATCCATACTTCCCGGGGCAAACCGGTGATTATTACAGATTGGGGACCAGACCAATGCTCCCTCTGCTTCCACATGCCGCCTCCACTGGCCCCCAGACTCTCAGGGCCGCCACCACCACGGGGCTGGTGGAGTACCGTGCCGGCGGGAATGGCAGAGGCGCAGTTACCAACGCCCCCAGACTGGTGCCCTTGCATGAAGCTGCCTCCATACGCTCCCATGCCGACCCCTCCCCCACTACCCACTTCCTGATCATGGCTATATTCGCCGCCCAGTAATAGTTACTAGACTAGCCATATTAATAATGAAGCTACCATGGCAGGTCAAAGGCTAGGAATCCTACAACAAGTAACTCACCTCCTGACCCCCCCAAAGCCTGTCCACCATCTACAAGGCACAAGTCAGGAATGTAATGGAACACTCTCCTCTTGCCTGGATGAATGCAGCTCCAACAACACTCAAGATGTTCGACACCATCCAGGACAAAGCAGCCCGCTTGATTGCTCCCCCTTCCACAAACGTTCAAACTCTCCACCACTGACGAACAGTGGCAGCCGTGTGTACCATCTGCAAGATGCACTGCAGTAACTTGTCAAATTTCCTGAGGCAGCACTTTCCAAACCCACTACCATTTGGAAGGACAAGAGCAGCAGAGACCTGGGAACCCCAGAACCTGGTGGTTCTGCTCCAAGTCACTCACCACCCTAACTTATATATCAACCCAGTCGGTCAGTTCCGTGACTTTGGAAATCAGTCCTTGGTTCTGGAGGTCCTGCAGCTGGTGCTTGAGGCGGTCTTAAGGAGTGCTGGGACCCTGCAAGGTGTGTTGCTAACTTTTGGTTGGCTCTTAAATTGTAATTTGCTCTGTTTGTTTAACCTTTGCTCTAGAGTCGCCAGGTATCTTTATGATACCACCACGAGGTTCAAGTTCAAGTAATGATCAATAACTCAACACATCAATTAGTAAGATTCAAATCAAAGCACAGTTATTATACACAGTAAATCACTACTCATGCATAAAGTCTACTTTCTAGGCTATTCCTATCACTAAAAGGACTATACTTAGCTTCGGACTGGCCCACCAGGTCAGGGGAACAAATGGCCTTCCGTCCAGGTCCTGAGTCTGCAGGATTCAAAAGCTGGTATGGACTGGTAGCTAGGAGCGCCTATCTCGTAGCGAGCATTGACTCGAGACTTACTTGGTTGGAGGCAGCGAGACAGGTCACTGTCAAGGGTTGGTTCAAGTTGCTGAGTGACCCTGCCAAAGAAGGACGATTTGAACTTGGGGGATTTACTTTATAGTTCCCAGGGGCTTCCCGCCCTTCGGGGCGGACCCCGTACCGGGCAGAAGGGCAGTTATGAACGGGGGTCTGGCAAGCTCTCAGCGGTTTCTGCCGATGAGCGTGCGGGCAAGCTCTCAGCGGTTTCTGCCGATGAGCGTGCGGGCAAGTTCTCAAAGGTTTCGGCCGTAAAATAAGGCGTGGGGCCGTGGAAAAAAATTTCCGATCTCACAAACAACATTTAATACTAACAGTAACAAACAACATTAAACAACATGCTGCAGGTTCCATCAGAAAGGACACCGTTTTCTCCCAAGCGGCTCCTTTTTAAAACATCATCTGGACACCTCAGTTATCGGTTGCGAACAGGGTCGCAAAGGGGTTCTCGTTTTGGGAGTCAGACTCAAAGTCGCCATCTTCTCCTGGATGCCATACTCTTGAATGTATAAGGGCTGATAGGGCTGCATGGTGCGATTTGGGGTCCATCTCGTCGTTCCGGACGAGCCTGAATGAATTATCGCGGTGCCAAAAGGTGGTGTCTAGTTCTGTGGGGACGGAATCGTCATCGTAGGGCGGTGGTCTTTGGTGGGGTTTGTTGAGGAATGTGATGAGGAAGGGATCACTCGAATCGTGGTCAGATTTGCTGGGAGTGGGTCCTGTTGCCTGGGGATAGTAGGGAGACGTGCGGTGGCTATTATCTGAGTCACAGTCGCTGTCGCTGCTGTCTGTGGGCGTTCCTGGGCGGAGTCTAGAGGTCGAGGTGGAGTCGAGGGCGAGTCCGTGGATGTGGTGGGTGTGTTGGGGGAGGGTAGGGATATGTTGGCTGTGGGCGGGGCGTGGTCTGCTGCGTCGAGCAGGACGTGATGTGCGTGGTTGGACTGTGGGCCATATGCCTTAAGCTGGTTAATATGGAACCACGCAGTCTTTCCGTTGGGGTACTTAATTTTATAGACGGAGGGGCTTACTTTGTCCGCAATGGAGTACGGACCCGAATACTTCGGTGACAGGAATGTGCTGGGGTTATAGATGGAGAGCATGACCTGCTGTCCTACCTCAAACTCAGTCGCATGCACTGTCTTGTCGAAACAGGCCTTGCTCTGTTTCTTCCGTGTGCCTAATCTTACTGCGGCTGCTAGCTGAGCCGTTTTTAGTGACCTTGCCTTTCTGACATGCACTTTCTATTTTGTGGTGCATTTTGTGCCCCCGGTCCTGGCCACTGTTAGGAGGCCTGTACATAACTCCCATTATGGTTTTTTTGCCTTTGTGGTTCCTCAACTCTACCCACACAGACTCCACATCATCTGACCCTATGTCATTTAGTGCTATTGATTTAATTTCATTCCTAATTAACAAGGCAACCCCGCCCCCTCTGCCCACCTCCCAGTCTTTTCGATAGGTTGTGAATCCCTGGATGTTTAAATGCCAGTCCTGAACCCCCTGCAACCATGTCTCTGTGATGCCTACCACATCATACCTGCCAGTCACAATCTGGGCCACAAGCTCATCTACCTTGTTCTGTACACTGCGCGCATTTAAATATAGCACCTTTAATTCTCTATTGACCGTCCCTTTTTGTTTTCTTAGTGTGGTGGACCTTGGTTTACTGAGCCTTTCCATACACTGTGTCATATTTTGTGGGATGGGGACTATCGTAACCTCTCCTGAGTTTTGTCTTTTCGTGCTTTTTTGTATACCTAAGCAGCTACGCTTCCCACTGATTACTTCACCTCTTGGTTCCCTGACTTTCCCTTCCCCCCCCCCCCAATCTTTAGTTTAAAGTCCTATTGACCACCCTATTTATTCTTTTCGCCAGAACACTGGTCCCAGCTCGGTTCAGGTGGAGACCATCCCAACGGTATAGGTCCCCCCTGTCCCAAAACTGATGCCAGTGTCCCATGAAAAGGAACCCCTCTTTCCCACACCACTCTTTCAGCCACGTGTTAACTTCCCTGATTCTTGCCTCCCTATGCCAATTTGCACGTGGCTCGGGCAGTAATCCGGAGATTATGACCCTTGAGGACCTGTTTTTTAATTTGAATCCTAGCTCTTTATAATCTCTAAACAGGTCCTCTTTCCTAGACTTGCCTATGTTGTTGGTACCGACATGGACCACAACAACTGGATCCTCCCCCTCCCTCTCCAGTATCCTTTCAAGCCGGTCAGAGATGTCCCGCACCCTAGCACCGGGCAGGCAACATACCATGCGGGACTCTTTATCCTGCTCACAAAGGATACTATCTATCCCCCTGATAATAGAATCCCCTACAACTACAACTTGCCTATTTACTCCCTCCCCTTGAATGGCCTGCTGAACCATGGTGCCTTGGTCAGCTGGTTCATCCTTCCTGCAGCCCTGTTCGCCATCCACACAGGGAGCAAGTGCCTCATACCTGTTGGACAGAGTCAAGGGCTGAGGCTCCTGAGTTCCTGACTGCTGGTTCCCTTTACCTGCCTGACTTGCAGTCACACCCTGCTGTCCCTGGCCACTGGCAGGATTTAAACTACTTACTCTGACAGGTGTGACTGCCTCCTGAAACACAGTGTCCAGGTAAGTCTCCCCCTCCCGGATGTGCCTCAGTGTTTGAAGCTCAGACTCCAGCTCATCAACTCTGAGCCGGAGCTCTTCGAGCAGCCAACACTTACTGCAGATGTGGTCGCTGCAGCTCACAATGGGATCTGCCAGCTCCCACATCAAGCAGCTCAAGCACATCACCTGACCAGCCATCACTAATTAATTAATTAGTTTAATTTAAGTTTATGAGTTTAGCTGTGTTTTTTTTTTTAATTTGGGGCAGATTTGCTATCAACCACTCAGATCACAGCTTCCCTCTGACGTCACTTTTGGAAAAAAAAACTGGAAAACAGGAAGTTACCGTTAGGTTTTTATACTCACAGAGACTACTCCTCCTCCTCCGAACGGCTCCCGAACTTAGGCCCGAAGAAAGAGAACAAAACAGTAGGGAAAAAGCACCTTTTCCCACTCTTCACCAAATTACCTCACTGCACCAAATTACCAAATTCTCACTCGGTCTGTATCTCTCTCACTCAGGCTGTGACTCCTTGACCTGCGCAATGCTTACTAATGTGCGCTTTCTGGCTGTCTTTTATACAGACTTTAGGATGACTCACACTAAAACTTCAAAGAGAAGAAAACAATGTGTACCTTTGTGCCCCTTAACAGGCCTCAGGTGACTGCCAGATAACTGCCTCTCAGCAATTAGGGTGGGGGCAGCTTCAGCCAATCAGACACTAAGCTACACTGCACTTTTAACTGAAAAACAGCAAAATTAGATTAACCACTTACCTTTCCTGGTTACCTCACTGCACCAAATTACCAAATTCTCACTCGGTCTGTATCTCTCTCACTCAGGCTGTGACTCCTTGACCTGCACAATGCCCAACCCATTTAGGATTTATTTGTCTTGACTGCTGTGCAAATTGCTCACAATTACTTTAGCATTTGATTCCCAGACAGGATTAAAATTACATTAAACATTTCATCTACCTCTGAAGTCTACTGTCCCACTTTAAATTTAGTTCCTGTAATTGTCCCTTTAACTTATAACACTTTGTTTACTCTTCCTTGAATTCTGCTGAACAATATCTCGGTTCTCTTAATTCCAGGTGTCTTAGACACTCTTTCTGTCCCAATTCCCTGGTTATCTGGACAGTAACTTGTACTTTAGGAAGTTGCCTCTTTGCTGCTCCCATTCTATCCAGTCTTTCTTCTGGCAGAGTTGAGAGATGTTCACTTCCTGCAATCCTGTCTCCAACTGCTCTCAAGTTACCTAAACTAAAACTCAAAAGCTTTTTACCTTACAAAGACCTCCAGTTGCTAAGCAACGGCCACAAGCTTATGCCTTTTATTTATTTAACTTTTGCACTGTTGCCCTCTTTAAGCACAATAGAAACCCAGTTGAAACTTAATCAAACCCCATACAAACACCTTTGTCCAGCATGAATCTAACTACAAGTTTTACCCTTCCAGGCACAGAAACATTAAATTAAAGCCACTTCAAACTTTATCTTATTTCTAATGTTTACCAATACAAGTACAGATCCCTTAAAGCTACCTTTATTTCCCTAACAGTTGTCTGACTTTCTTTGCACTCAAAATAATGTGTTTGTGTGAAAATAGTAAGCATTTTGTACCGTGAGTACTGAAACTAGGGTGCACGTCCTGTCACAACCTCCAAATCATTCTTGTGCATACATAATACGCTTAGTTGCAAGGCTGAGGGAAAGAATACCTAAATTCGACAA
The DNA here is from genome assembly GCF_047496885.1 of Scyliorhinus torazame. Taxonomy (NCBI): domain Eukaryota; kingdom Metazoa; phylum Chordata; class Chondrichthyes; order Carcharhiniformes; family Scyliorhinidae; genus Scyliorhinus; species Scyliorhinus torazame. The sequence goes on from NC_092738.1 coordinate 28,838,595, forward strand.
AGTTATTTGAAAGGATCATAGAGCTTGTGACGATCAATATTTATCACTTAAGCCTGTGAATATATTTCAAATTGCTAAACAATCCAAATGCGCCATTTGGGAAAATATTCTGTTTTATCCAGGCAACTGCTAGTCTTGCTATGTTTCAGCAGTAATTGTTCCAGTAAGTTTGGCCTTCTATATGTGGGGTTTAGTTCTAATGGATGACAACTTTGCAATGTTGACTGTGCAATTAGGAAAGTGTCAAATGGAGGCCCTGTACTTCACAAGGGAAATTCAGAAGGTGGGTTATGGCTGGTCCACTCTAGTTCACCTTGCCTACATAACCCTGATTCATATGCTTCAGAAGTAACTTATATTACATAAAATGCTTTGGGACACTCCTGACAGATGCAAAAAGGTGCTATATCAATGTAATTTTGTTCTTTTTTTCTCCCTTTCTCGTCTTTACTCTGCTATTCTCTTTTTTCATAGAATTTACAGTGCAGAAGGAGGCCATTTGGCCCATCGAGTCTGCACCGGCCCTTTGTTTTTCCTTTTCTTTACATCTGGGTGCAAGATACCTGCCCAGTTCTTTAGGCTAGATAAAGAATAGAGCATTACGCATTTCCCTAGAGACTTGATTTTATTCCTGCCTGCTACCTTGATCATTTACCTCCAGTGCCCATTTGTCATTTTTGTCATCTCCAATTCAGTTATAACACCATAAAGTGTTGCTGTGTAATGCAAGGGATAACTGCCAACAAAACTTTTGAGGGCTTTTATGGAGCTGTACTATAATCTGACACTTCTGAAATGGTCGACATTTACTATTACAGTTCTTGTGGTGGTGCACATACTGTTTTCTTTTTTTCGAGGTTTAAAGGAGTTGACACTGGATTTGTAAGCTACAGTTCCGGATCAGAGCTGCTGTCACCTGTCAGAGAGGAAGCCTCATGAATCAAAAGGAAAGCAGACATTAAAATCTATTGATTAATCTCTTGCCTAATGACCATCCATTCATCAATCCTCATTCAAGAAACGTATTGTGTCGCCTGAAATTGACAGAGTTAAGTAAGTGTTGGTGCTCTCGAGAGTTTTGGAAGCAAATTTTTCCCAAATTTCTTCAGTTCAGGAACTGTCCCACTAGATTGGGAATTGGCAAATGTTGCACCACTTCTCAAGAAAGGAAGACGAGAGAAAACAGTGAACTACAGGCCAGTTAACATCACATTAATTGATAGAAAAATGCTGGAATCTATTATTGGGGGAGGCAATGGGGCAGTAGTAATGTCACTGGACGAGTAATCCAGAAGCTCAGGCTAATACTCTGGGGACCCGAGTTCAAATTTAAATTCAGTTCATAAATCTGAAATGAAAAAGTTTGCCTTGGAAAGACTGACCAAGAAACCATTGTTGACTATCATCAAAATTCATCTGATTCACTAATGTCCTTGAGGAAAGGAAATTTGTTTCCTTACCTGGCGTGGCCTACATGTACCTCCCGACCCACAGCAATTTGGTTAACTCTTAAATACTCTCTGAAATGGTAGCAAGGCACTCAATTGTATCAGACCACTCCAAGGTATACAAAAAGGAATGAAAATTGATGGCTCACCTGACATTGACCAAGGCACTGGAAATGACAATGGCAAACCCAAACCCATCTCGCTGTGTCGATGTTGTAAAGTCCTCCTTACTAACATCTGGGGGTTTGGAGAGCTGTCCCATAAGTTAGTCAAGCAACAGCCTGATATAGTCATACTCATGGAATCATACCTTACAGATAATGGGTGAGGTTCTCTGGAAATATTTCCAAGTGTGGTAGCGAGCGGGAAATTAGAACTTAAGAACATAAGAACTAGGAGCAGGAGTAGGCCATCTGGCCCCTCGATCCTGCTCCACCATTCAATGAGATCATGGCTGATCTTTTGTGGACTCAGCTCAACTTTCCAGCCCGTACACCTTAACCCTTAATCCCATTATTCTTCAAAAAACTATGGGCGAAATTCTCCTACCCGCCCCGCCACATTTCTGCGTCGACCGGCCGGCGGGAGTCTCCGTAACACCGGCCGGTCAATGGGGTTTCCCATTGTGGGGCAGCCCCACGCCGTCGGGAAACCCCCCGGTGCCGGCAGAACGGAGACTCCCGCCAGCGGAGAATGACGCCCTATATCTTTATCTTTAAAACATTTACTGAAGGAGCCTCTACTGCTTCACTGGGCAAGGAATTCCATAGATTCACAACCCTTTGGGTGAAGAAGTTCCTCTTAAACTCAGTCCTAAATCTACTTCCCCTTATTTTGAGGCTATGCCCCCTAGTTCTGCTTTCACCCGCCAGTGGAAACAACCTGCCCGCATCTATCCTATCTATTCCCTTCATAATTTTATATGTTTCTATAAGATCCCCCCTCATCCTTCTAAATTCCAACGAGTACAGTCCCAGTCTGCTCAACCTCTCCTCGTAATCCAACCCCTTCAGCTCTGGGATTAACTTAGTGAATCTCCTCTGCACACCCTCCGGTGCCAGTACGTCCTTTCTCAAGTAAGGAGACCAAATCTGAACACAATACTCCAGGTGTGGCCTCACTAACACCTTGTACAATTGCAGCATAACCTCCCTAGTCTTAAACTCCATCCCTCTAGCAATGAAGGATAAAATTCCATTCGCCTTCTTATCACCTGTTGCACCTGTAAACCAACTTTTTGCGACTCATGCACTAGCACACCCAGGTATCTCTGCACAGCAGCATGTTTTAATATTTTATCATTTAAATAATAATCCCTTTGGCTGTTATTCCTACCAAAATGGATAACCTCCCATTTGTCAACATTGTATTCCATCTGCCAGACCCTAGCCCATTGACTTAGCCTATCCAAATCCCTCTGCAGCCTTCCAGTATGCTCTGCACCTTTTGCTTTACCGCTCATCTGAGTGTCGTCTGCAAACTTGGACACATTGCCCTTGGTCCCCAACTCCAAATCATCTATGTAAATTGTGAACAGTTGTGGGCCCAACACTGATCCCTGAGGGACACCACTAGCTACTGATTGCCAACCAGAGAAACACCCATTAATCCCCACTCTTTGCTTTCTATTAATTAACCAATCCTCTATCCATGCTACTACTTTCCCCTTAATGCCATGCATCTTTATCTTATGCAGCAACCTTTTGTGTGGCACCTTGTCAAAGGCTTTCTGGAAATCCAGATATACCACATCCATTGGCTCCCCATTATCTACAGCACTAGTAATGTCCTCAAAATATTCCACTAAATTAGTTCGGCACGACGTGCCCTTTATGAACCCATGCTGCGTCTGCCCAATGGGACAATTTCCATCCAGGTGCCTTGCTATTTCTTCCTTGATGATAGATTCCAGCATTTTCCCTACTACCTAAGTTAAGCTCACTGGCCTATAATTACCTGCTTTCTGCCTACCTCCTTTTTTAAACAGTGGTGTCACGTTTGCTAATTTCCAATCCGCCGGGACCACCCCAGATTCTAGTGAATTTTGGTAAATTATCACTAGTGCATTTGCAATTTCCCTAGCCATCTCTTTTAGCACTCTGGGATACATTCCATCAGGGCCAGGAGACTTGTCTACCTTTAGCCTCATTAGCTTGCCCATCACTACCTCCTTGGTGATAACAATCCTCTCAAGGTCCTCACCTGTCATAGCCTCATTTCCATCAGTCACTGGCATGTTATTTGTGTCTTCTACTGTGAAGACCGACCCAAAAAACCTGTTGAGTTCCTCAGCCATTTCCTCATCTCCCATTATTAAATCTCTCTTCTCATCCTCTAAAGGACCAATATTTACCTTAGCCACTCTTTTTTGTTTTATATATTTGTAGAAACTTTTACTATCTGTTTTTATATTCTGAGCAAGTTTACTCTCATAATCTATCTTGCTCTTCTTTATAGCTATTTTAGTCGCTTTCTGTTGCCCCCTAAAGATTTCCCAGTCCTCTAGTCTCCCACTAATCTTTGCTACTTTGTATGCTTTTTCCTTCAATTTGATACTCTCCCTTATTTCCTCAGATAGCCACGGTCTATTTTCCCTCTTTCTACCGTCCTTCCTTTTTGTTGGTATAAACCTTTGCTGAGCACTGTGAAAAATCGCTTGGAAGGTTCTCCACTGTTCCTCAACTGTTTCACCATAAAGTCTTTGCTCCCAGTCTACCTTAGCTAGTTCTTCTCTCATCCCATTGTAATCTCCTTTGTTTAAGCACAAAACACTAGTGCTTGATTTTACCTTCTCACCCTCCATCTGTATTTTAAATTCCACCATATTGTGATTACTCCTTTCGAGAGGATCCCTAACTATGGATCCTGAATCAATCCTGTCTCATTGCACAGGACCAGATCTAGGACCGCTTGATCCCTCGTAGGTTCCATTACATACTGTTCTAGGAAACTTTCGCGGATACATTCTATAAACTCCTCCTCAAGGCTGCCTTGACCGACCTGGTTAAACCAATCGACATGTAGATTAAAATACCCCATGATAACTGCTGTCCCATTTCTACATGCATCAGTTATTTCTTTGTTTATTGCCTGCCCCACCATAATGTTACTATTTGATGGCCTATAGACTACTCCTATCAGTGACTTTTTCGCCTTACTATTCCTGATTTCCACCCAAATGGATTCAACCTTATCCTCCATCGCACCGATGTCATCCCTTACTGTTGCCCGGATGTCATCCTTAAATAACAGAGCTACACCACCTCCCTTACCATCCACTCTGTCCTTCCGAATAGTTTGATACCCTTGGATATTTAACTCCCAGTCGTGATCATCCTTTAACCATGTTTCAGTAATGGCCACTAAATCATAGTCATTCACGATGATTTGCGCCATCACCTCATTTACCTTATTCCGAATACTACAAGCATTCAGGTAAAGTACACTTTTGTTGGCTTTTTTACCTCTGTTCTGAATCTTAACACCTCGATCAGCAACCTCTCCTAAGTTATATTTCCTCTTGAACCCATATCTTCATGTAACAACCTGCCGCGTCGCTTACCATTAATGTTTTCACTTCCCGTTTTATTCCTTTTAGTATTCCTGGTCCTATTCACTGAGCTCCCCTCAGTCACTGTACCTTGTACTGTCGCCCTTTTTGATTTTTGACTATGTCTTCTCTGCCTTACACTTTCCCCCTTACTGCCTTTTGTTTCTGTCCCTGTTTTACTACCTTCCAACTTCCTACATCGGTTCCCATCCCCCTGCCACATTAGTTTAAACTCTCCCCAACAGCTCTAGCAAACACCCCCCCTCGGACATCGGTTCCAGTCCTGCCCAGGTGCAGACCGTCCAGTTTGTACTGGTCCCACCTCCCCCAGCACCGGTTCCAATGCCCCGGGAATTTGAATCCCTCCCACTTGCACCATCTCTCGAGCCATGCATTCATCCTATCTATCCTGACATTCCTACTCTGACTAGCTCGTGGCACTGGTAGCAATCCTGAGATTACTACCTTTGAGGTCCTACTTTTTTGTTTAACTCCTAACTCCCTAAATTCAGCTTGTAGGACCTCGTCCCGTTTTTTGCCTATATCGTTGGTGCCTATGTGCACCACGACAGCTTGCTGTTCAGCCCCCCCACCCCCCCCAGAATGTCCTGCAACCGCTCCAAGATATCCTTGACCCTTGCACCAGGGAGGCAACATACCATCCTGGAGTCTCGACTGCGTCCGCAGAACTGCCTGTCTATTCCCCTTACAATTGAGTCCCCTATCACTATAGCCCTGCCATTCTTCTTCCTGCCCAGCTGCACAGCAGAGCCAGCCACGGTGCCATGAACCTGGCTGCTGCTGCCTTCCCCTGGTGAGCCATCTCCCTCAACAGTCTCCAAAGCGGTATATCTGTTTTGCAGGGAGATGACCACCGACGACACCTGCACTGCCTTCCTACTTTTGCTCTGTCTTTTGGTCACCCATTTACTATCTCCCTCAGTACCTTTCACCTGCGGTGTGACCAACTCGCTAAACGTGCTATCCACGACGTCCTCAGCATCGCGGATGCTCCAAAGTGAGTCCATCCGCAGCTCCAGAGCCGTCAAGCGGTCTAACAGGAGCTGCAACTGGACACACTTCTTGTACGTGAAGGAGCCAGGGACAGTGGACGTGTCCCTGAGCTCCCACATCGCATACGAGGAGCATGACACGGGTCTGAGATCTCCTGCCATGTCTTAAACCTTCGGTTAACTTCAACAATTACAATTTCCCCCCCAAAATTAAATAAATAAATAAACAACGAAGAAAAAAATTAATAAATATACCAATGAAAAGAAACAGAAAAACAGAAACACTACTTACCAGTCACTTACCAGGGATAAAAAGCACTTCCTCCCCACCCAGCTTCGAATTCCCACCCAGATTCAAATTCCCAAACTCACTCTTGGTTCTGTCTCACTTTGGCTGTGTCTTCTCTGGCTCACTGGGAGAGCGTCTTTCCTGGCGCTCAGCCCAACCAAACCGGCAACGCAATTTAACGTTAATTGGTCTACTTAACAAAGCCTCACGGGCTTCTCGCCGTGAATAACGCCTCACCAGCTGATTCGCTGGGACCGCGCTCACCAGCGCCCCCCCCCGCTAACAAAGTTGAGCAGCACTTAAACTGCACTTGATCAACCAACCCCAGCCAGCTCGCAACAATGGCGCCGAGGAGACCAGCCCCAAGATTCGGGCATGCTGACCTGGGGAGGCTCCTGGACGCGGTGGAGGCCAGGAAGGATGTCCTGCTGCTGCTGGTCATCTGTCTTCCCTCTAACGTTCCGCTAGGTAGTCGAGGAATGGCTGCCACCGCCTGGTGAACCCTTGAGCCGATCCTCTCAGGGCAAACTTTATCCGCTCCAATTTTATGAACCCCGCCATATCGTTTACCCAGGCCTCCAGTCCGGGGGGTTTCGCCTCCTTCCACATAAGTAGAATCCTACGCCGGGCTACTAGGGACGCAAAGGCCACGACATCGGCCTCTTTCGCCTCCTGCACTCCCGGCTCGTCCGCAACCCCAAATAGAGCTAGTCCCCAGCCTGGTTTGACCCGGGCCTTCACCACCTTAGAAATCACTCCCGTCACTCCCTTCCAATACCCCTCCAGTGCCGGGCACGACCAAAACATATGTGCATGGTTAGCCGGGCTTCCGCCGCACCTCCCACACTTGTCCTCCACTCCGAAGAACCTGCTCAGTCTTGCTCCCGTTATGTGTGCTCTATGTAGCACCTTAAATTGAATCAGGCTAAGCCTGGCGCAAGGCTAAGCCTGGCGCACTCTGTCACTTTCTTTCACAATGCGGGCTGATCCCCGGACCCTTTCCCATCCCTCCAGGCGAGCCCGTCCTCCCTCCCCCCTCCCCTCCCCGTGGTGCTCACCCACCCTCCGGCCGCGGACATGTCCCCAGAGCTGTGTCCCATCTCCTGGGTGTTCGGATGTTGCGTGTGTGGTGTTGCCTCCCGCAGTGTTCATGCACAGTGTCCAGGCACCAAGGTGCGATTGGAATGCTAGGCAATGAGTCCCACATGCTATAAGGCCCGCTCACCCCCAGAAATCCACTTGGCATGTGTCAAGTGCTCACGATTGCCAATTCCCTATTAGCGATAGCCTTCAGCCACGCAGCCAGAGGCCTCAGCAGTCGGTGGGGGTTATGAGTGATCGGTGGGGCAGATGGGCAGGGACAAGGGTTACCCCCGGAATGGTTGGGATCCAGGGGTTGGCATAGTGGTGCCGCGAGCAATTGCCCTCCCCCTGGTTGCCCCCCCAGTGCCTCCCCCCACCCTCCCATGGTGGCCCAACCCCAGCCGAGGGTCCCCTACCCCCGCGAGCACTGGGGTGGCAATCCCAGCACCCCTGGGCTCTTTGTCTGTGAGCAAAGATGGCAACTCACCTCCTTGGCTCCCAACAGGGTTCCGCCAGGTTCACGTTTTTCAAAAGGAGTACCAATTGGCGCCAGCGTGAGCACTTGCTGGGGAGGCCACTGAATGACGAGAGCTGTTGGATATGGGGTTGCTTTTGTTAATTGTATGGAAATGGGGCTTAAGTTATGATAATTGATTTCTCACGACGCTACGGCGAGATCCCGATTTCGCCTACGGGAGCAGGCCGGTTGCATCGCAAACTGTTTGGCGCCCAGCGCGGATCTCATTTTTGGCCTCTCCCGCTATTCACTGGCCTTGTTACGCTTGGTGCGAGTGTAACAAGGCCGGAGGATCGCGCCCAATGTCCCAGACACCACCATCACCATCCCAGGGTATGCCCTCACCCACCAGCAGGACAGATCCAGCAGAGGTGGTGGCGGCACAGTGGTATACAGTCGGGAGGGAGTTGCCCTCTGAGGCCTCAACATTGACTCTGGACCCCATAGAGTCTGACGGTCAAACGTGGCCAAGGAAACGGCCTGCTGATTACACCTACCACCCCCCCCCCCCCCCCCAACCACCCCCCCCCCCCCCAGCCAGCTGATGAATCAGTACTCCTCCGTGTTGTACACCACTTGGAGGAAGCACTGACGGTGGCAAGGGCATAGGATATATGCTGGGTGAGGACCTCAATGTCCATCACCAAGAATGGTCTCGGTAACGCCCCTACCGACCAAGCTGGCCGAGTCCTAAAAGACATAGTGGCTAGACTGGGTCTGCAGCAGGTGGTGAGGGAACCAACAAGAGGGAAAAACGTATTTGACCTCATCCCCACCAATCTGCCTGGCGCAGATACATCTGTCCATGACAGTATTCGTAGGAGTGATCATTGCAAAGTCCTTGTGGAGGTGAAGACCCGTCTTCATATTGAGGATACTGTCCATTATGCTGAGTGGCATTACCAGTGTGGTACATGGGACAGACTTCAAACAGGTCCAGCAACTCAAAATTGGGTATCAGCCCTGGTTTAAATAAGAGTGCAGGAGGTCATGCCAGGGGCAGCACCAGGCAAACCTAAAATAGAAGTGTCCCCCTGGTGAACTACCCCTCAGGACTACTCGCATAACAAACAGCTGAAGCAGTAAGCAACTCCACAATCAACAGTTCAGATATAAATTCTGCCGCCCCCCCACATCCAATCCTGAACTGTGGTGCATAATTAAACAACTCACTGGAGGAGGAGGCACCACAAATATCCCCATCCTCAATGACGGAGGAGCCCAGCACATCTGTGCACAAGGTAAGACAGAAGCATTTGCAACAGTCTTCAGCCAGAAGTAGGGTGCTCTTTCCAAGGGCCGGTGCAGACTCGATGGGCCGAATGGCCTCCTTCTGCACTGTAAATTCTATGATCTATGATTCTATGAAGTGCCAAGTTCAATGTTCAGCCAATTCGATTCACTCCATGTGATATCAAGAAACGGCTAAAGGCACTGGATACTGCAAAGGCAATATTCTGGTAATAGTACGGAAGACTTGTGCTCCAGAAATTGCTGCATCTCTAGCCAAGCGGTTCCAGTACAGCTACAACACTGGCATCTCCCTGGCAATGTGGAAAATTGCCCAGGTGTGTCCCGTCCACAAAAAGCAGGACAAATCCAACCCAGCCAATTATCGTCCTATCAGTCTACTCTTCATCATCAGCAAAGTGATGGAAGGAGACATCAACAGTGCTATCAAGCAGCATTTCCTCAGCAATAACCAGCTCACTGGTGCTCAGTTTGGGTTCTGCCAGGGCAACCCAGCTCCTGACCTCATTACAGCTTTGGTCTAAACATGAACAAAATAGCTGAACTTAAGAGAGTGACTACCCTTGGCATAAAGGCAGCATTTGGCTGAGTGTGGCATCAAGTAGCCCGAGCTAAACTGGAGTCAATGGGAATCAAGGGGGAAACTCTCCGCTGGTTGGAGTCATACCCGGCAGCAAGGAAGATGGTTGTGGCGGTTGAAGGTCAATCATCTCAGCTCCAGGACACCACTGCAGGAGTTCCTCAGGATAGTGTCCTAGGCCCAACCATCTTCAGCTGCTTCATCAATGACCTTCCCTCCATTGTCATGTGAGAGTACCTTTAAGAAATGGGTGTTTATTACTGCAATGATGTCAGAGAGTGGGCGGAGCTGGGCTGTCTGTCAACGTTTTACTTTTGTTTTAGGCTGTTTGCTGCAGGGTGTGTTTTAGTTTCGTTTTCAGAGCTGGATAGATGCAGTCACAGCCAGAAGGTGTATTAGAGTCTCTCTCTGTAATCTAAAGACTGTAAATCGATCCTGGTGATTTAAAACTAATAACAGTAGTGACTTTAACCTGATGTGCTTCTGGTGAAAGGTGGTTTAAGTCTTATGGATGTTAAAAGGAAAGCTTAAAGGATTACTTAGTGTAGTATTATTTGGGGGTTGTATTTGAATTAATGGTTGCTAAGATGTTCACTGTATGGTTTAAAAAGGTTAACTTGAGTTCATAGAATAAACATTGTTTTGCTTTAAAAAATACTTTTCCATTTCTGCTGTACCACACCTGTAGAGTGGGTCATGTGCTCCCCATACCACAATCTAGTAAAAGTTGTGGGTCAGGTGAACTCCACCACAGACGCACGGTAGCAGCAGTGTGTGCCTTCTACAAGATGTACTGCAGCAACTCGCCATGGCTTCTTCCACAGCACCTTCCAAACGCTTACCATTGAGAAGGGCAAAGGCAGCAGACACATGGGTACACCACCAGCTGCATGTTCCCCACCACCCCAACTTGGAAATATATTGGCCATTCCATCACTGTTGCTCAGTCAAAACCCTAGAACTCACTCCCTAACAGCACTCTGGGTGTACAGACACCACATGCACTGCAATGGTTCATGAAATGAAATGAAAATGAAAATCACTCATTGTCACAAGTAGGCTTCAATGAAGTTACTGTGAAAAGCCCCTAGTCGCCACATTCCGCCGCCTGTTCAGGGAGGCTGGTACGGGAATTGAACCGTGCTGCTGGCCTGCTTGGTCTGCTTTAAAAGCCAGCGATTTAGCCCAGTGTGCTAAACCACACAGGCAGCTCAACACAGCTTTCTCAAGGGAAATTAAGGATGGGCAATCAAAATGCTGGCCTAGCCAGGGATGCCCATGTCCTGTGAGATAATTTTAAAATGGAGGCCTTAACAATGTACTTAGGAAAGTATAGTATGAATCAAACAAGTCAGCATGGATTTACGAAAGGGAAATCCTGTTTGACAAATTTATTAGAGTTTTTGAGGACGTAACATATGGGGCTGGTTTAGCACAGGGCTAAATAGCTGGCTTTGAAAGCAGACCAAGGCAGGCCAGCAGCACGGTTCAATTCCCGTACCAGCCTCCCCGAACAGCACCGGAATGTGGCGACTAGGGGCTTTTCACAGTAACTTCATTGAAGCCTACTTGTGACAATAAGTGATTTTCATTTCATTTTTAACTAGTCTGTCGACCAATAGATTAATCAGCAAGAACAAAAAATGAATGGAAACTTGAGAGTTAATAGTTTTAAGGCACTGAGAAATAAGTGGAGCTTTTCAAATTTGTTTCATGATGAAGATTACTTGTAACATCACAAATAATTTTCTATCAGTCCTATTAAAGAGCCATTTTTCCATTGCTAATAATGATCCAGGTATGTGGCAAACCAAACTAATTTATCAGGGTTCCATTCCACAAAATGATCAAGGGATCTTAAACCATTTGCTCTTTATTATTTAAAACTATGAATTAGCTTGAATGATTGAACCTTGTCTTGGAATTTACAAGCTAGAGGATGATCAATGATAGTTACAAACTTCATTGATTGTGGTCAGCAAGTCACATTACTTGATTTTCTAATAGTACGGCATTTTGTGTTGTGTTTCATTTCAATTCAGTTGGAAAGGGAAAGATTCAAAACAGGCCATTTGTCAATCTCCATATGTAGTTCCTACTAAGCTTGCTAGTAACATTGTATTGTTTTGGGCAGGAAATTATGATTCCGCCAAGTATAACAGATTCAAAAACAGCTTCTTCCCCGCTATTACCAGACTCCTAAACGACCCTCTTATCTGATCTGATCTGATCTCTTCACACATCTTCACCCGATGCCTGTATCTATGTACTTACATTGTATATTTTATGTTTGCCCCATTATGTATTTTCTTTTCCTGTACAGAATGATCTGTTTGTGCTGCATGCAGAACAATACTTTTCATTGTATCTCGGTACACGTGACAATCAACCAATCCGATCCAATCCAAACTATCCTTCTTTGCTGTGATTCTCAACCTAATGGGCGGGATTCTCCGACCCACCGCCGGGCCGGAGAATCGCCGAGGGGCGGCGTGAATCCCGCCCCGCCGCCCCGATGCCAGCTGCCGGATTCTCCGGTGGCAGTTTTTCGGCGGGGGCGGGAATCGCGCCGCGTCAGTAGGGGGCTGTTGGCTGACCCGGCGACCCCCCCGGCGATTCTCCAGCCCGCGATGGGCCGAGTGGCCGCCCATTTTCGGTGGGCCCCACTGGCGTATGTTACACCAGGTCCGTACCGGCGGGACCTGGCTCTGCGGGCGGCCTGCGGAGTCCTCGGGGGGGCGCGGGGCCCCCACGGTGGCCTGGCCCGCGGACGGGCCTGTGCCGTGGGGGCACTCTTTCCCTCCGCGCCAGCTGGTGTAACGGTCCGCCATGGCTGGCGCGGAGAAAAACACCCCTGCACATGCGCTGGGATGACGCCAGCACACGCCGGTGCTCCCGCGCATGCGCCAACTCGCGCCAGCCGGCAGAGGCCCTTCGGCGCCAGTTGGCGCGGCGCCAATCCCTTCGGCACCGGCTGGCGCGCGCCAACCCCGCCACCGCTGGCCTAGCCTCTGAAGGTGCGGAGGATTCCGCACCTTCCGGGTGGCCCGACGCCGGGGTGGTTCACGCCACTCCTTTGTGCCGGTACGGCCTGCCCCGCCGGATAGCGGAGAATCCCGCCCAGCTCTGTATCATTTTTTCTAAAAAGCAATTCATTCAGTACTTCTTTAAAACCTACCTAGAGGTAATCCATCTCATAACTCTAGAATCCGTTTAAGAATAAAACGTTGTTTTAGTTTTCTATTTTCTCTTGATATCCTACATTTTTAATGGTGTTCCCTGGTCCTCTAATTAGGTGCCCAACAGAAGGACTTTCCTGAATCCAAATCATCGCTAGCTATGAAAATCTTTTAAGACCTTCATCTGTGTCCTCCCCACAGCTTACCTTTTCACCTAGTTTGGATTCATCAGCAAACTGCGATACATTCCTCTCTGTCTCTTCATCTATGTCATTGAGAGAGATTGTAATGAGCGGAGTCCCCAGCACTGATCACTGCAGCACGCCACTATTCCATGCCTGCTAACTTATAAAAGCCTTATTTATGCCCACTCTCTTTTCTATCCGTTCACCAATCCTCGATCTATGTTAATATGTTACTTGCAACTCCGTGAGCCTCCAACATGCCTATTAACCTTTTGTGCAGCACCTCACCAAATGCTTTTTGGAAATCCAGATGTACTACATCTACTGGCTTGCCATTATCTACCTTGCTAGTTACGTCCTCAAAAACCCTAATAAATTTGTCCTGTATGCTTCACCCGATGCCGGTGCTTATGTAGTTACATTGTGTGCCTTGTATTGCCCTGTTATGTATTTTCTTTCATTTCCTTTTCTTCCCATGTACTTAATGATCTGTTGAGCTGCTCGCGGAAAAATACTTTTCACTGTACCTCGGTACACGTGACAATAAACAAAATCCAAAAATCCAAATCCTTGCGAGATGATTTGCTTGTGCTGCAGGAGAGAGCTTAAACTAACTGGGCAGGAGGGTGAGAACCAGTAGGTAATGTTGGAGAGGAAAAACCAGGAAACAAGGTGCGCAAAGAATTGGGAGAGACAGATAGCACTAGAGAAAGAAATAGTAATGTAATGGACGGAATCTATTGGTTGCAAAGGGGCCTATCCATCGTCTAGAGGTCCAGTGGCAACCCCGCCGTTACCATTTCCGGGAGCTCTATGGGATTAAATCCCAATTAGGCACTCCGAGCAGCCTGCTATGAATTGTAAAAAATGCCATCAGGGCTCCTGGTTACTGCGGGGGGAATTTCCTGCAGCAATTTCTCCTGCAAGGTTGGTGTTCTGCATCCGAGAGCTGTTGGCCAATCAGGGGTTGGCATCTCTCTGGTACCAACGGTGTCATTGGGAGCGGTGGCCACTGCAGGGATAGCAGTTAAGGATCATTGCTGGAAGCCCGGAATACAGGTAAGTGGGGCGGGATGACTGGGGCCAATCAGGCAGTCAGGGTTAGGGTTAGGGGGGCAAGATGAGGGGGCAAGGGGAGTCGCTATCAGAGGGATTTGTTTTCCCATGGGGATATCCCTTGCCACCAGCAGGTCCCCCCATTGGGCACAGGATGCCTGAGAAGGAGGGACCTCTTCCTCCTCCACTCCACGCACCCCCCCCACCCCCTCATTCACCAGACTTGGCAGTTTACACACACAGCATGGCCCCTGCCCACCAGGTTGAATATCAGTAGTATGCTTTATGGCCCTTAAGTGGATGCTTAAAGGCTAAATTGGCCTCCAGGTGGGAAGGCTGTTTTTGACCAATCCCACTCCACACGTAATTGGAGGGAGTTAAAAAGGCGTCAGGCTCTTGGATCTGATCAGCAGGACCTGATCAAATGCATCAGAGTATACTGAGAGAGAAGTAAGAGTGGAAATAGTGGAGAAACTTAACCTTGCAATCCTCTTTAAATATAGGGATGGCCCAGAGGACTGGAGAATTGTAAATGTTACACCTTTGTTCAAAAATGGATGTAAAATACATCCAGTCAGACAGTTTAATCTCGATCGTGGGAAAGATTTAAGAAATGATAATCTGGCACAGAATTAACAGTCACTTGGACAAATGTGGGTTTATTAAGGAAAGCCAGCATGGATTTGTTACTGGCAAATCATGTTTAACTAACTCGGTTGAGTTTCGGATGATGCAACAGAGAGGGTTAATGAGGATAGTGCAGTTGACATAGTGTACATGGTTTCCAAAAGACATTTGATAAAGTGCCACATAATAGACTTGTCAGCAAAGTTGAAACCCATGAAATAACCGAGACCGTGATAGCATGGATACGAAGTTGGTTCAGCGACAGAAAACCGAGTAGTGGTGAATGGTTGTTTATCAGACTGGCGGAAGGTAAATTGTGAAGTTCTGCAGAGGTCAGTATTAAGACCCCAGCTTCTCTTGATCCATGTTAATGACCAAAGACTTGGATGTGCAGGGCACAATTAGAAAATTTGCAGACGACACAAAACTTTTTAAGTATTGTGAACTGTGAGGACAGAGATAGAATTCCAGAGAATGTAGACAGGCTTGTGGAATGGGTGGTTGTGTGGTGGATAACATTTAATACAGAGAAATATGAAATGATTCATTTTGGGAGGATGAACTAGGAGAGGCAATATAAAAGAAAGGGTACAATTCTAAAGTGAGTGCAGGAGCAGAGGGCAGGGTGGATTGAGAAAGTGGTTAATAAGGCATAAGGGTGACAGCACGGTGGCGCAGTGGTTAGCACTGCAGCCTCATGGCGCCGAGGTCCCAGGTTCGATCCCGGCTCTGGGTCACTGTCCATGTGGAGTTTGCACATTCTCCCTGTGTTTGTGTGGGTTTCGCCCCCACAACCCAAAGATGTGCAGGTTAGGTGGATTGGCCACGCTAAATTGCCCCTTAATTGGAAAAAATGAATTGGGTACTCTAAATTTTAAATAAATAAATAAGGCATAAGGGTTTTATAAATAGTGCCATAGAGTACAAAAGCAAGGGGGTATGGAGAATCTTTATAAAACACTGGTTCGTCCTTAACTAGAGTGTTGGGTGGAATTCTCCGATCTGCCAATGGGGAATTCTGTTCTCCGCCACGCGCCATTCGCTGGCGACAGGATTCTATCTTCCCGCTGATTGCCAATGGGATTTCCCATTGTAACCACCCCACACTGCCCTGAAACCCGCTGGCGGTAAAATTGAATCAAACGGACCAGAGAATTCTGGCCTTGTGCCTAATTCTGGGCACCACACTTTAGAGAAGGTGCAGAAAGGATATATAAGAATGTTCCCAGAGGTGAGGAGCTTCAGTCACGAGGATAGATTAGAGGGGGTGGGGCTGTTCTCTTTAGAGGAGAAAGTTGAGAGGAGATTTGTTGAAGGTGTTCAAACTCATTTAAAAAAATATATTTTTATTAAGGCATTTGTGTGAACATCAAATACAAACCAACACAAGAGTAAGAACAAACAGAAACCTCATTATAAATAACTAACTAACACCCCAACCCCCTGCCATTCTCCTCCTCCCGTCCTCCTTCCCTATTTTAACCCCTTTACCCCCCCCCCCTCCCCCCCTGCTGGCACCTCAGTTTTCTTTGAAGAAATCGATGAACGGCTTCCATCTCCGGCAAATCCATCCTCAAGGCGAATTTGATTTTCTCCAGCCTTAGGACCCGCGCAAGGTCACTCACCCACACCCCCGGTTTGGGTGGCTCCGAGTCCCCCCACTCCAGAAAAATCCGTTTCCAGGCCACCAGGGAGGCAAAGGCCAGAACATCGGCCTCTCTCGACCCCGGTCTTCCGACACTCCAAATATCGCCACTTCTGGACTCGGGACCACCTTCACCCTCAACACCTCGGACGTTACGTCCGCGAACCCCCGCCAGACGCCTTCAGTTTCAGACATGCCCAAAACATGTGAACATGGTTCGCGGGCCTCCCCGCGCACCGCCCACACCTGACCTCAACTCCCTCAAAGAACCTGCTCATCGTGGCGGAGGTGTTCAAAATCATAAGGGGGTCTACTCCGAGTAGATGGGAAGAAACTGCTCCCAGGGGCGTAAGGTTTGAGAACCCGAGGATATCAATTAAAGGCGAATGGCAAAACAATTAAAGGTGGTATTAAAAATCACTTTTTAATGCAATGAGTGTTTATGTTCCAGAATTCAGTGCCTGCGAGTATTTTGGAGGCAGATTCAATCACGGTTTGCAAAAGATCAGTGTTTTCCAAAGTGGGGGTCGTGACCTGTTGGTGTGTGCAGAATGATGTAAAATGGGTCGGCAAAAATGATCCCCAAAGATTGCTTGACCATTTTTTCTGTTTCCTTTCTGGGTAAATTCCCGCTGTAGTACAGCGTATGACCACATGAGGCTGATGTAGAGGCCGTTGCCGTGGATGTTCTAGCCTCCCTGGGTCACTGTTACAGTCACTGCCTCCAGCAGCCACTCCCATTTCTGCAGCTGTGATCGGCCAAGTTAGTCAGCACCTGCAAATAAAAGTGAAAAGTTTAAAAAGAAAAATCAATTCTCTTTCCTCAAGATACTCCTTCTGCACAGAGCGGGGTCATTCTCCTGGTAAAACCTGGCTAAACACACTCGACACAGCACTCCATTTCATTTCCGTTAAATTGCACCCCTAATCCTTGCTTTCAAAGTGGTCAGCACGGTAGCACAAGTGGATAGCACTGTGGCTTCACAGCGCCAGGGTCCCAGGTTCGATTCCCTGCTGGGTCACTCTCTGTCTAGAGCCTGCGTGTTCTCCCCGTGTCTGCGTGGGTTTCCTCCGGGTGCTCTGGTTTCCTCCCACAGTCCAAAGATGCGCAAGTTAGATGGATTGGCCATGATAAATTGCCCTTAGTGGCCAAAAAAGGTTAGATGGGGTTATTGGGTCACGGGGATAGGGTGGAAGTGAGGGGTTAAGTGGGTCGGTGCAGACTTGATGGGCTGGATGGCCTCCTTCTGTACTGTATGTTCTATATTCTAAAGCCCTCCATGACCTCCACTCCTTTTTTCTGTAATCTCCTCCAGCCCCATAACCCTCTAATAGATCAGTTATCCTCAAATTCTGGCGTCTTGAACATCCTCAATTTTAATTGCTTCACCATCGGTGCCGTGCTTTGAGCTGCAAGGCTCTAATCTCTGGAATTACTTTCCAAAACCTCTCTACATCTTGACTTTTCTCTCTTCCTTTAAAATGCTCCTTAAAACCTACCTCTTTGACCAAGTCAGACTTTATCCTACTGGTTCAATTTTTTTTCCATAGTGCTTCTGTGAAGTGCTTTGAGATGTTTTATTATGTTAAAAGAAATGAAAATCACTTATTGTCACAAGTAGGCTTCAAATGAAGTTACTGTGAAAAGCCCCTAGTCGCCACATTCCGCCGCCTGTTCGGGGAGACTGGTACGGGAATTGAACCGTGCTGCTGGCCTTGGTCTGCTTTCAAAGCCAGCTCTTTAGCCCTGTGCTAAACCAGTGCTATATAAATGCAAGTTGTTATTGTACATTTAACTCGGACTTGTACACTTAGTCCCAATAACTGCATCCCTCACTGGTACTTCAAACAGTTGAGCAATGTCCCGCTCAGAATGCCAGTTTTGAGTCAATAGCAAAGAATAAAATAAAAACAAGGCACATAAATAATGTGATTGTATTCTGGGATAAAAACACAATGACGTTTCTGAGACTGATGCCTCTCCGAGTAAAAACATTTCTCTCCTCCTGTGAAAATGACTGCCTCATCCATATTGCACTGGGAGCCTTTTTTATAACCAGCTCTCCTTTGTTGGGAACTGCGGTTCAATAAAACTAATCTTTCTTTGATGTTGTTCACATCAAATGCAAAGAGGCCCCTGCATTCCTAATCACCTCTTTAATCTCGGGTCTTCACAGGCAATTTTAAAGTATGTTTCCAACTCAAATATTACCTTCTCTTTTTGTATTATTTTTTCTGTATTCTTCCCTGCTTCCCAGTGATGTGTTGTGTACTCTGGGATAACACAGGTGCAACTCGATGCAGCTTTGACCAAAAGATACTCCAGACTTTGAAGTAAGTTCAATGTGATTTATTGAACCATTAGCACAGTTCTCTATGAGTTCGACTCTCCTGCTAATCTTGCTATAGTAACTCAGTCTAACTAACCAGTCTGCTCTAAGCCACGTAGTGGGTGTGATGCTTCTGATCTGCCCCTGTCCTACTCTCTAAGTGTTGCCTGTGGAAAGAGCAAGAGCATGTGTGCCCTGTCCTTATATATGGGTTGCCCCCTTGTGGTTGTGTCACCTCTGGGTGTCTTGCCTGCCCATTGGTTGTGTCCTATTCTATGTGTTCATTAGCTGTATGTCTGCATGTCATGACATCTCTGGTGCTCCCTCTAGTGTTTACTTAGTCGTAGTGTATTTACATTTACCCCTTGTGTATTTACAGTGATGCATATCACCACACCCAGGAGTCAGACTCATTGTTGAATAAAGTTACAAATAACCCATAAGTCTTTCAATTCCTTAACCAAGTGATCATTCTTCATGTGTAAGCCTACACCTTAAGTGGCTGCAGGCCACTTTTTCATTTTATTTTTCCATGGGATTGAGGGTAGTCACTGGCTGGGCAAGCATTTGTTGCCCGCCCTTAATTGCCCTTAAACTGAGTGGCTTGCTCGGCCATTTCAGAGGGCAGTTTAGAGTCCGCCGCATTGCTGTGTGCCTGGAGTCACATGTAGGCCAGATGAGGTAAGGACGGCAGATTTCCTTCCCGAAAGGGCGTTCGTGAACCGGATTGTCTTTCCCAACAATTGATGATCATTGTCATGTCACCATTACTGAGGCTAGCTTTATATTCCAGTGATATTACCACTGTGCCACCATCTCCCCAAAAATGATGTGCAAGGGAAGGAACCCACCCTATCTCACCCAGTATTTACCTACACATATTTTCCTGTCGGCATCACTGGAAAACAATCTATTGAGCTGACTCTCCAATTAACCAGAAATCCTTACTAAATGCCCAGAACTGCTCACGTTACTCCAGGTGTGGTCTAACCAGCCTGTGCATAGTGTAGCTTAACATATACCACTTTATATTATAATGTGGAGATGCCGGCGTTGGACTGGGGTGAGCACAGTACGAAGTTTTACAACACCAGGTTAAAGTCCAACAGGTTTGTTTCGATGTCACTAGCTTTCGGAGCGCTGCTCCTTCCTCAGGTGAATGAAGAGGTCTGTTCCAGAAACACATATATAGACAAATTCAAAGATGCCAAACAATGCTTGGAATGCGAGCATTAGCAGGTGATTAAATCTTTACAGATCCAGAGATGGGGTAACCCCAGGTTAAAGAGGTGTGAATTGTACCAAGCCAGGACAGTTGGTAGGATTTCGCAGGCCAGATGGTGGGGGATGAATGTAATGCGACATGAATCCCAGGTCCCGGTTGAGGCCGCTGAATGCCCTTGACTGCTGAAGTGTTCCCCGACTGGAAGGGAACATTCCTGCCTGGTGATTGTTGCGCGATGTCCGTTCATTCGTTGTCGCAGCGTCTGCATGGTCTCGCCAACGTACCACGCTTCGGGACATCCTTTCCTGCAGCGTATGAGGTAGACAACGCTGTCTACCTCATACGCTGCAGGAAAGGATGTCCCGAAGCGTGGTACATTGGCGAGACCATGCAGACGCTGCGACAACGAATGAACGGACATCGCGCAACAATCACCAGGCACGAATGTTCCCTTCCAGTCGGGGAACACTTCAGCAGTCAAGGGCATTCAGCCTCTGATCTCCGGGTAAGCGTTCTCCAAGGCGGCCTTCAGGACCCGCGACAACGCAGAATCGCCGAGCAGAAACTTATAGCCAAGTTCCGCACACATGAGTGCGGCCTCAACCGGGACCTGGGATTCATGTTGCATTACATTCATCCCCCACCATCTGGCCTGCAAAATCCTACCAACTGTCCTGGCTTGGTACAATTCACACCTCTTTAACCTGGGGTTACCCCATCTCTGGATCTGTAAAGATTTAATCACCTGCTAATGCTCGCATTCCAAGCATTGTTTGGCATCTTTGAATTTGTCTATATATGTGTTTCTGGAACAGACCTCTTCATTCACCTGAGGAAGGAGCAGCGCTCCGAAAGCTAGTGACATCGAAACAAACCTGTTGGACTTTAAACTGGTGTTGTAAGACTTCGTACTTTATATTATAGTCTTCTAGATATGGAGGTCAGTCTTTTTTGATCATTTTCTGTACCTGCTCATGACATTCAAATGATGCATGGTCATGGACCGCATGCCCCCCCCCCCCCCCCCCCCCCCGCAACCCAGTTCCACGTCTTTAAGCTCAGACTTCTGTCATGCAATGGCAGCTTGCTGGCATGTTAGTTCGGACTGCTGCCATTATGGGTATGGATTACAATGTGCACGGGACTGTGGGATGCTACGGCAGTCCCGCAATCTGTTCTCCAACAGATTACTGGCACCGTGGGAGAGTGGCAGCTACACCATGGAGCACAAACCCACTATCAGGAAAACATTCGTTCTCCTACCCCTGCCACTCCAACTTGCTGTTGCCTGTCAACCAGGCAGCCAGACTACTGCCATCGAATGCCAAGATGGTACAGTCCACAATTGGATCATCCAGCCCAAAGCGGCGCAAGGTCATCCACCAAAGCCATCTTCAGCGTTTTTCACTGGAAATCATAACCTTCCACCAGCCATGCAGCAGCCACTGGGTAGCACTGCAGAGGAACATAGAACAGGCAATGCCATTTTGTTTTTGACATTTTTATTTTGTGATGGCTTTTTTTGTTGTGGGGAAGCATACGCTATAGTGTCCAATGTTAGGAAAACAAAGGTAGTTTTAAGGGATTTATATTTGTATTGGTGAATGTTAGAAATAAGGTATAGTTTTAAGTGGGTTGAATTTGGTGTTTATGTGTAAGGAGAGGTAAACCTATAGTTAGATTCATGCTGGACAAAGGTGTTTGTATGTGCGAGGTTTTGGTTTCAATTCAAACTGTGCTTCTGTTGTGCTTAGAAAGGTGACTGCGTATAGAGTAAATAAAAGCTAGCAGAAGCATTAAGTATTGCTCAACAACTGGGGGCCCTTTTAAGGTAGGAAAGCTTTTGAGTTTAGTCTTAGCTGGTGTTATTAGCAGTTGGAGATAAGATAGTGTGAGAGAAGGCAGCTCTCACAGTTCTGCTCGAGGCAGTTGGTTTAGAAGGCTAGAGAGGGAACATCTTTCCCAGCTTTGCTCGAAGAAAACCATTCCATGGAATGATGGTTAAAAAAACAAGTGCAATCGCTTCTCATCCTTTTGGCTAAGATGAGCGTGAGGTCGGGTGTAATGCCTGGATTTGGTATGTCTCTCTTGTGGGGACCATGAATTGGATTCAATATGAATTGGTTTTTGGAGCAGGCAAGGAGCTGGATTAGGAGTTTGCCCCTGTCCGCACTCTGAGCTCTGGCTTTGTAACTCTGATAATGTAATTTTAAAAAAATCAAGTGCAGAAAGCTAAAGTCCAGCGATTTAAGGAAATTAGAGAAATGAAAAGAAGTTTCCAAGAAGCCTGAGCTAAAGGTATTAGAACACAGCACTGTTCAGTAAAGACAAGCAGAGCTGAGAAGAAGCCTGAGACGCCTGGAAGATATCTGAAGTGCTTTTCAGGTTTGGGAGATTTTATTACAGTTTGGGAGACATTGGCTGGGATTCTCCGACCTCCCGCCGGGTCGGAGAATCCCCGGGTGGAGGCGCGAATCCCGACCCGCCGCCGGCTGCCCTATTCTCCGGTGCCGTTTTTCGGGCGGCGGCAGGATTCCCGCCGCACCGTTCAGGGGCCGTTGACAGCGGCATCCCCGGCAAATCTCCGGGACATGATGGGCCAAGCAGCCGTCCAGTTTTGGGCAGTTCCACCTGCGTGAATTACTCACCTCACGCACGGCGGGACCTGCAGGTGAGTGTGCAGGGGTGGTCCTTGGGGGGGCGCAGGGGGATCCGGTGGGGGGGGGGGGGGGGGCTCCCACAGTGGCCTGGCCCGCGATCGGGGCCTACTGATCTGTGGGCAGGCTTGTTCCGTGGGGGGCGTCTTTCCTCCGCGCTGGGCCCCTGTAGGGCTCCGCCATATTGCCCCGGGTCCGGCGCGGAGAAGAGAACCCCGCGCATGCGTGGAAATACGCCGGCCGGTTTGCGCATGCGCGAGATCACGCCAGCCGTTCCATGTATGCGCAAACCCGCGCCAGCCGGAGCAGCGGGCATGACTCCGGCGGCAACCTAGCCCCCTAATTCCTCACCTGGGGGGGCCGTTGATGCCGGAGTCGTTGGCGCCAGTTTTCCCGGCGGCGTGGGGACATATCCCCATTTTCAGAGAATCCCGCCCATTGTTTGAAATAATCGTGAAAATCAACGGCTGGATCCTGGAATTGCCTTTAAGACAAAAGAAATCCTGAAGCGGGAGGTGTAAAACCTGAAAGCGAAATTTTGATGGGAGCTGAGAGGAAACATAGTTTAATAGAAACATAGATGATAGGCCATTCAGCCCTTCGAGCCTGCCCCGCCATTGATCACGGTCATGGCTGATCGTCCAACTCAATAGCCTAATCCTGCTTTCTCCCCATAGCCCTTGATCCCATTCGCCCCAAGTGCTATATCTAGCTGCCTCTTGAATGTATTCAATGTCTTAGCATCAACTACTTCCTGTGGTAATGAATTCCACAGGCTCACCACTCTTTGGGTGATGAAATGTCTCCTCATCTCTGTCCTAAATGGTCTACCCCGAATCCTCAGACTGTGACCCCTGGTTCTGGACACACACCATCGGGAACATCCTCCCTGCATCTCCCTATCTAGTCCTGTTAGAATTTTATGAGTCTCTATGAGATCCCCCCTCATTCATCTGAACTCCAGCGAAAACAATCCCAACCTGGTCAATCTCTCCTCATACATCAGTCCCGCCATCCCCAGAATCAGCCAGATAAACCATCACTGAACACCCACATCAAAGAGAATTAAGTGCTGTCAATTTCCAGCTCAGCATTTCAAAATCACTCAAGCATGAAGGGGCATGTTTGGAATGCACTTAACTCTCTTTGTTGTGGTTGATGTTTGTAAACATTGTGGTTTCAGCACTTAGACTTACTCATCCACGAAGAAGATGAATGAATCAAGACTCATAGCTGATTTGTGGAAGCTGACAATCACAGCCCACTACCAGAAATAGTGGTACCAGAACTACCAGAATTGGCGGCACGGTAGCAGTTGGCAACATGGTAGCAGTGTTGCTTCACTGCTCCAGAGTCCCAGGTTCAATTCCCGGCTTGAATCACTGTGTGGAGTTTGCATGTTCTCCCCGTGGCTGCGTGGGTTTCCTCCGGGTGCTCCAGTTTCCTCCCACAAGTCCCGAAAGACATGCTTGTTAGGTGAATTGGACATTCTGAATTCTCCCTCTGTGACCCGAACAGGCACCGGAATGTGGCAACTAGGGGCTTTTCACAGTAACTTCATTGCACAAGTAAGCCTACTTGTGACAATAAAGATTATTATACAGATTATTATAAATGAATGAATGGCTTGCAGCTAATTGATCTGAGGGGTTTAAACAGAGGTCACAGCTGTTCTCTTTCCAGGAATGGACACGGTGTTACAACTGTAATTTTTATTTCACTGTCCATGTCTGGACTGCTCTCTGCCTACTTGTGACAGGAAGAAAGATTATTATTTTTGCAGGTCATGCATTGTCGGGGGTGGGGGGGGAGAGAGGCCATTGGATGGACATTGGGGGCAACTCCTTTAAGGAGTTACCCCCTCGGCCCACTGCGAGGGCCACCACGTCAGGCTCAACCCCCCACAACAAACTTATCACCTGCTCGCCCCCCACTGCGCTTCCGTGAGCTAGCCCGCCCAGCTAGCCTGGTACCCCCCCGCCCATGGCGCCAAGCATTCTATCCCCCACTGATCTCCCTCCCCCCGCTCGAACATACATATGCAAATTACAATCCCCAACAAACACAAAGAAGAAAATTCCACCCACCACCCCCCATTAAAAACAAAGTTCACCCGCAAACAAAACTGAGCAATGGTGCAAATATTGGTACAAAGACAGTAAATACAGAATCCAAAGAGAAAATAAATTTAGCAGCATAGGTACAGAGTTACTCGCCGCCAAGTTCAATGTGCTCCATCACCTGCCAGTCCCCTGTCCTTAAAAAAGTTCATTGCCTCATCCGGCGATCCAAAATAAAGTTCTTGACCCTCGTAAGTGACCCACAAACGAGCTGGATACAGCATGCCAAACTTCACCCCCTTCTTGAAGAGGGCCGATTTAACTTTGTTGAAGCTCGCCCTTCTTTTGGCCAGTTCCGCACCCAAGTCCTGGTAAATACGCAGCTCGTTATCTTCCCATTTGCAGCTCCTCTTCTGCCTGGCCCACCTCAAGATCTGTTCCTTGTCCAGGAACCGGTGCAATTGCACCACCATCGCCCTCGGTGGCTCATTCATCCGCGGCTTCCTCGCAAGTGCTCTATGTGCCCTGTCCACCTCTAAGAGCCGAGTAAACACGCCTCCCAACAGCTTCTCGAAAATATGCGCCGCATATGCCCCGCGTCCGATCCCTCGCTGTCCTCCGGAAGGCCAACAATCCTCAGGTTCTGCCTGCACGAGCTGTTCTCCAAATCCTCCACTTTCTCTTGCAGCCTTTTCTGGTGGTCCTTCACCAGCCCCATCTCTGCCGCCATCGCGGTTAGCTGGTCCTCGTGCTCAGCCACCGCCTCTTCCACCTTCTGGATCGCCAGTCCCTGGGCTTCCAATCTTTGCTCCACCCGATCAATCCCGTCTTAATCGGATCCAGGTACTCTTGTGTTTGCTTTGCAAAGCTCTCGTGGAGGAAGTTCACCAGCTGCTCCATTGACCACTGGGCCGGCAATCCCAGTCCCTGAGCCTCCACCATGTTTTCCTGTGCTACAGACTCCATTCCCTTCTTTGTCGAACAATCTCTCCTTTTCAGACCACTTCTGGTCCACGACTCCATAAACTGGTGGGTAATTCCTCTCCTCTACCTCACCAATCTCCTGTTTTGCTGATCAAATCCCCCATAAGTCAGGGGAAAAGGTCTCAAAGGTCCACCACGAGTGGGAGCTACCAAATAAGCGACCTCTCACTCCATGGCCGCCACCGCAAGTCGTGAGATTTGCAACACTTGAGACATCTCGCAAGATTAGCCAAACCTCACGAGGCGTCGCGATCTGCATCTCGCCCGCGCTGGGCAAGATCATGATTTGCATATTTAAATGAGCCATACGGTTCATTTAAATATGTCTGCACTGATTCTCCCCGCGCCTGGGAGCTAACGCCCTCCCCAGCGAGGCATTGATCGGGGACCGTTTAGTATTGGTTCACACAAACGTGGTCCAGGCGTAGTGGCACCTCGGGGTTTTCCCGGGCCACTGGATACCCCAGGGTGGTGGGGGGACAGGGCAGGGTGGCCCCCTGGCTCTCCCTCTAGCAAAGGACACTTTGGCACTGCCAGTCTGGCACCTCGGCATTGCCAGGGTGCCCGGTTGACACTGCGAGGCTGGCAGGGGCACTGCCATGGTGCTAGGGTGGCACTCTGAAGGTTGGGGCCTGAGGGGGGCCATGCCCATAAAAGGAGGGATGAGGGGGGTATGAAGGATGGAGGAGTGAAGGGCAGGTATGAAGGGGCCTCATAAAGATTGAGGGGGTTAAGGGCGGGTGGTTGGGGGAGGCCTGAAAAGGGGGAAGGCCTGAAAAGGGGGGAGCCCTCAGCGACCCCATAACAGAGTGTCCTCACTTGGGGGGACAGTGGGGTAATGCCCATGTGTGTGGGGGGTGTGGCGGACTCTCAAGCTCACTTTGAAATCAGGGCACCCTTTCAAAATGGCGGCCCGATCTTTGAGGAACCGTTGTCACCAGCGAGTTCAACTCCCCATTGCTGAAAACATTTCTAAGTGTGGGCTCGACTGGGGAGAAACTTCCCCAAGGCCCAAAAAAATGAGCGAGGAGAGAGTAGTCACAGACAGTGGTTGTTGGCCTCTGCCACAGAGGTGAGCATCCACTGCCCCTTCACCAGATAGATGACCTGTCTCAAGTTAGTTGTTCATCTCAGACAAAATGATCCCTCCCTCTCACTGACCACATGTCCATTGTCTCGCATGGGGCCAGGTTTGATGGGACCGGGCCATCCGGAGTCTTTTTCCCCCGCCACCCAAGAGACCACCGCGGAGGAGAGCTCCGAGGGGACCACAATCCAGGCGTCACAAATATCACCCGCACCGTCTCCCTGGTGAGACAGTCTTCTTCGGCACATGGTGTCCGTCAGCTGATTGAATGACCAATGACGCCTGTACACCTTGGGCCACCGCTGGCCTCCACTTCTGGGCCCCTCCTCAGCCTGATGGGCAGCCGGGTCTTCAGGGTATGCGGCCCCTGCACATGTGGCGCCTCCTCCAACTTGTGTTGCCGTTGCTGCCGTCTCCAGCGTCTGCCCACCTCGTTGCTGCGGCAGCCTCCGCGGGATTGACTCCAGAAAACATTGTTTTATCTGGAAGGAACTAGAGAAGGAGAGACACCAATGATCAGTTCGGACTTCCACCCCGGGACCCTCAAATCCTCCCCCCCCCCCCCCCCCCCCCTCCCGGCCGTCTCTCAGAGTGCTATCCAGTGAGCCAGTTGTTCTGGTAAACCTTGCTCTGCACACTCACCCCCGGCCATATCAGGAGCCCCTATCCCCAAGACCTCTTCTGAGAACATTAGGGAGGCTGTGCTCAGCTGCCCTTTGCTCATCCACACACTTACCCTTTGACCGTGAGACGATCCACAGTGGTGAAGTCCAGCACTAATTATCTTCTGAAACATGGCACGTGTGTCCTCGAAGAGGCACTTGAGAGTTGAGGAGTGTGAAGTGCTCTCACAACTAACAAGTCTAATTCCTTATTTGATGTAGCCTTCAGCTGTGAAGCTAGAGGCTGCTCACAGTCAAAGGGAGTGAAATTGGATTTCAGGATAGAAGCCACAGCAGGGCTCTGTCCTGGAAGTATTTTGTAGGACAGACAGGCTGCAGCTGTGGTTACCCCTGTTATGTGTCTCCACAATATTTAAAGATAACTTGAAGCCCCCCCCCCCCCCCCCCCGAGCACTAGGGCAGCAGCAGCTCCGGTGCTTTTGAGCTGCATGCCAGTAAATGGAAATGTGGAAATGGCTACTCAACACCTCAGTTCCCCTCAGTAGCCATTGCGACAAGTTTCCATTTTTGAAAAGGAGTACTAAACGACTTCACGCTGGGGAGTCGGTAATTTGTAGGTGGTCGCGGCATTCGGTTTCAATCTCGTTAATGAGATTGAAATGAATGCAAAAAAGGGTTAATTATATTCTCACCACTTTTGGGTCTGATCCCGAACTTACCATCGGGAGTGGCTGGGTGACTGGCAAAATGGTTCGCGCCCGGCGTGAATCTCGATTTTGCCCTCTCCCGCTATTCACCCAGAGCTCCCTGATCGGCACAAGGCGCAATGTGGTTGCTGAATCGCGTCCTACGTTGGCATGTATAAATGAGACAAGATTAAAATTCATCATCTTTAAGGGGATGTTCAACATGTTGAGTAATGAATTTGAAGAACTGATTAAAGTGTGATGCTCAGAGAGGGTTTATGCATTTAAATGGTTTGCCTAGTTTAGGAGTCAGGGAGAAGAGTAGGAATCAATTTTATTTTATAGGAATTCTATGTTTGGATTGGGTGTGTGGTTACTTAAAGTTGACCATTATTATGGGACCCCTTGTGTATTGAATATTGCCTTTTAAATGCATCAGATAATAGTTTAAAACACTACATTCCTCTTCATTGAAGAATTATAACTGTCTTCCTTGGTTATTATAAGAATGCAGAACAAGCAGTAAATTCCCACAGGTGTTGCCTTGAAAGCAAAGTAGGGATGGAATTGAACTGTGGAATAAACGAGGTTAAATTCTGCTGTAGCTTTCTGTCTCCTTGTTATCGACCCTGGTGGTTACGAGGTTGTCGTTTATCAACCCGTGGAGAGATCTGGCTGTGTGCCACAATGCACAATGTGTGACCTGACTCCCTTTAAATTGGTTTGTGTGGAGCTGAGTCGGAGTCCAATTTAAACACCACCTTTGCGATACAAAGAGTTTGTCTGACAGCTCAGGGACCATCCAACTCCCCAGGATACCATAAACCATGCAATTGGAACAATTCTGTAACTTAAATGAAGGGGTTGGGATTGGGGGGGGGGGGGGAATCCTTCTGTATAATAAGTGTAACAATTCAAATTTATATTTCAAATGTCTTCAGAAGGTTTTTTTTAATTTGTGTCCACTGATTCAAGGCAGGTATGGGGGAGAAATCATTTGTTTCCCTTCACTTTTGATCTTCAAGACATTGCAGTGAGAACAACCAGGAAGTGCATTTAGCATCAGTGGATCCTCCCATTGCTGAGTTGTCCTTCATAAGTGTCAATAGTAACCCCATGATACCAGCAACAGCACTCTCCATGAATCGATTAAATGGAGGGAAATAAAGTATTATTGCGGTGTTGTGGTGAAAACTGTAGTCTCCAGGGAGCTGAATGCAAGATCAGCCTGCAAGCATTGTTTTGTTAAGTAGGTCCCCTGGTTTAAAAGGAACCGTTCCTCCCATGTTCAATATGCCATGGTTCATCACCACCCTCCCAATTTAGACATGCACAGTCATTCGCCAATGCTACCACTGGAGGTTGTAGGAGCCATCATCGTATGCCATATTATAGGGATAAGCAAATGGTTTTCCTTTCAATTATAATTACATTCAGCTTTAGGCCCACAATAATTGAAACATTTGACTTGGCCAAACTTAGATTTGGGGTCCGAGAAAAACTTGAACTGTGCTTGGTTGAATTTGAAATTTGGGTTGAGATGAATACAGATTTGATCATCTCAGATTCAAATCCAGTTTAATTTGTATTTCACCCTTGATAGCCTCACATTTCAGAATCAGGTCAGTTTAGATTTCAAGGATGCATGGGAGGCTCCAGCTGCTAGCTTTGGATTATAACCACATGCCAGTGACCAGTAACTCAGGTACTACATAATATGCAGGCACTGACAGTACACAAGGGTTGTAACAGCAAGAAAGAGTGACTCTCACTGGTCAGGAGAGTCCAAGAGCAATAATGTCACAAGCAAGTGATGTGATGGCCTTACATTTTCTTTGCAGCTCAAATGATGGAATCATGGCTTATGTTCATCAGTAAAATTACCCTACATTCTCCATGCCAAACCCCAAGCCCTCCCATGCCCATTCACCCAGGATACATTGTTACTACTGAGATGGAAGGAGTGCACTGTCTGTCTCTAGTTCCACTGCTCCATGGGTCTCAATACATATATATTTTTAAAGTATGTTTATTCCAATTTTCATCATTTAACATTTTACAAATTACACACACCCAACATATAACCCCCCCCCCCCCCCCCCCCACCACAGGGTGGCACAGTGGTGCAGTGGTTAGCACTGCTGCCTCACGGCGCCGAGGACCCGGGTTTGATCTCGGCCCCGGGTCACTGTCCGTGTGTGGAGTTTGCACATTCTCCCCATGTCTGCCTGGGTTTCACCCTCGCACCCCAAACGTGTGCAGGGTAAGTGGATTGGCCACGCAAAATTGCCCATTCGTTGGAAAAAATTAATTGGGCACTTTAAATGGGACCCGCCTTCGAGCAATCAGCGAGGCGAAGGCTACAACATCTGTCTCCGCACCCGTCTGCACCCCAAATATGGCCTCCAGGGGACCGGGCTCCACCTCTACATACAAAACCGGCGAGATGGTGCTGAAAACTGACCTCCAAAACCTTTCCAACTTTGGACAGAACCAGAACATATGCACAGCGGGCCCCGCCCACACCATTCACAGATATCCTCTACCCCCTCAAGCAGCCGGCTCATCCTTGACTTCGTCAGGTTCTCCCTGTGCCCCACCTTCAGCTGTATCAGTCTGGGCCTCGCACACGAGGTCGAGGCATTCACCCTCCACAGCACCTCGCACCACGATCCCTCCTCCAATGCCGCCCAACGCCTCTTCCCACTTATCCTTAATCCCCTCCATGGACACCTTGGCCGGGATTCTCCGAGCCCGCCCCGGCGACCGGAGAATCGGCGGCAATCGCGCCGTCGCCGCGGCAACAGTCGGGGGGCTGCTAAAATAGGCCCCCGTGGTGATTTTCCGCGGGCAACTGGCCGAACGCCCGCTGGCGTGGTTTACATCTGGTACCTCCCGGCAGGGGCTCGGACCCGTGGCCGCGGTGGCGGTCCTGGTGGGGTGCGGGGGGGAAATCTGACTCTGGGGGGGGCCTCAGCGGTCGCCAGGCCCGCAGTCGGGGGCCACCGATCGGCGGGCCATCGCGATCTGGGGGGGACCTATCTTCCTCCGCACGGGTCCGTTGTGTGGCTCCGCCATGTCGCCACCGCCTGCTCCGAAGTGGGCCGCCGTGCGCATGCGCAGCCGCGGGACAGCAGGGCCCCGCCGGCAGCCAGAGCTGCGGGATGCACGCCGGGGCTCTGCTAGCTCCCTGGAAAATGGAGAATCATCCCGGACTTTCGAGGAAAAAGTCCCGAGTGATTCTCCCCCATTTTCTGGCAGGCGTGGGGACATAGTCCCCAAAAGGAAGAATCCCGGCACTTATCCTCCTCCAAAGCCCTCCCATAAATTGCCGAGACAACCTCCCTCCCCAACCCTCCAGCTGACAGCACTTCCTCTGGGTGGTCCTAGGAAACAGGAGAGCGAGAGACAGTGGATATCAGAAGCACAAAGGGACTTGGGAGTTCTTGTTCACGATTCTCTTAAGGTTAACGTGCAGGTTCAGTCGCAAATGTGTGGACGACTGCATGCGCGGAAACGATGGTTCAATCGTGAGATTGACTCCCTGCTGAAGGACAGATCTGATGCATTCAAATCAGGCGACCCTGACCTATACAAGAAATCCAGGTACGACCTCCGCAAAGCCATCCGGGATGCCAAGTGACAATATGAGACCAAGCTAGAGTCACAGACTAGCGTTACAGACTCTCGGCGGTTGTGGCAAGGCCTAATCAACATCACGGGCTACAAAGCAAAGTCGAGCAGTATCTCCAGCAGCAGTGCAACCCTCCCCGATGAACTCAATACATTCTATGCTCGGTTCGAGCAGGAAACCAACGATCCGCTGTCGAGTGCCCCAGCAGCCCATAACACCCCCATACCCACCATCACAGCTTCCAAATCAGATAGGCCTTCCTGAAAGTGAACCCTTGGAAGGCGACGGGTCCGGACGGGGTCCCTGGTCGTGCACTCAGAGCCTGCGCGGACCAGCTGGCAGATGTGTTCACGGACATCTTCAACCTGTCCCTACTACGCTCTGAGGTCCCCACCTGCTTCAAGAAGACCACCAACATACCGATGCCAAAGAAGAACCAGGCAACGTGCCTCAATGACTACCATCCGATGGCCCTGACTTCAGTTGTAATGAAGTGCTTCGAGAGGTTGATCATGAAGCGCATCACCTCCATACTCCCAGAACGCCTTGATCCACTGCAATTCACATACCGCCGCAACCAGTCCACAGCAGACACCATCTCCCTGGCCCTACACTCATCCCTAGAGCATCTTGACAACAAGGACTCCTGCATTAGACTCCTATTTATTGAATACATCTCCGCCTTCAACACCATAATCCCAGCCAAGCTCATATCAAAACTCCAAAACCTAGGACTTGGCACCTCACTCTGCAACTGGATCCTCGACTTTCTGATCCACAGACCACAGTCAGTAAGAATAAACAACACATCCTCCACAATAATCCTCAATACCAGGGCCCTGCAAGGCTGCGTACTTAGCCCCCTACTATACTCCCTGTACACACACGACTGCGTGGCAAAATTTGGTTCCAACTCCATCTACACGTTTGCTGACGATACGACCATAGTGGGCCGGATCTCAAATAACGACAAGTCAGAATACAGGAGGGAGATAGAGAACCTAGTGGAGTGGTGCAGCGACAACAATCTATCCCTCAATGCCAGCAAAACTGAAGAGCTGGTCATTGACTTCAGGAAGCAAAGTACTGTACACACCCCTGTCAGCATCAACGGGGCCGAGGTGGAGATGGTTAGCAGTTTCAAATTCCTAGGAGTACATATCTCCAAAAATCTGTCCTGGTCCACCCACGCCGACGCTACCACCAAGAAAGCACAACAGCGCCTATACTTCCTCAGGAAATTAAGGACATTCGGAATGTCCACATTAACCCTTACCAACTTTTACAGATGCACCATAGAAAGCATCCTATCGGGCTGCATCACAATCTGGTATGGCAACTGCTCGGCCCAGGACCGCAAGAAACTTCAGAGAGTCGTGAACACCGCCCAGTCCATCACACGAATCTGCCTCCCATCCATTGACTCCATCTACACCTCCCGCTGCCTGGGGAAAGCGGGCAGCATAATCAAAGACCCCTCCCACCCGGCTTACTCACTCTTCCAACTTCTTCCATCGGGCAGGAGATACAAAAGTCAGAAAACCTTAGGCAACAAGAGCGGCAGGCACTGAAGTAAAAATAAAACTGCGGTAAAATGTTCATCATCAGCGCCTGCACCCGGCCCGCCAATGACAGAGGAAGATTATGCCACCTCGACAAACCTGCCTTCACCCTCCCACCAAACTTGAAAAATTCAACTTCCGAAGACCTGCGCAGTCCTGAGCCACCTGCAGCCCCAGACACCTAAAATGAGACGCTGCCACACAGAATGGCAACTTTCCTCCCCCGAAACCCGTCCCTGTGGCGGAAACCATAAAATACTCACTTTTCCCCCTAGTTCAGCATATCCCCCCCCAAAACGCCCCAAATCTTTGAAGCAAATCCATGCAGCGGGACTCTCCGCAATCGGCGTGATGGCCCGACGGCGGCGTCAAAAACGGCGTGAACCACTCCGGCATCGGGCCTACTGGAAGTAGCGGAATTCTCCGCACTTCCGGGGGCCAGGTGGACACCAGAGGGGTTGGTGCCGCGTAAGCCAGTGCCGTAGGGACTGTGCGAGTCCGCGCATGCGCCAAAGGGCCGGCGTGATCCCACGCATGCGCGGAACCATCGGCGTATTCTGCCGCATGCGCTGGGGGGGGTGTCTTCTCCGCGCCGGCCATGGTGGAGCCCTACAGGGGCCGGCGCAGAAGGAAGAAGTGCCCCCACGGCACAGGCTCCGCCCGCAGATCGGTGGGCCCTGATCGCGGGCCAGGCCACCGTGCCCCCCCCCCCCCAGGGTCGGATCCCCCGTGCCACCCCGAGGACCGCCCCAGCCGACTTACCTGCCATGGTGTGGGACCATGTCTAATCGACGCCGTCGGGACTGGCAGAAACCGACGGCCGCTCGGCCCATCGGGGCCCGGAGAATTGTCGGGGGGGGGGGGGCCGCTGCCAATGGCCCCCCGACCAGTGTGGCGTAAACCCTGGCCCCGCCCAAAAACCGACACCGGAGAATACGGCAGCCGGCGGCGGAGCGGGATTCGCACTCAATGCTCCCACTCCCCCCTCCCGCCCTCTCTATCCCCTTCCACAACTCCGAGCTCCTCAGCCAAGGGCTCTATTGCTGACGCAAACAGAAGGAGGAACATGGGACATCTCTGCCTCATTCACCGGTCCAACAAAAAATACCCTGAATTCATATCGTTCATGCACACGCTCGCCATCGGCTCCTTATACAGCAACTTCACTCATGCCACAAACTTAGGCCCAATCCCAAACTGCCCAAAACCCTCTAACCTCCCCACCCCACACTCCCACCAAAAGCAAACTTCAACCCCCCCCCCCCCCAAGCCATCGAGTCAGAGTGGGGAGAATACATCCACAGAACAAAAGAAAACACAACAAAAAGAAAAAACTCATTACAAAATCCCAGTGGAAAAAAATCAAAGAAAGAAGATCCCAGTCCACACCGTCCAAGTCCAAATCCCAAATTCATCTCAGTCCCTGTCCTTCAGCTTTCATGAATGCCTCGGACTCCTCCGACGTCTCAAAATAGAAGTCCTTCGAATTGTGAATTACTCTCAGCTTCACTGGGTAGACCACTCCAAACCTCATACTGATGCTGGACTGCGCCGTCTTCATCCAACCAAAGGCCACCTGCCTTCTCGCCAACCCCGCCGTAAGATCTTGGTATATGCGTATACCAACGCCTTCCCACTTTGCCTCTCGCTTCTGCTTCATCCAACTTATTACCCTCTCCTTCACCTGGTAACTGTGGAAGCAGACTATGACCGGCCTTGGTGGCTCATTCATTTTAGGCTTTTTCATTTTAGGCTTTGGCCTGAGCGACTGATGGATCCTGTCCAACTCATAGAGGGAGGGCTCTTTCCCTCGAACATGTCCGCAAAGTGCTTGGTCGGAACCGGCCCTCCACCCCCTCAGGCAGGCCCACGATCCTCAAATTCTGTCTCCTCAACCTGTTCAGGTCCTCCACCTTGGCTCTGAGCTCTTTATTGACCTCCGCCACCCTCCGCATCTCCTCACCCATCGAGGTGAACTGGTAACTATTCTGCGACAATGCCTCCTCCACCCCCTTCATCTCTCCTTGCTCCCGTACCCTAATGGGCTGGTCAAGCGGTCACGCGTGTTCGCGCACCTGAGGAGTTTATGCCCCAAACCGGGATGATATAGACTTTATGAGGCAGATGTTGGGGAAGTTTCCTGACTTGGACTCGCACCGATTAATCATTAGGTGGGGTGGGGGGGATTTTAATACGGTTATTGAGCTGAGCCTGGACTGGTCGAGCCCGAGGTCGGTGAAGGTGTTGGCTGTGGTGAGGGAGCTGAAGCGATTCATGGAGCCCATGGGGTGGGGTGGACCCGTGGAGGTTTGGGAGGCCGAGGGCGAAGGAATTTTCATACTTCTCCAACGTGCACCAGGTGTACTCCCAAATTGAATTTTTCGTGCTGGATAAGGTGTCGCTGGCGGGGGTGGTCGACTCGGAGTATTCGGCAATTGTGGTTTCTGACCACGCACCACACTGGGTGGATTTGCGCGTGGTCCGGGAGGGGGCCCAGCACCCACAGTGGAGACTGGATGTTGACAGATGACCAGGTGTGAAGGCGAGTAGGATGTTGGCCCACCAGCTGAGGAATCAAGAGGTGGCGAGGGAGATTGGCAGAATAAAGGGCGAGATGGGTAGGGTGGTGTTGGACCCGGAGGGGTGAATGGCATGTTTGAGGCATTTTACAAAATAAATGAAAAATGAAAATGAAATGAAAATCGCTTATTGTCACAAGTAGGCTTCAAATGAAGTTACTGTGAAAAGCCCCTAGTCGCCACATTCCGGCCCCTGTTTGGGGAGGCTGGTACGGGAATTGAACCGTGCTGCTGGTCTGCTTTCAAAGCCAGCGATTTAGCCCTGTGCTAAACAGCCCCAGATGATATGAGTCGGAGCCCTTGGCCAGAGGGGGAGGGAATGCGGCGGTTCCTGGGCGGGCTGGAGTTTCCCATAGCAGAGGAGGAGTTGGTGCGGGGATTGAGGCCCCAATTGGGTTGTGGGAGGTGATGGAGAGCATGGGGGCGATGGAGGCAGGGAAAGGGGGTGGGGGGGTGGTGCTGAGCATAGGGTCTCGCTGTACACGGCTGACCTGCTGTTATGCATTTTGGACCCATTGTGCGGTATTGGGGGATTTTGGAAGAATTCGGCCGGTTCTCTGGGTACAAGTTGAATATGGGAAAGACGAATAAGTAATAATTGGGTACTCTAAATCTGTAGAAAAAAAGGAATATGGGAAAGAGCGAGGCGTTCCCGATTTGGAATACTGCGTACAGTTCTGGTCGCCACATTACCAAAAGGATGTGGATGCTTTGGAGAAGGTGGAGAGGAGGTTCACCAGGATGTTGCCTGGTATGGAGGGTGCTAGCTATGAAGAGAGGTCGAGTAGATTAGGATTGTTTTCGTTGGAAAGACGGAGGTTGAGGGGGGCCCTCATTGAGGTCTACAAAATCATGAGAGGTATAGACAGGGTGGATAGCAAGAAGCTTTTTCCCAGAGTGGGGGACTCAATTACTAGGGGTCACGAATTCAAGGTGAGAGGGGAAAAGTTTAAGGGAGATATGCGTGGAAAGTTCTTTACGCAGAGGGTGGTGGGTGCCTGGGATGCATTGCCGGCGGAGGTGGTAGAGGCGGGCATAGATAGCGTTATTTAAGAGGTATCTAGACAGATACATGAATGGGCAGGGAGCAGAGGGATACAGATCCTTAGGAAATAGGCGACAGTTTTAGATAGAGGATCTGGATCTGCGCAGGCTTGGAGGGCCGAAGGGCCTGTTCCTGTGTGGTAATTTTTCTTTGTTCTTTGAGGCTAGAGGGCAGGAGAGGAGATTAGGGGAGTTGCCATTCAAAGTAGTGGGCATCCAGGTGACACGGGGCTGGGAACAGCTGCACAAGCTGAACTTGAGTCGGTTGGTGGAGCAGATGAAGTGGGGGCTTTAGGAGGTGGGATGTGCTGTTGCTGGCGGGACGGGTGCAGACAATAAAAATGACGGTGCTG
This sequence comes from Scyliorhinus torazame, assembly GCF_047496885.1. NCBI lineage: Eukaryota > Metazoa > Chordata > Chondrichthyes > Carcharhiniformes > Scyliorhinidae > Scyliorhinus > Scyliorhinus torazame. Next base: position 28,875,842 of record NC_092738.1, read on the forward strand.
CCAAGGTTTCTATTTCGTGTTTCAGAACCTCCCAATCTTTGTCCCGAAGGCATTCTTTAAAAAGGTCAATGCACTGATCTCTGGGTTTGTGTGGGCTGGGAAGACCCCGCGGGTCAGGGCGGGCTTTTTTGGAGCTGGGGCAAGGGGGGTGCTGGCATTGCCAAACATTATGAACTATTACTGGGCGACGAACATGCCATGGTCAGGAAGTGGGTAGCGGTCGGCGTGAGGGGCAGATGGAGGCGGCTTTGTGTAGGGGAACGAGCTTAAGGGCGTTGTTGACAGCGCCTCTGCCGTTCTCGCCGGCCAGAAACTCCGTGAGCCTAGTGGTTGTGTCTGCCTTAAGGGTGTGGGGGCGGACTTCCGGTTGCGGCGATGCGGAGCTAAGCCGCACGTTTCGGCAGCTCCCGCGACAACGGACTTTCGGGCTCTCCAGTGGAGCCCCAACGGAGCTTTTTTCGAATTAATCCCGTGTGGGAAGGTGCAGTGAGGTCCCCCCTCACAATATATGGCAGAGATCAGCGGTGGAACGACGAGGAAAGAGGCCCTGGAGCAGAGACCAAAACGAGGGGGAAAGGCAAGATGGCGGAGGGCGGAGAGCGAGCAGCGTGGGGGCCAGACCAGCAGGAGTTCCTCAAGCGATGTGTGGAGGAGCTGAAAAAGGAGGTGCTGGCGCCAATGCTGTTGGCGATCGAGGGGCTGAAGGAGACCCAGAAGACCCAGGCGGTGGAGCTTCGTGAGGTGAATGATAAAGTGAATACCAACGAGGACGAGATCCTGGGCCTGGCGGTAAAAATGGAGGCGCACGAGGCGGTGCACAGGAGGTGGGCCGAGAGAATTGAGGTCCTGGAGAACAGGTCGAGGAGGACGAACCTCCGGATTCTGGATCTTCCCGAAGGAGTGGAGGGAGCTGATGCTGGGGCGTACGTGAGCACGATGCTCCATTCGCTGATGGGTGCGGAGGCCTCTCCGACCCGCCTGGAGCTGGATGGAGCCCTCCGGGTCCTGGCGAGGAGACCCAAGGCAGATGAGCCGCCAAGGGCGATAGTGGCAAGGTTCCATCGCTTCGCGGACAAAGAAAGTGTGTTGAGATGGGCCAAGAAGGTGCAGAGCAGTAGATGGGAGAACGCGGTGATCCGAGTTTATCAGGACTGGAGCGCGGAGGTGGCAAAGAGGAGAGCTGGCTTCAACCGGGCCAAGGCGGTGCTGCATAAAAAAAGAGTCAGGTTCGGCATGCTGCAGCCTGCGTGACTGTGGGTCACTTATCAGGACCGACACCATTATTTTGAAACGCCAGAAGAGGCTTGGACCTTTATTCAGACGGAAAAACTGGACTCGAACTGAGGGGATGTGGTTGTATATGGGGTTGTAAATATGGGTAAAGAATATTTCATGGGTGGGATGATGGATCGGGATGTGGGTAGAGTTCTGGTTAAAATTCCTACAATTTCCTTTTTTCTTTTCTGTAGACAAGATGATGATGATGGGGAATGTGGGCGTCGGTGCTGGAGGGAGGTGAGACTCGGGGATGAGGGAACTGGGATAATGGCCGCAACAGGAGCTGCGCCATAGGGGGCGGGGCTGGTTCAGGAAAGCGCGGGCTTTTTCTCGCGCCAAAAGAGGGGGGGGGTGGAGGAAGGTAAGGAGGAGGAGAGACTCCCACACGGGGAGATCAACGGGAAGGCGGGGGAAGCCGGGGTCAGCAGAAGTCAGCTGACTCACGGAAGTAATATGGGGGGAACAAAAGAGCTAGATGTGGAACTAGCGGGGCGGGCGGGGGGGGGGGGGGGGGGGGAGAGATTCTAGGGTTGCTGCTGCACTGTCCGAGGGGGAACTGAAAATGGAAGAGGTGGTCGGGGCGGGGTTCCCCGCCTGGGGGACTGGAGGGTGCCGGAGGAGCGAGCACGGGACTGGCCTAAGATAGGAGATGGCTAGTCGGCGGCAGGGGGGGGGGGGCAATCCGGCTGATCACGTGGAATGTGAGAGGCCTAAATGGGCCGGTTAAGAGGGCCCGAGTGTTCGCGCACCTAAAGGGACTGAAGGCAGACGTGGTCATGCTTCAGGAGACACATCTGAAGGTGGCAGATCAGGTCAGGTTAAGGAAGGGATGGGTGGGACAGGTGTTCCATTCGGGGCTGGATGCGAAGAATAGAGGGGTGGCAATACTGGTGGGAAAGGGGGTGTCGTTTGAGGCCAAGAACATAGTAGCGGACAAGGGAGGCCGATACGTGATGGTGAGTGGTAGGTTGCAGGGGACGGAGGTGGTACTGGTGGATGTATATGCCCCAAACTGGGACGATGCTGGATTCATGAAACGGATGTTGGGGTGTATTCCGGACCTGGAGGTAGGGAGTTTGATAATGGGTGGGGATTTTAACACGGTGCTGGACCCAGCATTAGATCGTTCCAGATCTAGGACGGGGAAGAGGCCGGCTGCGGCCAAGGTGCTTAGGGGGTTTATGGATCAGATGGGGGGAGTAGATCCGTGGAGATTTACCAGGCCTTTGGCCAGAGAATTTTCTTTTTTCTCCCACGTGCATAAGGCCTACTCCCGGATAGATTTTTTTGTTCTGGGCAGGGCATTGATCCCGAAAGTGGAGGGAACGGAGTATTCGGCCATAGCCATTTCAGACCATGCCCCGCACTGGGTGGAGCTGGAGCTGGGGGAGGAGAGGGACCAACGCCCGTTGTGGAGGTTGGATGTGGGACTGCTGGCAGACGAGGAAGTGTGCAGGAGGGTGCGGGGGTGTATTGAAAGGTATCTGGAGGCTAAAGACAACGGGGAGGTGCAGGTGGGAGTAGTATGGGAGGCGCTGAAGGCGGTGGTCAGGGGAGAGTTCATCTCCATCAGGGCTCACAGGGTGAAGAGAGAGGGCGGGGAAAGGGAGAGGTTAGTGGGGGAGATTTTAAGGGCGGACAGGAGCTATGCAGAGGCCCCTGATGAGGGACTACTCGGGGAGAGACGAAGTCTCCAGACGGAGTTCGACCTGTTGACCACAGGGAAGGCAGCGGCACAGTGGAGGAAGGCACAGGGGGCGATATATGAATATGGGGAGTTGGTGAGCCGGATGCTGGCACACCAGCTCCGTAAGAGGATGGCAGCGAGGGAAATAGGTGGAGTCAAAGATGGCAGGGGAACTACAGTGCGGTGTGCAGGGAAAGTGAATGAGGCTTTTAAGGCCTTTTACGAGGAGCTGTACAGGTCCCAGCCCCCAGGGGGAAAAAAGGGGATGCGGCGATTCTTGGATCAGTTAAGGTTCCCAAGGGTGGAGGTGCAGGAGGTGGCTGGTTTGGGGGCGCCAATTGGGGTGGAGGAGCTGGTTAAAGGACTGGGGAGCATGCAGGCAGGGAAGGTCCCGGGGCCGGATGGGTTCCCGGTGGAGTTCTACAGGAAGTATGTAGACCTGTTAGCCCCGTTGCTGGTAAGGACCTTCAATGAATCAAGGGAGGGGGGGACCCTGCCCCCGACAATGTCAGAGGCGACGATCTCTTTGATCTTGAAGCGGGATAAGGACCCACTGCAATGTGGGTCGTATAGACCGATCTCGCTCCTCAATGTAGATGCTAAGTTGCTGGCAAAAATGTTGGCCATGAGGATTGAGGACTGTGTCCCGGGGGCGATTCACGAGGACCAGACGGGATTCGTAAAGGGTAGGCAGTTAAATACTAATGTGCGAAGGCTCCTAAATGTGATAATGATGCCATTGGTGGAGGGAGAAGCGGAGATAGTGACAGCCATGGACGCGGAGAAGGCCTTCGATCGGGTAGAGTGGGAGTACCTCTGGGAAGTGTTGAGGAGGTTTCGGTTCGGGGGAGGGTTTATTTGTTGGGTTAAGCTCCTGTATAAAGCCCCGGTGGCAAGTGTGGTCACGAACCGGCGGAGGTCGGAGTATTTCCAGCTGTATCGAGGGACGAGGCAGGGGTGCCCCCTGTCCCCTCTGCTGTTTGCATTAGCAATTGAACCTTTGGCCATGGCGTTACGGGAGTCAGGGAAATGGAAGGGGGTGGTTCGAGGGGGCGAGGAACATCGAGTGTCGCTGTACGCAGACGACCTGTTGCTGTATGTGACGGATCCAGTGGAGGGGATGGTTGAGGTAATGCAGATCCTACGGGAGTTTGGAGACTTTTCGGGCTATAAGCTCAATGTGGGAAAGAGTGAGCTCTTTGTGATCCATCCGGGGGACCATGGAAGAGGGACAGACGACCTACCGTTGAGGAGGGCGGAAAGGAGCTTTCGATACTTGGGGATTCAGGTAGCTAGGAGCTGGAGGGCACTGCACAAACTTAATTTGTCGCGGTTGGTGGAACAGATGGAGGAGGATTTTAAAAGGTGGGACATGTTGCCACTCTCGCTGGCGGGTAGGGTACAGTCGGTTAAAATGGTGGTCCTCCCGAGGTTTCTTTTTGTATTCCAATGCCTCCCAATTGTGATCACTAAGGCCTTTTTTAAGAGGGTAAGCAGGAGCATTATGGGATTTGTGTGGGCGAGCAAGACCCCGCGGGTAAGGAGGGGGTTCTTGGAGCGTAGCAGAGATAGAGGACGGTTGGCGTTGCCGAATTTGGGTGGTTATTATTGGGCAGCCAACGTGGCAATGATCCGTAAGTGGGTGATGGAGGGAGAGGGGGCGGCGTGGAAGAGGTTGGAGATGGCGTCCTGCAAAGGAACAAGCCTGGGGGCGCTGGTGGCGGCACCGCTGCCGCTCTCACTGACAAGGTATACCACAAGCCCGGTTGTGGCGGCAAAGCTAAAGACCTGGGGGCAGTGGAGACGGCACACGGGAGCGACGGGAGCCTCGGTGTGGTCCCCGATCAGAGACAACCATCGGTTTGTCCCAGGAAGGATGGACGGGGGATTTCAGAGCTGGCATCGGGTAGGGATTAGATGAATGGGGGACCTGTTCATTGACGGGACGTTTGCGAGCTTAGGGGCGCTGGAGGAGAAGTTTGGGCTACCCCCGGGAAACGCTTTCAGGTACATGCAAGTGAGGGCGTTTGTGAGGCGGCAGGTGAGGGAATTTACGCTACTCCCGGCACAGGGGATTCAAGATAGGGTAATTTCGGGCGTATGGGTCGGGGAGGGCAAGGTGTCGGCGATATACCAGGAGATGAAAGAAGAGGGGGAGGCTTTGGTAGAGGAGCTGAAGGGTAAATGGAAGGAGGAGCTGGGGGAGGAGATTGAGGAGGGGTTATGGGCTGATGCCCTAAGTAGGGTTAATTCCTCTTCCTCGTGTGCCAGGCTCAGCCTGATACAATTTAAGGTGGTTCATAGAGCGCACATGACGGGGACGAGGCTGAGTAGGTTCTTTGGGGTGGAGGACAGATGTGGGAGGTGCTCAGGAAGTCTGGCGAACCATGTCCATATGTTTTGGTCATGCCCGGCACTGGAGGGGTTCTGGAGGGGAGTGGCGGGAACAGTATCTAAGGTAGTGAAAGTCCGGGTCAAGCCAAGCTGGGGGCTAGCACTATTTGGAGTAGTGGACGAGCCGGGAGTGCAGGAGGCGAAAGAGGCCGGCATTCTGGCCTTTGCGTCCCTAGTAGCCCGGCGAAGGATCTTGCTAATGTGGAAGGAGGCGAAGCCCCCCAGCGTGGAGGCCTGGATAAATGATATGGCAGGGTTTATCAAGTTGGAAAGGATAAAGTTTGCCTTGAGAGGGTCTGCGCAGGGGTTCTACAGGCGGTGGCAACCGTTCCTAGACTATCTCGCGGAGCGTTAGATGAAGGTCGGACAGCAGCAACAGCAACCCAACGGGGGAGGGGGGGGTACATCGTTCGTTGGGTGGGGGGGGAGGGGAGGGAGTGGGGGGGAAGGGGGGTTTCTCTGGGGGGCATTTGAGCAAGAAAACACATGAATGATCCGGAAACTGACATGTACGGGAAGAATCCACTGTACAAAGTTTTGTATCGTATTGACTTGCCATGTTCATGTCTTGCCACGCAAGTTCTTTTTCTTTTCTTTGTTACGGGGTGGGGGGGGATGTTTGTAAGGTGGAAAATATTGTTATTGAAAAATTCTTAATAAAAACATTTTTTTTTAAACAGGGTGTGGGGGCAGCATTTGGGGTTGGAGGGTGCCTCGATGTGGGCATGGAACTGCAACAACCATAGGTTTGTGCCGGGGGCGGGGGGTGCGCAAGGGCTGGATGCGAGGTTTCAGGGGTGGCAGCAGGCAGGGATTGAGCGATTTGGCGATCTGTTTATTGGCGGCAGATTCGCGAAGCTGGAGGAAGAATATGAGCTGCCATGGGGAAACGGTTTTAGGGACCGCCAAGTCCGAGCCGAGTGAGGTGCCATCCTTTCCTGGGCTGCCACCCCTGGAGTTGCAGGACAAGGTGCTGTCAAGGGATGAGATAGGGTCGGGGTAGGTTGCCGAAATCTACAAGGAGTTAATGGACTGGGAGGGGGCCCTGGTGGGGAACATTAAGCGTAAGTGGGAGGAGGAGCTGGGAGGGGAGGTGGAGACCGGGACGTGGGCTGAGACCCTGCAGAGGTGAACGCGTCCTTGTCATGTGCAAGGCCTCATCCAGTTCAAAGTAGTACATAGGGCACACATGACGGTAGCACGGATGAGATTGTTTTTTGAGGGGGTGGAGGATACAAAGAACAAAAGAACAAACATACGTTTGGGTGGTGCACGAGGAGGCCCGTGAATCACATCCACATGTTTTGGGCGTGTCCAAAGCTGGAGGGGCTCTGGCAGGGGTTTGCGGACGTAATGTCCGAGGTGCTGGGTGTGAAGGTGGCCCCCCTGAGTCCAGAGGTAGCGATATTTGGGGTGTCAGAAGACCAGGGAGTCCAGGGGGTGAGGGAGGCCGACGTCTTGGCCTTTGCCTTCCTGATAGCCCGGAGACGGATCTTACTGGGATGGAGGGACTCGGAGCCGCCAAAAGTGGGGGTGGAGGTGAGCGACCTGGCGGAATTCCTCAGGTTGGAGAAGGTCAAGTTTGTTCTGAGGGGGTTGGTTGATGGGATCACTTGGAGGTGGAAGCCATTTATTGACTTCTTTAAGGAAGATTGAGGGGTCAGCAAGGGGGGTGGGGGGTTGGGGGGTCGGTTATTTATAATGTATTATTCTTCTTCTGCTTTTGTTTGTTTATATGAAAATGCCTTGAATAAAATATTTTTTACAAAAAGATGGCAGAACATATTGAGAAAGCAGTTCATAAAGCCTATGGGGCCCTGGGCTTTATAAAGTGGGGCATAGAGTACAAAACAAGGAAGTTAGGTTGAACTGGATAAAACATTGGTTTGGCCTCAACTGGAGTTTTCATCCACTTTCGGAAAGATGTGAAGGTATTAGAGAGGTGCAGAAAAGATTCATGGGAATGGTTTCATGGAGGAAAAACTTCAGTTATGTGGATAGAATGGAGAAGCAGGAGATGTTCTCCTTGGAGAAGAGAGGATTAAGAGGAGATTTGATAGAGGTTTCCAAGATCATGAGAGTGCTCGACAGAGTAGATGAGGCAACATTGTTCCTATTGGTGGAAAGACCCAGAATCAGAGGATACCGATTTAAGGCTATTGGCAAAAGAAGCAACTGCAACATGAAGCAAACGTTATTAAGCAGTGAGTAATTAGAATCTGGAATGCACTGCTTGAGAGTGCGGTGGAGGCAGATTGTATTGAGGCCTTCAAAAGAGATTTGGGTCATTATCTGGAGAAAAGGGTTACAGCGAAAAGGCAGGGGAGTGGGACGAGCTGAGTTACTTTTGCAGAGAGCTGGCACGGGAAAAACAGACCATATGGCCTGTGCTGTAACCATTCTATGATTCTGTTTCCTCAACTAGAGCCTTCCAGTCTAATCACATTTCCCTGCCTTTTTCCATATCCTTTTATGTATGGTCTTATCCAGTTCCCTTTTAAATTATGTTATAGTCTCTGCCTCAGTGCCCTCTTGTGGTAAAGCAATTAATGTTCCAATGGCCCTCTTAGATGGAGAGGAAACCTTTTAATTTTCCTTTAATTTTTCTAGTAATAATCCTCAATTTATTTCCCTTCCTTGTTGTCAATTTGCCAATCGGCAGAAGAGGGGCGGGATTCTCCGACCACCCGCCGGGTCGGAGAAGCGGCGGGGGGTGGTGTGAATCCCCCCCCCGCCGGTTGCCAAATTCTCCGGCACCGGATATTCGGCGGGGATGGGAATCGCGCCGCGCCGGTTGGCGGGTCCCCCCCGGCGATTCTCCGGCCCGTGATGGGCCAAAGTCCCGCTGCTGGAATGCCTGTCCCGCCAGCGAGAATCAAACCACCTCTCTTACCGGCGGGACAAGGCGGCGCGGGCGGGCTCCGGGGTCCTGGCCCGCGATCGGGGCCCACCGATCCGCGGGCGGGCCTGTGCCGTGGGGGCACTCTTTTCCTTCCGCCTTCGCCATGGTCTCCACTATGGCGGAGGCGGAAGAGACCCCCTCCACTGCGCATGCGCGGGGATGCCGTGAGCGGCCGCTGATGCTCCCACGCATGCACCGCACGGCAAAGTAATTTCCGCGCCAGCTGGCGGGGCACCAAAGGCCTTTCCCGCCAGCTGGCAGGGCGGAAATCAGTCCGGCGCGGGCCTAGCCCCTCAAGATGAGGGCTCAGCCCCTCAAGATGCGGAGAATTCCGCACCTTTGGGGCGGCGCAATGCCGGACTGATTCGCGCCATTTTTGGCGCCGGTCGGCGGACATCGCGCCGATTGCGGAGAATCCCGCCCATGATCTGTCACCAGCCATTCAAAACCTTTCAGAATTTGATAAACGTTTTTCGATCTTTCTTAACTATCTCTTGTCCCAATAACAAAAGCCCCACCATATTTTTAAGTTTTATTCTTTATTTTATTTATTGCTCGTCCAGATTCATGGTCGATCCATATTTACCCTTGAGAAGCTGGTAATGAGCTACCTTCATGAACTGCTGCAGTCCAAGTGGTGTAGGTACACCCACAGTGCTGTTAGGGAGGGAGATTGACCCAGTGATAGTGCAGAAACGGCCGATATATTTCCAAGTCAGGATGGTGTGTGGCTTGGGGGGAACTTCCAGGTGGTGATGTTCCCAGGTATCTGCTGCCCTTGTCCTTCTAGATTGTGCTTGGCCCAGGTTTGGAAGGTCCTTTCAAAGGAGCCTTGGTGAGGTCCTGCAGTGCATCTTGTAGATGGTACACACTGGTGCTACTGTGCGTCAGTGATGGGGAGAGTGAATGTTTGTGGAAGGGGTGCCAATCAAGCGGGGCTGCTTTGTCCTGAATTCAATTCCGGCCCCAGGTGGAGTTTGCACTTTTTCCCCGTGTTCGTGTGGGTTTCCTCCAGGTGCTCCGGTTTCCTCCCAAAGACGTGCGGGTTAGGTAGATTGGCCATGCTAAATTGCCCTTAGTGTCCAAAAAGGTTAGGTGGGGTTACTGGGTTATTGGGATAGGGCGGGTCCAGACCCAAGGTGGGGTGCTCTTTCAGAGGGTTGGTGCAGACTCAATGGGCTGAATGATCTCCTTCTGCACTGTAGGGATTCTATTCTATGGAAGGTGTCAAGCTTCTTTAGTGTTGTTGGAGCTGCACTCATCCAGGCAAGTTGAAGCATTCCATCACAGTCCTGACTTGTGCCTTGTAGATGATGGACTGGTTTTGGGCAGTCAGGAGGCAAGTTACTCCCCATATAGTTTCCAGCCTCTGACCTGCTATTGGAGCCACAGTATTTGTATTGCTGATCCAGCTCAATTTCTAGTCAATGGTAACCCCCAGGATATTGATAGCAGTGGTAATGCAATTGAATGTCATGGGGAGCTGGTTAGATTCTCCCTTGTTGGACATGATCATTGCCTGGCACTTGTGTGGTGTGAATGTTACTTGCGACTTGTCATCCCAAACCTGAATTTGTCCAAGTCCTGCTGGATATGGACACAGACTGCTTCAGTATCTATGGAATCCCGGATGGTGCTGAACATGTGCAATTATCAGCAAACATCCCCACTTATGAGAAATGTCATTGATGAAGCACCTAGAGATGGTTGGGCCCAGGACACTACCCTGAGGAACTCCTGCAGTAATGTCCCAGGATTGAGATGATTGACCTCCAACGTTAACATCAATCTTTCATTGTGCCAGGTCTGGGGCGAAATTCTCCTACCCGCCCCGCCACATTTCTGCCCAGATCGGCCGGCGGGAGTCTCCGTAACACCGGCCGGTCAATGGGGTTTCCCATTGTGGGGCAGCCCCACGCCGTCGGGAAACCCCCGGGCACCGGCAAAACGGAGACTCCCGCCGGCGGAGAATGACGCCCATGATTCCAACCAGCGGAGAGTTTCCCCCTGATTCCCATTGACTCCAGGTTTGCTAGGGTTCCTTGTTCAAATGCTGCCTTGATGCCAAGGGCAGTCACTCTCACCTCACCTCTGGAGTTCAGCTCTTTTGTCCATATGTGAACCAAGGCTGTAATGAGGTCGGGAGCTGAGTGGCCCTGGCAGAACCCAAAATGAGCCGTGAGCACCTTCTTGCTGTGTAAGTGTCGCTTGATCTGTCAATGCGTCAATGACACCTTCCACCACTTTGTTGATGATCGAGTGCAGACTGATGGTTCAATAACTGACTGGGTTGGATTTGTCCTGCTTTTTGTGTACAGGACACACCTGGGCAATTTTCCACAATGCTGGGTAGATGCCAGTGTTGTAGCTGTACTGGAACAGCTTGGCCAGGGGTGTTGAAATTCTGGAACACAAGTACTATTGCCAGAATGTTGTCAGGACCCATAGCCTTTGCAGCATCCAGTGTCTTCAGCCATTTCTTGATATCCTGTGGAGCGAATTGAATTGGCTGAAGTATGGTATCTGTGATGCTGGGGTACTCAGGAGGAGACCGAGGTGGATCATCCACTCAGCACCTTTGGGTGGAGATTTTGCAAATGCCTTGTCTTTTCTACTGATGTGCTGTGCTCCTCCACCATTGAGGATGGGAATATTTGTGGATCCTCTTGCAAGTAGTTCAACTGTCCACCACAATCCATAACTGTATGTGACAGGCCTGTGGAGCTTATCTGACCCATTAGTTGTAGGATTGCCTAGCTGTGTGTGCCATTTGCTGCTTCTGCTATTTGGCATTCAAATAATCCTATGTCGTAATTTCACCAGGTTGACATCTCATTTTTAGGTATGCCTGGGATTGCTCCTGCCATACCCTCCTGGTACTCTTCATTTCAACCAGGGTTAATCCCTCAGCTTAATAATAATGATAGAGCAGGGGTCATGTCCGACCAGGAGGTTACAGATTAAGGTTGAATATAATTATGTTGCTGCTGACGACCCAAAGCCTCATGGATGCCCAGGTTTGAGTTGCTAGATCTGTTCAAAATCTATCCTTATCTTTTTGAGCCATTTAATATACAAACTATGCACTCATTAAATTCACCTTTTCCGAGGCTAGAAATGCAAACATTTACATGATTACAATAAAAGTTTCTTCTGAGATTTGGAGCCAAGTCACATTGAAACAGTGAAGTATCACCGTTGCTACATATTCCCTGCTGAAATAAAAATGCTGAGATTTGGTGCAGAAACCTCAAAGTTTTATTCCATCCCATTTCACTTTGAAGAGAGCAAAAATTCCTTCCGAAATAAACATTTGCATTATTCCAATCCATCAGATAGCACAAGAAACATTGAATTGTTAATTTTGTAGAACATAACAACAATCAAAACTAATTTGATTCAATTTCTGAAATACAACCCATTCTGATCCAGACATTTGATGTGAACCCACTGTATTGTATTAGCAATTCATGTAGATAAAGTGTGCGCAGAAAAATTAGTGAGGTCACGCAGGCCTCAGCATTTGATGACATTTCATTAGGACTGAGCATCCTTAAAACAACCTGATGCAAGCTTTGTAGTTCATACTATTTTAGCTTGTCTAATTTTGTTCTGTATTACCTAACCTATTTCGATTCAACACAAACATTGTCTTGTGTGCTTAAAATTGCAAGTTCAGAGTTAATTCTTTTTCTCCTCCCTCCCCCACCCCGACCACCATAGTCTCCAGGGATCCCTGTACTATCAGGTGAGCATTCGATCGTCTTGGCTAGAAGCTAGTTTGAAATCTCGACCACAGTCGAGTTCTATTCAAGGGCAATTTTCTCCCAATTTATTTAGACAAGTCATCGTTTACTGATAAACACACCCAGGCAGGGAAAAAATGCTAGCTAGCCTGCTCCTCGCCATCTATATTAATTTGCACAATTTTCTTTACAAATCGCTTCTGCTGCCAGTGACACAGGCAATTTGTCTTTTATCTGCAACATGATGTGATAATTGGTGGGAAGATATTATGCAGGGATGAATGCTAGGTTCTAGCACCTCTATGGAATTCTGGTTCTATCCTTCATATTGCATAGATCGTTTTATAGTACAGTCAATTCTGGCTTGCCACAAAATGTTATTTACTTATTAGCAATAGTCACATTGAAATATTAGGCTGTAACGCTTATTTTATAACCTGAAAATTGAGAAACAGGCAAGAATAAAATACTAACAAGAAAACACTGTTGACAATGTGGAAGGTTTCAGAAGCCAATGAAAATGCAAGGACAAGGATCTGAGGGTGTGCAAATGCTATAGTAATCAACAAAACTGTTGGTGTAAAATTGACCCTCAGGTTTGGATTTCTTACAGTTTGGATCCGCATGACTAATGGCGGGTGGGTTTCAACTGTAAGGATATGTAGACAGACATGTAACTAAAGGGTTAATCACAACACCTAGCTGTAACACTACCACTAGAGGGCATTACAAAACCCACTGGCGGGGATTCTCCCTTCTGGGGACTAAGTCCGCACGCCGGCGGGAAAACCAGTGGCAACCACTCCTGCGTCAACAGACCCCGAAAGTGCAGAACTCTCCACACTTTCCGCTCCTAACGGCCCCCGACCGGCGTGGCGGGAATCCCGCCCCCGCCCGAAAAACGGCGCCGGAGAATACTGCAGCCGGCGTCGGGGCGGCGGGATGGGATTCACGCCGCCCCTCGGGGATTCTCCAACCCGGCGGGGGCTCGGAGAATCCTGCCCACTATATAACTGAGCTCCCAGAAGCCCTAGCTCTCTTTCCATGCAGGAGTTATCAGATAGCAGCAGTGTAGCAGAGTAAGATCACAGCCACGTGTAGCTTAGATACAGTTTGTACAGTTATTTATCCTTACTTTATTGCTAGAGTTAGTTCAGTGGAGTGTCAAACTCATTTATTAGTTTTATCGTTACTTAATAAATTCTTTCAGTTTACTTTGAAGACTCGAGTGTTCTTCAACATCATCTACAGTTAGTAATGACATATATTACTTTAACCAAGTAATACAACATGCTACCAACAATACAATATGTGCAATATAATATAACATCAACCAGACTCAAATGGAAACCTATAACTTTCCAATGGTTAGAAGATTTGCATAGGATCACACTTGGTGGTGAGAGCAGAGGACTGCATGTAAGTGAAATTTAAGGGGGATGGGTGCAACTAAAGGGGGAGTGTCGAAATCGGGGGACAGAGATGCTGAAAGCCGAAGGAGAATGGCTCAGAAGGTATTGTAACCCACATGCAAACTTGTCCAAGGCTTTAGTGGAGACTGGCGAGCGGGAACTCACAGGCAAAAAAATGAATGGAAAGAAAAACAGAAGGTGAAAAGACAACTCTGCAGTAGAGTGATAAAGCAGCCTGGCCCTGATTCCTGAGGTCGAGGTTGTGCTACATGAGGTGATTATGAGAACCACAGCTGACCATTACTGTCACTGAATGTGCCAATCCTATGCTGCAAGGTAGCTGTTTGCAAATTATATAAAATTGCCGGGGAGGTTGCAAGAAGAGATCAAACCACTGGTCAGGTGGGCAGAAAAGTGGCAAATGGATTTCAATTTGGAGACCGGTCAGGAAATGCATTTGGGGATGACAAACCGGGTTAAGGGAATGCACAATAAATGGTAGGAGACTGAGAAATTTAGGGGAACAGAGAAACCTTGAAGTTCATGTCCCTGCAGATCCTTGAAGGTAACAGGGCAAATAGGTAAGTTAGCTAAGAGGGCATAGGCAGACGGCATGGGTTCCTAAACTGTGGGTCGTGACCTATCAGCATCCACCCTCAAGTCCCCTCACGATCTTATATGTTTCAATAAGATCACCTCTCAATCTGCTAAACTCCAGTGCCTACTGGCCCAGCCTGTCCAAACTTTCCTCATGAGGCAAACCCTTTATCCAAGGAATCAGTCGAGTGACCCTCGACCGAGGGGGAGCTGGTGGTGTAGTGGTATTGTCACTGGACTAGTTAACCAGAGACCCAGAGTAATGTTTTGGGGACCCAGGTTCAAATCCTGCCACTGCAGATGGTGAAATTTGAATTCAATAAAACATGGAATTTAAAAAGTCTAATGATGGCCATGAAGCCAATGTCGATTGTCGTAAAAGCCCATCTGGTTCAGTAATGTCCTTTAGGGAAGGAAATCTGCCGTCCTTACCAGGTCTGGCCTATATGTGACTCCAGACGCACAGCGATGTGGTTGACTCTTAACTGCCCTCTCAAGGGCAATTAGGGATGGGCAATAAATGCTGGCACAGCCTGTGAGGCTCACCTCCCATGAACGAATATAAAAAAACCCTTCTCTGAATTGGTCCTGGATAGAGTGAATAGGAAATATCTATTTCTGTTAGCAGAGAGGTCAGTAATCAAGGGGATCAATTTAAAGTAATAACTAGAATCAGAAGGGAGCTGAGGAGAATTTTTTCACATCGAAAGTGGTGGGGATCTGGAACTCACAGCCTGAAAGGATGTTAGATGGTACACACTGCTGCCAATGTGCATTGATGATGGAGGGCGTGAATGTTTGTGGATGCCAAATCAAGCGGGGCTGCTTTGTCCTGGATGGTGTTGAGCTTCTTGAGTGTTGGAGCTGCGCTCATCCAGGCAAGTAGAGAGTATTCAAACACACACCTGGGGCAGGATTCTCCGCCGGCGTTATTCTCCGTTTTGCCGGCGCCTGGGGGTTTCCCAACGGCGTGGGGCTGCCCCACAATGGGAAGCCCCATTGACTGGCCAGCGTAACGGAGAATCCCGCCGGCCGGTCGGGGCAGAAATGTGGCGGGGCGGAGAATCCAGACCCCTGATCTATGTCTTGTAGAAGGTGGACAGGCTTTGGGGGGTCAGGAGGTGAGTTACTCACCGCTGGATTCCCAGCCTCTGACCTGCTCTGTTGGCCACAGTATTTATATGGCTGGTCCAGTTCAGTTTGTGGTCAAAGGTAACCATCTTGATGTCGATCGTGAGCAATTCAGCTATGGTAATGCCATTGAATGTCAAGAGGTGATTGTTAGATTTCCCTTTGTTGGAAATGGTCATTGCCTGGCACTTGTGTAGCATGAATGTTACTTGCCGCCTATCAGTCCAAGCCTGAATAATGTCCAGGTCTTGCTTCTTTTGGACATGAACTGCTTCAGTGTCTGAGTGGCGCGAATGATGCTGAACATTGTGTAATCATCAGTGAACAGCCCCAATTCTGACCTTATGATGAAAGCAAGATCATTGATGGAGCAGCTAAAGGGCGCTATGGTAGCACAATGGTTAGCACTGTTGCTTCACAGCTCCAGGGTCCCAGGTTCGATTCCGGGCTTGGGTCACTGTCTGTGTGGAGTCTGCACGTTCTCCCCGTGTCTGCGTGGGTTTCCTCCGGGTGCTCCGGTTTCCTCCCACAAGTCCAGAAAGACGTGCTGTTAGGTGAATTGGACATTCTGAATTCTCCCTCTGTGACCCGAACAGGCGCCGGAATGTGGCGACTAGGGGATTTTCACAGTAACTTCATC
Organism: Scyliorhinus torazame; assembly: GCF_047496885.1. Lineage (NCBI taxonomy): Eukaryota > Metazoa > Chordata > Chondrichthyes > Carcharhiniformes > Scyliorhinidae > Scyliorhinus > Scyliorhinus torazame. The sequence goes on from NC_092738.1 coordinate 28,891,629, forward strand.
GCAGTGTTAATGTAAGCCTACTTGTGACAGTAAAGATTATTATTATTATTATTAAGATGGTTGAGCCTAAGACACCACCGTGAGGAACTTCTGCAGTGATGTCCTGGAACTGAGATGATTTAACCTGGGGTGGCACAGCGGCACAGTGGTTAGCACTGCTGCCAGGGTCCCAGGTTCAATTTAGGCCTTGGGTGGAGTTAGCATGTTCTCACTGTGTCTGCGTGGGTTTCCTCCGGGTGCTCTAGTTTCCTCCCTCAGTCCAACAACATGCAGGTCAGGTGGATTGGCTATGCTAAGGTGCCCCTTTGTGTCTAAAATGTTATGGGGATAGGCAGGGGCGTGGGTCGAGGTAGGGCGCTCTCCCAGAGGGTCGGTGCAGATTAGAAGGGCCGAATAACCTCCTGTATGGACTCTATGGATTGATCACAACCATCTTCCTTTGTGCCGGGTATGACTCCAACCAGCGGAGAGTTTCCCCCTGATTCCCATTGACTCCAGTTTAGCTCGGGCTCCTTGGTGCCACACTCGGTCAAATGCTGCCTTGATGTCAAGGGCAGTCACTCTCACCTCACCTGCTCATTATTAATCTATCTACTACTGCCTGAAAGGGTGGTAGAGACCGGAACCCTCACAACATTTAAGAAGTATTTAGATGAGCTCTTGAAATGCCATAACATGCAAGGCTATGGATCAAGTGTTGGAAAATTAGATTAGGAAGTTGCTTGATGGCCACTGCAGACATGATGGGCTGAAGGGCCTTGTTCTGTGCTGTGAAGCCTATAGGTGGAATCTTGCCAAAAAATGGCAGAGTATCAGTTCTGGTGAGAAAACGGTGCGAACCCCGCCGACACCTTCTCACAGAATTATGAGCCTCTAAAAGAAACATTTTTTTCCTGCACGTGAATCAACCCTCTCTATTGGTGGCCTCCTGCCCCAGCAAAACCTAATCACTGCAATCACTAAGGATCTCCATTTAAATGCCTCCCCAGCACATTTCTCCCGACCTTTCCCCAATCCCCCCACCCACCCCACTCCTTGCATTAAATGACCGGATTATTGAGTGGATGGATGTGCATCTGCATCTTCGTGGAGTAACTCAGCCCCCCGTCATGACCTGTAACAGGGTGGGTGATGATAGACTCGCATTTGGGTTCACGTCATTGTATCCTGTGTGATGTAAACTCTTATATGAGCATTGGGGTCCAATGCTTGGGACTCCAACTATTTTGATGGAAAACAATTAGACTAAATTAATTAAACGGAAGGACAATGTAACGGGGAAACCCCTTAAAGGGATACTGCCTGAAACAAAAACAAAGAGCAAATGAAACTTAAAACATCAAACCAAAATGTGATTACGGGTTACTGAAGCACAGCAGACCCTGCAGGACCCACCGGGCACGGGAGACCTCAGTGGTGCCTGTGGACACCGCATGCTTCCCTCTCCATGGACACCCGGCCGTGAATGTAGCCGTGGTAGGGGGGCAGAGTCAGGTTGGACAACCCCCTTGGTCAGCTGCTGCCTGGACCTGTTTATGGCAAGTTTGGCCAGGCCCAGGATCAGGTTCACAAGGAGGTCCTCTTCCCTCCCCACCCCTCTCCACACCGGCTGCCCATAAACCAGGAGCATGGGTCTGAGCAAACAAAACTGCAACAATAGTTTTTTTTTAAACTAAAAAGGGGTGCAGCCGAAAACAACTTCCATATGCATGGACCACGGACTCCACAAGGCTGCAAAAAGGACAGGTCTCTTGGGAGTCCATGAACTGATGTAGTCTACGGTTATATGGAACTACTGCATGCAGCACCCTCCACCCAGGTCCCCTTAAGAGGGAGGACTCCTCCGTAGAGGCTCCAGTGAAACTCCAACTATTTTAATTTAAAAAAAATAAATTTAGAGTACCCAATTATTATTATTTTTTTTTCCCAATTAAGGGGCGATTTAGCGTGGCCAATCCACCTAACCTGCACATCTTTGGGTTGTGGGGGTGAAACCCACACAGACACGGGGAGAATGTGCAAACTCCACACGGACAGTGACCCAGGGCCGGGATTCAAAACCGGGTTCTCCGAGGTGCAGTCCCAGTGCTAACCACTGTGCCACGTGCCGGCCCTCCAACAATTTTAATTGAACCAAATAAACTAAATTAAATAAACTGAGGGACAAATTAAAAGGGGGATATAGAGACTCCAGACAGTGGCAGTAAAATTTAGATCTGCATATTTCATTGGCACAAGGGTGAAATTGAATATCAAGCTAGTTAATGCCTCTTGTGAAAGATGAGGCACAGCTGATTAGAGTGAAGCCTGCAACGTGCATGACAAACTCGCATCTTGAGAGCACCCTCATTCGCCCATTTTACAGCCCTATATACTTATTCCTGATAGACAAACTTCCTGGACAAGTGGAATTGATATTCAATAGGGCTTAATCCCTTGGTCCTCAGAGTTCTGCCTGAGCATGGGTTTCTACTCCCAGTTCAGTTGTGCTTCCCCAAGTAAGAGGATCTTCATTCCTCATGAGGCAGGGAGGCAACCCATTCCCAAGAACCCTACTCTTCCCTTGCAGTCTGGCCTCTCATGGGACCCCAACCAGGAACCTCACAGTCACCCCCAGTGCTGACTCTCTGTATTCACCCCCTCACACCCACTTTCCAGCTCCCAATAAGGATGGGCACTCCCTCAGCAATGATTTGGCCACAAGCCCGGCAAGGAGGACAAAGGAAGCCGATGCCTGCATGCCGGCCTCCAGACCCCCTTAAAGCAAGGGTTGCCCTGAAGTGAATGGAAGGCAAGGCTTGCCTAGCGACTCTCTCTTTCCTCCTCCGCCCCTTCCCCCCTCACCCCCTCTGAGTGCTCATCTCCGATATCCCACTCAGAGGTGACACTGCAGGGATCACGGTTTTGTAGACCTGTTCTAAATTATGCTGGCATGACACCACGTCAGCATTCCGTTGGGGGCAGAAGGGTCTGGAGATACTGGAGAGAATTGGGGGCGGGATTCTCTCAGCCCGGGGCCGGGCCAGAGAATCCCCGCGACCAGCGCAAATCACGCCACGCTGCCCTGACGCCGGCACACGATTCTCCGCACATCGGCGCCATAGGCGCCGCCGTGTTTGGCATGCCGCCGGTCGGGGTCCGCTCTACGCGGCCCCCCCCCCTGCCAATTCTCGGCACGGGATGGGCCAAGCGGCTGTCGTAAAAAAATCGGGTCCCGCCGGCGCCGTCCACACCTGCTCGCAGCCGCCGGGAACTCGGCATGGAAGGGTCGAGGGGCGGCCTGTGAGGGGTAGGGTGGGTCCAGTCCGACCCCGGGGGGCCTCCGATGTGACCTGGCCCACGATCAAGGCCCACCGATTGGCGGGCCGGCCTCTCTGGCTGGGGGCCTCCTTTCTTCCACGCCGGCCCCTGTAGCCCTGCGCCATGTTGTGTCGGGACCAGCGCGTTGAAGGGAGCCTTCCAGCGCGTTGAAGGGAGCACGTTGGCACTGATGCCACTGCGCATGGCGCGTTGGCGCCGATCCCACTGCGCATGCACGGATCCCACGGCACCCAGTTCACGACAGGATCAGCAGCTGGAGCGGTGTGGATCGCTCCAGTGCCTTGCTGGCCCCCTGTAGGGGCGTTGGCGTTTCCGATGGCGTCAACACTTAGCCTCAGGATCACAGAATCCCGCCCTGGGTCTTTGTGATTCTCACTGGATTTTGAGCCTGCGCCGAGTTTCTCATGGGTGGAGAGTGCGGGCTCACAATCACCCTCTATGACTCTATGCCATAAAGATAATCAAAAATTCTGCTTCCACCGCCCTTTGAGGAAGAGAGTTCTAAAGACTCACAACCCTCTGAGAGGAAACCATTCTTCTCATCCCTGTCTAAAATGAGTGACCCCTTAGGCGGGATTCTCCCAAATCGGCGCGATGGCCCGACGCCAGCGTAAAAACCGGCGCACACCACTCCGGCGTCGGGCTGACCGGAAGTAGCAGAATTCTCCGCACTTTCGGGGGCAAGGCCGGCGGCGGAGACGTTGGCGCTGCGCCAGCTGGCGCCGAAGGGACTGTGCGAGTTAGCGCATGTGCAGACCGGCCGGCGTATTCTGGCGCATACGCAGGGGGGTGTCACCTCCGCGCCGGCCATGGCGGAGCCCTACGGGGGCCGGCACGGAAGGCAGAAGTGCCCCCACGGCACAGGCCTGCCCGCAGATCGGTCGGCCCCTGACCGGCGTGGCGTGGTCCCCACCCCGCCCGAAAACCGGCGCCGGAGAATACGGCAGCCGGCGTTGGAGCGGCGGGGCGGGATTCACACCGCCACCCGGGGATTCACCCCCCCCACCCCCCCCCCCACACACACACACACACACACACATGAGGAAACATCCTTTGTACATCAATCCTGTGAAGACCCCTCAGGATCTTCTATGTTTCAATCAAGTTGCCTCTTATTCTTTGAAACTCCATTGGATATAAACCTAGCTTGTCCAACCTTTCCTCAAAAGACAAGACGTTGTGTTGTAATCTACAGGGCTACAGATCCAGGGTTGAAAAGTGGGATTAGGCCAGATAGCTCTTTTTCTCTCAGCGGACACAATGGGCTGAATGGCCTCCTTCTGTGTCGTAAATTTTCTCTGACTGAATTTCTATAACTTTGCAGAAAATGGCGCAGAACAACATCAGGACCTCTGCTGACCGAGACCATGTGAAGACCGTTCCACAAAATAATTGCCAGGTAAACCTGTCACGGCTTGCAAACATGGTTGGTGTCATTTTCATACAGTGTAACTGGAAATATGACCTATTATAATTATGGTGCTTTCCAGGAAGTTTTCAATATCATGTATAGTCAAGCATTCACAGTGTGGGCATCCTGGCAAACACAGAGCATGTTTCAAGGGAAATTTTCCACTTGGAAGCATCTGGCATGGAATTTGCAAGTACGCAATCGTATGGGATGTTCCTTTCACTGTATTCCAATCAAATTTAATCTCGTATATGAATCTCCAGCCAGCTAAAGTGCTCTTGGATGAATTGTGCGAGAACTTCATTTAATTATTCAAGAGAATTTAAATGTATGCAAGTACTGATTGATGCAATTTTTGTTCACCCATTTGTTCAGCCCTTTTAAGAGCTGCTCCCTTGCTGAACTATCCAATCCTCAACTCCAATTGGAAATTAAGTCAGGGCGGCCATTTTGTGGTGCAGGTGAGCCTGCGTTAGGCCTGCTCAAATCCATTTGTCCCAAGATCAGAAAATCAAGGCTTTAATCTTTATGAAATAAGTAACCTAGATATACCGCACAGTATTAGAGCCTCCAGTACCCACTGTTATCAGGTAACATTGTCTTCATCTACCGTCTTTGTCCGGTCTCATTATCTACCTGCCTGCTGTCCTTGTCTGCCTGTATTCATCATCTGTTTCATCTCATTGCTTATCTGCATTAATTGTCCGTCTCCTTTCATCATCCATCTGGTCTCATATCTGCCTGTTTTCTTTGTCTGCCTCTCTTTATCACTGCAGCAACAGCAACAACACATCAAACTCATGAATCCCCTCAAACCCTGTATAGCTCTTGTCCACTCGACCGCCTATATTCAGCCCCACTGGTGGTCCCTATCTTCTTTAGAGCCCTTGATTCCCTCCATTCTCATGCAGTGATCTTCACCACAGCCCTAGGTAAAACGGGAGCCCTGATTGTATTGGGGACCTTTGCTGTTTCTGGCAGTTTCCTCTTTGCCTGCTGTCTGTCCCTTTACAAGGCAAATGAGGCCAATGGGAGGAGCCAGGAGTTTGGGACTTCTTAAACTGCGAGGAATCCTGGCGTACTGGTATTCCAAGTGAGTGGATGGAGGTGTATCAACCTCCACAAGGATTTACGTAGGCCCGGTAAGTTCTAGGGCAGGCAAGTAGCTTGGGACTTCAAAAAATTAAAATTCAAAAAGTATATGTATTTGAAAGGTTTACCTCCTTGATCAGAGGGTAAGTAGGTGACAGCCCCCCACCAATGATTTTATTGAATAGCAGAGCAAGCTGGAGGGACCATATGGCTCCTATTTCCTATGTTCTCCTGTTCACCTTGCAAACTCTGGCAGACTGAGCCGTGGCAGACATAGGAGGTGGAAGTTTCCAGCCCTGACACTGGCAGGCATCACCAGGGATGGGACAGGAAAATTTGGAGAGCCGCTAAAAGTCAGTGGCTCGACAACGTCTGTCCCACCCACGACGCTGTCCATCGGGGGCTGGGAAATACCGCCCAGACTCTAAATCTGAGGAATTTCAGGATCTCTATTTCTTATTTTTGTCTGCTCTCCAAAGTTCTGGAATTCACCGTTGCCTTAGCTATGCTCACACCTTTTGCTATTCAAGGCTTACCAGTCAGGCTTCCACCCATCCATGGACGGAGACCATTCTGGTAAAAGTGATAAATGGCATCCTGTGCAACAACAATTCTGACCTGCTGTCTCTTCTTATCCTCCCTGACTCTCTGGAGCACACAGATGCAAACAATGACGGAAAGGGAAAGATCCACTGATCCGAACTAACCCACTAGTGAAACCTCTGCCCCATCTCTCCTCTGCTGCTGCCAAGACTTTGATCCATCCTATTATTCTCGAGGGTCAACCTGTCTAATATTGTGTTTGTTGGCATACACTGTCCACAAATTACAGTTTTTTCAGCTACCCTGGCCTAGATTTGACCAACAACTCTGGTGAGAATAAAGTGGGGCCATTTAAAATGAATTGGGGCTCATCATTTCCTCTCTCTCTCTCTCTCTCTCTCTCTCTCTTCCCCCCCCCCCCCCCCCCCCCCCTCCCCCGCCACCTCCGAGCAAGAAAGGTTTTCTTTAAGGATGACATAACTGAGGCCAGGTCTGTCATTTTAACCGGAGGCTTGGGGGTTGAGGAGTAGTGATGTTTGCCCCTTCAGGTCAAACCTGAGAGGGGGGGGGGGATCAAGGCCCACCAATCGACGGGCCGTCCTCGCTGGCTGGCAGCCTCCTTTCTTCCGCGTAGGCCCCTGTAGTCCTGCGTCATGTTGCGTCGGGGCCGGTGCGTTGAAGGAAGCCACGGTGCGTGTTGGCGCCGCTGCCACTGCGCATGCGCGGACCCCGCGGTGCCCAGTTGATGCCGGGATCGGCACCTGGAGCGGCGTGAACCGCTCCAGTGCCGTGCTGGCCCCCTGTAGGGGCCAGAATTCTGATCCTGAGGCCGTGTTGACGCCGTCGAGAAATGTGATGCCGTTTCCGACGATGTCAACACTTAGCCTCAGGATCACAGAATCCCGCCCTCTGTACCTTATAGAAACATCTTGCATCTATAGTGCTTTATCATGTCCTCGGACCATCTCAAAGTCCTTTGCATTCATTGAAATATTTTTGAAATGTTGTTTTGTGAGCAAACATACTCGCCAATTTCTGCACAGAAAGGCCTTTTAAACACTAAACTAGCCAATGAATCTTCTTCTGATTATGTTGATTGAGAAGGGGATGGACACTGGGAGACTTTTGCAACAGCCCAGCACAAATTATTGATAATTGAAGGAAGCTTGAAATATTTATTGTATAGTATACCACTCGAGATTGCAAGTGATGCTGTTACGGCATTTCGAAATATATAGGGTGAGCTAGTTGACTTGAACATGAGCTTTTTAGGTTTTTATGAGTAACACATTAGTCAACTGATCTGGCACTCATTGTTAAAAAAATCTGCTTCAGTACTTCTTGACCTTTATAAGCACCATCAAAATTACATCGCCTATTGGTGATGCATTGGGTAGCACTGTGCAGTCAGCTCAACTCACAATGCCCCAAACCTCAAGTTTCAGTCTCTGGCCAATCCCTCCAAGCCATCTAAAACAATGGAGGAAAATAAATGTTATCATAATGTCCAAAATATGATTTGGGGAATATCAACTAAACTAACAAAAGCCTTGCTGCCTGTTATCAAGATGAAGAAGACTAACAGATTCATAGATCACATTAAACTGTGTGGGAAAGATAAGCACTTGGATAGAATAATTACCATTATTTTGGAGTCTAGTCCCATCCTATTATAAGGGGCAATACACCGATGACAATGTGATAATGAAGATGAAGAATTGTTCTGGCAGTTGCAGTCCATTTTTAGTGAATTCAAAATGTGTATCCCAATCTGCAGTGTGTTCCATCTGAGCAGACAGTGGAATGGTTTTGGATTGCATCTGTTATGGGCCAGGGTTGAGAGAGCCCCAAAGTGTATCATGGAGTTCACCTGACCCACAACTTTGAATAGATTGTGTTTATGGGGAGCACACGGCCTTACTCTGCAGGTGTGGTGCAACAGAAATCTAAAGTACTTTTAAATTAAAACAATGTTTATTTATGAAACCAGTTAACACTTTATAAACCCACGGTAAACATCTTAACAACTATCAACACCAATAAATCCCCCAAAGAATACAGTACTCTATAAGTAACTCTTAATCTTTCCTTGCAACGTCCATAAGACAAAAAGAACCCTCTTTACAGAAAGACATCAGGTTTAACTTCACTACTAAGAACAGTTACCACTTTGAAATCACCAAATGGACATTCATAAGCTTGCAGAGATTCATACACATCTTGCTGTGATTGCAGCTTTTCCAAATCTAAAACAAAACTAAACACATCCTGTAGCAAAAAGCCTAAAGTGAAAGTAAAAGCAGACAGTCAGCCCAGCTCCACCCACACTCTGACATCACTGATAAACACCCATTTCTTAAAGGTACATCCACTACAGTTATTTTCCTAAACACCCATTTCTTAAAGGTACTCTCACATGACAAATCAAATTTGAATTTTGTCCTGGAGACTACGATAGCTCAGTAGACTGTAATTAAATGAGCCTGGTTTAGCAGGGCAGCACGGTAGCCTTGTGGATAGCACAATTGCTTCACAGCTCCAGGGTCTCAGGTTCGATTCCGGCTTGGGTCACTGTCTGTGCGGAGTCTGCACATCCTCCCCGTGTGTGCGTGGGTTTCCTCCGGGTGCTCCGGTTTCCTCCCACAGTCCAAAGATGTGCAGGTTAGGTGGATTGGCCATGATAAATTGCCCTTAGTGTCCAAAATTGCCCTTAGTGTTGGGTGGGGTTATGGGGATAGGGTGGCGGTGTTGACCTTGGGTAGGGTGCTCTTTCCAAGAGCTGGTGCAGACTCGATGGGCCGAATGGCCTCCTTCTGCACTGTAAATTCTATGATAGCAGAGAAAAAAACCCAGAAGTTTGTTTCTTCTTGCTAGAAGACAAGAGGGTATTCAAACCATTTCTAACCCCACCCGCTCTCCAGTGTGGATACATTTTGACTTTTGTTTGGCTGACCTGCATCTTGGACATTTTTGGTCAACAGGTAGCTGTGGGTCGATTCTGAAAGTTGGGCCAGAGTCCAGGCTGGTAACGATGCATTTTTGTGGAGATCATAGGTGCACTCCTGATCCTTCAAGGCCCCCCCAAAATAATTTAAAACTTAACCAGAGCCACTTCAACTCTATCACCAATGGAACTGATTCCAAGGATGGCGGGACTGTCATATGAGGAGAGATTGACTAGGTTGGGACTGTTCTCGCTGGAGTTCAGAAGAATGAGGGGGGATCTCATAGAGACTTATAAAATTCTAACAGGACTAGACAGGGTAGATGCAGGGAAGATGTTACCAATGATGGGTTTGTCCAGAACCGGGGGTCACAGTCTGAGAATTGTGGGTAAACCATTTCGGACAGAGATAAGGAGACATTTCCTCACACAAAGAGCGGTGAGCCTGTGGAATTCATTACCACAGGAAGTAGTTGATGCTAAAACATTGAATATATTCAAGAGGCAGCTGGATGTAGCACTTGGGGAGAATGGGATCAAAGGCTATGGGGAGAAAGCAGGATTAGGCTCATGAGTTGGATGATCAGCCATGATGGTGATGAATGGCGGAGCAGGCTCGAAGGGCCAAAAGGCCTCCTCCTGCTCCTATCTTCTATGTATCTATATGTATCGGGTGGAGCCTGCACAACAAACTCAATTTTCATATTAAAAATGGCCATCTGCCAGACAGGCAGGTAAATCAGCTGCTCAGTTTTGAGAATCATTGGTGTTCAAAGGACAATCCTATTCTGAGGCTATTACCATAAGAACATAAGAACTAGGAGCAGGAGTAGGCCATCTGGCCCCTCGAGCCTGCTCCACCATTCAATGAGATCATGGCTGATCTTTTGTGGACTCAGCTCCACTTTCCGGCCCGAACACCATAACCCTTAATCCCTTTATTCTTCAAAAAACTATCCATCTTTATCTTAAAAACATTTAATGAAGGAGCCTCAACTGCTTCACTGGGCAAGGAATACATCAATTTTGGAAGGTTAAATTCAACCCCGTTGAGTTGTAATTTTTAAAATATCCCCTCCTTAAAGTCAGAAAGCCAATGTGCAGAGTGGACAGGGCAAACCCTTAATCCATCCCATTGCCTGCTTCAAAAAACAATTCAAATTGAAGCCAATCCCCCCCCCCCGCCTCTTCCTAGTCGCTTTTGGCCTCAACCAGGTCCTGTAACAGGCTGATGAATGGCACCCATGCTTTGTGGAAACCCTTGTCCGACCCTCGGATGGCGTACTTTATCTTCTTCAGGTGGAGAAATACCGGCAGGTCTGCCAGCCAGTCTGCAGCTGTGGGTGGTGCTGCCGATCGCCAGCCGAAGCAGGATTCCCCGACGTGCGATTAGGGATGCGAAAGCCAGGGCATCGGCCCTTTTCCCCATTTGAAGATCTGGCTGGTCCGATACCCCGAAGACTGGCACTCTCGGGCAGGGCTCCAGCCTCACCCCCATAACCCTGGACATTGCCTCGGAGAAGGCTGTCCAGAACCCGACAAGTCTGGGGCTGGCCCAGAACATGTGGGTGTGGTTGGCCAGGCCTATCTGGCACTGTTCACATTTGTCCTCCACCTCCAGGAACAACCTACTCATTCGGGTTCTGGTCAGGCAGGCTCTGTTCAACCTTTTAAACTGCATGAGGCTTAGCCTAGCGCAGGCAGAGGTGGAGTTGGGCCTGCTCAGTGCTTTGCTCCAGAATCCCCAACCCACTTCCGTCCCCAATTCGTCCTCCCATTTCCGCCTAGCTTTGTCCAGTGGTAGTCTTGCCCTGTCCAGCAACCGTCCCACAGTTCGCCCCTCCTTACTGTCCGTGTTGATTAGTTCCTCTAGTGGAGTGTCTCTCGGGGCCCTGGGGTACTTTGCCGTCTCCTTGCAGAGAAAATGTTTAATATGGAGGTGCCTGAACTCCTGTCCCGTCGGCAGATCCAGGCCCTCCATCAGCTCGTCGAAGGTCGCGAGTCAGCCCCTATGTAGAGGTCCCTAGCTGCTAGTATCCCTCTGTCCTGTCTCCATTTTTTAAAGGTGGAGTCAAGCATGACTGGCGGGGATTTGTGGTCACCGCAGATGGGGGCCATCTCGGTTGGACCAAAATTCTGCTTCATTTGGTTCCACGTCTTCAGTGTAGCTACCACCACTGGGCTGGATGTGTACTTTGATGGGGGGATGGGAGTACTGCCATGGCGAGGGCTCGGAGGGTCATTCCTTTACAGGAGGACTAATCCAGCCTCACCCATTCCGTGGTTAGCTCTCGTATCCATCCTCTCACCCTCTCGGCTGTTGCCGTCCAGTGGTAGTACTGTAGATTCGGCAGGGCTAGACCGCCCATGTTTTTCCTCCTTTGCCGGGTTGAAGTCACCCCCCATGATCAGTCAGTGGGTGCCAATTTCGGGGAATTCAGCCATGGTCTTTTTTATGAAGCCTTTGTTGTCCCAGTTGGGCGCGTACACATTAACCAGAACTACCAGTGCACCCGTCTAGGACACCGCTGACCATGACGTAGCGTCCCCCTTGGTCTACAACCATCCTTGTCACAGTGAACCTCGTCCTCTTACTAATCAATATGGCTACTCCCCTTGCCCACATCCCGTAGCATGACTGGTACGTCTGTCCCACCCAGCCCTTTCTTACCCGCCGTCAGTCCCTCTCCCTCAGGTGTGTCTCCTGCAGTAAGATTATGTCGGCTTTCAGGCCTCTCAGGTGGGTGAAGACTCTGGATCTTTTCACTGGGCCGTTAAGTCCCCTGACATTCCAGGTGATAATCCTGGTGAGGGTTTTTTCTCCCCCCCCCGCTCCTGTGGGATCACCCATACTTACCTTGTGGACGCACCCCTGCGCTCCGGGGTTTCCCTTTGCCCAGGGAACACCCAACATGGCCACCAACCGTGTGTCCCTGCATTCCGGAGTCTCCCTTTGTTTAGGGACCCTCCAAAGTGGCTGCTTACGGCGCCATCTTGTTTCTTCCGTTGCCGAAGCCTGTGCAAAACCCAACTCATTTTTCCTGCTCGGTTCCTTTTGTGTTCCTTTTCCCCGCCACCCACCTCCCCCGTCCCCCCCTTCCCTGCGTCACCCTTTGTGCCCCCACAACCATGCGCTGGGGCCCTTGCTTTCTGTCTTCCCGTGCTAGCTATTTCTGCTAGTGTGGTGGCCCCCCTCCCGGGGCTGGTCTAGCCCCTTCCTTTTGCCCGCTGACTGCCCATTTTCCCCTGTTTAAATCCTCACCTGTCTTCCCCAGTCCTTGCTTCGTTATGTGACCCAGTCTTCCTTTTGTGATCGGAACGAGGCAGTGCAGTGCCACGCAAACATGCTCACTGTCCAATGAGTCTTTTGCTCTTTCAGTCTTTTCCTGCACAACTCTCATCATTGCCACGCCTGTCCCTTGTCCAGGACGTTGGTTCTGACAAATTCATTTGCTTCCTCCGGGGAGTTAAAGTAGCGTTCAATTTTTTTGGGACGTGACCCAGAGCCTGGCTGGGAACAGCATACCGAAACGTACCAGGGCCGATTTCGCCTGGTTAAACGCGGCCCTGCTTTTTTCTAGATCTGCCCCAATGTCCTGGTAGATTCTGATTTTGTGTCCTTCCCAGGTGCCTGCTTTTGACTGGCGTGCCCACCGCAGGACCCTCTCATGGTCCTGATATCGGTGGAGCTTTGCGATAACCGCCCTCGGCTGCTCCCCGGCCTTAGGTTTCGGTCTGAGCGACCTGTGCGCTCTGTCGAACTCAGGAGGTTTGGGGAAACTGTCCCGACTAAGTCGCCCCGCACATGGGCGACGTAGTACATCGGGTCTTTGCCCTTGATACCTTCCGGCAGGCTCACGATCCTGATGTTTTGTCATCGGGACCTGTTCTCCCAGTCCTCGACATTCCCCCTTAAGTTCCCCTGGACCGCAGCCAACGTTTTCACTTTTGCCTCCAGGGCGATGATTCTGTTGCTCTGGTCTGACGAAGCATTTTCCAGGTCGAGGATCGTCATCTCCTGTGTCTCCACTTTCTTCCCCAGCCCATTGATTGCCTTCTGCATGGTGGCCATCACCTCGGCCACCGCCACCTTCACCGCCACCTGGATTTCTATCCTGATCGCCTCCTTCATGGTGGTCAGCTCCTTTATCAGGAAGCTCTTCCATTCGTCTCCAGGTGATGCTCATGCTCAGGTCACCGGCCGTCCTCTCTCCTGGGTGGCCGAGGTCCCTTCGCCGTGTGTCTGCCGTCTCGTTCGCCTGCTGATTGTTGCTCTTTCCGCTGCTTCTGCCGTCTCTTCAGCCCCTTGAGCTCCCGTTTTCTGGCATCTTTTCTTGGATGCCCACCTTTTGCTGTTGAAGGATTTATTTCCTTTGAAATTTGGGCAACATTCGACTAAGAGTGCCCTTTTTTTTCTCCTGGCTTGGATGGGGAGCCACCTGATGTGCGTCTGTTCAACACATCCCCACCACCGGTACTCGGAAGTCAGCTTTTCTTTTACGGACACCAAGGGACAGTTATGTTCCTCGCTGTACTCTCTCTTTCCCCCTTTTTGTTTATCTTTAGTTTCCTTTATTTTTCTTCTCTTTCTCTCAGGGGGAGGTTGATGAACTTGGTCTTCCTGGTTTAGCTGCCTGCCTGGATCTGAGCTCCACGCTGGCCTGGCTGAGCCACACTTGTCGGCACCTCTGCTCTCTCGCCACAATCCTCGGGCCCCAAACTCCACAGCCGGTTTTCCTGCTGAGGACAGCATCCGATTTTTTTTTAAGAAATAAAAGGGGTTTCTCTTCGATCGGGCAGATAAACCCGAAGTGCCGGAGCCTGCGCGGGAGCCACCTGAGATACGGCTGCTATTCCATGCCGCCGCACCGGAAGTCACTCCCTCCCTACATAAGGACACCAAAACCTTGTCACGGGGAGGGGAATTGTGGGTACAAATCCATGTCATATCCATTCCCCACCACCTAAAATCTAATACCGAAGTGCCCACATGTTCAAATCCACTTTAATAGGGATATATCGTTCTTGGCTATGTTCATAGAACATAAAACATCCAGTGCAGAAGGAGGCAATTCGGCCCATCGAGTCTGCACCGACCCACTTAAGCCCTCACTTCCACCCTCTCCCCGTAACCCAATAACCCCTCCTAACCTTTTTGGTCATGAAGGGCAATTTTTGTCAAACATGAAGACCACCTTGAATAAAGCTGCAGTTCAACCTTCCTGTTATTTATATGTATTTCTGGTTGTAAGCAACATTTTGTCTGAACTACAGATTTTACCGTTCTACAGATCCTTTCACCCGCCTCCAGTATTCTCCCTCCACCTGGGCCCCTCACACTAGCCACTTTCCTGCTCTTAATCTTTTCATTGAGAACTGTCAGCGTGACATCGACTATCTCAATTTCTCTGCTCCTCTCACCCTATCTAATCTGTCTCCTTCTGAACTTGCTGCACTCCAACCCTGACTTTGTCATCAAACCTGCTGACAAGGGTGTTGTCAGGCATACTGACCTCTACCTCACAGAGGCCGAGCGCCAACTCTCAGGCACTTCCTCCTACTTCTCCCTCGACCATGACCCCATCACCGAGCATCAAGCCATTGTTTCCAGGGCTGTCACTGACCTCATCTCCTCTCGCGATCTTCCCTCCACAGCTTCCAACCTCATAGGGCAGCACGGTCGCACAAGTGGATAGCACTGTGGCTTCACAGCGCCAGGGTCCCAGGTTCGATTCCCCACTAGGTGGGTTGGCCATGCTAAATTGCCCTCAGTGACCAAAAAGGTTAGGAGGGATGAACGGGCCGCTGCCAGGACTAATTCTGGCCCCTACAGCTCCAGCTGCCTATCCCGGCGTGAACTGTGCGCCGCGGTATCCACGCATGCGCAGCTGCGCTGGCGCCAACGCGCGCATGCGCAGTGGCCTCATTCAACGCGCCGGCCCCAACGCAACATGGCACAGGGGCCGGCGCGTAGGAAAGGAGACCCCCAGCCAGAGAGGCCGGCCCACCGATCGGTGGGCCCCAATCGCGGGCCAGGCCACATCGGAGACCCCTCCCCCCCCCCAGGTTCGGATCCCCCCTGCCCCCCCACAGGCTGCCACCCGACCCTTAAACGCCAAGGTCCTGCCAGCTCAGAGCAGGTTAGAACGGCGCCGGCAGGACTCGTTTTTTTTCTTATGGCCGCTCGGCCCATCCGGGCCGGAGAATCGCCGGGGGGGGGGGAATCGTCTCACCAATGACGCCGATTCTCCGCTCTTCGCACCAGGTTACTGAAGCCCGGAAATTACTATTTGCATGACATGTTGGGCAAGCATCCTTTTGCCTACCATTCCGACACAGGCATATGTACACATCTATTTTAGATGTGTAAGTGCCCCCACTAAAGGAGCAGAGGAATATTGTCACCCAGAACCTGTGATTTGCTTTCACCCATTAATTTCTGCCCACTGTAAATTTGAAGCTTGAATGTTTTCAGAAAAGGGGACATATTGTGGAGGTGTGATCCTCTTTCGCTGTGAACAAGGACAAGTAAAGGGTGCTGCTGTCTCTTTAACAGAGACCTTGGGGTCGTAGGGAGACCACCTTTTCTTCTTCTTCCTTTCTCTCCTAAACCTCTCATCCATCCATCATCCCTGTACCCAGGAGACTAGAACAGACATAACACATGCACACATGAATCTGAATGGAACGAGCGGGCCCCAGCTGAAGATAAATTGTGAACAAGCTGTGAATAAAATTTATATTTACGAGGTGAATATCGCCTCCCCTGGCACTAGCCATTACTCAGTGTCAGCTCTAGAATTCAGATTGAGATAATTGTCCACCAACTTTCTGCTCCTGTACTTGCTGAAGCTGGAAGAGTTTAGATTTAGGGTTAAGTGAGAAAAGTGCGAAGTACAAAGGGAATAAAGAAGATTCTGAGGTGCATGTAAATGAGAAAAATGAACAGAGTCAAAGCAGTTTGTAAAGACACAAAAAGATAAGCATATGTTCTGATATTTCTGTCTTGCAAACATGTTTACCAGGGCTGTATAAATGGATTTGTTAAAATAGTGCACACAGGAAAATATCAGAAATAATTTGAGTGAGAAAACTCAAAATCTGACACCAGATGGACAATCGAGAATGGAGGCAGACACAGATAGATACCTGTTGGTGGATTCATGTGAAAAATAGTAAACCTGAGAGATAGACAGATAACTAAATTAAATAGCTAGCTGGATAGATAGATAGCTAAATCTCAATTGAAAGACAGTAAAACAGATCTGTATATAGTTAGAGAGAGAAATAGTTGGATAAATAGCAAACGAGGCAGACAGATAAATAGTAAAACATTTTGCAACAGATGAACAGACAGATAGTAAAATAGATAGAAAAGGAGATGGATGGCAGATTAATGGCTGGTTGAATGTAGCAATTTGTATGCCACTGGGAGTCTGCAGTGAATGCTGTACAACTGAAAAACAAAGGGCTTACAATTAGATGGAACCTTGCAGTCCTTTGCACAATAAATCCCAAGTACAGGGGATTCACAGTTCTCTTGTCTTCAGCCAACACTATTTTAATGGAAACATTTCTCATTTGACAAATGAGCTTTTCTTACAGAATAATGATACACCGTCCAAATGTTTGCTCTTTGCAATTGTATTTGATGCTGTTGAAAAAAGATACACCTGCACTTTAATGTCATCCTGCATATCATATGCCAAAGTGTCAGCACTATCAAATCAAATCAATCCTTTCACTTTTTTGAGACTGCAGTAATATTGTCACTCCAGTATGCATACATATAATACTCCCTTCTCTCTCCAAATTTAATATGAATTTATGGCAGGTGGAATTTAATGGAGGCAACATTGCATTGCGAGGTGAATATTGCATTGCATGTAGGAAGGGAAAATGGAATCATACGTACTTTGTGATGGAGTTGAAAGAAACCGAAGAGTCTGAGGAGACTCCAATGTTCAGCCAATGCAGATCCAGCATTTAACAAAGCCAATAGAATGGTGAGCGATGTCACCAGAACAGTCGAATACAAGTCAAAGGAATTTACGATCAAATTGTACAATGCTCTGATCAGGTCACATGTTGAGCACTGTGACTAGTTCTGATCATGAAGACACAAGGAAATCAATGAAGCACTGGAGACAGCACAGCACACATGGCTTATCACTGGTGTTGGGGGTCTGAATGATGGGAAAAGACTGGGAAAACTTCAGATTTTAACCCTGGGAAGTAGACATCCAAAGGCAATCAGGAATGTTACTTTAAATATTGGGAGTTGGACAAAGGGACTCATTTAAACTAGTAAGAGGTAATTTTAGGAATGATACCATAATGCAGCAGTAAATCAACCCTTAGAATAGACTCCTGTGTAGAGTGGTGGATGGAAAACTGTGGAATCATTTAAGAAGCAATTAGATACAGCAATGTAGGATCGTTCTAGATGGATATATTAAGATGGGCTGAATGATCTTCCTCAATTGTAAGTATCTTTATGAATAGAACTAAAATCGATTCACAAACGTCTAATGTACACTTCTAAAAAGGTGTTTCTTGTGGCTCCGATAAGAGACAAATCCTTTAGATAGAACTGGCAGATCTGCTCTCTCAAGATGAGATGTTATTCATGGACAGCCTGAGTTCTAGTTCAGAGCCAGAGCTTGTTGCATTTGTGTCTGAACCAAAATCCAGCAAGCAGTGTTCTAGTTTTATGCCATGAGGGTTCTTTCATTGAGTAAACTTTTAATTTGAAATAACCAACACAATCGATATGTAAACAACCTTTACATCTTGATAGGATAGAGGATAATGGCTTGAAATCTGCAGTCCTCATCCCATCCCCCAAAACTGATCTTCACCCTGTTAATAATTGGAAATTACAATTCATACATAGAACATACAATGCAGAAGGAGGCCATTTGGCCCATCAAGTCTGCACCAACCTCACTCCCACCCTATCCCCATAACCCAATAACCCCTCTTAATCGTTTTGGTCACTAAGGGCAATTTATCATGGCCAATCCACCTAACCTGCGCGTCTTTGGACTGCGGGAGGAAACCGGAGCACCCGGAGGAAACCCATGCAGACATGGGGAGAACGTGCAGACTCCGCACAGACAGTGACCCAGCAAGGAATCGAACCTGAGACCCTGGCGCTGTGAAGCCACAGTGCTATCCACTTGTGCTACCGTGCTGCTCACACGTATTATCAGTACAAACAAGCTGTTCATGCCACCAAAGTGACTTTAGCTGAATTGTTTTTTGAACACAGACATTTGCCACTTTCCATAGACTGTTTGTCTGCGGACTGCTATTTTGAATCTTGCTAAAGATGACAGTTTCTAGTTTAACCAGTTACTTAACAAAAAAATGAAATAAAGAGAGAAATGTGCGTCTGTGTGTGTCTGTTTTTATGCAATTCAAATATCAGTTTAGCTTTTCCCTTAGAGGCACAGGCTAGTTCTGAATATTCACTGTGGACCAAGAGTGCTGTAAGGGAAGCCTGCTCTTTTAATAAGAACAAGAAAAAGTCAAGGGCAAGAAAAGGCATTCAGCCCATCAAGCACATCTCACTCCAACCCAGCCACGTTAATGCAAAATGTGTTGGTAGAACTTGCATTAGTTCCAGAGGAGAAAACAATTCACACCAATGTTTGTATCATTCCAGGACCTGTTCAAACTACCTGGAATTTTACAGCATTGTGTTTAGGTTAATTAGTACAGCTGAATTTGCTGAACGAGTGTCTCCTCGTATGACATCTTCATGCCTCTCCATTCAGTTAGCTTTCACTCAGCACTCACTGTGCATCTGCTTGATGCATTTACAATGGTATCCCTTCATTTCGATCTATCTTATGGTTTATTTCTCTCCCTCTCTTTACCCAAGTGTCGTATATTGACTCAAAATTGTTAAACAAGTACATTTTGGGGGTGGGGGAACTTCATGTGTGTGATAACCCTCACGAGAACCACTAGTGATCACTCATTGATCGCCCGTGGGGCTCATGGAGCACGAGTTCCCATGGTAACGGGTGGAGGCCTGGCCAGATGGGACTCGTTATCGAGCCCTTTAAACACTGTACCAGACCCGGACTGGAGTTCCTGTTAGTCCCGGGCTGGGTCACTAGTGTTATATCCCACGAGTGCAGCTTTACCTTGGAGTTCAAATAAATCTAGTTAAACCTTTATCTTCGTGTTTTCTGGATTACTACACTGGTGACAAGGAGCAAGAACAGAATTCTGGACATTCCTGTTTACCCCCAGTAAGAGGTGGACGAAGGGAACCCGGAAATGCCATTATTCGGGAAACTTGAGCCGTATGATGTGTGCGTGGAGGATTGGCCCCAGTGCACCGAAGGAATGCGCTATTTCTTTTATGCAAATAGCATAGAAGGTGATGACTGACACAGATTCTCCCAAATCCCCGCGATGGCCCGACACCGGCATACAAAATGGCGCAAACCACTCCGGCGTCGGGCCGACCGGAAGTTGCGGAATCCTCCGCACTTCCGGGGGCTAGGCCGGCGCTGGAGGGGTTGGTGCCGCGCCAGCTGGCGCGAAGGGCCGGCACGAGTTAGCTCATGCGCAGAACTGCCGGCGTGGTTCCGCACATGCGCAGACTGGCCGGCGCATTCTGCCGCATGCGCAGGGGGTCTGTCTTCCCGCGCCGGCCATGGCGGAGCCCTACAGTGGCCGGTGC
This sequence comes from Scyliorhinus torazame, assembly GCF_047496885.1. Taxonomy (NCBI): domain Eukaryota; kingdom Metazoa; phylum Chordata; class Chondrichthyes; order Carcharhiniformes; family Scyliorhinidae; genus Scyliorhinus; species Scyliorhinus torazame. Next base: position 28,911,642 of record NC_092738.1, read on the forward strand.
GGAAGGAAGGAGTGCCCCCACGGCACAGGCCCGCCCGCAGATTGGTGGGCCCCGATCGCGGGCCAGGCCACCGTGGGGCCCCCCCACCCCCGGGGCCAGATCCCCCCACGCCCCCCCGAGGACCGTACCAGCCGGCGTACCAGCCAGGTGCTGCCGTGTGGGACCATGTCCAATTCACGCCGGCGGGACTGGCCAGAAACTGACGGGCGCTCGGCCCATCGGGGCCTGGAGAATTGCCGGGGGGGGGGGCACTGTCAACGGCCCACGACCAGCGCGGCGTGATCCCTGCCCCCACCTGAAAACCGGCACCGGAGAATACGGCAGCCGGTGCCAGAGCGGCGGGGCGGGATTCACGCCTTCCTCCGGGGATTTTCCGACCCGGCGGGGGGTCGGAGAATCCCGCCCAGGGTAATTCTTTTGACCGCCTGTAGAGCCCAGACATTCAGCATCATTAAGTGCCTGACTTACCTGCCGGCCCTGGACTCAAAGACTTATTCTGAGCTGGTAGATTAGTGGCAAACCACTACGACCCGAGACCATCAGTTATTCCCCAGCACTACAGGTTTGATACAGCCGGAAACTCCCTCGAGAACCTGAAATAGAGTTCCTGACCAGGCTCAGGAAGTTGGCTGAGCACTGTGAGTATGGGCCATCCCTGACGGAAATGCTACAGGACCAGCTGGTATACAGGATAAACAACCTCACGAGACAGAGAAAACTGCTTGCACAACCCACTCTTGATCTTAAAAGAGTCTGTCGCGACACGACGGACTTCCTACAGAAACTCAGCACCCATGGACCAGTTGAACCAGGAACATTCCTCGTCACAATGGACGTCTCGGCACTCTACACCAGCATCCCCCATGACGACGGCATTGATGCAACAGCCTCAGTACTCAACACCGACAACTGCCAATCTCCAGACGCAATTCTGCAACTCATCCGCTTCATTCTGGATCACAACGTCTTCACCTTCGACAACAAGTTCTTCATCCAGACGCACGGAACAGCCATGGGGACCAAATTCGCACCCCAATACGCCAACATCTTCATGCACAAGTTTGAACAGGACCTACTCACTGCACAGGACCTTCAACCGACGTTATACACCAGATACATCGATGACATTTTTTTCCTTTGGACCCACGGCGAAGAATCACTGAAACGACTACACGATGACATTAATAAGTTCCATCCAACCATCAGACTCACCATGGACTACTCTCCAAAATCAGTTGCATTCTTGGACACACTCGTCTCCATCAAGGACGGTCACCTCAGCACGTCGCTTTACCGCAAACCCACGGATAACCTCATGATGCTCCACTTCTCCAGCTTCCACCCTAAACACATTAAAGAAGCCATCCCCTATGGACAAGCGCTCCGTATACACAGGATCTGCTCAGACGAGGAGGAGCGTAACAGACATCTACAGATGTTGAAAGATGCCCTCGTACGAACGGGATATGGCACTCGACTCATCGATCGACAGTTCCAACGTGCCACAGCGAAAAACCGGACCGACCTCCTCAGAAGACAAACATGGGACACAACCGACAGAATACCCTTCGTCGTCCAGTACTTCCCCGGAGCGGAGAAACTACGTCATCTTCTTCACAGCCTTCAACACGTCATTGATGACGATGAACATCTTTCCAAGGTCATCCCCACACCCCCACTACTTGCCTTCAAACAACCGCGCAACCTCAAACGAACCATTGTTTGCAGCAAACTACCCAGTCTTCAGAACAGTGACCACGACACCACACAACCCTGTCATGGCAATCTCTGCAAGACGTGCCAGATCATTGACATGGATACCATTATTACACGTGAGAACACCACCCACCAGGTACGCGGTACATACTCGTGCGACTCGGCCAACGTTGTCTACCTCATACGCTGCAGGAAAGGATGTCCCGAAGCGTGGTACATTGGCGAGACCATGCAGACGCTGCGATAACGAATGAACGGACATCGCGCAACAATCACCAGGCAGGAATGTTCCCTTCCAGTCGGGGAACACTTCAGCAGTCAAGGGCATTCAGCCTCTGATCTCCGGGTAAGCGTTCTCCAAGGCGGCCTTCAGGACCCGCGACAAAGCAGAATCGCCGAGCAGAAACTTATAGCCAAGTTCCGCACACATGAGTGCGGCCTCAACCGGGACCTGGGATTCATGTCGCATTACATTCATCCCCCATCATCTGGCCTGCAAAATCCTACCAACTGTCCTGGCTTGATACAATTCACACCTCTTTAACCTGGGGTTACCCCATCTCTGGATCTGTAAAGATTTAATCACCTGCTAATGCTCGCATTCCTAGCATTGTTTGGCATCTTTGAATTTGTCTATATATGTGTTTCTGGAACAGACCTCTGCATTCACCTGAGGAAGGAGCAGCGACCGAAAGCTAGTGACATCGAAACAAACCTGTTGGACTTTAACCTGGTGTTGTAAGACTTCGTACTGATCTTAAAAGAGCCATAGATTTGGCACAGTCCCTTGAAAATGCTGACAAAGAGGCCCAGGAACTCCAAGGTTCACTGAACTGCAGCGTGCTCAGGGCCGGACGTCCGCCATGCAGGAAACCAGGCTCCCTGTAGACAGCACCTCCGTGCCCCGCCCACCACCTATTCACTATCCAGATACGGCACACAAGGACATGGACTGATAGCCGCAAAGCTCCAGGACTGTTAGAGAAACTTCCCCGGGGAACAGTCACAGGAGTGCTGTACCTGTGGCCAAAGGATACACCAAGGCAAGGCTGCCAGAATTGTCAGTACGCACACCACCCAGGCCAGACGCCAAAGCCACCTCAGGCCTGAGCCCTGCCAACCCACCTAGGTTCATTAGGACAAACTAATGCAGTTGAACTGTATCGCTACCCCCAAAGTTGTCCCTATCAAAATTAAACTTCGGGTCAACAGTCACCCCTTGGAAATGGAAGTTGACCAGGAGCCATTGTCTCTATTATGGGGGAACAGATTTTCAGGCGCCTCCAAGCCCGCATCATGCCCCTGTGCCTGCGGAACACTAGGTCCAGGCTGGCCACATACACAGGGGAGCCGAGCCTCTGTGAATTGTAGGAATCACTGTAACCCCGGAACCACCGTGACCTCGGTTGCCCATGGGCAACAGATAATCCGACTTCCCCTAATAAACGTGCAAGGCCAGGAGCCAGTTTTCTGGACAGACACTGGCTGCAAAATCTCCAATTGAACTGGCAGCAAATCTTCAGGATGCAAACTGGTGGCCTATATGAAGTAATCGGAAATATCCCGAGGTATCTTGGAAGGGCCTGGGCAAAATCAAACGAGCAAGGGCAAAAATGTAAGCAGACCCAGAGGCCCTACCTAAATATTTCAGGGCATAACCGGGTCCCCTATGCCTTGCTCTCCAAAATAGAAGCTGAACTTGGGCGTTTGGAGGACATTGGCATAATACGCCTGGCACAGTTTGTGGAATGGGCTGCGCCAGTGGTTCTGTTACTAAAGCCCAAAAAAGTTGGTCTGCCTTTGTGGAGGCTATAATTGACTGTCAACAGAGCCTCCCGCCTGGACCATGCCCCATACCGCGTATTGAAGATCTCTACACAAGTTGGCTGAAGACCACACGTTTACCAAGCTGGACATGAGCCATGCTTACCTCTAGCTAGAGCTCAATACAGCATCCAAGAGGTTCATCACCATCAACACCCATAACGGATTGTATAAATACACCTGCCTGCGTTTTGGAGTCTCATCATCGTGCGCCATTTTCCAGCACGTAATGGAAAAGATCATTCAAGAGCTGCCTAGGGTGGCAGTGTACCATGGATGTTGTGTAAATCACAGAAGCCACCAACAAAGAACACCTGGCAAACTTTGTCCTGGATGCTGTCAAGCATCATTTTAAAAAAAATTTTGAGTACCCAATTATTATTTTTTTCCACTTAAGGGGCAATTTAGCGTGGTCAATCCACCAACCCTGCACATCTTCCTTTTTGCAGACGTGAGGAGAATGTGCAAACTCCACGCGGACAGTGACGCAGGGCTGGGATCGAACCCAGGTCGTCGCCGCCATGAGGTGGCAGTGCTAACCACTGTGCCACTGTGCCCCCCTCATCTTGAATGTTGCACTCATCCAGGGAATGATCAGGAAGACCTTGGATTTCAGGCCATTTATGGGACGAATGTTTTTAATCTTGGTTGACCCCCATTCTAAATGGATGGACATACATTGGATGTCCTCCACAACTTCCAGTGCTACTGTAGAAAAAGTCTGGCAATCATTTTGCACTCATGGGACACCCAGAGCACCTCGTGTCTGACAACAGGACCTTAATCACCAGCAGAGAATTCCAGGCGTTCGTGAAGTCCGATGAGATAAAGCACATTCAGACGACGCCCTACCACCCATCTTCTAATGGTTTGGCCGAGCGGGCAGTTCAAACGTTTAAAAATGGTATGAAGAAACAGGCTACCGGCCCGCTCAACACCAAATTGGCTAGGTTCCTCTTCAACTACAGCACCACGCTGCATGTGATGTTGGGGGTTGCACCAGTGGTATTGCTGATCTGCTGACTCCTCTGGACCAGACCCAGTCTGCTGTTTCCCAACTTAGGTGAGAATGTGGAGTGAAAACAAAAAGCTCAGAAAAAAAAAATTCTGACACCCGCCGACCCAACAGGACTTTCAAGGCCGGGAGGTACTGTCCATATCCGCAATTTCAGAGATGGGTCCCCATGGACCCCAGGAATGATAGTGGAGAAGACTGGCTCATGTTGTACAAGGTCACGACCAGGGAGAGGGCCGTACAAAAGCACGTGGACCGTCTTTGGAGCAGGGAACCTTTGACTCCAGAAGCTACTCTGGGTGGGATGATGTCCTCAATGTCCTTGGAACCTACCACCGGGCAGGGGACTCAATCCATGGAACGTCCAAGAGTCGTCCCCCAAGAGGACGAAGACTCGGCTCTGACATGGAAACTGAGGTGACGGACCCGCAGCCGGAAGTCAACGTTGGGGATAGTGGCCCTTCGATGCTCAGCGAGGAAGCGGCGTTGCCCAATCCGCTTTACGCCCCCAGATCTGACTCCACCAACAATGGACTCAAGGACGTATGCAAAGCAGTGAATGAGGCCTCATGGTCTCAGGAGTGAGGGGGAGGATCTGGACTTGTGGGGGGGGGGGGGGGGGCGCGGGGGGGGGGGGGGATGTGATAACCCTTACGAGGACCACAAGGGATCACTCATCGATCTCCTCATGGAGCTCATGGAGTACGAGTTCCCATGGTAATGGGCAGAGGAATGTCCAGTTGGGACTCGTTATCGATACCATCCCAGACCGGACCATTTAATCTTGTTAGTCCTGGCTGGAACACACTGTGTTGTATGCTTGGATTTGTTTATTGTCAAGTGTACCAAGGTACAGTGAAAAGTATTTTTCTGCGAGCAGCTCAACAGATCATTAAGTACATGGGAAGAAAAAGGAATAAAAGAAAATACATAATAGGGCAACACAAGGTAACTACATAAGCACCGGCATCGGATGAAGCATACAGAGTGTAGTGTTAATGAGGTCAGTCCATAAGAGAGTCATTTAGGAGTCTGGTAACAACGGGGAAGAAGCTGTTTTTGAACCTGTTCATGCATGTTCTCAGACTTCTGTATCTCCTGCCCGATGGAAGAAGTTGGAAGAGTGAGTAAGCCGGGTGGGAGGAGGTCTTTGATTATGCAGCCTGCTTTCCCCAGGCAGCGGGAGGTGTAGATGGAGTCGATGGATGGGAGGCAGGTTCGTGTGATGGACTGGGCGGTGTTCACAACTCTCTGAAGTTTCTTGCAGTCCTGGGCCGAGCAGTTGCCATACCAGGCTGTGATGCAGTCAGATAGGATGCTTTCTATGGTGCATCTGTAAAGGTTGGTAAGGGTTAATGTGGAGGTGAAGCTGCAGGTGAAGGTTTACTTTTGAGTTAAAATAATATAGTTAAACCTTTATCTTCATGTCTCCTGGATTACTACAACATGCACCTGTTCACAGGACCCTTAACAAGACCCACCTTTTGCACATGAGACACTTTTCTAACAGCCAAATTGGTGAGTGGTGGAAATTCTTCAGCATTCCCACGCAAATAAACAGTAGAGCTGCTGGGCACTGAGGAATCAAAGAAGGTAAGTTCACAGTGCGAGAAACAGGTGTATTGAGCAGTTTTAGGTCATTTTGGCCCCATTGTTCTTTTTCTTTGGTATTTTTTCTCCTGACACTTGTGGTTCTCATGAGAATTTGAACCAAGTGATCATCTTATTTGTCCATAGCCCCATTACTCGCATCCACAGGTTATCCACCCTCGCCAAGGTGCCCATGACCATGTTTGCAGGCATTGTCATGACTACCTTGCAATTGTTTTAGAGAATTATCTTCATAGGACCTGGGTCAGGAAAAATATAAAATGCAAAGTGACACCTGTTGCATATATCTTGGGTTGGTCCACCCTGTGACGCACTAGAGAAGGGTGGCCTCACTTGAGGTTTCCTTTGCCTTCATTTTTGTCTGTCACTGCTAAACCCACTGCCACTTCAGACTTGGCAAAGACTGCCGGTGGGCCAAGAAGTCCATTGAGCCAGAAGGAACAAAGCAGTTTGGACCAGTATTCTTATTTCTCTGGTTTACTGTTTATTTTCCTTCTAGGGAGCCTTTCTAAAAGCTTTCAGAACTTTTACCCCCAAAATGAACACTCCTGTAAATGTCCCTCTATACGTTCATTTCAGTTGTATCCAATTTTTCACTCTCACCACTAGTGTGCCCTCTTCACCTGCAAGAGTCAATGCAACTGGGCAGACCCAGCAAATTTGAGTGCTATGAGCACATTATTATCCAAGCCTGACTAGTGCCATTTTAAAAACCTTTTTAAACGTGGTCACAATAATAGAGGAGAATCAGCAGCAACCCCCCCCCACCTCCACCCCAACCAATGACCTGATCAAAATACAGACTGGTAGCAACTTGGCCTGGTCTGGTGATACATAAACAGTGAGAATGAAGCTTGAAAGGTTTATGAATATGAAAGATCTATGGAATTGCAGTACTGCAATATGGAATACTATGGAATTGCAGTAAACTTGGATAGTCAGAGGCTTTTCCCCAGGGTAGAGGGGTCAATTACTAGGGGGCATAGGTTTAAGGTGAGAGGGGCAAGGTTTAGAGTAGATGTACGATGCAAGTTTTTTACGCAGAGGGTAGTGGGTGCCTGGAACTCACTACCGGAGGAGGTAGTGGAAGCAGGGACGATAGGGACATTTAAGGGGCATCTTGACAAATATATGAATAGGATGGGAATAGAAGGATACGGACCCAGGAAGTGTAGAAGATTGTAGTTTAGTCAGGCAGTATGGTCGGCACGGGCTTGGAGGGCCGAAGGGCCTGTTCCTGTGCTGTACATTTCTTTGTTCTTTGCTGTAAACGTACTTGGCTATGTTGTCCATGGATTGTTTTGGGGAAGAGGCATGATGTAGTGATAGGAGCACACTGAGTGCTATAAAGGTAGCAAATGTGAGTCAAAGAGTAATGAAAATAGTCGTATTATGTCTTTTAGGCATTTGGCATCACATTTTGTATTCCTCTTTTTTTCCTAGCAGCCTGTAGTCAGGAAATACATCCTATTTTGATGTATCTATTTCCTCTTTTTCACTTGTAGTGACCAATCATATTGTGGCTTTACATGTACACTTGTAATGCCATTGTAATGGCCTCCTTCTGCACTTTCCTCCTATGATACTGTACCGTTTATTGTAGCTCTGTAATTTCTGTTTGGTTGTTTTATATTCTGACTAATTTTATGTTCAATTATTCCCTGTCTTTGGTAATATTGTAATTTACAGCTTCTGAATGATTATTAGAATGGCCAGGGTATAAAGTTAGGGTACACTTCGAAACCCGGGTAAAAACAAGAGTTACAGTTAACTGGATATCAAACTTTGTATACAGAGAGGTGTCCTATTGATAACACCATAGGCATGAAAATGTACTTGCACATAGAAATCCCCTTCAAGGTCAAAACAAAATCAACCATCCCATCCCTCCATCAAAATGTTATTTTTTTCTTCTGAAATTAAGTTAGCTGAACTATTTGAGTTGAGTATAAATAACTTTGAATATTGTATTTAATGGTTTAAATCCAGTGGTTTTGTAGATAAGGTTGCATCTAACAAGTGACCAAAGCTTACATTTAGTGGAAAAGAAATTGGCAAATATAAAATGAAATCAAATTTCTCAAGTTGAGAAATGTTAGGCAATAATTACTCACTGTTATTTAAAGTCGAAATAACTCCCACTTTCCTCCTTTCCATTCAACGATAACTTGCTTCATTCAAAGCACTGTGCAGTGGTTCTCACTGGAGTGCAGCCCCTGGTTTTCCGATTAGTGCGAGCTTTTAACAGCAGGAGAATGGATTTTAGATAGTAAATCAGCTAGTGAGAGATTTCCCATCACTGCAATTTCTCCTTGGCATTAATAACCATCATAATCAGTTACTGCTCAAGTTATTAAGATCCAATTAAAATCCTAATTAAGTAGCAGAACAGGAGTATAACTGCTCTGTTATATTGTTCAACTGCTACTCCAGGGTTAAACACTAGTGATACATGATACTCCTTGAAATTGGACTTATTACTATTAGACCAGTATAAAAATGCTCTCCAATAGACAGAAATTGTTCACGCTGTGCAGCTGCACAGATGAAGAAGATGAGGAATTACCAATGGTCGTGGCCTGAAGAATTATCTTTACTTTAACTGAAAGGCAAATCCCAGAGCTTTCTTAGGTTAACAACCTTTGAATTAAATATGTTGATAAAAACAAAGTGTGTAAACATGTGACAGTTATTTCTACCGTGGGCTTGATGCCTTTATGTCACCAACAACTCTTTTACTTCATCTGTCAAAATACATCAATCCGTGGTCAGTACACCACATTCATGAACAGACAGTAAACGAGATACGAGATAGTCTCTCCCTCCATCCCATATGCCAGATCTCAATTGAGTGAGTACGGGCATTTCAGAGCCTAATATCCCTGTGCCAAGTAGACACTTATTTTCATTTCAAAAGGGAATATTGGTAAACAGTATGAAGGAAAAGTGGATAGTGGTGTAATAAAAAACATCAGAAATTAATATTAAGTTAACACTAAATTGTCTACACTGCTTTAGGCAACAAGTTGAGTACTGTCAACAGTTCTGGACTCCATATTCTAAAAAACACTGGAGAAGTTGCACAAAAGAATTATTAGAATGATGCCAGAACTGACGTTATACCGAACAGGAAAAACTGCTACAAAAGAGGAGGCTGAGGGATGACCTAATAGAGGTCTTTAAAATTATGAAGGGGGTTGATAGAGTAGACATAGAGAATGCGTTTCCACTTGTGAGTAAAACCAAAAATATGGCCATAAATATAAGATAATCAGCCACTAATAAATCCAATAAAAAATTAGGTAAAAAATTATTTATCCAGAAAGTGGTTTGAATGTGCAACTCATTACACCAAAGAGTAGTTAATTCAAGTAACATAGATGGATTTAAGGAGAAACTAGATAAGTACATGAGGGAGAAAGAAACAGGATATTTTGATGCGGTTTGATGAAGACAGGTGCGAGGAGCCTTGTGTGGTGTATAAATACTGGCATAGACGAATTGGACTAAATAACTTATCTGTCCTGTACATTCTGTGTAACGTTATGTAATTTCTCTTGGCAGCAACTCTAATTTCCTTAAGATCAAACTGCAGGTGAAGATTTTGGGGCTAGAAACATGCATAGAGGGTCATCCTTAATATTGAGTGGCACTGCAATCACAAAATCGCACATGAGGATGGTCCATCAAACCCTGCACCAAGGCTGTTGGGTTTTTTAGAAGATGGCTGAATGGGAGTACCCATTCGCTGTATGAAGAAGGATGGGTACAATGGCAGTGGCCAATTAACTCACTTGCTCAAACAACTGCTTATATCCATCTTTATTCCTAGCAATCTTGTTGAAAGGTTTGAGAGAGATGAGTAAAGCCATGTTGGTTAGCATCCCTTATTTGTGTTGTACACTCAATAAAATGAGCATTCCAAGGCTTCTGGTGTTTTTGTTATAGCAAATCCTGAAATGTCCCTTTTTTCCCCAGTAGGGCAATTGAACTCCACTTTGAATTTCAAGGTTCCCCTGCGGGCATTCCCAGGACTGCATGTCATTCAAGGAACCGTATCATGCTGATGGAGGATTAAACCTCCATATAATCTGTTAAACAGGCTGCAGAGTTCCTCAAATGAAGGGACCAAACAGGTCTGTTTCAGTAATTGTGGCAAGCAGCCACTTTTAAGGTAGTCACTCAATGGTGCATTATATGTAACATAACCTGTTATGCGTTGTTACATGATATGACATACTTAGAGGTAAAATCATTACATCATATATATTGCTGAAAAGAGAGGCATGTTGCTGAAGCTTTTCATTTTGCACTCGTCAAGACAAACGCAATAATATCAAATTTCAGACAGCCACAACAGTTTATACTGCAGGAGAAAAGGGTGCTGATTGGTCGAGGCATTGCCATGGAGAAAGCAACAAAGCTATAGGCTCTTCAAACTGCCACTCAAGGCTTGAATGTATTCCATTTGTTCCTGGAGAATGGACCCCTGCATATCAACGTATGTCGCTTCTATCAAGCAAAAGGGCAGCACGGTAGCACAGTGGTTAGCACTGTTGCTTCACAGCGCCAGGGTCCCAGGTTCGATTCCCGGCTTGGGTCACTGTCTGTGCAGAGTCTGCACGTTCTCCCCGTATCTGCGTGGGTTTCCTCCGGGTGCTCCGGTTTCCTCCCACAGTCCAAAGATGTGCAGATTAGGTGGATTGGCCATGATAAATTGCCCTTAGTGTCCAAATGGATTGGGTGGGGTTGCGGGGATGGGGTGGAGGTGTGGGCTTTGAGTGGGGTGCTCTTCCCAAGGGCCGGTGCAGACTCGATGGGCCGAATGGCCTCCTTCTGCATTGTAAATTCTATGATTCTTTGATAAATGAACCACGTAATCAACTGATTATGTTAAATGAATGAAAAATGAATGAAAATCGCTTATTGTCACAAGTAGGCTTCAAATGAAGTTACTGTGAAAAGCCCCTAGTCGCCACATTCCGGCGCCTGTTCGGGGAGGCTGATACGGGAATTGGTTATTCATATAGCTATTAACACACTCAGTGTTGTCCAGCAAGTACTGCCCAATCGTCAAATCACATCTCACAGTAGATGTTTTGTTTTAGGTTTTGCAAGCGTGGACTAGTTGAGTATGGTCGGTACTTTGCCTATTACGAACAGTTGAAGGAACATGGGGCGAAATTCTCCTACCCGCCCCGCCACATTTCTGCGCCGACCGGCCGGCGGGAGTCTCCGTAACACCGGCCGGTCAATGGGGTTTCCCATTGTGGGGCACCCCCACGCCGTCGGGAAACCCCCGAGTGCCGGCAGAACGGAGACTCCCGCCGGCGGAGAATGACGCCCATGTTGTTTGATTCAATTAAATTAATTTGATCAACGGATGTTTGATCTTGTTTCCCTTTACTTACATGTCCTCTTTGGGTTTTTTTTCTTCTTTTTTATTGTTTGTTCAGACAATGTGAGCATGAGTTTAGCATCACTGAAACCCCACCATCAACATCCTGTGGATTACCATTGATCAGAAACTGAACTGAACCAGCCTTATAAATACTGGGGCTACAAGGGCAGGTCAGAGGGTGGGAATTCTGTACCACTGACTCCCGAAAGTTTGTCCACCATCAACAAGGCCCAAGTTCAGAGTGTGATGGAATACTCTCCACTTCTCTGGATAAGTTCAGCTCCAACCACCCTCAAGAAGTTCAACACCATCCAGGACAAAGCAGACCGCTTGATCATCAACCCATCCACCACTTTAAACATCCTTCCCTGCACCACCCATGCACATTGGCTGCTGTGTGCATCACCTATTAGATACATTGCAGCAAACACATGGGAACACCGCCACCAGTAAGTTCCCTGACTTGGAACTGTATCGCCATTCCTTCACTATTGTTGGCTCAAAATCCTGGAACTCCCTCCCTATACCACATGGACTGCAGCGGTTCAGGAAGGCATCTCACCACCACCTTCTCAATTCAATTAGGAATGGGCAACAAATGCTGGCCTAACCACTCACATCCCCTGAATGAGCAAAAAATAAGGGAAAGAGGATCAAACATCCTGAGAATTAAAAACAAAGAAAGATATGCAGCTCAAAATAGCAAAATAAAAATTGTTGCACCATTGCCTTCGATCAAGATAGCTTAATCCTTTTTGCATTGTTCATGATTAATTCTCACCTCTGTGAAAACCATCAAGGAAAAATGCATTGTATTTAGGAAAAGCCTGATGATGACCTGGGAGAACTGCTTTTGAGAGCATCGTGAAGTGAACGTCTCTTGTTTAACATGTCTCACTGTTAATTACACAGTGTTGTTTGATTAGTGAAGTATGTGATGAGGAGGGATTTGATTTAATTGCATAATCTGTCTCACAGATAATCTTGCATGGACCAGTTTGGAGTGGCAGGGAATGCTGGGAACTGAGGTGATGTAATGAAACATCAAGTTTCTGGATCTTGTCTCCAAAGCATGACAAGAGATTGTATCCCTGGTCAGGAGGTCGCCATCATGGTGTGAATTTTTAAACATTATTGGCCATTGTATTCTTACACATTTCTTCCCACAAAAAATCAGGATATTTGCCTTAGGATGCTTTAGGATGTTGTGCCTTAACCTGGAATTTCCTTTATTGATAGATTTTCATTCCGACAAAAGTGATATCTTCGAACAGGTGAGCAGTTCTACTTTGGAATCACATAATCCAGGTCAACCTTGTTAATTGGGGTACTTTGACAATTATCTTGGGGAAAAGAGCGTTTGAAATTCCATAAATTCCAGAAAACATCCCAAATGAAAATCATTCCAAACATCCTTTGGTTTCAGTTGCACAAATGGATTTGAAAGCTGCTCATTCAAAATGTTTTTAAAAATGTAACCAATGAAAGGCACCTGACTCTCATTCACTTGGATTTTGCTGTTAATCCCAGAAATAGTCATCTATTCTTTTTCAATGCTCCTTGATCTCTTACTAACTTTTCAAATGCTAAATGTACATTGCAGTCTCTAAAGTTTGTAATTTACACTGCATAGTATGTGCCACTATGTGACCATTTCGTTAATGGGGATCTTTGGTTAAAGAAGAATAGGTGATCAAGTACACATTTATTTGATTTACATTGTAATTGAATAGTGCTTTGACAAAGAGTCATCGGACTCGAAACGTTAGCTCTTTTCTCTCCCTACAGATGCTGCCAGACCTGCTGAGATTTTCCAGCATTTTCTCTTTCATTGTAATTGAATAACTGTTGCTTTATAAGAGCAGGTTAGACTTGGGACTGTGTTTTTAGGTACAGTTGTTAGGTTGAGCTCTTACTGGATTAGGAGGGACTAGGTTCACAATTTTTGTATGTGCAATATAACCAATATACCTGTTTATTCCGGCTTTTCCACAGCCTCCTCCAAATTAATTGTCATTAATATACCCAGTCCTATGATGTTCAATTGGACAGTTTTGTGCCAATTGTTTCAAACTGGGGAACTGCTGTTAATATAGACCAAGTACTTCAGTACAGGGAGACAGGCGGTATCAATGCCATTCAGGGTCACTGCTTTAAATAGTATTTACTTGATAGAAACATTCACATAAAGGGTATGTGTTTTATTTGCCATTGAGGCATTGGCAAGCTGTTCGTACCCTGAATGACATCTGCACGAATGCTCCCTTCAGTTCTGAACATTCTACAATACAATGTCAGCTAACGGCAGTAATGCACCCACTAGGCTTTACAATCTCCCATGATCGCAGTGTGATATACCCAATCCTATAAAACTCAATTGGCTAGTTCTTTGGCTCGGTGGTATGTAAAGAAAAATCTATAGACCTCACAAAAAAAAAAACTATGAACTTAGCTTCGGATTTGTTTTTTTGATTTGAATCTACAACCAAAGTAGTGCCATTGCACGGCACATTGGAATACCAGTGCATGCCAAAAGAGTATAATTTCAAAGTTTTCAGATGAGACAAAACTCCGAAATATAGAAAACAGTAAGGAGGATAGTCGCAAATTTCAGAAAGACACAAACAGTCTGGTGAAATAGGCAGATTCATGGCAGACAAAATGCAGTGCAGAGAAGTATGAAGTGATGCATTTTGGAAGGAAGAATGAGAGGCAATGTAAACTTGATGGTAGAGTTTTAAAGGGAGTTCAAGAACATAGACTTGGGGGTTTTCATCCACAAATCATTGAAGGCGGCAGAAAAAGTCAATAAGGCTGCTAAAAAAAAGCACTTAGGGCATTAAAGGCAGATTATAAAGAAAGGGTTATGCTAAAGCTTTATAAGTCATTGGATGGGCTTCAGTTGGAGTACTTTGTCCAATTCTGTTCACTACCTTTTAGAAAGGATATCAAGGCCTTGGACAGGGTGCAGAGGAAATTTACGACATTATACCAGAAATTCTCGGGCGGGATTCTTCCGAAACCGGCGGGGCGGGCAACTCCGGCGCGAAGGAGTGGCGTGAACCACTTCGGCATTGGGCCGCCCCGAAGTTGCGGAATCCTCCGCACCTTCAGGGGCTAGGCCAGCGCCGGAGTGTTTGGTGCCGCGCCAGCCGGCGCGGAAGGGCTTGGCGCCATGCCAACTGGCGCCGAAAGGCCTCCGCCGGCCTGCGCGTGTTTGCGCATGCGCGGGAGCGCCAGTGTGTGCTGGCATCATCCCAGCACATGTGCAGGGGGGGTTCATCTCTGCGCCGGCCATCGTGGACCGTTACAGCGGCTGGCGTGGAGGAATAGAGTGCCCCCACGGCACAGATCCGCCCGCGGATCGGTGGGCTCTGATCGCAGGCCAGGCCACCGTGGGGGCACAGATCCCCTGCGCCCCCCCCCCCCCCGAAGACCCCGGAGGCCGCCTGCGGAGCCAGATCCCACTGGTAAGTACCTGTCGTAACATACGCCGCGCCGAAAACGGGCAGCCACTCGGCCCATCGCGGGCCGGAGAATCGCCGGGGAGCCGCTGCCAGCAGCCGCCGACTGGCGCGGCGTGATTCCCGCCCCCGCCAAATCCCCGCCGCCGGAAAATTCGGCAGCCAGCGGGGGCGGGATTCACGCCACCCCCCAGCGATTCTCTGACCCAGAGGGGGTCGGAGAATCCCGCCTGAGGTACTTCAGTTAAATGGAGAGGCGAGAGAAGCAGAGACGTTGCCCTCAGCACAGAGAAGGCTAAGGGAATATTCAATAGACTTGGAAAGCTTCCCACATCTAGAGACACCTAAGGCAAACCAAGCCCATGCTTACTTTTCCACTGCTTGTTTTTCCTGGAACAGGCCACTAGCTTGAAGCCAGAGGCTATATATAGCTTGAGCAGCACCACTCCACATCAAGCATGGCTGACCAGGAATCTCTTTCGCTCTTACTGCCTGCCATAGGCATATTGGAAGGATTTTCAGGTTGATAATCATGCTGTCTGGTTGTGTTTTGAATGCACCTTCTGTGGCCATCAAGTCTTGGATTGGGATTCAAACCTGGAGCTTCTGACTCAGAGCAGGACACTACCCACTGCACTGATAGAGTAAATAAGAAACATCTCTCTCCACTGGTAATAGTGTCAGTAACCAGGGGACACTGATTTAAGGTCATTGGCAAAGGAACTGGGGCAAACTATTTGTTTTTAATGCAACAGGTTAAGATGATCTGGTGTGCAGTACCTGAAAGTCTGGTGGATGCAGATCTATAGCAATTTTTAAAAAGCAGTTGGATATATACTTGAAAAGGTTAAAACTAATTTGCAGGGCTATGGGGAAACTGCAAGGGAATGGGACTAATATAGATAGCTCTTTCAAAGAGAAAGCATGACGGTCTGAATAACCTCTTCTGTGCAGGATAATTTTGTCATTAAACGTTCTTCTCATACAGTACCACATCTTCAGTCACACTTGTGCAGGAACTGCACTTCACAGTCACGTCTGTACCACTTGTGAGAGTTATTCAGTCCCTCTCCCTCACGGGATAAGTTCAGGATTCAATAGCTTTGCATTGATTAGTTATATATAGTTTAACACTGCAGTTGTGCTGCATATTTTGTGTCCATGAAAAGCGTAGTGCTGGCTCAGGATGTGCAACATATTCTGCAGCCTGCTCCATCAGTTTGTTTTCTAATTCTTCTTGCCTCACAGCGCCAGGGACCCAGGTTTGATTCTGGCCTCAGCTGATTGTTGTGTGGAGTTTGCACGTTCTCCCCACGTGTGTGTGCGTGGGTTTCCCCTGGGTGCTCCGGTTTCCTCTCACAGTCCAAAGATGTGCAGGTTAGGTGGATTGGTCGTAATCAATAAGCAAGAGGGTAGCCAGGGAAAGGGTTGGCCCATTGAAGGATAGGCAAGGGAATCTATGTGTGGAACCAGAGGAAATGGGTGAGGTACTAAATGAATGCTTTGCATCAGTATTCACCAAAGAGTAGGAATTGGTAGATGTTGAGTCTGGAGAAGGGTGTGTAGATAGCCTAGGTCACATTGAGATCCAAAAAGACGAGGTGTTGGGCGTCTTGAAAAATATTAAGGTAGATAAGTCCCCAGGGCCTGATGGGATCTACCCCAGAATACTGAAGAAGGCTAGAGAGGAAATTGCTGAGGCCTTGACAGAAATCTTTGGATCCTCACTGTCTTCAGGTGATGTCCCGGAGGACTGTAGAGAAGCCAATGTTGTTCCTATGTTTAAGAAGGGTAGCAAGGATAATCCAGGGAACTAGAGGCCGGTGAGCCTTATGTCAGTGGTAGGGAAATTACTGGAGAGAATTCTTCGAAACAGGATCTACTCCCATTTGGAAGCAAATGGACGTATTAGTGAGAGGTAGCATGGTTTTGTGAAGGGGAGGTCGTGTCTCACTAACTTGATAGAGTTTTTCGAGGAGGTCACAAAGATGATTGATGCAGGTAGGGCAGTGGATGTTGTCCAAATGGACTTCAGTAAGGCCTTTGACAAGGTCCCTCATGGTAGACTAGTACAAAAGGTGAAGTCACACGGGATCAGGGGTGAGCTGGCAAGGTGGATACAGAACTGGCTAGGTCATAGAAGGCAGAGAGTAGCAATGGAAGGATGCTTTTCTAATTGGAGGGCTGTGACTAGTGGTGTTCCGCAGGGATCAGTGCTGGGACCTTTGCTGTTTGTAGTATATATAAATGATTTGGTGGAAAATGTAACTGGTCTGATTAGTAAGTTTGCAGACGACACAAAGGTTGGTGGAATTGCGGATAGCGATGAGGACTGTCAGAGGACACAGCAGGATTTAGATTGTTTGGAGACTTGGGCGGAGAGATGGCAGATGGAGTTTAATCCGGACAAATGTGAGGTAATGCATTTTGGAAGGTCTAATGCAGGTAGGGAATATACAGTGAATGGTAGAACCCTCACGAGTATTGAAAGTCAGAGAGATCTAGGAGTACAGGTCCACAGGTCACTGAACGGGGCAACACAGGTGGAGAAGGTAGTCAAGAAGGCATACGGCATGCTTGCCTTCATTGGCCGGGGCATTGAGTATAAGAATTGGCAAGTCATGTTGCAGCTGTATAGAACCTTAGTTAGGCCACACTTGGAGTATAGTGTTCAATTCTGGTCGCCACACTACCAGAAGGATGTGGAGGCTTTAGAGAGGGTGCAGAAGAGATTTATCAGAATGTTGCCTGGTATGGAGGGCATTAGCTATGAGGAGCGGTTGAATAAACTCGGTTTGTTCTCACTGGAACGACGGAGGTTGAGGGGCGACCTGATAGAGGTCTACAAAATTATGAGGGGCATAGACAGAGTGGATAGTCAGAGGCTTTTCCCCAGGGTAGAGGGGTCAATTACTAGGGGGCATAGATTTAAGGTGCGAGGGGCAAGGTTTAGAGTAGATGTACGAGGCAAGTTTTTTACACAGAGGGTAGTGGGTGCCTGGAACTCGCTGCCGGAGGAGGTGGTGGAAGCAGGGACGATAGTGACATTTAAGGGGCACCTTGACAAATACATGAATAGGATGGGAATAGAGGGATACGGACCCAGGAAGTGTAGAAGATTGTAGTTTAGTCGGGCAGCATGGTCGGCACGGGCTTGGAGGGCCGAAGGGCCTGTTCCTGTGCTGTACTTTTCTTTGTTCTTTGTTCAATGTGCAGGTTTACGGGGATAGGGCAGGGAGTGGGCCAAGGTAGAGTGCTCTCCCAGAGGGTCAGTGCAGACTGAAAGGTCTCCTTCTGCACTGTAGAGATTTGAGGGATTCTATGGAACTACATAGCATCACTTGTAACAGTGGCGGGGCTGCATCTACAGGTACATCAGCTACAGTATAACTGTGACAGTTATTAAAAGAGAAGGGTCTCAGGCAGTTCTTGAATTACTCATCAAAGGAATGACTGACACTAGTTGTGCACCTCTTTTTCTAATGTCAGAAATATTGCCACCAATTCGAGGCTGACAATTAGAACTGTTTAGAGGAAACAAAACTCTCACTTTAAGGGATTGGGGTCTGAAATGTGCTTTCTGGAAGTGCGATGGAGGCAAGTTCAAACGAGGCACTCAAGAGGGCATTAGATGATGATTTGAATAGAGACAAGGGCAGGAGGGCAGGGAAAGGCAGAGGAATGGCACTAAGTCGCGGTGTTCATTTGGAGAGCCAGTACAGACACGATGGGCCAAATGGCCTCCTTCTGTGATGTAACAATTCTGTAATTATGTGGTCCATTTTTAGTTACATAGAATAGAGAAGTTGGACTGTTCTCCTTCGAGAAGAGAAGGTTAAGAGGAGATTTGATAGAGGTATTCAAAATCACGAGGGGTCTGGACAGAGTAGACAGGGAGAAACTGTTCCCATTTGGTGGAAGAATCAAGAACAAAGGGGCACAGATTTAAGGTAATTGGCAAAAGATGCAATGGTGACATGAGGAGAAACTTTTTCATGCAACAAGTAGTCAGGGTCTGGAATGCACAGCCTGAGAGTGTTGGAGGCAGATTCAATTAAGGCATTCAAGCGGGAATTGGATTATTATCAGCAAAGGAGGAATGTTCAAGGCTATGTGAAGAAGGCGGGAGAATGGCACTCTGTAAAATGCTCCTACGCAGAGCTGGTGCAAACATGATGGATTGAATGGCCTCTTTCTGAGCTATAACAATTCTGTGATTCTGGAATACATTTGGTTAAGCACAAATGCCTAAAACTGTGTTTAGCCAATTAAAGAGCAGTGCGCAGACAGTATAACTTCATACGGGCTGGTCCAAAATACACCTTCATCCTAATCCCAACAGGATAATTGAGGCACATAACTGCCACAGTACAGCCCTCTACAGGAGAAACCCTTGACTCCACAATTCAAAGTAAACAGGCACAATACCTATGCCTGTATTAAGTAGTCTTGATATTTTATATCAAGCTAATAGATGTGGAACATTGTCACTGGGCAGGTGAAATATATCATTGCATGGTATTCTATTATTGTCTCTTAGAAAGATTCCAAACTGCTTTACATAGAACACATTTGGGCTTAACCAAATGTATTCCAGAATCACAGAATTGTTATAGCTCAGAAAGAGGCCATTCAATCCATCATGTTTGCACCAGCTCTGCGTAGGAGCATTTTACAGAGTGCCATTCTCCCGCCTTCTTCACATAGCCTTGAACATTCCTCCTTTGCTGATAATAATCCAATTCCCGCTTGAATGCCTTAATTGAATCTGCCTCCAACACTCTCAGGCTGTGCATTCCAGACCCTGACTACTTGTTGCATGAAAAAGTTTCTCCTCATGTCACCATTGCATCTTTTGCCAATTACCTTAAATCTGTGCCCCTTTGTTCTTGATTCTTCCACCAAATGGGAACAGTTTCTCCCTGTCTACTCTGTCCAGACCCCTCGTGATTTTGAATACCTCTATCAAATCTCCTCTTAACCTTCTCTTCTCGAAGGAGAACAGTCCAACTTCTCTATTCTATGTAACTAAAAATGGACCACATAATGTACAGCACAGTACAGGCCCTTCAGCCCACGATGTTGTGCTGACCATTTATCCTAATCTAAGATCAACCTAACCTACACCCCTTCAATTTACTGCTGTCCATGTGCCTGTCCAAGAGTCGCTTAAATGTCCCTAATGACTCTGACTCCACCACCTCTGCTGGCAGTGCATTCCACACACCCACCACTCTCTGTGTAAAGAACCTACCTCTGACATCTCCCCTATACCTTCCTCCAATCACCTTAAAATGATGTCCCCTCGTGACAGCCATTTCCACCCTGGGGAAAAGTCTCTGGCTATCCACTCTATCCATGCCTCTCATCACCTTGTATCTATCAAGTCACCTCTCTGCCTTCTTCACTCCAGTGAGAAAAGCCCTTGCTCCCTGAACCTTTCTTCATAAGACATGCCCTCCAGTCCAGGCAGCATCCTGGTAAATCTCCTCTGTACCTTCTCCAAAACATCCACATCCTTCCGATAATGAGGCGACCAGAACTGGACACAATATTCCAAGTGTGGTCTAACTAGGGTTTTATAAAGCTGCAGCAAAACCTCGCGGCTCTTAAACTCAATCCCCCTGTTAATGAAAGCCAACACACAATACGCCTTCTTAACAACCCTATCAACCTGGGTGGCAACTTTGAGGGATCTATGTACGTGGACCCCAAGATCCCTCTGTTCCTCCACACTTCCAAGAATCCTGCCTTTAACCCTGTATTCAGCATTCAAATTCGACCTTCCAAAATGAATCACTTCACATTTATCAAGGTTGAACTCCATCTGCCACTTCTCAGCCCAGCTCTGCATCCTGTCAATGTCCAGTTGTAACCTGCAACAACCCTCAACACTATCTACAACTCCCCCAACCTTGGTGTCATCGGCAAATTTACTAACCCACTCTTCCACTTCCTCATCCAAGTCATTTATAAAAACCACAAATAGTAGAGGTCCCAGGTCTCCACATACTTGGAAATTGGTTATTACCATGGGATCTTTAATATCTGTCACAGCAGCTAGAAAAAGAGAGGCAGGTTGAATATATCTTCTAAGGACAGCACCCCTGATCGCTGGAGTGCTAGTCAGGATGCCATTTGGTTCATAAGGTGAGGAGCTGGTGTCCAGTGAATGGATAGAGTCGCGACAACATTAGAATGTTTGCGACCTTGTGTTGTGTTGTAGTTTAAGATATAAAACAGCCTCTTCTAAAATAAATCTCTCAGACATTCATGCAGATTGTGGTATGCTGTATATAAATATGCCTGAGCGACTGAGTGCAGGTCTGGAAGAAGCCTGATTGTAGTCTGACCCACCAACACAGGACATAAGAAACAGATATATTAAAATTAAAGTATAACAGTTCTGCTACCTCACTCATGACATTTTAAAAAAGCACTGCTGGAGAACTACCCCTAGAATCGGTGCTTCATGCGAAAGCCTCCTAAACTGAAGGAGGGTCATAGCAGACAACTGAATGATTTTAGCCATACAATTTGGGATTTATGATTGTCGCAGGAAATCCAGCAAAGGAAAAATCCGAGAAAACTGACTGACCGTAACAAAATAATGAGTTCCTCAACTCCAGCCCAGCGACCAATCAGTAATATTTGCCAGTATATTTTTTGATTCCAAGATTTTGCGTCGCAGAAGCAATTTAGTTCGTATGGGCGAAAGTCACATTCTGTGTGTAGTCGTGAACATACTCAAACCCCACGGCAATCCTCGATAATACTGCATGTCACTGACCCTACTATGGGCCTACTTTGTGCAAATCGGCCAGAACCATACATTCAGAGGGTGTGGATCTATTTTTCCTTTATTAATCAATGTGGGTGTATTCTACCCAACAATGTCCCTTTGATTGAATTCTATGTGTTGCTATTCGGTGTTTATATGAAGGTTGCAAATAATATGATTTAACAGATTGTTTTTTTAATGTGGACTATTATCCGGCCTCATTAAAACCCGCCTTCCTCCCTTCATTGCTGAGGAAGCTACAATCGATTTTTAATTAGTTGGGTGACTACCCGCATCTGTGCCCAGGAAAACTCGCAGATAGCTTAGAATATCCCTAATACACTATTGTAGCCAAGTGTAGCTTTCTTCTTACCACATTCAGTCTTGATCCCAGTTCATTCGCAATCCTGATCCTGTTTTCTTTTAAAACAATCATGAAATGTAACCAATTACTTGGCTCTGCCGATCTCCCCAGACAGTTAAACAAACGCCTTTTTATCACCTAAAGGCTGCTGCACTTAATCATTCAAATATAACCGCCCAACTAAGGTCACTGGCATCGCTAGAATATATATTTTGATTTGCAGCAAGTTCAAAAATGATCCATTTAAGCCATTCAATAGGATGGAATGAGGAAATAGGAATCTAGAATGTGAAGCATTCTGTCCAACTGGCGGTCTATTGAAATTGAATTCTAGTTAATTTGGTTATTTAAAATAAAACTTTGTGCGGAGACAGGAACTGGCAGAACCCACTGTTGCCGTTTGGATAGCGGTGATTAATTATGGTTAGAGATTGTATTGATTGCGATCTGTAGGTCTCCTTTACGTGTTTATCAAGTTAAGAGGAGAATTGATAAACAAGTAGCATCGTCTGCAACGCGAGACAAGGCAGCCTGAGCTGAGGTCGAACAGTTTTGCTTTGCAGAAACCCGGCACATATTAAAACACAGTAAAATTACATTTTATTGACCATTTCAGAGGTGTGTCCGTTAGATCCCAGCGTGGAAGAAGCGAGCTTTAATTGTTTTATAAAGCATACGCCCCTGTAGTACTTATCCACTGACTCATAAACAAGTTGGGTGAAGTAATTGTGCATTAAACATTACACTGAAAGCCTCGTTCGTTCATATGCGAATTCAGAAGAAAACAGAGCCAATACTGGCGTACAGTTACGATTAATTTTGGTGAATATTGCGTTAAGTTCGGCAGTCAAAACAGGCAGAAGTTACATGGGGACGAAGTGCAATTCCCGGGCTCGAAGTTGCAAGTTGCTTCATTCACCTTGTTGCTATGTTAGTTGCAATTGGCGCTGGAAACGGAATTATACATGTAAATTGACAGTGCTTCCTGCCAGTCTGAATGGAGATGGCGTTGTTTTAAAAAGGAGGAAACGGAGTTTCATAAAAAAACAGACACAAAAATGAGAAAGAATGAGAGAAACAATGAGCGAACAAAGATCGCTTTGTTGCTAAGCTTTGTCCCAAACGCGTTTTTTAAAACTGAAATGCTTCTTGGAAACTCCCCTGTCTCCAAAGAATCCTTCAGGTTTTGTGCTTTCTGTAAATCAGGCAGCGACTTTCTGCGAATCGAGTAACTTGGTTTGGACGCAGCACTTGGCCAGATCGTGTTGAAACGGAAAGCTGTGTATTGTGTAGGAAAGCTGATAGCAGAGGGACATAACAACTAATTATTTGTCTAGTTTATCTCCTGCCATGGTTTCAACCAAGTGCGTGTGTGATGAAAGTGTACTGGGTGAGTTGTGCAGCTAGCAGAGGTAGACATGCTGTGATCTGTGTTTGAATGAGTGCAATCCTCCAGCCAGCCACAATGAATAGTCCTTTAAAAGTTACAAGTACGTGAAATATGAGTTATTGCTCCGTTAGTGTAAACGGCAACTGCAAATGGTCCACATCACGTTGAAGTGTTGCGCCAACTTTAATGTTCGGTTGTTTTAAATACCCGGTGATTTGTTTTGAGAGAGAAAAAAAAGCCCGCAGAGCTGTTTGTGTGAAGCAATCGCAGCCCAGGGCGGCTGGCGTCAGGAAGATGTGATTTCCCACCATCTGAAAGGCAGGGGTCGCTCAGATTGTCCACCAAATCGCCCCTTTCCCCCTGGTCAGAGCTGCTGCAGCAGCCTCTCGGAGCACACTTGCTTTAGTCAGTGACAGGGCAGCAGGAGAAAGGAAGCAACTTTCTGCAGCCCCATTCCTCAGTCTCTTCCGCAAAGTGTCTCTCCACACAGAGCTTTTGTGTTTCTCTGTCGCCGCGGTCTCGGGGAAATCGCTCACCATTACTTCCAAAAGTGAGGACGACTTTTTGACGCTGGCTGCGTCCAGGATCAGCCGCAGGAAGCGAGTGGTGGGAGTTGCCGTTGGGGTGGCCATGGTCCTGGTGCTGCTCATCGCCATCCCTCTGCTGGTGCAGAGCTCCAAGGCGTCTGCCCACTACCAGATGCTGGGCAGCTGCAGAATGGTCTGTGACCCCTACAGCCCCAAGCCCAGCTCCACGGCGGCCGAGGCCATTCAGGACCTCGCCCTGATGTCCCCGCCGCCCTTCCTGCACGGGGGCAAGGGCGACCCGGGGCGGCGGGGCAAACCCGGACCCCGGGGACCCCCCGGAGAGCCTGGCCCCCCGGGTCCCAGGGGTCCCCCTGGCGAATGGGGCGACCTGGGCAAACCGGGTGCCCCCGGGCCACCGGGCTCCGGGACAGGGGCGTTCAGCACCGCCCTCCACAGCCCGAAGATCGCCTTCTACGCCGGGCTCAAGAAACCTCACGAGGGCTACGAGATCCTCAAGTTTGACGATGTCGTGACCAACGTTGGCAACCACTACGAGGCGTCCACGGGCAAATTCACCTGCACCGTGCCCGGGATCTACTTCTTTACTTACCATGTGCTGATGAGAGGAGGGGACGGCACCAGTATGTGGGCAGACCTGTGCAAGAACGGCCAGGTAAGTCCTGTACCCGGCAAGAAAAGTTTGTAAACTTTACTCTGTGCAAAGAACAAAGTACAGCGCAGGGACAGGCCCTTAAGCCCTGCAAGCCTGTGCCGACCATGCTGAACAAAATGAAAATTGCTTGTCACAAGTAGGCTTCAAATGAAATTACTGAAAAGCCCATAGTCGCCACATTCCGGCGCCTGTTCGGGGAGGCTGGTACAGGAATTGAACCCGCGCTGCTGGCCTTGGTCTGAACTGCTGCCCATCTAAACTAAAATCTTCTACACTGCCGGGGTGCGTATCCCTCTATTCCCATCGTATTCATGTATTTGTCAAGATGCCCCTTAAATGTCACTATCGTCCCTGCTTCCACCACCTCCTCCGGTAGCACCCACTACCCTCTGTGTAAAAAAACTTGCCTCGTACATCTCCTCTAAACCTTGCCCCTTGCACCTTAAACCTATGCCTCCTAGTAATTGATCCCTCTACCCTGGGGAAAAGTCTCTGACTATACACCCTGTCTATGCCCCTCATCATAATTTTGTCGACAAAAATTTTGTAAGGAAAAAGTTCCGTAGCTCTGCAAAACAGAAATATTGAACGGCTAGCTTTGAGATCGGACATACTCCATATTCATGGGAGATTATTCGTTTACTGAAGAGCAAAGTGTACTGATTTTCGGGGGCACTTGTTGCTGGTGGCGGGGGAGATGCTGGATTTCCAACATTCTGTCTGTGTATTTTTCACCCTCCTCGCCCCCGCTTATTGCCTCTCCTTCCATGATCCGGAGCGATGATCAATAACAAAAGAAGCCTGCAACCATCAGACAATTCTCCACAGACGTAAGGCCCGTGCTGGCCAAATGGTTGTGTGCATAAGTGTTGTATCATTAGCAGCATACAGTAGCAGGAGGCTAGTGGACACATCCTGCCGTTGCAGATCTAGGAAAGAGCTTCTGTCTCCCAACCCTGCTCTTTCATCATGTAGCCCTGGAATTTTCTCATTTAGTATACATCCAGTTCCCTTTAGAAAGTTACTATTGCACCTGCTTCCACCACTTTGAGGCAATCAGGCAATGCATTCCAGATAATATACCTCAAGGAGTCAAAACAAAATATCCTTAAATTTTATCCTTAAATTTCCTCTGGCTTTTTTTGTCAATTGTCTGTTTTAAGTCTGTGTCCCTTGGTTACCCGCCTTCCTGCCCTATCACACCCATTAAATCTTCCCTAAACCTCCTTTGCTGAGGAGAACAACCCAGCTTCTCTCGTCTCCCCATATAACTGGATTTCCTCACTTTTGGTATGCGATGTGGTAAATAGCAAGGAGGTAAGTCTTAGATTACAGGATGATATCGACGGGCTGGTTAGATGGGCAGTGCAGTGGCAATTGGAATTTAACCCTGAAAGGTGTGAGGTAATGCATTCTGGGAGGACTAACAAGGTAAGGGAATATACAATGAATGGTAGGACCCTGGGAAGTACAGAGAACCAGAGGAACCTTGCGGTGCATTTCCATAGATCCCTGAGGGCTGCAGGACAGGTAGATAAGGTGGTTCAGAAGGCATATGGGATACTTGCCTTTATTAGTTGAGGCACAGAATGTAAGAGCAGGGAGATTATGTTGGAGCTGTATCAATGCTGGTTAGGCCACAGCTGGAGTGCT
Source organism: Scyliorhinus torazame (assembly GCF_047496885.1). Taxonomy (NCBI): domain Eukaryota; kingdom Metazoa; phylum Chordata; class Chondrichthyes; order Carcharhiniformes; family Scyliorhinidae; genus Scyliorhinus; species Scyliorhinus torazame. The sequence goes on from NC_092738.1 coordinate 28,938,061, forward strand.
GTGTACAGTTCTGGTCACCACATTATAGGAAAGATGTGATCGCACTAGAGAGGGTGCAGAGGAGATTCATCAGGATGTTGCCTGGGCTGGAGCGTTTCAGCTGTGAAGAGAGACTGGTTAGGCTGGGGTTGTTCTCCTTGGAGCAGAGAAGGCTGAGGGGGACCTGAGTAAGGTGGACAAAACTACAAAGGGCATAGATACCAGGATAGGAAGAATCTTTTCCCCTTAGTGGAGGGGGTCAATAACCAGGGGTATAGATTTAAGGTAAGGGGCAGGAGGTTTAGAGGGGGTTTGAGGAAAAACACTTTCACCCAGAGGGTGGTGGGAGTCTGGAACTCGCTGCCTGAAAGGATGGGAGAAGCGGGAACCCTCACAACATTTAAGAAGCATTTAGATAAGCACTTGAAACACCACAGCACACAAGGCTCCAGACAAAGTGCTGGGAAATGGGATTAGAATAGATAGGTGCTTGATGGCTGGCACAGACACGATGGGCTGAAGGGCCTCCTTCTATGCTGTGAAGCTCTACAACTCAACATCCCCTCTGCACCCTCTCCAAGACCTTGACATCCTTCCTAAAGTGAGGTGCCTGAAATTGAACATAATATTCCAACTGAAGTCTAACCAGTGATTTATACACATTTATCTGAACGTATTTGCTTCTATAAATCCCAGGATCATGTATACTTTTTAATGTGTGCATTTATTATGCATATATTTTATGTATGTATATTCTAAATAATTATTGTGAAATGACAAACAAAAATGTGTTTAATGTAATTCTGTGTTAAAAGTGTTACGTGTGCACCAAGTCTGTGTAAAGGGAGAGAAGTGTTTAGCTTTTTTGTAGTTGTCTTCTATAATCCAACTGCATTTTAGGTTTTTTATGCACTTGAGAAACCTTGCATAAACCCATGGCCAATTCCTATCAAAGTCGCATACATTCCTGTTGGGCTTCATGTCTGGAAAAACTCAATGCTGTTTGCTGTCCTTTGCTACTCACCTCCAATGAAAAACCATGAAGAAATATCTGGACTTTTAGTTTAATGTTTTATTAGCCACAATATCCTATTGTATTAACATTTCAACCATCTTGAAAATCTTGCTACCCCAATGTCGATCTGATGACATGCCACTTGCTGCAGGATTGCATTGAGTTTGTAGGCTGGCAACTGTCATAAACTGCCAAGGTAACCCCAAGCTGCCACCTTGGTCAGCTGCACTACAATTGGCAGTCACCTTTATGGATTGAAGATTTTGTGCTTTTTGTTTGGGTTTCATTCGTTTTAGACTATAACTGGTGAGTTGCAGTAAACTGTCGAGACCCAGGAATGTTCAAACCTGTGGGTCACATTCAACTCCTGAGGTCTGGCAGTCTGGTCCGCAAAACCCACGCAACTCTGTACTATTGCTCTTACATATGTTATTTGCTGCTTTGGCCTGCATGGATTTTAAGGATCTGGAATACTGTTGGTTACATTGAAATCCTAAGTAAGTACACCGAGATCTGTTAGTATCTGTAACTTGAGGTATCTGCAAATTAATGGGTTTAAACCTCACATGTTCTGTACCTTCTGTGGTAATACATTTCACAAAGCTTTGGATTCCCGTCAGACTCTCAAGTAAACTGATAAGACTCAGGCCGACATCGAAAGCTGTCATCCTGCACAGTGGGATTTCTCCAGTGCTACAAAGAAAGTGATCAGTCTTTTAACAAAACCTTTCTAAAAACTTTATACATACTTTTCCCCTCTGTAGTCACAGCATAAAAACATGTGGAAAAATTAGATGTTTGCTAAATAATAAATAGATGCTTTCTGTTTCATAAATAGTTATTATTTACACTTGATTCGTACGAGAAAATATGCAGAATAGGCAACATTATGAGCAGCCATTGCTACTGAGCTAGAGTGTTGGCATTCAACTAACTGACTTGACTTGGAGCAGTGGGGGTGAAGGGTGGTACCCCTGACACTATCGTGGAGACAGAGCCTTGTGAGCATCTGAGGCACCTTTCTCACCTTCAGTTCACAGTCAGTGCACTTTGGATAAAATCTTATTCACCCAGGGGGGAAAGGAACAGAATGTTATTTTTGTCAGTGATATTGCACAAAAACATCTACTGGCATTGTAACATGGTTTAGGTCATCAAATCAGGTGTTTGGCAGAAAATGAGAAAAGTGTAGTGAAACATTTTGTGATGAAGATGACATTCCTTTAATAACTCCAAGTGACTTGATTATCTTGACATAAGCCCTTTGGGGATTTCACTTAAGAACAAAGAACAATACAGCACAGGAACAGGCCCTTCAGCCCTCCAAGCCTGCGCCGACCATGGTACCTGCCTAAACTAAAACCGTCTGCACTTATGGAGTCCGTATTCTTCCATTCCCACCCTATTGATATATTTGTCTAGATGTCCCTTCAATGCCGCTATCGTACCTGCTCCCACCACCTCCCCAGGCAGCGCGTTCCATATATTTACCACGCTCTGTGTAAAAAAACTCGCCGCGCACATCTATTCTAAACTTTTCCCCACACACTTTAAACCCATGTCCCCTTGAACTTGACAAAATCGCTTATTGTCACGAGTAGGCTTCAATGAAGTTACTGTGAAAAGCCCCTAGTCGCCACATTCCGGCACCTGTTCGGGGAGGCTGGTACGGGAATCGAACCGTGCTGCTGGCCTGCCGTGGTCTGCTTTAAAAGCCAGTGATTTAGCCCAGTGTGCTAAACCAGCCCGGTGGAGATAGCCGAAATCATGGAGGTACTCGGAGAATTCGGGCGATTTTCAGGCTATAAGTTAAATATGGGAAAGAGCGAGATGTTCGTGTTCCATGCGCGGGGGCAGGAAAGGAAACTGAAGGAGTTACCTTTTAAAGTGGTTGAGAGGAGTTTTAGATATCTGGGGATTCAAGTGGCTCTGGATTGGGGGCAGCTTCACAAGTTAAATCTGGGCAAAGCTGTCGATCAAAAGGAAAAGGGACTTCCGCAGATGGGACATGCTCCCGCTGACGCTGGCGGGGAGGGTTCAGACGGTGAAGATGATAGTCCTTCTGAGACTGCTTTTCTTTTTTCAATGTCTCCCGATTTTTGTCCCAAAGGCTTTTTTCAGGAAAATGAACGCGGCAATATCGGGTTTTGTGTGGCCGCGTAAAACCCCGTGAGTAAAGAAGGCACTCCTGGAACGGGGTCGCGTAGAGGGGGGCTTGGCCCTCCCGAGCTTTATTAACTATTACTGGGCTGCCAACATATCGATAGTCAGGAGGTGGGTAGTTGCAGAAGGGTCGGTTTGGGAGCGGATGGAGGCAGCATCCTGCAAGGGTACGAGTTTGGAGGCTTTACTAATGGCGCCTCTGCTGTTCTCGCCAGCTCGGTACTCCACAAGGCCTGGGGTGGTGGCAGCCCTAAGGGTGTGGGGGCAATGGAGGCAGCACATGGGACTGGAGTGTGGTCACCGATCTGTGACAACCACCGTTTTGTTCCGGGGGGGCTGGATGGGGGCTTTAGGAGGTGGCAGTGGGCAGGGATTGAGAGATTTGGGGATCTCTTCATTCAGGAGGGTTTCCCGAGCCTGGAGGCATTAGAGGAGGAGTTTGAGCAGCCGGGTGGGAGCGGGTTTCGGTAGGTTCAGGTGCGGGACTTTGTCCGGAGGCAGGTTCCAAGCTTTCCTCGCCTCCCCGAGGGGACTACAGGATAAGGTAATGTCAAAAACAGGGGTTGGAGAGGGGAGGATTTCGGAGATATACAAGGAGTTGATGGAGTGGGAGGGGGCCCCGATCAGGGACGTGAAGAGAGAATGGGAAGAGGAACTGGGAGGAGAGTTGGAAATTGAACGGTGGGAAAAAGCCTTGAAGAGAGTCAATTCATCCTAGTCGTGTGCTAGACTTAGCTTGATCCAGTTCAAGGTGGTCCACAGGGCCCACATGACGGTAGCCCGGATGAGCAGGTTCTTTGAGAAGGTGGAGGATAGATGTGGGCGGTGTGGGGGTAGCCCGACTAACCATGTGCATATGTTTTGGGCATGTCCGAAATTGAGGAGATTCTGGCAGGGATTTGCGGACGTTATGTCAGAAGTCCTGGAAGGGAGGGTAACTCCGAGTCCAGAACTGACAATATTTGGGGTATTGGAAGATACTGGGGCCAGGGGGAGAGGGAGGCCGATGTCCTGGCCTTCTCCTCCCTGGTGGCCCGGAGATGGATTTTGCTGGGATGGAGGGACTCTGAGCCCCCAAAGTCAGGAGTGTGGGTCAGCGATATGGCAGGGTTGCTCAGCCTGGAAGATATCAAGTTCGCTTTGAGAGGATCAATTCAGGGGTTCGCCCGGAGATGGCAGCCGATCATCGATTTCTTCAAGGAAAATTGAACTTCAGCAGTAAGGGGAGGGGGGAGGGGGGGGAAGGAGGAAAACAGGAGGCAGGGCAATGTTAGATAAGGACAGGAAACTTAGTATTCGGATAATTAGGGGATAGGGCAGGGGTAGTAGGGGACGTTGTGTACTGCTTTTTGTTTTTTAGGTGTTTTGCGTGTGTCGGCCCGCGCGGTTGTTTAAGAAATGTTAATGTGTTAATCTGTGAAAATTACAAATGCTTCAATAAAATATTTTCTAAACAACCCCTCAAGTAATTGCATGAGAATCAAAAGTTCTGAATCTTATTCCCATTGTTTTCTACATAAGAAATAACTGTCTGAATTAAATGTAATTACATGCGCACACAAGGGCGGCACGGTGGTGCAGTGGTTAGCACTGGGACTATGGCGCTGAGGACCCGAGTTTGATCCCGGCCCCGGGTCACTGTCCGTGTGGAGTTTGCACATTCTCCCCGTGTCTGCGTGGGTCTCACCCCCACAACCCAAAGATGTTCAGGGTAGGTGGATTGGCCACGTTAAATTGCCCCTTCATTGGAAGAAAAAATAATTGGGTACCCTAAAATTATTTTTTTAAATACATGCACAAACGAGTTGTTTTTAAATTTGTCCCATTCACTTTTAAAGATTTCAACAATTTGCTGTCTTTGTTCAATGTAACAGGAAGGCAAAATGCTGTGAGCAGAGATGAGTGCAGAAATAAAATCGAGAATCAAACTGCTTTGTTGTTGCTCTTCCCAACATCCTTTTTGAGACAACATGGGAATAACTGTGCCTAATTACATTGCCTACTTGATTGCATAAAGTCTGGTCCCTGCATTATTTCTCATATGTTTGGATAGCAGTTGGTTTTCATCTCTTCTTTCCCTGCTCTTTCTAGAAATGTAACTTGGGTCAGAAGCAACTGTTCTCTATTTAAATAAGGGTAATTATAAAGAAATTAGGGCAGAGTTGGCTGGAGTGGACTGGGAAAGGAGTTTAACAGGAAAGATGGTTGATCAGCACTGGCAGAGATTTATGAAAATAGCTCATGACTCCCACAAAGATATATCCCAGTGAGGAAGAAGGATTCTCGGAAGAGGATAATATCCTAGGGTATTAAAGGAAGTAGTTCCAGAGATAGTGGATACACTGGTAGTAATCTTCCAAGAATCCTTAAATTCTGGAAAATTCCCAGAGGATTGTAAAACTGCCAATGTAACTCCCTTATTCAAAAACAGGTAACTATAGACCAGTTAGCTTAACTTCTGTCATTGGGAAAATGTTAGAGTCCATTATAAAGGATGTAATACCAAATAATTAGAAATGCATAATATAATCAACCAGAGTCAGCATGACTTCATGAAGGAGAAATCATGCCTGACGAATTTATTAGAATTCTTTGAGGTGGTAACGAGCAGGGTAGATAAAGGGGAACCAGTAGATGTAATATACTTGGATTTCCAAAGAGCGTTTGATAAGGTACTGCACAATAAGCTACTTAATAAGAAGAGTTCATGGTTTTGGGGGTAGTATATCAGCATGGATAGAAGCCAAAGAGAAAATGCTGGAAAAACTAAGCAGGTCTGGCAGCATCTGTAGGGAGAACAAAAAGCAAACGTTTTGACTCAAGATGATCTTTGTCAAAGCTGAATTGTACTGTTGCCAAGTTTACGGATGACACAAAAACAGGTGGTGAGGAAAGTAGTGAGGATGACACAAAGACTCTACAGTGGGATATAGGCAGGTTAAGTGATTGGATAAAAACTTGGCAGATGAAATATAATTTGGGAAAATGTGAAGTTATGCACTTTGGTAGGAAGAATAAAGGAACTGAATATTATTTAAATAGAGAAAGACTGCAGAAAGCTGCAGCACAGGGGGACGTGGGGGTCTTCATCAATAAATCACAAAAAACTAGCATGCAAGTTCAGCAGATTATTGGTAAGGCAAATGGAATGCTGACTTTTATTTCAAAGGGAATGGGGTATAAACATAGGGAAGTCTTGCTAAAACAATACAAGGCACTAGTTAGGCTACACCTGGAATACTATGAACAGTTTGGTCCCCTTAACTGAGGAAAGATATACCGGCATTGGAGGCAGTCCAGAGAAGATCTCGGCTATGGAGAGATTTTCGTATGAGGAGAGGTTGAGTAGGGTGGGCCTGTACTCATTGGAGTTTAGTAGAATGAGAGGCGACCTTATTGAGACATATCGGATTCTCAGGGGGCTTGACAGGGTAAATGCTGAGAGGATGTTTCCTCTTGTGGGAGAGTCATGGACTAGAGGGCAGAATCTCAGAGTAAAAAGTCACCCATTTCAGACAGAGATGAGGAGGAATTTCTTCTCTCAGAGGGTAGTGAATCTGTGGAATTCTTTACCGCAAAGAGTTGCAGAGGCTGGGTTGTTAAGTATGTTCAAGGCGAGGGCAGCATGGTGGCGCAGTGGGTTAGCACTGCTGCCTCACGGCGCCGAGGTCCCAGGATCAATCCCGGCCCCGGGTCACTGTCCGTGTGGAGTTTGCACATTCTCCCCGTGTCTGCGTGGGTTTCACCCCCACAACCCAAAGATGTGCAGGGTAGGTGGATTGGCCACGCTACATTGCCCCTTAATTGGAAAAAATGAATTGGACACTCTAAATTTATTTTTTAAAAGTCTGGTCAAGGCTGAGAGAGACAGATATTTAATCAGTGAGGGAATTAAGGGTTATGGGGATAAGGCGGGAAAGTGGAGTTGAAGATTATATCTGATCAGTCATGATCTCATTGAATGGTGGAGCAGGCTCGATGGGCCGAATTGCCTACTTCTGCTCTGATGTCTTATGGTCTTAACTGTGCTTTCCCCATTTTACTGTGATCACTGTGTTTTGCATTATTTTAATAGAAATATTGTTTCTTAAAAACAAACTGAAGTGTCTCTGTAAAGCACTTTGCACTCCTTGCTTGTTTCTTCGTGTGGCCTTCAATCTGTGCTGTACTTAATTATGCTTTCACAGTCAACAATTGAACTTTGCTTTCTTACGCTTCCCCTTTTTTCCTTGTTTTCGTGAATCATGAATTCACAGCGTATGATAGTTTCGCTGCCCACATCTGCTCTGAAGTCCTGCTTTACTTTGTTCCACCTGATTGGTTATGTGCTGCCCCTATAAAACCAACATCACTTTAAATTTAAAATATAAATCAAGGCAAAGTGAGGACCTGCTTTTCTTTTCCCCCATCCTTTTGTGGTAATTCTTGCTGTTCATTAGATTATCGATGATTGATAATGGAACAATTTTCCACTTCAGACAGCCAGCATCAAGGATTCTCAGGTTAGGTATAAACTGGCTGGAAGAGTACCCTTCCTGTACTCTTGCTCAGCTCTGTGCATTAACCCCAATCTGAGATGAGCAGCCTCTAGTACACCAGTGTAATGTTTCCACTTCCCACCACAGCCACCTTTATGACCTCTGCAGTAAGATTGTCAATTTGATGGCAATTAGTACTCCATTTGCACTGTGCAACCATGTCTACAAGGAACAGGGTCGTGACTATCCAACCTCATTTCGTATAGGCATGTTATGAAGAGGAGCATTTCAATACATCTCTCATGGCTGGCGTTGAACCCACCACACAGGTGAAAGATGATGTGCTAAACGCCTGTGGACCCAAACTTGTGATTGCTATTTTTGACACCAAACACTCCTACGTTGTATTGGCTTAAAACCTGTATGTACTGCGTATTGAACAATGAAATGAAATGAAATGAAAATCGCTTATTGTCACAAGTAGGCTTCAATGATGTTACTGTGAAAAGCCCCTAGTCGCCACATTCTGGCGCCTGTTCGGGGAGGCTGGTACGGGAATTGAACCGTGCTGCTGGCCTGCCTTGGTCTGCTTTAAAAGCCAGCGCTTTAGCCCAGTGTGCTAAACCAGCCCCAGAATGTTACCTTTCTCAAGGACAATTAGAAATGGGCAACAAATGTTGGCCGAGCCAACGACGTCTACATCCCACAAAATCATTTTTAAATATGTTGCTAGAAGGGAATGCAGCTTCAGCTGTTCCTTGATTCTTAAATGCTGAAACATTTATATTGTGGAAAGAGGGTACGAGAGCAATACATCGAACAATTTTCCCCATTTCAAAAATAAGGGGCTGTATGCTCCGCCCCGCCGCGCCACATTTCAGGTTCACCCCACCGGCGGGATGCTCCGTGACGCTGGCCGGTCAATGGGGTTTCCCGTTGTGGGGCAGCCCCACGCCGTCGTGAAACCCCCGGGCTGCCGGCAAAATGGAGAATCCCGCCCAAGATTTTTACAAGAACGTTAAATAAACTTCAAAAATAACTCCAGTGCCCACTTAAAATGTTCAAGGTATCAGTACCTACTACTAGTTACCCAATTAAATATAAGAACAGCAAAAGCTAAAAGTAATATTCCTGGATATGAGATCTGACACTATTCAGCAGCTGGCGGAAAAAATAAATCCTTCAAATAAGCTCGGCCTGCACAGCCCTAAAGCTACTGAAGAATTGCCAACTCAATAACGACGGCTTTTTTCTCTACCTACAGATGCTGCCAGACCTGCTGAGATTTTCCAGCATTTTCTCTTTTGGTTTCAGATTCCAGCATCCGCAGTAATTTGCTTCTGGCTAGTTATGACGGCGCTGGTTTATACCGTTTGAGAAGAGCTGAATGAGTATGCATTTAGGAATGGGATTGACAATAGGTACAAATGGGGTTGATTACATTTTATGTGAAATGTGGTGATTCCTGAGCTGATGGGTCCAATTAAATGTTACATAAAGGAAGGCAACTGGTATGAAATGTCTCATGTAATATAATTCTGGAACTTGAATCAAATTACTTTTATAATGAGGGAGGGAGAAACTTTGTCGCATGTTTCCTCAATCCAAGGTACAGTAGATTGAGTATGATCTGCAGAAGAACAGCCTGGATGGGTTCTATATGGAATATATATTAATTGAAGAAAATTTGATTTCCTCCATTCATGAAGTCACAGGAAGGGTCTTTGTTGACTTATTTTACGCTTCACAATTGCTGGGTATTGGCAATCTACAAAGTGATAATTTGAGAGACACCAGTAAGTATTGAGGTCTCCCTTTTTAACATCTAGGATTATGTAGCATGTCATACTTGCCCTTTACGTTAATTTCATGAATGGATATGATGACCATCTTTATTGGTACTTTCTCTGCAGTTTGCAAATAAGTGCAAATGTTGAAATATGTTGCATATACGGCTTTTAGTTGAGTTAAAGACATTTATAAAATTAAACTGTTATTTCTGGGAGTTGGACTGATTGGATAGATCTTTGAAAGAGCTGACACAGGTGAAATTGGATGAATAGTTTCCTTCTGGTTTGTATGATTCTACTTTAATAAATTAACTGCATTGTGAAAATTTGCGGCAACGTAAAGTTGCCACACCTGCCAATGTTGCAGCACTGTAGAGGGTTTCCAAGTAAATAATTCCAGTTCCCCCAGGAACTGAGCTTTCCTCCTCCTTAACCTTCTCCATTTGACACAGACACTGAAAAAATATCTAATGTAAGATTTTAAATGATAGTGCAACATGTGGCCTGTGAGATATTTGTCACATGTCCACAATTATCTTAAAATGAAAAACATCTTTAGAAATTATATTTCAAACATGTGGAATGATTAAAACAACTAGATAGACCACAACTAGCAGGGAGGGGGGGATGATGAATATGATCTCAATACATCAACAATAACTCATTTATGACTTTGTTACTTGCAAGCTATCCCATCAGCCTTACTTGTGCAGGTATTTATTATACCTCACTGCTGTCTGTGACATATTCTCTATATAATAAAATGCAATTGTCTTTCATGAATTGATTGATGTGTTTGTCCTAGGTGACTCCAAGAGAGGCTAACTTCACATGTGTGGACAAGAGCTGATTGAGGAGAAATTTGCTTGTGCATTGAAGAGTGACCATTCTGCGCATAAGCATGCTGTCGTCTCAATTAGCTCCTGATCTATAAGTTCTGTTGTATAGTTAGGCTTTCTTGTAGTCAGCCAGGACAGGTGTGATCAATTGACTTGTAGGCCAGGGACAATAAAATATTTGTTTTGTTCAAAGCTTGTTATTTTAGTAAATATTCCTTGGAATAGAAATACATTTTTGGGATAAAAACCTGCCTACTGATGCCCAGCAGATGCTCAACCATGTGGGGGCCCCAGAAAGGTAAATCTTGGGCTCCTGCTTGTTATTCACCATATGGTGAGTTTGCATCATCAGCTTGTGCCTTCACGGTGAAAGGGATGGAGAAGCAAAAATCGAGCCAAGTTTCTGGTGCAAATAGCAAAGTACTAGAACTGTCCTGGATTCAATACACTAGTATGGAGTATTTTGTTTAACTTAAAGTGCCCAAAGCTTTTTCTTCCCAATTAAGGGGCAATTTAGCGTGGCCAATCCACCGACCCTGCACATCTTTGGGTTGTGAGGGTGAGACCCATGCAGACACGGGGAGAATGTGCAAACTCCACACGGACAGTGACCCAGAGCCGGGATCAAACCCGGGACCTCGGCGCCGTGAGGCCGCAGTGCTAACCACTACGGCACCGTGCTGCCCCACTAGTATGGAGTATAACCAAATTTAAGTGAACATGTCTAAATTTATGACAGTTAAATGTACGCTGTGAGAATTACGTCCACTGAGTTCTATTTTGCTGTAGAATTCTGAAGTCTAAGGCATGAACCAAACTCCTTTTAGTTAAGGACCTTATAGCCAGGAGACAGAGATCAATTGGGCTGGATTCAAAACTGGTCTCTGAGGTGGAACAACAGTTTACCAGCCCAATGTAAAAATCATAAAGCACAGTATTCTGGCAGCCCCCACCATTCAAGAAAGCTCTCATTCCCTGCTGCTGGCTGTATTTAAAACCAAGTAACAACTGTAAAAGGGTAATATGTTGATAGTTAATTGTTAGTGATCTGAACCTATAGTTCCACCAGTGTTTTCCTTCTATACAGAGAGAACCTTATAATCTAGGATTGATTTGAACCTTTCTCTTGGTCAATGACCTAGTGTCCCATCAGAGACAATAAGAGATTTGGGTGAAAAAAGAATCAAGGACAATGTTCTGATCTACTGGACCATTAAATCCCTGTCCAAATGAGATTTCATTGGTTCTTTGTTGTTTGCATTGAATCCAAATCTCGAAGTTAAAGGGAGAGCATTCTAATTTCCTGTTCTTAAAAATAAAAATACTAATACTATATCCTTTAAAAAAATACTAAGAAGATAGTACAAAATATACAAAACATGACTCCTTTGAGAACAAATATAAAAGTTGGATATAGTATGATAAATGGCTTGAGTGTGAACTTAATGCGGCATACATATAGAAGTTACTATTCCCCTTTCTCCCATGATTGAAAAATAAATATTTTAATCCACTTGACCTTGGAAAAAGTGGTTGGTGTCTGTCTCATCCTCAGTAAAAGAGCTGAGGACGGCAATGCCCAATTAAAGAAGTATTGGTATAATCAAATTATGACCTCAATATTCCTCATTTATGACTAATATGGTCAGCTTCAATTATGCACATAGTTGTTCTTTGCTCCACTCTGTCCTTTGCCATGTTTCCAGTAAATCCCCATTAACTCATTGCTCTGTCTTTCTTCATCTGCTGGCTCTGGCCTTGAATCTATCCTCTCCTATCACCTGATGTTAGCTGTGCAATCTCCTGACTGAGTCGTACACCTGCTGACTCATACTGCAGTCTACCTTTGTCCTTTTTACTTCTGCATTGTAACTCTGTAATCCAGGGGTTTCGCAGCATACATCCACCAATGCTATTGCTTTAGAAAAGGTACATTTGTGCATTGACACTTGGAAAGATTCCTATGTACTCTGCAACTACAATGAAAGAGCATTGATGTTGATCTATGTACCAATGACTGCTGATCTCTGCTTCAGCCTAATAAATGTAGCTTAATTTCCTGTACGTGTGTGTGTTTGTGCATGCATGCGTCTGCATCCATCTGCCTCTCTCACTAACAAGCATGCACAGACAGCTAGTGATAGTTTACTCGCTGTAAAGTCTCAGGGGTCTCCCGCGCCCAGCCCACACCTGAGCCGGTGTATTTATGTCCCAGCAGTCCTAGGAAAAGGTTGGGGGGGGGGGGGGGGGTAGCCCTGCCTCGCCCCCTCATCTGGGTAAATTGTACTCGGGTAAGGCCACAGGGACTCTGAGGCTGCAGATCCCTGGGCCTCCTGTTGGGTTATAACACTCGTTAATGTTCTGTCTTCCTTTAAAGAATACCTCCCGGCTCAACCTGGCATCTCTTCTTGACAGCCTATCGAAGATCAGGAACTCAATGTGTGTGGGTAATTGTGGATTTGAGCCCATATCCCACCACCCAATAGTGTACACACCACAGTGGCACTCGAAAGCATGATGCTATTCAATCCCAGAATTGTGATGGCACAAAAGAAGGCCATTTGGCCCATTATGTCTGCACCAGTTCTCCAGACAAGCATCATGATTTAGTGCCATTCCCCTGCCTTTCCCCATATTAGCCACAATTCCATATTTATTAATGTGATAAATATTGATATGATTTTTTTTAATGCAGAAAATTGATGCACACTCAAAGCTACCAGGACATCCCGTGTCCAAAGGTTTACTGGCGTGATTCTCCCAGACCCGCACCGGGATAGAGAATCGCCGCAACCGCACCACGCCGCCCCGATGCCGGCGCGTGATTCTCCGAGGTGCGGAGAATCGGCGCCATTTGCACCGGCGCGTTTGGCGCGGTGCCGGTTGTGGGCCGCTGTACGAGGCCGGCCCGCCGATTCTCTGGCCCAGATGGGCCGAGTGACCGCACGGAGAAAACAGAGTCCCGCCGGCGCCGTCCACACCTGGTCGCTGCCCGCGGGAACTCTGCGCAAAGGGTCGGGGGCCGGCCTGTGGGGGGGGGAGGGGGGGCTCCGTCCCCGGGGGGGGGCCTCCAATGGGGTCGGGCCCGTGATCGGGGCCCACTGATCGGCGGGCCGGCCTCTTCCCCCCCCCCCCGGGCCTACTTTGTTGTGCGTCTGGCCCCAGAACCCCGCGGCATGTTGCGTCGGGGCCGGAGCATTCCGTACAGCCACCGCGCATGCGCGGGTTGCTGCCGCCCCCAGTGCGCACCAGGAAGTGAGGCTGGAGCAGCGTGAACCGCTCCAGCCCCCTGTTGGGGCCAGAATCACTAGTGCTCGCGCCCGTTTCACGCCGTCGTGAAACGCGACGGCATTCACGACGGTGCGGACACTCTGTCCCGCGGTCAGAGAATCGCGCCCCACATTTCCCATGGCCTTGTAAGTCCAGCAGAACCACTCCCCCGTCCCTTCTGGAAAAGGGAAAAGACCTAGTTGCAGTGAAGTTCCATTCATCCTTTACAGGGCTATGAGGCAGATCAAGCAGCTCTGATGCAATAAACCTGGAGTTCCTGCTCCTCAAGCTCTTGTGAAACTCATATGTATCAATGGTGGCCAATCTGCTGAGTGAATGGGGGCGTAGTAACTTCCATCAGGATGGTTGTCAACCTGAGCAGTAGAGTCTTGATATTAGGATGTTTGTTGATTAGCAGGATCAGTGCACCCGGATACTGATGGACCCATTCTGGCACAGCTGCCAGGTTTACAACCCAGGAATGTTTTGCCACACAGCAGGGAGATAATGGGGATATATTGGAAAGCTGGTGATGGATCTTCCATCTTGGATAAGGACAGATTTGAGCTTAACTATAATTCTCACTATGACTAAAAAGCCTGTTGATGTTCATTGTCTATGCTCACAGAAGAAAAAACTCCGCTTGAGAAAGATACAGGAGGAAGGAGGGTGCATGTGGAACTGTAATCTAAAATGGCCTTTCACCTTCCAGAAGAAGAGGGAGATTAAAAAGGAAAAGTACAGGTTTTCTTGTTGATTGGTATTGATTGACAGCCTTGCATGTCTGAGTGTCAAGTGCCCGTCAGCTTCTCAACGTGCTTTGCCAAAGTCTGGCATCAGACCAGCTGTTACTAGCAAAAAATGTGAATGCAGTTCCCCAAGTGTAAATTGCTACTTAGCAAAGTATATCATCGTAAATTAAAACTTTATGTAGCCATTTAAATGGTAATAAGACAGGATAATTGGGCAATTTACTCTGACTTATACATAAAGTTTATGGGATAAATATTGAACATTTCCTTGGAAATTACTTGCGGTGTTTAAACAGCGACTTAAATCAGTTTAACAGTAGTAAACCAGTGTGTGTCTTATGGTTTTAATACAAGTTACATAAAGATGAGTGTTAATATTTATGCAGCAAGTGAATTTATGGATATCTGCTGTATTTTGTTCCAGTTAAAAAGGAAGAATTCCAAAGTGGTTTCCAGATCCTAATTAAACCAATTGAAATCCAATTCGTGTTGAATTAATTGAGATATTTAAAAATATGAATGAATTTGAATTCCATTCGCCATTCCCAAACAAATTCAGATTCAGTGAAGAAATGTGGGTTAAATCAATTTTTCAAATGGTGACTTGTTCAGATTACACAGAGATAATAGTTCTTTTTTTTAATAAACATTTTATTGAGGTATTTATGGTTTTATAACAATAAACAGAATAAACAATGTACATGAAACTATAAACATAGTGCAAAAGCCGTCTTCCTCCCTTACAGGTCCCACCTTTAGCTATCCCCTACTCGAAACTAAGCTAAGCCCCCCCCGGCCCGGCCTTCTGCTGACAGTTAATTTTCCCCAAAGAAGTTGACGAACGGTTACCACCTCCGGGCGAACCCTAACAGTGACCCTCTCAGGGCGAACTTGATTTTCTCCAAACAGAGAAAGCTAGCCATGTCCGATAGCCAGGTCTCCGACTTCGGGGGCTTTGAGTCCCTCCAAGCTAATAGTATCCGTCTCCGGGCTACCAGGGAAGCAAAGGCCAGAACGTCTGCCTCTTTCTCCTCCTGGATTCCCGGGTCTTCCGACACCCCGAAAATCGCCACCTCTGGACTCGGTGCCACCCTTGTCTTTAACACCGTGGACATGACGTCCGCAAACCCCTGTCAAAATCCCCTAAGCTTCGGACATGCCCAGAACACATGGACATGGATCACTGGTCCTCCCGCACACCTTGCGCATCTATCTTCTACACCAAAGAACCTGCTCATCACTACCATGTGAGCCCGGTGAACGACCTTGAACTGTATCAGGCTGAGCCTGGCACATGATGTGGACTCGTTGACTCTACTCAACTCGTCCGCCCATAGACCATCCTCTATCTCTCCTCCTAACTCCTCTTCCCACTTGCGTTTCAACTCCTTGGTCTGTGTCTCCTCTGATCCCATAAGCTCCTTGTAAGTGTCAGAAACCCTCCCTTCTCCCACCCACATTTTGGAAACTACCCTGTCCTGTATCCCCCTTGGCGGTAGGAGCGGGAAGGTTGAGACATGCCTGCGTAGGAAGTCCCGCGTCTGCAGGTACCTAAACTCATTTCTTCTCGTCAATCCAAATTTCTCCTCCAGCTCCCTCAGGCTAGAAAAGCTCCCCTCCATAAACATATCCCCCACCCTCTCAATCCCTGCTCTCTGCCATCTCCGGAACCCTCCATCCAGCCTTCCCGGGGCAAACCGGTGATTATTACAGATTGGAGACCAGACCGATGGTCCCTCCGCTCCCACATGTCTCCTCCATTGCCCCCAGACTCTCAGGGCCGCCACCACCACGGGCCTGGTGTATCATGTGAGAGTACCTTTAAGAAATGGGTGTTTTTTATAGAATAACTGTAGTGGGTGTACCTTTAAGAAATGGGTGTTTATTACTGCAGTGATGTCAGAGAGTGGGTGGAGCTGGGCTGTCTGTCTGCTTTACTTTCGTTTTTGAGCAGGCTGCTATGGAGTGAGGTTTTGGTTTTGTTTTCAGAGAGAAGAGCTGCAGTGAAAGGCAGCAGATGTGCATGGATCTCTCTACAAGCTAAAGTGTGTTCATTTGGGTGATTTCAAAGGGATAACTGCTCTCATTAGAGAATTTAAACCTGATCTCTGTGTTGAAAGGGTCTTTTGTCTTCTGGATGTTGTTTGGGAAGTTATGAAGGTTTACTTAGTGTTGTATTCTTTGGGGGTTGTAATTTAATTAATGGTTGCTAAGATGTTCACTGTATGTTTCAAAATGGTTAACTTGAGTTCATAGAATAAACATTGTTTTGCTTCAAAAAATACTTTTCCATTTCTGCTGTACCACACCTGTAGAGTGGGCCGTGTGCTCCCCATACCACAATCTAGTAAAAGTTGTGGGTCAGGTGAACTCCATGCTACACTTTGGGGTTCTCTAAACCCTGGCCCATAACAGGTGGAGTACCGTGCCGGCAGAGGCGCCATTAGCAATGCCCCCAAACTAGTGCCCTTGCATGATGCCGCCTCCACATGCTCCCACACCGACCCTCCCCCCACCACCCACTTCCTAATCATGGCTATATTTGCCGCCCAGTAATAATTACTAAAGTTCGGAAGTGCCAGCCCGCCCTCCCCCGGCTCCGCTCCAGCATCCCCTTTTTTACTCGCGGGGTATTACCCACCCATACAAAGCCAGTGATCACCTTATTGACCCGTTTGAAGAAGATCCGTGGAATAAAGATGGGGAGACACTGACACACACACAGGAATCTCGGGAGGACCGTCATTTCCACTGTCTGCACCCTCCCAGCCAGTGACAATGGGAGCGCGTCCCTCCTTCGGAAATCGTCCTTCATTTGGTCTACTAATCGGGCCAAATTTAACTTGTGTAGCCATTCCCATTCCCGCGCCACCTGAATGCCTAGGTATCGATAGCTTCCCCCTACCACCCTAAACGGCAGCTCCCCCAGTCGCCTCTCCTGTGCCCTTGCCTGGATCGCAAACATCTCACTTTTCCCCATATTCAGTTTATAACCTGAAAACCGGCCAAATTCCCCCAGAATCCTCAGAATTTCTTCCACCCCTTCTAGTGGGTCCGAAACATATAGGAGCAGGTCGTCTGCGTATAGCGAGACTCTGTGTTCCACTCCCCTCCCGGACCAGCCCCTTGAGGCTCTCAGCAGAATTGCCAGTGGCTCTATGGCCAACGCGAACAGCAGTGGGGAGAGGGGGCATCCCTGTCTCGTCCCCCGATGCAGCCTGAAATAGTCCGATGTTGACCTGTTCGTCCGTGCGCTTGCAACAAGAGCCTGATACAGCAGCCTGACCCAGTCAGTGAAGCATCGGCCAAATCCAAACCGCCCCAGTACCTCCCACAGATATTCCCATTCCACCCGATCAAATGCCTTCTCTACGTCCATTGCAACCACTACCTCCACGCCCCTACCTTCTGGGAGCATCATAATCACATTTAACAAACTTCTTACGTTGGCCGGCAACTGCTTACCCATAACAAATTCCGTTTTGTCCTCCCCAATCACGTCCGGAACGCAGTCTTCAATCCTAGAGGACAAGATTTTGACCAACAATGTGGCGTCTACATTTAGTAGGGATATCGACCTATAGGACCCCCATAGCTCCGAGTCCTTGTCCCACTTCAGGATTAATGAGATCGTGGCCTGTGACATCGTCGGGGGAAGCACCCCGCTCTCCCTTGCCTCATTGAATGTCCTCATCAACAATGACCCCACTAGCCCAGAGAACGTTTTATAAAACTCCACGGGGTACCCATCCGGCCCCGGGGCTTTACCCGACTGCATGGCTCTCTGCTATTTTCTCCAACCCGATCAGGGCCCCCAGCCCTTCTACCAACCCCCCCCCCCCCCCCCCCAGTCCACCTTCAGGACTTCAGCCCCCCTAAAAAGTGCCTCATCCCCTCCGGCCCAGCTGGGGGTTCCGACTCATGCAACCTGCTGTAAAACTCCCTGAATGCCTTATTAACCCCTGCTGAATCTCCGACCAGGTTCCCATATCCGTCCTTTACTTTCCCGATCTCCCTGGCTACATCCCTCTTTCTAAGCTGCTGTGCAAACATTCTGCTGGCCTGCTCTCCATATTCATAAATCGCCCCCATCGCTTTCCTCAGCTGCTCCACCGCTTTCCCTGTAGTTAACAAGCCAAACTCCGCCTGTAGCCTCCGTCGCTCCTTTAGAAGCCCTGCCTCTGGGGTCTCCGCCATACATCCGGTCGACCTGCAGTATCTCCTTTATCAGTCGGTCCATCTCTGCTCTGTCTACCTTCTCCCTATGGGTCCGTACCGAGATCAGCTCCCGTCTAACCACCACCTTCAATGCCTCCCAGACCACTGCCGCCAAAACTTCACCCGTGTCGTTACTTCCAGATAGTTCTGAATACATTTCCTCAGCCGCCCACATACCTCTTCGTCAGCTAAAAGTCCCACGTCCAGCCTCCAGTGCGGACACTGGCTACTCTCCTTGCTGACCTGTAGGTCAACACAGTGCAGGGCATGATCCGAGATTGTGATCGCCGAATTCCCCATGTCCACTACCCCCGTCAGCAGAGCCCTGTTCAAAATAAAGAAATCAATCCGGGAGTACACTTTATGCACATGTGAGTAGAAGGAGAACTCCTTCACTCTCGGCCGCCCGAATCTCCAGGGGTCCACCCCTCTTCCCCCCCCCCCTCCCATTTGTTCCATAAACCCCTTTAGCTCCTTTGCCAATGCTGGCACCCTGCCTGTCCTTGAGCTCGACCGGTCTAGCCCAGAGTCGATGACTGTGTTAAAGACGCCCCCCCCCCCCATGACCAACTTATGCAAATCCAGGTCCGGGATCTTCCCCGACATCCTATTTATGAACTCCACATCATCCCAATTTGGCGCATAGACGTTCACTAGTACCACCGGCAGCCCTGCCAGCTTCCCACTGACAAAACAAAGAAAAGATCAAAAAGAAGATCCAACATCTAACAATCACACCTCCATCCCCCATCAGTGCAAATGTAAATTTTAACTGACTCAGCTCTGCAACAAGCCCCAAGTCAATACAGAAGGCATTACAGATAACATCCGAAAAACAAGAAACTTTTTTAACGTGAGCGCTGCAGCAAGGTTCAAACACCTCAGTCCCCCACCAGTCCTTTCCTTCTAACGAAGTCCATCGCTTCCTCGGGCGACTAAATAAAAATGATGCTCCTCATGCGTGACCCAGAGACAGGCCGGATACAGCAGTCCAAACTTCACCTTTTTCTTGAAAAGGGTTGACTTTATCTGGTTAAACCCCGCTCTTCTCCTGGCCACCTCCGCACTCAGATCCCGATAGATCCTCAGGATACTGTTCTCCCATTTACAACTCCGTGTCTGCCTGGTCCACCGTAAAATACACTCCTTGTCCAAGTCCCTGTGGAATCTTACCACCATTGCCCTCGTGGGGTCCCCCACTCGCGGCTTCTCGCGAGCGCTCTGTGAGCCCTGTCCACCTCCGGGTCGGGAGAACGTCCCATCCCCCAGTAACTTCTCGAACATGCCCGCTATGTACGCCCCTGCGTCCGCTCCTTCGGACCCCTCCGGGAGACCAACGATTCTCAAGTTCTGCGGGCAGGACCTGTTCTCTAGGTCCCCCACCTTCTCCAGGAGCCTTTCCTGCTGGTCTCTCAGCATCCCCAACTCCAACTCCGCCGCAGTTTGATGTTCCTCCTGCTCAGCCAGCACCTTCTCTACTTTCTGGATCGCCCGGTCTTGAGCATCCAGTCTAAGTTCCAGCCGCGCAATCGATTCCTTAATCGGGTCCAAGTATTCCTGTTTCTGCTTGGCAAAGCCCTCCTGAATAAACTGCTCCGCAGTTGCTCCGTCGACCGCTGGGTCATCGAGCCAGGACCCCGGTCCTCCGCCATGCTTTCTCCCGCTACAGCCTCAGACCAAGCCGTCTCTGTTCGCCTATTTCTTCCTTTGCGAGCACTCCTGGTCCGCCTCTCCATGCACTGATGTAGGAATCCACTCCACAATTGCCTCCACCATCAATTTACCAAATCACGTCCGACACAAAATCGGGGGGAAAGGTCCAAAGGTCTGACCCGAGCGGGAGCCACCAAATGTGCGACCTGCTCCTTCATAGCCGCCACCGGAAGTCCAGAGATAATAGTTCTAATAGGAGGAAACTGCAGAGAGCGCGGTGTTAACTTTGACCTTTGGCAAGTGATAAGATATTATGGGGCGATGAATGCTTGTTTCATGTGCTTACATTAATGAGTGGACTTCATTGTCTACTTTCAGTATCTCAATAAATTAAATCCCAATGGTCAAACTATTGTAACATTGTCTAGGGGTTTTGTTGCATGTACACATTGCGCTCAGCAACTTCAAGTTGTAATTCAGGATTTAATTATTGAGGTAAATAATGCAGAATAGTTATTTCTTATTTGTTCCATAGGCTTTGATAATTTTAAAAATTAATTTATGAATGTAGAGTCGCTGGCAAGGCCAGCATTTATTGCCCACCCATAATTGCCCTTGAGAAGATGGTTGGTGGTGAGCTGCCTTCTTGAACAACTGTAGTCTGTGTGGTGCAGGTACATCCACAGTGCTGTTAGAGAGGGAGTTCCTGGATTGTTATTGGACACCAGTCAGTCCGTGTGGTGTAGGTACACCCACAGTGCTGTTAGAGAGAGAGTTCCTGGATTGTTATTGGACATCAGTCAGTCCGTGTGGTGTAGGTACATCCACAGTGCTGTTGGGAGGGAGTTCCTGGATTGTTATTGGACACCAGTCAGTCCGTGTGGTGTAGGTACACCCACAGTGCTGTTAGGGAGGGAGTTCCTGGATTGTTATTGGACATCAGTCAGTCCGTGTGGTGCAGGTACACCCACAGTGCTGTTAGGGAGGGAGTTCCTGGATTGTTATTGGACATCAGTCAGTCCGTGTGGTGCAGGTACACCCACAGTGCTGTTAGAGAGGGAGTTCCTGGATTGTTATTGGGACACCAGTCAGTCCGTGTGGTGTAGGTACACCCACAGTGCTGTTAGGGAGGGAGTTCCTGGATTGTTATTGGACATCAGTCAGACCGTGTGGTGTAGGTACACCCACAGTGCTGTTAGAGAGAGAGTTCCTGGATTGTTATTGGACATCAGTCAGTCCGTGTGGTGTAGGTACACCCACAGTGCTGTTAGAGAGGGAGTTCCTGGATTGTTATTGGACACCAGTCAGTCCGTGTGGTGTAGGTACACCCACAGTGCTGTTAGAGAGGGAGTTCCTGGATTGTTATTGGACATCAGTCAGTCCGTGTGGTGTAGGTACACCCACAGTGCTGTTAGAGAGGGAGTTCCTGGATTGTTATTGGACACCAGTCTGTCCGTGTGGTGTAGGTACACCCACAGTGCTGTTAGAGAGGGAGTTCCTGGATTGTTATTGGACATCAGTCAGTCCGTGTGGTGTAGGTACACCCACAGTGCTGTTAGAAAGAGAGTTCCTGGATTGTTATTGGACACCAGTCAGTCCGTGTGGTGTAGGTACACCCACAGTGCTGTTAGAGAGGGAGTTCCTGGATTGTTATTGGACACCAGTCAGACCGTGTGGTGTAGGTACACCTACAGTGCTGTTAGGGAGGGAGTTCCTGGATTGTTATTGGACATCAGTCAGTCCGTGTGGTGTAGGTACACCCACAGTGCTGTTAGAGAGGGAGTTCCTGGATTGTTATTGGACACCAGTCAGACCGTGTGGTGTAGGTACACCCACAGTGCTGTTAGAGAGGGAGTTCCTAGATTGTTATTGGACATCAGTCAGACCGTGTGGTGTAGGTACACCCACAGTGCTGTTAGAGAGAGAGTTCCTGGATTGTTATTGGACACCAGTCAGTCCGTGTGGTGTAGGTACACCCACAGTGCTGTTAGAGAGGGAGTTCCTGGATTGTTATTGGACACCAGTCAGTCCGTGTGGTGTAGGTACACCCACAGTGCTGTTAGAGAGGGAGTTCCTGGATTGTTATTGGACATCAGTCAGTCCGTGTGGTGTAGGTACACCCACAGTGCTGTTAGGGAGGGAGTTCCAGGATTGTTATTGGACATCAGTCAGACCGTGTGGTGTAGGTACACCCACAGTGCTGTTAGAGAGGGAGTTCCTAGATTGTTATTGGACATCAGTCAGACCGTGTGGTGTAGGTACACCCACAGTGCTGTTAGAGAGGGAGTTCCTGGATTGTTATTGGACACCAGTCAGACCGTGTGGTGTAGGTACACCCACAGTGCTGTTAGGGAGGGAGTTCCTGGATTGTTATTGGACATCAGTCAGTCCGTGTGGTGTAGGTACACCCACAGTGCTGTTAGAGAGGGAGTTCCTGGATTGTTATTGGACACCAGTCAGACCGTGTGGTGTAGGTACACCCACAGTGCTGTTAGAGAGGGAGTTCCTAGATTGTTATTGGACATCAGTCAGACCGTGTGGTGTAGGTACACCCACAGTGCTGTTAGAGAGAGAGTTCCTGGATTGTTATTGGACACCAGTCAGTCCGTGTGGTGTAGGTACACCCACAGTGCTGTTAGAGAGGGAGTTCCTGGATTGTTATTGGACACCAGTCAGTCCGTGTGGTGTAGGTACACCCACAGTGCTGTTAGAGAGGGAGTTCCTGGATTGTTATTGGACATCAGTCAGTCCGTGTGGTGTAGGTACACCCACAGTGCTGTTAGGGAGGGAGTTCCATGATTGTTATTGGACATCAGTCAGACCGTGTGGTGTAGGTACACCCACAGTGCTGTTAGAGAGAGAGTTCCTGGATTGTTATTGGACACCAGTCAGTCTGTGTGGTGTAGGTACACCCACAGTGCTGTTAGGGAGGGAGTTCCAGGATTTCAGCCCAGCAATGATGAAGGAATGACAACATATTTCCAATCAGGTTTGTGACCTCGCGTACATGTAGGTGCTGGTGTTCCCATGCACCTGCTGCCCTGTCCTTCTAAATAGTAGAAGTTATGGGGTTGGGATAATGTCACTGCAGTCGCTGAGATGTAGGTACACCTACAGTGCTGTTAGGGAGAGCATTCCAGGATTTTGACCCAGCAACAGTGAATGTGGCGAATGGCTTGGAGGGGAACTTCCTGGTGCCGGTGTTCCCATGTGTCTGTTGCTGTTGTCCTTCTAGATGGTATTGGTCATGGGTTTGGAAGGTGCTCTCTATGGACCTTGGTGAGTTGCTGCAGTGTATCTTTTAGATGTCGGTGCTGGAGGGAGTGAATGTTTGTATATGGGGTGCCAATTAAGTGGGGCTGCTTTGTCCTGGATGGTGTCGAGCTTCTTGAGTGTTGTTGGAGCTGCACTCATCCAGGCAAGTGGAGAGTATTCCATCACACTCCTGACTTGTGCCTTGTAGATGGTGGACAGGCTCCGAGTCAGGATGTGAGTCACTCGCTGCAGAATTCCTAACCTCTAGGAATTACATAGGCTGAATAGTATAAATTCAGGTGGCGACATGTAGAGAGCAATCATACATGAGATGGCTCCCACCAGAGAACTTTGATTTAAGCCCTTTTCGCCTGGTTTTCGGAGGAGATTTGGGGTGGAATTTGGTCAGTTTGATGGGCAGCAGAAAAAATAAGGAATCATTGTCGGACTCTGAGGCTTCGCGAGCTTTGTCTGTTAAGAAAATGGCGGAGGCTCTTGCAGCGTCGGTGGCCACTCCACTAACCGCTGAGATGCTTACGAACATCCTGGTGGGGGAGCTTAAGAAACTACGGCGGGAAGTCTCTGAGGACCATGAGAGAGCGATTGAGGGGTTGATGTCCACCATTCGAACAGCCTTGGCAAAAATGGACGAAGTGGTAAAGGTGCAGGGCGCGGAGCTATGGGAGTTGGCTCTTTCAAGGCAAAGTGACCAGATCACCTCTCTGGAAGTGGAGAGGACGTGGGTGGCCGGTGACAACAGGGCATTAAGAGCCAAGGTGGACGAATTGGAAAGTCACTCCAGCAGACAGAAATTGAGGGTTAAAAACAAATTACTGTGATGCTGGAATCGGAAACAAAAACAGAAAATACTGGATAATCACAGCAGCTCTGGCAGCATCAGTGGAGAGAGAAGGGAGCTAATGTTTTAAGTCTGGATGACTCCTTGTCAAAGGGTTTGATGTTTGTGGGGGAGCCAGAGAGCTTGGAGGGTCCCAATCCAACAAAGTTTATGATGCAGTTGTTTGGGAAGGTGGGGGAGGGTGAAATGGCATCCCCTCCCGAGCTGGATCGGGCCCACGGGTTGTCGAGGCAGAAGCCCCGTCCGTGCTGGTGGGCCATCGTGTGTGATCATTGTCATGATATGCAAACATGCAACCAATGAACACTCAGAATAGGACACAACCAATGGGCAGTCAGGACACTCAGAGGTGGCATCCCCACAAGGGGGCATGACATAAACACTATAAAAGGGATGAGGCACTCACACCCTGCCTCTTTCCACAGACAGACATCTAGAGAGTTAGACAGGGTTGATCAGCAGCATCACACCCCAGCACGTGGCTTAGAGCAAGCTGCTACAGTTAGACTGAGTTACTACAGTTGGATTAGCAGAGAGTCGAACTCATTTGAGAACTGTGTTAATAGTTCAATAAACACGTTGAACTCATTTCAGAGTCTGGAGCATCCTTTAGTTCAGACTGCATCAAGTAGCAGCCTGTGTTATCTGAAGCAGCATAACACAACAGTCATCACGTGCTTTCTCAGTTATCAAGAAAGGGAAAGAGTTCTGTGGTGAGACTCCAAATGGGAAGGCCACGTTCTGAGGATCTATCAAGATGTTGGAGCGGAGCCGGCCAAGAGGCTTGCAGCATTCAACAAGGCCAAGGCCGTATTGTATTGGAACAATGTTTGGTTTCGCATTGTTTACCCTGCGCGCCTCCAAGTGACTTATGAATCAAAAGATTATTACTTTAAGACTCCGGAGGAGGCTGAGGTGTTTGTGCAGATGCATTGGACTTTGATCGAGATAACTGTGAATTATATTGGTTGGGAGGTGTCTGTCTGGGAATGCGAGTGTGATTTTGGGGATTTGGTGGGGTGTTTATTGGGCGTTTTGGAGTTTTGTACTTGAAAAAAAATCGAAAATTGCTTATTGTCACAAGTAGGCTTCAAATGAAGTTACTGTGAAAAGCCCCTAGTCGCCACATTCCGGCACCTGTTCGGGGAGGCTGGTACGGGAATTGAACCGTGCTGCTTGTGGTGATCTCTGTAGGTGCATGCACACAAGGGGTTAATGGGTAGATAGCAGCACCACATGATCACCAGAGGGCTGGACCAACAGGGGTATAAAGGGCAGCCACACGGGGTCTCTGTCTCTCTCTCGGGTGTGCTGTGAACAGGGAAACATCAGAATCACATAGATAGTTAGTGGAGTTACATTTAGTTACAATTGTTAAATCTTGTTATCCAATTCCTAGTTCCCATGTTAAGGTAAAGAACTCACGCATTAATAGTTATAGTTACTCAATAAACCTTTGTTGTTACTGGACGAGTTCAAGTCTTCTTCAACAAGATTCAGAGGACCTCACCATCAGCCAAGGATTGAGTAACACGTGTTATCGACCACGCAGGTAACACTACACTGCTGGCCTGCCTTGGCCTGCTTTAAAAGCCAGCTATTTAGCCCAGTGCTAAGCCAGGGGTTTTGTGGGATAGGTGTGGTTCTTGTTCCTTGTTTCCTGGAACTATTAAATTTGAATTTGGGTTGGGGGGGGGGGGGGGGGCTGGTTGGCGTTATGTTATTTTTGTTATGTTTATTACTCTGTGTGGGGGCCAATTTGTTAGCTCTATAATTAGTTAGCTATATAGTTAATTAGCTACATAGTTAGCTACATAGTTAGTTAGCTATATAGTTAGCTGTATAGTTAATTAGCTACATAGTTAGTTAGCTATATAGTTAGTTAGCTACATAGTTAGCTACATAGTTAGTTAGCTCTATAGTTAGTTAACGTGAGCGGCGGGGAGCAAGGTATCTGCAGCTCATGCTGTGGGGGAGGGGTCTAAGCATGAGTTTTGGATTTTTGTTTTTGTTGGGGTTTGGGAGGGAGGGGGGAGTCTTTGCCTTGTTGCTTGCTGGGTTATGTGGGTGTGGTAGACAGGAGGCGGGCAAGGGAGAGGGTTACTTTACTGACAGTGACTGTAAACTTTTCTTTGTTCTGTTTTGAGGAGGAATTTAGTGACCATCTTGGGTGGGCCTGGTGTCGGCTCTTTGAGTAGTTGCTGGACTGTCCCACAGGGTGGGAATGGCTGACTGGGGGGGGGGGGGGGGGTGGGGGGGGGGGGGGGGGGTGGGGGGGGGGTAGAAGATCCCCTATTCAGCTGGTCGCTTGGAATGCGAGGAGGTTGAACAGCCCGGTAAAAAGATCTCGGGTGTTTGCGCACCTTAGCACCTTTGGAGTTTGGAGGCTGATGTGGTGCTGTTGCAGGAGACCCATTTAGGGATTAAAGATCAGATAAGGTTATGGAACGGCGAGGTGGGACAAGTATTTCATTCAGCATTTAACAGTAGGGCCCGGGGGGGGGGGGGGGGGGGGGGGTTGCAATTTTGATTAATAAGATAGTATTTTTTTGGCGGTGAGGATTGTGATAGATCCGAACTTGAGGTATGTAATGGTCAGTGGGTCTTTGCCGGGTACCCCGGTGGTCTGTTAATATTTATACACCAAACTGGGATGATGCAGCTTTTCTCAATAAGTTGCTGCCATCTGTTCCCGATCTGGACTCTACCAGCCAATCCTGGGAGGGAATTTTAACTGTGTACTGGACCCTCAGCTGGATAGATTGATGCCCAAGCCTTTGTGTCCTTCTGGGGTGGCAAAGGCACTTTTGGCCTTTTTTGGGCGGGGAGCTGGGGGGCAGATCCGTGGAGATTTGTACATCCAAATGAGAAGGATTTTCTTTTTTCTCTCAGGTGCATCAGGTCTAGTCTCGGATTGACTTTTTTATAGTGGGTAGGTCTCTGCTTCTGGGAGTGGTGGGGGCAGGGTATTGGGCAATAGTTATTTCGGGTCATGCTCCACATTTTGTGGATTTGATGTTCGGGTCAGTAGGGTCGGACCCCGCCCAGCGCCCCCCGTGCAGGTTGGAGACTATGTTGCCGGATAAGGGATTCTGTGAGATGGTTTCCTCCGCCATTGGGGAGTACATTGAGTTTAATAGGAGCAAGACTATCCACGTTGGGCAGCACGGTAGCACAAGTGGATAGCACTGTGCCTTCACAGCGCCAGGGTCCCAGGTTCGATTCCCCGCTGGGTCACTGTGCGGAGTCTGCACGTTCTCCCCGTATCTGCGTGGGTTTCCTCCGGGTGCTCCGGTTTCCTCCCACAGTCCAAAGACGTGCAGATTAGGTGTATTGGCTATGCTAAATGGCCCTTAGTGTCCAAAAAGGTTAGGAGGGGTTATTAGGTTAGGGGGATAGGGAGGAAGTGAGGGCTTGAGTGGGTTGGTGCAGACTCGATGGGTCGAATGGCCTCCTTCTGCACTGTATGTTCTAAGTTCTAAGTTGTGGGAAGCTCTGAAGGCAGTCATTAAGGGGGAGGAAGTCTAATGTAGGGTAGATAAAGAGAAGAGTGAAAGGATGGAGAGACAGGTTGGTGGGTGCCATCCCAACGCTGGCACCGAACACTGGAGTTGTTGGCAAGCAGGAAGAAATTGGAGTTGGAATTTGGGCTGCTGTTGACAGACAGGGTGATGCGTCAGCTGCGACGCTCGAGGGAGGCTTATGAGCACGGGGAGAAGGCCCGTCACCTGTGGAGGTGAAGGTCTCAAGTGGCAAGTTGGTCTCCGTCCCAGGTAAGGTCAAAAAGGCTATCGAGACTTTTTATCGTAGCCTTTATAAGTCTGAGCCCCTGGAGGACGGGCTGTCTATGATGGAGTTTTTGGATGGCTTGTCTATCCCAGTTGTAGAACGAGAGAGAAGGGATGAGTTGGAGTCCTCGTTGAGCCCGGAGGAGGTCATGAAATACATGGGTGTGGTGCAGACGGGTGTGGTGCAGACGGGTGTGGTGCAGACGGGTAGTGGTGCAGATGGCAAAATCGTATGGCTACAAACAGGGCCCAAGACTATAGAAGGAGACCGAGACAAGGAAATTATGAAGACAGAAACCCAGTTAGAACCTACAATAGGAAGATGAACACCAGAAATGCACGGGGCATGATAAATCGATGTTTTCAATGTGACTCTCAATACCATTATGTCTTCAACTGTCCAAAACGTTATGATAGAGTGTTTGAAGCAACACATGACACGGAAGAGTCAGAAGAGGAAAAGGATAGTGTTCAGAGAGAAGACATTGTCCTATTAACAAGTAGTTGTACGCCGGTAATGAGGGTGTTGGTTGCAGAATCCTTCAACTGTGCTGTATTGGACAGTGGCTGCACATCTACTGTGTGTGGAATTGACTGGTTAAAATGTTACCTGGACTGCTTGAATGCTGAAAGTCGTAACAAGGTTAAGGAATTTGAAAGTTCCACAAGTTTCAGGTTTGGGGATGATAATACTCTGAAGTCGCTGAAAAGAGTGGTGATCCCTTGCAATATTGCCGGAGTGAATCATTTCATTAGCACGGATGTTGTATCAAGTGAGATACCTTTGCTTCTGAGCAGACCGTCGATGAAGAAAGCACACATGAAACTGGATATGGAACAGGATAAGGCAACAGTTTTTGGAAAGACGGTGGACTTACAATTTACACAGTCGGGACACTATTGTATTCCATTACTGACAAAGAATATTTCAAGTAGAGTGGTTAAGGATGTGTTAATGGCAGTTGAAAATGGGACTTTCACTGATAAAAAGCTTGTGGTATTAAAACTGCATAGGCAATTTGCACATCCGTCTCCTTGGAGGCTGAAAAATGTATTAAAGGATGCAGGGGTAAGGGATGAAGACTATACTAAACTGATAGAACAGGTTAGTGACTGCTGTGAAGTTTGTAGGAAGTACAGAAGGACACCAGCACGACCGACAGTAACCCTACCTTTGGCCAGGGATTTTAACGACATTGTGGCTGTGGACCTTAAGATCTGGGATAAGGCCATTTTTCCGAAAGGACAACTGCCAAAGGTTGGTACAAAGGTGACATACTTGCCTGAAGGGCCTAATCAATGGAAGGATGCAACTGTTATTAGAGCAGGGAAGGCCACTGGAAAGTATAAACATTGGTTGAATGTACAGCATTCAGGGGAGGGAGTTAAGACAATGGATTGGGAACACGAAGTTCAAAAATGCAGGTCACAGAAACGCAGTGCCAGTTCAGATAGTACATCGGTTAGTGAACTGGGGCGTCATTCTCCGACCCCCCCGCCGGGTCGGAGAATGGCCGTTGGCCGCCGTGAATCCCGCCCCCACCCCCGCCGAAGTCTCCGGTACCGGAGATTGGGCGGGGGCGGGTATCGGGCCGCGCCGGTTGGCGGGACCCCCCGCTCAATTCTCCGGCCCAGATGGGCCGAAGTCCCGCCCAGAAATTGCCTGTCCCGCCGGCGTAAATCAAAGCTGGTATTTACCGGCGGGACCAGGCGGCGTGGGCGGGCTCCGGGGTCCTGGGGGGGGTGGCGGGGCGATCTGACCCCGGGGGGTGCCCCCACGGTGGCCTGGCCCGCGATCGGGGCCCACCGATCCGCGGGTGGGCCTGTGCCGTGGGGGCACTCTTTCCCTTCCGCCTCCGCCATGGCCTCCACCATGGCGGAAAAGACTCTCCCCACTGCGCATGTGCGGGGAAACTGTCGGCGGCCGCTGACGCTCCCGCGCATGCGCCGCATTTCCGCGCCAGCTGGCGGGGCAACAAACGCCATTTCCGCCAGCTGGCGGGGCAACAAAGGCCGTTTCCGCCAGCTGGCGGGGCGGAAATCCCTCTGGCGCCGGCCTAGCCCCTCAATGTTGGGGCTCGGCCCCCAAAGATGCGGAGCATTCCGCACCTTTGGGCCGGCGCGATGCCCGTCTGATTGGCGCCGTTTTTGGCGTCGTTGGGGGAGAATTTCGCCCCAGGGCCGCAGGAAAAGGTCGAGAATTTTGAAAGGACATCCCACAGCAGATAGGAAAGATCAAGCAGTAGCAATATAGAACAAGTTACCAGGCGGGAGAGGGGACGTAGTTTATCAAGGTCTCGGAACATGAGTAAAACTACGAATACTAATAGGAGTAGAAGCCCACATGCACCTGAGATTTTGGTGGCTTCCAATAAATTAAATGAAAAGTTATCAAAGATGCTAAACAGCAAGAACTGCATAGTTGGAGTGAATTTGGGGTATACACGGAAGTACCGGATAGGGGACAAAGAGCTCTATCCCACAGATGGATTTGCACGGAAAAGGTTCTTCCGGATGGAACTTATAAGGCAAAGGCCAGGCTTATGGCAAGGGGATTTGAAGAAAGCTTGGAAGATCAGGATTTAAGGGTAGATTCACCTACAGCATGAAAGGTTATTTTAAAGATCTTCTTGGCTCTATTAGCCACAAAGGCATGGGAATGCAAATGTATAGATATGAAAGCTGCCTTCTTGCAGGGGCATCAGCTCCAGAGAGACATTTTTCTCCGTCCTCCTAAAGAAGCAGCTAACACAGAAGGGGTATTCTGGAAGTTGAACAAATGTGTATGTGGTTTACATGTTGCATCTAGAGTCTGGTGTTTTTCGGTAAGGTCAGTTTTGTTAAAGTTAGGCTGTTACCAGTTGAAAGTAGATTCGGTAATGTTTTACTGGCACTATAAAGGGAACCTTTCTGGCATCTTTATGATGCATGTCAAATAATTTTTGTGGGGTGGGACTAGTGATTTTGAAGCTTTTGTAATCTCTGGTTTGAGGAAAGAATTCAGGGTCGGAAGTCAGGCTTCCGGTGCATTTAAATATATTGGACTGGAAATCGGACAGACTAAGTGTAGCGCACAAAGACTCTGTGAGACGAATAGAGTGAAGTCGATGAGGCTTTATTAAGCGTGTCTGTTCCCCCGCAGCTCGATAGTAGAATGGCCTGCGGGGGAGGACTCCGGCTTCTTATACTCCGCCTTCAGGGCGGAGCTAGAGGTCAACGGCCAACCAGGACCCGGGATCTGTCAGCCAATGACATTAGGGCTTCCAGTCCCACATGACCCCCAATACATACTACCACATTCACCCCTTGTCAAAAATGAACCCGGCGGGGTGATGCTTCGTATGGTGGTAAGGGTTTACAGGGCTGGTCCTGGGAGGAAAACATTCACATGGCAATACAGTATTGTACAATTTTGTCCTGTTTCAACTATTTACAGAAGGTATCGGGAGAAAAGCAAAATGTTCTTGTGAAAAGTCCATATATTGATTTAGATCGACGCCACGAGTCGGTCGGGCGGTCTGGTCGTCCGTGTCGATTGCCTCGGCCCCGGTGGTGGTGGTGGTGCTTGTACCGGTGTTGTCGTCTCCGGGAGCCTTACGGTTTCAGCTTGGGCTTTATTCTTGGTTGGGCCTGAGGGGAGGGGAACCGATCCTCCTGGGAAGGGGGCGGTCGCGGGGTGCGGCGGTGGCAGGAAGGGGGGGGGGTTGGGTGAATGGTGTTGGGGGGGTGTGTGTGTTGCCGGCGGGCGCCAGATCCCGCAGGGAGACCGTGTCCTGTCAGCCGTCAGGGTACTCCACGTAAGCGTACTGCGGGTTCGCGTGGAGGAGGTGAACCCTTTCGACCAACGGGTCCACTTTATGTGCCCGCACATGCTTTCGGAGCAAGATGGGTCCTGGGGCCGCCAGCCAGGTCGGCAGCGACGTTCCAGAGGAAGACCTCCTAGGGAAGACAAGGAGACGCTCATGAGGCGTTTGATTAGTGCTCGTACATAATAGCGACCGGATGGAGTGGAGAGCGTCCGGGAGGACCTCCTGCCACCGGGAAACTGGGAGGTCCCTGGACCGTAGGGCCAGTAGGACGGTCTTCCAGACCGTGCCGTTCTCCCTCTCTACTTGCCCGTTCCCCCGGGGGTTGTAGCTGGTCGTCCTGCTCGAGGCTATGCCCTTTCTGAGCAGGAACTGGCGCAGCTCGTCATTCATGAAAGAGGACCCCCTGTCGCTGTGGACGTAGGCGGGGCAACCGAACAGTGTGAAGATGGTGTTCAGGGCTTTAATGACTGTGGCCGCGGTCATGTCAGAGCAGGGAATGGCGAATGGGAAGCGGGAGTATTCGTCCACCACATTAAGAAAGTATGTGTTGCGGTCGGTGGAGGGGAGGGGCCCTTTGAAATCGAGACTAAGGCGTTCAAAGGGGCGGGAAGCCTTAATCAGGTGCGCACCATCCGGCCTGAAAAAATGCGGTTTGCATTCCGCGCAGATGTGGCAGTCCCTTGTGACTGTACGGACCTCCTCTCAAGAGTATGGGAGATTGCGGGACTTGATAAAGTGGAAAAACCGAGTGACCCCCGGGTGGCAGAGGTCCTCGTGGAGGGTTTGGAGGCGGTTAATTTGTGCGTTGGCACGTGCCGCGGGATAGGGCATCGGACGGCTCGTTCAGCTTTCCGGGACGATACAAAATCTCGTAGTTGAAGGTGGAGAGCTCGATCCTCCACCTTAAGATCTTGTCGTTTTTGATTTTGCCCCGCAGTGCATTATCGAACATGAAGGCTACCGACCGTTGGTCAGTGAGGAGAGTGAATCTCCTGCTGGCCAGGTAATGCCTCCAATGTCGCACAGCTTCCACTATGGCTTGGGCTTCCTTTTCCACTGAGGAGTGGCGGATTTCTGAGGCGTGAAGGGTCTGGGAGAAAAAGGCCACGGGTCTGCCCGCTTGGTTAAGGGTGGCCGCTAGAACTACGTCGGAGGCGTCGCTCTCGACCTGGAAGGGGAGGGACTCGTCGATGGCGCGCATCGTGGCCTTTGCGATATCCGCTTTGATGCGGCTGAAGGCCTGGCAAGCCTCTGTTGACAGAGGGAAGGTCGTGGTCTGTATTAGGGGGCGGGCCTTGTCTGCGTACTGGGGGACCCACTGGGCGTAGTACGAAAAGAACCCCAGGCAGCGTTTCGGGGCTTTTGGGCAGTGCAGGAGGGGGAATTCCATGAGGGCGTGCATACGTTCGGGGTCGGGGCCTATTATCCCATTGCGCACTACGTAGCCCAGAATGGCTAGCCGATTGGTGCTAAAAACGCACTTGTCCTCGTTGTACGTGAGGTTCAAGGCTTTGGCGGTCTGGAGGAATTTTTGAAGGTTGGCGTCGTCCTGCTGGTCGTGGCCGCAGATGGTTACATTGTCGAGATACGGGAACGTGGCCCGCAACCCATGTTGATCAACCATTCGGTCCATCTCCCGTTGGAAGACCGAGACCCCGTTTGTGACGCCAAATGGGACCCTTAGGAAATGGTATAATCGCCCGTCTGCCTCGAAGGCTGTGTACTTGCGGTCACTTGGGCGGATGGGGAGCTGATGGTAGGCGGACTTGAGGTCCACGGTGGAGAAGACTTTATATTGGGCAATCCGATTGACCATGTCGGATATGCGGGGGAGAGGGTACGCGTCTAGTTGTGTGTACCTGTTGATGGTCTGGCTATAGTCTATGACCATCCTTTGTTTCTCCCCTGTCTTCACTACTACCACCTGCGCTCTCCAGGGACTATTGCTGGCCTGGATTATGCCTTCCTTTAGTAGCCGCTGGACTTCGGACCGAATGCAGGTCCGGTCCTGGGCGCTGTACCGTCTGCTCCTAGTGGCGACGGGTTTGCAATCCGGGGTGAGGTTCGCAAACAAGGACGGGGGTTGCACCTTGAGGGTTGCGAGGCCGCAGATAGTGAGTGGGGGTATTGGGCCGCCGAATTTGAACGTAAGGCTCTGTAGATTGCATTGGAAATCTAATCCCAGTAAGGTGGGGGCGCAGAGTTGGGGAAGGACGTTTAGTTTGTAGTTTTTGAACTCCCTCCCCTGCACCGTTAGGGTAACTATGCAGAATCCTTGGATCTGTACGGAGTGGGATCCTGCAGCTAGGGAAATCTTTTGTGCGCTGGGATAGGTGGTCAAGGAACAGCGTCTTACCGTGTCGGGGTGGATAAAGCTCTCCGTGCTCCCGGAGTCGACTAGGCATGGTGTCTCGTGGCCGTTTATTAGCACCGTTGTCGTCGTCGTCTGGAGTGTCCGGGGCCGAGCTTGATCGAGCGTAATTGAAGCGAGACCTGGTTGTAGTAGTGGAGTGGGGTCCGTTGTTGCCGTCCAAGATGGCGTCGGGGATGAACAAAATGGCTGCCCCCATACATCGCACATGGCTGGGGGGTCACAAGATGGCGGCGGGGGTGGACAAAATGGCCGCCCCGACGCGTCGTACAGGTCTGGGGTGGTCCAAGATGGCGGCGCCCTTCCTCCCCTTGTGGTGGCCGGGACCCAAAATGGCGGCGTCTGCGGGTCGCACATGGGGCGCTGGGGGGGTTGGGGAGCGTTAGGACCGCGCGGGGCTCCCTCATCTCTGGGGACAGCGGTGGTCGGGACCCAAGTTGGTAGCGCCGGCGGGTCAGACGTGGGGCGCGGGGGGGGTTTGGGGGGCATTAGAGACGCGCAGAACTCCCTCTTCTCCGGGGAGAGTGGTGGTCGGGACCCAAAGTGGAAGCGCCGGCGGGTCATACGTGGGGACGGGGGGGGGGGGGGGTGGGTTGGGGAGCGTAAGCGGCGTG
This sequence comes from Scyliorhinus torazame, assembly GCF_047496885.1. NCBI lineage: Eukaryota > Metazoa > Chordata > Chondrichthyes > Carcharhiniformes > Scyliorhinidae > Scyliorhinus > Scyliorhinus torazame. Next base: position 28,972,914 of record NC_092738.1, read on the forward strand.
CAGGACTCCCTGTTCTCCCGGGACCGCGGTGGTCGGGACCGTGGTGGTCGGGACCCAGAGCGGCTGCGCCTGCGGGTCGTACATGGGGCGCTGGGGGGGTTGGGGAGCGTAAACGGCTTGCAGGGCTCCCTGTTCTCCCGGGACAGCGGCGACCTCGCGGGACCGGCACACAACCGCGAAATGGCCCTTTTTCCCCCAGCTCTTGCAGATTGCTGCGCGGGCCGGGCAGCGCTGCCGGGGGTGTTTCGCCTGGCCGCAGAAATAGCAGCGGGCGCCCCCGGTGCGACTTGGCGTTTGGACCGCGCAAGCCTATGGGGTGTCCGAGGGGGGTGGGTTTGTCGCGACGGGTACGTACGGAGCCCAATGGGCTGCCGCGCGGTCGGGGCCGTAGGCGCGGGTATTACGTGCGGCCACGTCTAGGGAGGCTGCTAGGGCCCGGGCCTCTGAGAGTCCTACCGACTCTCTTTCTAGAAGTCTTTGGCGGATTTGGGAGGAATTCATACCTGCCACAAAAGCATCGCGCATTAACATGTCCGTGTGTTCATTTGCGTTCACCGAAGGGCAGCTGCAGGCTCGTCCCAAAATCAGCAGCGCGGCGTAGAATTCGTCCATCGATTCTCCGGGACCTTGCCATCTCGTCGCGAGCTGGTAGCGAGCGTAGATTTGGTTAACTGGGCAGACATAGAGACTTTTCAGTTTTGCGAACGCCGTCTGGAAGTCCTCCGCATCTTCGATGAGGGAGAAAATCTCCGTGCTCACCCTCGAGTGCAGGACCTGTAGTTTTTGGTCTTCTGTGACCCGGCCGGTGGCCGTTCTGAGGTAGGCCTCGAAACAAGTCTGCCAGTGCTTGAAGGCTGCTGCCGCGTTCACTGCGTGGGGGCTGATCCTCAGGCATTCCGGAATGATCCTGAGCTCCATAGTCCTTTTTTAGGCATGCTTAATAAATTGTAGCGCACAAAGACTCCGTGAGACGAATAGAGTGAAGTCGATGAGGCTTTATTAAGCGTGTCTGTTCCCCCGCAGCTCGATAGTAGAATGGCCTGCGGGGGAGGACTCCGGCTTCTTATACTCCGCCTTCAGGGCGGAGCTAGAGGTCAACGGCCAACCAGGACCCGGGATCTGTCAGCCAATGACATTAGGGCTTCCAGTCCCACATGACCCCCAATACATACTACCACACTAAGTTAGGGGCAACTTTACGTCAGCAATCTTATTTGGAAAGCATCAGCCCAATAGCAATTAGTCGTGGCCGGATTTTCACAAAAAGATGCAAGGTTTCAAAGATGGAAAAAGAGCAACTGCAATGTTTAATTGGGCAACTGAATTGGTTAGGTAGACAGAGTAGACCGGACGTGAATTTTGAAGTCTTAGAGTTGAGTACAAAAATGAATGATCCCAAAGTGGGAGACATAATAAGAGCAAACAAAGCATTTGGCCAAAGTAAAAAAAAAGCAGGAGTGTGTTTTGAGGTTCCAGGTTTTGGGTGACCATAGGTACTTGAAATTTATAGTTTATAGTGATGCGTCCTGTGCAAATCAAGCACAGGAGGTTTTATAATTTTCCTTTGGGGAACAATGGTAAATGTTGTCCTCTTGTGTGGGAAACACAGAAAATAAGGAAAGTGGTCAAAAGCACTTTGGCTGCTGAGACGTTAAGCTTTGTAGAGGCGGTGGATATGGCCTTTTATATATCTCAGATATTGACAGAAATGTAACTTTTGGATATTGTTAATGAAGGGCGCCTGTTTCTGTGATTTTTTTTTTTTTTTTCTTCAAAAAAAAGAAGCGGGGAAATTGCGTGTGTGTTTTTGAGTTTCTTTAAATTTTGTTTTCACCAAATTATTTTTTTCTCCAAGAAAGGGGAGACTGTTAAGTAATGGGTTAAGAGTTAAGTAATGCATTAAGAGACATTGCAATTAGTTGTCTCATTTATGTTAAGTATCCAATGATTGACACTGATATGTAAAGGGGCTTCAGGTGGCCCTTGTGTCAGGTGGTGTGTTGTTGGAGTTTTGTGCAGAGGCTGTGGAAGTGAAATAAATGGTGTTTGCTGAGAAGGAACAGGACTTCTGATTCTTCATACAACGGTAACTAAAACGTTTAACATGCGGCCCCTGTCCTGTAGGGGCTACAGTGGGTGTTGCCCTACCGCCAAGTAGCGGCCGGTTATGGGGGGTGGTGTTGGCAAGTTGATGGGCTGGAGGGTGAAATTCAGGGGTGGTGGGAAGGAGTGTGTGGGCTGGGGTGCGGGGGTGGTGGGGTGACACCCCGGTCCCTTGGGAAGGGCACCCTGACCCCACGGCCCATCCATGGTCGCCCCCCATCACCCCCCCCCCCCCCCCCACCCCACCAGGGTCTGGCAGATGTCTCCCCCAGCCATAAGCAGGTCTGGCAGCCCATGGTCGCGCCTCTGCATGTCCTACCTCCTCTCTCTCCCTCATCGGCCATTGCACCTGTTTCCCGATTTCTGAAACCGCAAGTGAAATGGCGTCGGTAATTGCTCCCGGCAGAGGCGGAGCACCACGGAGGCCCCAGAGAATACCGGGTCGGGCCTGCCAATGATATGTGGACAGTGTTTACTGTATGTGCCGTTTACTGTACGTGCAGAGTAGAATGCATTGACGCCGCTGTCAAGGCACCAGAGCATGACATTCTGGTGGGCGCCCAGCTTGGCCACAGTTTTGGCCTCACAAACGAGACCCCATGGATTCATAGGGTGTTTCTGCAGAGGGAATGGGCATCAGGGTGTGGGGGGCAGGGGGTTTGAGCATTGCCAAATCTGTTATATTATTATTGGGCGGAGAATATTGAGAAGGTGTTTATGGGTACTGAGTCCATATGGGGGCGGATGGAGTGCCTGTCTAGGTACCAGTTTGAGGGCCTTGGTTACAACTCCTCTTCAGCTTTCCCCTGCAAAGTGGACTTCAGGTCCGAAGGTTCTGACTACTCTGAGAATATGGAGATAGTGCAAGCTCGGTGTCATGTGAATGAAATGAAAATCGCTTATTGTCACAAGTAGGCTTCAAATGAAGTTACTGTGAAAAGCCCCTAGTCGCCACATTCCGGCGCCTGTTCGGGGAGGCTGGTACAGGAATTGAACCGTGCTGCTGGCCTGCCTTGGTCTGCTTTCAAAGCCAGCTATTTAGCCCAGTGTGCTAAACCAGCCCCTCGTGTCGTTGTTAGCCTCAATCTGTGGAAACCATTGCTTTGCTCCAGTGGTTTTGGCTTCTTTGTTGGGGCATAGGGGGAGGAGGGATTTGAACGGTTCAGGGACATGTTTGGAGAAGGGAAGTCCGCCGATTTTGAGGAATGATTTGGTAAATTCCAGCTTCCAAGAACTAATTTGTTTAGGTATTATCAGGTGCGTAACGGTTTGCGTAAGGAGATTCCTTCCTTCCCTCTGGCACTCTCGCCCTCTTTGATGGATATGGTTCTTTTGGCGGTTGAGCTAGGGCAGGGGAAGATGTTGGATATTTATAGTCACAGAATAATACAGTGTAGAAGAGGCCCTTCGGCCCATCGAGTCTGCACTGACGCATGGAAAACTCCTGACCTGCCCACCTAATCCCATTTGCCAGCACTTGGCCCTATAGCCTGGAATATTATGACCTGCCAAGTGCCCATCCAGGTACTTTTTAAAGGATGTGAGGCAACCCGCCTCTACCACCCTCCCAGGCAGTGCATTCCTCAGAACGCCCCAAACCTTCTGCCCCTCACCTTGAACTTGTTTCCCCTCGTAACTGACCCTTCAACTACGGGGAACAGCTGCTCCCTATCCACCCTGCCCATGCTTGTGTGGATGGAGTAAACTCCATTGGATGAGGTTAAAGGGAAGTGGGAGAGGGAGCTGGGTCAGGTTTTGAGGGGGATGTGGAGTGAGGCCCTACACAGGGTCAACTGCACCTCCTGATGTGCTAGGCTCAGCCTGATTCAGTTCAAGGTGGTGCATAGGGCACATCTGACCAGCGCACGGATGAGTGGGGTTTTCCCGGAAGTAGAGGATAGGTGCGAGCATGTTCGACAAATCATACACATACTGTGGTAAAATGGACAGCGTCCTGAATTTAGGCCCAATATAAAATTGGACATTCTAAATTAATAATTTAAATTAAACCACAGCTAGTTCTAGGCAGGCCTGCTGGGAATTCAAACTTGGCCAAGTTCAAATACACTGAACACAGAAAAACTGCGAGGAGGTGACTGGGCCTGCCCTGTGAACAACACATCAGCAGATAATCAGTCCCATTCATTTGGATTGATTGCTTTGGGTTGCCCAGATAAAGCTACACTTTCTGGCACCAAGTTACAATATATGGAGTAAGGTTACATGCCAACAATACACCTGGGGGTGGGTTCCTCGGGTCCTGCAGAGTTGCAATCGGCAACTTCATTGGGTGTTGCGACCCCTGCCCCGAGACCTTATTGGCTGAGGGCCATAGAACTTTCTGGAAAGGCACGAAGAGAGGTATAAAGATCGACCACTCAGGACCCTCCCCAGCGAAGAGTCGACGTAGCAAAGAAGATTTGGACGACCGAACAGCGATGGAAGGAAGTAGTGTGTAAGACTCATCTTGCGGACGAAGGTCCTGAGACAATCGTGACTCCGAGAACTGGACTTGCAGCTCGACTAAGATCATCGGCACGGGTAGTATTAGGAATCTTTGTCTTGTTTGGGATAATTTAAGGGGAATGACTGTTTACTGTGTTTAGTAATAAATTTGGTTGAATCATACACTTGTATTTGGAATTTGTTCATCTCGCAAAGAAAGGCTCCTGGGTAAAACGTTTGAGTAATAAACTAATCGAAATATCTGAGGTTTTACAGACAACAATATGTTCTGGTCTTGTCCTAAACTTGTGAATCTTTGGGTCTCCTTCAGCACCATGTCAGGGATTTGGGGGATCAAGTTGGAGCCTTGCCTGTTGGGGGCTATCTTTGGGTCTCGGATTCGCTGGATGGGGACGAAGGCAGATGCTCTGGCCTTTGCCTCACTAATAGCCCGAAGGCCAGTTCTGTTTGGGTTTCGCCCAGTGCTTCATCTTGGTTAAGTGACCTTATAGCGTTTCGACAGGTCAAGTATATCAAGAGGGTGTCGGCAGGAGAGTTCTACTCATGATTACAGCCTTTCATTTCCAATTTCAGGGAGCTGGCCACCATCAGATGTTAGGGGAGGGGGGTTTCTGGTTTTGTTTTGGCTTTTGTCCTGGTTTTGTCTCCTTTTTGGTGTGGGGAGGGGGGGGGGGTAGTTGAATCTGGAATTGTATTTGTTGTGTAGTATGGTTTTATGGTGTTATATTGAAAAATGTTCTCAATAGAATTTTTTTAAAATGAATTCAAAGACATTTCGGATAGGTGAGAGGGGAACTTCGAAGCACCATCAGGCAAGTGCCTTGTGCAATTTAAGTACCTGTAATGCTTTTTGGTTGCTTGGAAGAATAACCGACAGACTGTGCCAAGCCCTGTAACGTGGACAATAGAAAGATATGGGGGAATTTTAATGTGCAACAGGGATGGGTGTAGATGCATGAAGGGCGTTAAAACAACAAAACAAAATTGCGGCATGTTGAAAACCCAACATTAATCGTGCTCACCTCTTCATGAGGGTTGTTCAGATGGCGACGTGAGACGGTGCTTCGGGAGAGAGGAATAGGTGGAGCTGCAAATTGTGTTGGTCTCAGGATGCTGTGCGAGAAAGCAGAGAAAGCTTGGAAAGGCAGAGTGTTGGGGTTGCCACTTGAATGTGAAATGGCACACGCCATTCCTGCCCTGTTGAAGTTACAGAGACTCTTCCTGCCCTGTTGAAGTTACAGAGACTCTTTCGGCACTGTGCAAGGTACCACACTCCTCCTCACCTCCTTAGCCACTTTGAACCACGCCTGCTTGGTTTCAGAGACTGGTCCCTTCTGTCTGCTGGGAACAGCCTGTGGCATGACCTCCAGGCATGTTTCAGAGAACCGGGGGAAAGCCTCTTCTCTCGTTTCTGACTCTTCTCTAATGGATGTTGGATATATTCTGACTCCTGTCAGACTCCATTTGAATAACTGTCGGGTGCAGATCATCCTTGTGCCCATCTGGCGCAATTGGGTCAGGAAATCCAACAGTGGGATGCTAATTCCGTGCCTCAGTTAAAAAGCCATGGCAAAGCCCGATCCAGTAACATTTGGACTTCTGACCTGCGGTTGTCTTTTCCCACAGTTTTAAAATTCTGCCCATTATTTCGCTAAGTGTTCAGGGCTTTATCATTAGAGCTGGCATATTTTCAGTGCCCATAATCCTTACTCTGACCAGTGAACTCATCCGTTTCCCGATGTCACTTGGAGTGAACCAGTCTGGCTGGATATTGGTATCTTTGATGCTGAAGACCCTGAACGGAGACAAAGTGGCATCATTCTCTCAAAACACTTGCATATCCTTCACCCTCATTTTTTGTACTTGTGTGCTTGGCGCTACAATGGTTGAGGAAGGGTTATTCATGGAGTACCCTCCTCTTGTTAATAATAATAATAATCGTTTATTGTCACAAGTAGGCTTCAATGAAGTTACTGTGAAAAGCCCCTAGTTGTTAGTTGCCCGGTTCTCCACTACCATTCTCAACTGGATGTAATAGGGTTACAGAACCTTCCTCTGATCTGTTGGTTTTGGGACCACTCAGCTGCGACTATAGCCTGGTGCGTTTGATGTTTAGTGTGCAACCAGCCCTGTTTAATAGATTTACACCTCATTCATGCCTGATGCTGCTCCTGACACACAGTTTACATTCTACATTCTGGTTTGGTTTCATGGATTAATGGTGATGGAGAGATGAGGGATGTACCAGGGCACAAAGTTATAGATTGTGGTAGTGGTGTACAATTCTACTGGTACTGATTAAGTGCATAGTAAAATGCCAGTGTTGGAGGCAGAATCTGTTGATACTGTAACATTACTTTCTACTTGAATCTGTGGTTTCAAAGAACGAATACATTTCAATGAAATCACAGGCTAAATTCTCTGCTTTGTGACGCCATGCTCAAATCCCTCACTAGCACCGATATAGAGGTTTGCGTCCCACGGATCCATACAAAACCGCCATTTGCAAGGATTTCAATATCATTCGCAGTTTGTACACTTCATGCTCCACCCTTCCGCGATGCTCCTCCTCTCTCGGGGAAGTCACGCGGGCGCAAATTAGTGCAAGTATTTACAAGCGAGACCAAGGCGCCATGGCTGCGGAGGGGGAGCGGGAGGCTAAAATAACTCTGAAAAACCCTCAATAATTGTTGGGCTTGTTGGGGGGGTGGCTGCCCGGACTGGGGGCAGTAGCGGGAGCGACTTGGTGCCAGGTCTGTTGACTCGGGGAGTCCACTTGGGACTGGGGTGGCCTGGCTCAGACCACTGTTGCTGCAGTATGTGACTTAAACACACCCTTCTGGTGCTACTTACAGCTCCTGGTTGCTCACACTGCTGAGTGCTGCCTGTGTCCTTTGAATGCTCTGGGAGCCGAGCCCCTGGTGATCTGGGAGCCCAGCCCGGCCACCCCTCTGGGATCCCTCATATCCCAGCTGCATCAAGGGGATGGGCGTGGCCAAGCTCAATCAGGGATCCATCAGGTGTTGGCATACCTCAGAAGCATTACCCCATTGCAGAGGATCAGGGGATCAGCAGAGCTCATCCCAACCCGAGGAATCGTGCAACGTGGCCTTTGGAGCCCTTCCTGGGCCTCACCCAGTGACCTCCATCCCTCAGGATCACGAGTTGTCTCCTCCTGGTGAGACTGGTAGCGCTGGCTGCCTCTGCCAACACCTCTCAGGCACTGGTCAGGACGGCAGCGTCGAGTCTGCGGCCCACCCTGGAGAAGAGGGTGACCCTCTGCTCCTCACTGGCATGGAGCTGTGAGTCCATCTCAGAGTCCTAACCTCGGGAGGGCAGGTCTTCTGTGAGCCATCTTCGTGGCTTCAGTGAATGTGTGGGAAGTGCTTAAAAACAGTTCTGGCTGTCAGGCTCTTTCGAGTTATCTCCGGCCCCAGCCGTTAGAATGCCCGTTGGACCGGGAATTGTTCTGAATTCATGCCAGCAGTGCGCTGGCCCATTTGCATGTCCTGACTTGCTTTTTGAATAGTGCCCCCAATGGGAACATGAATCGCTCGCGAGTCAGTCCTGGCAGAACACTTGGGGCGGGATTCTCCAGGACACCAGCCATGTGTCTCCCAGCCGTGTGCCGTTTGCTGGCCTCGGGATTCTATCTCCCCACCGATTGTCAATGGGATTTCCCATTGTAACCACCCCATTCCGCCGTGAAACCCGCCGGCGGGAAAATTGAATCGCAACGACCAGAGAATTCTGGCCGGGTCTCCCAACGGGGAACCCTCCCCCACATCTCATTGATGCCAAATTTTGGTCTGCTAAATCTGTGCCTGTCTCAGCACGGTGGTAGTGCCACATAACATAATGGAAGATACTCAAATAGAGGAGAGATTTTATCTTCACAAGGACTATGCAGCGGTCACGTCCGATAATGCCATTGTGGCTAGACATGTCTGTGGCAGTTGATGCTAACAATGGGTCCCCAAAACAAGAAAGTGTTCCACTTGCAAGTTTTGACACCTCTTACCTTAATGATCATAGGCGGGATTCTCCGTCGGCAACGCCAAAATCGGGAAAGGCGATTGAGCGGAGAATCGGTTTTGAGAATCGTGGCGGGCGCCAGGTTCGTGCCAAATCGCAATTCTCCTTTGCATCGACAGCGGCACCAATGCGTTTCACTCTGCACGTACAGTAAATGCTATTTGCGTATCATTAGCAGGCCTGACCTGGTATTCTCCAGGGCCTCCACGATTCGCTGTCTCCACCAGGGGAATTCCCAATGGCAAGGTTCACTTATGCTTTCAAAAATCGTGAAACAGGCGCCCTGGCTTTTGAGGGGGAGAGATGGAATACGGAAAGTGTTCAACATCGCCATAGTGTGCTGATAGCTGTGTCGCTGGACGGGGTGCTTCTGCCAGGGTCGGGGGTGTAGCGGGGGGTGGCCAGGAGGTGGGCTGTGGGGTCAGATGGACAGGCACGGAGCACCATAGCCGTAGCTTGCAAGGCAGCCATGCAGCTGTGCACGCCACTAACTGCCCACTGTGAACTTAGTGCCATGGGTCGTATGACTGTCCCCCAAGGCCAGCTCCCTAGGTGCTTTCTGGCCCAGCCAATCCATCAACAGGATGGGCGCGCTCCAGCGCAACCAGTGCCATCTTGTTGGCTGGGATGAGTGTGTGTGGGGAGTGAAGTGTGTATAATGAGCCTGAAGCTTGTCGGCCTCCTGAGTGCCAATCCCTCTTTTCATCGGAATCGATTGTGTTCCTCGTGGCACCAATGCTAGCCCCTCCGTGGTTGTTAAATCGGTCCAGATGCGGCACCAGTTTTGCTGTCATAGAACCCTGCCCTGGCGTCAACACTTAGTCTCAGGAACGAAGATTCCCGGCCCATGGGCGGGATTCTCCGACCCTCCGCGCCAAAATCGCTCTCGGCGTGGGGGCGGGGAATTACCCAAAATAGGCTCCCACGCCGGCACGCGATTCTCCGGCGACCGGAGAATCGCTGCCAGTCGCTCGTGCGCTATCGACACGGCTCCGGTGGGGGGCCATTTAAACCGGCCCCCCGCGCCGATTTCCCCATGCTCGACAGGCCGAGAGCCTGCCGAGTCCCACCAGTGTGGTTCACATGTGGTCACACCCGGCAGAACCTCGGCATTCTGGCTGCGGGGGCCGCCCTGGTGGTGGGGGCGGGAGATCCAACTCTGGGGGGGCCTCCACAATGGCCAGGCCTGCGATCGGTGGCTACCGATAGGCGGGCACGCTCATTCCGGGGGCGGCATTCCTCCGTGCCAGGCCCCTATAGGGCGCCACCATGTTGCACAGGGGCCGGCGCGAAGACGGTCGCCGTGCACATGCGCGGACCCGCGGCCTGCCGCCGTGCACAAGCGTGGTCCCGCGGGCGTAACTGCAGGGCCCTGCCGGCAGTCGGAGCTGCAGGACCCATGCCGGGGCCCTGCTAGCCCCCTTGAAGACGGAGAATCACCCCGGACTTTCTAGGAAAAAGTCCGGAGTGATTCCCGCCCGTTTTCCGGTGGGTGTGGGAATTAGTCCCCAGAAGGGAGAATCCCGCCCAGCTTTCAACAAAGCATGTTTTACTTAAAGCACCACATATACTTGGTAAACCACACAAAATATCCTTGTGCAACATTCCAAAATAACAGGCACTAATTTCACGTCTAGCTGGCTCACTAATGATACAGTTTCTTAAACACCCTCAGTAGGACACAGTCCTTTCTCATTGATTGTCTGCTTTATAGTAATCTTTGATATATAATAGGTGCGATCTACCTGAATGGGAACAGAGTCCCGTAGTTCAATCAGCTGGGTGTTTCCCGGCACTTGGAGCGCAGAGAAACGCCACACTATCGAACGGCCATGTGGGTAGATTGGGGGGCTCAGCGGAGAATGCGTGGCCGAGGTCACACTTAGTCCCATTTTCTGCATTGAGGAGCTCAACTCACTATTTTTAAATGGCATCCTGATCTCTTTGACCTACCTACCCCCCCCCCCCCCCCCCCCCCCCCCCGTTCTACATCACTGGCAAAATGCCATCCTGGCAGGGCCCTTGCCACTGCCACCTGGGCACCTTTCCAGAGTGCCAGTGCCAGGCTGGCAATGCCAAGGTACCTGGGTGGCACCAGCAGTGCCAGAGTGCCACCCTGCCCAGAGGGCAAACACCTGGGGGCCTCAGCTCCCCTGGGAGACCCCCATGAGTGCCGTTCTGTCCGGTCCCCGTCTGCGAAGGCCAGCACTGCACGGCGCTCGCCCGGGTTCACCAAGTCGAGGCAGTTAGTCCCCACGCCGTGGGTAGATCGTGGGATCGCATATTAGTGAGACTAGCTGTCCCATTCTAATGTGCAGATTTGCTAAAAAGTGATCCCACCGTTAGATGTCGCGAGGCGTGGCGAGTCGGATAGATCCCGCAAGAGGGATCACCCAGCATCTACTGGCCGCGCCATGCTGCCTTTCGGCTGGAACACGGCCGGTAGATCTCGCCCAATATTTATAATTTTGACAGAGCAGAAAAACTGCATTTAATGCCATCTCAGTTATTAGCTCCTACAGAAAGATGATCAGCAGGAAAAGGTGAACTAGAGGGTAAAAATAAATGAAAAAGAACCTTATACTGTAATTGTCAAGAGTTCAAAAAGTGTAAACTGGGTGATGTCGTGGGTAAAAATGCTCTCCTTTTGCGTCTGGGATATGGTCTTAATCCAGACTGATAAGGTGAAAGTCTTACCTTGTTAAAAGATAAGTGAAATGAACCTGTACATGTTCAGATTGGTTCCTAGTCTGTAGCAGAAAACTGCCCATCATTCAGCCCTAATTAGCACTAATTGGACAATCTCACTCGGGGAGGCTATTGGGATGGCTGGTGTGGGAAATGAAAGTGCCATCTTGATTCAGTGAGGGGCACTCTTTTGAGCTTAGGGGTTATGGCAATCAGGGCAGCATGGAGGGCAGGAAAACTGCATCTAACCCATGCCAATCCTGACCTCGAGCAAGTTACATGCTGAGTCTGGGTCTAAAGAGTTGAAAAATGCTTTATTCCCGACCACTAACATCCTTGGGCTGGATTGGCTCAAAATTCACTCGGAATTTGTTTTATTTATAGGTGCATTGTTAATTTGGGTGTGTTGTATCACCAATTAGACATTTGTGCATGACTATTTTTGCGAGTTAGTCCCTGTTATGTTTTATCTCTACTTCAACAAATTCTTTAAAAAAATATTTGATTCAGGCATTTATATAAACAAACAATAAACACAACAAATACAAGCAGAAGTAAAATTGTACAATGTGATAAATAACCAACACCCACTCTCCCCTGTTCTACCTCTCTTCCTGGCCTGCCTTCCCCATTTTAACCCCCTTATCCTCCCCTTCCCTCTCTGCCGACACCTCAATAATCCTCCTTAAAGAAGTCACTGAATGGCTTCCACCTCCGGGTGAACCCATTGACCGACCCCCTCAAGATGAACTTGATCTTTTCTAACCTGAGGAATTCCGCCAGGCCGTTCACCCCCCCCCCCCCCGCTTTTGGCGGCTCCAAGTCCCTCCACCCAAACAAAATCCATCTCCGGGCTACCAGCGAGGCAAAGGCCAAGACATCGGCCTCTCTCACTCCCTGGACTCCCAGGTCTTCCAACACCCCAAATATCGCCACCTCTGGTCTCGGGGCCACCTTCACCCCCAATACCTCGGCTGCAAACCTCTGCCAGAACCCCTTCAGTCTTGGGCATGCCCAAAACATGTGGGCATGGTTCACGGGCCTCCCCACGCACCGCCCACACCTGTCTTCTACTCCCTCAAAGGACTTACTCATCCTCGCCACAGTCATGTGCACCCCTGGGGACTACTTTAAATTGGATAAGGCTAAACCTTGCACACGGCGAGGACGCATTCACCCTCCGCAGGGCATCCTCCCAAGTGCCGGCCTCCCCCCAGCTCCTCCTCCCACCTCGGTTTAACATCTCCCACTGGGGCTCCCTCCCAGTCCACCAGTTCCTTGTAGACCTTGTAGACCTCTGACACCTTTCCCTCCTCTACCCCCTCCTTTGATAACACCTTATCTTGCATTTTCACTGTCTGACCGGTCCCGCCAACGACAGCGGCAGCACATCCCACCCCCTTCATCTGCTCCACCAAACGAGTCAAATTCAACTTGTGCAGCGGTGCACAGCCCCGCATCACCTGGATGCCCAAGTACCTGAAACTTTCCCCCAACACCTTGAACGCAGTTCCCCCAACCTCCTCTCCTGCCCTCTGGTCTCAATTGGGAACACCTCGCTCTTTCCCATGTTCAGTCTAGAGAACCAAAGTCCCCATAATACTGCCAATGTCCCCCAGTGGGTCCAAAATATATAACAACAGGTCATCCGCGGACAGCGAGACCCTGTGCTCGACTCCCACCTCCCCCCCCCCCCCTCCCCCCGCACAATCTCTCAACGCTCTAAGCGCCATAGCCAAGGCAAAAAGCAACGGTGAAATTGGGCACCCCTGCCTTGTCCCACAGTGCAGCCTGAAATATCCCGAGCTTACCCGGCTCGTCTGTACACTTGTGACCTGTGCCCGAGACAACAGCCGGACCCAGTCCACATACCTCTGCCCAAACTCAAAACCACCCCAACGTTTCCCACAGACGTCTCCACCCGGTCGAAAGCGTTCTCCGCGTCCATTGCCACTGTCACTTCCACTTCCTGCCCCTCTGGGGGCATCATAATCACGTTAAGCAACCTCATCACATTTGCCATTAACTGTCTCCCTTTCACAAAACCCATTTGGTCTTCACCTATCAACCTGGGACACAGTCCTCGATTCGTGGAGCCAACGCCTCCGCCAACAACTTAGTGCCAAGGTTCAGCATTGATATCGGACGGTACAATCCACACTACTCCGGATTGTTATCCTGTTTCAGTATCAGGGAGATGGAAGCCTGCGATACTGCAGTGGGGAGTTCCCCCCTCTCCCTAGCCTCATTATATGCCTTCTCCAGCAACGGCACTAGGCCCCCCGCCAAATTGTTTTGTAAAACTCCACCGGGAATCCATCCAGAGCCGGGACCTTCCCTGCCTGCATCATCCCCATGCTCTCCATCACCTTCCTCAACCCAATGGGGGCCCCCATACCTTGCACCAACTCCTCGTCCACCCTTTGAGACTCCAACTCATCCAGGAACCATCACATTCCCTCCGCCCCGGCCGGGGGCTCCGATTCATATAACCTCCTATAAAATTCCTCAAACACCCCATTCACCCCCACTGAGTCCAGCACCACCCGTCCCCTCCCATCCTTCACTCTACCGATCTCCCTCGCCGCCTCCTGTTTCCTAAGGTGGTGGGCCAACATCCTGCTCGCCTTCTCCCTATACACATATATTGCTCCTCTGGCCCTCCGCAACTGCCCCACCACCTTCCCTGTGGACACCAATCCAAACTCCATCTGGAACCTCTGCCTCTCCCTCAAAAACCTGCCTCCGGGGCCTCTGAATACCTCCTGTCCACCCTCAGAATCTCTTCCACCAGCCTTGCCATCGCTGCCTGTTCCAACTTTTCCCTGCGTTTCCGAGCCGAAATAAACTCCCCCGAACCACCGCCTTGAGGACCTCCCACAGCGTGACCTCCCCGTGTCGTTCAGCTCCACGTACCCCTGAATGGCGGCCCTCACCCGCTCACACATCTCCTTATCCGCCAACAGCCCCACATCCAGCCTTCACTGCGGGTGCTGCCCCCCTCCGGTCCACTCGCAAATCCATCTGAGACCACAATCGCCGAATACTCCGAGTTGGCCACAGCCGCCAACCAACACCTTGTCCACCATAAAAAAGTAAATCTACGAGTACACCCTGAGCACATGGGAAAAATAAGAAAATTCCTTCGCCCTCGGCCTCCCAAACTTCCACGGGTCCAACCCCCATACCCTCCATAAACCCCTTCAGCTCCTTCGCCACCGCTGACACCTTCCCCGACCGGTCCAGACTTGGTTCAATGACTGTGTTGAAATCCCCCCCCCCCCCATGATCAACTGGTGCGAGTCCAGGTCAGGAATCTTCCCCAGCACTCGCCTCATAAACCCCACATCGTACCAGTTTGGGGCAAAAAACATTTACGAGAACCACCGGCATCCCCTCCAGCTTCCCATTAACCATCATGAACCTCCCCCCCCCCCCCCCCCCGCCCCCGAATCTGCCACCATGTTCCCCACCTCGAATGCCACCTGCTTGTTCACCAACATCGGCACTCCCGCCGTCTTCATGTCCAAACCCGAGTGGAACATTTGTCCGACCCATCCTTTCCCCAGCGTTGTCTGGTCCCCAATTTTTAAATCGGTCTCCTGTAGAAAAGCCACTCCTCAGGGGCGAAATTCTCCGACCCCCCCGCCGGGTCGGAGAATCGCCGGGGGCTGGCGTGAATCCCGCCCCCGCCGGTTGCCGAAGTCTCCGGCACCGGAATTTCGGCGGGGGCGGGAATCGCGCCGCGCCGGTTGGCGGGCCCCCCCGCTCGATTCTCCGGCCCAGATGGGCCGAAGTCCCGCCGCTAAAATGCCTGTCCCGTCGGCGTAAATTGAACCACCTACCTTACCGGCGGGACAAGGCGGCGTGGGCGGGCTCCGGGGTCCTGGGGGGGTAGCGGGGCGATCTGGCCCCGGGGGGTGCCCCCACGGTGGCCTGGCCCGCGATCGGGGCCCACCGATCCGCGGGCGGGCCTGTGCCGTGGGGGCACTCTTTCCCTTCTGCCTCTACCTCCACCATGGCGGAGGCGGAAGAGACTCCCTCCACTGCGCATGTGTGGGAAACTGTCAGCGGCCGCTGACGCTCCCGCGCATGCGCCGCCCGGAGATGTCATTTCCGCGCCAGCTGGCGGGGCAACAAAGGCCGTTTCCACCAGCTGGCGGGGCGGAAATTCCTCCGGCGCCGACCTAGCCCCTCAATGTTGGGGCTCGGCCCCCAACGATGCGGAGCATTCCGCACCTTTGGGGCGGCGCGATGCCCGTCTGATTTGCGCCGTTTTGGGCGCCAGTCGGCGGACATCGCGCCGTTTCCGGAGAATTTTGCCCCAGGAAACTGATGGAAAGGAGGGAGATTTTGCCACGGCACCTTCATTTGGGTGTATTTGACAATTTAGTAGAATACTCTTTCCCTTTAACATATAAAAACCATATTGTGGTTAGATGTTTCCTTTATTCATAATATTTATAATTCAGTTGCAGCATTTGCAACTGTAGAGGATGGAACAGCTTCTGCAGACACACTGCTTCAGAGATGGAACTAAGGCTTGAACAAGAACATCAAAACAAACAGCGAGGGAGAGAGGGGTACCTGTCCTCACAATGTGACTGCCATTCATCCATAAATACTTGTTTTCAAAGTGTTGCAGTGCAGAATTTGTTAATGCTGTTGATGCGACCATCAATTCACTGAGAGACACGTTGAGAAGTAAACCGTGGTTTTAATCAGCTTACAACTGAGCCTGCCTGTGACCGGTACAACAATGAATGCGGCCCTGCAGGTCAGCTGCCTTTATACTTCCTGTAAGGGGTGGAGCCATGGGCGAGCCCGTACATGCCCCAACATATCCCCCTGTGGATGAAGCCGTACAATGGCCCATAGGTGGAGCCCACAGGGTTAAACACAACTTAACACGATACAGCGGTAACATGATATCACAGTGCACTGGTGAATTAACAGTAGTTCCATTCACCACATTCACCCCCTGTTTAAAAAATGTAGTCCGGCGGGGGTGACGGGTTTACAGATTCAGTCGGTCTGGTGCCCGGATCGTATGTTGCAACCGCCGAAGCACTGGTGTTGCAGCCGTTTCGGGTGGCTGTGGAGCTGGGCCCGGAGCAGGCACAGGCGTGGACTCCTGGAGCGGCTCTTCCGGAGCTTCATTCCTGTGGACCGGTGCGGCGGGTGGGAGGGAGCGCGAGAACCATATAGGGGTGGGGGCGCTGAACATGGGAGGTTGGACGGGCCATAGTGTGGGGGATGCAGTAGTGGGAGTGGTGTCGGAGCCTGCGGGCACCAGGTCCCGGAGGGAGACGGTATCCTGCCGGCCATCGAGGTTTCTGATATACGCAGAGTGTGGGTTGGAGTGCAGGAGCTGGACCCTCTCTACCAGGGGGTCGGTCTTATGGCTCCGAACATGTTTTCGGAGGAGGACTGGACCCGGTGTCATCAGCCAGGGCGGAAGCGAGGCCCCTGAGGTAGCTCCCGTAGGGAAAACAAACAAGCGGTCATGAGAGGTCTGGTTTGTGGCCGTGCAAAGGAGGGGCCTAATAGAGTGGAGCGCATCGGGGAGGACCTCCTGCCAGTGAGAAACCGGGAGATTCCTGGACCGTAGGGTCAGTATGACGGTCTACCAGACCCCATTATTGGAGGGGAGGGACCCTTCGAAATCGATACTAAGGCGTTCAAAGGGCCAGGATGCCTTTACCAGGTGGGCCTTATCCGGTCGATAGAAGTGCGGTTTACACTCCGCACAGATTTGGCAGTCTCTGGTTACAGCTTTGACCTCCTCGATGGAGTAGGGCAGGTTGCGGGCCTTGATGTAGTGGGTGAGCCGGGGGGCAGAGGTCATCGTGGATAGCACGTAATCGGTCATCTTGTGCGCTAGCGCACGTGCCACGGGACAGGGCATCTGGGGGCTCGTTGAGCTTCCCAGGACGATATACTATATCGTAGTTATAGGTGGAGAGTTCGATCCTCCACCTCAAGATTTTGTCGTTCTTGATCTTGCCCCGCTGCGTATTGTCAAACATAAAGGCAACCGATCGTTGGTCGGTGATGAGGGTAAACCTCCTACCAGCGAGGTAGTGCCTCCAGTGCCATACGGCTTCCACGATGGCTTGGGCTTCTTTTTCGACTGAGGAGTGTCGAATTTCAGAGGTGGTGAGGGTGCGGGAAAAGAACGCTACCGGTCTGCCTGCTTGGTTGAGAGTGGCGGCGAGAGCGACCTCTGAAGCATCGCTCTTCACCTGGAAGGGGGCGGACTCGTCCACCGCGCGCATTGCAGCTTTGGCGATGTCCGCCTTGATGCAGTTGAAGGCCTGGCGAGCCTCGGCTGCCAGTGGAAAAATGGTGGCCTTAATTAGTGGGCGGGCTTTGTCCGCATACTGGGGGACCCACTGGGCGTAATAGGAGAAAAATCCAAGGCACCGCTTCAGGGCCTTGGGGCAGTGAGGGAGAGGGAATTGGAGGAGGGGGCGCATACGGTCAGGGTTGGGCCCTAGGACCCCGTTTTCCACGACGTAGCCGAGGATGGCTAGCCTGGTTGTGCGGAAAACGCATTTCTCCGTGTTGTAGGTGAGGTTGAGTTTTTGGGCGGGTTGGAGAAATCGGTGGAGGTTGGCGTCGTGGTCCTGCTGATCATGGCCGCAGGTGGTGACATTGTCCAAGTACGGAAACGTGGCCCGCAGCCCGTACTGGTCCACCATTTGGTCCATTGTTCGTTGGAACACCGAAACCCCATTTGTGACGCCAAAGGGGACCCGGAGGAAATGGAAAAGGCGGCCGTCTGCCTCAAACGCCGTGTAGTGGCGGTCCTCCGGGCGGATTGGGAGCTGGTGGTATGCAGACTTCAGATCCACCGTAGAGAACACGCGGTAGTGCGCGATCTGATTTACCATGTCTGCAATCCGGGGAAGGGGGTACGCATCGAGTTGTGTAAACCGGTTAATGGTCTGGGTGTAATCAACCACCATCCAGAACTTTTCCCCGGTCTTGACGACCACCACCTGAGCTCTCCAGGGGCTATTGCTGACTTCTATGACCCCCTCCCGCAAGAGACGCTGGACCTCGGACCTAATGAATGTCCTGTCCTGCATACTATACCGCCTGCTTCTGGTGGCTACTGGCTTGCAATCGGCGGTGAGGTTCGCAAAGAGGGGGGGAGGGTCGATTTTTAGGGTCGCGAGGCTGCATATGGTGAGCGGGGGCAGGGGCTCCCCGAATCTAAGAGTTAGGCTCCTGAGGTTCCACTGAAAATCGAGTCCTAAGAGGAGAGGAGCGCAGAGGTCTGGGAGCACATATAGTTTAAAATTAGTGTACTCAGCGCCGTGGATCGCTAGGGTTGCAGTAGTGCACCTTTGGATTTGCACCAAGTGCGACCCAGAGGCGAGGGAGATAGTTTGTTGCGTCGGGAATATTGGGAGCGAACAACGTCTTGCCATGTCCGGGTCAATGAAGCTCTCGGAGTCGAAAAGGCAAGGTGTCTCGTACCCGTTTACCCGGACGGCCATCATGGAGCTCCAGAGGTGCTTCGGTCGCGACTGGTCCAGGGTGACCGCACTGAGGTGTGGGTAGCCGGCGGCGTGATCGGAGGTGCTGGGGCGGCCCCGCGATGGCTGCTGTCCATGTTGTTCGTACATCTCGGGCGGTGTAGCAGATGGCAGCCCCCGTTGGTCAAGCGTGGCGGGCGGTGAGGACGATGGCGTCCCCCATGGATCGCACGTGGCCGGCCGCGTGGGGGAGGATGGCCACGGTGGTGGCCCCCAAGAGTCGCACGTGTTGTGAGGAGGCGGAATCGGCAGACACGCTACCACTTTGCGGGGCCTGCGGGCCTGTGGGTCTGTGGATCGGGCCTGTGAGTTCGAGTTTTTAGACCTGGCCAGGCAGACCTTGGCGAAGTGTCCTTTTCGCCCGCAGTTACTACAGTTCGCGTTGCGGGCCGGGCAGTGCTGTCGGGGGTGTTGGGACTGGCCGCAAAAATAGCAGGGAAGCCCCCCATGATGGGCGGGCGGCCGCGTGGCACAAGCCTGGGGTAGTCTCTGGTCGGGGGCCCACGAGGGGGTCGCGTGGTCGGCGGGGAACGCAGTAAGGCTCTGAAACGCGACCTCCAGAGAGGTAGCTAGTGTTACCGTGTCCTCCAGGTCCTGGGCCCCTTTTTTGAGCAGGCGCTGTCTTACATTGTTCGATCGGACCCCCGCCACGTAAACGTCTCGGACAGCGAGCTCCATGTGCTGAGTGGCCGTAACGGCCTGGTAGTTACAGTTGCGCGAGAGGGCTTTGAGGTCGCGTAGGTAGTCATCTAGCAACTCCCCAGGGCGCTGGTGGCGAGTTGTGAAGATGTGTCACGCGTAGACCTCGTTCACGGGCCGTACATATATGCGTTCGAGTAGTGCGAGGGCTTCTGTATATGACGCGGCGCCGTCGAGCTGGACAGAAATACGACGGCTCACCCGTGCGTGGAGAAGACTCAGTTTCTGTTCGTCCGTGACAGATGGTGTAGACGACGTGGCAAGATAGGCCTTGAAGCATCGAAGCCAGTGCGAAAATATTTCTCTCGCCTCCGCAGCCTGTGGATCGAGTTCCAGTCTGTCAGATTTGAGGGCTGATTCCATATTAGTATTTTAAGCTGATTAAATTGATGCGACCATCAATTCACTGAGAGACACGTTGAGAAGTAAACTGTGGTTTTAAGCAGCTTACAACAGCCTGCCTGTGACCGGTACAACAATGAATGCGGCCCCGCAGGTCAGCTGCCTTTATACTTCCTGTAAGGGGTGGAGCCATGGGAGAGCCCGTACATGCCCCGACATAGCCCCCTGTGGGTGAAGCCGTACAATGGCCCAAAGGTGGAGCCCACAGTGTTAAATACATAACACAACACGATACAGCAGGAACCTGGAGCGAAATTCTCTGTAATCGGCGCGATGTCCGCCGACCGGCGCCAAAAACGGCGCAAATCAGTCCGGCATCGCGCCGCCCCAAAAGTGCGGAATCCTCCGCATCTTGAGCGGCTGATCCCTAACCTTGAGGGGCTAGGCCCGCGCCAGACTGATTTCCGCCCCGCCAGCTGGCACGAAAATGACATTGCCGGGCGGCGCATGCACGGGAGCGTTAGCGGCCACTCACGGCATCCCCGCGCATGTGCAGTGGAGGGGGTCTCTTCCGCCTCCGCCATGGTGGAGACCATGGCGAAGGCGGAAGGAAAAGAGTGCCCCCACGGCACCCCCCCGGGGCCAGATCGCCCCGCGCCCCCCCCCCCCCCCCCCCCCCCCCCAGGACCCCGGAGCCCGCCCACGCCGCCTTGTCCCGCCGGTACATGTGGTGGTTTAATCCACGCCGGCGGATCAGGCATTCTAGCAGCGGGACTTCGGCCCATCGGGCCGAAGAATCGCCGGGGGGGGGGGGGGGCGCCAACCGGTGCGGCGCAATTCCCGCCCCCGCCGAATCTCCGGTGCCGGAGAATTCGGCAACCGGCGGGGGCGGGATTCACGCCAGCCCCCGCCGATTCTCCGACCCGGCAGGGGGTCGGAGAATCTCGCCCCTGATATCACAGTGCACTGGTGAATTAACAGCGGTTCCATTCACCACAGCTGTTACCCTATTTTTCTACTCTTATCTGTGGTTTTGAAGAATTAGTACATTTCAATGAAATTGTGTTACACATCTACTGCTTTGGATATTGAATTAATTTCACAAAATTAGGGCTGCGATAGCATCACAAACCAGTGTCAGGCCCCCTCCAGCGACTTAAAGATACGATGCACGTTTCTGCTGCCTTGGGAAATCCCTGCTCTGAGCTTAATGAGCTGATCTCAGATGGGGCCTTAGCATCTCAGGATTACAGACAGTCTGTACCAGCTAGAGTTCCTCCTGCTTGCTGTATTATGGCTTCTGCCAGGAAATGGATGTTGACAAAGGCTAAAATTGGATTTGGTTGTGATGCCTCTCTGTAGTGGAATAACCTGCCAGGAGTTACTTTTAAATCTTGCACATGATGAGTAACTAAGTTACAAGAGATTGCTGTTGTCCATGGAATCATATCCAGCATGAGCTGGTGCTTTCACGAGAGGAAATAGCATTAGAAAATTAAATATCATGGTGATTTTTTTGTTCCTTTCAAAACATCTTAGAAATAGCCAAGAGTTGTCAGGTGATGACAGAACATGAAACCTTTAAAATTTCAATACCTAGTCCATCCTTTTCCCCCATTTAACCCAAGTCAGAACACCGTGATAACTGGGCAGCTCATTTCTTGAAAATTGATCTGAAATTGACAAATAAACCAATGATAATGAGATCCTGTTACGTTAACTGACAGACAGTGGAAGTTGGGATCCTTGCTGCTTATTGATTTAGTACTGGGGATGCTGGCTTTCATACAAACAGACATCATTAAAGTTTACGTTTTTTTAACCTTTGAGTAAATGATATAAGATTGAATATCAACACATGTCACTTACTGAGCAAGTATTGAAATGGAGTCGGACTAATTGGGCACAACAGATAGGCAGAATCAGCTGCTTCTATCTCCAGTTCACGAGTCTCTCCACTTATACTGATATTTTAATGAAGTTAGTTTCCTTCTTTTGAGGATAATCTCACACTCTTGCAAAGAATGCTCACAACGAAGCTTGGAAACATTCATATTGGTACTCAGTGCCATTCCGGGGAAAGAATCCCACTGCTTGTTACATGTATCATTATTGTAAATGTGTTAAAAATGAAATGGTGTACAAAATTACTACACATTCTAATCCGAGCAACTAGTTTTATTTCTTATTATGCTAGGAAAAGGGAAAGTGAATACGGTAGTCAGGGTTCAGCCAATTGTACTGTAAAATCACACTGAGATCCAGTTCAGAAGCACAGCAGGTCCACACAACCGTGTGGAACTTAGTTGACTGCCTGCTGAATAATTTGGGTGTCATTTAAAAAGAGTTATTCTGCATGGTTTGTAATGTCAGTGCCATTCACTTGTAACCCTTTACAGGTTACTTCTCAAGCACCGGAAATCTCTATGAATGAATCACAGAATCACAGAAGAATACAGCACAGAAGAGGCCCTTCCGCCCATCGAGTCTGCACCGACACATGAAAAACACCTGAGCTGCCTTCCTAATCCCATTTGCCAGCACTTGGCACATAACATTCCAGGCTATGGGCCAAGTGCCCACCCAGGTACTTTTTTAAAGGATGTGAGGCAACCCGCCTCTCCCACCCTCCCAGGCCGTGCGTTCCAGACCCTCACCACCCTCTGGGGGAAAACATTTTTCCTCAAATCCCACCCCTCACCTTGAACTTGTTTCCCCTCGTAACTGACCATTCAACTAAGGGGAACAGCTGCTCCCTATCCATCCTGTCCTTGCCCCTCATAATCTTGTCCACCTCGATCAGGTCGCCCCTCAATCTTCTCTGCTCCAGCGAAAACAACCCAAACCTATCCAACCTCTCTTCATAACTGAAATGTTCCCCCCCAGGCAACATCTTGGTGAATCGCCTCTGAAATAATTTGTTATGGGATTTATAAACATCAATAAAGGCCCAATGGAATGTGAACAAAATCTGAATGTCTAGACTGGATTGATGGCTGTAATTCTCCAGTTGTTGTGATTCATTTTTCCTGCTGGCAGCGCACCGCTGCCCACGGGTTTCCCGGAGGATCTAATCCCGCTGCCACAAATGGCACCCAGCTGAGAAACACGCGGCTGAGAGACCGGAGAGGTCTGTTGGATCCCAGGATCCTAGCCAGATGTTAGGGAGCAACCGGGACATCCAGAGGGAGATGTCAGCGGCACTCCAGCAGGTCCATAGCCGATATGGGCATCACTGGTTAGGCCAGCATTTATTGACCATCCCTAGAAGGTGGTGGTGGTCCGCCTTCTTGAACCGCTGCAGTCCTTGAGGTGTAGGTACACCCACAGTGCTGTTAGGGAGGGAGTTCCAGGATTTTGCCCCAGCGACAGTGAAGGAACAGCTGATATATTTCCCAGTCAGGATGGTGTATGGCTTGGAGGGGAACCTCCAGGTGGTCGGGTTCCCAGGTATCTGCTGCTGTTCTAGATCGTTGTGGTCGTAGGTTTGGAAGGTGCTGTCTAAGGAACCTTGGTGAGTTACTGCAATGCATCTTGTAGATGGAACACACAGCTGCCACTGTTCATCGGTGATGAAGGGTTTGAATGTTTGTGGAAATGGGAGCAATCAAGTGGGTTCCTTTGTCCTGGATGGTGTCAAGCTTCTTGAGTGTTGTTGGAGCTGCACTCATCCAGACAAGTGGAGAGTATTCCATCACTCTCCAGACTTGTGCCTTTGATGGTGGACAGGCTTTGGGGGGGGGTCAGGAGGTGAGTTACTCGTCGTAGGATTCCCAGCCTTTGACCTGCTCTGGTAGCCACAGTATTAATGTGGCTAGTCCAGTTCAGTTTCTGATCAATGATAACCCCCAAGATGTTGAATATGGGGGATTCAGTGATGGTAATGCTATTGAATGTCAAGGGGCGATGGGTAGATTCTCTCTTGTAGGAGATGGTCATTGCCTGGCACTTGTGTGGTGTGAATGTAACTTGCCATTTGTCAGCCCCGAGCCTGGATATTGTCCGGTCTTGCTGCATTTGGACATGGGCTGCTTCATTATCTGAGGAGTCGCGAATGGTGCTGAACATTGTTCAGTCATCAGCGAACATCCCCATTTCTGACCTTATGATGGAAGGGAGGTCATTGATGAAGCAGCTGAAGATGGTTGGGCCGAGGACACTACCCCGAGGAACTCCTGCAGTGATGTCCTGGAGCTGAGATGATTGACCTCCAACCACCACAACCATCTTCCTTTGTGTCAGGTATGACTCCAACCAGCGGAAAGTTTTCCCTGATTCCCATTGACTCCAGTTTAGCTCGGGCTCCTCGATGCGATACTCGGTCAAATGCTGCCTTGCTGTCAAGGGCAGTCACTCTCACCTCACCTCTGGCATTCAGCTCTTTTGTCCATGTTTGAACCAGGCCGTAAGGCGGTCAGGAGCTGAGTGACTCTGGCGGAACCCAAACTGAGCTCCATGAGCAGGTTAAGTACCACTTGATAGCACTGTTGATGACTCCTTCCATCACTTTGCTGATAGGGCGGTAATTGGCTGGGTTGGATTGGTCCTGTTTCTTGTGTACAGGACAGAACTGGGTAATTTTCCACATTGCCGGGTAGAATGCCAGTGTTGTGGCTGTACTGGAACAGCTTGGCTTGGGGTGCAGCAAGTTCTGGAGCACAAGTCTTCAGTACTATTGCTGGAATATTGTCGGGGCTGCGTGGGTTTCCTCCGGCTGCTCCGGTTTCCTCCCACAAGTCCCCAAAGATGTGCTGTTAGGTCAATTGGACATTCTGAATTCTCCCTCTGTGTACCCGAACAGGCGCTGGAATGTGGTGACTTGGGGATTTTCACAGTAACTTCATTGCAGTGTTAATGTAAGCCTACTTGTGACAATAATTATTATTATTATTCTAAACGGTTTGGCGTCTGGTTCTTGATTTTGCCTCTCCTGCTATTCACCCGCCTCATTTCCCTTGAGCGAGAGCACAACGGGGCCGGAGAATCGTGCCCATAATCTTTTGACATAATTTGCTCTCTGGGACAATAAATAACAAAATAATTTGTATTTATAAATTCATATTTAAATGAATTACATTGTGTACTTACTGTTGCTATCTGGGTACTTTTGTCTTTATTGTATAGTACTTGAAGGCTCTGAGAAACAAGAATGAAGGTGGATGGCAGAATCAATATTGCTCACAGGTTAATTTTAACCAGGGAAATGTAATCACTATGTTGTATATTATTAGCATTTAATCTAAATTTGTGATTATTCAATGCTATAAAAGCATCTTATTTTAATGATGTTCTTACATCAGTTAGAGCACAACTCAAAGGAAAGATTCCCAGATGAGCAGCCATCTCAATTTTTATTCAGTGGATTCTAAAAAATTAAGGTATGCTCTCCTTTTTGTCAAATTCTAATTTATAAAATCAGCAGTAGGAATGTAAGCAAGATCAATTTATCGATCTTGCAGGAAGAAAAGATGTAAACGCTTTTCAGCACTCGTGGGGTTAATGTGATCATACATTACCTGTGTCACATAATCCATCTTAAAGGCTAAGGGCCATTTAAAGGAACAAAACATCTGTTTAAACCTGACAAAGTAAAATGAAAATGAATAGCCTTCGCTGACTCTGATTTATACTCAAGACAAACTCCATTAACACAGAGTGCCTCCAATTAGTTCAGCAGTTAATTTTGTCCATGGGAATTGCAAGTCGGGTTCTTAGCTTGTCTAAAATTGCCAGTGAGGTCTAACCGTAGCTGTGTGAGCCTGATAACCACATAGTGCTCATCTGGGAATCTTTTCCTTGAGTTGTGCTCTAAGTCATGATTGTTAGAACATCATTAAAATGAGATGCTTTTATAGCATTGAATAATCACAAGTTTAGATTAAAGTAAATTAATGATGGCACTCAGTCCTACTTATCTGTTTACATGTAAACAGCAAAATTGAAATCCCATTTGTCTGCAATGACAACATTTTAGTAACATACAGCGCATCTGTGAAATACAGACCCATCTCTTGATTCTTCCCATTTGATGGTAAATATTTATAATTGAATTTCTGCAGATCATACCATTACCTAGTCACATACTTACAAACTCTTAAGTAACCATATTTTCCCAGCTGATTGTTTGCTGTCAGAATCCTGTCCTGCCGACACTCCAGCCACGTTTGGATGAAAGATGCTCTGGCCGCCATGCAGCCATCCACTTCCCCAAAGAAAATCAATCATTTAATCGGGAGGTAGATCAGATGGGTTCCTATACAAGTGTGTGCACCAACCCATCTGATCTCCAAATATTAATTGTGCCCAGGTAATATAGTGTACTGAGAACCATTTCGAGATGTCCTTCTGTATCTAACCTCGGTACAAATGCAAACAGGAAAGATTCTTCTCATTACATTGCAGATTGTGTGAAATGTGTTAATCCAAGTCCAAGATAAGGAAGCTTAACCAGTCAATAGAACCAGTTTCTTAAGTGAATTGAATGAAATGAAAATGAAAATGAAATGAAAATCGCTTATTGCCACAAGTAGGCTTCAAATGAAGTTACTGTGAAAAGCCCCTCCTACGGTGAAAAGCCAAATTAAGCATATGTTAACTTTAGCTATTCTTATATGCTGGCTCTGTTAAAAGATACAAAATAGATGTTACGGAAAGGACCACATTGTTCTGGTTCTATATATGGGGGCATTGTGGATGTATTCTTTTTGAATGCATTTGCCATGGCCAGAATTCCCCCGTCGCTGAAATTCACTTTACCCACCGCAGCGCACCCCTGCCCACGTGTTTCCCAGCGGCATGGGGTGGTTTCAATGGGAAATCCCAATCGGAAGATAGAATCCCAGCAAACAGCGCGGCAGGGGAAACCAGAGAATCCCGCTGCATGTTACAACATACAGTGACCATACCAATTTTTCAATATTTTTTTTTGTATAAAATGTTGTTAGTGAGGTTTTTGTAGTATACATAGCAAGGATAAGTATGGACACACGCTTTGAAGACAAAAGAAAAAAAGGATAAAGAGAAATATTTACACACCGGTCTGCTTTTGCTATTTACATCAGTCGTCTTAACGTTATTTATAATGATTACGGTTTTCTGTTTTTCATTTTCCAGTAGGCTTTTGATTCTGGCTGTGTCCCCTGCTCCCCCTCCTCATTTTCTTCTTGACACCCCTCCCACCCCCGGCCGTTTAGCGTGCCTTCTTCCCTCGTCTGTTCTTGTACCCTGCTCCAGTTGTGTTGGTGAGATGCTGTATCTCTTGCTATTTGTTGGGCATGGCTGGGTTCCATGTCTCTTTGTTCTCCTCACCCCCCCCTCTCCTTGCTGTATCGTGACTACCCTCTCCTGTTCTTTGGCTTTATTGGCTGTTGGCTACAAACAGGTCTTGGAACAACCGAATTAATGGCTCCCACGTTTTGTGAAAGTCTTCTTCCGACCCTCGGATGGCAAATTTAATTTTCTCCAATTGGATAAACTCCGATAGGTCGGACAGCCAGCCTGCAGCTTTGGGTGGTGCTGCCGATCGCCAGCCAAGCAGGATTCTCCGCCAGGCGATAAGGGAGCCAAAGGCAAGGGCGTCAGCCCTTCTCCCCATGAATAGATCTGGCTGTTTTGAGACCCCGAAGCCTGCCACTCCAGGGCATGGCACCACCCTGCCAGGGAGAGTGGGAGTGTGTTCCATTTAGTCTTCTGCTACCACCTCTGGTACGCAGTCCTCCAGCCTCTTGATTAGGATCTTGACCAGTATTTTCACGTCTGCTTTTGGCGGCGAGACGGGTCTGTAGGACCCTCATTCTGTTGGGTCTTGGTCTTTCTTGGGTACAGTGAGATTGAGGCTTGTGCTAGCATAGGTGGCAGGATGTCCCTCGGCAGTGAATCTCTGAACATCTCCTGCAGGTGCGGGGCTTTGGAGAAGTCAGCCAGGAAACCGTCCGGTACCGGCGCCTTCCCCACTCTCCATGACATCTCCCAGTTCTAGTGCTGCTTCCAGGCCCCATCTCCTATCCTTCCCCACGACTGGCATGTCCAGTCCATTGAGGAACTACTTCATCTTCCAGTCCCCTGCTGGGGGATCGGAGGTGTACAACCCCCAGTAGAAAGTCTCGAATGCTTTGTTGACCTTTTCCGACTCCGCTACTAGTTTGCCTCTGTTGTCTCTAATCTGGGCTATTCCCTCGTGGCTGCCTGCTTTCTCAGTTGGTGAGCCAGCAGGCGGCTGGCTTTGTCTCCTTGTTTGTACAGGGTAACCCTTGCCTGGTGGAGTTGGTGCACTGCTTTCCTCGAGGAGAGCAGGTCAAAAAGTCCATTTGTAGCTTTTTCCTCTCCACCAGGAGCTCTACGGTCGGGGCCTCGGAGTATCGCTGGTCTACCTCCAGTATGGAGTCAACTAGCTGTGGCCTAGCCACCCTCTCCTCCCTATCTCTCCGTGTTTTATAAGCAATAATTTCACACTGCCTTTAGCGCCTCCCAGAACGTGGAGGGCGAAACCTCCCTATTCTGGTTATTAATAATATACTCGTCTATGGCCTGTGATATTTTATCGCAGAAGGCCTTATCGGCCAGGAGGGCCATGTCCAACCTCCATGGGGGGCGCTGGGCATGGTCGCCTCCAACCTCACATCCATTTAATGTGGAGCATGGTGAGAGATTCCGATCGCGGAATATTCTGCTCGAACTAGCCCGGGAAGCACCAATTTCCCCACTACGAAGAAGTCAATCCGTGAATATATATTGTGTACATGGGAGAAGAAGGAGAACTCCTTATCCCCTGGATGGGGAACCGCCATGGGTCCACTGCCCCCATCTGCTCTGTGAATGTGCCGAGTTCTTTCGCCATGTGGAGGTCTTACCTGTTTTGGGATTCAACCTGTCCATCCATGGGTCCTGTACATAGTTAAAGTCCCCCCTATGATTAGTCGGTGTGTGTCTATGTTGGGGATTTTTAATAAACTCTGTGTTGTTCCAGTTGGGAGTGTACACGTTCACCCGTACTACCGGTGCCCCGTCCAGCACATTGTTGACCATGACGTACCATCCCCCTTGGTTCGTTACCGTCTTTGTCGCCGTAAATATCGTCCTCTTATTCATCAGTATGGCTACCCACCTGGCCCTTGTCCCGTAGCAGGAAGTATGTCCCACCCAGCCCTTCCTTACCCACAGTCGGTCTTTCTCTCTCAGGTGCGTCTCTTGGAGAAAGACTATGTCAGATTTCAAACTTTTCAGGTGGGCGAAGACTCTGGATCTTTACACTGGGCCGTTAAGTCCCCTGACGTTCCAGGTGACTATCCTGATGGGGGGGGGGGGGGGGGGGGTCTTTGTCGTCCCCCCACTCCTGCAGGATCAACCATGCTAACCTGGTGGACGCGCCCCTGCCTTCCGGGATTTCCCTTTGTTTGGGGGCTGTAAAGATGGCCGTGGTCACTGTTCATCCCATGAGGTTGGGTTCCTGCGCTGCGGGGTTTCCCTTTGTCCAGGGGCCACCCAACATGGCCGCCAACTGTGGGTGCGCCATGTGGGTGAGCCCCTGCACTCCGGGGTTTCCCTGTGTTCAGGGATCCTCCAAAGTGGCTGCCTCCGCCGCCCACCGCCCCACAGCCCCCGGCCAGGGACTTCCCTCCCTTGCGGGAGATGCACCACGGCCTCTCTCTCTTGCACGCTTCCCGGTACTAGCTACCCCGCTAGCGTGGTGGCCCCCTTCCAGGGCTGGTTGTGCATCCTGCCGTTCCCTGAGCTTCTTATCTGTCGTTCCCCTCACCTCCTCCTGCGCTGCAGCGTGATTCACAGTTGGCAATTCGGAAAAGAGAAAGTAAAAGTCTCTTCCTATGAGCTCTTCATCAATGTCCCTGCTGCCGTTTCTCTTGTCCCTTCTCCGAGCCAAACTTGTCGGCATCTGTAGGGGCCGTGAAAGAGTGCTCCCTGCCTTGGAATGTGACCCAGAGCTTGGCTGGGTACAGTATCTCAAACCTTACACTGCTTTTGTACAGCGCGGACTTCACCCAATTGAATTCTGCCCAGCGCTTGGCCAGGTCGGCCCCAATGTCCTGGTTAGATCCGAATCCAGTGACCTTCCCAGTTACAGTTCATAGTTTGTCTCGCCCAGCGCAGGATTCATTCAGGTCTTGGTACCGGTGCATTTTGCCTGTTCCCTGGCTCTGGGATTTGGGCGAAGCAACCGGTGTGCTCTGTCAATTCCTGGTGGGCTGGGGAAGCTATCCCTTCCCGCCTTGTTGCCCAGCATTTGGGCCACGTAGTCCGTGGGGTTCCTACCTTCGATCCCCTCAGGCAGGCCCACGATCCATAGATTTTGGTGCCTCGACCAGTTCTCTTGGTCTTCAATTTTCCCCTTCAGACTCCCGTGTCGCGACCAGCCTTGCCACCTTTCTCTAGGGCGATGATCCGGTCTCCCCTGGTCTGTTGCGGCTTTTTCCAGTTCTTTAATGGTGATTTCCTGGCCTTCCAGTCGCCTCCGCCTTGCCTAGGGTCACCTGCATGGTCGCCAGAACTTCCGCGACTGCCACCCTTGACCGCAGCTTGGATGTCGGTTTTTGTCTCTTCCCGATGTTCTCTCAATCCTCTTGAGAGAAACACCCTCCACCCATCCCCTCGTGTGGGGGGGCTTCCTTTGCGGCGGGCTGGTCCTTCCCGCTCTGGTGAGGCCCGAGCTTTGCCACCTCGTGCGTCGGCAGGCTCGGTCGTTTGTTTGTCCAGGTCTTTTTCTGCTCCTAGTTTCCACACGGCCTCTGGAATGGCTGCTGTTTCGCATTTTCCTCTCATAGTGCTGTTGGTAGCGGTGTGTGGATGGTTTTCCTGGGTGTCACCGGGCTATTTTGGGTGAAAAGAGCCTATTTTTCAGGTTCGTCGGAGGAGAGCCACTTAATGTGCGACTTGCCAGCACATCCCCGTCACCGGAAGTCGACCACAGCAATTCTGCGCCCTAATGTAAAAACAGAAAATGCTGGAACTACTCACAGCATCTGGGTGGAGAGAAACAGAGTTAAAAGGCCAAGACTTTTGTCTCCAGTTTGTCAGAGACTGGATGTATGACCAAAGATGCGCATCAGGATCCTGCGGAGGTCCTGACGCATGGACCAGATGGGGATTGCCTGGGAAGTTTAAATTCCATTGCTCCCCAGGACCATGCTTGAATGCGTCCAACTCTGAGATAGAGTTGGAGACAGAGAGAAATCTGCGGTACTTACTTGAAAGGATACTGGAGAGGGAGGGGGAGGATCCAGTTGTTGTGGTCCATATCGGCACCAACAACATAGGCAAGTCTAGGAAAGAGGACCTGTTTAGAGATTATAAAGAGCTAGGATTCAAATTAAAAAAAACAGGTCCTCAAGGGTCATAATCTCCGGATTACTGCCCAAGCCACGTGCAAATTGGCATAGGGAGGCAAGAATAAGGGAAGTTAACACGTGGCTGAAAGAGTGGTGTGGGAAAGAGGGGTTCCTTTTCATGGGACACTGGCATCAGTTTTGGGACAGGGGGGACCTATACCGTTGGGATGGTGTCCACCTGAACCGAGCTGGGACCAGTGTTCTGGCGAAAAGAGTAAATAGGGTGGTCAATAGGACTTTAAACTAGAGATTGGGGGGAAGGGAAAGTCAGGGAACCAAGAGGTGAAGGAATCAGTGGGAAGCGTAGCTGCTTAGGAATACAAAAAAGCACAAAAAGACAGAACTCAGGAGAGGTTACGATAGTCCCCATCCCACAAAATATGACTGTGTGGAAAGGCTCAGCAAACCAAGGTCCACCACACTAAGAAAACAAAAAGGGACGGTCAATAGAGAATTAAAGGTGCTATATTTAAATGCGCGCAGTGTACGGAACAAGGTAGATGAGCTTGTGGCCCAGATTGTGACTGGCAGGTATGATGTGGTAGGCATCACAGAGACGTGGTTGCAGGGGGTTCAGGACTGGCATTTAAACATCCAGGGATTCACAACCTATCGAAAAGACTGGGAGGTAGGCAGAGGGGGCGGGGTTGCCTTGTTAATTAGGAATGAAATTAAATCAATAGCACTAAACAACATAGGGTCAGATGATGTGGAGTCTGTGTGGGTAGAGTTGAGGAACCACAAAGGCAAAAATACCATAATGGGAGTTATGTACAGGCCTCCTAACAGTGGTCAGGACTAGGGGCACAAAATGCACCACAAAATAGAAAGTGCATGTCAGAAAGGCAAGGTCACAGTGATCATGGGGGACTTCAATATGCAGGTGGACTGGGTAAATAATGCTGCCAGTGGACCCAAGGAAAGGGAATTCATTGAATGTTTACAGGAGGGCTTTTTGGAACAGCTTGTGATGGAGCCCACGAGGGGACAGGCCATTCTGGACTTAGTGTTATGTAATGAGCCAGACTTGATTAAAGATCTTAAAGTAAGGGAACACTTAGGAGGCAGTGATCATAATATGGTAGAATTCAATCTCCAATTTGAAAGAAAGAAGGTAGAATCAGATGTAAAGGTGTTACAGTTAAATAAAGATAACTACAGGGGCATGAGGGAGGAACTGACGAAAATCGACTGGGAGCAGAGCCTAGTGGGAAAGACAGTAGAACAGCAAAGGCAGGAGTTTCTGGGAGTAATTGAGGACACAGTACAGAGGTTCATCCCAAAGAAAAGAAAGGTTATCAGAGGGGGGATTAGGCAGCCATGGTTGACAAAGGAAGTTAGGGAATGCATCAAAGCAAAAGAGAAAGCCTATAATGTGGCAAAGAGTAGTGGGAAGTCAGAAGATTGGGAAGGCTACAAAAACAAACAGAGGATAACAAAGAGAGAAATAAGGAAAGAGAGGATCAATTATGAAGGTAGGCTAGCCAGTAACATTAGGAATGATAGTAAAAGTTTCTTTAAATACATTAAAAACAAACGGGAGACAAAAGTAGACATTGGGCCGCTCCAAAATGACGCTGGTAATCTAGTGATGGGAGACAAGGAAATAGCTGAGGAACTAAATAAGTACTTTGCGTCAGTCTTCACAGTAGAAGACATGAGTAATATCCCAACAATTCAGGAGAGTCATCAGGGGGCAGAGTTGAATATGGTAGCCATCACAAAGGAGAAAGTGCTAGAGAAACTAAGAGGTCTAAAAATTGATAAATCTCCGGGCCCAGATGGGCTACATCCTACAGTTCTAAAGGAGATAGCTGAAGAAATGGTGGAGGCGTTAGTTATGATCTTTCAAAAGTCACTGGAATCAGGGAAAGTCCCAGAGGATTGGAAAATCGCTGTTGCAACCCCCCTGTTCAAGAAGGGAACAAGGAAAAAGATGGAAAATTATAGGCCAATTAGCCTAACCTCGGTTGTTGGCAAGATTCTAGAATCCATCGTTAAGGATGAGATTTCTAAATTCTTGGAAGTGCAGGGTCGGATTAGGATTGCATGGATTTAGTAAGGGGAGGTCGTGCCTGACAAACTTGTTAGAGTTCTTTGAAGAGATAACAAATAGGTTAGACCAAGGAGAGCCAATGGATGTTATCTATCTTGACTTCCAAAAGGCCTTTGATAAGGTGCCTCACGGGAGACTGCTGAGTAAAATAAGGGCCCATGGTATTCGAGGCAAGGTACTAACATGGATTGACGATTGGCTGTCAGGCAGAAGGCAGAGAGTTGGGATAAAAGGTTCTTTTTCGGAATGGCAACCGGTGACGAGTGGTGTCCCGCAGGGTTCAGTGTTGGGGCCACAGCTGTTCTCTTTATATATTAACGATCTAGATGACGGGACTGGGGGCATTCTGGCTAAGTTTGCCGATGATACAAAGATAGGTGGAGGGGCAGGTAGTATTGAGGAGGTGGGGAGGCTACAGAAAGATTTAGACAGTTTAGGAGAGTGGTCCAAGAAATGGCTGATGAAATTCAACGTGGGCAAGTGCGAGGTCTTGCACTTTGGAAAAACGAATAGAAGCATGGACTATTTTCTAAACGGTGACAAAATTCATAATGCTGAAGTGCAAAGGGACTTGGGAGTCCTAGTCCAGGATTCTCTAAAGGTAAACTTGCAGGTTGAGTCCGTAATTAAGAAAGCAAATGCAATGTTGTCATTTATCTCAAGAGGCTTGGAATATAAAAGCAGGGATGTACTTCTGAAGCTTTATAAAGCATTAGTTAGGCCCCATTTAGAATACTGTGAGCAATTTTGGGCCCCACACCTCAGGAAGGACATACTGGCACTGGAGCGGGTCCAGCGGAAATTCTCACGTATGATCCCAGGAATGGTAGGCCTAACATACGATGAACGTCTGAGGATCCTGGGATTATATTCATTGGAGTTTAGGAGGTTGAGGGGAGATCTAATAGAAACTTACAAGATAATGAATGGCTTAGATAGGGTGGACGTAGGGAAGTTGTTTCCATTAGCAGGGGAGACTAGGACCCGGGGGCACAGCCTTAGAATAAAAGGGAGTCACTTTAGAACAGAGATGAGGAGAAATTTCTTCAGCCAGAGAGTGGTGGGTCTGTGGAATTCATTGCCACAGAGGGCGGTGGAGGCCGGGACGTTGAGTGTCTTCAAGACAGAAGTTGATAAATTCTTGATTTCTCGAGGAATTAAGGGCTATGGAGAGAGAGCGGGTAAATGGAGTTGAAATCAGCCATGATTGAATGGTGGAGTGGACTTGATGGGCCGAATGGCCTTACTTCCGCTCCTATGTCTTATGGTCTTATGGTCTTACCTGGGTAGTTAGTTACCCAGGATGTGTTGGACAGATTAAAGCCGAGACTCACATTTGGGTAACTACACAACTAACCCCTCAATCATTCACACTGAGCCCCTTACTACTCCCCTCCCCACCCGCATGGCTACCCGATTACTCCCCTCACCCGACCCAACTAACCCACTTTGATGGAGTTCCTGGATGGAAACGCGCTGTGCAGCTCGGAAGGTCTCTGAAGAATGTGGAGCAGTGTTAGGTTCGGGGAATTTCTGAGCAAAGTGGCAATCTGACGGCCATTGCCACTGCTCGGAAATCCAAAGTCAATGATGACCTTCCATCAGACTTGAGAAAATTAGAGGGGTAACAAGTTTAAAGTCCAGAAGCAGGGAAAATGGGGTGGGAGCAAAGAAAAAACACCATCTTCTCTCTGTGGAAATGCACTCAGAGGCAGTTCATTCTAACAGCATTAAATAATTGTTTGAAGGAAGTATGTGCACGTAGTATTGATATTTTAAAATACAATTCCTAATGAATGAAATGTAGCAATGTTTGAAAGAATCAGGAAGCTGGTGGAATGAACCCAAGTGTCCAGGTTAAAAATTGAATTTTGCAACACATGTGCAGAAATGACTGCACTATTTTTAACCTCTAAATTTAGTAAGATCCTTTCATTATGGCCAGTCATAAATGTGCTCTGGAAACTAATTGTTTTTTTTGTTTGTCACAAACATCCCCCACCTTTTCTCAAACTCCCCTGCTGATCCCCTTAACTCATACTTTATCTTCTCTAACCGCAGGAAGTCATACAGGTCACCCAACCATGCTGCTACCCCCGGTGGCGATGCCGACCGCCACTCCAGCAAAATTCATCGCCGTGCAATCAGAGAGGCGAAGGCCAAGACATCGGCCTTCCTCCTCTCCATGAGCTCCGGCTTCTCTGAAACCCCAAATATCGCCACCAAAGGGTCCGGCTCCATTCCCTCCTCCACTATCCTGGCTAAGACCGCGAACACTCCCGCCCAGAATCTTCCCAATTTTTCGCAACCCCAAAACATGTGCGCATGATTTGCTGGCCCCCGCCCACACCTCTCACACTCATCTGCTACCCCCTGAAAGAACCCACTCGTTCTTGCCTGGGTCACATGCACCCTGTGCACCACCTTAAACTGTATCAGGCTCATCCTTGCACAAGAGGAGGTCCCGTTTACCCTTCGCAGTGCCTCACTCCGTGCTCCCCAATTGATCTCCATTCCCAACTCCGCTTCCCATTTCTCCTTGATCTTCACCACCCGCTCGCCTCCCTGCTCCCCCAGCCACTTGTGTATATCCCCAATTCTTCCCTCCCCTTCCACATCCGGAAGCAGCAGTCGCTCCAGCAGGGTGTATCCCGGAAATCTAGGGAACCCCTTTCAGACCTTTCGTGCAAAGTCCCTAACCTGTAGATACCTGAACTCACTACCCCTCGGCAGTTCTACCCTCTCCCTTAGCTCCTCCAGACTGGCGAACCCTTCCTCCAAATACAAATCCCTCACCTTGACCAGCCCCACTTCCCTCCACCTCCTGTATACACTATCCATCCCTCCCGGCTCAAACCCATGATTCTCGCACAGCGGCGTTAGCACCGACATCCCTTCCACCCTAAAATGTCTCCTCAGCTGATTCCATATCTTCACCGTGGACTGCACCACTGGGCTCCCTGAATACCTACTCGGAGCCATTGGCAATGCTGCCGTCACCATAGCCCTCAAACTAGACCCCTTACAAGATTCCTCCTCCATCCTAACCCACTCTACCCCTTCTCCTTCCCACCACCGCCGCACCTTGTCCACATTCGCCGCCCAATAATAATGAAGCAAGTTTGGCAACGCCAACCCCCCCTGCTGCCTCTGCCTCTGTAGCAGGGTCCTGATTGTTTTTTTAGGTATTAAACAAAGTGCTACTGATCGTGATTGCCAGTAACATGCCCGCTAAATGCATAAGAGCTAAATTCAGTAACTCATCTGTATCAATCTGTTTGCATTGGATGAGAGAGTGTGCAATTGACTCCTTGGGCACTATCTATTGTCTTGCAAAAGCAGCAATATGGGCATAAACTGTAGAGCAACAGTAATGCTTCTTTATGTCATTTAACTACGCCAAGCATTTGGTTTCAAAATACTAATGCAGTGTGCCTTCATTTGCTAAGTTTATTTATTTGAAATTACTTTACAATTTAATACAAACATTTAATAAATAATTAGTAATCATACTTTTATCAATCAAATTATGTTTGCTAAAGCTTGATGTATTTTTGATGAAAAATATAAATCATAAAATATCTTTTTAATACATCGGAAATACAAAGAGAATTTACAAAATGAAAAATATCAGTTTTGCTGTGGCTTAAAGAAGTCACTGATTATTTGTAAACAAAATTTGTAAAATTCAAGTGTGATTAGTTCTTCAAAAATATATATCTTAAAATAATTTAATAACCCTTGACACGTAAACCAAATTTACTCAAGTGGTTTAGTTATTAAATCCTGAGAAGCCATAAACTAGATTTCCTGATCCAGTAATATGCAGAAACAAAGGGAACACTTTTCAGAGCATGTGAATTTATTCAATAAACCCATCTATATTCCATGTAGGTTCCTCTTTCTTTTGGCAGTGTTTGGAGATCTTGCAGCTAATTAGGCCCTAGATGTTTCCCCACTTTAGATGTGATCAGGACTTATGGGAGCCAAAAAACAGAAAACAGCTGCTGTTAAAGGAGACTAAACATAGCAAAAATCTTGTTAGAGACTTAGAAAAAAAGATTCACAATCTGAGAAAATAATACATTGACACCAAAGTTAGTAAAAGGATGGGGGAGGCGCGGAGTCCTCTGGAATTAACATCACTGAAGAACATCTGAACGCGGTTTCACTGCATAAATGAACATCTAAGGTGGCTTCTCTTTGTAGCCTTTGAGTTATACTTTTTAATTGGATAGTTTTATTTGGGTAACTAAACTTGCCCCAAAAGCTTCCTGCTCCTTTTTAGCAGAGAGCAAAGCCATCAAAACGCAAAAGTTGGACGAGAAAGGGTAAAGCCACTTAGTAAGATTAGCATATATTTCCCGCATTCTCCCAGGAGTTTCTGCAATCACAACAGACACAATACAATTCAGCAGCTTATTAAAAAAAATAGATTAACCTACTCTCCAGAAGCCTGACTATGATTCAATGATAAATAGTGGTGTTGGGGAAGACATAAAACCACAAAGATGTGGGTGACTTTCTAAGTACAATGTAATGGTGTATTTCCAACTCAGCCAAAAATCTAATTCACTTGATGATCATTCCAAAGGGTTTCTCTATTACTCTCATCCTAAACCAATAAGCCTCATCATACCTTCAGCAGGACTCTGTGGAATTAGTGGGGGAATCTTCAGCCGAAGTCCAATACATAGAACATAGAACATAGAAAATACAGCACAGAACAGGCCCTTCGGCCCACGATGTTGTGCCGAACCTTTGTCCTAGATTAATCATAGATTATCATTGAATTTACAGTGCAGAAGGAGGCCACTCGGCCCTTTGAGTCCGCACCGGCTCTTGGAAAGAGCACCCTACCCAAACTCAACACCTTCACCCAACACCAAGGTCAATTTGGACATTAAGGGCAATTTATCATTGGCCAATTCACCTAACCTGCACATCTTTGGATTGTGGGAGGAAACCGGAGCACCCGGAGGAAACCCACGCAGACACTGGGAGGACGTGCAGACTCCGCACAGTCAGTGACCCAAGCCGGAATCGAACCTGGGACCCTGGAGCTGTGAAGCAATTGTGCTATTCACAATGCTACCGTGCTGCCCTTGAGAACAAATAAATCTACACTATATCATTTAACCGTAATCCATGTACCTATCCAATAGCTGCTTGAAGGTCCCTAATGTTTCCGACTCAACTACTTCCACAGGCAGTGCATTCCATGCCCCCACTACTCTCTGGGTAAAGAACCTACCTCTGATATCCCTCCTATATCTTCCACCTTTCACCTTAAATTTATGTCCCCTTGTAATGGTTTGTTCCACCCGGGGAAAAAGTCTCTGACTGTCTACTCTATCTATTCCCCTGATCATCTTATAAACCTCTATCAAGTCGCCCCTCATCCTTCTCCGTTCTAATGAGAAAAGGCCTAGCACCCTCAACCTTTCCTCGTAAGACCTACTCTCCATTCCAGGCAACATCCTGGTAAGTCTTCTTTGCACCTTTTCCAAAGCTTCCACATCCTTCCTAAAATGAGGCGACCAGAACTGTACACAGTACTCCAAATGTGGCCTTACCAAAGTTTTGTACAGCTGCATCATCACCTCACGGCTCTTAAATTCAATCCCTCTGTTAATGAACGCGAGCACACCATAGGCCTTCTTCACAGCTCTATCCACTTGAGTGGCAACTTTCAAAGATGTATGAACATAGACCCCAAGATCTCTCTGCTCCTCCACATTGCCAAGAACTCTACCGTTAACCCTGTATTCCGCATTCATATTTGTCCTTCCAAAATGGACAACCTCACACTTTTCAGGGTTAAACTCCATCTGCCACTTCTCAGCCCAGCTCTGCATCCTATCTATGTCTCTTTGCAGCCGACAACAGCCCTCCTTACTATCCACAACTCCACCAATCTTCGTATCATCTGCAAATTTACTGACCCACCCTTCAACTCCCTCATCCAAGTCATTAATGAAAATCACAAACAGCAGAGGACCCAGAACTGATCCCTGCGGTACGCCACTGGTAACTGGGATCCAGGCTGAATATTTGCCATCCACCACCACTCTCTGACTTCTATCGGTTAGCCAGTTCGTTATCCAACTGGCCAAATTTCCCACTATCCCATGCCTCCTTACTTTCTGCATAAGCCTACCATGGGGAACTTTATCAAATGCCTTACTAAAATCCATGTACACTACATCCACTGCTTTACCTTCATCCACATGCTTGGTCACCTCCTCAAAGAATTCAATAAGATTTGTAAGGCAAGACCTACCCCTCACAAATCCGTGCTGACTATCCCTAATCAAGCAGTGTCTTTCCAGATGCTCAGAAATCCTATCCTTCAGTACCCTTTCCATTACTTTGCCTACCACCGAAGTAAGACTAACTGGCCTGTAATTCCCAGGGTTATCCCTAGTCCCTTTTTTGAACAGGGGCACGACATTCGCCACTCTCCAATCCCCTGGTACCACCCCTGTTGACAGTGAGGACGAAAAGATCATTGCCAACGGCTCTGCAATTTCATCTCTTGCTTCCCATAGAATCCTTGGATATATCCCGTCAGGCCCGGGGGACTTGTCTATCCTCAAGTTTTTCAAAATGCCCAACACATCTTCCTTCCTAACAAGTATTTCCTCGAGCTTACCAATCTGTTTCACACTGTCCTCTCCAACAATATCGCCCCTCTCATTTGTAAATACAGAAGAAAAGTACTCGTTCAAGACCTCTCCTATCTCTTCAGACTCAATACACAATCTCCCGCTACTGTCCTTGATCGGACCTACCCTCGCTCTAGTCATTCTCATATTTCTCACATATGTGTAAAAGGCCTTGGGGTTTTCCTTGATCCTACCCGCCAAAGATTGTTCATGCCCTCTCTTAGCTCTCCTAATCCCTTTCTTCAGTTCCCTCCTGGCTATCTTGTATCCCTCCAATGCCCTGTCTGAACCTTGTTTCCTCAGCCTTACATAAGTCA
This sequence comes from Scyliorhinus torazame, assembly GCF_047496885.1. Lineage (NCBI taxonomy): Eukaryota > Metazoa > Chordata > Chondrichthyes > Carcharhiniformes > Scyliorhinidae > Scyliorhinus > Scyliorhinus torazame. The sequence continues at coordinate 29,013,174 of NC_092738.1, forward strand.
CCTTTTTCCTCTTAACAAGACATTCAACCTCTCTTGTCAACCATGGTTCCCTCACTCGACCATCTCTTCCCTGCCTGACAGGGACATACATATCAAGGACACGTAGCACCTGTTCCTTGAACAAGTTCCACATTTCATTTGTGTCCTTCCCTGCCAGCCTATGTTCCCAACTTATGCACTTCAATTCTTGTCTGACAACATCGTATTTACCCTTCCCCCAATTGTAAACCTTGCCCTGTTGCACGTACCTATCCCTCTCCATTACTAAAGTGAAAGTCACAGAATTGTGGTCACTATCTCCAAAATGCTCCCCCACTAACAAATCTATCACTTGCCCTGGCTCATTACCCAGTACTAAATCCAATATTGCCCCTCCTCTGGTTGGACAATCTACATACTGCGTTAGAAAAGCTTCCTGGACACACTGCACAAACACCACCCCATCCAAACTATTTGATCTAAAGAGTTTCCACTCAATATTTGGGAAGTTAAAGTCGCCCATGACTACTACCCTATGACTTCTGCACCTTTCCAAAATCTGTTTCCCAATCTGTTCCTCCACATCTCTGCTACTATTGGGGGGCCTATAGAAAACTCCTAACAAGGTGACTGCTCCTTTCCTATTTCTGACTTCAACCCATACTACCTCAGTAGGCTGATACTCCTCGAACTGCCTTTCTGCAGCTGTTATACTATCTCTAATTAATAAACATTCAGAAACTTTCTCTCATCAGCTGTCGCCATAGATCTGGGGCGGGATTTTCTCAGACCAGGGCCGGGCCGGAGAATCCCCGTGACTGGCGCGAATCGCGCCACGCGCCCCGACGCCGGCACGCGATTCTCCGCAGAGTGGCGCCGGCATGGTTGGCACGGCGCCAGTCGCAGGCCGCTCTACGCGGCCTGCCCGTCGATTCTCGGCCCGGGTTGGACCGAACGGTTGTAACAGAAAACCGAGTCCCGCCGGCACCGTCCACACCTGCTCTCAGCCGGCGGGACCTCGGCATGGAAGGGTCAGGGGACAGCCTGTGGGGGTTGGGGGGGCCCGACCCTGGGGGGTGGGGGGGCCTCCGATGTGGCCTGGCCCGTGTTCAGCTGATCGGCGGGTCAGCCTCTCTGGCTGGGGACCTCCTTTCCTACGAGCAGGGCCCTGTAGCCCTGCGCCATGTTGCGTCGGGTCGGCGCGTTGAAAGAAGCCACTGCGCATGGGCGGATCCCGCAGCGCCCAGTTCGCGGCGTGAACCGCTCCAGTGCCATGCTGGCCCCTTGTAGGGGCCAGAATTAGTCATCGGGTCGGCCCGTTGACGCCGTCGGAAAACGCGACGATGTTTACGACGGCGTGGACATTCTGCCGCGGGATTAGAGAATCCCGCCCCTGATTTGTTTCTGAACATCTTTAGAATGAGGAATGGGAGAGAATAAAGCAGCCTTGACAGGATCCTGAGCAACTGGCAATAGGACTGATTTGTAGCTGTTTCATAGAGTTGGCACAGGCACCTTGGGCCAAATTTGCTATATGATTGTAAATGACTCTACGTTCGATAGTAGATGTTAGCAACTTGTTCATAAGGTTATCGACGAGCCAAATGCGCAATGTGATCTAATTCTCAGAAGGGCTCTACTTTGTCATGTGACAATGATATCCAAGAAGAATAGATAAAAGTGTTAACGTTTCAAGTCTGTATGACTTCTTCAGAGCTCTGCAGAAGTGATATGGACCCGAAACGTTCAGACTGTTTCACTCTCCACAGATGCTGCTCGACCTGCTGAATTTTTCCAGCATCTTTTGTTTTTATTTCAGATTTCCAGCATCTGCAGTATTTTGCTTTTATTTTAGCAGAAAAGTTTTGTTCAATTTACTGTTGGTGTTGCTGGATTGATGGGAAGGTAATATAGTGACCAGCTTCCTTGACCAGTGATCAGTAACCAACCAAGAACAGGGCATATTTGTTAATGTCAGAAATTGAAAAGATAGAGTTGTGTGTTCTGTCAGAGGCACAGCCACATGCAATGCTGACTAATTACAGATAGATTCTCGATTCTTCTTTCAGTCAACACAAAGACCAATTATGAATTGTTTTCTTAATCTTAGAGTGAATCTATCTTTGACTTATCCTTCATAAGAGATTTCAAGGGTTGGGGGGGAAAGGAAACATAAACCTGCTGCAAATCTTTTTCTGCTCATCCTTCTGTTGTGATGTGGAGATGCCGGCGTTGGACTGGGGTGAGCACAGTAAGAAGTCTTACAACATCAGGTTAAAGTCCAACAGGCTTGTTTCGAATCACTAGCTTTCGGAGTGCAGCTCCTTCCTCAGGTGAATGAAGAGGTGGGTTTCAGAAACACACATATAGACAAATTCAATGATGCAAGACATTACTTTGAATGCGAGTTTTTGTAGGTAATTAAGTCTTTACTGGTCCAGACGGTGTGACCGGAGAGAGGGATAATCACAGGTTAAAGAGGTGTGAATTGTATCAAGCCAGGACAGTTGGTAGGATTTCGCAGGCCAGATGGTGGGGGATGAATGTAATGCGACATGAATCCAAGGTCCTGGTTGAGGCCGTACTCATGTGTGCGGAACTTGGCTATAAGTTTCTGCTCGGCGATTCTGCGTTGTCGCGCGTCCTGAAGGCCGCCTTGGAGAACGCTTACCAGGAGATCAGAGGCTGAATGCCCTCGACGGCTGAAGTGTTCCCCGACTGGAAGTGAACATTCCTGCCTGGTGATTGTCGCGCGATGTCTGTTCATCCGTTGTCGCAGCCTCCGCATCCTTCTGCTGGCAGCTGTTGTATTATACATTAGATGAGTCCCTCCTTTGTCAGGCTGTTATATTTATAATATGGCGTTGCTGTTGTTTAGACCAACTGCAAGTTGAAGCAAAATTATGTTGCCTTTACCAGCATGATATCAATAAAACCTGGGCATGTGACAAACATATGGCAAATTCAATCCGTGCTTCATGCTGGATAGGGTGAATTCACAGAGAAGCCTCAGCTCGTCTTTTTACGTCTACGTTGTTTGATGCAAGCTTGCATCCCAACCAACCCCAAAACAGATTATCTGGTTATTATCATATTGCTTATTGTGGGGGCTTACTATGTACAAATTAGCTGTCATATTTCCTATTTTACTGACTATACTTCAAAAGTACTTTGTTGGCTGTATAACACTTTGGGACATCCTGAGATTATGAAACGCATTATAGGAATGCAAGTGCTTCTTTCTTTCATTCACTACCTATAAATGCAGAAAATGCACAGCAGACCAGACACCATTTGAGGGATGGATGGATTAACATCTTGAGCACACCCACTCATTGCTGGCATTCCCCGAGTTTACTTTGTCACCCTTTAAAAGAACTTTTTCAACTTGACTGTGGTTATGATGAAGGAACCTGTCATGATACCCATATTAACATATCATGGTGCAATCACACACACACACTGATGGACAGGTAGATGGACCAACCAACACACACACAACATCGCAGCCAATCACCAGTGAGAGCACACGCACTATAAAACAGGGAACACCACAGTTCCCGCTCATTCTAACAGGAGATAGCTCAGAGCACAGAGCTCACAGCGCGCCACTCAGACATACACCATGTGCTGAGTGCCTCACTAAGATAGTGCTAGGGCTGGGTCCACAGGTTAGCTGGTGAAGTACGAACCACAGCCAGAAGTTAATAGTTATTATTGTACAGAATAATAAAACAGAGTTGTACCATCTACAACCGTGTTGGTTTGTTTGTGTATCGGAACACCCAACACGACAGAACCCACATAAAACATTAATCTTTCACATGCTGGCTGAGCTGCTAAGGATCTGCAGTATTTTCTGCTCAAATTTCCAGCATTCTTTTTGTTTTTTCCCACTTGTATTTGTGTATTATGAACCGTGAATCTGTATGAATTCACGTTTGGATTGTCAGAATAGATCATTGTTAACAATTTCCATTCCCATGTCTTGGCTGAGTGCAGCATTTGAGACTGGACAGTGAAATATTGCACCAGGAGAATGAACAAGAATTTGTACATTAAAGTTTTGTTTCTTTTTTATACCATTTCGAGAGATTATAAACAACGTCCAAATGTTGCTCCACATGTCTACTCTTTAATTTTTGGCGTTAAATGACGATTTGAGCCTTGTGGGTTGTAAACCACGATTGATTCTTCCTCCAGTTCTCGGAGCAATTTTTCACCAGTGTTATCGCAGCATCAGTCAATATTTGGCAATATTAGACAGTTCTATTTGATTTAAGTCAGATTGGAGTTTTCTATTTAATAGTCAAAGTGGATTCAGCTTTCTTTAGGCATTCCCCTTTTAACTGTTCTACTAATATAACTGCAGAGTAAAATAGGATTCCACATACTGACACTTTATTTTATTATAAAAGCTGCCTATTTACATATCTCCCCCCCCCCCCAACCCACCATCATGTGTCCCCCAAATTGCCAAATTCCCCATTCCCTCCTTCTATCCTGAAATAATTCATCCTGTGCTGGGGTATGAATCTACAGGCCACAATTGCCCTCTATGCCTCCTTTAAGGCATCATTCTTCAGGTCCAAGTCTGAATGAGCCATTCAACTGAGGGGGCAGCATCACATCATTGTTTTCATCCAAAGACAACAAACTTAAGATTTCACTGAATAGAAATCAGAACCAGGAACTAATGAAAGCACTCCTACCATATCCCCAGGTTAGATCAGCAAATACCACAAACTTGGGATCGTACCTGAGACATAGAACACAGAACAGTACAGCACAGTACAGGCCCTTCGGCCCACGATGTTGCGCCAACCATTTATCCTAATCTAAGAACAACCTAACCTAAACACGTTAAATTTGCTGCTGTCCATGTGCCTGTCTAAGAGTCGCTTAAATGTCCCAAATGACTCTGGCTCCACCACCTCTGCTGGCAGTGCATTCCACACACCCACCACTCTCTGTGTAAAGAACCTGCCTCTGACATCTCCCCTATACCTTCCTCCAATCACCTTAAAATTATGTCCCCCCGTGACAGACATTTCCACCCTGGGGAAAAATCTCTGGCTATCCACTCTATCCATGCCTCTCATCACCTTGTACACCTCTATCAAGTCACCTCTCTGTCTTCTTCGCTCCAGTGAGAAAAGTCCTCGCTCCCTCAACCTTTCTTCATAACCCATGCCCTCCAGTCCAGGCAGTATCCTGGTAAATCTCCTCTGTACCCTCTCCAAAGCATCCACATCCTTCCTATATTGAGGCGACCAGAACTGGACACAATATTCCAAGTGTGGTCTAACTAGAGTTTTATAAAGCTGCAGCAAAACCTCGCGGCTCTTAAACTCAATCCCCCTGTTAATGAAAGCCAACACACCATATGCCTTCTTAACAACCCTATCAACCTGGGTGGCAACTTTGAGGGATCTATGTACGTGGACCCCAAGATCCCTCTGTTCCTCCACACTTCCACGAATCCTGCCTTTAACCCTGTATTCAGCATTCAAATTCGACCTTCCAAAATGAATCACTTCACATTTATCGAGGTTAAACTCCATCTGCCACTTCTCAGCCCAGCTCTGCATCCTGTCAATGTCCTGTTGTAACCTGCAACAACCCTCAACACTATCTACAACTCCCCCAACCTTTGTGTCATCGGCAAACTTACTAACCCACCCTTCCACAACCTTTGTGTCATCGGCAAACTTACTAACCCACCCTTCCACTTCCTCGTCCAAGTCATTTATAAAAACCACAAACAGCAGAGGTCCCAGAACAGATCCTTGCGGGACACCACTGGTCACCGACCTCCAGGCGGAATACTTTCCATCCACTACCACTTGCTGTCTTTCGGCCAGCCAATTCTGTATCCAGACAGCCAAATTTCCCTGTATCCCATGCCCCCTAACTTTCTGAATGAGCCTACCATGGGGAACCTTATCAAATGCCTTACTGAAATCCATATACACCATTGCCCGACATTCATCAATGTGTCTCGTCACATCCTCAAAGAATTCAATGAGGCTTGTGAGGCATGACCTGCCCCTCACAAAGCCATGCTGACTATCTTTAATCAAACTATGTTTTTCTAAATAATCATAAATCTTATCTCTCAGAATCCTTTCCAATATTTTGCTCACCACAGACATAAAACTGATGGGTCTGTAATTCCCAGGGATTTCCCTATTCCCTTTCTTGAACAGGGGAACAACATTCGCCTCCCTCCAATCATCCGGTACTACCCCAGTGGAGAGTGAGGACGCAAAGTTCATCGCCAATGGCGCAGCAATCTCCTCCCTCGCTTCCCGTAGTAACCTTGGGTATATCCCGTCAGGCCCAGGGGACTTATCTATCCTGATGCTTTTCAAAATTTCCAGCACATCCTCCTTCTTAATATCAACCTATTTGAGTCTATTAACCTGGTTCACACTGTTCTCATGAGCAACAAGGTCCCTCTCTCTAGTGAATACTGAAGCAAAGTATTCATTTAGGGCCTCCCCCATCTCCTCAGACTCCAGGCACAAGTTCCATCCACTATCCCTGATCGGCCCTACTCTCACTCTGATCATCCTCTTATTTCTCACATAAGTGTAGAACGCCTTGGGGTTTTCCCTAATCCTTCCTGCCAGAGCTTTTTCATGCCCCCTTCTAGCTCTCCTCAGTCCATTTTTGAGTTCCTTCCTGGCTACCTTGTAACCCTCTAGAGCCGTGCCAGATCCTTGCTTCCTCAACCTTACGTAAGCTTCCAACTCCCTCTTGACTAGAAGCTCCACTTCTCTTGTCATCCAAGGCTCCTTCACCTTGCAATTCCTTCCTCGTCTCAGTGGGACAAAACTATTCAGCACTCACAGCAAGTGCTCCTTAAACAATCCCCACAGTACTGTTGTGCATTTCCCCAAGAACAATTGTTCCCACTTTATGCTCCTCAGTTCCTGTTTAATAGCAGTATAGTTTCCCCTCCCCCAATTAAATACCTTCCCATACTGTGTGTTCCTATCTCTCTCCATGACTATGATAAAGGTTAAGGAGTTGTGGTCACTGTCACCGAAATGCTCTCCCACTGAGACATCTGACACCTGGCCTGGTTCAAGTCCAATATGGCCTCCCCCCTAGTCGGCCTATCTATATATTGGGCGCAATTCTCCGCTCCCGCGACTAAGTTCCCACACCGTCGTAAACGCCGTCGAGGTTCACGACGGCGCAAAACGGCCCCGATCTCGACCGATTCAGGGCCTGAAAATGGGCTAGGATTGGGGCCACGAGAAACTCGGGGGGGGGGGGGGGCGTGTCGCTAAAGCTGCGTCGTCAGCACGCGCCGGGCATTGGCGGTGCAGAAAAGCGGCGCCGTGTCATCCGCCGCCTAACTGACGTCACCCGCGCATGCGTGGGTTGGCCAGCACCAACCCGCGCATGCGTGGTTGCCGTCCTCCCCGAGGCCGCCCCGCAAGACGATGTCGGATGGATCTTGCGGGACGCGGAGGAAAGGAGGTCCTCCTTCAGAGAGGCCAGCCCGCCAATCGGTGGGCACCGATCGCGGGCTAGACCCCTTTTGAGTCCTACCCCGGTGAAATAACCCCCCTTGCCCCCCCCCCCCCCCAGCGTTCCAGGTGTGGATGGCGCCGGCGGGAAGCCGTCGTTTTGGGCAGGCCGCTCGGCCCATCCGTGTCTGAGAATAGTGGGGGTGGCGGAGAATCGCCATTTTGGGTGTCTCGGGCGATTCACCGGACTGTGCCGCACAGAACTAGATAGTGCCGATCTCGCCGCTTGGGTGCATCGCGGGAGGGCGTTGGACTGGCGTCGCGTGAAAAAATGGCGCCCCAGACGATTCTCCCAAACGGCGCGGCATCGAAGAATCGCGCCCATTGAGTCAGAAATCCTTCCTGTACACACCTGACAAAATCTGCTCCATCCAAACCATTTGCACTAAGGAGGTTCCAGTCAATATCAGGGAAGTTGAAGTCACCCATGACAACAACTCTGTTATTTCTGCACTTTTCCAAGATCTGCCGCCCAATCTGTTCCTCTATCTCTCTGCTGCTATTGGGGGGTCTGTAGAAAACTCCCAATAAAGTGACTGCTCCTTTCTTGTTTCTGACTTCCACCCATACTCACTCAGTAGACAAACCCTCGACTACCTCCTCTTCTGCAGCTGTGGTGCACTCCCTAATTAACAGTGCCACTCCCCCTCCTCTATTACCTCCCTCCCTATTCTTCTGAAAACATCTAAACCCCGGAACATCTAACAACCATTCCTGCCCCTGTGAAATCCATGTCTCCGTAATGGCCACAACATCGTAGTTCCAAGTACTGATCCATGCTCTAAGTTCATCTCCCTTATTCCTGACACTCCTTGCATTGAAACAGACACACTTCAACCCATTCCACTGAGTGCAACTTTGTCCTATCAACTGTCTATCCTTCCTCACAGACTTGCTGCATACTATTTCTGCCCGTTCAACAGCTACCCTATCCTCTGATCCATAGCTCTGGTTCCTATCTCCCTGCCAAACTAGTTTAAACTCTCCCAAAGAGCTCTAGCAAACCTCCCACCCAGGATATTGTTGCCCCTCCAGTTTAGGTGCAATCCGGCCTTCATGTACAGGTCCCATCTCTCTGATTTGTTACTCATTAATTTAAAAAACTAATCCATTTGGAGGAAACTCTGGGTTATCCAGTGGGAAAAAGCCTTTAATGTTTAGTTGTAAATATTTATTGACAAAACCTAATTTTATTCATGAATAGTCTCAGATATCACTTTTTGCATATTTCTCATTAGTGTCCAGGGGTACTCTATCCATGTGATATCAGTTACTAGCTATGTTGCAAAAACACAAAACAAAAGGTTTGCTTTGTTCTTTTTGCAGAACAAAATCCAACAACTTGCAAATGTTGGCTGTCTTATACCCTGTAGCGCACAATGACTTACGAGAGAGACGAGTAAAGATGAAGTCGATGAGGCTTTATTAAGCGAGACTTGTCCCCAGCAGTTCAGCAACAGAATGGAGCGGCGGGGAGAAGCTCGGGTTCTTATACTCCGCCTCCAGGGCGGAGCCAGGAGTCAACAGCCAACCAGGACCCGGGATCTGTCAGCCAATGGCATCACGGCTTCACAGTCCCACATGACCCCTAATACATTTTACCACATTCACCCCTTGTTAAAAATGAACCCGGCGGGGTGGTGGTTCGCATGGTGGTAGGGGTTTACAAGGCTGGTCCTGGGAGGAAAATTTCGGGCATGTCATTACAGTTTTAGCCCTACACTGGGCTATGTACAAGGTTTGTGAAACTATTTACAATATTAGTAAGAGAAAATTTTTTTGTTACAGTCCAACAACATTCTTGGTGTCACGCCGATGCCATGAGTCGAGCGGGCGGTCTGGTCTTCCTCGTCGATCGCCTCAGCCCCGGTGGTGGTGCAGGTGCTTGTTCCGGCGTTGTCGTCTCCAGGAGCGTTTCGGTGTTTGTTCCTGTTTCACTCCTGGGCGGACACGGGAGGAGGACCGATCCTCCCGGGAAGGGGGCGGTCGCGGGGTGCGCCGGTGGCAGGGAGGGGATGATCGGTGTCGGGGGGGGGGGGGGGGGGCGGTGTTGCCGGCGGGCGCCAGGTCTCGCAGGGAGACCGTGTCCTGTCGGCCGTCGGGGTACGCCACGTAGGCGTACTGCGGGTCCGCGTGGAGGAGGTGAACCCTCTCGACCAACGGGTCCGACTTGTGCGCCCGCACATGTTTCCGGAGCAAGATGGGTCCTGGGGCCGCCAGCCAGGTCGGCAGCGACGTTCCGGAGGAGGACTTCCTGGGGAAGACAAGGAGGCGCTCATGGGGCGTTTGGTTAGTGGTGGTACACAGCAGCGACCGGATGGAGTGGAGAGCGTCCGGGAGGACCTCCTGCCACCGGGAAACTGGGAGATCCCTGGACCGTAGGGCCAGTAGGACGGTCTTCCAGACCGTGCCGTTCTCCCTCTCTACTTGCCCGTTCCCCCGGGGGTTGTAGCTGGTCGTCCTGCTCGAGGCTATGCCCTTGCTGAGCAGGAACTGGCGCAGCTCGTCACTCATGAATGAGGACCCCCTGTCGCTATGGATATATGCGGGGCAACCGAACAGTGTGAATATGGTGCCAAGAGCTTTAATGACTGTGGCCGTTGTCATGTCGGGGCAGGGGATGGCAAAGGGGAAACGGGAGTACTCGTCCACCACGTTCAGGAAGTATGTGTTGCGGTCAGTGGAGGGGAGGGGCCCTTTGAAATCCAGACTGAGGCGTTCAAAGGGGCGGGAAGCCTTGATCAGGTGCGCTCTATCCGGCCTGAAAAAGTGCGGTTTGCACTCCGCGCAGATGTGGCAGTTCCTGGTGACTGTATGGACCTCCTCCACAGAGTAGGGGAGGTTGCGGGACTTTATAAAATGGTAGAACCGAGTGACCCCCGGGTGGCAGAGGTTCTCGTGGAGGGCTTGGAGATGGTCTATTTGTGCGTTGGCACATGTGCCGCGGGATAGGGCATCGGACGGCTTGTTCAGCTTTCCGGGACGGTACAAGATCTCGTAGTTGAAGGTGGAGAGCTCGATCCTTCACCTTAAGATCTTGTCATTTTTAATTTTGCCCCGCTGTGCATTATCGAACATGAAGGCTACCGACCGTTGGTCAGTGAGGAGAGTGAATCTCCTGCCGGCCAGGTAATGCCTCGAATGTCGCACAGCTTCCACTATGGCTTGGGCTTCCTTTTCCACTGAGGAGTGGCGGATTTCTGAGGCGTGGAGGGTTCGGGAGAAAAAGGCCACGGGTCTGCCCGCTTGGCTAAGGGTGGCCGCCAGAGCTACGTCGGAGGCGTCGCTCTCAACCTGGAAGGGGAGGGACCCGTCGATGGCGTGCATCGTGGCCTTTGCGATATCCGCTTTGATGCGGCTGAAGGCCTGGCGAGCCTCTGTCGACAGGGGGAAGGTAGTGGTCTGTATTAGCGGGCGGGCCTTGTCTGCATACTGGGGGGCCCACTGGGCGTAATATGAAAAGAACTCCAGGCAACGTTTCAGGGCTTTGGAGCAGTGGGGGAGGGGAAATTCCATGAGGGGGCGCATGCGTTCGGGGTCGGGGCCTATTATCCCATTGCGCACTACGTATCCCAGGATGGCCAGCCGGTTTGTGCTAAAAACGCACTTTTCCTCGTTGTATGTGAGGTTCAAGGCGTTAGCGGTCTGGAGGAAATTTTGGAGGTTGGCGTCGTGGTCCTGCTGATCGTGGCCGCAGATGGTTACGTTGTCGAGATACGGGAACGTGGCCTGCAACCCGTGCTGGTTAACCATTCGGTCCATCTCCCGTTGGAAGACCGAGACCCCGTTCGTGACACCAAATGGGACCCTTAGGAAGTGGTATAGACGCCCGTCTGCCTCGAAGGCTGTGTACTTGCGGTCACCTGGGCGGATGGGGAGCTGGTGGTAGGCGGACTTGAGGTCCACGGTGGAGAAAACCTTATACTGGGCAATCCGATTTACCATGTCGGATATGCGGGGGAGAGGGTACACATCTAGCTGTGTGTACCTGTTGATGGTCTGGCTATAGTCTATGACCATCCTTTGCTTTTCCCCGGTCTTTACTACTACCACCTGGGCTCTCCAGGGACTATTGCTGGCCTGGATTATGCCTTCCTTCAGCAACCGCTGGACTTCAGACCGAATAAATATCCGGTCCTGGGCGCTGTACCGTCTGCTCCTAGTGGCGACGGGTTTGCAATCCGGGGTGAGGTTTGCAAACAAGGACGGCGGTTCAACCTTGAGAGTTGCGAGGCCGCAGATAGTGAGTGGGGGTATTGGGCCGCCGAATTGAAATGTTAGGCTCTGCAGGTTACACTGGAAATCTAATCCCAGTAATGTGGGCGCGCAGAGTTGGGGAAGGACGTAGAGCCTGTAGCTTTTAAACTCCCTCCCTTGCACCGTTAGGTTCGCGATGCAGAACCCTTTGATCTCTACGGAGTGGGATCCTGCAGCTAGGGAAATCTTTTGCGTACTTGGATGGATGGTCAGAAAACAGCGTCTTACCGCGTCGGGGTGAATGAAACTTTCGGTGCTCCCGGAGTCGATCGGGCATGATGTCTCGTGTCCGTTGATCAGCACCGTTGTTGTTGTCGTCTGGAGCGTCCGGGGCCGTGATTGATCCAGCGTCACCGAAGCCAGTCGTGGTCGTAGTGTCTCGGCGTCTTCTTCGGACCCCGTGGAGCCGTCGATGCTGGGGTCCTTTGTTGTCATCCAAGATGGCGGCGTCCATGAATCGCACGTGGCCGGGGGTGGACAAAATGGCCACCCCCATGGATCGCACGTGGTCGGGGGTGGACAAAATGGCCGCCCCCATGAATCGCACGTGGCTGGGGAGTCACAAGATGGCGGCGCCCATCCTCCCCTCGTGGTGGCCGGGACCCAAAATGGCGGCGCCCGTGGGTCGCACATGGGGCGCTGGGGGGGGTTGGGGAGCGTTTGGGATGCGCTGGGCTCGTTCTTCTCCGGGGATTGCGGCGACCCCCCAGGACCGGCACACAGCCGCATAATGGCCCTTCTTGCCGCAGCTTTTGCAAATAGCTGCGCGGGCCGGGCAGCGCTGCCGGGGGTGTTTCGCTTGCCCGCAGAAATAGCAGCGGGCCCCCCCGGGATGATCTGGCGCTTTAACCGCGCAAGCCTGTGAGGGAGGGGGGGGGGTTTGTCGCGACGGGGGTCCACGGAGCCCAAGGGGCTGCCGCGCGGTCGGGGCCATAGGCGCGGGCGTTTTGCGAGGCCACATCTAGGGAAGCTGCAATGGCCCGTGCCTCTGAGAGTCCTAGCGACTCTTTTTCTAAAAGTCTTTGGCGGATTTGGGGAGAGTTCATACCTGCCACAAACGCATCGCGAATTAGCATGTCCGTGTGTTCAATCGCGTTCACCGGCGGGCAGCTGCAGCCCCGTCCCAAAATTAGCAGCGCGGCGTAGAATTCCTCTAACGATTCGCCGGGACTTTGCCGTCTCGTTGCGAGTTGGTAGCGTGCGTAGACCTGGTTCACGGGGCGAACGTAGATGCTCTTCGGTGCTGCGAGCGCCGTCGGGAAATCCTCTGCGTCTTCTATGAGAGGGTAAATTTCCGGGCTTACCCTCGAATGCAGGACCTGCATTTTCTGGTCTTCTGTGATCCGTCCGGGGGCCGTTCGGAGGTAGCCTTCAAAACAAGCTTGCCAGTGTTTAAAAACTGCTGCCGAGTTCACTGCGTGGGGGCTGATCCGCAGGCATTCCGGGGCGATCCGGAGCTCCATAGTCCTTTAAGCTCGCTTAATAAATTGTAGCGCACAATGACTTATGAGAGAGACAAGTAGAGATGAAGTCGATGAGGCTTTATTAAGCGAGACTTGTCCCCAGCAGTTCAGCAACAGAATGGAGCGGCGGGGAGAATCTCGGGTTCTTATACTCCGCCTTCAGGGCGGAGCCAGGAGTCAACAGCCAACCAGGACCCGGGATCTGTCAGCCAATGGCATCACGGCTTCACAGTCCCACATGACCCTAATACATACTACCACATACCCTTAACATGGTAAAACATGAGGATTATGGCTAAATGTTGGGCGGCATTGGAGGAGGGATCGTGGTGCGAGGTGCTGTGGAGGGTGAATGCCTCGACCTCGTGTGCGAGGCCCAGACTGATACAGCTGAAGGTGGGGCACAGGGAGAACCTGACAAAGTCAAGGATGAGCCGGCTGCTTGAGGGGGTAGAGGATATCTGTGAATGGTGTGGGCGGGGCCCGCTGTGCATATGTTCTGGTTCTGTCCAAAGTTGGAAAGGTTTTGGAGGTCAGTTTTCAGCACCAGCTCGGCGGTTTTGTATGTAGATGTGGAGCCCAGTCCCCTGGAGGCCATATTTGGGGTGCAGACGGGTGCGGAGACAGATGTTGTAGCCTTCGCCTCGTTGATTGCTCGCAGGCGGGTCCTGTTGGGGTGGAGGTCAGTTTCTCCACCCTGTGCCTCAGCGTGGTGGGGGACCGATTGGCGTTCTTAGCCCTGGAGAAGGTGAAATTTGCCCTGGGGGGGAAGCGGGGGGAGGGTGAGTGATGGGTACCACAAGAGTTGGGGTTTGTTCATTTTGCATTTTGGAGAGTTGGTTCCCGTTGACTGTTAAGGGGAGGGGGAAGGGGGAGGGGGGTTCTTATTGGGTGGGAGGTTTAATATGTTGCGTGTGGTTTTTTTTGTAAAATCACAGAATTTACAGTGCAGAAGGAGGCCATTCAGCCCATTGAGTCTGCACCGACCGTTGGAAAGAGCACCCTACTCTTGCCCACGCCACCACCCTATCCCTGTAACCCCACCTAACCGTTTTGGACACTAAGGGCAATTTAGCATGGCCAATCCACCTAACCTGCACATCTTTGGACTGTGGGAGGAAACCGGAGCACCCGGAGGAAACCCACGCACACACGGGGAGGATGTGCAGACTCCGCACACAGTGACCAAGCCAGAATCGAACCTGGGACCCTAGAGCTGTGAAGCAACAGTGCTAACCACTGTGCTGCCCCTAAATGTAAAATGTTGAAAATTGGAATAAAAATACTTTTCCAGAAAGATTTTGAAGTGTGATAACCAGTGGGAATCTAGAGTCAGAGATGTTTACAGCATAGAAACAGGCCCTTCGGCCCAGCTGGTCCATGCCGCCCAATTTCTATCACTAAGCTAGTCTCACTTGCCCACATTTGGCCCATATCCCTCTATACCCACCCTGCCCATGTAACTGTCTAACTGCTTTTCAAAGGACAAAATCGTACCCGCCTCTACCTCGTTCCAGATTCTCACCACCCTCTGTGTGAAGAAATTTCCCCTCTGGTCTCTTTTGTATCTCTCCCCTCTCACCTTAAACCTATGCCCTCTAATTCAAGACTCCTCTACGTTTGGGAAAAGATGTTGACTATCTACCTTATCTACGCTCCTCATTATGTGTTGAAATTTCGAGCTTTAATAGTTTGCAAACAAGTACAGACTCCAGGAAAATGGAGGGGGAGAGGAGTACAGAACAAGAGGTCTTATGATAGGATAGAAGGTTGCAGTGATTAAATAATAAAGGGGACTGCGAGCTTTCTGCCGCTCGACCCGGCGAGGCCGGCAACCCTATTCAACATTAATTGGTCCACTTAACGAGGCCCCACGGGCTTCTCGCCGCAAATGAAGACTCACCAGCCGATTCGTCGGGACCGTGCTCACCAGCCTCCCACTAACAAGGTTAAGCAGCACTTGCTCAGCCAACCCCACTCAGCTCGCAGCCATGGCGCCGAGACAACCGGCCCCAGGATTCAGGGATGCAGACCTCGAGAGGCTCCTTGATGCAGTGGAGGAATGTCCTGTTCCCCCGAGGGTGAGCCACAGGGCAGCCAGAGTTACCTGGGACGAAGTGGTGGCGGCCGAGAGCTCGGGGAGTGTGAACAGGAGGACTGGTATAAACAATGTGCATGAGCATGGGGAAACAGTTTGCATGTGAGACATTGATAGAACACAGTGAGCCAGAAAATCCAACTTTATATAACTGAAAAGATTAATTAACAGGGCTTGAGGACCTCTGCTACCTCAATGAC
Organism: Scyliorhinus torazame; assembly: GCF_047496885.1. Lineage (NCBI taxonomy): Eukaryota > Metazoa > Chordata > Chondrichthyes > Carcharhiniformes > Scyliorhinidae > Scyliorhinus > Scyliorhinus torazame. The sequence continues at coordinate 29,028,715 of NC_092738.1, forward strand.
GTTGGAACTACAGCATAGCATGAATCCATATTTAAGTTTCAATACAATTTTTACACTGGCTATGATTTTTAAATCTACATGATGTTGGATGTTAATAAATAACCCATGAGAAAAATGTCATGCCATTGTTTAGAAAAACGTTGCAGCAGCATTTATAAACTGAATAAATGTAGACAAAGGGGAAAAAATCTTTAATACAGAAGATCACCAAGGTTTGCAAGACAAGATAGACTGATAAATTTATGTGATGCCAGGCTAGGTTTTAAAAGCCTGAAAATTGAAAGAGGAAGAGAAGGTTGAAGAAGATGAGGAGTTGCATATTTTGAGTATCTGACAAGAATGAATCCTGATATCTGCACCGCAAGGATACAAGGAAGATAAAGAGCATCTGGGGCAGTTCAGAGGAAACAATTGAGGAAGGTTTAGAGTCCCCAGTGCTATCGTAGTATAGATTTTTAAAAATGATAAGAAATGGCATGATGGTGAAACCTGTAAACTGATTTTCTTCATGTATTCGGTGCAGGATGGTAAGAGAGGTGCCAAAAGAACATTTCTCTGATATGAGAGCATTATTTAATATCTCAGTTTGAAACAATTGACTGAGGCAGTGTAGTCAGAAGCAGCCTGATATGCCATTCGGTTACTCTGCATCAATTCTTGGATGCAGAAAAAGAAAATTGCTGCATCTTCTGGTCATCTTTCACCTTAACACCAGCAAACAAGGCAACATGCAGGCTAGCTTTCTTTATATATATCACTGAAGAATAGCATAATACCTCTTTTGAGCTGCACAATTGATCATGCGTTGAGAATGTGAAGAAGCAGGAGGGAAACAACAATTGGTGCTGACAGTTGATGCCTTGGGACCTATCAAGGGTAGACTCAGGGACACGTCATATTAGAAAGTGCGGTCCTTGGCAGTGCTGAATGTTTCTGTCACGCACTGAGCAGCAGCATTGTACTGTAGAAATCATCTTTTTTAATTAGTGCAAAAGACCATGCAGTTGTGTTAAAAATATATATATATTTTACCAAAAAGCATATATAATGTATTATTAAACCCATATGCAATTTAGATGTACTTTCTGGTACATTTTTATTCTTTATGATTAGCCTTGTCCTAAAGGGTGGAGAGGAATTTTGGTGTAAGCAGAATTCCTAAATGCTGTACCCGGTATTGTACTGAGCCAACCTGATCAGAAAGATCCAGTGGTTCTGTTCCTGGTCTGTGCTGTGTTATGGGCCAGGGTTTAGAGAACCCCAAAGCGTATCATGGAGTTCACCTGACCCACAACCTTTAATAGATTGTGGTATGGGGAGCACACGGCCCACTCTACAGGTGTGGTACAGCAGCAATGGAAAAGTATTTTTTGAAGCAAAACAATGTTTATTCTATGAACTCAAGTTAACCTTTTTGAAACATACAGTGAACATCTTAGCAACCATTAATTAAAATACAACCCCCAAAGAATACAACACTAAGTAATCCTTTAAGCTTTCCTTTTAACATCCATACGACTTAAAACACCTTTTACCAGAAGCACATCAGGTGCCAGTGCTGGAACGTGGACAGGGTATGGATGCCAACTGTTGACCGATGTGCCCTCCCAGGTAGGAAAAAAGCCTGCTAATACCCAAGGTGCCTGTTGTATGGAACAATGCCCCAACACAGATTAACACCTTTATGAGAGCAGGGAAGAAAATAGGCTATAAAAGCTTAAATCGGTTTCACTGTACAGCTGAAATTAGTAGAACAGAAGAAATTAAGATATTGATAGAGAATTTGGCAAACTGAACAGAAGTTGTTTGGAGTCTGGATTTCTGTTTCAAAGAGCTGAAGTGAGCTGGGCATATGTAATCTGGGTCATAGCCATGGGCTTTCAATTGAAGAGCAGTTAACAGAAAATGTTACAACACCTAAGCATTGGTTTTATCTTTATTTACTTATTTTGTGTAAGGAAAATGTCTTTCTCACTGAGATCATTCTTGTCAAAATTGTTTTATTTTAAATCATATATAGGAACTTAGAATATAAATTTGCTAGTGTTCATTGTGGACAGATCTGATCCATTCCAGTGTATAAACTTCAGTGGTTTCCTGAGGATTTGCAGTTTTGCTGTTGTGATTCTGTCGGCATCTCACAGGATTTTGGAAACTGTTTTAAGAGGCCCTCTTAGATCATCTGTAAATTCCAAAGGAGTTGTACTAAACCCTAGGACAGTTTCAAAGCTCTGTGGCCATTTTGGAATGAGCAATAACTGGGGCGTCATTCTCCGACCCCCCAGCGGGTCGGAGAATGCCCGTTGGCCGCCGTGAATTCCGCGCCCGCCGAAGTCTCCGAAGGGAGAAAAGTCGCCGGGGCGTCAATGGCGCCACAAACCTCGGAGAATGGCACGGGTGGGCGCAAGGCAATCGATTTTGGGCCTGTCGATATTCTCCCGTCCGGATGGGCCGAAGTCCCGTCGACGTGATGACGGGTCACGTCGACGTAAATCAAACCTCCTTTCAATCGACGTCAACCTGTGCTCCAGGCTCACGCCGACCAGCGTGGAGGTGGGTGACGGCCTGGGGGGTTGGCCGCTGGACAGGCGATGGCGTGGCCGCAGTCTGAATGTGTGGGGGAGAGGTGTGTGTAGGGTTTTGTGTGTGTGTGCGGCGGGGGGGCGGGGGGGGGGGGGGGGGTGGTTAGAGTGGGCTGGGCTCCGGGGGAGTGCCGGGAGGGGGGATTGGGTCCGTGCCGGGGAGGAGGATGGGGGGGAGTCCATGCCGGGGAGGATGGGGGGGGGGGGGGGGGTCCGTGCCGGGGAGGAGGATGGGGGGGTCCGTGCCGGGGAGGAGGATGGGGGGTCCGTGCCGGGGAGGGGGGATGGGGGGGTCCGTGCCGGGGAGGAGGATGTGGGGGTCTGTGCCGGGGAGGAGGATGGGGGGGGTCCGTGCCGGGGAGGAGGATGGGGGGGGGGGGGGTCCGTGCCGGGGAGGGGGATGGGGGGGTCCGTGCCGGGGGGAGGAGGATGGGGGGGGGGGGGTCCGAGGTGTCGTGGTGTTCTGGGACCTCCCCTACAGGGGGACCCGGGACGGACCACAGCACCTCCTCCTCCCTCAGGGTGCCCGATGGCCCCCAGGCCTCTACATGGGTGGGGGATGCGAACGGACTGGCCATCCGACGCCCCCCCGACATCTGGCGCTGCCAGTCCTGGAGGCCCGTGCTGGTATTGACAGGGGTCTGCAGGTTTGCAGCCATGGAGCTCGGGGGATTGGCAAACCCTGTCTGTGACTGTGCGACGCCGGCTCGCACATGGCCAATGGCGCCGATGCCCTCAGCGATAGCCTGCAGAGACTGGGCCATGGCCTGCAGAGACTGGGCCATGGCCTGCAGAAACTGGGCCATGGCCTGCTGAGACTGGACTATGGCCTGCTGAGACTGTGCCATGGCGTTGACCGCCTCTGCCATCTGGCGCTGGCACTGGCTCATGGCCTCCTGTGAGAGGGCAGCCATGTCCTGGGCCACAGACACCGCCTGCACGGAAAGCCCCAGGCCTCGCAAACCGCTCCCCATGTCTGATAACGTCGCACCCATTGCCTCCACCGCGGATGCCACCCGTGCGGTGTCGGCCTGGGTGGCACGCATGACCGGCACCACTTCCAGCTCCTGGACGCGGGTGGACTCCTCCACCTGCGACCGCAGCCGCCGCAAGCCGGCCGTCACCCTCTTCACTCGTCTCCGGTTCGGTGGTTGCATCGGATCTATGGGTGGGTGTGGTAACTCCAGGAACCCGGGATCCATCTGGGCGGCAGACGTTCGCTTGGGCTGGGCTGCCCTCCGACCGCCCGGCCCCTCTGCTGCTCCTACCTCCGCCTGCTGTACCGGGACGGCTGTGTTGTGCGCACCAGTGAGTGTACCAGACGCCTCATCACTAAAGTGCCCAACCGAGGTGAGTGTTTCTGCGATGTTGGAGGGTGTTGGTGACAGCAGTGGCGTTGTGTCGTGCTCTTCGTCCCACTCTGAGTCCATGGCACTTTGGGGTGGGGGTTCGTCTCCACCCATCCACTCTGTGTCACTGTCTGGTATTTTGTTTTCCTGGGTAGTGCTGTCCCGGGTAGGGGTGTCCTGGGTAGTGGTGTCCTGGGTAGTGGTGTCCTGGCTCGGCTGTGACAGGGGCCTGTGGCTGCCCCTCTTGTCGCTGGGTGGCACACGCCTGCGTCGTCGCACCCGCACGAGACGGGGGCGTCGTCTCCCTGTTGCTCCAGGTCTCTCCGTCTCCAGTGGTCTCCAAGGGACATCCTGCGGGCGTCACATGCCGGAGGGTCCGGGTCTCTCCGTCTCCCGTGGTGTGCGAGGGGCATCCTGCGGGCGTCGCATGCCGGAGGGTCCGGGTCTCTCCGTCTCCCGTGGTGTGCGAGGGGCATCCTGCGGGCGTCGCATGCCGGAGTGTCCGGGTCTCTCCGTCTCCCGTGGCCTCCGAGGGGCATCATGCGGGCAGTCTGCATCTGCGGGGATGGGCGCCTCGACGTTTGCTCCTGCGATACACAATGAAGCATGCGTGGGTAGACACACAGGCAGTGATCAGGTGATATGGGGAGGGGGATATAGGGGAGGGGGGATATGGGGACGGGCTGTCGGTGGCTCACTTGCTAGTACGCCCCCGCCCTCTGCATCAGCAACCTCCCGGTCCTCAGGTCCGCCAGCCAGTTCCAGGGCCCTTTCCTCGTGTTCGGTCAGTGGCCTCTCATCAACGGGGCCTCCTCCAGTCCTCACATGCTCCCTATTGTTGTGTGCGCGTTTCTCCTGTTTGGGGGGGGGGTGGTAAAAGGCAACAGCGTTAAACAGGTATATGAATGCACGCTATCGGTTGCGCGTGTATTGCAGAGGTTAAGGTTAGGGCTGGATTCACTTGGGGAAATGGGGGAAGGTGGATATGGGGGAGATGGGGGAGGGGGGATATGGGGAGGGGGGATATGGGGGAGGGGGGATATGGGGGACATGGGGAGGGGGATATGGATATCGGGCGGGGGGGGGGAGGCTCACCCTGGCTGCTCTGACGAGGTCGTTCACCTTCTTGTGGCACTGGGTGTCTGTCCGTGGTGTCAGGGCCACAGCGGTGACGGCCTCTGCCACCTCCCTCCTCAGACGCCGGCTGTGACGTGGGGCAACTCTGCGGCCGTGTCCGGGATACAGGGCCTCCCTCCTCTGCTCCACTGCATCCAGGAGCGCCTCCACATCCCGTGACTGGAACCTCGGGGCTGAGCAGTGGGTGGCCATCCGGTCGGGTGTTCCGGTCGGGTGGGGGGAGAGCAGCGCGTCCTGATGAGCCGTCACGCTGTGTGGCGTGTATGACGCCGCACGGCGTGAAGCATGTGAGCAAGCGCGTATCCCGTCACATCGCTGCTAGCCCATTCCGGGCCGGATACTTTGCGACGTTTGGGGCGGCGTGATGAAGGTCGGATTTGCGCCGTTTTTGGATGGAACACTCACATGTCTGATGTGTAACATCATTCCATGCAGTAGCTCATTGTGTCACAGGTCTGTGATAACCCCACTGGGGTCTTTAATTTGAAAACACCCCCAAAAAATAAAGCTTAGATTAAATCTGTATGATCAATTATTTTTCTTTCAAGTTTGATTCAATAATTATCCTTGTGTGCATCTTAACACCTACCTAAAACTTGCTCTCAATTAGAACGACCTGTAGTGTGTGAATTCATTACATTCCCAATCTCTCTAATATTCCATCCAGTTTTATTCTGCGGCTGGTGTTCCAGATGTAGGGCGCGATTTAATCAAAAAGGATTCCAAGTGTGGTAGCGAGTGGGAACTGCCGCAAGTTTCCCGACGCTCGGACCGGCGAAGTCGTCACCACTATGAAACGTTAATTTAGCCACTTTTTAAAAAAAAATTTAGGGTACCCAATTCATTTTTCCCAATTAAGGGGCAATTTAGCGTGGCCAATCCACCTACCCTGCACATCTTTGGGTTATGGGGGAGAAACCCGCGCAAACACGGGGGGAATGTGCAAACTCCACACGGACAGTGACCCAGAGCCGGGATCGAACCTGGGACCTCGGCGCCGTGAGGTAGCAATGCTAACCACTGCGCCACCGTGCTGACCTCTAATTTGTCCACTTAATGAGGCCCCATGGGCTTCACACCGCAAATGATGGTCCCACCAGCTGATTCGCCCGGTCTGCACTCGCCAGCCCCCCCGTCAACAAGGGAGTGTGGCACTGAAGTAAACAGCAAAGGGGAGTCGGAACATTTCACAGGAAAGACGTTTATTCAGTATAACAGCAGTATTTACACAGGACCCAGTTACACATCTCCGGGTCCTCACTCCTTTCTGTCAACTACTACAGCAGCTGACCTGTTATACTAGTGCTGGTTAACTCACAACCCAATCAACACTAGGGAACCATCATCCCTCGCTGGATGAGTCCCTTGCAGGGTTATAAACTGATCCGGCACAGCTAACTCCATTCAGCTATGCCACTGAGAAGACCAGCCCCACGATTCGGGGATGACGACCTGGGCAGATTACTGGACGCGGTCAACACCAGACGGGATGCCCTGTTCCCCGAGGGTCTTGGACAGTCAGCAGTGCCGCCCACCTCACCCCGCGCCAAACCCACCCCATACGGGCTGTTTCCCCAACCAGCTCCTCTGCTGAATCCCTCCCTGCCCTGAGCCCCCACCCCACCCCCGCGATGAACGACGCATGCGGCCAATGATGCCCCCTCTGTGTCCCTGCAGGAGAGGTTGGCCCACAACAGACGGGAAAGGACCAAGACGGGCGGTGGGGTGCCGGACATCTGACTCCTCACCCCCTACGAAGAATGGGCCCTGGAGTGGGAGTGGCCGAGGACAGATATGTTACTGACGTAGAGGTTAGTGTACGGCGCAAAGCTGAGGATCCACCGGCCCCCACCCAGATGACCTTCACACGTGAGTTGTTAATGCCATACAGGCTGACTTATCCCTCCCACTGACCATTTGTCCATTCTCCCGCTGTATCGCCATCCGGGGTGGCCCTTGCCTCTCACGACAACACCTCGGACGAAAGCTCCGAGGGTGTCACCGTCGAAGTGTCGCAGCTGTCATCCCCACCCTCCATCAGCGCAGAGATAGACACCTCAGTGGACAACAGCAGTGGACAGGCTTCTGGGGCACATTCTGGTGAGCACCACACAGCTGCTGCTGATACACATCAGGTGGAGGCAGGAACCCACAGGAGAGACAGCAGTCGGAGGTCTGCTGGATCCCAGGGCCCAGCTGGGTCCCAGTCAGATGCTGAGCCTCTGGACCAGGTTTGCCCTGGAGCTGATGCAGACGCCAGGATGCGGCTGTGAGATTCAGAGAGGGGTGTCAGCGACCCTCAAGCAGGTCCATAGCCGATTGGAGGAGTCCCAGAGACTACGGGCACAGGAGATGTCGTCGGCAATGTGTGGCGCCGAGGCCGTCACTGCTAGGGTGGCGGTGGGGTTGGGGGGGGGGGGGGGAGAGAGGGGTTGGTGGGGGGGGGGGCGGGTGATGGGAGGGATTGGAGGGACCATCGGGGGATTGGGGCAGTTGTTAATTAATAAAAATCGCTGACCTAGGCCAATACAACACCTGTGGGACACGCTATCTGTCATCTGTTCAAAAGACCAGTGGCGCCTGTCCACCTTGGACCGTCGCCGGCCTCCCCCTCTGGGTCCATCCCTGGGATGATGGGTGGCCGTGTCTTCAGGGTGTGGTGCGGGGCCCTGCACATGGGCCGCCACCTCAAGTCTCCATCGATGCTGCTGCCGCCATCTACTCCGGCGTTTGGCCCAGCAACACCAAGAGGGCCGCTTCAACGAGGTTGAAGATATTGTCCATATCGTGTAATATCTGTAAGGAATCGGGAGAGGGTGTGAGACTGACAACCAGTGGTATCTTCCACCCCACCCCGGGACTCTCCAGTCCCTCCATTGTCTTCCCCCCCCCCCCCCCCCCCGCAATACGTCCTGCCAACACACACCCCCCCCCCCGGCAGCAGCGGGGTCCCCTGCTCACCGGTCCCCACACCCTGTACCACAGACACCCGCAGGTAACGTTACCTGGACCGGACACTGGTCCCCTCCCCGATGCACACATCCACCCTCTGGTCGTTGAAATGTCCCCGGTGCTTGGGCCCAGCCCCTGGGTGTTTGGATGTTGGCTGCTGCGTCCATGGTGTTGCTTCCTGCAGTGGCCAGGCATCACAGTCTGATTTGGATGCGAGGCAATAACTCCAATATGCTACATGGCACGCCAACCCACAGGGATCCACTCGGGATATGTGGAAGTGCTCACTTAAGCGGCACGGTAGCACAGTGGTTAGCACTGTTGCTTCACAGCGCCAGGGTCCCAGGTTCGATTCCCGGCTTGGGTCACTGTCTGTGCGGTGTCTGCACGTTCTCCCCGTGTCTGCGTGGGTTTCCTCCGGGTGCTCCGGTTTCCTCCCACGAGTCCTGAAAGACGTGCTGTTAGGTGAATTGGACATTCTGAATTCTCCCTCTGTGACCCGAACAGGCGCCGGAATGTGGCGACGAGGGCATTTTCACAGTGACTTCATTACAGTGTTAATGTAAGCCTACTTGTGACAATAATAAAGATTATTATTATTTATTACTACGATTGCCAATTCCCAGTTAGCAACTGCTTTCAGCCACGCGGCCAGAGACCTCGGCGGTCAGTGGGAGTTATGGGTGGTCGGTGGGGCAGGGGTTAGGTTTGCACCTGGAACAGGACCACACAATCTAGGGATTGGCATGGCCAATCCCTGGGTGGGGGGGGGGGAAGAGTGCCCCCCCCATACTGAGTTGTCCGTGGGGGTTGGGGGAATTATTTTAAACGCAGTTCGGGGCGCCGTTTAAAGATCTATCAGATCCCGCCAGAGTGACTGCATAAACCATGACCCCAGACGTTCTGTGCACCAAGTGCCAACAAATCTAGTTTGAAAACATAGCTGCGTTTCTGAAGAGAATGACGGCAGTTTTCAGTCAGAACCTGACACGCTGACAAATTTGGGGAAAATCCCACCCAATGTTAGTCTTACTGTTAAACCCCTTTGATATGAGCTATTCTTTAGAAACAAAACATTATTTTTCTAAAAAGCAGGTACAATGTCATCAGCGTGTTTTCCTGATTTCTTGCATCTGTGTTTGCGTGAAATTGTGTGCGAGTTTCTCAAAGGATTTTTAGCTGTGTTTTAACTGATTCCATTTTTTAACCCTGTTATAGACTGAGTCAAATCCTTAACAAGTGAGAACCAATTTGGTTTTGAGATCTGTTTTGATGCATTTCACATGTAAACATGTTAGAAATTGAAACAGAACAAGCAGACACAGACCTGTATCATTCCTGATTCCTGCTTGGTTACCTTTAGGTGAGAAAGTAAAGAGAAACTAGGGTGAACGTTCTCTCAGAAGAAGAATTTGATAACAGGGTAAATTGGATGTGGTTCATGGGAGAATTTCTATGTTCTCAGTGATGACCTTAACTGTGTGATACAACGCACTGTAATTGGCAAGTTCTCAATAAAATTCCATTCAGCAAATTCTAGTAATGCTCAAGGAAAGGTGTGCTATGCTATAATTTCTGAAACATTTTCAGACAAAACAAATTGGATCTGATGGATGTGCCTCTCCAAAGAGAATAGGGAAAATCAAAGCCCTGAACTTGGTTATCTTTCCATTTGTTTAATCAGGGAATAGCACAGGAGGAGATGAGAACTGAGAGATTGTTTAATCCCACTGATACCTGTTGTATTCTATCTTGGTTCAGGTACGTGCCAGTGCCATTGCCCAAGACGCTGATCAGAACTATGACTACGCTAGCAACAGTGTCATCTTGCACCTGGATGTCGGAGATGAAGTCTACGTGAAGCTTGATGGAGGGAAAGTTCATGGTGGCAATAACAACAAGTATAGCACCTTTTCCGGTTTCATCATCTACCCAGACTGATGAAAGGCGCCTTTGTGTCCTTTTGCAGACCAACCGGGGAGGAATGTGTTTAGTATCGATCAGGTCAAATGGAGCACAGAATATTAGCAACCCCCTAACTTCTAAATGTTCAATAGATAAATGAAAGATCCTTTTGCAATTTTATTTCTTGCTTCACAATAAGTATTTTATTTTTATTTTAGTGTATCAATCGATCCATTGACACAATCTGATCTTTTAGCAATGTGAGAGAAGTAAGTGGAATCCTGTGATAAGCAAAGGCAATGAATGGCGCTAAAAAACTGTATATAAAAATCCAGAGGATTAAATAACGATGAACGCCAAATCACTAACATGGTACAATCTGACTTCAAGGCAAGTATATGTGCCAGAAGCATATTTGACATTCACTTCAATCAAATATTTAACCCAGCAGTGTGCTTTATACATTTTGACAGGTAAAGGCTCCATTATTTAACCTAAAGAACAAAAAGTCCCAAATCCTGATCCTGATCCTTAAATTTTCCTTCTTGCTTTCTATGTGCCATGTCCCACTGGCTGATGTCATGTTTGTATCAGCAATGAAACTGCCAGGTTGCCAATCAACCCGTGACATCATCAGTAGTGATATAATCTACTGAGAATAGGGGCAGCAACATAAACTTTATAATAAATCTCAAGGACCCATCAACATGTTCCAGTGGTGCAGGTGGATGTTAAAGATCCTATGGCACTATTTTCTCCCTCTGCTAACTACTACAAAAAACGATTGACAGGTCATTGCTGTTTGTTGGATTATTGCTTGCGCAAAATGGCTGCTGCATTTGCCGATGTAACAATCACTGCACTTCAAAGAAGCTCATTATGATAAGGCGCTATATTAATGCAATGCTTTTTTTTCTTACCAATTTTAAATGATGCTGTTTTCCCCAAGTATAACTATCTACGCTCTCAGCAATCATTAAGATCAAATTTATGAAATGTTTGTTCTTATTACTGACTCCGCCCTGTTGCTAACATCACTTTAATATGCAAAATAAAGGGGGCGTTAGTTATCGTGAAAATGGTTGCTTTCAGTATTATTTAGGTTGGGGAATTCACCTCCTGTAGGCCACCAGTTCTGGTCTTATCTTTATCGCACACTAGCTGAGCCCTGTCACCAGACCATCACTTCCATGCTTCCACATGCTGTGAAGTCACATTACAGAAGTCAGTTTCTGTTAATCAGCAAGATGACTTGCTTACATCATTGACCACATTGAATACCTTGGCAGTGACCCAATAAATGGAGGGAAGTTCTGACAGAAAGAAGAAATGCCAGGGTATATGTTCTTGACCAGTGCTGCTCTCATACAATTAATATGCTTGTACTAAATTACTGTGTGCTTTTTAAATCCAAGGGCACAAAGAAATTTCATGCAAACACATCGAGCATTTAAACTGAAATATTTGTAGGAGAAAACACGTAACACAGTGAGAGAAAGCTAATCTTACTAAATCTGGCTGAAGTTAGAATTTGGCAGAATCTGCTGATACCAAACTGCAGAATAGAAACTGTTCTATGAAGTGTTTCTTTCTGCTAGAATATCTGTACATTTGTTCACTGACAGCAAGGACACTTAATTACTAGTGTCAGAAGGATTGTAGATGAGCAGATCTGTCTTTCTTCCTGACTTCCAGATTTTTTGGCTGTATGGCTTTCCCAGAAAGCTACGCAGAACTACAACGTTACTGAATTGGACTCTAGAAATGAAAATGTTCAAGATGCTTCATTTGCTGGCTAGTACCATTCTAGTTCCCAAAATTGATCTTGCACCTGTTTCTTATATTTGCATACATTTATGAGTTTAGCAGTTGAAATTCTTTGTTGATGGGAGTTATTAATTGTGGAGAAATGTCCTCTAATTTGAGCTTGCATCCCATGGAGTGCAAAGGTTACTAGTGACTAATTCTGTGAAAAATACAGCAGACAGGAACATCACTTTTTGAGGCCTTGAATGGCATCTGTTGGTCTTTCCAAGAATGCCAAACCACAAAAACCCAATACGTGTTAGCTGATCCTGTTAACAAGTGCACCACCTAGTTTCAGCACTATGTCAAATTAAATTAGAATTTTAGAAATTCTGCGCAGATAGCCATTCAAAATGCTAAAATCATTTGATAAATTATTAACCATAAAGATAAATCACAAGATGATACCTTCATGTAAATAGGGCCTATGTGATTGAACTGAAAGGAAGCAAATTTGATATGCATGCTAAGTAGACTGATTTGTACTATGCGCATGTCACACATAATAGCATAAGCACTGTAAGTTATCTTGTACAAAGAGTTTTTGATTCACACAGGATTCATATGGTTTCTCTATCCATTTGAAATACTCTACAAATGAATCAAGTTTCTCCCACCACAGATTATCCTGTTCTGGGTGGCACGGTCGCGCAGTGGTTAGCACTGCTGCCTCACGGCGCCGAGGACCTGGGTTCAATCCCGGCTCTGGGTCACTGTCTGTGTGGAGTTTACACATTCTCCCCGCGTCTTGAGTGGGTCTCACCCCCCATAATCCAAAGATATGCAGGGAGGTGAATTGGCCACGCTAAATTGCCCCTTAATTGGAAATAAGAATTGGGTACGCTTTTTTAAAATAAATTTAGAGTACCCAATTAATTTTTCCCAATTAAGGAGCAATTTAGCGTGGCCAATCCACCCACCCTGCACATCTTTGGGTTGTGGGGGCGAAACCCACGCAAACACGGGGAGAATGTGCAAACTCCACACGGACAGTGACCCAGAGCCGGGATCGAACCTGGGACCTCGGCTCCGTGAGGCAGCAGTGCTAACCACTGCGCCACCATGCTGCCAAAGAATTGGGTACGCTAATTTAAGAAAAAGATTATCCTGTTCTGAGACAGCATCTCCTTTTTGATGGTGGCTGGTCATATTACCTACTTTGTTCATATTTTAAGAGTTGATGTACAGAACCGATGCCTGATATGATTGAACTGTCAGCTTTTATCGAGTCCATTGTGGGCAGATGGTGTCAGTCACTTCAAAACTACGATGAATGGTGACTCTCTTTGCTGGCTGCAAGTATCCTAAATGAAATGAGTTTGGACAGTCTCAACACAGCAGGTAATTCTTTCTAACAAAACAAAATTTGTTTTTTGCCCAAAGTTGTTTTAAAATAATCTAAGGCGAAACAGCTTTAGGATGCCTATCCCACAGAATCCCTTGTATTGTTCTGCCACTCACCTATAATAGGAAAGTGATTCCTGCTTTGGCCTCTTTAACACCTCCACCCTCCCCTGTTCCAGTCAGCACAAATGATTGATATTTATTCCTAAAGTCAATCTCATTGCGTTGGCTTCCAAAGACATCAGACAATATGTAAGACTAATTAACTTGCTGGAAGGAGAGTATGCATGCGGACTTGGAATGAGGTCAGAATTGACTCATTCATTATGGTCCTCACAGCCAAATAGCTTTCTAGCATTTATTGTTCGAAGAATGATCATGTGGAGGGAGGGCTGTTGATGCCAATTTTAATAAATTGGGCACGGCTATTGTACATGGCTAAACGCACTCCCTATGGGACTTCTATTTTAGGCTAAGTGTTTCCTGATGCTCAGTGCCGAGAAATACAATGCTATAAAATGGCACCCAGGTTTGATTGGGGGCCTCAGTGGGGAAGGCTGCACATAGCCCCATTTTGTACATTGAGGAGCCCCGTTTGCCAAAACCCCCCAGTGCAGCGAGAATGGCATCCCGATCTCTGGAGCTCAGCAGTGCCAGGGTACCATCCTGCCCAGAGGACATGCATCTGGGGCGTCCAGTCCCCTGTGAGACCCCCACGAGTGCCGTTCCGTCTGGTCCCCGTTTGTGGAGACCAATACTGAACCACACTTGCCCGAGGTCTCCGAAGCAAAGAGAATAGATTCCAACGCCTCGTGTACCTCGGGAATCTGCACATTAAAGTGGAACTAGTTGTCTCGCTTAGATTTCCGGATTTGCCAAAAAATGATACCACCCACAATGGGCGGGATTTACATCGCAAGATCGTGTTAGATCTCGCGAGGCGTTGAAAGCTAGGTAGATCCCGAGAGCGGGGTCTCCAGGCTTCTATTGGCCACGCTGCGCCGCGGCACGCTGCTTTTTGGGCACAGCGTGGCCATAGGGAAATATATACATATATATATAAGATATACACCACTTGTACAGGAGGCGTACATGATTTATGTAGTTCCGTATGCATTTGCGACATTAGACAAATGTGTACCAGCTCCCTTATTGCCAAATCAGCTAACTCTTCCCAAACACCGTAGTCTCCATTAACAATGCTCTCTTCTCTTAAGTATCAGTTTGGCTTAGCTAACAGCTTGAGTCAGAAATTTGTGGATTCATGTTCCAAACCAGCAGTTAAGTACCTAAGATAGGCTGTCAATCCATGGGAATAATGAGAGAGCGGTGCAATGTCAGTATTGGATCCACAGAGGAGTCCGCACGAGAGGCTTAAAGAAACTGGTTATTTATTTATTTATTTAGAAAAAAATAATTGTTATTCAAATTTTCACAAAATATCAACAACAAAATATAGAAAGAAAAGAACAAACCCTCCCCCCCCCCCCCCATATACATAAATAATAAATTAACAATCTTCATCAACACAAAGGCAAAAATACACGCCCACTCAAGAAAAACGAAAAACGAAACCCCCCCACCCCCCGGGTTGCTGCTGACCATTGTCTACCGTTCTGCCAGGAAGTCTAGGAACGGTTGCCACCGCCTGAAAAACCCTTGTACCAATCCGCTTAAGGTGAATTTCACCCTCTCCAACTTAATACACCCCGCTATGTCGCTGATCCAGGATTCCACGCTTGGGGGCCTCGCATCCTTCCACTGAAGAAGGATCCTTCGCCGGGCTACCAGGGACGCAAAGGCCAGAATACCGGCATCTTTCGCCTCCTGCACACCCGGCTCCTCTGCCACCCCAAATATTGCGAGCCCCCAGCCCGGTTTGACCCTGGATCCTACCACCCTCGACACCGTCCTCGCTACACCCTTCCAAAATTCCTCCAGTGCTGGGCATGCCCAGAACATATGGGAGTGATTTGCTGGGCTCCCTGAGCACCTAACACACCTGTCCTCGCACCCAAAGAACCGGCTCATCCTTGTCCTGGTCATGTGAGCCCTATGCAGCACCTTAAATTGTATGAGGCTGAGCCTCGCGCAAGAGGAGGTAGAGTTCACCCTCCCCATGGCATCCGCCCACATCCCCTCATCAATCTCCTCACCCAACTCCTCCGCCCACTTACCCTTTAGCTCCTCCACCGAGGCCTCCTCCTCCTCCTGCATCACCTGATATGTTGCCGAAATCCTTCCCTCTCCAACCCACACCCCCGACAGCACCCTGTCCTGGACCCCGCGTGGCGGCAACAGTGGGAACTCCACCACCTGCCGCCGAACAAATGCCCTTACCTGCATATATCTGAAGGTGTTCCCCGGGGGGAGCCCAAACTTCTCCTCCAGCTCACCCAGGCTCACGAACTTCCCGTCCACAAACAGGTCCCCCATCCTTCTACTGCCTACCTTGTGCCAGCTCAGAAACCCTCCATCCATCCTCCCCGGGACAAACCGGTGGTTCCCCCGAATCGGGGACCACACCGAGGCCCCCCACCTCCCCCGTGACGTCTCCATTGCCCCCAAATTTTGAGGGCAGCCGCCACCACCGGGCTCGTGGTGTACCTCGTTGGAGGAAGCGGCAGCGGCGCCGTCACCAGGCTCGTGCCCACACAGGACGCCATCTCCAGCCTCTTCCATGCCACCTCATCCCCCTCCATCACCCACTTATGCACCATTGCCACGTTGGCGGCCCAATAATACCCACAGAGGTTAGGCAGCGCCAACCCCCCCCCATCCATGCACCGCTCCAGGAACATCCTTCTCACCCTCGGGGTCTTCTGCGCCCATACAAACCCCATAACGCTCCTGTTAACCCGCCTGAAGAAGTCCTAGGGATCAGGATGGGGAGGCATTGGAACAGGAACAAAAACCTCGGGAGCACCGTCATTTTAACTGACTGCACTCTACCCGCCAGGGAGAGTGGCAGCACGTCCCACCTCTTAAACTCCTCCTCCATCTGCTCCACCAGCCTCGTGAAGTTAAGTTTATGCAGGGCCCCCCAGCTCCTAGCCACCTGGACCCCCAGGTACCTGAAAATCCTCTCCGCCCTTTTTAGCGGGAGCTCACCAATCCACCTCTCCTGGTCCCCCAGGTGCACTACGAACAACTCGCTCTTCCCCATATTAAGCTTGTACCCGGAGAAATCTCCAAACTCCCTAAGGATCCTCATCACCTCCGGCATTCCCCCCACCGGGTCCACCACATATAGCAGCAAATCATCCGCATAGAGCGACACCCGTGCTCCTCCCCACCCCGCACCAGCCCCCTCCAGTTCCTCGACTCCCTCAACGCCATGGCCAGGGGTTCAATCGCCAGTGCAAAGAGCATGGGGGACAGGGGACACCCCTGCCTCGTCCCCCAGTGTAGCCGTAAATATTCTGACCTCCTTCTGTTCGTGGCCACACTCACCACCGGGGCCTCATACAGCAGCCTGACGAACCCTTCCCCGAACCCGAACCTTTCCAACACCTCCCACAGGTACCCCCACTCCACCCTATCAAAGGCCTTCTCCGTATCCATCGCCGCCACTATCTCCGCCTCCCCGTCCATCGCCGGCATCATTATAACATTCAAGAGCCTCCTTACATTGGTATTCAACTGCCTCCCTTTCACGAACCCCGTCTGATCCTCGTGTATGACCTGCGGCACACAGTCCTCTATCCTCAAGGCCAAAATCTTTGCCAGCAACTTTGCATCTACATTTAAGAGTGAGATCGGCCTGTATGACCCACACTGTAGGGGATCCTTGTCCCGCTTCAGGATCAGGGAAATCAGCGCTCTAGACATCGTCGGGGACAGAGCACCCCCTTCCCTTGCCTCGTTAAAGGTCCTTGCCAACAGCGGGCCCAGCAGGTCCGAATACTTCTTATAAAATTCAACCGGGAACCCATCCGGCCCCGGTGCCTTCCCCGCCTGCATGTTCCCTATCCCTTTGACCAACTCCTCCAACCCAACCGGCGCCCCCCAACCCCGCCACCTGCCCCTCCTCCACCCTCGGAAACCCCAGCCAGTCCAGGAAGCGACCCATCCCTCCCTCTTCCAGTGGGGGCTCAGACCGGTACAGTTCCTCGTAGAAGTCCCTGAAGACCCCATTGATACCCACCGCACTTCGCACCGTGTTCCCTCCTCCATCCCTAACTCCCCCGATCTCCCTAGCTGCCTCTCGCTTCCGAAGCTGGTGCGCCAGCATACAGCTCGCCTTTTCTCCGTATTCATATACCGCCCCCTGCGCCTGCCTCCACTGCGCCTCTGCCTTCCTGGTGGTCAACAAATCGAACTCAGCCTGGAGGCTACGCCGCTCCCTAAGCAATCCCTCCTCCGGGGCCTCCGCGTACCTCCTATCCACCCTCATCATCTCCCCCACCAACCTCTCCCTGTCTCTCCTTTCCCCCCTCTCCTTGTGTGCCCTAATGGAGATCAGCTCTCCTCTGACCACCGCCTTCAGCGCCTCCCAGACCACCCCTACTTGCACCTCCCCATTGTCATTAGCCTCCAGGTATGTCTCTATACACTTCCGGACCCGCCCGCTCACCTCCTCGTCTGCCAGCAACCCCACCTCTAGGCGCCACAGCGGGCGCTGGTCCCTCTCCTCCCCCAACTCGAGGTCCACCCAGTGCGGAGCATGATCAGAAATGGCTATCGCCGAGTACTCCGTATCCTCACCCTCTGAATCAGCGCCCTGCTCATGATAAAAAAGTCAATCCGGGAGTAGGCCTTGTGAACATGGGAGAAGAATGAAAATTCCTTGGCTCCCAGCCTCGCAAACCTCCATGGATCCACCCCTCACATCTGGTCCATGAACCCCCTCAGCACCTTGGCCGCCGCCGGCCTCCTGCCCGTCCTAGACCGAGAGCGATTCAATGTCGGATCCAGCACCGTGTTGAAATCCCCCCCCCCCATTATCAGGCCCCGTCTCCAGGTCTGGAATCCGGCCCAGCATACGCCGCATGAACCCCGCATCGTCCCAATTCGGGGTGTATACATTGACCAACACCACCCGCTCCCCCTGCAGCTTGCCACTTACCATCACATACCTACCGCCATTGTCTGCCACAATGCTCGACGCCTCGAACGACACCCGCTTCCCCACCAAGATCGCCACCCCCCGATTTTTTGCATCCAAACCCGAATGAAACACCTGACCTACCCACCCCTTTCTCAACCTTACCTGATCCGCCACCCTCAGGTGCGTCTCTTGAAGCATGGCCACATCCGCCTTCAGCCCCTTCAGGTGTGCGAACAGCCGGGCCCATTTGACCGGCCCATTCAGTCCCCTTACATTCCAGGTTATCAGCCTGATCAGGGGGCTACCCGCCACCACCCCCCCCCCCCTCCCCCGCCGACTAGCCATATCCCTTCCTAGGCCAGCCACGTGCCCGCGCCCCCCGCACGGCCCGTTCCCCACAGCGGCAGACCCCCTCCCCGACCTCCTCTACCAACTCCAGCTCCCCCCTTGGCCAGTCCAGCAGCAGTCCTGTCCCCCCCTAGCTGCATTGCTCCCCCCATTGCACTCCCATCAGTCAGCTGACTCCTGCTGACCTCGGCCACTCCCGCCGTTCCATCGACCCCACCCAGTGTGGAACTTCCCCTTCCCCCCCCCTGTCCACCAGCATGATCTCGTTCATTCCACTCCCAGCACGGGAGAAAAAGCCCGCGCTGCCCAGTTCCGGCCCCGCCCTTTCTGCCCTAAACACGGGGGAAAAAAGCCCGCGCTTTCCACTTGCCCGTCCCCGCCTCCCCTGGCGCAGCACCCTTTCCAGGCCCGGTCCCACTACCCCACTACCCTCAACTCAGGCCTCTCCCCCTCCCCCACCCCCCTCCCCGCGGGGCCCCACCTCCCCCACCGACCACCGACCCCTCCCAAGCAGTCCACCCCCCCCCTCCCCCCCCACAACGAGCCCGCCCGGCGGACCTAATTAAAACAATGCCCAATCAACCCCCAAAAAGCAAAGAACCCCCCCTCGAAACACAACCCAACAATCCCCAACCATCCCTCCACCGCGACCCCTCATCCCCGACCCTTAGTTTGAGTCCAGTTTTTCGGCCTGAACAAAGGCCCA
The DNA here is from genome assembly GCF_047496885.1 of Scyliorhinus torazame. NCBI lineage: Eukaryota > Metazoa > Chordata > Chondrichthyes > Carcharhiniformes > Scyliorhinidae > Scyliorhinus > Scyliorhinus torazame. Next base: position 29,047,894 of record NC_092738.1, read on the forward strand.
CGCCTCCTCCGGGGACTCGAAACTCGAAATAGTGGTGTCGATCCTTATAGGTGACCCACAGACGCGCCGGTTGCAGCATGCCAAACTTCACCCCCTTCCTGTGCAACACTGCCTTTGCCCGGTTGTAACCGACCCTCTTCTTCGCCACCTCCGCGCTCCAATCCTGGTAGATCCGAACCTCCACGTTTTCCCACCTGCTGCTCCGCTCCTTCTTGGCCCACACTAACACACGCTCTCGATCAGCAAACCGGTGGAACCGCATCAGCACCGCCCGCGGCGGCTCGCTGGGCTTGGGCCTCCTCGCCAGCACTCGGTGGGCCCCCTCCAGCTCTAAGGGCCCCTGAAAGGCCCCCGTTCCCATCAGCGAATTCAGCATGGTGACCACGTAGGCCCCCACGTCCGATCCCAGGATCCGCAGGTTTTTCCACCTCGACCGGTTCTCCATCTCCTCGAACCTCGAAGCCTGCCATTTCTTGTGGAGCACCTTGTGCACCTCCACCTCCACCGCCAGGCCCAGGATCTCGTCCTCGTTCTCTGAGACCTTCTGCCGGACCTCCCGGATCGCCACCCCTTGGGCCGTCTGGGTCTCCAGCAGCTTATCGATTGAAGCCTTCATTGGCTCCAGCAGCTCTGCTTTCAGTTCCTTCAAACAGCGCTGGAGAAGCTCCTGCTGCTCTTGTGCCCACTGCTTCCACGCTGCCTGGTCTCCGCCCACCGCCATCTTGGTCCTCCTCCCTCGCACCTTTCTTTGCTTCAATGCCACTTTTTTAATCGCCCCACTCCTGGTCCACTCCATACACTATCGGGGGAATGTTGCTGTCCCCTTCCCACACCGGGAAACGTCGAACAAGCGCCGTTGCGGGCCCTAAAAAGAGCCCAAAAGTCCGTTTTTAGCGGGAGCTGCCGAACGTGTGACTTAGCTCTGCATAGCCGCAACTGGAAGTCCAAACTGGTTATTTATTACACATTGTACACCAGGCCCCAGTCGGGACAGCTCTCCAGCTTCCAGACCAAGGTCTCTATTCTGTGGGGGGCTTCCTGACAGGGCTCACTTTTCTAGGGGGTCTGTGGGGGGGGTGCCTCTTTATTTAGGGAGTGTCTGTGGGGGGGTGGGGGGGTCTATTTAGAGGGTCTCTTTATGGGTCCCTCTATTCTCTTTATTTGGAGGAACCCTGGGAGGGTCTCTTTATTTAGTGGGGCTCTGAGGTGGGGCTCTTTATTTATGGGGTTTCTGGGGGGGGACGGGACTCATTATTTAGGGGGCCTCTGGGGGTTCTCTGTATTTAAGGGGTCTCTGTGGCGGAGGGGAGGGGGGGGGGGGGGGTCGGGTCAACCTCACTACTGGGCCGCCTGCTCAAAATGGTGGCCCGATAGTCGGATTTCCAAGGGAATCGTTCGCAATCCTCACCATGCATAAATGTGTATGGCGAAGGATTGGGAATCACAAATCAGGTGCAATTCAGCTGTGGTGGGAGAACATAGGGCGTGATTTAGCGGAAAAAATTCCAAGTGTCATTTTGGTCACGATTGGCGGGGTGTTTACCGACGGCCACGTTGGCGAAATCGTATTCAGCGCGCCTAGTGCCAGAAATTAGACCCCACAACCTTCTCGCCTTTAATGACGGTCTTGCTGTCTGATTTGCCAGACCCACACTTAGCGTCTCGCCTCCACCCAGGGGAAGCTGCGTTTAAACGCTGCCTGACACTCACTCCAGTCAACACACAAAGCATGCAAGCGCGCAGACCTGCTCCTCACTTTGGTGATGTCCCCCCAACAAATCACTGGCTAACATCCCCCCCCTCCACATCCGGCCTTTGTGCTTGTTCCTAAGCACCCCCTGGTACCCACCATGTCCAATTGCAGTGTCCACACATGCCACCTGCTATAGACCCCCTCTGATCCATCAGGTGTGTGGCTCACAATGCCCTCTCTTTGTCCCCGCAGGAGAAGGTGACCCATAACTGGAGTGAGAATGCCAAGATGGGCAGAAGAATACCAGAGATCAGAGTCCTCACCCACTATGAGGAATGGACCCTGGAGATCATAAGATTGACCGGGGAGAGAGCAGTCACTGACAGCGAGATTGGCCTGTGCTGCAGAGGTGAGGATCCACTGTCCCTTCACCCAGATCACCTGTATCAAGTGAGTTGTTAAAGTCAGACAAAATGATCCTTCCCTCTCAGTGACCACATGTCCATTCTCTCGCAGAATCTCCATCTGATGAGGCCGGGCCATCCAGCGTCGTTTCCACCACCGCCTAAAAGACCACCTCGGAGGAGAGCTCTGAGGGTGGTCTCCATCACCTCCACCTTCCACAGCGCAGAGACACATACCTCAGTCGGCGACATCAGAGGACAGGCTTCTGGGGCACAATCTGCTGAGCACCACACAGTTGCTGATGCACATCAGATGGAGGCCGAAACATCTAGGGGAGGCAGCAGTCAGAGGTCTGCTGCACCCCAGGATTCAGCTGGGTCCAAGCCGAGCCTCTGAACAAGGTTATCCCAGAGCTGATACAGATGCTAGAACACGGCCAGGAGATTCAGGAGGGGGTGTCAGCGACACTCCGGCGGGTGTATAGCCAATTGGAGGAGTCCCAAAGGCTATGGGCACAGGAGATGGCTCCGGTAATGCGTGGCACTGAGGCCAACACTGCTAGGATGGTGACCGCAATGAAAAGCATGGAGTACGAGGTCAGCATCTTGAGTGCTGGTGTCCAAAGCATAGCTCAGTCTGTGATGACCATGGCTGAGGGCCTCGACATCATGTCCCAGTTGCTGAGGGACATGTCCCAGATGCAGGTGGACCTTACCGAGGCACTGCAGAGCATATCCCAGGTGTTGAGGGACGTGACACAGACACATATAGACATTGCCGTGGCACTCCAGAGTGTCCCAGGTGCAGATGGACATTGCTGAGGCACTGCATAGCAGAGCCGGGTCACATAGGAGCATTGCCGGGGCATCGGCACCCTGGTGCAGACAATGGGGAGACGCCAGGACTGTCAGAGCCAGATAACGCCGAGGCCTCTGGAGCTCACTCCAGCTGCCCCTCCATCCCATGGAGACCCTCAGGGCCCCATGGGCACCGTCAGGGAGGAGGATGAGCTGGATGCCATCCCGGGGCCAGCCACCAAGGAGACGACGGTGGTCTCCAGTTCCTCCGATTCCCCCATTCCTGACACCTTTCCAGCTACAGAAAAGGAAGGTCATTTTGTGCACCCCCAGCCATGTGCGACCAATGGGAGACGCCATCTTGGATGAACCCCCAGGACCCCAGCTTGGCTGACCACACACTGCCCGAACAGAACTCTCAACTGCTGCGATTGGCCTCGGTGACTCTGGATCAGTCTCGGCCTCGAACACTCTCAACCGCTACGACGACCGTATTCACTAACGGGCACGAGACGTCCTGCCTAATCGACTCTGGGAGCACGGAGAGCTTCATACACCCCGACACGGTAAGGCGCTGTTCTCTCCTCACCACCCCATTAATCAAAAAATCTCACTGGCCTCCGGTTCACACTCAGTGGAGATAAAGGGGTTTTGTGTAGCAAACCTCACAGTCCAGGGTAGGGAGTTCAAAAATTTCCGTCTCTACGTCCTTCCCCACCTCTGCGCGGCTACACTCCTGGGTTTAGACTTCCAGTGTAACCTTCAAAGTCTGACCTTCCAATTCGGCGGCCCTATACCCCCCTTACTGTCTGCGGCCTCGCAACTCTTAAGGTCGACCCGCCTTCCCTGTTTGCGAACCTCACCCCGGATTGCAAACCCGTCGCCACCAGGAGCAGATGCTACAGTGCCCAGGACCGGATCTTTATTAGGTCAGAGGTCCAAAGGCTACTGAGGGAAGGGGTCATTGAAGCCAGTAATAGTCCCTGGAGAGCTCAGGTAGTGGTGGTAAAGACCGGGGAGAAGCATAGGATGGTCATCGACTACAGTCAGACCATCAACAGGTTTACGCAGCTGGACACGTACCCTCTCCCCCGCATATCCGACCTGGTAAACAGGATTGCGCATTATAAGGTCTTCTCCACGGTGGATCTCAAGTCCGCCTACCACCAGCTCCCCATCCGCACTAGTGACCGCAAATACACTGCCTTCGAGGCAGATGGGCGGCTCTATCACTTCTTAAGGGTTCCCTTCGGTGTCACCAACGGTCTCGGTCTTCCAACGCGAGATGGACCGAATGGTTGACCGGTACGGTTTACGGGCAACATTCCCATATCTCGATAATGTCACCATCTGCGGCCACGACCAGCAGGACCACGACACCAACCTCCGAAAATTTCTCCAGACCGCTAAAATCCTTAACCTTACATACAACAAGGATAAATGCGTGTTTAGCACCGACCGTCTAGCCATCCTCGGCTACGTAGTGCAAAATGGAGTTATAGGCCCCGACCCTGAACGCATGCGCCCCCTTATGGAGTTCCCCCTCCCTCACTGCTCCAAGGCCCTGAAACGCTGCCTGGGCTTTTTCAGTTACTACGCTCAGTGGGTCCCCAACTACGCGGACAAAGCCCGTCCCCTGATTCAATCCACAGTTTTTCCCCTGTTGATAGAGGCCCGCCAGGCCTTCAGCCGCATCAAAGCAGACATTGCAAAGGCCACGATGCACGCCAGCGACGAGTCCCCCCCCTTCCAGGTAGAGGGCGATGCGTCCGACGTAGCTCTGGCGGCCACCCTCAACCAAGCGGGCAGACCCGTGGCCTTCTTCTCCCGCACTCCATCCTTCCGAAATCCGCCACTCCTCAGTCGAAAAGGAGGCCCAGGCCATAGTAGAAGCTGTGCGACTTTGGAGGCATTACCTGGCCGGCAGGAGATTCACTCTCCTCACTGACCAACGGTCGGTGGCCTTCATGTTTGATAATGCACAGCGGGGCAAGATAAAAAAACGACAAGATCTTGCGGTGGAGGATTGAACTCTCCACCGACAACTACGAGATCTTGTATCGTCCCGGGAAGCTAAATGAGCCTCCTGACGCCCTGCCCCGCGGCACATGTGCCACCGCACAAGTGGACCGCCTCCGAGCCCTCCACGAGGACCTCTGCCACCCGGGGGTCACTCGCTTTTTCCATTTTGTCAAGACCCGCAACCTGCCCTACTCCATCGAGGAGGCCAGGACAACCACCAGGGACTGCCAAATCTGCGTGGAGTGCAAACCACACTTCTACCGGCCAGAGAAAGCGCACCTGATAAAGGCTTCCCGTCCCTTTGAACGCCTCAGCGTGGACTTCAAAGGCCCCCTCCCCTCCACCGACCGCAACACGTACTTCCTGAACGTGATTGACGAGTACTCCCGGTTCCCATTCGCCATCCCCTGCCCCGACATGACTGCAACCACCGTCATCAAGGCCCTCCATAGCATCTTTGCACTGTTCGGGTTCCCCGCTTACATACACAGTGATAGGGGGTCCTCCTTTATGAGTGACGAACTGCGTCAATTCCTGCTCAGCAAGGGCATCGCCTCAAGCAGGACGACCAGTTATAACCTCCGGGGTAACGGACAGGTAGAGAGGGAGAACAGAACGGTCTGGAAGACCGTCCTACTGGCCCTACGGTCCAGGAACCTCCCAGTCTCCCGCTGGCAAGAAGTCCTCCCGGATGCCCTCCACTCCATCCGGTCACTGCTTTGTACGACCACCAACCAGACACCTCACGAACGTCTCCTTGTCTTCCCTAGGAGGTCCTCCTCTGGGACCTCGCTCCCGACCTGGCTGGCAGCACCCGGACCCTCCTGCTCCGAAAACACGTGCGGGCGCACAAGTCGGACCCGTTGGTCGAGAGGGTCCATCTGCTCCATGCTAACCCCCAGTACCCCGACGGCCGACAAGAACGGTCTCCCAACGGGACCTGGCGCCCGCCGGAACCCCACGCACATTCCAGCCACCAGTCCCACCCTCCCCTCCACCTCAGCACCTTACAGGAGGATCGGTCCTTCCGCCGCCCCCGTCAAGGCCCCCCCCACCCACCGACGCCCCCCGCAGGCGCTCCCTCCCCAGGTCAGCCGTTTTCCCCACCAGCGCCGTCTAGGGGTGACAAAGCTGCCATGGAGATCGAAGCCACGCTCCCGGAGTCACAGATGCCCGAGCCTCCACTGGAGTCACCACCATGGCTCCGACGATCACAGAGGACGACCAGGGCCCCCGATCGACTGATTGCTTCATTTTAACTGTAATCTGTAAATATATACCATCAAATGTACATAGCTACCAGACTTGTAAATAGTTACTAAACACTGTATGGAGGTATTACGGTACCTCCATAACTAATTATACCATGTTATGTTTTGTAGTTGCTGGCCACCACCCCCGCCGGACTCTTTTTTTTAACAGGGGGTGAATGTGGTATTATAGATACCATTGGTGGAAACTGTATGCTTTCTATTGGTTAGAGTGTATGATAGGTCCGCCCTGATAGGCGGGGTATAAGAACCCGTGCCGCCCCAGCAGCCCTCATTCTGTACCTGAGCTGCTGGGGGAAACATCTAGCTTATTAAAGCCTTCAGTTGGACTACAACCTCGCTTTAGTGGTCATTGATCGTGCATCACCTTCTTCAACTAACACCATGAGATTAACTGGTCATGCATTTCATTACTGCTTGTGAAATCTTGCTGCGCACAAAATGGCTGCAGCGTATGCATTTCTGTGAATAATTTGAAATGTTTCTGAGATGGGATAATGCAACATATAAATGCAAGAAATTTTGATTTTTCTCTCTCGGACAGCAGCTTTTCTGCAGTCACTACATAGTTTAGAGCATGCATATGTTTACGAGTCAACGGTGGACTTACACTAACCAAACAACATGCGTATTTACACTTTACCTGATATGCATTATCCAGTGGTATTCATGATGTGACTCGAGGGCGAATTATCACCCACCATCTCTCTGGCCTCTAGCAGATTTGCTTCTCAATGTGTTTCAACAATGTCAATCCCACTCCCTTTCTTGCTCTCCAAGCAATAGAAAGCAATGTTTTTTATTCTCTCAAAATGTGGGTGTCGCTAGCTAGACCAGCATTTATTGCCCATCCCTAATTGCCCTTGAGGTGGTGGTAAGCTGCCTTCTTGAACCACTGCGATCTATGTGGTGTAAGTACACCCACAGTGCTGTTAGGGAGGGAAATGGACACTATCAGATGGTATGGTATCCCAACACAGGAAAATAAAAGGGTTGCATTGAAACTATCTCCCATTGTTCTGCAGTGCAGTGTGTTAGACATTATTTAAAAGTGGGCCTTGAATAAGACAATGTTTAGCATCAAGTAATACCAGTAACTATAAATTGTGACATTGGCTCACGTTGATTTAATCAGTCAAATGAATAAAGACACAAGACAGCGCATTACAAGGTCTTGCAAAGGATATCATTGTCTATGAAAGTGAGGCAGAGGTTGGACAACATTGTCATTCACTGCACCAATGTCTGGGAACTAGAATTTCTTTGATTTTTGTGACATAATTTTTAAAATGTTATGTTTTTGTTTGAAGTGATCCCTTTAGCATTATATTGGTAACACACCATATGATGTAGGACCTCGGAGGATTCTGGCTTTTTTTGTCTGATGAACAATATAAAACCTTCACTGGTTGCCAGGTGATACAAAAGGGTGATCTTCTGGCCCACCCTGCGCCGGAAAAGCAGCTCGCCGCGGCAGGATCTATCCGGCTCACAATGCCTCGCAAGATTCAGCGCAATCTCGCGAGACCGTTACGAGGAGAATCCCACCCACAATGGGCAGGATCAGTATTTGGCAAATCTGCATATTAGAGCAAGGCCTTACTGGCGTCCCGATCTCTCGCTACAACGGGGCGTTCTGGCGAGCGGAGCTCCCCATTGTAAAAAACGGGGCTATATGCGGCTTCAGCCACGCATTCCCCATTTAGGCTCCTTATTCAAAGCGAGTCGCGTTGAATCACCATGTGTTTCTCGGCACTGCGAGTGCCAGGAAACACGCGGCTAAACGCGCTCGCTTAGGGACTTTGTTCCTTTTTCGGAAGATCGTGCCCAAAGTTCTTGCCATTGGTCTTGGCTCCTCCTGCACAGCACCTGATGTATTACTAAACTTCCAGCTTCATTATTCCACAGTGGAGCAGCAAATTAATCACACACATTGATTAAAGTCTACAGTTTCTGCGAATGATTGATTTGTGGGATTTTCTTGTTCTGCTTGGATCACCACAACCCAGGTCCCCTGTGAACAGATATGGTCATTAGTAAGCAGAGCTTCTTGAAGAAGAATGTATCTCAAGTAGCGCAACGCAAACAAAGTATTGTAAATTCTCACTGCAGCAAATATACTCGAACCACAGGAGGGGAGCTGGTCAATGCACTTTATAATGGCAACATGGTAACTCAACCAATTTTTGCTAGTTGGACAAACAAGTGGAATTTACATTAAGAAATAAGCAAGGTGTCTGATTGTTACTTAGAAGGAAGCCATTCGGCCCATCATGCCTGTGCTGGCTCTTTGAAAGATCTATCCAATTAGTCCCTGTCCCTTGCTCTTTTCCCACAACCCTGCAAATTCTTTCCACTTCAAGTATAGATCCCATTCCCTTTACCTCTGAATCTGCACCCATCATCCTTTGAGTTAGTGCTTTCCAAATCATAACAACTCACTGCCTGAAAAACAATTCTCCTCATCGCCCCTCTAGCTCTTCAGCCAATCCCATAAATCGATGTCCTCGGGTTACCAAACTACATGCCAGAGGATACAGGTGCTCCTTATCCAGCCTATCAAAACGTAATGGGGCAGAATTCTATCAGTATCCCCAATTTGCTCTTTCGAGTATGTCTTCTTTATTTATGTTCTGGTTTCTAGTGCCTGTATAAGTTTAAATAAGCAATGTCTTCATAAAAATGGGCAAAATTTTTCTTTGCTTGGGGCAAAAGGACCACCAGCAGAGCTGTGTTGTTTGTAACACAACAAAGGCAAGTGCACGTGATGTGTTTCAACATAATGGATATCACTGCATGTCTTTTATATCTCCAGTCACAAACTGCTTTAGGCAATGATTCTTCAGCTCACAGTTCGCTCCCCACAGTAAAGCATTGTGATGACATTATCATAGAATGCCAGTGCATCATTGGTTATGTTTATGCTCCTTTCCATTCAATGTCACAAGCGATGTTAGAAGGATGCTACTAATGGAAAAAGCTTAGGCCTGGGCAATTTCTTAGATTTTTAAAATAGTCTAAGTTTCCAAAGCCAAAGGGTTTCCAAAGGGTGTAAAAACACACTTTCAAATCAAGTAATGTGAGGTATCTTTGTATGTAATTTTTCTATCCATATTTATTCCTTCAATCTGGCATAATGCCTCAGCTGAAAGGGCAGGAATTTCCAAGCCATTGACTTCTCCTGAAACACTATCAATTCAGCTCAGATCTGTATTTGCTAACAGGAAACTTCCTCCATGTTTTTCAGCAGACTGCAAATCGCAGGAGTACAAGTCTTTCTTTGAAGCTTCAAAAAATCCTTCCAAAAACAGGGGCCAGCTTATGCACGGGGTTTAAAACATGAACTTCCAGTGTTGGTGTAGGTGGTTGCCATTTTGAAACGCGAAAAAGAATAAAAACGGTACTTCAAATTAAATCAGTGTCACATTTTGTTGAATTAATTAATTCTACAAGGATAGTTTGAACCACAATCAAAACATTTTTTTAAAACTGTTAAATTCATCATCTTCAGCATGTGATGCCAAGAGTTCACAAATTCATCCTGGATCACTAGCTATGGCATTATTGTAAGGATCCCATTCTGGATCGGATTTGGTGCTTTTAGTTTCAGAATCATCAATCCACAGTCCACAACAAATGATCTTCCTCTCCATTCACTGAATTGGAAATTCCACATTTATTGAATGATCTGATAGTTTGTAAGAGCATCTGATTTGATGATGAAGCTATCTTTCTGAAGATTTTTTTTCTCTATCAATCATACTCCATTCGGCATGAACATGATCCTTGAATGGCTTGTTGAGACGCACATCCAAAGTTTGAACTCCAGACGTTAGATTCCCTCTTATAATTTGGGTATTATTTCTTCACAGGCCCCTCTTGATCTCATCAGTTATAGGATCTGAACATGTCCTGCACCAATAAGCTGCATTCTTTGCATAGGCCACCAGAATGTCTATTCCAATACATTATTGATCCACAACTTCAGTCCATCCTCGTCTATTCAACCATTGTTAAGGTGCATGCACAAAAACCCTTGAAGGGAGCTTGATTTTCGGCATGGTTTTACGTCTGAAAATTAGTATAGGTTTTAATTTGTTCTGTTGGCCATGCAGGCTTTTCATGTCTTTTCATGTCCTGTGGTTTTTCACTAGAACCATTTTCAAACCTTTTCACTCCACAGTTCGACTGCTGGACATATTGAAATTCAGGGGTGTTTCATCCATGTTGACATAATTTAATGTGTACTTGTGTTTTTGCTGCTGTCTGATGATGAATTGCTGGAAACGGGTCATTTTGGCACCAAGGTCTTTTCGTATTCTCTGAGAAATCTTGGTCTTCTGTTACATTAGATATTTTCATTCCGTAAAGTGGCTACATCAACCATCTGTTGCTCTGAAATCTTTGCTGGACTCAATTTGATTTGGTCCACTGATGTGCATATGAATGCATTGCATTTCTGGTGACGATGCAACCGTTCTGATGGTTTTCAAGAACCCATTCCGATACAATCTTCTCAGGAACTGGTCCCTGATCTCATGGCGCATTTGGTCTTGGGCATTTTCTTCAGGGTGGATTCCTGCTTCTTCCATTCTCCCACCAGTTTTTCACTAACACCAAATTCCCTCGCTGCAGCATAGTTATTTGAGGAGTTAGCAAATGTTACGACGTTTAGCTTGAAACTTGTTTCTTACTTCATTCTATTTGCCAGAGAACACATTTCTGTTTGTCAGTCGCCATGCACGGTTTGCTTTGCGTGGACGTGTCAAACTCCCGCAGGACTTCTTGGCAACAACATGGTCCATGTCACCTGCTTGATCCATGCGCCAACTTATGAGCTAAACAATGCGAGTATGGCCCTCAGCATGCATTTTGGCACCCAAAACATGGGGTCACCTTATATGCTTCACTGACTCATATTTCCATGGTAGCTGTGTGTCCATGATGATTCTTCTGGTTCCCGGACTCCTCTGATGTTCAACAGTCTGCCACTAAGAAATGCTCCATCTAGTGGCCCAACTGAGATCTGGCATGTCTAAATTTGTTTTTAAATCAGATTTATTTGGAATTCAAAAGATATTGCTCCAAGAGATGATTTTTGATCACCTGAATGTTGCAAGGACTGAAAGGTTTGAGCTTTTAACAGGACAGGATACAAGAAAAAAATCTTGTGTGATAGTGTGGAAAATGTGGAGTCAGGTGACAAAGCAAATGAATAGCAAAGTGGCTACAAAACAGAAAGCAGAGATTAGGGATAAAAGATTGGCAAATGGTAGGAAGTGATGTTCCACAAGGTTCAGCACTGGGACCACTTTTCACAATTTCCATTTCATGATTTAGACTCGTGAATCAGAAGTATAATTTCAAAATTTGCAGATGACACAAAATTGGGAATTGTAGCGAACACAGAAGAGGTTTGTGACAAAATACAGGAATACATTAATAAACTTGCCGAATGAGCATGCAATTGGCAAATTACTTCAATATGGACAAGTATGAGATAATACATTTTGTTCGGAAGTATAAGGGAGCCACATAATTCTTGGAAAATAAGCGTCTCAATGGGATAGATATACAGGGATCTGGGAGTATAGACATGCAAATCACTAAAAGCAAGATGCAGGTTATTAATGCCATGAATAAAAAAGCAATCTAAGCACTGGGGTTCACTTCTAGAGGGATAGGGTTGAAATGCAGAGAAGTTATGTTAAACTTGTATTGAACTTTGGTTAAAATGGAGTACTATGAACAGTACTGGTCTCCATATTATGTAAAAATTAGAGAGACTTACTAGAATGATTCCAGAGATGAGAGGTTATACGAATCAGGAAAGACTGAACAGGCTAGAAATGAGAAGAGTGTGAGATGATGACCTGATCGAGTTCTTCAAAATTATGAAAGGGTTTGCTTGGGTAAAGGTAGGGAAAATGATTCCATTTTTGGGTTGAATCAGAACTAGGGGGCCTTCGACGTAGCAGCTCTGAGATGTAGAGTGAGGCTGTGTGTAGCTGTTGACTGGCTGTATTTTCCCCTAGGCCGCACTGATTGCACCTACTACATGGCTATGGTCCCAAGCAAGCGCAATACCATCTTTTTCTCCAGATCGCTGTGGCAACTCCTCTTTTTGCCTGCGTGACAGTATACTTACAACTCCATGTTTGGAAGTCAAGAAGCTAACAAATAAGAGTGACAGGGAAATGCAATGGAGGGCTTTCCTAGCTTGGCAGCCCAAGTACAGTTATGGCGCCATCGATAGCCATTTTAAGGAAAAAAGGAAGCAAACCCCTGTATTGATAATGACAAGAATGTTTGAAAAGAACCTGCAAATGGCTGGGAATCTGAAGTTAAAACAAAACAAAACTCTTAAAAAAATACAGCAGGTCTGACAGCTTCTAAACAAAATGTATGTTAATGCTTTATATGGAGACCCTTCATCAGAATTGAGTTTTTAATAGAGAAACTGAATTTGGACAATGAAAATGGTGCACCCTGGGACTAATTGAAACTGCCTGTGTCTCACTTTCCACTTACAAATCTTCAAGGATAAAGTATATTGAGATTGATTCTTGACCAAGCAGACGTTTTTCTCCTACTGCTGTCAATGCCATGTTCTAAAATTTATTGCATTATTAACATGCTTTCTATATTCTCCACACTCTGTGTGCCTCACATGAATTTGTACTGCAATCATATTGGGAGGGAAAGCAGCCAGTGCTATTCCAGAGCTCTGTAATGTTCTGCAGTTCTCTGCATCGTTCGATTAGAGATTTTCAGGACAGCTCCTGTGATACTGCTTGAATATCTAGTTCCCGGTATTGCTTAATTTTCATCATTTCTACCACACAAGATAAATGATGTTTACAGTGATGCTGAGAACAGCCATTGGTCAGATTGGAGAGACTATTGACAGACTTTGGCATCAACACCATGATTTCACCTTGTTTGCCATTGGCTAAGATTGCATGGCGATCTGTGATGTGTGTGTTTAAATTACTGTTTTCAGTTGGGTGAAGACTACCCATGCTCACAAATAGCTTTGAATGAAGCATTTCCATCAGCAAAGTTCTCCAATGGTGGTGGATTGGGTGATACAGTGGGCTAGACATATCTTTTCATCTCTGGAGTGTGGACTCAATCTCAACCCAGACAGAAGGAGCTATAAATGTGACCTCTACCTGCAAGATTTCCATATAATGTAAGTTGGGCCATTTTCAATCAATTATCTTATAATCGGATACCATAGACTTGTGGAGCCATAATCAGATACCACCAATATTTTGGCCATCTTGTTCAAATTGGTCATTTGGATGGCTGGTGTGCAAAATGGAAATGCTACACGAGCGTGGTAAACTGGGTTATCTGAGGCTGGCATGCTCTTAGAACTTCATGAAGCAGCTAACTGTGCTAAAGCTGATCTGAGAGTGCTTCCTGCCAACAATGGATGCCCAAAATAATATCCCTTTGTTTACATTTATTGGGAAAAAAAGAAAAGCCTTCAGATTGTGATGTTCAGAACATTTATCAATGATAATCATCTGCCGAGAAAATAGTTGTTAAAAATCGATTCAGAAAAATAATGGGCGGGGTCCTCCATTGGCTGACGCCGCAATCAAGAAACGCGATTGAGCGGAGAATAGGTTCCAACGGAAAAATTGAGCGGAAGCCAATTTGACGCCAAGTCGCAGTTCTCCATCACCTAGACAGCGGCGTCAATGCGGTCCAGAAGGCATATACAGTAAACAGGGCAGGATTCTCCCATGCCACGCCGGCTGGGAGAATCGCCGTTCACGCCGGATTTTTGCGCGACGCCGTTCCACCATTCTCCCAACCAGCGAGAACGGCGTCATCGAGGTCGGCGCCGCGCCGCCCAGAGAATCGCCCGAGGTGCTGAGTCTTGCGATTCTCCGGGCCCCCCGCTATTCAGCGGCCCGGATGGGCCGAGGTCCCAACAGCGTGACCCCAGGTTGCTAATCATTGTGGGAAGGAAAACAAGCTAGAACTGCAAAGTAAGCAATCCCGTGACACTCATGTTGCCTAACAATTCATTTTGCTGGAAGTTATGTCATCGCATTGTATTGTGGAATGGTCAGGAAGCAGGGGAGATAAGAGGAAATTTCTCCTCAACAAAAATGGAATGGGGTACCTGCTTTTGTCCACACTTCGTGACTCACTTACAAAACTGCAGCCTCAGAACACAGAGCTTTGAAATGTGGCACTTCTGAGGTTTTCTTAGTGGGTCATTAATTACAAAGAAAAACAGATTTTCACATTTTTACAGGAAATTTATCCACTCAAGTGTTTATCCTTTATTATACAAATGGGCACTGGTGTCAATATCACCATTCAAACAGCAAACTCCACCTAATGATAATATTGCTTTGACACAGGGTCATCTGGACTCGAAACGTTAGCTCTTTTCTCTCCCTACAGATGCTGCCAGACCTGCTGAGATTTTCCAGCATTTTCTCTTTTGGTTTCAGATTACAGCATCCGCGGTAATTTGCTTTTATCCAGTGTTAGATTGCCTCAATGTGTTCCAGAAACCTCCAATTTTGTAACTTTGTGATTATTTTGAAGTTCATAATTAGTGATTTAAAAAAATATATTTCACTAGTGCATCTAAATCCACAATCTCATATTTTAGGAAAATTAAATGTGGTATCATGAACATTCCTAAATACAGCAAATGAATATTCACTGTGCTGTAATTGTCTATCCCTTCCTCCAGTATTAAACCTTTTTCTCCTACATTCTGGCTGTAACCTACTGAATAATTTTAATTTAAATGTCATTACAATCATTCTTTTACTGTACTGCTTTGAACAACACGGGCAGCACGGTTGCACAGTGGTTAGCACAATTGCTTCACAGCTCCAGGTCCCAGGTTCGATTCCCCGCTGGGTCACTGTCTGTGCGGAGTCTGCACGTTCTCCCCGTGTCTGTGTGGGTTTCCTCCGGGTGCTCCAGTTTCCTCCCACAAGTCCCGAAAGACGTGCTGTTAGGTGAATTGGATATTCTGAATTCTCCCTCTGTGTACCCGAACAGGCGCCGGAATGTGGCGACGAGGGGATTCTCACAGTAACCTCATTGCAGTGTTAATGTAAGCCTACTTGTGACAATAAAGATTATTATTATAACTGGCTTCCCTGAACAGTTTGATACTGAATTCAGTACGGTCTTCCCTCATTATAGCACCAGTCTCATTGACCAGCCTATTTAAAATAAAACACTGGAAATGGATTCCTCCCAACCTGCTCTCTTTACCCTAACACAGAACTAACTGCTATTTTTGCACTGATCTTTTCCCTCAGCTCATGATACTAAATACCACTGGGTCACCTGCACTGCGATGTTAAATAATTACACAACTGTATTCCGATTATCCTCTTACTGCTGCATTAGGAAAACTGCCAGGGACCACAGTAAAAGATAAAATCAGTGAACACTTTGAAACGTATGGGCTGATCAAGGACAGTCAATACAAATCTCTAAAAAATGGATCATGTTTGACTAACTTAATTATTTTGAGGAAATTACCATGCAGAATCTAGTGGAGGTGATATATTTGTACTTTGAAAAGCATTTGATAAAGTGACACATGAAAGGCTTGCGAAGAATAAAGCCTATGGCATTCAAGGCAAGGTTGTGGGATGGATAGAGGAATGGCTCATGAATAGAAAGCAGAGCATTGGGGTGCCCAAGGGATCTGTGTTGGGCCTGTTATTGACACAGGTTTGCACATGGTCTTGGAGGGACCAACAACAAAGTTTGACGATACCAAACAAGCTGTGAGGAATAATGTACTCTTTATCTGACATTCTTCCTAGATTATGTTTTAATCCAGTTTAGCTCAAAATATCCCTCCTGAATGGAAAAGTCATTCCCTCTATCTTTCATGTCCATTCCCTTCATTGTTTTAAACATCTTTGTTATTTTAAACGCCTTTTAACATCCTTACATTCCAGGGGATATAACTCAAGTTTACTTAGCCGCTCATTGTAACTCATATTTTTCATCCCAGGTATTATATCCTTGTGAATCATTGCTGGATTTTCTCAATGGCAGTACATCCTTCCTAAGGTGTCCTCTCAGAATGAAACATAAATATTCAAATGAGATTTAACTCTCTAACTGCGGCAGCACCTCCTTTCTTTTCTATTCGAAACCTCTTGTGATGAAGGCCAGTAACCCTTTTTACAGCTCCTAGAAAGTTTTGAATGATTACCAGGATATCTAAATGCCTTGTTCATCCATCCCCGCTTCATCATTTAGACTTTATCCCCATTCTTGCATCTAAAATATACCACCTCACTCCTTGTTACATCTGCCATTGATCAATCCAAGGGCACAATTTATGGTCTTTTGCAATCTTCTCTTTATCACAATTTACTATACCAGTGTCATCTGAACATTTAGATACGCTCTCCTCTGTTCCAAGATTGAGGTCACATTTGAAAAACTGATTTGCTGCTTGTCAATCAAAAAGTATTCATTTTATTCTAACACCTTGTTCTAGCTCCCAGCCAGATTCCTATCCATACAACAAGGTTATCTCCAATTCCATGCACAACAGTTTTAGCGAGCAATGTCTTGTACAGAATCTTCTGAAAAATCTAGGTGTAAAACATCTACTTATGGTCCTCTAGCTACCATCTCGGTAGCTCTGTCAAATTAATGGTTAGTAAGACATGAACTACCTTTCACAAAATTATGCTAATTAACCCTAATCAACTTATCTTCTTCCAATGACTCATTTGCTCAATGCCTGCTGTTGAATTCTAGTACTGATCTAACTGAGTGGTTAGATTCTAGGACGCGATCCACCGGCCGCGTTGCGCTCTCGTTCGAGCCGGTAAATGCCAGGAGAGGCCTCGTGGGTTCCACCCAAGCCCCATGGGGCAACCGAGTCAGAAACACGGCCACAAGGGGCATGCCCACACGGTGCTCTCCGAAGCCGGTTCTAAACCAACTTCGGCGAACTTACCCGGGATCCACCGGCCTCGCAGGATCCACTGACCTCCCAGCGAGACCACAGCCAGGCGCTGGTCAGCACTGGTCCACGTGTGGACCATACAAAACAGCCAGGGGATCTTCCAGGCCATCCTGGGTGGTCAGGTCAGTGCAAGGTGGCTCCCTGGCCTTCCTCTTGGAACGTGGCCATCTTGGTACTGCCCAGGTGGTACTGCCAAGCTGGTAGGAGCACTGCCCGGGTGCCAGGGTAGCAGTACAAGGGTGCCCAGGTGCCAGGGTGGCACTACCAAGGGTCCAGGCCCAAGGGGGGGCCATGCCCATGAAAGGAGGGTAGGGGGCAGTTTGACAGGTGGCGTTGTGCAGGTCAGGTAAGTAGGGGCCTCTAGACGGTTGGGGGGGGTTGACAGGTGGGGGTCCTGAAAAGGAGGCGGGGTGTCCTCACTTGGGGAGTGTCGGGTAGTGCCCATGTGTGTGAGGGGTGACATTGCACATGGATGGGGGGTGACCCACAAGCTCACTTAGAAATCGGAGCACCCTTTCGAAAATGGCCGCCCGATCTCGGAGTTGAGCTCCCCGGTGCGAAAGAAAATTCTACAGGCGCGATCTTTCCAAAAGGGAACAAAGTTCCCGAGCGAGCATGTTTAGCCACATGTTTCCCGGCATTCGCAGTGCCGAGAAACACATGGCTCGCAAAAAATGCCAGCTTGGCTCCATCAGCTGGCATCCAGGTGGCACTGCCAGGGTACCCAGGTGGCACCAGCAGTGCCAGGGCACCACCCTGCCCAAAGGGCATGCAGCTCAGGAGGCTCCGATCCCCCTGGAGACCCCATGAGTGCCGTTCCATCTGGTCCCCATTTGTGGAGATCAGTACCAAATTGCCCTTGCTCAAGGTCCCCAAGGCAAAGTGATTGAATCCCAAAGCCTCAGGTACCTTGGGAATCTGCACGTTAGAGTCAGGCTTACTGCCTCGCTCTAATATGCAGATTTGCCAAAAACTGATCCCACCCATTGTGGGTGGGATTTACAGCGCAACGTCTCGCAAGATTACGTTGAATCTCACAAGACGTTGCGAGCCGGGTAGATTCCGGGAGCGGGGTCTCCTGGCTTTCACCGTCCGTGCTGCGCCGTGGCGAGATGCTTTTCCGGCACAACGTTGCCGGAAGATCACGCCCTAAGTGTGGGCTAAACCGGTGAGAAACTCCCCAGGGCCCAAAAAAGTGACTAAGTGTCATTGAATAGCGGTGGGGAACTCACCAGAATAGCTGGTGGGAAGCTCCCTGAAAAACCCACCACAAATTAACTTCAAAATTTTGGGGGTGAAAATGAGGAGTTAACATTGAAGCAGAACAAGAAATTGGGGAGGGAGGCTGCAACTGCAATTTTGTGCAGTTGTCGGCATCCCATTGTAGGGATGACATTGGAGCAAAGGAAAAGTTACAATATAAATTCACTCTGATACCACTGCTGGAAATATATACGTTTAGTTGACTTGAACTAGGCATGTATTCACTGGAACACAAAAGGTGAGAGTTTATAAAATGGAAGTTTTATGAAAAGATTTCCATGAAGATTATTTTCATTGTTTGCCTTGTAATGGGGAGGGGGGGGGGGGGGGTTGAATTTTCTATGCAAGGGGTGATTAGAATATGGAATGCAGTTTGACAAGTGGGTATTGAAGCTGCATTAATCATGATACTTGAGAGAATTAAACACTTGAAGAAAATTATTAAAACGGGTAGGGAAGGAGCAAGAAAATGTAGAGCCAGCACAGGCCTGATGAACCAAGTGGCTTCCTTCTGTTCTGAAATTTCTATGATTCCACAAACTCTGCAAGGAACAGAAACTGCCATATGCCATTAATTTGTGTGTGAATTTGTCTGATTATTCGCTGCAATTTCGCCGGAACTTTCGGCACAAATGCTGTTTACACAATTTTTACGCGATTTACATGGATCTTCCACAAGTTCCAGCGGTCATTTGGGAGAATCTCAGCAGAAATTCACCCCCCCCCCGCACTGTTTAAATTTTACTGGCGGACAGAAAGCCATTTTTGTTTTTACTTTGAATAATTGTGTAAAAGCTTAACTTCTTGACCTGTTGTAATGCAGGGCTTCGAATTCCATCCAGGCTCAATGGAACTGCTGTTTAACTGGGGAAAGGATGTGAAGTGTATGCCTGCCTAATCCCATTTTATTTTTATGCTGTCAAAAATGGCTGGTAGTATAATGAAGGAACAGTTTGTGTGAGTATCTGCATGCATGTAACTTGATCAGATTTTATATCCTGTGATGATCCCATGCACAGAATGTTACTATGTACTGGATATTGTGTGTTGCTATGGCTGTAAGATCAAACCACAATGCAGAATAACAAGCGGCCCTATTCACATGAATCTGATAGTTACATTTAGCTTATTGCCTTGAATTGATGTAGTCTAATTTTTGGATCAGCTTATTTGTCTATTTTCTTTCATCTATTTGAAATATATTGCAACTTGTTGGCTTTTCCTGAATTTTTGGGTGACAATTAAGAAATTATGTTTTGCACAAAACACAATCATCGGAATTCTCATTCGGCCGGATCCTCCGGTCCATTGGCAGCGCTCCCACGCCTGCGGGTTTCCCGATGGCGTGAGGCGGCCACAATGGGAAATCCTACTGGCCAGCTGCGGGAACAGAGAATCCCGCTGCCGGCGGGGGCACGCCGCACCGGAAAATAGGGCTGACGGACCGGAGAATCCCGCCCTAAGTCAAACAAATTTCCAGATATTTAGAGACCTGGCACAGATGACCAAATAACCCAAATTCTGATGGTCCTGGAATCAGGCTGACTTCTGCTAAAATCAGTTGCCTGGATGTAACCCAACATGATTTACATACTTGTAAGTAAATCATTTTGTTTGGCACAAATGTTATCTAAAGTTCCAATTCTGTTACCCAGCTGTAGAATAATCCTGTCAGAATTCAGAAACCATTAGAACATTAAGAGACAAACAAATCACAGAGGAACAAAATGTCAATCTCTAGCAACTCCATATAACTGCAGATTGAGTGTTGAATGTATCAGATGAAGTTCAGTCCCACTGGTTTCTCATTGGTAATGCTTATTGTAATGTGAGCTGCATGTTGTTATTCTGTTGATTCTAACAGCATTAGAATTCTGGGCTGCTGGCATATAGGTATTATTGTATATATATATATATATATATATATATATATATATGTAAATATATATATACACACATAACAAACAAGTGAATCACTTGGTGACAGAAATTCAAGATGTGACAGTTCCAGGAGCCCAAGGGAGTGTTAATCTGGCGGTAAATAATTACAATATGCATTAATCTCTTTATTTTGTCCCAATCCATCAATGCGGAAAGAGGTTTGGAAATACTTCCTATTTCGTGAGGAGAGATTCTCAGTTTTTTGTCCAATAATCACTATCCAAGGGATTTACCATGTTGGATTCCTCTGACATAAAAGACTTGCACAAGTCATGTGAAAAGTCAGTCTCCAATTGCATTATTACAGTGAGCAAAAGATAGAATACTTCTCAGTCCTGGATGCAGCCCCTAACACAATTTTAGCCTTTTCGCCAGCACCTGAATTTTTTAATAGTCATGTAGGGTACATTAAAATCTGTTCTTAAAATATCTTTTTTTAAATAAATTTAGAGTACCCAATTATTTTTTTCCAATTAAGGGGCAATTTAGCGTGGCCAATCCACCTAACCTGCACATCTTTTGGGTTTTGGGGGTGAAACCCACGCAAACACGGGGAGAATGTGCAAACTCCACACAGACAGTGACCCGGGGCCAGGATTCGAACCCAGGTCCTCAGCGCTGCTGTCCCAGTGCTAACCACTGCGCCACATGCTGCCCTTAAAATATCTTTTCCACGTACTCCATGAAGTAATGTCACTTGATAATTTCTGAAAAGTGTTTTGGGGTGTAAAATAATTAAATACCATAAACTGATGCCAAGATGGGTAGGAATATGTTGCAAAGATCGAATATACAAGCTTCAGATGAGCACAAAAACATCTTCTGAACATTTTCTGAATGTGAGTGCTTTTCAAAGGTGGAACACCTTTTTTCTCCTTTTTCGACTGTCCCTGTTGGACTTTTATGACAGCACCCCCCCAATCCCCCCCCCCCCCAAAAAAAAAACAGCCCACCCTCCACTTGCCATTCATATCCATTCCGTTGCTAAGGTTTGCCTGACATAACTGGATTGGGGAATATTTAAAGGATCACAACAATCAGGGCTGTAAATCGTGGCAACTGGTAGGGAGTGTTTTTACTGAACACTTGTGCACACATTTACTGTTTAATCTTGTAGATATTATATACACACATTTACATGTCACTTTTTTCAATTGAGAGTATAAATATGGGATTCTCCCCTACCCGGCAGAGCGGGGGGTCCCGGCGTGATGGGAACCACTCCGGCGTCGGGCCGCCCCAAAGGTGCGGAAGTCTCCGCACCTTTAGGGGCCAAGCCCTCACCTTGAGCCTAGGCCCGTGCCAGAGCGGTTTCCGATCCACCGGCTGGCGGGAAATACCTTTGGCACCACGCCAGCCGGGGCCGAAAGGACTTACGCCGGCCTGCGCAAGTCCACGCAGGCGCGGGAGCATCAGCAGCTGCTGACGTCATCCCCGCACATGCGCAGGGGAGGGGGTCTCTTCTGCCTCTGCCATAGTGAAGACCATGGCGAAGGCGGAAGAAAAAGAGTGCCCCCACGGCACAGGCCCGCCCGCAGATTGGTGGGCCCCGATCGCGGGCCAGTCCACCGTGGGGGCACCCCCCCGGGGCCAGATCGCCCTGCGCGCCCCCCCCCCCTTCCAGGACCCCGGAGCCCGCCCGCGCCGCCTTGTCCCGTCGTTCAAAAGGTGGTTTAATCCACGCTGGCGGGACAGGCATTCCAGCAGCAGGACTTCGGCCCATCGCGGGCCGGAGAATCGGCGGGGGTGGGCCCGCCAACCGGCGCGATTCCCGCCCCCGCCGAATCTCTGGTGGCGGAGACTTCGGGACACGGCGGGGACGGGATTCACACCAGGCCCCGGCGATTCTCCGACCCGGCGGGGGGTCGGAGAATCCCGCCCCTGTTATTGAAAATTTCAAGTGCACAAAGTTGGCACTTTGTAAGTTTTGGGGCAAGACAGAGAGCCTGATTTTAAACTATGCTAAAGATTGATCACATCTGTTGCCAAGGTGAGTTTATACTGCAGCAAATACCTGCTGCAGTGTAAACTTTCACAATCCAAAGTTGTGTTTTCTTGTTAGTACTTTAAATATTTAATGGGGATTGTACTGGTTTTGGGGGGGGACGATGTGGCTGCATTGCCAAGTTCTCTCTCCATCTCTATTGCACTCTCTTTCGTGAGCCCTCTGTCTTTCACTCTCCCCCTGTCTCTTTTACACTCTCCCTCTGTGGTGTTTCTACTGCATTAATTCCAGGATGAACTTTGCAATGTAGAGAGTTGTGGCTCTCCCCATCGTGTTTTTCTGGCTGAAGCTGGTTGAGGAAGAGACATCAGGTTTTGAAGAAGGAAAAGGTTTTTTTAAAATGGGTAAAGATTTAAGAAAAAAATGCAAGCCTGGGATGTTAACCAATTAATATTAGGCTTGCCTTGGAAACTGCAATTGAAGTTGGTCTGGCTGAAATTTCACAGCTTTCCAGATTTATTTGTGTGTTTACAACTAAATTAAATGTTTGTGATCATGACCTGCATGACTGTCTGTGGTATCTTTCAATCATTTAAAAATTGAAATAATTTTGATATTCCAATAATTTTATGAAGTCTTTTTGTTCATTACAAATTTGCTTTCTTACTGAAAATATTTCTATGTAGATCAAAATATTATAGTTGATCATAGATTCCTGTTGCGTGTGTATGACTGATCTGTCTAATAAAGCACTGTTCCTTATCTTACTTTCTGCGCTCTTATTTAAATGTGTTTTTGTTTGGATTCTTTTATCAATGATGTACTGGTAGGCATTGTATTGTCTGCAAGTATTGTGCTCGTTCTCAGACGTAGGTTGGTGCTCAAGTGTGTGGCTTTCTGGATTTTAAGTGGGGGTCATATACTGTAGATAATCATTGAACAGGTGTTGCATTTAGTGGTCCAGTTATAATGCTCATTAAACTGGGTATCCAGAAATTTGATATAGCTGCTGCCCACCCAGACTGATAATGTTTTGAGCAGTAGCCCATATCTCCATACTGTGTCTTCAGCAGTGAATAGATTTCTGTCATCAGATTGCATGGGAAGCTTCAATAATGGTGAGAACCTGGTCACGGCCAATTTTGTTCTAGTCTGAAACTGGCCTGTTCTTTGGCACAATAGCCTTAAAGATAGAGATAAAGAAGGTCCCTCTCCTTTAAATTGCAAGTTATGGGCAGGACTAATCTTGGCTGAAAGCTGATGCTTTAATTCCCCAGTACCCTGTCTTTGAGAAAGGCAATGACTATCATGTCACACCAGCCTTTTGGAATCTTCCCCTTCAAACAGACCTGCCAACCAATGCTCAACCCCTTGGTCAGAGAGGTAGGTTTTAAGTAGTGACCTAAAGGCGAGAAGGTGTTGAAGAATCTATACCCAATATATTAACCTGGGAATTGAAGAACCAGAAACAATCTGCTTCTGCCTATCAGATACCATTGGGAAAGAGCACCATATACATTTGGTACCATATGGTTAGTATAGTAACATATGCTGGCGCACAGTATGGTTTGGAGCATCTAAATATTAGCCATAGCAGAGAAGCTAATATTTAAGCTCTGTTTGTAATGGTGAGATTACATTTTTACCTTTGTTTAAAATGGGACACTCTCTTGGCAGGGTAACTCCATCTCGCTGTATATACTCAGTCTCTGCCTGTTACCTCCTGTCCAGCAGGCAATGTACAAGTGGTATGTTTTCCCCACCAGCACCAATACCACTCTCCCAGATATACATGACACCTCTTCAATTGTGTTTAGATTTGAAAAGAATTTGCAGATTCCTAGCTCATATAATACTTCAAAGTCTTTTTAAAAGCTCCTAGTGTATTCACTCCTCAAATATACACAGAACCCAGAGGCCTTTTTGTGTTTGTCCAAAAGAATCAATAAAAATTTCAGATGGATAAATCAGCCTTCAGGCTTTGCAGAGCAATATTCAGCTGTTGCAGCAAATTAACACTTACACAGCCAAGTGACTGCAAGGCCAACCCTAACTTGACAGCACGGTAGCATAGTGATTAGCACAATTGCTTCACAGCTCCAGGGTCCCAGGTTCGATTGTGGCTTGGGTCACTGTCTGTGCAGAGTCTGCACGTTCTCCCCGTGTGTGCGTGGGTTTCCTCCGGGTGCTCCGGTTTCCTCCCACAGTCCAAAGATGTGCTGGTTAGGTGGATTGGCCATGCTAAATTGCCCTTAGTGTCCAAAATTGGCCTTAGTGTTGGGTGGGGTTACTGGGTTATGGGGATAGGGTGGAGGTGTGCGGTTGGGTAGGGTTCTCTTTCCAAGAGCCAGTGCAGACTCGATGGACCGAATGGCCTCCTTCTGCACTGTAAATTCTATGAAATCTATGAACTCACTCACTCTCTCCAGTTTTGTTTATGAATAGTGTTGATGTTACTAGTTTATATCCCGACATAATGGGCAGGGCTTTCTGGTTACGGCATCGGCGGGTATCATCAGGGGCGAGATGGAAAAATAATAATAATAATTGTCGAGTGGTTGACTTAACAGCTCTCCAAATTTTTCCATCCCATCCGCAAAGTTGTCTGCCGATGTCAGAGCCCAATAACTGAGGAAGACAAGTGATAAATACTCTTCCATTGAAAATATACAGAGCAAAGTCTGAAAGGTAACAATAATACAGCTATAAGGCATACTGTGTACAGTTCTGGTCGCCTCATTTTAGGAAGGATGTGGAAGCTTTGGAAAAGATGCAAAGAAGATTTACCAGGATGTTGCCTGGAATGGAGAGTAGGTCTTACGAGGAAAGGTTGAGGGTGCTAGGCCTTTTCTCATTAGAACGGAGAAGGATGAGGGGCGACTTGATAGAGGTTTATAAGATGATCAGGGGAATAGATAGAGTAGACAGTCAGAGACTGTTTCCCCAGGTGGAACACACCATTACAAGGGGACATAAATTTAAGGTGAAAGGTGGAAGATATAGGAGGGATATCAGAGGTAGGTTCTTTACCCAGAGAGTAGTGGGGGCATGGAATGCACTGCCTGTGGAAGTAGTTGAGTCGGAAACATTAGGGACCTTCAAGCAGCTATTGGATAGGTACATGGATTACGGTTAAATGATATAGTGTAGATTTATTTGTTCTCAAGGGCAGCACGGTAGCATTGTGGATAGCACAATTGCTTCACAGCTCCAGGGTCCCAGGTTCGATTCCGGCTTGGGTCACTGTCTGTGCGGAGTCTGCACGTCCTCCCCGTGTCTGCGTGGGTTTCCTCCGGGTGCTCCGGTTTCCTCCCACAATCCAAAGATGTGCGGGTTAGGTGAATTGGCCAATGATAAATTGCCCTTAATGTCCAAATTGCCCTTGGTGTTGGGTGGAGGTGTTGAGTTTGGGTGGGGTGCTCTTTCCGGGGGCCGGTGCAGACTCGGGGGGCCGAATGGCCTCCTTCTGCACTGTAAATTCAATGATAATCTATGATTAATCTAGGACAAAGGTTCGGCACAACATCGTGGGCCGAAGGGCCTGTTCTGTGCTGTATTTTCTATGTTCTATGTTCTATGTTGTATGTGAGCAGAGTGCAACATCTATCCAGTCTGATATGCTAGTTATCAGTGTACTTTCTTCTCACCAGACCATCTTGTTTTGCTCTTGTATGGATTCATGGGATCTTTAAAAATAAACCAGCACCTTATAATAACACATCCAATACCATGCCCGTCTGCTTTTATGTCTCTCTTGTCTGAAAGAAGCAACTATTTTCTGGGGCCCCCTAAATATACAATACAAAAAACCCAAATAAAGCTGCATTTCCTGTTCTTTATCTGAAAGAATAGGTATATAAATCAATCCACTTTGTCCCCCTAATTTAAGCTATAGGATGTGCGTAAAACTCTTTCTGCCATTTCAGAATTCATTAAATTTTCAAATGAACTTGTTCCCTATGCAGTATTATCCAATGGAAATTACTGACTAGCCACAGTCAGTGACTGTTTTAGTTCCATGCCTAATTTTAATAGAAAAAGAATTTCATTGACTCAAAACAGTATTTCAAGTGTATATATCTTCTTAAATATTTCCCATGCTTCACTGACCAAGGAAGTAAAACATTTGCACTGTATTTCATCTCACCATTTTACCAGCAAACATACCAAAAGATTAAAGTTCACGTACACACACATTTGGCACATGAATATTGAGATCACATGGCTAATAACTGCATCTATTACTCAATTTTTATTTCCAAATCAAAACTGCAATTAGCTACATCTGCATATCAAATTAGCCACGTGGCGTTTAGCTAAAGTATTGCATAACATTGCGCCGTTGCTTTATTAGTGACCCAAAACAATTTTATGTTCACTGATGTACAATAAGGAGGCCTTGTGGCACAAGAGGCAGCATCCCTGGAACAGAACTGAGATCGAGAGAGATGATGTACAAGTTCACAAAGAATTTCCTTAAATGTGCTACAAAAGATTACTTTTAAAAGGCCACGCTGCATTACACAACAATGATGACATTGGTGCAAAAGTGGCTTTTGCTTTGCACAAACACTAATATTTTGGATTGGATTGGATTTGTTTATTGTCACATGTACCGAGGTACAGTGAAAAGTATTGTTCTGGGTGCAGCACAGACAGACCATTCCCTAAATGAAAGAAAATACATAATAGGGCAAACATAAAATACACAATGTAAATACATAGATACAGACATTAGGTGAAGCATACAGGGATGTAGTACTACTCAGTAGAGAAGATGTGTGAAGAGATCAGATCAGTCCATAAGAGCGGCGTTTAGGAGTCTGCTAACAGCGGGGAAGAATTTTGAAGCAAAGCAGTCAAAGAATCCCTGGATGGAGTCCCACTCTGCTTCATTCTAGATCAAGTCTAGCCCTCATTCTAGATTTACACTCCACAATTTTAAGTGTATGTGCAAAGCAAAACCATGTGCACCAAAAGCACCATTGTGGTTGCATATAGACATTCGATGATGATGCATGCACTCTCCCAGAATGAGTGCAGAATAGTCCCATCTTTATGTATTTTTAAACCATATTTGATTTTGCTGTTCCTCTACAGGTAATTTCAATACTTGCAGTAATGATGTGATAATGTTGAGCTCACATCAGTTCGATCTAGTTCTACACACAGGATAACGTTTATTCCACTTCCCCAAGCTTGGGGTCTCAACAACAAACAGAGATGAAGATGCCTCATATCTCACCATTTCTTTCATTCTTATGTTCAGTATCCAAAATTGATTTCCCCACATTGCTCATAGTCTTAGTAGCACCCTCCCTTAATGTTGCAACTTTACAAAAAATATATTTGTATTTGTTTTTTAACATTTTAATATTTTGTACATAAAACAAAGCAATGCAAAACAAGAAGAACAGAAACCCTCCCCTACCCTACCAACCAACAACTCAATAACTCAAAATTAGCCCCCCCCCCCCGCCCCCATCCCTACCCACCTTTCCCCGAGCAGCTGACAGTAACCAACTCTTAAAAGTGAAGAATAAAGGGCAGCATGGTGGTGCAGTGGTTAGCACTGCTGCCTCACGACGCCGAGATCCCGGGTTCGATCCCGGCTCTGGGTCACCGTCCGTGTGGAGTTTGCACATTCTCCCCGTGTCTGCGTGGGTTTCGCCCCCACAACCCAAAGATGTGCAGGTTAGGTGGATTGGCCCGTGCTAAATTGCCCCTTAATTGGAAAAAATGAATTGGGTAATCTAAATTCACCCAAAAATAAAAGTGAAGAATAAACAGACCCCATCTCTTGAGGAACAGCACAATCGCCCCCCTCAAGGTGAACTTAATCTTCTCCAAATACAGGAACTCCATCAGGTCCCCCAGCCATACTGAGGCACTGGGCGGAGAGGCTGACCTCCACCCCAACAGGACCCCACTGTGAGCAATCAGCGAGGTGAAGGCTAAAACCTCTGCCCCACTCCCGTCTGCAGCCTTGGCAAGTCCCTCATCCCAAATATGGGACGGGATTCTCCACTCCCACGCCGAAGTGGCCGCGCTGTCGTGAACGTCGTCTAGGCTCACGACGGCGCGGAACGGCCCCGGTCCCGACTGATTCAGGCCCTGACAATGGGCCAGTATCGGGGCCGCGTCATCTACCCGCGCCAGGCCTTGTCGCCCGCGTAAAAGCGGCGCCGCATAGATGACGTGGCCGGCGCCGCATAACGGACGTCATCCGCGCATGCACGGTTGGCCGGCGCCAACCCGCACATGCGTGGTTGCCGTCCTGTCCAAATCCGCCCCGTAAGAAGATGGGGGACGAATCTTGCTGGGCCGCGGAAGGAAGGAGGTCCTTCTTCAGAGAGGACGGCCCGACGATCGGTGGGCACCGATCGCGGACCACCCCACATTGCAGGTGAAGCCCGGTGCATCCCCAGCGTTCACGCACCGCCCACGACTGCAGCGACCAGGGGCGTCATTCTCTGACCCCCCGCCGAGTCAGAGAATTGCCGGGGGCTGGCGTGAATCCCGCCCCTGCCGGTTGCCGAAGTCTCCGGCACCGGAGATTCGGCGGGGGGCGGGAATCGCGGCGCGCCGGTTGGCGGGCCACCCCGCACGATTCTCCGGCCCGGATGGCATGGATTAAACCACCTTTTGAACGGCGGGACAAGGCGGCGTGGGCGGGCGCCGGGCGATCTGGCCCCGGGGGGTGCCCCCACGGTGGCCTGACCCGCGATCAGGGCCCACTGATCCGCGGGCGGGCCTGTGCTGTGGGGGCACTCTTTCCCTTCCGCCTCCGCCACGGTCTCGACCATGGCGAAGGCGGAAGAGACTCCCTCCACTGCGCATTCGTGGGAAACTGTCAGCGGCCGCTGACGCTCCCGCGCATGCGCCGCCCGGAGATGTCATTTCCGCGTCAGCTGGCGGGGCAACAAAGGCCGTTTCCGCCAGCTGGCGGGGCGGAAATTCCTCCGGCGCCGGCCTAGCCCCTCAATGTTGGGGCTCGGCCCCCAAAGATGCACCTTTGGGGCGACGCGATGCCCGTCTGATTGGCGCCGTTTTGGGCGCCAGTCGGCGGACATCGCGCCGTTTCAGGAGAATTTCGAGGTGTGGACGGCGCCGGGGGGAACCCGCCGTTTTGGCCTGGCCGCTCGGCCCATCCGGGCCTCAGAATAGCGGGGGTGCCGGAGAATCGCCATTTTGGGTGTCTCCGGCGATTCTCCGGCCTGCGAAACCCGACCGGGCCGTTCCCGCCGCTTGGGAGAATCGCGGGAGGGCGTCGGACCGGCGTCCCCGGAAATTTTGGCGGCCCAGGCGATTCTCCCTACCGGCGTGGGAGTGGAGAATCGCGCCCATGGTCTCCAGGGGACTGTGCTCCAAATCCAACTGCAAGATCGCCGAAATGGTGCTGAAAAAAGGCCCCCCAAATTTCTCCAACTTCAGGAAGGACCAGAACATATGTACATGGTTGACCGGAGCCCTCCCAAACCCACTCGTAAGTGTCCTCCACCTCCTCAAACAACCAGTTCATCCTCAACCTCGTCAGGTGCGCCCTGTGCACCACCTTTAACTGTATTAACCCCAGCCTTGTACATGAGGTTGAGGCATTTACCATCCGCAACAAACCCTCCTCCAATGTCACTCCCAAATTCTCCTCCCACTTAGTCTTAACCCCCTCCAGCGACACCATATCCTCCTCCAAAATCTTCCCATAAATCGCCGAGATCCACCCCCCACCCCCCCCCCCCCCCCCCCCCACCACCCCCCGGGCCCGGCCATCAGCGACAACAGCCCCTCCAATGACAAGGAGGGAGGTGTCACCGGAAACCTTCCTTGCAAAGACCCGCACCTGCATATGCCTAAAGGCCTCCCCCTGCAGAATCCCAAACTTTTCCGTCAATTCCTCCAAACTCGCAAACCGCCCATCCGAAAACAAGTCCTTCATTTCCATCATCCTCCCCCGTTCCTCCCACCCCCAGAACCTAGCATCCAGTCTCTCCAGCTCAAACACATGATTCTCCCGGACCGGCATCAGCTTCAACCCCGTCCATAACTTAAAATGCTGCCGAAATGGCTTCCATATCTTCAGTGTGGCCACCACCACCGGACTACCCGAGTATTTCCCTGGGGCAAACGGGAGCAGCGCTGTTGCCAGCACCTGGAATCCCAACCCCCTACACGAGCCTGCCTCCATCCTCATCCGCTGGCTCCCTACCCCAGCCTCGCACCTTCTCGCCATTCGCCGCCCAATAGTAATACATCAGATTCGGAATGAAGAGCTTGTCATGTGAGGAACGGTTGAGGACTCTGGGTCTGTACTCGTTGGAGTTTAGAAGGATGAGGGAGGATCTTATTGAAACTTAAAAGATACAGCAAGGCATGGAGAGTGGACTTGTAGAGGATGTTTCCACTTGTAGGAAAAACTAGAAGCAGAGGACACCATCTCAGAGTGAAGGGCCGATCCTTTAAAACAGAGATGAGGAGGAATTTATTCAGCCAGAGGGTGGTGAATCTGTGGAACTCTTTGCCGCAGAAGGCTGTGGAGGCCAATTCACTGAGTGTCTTTAACACAGAGATAGCTAGGTTCTTGATTAATAAGGGGATCAGGGGTTATGGGGAGAAGGCAGGTGAATGGGGATGAGAAAATATCAGTCATGATTGAATGGCGGAGCAGACTCGATGGGCCGAGTGGCCTACTTCTGCTTCTATGTTTTTATGGTCTAAACCCCCCTGACTGTCACCCTCTCTGAAGCACCGTCTTCCGAAACCCCGTCACCGTACCCGCCCATACAAATGACAAAATCAACCGTTCCACCCCCCATAAAAAACGCCTTTGGCAAAAAGACCAGTAAGCACTGGAATAAAAATTTAAATCATGGCAAGATATTCATCTTCACCGCCTGCATCCGACCTGCCAATGGCAGGGGAAGTCTGTCCCACCTCAATAAATCTGCCTTTATCCTGCCCACCAGGCTCGTAAAATTCAATTTACGGAGCACGCCGCCTGCACTCCCAGGTGCCTGAAGTGAGTAGTCACCACATGAAACGGCAATCCCCTCAAGTCAGCTCCAGGAGAGGAAACCAAAAAGCACTCGCTCTTCTCCAAATTCAATTTGTATCGTGAAAAAGCCCCAATTCGCCTGGGCAGCCCCCATTATATCCCCACAGTGGGACCCGAGTTAGAAATATACAACAAAAGGTTGTCAGCATACAGGGACACTCCCTCTCCCCGCCCATACTAGCCCTCCACTTATCTGAGCACCTCAGAGCAATGGCCAAGGGCTCTATCGTCAGGGTAAACAAAAGGGTGGACATGGGACATCCCTGTCTCATTTCCCTGTACAGCTGAAAGTATCCCGCGTTCACCTCCTTCGTATGAACACTCACCTTCGGTTCCTTATATAACGATTTGATCCATGCCACAAACTTAGGCTCAATCCCCAAACCAACACCGCAAACAAATAACTCCACTCAATCAAATGCCTTTTCCACATCCAAGGCCAACACCACCTCCACCCCCTCTCCCCTTCTGATGGAGAGAGAACCACGTGGGGCAGCATGATGGTACAGTGGTTAGCACTGCTGCCTCACAGCTCCAGGGACCTGGGTTCAATTCCGGCCTCGGGAGACTGTGTGGAGTCTTCATGTTCTCCCCGTGTGTGCGTGGGTTTCCTCCAGGGGCTCCGGGTTCCTCCCTCAGTCGAAAGATGTGCAGGTTAGGTGGATTGGCCGTGATAAATTGCCCTTTAGTGTCCAAAAGATTAGGTCGGGTTACTGGGATAGAATAGAGGCATTGGCTTAAGTAGGGTGCTCTTTCCAAGAACTGCTGCAGACTCGATGGGCTGAATGGCCTCATATGCACTGTAAATTCTATGATTAACAAGCACTACACATTCGAGGACAACTGACTACATTTTACAAACCCCATCTGATCCTCCTCAAGCACCTGCGGGAGTCACACCTCCAGCCTAAGCGCCAACACTTTGGAATGAATATTGGCATCCTCATTTAACAGGGGTATTGGCTGATATGACCCACACTCCACCGGGTCCTTATCTTTTTTCAACAACAGCGAAATAGATGCCTGTCCCATCGTTTTCGAGAGCTTCCCTCCTAGCCACCGCATCATAGTCATAGG
The DNA here is from genome assembly GCF_047496885.1 of Scyliorhinus torazame. NCBI lineage: Eukaryota > Metazoa > Chordata > Chondrichthyes > Carcharhiniformes > Scyliorhinidae > Scyliorhinus > Scyliorhinus torazame. Next base: position 29,080,353 of record NC_092738.1, read on the forward strand.
GGCAGCACGGTAGCATAGTGGTTAGCAAGTTGTGAGGAATTGAACAAACGTGATATAAAATAGTTAGTTCAAATATTAGTTACAGTAATGTGGATGTCTCCACAAGCCCAATTAGCTCTAGGACCCGATCTCGGACAAAGAGAGAGGGGCCTGATCCTATCCAGAAACAATTACGCATACCACCTAGATTCCTTAAGACTGATATAGTAGGACAGAAAAGTAAGAGAACAAAGAAAGTGGATGGGAATGGTTCTGAGGAGCTGGAGCTCCCCCTAGTGGAAGGGAAGGACGTCAAAGTCTTTGAAGAGCCAGATGAATCCGCTAAAGCGCCCCCTAGTGAGACTCTGAGACAGTTGCCGATTAGGAAAATACCCAACCCTGATGTTGCAACAGCAGCAGCCCAGCCCACGATAGACGTTTATTTCCCATGGAGACCCAGTGAGATGAATTCTGGCTGCAATCCCAGACAGAAAGAAATCTCCTGCTGCTTTCGTGGACTATCTGACAACTACCATCTCAGTTTATCAAGCTGATTAGAGGGACCTCTGGGCCCTAGTCCAGCAGCTTTTAACCCCAGCAGAGCACCGCAGTTACCTCAACCACTTGAATTATGCTAGCCACGCCGCACTTCAGCACGCCCATGCCTTGGACGATGATAGACGGGCACAAATCCTGAATATATAGGAGGGAAGGAGGGAAGCTCTCGAAGACGATGGGACAGGCATCTATTATATTATTGTATAACTTTTACAACTTAATTAATTCTTTATCTTAACAATTTTTGTTTTAAAAAGTGTAAATCTGGAGATGACAGTTGACTTTGCTCCGCTATAAATCACCGCAGCTAACTGCTCCCTCATTGATAGCAGCCATCATTTTTGTGAATGTAAGAAAAACTTGTTAAAAGAAAAATTGTTAAGATAAAGAATTAATTAAGTTGTAAAGGTTATACAAGTTTATGTTAAGCAAATCGTAAATTGAGTTCTGAGTCGAGATCAGAACTAAGCTTGCAGTTTGCAGTAATTCAATTTGAATTTTCAAACATTTTAAGTTTTCACAGAACACTGTTAAAACCTTTTAAATAACTTTGCCAAGTAGCAAAAATTGCCATTGGTTATAAATAGGAAAATAAATAAATTTTAAAAAAGAGCCAAAGTATGAACGCTAAAGAGTTAATTGGATTATGGAGACAATATTGTCAAGAAGAGAGGGATAAGATCATGTTATTAAGTTGGCAAGAAAATGCCCTTAAAATGGGGATTCCAATTAGTGAAGGGGGAACTAGAAAACTCTGGAGATCTTGAAAAAGTAGTGTGCATTCAAAGAACACGCAAGTAAAGAGAGGGTGGACTCGAGTAAAAAAGATGGGCTACGTAGTTCAATGACTGGCCTTGCATTGACAGACGCAGATGATGACCTAGAGAATTGGACCATGTCGACTAGAGTCCCGACTGTAGCATTGTCTGCACTAATTCCGGAACCACCAGGGTATCATAATTTATATCCAGTCACTGCTCCCAGATTCAAATCATGCCAGCCTCTCCAGCCCCTTCGGTTAATAGTTTGGGCCCTATTTCTGCACCTTCACCATCTGTTAGAGAAGGGGAGCTCTGTTCCACAAGCCCAATTAGCTCTAGGACCCGATCTCGGACAATGAGAGAGGGGCCTGATCCTATCCAGAAACAATTACGCATACCACCTAGATTCCTTAAGACCGATATAGTAGGACAGAAAAGTAAGAGAACAAAGAAAGAGGAAGGGAATGGTTCTGAGGAGCTGGAGCTTCCCCTAGTGGAAGGGAAGGACATCAAAGTCTTTGAAGAGCCAGAGGAATCTAGTGAGACTCTGAGACAGTTGCCGATTAGGAAAATACCCAACCCTGATGTTGCAACAGCAGCAGCCCAGCCCACGATAGACGTTTATTTCCCATGGAGACCCAGTGACATGATGGCTATTCTGGCTGCAATCCCAGACAGGAAGAAATCTCCTGCTGCTTTCGTGGACTATCTGAGAACTACCATCTCAGTTTATCAAGCTGATTAGAGGGACCTCTGGGCCCTAGTCCAGCAGCTTTTAACCCCAGCAGAGCACCGCAGTTACCTCAACCACTTGAATTATGCTAGCCACGCCTACTTCAGCAAGCCCATGCCTTGGACGATGATAGACGGGCACAAATCGTGAATGCTTTGAATGCCACATTTCAAAAGCCCATAAACATCTCTGCTATCTTAGACCTCAAACCTAAAAAGACTGAAGAGCCAGAGGAATTTCTGGAACGTTTTAATGAAATCTACCGTGGGCAGTCAGGCGACTTGCTGTACCAAAATGGTCAGAATTCCCCTCAATATTGTGCTATGTTAATGCATTGCCTACCACCTTCCGTGGCTACTGCCGTGAAATGTAATACCATGAATTGGACAGAGAACGACCCTTCCCAGATGGCCCGGGCAGTCAGATATTATAGGAAGGAGGGTGTAGGCCAGGAAGGAGGCTCAGTTACAAAGATTAAGACTGAGTATGTAATGAAAAAGGATGATCTGAGACCCCAACCAGCGTCAGATATAGAGGGAACAATGCATGTTTTAATTGCGGCCGTACAGATCACTGGCATCAGGAATGCCCCTTTAAAAGACGGGCAGCAGAAGGAGACTATCCGACCCAAAAGGAGGGGGTACCCACCAAGAGAAGGTCAGACGAGGTACACCGACTTTTCCCAGGCAAACCCTTTCCCAACACAAGATTGACTAGCTAATTTAGTCATAAGGACTCTCCAATCGGACAGGGAACCTATTATCTCTCTGCAGACAGGAGATCAACATTACCCATTTGTAATCGACACTGAAGCAGCCATGTCTTCGGGGCAATCAGAACTTCGACTACCACTATCCGACCACACCCAGCATAAACTAGTATGGCAGGGGGGGTGGGCACGGGAGCAATAGGTCAGAAGGTGAGAGCATTGAGGGAGAACTAGGGAATAGGGACAGTGTGGCTCTGAGGCAGAGCAGACGGGGAGAAGTTGCTGAACACAGCGGGTCTGGTGGCCTGAAGTGCATATGTTTTAATGCAAGGAGCATTACGGGTAAGGCAGATGAACTTAGAGCTTGGATTACTACTTGGAACTATGATGTTGTTGCCATTACAGAGACCTGGTTGAGGGAAGGGCAGGATTGGCAGCTAAACGTTCCAGGATTTAGATGTTTCAGGCGGGATAGAGGGGGATGTAAAAGGGGAGGCGGAGTTGCGCTACTTGTTCGGGAGAATATCACAGCTATACTGCGAGAGGACACCTCAGAGGGCAGTGAGGCTATATGGGTACAGATCAGGAATAAGAAGGGTGCAGTCACAATGTTGGGGGTATACTACAGGCCTCCCAACAGCCAGCGGGAGATAGAGGAGCAGATAGGTAGACAGATTTTGGAAAAGAGTAAAAACAACAGGGTTGTGGTGATGGGAGACTTCAACTTCCCCAATATTGACTGGGACTCACTTAGTGCCAGGGGCTTAGACGGGGCGGAGTTTGTAAGGAGCATCCAGGAGGGCTTCTTAAAACAATATGTAAACAGTCCAACTAGGGAAGGGGCGGTACTGGACCTGGTATTGGGGAATGAGCCCGGCCAGGTGGTAGATGTTTCAGTAGGGGAGCATTTTGGTAACAGTGACCACAATTCTGTAAGTTTTAAAGTACTGGTGGACAAGGATAAGAGTGGTCCGAGGATGAATGTGCTAAATTGGGGGAAGGCTAATTATAACAATATTAGGCGGGAACTGAAGAACATAGATTGGGGGCGGATGTTTGAGGGCAAATCAACATCTGACATGTGGGAGGCTTTCAAGTGTCAGTTGAAAGGAATACAGGACAGGCATGTTCCTGTGAGGAAGAAAGATAAATACGGCAATTTTCGGGAACCTTGGATGACGAGTGATATTGTAGGCCTCGTCAAAAAGAAAAAGGAGGCATTTGTCAGGGCTAAAAGGCTGGGAACAGACGAAGCCTGTGTGGCATATAAGGAAAGTAGGAAGGAACTTAAGCAAGGAGTCAGGAGGGCTAGAAGGGGTCATGAAAAGTCATTGGCAAATAGGGTTAAGGAAAATCCCAAGGCTTTTTACACGTACATAAAAAGCAAGAGGGTAGCCAGGGAAAGGGTTGGCCCACTGAAGGATAGGCAAGGGAATCTATGTGCGGAGCCAGAGGAAATGGGCGAGGTACTAAATGAATACTTTGCATCAGTATTCACCAAAGAGAAGGAAGTGGTAGATGTTGAGTCTGGAGAAGGGGGTGTAGATAGCCTGGGTCACATTGTGATCCAAAAAGACGAGGTGTTGGGTATCTTAAAAAATATTAAGGTAGATAAGTCCCCAGGGCCTGATGGGATCTACCCCAGAATACTGAAGGAGGCTGGAGAGGAAATTGCTGAGGCCTTGACAGAAATCTTTGGATCCTCGCTGTCTTCAGGGGATGTCCCGGAGGACTGGAGAATAGCCAATGTTGTTCCTCTGTTTAAGAAGGGTAGCAAGGATAATCCCGGGAACTACAGGCCGGTGAGCCTTACTTCAGTGGTAGGGAAATTACTGGAGAGAATTCTTCGAGACAGGATCTACTCCCATTTGGAAGCAAATGGACGTATTAGTGAGAGGCAGCACGGTTTTGTGAAGGGGAGGTCGTGTCTCACTAACTTGATAGAGTTTTTCGAGGAGGTCACTAAGATGATTGATGCAGGTAGGGCAGTAGATGTTGTCTATATGGACTTCAGTAAGGCCTTTGACAAGGTCCCTCATGGTAGACTAGTACAAAAGGTGAAGTCACACGGGATCAGGGGTGAACTGGCAAGGTGGATACAGAACTGGCTAGGCCATAGAAGGCAGAGGGTAGCAATGGAGGGATGCTTTTCTAATTGGAGGGCTGTGACCAGTGGTGTTCCACAGGGATCAGTGTTGGGACCTTTGCTGTTTGTAGTATATATATATAAATGATTTGGAGGAAAATGTAACTGGTCTGATTAGTAAGTTTGCAGACGACACAAAGGTTGGTGGAATTGCGGATAGCGATGAGGACTGTCTGAGGATACAGCAGGATTTAGATTGTCTGGAGACTTGGGCGGAGAGATGGCAGATGGAGTTTAATCCGGACAAATGTGAGGTAATGCATTTTGGAAGGTCTAATGCAGGTAGGGAATATACAGTGAATGGTAGAACCCTCAAGAGTATTGAAAGTCAAAGAGATCTAGGAGTACAGGTCCACAGGTCATTGAAAGGGGCAACACATGTGGAGAAGGTAGTCAAGAAGGCATACGGCATGCTTGCCTTCATTGGCCGGGGCATTGAGTATAAGAATTGGCAAGTCATGTTGCAGCTGTATAGAACCTTAGTTAGGCCACACTTGGAGTATAGTGTTCAATTCTGGTCGCCACACTACCAGAAGGATGTGGAGGCTTTAGAGAGGGTGCAGAAGAGATTTACCAGAATGTTGCCTGGTATGGAGGGCATAAGCTATGAGGAGCGATTGAATAAACTCGGTTTGTTCTCACTGGAACGAAGGAGGTTGAGGGGCGACCTGATAGAGGTATACAAAATTATGAGGGGCATAGACAGAGTGGATAGTCAGAGGCTTTTCCCCAGGGTAGAGGGGTCAATTACTAGGGGGCATAGGTTTAAGGTGAGAGGGGCAAGGTTTAGAGTAGATGTACGAGGCAAGTTTTTTACGCAGAGGGTAGTGGGTGCCTGGAACTCGCTACCGGAGGAGGCAGTGGAAGCAGGGACGATAGGGACATTTAAGGGGCATCTTGACAAATATATGGGAATAGAAGGATACGGCCCCAGGAAGTGTAGAAGATTGTAGTTTAGTCGGGCAGTATGGTCGGCACGGGCTTGGAGGGCCGAAGGGCCTGTTCCTGTGCTGTACATTTCTTTGTTCTTTGTTCTTATTTGTCGGGGCCCCAAGGACAGGTGTGTGAGTATCCTATTTCTGAACCTGTGACAGTCACTTACGAGAATAAGTCTGCGGATCATCAGTTTGTGGTGACTACTGGATTGGACTGTAACTTGTTGGCCCGAGATTTACTGTGTATCTTCCAGCTACAGCTAGAGTGCGGAGACGAAGGGGTAACGGTTCAATCATGGAGGATGAGACAACAGTGCTATATTTCTATCACACCCTAGTGGTGGACGTTAGGCATTGAACTTTCACTGCATCACGTTACCCTGGCCTATGACAGAACCGGACAGAACAGGGAGTTGGAGGACAAATACCGGCCGTTAATTGGGACCGAATGGCCAATCAAGATTACAGGCACAGTCACGGGAAAAGAAGGTACAGCCGATTTTGTTACAATACCACCACATTTATGGCCACAGTCAGCTTCTGTAGGCCCTCATATTACACGTCAGGTCCACGACCAGTACCATGCCAAGGATCTGGGGCCAATGGTAAGGAGGGCAGTGGATCATTCAGATCCAACAGAGTACGCACTTCAAGTCATGCCAGACGGCACTTCAATAAAATATTTTGAGATCCCTGAAACAATTAACACTCGACTTCAGCCAACCCACAGCTCTGGAAGAATAGGGGATTCCTTACCTCGGCCGGCACGGAAATATCCCACCGGGGTTTAGTTAATGACCTACTGCAGGCCCTCCTTATGCCCGCGCAGATTTCCGTCATTAAATGCGCTGCCCATACAAATGGTAAGACCCCAGTTGATGTTGGTAATGAACAAGCAGATTGTGCAGCGCGGACAGCCACGCAAATTCAGCAAGTGATGGTGCTTAAAATGTTAAGTCAGACTAAACGATCTGCTATAAATAGGTCTGCTTCTGACAAGCCAATGCCAACCATCCAAGACGTCATAAGGTTACAGGAGGACGCTCCTGAGAGTGATAAACAAATGTGGAAACGGTTAGGTTGTACATATGATTCTGTTTCCTCTTTATGGACCACGCCAGCACATCAGACTTGTATGTCTGATGTACTGGCTTTATGGGTCACTGAATGTGTACACTTTGCAACTCATTGTAGGGCTCGGGGGACTAGTGATTTGTTGCTGGACACTTGGTGGCACCCTAAAATGCAGGGGCTGGCCCAGAGTATCAGTAATCGGTGTTTGATTTGTCAGCAATATAACACCGGCAAAGGTATCCCTTGTGGTATGAGGCAAACCCCGTTTCCCAGTGGTCCCTTTGAGACGCTCCAAATGGATTACATTGAGTTGGAAAGGTGTCAATGTTATAAATATGTTTTGGCCATTGTGGATGTGTTCAGCAGATGGGTTGAGGTGTATCCGACTACCAATAATAAAGCTGCTACTGTGGTTAAAGTTCTGACGCGGGAAATCATTCCCCGGTACAGTAGACCAGCTCAGTTGAGTTCTGATAACGGGCCTCATTTTCTTGGACAGATTAACCTGCCTCCCTTCCCCAGCGCTGTTTTACAGGTGTGGAGCATGATGGGGTGGCTACGCACCGCCTGTGTAATCTCCGGCCTCGCCTCGCTTGGAGTGACATCGGCGGCGGAAATGGAAAAGGGAAATATCATCTACATCTGTAACCCCAACCAAACTACACGGACATTTCACTTATGCCGAGGTGACATTCTGCGACTCGTGGAAGGCCATCAGGTTAACGGACAATGCAGGACTCATGAAGCAATTGCACCGGTCCCGGCTATGGGAAGGGAACATTACATGGACATTGCCTTGTTTTTGGAGTACATGTAAATTTGATTTTGGATGTGTTAAGATTGGTGCCATAAAGGTAAAGTCAGACCGTACGGAGAAGGTAGGAAGAGGTTGTGGGAGAGAGAGGGGGATTAGAAAGAGGATGGAGCGTGTGAGAAGGGGAGTACAACTAGAACGTGGGTTATCAGGCGATATACTTAATTCATTTAGGACCCAGAATGAGGGAAACCTGGGTAGTATGAATCTCTTCTACCAGATCTACCACCGCTTGTATGGCCAGGGACGGGTTGTCTGCTACCCGAACCTCGCATCGGTGTCTAGGTTATTTTCTGTTTCACCGCTTTGGGGCACTCCCCAAACGGTGGTTCATTGTCAGCGTGCCGAGACACTGCCCGAGCAACTCACTCTTCCTTATGATCCGGGTTCCGCACCACCGGCTATTTGCCTTCCCCTTCCTCGGGATAATTCCCACTCACAGTATGATAGGCTGCAATGGTGGAGGGCGTACATACCTACCCACTTCACTCCCAATAGAGACTCCGGTCGTATGAGAATTGTTTCAGCAGTGACAGGTACGGCTGTTTGCTGATAGAGGTGGAAACGAATATAACATGTCTGTTCCCCACCTGTACGGACAGGACGTGTCATATCGGATGCTAGCCTGTACATGGAGCAAGAATACTACTTTTTTTTTAATGGTACAGCGACCAATGTTTTGTCACCCCCATTTCCCCGCCAAATTGCTATTGGGACTCTAGTCCCTACCACAGTCCCCTGCCCCTCGGCATGGATGCTGCATACTCAGTTTTTTTTTTTTTTTTTTTATAAATGTTTTATTGAAAATTTTTCCCCAAACAACAATTTTTCCCCTCTTACAAAGCAAACGCAACAATAACAATACAGAAATTTTAAACAATACACAAGTAACAAAACCCCTTTATCTTTGACCTAAACTAAACCCCCCCTCCCCCCCCCCCCCCCCCCCCCGGGTTGCTGCTGGTCATCTGTCTTCCCTCTAACGTTCCCCTAGGTAGTCGAGAAATGGCTGCCACCGCCTGGTGAACCCTTGAGCCGTTCCTCTCAGGGCAAACTTTATCTGCTCCAGTTTAATGAACCCCGCCATATCATTTACCCAGGCCTCCAGTCCGGGGGGTTTCGCCTCCTTCCACATGAGTAGGATCCTGCGCCGGGCTACTAGGGACGCAAAGGCCACAACGTCGGCCTCTTTCGCCTCCTGCACTCCCGGCTCTTCCGCAACTCCAAATAGAGCTAACCCCCAGCCTGGTTTGACCCGGGCCTTCACCACCCGCGAAATCACTCCCGTCACTCCCTTCCAATACCCTTCCAGTGCCGGGCATGCCCAAAACATATGTGCGTGGTTTGCCGGGCTCCCGCCACACCTCCCACATTTGTCCTCCACTCCAAAGAACCTGCTCAATCTTGCTCCCGTTATGTGTGCTCTATGTAGCACCTTAAATTGAATCAGGCTAAGCCTGGCGCATGAGGAAGAGGAATTTACCCTGCTTAGGGCATCAGCCCACATACCCTCCTCTATCTCCTCCCCTAGTTCTTCTTCCCACTTTCCTTTTAGTTCGCCCACCGACTCCTCCCCCTCTTCCCTCATCTCTCGGTAAATCTCTGACACCTTGCCCTCTCCGACCCACACCCCTGAAAGCACCCTGTCCTGTATCCCCTGTGTCGGGAGCAATGGAAATTCCCTCACCTGTTGTCTAGTAAATGCCCTCACCTGCATATATCTCAAGAAATTTCCCCGGGGCAACTTATACTTTTCCTCCAATGCTCCCAAGCTCGCAAAAGTCCCATCTATAAATAAATCTCCCACCCTCCTAATTCCCAACTGGAACCAGCTCTGAAATCCTCCATCCATTCTTCCTGGGGCGAACCTATGGTTGTTCCTGATTGGGGACCCCACCAGGGCTCCCCGCACCCCTCTCTGTCGCCTCCACTGTCCCCAGATATTTAATGTTGCCGCCACCACCGGGTTCGTGGTAAACTTTTTAGGTGAGATCGGTAGCGGCGCCGTCACCAGCGCCTCTAAACTCGTCCCTTTACAGGACTTTCTCTCCAGTCTTTCCCACGCCGCTCCCTCACCCTCCATCATCCATTTACGTATCATTGCCACATTGGCGGCCCAATAGTAATCGCCCAAGTTCGGTAGTGCCAATCCTCCTCTGTCCCTACTACGCTGAAGGAACCCCCTCCTTACTCTCGGAACTTTCCCTGCCCACACGAAGCTCGTGATGCTCCTGTCTATTTTATTAAAAAAGGTCTTAGTGATTAGGATAGGGAGACATTGAAATACAAATAAGAACCTCGGGAGGACCATCATCTTAATTGCTTGCACCCTGCCCGCCAGCGATAGAGGCTGCATGTCCCACCTCTTGAAGTCCTCCTCCATTTGTTCTACCAACCGTGTCAGATTAAGTCTGTGCAAGGTTCCCCAGCTCCTAGCGATCTGAATCCCCAGGTATCGGAAGTTTCTTTCCACTTTCCTTAGAGGCAAGCCTTCTATCTCTCTACTCTGGTCCCCTGGATGTATCACAAATAATTCACTCTTCCCCATGTTTAGCCTATGCTGCATACTCAGTTAACCCGCCGGGCAGTCTCAGCCGAATTCTGCAAGAACTGGAAAAAACCTCAAGTTCTCACACCCAACCGGGGTCACTCAGCCGGATGGGGGATTCTGAGCGTCTTGACACTGGGAGGTGTGGGGGGTTCCTTGGCGGTTAGCGATAGGAATTATTTTATTTGTGGCCTTACCATCCTGGGAAACGAAACCTTGGGAGCCCTTGGGGCAATAACTAAGGAATTGTCTCAGCTGCGGTTGTTTGCCATGCAGAACCGGTATGCTCTTGACTATCTTCTGGCCCGTGAGGGTGGGGTATGCGCCACAGTGTAGGGCAAGTGTATCATGGGAGTTCAAGACCTAACCGCTAACATCACTAAATTTATGGATCGCATACGGGATCACCTGGACGGAATGCAGGACCCTGGCTCTTGGGGTAACTGGGGATTCGGAGGTTGGAAGGACTGGTTGATAAATATGGCCATGTATTTAGCAGTGGCACTCGGCTGCATCTTTGTGGGCCTGGCCATCCTTAAATGCGTGATGGGTAAAATGCAGGGTGCACTGGAACGGATAGGCGCCCCTAGAATCTTGGCTGTTAGGATCCATGAAGGTACAGCGGATGACGGAGTGCTGCAACAGGAATTGGAAATGCAGCGACAAATCTTCTTAGATGAGGGGCCATAGTTACAGGTTGGACAGATAGGTTATGAAATGATAAAAGGAGGGAATGAGGAATTGAACAAACGAATGTGATATAAAATAGTTAGTCCAAATATTAGTAATGTGGATGTGATCAGTCTAATAGTAGTGAGTTCACAGACAAAGGATTTCAGAAAGCATGGCAAGGAAGGGGGAGGGGTGTCTGGTGGAGGATGGGAAAAGGATGCTGGGTAACAAGAGGCCCAGGGTTAAGGAATGAGAAGTGAGCCAATCAGGATATATGGCCAGGTCAGGAGGTGTATAGGATGGCCTATGAGAATCTTGTATGTGAAACTTGATGTCATTTGAATGTATTTGCAGAGATTCCTTTGTCTCCAATAGCACTCGGTTCGGGAGACCCCAGGAGGCAGCTTGTGTTCTGGGTCTTTGTGAAGCGAGTCAGACTTGCAAGTTGGTTAAAAATAAATAAAACTATACCTACAAATCCATCTCGAGTTTTATTGAGGCCAGACTGCCGGGTAAAGAAATTAATATTGTCAGTTGGAGGGTGGGGATGACAGATGTGATGCTATTATTACGGTGGCATCCTCAGAGCTCTCCTCCGAGGTGGTCTTCTGGGAGGCTGGAGAAGGTGCCGCCCGAGATGGGCCATCGGCTGGAGGACATGCGGGGGAATGGACATGTGGTCAGTGGGAGAGATGGGTCTGTCAGTCATTAAGACAATAACAACTCACGTTTGACAGGTCCCCCAGGTAGAGCCCGATGGTTCCTCACCTTTGCGGTATCCACCAGCCTCCGCGTGGGTGACCGACCACTCTGTCCTCAGCCACACCAGTCACCATCAGGGCACGCTCCTCGAAGATGGTAAGGATTCTTCAGTCTGGCACCCAACAGTCAGTCTGAGTCCTCCCCCAGCGAATATGGGAGAGCTTTCCCTGAGGAGACACAGAGAGGGCATCATTGCCCACACGCGTGGTTCACAGTGGTGGGAGGGAGGGTCTGAAGGCAGAGGAGGTGGAGGGAGGGTTGAGGTCGCATGGAGAGTTGGGGGGTGGATGCTCCCGTGGGGACGGGCAGGTCTCGGGGAGGGGAGGGGGGCAGGCAATCCCTGCTCGCTACAACACTCAGGGCAGCCGTTCAAAACGACTCCCTGATCTATGAGGAGCTCAGCTCCCCAGTGCAGGAAATCTTCCTAAGTGTGGCCTCGATGGGGAGAAAGTCTCCATGGCCCATGACTATAGGTGCCAATCTTGGCACTGCAGCCGTTGAGAAACACCCCGCCAAATGCCCCATATCTCTGAAATCTCCTCCAGATCTATCACCCTGAGATCTCCCTGCTCCAATTCTGGCTCCTTGCACATTGCTGATTTTAATTGTTCCACCATTGGGAGCCATTCCTTCAGCTGCCTGGGCTCCAGGCTCTTGAATTTCCTCCCTAAACCTCTCCACCTCTCTCACACTCCATAATACCTACATCTTTGACCAAATTAGGGCAGCACGGTGGTGCAGTGGTTAGCACTGCTGCCTCACGGTGCTGAGGACCCAGGTTCAATCCTGGCTCTGGGTCACTGTCCATGTGGAGTTTGCACATTCTCCCCGTATCTGCGTGGGTTTCACCCCCACAACCCAAAGATGTGCAGGGTAGGTGGATTGGCCACGCTAAATTGCCCCTTAATTGGAAAAAATTAATTGGGTACTCTAAATTTAAAAATCTTTGACCAAATTTTCAACCAACAGTCCAAATATCTCCAGATGTAATTCGGTACCAAATTTTGTTTGATAAGCCTTTTGGGCTTATTTACTACAGTAAAAGGTGCTATATTAGTGCAAGTTGTTATATACTGATCAATTTTAGTATATAATAGACAGTGAAGCATTGGGTATTTTTTTTTTATAAATGCCGTAAAGTTTTATTCATTTTGTCAAAATTCAGCAAGTTTCAAATCCAGCTCATTAAATATTTCAGAGCAGTTTGAAACACATAATGATTTTACATGGCTGAGTTTAATCCACCTGAAAACAGCTAGCTTTATGAGCTCCTGTCAGCAAACTTGGTTCTGATTTGAAACATTTTCCTGGAAATGCAGCACAATTCCAATTAAATGTGATAAACAAAGATGAGAGCAAAAGTGAGGAAATATTTAGACTATAAGAAGTTCCATTAAACTGTTCAAGGGTCCAGGCATAGCTAACTGCAAGAAGGGCCATTTGATGTCAGTAGACAATGAGTTCCTTTCATTTTCACAACAAAAGGCTGGTCGGAAAAAATATGTATTTTGGTATGGTGACATTGTTCTAAATATTAATCTGGACAGAGGGGAATGAGCAGAATTTAAAATATTAAACATATGAAAAATGACAGACAGGAAAAGACGCACTGGTTAAATCAGCCTGTCCCACATAGTAAAGATATCTTGTGCATCACAGTACAGACATTCACAAGCCACTTGAAGCCATGTAATCTGTTGGGATAGGCCAAAAAACAGATAAAAACCCAGGCCAATTAGGAAAAAGACAAAACTGCTAAATTCCTCTTGAAGCCTCCTAGGCAACTGAATCTAGCCCAGAAGATCAAAGTGTCAGTATACAGACAGGGGACAGAGGAACAGCACAAAATATTAAATCTATACAGTTAGTCACTGACTCAGAACATGGGCAGTTTTGTGGTGGGGTTTTCAGGGAGATTCCCGCTGGCTTGAACCGGCAAATTCTGCAACACTATCAAATGACACTTGAAAATCGCTTCTTGTCACAAGTAGGCTTCAAATGAAGTTACTGTGAAAAGCCCCTAGTCACCACATTCCAGCGCCTGTTCGGGGAGGCTGGTACGGGAATTGAACCGTGCTGCTGGCCTGCCTTGGTCTGCTTTCAAAGCCGAATTAGCCCTGTGCTAAACCAGCCCCTTAGGGCACGATCCACCGGCTGCGTTGCGTTCTCGCTCAAGCGCGGTGTGGCCGGTGAATGCTGGGAGAGGCCTCTCACGGAGTCACCGGAAGTCCTCATGCCTTGCGGGATACACCCAAGTCCCACAAGGCGTTGGAGTCAGAAACACACCCACAAGGGGCGGGACCAAATGGCACGCCGGTTTTAAACCAACTTCAGCTAACTTACCCGGGATCCATCGGCCCCACGGGATCTATCAGCCTCCCAGCAAAGCTGCAGCTGGGTGCCGTTCAGCACTGTCCACACAAACGTGGACCAAGTGGAACGTCAATCAGGGGGTCTCCCGGAGACCCCGGAGTGGTCAGTGTCAATGCAGGATGGCTTCCTGGCCCTCCCCCTGGAACATGGGCACCTTGGCACTGCCCAACTGGCACTTTAGCACTGCCACCCTGGCACTGCCAAGGTGCCCGGATGGCACTGCCAAGCTGGCAGAAGCACTGTCTGGGTGCTAGGGTGGCACTGCCAGGCCAGCAGGAGCACTGACTGGGTGCCAGGGTGGCAGTGCAAGGGTGACCAGGTGCCAGTGTGGCACTGTCAAGGGTTCAGGCCTGCGGTGGGGCCATGCCCATGAAAGGAGGGTGGAGGGGGTGTTGAAGGGTGAGGGTGCGCAGGGAAGTAGGGACCTCTGGGAGGTTGGGGGAGGGGATAGCGTGTACGGATCCTAGAAGGGGAGGGGCCTGTAAGTGGGCATGGGGGTGCCTGAAGAGGGGGACCCCTAGGGACCACATGGCAGAGGGTGGGGGGGTAGTGCCCATGTGTGTGGGAAGTGACTGTCCATGGGTGGACGCGACCCACACGCTCCAAAAATGTGATGAAGGGTGCGATTCTCCCAAAGAATTTCTAAGTTGATTTGTGGAGGGGTTTTCAGGGAGTACCTCCCCGCTATTCAATGACACTGAGTCGCTTTTTTAGTCCCTGGAGTGTTTCTCACCAGTTTAGCCAACACAGAATTTTTTTTTAGCATTGGGGAGCTGAACTCAGAGATTGTGCCGCCATTTTGAAAGAGTGCCCCGATCTCGAAGTGAGCTTGTGGGTCCCCCACACCCCCACCCATGGGCAATGTCACCCTCACACACATGGGCACTACCCCACACCCCCTAAATGAGGACACCCCATTATGGGGTCCCTGGGGAAACCCTCTTCAGGCCCCTCCACCTTAACGGTCCCCCCCCTAGGACCCCCACCCGTCACCCCTCTCATACACCCAGAGGCCGCAGCCAGGCGCCGTTCAGCACTGGTCCACACAAACGTGTGGCCTCCAGTGAACTTCCCGACATTCTCCGAAGACTTGCGAGACGTTGTTATCAGAACTCCACCCAAAATGGGAGGGAGCGAATGACGCTCGCGGAAGCAGGGCGTAAACTTACTTATGACCTACCTGCCCAGGATCCACTGGCCTCCCTCGATTCTCCGGCCTCCCCAGGGAGGCTGCAGCCGGGCGCCGATCAGTGCTGGTCCACGCAAACGTGGACCAGGCAAAACAGCACCTGGGGGGTCTCCCAGGCCATCGGAGACCCCTGGGTGGCCAGGGTAGGTGCAGGGTGGCTCTCTGGCCCCCCCTCTGGAATGTGGGCACATTGGCACTGCCCAGCTGGCAGGAGCACTGCCCGAGTGCCAGGGTGGCAGTGCAGGGGTGCCCAAGTGCCAGGGTGGCACTGCCAAGGACCAGGGGCAAGGGGGGGTCTTGCCCATGAAATGAAGATGAGAGGGGGTTTGAAGGGTGGGGAAATGCAGGGCAGGTAAGTAGGGGCCTCCGGAAGGTTGGGGACAGTGATGGTTGGGGGTCCTGGAGGGGACGGGGTGCTGTAAAGAGCTTGGGGGGCCTGAAGAGGGGGAACCCCCAGGGATCCCATAGTGGGGTGTCTTGGGGGGGCGTGGGGTAGTGTCCATGTGTGTGGTGGGGTTGACATTGCCCATGGGTGGGCGGGCCTGGGGGACCCACAAGCTCACTTAGAGATCGGGGCATCCTTTCAAAATGGCAGCCCAATCCCGGAGTTCAGCTCCCCAGTGCTAAAAAAAATTCTAAGTGTGGGCTAAACCGGTGAGAAACTCCCCAGGGCCCAAAGAAGTGACTTAAATGTCATTGAATAGCGGTGGGGAACTCACCGGCAGGGTCGGCGGGAAGCTCCCTGAAAAACCCACCACAAATTAACTTAGAATTCTTTTGGGGAGAATCGCACCCTAAATAAATTCTACTTCTACCGGCTAAAAAAGTATGATTATGAAATATATGTATATGCTTCTTATCTGTTTGCTGTAAGGAGTGTAACAGTTCCAGGAACATGAGAGGGTCCTGTGACACCATTTTAGCTTTTTATTTAGCTGGATGCAGGCATTCCCTTGTAGGCAGCCGTCAATGAAGCAATGAAGGCAGCTTTTAAAAACAAAAATGACTGTGGGTTCTGAGGGTCACTGTTGAATGAAAGTGAAGAATGGGACTTCCGGGTGCGGCTATGCAGAGCTAGGTCGCATATTCGGCAGCTCCCGCTTGGAATGGACTTTTGGGCTCTTTTACAGGGCCCCCACGGCATATGTTTGACATTTCCCGGTGTGGGAAGAAGGCTGCAGCATTCCCCTGACAGTGTCCCCCAGGAGTGTTGTGTCTTTTGGTTACCAGACCCGGCACAAACAGTGAAAGATTTGGCTTGAGCTGCAGCAATAGACAAAGGCCTCTTCCAGCATGCAGGCGGGGGAAGGGCAAGCTTAAAGCTGCAATCTGGCTTGACTCTATCAAAGGTGAATTCTAGCAGCAGAGGGAACAACTGTGAAAAGATCTACCAGGGCCATTGAAGAAGCAGGGACGAGGCTTCCGGTGGCGGCCATGGAGGAGTAGGTCGCGCATTCGGCAGCTCCCGTCTGGAGCCGACTCTCAGACCTTTTTCAGGAGTTTCCATAGACTTTTTGGGACAGACTGGTGAAGCAAACACTGCCAACTTCTATGAAATGGACCAAAAGTGTAACGGCCAAAGGAGCGGCACTGGAGCAACGGGAGAAGCGAGGGAAAGAAAACAAAATGGCGGCGGCCAGGGACAAAGGGGAGCTGCAGGAGTTCATCAAGCGCTGCTTCGAGGAGCAGCGCGAGGAGATGCGCAAAGAGATGCTGGCGCCTATGCTTTCGGCAATTGAAGAACTCGGGATCACGCAGAAGGCCCACGAAGCTAAGATCCAGGAGGTACAGAAAAGAGTCAGTCAGAACGAGGACGAGCTCGTGGGCCTGGCGGTGAGAGTGGAGCAGAACGAGGCGCTACACAAGAGGTGGGCGGGAAGACTCGAAGACCTGGAGAACAGGTCAAGGAGAAAGAATCTGCGAATCCTGGGTCTCCCTGAGGGAGTGGAGGGGGCTGATGCCGGGGCATACGCGAGCACGATGCTCAAGGCGATGATGGGCACGAAGGCCCCTTCGAGGCCGCTGGAGTTGGACGGGGCACATCGGGTGAAGAAGCCCCAGGCAAATGAGCCGCCAAGGGCGATGGTGGTGAGGTTCCACCGGTTCACGGACAGAGAGTGGGTCCTGAGATGGGCCAAGAAGGAGCGGAGTAGTAAGTGGGACAATGCAGAAAATCGAATATACCCGGACTGGAGCACGGAGGTTGCAAAGCGGAGAGCGGGTTTCAACCGTGCCAAAGCGGCGTTGTACCGGAAGGAAGTGAAATTCGGAATGCTGCAGCCAGCGCAACTGTGGGTCACATACAAGGGCCAACACTACTACTTCGAAACGCCTGAAGAGGCGAGGACCTTTGTACAAGCCGAAAAGTTGGACTCTAACTGAGGGTTTGTGAGGGTGGGGGGGATGTTTTGGGGTTTGATGTGTGATGGTTGGTGTATATAGGGGGTCAATCACGTGCAGGAAATGTTACATGGGCTGGGGGAGAGAGACAAGGCCGCGACAGGAGCTGCGCCAGAGGGGGCGGAGCGGGCTTTGGAAAGCGCGCGGTTTTTTCCCGCACGCGGGAAGAAAGGCGGGAAGGGGAACGAAGGAATGCATATGGATTGGGAGGCTCCCACGCGGGGAGGTCAATGGGACGGCGGGGGAAGCTGGGGTCAGCTGACTTACGGGAGTGACATGGGGGGAGCAAAAAAGCTAGACAGGGGTCTAGCGGGGGGAGGGGAGGGGGGGGGGAAGTGGGGGGATGGGGAAAGGGTTGCTGCTGCACTGGCCGAAAGGGAATGGGACACAGAAGAGGTGGTCGGGACGGGGGTCCCCCCTCTGGGGGACTGGAGGGTGAGGGAGGCGTGGACACGGGACTGGCCCAGAAAAGGAGATGGCTAGTCGGCGGGGCGTGGGGGGGGGGGGGGGGGGTGAGAGCCCCTCCAATCCGGCTGATAACGTGGAATGTGAGGGGCCTGAATGGGCCGGTGAAGAGGGCTCGAGTGTTCGCGCACTTAAAGGGACTGAAGGCGGACGTGGCCATGCTTCAAGAGACACACCTGAAGGTGGCGGACCAGGTCAGGCTAAGAAAGGGATGGGTAGGACAGGTATTCCACTCGGGACTGGACGCGAAGAATAGAGGGGTGGCAATATTGGTGGGAAAGCGGGTGTCATTTGAGGCCAAGACTATTGTAGCGGACAATGGAGGGCGATATGTAATGGTGAGCGGTAGGTTGCAAGGGATGTGGGTGGTGTTGGTAAATGTATACGCCCCGAACTGGGATGATGCAGGATTCATGAAGCGCATGTTGGGGCGCATTCCGGACCTGGAGATAGGAGGCCTGATAATGGGAGGGGACTTCAATACAGTGTTGGATCCAGCACTAGACCGCTCCAAATCAAGGACTGGAAAGAGGCCGGCGGCGGCCAAGGTACTTAGGGGGTTTATGGATCAGATGGGGGGAGTGGACCCATGGCGGTTTGCAAGGCCGCAGGCCAGGGAATTTTCTTTCTTCCCCCATGTACACAAAGCCTACTCCCGGATAGATTTCTTTGTTCTGGGTAGGGCGCTCATCCCGAGGGTGGAGGGGACGGAGTATTCGGCTATAGCCGTTTCGGACCATGCCCCGCACTGGGTGGAACTGGAGCTGGGAGAGGAGAGGGACCAACGCCCGTTGTGGCGGCTGGATGTGGGACTGCTGGCGGACGAGGTGGTGTGTGGGAAGGTGAGGGGGTGTATCGAAAGGTACTTGGAGGCCAACGACAACGGGGAGGTGCGGGTGGGGTTGGTATGGGAGGCGTTGAAGGCGGTGATCAGGGGAGAGCTCATTTCCATTAGGGCTCATAGGGAGAAGACTGAGGGTATGGAAAGGGAGAGGTTAGTGGGGGAGATTTTGAGAGTGGACAGGAGATACGCAGAGGCCCCGGAGGAAAGATTACTTGGGGAAAGACGACGGCTCCAGGCGGAGTTTGACCTGTTGACCACAGGGAAGGAGGAGGCACAGTGGAGGAAAGCGCAGGGGGCGACCTACGAGTATGGGGAAAAGGCTAGTCGGATGCTGGCACACCAGCTCTGTAAGAGGATGGCAGCGAGGGAAATAGGGGGAGTCAAAGATGGAAGGGGAGCCACGGTTCGGAGTGCGACGAAAATAAACGAGGTATTCAAGGCCTTTTATGAAGAGCTGTACAGATCCCAGCCCCCAGCGGGGGAAGAGGGGATGAGACGATTCGTAGATCAGCTGAGATTCCCGAGGGTGGAGGAGCAAGAGGTGGCTGGTTTGGGGGCACCAATTGGGTTGGAGGAGCTGAGGAAGGGTTTGGGGAGCATGCAGGCAGGGAAGGCCCCGGGACCGGACAGATTCCCGGTGGAGTTCTACAGGAAGTACGCAGACCTGTTGGCCCCGCTACTGGTGAGGACCTTTAATGAGGCAAGAGAGGAGGGGACTCTGCCCCCGACAACGTCGGAAGCAACAATTTCTTTGATCCTAAAGCAGGACAAGGACCCACTGCAATGTGGATCGTACAGGCCGATCTCGCTCCTCAATGTGGATGCAAAGTTGCTGGTAAAAGTGCTGGCCACGAGGATCGAGGACTGTGTCCCGGGGGTAATCCACGAGGACCAGACGGGATTTATAAAGGGCAGGCAACTAAACACCAATGTGCGGCGGCTCTTAAACGTGATAATGATGCCATCGGAGGAGGGAGAGGCGGAGATAGTGGCAGCTATGGACGCGGAGAAGGCCTTTGACCGAGTAGAGTGGGAGTACCTCTGGGAGGTGCTGCGTAGGTTTGGGTTTGGGGTAGGGTTTATCAATTGGGTTAAGCTCCTTTACAGAGCCCCGATGGCGAGTGTAGTGACGAACCGGCGGAGGTCGGAGTACTTTCGACTGTACCGAGGGACGAGGCAGGGGTGCCCCTGTCCCCCCTATTGTTCGCATTGGCGATCGAACCATTGGCCATGTCATTGAGGGAGTCTAATAAATGGAGGGGGGTGGTCCGAGGGGGAGAAGAGCATCGGGTGTCGCTATATGCGGATGACCTGTTGCTGTACGGGGCGGATCCAATGGAGGGGATGGTGGAGGTCATGCAGACTCTAAGGGAGTTTGGGGAGTTTTCGGGCTATAAGCTCAATGTAGGGAAGAGTGAGCTCTTTGTATTACAGGCGGGGGACCAAGAAAGAGGGATAGGGGACCTACCGCTGAGGAGGGCGGAGGGGAGCTTTCGGTATCTGGGGATCCAGATAGCCAGGAGTTGGGGGACCCTTCATAAACTGAATCTGACGAGGTTGGTGGAGCAAATGGAGGAGGATTTCAAAAGATGGGACATGTTACCGCTCTCGCTGGCGGGTAGAGTGCAGTCGGTCAAAATGGTGGTCCTTCCGAGGTTTCTGTTTGTGTTTCAGTGTCTTCCCATCGTGATCACTAAGGCCTTTTTTAAGAGAGTAGGCAGGAGTATTATTGGGTTTGTGTGGGCGAATAAGACCCCGAGAGTAAGGAGAGGGTTCCTGGAACGCAGGAGGGACAGAGGCGGGTTGGCGCTGCCAAACCTGGGGAGCTACTACTGGGCAGCAAATGTGGCGATGATCTGCAAGTGGGTTATGGAGGGAGAGGGGGCAGCATGGAAGAGGATGGAGATGGCGTCCTGTAAAGGAACGAGCCTGGGGGCGTTGGTGACGGCACCGCTGCCGCTCTCGCCGACAAAGTATACCACGAGCCCGGTGGTGGCGGCAACGCTAAGGATCTGGGGCCAGTGGAGACGGCACCGGGGTGCAATGGGAGCATCGGTGTGGTCCCCGATCAGAGGTAACCACCGGTTTGTCCCGGGGAAGATGGACGGTTGGGTTCCAGAGCTGGCATCGGGCGGGGATTGGAAGAATGGGGGACCTGTTCATCGACGGGACGTTTGTGAGCCTAGGGGCACTGGAGGAGAAGTTCGAGTTACCCCCGGGAAATGCCTTTAGATATATGCAGGTGAGGGAATTCCCGTTGCTCCCGGCACAAGAAGTTCAAGATACGGTGATCTCGGGTGTATGGGTCGGGGAGGGCAAGGTTTCGGCAATACACCAGGAGTTGAAAGAAGAGGGGGAAGCGCTGGTAGAAGTGTTGAAGGGTAAATGGGAGGAGCTGGGGGAGGAGATCGAGGAAGGTCTGTGGGCTGATGCCCTGGGTAGGGTTAATTCCTCCTCCTCGTGTGCCAGGCTCAGCCTGATACAATTTAAGGTGGTCCACAGAGCGCACTAGACGGGGGCGAGGTTGAGTAGGTTCTTTGGGGTAGAGGACAGATGTGGAAGGTGCTCAGGGAGCCCAGCGAACCATGTCCATATGTTTTGGTCATGCCCGGCACTGGAGGGGTTCTGGAGAGGAGCGGCGGGAGCAATATCTCAGGTGGTGAAAGTCCGGGTCAAGCCAAGCTGGGGGCTAGCAATATTTGGAGTAGTGGACGAACCGGGAGTGCAGGAGGCGAAAGAGGCCGGCATTCTGGCCTTTGCGTTCCTAGTAGCCCGGCGAAGGATCTTGCTAATGTGGAAGGAGGCGAAGCCCCCCAGCCTGGATAAATGATATGGCTGGGTTCATAAAGTTGGAGAGGATTAAGTTCGCCTTGAGAGGGTCTGCGCAGGGGTTCTGCAGGCAGTGGCAACCGTTCCTAGACTATCTCGCGGAGCGTTAGAGGAAGGTCGGTCAGCAGCAGCAGCAACCTTGGGGGGGACGTCCTGGGAGGGGGGGGAAAAGGGGGGACTGCCTGGGAGGGTGGATGAGCAAGAGATAACATGAAGGGTTGGGGAAACTGGCACGTACGGGTGAGGGCCAGTGTACAAAGCTGTAAATATATCATTTTGCCATGTATATATCTTGCTCTGCGCGTTTCTCTTTTTTTTTTTGTTCCGGGGGGGCGGGGGGTTATGGTTTGTAAGGGAGAAAAATTGTGTTAAAAAACTTTAATAAATATATATATATTTTTTTTAAAAAGAAAGTGAAGAATGACACATTCTGCTGGACTCGGTGTAAAATTCATGCTTTCTTCTTTGGCACATATCTTCTTGGTTTTTAAATTCAGAATTTGAAAGCTCATCCTCAACTTCATTTGCACTAGCGAGCATGCATGCCGCACTGAAGTATCAGGGTACATAGCCATGGTCATTCTGCTTTCCATTCATGGTGCCAATTTTGATTCACTATATAGTGGAGTAGAGGGGGTATAAGAGGCTGTGCCTTCGGGAACTGGCTCCAGAGGTCCTTGTTCACGCAACTTCACTGTATGTCCACACGTTTTCAACCAGGTAACAGAACCATCCGCCGAATAAGGGAAAGTTGATGCAACTAGCTACCAAGGTTTGTCTCCAATCCCTTACCGTCTCCACCAACCGCCCACCCCCACCCACCCCCCCACATGGCGAGGAGGTGGTGTAGTGGTATTTTCATAGAATCCATACAATGCACAAGGAGGCCATTCAGCCCACTGAGTCTGCACTGACCCTCTGAAAGAGCGCCTACCTAGGCCCAATCCCCCACCCTATCTCCATAACCCCACCTAACCTGCACATCTTTGGACACTAAGGGGTAATTTTAGCATAGCAAATCCACCTAACCTGCACATCTTTCACTGGATTAGTAATCCAGAGACCCAGGGTAATGTTCTCGGGTTCTGGGTACAAATCCCACCAGGGCAGATGGTGAAATTTGAATTCAAAAAAAATCTGGAATTAAAAGTCTAATGATGACCAATGGAAACATTGTCGATTGTCATAAAAACCCATCTGGTTCACTAATGCCCTTTAGGGAGGGAAATCTGCCGTCCTTACCTGGTCTGGCCAACATGTGACTCCAGACCCACAGCAATGTGGTTGACTCTTTAATGCCCTCTGAAATGGCTGAGCGAGTCACTCAGTTCAAGAGTAAATAGGGATAGGCAATAAATGCTGGCCCAGACATAAACACCCACATCCCCGATCAAATAAAAAAGTAAACAGTCAGAAATCAGATACGCCATCACAAGACCAAATATGCAACAATGCAAACAAGAGAATTTATATTTCTATATTTTTGGCCTCAGCCACTTGCTAAGTAGCAGGGAGTAGCAACAAAACAGGAGGTTCAGGAATCTAATCTGCTGACAAAAAGATGCTAAAGTATCTTTCTAAGATCTACAGTGTGGAGTCACAAGCAAGGTGCTCAGGCCATCTGTATAGCAGCTGCATATTAGAAAAGGTTTAACACCGAGCCGCATCAAAACATATTAAAATGGGTGACCACAAATGTGGTCAGAGGGGTATTCAGGGGCATCTTAAAGGAGCAGAGAGATAAAGAGGCTCAGAGGTTTAGGCTGGGAATGCCAGAGCTTAGGGCCTAAGGTGCTGAAGGCACAGCTGCCAATGATGAGGCAAAGGAAATCAGGAATGCACAAGAGACTCCTTTGTGTCTTGGGATATTCTACTACATTAAATGTGCTATATAAATGCAAGTTGTTATTTTAAGCACAACTGCTGATTCAAAACTCCATCAAAGTGTCAAAAAAACAAAGTTTTCTGAGGGTGCTGTTCTATAAAATAACGTTAGCTTGCATCTTCCCTTAGAAATATCTGAATCGGACTCCCTGTAACCTGGTCATGACCCTTCTTCCACTTGCTGCCACTAAACTGATCCTGTTCTCTTTACATTTTCCTGTAATAAAATGACCAATTACTTGGAACGCCTCATTTCCTCACTAGGTTCGAATTCCTCGGCCAGAGTTTTACAGCCTCGCCACGGTTCGTCTCCCTCCCAGCGGATGCCCCAGCCATTTAAATTGCTGTTTACTTCAGTGGCACCGTAATATCCCACCGGGCTGGAGGGGCCATAGCCCTGGTTTTCCAGGTTGCTATGCTTTTAATGTCAGCCCAGTCCAACCACATTACTAAAATATTATCAGCATACTAATCTTACTTTATAAAATATAATTGAATCTTGAAATTGCATTAATATGGTGATGTACCAATGTTTAAATTATTTATTATGCCATGAGTAATGCAGGATTCAGTTGCAGTGAATGATAGTAAAATATTGGAGTACCAACCAGCACCATTCAATATTATTCACTGTCACCTTTATACTGTTAACATTAGGAGATGTAGAAATATTTCATTATTTGACCTTTGTATATAGATGTTTCCAGGTACTTGTGAAATCCTCCTATAATCAGACTGTCAGAACATTATAAGATTTACAAATATTGGCAAGCAAAGGCCAAATCCCATGAATTGGCAGGAATAAAGGTTATAGGAACAATTACATAGGGTTTGAAATGAGTATCCCTTCTTAATGAATTCTACTGTAACCTCTGTCCTTGTACAGCCTACCCCATATACACTCCCCGGGATTGCTAGCAATCTCCTCAGCCTAGCACAACAAAGCACTCCCACAAACACACTTTTGTGAGGGCCACAAAGAATCCAGCACGAGTTTTAAGGATACAAAGTAATAACATTTATTTACAATAACATATATACATATAACAGCAGCAGCAACTTCCCTTGCTGCACACTCCTTCCTGCTGTTTCCAAACTGGCCAGCTTTATTTATACTTGGAGTTTACTAGTGGTTTCTCCACCCCCCTCATTGGGGAAGCTCATACTCCCACAGGATTGTGGGATTGTCATTAGTGCCCAGCCAATGGTAAGCAGGCCGGTCATAACACACACCATCTATGCCAATAAACTGCAGAAATCTTAGGAGAACCTGGGAGCAAGACCCAGATTATGAGAAAATGGAGGAAAATTTGGAAACGAGACTGCACAATGCAATGTGGCCAACTCAAACTGATACACCAAATATACAACATCCCACACAGGCCCCACGGATTCTAGCCTTCCCTGTCTGATGAATGTTAAAGAGGTTATAGTCAGACTGGTACAGTCCAAAAAGTCATCTGGTTCTACCTCCAAACAATTCTGGGTAACTGTGCAGGATTCCTTTAATGGCTATGCGTAGCATTTGAATCCTATCCGATGCCACTTATGGTGCACCCAGCTAGCACAATTATTACTACTAGAAGTGAGCAGATGCATTCCGCTGCTGTGGTGATGTCCCACCACCATAAAACTGAACCACATGCCTCTGAGACAATTGAAGACAGTGATGCACAAGGGTGGCACGATGGCGCAGTGGTTAGCACTGCTGCTTCATGGCGCCGAGGTCCCAGGTTCGATCCCGGCTCTGGGTCACTGTCAGTGTGGAGTTTGCACATTCTCCCCGTGTTTGCGTGGGTCTCACCCCCACAACCCAAAGATGTGCAGGGTAGGTGGATTGGCTACACTACATTGCCCCTTAATTGGAAAAAAAAAGAATTGGGTACTTTAACTTTATTTATTTTTTTTAAAACAGATTGATGCACAATCTTTGCCTATTGCACAATCTGGACCTTCTTCTTGGGGGCCGATACAAGACACTATTCTTCCTCCCCAATATCAACTCTACAACACCACCTGAAGAGGGATGAGCACACCGATAAGAGATGGGCAATGTAAGAAGGAGGATGGCCTTTGCACCACTACCTGTTCCAAATGCCATATGAATAATGTTCAAATCCAACAACACACCCAGAAAAAAGTTTGCACCCGAGCCATCCATATCCCTCAAGGCTCTTTGGCCATCCTGATTTAAGTGTATCACGAAGATAGAAAGACTTGCATTGAAATAACACTTTCCACCTTGGTGGGAATTAGTTCTAGAGCAGTCTTGGGTTCACCATCTGGTGATTACCCCACTGACATGGGTCCACAGCAGGCAGGGACAGTTGAGAACTTTGACACTGAGGACTGCTAGAGACCAGGCCCATGCTGAGTCCGAGTCCAATGACGAGCCTCTGGAATTGGCCTCGAGAGGAATGTTAAAGATGCAACGACAAGCAGGGGAACATCAGGCAGAGTAGTCAGGGGCCATCACCAGATCGGAATGAAGAATGGTGGGACATGTCCATGTTGTGTCTGATGTCATGGCTCCAACATTCGAGCGCATCAAAGTCGCCAGTGGAAGGGTGGCGGCTGCCTTGGAGACTCAGGTCCAACAGAACGCAGTTTCTGTCTGATTTGTGCTCAGACCTGCACACCATCATACTTACTGTGGGTTATAGTAGTGACTAGATGAGAGAGGGATGAGGTGCCTTGACCTCCCACTGGGTGCCCCTTCTGCTCAAGGAATGAGGGAGGGCCTTTGGGCATCCATAGGGAGGAGGAGTGTCAGCCGGACACCCCGGGGGCATCCACCCAGGACTTTCCAAGAGTGGCCAGCCGCTCTAAATCCACTCTCCCTGTGACCCCATCAACTCCAGCTGGTCAGGCCAGGCAGGGTGCATCTGCCCCCGAGCAAGAGACCCTTAGCAGGCCGGGGCCCTCGAGTCTTGAGCACCAGAGGTCGTCTGCCAAAGTCATCTCAGACAACAGGGCATAGCTGTCAGCAGCCTAGCTGGTGTATACGACGGATATGCACCAAGGCGTAGATAGAAAGATGTGAAGATATTTTGCTTCTCTCCCTCAAAAGACTCGGTACTGAATCCCCCCCACTCCCTCAAGTATCTCCCATAGTGTCCATCAGTTCCACGTTGTCCCACATAATCTCATCTCAGACAGCACCCTTTAGTTCCACATAAGCAACAAAGGCAGTTCCTAAATGAACAGGATGGCTGGATAATGCATATGTAAGCCTTACATCAGAGTATCATAATAATAATCTTTATAATAATCTTTATTGTCACAGGCAGGCTTACATTAACACTGCAATGAAGTTACTGCGAAAAGCCCCTAGTCGCCACATTCCGGCGCCTGTTCGGGTACACAGAGGGAGAATTCACAATGTCCAAATTACCTAACAGCACGCCTTTGGGGACTTGTGGGAGGAAACCGGAGCGCCCGGAGGAAACCCACGCAGACACAGAGAGAACGTGCAGACGCCGCATAGGCAGTGATCCAACCCAGGAATCGAACCTGTGATGCAACAGTGCTAACCACTGTGCTACCGTGCCGCCCACATATAATGTGGCCTCATGAGTATTGTTTATTGGAAGGTTATTGATTATCCTGATGCAGTTGTACTGAAGTCTGTTCTCTTTATATGTGATAGATATTTATTGTGACCCGCTTTGGAGTCATTCCAACAAAGTACATTTTGCAATGGCCTCCATTTAATAACTATCAGGTATGAGTTACACTTGAATAAATCGTTGAAGACCACAGGATGCGATCTAACGGCCTTGCCGTGGCTGACAGGACACAATGAAGTCGGTAAATCTCACAAGAATCCTCTCGCGAGATTTACGACGCTCGTTACGTCTTGCGAGATCAATGCCAGGGTGCCCAGGTGGCAGTGCCAGGCTGGCAGGAGTGCCAGGTGGCATCTGGCCCAAGCCAGGGATCGGTGGGGTGCAGGGGGTTCGAGGACCCCCTTACTGGTAAGTTGGGGCATTGGGGGTGTCCGGAGGCTGCGGGGGGGGGGGGGGGGGGGGGGCGGGGGGGTCGGGAGATCGGGGTGCCATGAGCTCGTTAGTGCAGGAAATGGGTCTAGGTATGGTCTCTGCGGGGCGTTCCTCACCGAGGCCTAAAAAAGCAGAATCCCGTTTAATAGGGGGGGTCGTCCTCAACGCCAGGAAACACCCCACTAATCATGCTCAAAGTGGGACTCTGTTTATTTTTCCAGTAAATCGTGCCCACAACCTTTCATGCCTGCCTGTAGAGTTCTCATTACGGCATTTATAGCTGAACATTATTCTTTTATTAGTTCTCATTTTTCACGTGCATGATGCAGAGCAATGAAAGTTGATTGCACTTGGTGGCATTTGAAACATCAGCTAGACAGCAATGAATCTGTGATGTGCTAGGTCTGTGCCCAGTCTGATGATGCCAGCTTATTACATGCGAGGATGTTAGCTCGCACCTGATGGTCTGTCTAGTGTGACTTGATGGAATCCCTGTGTTAAGTCTCAGAAAGGCAATCGACATGGATCTCATGACGTGACAGTGCAATCAGTGACTCGGGCTTCCCATACATATGGCACTCTGACAGACTGAAAATGTGGAGGACTGTGATGAGATGAGAGTGATACTCTTGCACATCGCCGGAGTGCTCTTCAGTACTTACGAGGGTACTAAGGTCTCATTAAACGCTGTGTCAATACTGAGTGGACCATGTCTCTCCCAGATGCCAAGGCAATGCTGGATGTTCATCTGGGAGGCTTCCAACAAAGGCAGGGTCACGCATATTTGTCAATGATCACACAATGATCCTGCTGAAGCACTCTGTATATTTATAAAAGGTAACCCGACTTGCAGGCTCGCTTCCATGTTGTAGAGTGACAGATCACAGCATCCTGAAGAGTGATGCCATCCTGGAGTTCAGCATCATGTTTCAGCCTCACCATTAAGCATGCATGAGAGATGGCATTTGGAGAGATGCTGCTATCTGGAATTAGATCAGTCTTCAGACGATCAAGCGCTAACCAGTGACTGATGATTTTCCTCCTTAAACCACCTTGTTAATCTCCTGGCATACTACCATGATTGCATTGACGTTTGCAATTGTGCTTCTGCCTCTTGAAGGCTGCCATGGCCAGCGGAATGTTGGCGCCATGGTTGAAAGGACTGCACAATGTACTTCCATTGAATGCTGTGAAATGATTATCCTATTATAGAAGGCCACATGCTCCCTAGGGTGCGTCGCCTTCCAAGGGTCAGGCCATCATTATACATGAATGTGACTATTTATTCTGAGACTGATGACCTGCACTGAGATGTTGAAGACGATATTGGTACCCTGCACTGCAGGGACAGGAGAACTGTGCTTATATTAGCTTGACTTCACCTTATTCACCCTGGAACCTTGTCATTGGGAGGGTCTCACCAACACATCTTCCGTGTCATGCCCATGCAAAGGCTTCTTCATGTGGCACGTCAGAATTCTCGCCAAAATCATCTTGTTCCACTTCCTCCTCATCCAAGGTGTATACTTCCTCCATGTGGTAACTCAGCCATAGGTGGTGTAGGGCGTAGCAAGCAGTGATGATGAGGGACACCCACTGTGGAGAGCCCCAACCTGATCAGTCCAAACATCTGAAATGCATCTTCAACATGCCAACGATCTGTTCTATTAAGGAGCTAGTTGCACAATGTGCCGCATTGTACCTCTCCTCAGATGCACTATGTGGATGACGAACAGGCATCATTAGCCATGTCATATCACTGAGTAGCCAACCCTGAATGCACTGACTTCTGTGGCACCTGCGAGTGGCTCAAGATGTAAGAGTCATGTGAGCTCCCAGGGTAACCCGCACAAACATGCATGATCTGCTTTTGATGCTTATGGATCAGCTGCACGTTTAGAGAGTGGAATAGTTTGTCCATTGATAAATTTTGCTGGCTGCTTCCAGGGAGCTCTTAAGGCCACATGTGGGCGGTCAATGGTGCTCTGCACTTGAGAAGCCAAAGATTGCTGCAAACCCCACAACTCTGGCAGCCTGGCTTGTTTCATCCATGGTGAAGTGCACGTAATTGTATGCTTCGAGAAAGAGCACCAGTCAGCTCCCAGATGTACTTATGAGCAGACAATTGTGAGATTCTGCAGAGGTCCCCAGTGAAGACCCGGAACAATCGGCTGGAACACAAGTTGAGTGTGGCAGTTACCTTCAGAGCTAGAGGCAATGGATGACCTCCCAGTCCGTGCGGAATGGGATCCTCACAGAGAATGTCACATATACAATCTATCACATCACTAGACAAGTGAAGGCATCTGCCGCACTGTCTTTGACCTGTGTCAAATGGTGACGGGCCCTTCTTCTCCTCACTCGTATCAAACCTAACAAGAAGGCAGCATTAGCTGCAGCCTGCATTCTGTACTCCTTGTCTCTGCAGACAAATATAATGCAGACATGATGGCACCGTACCTTGGAATGGTCTCCATCGCCAAGCCAGGAAGCCAGTGTGGAGCCATAGGCTTGCCCTCATTCCAGGCCATCCCTTACAGCTGAAGCAGATCCTGAAGATTCACTGATATCTGAGCAACCTCCTCTGACATGACTGTACACTAACAAAGAGGCTCTGATCACGGTGAATACAGCCATGTGCTCTTACCTTTAGTAGGCCACTGTCAGCCTGCCTCTGTTAGCCTAGACACTAGCCCAGCCTTGCACTAATTTCATGACTTGAAGCATTGTGGTCTGTAAGCAATAACCATACATGTGGGCCTGACTGTCACAGCCCAGAGAGGCTTTCTCCCTCCCAGGACCTGGTCCAAGACATGCATGCCATGCAGAGCCCAAAAGAATGGCCAGCTCCGCTTTTATAGAATCTGCCCCTGACAGTGTGGCCTCAGTCCCAGGACTGTCTATAGAATCTGCCCCTGACAGTGTGGCCTCAGTCCCAGGACTGTCTCGGGAATCTGCCCCTGACAGTGTGGCCTCAGTCCCAGGACTGCCTATAGAATCTGCCCCTGACAGTGTGGCCTCAGCCCCAGGACTGTCTATAGAATCTGCCCCTGACAGTGTGGCCTCAGTCCCAGGACAGTCTATAGAATCTGCCCCTGACAGTGTGGCCTCAGTCCCAGGACTGTCTATAGAATCTGCCCCTGACAGTGTGCCCTCAGCCCCAGGACTGTCTATAGAATCTGTCCCTGACAGTGTGGCCTCAGTCCCAGGACTGTCTCGGGAATCTGCCCCTGACAGTGTGGCCTCAGTCCCAGGACTGCCTATAGAATCTGCCCCTGACAGTGTGGCCTCAGCCCCAGAACTGTCTATAGAATCTGCCCCTGACAGTGTGGCCTCAGCCCCAGGACTGTCTATAGAATCTGCCGCTGACAGTGTGCCCTCAGTCCCAGGACCGTCAAAAAATTTGCCACTGACAGTGTGGCCTCAGCCCCAGGACTGTCTATAGAATCTGCCCCTGACAGTGTGGCCTCAGCCCCAGGACTGTCTATAGAACCTGCCACTGACAGTGTGGCCTCAGCCCCAGGACTGTCTATAGAATCTGCCACTGACAGCGTGGCCTCAGCCCCAGGACTGTCTATAGAATCTGCCCCTGACAGTGTGGCCTCAGCCCCAGGACTGTCTATAGAATCTGTCCCTGACAGTGTGGCCTCAGGCACAGGTCTGTCTATAGAATCTCCCCCTGACAGTGTGGCCTCAGTGCCAGGACTGTCTATAGAATCTGCCCCTGACAGTGTGGCCTCAGTCCCAGGACGGTCTCGGGAATCTGCCCCTGACAGTGTGGCCTCAGTCCCAGGACGGTCTCGGGAATCTGCCCCTGACAGTGTGGCCTCAGTCCCAGGACTGTCTATAGAATCTGCCCCTGACAGTGTGGCCTCAGCCCCAGGACGGTCTCGGGAATCTGCCCCTGACAGTGTGGCCTCAGGCACAGGTCTGTCTATAGAATCTGTCCCTGACAGTGTGGCCTCAGTCCCAGGACTGTCTATAGAATCTGCCCCTGACAGTGTGCCCTCAGCCCCAGGACGGTCTATAGAATATGGCCCTGACAATGTGGCCTCAGCCCCAGGACTGTCTATAGAATCTGCCCCAGACAGTGTGGCCTCAGGCCCAGGTCTGTCTATAGAACCTGCCACTGACAGCGTGGCCTCAGCCCCAGGACGGTCGATAGAATCTGCCCCTGACAGTGCGGCCTCATGCACAGGACTGTCTATAGAATCTGTCCCTGACAGTGTGGCCTCAGTCCCAGGACTGTCTATAGAATCTGCCCCTGACAGTGTGCCCTCAGCCCCAGGACTATCTATAGAATCTGCCCCTGACAGTGTGGCCTCAGCCCCAGGACTGTCTATAGAATCTGCCCCTGACAGTGTGGCCTCAGCCCCAGGACTGTCTATAGAATCTGCCCCTGACAGTGTGCCCTCAGCCCCAGGTCTGTCTATAGAATCTGCCCCTGACAGTGTGCCCTCAGTCCCAGGACTGTCTATAGAATCTGCCCCTGACAGTGTGGCCTCAGCCCCAGGACTGTCTATAGAATCTGCCACTGACAGCGTGGCCTCAGTCCCAGGACTGTCTATAGAATCTGCCCCTGACAGTGTGGCCTCAGCCCCAGGACTGTCTCGGGAATCTGCCCCTGACAGTGTGGCCTCAGTCCCAGGACGGTCTCGGGAATCTGCCCCTGACAGTGTGGCCTCAGTCCCAGGACGGTCTATAGAATCTGCCCCTGACAGTGTGCCCTCAGCCCCAGGACTGTCTAGAGAATCTGTCCCTGACAGTGTGGCCTCAGCCCCAGGACTGTCTATAGAATCTGCCCCTGACAGTGTGGCCTCAGTCCCAGGACTGTCTATAGAATCTGCCCCTGACAGTGTGGCCTCAGCCCCAGGTTGGTCTATAGAATCTGCCCCTGACAGTGTGCCCTCAGCCCCAGGTCTGTCTATAGAATCTGCCCCTGACAGTGTGGCCTCAGTCCCAGGACTGTCTATAGAATCTGCCCCTGACAGTGTGGTCTCAGCCCCAGGTTGGTCTATAGAATCTGCCCCTGACAGTGTGCCCTCAACCCCAGGACTGTCTATAGAATCTGTCCCTGACAGTGTGGCCTCAGTCCCAGGACTGTCTATAGAATCTGCCCCTGACAGTGTGCCCTCAACCCCAGGACTGTCTATAGAATCTGTCCCTGACAGTGTGGCCTCAGCCCCAGGTTGGTCTATAGAATCTGCCCCTGACAGTGTGCCCTCAACCCCAGGACTGTCTATAGAATCTGCCCCTGACAGTGTGGCCTCAGTCCCAGGACTGTCTATAGAATCTGCCCCTGACTGTGTGGCCTCAGCCCCAGGACTGTCTATAGAATCTGTCCCTGACAGTGTGCCCTCAACCCCAGGACTGTCTATAGAATCTGTCCCTGACAGTGTGGCCTCAGCCCCAGGTTGGTCTATAGAATCTGCCCCTGACAGTGTGCCCTCAACCCCAGGACTGTCTATAGAATCTGCCCCTGACAGTGTGGCCTCAGTCCCAGGACTGTCTATAGAATCTGCCCCTGACTGTGTGGCCTCAGCCCCAGGACTGGTGGCCTCAGTCCCAGGACTGTCTATAGAATCTGCCCCTGACAGTGTGCCCTCAGTCCCAGGACTGTCTATAGAATCTGCCCCTGACAGTGTGGCCTCAGCCCCAGGACTGTCTATAGAATCTGCCACTGACAGCGTGGCCTCAGTCCCAGGACTGTCTATAGAATCTGCCCCTGACAGTGTGGCCTCAGCCCCAGGACTGTCTCGGGAATCTGCCCCTGACAGTGTGGCCTCAGTCCCAGGACGGTCTCGGGAATCTGCCCCTGACAGTGTGGCCTCAGTCCCAGGACGGTCTATAGAATCTGCCCCTGACAGTGTGCCCTCAGCCCCTGGACTGTCTAGAGAATCTGTCCCTGACAGTGTGGCCTCAGCCCCAGGACTGTCTATAGAATCTGCCCCTGACAGTGTGGCCTCAGTCCCAGGACTGTCTATAGAATCTGCCCCTGACAGTGTGGCCTCAGCCCCAGGTTGGTCTATAGAATCTGCCCCTGACAGTGTGCCCTCAGCCCCAGGTCTGTCTATAGAATCTGCCCCTGACAGTGTGCCCTCAACCCCAGGACTGTCTATAGAATCTGCCCCTGACAGTGTGGTCTCAGCCCCAGGTTGGTCTATAGAATCTGCCCCTGACAGTGTGCCCTCAACCCCAGGACTGTCTATAGAATCTGTCCCTGACAGTGTGCCCTCAACCCCAGGACTGTCTATAGAATCTGTCCCTGACAGTGTGGCCTCAGCCCCAGGTTGGTCTATAGAATCTGCCCCTGACAGTGTGCCCTCAACCCCAGGACTGTCTATAGAATCTGCCCCTGACAGTGTGGCCTCAGTCCCAGGACTGTCTATAGAATCTGCCCCTGACTGTGTGGCCTCAGCCCCAGGACTGGTGGCCTCAGTCCCAGGACTGTCTATAGAATCTGCCCCTGACAGTGTGCCCTCAGTCCCAGGACTGTCTATAGAATCTGCCCCTGACAGTGTGGCCTCAGCCCCAGGACTGTCTATAGAATCTGCCACTGACAGCGTGGCCTCAGTCCCAGGACTGTCTATAGAATCTGCCCCTGACAGTGTGGCCTCAGCCCCAGGACTGTCTCGGGAATCTGCCCCTGACAGTGTGGCCTCAGTCCCAGGACGGTCTCGGGAATCTGCCCCTGACAGTGTGGCCTCAGTCCCAGGACGGTCTATAGAATCTGCCCCTGACAGTGTGCCCTCAGCCCCAGGACTGTCTAGAGAATCTGTCCCTGACAGTGTGGCCTCAGCCCCAGGACTGTCTATAGAATCTGCCCCTGACAGTGTGCCCTCAGCCCCAGGTCTGTCTATAGAATCTGCCCCTGACAGTGTGGCCTCAGTCCCAGGACTGTCTATAGAATCTGCCCCTGACAGTGTGGCCTCAGCCCCAGGTTGGTCTATAGAATCTGCCCCTGACAGTGTGCCCTCAGCCCCAGGTCTGTCTATAGAATCTGCCCCTGACAGTGTGGCCTCAGTCCCAGGACTGTCTATAGAATCTGCCCCTGACAGTGTGGTCTCAGCCCCAGGTTGGTCTATAGAATCTGCCCCTGACAGTGTGCCCTCAACCCCAGGACTGTCTATAGAATCTGTCCCTGACAGTGTGCCCTCAACCCCAGGACTGTCTATAGAATCTGCCCCTGACAGTGTGGCCTCAGTCCCAGGACTGTCTATAGAATCTGCCCCTGACTGTGTGGCCTCAGCCCCAGGACTGTCTATAGAATCTGTCCCTGACAGTGTGCCCTCAACCCCAGGACTGTCTATAGAATCTGTCCCTGACAGTGTGGCCTCAGCCCCAGGTTGGTCTATAGAATCTGCCCCTGACAGTGTGCCCTCAACCCCAGGACTGTCTATAGAATCTGCCCCTGACAGTGTGGCCTCAGTCCCAGGACTGTCTATAGAATCTGCCCCTGACTGTGTGGCCTCAGCCCCAGGACGTGTGGCCTCAGCCCCAGGACTGTCTATAGAATCTGCCCCTGACAGTGTGGCCTCAGCCCCAGGACTGTCTATAGAATCTGCCCCTGACAGTGTGGCCTCAGCCCCAGGACTGTCTCATAGGATTTACAGTGCAGGAGGCCATTCGGCCCATCGAGTCTGCACCGGCCCTTGGAAAGAGCACCCCACTTAAGCCCACACTTCCAACCTATCCCCGTAACCCCATCACCCAGTCACCCCACCAAACCTTGTTGGACACTAAGGGCAATTTATCATGGCCAATTCACCTAAGTTGCACATCTTTGGACTGTGGGAGGAAACCAGAGCACCCGGAGGAAACCCACGCAGACATGGGGAGATCCTCCTTGCTCCGGTTAGCACCTCCCCCGGGTCATGCATCTGCCTTCCCCCTTCCCTCCAGCGTTCCATGCATTCCCCCCATAGCCATCCATATCTTCCCCCTCCTGATATTGCTTCCCGTATACCAGTCTGGCAGGCACCTAAATCTTGCAGTCCCACTGTTAAAGGTAGGCACAAATTAAGCACCGCGTTGCGTCCAGCGCGTATCCGGGCCTGCTGGTTAAATAGCAGGAAAGGCCAAAATCGTCAGTTTGCTATCTAACCGGCCCACTCCCGACTGGCCGACCTTAAATAGAATCATAGAATAAAAAATCCCTCCAGTGCAGACGGAGGCCATTCAGCTCATCAAGTCTGCACCAACACTCCGAAATAGCAGCCTACCTAGGCCCATGCCCCACCTTATCCCTGCCTAACCTTTTGGACACTAAAGGGGAAATTTATCATGGCCAATCCATCTAAACTGTACATCTTTGGACTGTGGGAGGAAACCGGAGCACCCGGAGGAAACCCACGCACACACGGGGAGAATGTTCAAGCTCCACACAATCACCCAAGGCCAGAATTGAACCCAGGTCCCTGGCGCTGTGAGGCAGTAGTGCAAACCACTGTGCCACCATGCCGCCCAATACATGGGTTAATTGAGATACCCTGCCCCTAGCGGCGGAGCTTGTACTCCGCAAGGAGCACGGCGATGACACGCATTCCCACCCTGTAGGTTCCATGCGGGATATTACATTCCTACCCCAAAGTCCGAAGACCCCCTCGATGAGCGATGAAGTGGAGGAGGAGGAGCAGGCGGAGGACGTCAGAGTCTCTTCGGCTTCGGCAAGTCATCATGGAGCTGATGCATCAGATCAGTCAGCGGATACCTCACTGGTGAATGTCATCTGCGGCAGGAACGCAATGGCAGACGATCGTCAGGAGGTGGCTGAACTACAGAGTTGGCATCCGAGACCTCAGAGGTCTGCGGTTCCATTCCGGAGTCAGAAGACACAACGTCGGGGATAGCTGTGTCGAGACTGGAGGCGTCACAGCAGGCTGGTTCAGCAATGGAGCCAGAGGATCCAGGACAGGTTTCTTCCGAGGTACTTCACGAGGGAGCAACATCCGTGAGCGAATGTGATCCAGGTGCCGTCTCATTAGTTGCCCCCAGACCTGAACTCGGTAAGACTGGTCCCGTTGATGGACGACAATCCCAGAGAGCCAGCGAGCACTGTCGTTGAAGTTACGAACGAACACCGCTCATCAGGTGTGAAGCATTGAAGAGGTCGACGTCGAACTGGGCAATGCCCTTGCCAATCTTGGTTATGGCGCACCTTTGAGCCGATGTCCAGTAGAATCAAACTCAGTCGTGTATGAAGCCTATGACCCATTAACATCTCAGCGGGAGCTACCCCAGTTATGGTCCTGTGCGAAAATAAAAATCTCGGCAGTCTTGTGTCTATTCATCCAGGCGTCTGTTTCTTGAGCCCCAGTTTAATCATCTGCGTGGCTCTCTCTGCCAAACCATTCGGTGCCGGATGGTATGGGCGATGTGGACATGGTGAATCCCATTGCTTTTTGCAAAAGCGGCAAACTCTTCGCTCGTGAAAAAGGCCTCCATATCGGTTACAAGTACCTCAGGGATTCAGTGGGTGGAAAAGGAAATGCGCAATCACTCGCTATTCGCCCGGGAAATGATCAACGTCATTTCATGGACAAAAAACGACCAATGTGTAACATAATCTGAAGTAACATTTGTTCTCCCTTTTGGGTGTAAATGCTTTTTAACAAGAGTCAAGAGCTTGGCATCCAGAATACCTGCTGGGCTAATAGACTTTAAAGTCTAGTGGACTGCTGATTTTCACTGTTTTTCCTCTGATATCTGCTCTCAAACCTGGCATTTTCTGCTGCTCGGCTTGCTAGTAATTGTAGACCAGTAAAAGTTACCCAGTTATAATAAAAATAGAAAATGATAGCAATTTCCAGCATATTTGGGTAGGTATTTCTTCTGGGCATATCATTCTGTTATTGCTGTGGATGAAG
Source organism: Scyliorhinus torazame (assembly GCF_047496885.1). Classification (NCBI taxonomy): domain Eukaryota; kingdom Metazoa; phylum Chordata; class Chondrichthyes; order Carcharhiniformes; family Scyliorhinidae; genus Scyliorhinus; species Scyliorhinus torazame. The sequence continues at coordinate 29,117,895 of NC_092738.1, forward strand.
CGCAGAATAGAGTTCAGGAGTGTCAAGTACTATTCAAGAAGGATGGGGAAGGGATGACCTAACAGAGGTCTTAAGGATTATGGGAGGGTTTGATAGGGTAGATGTAGAGAAAATGTTTCCACTGGTAAGTAAACCCAAGACTGGGGATCATCAATATAAGACAGTCACTACTAAATCCAACAGGGAATTCAGGAGAAATTGTTTTAGCTAGAGAGTGGGAAGAATGTGCGACTGGTTGAGGCAAATTGCAGAGATGCATTTAAGGGAAAGCTTGATTAAACACATTAGGGAGCAAATAATTGAAGAATGTGCCAATAGGGTAAGGTGAAGAGAGGTGGAGCATAAATATGGGGATAGACTGATTGAGCCGAATGGCCTGTTTTTATGTTACGAATGTTGTGTATTCTACCCCTTGTGACCAACTATATTGGAGCTTGAGGGTTCTGCACCGTCCACTGTTGGTTTAAGTCTCATTTACCAAGCATTTCCCTATCTCCCACAAACAGCATTTCCCCCGCAAACACCCTCTCGACCCTAGTTCCTCCTGATAAAGGTGCAGCTACTGGAGGAAGCCACTGAGGGAAAAAATCATTAGAGTGAGCCCTAGTAGCAACATGGGACACAACCGACAGAATACCCTTCGTCGTCCAGTACTTTCCCGGAGCGGAGAAACTACACCATCTTCGTCACAGCCTTCAACACGTCATCGATGAAGATGAACATCTTGCCAAGGCCATCCCCACACCCCCACTACTTGCCTTCAAACAACCGCGCAACCTCAAACAAACCATTGTTTACAGCAAACTACCCAGCCTTCAGAACAGTGACCACGACACCACACAATCCTGCCATGGCAATCTCTGCAAGACATGCCAGATCATCGACATGGATACCACCATTACACGCGAGAACACTACCCACCAGGTACGCGGTACATACTCGTGCAACTCGGCCAACGTTGTCTACCTCATACGCTGCAGGAAAGGATGTCCCGAAGCGTGGTACATTGGCGAGACCATGCAGACGCTGCGACAACGAATGAACGGACATCGCGCAACAATCACCAGGCAGGAATGTTCCCTTCCAGTCGGGGAACACTTCAGCAGTCAAGGGCATTCAGCCTCTGATCTCCGGGTAAGCATTCTCCAAGGCGGCCTTCAGGACGCGCAACGATGCAGAATCGGCGAGCAGAAACTTATAGCCAAGTTCCGCACACGAGTGCGGCCTCAACCGGGACCTGGGATTCATGTCGCATTACATTCATCCCCCACCATCTGGCCTGCAAAATCTATATATATATTTCTGGAACATACCTCTGCATTCACCTGAGGAAGGAGCAGCGCTCCGAAAGCTAGTGACATCGAAACAAACCTGTTGGACTTTAACCTGGTGTTATAAGACTTCGTATTGTGCTCACCCCAGTCCAACGCCGGCATCTCCACATCATGGCTACCATCGACACCGCAAACTGCCGGCTCAAAGTGGAGAGGATCTCCAGGAAGATCGCGCATATAGACACTGACATTAAGTTTCTACAAAGATGCAAGAAAGCAGACAAGGTCTCGAAAGGGCTACAGATCACAAACACACTCACGTCGACCTACAACACAGACGACGCTGAGAGACTCTGCCATCGCACCTCTCTCACACTCCTCAACCACCTCGTACGCCAGCTCTACAGCAGACGACGCAACCTGGAAACCAAGATAGAGGCCATATTCTCAACTTGCTCTCAGGATGCAGCAGACCAGCTGCGGAACACCGCCAAACAGATGAGACAACAATACTATGCCACCTATATGCATACCAAGAACAGGAAGCTTGAGAAACTCGGCATCACCACCGGCAGCAACCAAGCCACCCCCGGTGTCACAGTAGAAAACAATACAGGGAAATCTATTGTCAACTTGTCAGACTACACCCTTCAACCAGACGAAATCGAAGTCCTCAGCAGAGGGCTCAATTTCTGCACCACCACCAAAATGGACCCCATCAGTCTCGCGGCAGACACGGAGGAATTCATCAGGCGAATGAGGCTCCGGGAATTCTTCCACAGACCCCAAGAGGCCAACAGCGAACCCAAGCAGACTATCAATCAACCGGAACAGCAGACCGAGAGATCTGCGGTGCGGCAACTGAAGAGGAAAGAGTCGAATTGGACCCCTCCGGAAGGCCGTTGCCCTAGACTCGACATGTATGCTCAAGCGGTCAGGAGTCGCGTCAATGCCAGATTCATCAGTCGCATTCACAAGACAGCCCCGAACGTCACCCAAGCACAACGCAATGCCATCCGCGCTCTCAAGACCAACCGCAGCATCGTCATCAAACCAGCAGACAAAGGAGGGGCCACTGTCATACTGAACAGAACGGACTACTGCAAAGAGGTATACCAACAACTGAACAACCAAGAACACTACAGACAGTTACCCGCAGATCCGACCAAGGAACACATCCGCCAACTGAACAGACTGATCAAGACCTTGGATCCAGATCTTCAGAGCACCCTACGTGCTCTCATCCCACGTACTCCCCGCATTGGAGATCTCTACTGCCTCCCGAAAATACACAAGGTCAACACACCAGGCCGTCCTATCGTTTCAGGCAATGGGACCCTGTGTGAGAACCTCTCTGGCTACATCGAGGGCATCTTGAAACCCATCGTACAAGGTACGCCCAGCTTCTGTCGTGACACGACGGACTTCCTACAGAAACTCAGCACCCATGGACCAGTTGACCCATGGACCACTCTATATGGACTCCATGGACCACTCTATACCAGCATCCCCCATGACGACGGCATTGCTGCAACAGCCTCAGTACTCAACACCGACAACTGCCAATCTCCAGATGCAATTCTGCAACTCATCCGCTTCATTCTGGATCACAACGTCTTCACCTTCGACAACAAGTTCTTCACCCAGACGCACGGAACAGCCATGGGGACCAAATTCGTACCCCAATACGCCAACATCTTCATGCACAAGTTTGAACAGGACCTACTCACCACACAGGACCTTCAACCGACGTTATACACCAGATACATCGATGACATTTTCTTCCTTTGGACCCATGGCGAAGAATCACTGAAACGACTACACGATGACATCAATAAGTTCCATCCAACCATCAGACTCACCATGGACTACTCTCCAAAATCAGTTGCATTCTTGGACACACTCGTCTCCATCAAGGACGGTCACCTCAGCACTTCGCTTTACCGCAAACCCACGGATAACCTCACGATGCTCCACTTCTCCAGCTTCCACCCTAAACACATGAAAGAAGCCATCCCCTATGGACAAGCTCTCCGTATACACAGGATCTGCTCAGACGAGGAGGAGCGTAACAGACATCTACAGACGTTGAAAGATGCCCTCGTACGAACGGGATATGGCGCTCAACTCATCGATCGACAGTTCCAACGTGCCACAGCAAAAAACCGCACTGACCTCCTCAGAAGACAAACATGGGACACAACCGACAGAATACCCTTCGTCGTCCAGTACTTTCCCGGAGCGGAGAAACTACGCCATCTTCGTCACAGCCTTCAACACGTCATCGATGAAGATGAACATCTTGCCAAGGTCATCCCCACACCCCCACTACTTGCCTTCAAACAACCGCGCAACCTCAAACAAACCATTGTTTACAGCAAACTACCCAGCCTTCAGAACAGTGACCACGACACCACACAACCCTGCCATGGCAATCTCTGCAAGACGTGCCCGATCATTGGCATGGATACGACCATTACACGTGAGAACACCACCCACCAGGTACGCGGTACATACTCGTGCGACTCGGCCAACGTTGTCTACCTCATACGCTGCAGGAAAGGATGTCCCGAAGCGTGGTACATTGGCGAGACCATGCAGACGCTGCGACAACGAATGAACGGACATCGCGCGACAATCACCAGGCAGGAATGTTCCCTTCCAGTCGGGGAACACTTCAGCAGTCAAGGGCATTCAGCCTCTGATCTCCGGGTAAGCGTTCTCCAAGGCGGCCTTCAGGACGTGCGACAACACAGAATCGTCGAGCAGAAACTTATAGCCAAGTTCCGCACGCATGAGTGCGGCCTCAACCGGGACCTGGGATTCATGTCGCATTACATTCATCCCCCACCATCTGGCCTGCAAAATCCTACCAACTGTCCTGGCTTGACACAATTCACACCTCTTTAACCTGGGGTTACCCCATCTCTGGATCTGTAAAGATTTAATCACTTGCTAATGCTCGCATTCCTAGCATCTTTGAATTTGTCTATATATATGTTTCTGGAACATACCTCTTCATTCACCTGAGGAAGGAGCAGCGCTCCGACAGCTAGTGACATCGAAACAAACCTGTTGAACTTTAACCTGGTGTTGTAAGACTTCGTATTGTGCTCACCCCAGTCCAACGCCGGCATCTCCACATTATGATAGGGCAAGCTGACATTTGAGTGGAGTGTTTCTCTTTGACTTCTTATTTTGGCTTGACTGTTTCAAGAGTTTGGTTCCCTAACTACGTCTGTCCCAGAAATTCAAATTCATCTTTAAAAGGGAATCTTATCATAGAATACCCTTCATAAAAATCAAATAATTAATTTTCCATTAATTGTTGTTAAAATAAAGGCTGTAATCTCTCATTCTCTTGGTCTCCCTGCACCACACACTTACTGTGATTAAGCAGGTAAGCCACATGCTTTCTGCTGTGAGCACAAATCATACATTAGCGTGACGGAGCAATCAATGATGATGCACGGTGAAACTTCCGCTTGTGACCATGGAGTGGTTGGTCACATAAAGGGCTGTTCCTGTTCAAAGTCACAGAAAAGGGCTTTTTACCCAGATCCGGGTGGAATTTTGATGAAAAGGCGTAGGTGAATGTTAGAGGAGTAGTTTACCCCTGGAATGGGATGTCTTCTGATCACCAGACCCAGCAGAAAACAGTGAGAGGTTTGGCTGGAAAGTTGAAACAGTCTTGTGCTTCACAGACAGTCTCTTCCAGCCTGCAGACGGGGGAGGGGCAAGCTGTAAGGCCCCAGATACAGGAACTGATGACTTTTATCAAGGAGGAATTCCATAAACAGAGGAACGAAATGCATGAGGATCATGCAAAGGGCATTGCAGAAGCTGTGGCACCCCCTGAAGAGCACTTTGGGGCGGATGGAGAGGTGTTTGGAGGTGCAGGGGTCACAGATTTGGGAGATTGAAGGAGTGATCTCGGACCACAGCGATCGTGTGGTGGCTCTGGAGGCAGAGGTGGGGCTCCTAGGAGACCGTTGTAAAATGCTGAGGGCAAAGGTGGAGGAGCAGGAGAATGCCTCGAGAAGGCAGAACCTGCGAATAGTGGGCCTGCCTGAAGGAGTGGAAGGTGTGAGTGCCACGAGGTACGTCTCGTGGATGCAGGCGGGACTGGTGGCAGAAGGGGTGCTGGATAAGGCACCTGAAGTGGATCGAGCGCATAGGTCTCGGAGGCAAAAGCCTAGAGCTGGTGAGCCGCCGCGGGCGGTGATCGCGAGACTCCATAGATTTGTGGAGAAAAGAGAAAATTCCACAGTGGGCCAGGGAGAAGCGTAGCTGCGACTGGGAGGGAAAAAACATCTGGATTTATCAGGACATCGGAGCTGAGTTGGCAAAACGGCGGGCAGGTTTCAACAAGGCCAAGGCGGTGCTGTACCGGCGGCAGATCAGGTTTGGGGTGCTCTGTCCGGCGAAATTATGGGTGACGTTCGGAGGCCGGGAGTATTATTTCGAGGCCCCGGAAACGGCCAAAGACTTCATTAAGGAGCATAAACTGGGGGAGAACTGAGTGGACAATGCTTGGGTACTGGGGTGCTGGCACTATGTAATGGTCGGGAGCATGTTTGTAGTGGGTGTAGGGATTGGGGGATTCTCGCTTTTTTTGGGGGGGGTTTCTGTTCAATGTTGAGATTGTAAGGAGTTGTAGGGGTGAAAAGTTTATGTGGGGATGGATGTTCCCATCCCCCCTCCTGTTTTATGGGACTGTTTGTGTTTAACATCTGTTTGTTTGCTTTTGGAGAAGGCTACCTGGAGTTCAGGAGAAGTCCTTGTTTGGGTGGGGGAGGGTAAGGCCAGCAGGAGGCCTTTTTCTTTGAGCTGAGGAGTGGGGGGGGGGCTAGTGGGAGGTCATTAGGATGTGCCTTTGGGCAGGGGCTGCCGCGCTAGCAGGTTATGCTGGTGAACGGAAGGAAGGTGGTGGGGGAGAAGGTCAAGAGGGGTGGCCGGGGGAGGGGGGAAAGGGGAAGTGGGGGGTGGAAGAAAGGGAAGGGGTAAAACGGGGGGGGGGTTAGAGGTGACATGGCCAAGGGCGAAGAAAGGGGCCATCTGGGATGGGCTAGGTACAGAGTGGAATTAAAGGGGGCAGGAGTTAAGTGGGTAAGATGACGGACAGTAGAGGGGACTGGAGGCACAAGCCTCCGGTAAGGTTGGTAATGTGGAACGTCCTGGGACTGAAAGGGCCGGTTAAAAGGTTGCGGGTGTTCGCACACCTCAGGAGCTTGAAAGCGGGGGTTGTCTCTTTGCAGGAGACACACCTCCCGTGTGAAGGACCAGGTTAGGTTAAGGAAGATCAAGGAGAAATGGGAAGCGGAGTTGGGAATGGAGATCAATTGGGGAGTATGGAGTGAGGCACTGCGAAGGATAAACGGGACCTCCAATTGTGCAAGGATGAGCCTGATACAGTTTAAGGTGGTGCACAGGGTGCATGTGACCCAGGCAAGAACGAGTGGGTTCTTTCAGGGGGTAGCAGATGAGTGTGAGAGGTGTGGGCGGGGGCCAGCGAATCATGAGCACATGTTTTGGGGTTGTGAAAAATTGGGACGATTCTGGGCGGGAGTGTTCGCGGTCTTAGCCAGGAGAGTGGAGGAGGGAGTGGACCCGGACCCTTTGGTGGCGATATTTGGGGTTTCAGAGAAGCCGGAGCTCATGGAGAGGAGGAAGGCCGATGTCTTGGCCTTCGCCTCTCTGATTGCACGGCGATGAATTTTGCTGGAGTGGCGGTCGGCATCGCCACCGGGGGTAGCAGCATGGTTGGATGACCTGTATGACTTCCTGCGGTTAGAGAAGATAAAGTATGAGTTAAGGGGCTCAGCAGGGGAGTTTGAGAAAAGGTGGGGGATGCTTGTGACCGTGTTTGAGGAGCTGTTCGTCGCAGGCGGGGTGGGGGGTGGTGATGGAGGGGGGGTGAAAAAGGAGAAAAATCTGTACAAACTGTATAGTTGATTGTTGGGAAGAATGTTTCCCGGGGTGTTTATTTGCTGTAACCTACTTTGATACAAGATTGAATAAAATGTGTTTTTTTTTTAAATGATAATGCATGGTACGGTGTTGCATTTCTTTCTTTTAAAAGTTGGTTAAGAGCTCTTGCCGGGAGATCAGACTTGTCCTCATGATGCATAGGAATTAAATCAACATTAGCTGATACAATTACCAGTGTTATGAACGTCGCTGCTGTTAAATGCGAGGGTATCCCAAAACCCAGAAGGGTAACTTGGAACACTGGTTCATAGTGGTGTTTGTGTTTTTTCTGGTATAATGTGAGGAACAATGTACAAAGCAGTGAGGAACAGTCCAGTGGTTGTGTGAACAATTAAGAAAGAATATTTATTAAAAGACAAACAAAAACACACACGACAAGAAGGACTATAATACACTCCGACACTTAAGTAGACTGATGCCGACACACACACACAATTTTATTGTCCCTTGGTCCCCAACTACCTTATTTATCTGAACTCTGAAACACCTTTTCCCAAACAACATCCAATATTAAGTAACTCGATGAGCTAAATCTAGCAAATAATTACCACATCCAGGCTATGATGGCCATGTCTGGGAAATATTCTTTATCACTCTCCCTTTCCCCTAGACTTCTATAGTTATACTATTTCTTTCCCTGTGATGTTATTCACCCTATGGAGTTGGCTTTTGGCAGGTATGTCAATTTTCTTACCTTGTCACTTTGAAGTTACCATCTCTATAACCTCATTGCTTTTTCTAATCACATATATAAAATGCTTGTTTTTCACTGATGGGCGAATTCACCTCTCATCATTTCTCCAGACATCTGCCTCTTATCAACTCCCTTTTTTACTTTGTATTTTCATCTTAATTTTCCCCAACTCTTAACACCAGGGCCAGTTCTTTCAACACTTTATTTAAACTCTGTTGTTTCAGCTCTTTCACTCTGTGGAGGTCAGTAACTGCTGTGTGCTAATTTCCCTTTTGATGGAATAATTAGTGTTAATTGTATTTAAATAAAACAATTAAACACAAAAACAAAGACATTATGGTTAACAAAATGGCAATTTTGATGAGACAAATGATCTGCCCCTCCCAATGCCATGATTTTTAAAAGGGGAGGGGAGAAGACTAATGAGGAGACTCCTTGTTTAGGATTGATTTTTTTTTCTCTGGCAAGCTCCAATTGATATTATAAGGAATGCACTGCAATTTAAATTATTGAGCGCAAGTTGGGGCTGGAATGATTTGTCACTTAGCTTCTTTCTTTATCATTCCCAAATACAAAGGAATTGTGCATACTATGAGGCATGTGAGCAATCAATTGATTATTACAGAACCACTTCCATCCCTTTTAGGGATTCTGCTGAACTTTTACAAAATTGAAAGCTAGTGTTTTCCCACTTTATCTACATAAACAATCATACTAAACACAGGAGATCTAAATTAAACAATTAAAATAGTCCTGTGCATTACCAGCCCTCCAATATTACTAAGTGACAGTTCTCATCCTGAGTTTTATTAATATTTTCCCTTCAAATTCACAATTTCTATTTACATGTGCAGAAATCATAAATATCCAACACTGCATTGTATTCTTTGGGTCCCCAGCAGGTCCCTAACATGTATTAGATACTAACTGTTCCCTGTCATAAAGATTGGTGCATTTTGAGAAACACATATGAATGTATTGGTGTGCAACAGCAGCTAGGAGTGGGGCATGAAAAGGATGCTTTTTTGCCCAGTGTCTGCGGAGTAGGCAAGAAGCTGTCAAAAGAATGTGTTTCTCCCTGATTCAGGCCCCTTTTTTAAGCATCATCTCATTTGTATTTCAGTTGTGCTGCCTGTACCTGCTGTTGAAATAAATTGATAGATTCTATTTTACATGGGCTGCGTGTCAGGCCATCCTGGGATCTTATTAAAAAGTGCACAGGTTTGACTGACGACTCACATTTCTTCATCCACATCCTTACTGGGCGAGTGTCTGAGGAATAACTTTATGGAATTATTCAGAAAAAAAAATCAATGTGCAGGCTTGTCACACACAGGTCAATCCTCCCTGCAAGTAGGAGTCTCTCACCAAACTGTCAATATCTTTCAAATCCGCTGCATAAATCATCTCTGTAACAAAATATGTGCAGCCTTCTGCTTTCTCTTACATCTGCATTTAATACTTCCTTTCATCTGTACTCATGCAGGCTGAATAGAAACAAATTCAATGGATTTTTTTCTTCAAAGTTGCCCCAGAAGTATTTTGCAAACTAATTGGTCCTTTTGTTTTTCAAATGCACATTATTCCCTTTATTTTTCCATCTGTCTGCCTACTCCTCCCAATATTTACCTCTCCAGACCTTTTTTAAAAATTATCCTTGGTCAAGGTGAGACAGCTTTTCGCTCTCCAGAAAATGTTTGTGCTGTGGTTAGATGATCCACAAGGAGGCACTCATGAGCTGAAAACAGTGGGAAGGAAGAGACCAGGGACCTTTCTTCCACACCTCAGCAATCAAACTTCCACCGGGCTGCAGCTGACTAATTTGAGAGTTGCAAAAAGTAGTCTTCTTTTGGCAGCTATTTTCATAGCAAAATTCCCAGGGACTCAAAGACAGTAACAGCTACACAAAGGGAAATGGTCCTACCATTGAAACAAAATATTTTTTAAATTAGCAAGCAGCCTCTCAGAGGCAACACAAATAATTCAGCCAATACAGAAAAATAGAAGACTAGGGAATTCTCAAGATGCAACTCACAGCACATAGTATGTGCAAACCAGCAGGTGATCGTATTGAATGGCAGAGCGGGCTCTAGGGGCTGAATTGCCTACTCCTGCTCCTAGTTCTTATGGATTTCCCCTTGTGGATTTAAGGGGTACATTGGCACCCACTTTCAATATTCTATAGAAGCTCATGCATGAATCATAGAAAGGCTGCAGCATAGAAGGAAGGCGTTCATCCCATCATGTCCATGACAGCTCTCAAGTTGCAAGAGCAACTCACCCGGTCCCCCTACCGTGTCTTTTCCCTGTAGCCCTGCAATTTTTTTCTTCAGTTAATGATCCAATTCTTATTTGAAAGCCATGATTGAATCTGCCTCCACTCAACGCTCGGAGCAGTTGCTGTGTGGAAGATTATTGTTCCTTAAAGCACCTTAAATCTCTGGTTCTCGATTCTTCCACCAATGCAAATAGTTTTTCCTATCTACTCTGTCCAATGTGATGAATATCTAGTTCATGATTCATGTTAATATTTGGTACTGGGATGGCAACGTTAGGAGTATACAAAGCACATGCTCCTAACAGCCAGTCTCCACTGCAAATAGTTGAATGGCACTCGAAGGAAGTTGTAAAGCACTCTTCCTTGAGAATCAGAAATTGTGGGTTCAAGTTCCATTCCAGAGAGTTTGACCATATACAATATACAGGTTAACATTCACATTCCTTGGCACTATTTTGAAGAGCAGGGAAGCAATCCTAGTCAATATTTATCCCAAAACCAACACCACCAAAAACAGATGATGTGGTCATTATCACACCGTTCTTTGTGGAAGCTTGCTATGTGCTGTATCTCCTACATTACAACAGTGACTACACTTGAAAAAGTACTTCATTGGCTTTGAACACCTTGAAAAATGCTAGAAAACGCAAGTCTTTCTTTCCATATAATACTTGAGTATTTGAAAAGATGGTGGGAATGAATTTCCTTGAGGCATCTCCAACTACACTGCTGTAACTACAATGGGTGTTCATTGTTTACATACGCATACAGGGCATCTGCTGAAGTTAGGATGGCAGAAATGGAAACGTCCTGGGGAAATTCACCTCACTTTACTCATCAGGCCTATTCCATAGACTGTAATAACCCGCACGAGGCCCACGGGGAAACCATAATTGATCTCCCCGTGGGGCTCGTGGGATACGAGCTCCCTCACTAGTGGGCGGAATCCCACCCAGCTGGGGCTTGTAAGATCGAGCGTAAAAGCCGGCCCAAACAGGAACTGGCATGTTGGTTATCCCAACAGCACTGTGTAGTGTAAATGATTCACTGCCATTGGCTGATTTTATGTTACTTTAATCAAAATCTATGTTATTTCTACCACTGGCTTCAACTGGCGATGAGGAAAAAGGAAAATCTGAACTCTACTTCAGGACGCCCCAGCTGCTCCAGAATATTGCCATGTAGCAGCATGTGGAACTAGCTTTCAAAAATGCCGCTTTTTGGGAGACTGGAGGCCTTTGACACAGGCCTGAAAGATTGGGCTCAGTACGCAGAGCGGATGAGGTACTTATTTCAGGCCAATGGCATCTTGGAAGACGACCTAGAAATGGTAATCCTCCTGACAGCCTGCGGGACTCCAACTTTCAGTATTATAAAAAGCCTCACGTACCCGGCTGCTCCGGATTCAAAATTGTTTGATGAATTAGTTGCACTGGTGTCTAACCGTTATGACCCAAAACTATCAGTTATTACGCAATGGTACAGGTTCAACATGGCTGTATGAACTCCAGGGGAGCCAGTTACAGATTTTGTAACAGAGAATGCACCACCCTGGACAGATGATGAGGTCACCCCGAGCCAGAGCCTTGCACGTGGCCCCATCCAAGGAGGACAACCTGATGCAACTAACTGCATCACAGCTCCGAAAGAGGCGTGGATTCAGCTCACAGTGCAAGGTGAATGGGCACCCCTAGTGATGGAGATGGACACAGTGGCTGCCGTCTCCATCGTTGATCAGCAGACCTTCCATCGACTCCGCACAAGAATCCTGCCACTAAGCCTGTGTGACACCAAGGCCAGATTGACGACTTACACTGGTGAACCACAGAGCATCATAGGAACCACCGTGACCCCAGTAACTCACAGGCAACAAACTGTCAGGCTACCTTTGGTCATGGTGCAGGGGCCAGGACCTAACCTGCTGGGGCGCGATTGGCTGCAAATACTCCGCTTCACTTGGCAGCAGATTTTCCGGATGGGCATTGGAGACAATTATGAGGTAAATATCCAGAGGTATTCCAGGAGGGCCTGAGCAAGATAAAAGGAGCCAAGGTGCACATTTACATAGACCCAGTGATTCAGCCCAGGTACTTCAGGGCACGGCCTGTCCGTTATGCCTTGCTTGCCAAGATGGATGTCAAGTTATAGTGCCTGGAAAGTTTGGGCATCATACGCCTTGTGCTATTTGTGGAGTGGGCCGCATCCGTGATCCCGGTGACGAAGCCAGCCAAGTCTGTTTGCCTCTGTGGGGATTATAAACTAATTGTAAACAGGGCATCCCGCCTGGACCATTACCTTATGCCTCACGTACAGGATTTGCATGCAAACTGGCTGGAGGATGCTCGTTCACCAAGCTGGATCTGAGCCATGCGTAGAATTAGACACCACATTGTGGAAGTATGTGACTATAAATACTCACAGGGGGTTATTCAAATACTCTCGCCTCCCCTTCGGGGTCTCTCCAGCTCCTGCAATCTTTCAAAGGGTGATGGAAGGCACGGTGGCACAGTGGTTAGCACTGCTGCCTCACAGTGCCAGGGACCCAGGTTGAATTGCTGCCTTGGGTCACTGTCTGTGCGGAGTCTGCACGTTCTCCCCGTGTCTGCGTGGGTTTCCTCCGGGTGCTCCGGTTTCCTCCCACAGTCCAAAGATGTGCAGGTTAGGTGGGGTTACAGGGATGGGCAGGGGAGTGGGCCGAGGTAGGTTGCTCAGGACGGTGCAGACTCAATGGGCCAAATGGCCTCCTTCTGCACTTGGCATTTGCAGGAGTGAAGAAGTGATTGTCATCCTGCCAGCTGCTGGCCCACTGTGATCCATCCGGGCCGATCGTCCTTACTTTTGATGCCTACCCTGATGGCATTGAGGCAGTGCTGTCCCATAGATGGGACGATGGCACAGAGCGCCCCATAGCATTCACATCGAGTACTCTGACAGACGTGGAGCACCACTATGCCCAGATAGAAGAGGAAGGCTTGGTGGTGATATTCGCTTTGAAAAAACATCAGTATGTTTAAAGGCAACAGTTTTTCATCATCACCGACCACAAGCCATGCTGGGTCTCTTTAAGAAGGACAAGGGGATTCACCCCACAGCCTCGGCCTGAATTCAGTGCTGGGCACTTTTGCTGGCGGCTTACAAATATACTTCTCAACATCGCTCAGGGGTCCAGATAGCCCATGCTGACGCCCTCAGTCATTTTCCACTGACCTCCCAGAAGTCCTACAGCCCATGTCCAAAAGTGACAGGAACTGAGTGTCGAAGATGGCATCTGCCTGTGGGGAGCTCATGTGATCATCCCACTGCCAGGCCAGGAGTTGATTTACTCCTGATCACCCAAGGGCTTCAAAAATGAAGATGCTGGCACAAAGCTACGTCTGGTGGCCGGGGATCGATGGGGACATTGAGCGGGTCGTGCGAAGTTGCCCGGCATGTCAGGGATACCAGAAGCTCACACCTTCAGCCGCCCTTCACCCCTGGAAATGACTAAGGCGTCCCTGGGTATGGATGCATATAGACTTCACGGGACCTTGCATGGGGGTCCGTGTTTCTAATCCGCGTGGACGCCTATTCTTTTTTTCATAAATTCTTCTCCAATTAAGGGGCAATTTAGTGTGGCCAATCCACCTACCCGGCACATCTTTGGGTTGTGGGGGTGAAACCCACGCAGACACGGGGAGAATGTGCAAACTCCTCACGGACAGTGACCCAGAGCCGGGATCGAATCTGGGACCTCGGCGCCGCGAGGCAGCAATGCTAACCACTGACCCACCGTGCTGCCCATGGACACCTATTCTAAGCGGCTCGACGTATATAAGATGACCTCCTCAACATCGAGGGCCATCACCCAGAAGCTAAGGTGCTCATTCTTTTTTTAAATGCATTTTATTACAACCTTGTATCAAAGTAGGTTACAGCAAATAAACAGCCTGGGAAACATACTTCCCAACAATCAACTATACAGTTTGTACAGATTTTTCTCCTTTTTCACCCGTGACAAACAGCCCTGCAAACACGGTCACAAACATCCCCCACCTTTCCTTAAACCCCCCTGCTGAGCCCCTTAACTCATACTTTATCTTCTCTAACCACAGGAAGTCATACAGGTCACCCAAACAAGCCGCTATCTCCGGTGGCGATGCCGACCGCCACTCCAGCAAAACTCGTCGCCGTGCAATCAGAGAGGTGAAGGCCAAGACATCGGCCTTCCTCCTCTCCATGAGCTCCGGCTTCTCTGAAACCCCAAATATCACCACCAAAGAGTCCGGGTCCACTCCCTCCTCCACTGTCCTGGCTAAGACCGGGAACACTCCTGCCCAGAATCTTCCCAATTTTTCACAACCCCAAAACATGGGCGCATGATTCGCTGGCCCCCACCCACACCTCTCACACTCATCTGCTACCCCCTGAAAGAACCCACTCATTCTCGCCCGAGTCATATGCACCACCTTAAACTGTATCAGGCTCATCCTTGCACAAGAGGAGGTCCCGTTTATCCTACGCAGTGCCCCACTCCATACTCCCCAATTGATCTCCATTCCCAACTCTGCTTCCCATTTCTCCTTGATCTTCACCCCCCGCTCACCTCCCTGCTCCCCCAGCCACTTGTGTATATCCCCAATTCTTCCCTCCCCTTCCACATCCGGAAGCAGCAGTCGCTCCAGCAGGGTGTATCCCGGCAATCTAGGGAACCCCTTTCAGACCTTTCGTGCAAAGTCCCTAACCTGTAGATACCTGAACTCACTACCCCTTGGCAGCTCTACCCTCTCCCTTAGCTCCTCCAGACTGGTGAACCCTTCCTCCAAATGCAGATCCCTCACCTTGACCGGCCCTACTTCCCTCCACCTCCTGTATACACTATCCATTGCCCCCGGCTCAAACCAGTAGGGGCAGCACGGTAGCATTGTGGATAGCACAATTGCTTCACAGCTCCAGGGTCCCAGGTTCGATTCCGGCTTGGGTCACTGTCTGTGCGGAGTCTGCAAATCCTCCCTGTGTATGCGTGGGTTTCCTCCGGGTGCTCCGGTTTCCTCCCACAGTCCAAAGATGTGCAGGTTAGGTGGATTGGCCATGATAAATTGCTCTTAGTGTTGGGTGGGGTTACTGGGTTATGGGGATAGGGTGGAGGTGTTGACCTTGGGTAGGGTGCTCTTTCCAAGAGCCGGTGCAGACTCGATGGGCCAAATGGCCTCCTGCTGCACTGTAAATTCTAAGATATTCTATGATAAACCCATGATTCTCGCACAGCGGCGTTAGCACCGACATCCCTTCCACCCTAAAATGTCTCCTCAGCTGATTCCATATCTTCACTGTGGACTGCACTACCGGGCTCCCAGAATACCTACTCGGAGCCATTGGTAATGCTGCCGTCACCATAGCCCTCAAACTAGACCCCTTACAAGATTCCTCCTCCATCCTAACCCACTAAGGGGCTGGTTTAGCACACTGGGCTAAACAGCTGGCTTGTAATGCTGAACAAGACCAGCAGTGTGGGTTCAATTCCTGTACCGGCCTCCCCGAACAAGCGCCGGAATGTGGCGTCTAGGGGCTTTTCATAGTAACTTAATTGAAGCCTACTTATGACAATAAGCAATTATTATTATTACTCTACCCCTTGTCCTTCCCACCACTGCTGCACCTTGTCCACATTCGCCGCCCAATAATAATGAAGCAAGTTCGGCAACGCCAACCTCCCCTGCTGCATCTGCCTCTGTAGCAGGGTCCTCCCCACCCTCGGCACCTTCCCCACCCATACAAAGTCAGAAATTATCGTGTCCACTTTCCGAAAAAAGGCCTTTGCTATAAACATCGGTAGAGCTTGAAAGATAAACCTCGGCAGAATATTCATTTTCACCACTTGGACCCTCCCCACCAACGTTAAGGTGCTCATTCAGCAGCTATGGGATTCCTGAATTGCTGGTCACCAATAACGGGACCCTGTTCGTAAGTGAGGAGTTCTCCACATTCGCACATATGAACAGAATCAGACACATCCAGACTGCCCCGTACCACCAGTCATCCAATGGCTTGGCCGAATGGGCAGTCCAAGCATGCAAGAGTGGCATGTGGAAGCAAACATAGAACATAGAACAGTACAGCACAGAACAGGCCCTTCGGCCCTCGATGTTGTGCCGAGCATTGTCCGAAACCAAGATCAAGCTATCGCACTCCCTGTCATTGTGGTGTGCTCCATGTGCCTACCCAATAACCGCTTGAAAGTTCCTAAAGTGTCCAACTCCACTATCACAGCAGGCAGTCCATTCCACACCCTAACCACTCTCTGAGTAAAGAACCTACCTCGGACATCCCTCCTATATCTCCCACCCTGAATCTTATAGTTATGCCCCCTTGTAACAGCTACATCCACCCGAGGAAATAGTCTCTGAACGTCCACTCTATCTATCCCCCTCATCATCTTATAAACCTCTATTAAGTCGCCTCTCATCCTCCTCTGCTCCAAAGAGAAATGCCCTAGCTCCCTCAACCTTTCCTCATAAGACCTATCCTGCCGCGGGCTCCTTGGACACACGATTGGCGAGATACCTTTTCAACTCTAGGATCATGCCACATGTCACAACAGGGGTAGCACCAGCAGAGCTGCTGATGGTCCGGCACTACAGAACCCAATTAAGCCCGACTTTCCCAAACCTGGATAGGAAAGTGGAGCTGCAGCAAGACATGCAGCAGATGTATCACAACCACAGGATGCCAGGGTGGAACTTTCAACCGGGGGCCGTTGTTTCGGTCCACAACTTCGGAGATGGTACACTCTGGCTCCCTGGGGTCATTTTTTTTTCAATTTTTAAAATAAATTTAGAATACCCAATTCATTATTTCCAATTAAGGAGCAATTCAGCGTGTTCAATCCACCTCCCCTGCACATCTTTGTGTTGTGGGGGCAAAACCCACGCAGACACGGGGAGAATGTGCAAACTCCACACGGACAGTGACCCAGAGCTGGGATCGAACCTGGGACCTCGGCGCCGTGAGGCAGCAATGCTAACCACTGCGCCACCGTGCTGCCCGCCCTGGGGTCATATTGGAGCAAACGGGGCCCGTATCCTACAAGGTCAAGACCCACGGGAAGACTGTGCGTAAACACATTGGTCGCCTGAAGAAGTGAGAGGCCGCACTAAAAAATGCCCTCCACCTCCCCGGGATCCACCCCTTAGCCAAGGCATGCAATCCACCGTGGCCCAACACCCGGACCATCAAGGCGATGATGACTCCAGCTCAGTGATGGACAGCAAAGTGTCTGCATTGATGGGCGATGCCGTGTCCAGAGCCAAAATCACGGCCATAACCCACCAGAGGTCATCTAGAAAAAGCCAACCGTTACACGTCGCCTGACCCACATCCACCACTGACAGAAGCAAAGCCATGTGCGAGGCGGTGCAGAAGGCCGCCTCAGATGGTTGCGGAGGGAACTTTTGGACTTGGCGGGGAGTGGGGGGGCAGTGGTGGTATGGGTGTAATGTCCACGGGGAAACCATAATTGATCTCCCATGGGGTTCGTGGAATACTAGCTTCCCTGCTAGTGGACGGAGCATAAAAGTAGGCCCGAACAGGGACCGGCATGTTGGCTATCCCAACGGGACTCTGTAGTGTCTATAGTTCGCTGCTGTGGGCAGACTTTATGTTACTTAAATTTAAATCTATGTTCTTCCTATCACTGGCTTTCTGGTCATTAAATAGACAATGTCCAATTTATTTATTTTTCCAAATGGCTCTGTCCAACTTACTTTATTTCCTGAGGGAGGTGAATAATTATGGGTGCAACAAGGACATTGTTCTTTGACCCATGGGGTTTCCTGTCCAGCTCCTGCTTTATTGGAGAACCATCAGAATGAAATTATGACAAAAATGTAGGACAATGTACAGATAGTGTAATGGCTAGGTAAGGCAATGTTGAGAAAATGTAGCATGACAGGGAATGAAAAGAGATATGCCCTTTGAAAATTGTGACGCCTTTTCAGCACTGAAAGAGTCGAGAGGAAGTGTGAAATGATGTTTGAAATATGGGTTTAGGCTGCCCCCTAATGGTAGAATCTGCTAGTTACAATCCTCACAATCATTTAATTCAATAGAAAATTCAGCAGATTTAGAGGAAAAAGTGTTGAGGTACAAAACAAAATGCTTGAACAAAGAAAAATTATATTGCATGTATATACTATCAACATAGAACATACAGTGCCGAAGGAGGCCATTCGGCCCATCGAGTCTGCACCGACCCACTTAAGCCCTCACTTCCACCCTATCCCCATAACCCAACAACCCCTCCTAACCTTTTTGGACACTAAGGGCAATTTATCATGGCCAATCCACCTAACCTGCACGTCTTTGGACTATGGGCGGAAATCGGAGCACCCGGAGGAAACCCACACGGGATGAATGTGCAGACTCCGCACAGTGTCCCAGTGGGGAATCGAACCTGGGACCCTGGCGCTATGAAGCCACAGTGCTAGCCACGTGTGCTACCGTGCTGCCCAAGACGACACAACAGTAGCAATGTGAGATTAATCGCTACTGGTACTACAAATTATTGTTTTCATAGAATTTACAGGTGAGAAACAGCCCATTTGGCCCAATTGTTTGTGCTCCAGATGAGCCTACTCCCAGCCCATTTCATCTAATCTGATCAGCATATCCTTATATTCTTTTCTCCCTCGGGAAATGTGTTTGGCAAGTTTGGTTGGAGGTAGTATTGAAAATTTAATCACATGACCATCTACCGCCAACAGACCCAGCTGCACACTCTTGTCATTGGTTGGCCAACACATTTAAGACTTCCCATGCCACCTGGAAAGCAAACTGACTTCCTCACTGGATTGGATGCTTCCTGACTGTCAGTCAAAAGGCATTTTAAACTTTTTCAATATTTTTATAACTAACAATTAAAAATGTTCAAAGAAAATGAAAAAAAAACTTACTTCTTGCAATGTCCCTCTGATTTTTGTCCAAGGTTACTCGAAGCAGTGACTGGGAAATCAATCTTTCATTTTGGAGACTCCAAGGCAAACCGGGAGGGTTGGCAACCTATAACTGGGGAAACATGCAAAGTTCTTGAGTCAAGCAGAGAGTGATCAATACACAGAATAAACTTGTGGGAAAAGCAGAGGTGGTGACACTCTTAAATAATTTTGACCCAATTCTGTGATCTGACACCTTATGTTTATACTGCAAATCCACTCTCTTATCCCAATGTCGGAATTATAGACCCATCTTTTTTATGATAGAATCCTCGAATTCCTACAGTGCAGGAGGCCATTTGGCCCAGCGAGTCGATACGGACCCTCTGAAAGAGTACCCGACCTAGGCCCACTCCTCCCGCCCTATCCCTGTAACCCTACCTAACCTTTAGGCAATTTAGGCAACCTTTGGACACTAAGGGGTAGTTTATCATGGCCAATCCACCTAACCTGCACATCTTTGGACTGTGGGAGGTTTTGTAAGGGCCCCGAAGAATCCAGCACGAGTTTTAAGGATACAAAATAATAACGTTTATTTACTATAATATATACACATAACAGTAGCAGTAACTTCCCTTGCTACCTTCTCCTTCCTCCTGGTTCCTGGACTGGCCAGCTTATTTATAGTAGGAGTTTCTCCGCCCCCCTCATTGGGGAAGTTCATACTCCCATAGGATTGTGGGATAGTCATTAGTCCCCAGCCAATCGTCAGTAGGCAAGTTATAACATCCCTCCCCCCCAAAGTCCAAGGAATCCACCGTAGGCCCTGGCGAAGGAAGGCGTTGAACTCGTTTGGCCACAGGCCAGACGCCATTTGAACGCGGCGCTGGATCTGGCGGCGTATAACGAGACGGAGACCGACGCTTCCGTGATGAATGGCGTAACGGTTGTACATCCATGGCCTGTGGACCCGAGGATTCCCCCTCCGATGCGTCCTGTGTCTCCATCTCGGAGTCAGAGTCTGCTGCCTCCGTCACGTCAGCGTCTCTATCTCCATTCGGTCCTGTAACGACCTGCGCAGGCTTCGAGTGAGGCACCAGTGGAAGATTTGGAGGACTACCTTCCCTTGTTTCTGGTCTTTGCCGCTGTTGAACTGAGCTCCGGGGGCGGGGAATCTTTTGCGGGGATGATCTTCTGGACCGGACGTGGTCTACATGTTTTCGCTGGAGACGACCCTGGGCTTGCACTTGGTACGATATAGGGCCCGTTTGGCGAAAGATTATACCAGGAACCCATTGGGCACCACCAGCAAAATTCCGCACGAATACTGGGTCACCGGGCGCAAACTGCCGAATCGGACGATGCCGAGACAATCCCGGTCCCTGCCGTTCTTGTGTGCGGCGTACTTTTGCGCCAATGTCCGGGAAGACCATACTAAGGCGGGTGCGAAGTCTCCGGCCCATTAGGAGTTCTGCGGGAGCTACCCCAGTCACTGTATGGGGGGTGGTCCTGTACGTAAACAAAAACCGAGCCAGTCTCATGTCCATTGATCCGGAAGACTGCTTCTTTAGGCCTCTTTTGAATGTTTGCACTGCACGCTCTGCCAACCCATTTGAAGCCGGGTGGTAAGGGGCAGTGCGGATACCGTTCATCTTTGTAAACCTAGCAAACTCCTCACTCGTGAATGGAGTGCCATTATCCGTGACCAGCACCTCGGGGAGGCCATGCGTACTAAATGATAAACGCATTTTTTCCAATTGTTGCGCAGGACGTTGTCCCCTGCATCTTATGCACCTCCAGCCATTTGGACTGGGCGTCAATTAGCAGAAGGAACATGGATCCCTGAAAAGGGCCTGCGAAATCTGCATGTAAGCGTGCCCAAGGCCGCCCTGGTCATTCCCAGTGATGTAGGGGCGCGGCCGGCGGAAGCTTCTGATGCTCCTGGCAAATGGAGCAGTTTTGGGCCACCTTCTCAATGTCGGTGTCGAGGCCTGGCCACCAGACATAACTCCGGGCCAACATTTTCATCTTGGTCACCCCCGGATGCCCATTGTGCAAGTCTGATAATATCAGCTCCTGGCCTTTTTCCGGGACAATCACACGCGTCCCCCACAAGAGGATGCCGTCTTCCACGCTGAACTCTGACAGCTTGGAGGAAAATGCCCGCAACTCGCCTGGGAGCTGTCTATGCTGCCCACCATACAGGACTATGTGCCGAACCTTTGACAAGACTGGCTCCGTCTGGGTCCACTCACGGATCTGTGATGCCGTGACAGGCAAGGTGTCCATAAAATTTAGGGTTGCGACCACCTCACCGGTCGTGGGGGTCGACATGGGGCCGGTCGATAAAGGCAATTGGCTCAGTGCGTCGGCATTTGCTATTTGCGTACCTGGTTTGTGCTCCAGAGAATACTCATATGCCGCAAGCAACAAAGCCCAGCGCTGGATCCGTGCAGAAGCAATGGGCGGTATTGGCTTATCCTCTCTGAAGAGTCCCAGCAGGGGCTTATGATCAGTCACGATAGTGAAATGGCGGCCGTACACATACTGGTGGAAGCGTTTCACCGCGAAAACCACTGCCAGGCCCTCCTTCTCGATCTGCGCGTACTTTTTCTCCGCTGCAGTCAATGTGCGGGAGGCGAAAGCTATCGGTCGCTCGGCCCCGTTCTCCATCTTGTGGGACAGGACAGCCCCAATACCATACGGGGATGCATCACATGTGACGAGCAAAGGCTTTCCCGGATCATAGTGGGTTAGTAACCCAGACGACGACAATTGTTGCTTTACCCGCCAGAGAGCGGTTTCTTGCGGCTGACCCCAAACCCAGGTGTGATTTTTCTTTAGCAGCAGGTGCAAGGGGGCCAGCGTAGTTGCCAGATTGGGGAGGAACTTCCCGTAATAGTTTACGAGACCGAGAAAAGAACGAAGATGCGAAGTGTCAGTCGGGGTGGGGGCATGTTGAATTGCACGCACCTTTTCTGCGACGGGGTGCAGACCCTCGCGGTCCACCCGATAGCCTAGGTAGACTACTTCTTTTGCCTGAAATACGCACTGTGTGACGTAAATGGACTCCAGCCTCCGAAAGGCGTCTAAGGACAGCCTGCAGATTTTCCAAATGCTCTTGTTCCGACGTCCCTGTAATCAACACGTCATCTAGGTAGACAGCCACACGTGGTAAACCTCTCAAAATGCCCTCCATAACACGTTGAAAAATTGCGCAGGCAGAGGATACTCCAAAGGGCAACCGTGTATATTCATACAGGCCCCGGTGTGTGTTAATTGTTACATATGGTCGGGAGGCAGGGTCCAGCTCCAACTGCAGGTAGGCGTGACTCATATCTAATTTTGTGAATGAGAGTCCGCCTGCAAGTTTCGCGTAGAGATCCTCTATGCGAGGCATTGGGTATCGGTCGAGTCGGGAAACTGGATTCACTGTAAGTTTATAGTCGCCACACAAGCGAACTGTGGCATCTGGCTTCATTACTGGTACAATTGGTGCTGCCCAGTCAGCAAAACGGACGGCCCTGATAATACCCAAATTCTCCAAACGAGTGAGCTCCCCTTCTACCTTCTCGAGCAAAGCGTAAGGCACTGGGTGCGCCCGGAAATAGCGCGGCGTGGCTCCTGGTTCAACTTGGATACGGGCTACGGCCACTTTTATTTTCCCCAAACCAGGCTGGAATACCTCTGGGTATCGTCCTAGCACCTCAGTCAACCCTCCAGAAACTGTTTGGAGGATGTGCTGCCATTGCAACCGCAAATGGCGCAACCAGTCCCGACCCAACAGGCTGGGCCCATGGCCACGCACTACGATAAGTGGGAAACGCCCCTCCTGGCGTCCATAGACAACAGGGGTCATTGTAGTTCCTGCAATGTCCAGTGGTTCCCCCGTGTAGGTGGCCAACCTGGCCTGTGAGTCAGTTAATGTAAGGGTCTGTATACCCTGCTTGATGCGGTCGAATGTCCTCTGGGCGATCACGGAGACCGCTGCGCCAGTATCCAACGCCATCTCCAGCGGGTGGCCATTGACCCGTACTGTCACCTTAATGGGGGCCACACGGGGAGCTGCCACACAATGCAGCTGCAGGCAGTCATCCTCCGTCTCCACGTCCTCAGGAGTGGTCGCTGCAGGTTCATCCACATGGAAGATACAGCCTCTGGGCTGGTCCCAGTTACAGCCCCTGGGCTGGTCCCAGTTTCGGTCGGAACGACGGCGCCTCTGGCGTCCCCAGGACCGCCGTCTGCGACGGGGTCGGCGCCTACAAGTCTGACACGGACATGGCTCCTCATCCATTGGCTCTGGAGAAGGCTCCCTTCGGGGAGGAATGTCCGATGGCCACTGGCGTCGGTCTGGTCGTTGCCTCGCCTAAGGTACCGCAGGAGTGCGGGGGGACGTTTTTAGGCGGAAAGGGTTGCACCCCAAGGCATGCACTTCCATTCCCTGTAGCTCCTGTACTCCTCGCTCTGCGCTCTCTCGGGACAAGACTATTTGTATTGCCTGTTGAAAAGTCAATGTTGGCTCCGCTAACAACTTTCTCTGGGTGGCCGCATTGTTAATACCGCAAACCAAACGGTAGCGTAACATTTCTGACAAGGTCTCACCATAGTCACAGTATTCCGCAATCCCGCGTAGCCTGGATAAAAAATCGGCAAGGAATTCTCCAGGGGTCCTCTCAGCGGTATTAAACCAGTAACGCTGGACTATCGTGGACGGGGTTGGGTTAAAGTGTTGCCCCACTATATTCACAAGTTCGTCAAACGTTTTGGTGTCCGGCGCAGCTGGGTACGTAAGGCTCCTAATCACCCCAAACGTATGCGGGCCGTAGGCAGTGAGCAATATGACCACCTGGCGCTCGTTTTCAGTGATATTGTTTGCCCGGAAATAGTAACGCATCCGTTGTGTGTACTGGTTCCAGCTTTCCAACGCAGCATCAAAAACATCCAAACTCCGTACAGAGGCATGGTATAATAGAAAACAACTTCCAACCTGTATCCAACAAAAATCCAGGGAGGTGGCTTCAGCAGTGTAGACAGCTATTCACTTTTACCTTCGTCGCCAGTTTTGTAAGGGCCCCGAAGAATCCAGCACGAGTTTTAAGGATACAAAATAATAAAGTTTATTTACTATAACAATATATACATAGTAGCAGCAGTAACTTCCCTTGCTACCTTCTCCTTCCTCTTGGTTCCTGGACTGGCCAGCTTATTTATAGTAGGAGTTTCTCCGCCCCCCTCATTGGGGAAGTTCATACTCCCATAGGATTGTGGGATAGTCATTAGTCCCCAGCCAATCGTCAGTAGGCAGGTTATAACAGGAGGAAACCGCAGCACCCGGAGGAAACCCGCGCAGACACGGGGAGAACGTGCAGACTCCGCACAGTCACACAAGGCCGGAATTAAACCCGAGTCCCTGGTATTGTGAGGCACCACTGTGCCACCGTGCTGCCCTAGTCGATAGTCGACACTAATTTAGGATAGCAAACATGGGAACTGGTTCATTGACGTAGGTCATCTGGATTGCCAGTACAGCAGCAAATTACGTCACTCAAATGCTGTTGGAGGCTCTGCTGTGAAGAACTAAATCCCCTCATGGGTCTTCTGAACCTACTGTACTCTAAATGAAACAAAAATACTGAAAGCATCTGGATAAAAGACCAGGGCAGGTGACTACAAATGGATTCTCTGCAACTATTTGCTCCTCCTCCTCCTCTCTGGTACCAACTGGGATGACTGTAGTGAGCAATCAAATTAAATAGGCAGAAACAATAATAATGTAATGAAGAAAAACGTATCGAATTAAATAACACAGCCTCTGTGGTGGCCACCTGTCAAGGAAAGTCTCAAACAGATAAGCGCGCGCAGACCCCGCCCCTCGCGCAGGTCCCGCCCCTCTCGCGCAATCTCCGCCTCTCGCGCAGACTCCGCCTCTCGCGCCGCCTCCGCTTCTCGCGTGCAGACTCCGCCTCCCTTGCGCAGACGCGAGCTCGAGGAGGACGTGTCGCGAGAACGGACGAGATCTTACGGGTTGCCCCGGTGATGTTTTTGCTCCGCGGTGGCTGATTGGACGGTTCGGCAGAGGAACGGACCAATCGAACAGTGACTATTTTTTTACGAACTGGACGGGAAAATTCAATATCGTCGCGGAAGAAGCGAGTTGCCGGCGGCCGAGAGAGAGAGAGAGAGAGAGAGCTTGGGCCGGAGCGAGCGAGCTGGGCCGGCGCAGGCACAGCCAAGGGCGACGATCGGGAGTAAAGGGAGTTGGAGGGGAGGTTGCCCAGGGAGAGAGAAGCAGAGGCCTCACATAAATCGATGGCCGCCGTGAGGGGAGCGCCGGCCCCCGGGTGAGTATTCCCAATGGAGCCGGGTTCAGGAAGCTCCTGGCCACAGTTGGCTCGAAGAACATCTCATTCTCGGGTGAACCGTGTTCACTTTCTCCCTCCAGGGGCTCTGTGTGTGTCTGTCACTCATGGTGACATGTTCAAAATAACCGAATTTCGGCAGAGTCAGCAGGGAAGAATTGCCACTAAGATGGTAATTTAAACCTAAATCACACTGCCTTCCCTCTGCAAAATCTAACCTTTCATTATCATCGAAGTAATGTGATTTGTGCACATTGATGCGTAGACTTGGCTTTTAAAGTTAAATATCCAGGGAGGTGCTGATAAGGGGGTGGTGGAGGGAACTTCCATTAGGCGCTGGCTCGTGTGCCTTTTAAAGTCTATTTAAGAGCAGCATTGAGAGAAGCTTGGCAGTAAGCCACCCTTCCTTGCAGGAGTTTCCTGAGGGAGGATGGAAAATGACGGGAATGTAAATCTATAAGATGAGAAATAGGGGTAGCACGGTGATTAGCACTGCTGCCTCAGAGTGCCAGTGACCTGGGTTCGATTCCAACCTTGGGTGACTGTGCGGAGTCTGCGTGTGTCAGCGTGAGTTTCCACCGGGTGCTCCGGTGGATTGGCCATGCTAAACTGCCCCTTAGTGTCCAAATGTTAGATGGGGTTACAGGGATAGGGTGGAGGAGTGGGCCAAGATAGGGCGTTCTTTCAGAGGGCCGGTGCGAACTCGATGGGCCGAATGACGTCATTCTCCACTGTAGGGATTGTATGAAAAAATGCTGGAAATACTCATCAGGTCCGGCATCATCTGTGGAAAGAGAAACAATTCCTCTTTCAGGTCAATGAGTTAGTTGAATAGCTTGGTGTTTAGATTTGGCAACTGCATGTTTATTCTGTGGTCTTGACCAATCTAGTGGCAGGAAAGATAACAATGGAATTGATGCCAAAGACACCCAGATGCCTTTCAGGCAATAATCTGTGCAACACCTCTCCAATCATCAACTCCTACTTTGATTAAACACCCATGAATGTTGTAGGTACATATACACATGGTGATTAGTTTCAGTACACTACACTATTTGTAAGCTGATATAAAAGTGATTTACCATAATTTTGCTTTGATAATGTACCACAAACATAGCACACAAAATAACTATTTGGTTTCTTGGCAGAAATGAGTGTCTCACTCAAAAGGCTCGACCCTCGAAGCCAACTGTGGCCAACAAAGAAAACTGTCCGAGGCCAGTGAAAGGAGCTGCTATGAGTGGCAGTAGACTGCCTATACCCGTGAAAAAGTTAAAAGTAAAATCTGTTCCAGATTTCAAAAAGTTGCATCAAAATTGGGATCAAAAATTCCAGAAGGTAAGGTTGTTTTCCAATGTTGCATGGAATTGCTATGCATTGGTGAGCTTGCTGATCTTTAATGAGAGATTGGGAAAAGTTTTGTATCGCAATATCAGGACAGTGGAAGATGCTTCTGCACAGAAGATTAGACAGGGTGGGGCCATTTTCTTGAGAAAAGAGAAGACCCAGGGAGTGAGCTGATAGAGGAATTTAAGATAATAAGCGTTTGATACGGTAGAGAAGATGTTTACATAAGACCAGAAGCAGGGGTCATCGATATAACATAGTCACTAATAAATCTGATAGGAGAATTCAGGAGAAACTTATTTATCCAGGGAGTGGTGAGAATGTGGAACTCAGCCACAAGAGATATTTGAGACGAATATCAGAGGGATTTGTGGGGAAGTCCACTAAGCACACGAGAGAGAAAGGAATAGAGGTTACGCTGATGGGATTAGATGGAGAAGTCGGTGGAGGTTCATGCGGAATGTAAATACTGGCATTGACCTTTTGGGCTAATCACTGTTTCTGTACTGTAAAAATGATGCAAGGGAAAATTAACCTCTTGATGAATTAATCCCCCAATTGTGCCAAGAGAAAAGCTTGACTGATCATCTCCTGAACCCGAGGGATCCTCAAATTTTGGCAATCAGTCACATGATGAGGGTTTCTGGTTACGCTGTTGTGAAGTTTCCTTTTATTCATTTAGAGGATGTGGGCATCGCTGGCTAGGCCAGCATTTATTATCCATCCCTTGTTGCCCTTGAGAAGATGGTGGTGAGCTGCCTTTTTGAACTGCTGCAGTCCCTGAGGTGTAGGTACATCCCCAGTGCTGTTAGGGAGGGAGTTCCAGGATTTTGTCCCAGTGACAGTGAAGGACGGTGAGTGACTTGGAGGGGATCTTCCAGGTGGTGATGTTCCCAAGTATCTGCTGCCCTTGTCCTTCTAGATGATATCAAAACTTTAACAATTTCTTGATGTTCATTTCCATTTCCTGTTATCCCAACCTTCAAATGCTCCAATGTGTTCATTTTGTGTACAAATGAAAGATCATTTTATGTCTTGATGCTCCTGTTGTGGAACCATGTTTGCTGATCGCCTGAATAACTGTTTGGGGAATTCAGGCACATACATCATCAAGTGTACTCTTAGTGGGTGGAGATCCCCACCATAAAGGCAACATGGGGAAAACTACCCGATGGCAGCATGAAAAGGTATCCTTCTTTCAGCAAGCTTTTCTTTGGCACTGGCTGTTCTGAAATTGATCCATGTGACCAAACCAGCAATCATCATAGTTTACTTTCCTACATGTTGTCCTGAGAAATGTATTCTGTGCATATTTTTCATTTTGCGCTCGGATGTGAGGGCTATCGGAGATGGGAAGTATAATTCCACTTTTGCTTCAGTGTGTTGTGATTGAGCACTCCCATGCCAGATGCAGAATGAAGTGCCCCTTCTACATCTATGTGAATTTCACACACCACTCATCCTTCCGGTTGTGACTGCTTAGTGAGATTGTGATAGAACTTAAGCTCTAGTCCATATCCAATGTCCATAGAAGCGCTTGTCCATATCCAATAGGAGCTAGGTGTCCATTTTGTGAATTGCCGCACCCCATGCTTTTCAGGTAATTTAAAAAAACTTGCAGTGTATCTTGGAGTGATTAAGTTGATATGGAGGATATTGCTGAATATTAATGTCGTGATCGTTTAAAATTTGGCATTCTTGCATTTGACCTGATAAGAGCAAGTTGAAAAGCTTTGGCAACATTTCCCAATTTTTGAGAAAAATGATTCCTAAACCAAACCTTGTAAAATACTTAGAAGACATTTAGATTTTACGGTAAAATGATTCTCGCCATGTAGCTAGTCAGCGCATCTCAGAACCTTTATATCTAGGTGCCTTCTTCCAGCAAAACTCTTTTCTTGAGTTAACTCTGTTACAGTCCAAGCCACATTTTTGATTTCAAGATTTTAAGACTATTTCAGAAAATATCACTGTTCATTTGCAATGGGAAATTCTTCCCCAATTTTGATTGCTTAACATGACCTGACTGAGGTTGAAATTGACAATTGAATCATTCATCTCTTACTAATTAAGCACCACTGAATTTAGTAAATTTGTGTTGCCAGTATCTTTGTCATGTTTTTATTCCGATCACATTTTCAGTATTATTGGCTTTATATCATTTCAGAAACAAGCAACTGGCAAAAAGGCCTGTACCCAGCCAGTTCCATTTAACTTTGCAACATCCAAGGGACCCAAGTCAACTCCGCTTGTGAGCACAGATGAAAATATCCAAGTGATTTCTGTGGTAACCAAGAAAGAGTCAACTGAATCCAAGGAAAGTTATCCAGTTCATGCCAAGTGTGTGAAGTCAGGTAAAGATCAGGCTGCAGTTGAAACAAAACCAACCCATAACCATGGCTGCAGGCCAGCAGCCCACCAAGAATGCAGAGACCTGGGTCCCAGTATTGCAACCCTGAATCTTGACCAGAGTGAGGTGGTGAACAAAGGAAATTAGTGAGTATAAAATTAATTTCAGTCCCAGCCCCCATTTGTGAAAAAAGCAAAAGGGCTGGTAAAGTAAATCAAACATAAAGGAATCGATATAACGTTGAATAAGCAATCTGTTTCTAAAAATACTTTTTTATTAATTATGTATGTTCACTTTTTTTAGTGAGGATAATGTGTAAAATGATGTTCACGGCTGGTTGGTGATAAAATAGCTAGAATGTTGCATGGTGACCTGTTCTTCCAGATATTTTGACTCGCTGTGGGTTTCCTCGGTTAGCTAGATAGTCAGAGAGATTTACAGCATGGAAACACGCCCTTCTGCCCAACTTGTCCATGCTGCCCAGTTTTTACCACTAAGCTAGTCCCAATTGCCCGCATTTGGCCCATATCCCTCTATACCCATCTTACCCATATAACTGTCTAAATGCTTTTTAAAAGACAAAAGTGTGCCCGTCTCTACTACTGCCTCTGGCAGCTCGTTCCAGACAATCACCACCCTCTTGTGTGAAACAATTGCCCCTCTTGTATCTCTCCCTCCTCGCCTTAAGTCTATGCCCTCTAGTTTTAGACTCCCTTATCTTCGGGAAAAGAAGTTGACTTATCTATGCCCCTCATTATTTTATAGGCCTCTATAAGATCACCCCTCGGCCTTCTGCACTCCAGAGAAAAAAGCCACCAAAAGTAGAAATCCTACGGAATGAAAACATTAAACCAAAGACAGGTGCTTGGAATAAATCCTTTGATGTGATCTTGAAGAGACTTGCAATCCTAGATAACTTTCTTCACTGTCCACTATGCTACCAATCTTGATGTCATCTGCAAACTTACTAACCATGCCTCCTAAATTCTTATCCAAATCATTAATATAAATAACAGTGAACCCAGCACTGACCCCTGAGGCATGCTGCTGGTCACAGGCCTCCAGTTTGAAAAACAACCCTCGACAACCATCCTTCGGTCACCAAGCCAATTTTGTATCCAATTGGCTACCTCACCCTGGATCCTGTCAGATTTAACCTTATGCAACAACCTACCTTGTCAAAGGCCTTGCTAAAGTCCATGTAGACAACGTTGACTGCACTGCCCTCATCTGCCTTCTTGGTTACCCCTTCAAAAAACTCAGTCAATTTTATGAGACATGATATTCAACTCTCAAAGCCATGCTGACTTTCCCTAATCAGTCCTTGCCCCTCTAAACGCTGTAGATCCTGTCTTTCAGAATACCTTCTTTTAACTTGCTCACCGATCTGTAATTTTCTCTGCAGCCCTTCTCAAACAAAGGCACAACATTTGCCACCCTCCAATCTTCAGGCACCTCTCCTGTGGCTGTTGATGATTCAAATATCTCTGCTAAGGGACCTGCAATTTCCTCCCTATCCTCCTACAACATCCTGGGATACATTTCATCAAGTCCTGGGGATTTACCTACCTTGATGCATTTTAAGACTTCCTGCAGTTCCTTCTCTGTAATATGTGCACTCCACAAGACATCACTATTTAGTTCCCTAACATCCATGCCTTTCTCAACAGTAAATACCGATGAGAAATATCCATTAGGATCTCACCCATCTTTTGTGGATCCACACATAGATGACCTTGTCGATCCTTAAGAGGCCCTACTCTCTCCCTAGTTACTCTTTTGTCGTTTATGTATTTGTAGAAGCTCTTTGGATTCTCCTTTGCCTTATCTGCCAAAGCAATCTCGTGTCCCCTTTTTGCCCTTTGATTTCTCTCTTAACTCTATTACGACAGCCTCTATACTCTTCAAGGGATCCACCTGATTCCAGCTGCCTAGGCATGTCATATGCCTCCTCCTTTTAGACCAGGGCCTCAATATCCCGAGTCATCCAGGGTTGCCTACTTCTACCAGCCTTGCCCTTCACTCTAAAAGGAATGTGCTTACCCTGAACCCTGGTTAACACCTTTGAAAGCCTCCCACTTGCCAGCCATCTCTTTGCTTGTCAGCAGACTCCCCCAATCAACTTTTGAAAGTTTCTGTCTAATACCATCAAAATTGGCCTTGCCCCGATTTAGAGTTTTAACTTTTTGGCCAGATCCATCATTCTCCATAGCTATCTTAAAACTAATGGAATTATGGTCACTGGTCCCAAAGTGATCCCTCACTAACACTTCTGTCACCTGCCCTTCCTTATTTCCCAAGAGGAGGTCAAGCTTTGCTCCCTCTCTCGTCGGGCCATCCATATATTGAATGAGAAATCCCTCCTGAATACACTCAACAAATTTCTCCCCATCCAAGCCCCTAATGCATGTCCCAGGCTGTCCCAGTCAATGTTGGGAAAGTTAAAGTTCCCAACTATTACCACCCTATTTTTCTTGCAGCTATCTGTAATCTTCTTACATATTTGCTCCTCAATTTCCCGCTGACTATTTGGGAGGCTGGAGTACAATCTTATCAAAGTGATCTCTCCCTTCAGTTCTGCCCATATAGACTCAGTGCGTGAACTCTCAGATATATCACCTCTCAGTACTGCCATGATATTTTCCCTCATCAAAA
The DNA here is from genome assembly GCF_047496885.1 of Scyliorhinus torazame. Lineage (NCBI taxonomy): Eukaryota > Metazoa > Chordata > Chondrichthyes > Carcharhiniformes > Scyliorhinidae > Scyliorhinus > Scyliorhinus torazame. The sequence goes on from NC_092738.1 coordinate 29,149,749, forward strand.
ATGCAACTCTCTCCTCTCTTGCCTCCTGTTCTATCTTTCCTATAGCATCTGTACCCCGGAACATTGAGCTGCCAGTCCTGCTCCTCCCTTAGCCATGTTTCAGTAATAGCTATAATATCCCAGTCCCATGCACCCATCCATGCCCTGCGTTCATCTGCCTTGCCCGTCAGGCCTCTTGCATTGAGGTTAACCAGTGACAATTAGAGCAATATAATTTTGTGAAAATACAAATAGGAACTGTCATCTGCTGTAAAAGGACTTTGAAGTTAATCATGGTTGATGCCGGTTTCAGAGCCTGCACAATTTACTTTTTTTTTATTTCCTTATTGACTGAAATATTACTTGAAGGATTTTCAATTAAGCCCCTGAGCAGGTAACCATGTCCTGACTAATAGTTGGAAAATGGAGTCCATTATTCTTTTATTATGTAATTGGGAAAGGGGCGATCTACATATCAGATCCTCTTGAGTCTATTTTAATCTGCGAGCATCATACAATTATTGAGATCGTGTTTACTCAAACACTGATATTCTGAATTTGTACAAACGTGTATTCTAATCTCTCCTATTTATTGCACAAAAAGTATTTTTAACAAGATTGTGTCCTCCAGTTATAGCATTCAATGATCTTGAACTTCTAATATGTTTTCTGATTTAGTGCTTATGGTAATAATATAGTTTCAATATTCTTATCTGTCTCTAGCTTTGCTCCATGGCAGACAAATGCAACACCAAGTAAAACTAAGAGCTCCTACATCCAGAATTCAGCGCCTGAAATCAAACCACCTTTGCCACCAAAAGTAGAAATCCTACGGAATGAAAACATTAAACCAAAGACAGGTGCTTGAAATAAATCCTTTGATGCGATCTTGAAGAGAGTAGAATGTATGTCGGGGCACGTGAAATCAATATTCTGTTTTGGATGGGTCAATGTACCCATGTGTGAGCCAGTTAACTGAATTGACCCAAATATACGAAATCCAAGCCCAGTTTGACTGAAATGTGCAGATTACTTGTCTCTATGTTAAAGTGTTACCAAAATATGTGATTTGGGGAATGCGGAGAGAACAATGGAAGCTTTGCTCTACCCGTATGCCTGTGATCTCACTTGAGGGCAACACGGTAGAACAGTAGTTAGCACAGTTGTTTCACTGGTCCAGGGTCCCAGGTTTGATTCCTGGCTTGTGTCACTGTCTGTGCTGAGTCTGCACTGTTCTCCCCGTGTCTGCGTGGGTTTCCTCCGGGTACTCCGGTTTCCTCCCGCAGTCCAAAGATGTGCAGGTTAGGTAAATTGGCCATGATAAATTGCCCTTGGTGTCCAAAAAAGTTTAGGTGCGGTTACGGGGATAGGGTGGAGGTGTGGGCTTGGGTAGGGTGCTCTTTCCAAGGGCCGGCACAGAGTCGAAGGGCCGAATGGCCTCCTTCTGTACTAAGATTTAGTAGGGCGGCACGGTGGTGCAGTGGTTAGCACTGCTCCTCGCGGCACTGAGGTCCCAGGTTCGAACCCAGCCCTGGGTCACTGTCCCTGTGGAGTTTGCACATTTTCCCCGAGTCTACGTGGGTCTCACCCCCATAACCCAAAAGATGAGCAGGTTAGGTGAATTGGCTATGCTAAATTGCCCCTTAATTGGAAAAAAATAATTGGATACACTCAATTTATAGAAAAAGAAGCACATCTTTAGTAACAGAGAGAGAAACGGCATTACCATGCCTTCAGTCAAAGCAAAACTCCTTTCTAGTAATTCAGTTTTGTTCCCATCGTAATTGACTGTAGGTGTTGCAGTTTTCTCTTTCTGTTCTGCAGGAGAAACGGGGAAATGGTTCAAAGTTAACACGGTTAAGCATAAGAGCCATTCTTGTGGTAAATGGAAAGGTGAGGCAAGAATGTAAAATTGTAGGATGTAAACTGGAATAATAATAGAGATCAGAATAGAGGGGGTGTTAACACTTCATTTCAAATCCAGGTCAAAGATTGACTTCAATTTTCAGAATGTCCATCCCATTTCAAATCTTTCAGTCTCGAGGACTGCAGCATACTCCTGGGATCTTGATGAGTTGAATATTGTCTGAAACTTGTGACGTTCTATACAAACTTTTCTGTATTTCTAGTAAATAGTAAAATGCTCCCAAAACAAATACAATACTTGTTTGGGGTGTTCTCTTGAAATCTTTGCATTGAAAATGTCATTGGCATGCTTTGCACCAGCTAACTAACCAAAAAGAAGATGATGAAACCGCTTGTATAGAGAGTAAAGAAATTCCGATATTAAATGATCTAGTGGAGAATTTCCATGCAATTTTGGCATGATTTCAGTGGGACACGGTTTTGTGGCAGATGCTGTTTTTATGTGAGTTTCTGCCTCGCACTTGATCTTTTTCTCCGCACGTGCTAATTCCCATGGGCTTTTTTTGCCTTCCTACGATCTGCCAGCCAAATCCCATTTGCCCAAATTTTCATATACAGGTACAGTGTCTCAAAACCAGCAACCTCGAGACTGTGGTCATACCAGATTTTGGATTTTGCTGGATTTCGGGTCAGGCGTTCGGGCCGTTGGCAATTTGGGCCTAGCTGGGTTGGGTGGGGGTCTCGGGTTGCTCAGAATGTGGGGATAGGGTGGGGCGCAAAGCGGCAAAGCTGATAGGTAATCAAGCCCCATGTCGCGTTGCCAATGTAGTGCCTAGCCAAATTGTCCAGGTATGTTTTAAAAAATTAAAATTGCAGGGCACATTATAAAAATTGGGTTTTTAAAAAAAATTCAGCGTGGCCAATCCACCTACTCTGCACATCTTTGGGTTGTGAGGGTGAGATCCACGCAGATACTGGGAGAATGTGCAAACTCCACACGGACAGTGACCCAGAGCCGGGATCGAACCCGATCCTCGGCACCATGAGGCAGCCTTGCTAATCACTGCGCCATTGTGCTGCCCTGGCATCTAAATGGCTGTTTTTTAGAGAGCTGTAGCACCCAGTTTCCTGCTTTTACACTCTTGAAGCACTTGCGCTAAGTTAAACCAAGAATCCACCTGAACGTGCCTCTGTTCCGATGAGATCACCAGGAAATGTTCGCCCTCCTTCCCACAGTGAGGGTGTTTCTGGTACAGAGGAAGAGCAGTACGGATTGCAGCAAAGGAGAATTGGACAGCATTTACTGCAAAGGCCATCTGATCACATCTCATTACTGAAAACTTGTATGTAACACAGTCTATCTTTGGCACCAGTGCCTTACCGCCTCCTCCTCCACCTTCAAATATAGGAACATTTGCTCAATTTTATTCTTATCCATGTCAGTAATTGTCACCTGAGTGAGTAAATCAACTCCAAATAAGTGCAGCCTTTCCTGCCGAAATCTAAATTCCGTGAGAAACATAGTGCATCATCAGTGCACATTCTATTTTGTTATACTGAAGTCCAAAGTAGACTGGAGCCAAGTTACACACCATGCTTCTCTTGGGTGAAACCAGGGGCAGGATCACCAGAGGTAGTTGGCCTTCTCATCCGCTACAAAACAGTCATGGGACATGGCTGGCCTCCTTTCGTGTTTGCATCTATGGACTTTATTCCTGAGCATGTTGGCAACACCTCTTGTGTTCCACTGACCTGCTCTGAGAGGGTAGGCCAGGCATGTACTGCTGTGGCAGTATGAGGTAGGTGACTCCAGTTACTACCATTCCACTGGACCCCCGATCTGAGTGCTCACTGATCTGTGGGATGGCTGAGCTGATGGCAGCTGTCAGATCTTGAAATTCTTGAGATACAATAGCCTGCATTGCAGTTGCCATGTTCTGGAAGCCGGTCTGCAGGGTGCTCTACATTCTCTGCCCTACCAGAGCTACAGTTAGTGTTGCTAGTACAATTGTGGCATCTTGTTCACTGCCTGTGTGCCATACCCTGCTGCTTTGGCTGCATATGACTTCTGCTCCTACAGTAGATATTCTTGGGGGTCCCTCAGCTCAAATTTGCATGATTGTGGAACACCATGTTAGCTTGGTCTTTCTGTTCCGTCACGGTTTCCATCTGTAAACAATCTTGTGAATAAGAACTTGTCAATTCACTGCCAGGTGGGGGTATCATGTCTTGGCTAACAATTAATCCCTAATCACAGTATGGAGAATAGGAGAAATGTCCATTGGGTCCTCCCATTGTGGAAAATAATTTGACCAATACGTACGGACTAAATCTATTTTGGATGAAACAGTCCTCTTTGGTATACCCTGAAAAAGTGATATATATGTGCATGTATAACACAAATTTCATTTTTCCCATGGAGTTTGAATGTTCAAGGAGGCAGCTCACCACTATCTTCTTGAGGGATATTGGGGGTGGGCAATAAATGCTGGCCTAGCCAGCGACGCCCATAATTAATTTTTTAAAAGGTGGGTATCTATTTTAAAATAGTTAGAAAGACATTTTGTTCCTTTGGGAGAATTCCAACGTGCATAACGTCCATTGTAAAATAATTGCAGAATATATGTAAGCAGTGAGTTTTTTTCCCCCTAAAATTTAGAGTACCCAATTCATTTTTTCCAATTAAGGGGCAATTTAGTGTGGCTAATCCACCTACTCTGCACATCTTTGGGTTGTGGGGACGAAACCCACGCAAGCACGGGGAGAATGTGCAAACTCCACACGGACAGTGACCCAGAGCCGGGATCGAACCTGGGACCTCGGCGCCGTGCGGCTGCAGTGCTAACCACTGCGCCACTGTGCTGCCCTCATGTAGGCAGTGAGTTTAATAATTTGATGTTCTTTCGAGCTCCTTGAATTACATGTGGTGTCGAGCTCATATATTACATTTTTAAAGTGATGTAAAATTGTGTCGTGGTTCCATCAGGAGGGCTCTAAAATAATTATCTTTCTGTACAATTGTAGGCAATAGTGATGAAGATTTTATGAGTAATCCAATGGCTCTACAGAGCATCCTATCGAATGTGGGAATTAATGCTTTTAATGTTGACCATGGCAAACTCAGCCGGGCACACACGGTATCTATGAAAACGAATATCCAAAATTGTAAACCGTCTAACCTAAATCCAGGTATTTTTCCTATAAGAACATTTTTTTAACAGCTTTGAAATTATTTCAAACTGACGACATTTGTTTAGATTGGAAGCTGCACTGAGACTATTCCTGTAGGTTTTATTTTATTGTCTGGATTTTCTTGGTGTAGGTAATAACGATGGTATGGCACTGCGGAATGCCCCATCGACTCTTGATGGCGAGAATACTTTCAGCAACTTCTGCGGCAAACCTAGCATGGCAATGCGAGCCCCTGTGAAGGACAGTGCACTCCATTGCAAGTATCCTGCGCAAAGCCCATATGTGGTAGGTCACTTTGAAAAGAATGCAAAAACAATTTGCTGCTGCAAAAAAAAAAATCGCACTGCCTATGTTTGTGAGCAATTTGAAGTGTTATGTCAGGTGTAGGTCTTTGTCTCAATTGAGGCTTGCATTGATTTGCAAATTCTGTTAAAATCACAACATCTTCGGGGGTGGAGGGGGGGAGGGAACGAACACACCTCTCTTTTGCACTTTGACATTGGCTTCTCAAGTGGAGTAAGTCCTCATTTTGTCTTGCTTTAACATCCATTAATTAATGGGGCCTGTATTCTTGTTTTAGTGTTGCGAGATTCATTTTGGTCATTTCCACCGGTCTGACGTAGGGCAGCATGACCCGATTGGAGCCATATTGGAGCAGCCTCTCCCGCCCCCTAACCCACCCTCTTTCTGTCCACCCTCCGACTTAAGGCCACTGCTGCTCCCAGAATCGCCGTCCTATCTCCCACTCCTCTCTTCTAAACCTGTCTTCCCATTAGAGGAAGGTCTTAAGTCCAGATCCAATCGGAAGCCAGAGCTCCAGTGTTGTGACAGTATGGGTCCTGGTGCTGAGCAATGCTGAGCTGAGACTGTTCTAATCGATTGTTTTTTTAATGTATGTGAAGCCAGGAATGAGTTTGCCTTCTCACAATATCGCTCTATCTGCTGCGCACATTTCCAACAGGCCTCTAGCTGCAGTCATGTCCCCAGGTTCAGGAGAGGAAAGCAGCAGGCGGGAGCAATTTATTAAAAAAAAATGTTTAATCTATTATCACGGACCCAGCTCTGCACATCTGCCCCAAAGGGGCTGGTTTAGCACACTGGGCTAAATAGCTGGCTTTTAAAGCAGGCCAGCAGCATGGTTCAATTCCCGCACCAGCCTCCCCGAACAGGTGCTGGAATGTGGACACTAGGGGCTTTTCACAGTAACTTCATTTGAAGCCTACTTGTGACAATAAGGTATTTTCATTTCATTTTCATTCACTTGAGGACCTACACTTTCACAACCTCGGAGCTTCGAATTGGACCTGGACCTTGAATGGGAGCACGGGTTCAGGAGAGTGGGGAGTAGGAAAGTCGGCGAGCAGTTAAATCAGGGAGTGGCAGAGGTCACAAGTTGGAGGGTCAGCAGTAAGTGAGTGGGTTGGAGAGCGGGTGAGGCTACAAGTTACAGAGTCTGCTGCATGAACAGCAATTGGGAAGGTCAGAGAGCGGAATGTGTGGTAAGCGGGAGGTTAGAGAAGCAGGGAGCAAGCTGAAAGTTATATTTCTTAACTTTTAAAATAAATTTGAAACATATTTCATTTGTCAATATAGGAATTTAACAAAAGTATGTAAATTTCTAGGGTATAATGTTGTATTTTTTTCTTGGAGGTTCAAGAGGACCTCCGTACAGCTTTTACATTGGTTTAAATGAGAAAATCGTAATTTTCATTAACACAACACTAACTCCAGTGAGGACTTACTGTAATCTTCGTACACAATTTGGCAGAGGCGGCCAACTGTATTATATCACACCATTGTTGAGAGCATGCTGCTGCTTTTGGCTCTTGCACAAGATTAATGAATTGGCAGTTGGCAATTCTGGACAGGCTGAAAATAGATAAGTCCCCGGGACCTGATGGGATTTATCCTAGGATTCTATGGGAGGCCAGGGAAGAGATTGCTGGACCTTTGGCTTTGATTTTTATGTCATCATTGGCTACAGGAATAGTGCCAGAGGACTGGAGGACAGCAAATGTGGTCCCTTTGTTCAAAAAGGGGAGCAGAGACAACCCCGGCAACTATAGACCGGTGAGCCTCACGTCTGTAGTGGGTAAAGTCTTGGAGGGGATTATAAGAGACAAGATTTATAATCATCTAGATAGGAATAATATGATCAGGGATAGTCAGCATGGCTTTGTGAAGGGTAGGTCATGCCTCACAAACCTTACTGAGTTCTTTGAGAAGGTGACTGAACAGGTAGACGAGGGTAGAGCAGTTGATGTGGTGTATATGGATTTCAGCAAAGCGTTTGATAAGGTTCCCCACGGTAGGCTATTGCAAAAATACGGAGGCTGGGGATTGAGGGTGATTTAGAGATGTGGATCAGAAATTGGCTAGCTGAAAGAAGACAGAGGGTGGTGGTTGATGGGAAATGTTCAGAATGGAGTACAGTCACAAGTGGAGTACCACAAGGATCTGTTCTGGGGCCGTTGCTGTTTGTCATTTTTATCAATGACCTAGAGGAAGGCGCAGAAGGGTGGGTGAGTAAATTTGCAGACGATACTAAAGTCGGTGGTGTTGTCGATAGTGTGGAAGGATGTAGCAGGTTACAGAGGGATATAGATAAGCTGCAGAGCTGGGCTGAGAGGTGGCAAATGGAGTTTAATGTAGAGAAGTGTGAGGTGATTCACTTTGGAAGGAATAACAGGAATGCGGAATATTTGGCTAATGGTAAAGTTCTTGGTTCTTGAAAGTGTGGATGAGCAGAGGGATCTAGGTGTCCATGTACATAGATCCCTGAAAGTTGCCACCCAGGTTGATAGGGTTGTGAAGAAGGCCTATGGAGTGTTGGCCTTTATTGGTAGAGGGATTGAGTTCAGGAGTCGGGAGGTCATGTTGCAGCTGTACAGAACTCTGGTACGGCCGCATTTGGAGTATTGCGTACAGTTCTGGTCACCGCATTATAGGAAGGACGTGGAGGCTTTGGAGCGGGTGCAGAGGAGATTTACCAGGATGTTGCCTGGTATGGAGGGAAAATCTTATGAGGAAAGGCTGATGGACTTGAGGTTGTTTTCGTTGGAGAGAAGAAGGTTAAGAGGAGACTTAATAGAGGCATACAAAATGATCAGGGGGTTGGATAGGGTGGACAGTGAGAGCCTTCTCCCGCGGATGGATATGGCTGGCACGAGGGGACATAACTTTAAACTGAGGGGTAATAGATATAGGACAGAGGTCAGAGGTAGGTTCTTTACGCAAAGAGTAGTGAGGCCGTGGAATGCCCTACCTGCTACAGTAGTGAACTCGCCAACATTGAGGGCATTTAAAAGTTTATTGGATAAACATATGGATGATAATGGCATAGTGTAGGTTAGATGGCTTTTGTTTCGGTGCAACATCGTGGGCCGAAGGGCCTGTACTGCGCTGTATTGTTCTATGTTCTAATTAACAAGTGAAGCAGATTAATGGTAAAAGGGTGAAACTGTTAAAGGGGGCTAAAAAAATGTCAGGCTCACGGCAGGCATAACTCCCAATAAGAAGGTGGTAGAATAGGCCTGATCCAAGGTGCTGGACTGTGCCATTTAGAACATTGAATTGACTAGCACTATCTTTCCTCCCACTGCAGAAACACCCTGCCACATAGCTGACGAGGTGACTCAGGATGACTGCGCTGAAAGGCATTACCCAAGAAGCTGGTTTATTCAGATTTACCTTGTTTGAACTGCACTTTATCTGTGTCTCCAACTGGCAATTACATTCCTTGGAGAAAAACCTTTTTCCTTGGAATGGTTTACCGGGGATTGAAATAGAGATGACCCTTTGTGACATGCTCCTTAATCTGATGCCTGAGCCTGACCGGTCATATTACTTCAATGCCTTTTTAATGATTGATCATGCAACTTGGCTCATTGAAATCTTAAAGTAACGTATGGCACAGGCACTGCTGTGGGCTAGTGTTCTTCCCCAGTTGGCTCCCAATAACTCTGACACAAAACAACTTGGATAGACAACATGCAGCTTTACTGGTGTTCCGTGCTAGAAAGCTGCATTTTTAACTATCTAAATTCCAGCAGTACCGGGCAGGACAAGTGGGAGTCCATAAGCCTTGGCTTTTTCTGCTTTGCGTTCAATTTAATCAACAGGGTTGTGTGCCAAATGGCGAAGAATTACATGGAATGTACAGCACAGAAACAGGCCATTTTGGCCCAACAAGCCTCTTTCTTCCCCTTTTTCATTTTCACCCCATCAACATATCCCTCTATTACTTTCTCCCTCGTGTGTTTATTTGGCTCTTCCGCTTAAATGCGCCATTCACCCCGACCATTCTGGGGTCGTGAGTTCCACGTTGGCATCACTCTCTGGATAAAAGTTTCTCCTGAATTCTCTATTGGGTTCATTAGTGACTCATCTATTGTAGGTCTCCCGACAAGTGGAAACATCTTTATCACGTCACCCCCTCCGCCTTTTCTCTTTTCAAGAGAAAAGAGCCCCAGCCTGTTCGATCTTTCCTGGTTAGCTATAACCACTCAGTTCGAGTATCGTTTTTGTGAATTCTATTTGTACCTTCTTCGTCTAATACGAAGCGAGTGATACGTATACAACAAATAAAAACGACTTGGCAGATGTCTATTTTGCAGACTCTTGAGCTAGATGCTGGGTGGGTTTCCAGGCATGACAGATTCCTGATTGACCTTCAAAATCAACTTGCCACAGGAGCATTTAGTCACTGGATAAATGTAACACTTTTACACCAGAGGTTCAGTGTTTTATTTAATTTAAATTGGTGATGCACTGATGCCTAGATAGAGTAAACATGGAGAGGATGTTTCCACGAGGAGGAGAAACTAGAACTGAAGGGCACAGCCTCAGACTAAAGGGATGATCCTTTAAAACAGATGAGGAATTTCTTCAGCCAGAGGGCGGTGAATCTGTGGAACTCTTTGCTGCAGAAGGCTGTGGAGGCCAAATAACAAAGTCTTTAAGACAGAGATAGATAGGTTCTTGATTTAATAAAGGGATCGGGGTTATGGGGAGAAGGCAGGAGAATGGGGATGAGAAAAATATCAGCCATGATTGAATGACAGATCTGACTCAATGGGCCGAATGGCCTAATTCTGCTTCTATGTCGTATGGTATCTCAACACTTCAAAAGTAGAAAATATATTCAGATTATCAATGTGCCCCAGATCTTTTTGCAGCCGATGAACTACTTCTGAAGTGTACAAAGAACAAAGAAAATTACAGCACAGGAACAGGCCCTTCGGCCCTCCCAGCCTGTGCCGATCCAGATCCTTTATCTAAACCTGTTGCCTATTTTCCAAGGATCTACTTCCCTCTGTTCCCACCCGTTCATATATCTGTCTAGATGCATCTTAAATGATGCTATCGTGCCCGCCTCTACCACCTCCGCTGGCAAAGCGTTCCAGGCACCCACCACCCTCTGCTTAAAAAAAACTTTCCATGCACATCTCCCTTAAACTTTCCCCCTCTCACCTTGAAATCGTGACCCCTTGTAATTGACACCCCCACTCTTGGAAAAAGCTTGTTGCTATCCACCCTGTCCATACCTCTCATAAATTTGTGGACCTCAATCAGGTCCCCCCTCAACCTCCGTCTTTCCAACGAAAGCAATCCTAATTTACTCAACCTTTCTTCATAGTTAGCACCCTCCATACCAGGCAACATCCTGGTGAACCTCCTCTGCACCCTCTCTAAAGCATCCACATCCTTCTGGTGATGTGGCGACCAGAACTGCATGCAGTATTCCAAATGTGGCCTAACCAAAGTCCTTTAATAACTGTAGTTATTATTCGTTAGGCAAACGTCTCCTGAATTCATCTGCTCTTACTGATAATAGTGCAAATGTCTGTAAAGTTGGACTTGTGAAATGTTTGTAATATGTTCACTCGAGTAGTGGAATATCATCTAGCATTTATGTCCTCCTAAACTTGAGTTGGCTGCAGAAATAATTTTGAATCATAGGTTGATGGTTACATGTCCAGTTAGAACAGTTTCTCAGTGGTTCCCTGTTTTGGATGATCTATTCATTTATATGTGGAGACTGAATTGTTGAAATAAAATGATTGAATGGTTACAACACAACAAAGTAACAAAGAGGTTGGCAGAGGGTCCCTGCGAGAGGTTGGCAGAGGTCCCTGCATCATCTCCAATCTTGGGACATCAATGCAGGAGTTTCTCAAGAATGTGTCTGAGGCACAACCACATTCAGCTGCGCCATCAATTACCTCCTCTCGAAGGCCAGAAATGGCAATGTTCGCTGATGATTTTGTAATTTTCAGCACCGTTCGTGACGACTCGAGTACTGAAGCAGTCCATGTATGCATTAAGACCCGGACACATTCAGGCTTGGGCTGACAAGTGGCAAGTAACATCCATGCCACACAAGTGCCAGGCAATGACCATCTCCAACAAGAGAGAATCTAACCATCTCCCCATGGCATTCAGTGATATTACCATAGCTGAATCCCCCACCATCTACATCTTGGGGGTCACCGTTGACCACAAACTGAACTGGACTAACCATAAATACTGTGGCTATAAGAGCAGGTCAGAGACTGGGAATTCTGCAGCAAGTAATTCGCCTCCTGACTCTGCAAAGCCTATCATAAGAACTAGGAGCAGGAGTAGGCCATCTGGCCCCTCGAGCCTGCTCCACCATTCAATGAGATCATGGCTGATCTTTTGTGGACTCAGCTCCAATCTCCGGCCTGAACACCATAACCCTTAATCCCTTTATTCTTCAAAAAACTATCTATCTTTATCTTAAAAACATTTAATGAAGGAGCCTCTACTGCTTCACTGGGCAGGAATTCCATAGATTCACAACCCTTTGGGTGAAGAAGTTCCTCCTAAGCTCAGTCCTAAATCTACTTCCCCTTAGTTTGAGGCTATGCCCCCTAGTCCTGCTTTCACCCGCCAGTGGAAACAACCTACCCGCATCTATCCTATCTATTCCCTTCATAATCTTTTCTATAAGATCCCCCCTCATCCTTCTAAATTCCAACAAGTACAGTCCCAGTCTACTCAACCTCTCCTCGTAATCCAACCCCTTCAGATCTGGGATTAATCTAGTGAATCTCCTCTGCACACCCTCCAGTGCCAGTACATCCTTTCTCAAGTAAGGAGACCAAAACTGAACACTACTCCAGGTGTGGCCTCACTAACACCTTGTACAATTGCAGCATAACCTCCCTAGTCTTAAACTCCATTCCTCCAGCAATGAAGGACAAAACTCCATTTGCCGCCTTATTCACCTGTAAACCAACGTTTTGCGACTCATGCACTAGCACACCCAGGTCTCTCTGCACAGCAGCATGTTTTAATATTTTATCATTTAAATAATCCCTTTTGCTGTTATTCCTACCAAAATGGATAACCTCACATTTGTCAACATTGTATTCCATCTGCCAGACCCTAGCCCATTCACTTAACCTATCCAAATCCCTCTGCAGACTTCCGGTATCCTCTGCATTTTTTGCTTTACCACTCACCTTTAGTGTCGTCTGCGAACTTGGACACCTTGCCCTTGGTCCCCAACTCCAAATCATCTATGTAAATTGTGAACAGTTGTGGGCCCAACACTGATCCCTGAGGGACACCACTAGCTACTGATTGCCAACCAGAGAAACACCCATTAATCCCCACTCTTTGCTTTCTATTAATTAACCAATCCTCTATCCATGCTACTACTTTCCCCTTAATGCCATGCATCTTGACCTTATGCACCAACTTTTGTGTGGCACCTTGTCAAAAGCTTTCTGGAAATCCAGATATACCACATCCATTGGCTCCCCATTATCTACCGCACTGGTAATGTCCTCAAAAAATTCCACTAAATTAGTTAGGCGCGACCTGCCCTTTATGAACCCATGCTGCGTCTGCCCAATGGGACAATTTCCATCCAGATGCCTCGTTATTTCTTCCTTGATGATAGATTCCAGCATCTTCCCTACCACCGAAGTTAAGCTGGCCTATAATTACCCGCTTTCTGCCTATCTCCTTTAAACAGTGGTGTCACGTTTGCTAATTTCCAATCCACTGGGACCACCCCAGAGTCTAGTCAATTTTGGTAAATTATCACTAGTGCATTTGCAATTTCCCTAGCCATCTCTTTTAGGACTCCGGGATGCATTCCATCAGAGCCAGGAGACTTGTCTACCTTTAGCCCCATTAGCTTGCCCATCACTACCTCCTTAGTGATAACCATTATCTCAAGGTCCTCACCTCTCGTAGCTTCATTTCCATCAGTCACTGGCATGTTATTTGTGTCTTCCACTGTGAAGACCGACCCAAAAAACCTGTTCAGTTCCTCAGCCATTTCCTCATCTCCCATTATTAAATCTCCCTTCTCATCCTCTAAAGGACCAATATTTACCTTAGCCACTCTTTTTTGTTTTATATATTTGTAGAAACTTTTACTATCTGTTTTTATATTCTGAGCAAGTTTACTCTCATAATCTATCTTCTTTAAAGCTTTTTTAGTAGATTTCTGTTGCCCCCTAAATATTTCCCAGTCCTCTAGTCTCCCACTAATCTTTGCCACTTTGTATGTTTTTTCCTTCAATTTGATACTCTCCCTTATTTCCTTGGATATCCACGGTCGATTTTCCCTCTTTCTACCGTCCTTCCTTTTTGCTGGTATAAACCTTTGCTGAGCACTGTGAAAAATCGCTTGGAAGGTTCTCCACTGTTTCACCATAAAGTCTTTGCTCCCAATCTACCTTAGCTAGCTCTTCTCTCATCCCATTGTAATCTCCTTTGTTTAAGCACAAAACACTAGTGCTTGATTTTACCTTCTCACCCTCCATCTGTATTTTAAATTCCACCATATTGTGATCGCTCCTTCCGAGAGGATCCCTAACTATGAGATCATTAATCAATCCTGTCTCATTACACAGGACCAGATCTAGGACCACTTGTTCCCTCGTAGGTTCCATTACATATTGTTCTAGGAAACTATCGTGGATACATTCTATAAACTCCTCCTCAAGGCTGCCTTGACTGACCTGGTTAAACCAATCAACATGTAGATTAAAATCTCCCATGATAACTGCTGTACCACTTCTACATGCATCAGTTATTTCTTTGTTTATTGCCTGCCCCACCATAATGTTACTATTTGGTGGCCTATAGACTACTCCTATCGGTGACTTTTTCGCCTTACTATTCCTGATTTCCACCCAAATGTATTCAACCTTATCCTCCATAGCACCGATGTCATCCCTTACTGTTGCCCGGATGTCATCCTTAACAGAGCTACACCTCCTCCCTTACCATCCACTCTGTCCTTCGGAATAGTTTGATACCCTTGGATATTCAACTCCCAGTCGTGACCATCCTTTAACCATGTTTCAGTAGTGGCCACTAAATCATAGTCATTCACGATGATTTGCGCTATCAACTCATTTACGAGCAGTCCGGTAAAGTACACTTATGTTGGCTTTTATACCTCTGTTTTGAATCTTAACACCTTGATCAGTAACCTCTCCAAAGTTATTTTTCCTCTTAACGTTTCTCCTAATTTTCCTTGTCGTTGAACCCATCTTGTAACAACCTGCCGCGTCGCTTTCCATTTATGTTTTTACTTCCTGTTTTATTCCTTTTAGTATTACTGGGCCTATTGAATGAGCTCCCCTCAGTCACTGTACCTTGTATGTCGCCCTTTTTGATTTTTGACTTTTCTGCCTTACACTGCCTAAGGCTTCTCTGCCTTACACTTTCCCCCTTACTGCCTTTTGTTTCTGTCCCTGTCTTACTACCTTCCGACTTCCTGCATCGGTTCCCATCCCCCTGCCACATTAGTTTAAACACTCCCCAACCGCTCGAGCAAATAGCCCCCAGTCCTGTCCAGGTGTAACCCATCCAGTTTGTACAGGTCCCACCTCCCCCAGAACCGGTCCCAATGCCCCAGGAATCTGAAACCCTCCCCCTGACACCATCCCTTCAGCCACGTATCCATCCTATATATCCTGTCATTTCTACTCTGACTAGCACGTGGCACCGGTAGTAATCCTGAGATCACTACCTTCGAGGTCTGATTTCTTAACTTCCTTCCTAGCTCCCTGTATTCTGCTTTTAGGACCTCATCCCTTTTTTTACCTATGTCGTTTGTACCGATGTGTACCACGACCACTGGCTGTTCACCCTCTCCCTCCAGAATGTCCTGTACCCGCTCCGAGACATCCTTGACCCTAGCGCCAGGGAGGCAACATACCATCCTGGAGTCGCGTTTGCGGCCACAGAAGTGCCTGTCTATTCCCCTTACAATTGAATCCCCAAAAACTATTGCACTGTCACACTTATCACCCCTCCCCTCTGCAGCAAAACCAACCATGGTGCCACGAATTTGGCTGTTGCTGTTTTCCCCTGAGAGGCCATTCCCCTCAACAGTGTCCAAAGCGATACATCGGTTCTGCAGGGGAATGGCCACAGGAGATTCCTGCACTACCTGCCTCGCTCTCTTGCTCTGTCTGATGGTCACCCATTCCCTTCCTGCCTGCGGAGTCTGAACCTGCGGTGTGACCACCTCTCTATACGTGCTGTCCACGATGCTCTCCGACTCGTGGATGCTCCAAAGTGTCTCCAGCCGCCGCTCCAGTTCTAAAACTCGAGCTTCCGGGAGTTGTAACTGGAGACACTTCCTGCACACATGCTGACCCTGGGGACTGGAACTGTCCCCAGCCTGCCACATGGAGCAAGCGGCGCAGACTATGCCTTGGAGCTGTCCTGCCATGATTTATTCCTTTAAATTAAACTTTAGAAAGATGTTTTTGTGTCGGATTATATCCAATCTCCTGTATACTATTTAATTAGCTTTATCCCTGAGTATTTATCTTGCTTGATCTGACAAATTAAATAGCTATTTAATTGAAATTAAAAATGTTATTTAACTCAACTTAAAAATAGTAATTTAAATCAACCCAAAATAGTTATTTAAGTGAGATTTAAAAATAGTAATTCAAATCAATTTAAAAATAGTAATTTAACTCAAATTAAAACTAGTAACTCCACAAATAATCAAATTTAGCCCAGTCTGCCTTTCAGCCAATCTGGTCCACCATCTACAAGGCACAAGTCAGGAGTGTGATGAAATACGCACCACTTGCCCGGATGGGTGCAGCTCTAGCAACACGAAGCTCAACACCATCCAGGACAAAGCAGCCCACTTGATTTCCACCACATCCACCACCGATGCACCATGGCAGCCGTGTGCACCATCTGCAAGATGCGTTGCAGCAATTCAACAGCACCTTTCAAACCCACAATTTCTATCCAGAAGGAAACGGTGACCAGATACATGGGAACACTGCTACCTGCAAGTTCCCTCCAACTCACACCCTATCCTGACTTGGAAATATATCATTGTTCCTTTGCTGTCACTGGATCAAAATCCTGGAACCACCTTCCTAACAGCATTGTGGGTATACCTACTCCAAACGGACTACAGCATTTCACAAAAGATGCTCACCACCACTCTCTTCAGGGCAATTTGGGATGGGCAATAAACGCTCGTCCTGCACCCCCATCCCAAGAAAAAAAGAGGAACTCCCGTTCTTTTTCCTGCAGCTCTGCAATTTTTTTTCCTCTTCAGATAATCCTGTTTTCTCAAAAGCCACGCAAGAATCTTCCTCCACCACACTCATAGGCAGTGTGTTCCAGATCCTAACCACTCAATCCTCCTCCACCACACTCGGGCAGTGTGTTCCAGATCCTAACCACTCAATCCTCCTCTACCACACTCGGGCAGTGTGTTCCAGATCCTAACCACTCAATCCTCCTCCACCACACTCGGGCAGTGTGTTCCAGATCCTAACCACTCAATCCTCCTCTACCACACTCGGGCAGTGTGTTCCAGATCCTAACCACTCAATCCTCCTCCACCACACTCGGGCAGTGTGTTCCAGATCCTAACCACTCAATCCGCCTCCACCACACTCGGGCAGTGTGTTCCAGATCCTAACCACCCAATCCTCCTCCACCACACTCGGGCAGTGTGTTCCAGATCCTAACCACTCAATCACCCTCCACCACACTCATAGGCAGTGTGTTCCAGATCCTAACCACTCAATCCTCCTCCACCACACTCGGGCACTGTGTTCCAGATCCTAACCACTCAATCCTCCTCCACCACACTCTGGCAGTGTGTTCCAGATCCTAACCACTCAATCCTCCTCCACCACACTCGGGCAGTGTGTTCCAGATCCTAACCACTCAATCCTCCTCCACCACACTCACAGGCAGTGTGTTCCAGATCCTAACCACTCAATCCTCCTCCACCACACTCACAGGCAGTGTGTTCCAGATCCTAACCACTCAATCCTCCTCCACCACACTCGGGCAGTGTGTTCCAGATCCTAACCACTCAATCCTCCTCCACCACACTCGGGCAGTGTGTTCCAGATCCTCACCACTCAATCCGCCTCCACCACACTCGGGCAGTGTGTTCCAGATCCTAACCACCCAATCCTCCTCCACCACACTCGGGCAGTGTGTTCCAGATCCTAACCACTCAATCACCCTTCACCACACTCAAAGGCAGTGTGTTCCAGATCCTAACCACTCAATCCTCCTCCACCACACTCGGGCACTGTGTTCCAGATCCTAACCACTCAATCCTCCTCCACCACACTCGGGCAGTGTGTTCCAGATCCTAACCACTCAATCCTCCTCTACCACACTCACAGGCAGTGTGTTCCAGATCCTAACCACTCAATCCTCCTCCACCACACTCCCAGGCAGTGTGTTCCAGATCCTAACCACTCAATCTTCCTCCTCCACACTCGGGCAGTGTGTTCCAGATCCTGACCACTCAATCCTCCTCCATCACACTCGGGCAGTGTGTTCCAGATCCTAACCACTCAATCCTCCTCCATCGCACTCGGGCAGTGTGTTCCAGATCCTAACCACTCAATCCTCCTCCACCACACTCGGGCAGTGTGTTCCAGATCCTAACCACTCAATCCACCTCCACCACACTCACAGGCAGTGTGTTCCAGATCCTAACCACTCAATCCTCCTCCACCACACCCGGGCAGTGTGTTCCAGATCCTAACCACTCCAATCACCCTCCACCACACTCGGGCAGTGCGTTCCAGATCCTGACTACTCAATCCTCCTCCATCACACTCGGGCAGTGTGTTCCAGATCCTAACCACTCAATCCTCCTCCACCACACTCGGGCCGTGTGTTCCAGATCCTCACCACTCAAACCTCCTCCACCACACTCGGGCAGTGTGTTCCAGATCCTAACCACTCAATCCTCCTCCACCACACTCGGGCAGTGTGTTCCAGATCCTAACCACTCAATCCTCCTCCACCACACTCTGGCAGTGTGTTCCAGATCCAAACCACTCAATCACCCTCCACCACACTCGGGCAGTGTGTTCCAGATCCTAACCACACAATCACCCTCCACCACACTCTGGCAGTGTGTTCCAGATCCTAACCACTCAATCCTCCTCCACCACACTCGGGCAGTGTGTTCCAGATCCTAACCACTCAATCCTCCTCCACCACACTCCTAGGCAGTGTGTTCCAGATCCTAACCACTCAATCCTCCTCTACCACACTCACAGGCAGTGTGTTCCAGATCCTAACCACTCAATCCTCCTCCACCACACTCACAGGCAGTGTGTTCCAGATCCTAACCACTCAATCTTCCTCCTCCACACTCGGGCAGTGTGTTCCAGATCCTGACCACTCAATCCTCCTCCATCACACTCGGGCAGTGTGTTCCAGATCCTAACCACTCAATCCTCCTCCATCGCACTCGGGCAGTGTGTTCCAGATCCTAACCACTCAATCCTCCTCCACCACACTCGGGCAGTGTGTTCCAGATCCTAACCACTCAATCCTCCTCCACCACACTCACAGGCAGTGTGTTCCAGATCCTAACCACTCAATCCTCCTCCACCACACCCGGGCAGTGTGTTCCAGATCCTAACCACTCCAATCACCCTCCACCACACTCGGGCAGTGTGTTCCAGATCCTGACCACTCAATCCTCCTCCATCACACTCGGGCAGTGTGTTCCAGATCCTAACCACTCAATCCTCCTCGATCACACTCGGGCAGTGTGTTCCAGATCCTAACCACTCGATCCTCCTCCACCACACTCGGGCAGTGTGTTCCAGATCCTAACCACTCAATCCTCCTCCATCGCACTCGGGCAGTGTGTTCCAGATCCTAACCACTCAATCCTCCTCCACCACACTCGGGCAGTGTGTTCCAGATCCTAACCACTCAATCCTCCTCCACCACACTCACAGGCAGTGTGTTCCAGATCCTAACCACTCAATCCTCCTCCACCACACCCGGGCAGTGTGTTCCAGATCCTAACCACTCCAATCACCCTCCACCACACTCGGGCAGTGTGTTCCAGATCCTGACCACTCAATCCTCCTCCATCACACTCGGGCAGTGTGTTCCAGATCCTAACCACTCAATCTTCCTCCACCACACTTGGGCAGTGTGTTCCAGATCCTGACCACTCAATCCTCCTCGATCACACTCGGGCAGTGTGTTCCAGATCCTAACCACTCGATCCTCCTCCACCACACTCGGGCAGTGTGTTCCAGATCCTAACCACTCAATCCTCCTCCACCACACTCACAGGCAGTGTGTTCCAGATCCTAACCACTCAATCCTCCTCCACCACACCCGGGCAGTGTGTTCCAGATCCTAACCACTCCAATCACCCTCCACCACACTCTGGCAGTGTGTTCCAGATCCTGTCCACTCAATCCTCCTCCACCACACTCGGGCAGTGTGTTCCAGATCCTAACCACTCAATCCTCCTCCACCACACTCGGGCAGTGTGTTCCAGATCCTAACCACTCAATCCTCCTCCACCACACTCGGGCAGTGTGTTCCAGATCCTAACCACTCAAATCCTCCTCCACCACACTCTCAGGCAGTGTGTTCCAGATCCTAACCACTCAATCCTCCTCCACCACACTCTCAGGCAGTGTGTTCCAGATCCTAACCACTTAATCACCCTCCACCACACTCGGGCAGTGTGTTCCAGATCCTAACCACTCAATCCTCCACCACAACACTCGGGCAGTGTGTTCCAGATCCTAACCACCCAATCCTCCACCACCACACTCGGGCAGTGTGTTCCAGATCCTAACCACTCAATCCTCCTCCACCACACTCTGGCAGTGTGTTCCAGATCCTAACCACTCAATCCTCCTCCACCACACTCGGGCAGTGTGTTCCAGATCCTAACCACTCCTCCACCACACTCGGGCAGTGTGTTCGAGATCCTATCCACTCAATCCTCCTCCACCACACTCATAGGCAGTGTGTTCCAGATCCTGACCACTCAATCCTCCTCCACCACACTCGGGCAGTGTGTTCCAGATCCTAACCACTCAATCCTCCTCCACCACACTCGGGCAGTGTGTTCCAGATCCTAACCACTCAATCCTCCTCCACCACACTCACAGGCAGTGTGTTCCAGGTCCTAACCACTCAATCCTCCTCCACCACACTCGGGCAGTGTGTTCCAGATCCTAACCACTCAATCCTCCTCCACCACACTCACAGGCAGTGAGTTCCAGATCCTAACCACTCAATCCTCCTCCACCACACTCGGGCAGTGTGTTCCAGATCCTAACCACTCAATCCTCCTCCACCACACTCATAGGCAGTGTGTTCCAGATCCTAACCACTCAATCCTCCTCCACCACACTCGGGCAGTGTGTTCCAGATCCTAACCACTCAATCCTCCTCCATCACACTCCTAGTCAGTGTGTTCCAGATCCTAACCACTCAATCCTCCTCCACCACACTCGGGCAGTGTGTTCCAGATCCTAACCACTCAATCCTCCTCCACCACACTCGGGCAGTGTGTTCCAGATCCTAACCACTCAATCCTCCTCCACCACACTCATAGGCAGTGTGTTCCAGATCCTGACCACTCAATCCTCCTCCACCACACTCGGGCAGTGTGTTCCAGATCCTAACCACTCAATCCTCCTCCACCACACTCGGGCAGTGTGTTCCAGATCCTAACCACTCAATCCTCCTCCACCACACTCGGGCAGTGTGTTCCAGATCCTAACCACTCAATCCTCCTCCACCACCCTCTCAGGCAGTGTGTTCCAGATCCTAACCACTCAATCCTCCTCTACCACCCTCTCGGGCTTTGTGTTCCAGATCCTGACCACTCAATCCTCCTCCACCACACTCGGGCAGTGTGTTCCAGATCCTAACCACTCAATCCTCCTCCACCACACTCAGGCAGTGTGTTCCAGATCCTAACCACTCAATCCTCCTCCACCACACTCGGGCAGTGTGTTCCAGATCCTAACCACTCAATCCTCCTCTACCACCCTCTCGGGCTTTGTGTTCCAGATCCTGACCACTCAATCACCCTCCACCACACTCAGGCAGTGTGTTCCAGATCCTAACCACTCGCTGAGTTTTTAAAAATATCTTCCTGCCACTGTTGCTTCTTTTGCCAACCACCGTAAATTAGCGTTCTCTGGTTCTTGTTCCTTCCACCAATGGAAATAGTTTCTCCCTTTCTTGAAATAGCGATGCCTATTTTAAGTAATGCAGCATTCAGATCAATTAATTTTGTGTGAGCGTAATTTACTGCAGACTGAGAAATATTGAACTTCAGTAATGGGAAAGTAATGCAGCTTGAACTGCAGATCTTGAGGGGCCATGTCTCAACAGTTTCTCACAATGGGCAATCGATGGATTCCAAGCTGTGTGAACCGCATTTGAAGAATGCTGAGTTTTTAAAAAATCTTGACTCCTGCCTGAAGTTATGCAAATAGACCTAGGGCGGAGTTCTCCCAAGCCACCATCAACGGCGTAAAATGCATTTGCAACAACGTCCGTGGCATGCAGATGTCAGGTCTCATCTGAACAATGCCTGGGGCTGCCTCCAGAGTTCAGGATGAAGGCCACCCGCAACCCTGGAACACCACAGTAGTGGGCCGGGGGGGAGCATCTGCAGGTGAATCTTTCTGATCAAGTGCCCTGGAGAGGGTCCATCTTACAGCCTCAGAATCTCAGAATGTTCCTGGAGATCCATCTTCTTTTTCAGGTGGTCAACCTTCCTTCCTTTCTTCAATGGTGGGTCAGTGATGTTGGGCGCCTTTTCAATACGCCGCCTGGTCACTATGGCGGATTACACGCCATCTTGCCTGTTCCGCCATTGAATACGCCGTGTAATACCTGGGTGCAGAATTAATGTGGTTGAGGCCAGTAGATTTGGTGTGTTTTCTCGCTGGCCACCGCAGCGAGAAACACTCCATGTTCCCGCCACGGCACTTACACTCAAAGTGGGTGAGTTCTGCGCAAAACCTTGACCTTGCAAGACCCTATAGATAGCTTGTGCGAGTGTTGGATTTGGACCCATCAACCTCTCTCGGTTTTCCATTGTGAACCAGAATAATTTTTGTCTGAGATCTTGCATTGTAAGCTCTAATTTCAATGTTGGAGAATCTTGGCTCCGCTCGAGTGTTAACCCTCTAACTCCATGTGAGCAAGGCTTCAAGTGGCTATTGACGAACAGCAGAATGTAAGTATATTTCCTTACTAACAACTGTTTTAATAAGTATGTCTTATTTCCCTTTTCCAGGTGGTTTTAAGACCCTTGGAAGACATTCCAGTATTGTCAAAACTACAAAGGAGTCTGATTTATTTGATAAATGTTATATATCTTGTGTTCGTATTTAATTATATTTAAACTGCAGTAATGCAGGTAACTTTTTTTTTTTAAAATCCAGGTCACCATTGTCCTCACTTCTATGTTGCCAGCCTGTGCCTTCAACAGATCATTTTCCACCACCTCTAACACAATTCTATCACCAAAAAGTTTTCCGACCTCTCTCCACGATCCCCCAATTCACGCTTCCTCCACCCCATTACCAAGCACCTTTTTCTGCGAATGGGGCAGGCCTCTGACACAGGAGTCCTGGAGAAGACAGCAGGTTGATGCAAAGGGTGCAGATGGCTCTGCCAACATGGTCTTCTGAAGGAAGCATCAACCCATCCCACCTCTCTATTTACTCCCTTTTCAGAACCACTGACACACCCATTTCAGATTGTGGAAGCGAAAGTGAGAGTTACAGTCTGAGCTACTGGAATTTGTCACATCAAAAATGTCCTATTCATATCATGTATTTTTCTTTGGAAGGTTTCCTTCATCAGCCAACTCCATGATTACAGACAGTTGGAACTATTTACAAATATTGAGTGACCAGTCGATATGCAGTTATGTTTTGGAAAACCAGATTTCCCCATACCTGAGCCATAATTCAATCTGGGAACCAGCTATGAATCATAGAATAGTGCAGCACCGAAGAACAGAATCTGGCCCATTGAGTCTGCACTGACTCTTTCTAAGAGCACTCCAGTTAGTCCCACACTCTGCTCTTCCCAATATCCCTGTGATGCCAATTCAACAAACAGCTACTGAATGTACAAATTAATAATTGAAATGCACACAGTTTCTCATTCCCTTTCCCTCCCTACTCCCATATCCTACCAGCCAATCACCTTGACCTTTATTTTGAACCATCATTGTTTCTGTTCCCAATAATTCCTAAAATATGCCGGCACAATAATACATTATTTTATAATCTAATCCTCTCCATATCAAGACATTAAATACAAATATACTTGGGTCTGAAAATCTCAGTAACACTCCCTAAATGCCATAGAATCCCTACAGTGCTGAAGAAGGCCATTCGGCCCATCGGATCCTGGAGCTGTGAGGCAGCAGTGCTAACCATGCCACTGTGAATAAGTCAAATTATGTTGTTGATGCAACCTCTGTAAACCTTGATAACATATGGGATACAGGATACAAAAAGAAAATTCTCTGACCCAATATGAGCAATGCCACAAAAGGTCAGCTAATAATCTTTTTAAAAAAAATAAATTTAGTGTACCCAATTCATTTTTCCAATTAAGGGGCAATTTAGCGTGGCCAATCCACCTAACCCGCACATCTTTTTGGGTTGTGGGGGCGAAACCCACGCAAATATAAGGAGAATGTGCAAACTCCACACGGACAGTGACCCAGAGCCGGGATCAAACCTGGGACCTCGGCGCCGTGAGGCAGCAATGCTAACCACTGCGCCACCGTGCTGCCCTGTCAGCTAATAATCTTTAAATATTTCTAAAACTAATAAGACACTTCCTTTTTTGCACAATTGTTTGTGTTTCGATAGGTGTGCTGTACATTAACTGCATGTAGGGAGAGCACGGCGGCGCAGTGATTAGCACTGCTGCCTCACAGCGCCGAGGACCCGGTTTCTATCCCAGGTCACTGTCCGTGTGGCGTTTTTACATTCTCACCGTGTCTGCGTGGGTCTCACCCCCACAACCCAAAGATGTGCAGGATAGGTGGATTGACCACTCTTGAATTGCCCCTTAATCGGAAAAATAAAGAATTGGGTAATCTAAATGTATTATTTTTTTAAACTGCATGTGGAGCATATTAATAGTCTATCTACGGTACCTGATAACAGTGAAGTTTACACTAATTTGAATTGCTGCAACGATATGTTTTTCTGGATTCAGTGGCTTGTTTTGCTGCTGGGTTTGTTCCCCAGTAAATGTACCGAAGAACTATGTAATCACCATCATCTCTCCTTGTTTTCTCCTCTTGCAGATGGGAAGATCGTCATACATGCCCTGCAATCGTCCCACTCTCCCCCTTGCCTGGGGTCGTGCCTCCTGCATTGCTAATCTGGGTACCAAAGGTAACCTGCTGTTAATAATTGCTATGTCCCATGTGTAAAACGTACCGTGGATGTGAAATGACACTCCATTGTATACATGGCCTTTTCCTGAGCCATCTCCTTCGTTTTCTTCTCCCATTTTGTTAATATTTGTTTTTAAATTTAGAGTACCTCCAATTCATTTTTTCCAATTAAGGGGCAATTTACTGTGGCCAATTGACCTATCCTGCACATCTTTGGGTTGTGGGGGCGAAACCCACGCAAACACTGGAAGAATATACAAACTCCACATGGACAGTGACCCAGAGCCGGGATCGAACCTGGGACCTCGGCGCCGTGAGGCAGCAGTGCTAACCATTGTGCCACCGTGCTTCCCGCTTTTGTTAATAGTTTTGACGTGTCTGTCTGCATTGGAGAACATGTGGCGATGTCGGCGTTGGACTGGGGTGAGCACAGTTAAGAGGTCTTACGACACCGGGTTAAAAGTCCAACAGGTTTGTTTCAAATCACTAGCTTTCGGAGCTGTGCTTTGAAATAAACCTGTTTGACTTTAATCTGGTGTTGTAAGACTTCTTACTGTGCATTGGAGAAAGCTGCTGTTGTATAAAAATGAATTTTGTGGACTTCCGGGTGCGGCGATGACCAGCTAAGTCGCACGTTTCGGCAGCTCACTGTGAAACGGACTTTTGGGCTCTTGATAGGAGCCCCAACGGCAATTTTGACGGCTAAAAACACTGTGCGGTAAACCAGAAGGGAATCCACCCTGGATACGGATGGAAAAAGGAGGAGAGAGTGGCCAGATTGCAGTGGATCCTTTAGAACAGCGGCAAGGAAGGCAAGCAAAAACCAAGATGGCGTCGGAAGGTGGCAGTTTAACATGGGGCCCTGAACAACAAGAGTTCTTGAAATGCTGTGTGGAAGAGATCAAAAAGGAAATGAAGAAAGAGCTGTTGGCCCCGATACTACAGGCGATCGAAGGGCTAAAGGAGGAACAAAAGACCCAGGAGCGGGAGCTTCGGGTCGTGAAGGCAAAGGCAGCCGAGAATGAGGACGATATACAGGGCCTGGTGGTGAAGACGGAGACGCAGGAGGCACATCAGAAATGATGTGTGGAAAGGTTGGAGGCACTGGAAAACAACGCAAGGAGGAACAACCTGAGGATTCTTGGTCTTCCTGAAGGTGTGGAGGGAGCGGACGTCGGGGCATATGTGAGCACGATGCTGCACTCGTTAATGGGAGCGGAGGCCCCGGCGGGTCCGTTGGAGGTGGAGGGAGCATACCGAGTGATGGCGCGAGGACCGAGAGCAGGAGAAATTCCCAGAGCCATAGTGGTGAGATTCCTCCGTTTTAAGGATAGAGAAATGGTCCTTAGATGGGCGAAGAAAACTCGGAGCAGTAAATGGGAGAACGCGGTGATCCGCGTTTATCAAGACTGGAGTGCGGAGGTGGCGAGAAGGAGGGCGAGCTTTAATCGGGCCAAGGCGGTGCTTCATAAAAAGAAGATAAAATTTGGAATGCTGCAACCGGCAAGACTGTGGGTCACATATCGAGGGAGGCACCACTACTTTGAGACGGCGGATGAAGCGTGGACTTTTATTGTGGAAGAAAAACTGGAATGAGCGGGTTATTAAAAAGAACGTTCGAACAAAGTGGTGGGGCGAATGTGGGGGGCAAAGAGGGGTTTTATGTACCAATCCTGCGATGTGATAACTTTTCTCTCTCCCACAGGTGGTGATGGGGGGAGGAGGGGAGGTGGAGGAGATGGGGCGTTGGCCATTGGGGGCGGGGCCAAGGGAGAAGCGCGGGCTTGGTTCCCGCGCTATGATAATCATGGCGGGAATAGAGAAGCAGGAAGGGAGGGGGCGTCGCACGGTGCGAGCCGAGGTCACGGGGGGAAGCCGAGGTCAGCCAGAGTTTGCTGACTTCTGGGAGCAACATGGGGGGAGTAATTACGCTAGCGGGGGATCTAGCGGGGGGGGTGGGAGGGGGGAATTACTGGGTTGCTGCTGCTGGGGAGAGGGGGGAGCTGGTATGGGAGAGGATGGGCGGGGGGGCACCGCCTGGGGGAGATACAGCTGCGTGGGAACCGGGTGAGGAGCTGGAAAAAGGTGATGGCTAATCGACAAGGGGGGGGGGGGGGGGGGTAGGAAGCCCCCCAACTCGGCTGATCACGTGGAACGTGAGAGGGCTGAACGGGCCGATAAAGAGGGCACGGGTACTCGCACACCTTAAGAAACTTAAGGCAGATGTGGTTATGTTACAGGAAACGCACCTGAAACTGATAGACCAGGTTAGGCTACGCAAAGGATGGGTGGGGCAGGTGTTCCATTCGGGGCTAGATGCGAAAAGCAGGGGGGTGGCTATATTAGTGGGGAAGCGGGTAATGTTCGAGGCAAAGACTATAGTGGCGGATAACGGGGGCAGATACGTGATGGTGAGTGGCAAACTACAGGGGGAGACGGTGGTTTTGGTAAACGTATATGCCCCGAACTGGGATGATGCCAATTTTATGAGGCGGATGCTAGGACGCATTCCGGACCTAGAGATGGGAAAGCTGATAATGGGGGGAGATTTTAATACGGTGTTGGAACCAGGGCTGGATAGGTCGAAGTCCAGGACTGGAAGGTGGCCGGCAGCAGCCAAGGTACTTAAAGATTTTATGGAGCAGATGGGAGGTGTAGACCCGTGGAGATTTAGCAGACCTAGGAGTAAGGAGTTCTCGTTTTTCTCCTATGTCCATAAAGTCTACTCACGAATAGACTTTTTTGTGCTGGGTAGGGCATTGATCCCGAAGGTGAGGGGAACGGAGTATACGGCTATAGCCATTTCGGATCACGCTCCACACTGGGTGGACTTGGAGATAGGGGAGGAAACAGGAGGGCGCCCACCCTGGAGAATGGACATGGGACTAATGGCAGATGAGGGGGTGTGTCTAAGGGTGAGGGGGTGCATTGAAAAGTACTTGGAACTCAATGATAATGGGGAGGTCCAGGTGGGAGTGGTCTGGGAGGCGTTGAAGGCGGTGGTTAGAGGGGAGCTGATATCAATAAGGGCACATAAAAGGAAGCAGGAGAGTAAGGAACGGGAGCGGTTGCTGCAAGAACTTTTGAGGGTGGACAGACAATATGCGGAAGCACCGGAGGAGGGACTGTACAGGGAAAGGCAAAGGCTACATGTAGAATTTGACTTGCTGACTACAGGCACTGCAGAGGCACAATGGAGGAAGGCACAGGGTGTACAGTACGAATATGGGGAGAAGGCGAGCAGGTTGCTGGCACACCAATTGAGGAAAAGGGGAGCAGCGAGGGAAATAGGGGGAGTGAGGGATGAGGAAGGAGAGATGGAGCGGGGAGCGGAGAGAGTGAATGGAGTGTTCAAGACATTTTATAAAAAATTATATGAAGCTCAACCCCCGGATGGGAGGGAGAGAATGATGGGCTTCTTGGATCGGCTGGAATTTCCCAAGGTGGAAGAGCAAGAAAGAGTGGGACTGGGAGCACAGATCGAGGTAGAAGAAGTGGTGAAAGGAATTAGGAGCATGCAGGCGGGAAAGGCCCCGGGACCGGATGGATTCCCAGTCGAATTCTATAGAAAATATGTGGACTTGCTCGCCCCGGTACTGACGAGGACCTTTAATGAGGCAAAGGAAAGGGGGACAACTGCCCCCGACTATGTCTGAAGCAACGATATCGCTTATCTTAAAGAAGGAAAAGGACCCGCTACAATGCGGGTCCTATAGACCTATTTCCCTCCTAAATGTAGATGCCAAGGTCCTGGCCAAGGTAATGGCAATGAGAATAGAGGAATGTGTCCCGGGGGTGGTCCACGAGGACCAAACTGGGTTTGTGAAGGGGAGACAGCTGAATACGAATATACGGAGGTTGTTAGGGGTAATGATGATGGCCCCACCAGAGGGAGAAACGGAGATAGTAGTGGCGATGGATGCCGAGAAAGCATTTGATAGAGTGGAGTGGGATTATTTGTGGGAGGTGTTGAGGAGATTTGGCTTTGGAGAGGGGTATGTTAGATGGGTGCAGCTGTTGTATAGGGCCCCAGTGGCGAGCGTGGTCACGAATGGACGGGGATATGCATATTTTCGGCTCCATAGAGGGACAAGGCAGGGATGCCCTCTGTCTCCATTATTGTTTGCACTGGCGATTGAGCCCCTGGCGATAGCGTTGAGGGGTTCCAAGAAGTGGAGGGGAGTACTTAGGGGAGGAGAAGAGCACCGGGTATCTTTGTATGCGGACGATTTGCTACTATACGTGGTGGACCCGGTGGAGGGGATGCCAGAAATAATGCGGATACTTGGGGAGTTTGGGGATTTTTCAGGGTATAAATTGAACATGGGGAAAAGTGAGTTGTTTGTGGTGCATCCAGGGGAGCAGAGTAGAGAAATAGAGGACCTACCGTTGAGGAAGGTAACAAGGGACTTTCGTTACCTGGGGATCCAGATAGCTAAGAATTGGGGCACATTGCATAGGTTAAATTTAACGCGGTTGGTGGAACAGATGGAGGAGGATTTCAAGAGATGGGATATGGTATCCCTGTCAATGGCAGGGAGGGTGCAGGCGGTTAAGATGGTGGTCCTCCCGAGATTCCTCTTTGTGTTTCAGTGCCTCCCGGTGGTGATCACGAAGGCTTTTTTTAAAAGGATTGAAAAGAGCATCATGGGTTTTGTGTGGGCCGGGAAGACCCCGAGAGTGAGGAAGGGATTCTTACAGCGTAGCAGGGATAGGGGGGGGCTGGCACTACCGAGCCTAAGTGAGTATTATTGGGCCGCTAATATTTCAATGGTGAGTAAGTGGATGGGAGAGGAGGAGGGAGCGGCGTGGAAGAGATTAGAGAGGGCGTCCTGTAGGGGGACTAGCCTACAGGCTATGGTGACAGCCCCATTGCCGTTCTCACCGAGGAACTACACCACAAGCCCGGTGGTGGTGGCTACACTGAATATTTGGGGACAGTGGAGACGGCATAGGGGAAAGACTGAGCCTTGGGGGGGTCCCCGATAAGAAACAACCATAGGTTTGCCCCGGGGGGAATGGATGGGGGATATGGAATGTGGCAAAGAGCAGGAATAACGCAACTGAAAGATCTGTTTGTGGATGGGAAGTTCGCGAGTCTGGGAGCGCTGACCGAGAAATATGGGTTGCCCCAAGGGAATGCATTCAGGTATATGCAACTGAGGGCTTTTGCGAGGCAACAGGTGAGGGAATTCCCGCAGCTCCCGACACAAGAGGTGCAGGACAGAGTGATCTCAAAGACATGGGTGGGGGGTGGTAAGGTGTCAGATATATATAGGGAAATGAGGGACGAAGGGGAGACTATGGTAGATGAACTAAAAGGGAAATGGGAAGAAGAGCTGGGGGAGGAGATCGAGGAGGGGCTGTGGGCAGATGCCCTAAGCAGGGGAAAATTCGTCGTCCTCGTGTGCCAGGCTAAGCCTGATTCAGTTTAAGGTATTACACAGGGCACATATGACTGGAGCACGGCTCAGTAAATTTTTTGGGGTGGAGGATAGGTGTGCGAGGTGCTCGAGAAGCCCAGCGAATCATACCCATATGTTTTGGTCATGCCCGGCACTACAGAGGTTTTGGATGGGGGTGACAAAGGTGCTTTCAAAAGTAGTAGGAGTCCGGGTCGAACCAAGCTGGGGGTTGGCTATATTTGGGGTTGCACAAGAGCCGGGAGTGCAGGAGGCGAGAGAGGCCGATGTTTTGGCCTTTGCGTCCCTAGTAGCCCGGCGCAGGATATTGCTAATGTGGAAAGAAGCCAAGCCCCCGGGGGTGGAGACCTGGATAAATGACATGGCGGGGTTTATAAAGCTAGAGCGGATTAAGTTCGTCCTAAGGGGGTCGGCTCAAGGGTTCACCAGGCGGTGGCAACCGTTCGTCGAATACCTCGCAGAAAGATAGACGGAATGGGAAAAAGAAGGCAGCAGCAGCAGCCCAGGATCGGGGGGGAGGGGTGGGGGGGGAGGGGTGGGAGGGGGGGGGGGGGTGGGGAGGAGGAACCAGAAGGACTCTCAGGGTTGTTAATATATACTGTATAGTATGTATAGGTCGTTGCTACAGATAATTATATATTGGACTGTTAAATTATATTTTTGGAGAGTGTTACTTGTGATGAGGCAGTTGCCAATTAGGGCTAGTTTTCATTTTTGTTATTTATTATTTATTCATTTTTTTTTTTGTTTATAAAATAGGTCATTGTTATTTGTGTTGTTATAATATTGTGTAAAGGATGCACAATGTACTGTGTTGGTTGACCAAACATTTTCAATAAAATATTTAATTAAAAAAAAATTAAAAATGAATTTTGTATTTTTAGTTAAATTCATATTTTTCCATCTCACCTTACTTATAAAAACGCCTCAGCACTTCTTTCAAATAGTTTTGAATTCAGTTAGGGATTACTCTTAGGAGCAATCCAGAAAAGGGGCATTGGTCAACCAGTGTTCCACAATGGACCATGGTTATAGAGAAGGTGCTGAGGTTATGCTGTGATGTGGCCTGATGCTGGGACTGACGTGTACTAAGCTTGTATAAATGGTGATATTCGTGTCTTTTATGTTATTGTCTCGAGCTGGTAATTGTAAAGATTCCCCATATGCTGTAAAACCAGTGGGGCCAAGCTGATGATTTTGTATGCTTTTTATCTCATTGAAGCTTACAGAATACTAAGAGGCTGCGTCACTGGTTCAATTCCCGTACCAGCCTCCCCGAACAGGCGCCGGAATGTGGCGACTAGGGGCTTTTCAGTTACGTCATTTGAAGCCTACTTGTGCCAATAAGCAATTTTCATTTCACGTGGGGAAGATGTTTCCACTAGTAGGAGAGACGAGAACCCGAGGGCACAGCCTCAGACGGAAGAGGCGATCCTTTTAGAGATGAGGAGGAATTTCTTCAGCCAGAGGGTGGTGAATCTGTGGAACTCATTGCCGCAGAAGGCTGTGGAGGCCAATTTACTGAGTGTCTTTAAGACAGAGATAGATAGGTTCTTGATTAATAAGGGGATCAGGGGTTATGGGGAGAAGCCAGGAGAATGGGGTTGAGAAAAATATCAGCCATGATTGAATGGCGGAGCAGACTCGATGGGCCAAGTGGCCTAATTCTTCTGCTATATCTGGTGTAATGTACTCTGGGACGTGGAATCTTTTGAGAACACGTAATTTATAGACTTGCTCTTCCTTCCTGAAACTAGATTGGTACATGCATTCACAGCATCACTGACAGAAAATCACTTTGTCCTTGCTCCTTCCATTGCTAGTCTTATAATGCTGATGAACTTTCCAGACTGGTAAGAATGTAAATCCTATTTTGAATTAGGAAGGGTGAGCTCATTGTTCTGGCTCCCATCCTGCAGAGTCTCTCAACAGAGGTTTATCACAGGGGGAAAAAAAGGTATCCCAAGGGAATCTTTTTGGGACAGTGGTTAGCACTGTTGCCTCACAGTGCAAGGGACCCGGGTTTAATTCCAGCCTTGGGTGACTGTGCGGAGTCTGTACATTCTCCCCGTGTCTGCGTGGGTTTCCTCTGGGTGCTCCGGTTCCTCCCACAGTCCAAAGATGTACAGGTTAGGTGGATTGGCCATGATAAATTGCCCCTTAGTGTCCAGGTATGTGCAGGTTAGGTTACAGGGGTTGGGCAAGGTGAGCAGGGGAATGGTCCTGGGTACTGTGCTCTTTTGGAGGGTCGATGAGCCAAATAACCTCCTTTTGTACTGTTGGGATTCTATGATTATGACGGTACAAATTATTAAGTGTTTAAAAAGTACTACAAAAGTACATTAATTTTCTCTGTTTTCTGAAAATTGCTATTTTAGCTTTGAAAGATTTTGATACTTGGCCATTTGCTTTCCCTTTCAGGTACTGAAATAAGTTCTCCAAGCACCATTCTTCAGCCTCTCCGACTATATAACCAATTTAGCAGCAGACATCGTTTCTCAATCCAGAAATCAGCCAGATGTAAACCTGATGGCCTGGATGTCAACTTGGTCTGTATTTGGCTCTTGATGATAGTGATTGTGTATCAAGCATCTTCGTATTCCTTGCAAATTAGCAGGCCTATAGTTTGTGCAAGCATTTCGTTTCCACTGCGGGCATACAAAAAAAAACCACCCAGGCTCACTCGAGCAATGTGCTGAGACGTTGAGATGTGAATTATAAATGGCTTTTCTTTACTTCCTTCCCTTCACCCCCAACACACCGGAATATCTAATCTAGTTTGTGGCCAGTTACAGTGTAAAGTTCTTTATTAAATGAGGCTATTCATATCAGACACAATCTCCATCAAACTATTTGAGAGATTCCTGATGGAAGTGATGGTATATTTTCTCTCTTAAGATGGAGACAGAGGTGTTCTTTCACTCCTAGTAGCTAATCATCAAGCGACACTTCGGAATAAGGTTGGCCATAAAGTGACGCAGGAACACAAAAGGAGGGAGAAATTATAGTCACTTTTTTCAGCCCCACTGTTTCCGGTTGATCACCCTATGGGAGATACAAACTTAATCTGACTTAT
Source organism: Scyliorhinus torazame (assembly GCF_047496885.1). NCBI lineage: Eukaryota > Metazoa > Chordata > Chondrichthyes > Carcharhiniformes > Scyliorhinidae > Scyliorhinus > Scyliorhinus torazame. Next base: position 29,183,017 of record NC_092738.1, read on the forward strand.
TTCTGTTGCATTCTATGAAGTGAAAAATGCAATATTGGAGCAATTGTTCTACTACTTTGCCTATTAGATAATCAGTTGTCTCTCAATTAAATTGACCTTTTACATTTTTTAGCAAACTTTGGTTTTTGAGATCTTCTTTGAACTAATAGTTCCTATTTATACATCTTGATGTTCTGTGTCCTCACGAACCAATCACTTATGATTTATGGGTCTTTTCACTCTGAGAAATGAGACCGTCAGATCCCATCGCTTTAAGATAACAGGTGTGCAATTCTGCGATTGGGTTTGAAATCCTCGACCTACACAGACTCAATCTCTGCTTTCAATTCCTGCTCTTGGTGATCCTCCGGCAGGTGCAAAAGTAGGGGAAATAGTGTATGGCATGTGTGAACAATTAATTTGCAAAGTATACTAACAATAGTCTCGATGGACAAGGAAAATGAGATCGACTTCTGAAAATTCCCAATTTTTTTTTAGATGTTGAAGAACTAAACTGGAAATTGTGGAAGTGTTTTGTTTAAGGAAGAAGTTGGAGAAGGAAGGGAGAGCATAATGTCTGGAAAAGGGTTGTTTTTCCCCCACTACAGCTAGTCTACAAATCCATCTCTGATTCCAATCAGCTTGGTTTCAGTAAAATTAGATCGATTAATGGCAGCTGTGCAAGTGAGGACCCCCCCACCCCCGAAATATGAATAATCTAGAACTTCAAACATTTTCATTTTTCTCTTCAGATGGATAGAGCTCGTGAATCCTATCGCTCTGTTGCTCCCTCATTTGTTTCTGATGGAGGTCCTGACGCGTTCAAACCAGACGGCCAAGGTAGATTGAAAAAAAACTTGCATTTATATTGTGCCTTTCAAGACCTTTGGCCGCCCAAACTGCTTCATAACCGATTAAATACTTTTGAAGTGTGTATGTTGGGAAATACAGCAGCCGTTTTGTGCCCAGCCAGTTTCGACAAGCAGCAATGTGATAATGTCACAGCAGGTTGGGTGAATTTTAGGAGCCAAATGAGTGACCTCGTGGTGACTCCCCATTCACCTTTTTCCCTTTTGCAGAACGGCCAGGAATTGCTCACCAGACTGAAGATTGAACCTGCAACTTCCATTCTGTTTAACGCGCACCAGTAATTCAACCCTAATACTGGGATAAATATCATCATTCAAAGTAACTACATTTCGCACACAAGACTTGGTGAAAGTTAGGATATGCAAAGCAGGGTTTTAAATGGGCTTCAGGTGACTGCTCAAAGTTTTCACTGGAGATCATTGATTTCAGTGTCAGAAGTATTACGATTCCAGGCCAGATCCCAACAGTGGCTAGGATACTGGACTGGAACCCCAATATTTGAATTTATTTTGTAAGACTGTGGAAAAAATACTTTGCTCCAAGAGTGATTGCACAAAGAAATAGGTATTTGATATTTTAAAATAAATCTTCATTATTAACACACTGTCACACCCGGAAATAGCTTGTAAGTATCCCTAAAACATTACTACTCATTCCCAATTAAATAACAAGAAAGAAAAAAACATGCAGCTCTCAATCCATTCTACATCCCAATGGCACAGAGTAATACTAGCTTCCCAGAACAGATTGGGCTCCTGTTAGAACCCCTACAGACTCTGGCTCAATGTCTTCAGAAAGTTGTTTCAACTGGTTTGTTTCAGTTTCGTCCTTGTCCTCTGACAAGTCTGCACAGCTTTAAATACTATTAAGTTTTTTTTTTTAACTATCCTTTTTTAAAAATAAATTTAGAGTACCCAATTCATTTTTTCCAATTAAGGGGCAATTTAGCGTGGCCAATCCACCTAGCCTGCACATCTTTGGGTTGTGAGGTCGAAACCCACGCAAACACGGGGAGAATGTGCAAACTCCACACGGACAGTGACCCAGAGCCGGGATCGAACCTGGGACCTCGGCGCCGTGAGGCAGCAGTGCTAACCCACTGCGCCACCGTGCTGCCCTTTTTTAAACTATCCTAAGGTGAGAGCAAAATACTTTACTTGTAGTCAAAAGGGTAGCCAGATCCGAACTCAACCAAAAGCTTTCTCAAAATGTCTGAATGCCTTAGCTCCACCCAGCAATGACATCATCTCCCCAAGCTGAAAACCAATTAACTCCTCGGGCTGAAAACACAAGGACCCCCAGCCCCATCCCAAGTCAAACAGCAGTGAATTAGCCCAGGCTTTTTACTCTGGTCAATCTCACCTCTGGCCCTAAAAGCTTTCTGGTCTTGCAGAACAAGATTATTTCTACAAACATGACTACTGCAGTCAAACACACTCGAACCCAGGCTTTTAACCCTTAAATTGCCAAATGTTTATAATCCAATATATCTAAAATCCTGCACTTGTCACAGAAGTGATACCAACATCCTTTGTGCTAGCTTAAGACTAAAACCTGATGCAAAAAATCGAAAGTACTGTGCCACAGATCCATGTCATCACTCTTACCAGCCTGAGATGAAACTAACATTGCAAAAACCTCTCTTTCAGATCTAGAAATGCAAACACCCAGCAGAGTGTTACGACCACCTAACCATCACTTCGGCAGTTCTCTGGTTCCATCATCTCAAAACCAATGGCATTTGAGATATATGCCAGCTCCCCCTTCAAGTGTGGTCAGTACGCATCTACGGTTGCATTTGAACTGGTGGTTTGTGTACTAGATTTCCTAGAAATTAATTGTAGCAGATTAGTCTGATAAATTTGTAACTGAAAATGTAATGCCTGTTCTATTCAAGGAAATTGGAAACTTGTAATTAGTCCACATTCAATCTTGAGGTTCAGCCATGTGTTTTATTTCTTCTTTCTCTTCTTGCTAATTACTCACCTTCACCCTCACATAGAGTCAGTTATTCAAGCCTTTTAATTGTCAGATGTGTGTGTGTGGGGGGGGGAGGGTCTTATCACACTCTCATTCATTCATTGTTCTTCCCTTCTCCATTGTTGTTTTTCTATTCAGGACACTGAGGTCAATTATGGTGTCACTTTGAGTGCTGTGGCTAAGATCAGCTAACACAGTACAGACTGGGTTAGAACACAAATATACACGTGGTCCCACTCCCAAAGATTAAGGTGATTACCTACTGATACTTGCAGTCTAGGATCACATAAAGAATCCACATTTGGGCGAGGTACTGGAGAAGTGTAAAAGAATACATTCGCATGAGTTACCATCTTTACAAGAAAGGGCTTGGGGTGAATAAAGGAACTTGCTGGAAGTAAAATAGGAATTAGTGTTCAAATGTACTGTCTTAAGATTTTAACACACAAAATGGTGTTTTCCCTTGAACACTATGGGCGTCATTCTCCGACCCCCCGCCGGGTTGGAGAATGGCCGTTGGCCGCCGTGAATCCCGCCCCCGCCCCCGCCGAAGTCTCCGCTCCCGGAGATTGGGCGGGGTCGGGAATCCGGCCGCGCCGGTTGGCGGGACCCCCCGCTGGATTCTCCGGCCCGAATGGGCCGAAGTCCCGCCCAGGAATTGCCTGTCCCGCCGGCGTAAATCAAACCTGGTATTTACCGGCGGGACCAGGCGGCGTGGGCGGGCTCCGGGGTCCTGGGGGGGGCGCGGGGCGATCTGACCCCGGGGGGTGCCCCCACGGTGGCCTGGCCCGCGATCGGGGCCCACCGATCCGCGGGCGGGCCTGTGCCGTGGGGGCACTCTTTCCCTTCCGCCTCCGCCACGGTCTCCACCATGGCGGAGGCGGAAGTGACTCTCCCCACTGCGCATGCGCGGGAAACTGACAGCGGCCGCTGACGCTCCCGCGCATGCGCTGGGAAACTGACAGTGGCCGCTGACGCTCCCGCGCATGCGCCGCATTTCCGCGCCAGCTGGCGGGGCAACAAACGCCATTTCCGCCAGCTGGCGGGGCGGAAATCCCTCCGGCGTCGGCCTAGCCCCTCCAATGTTGGGGCTAGGCCGCCAAAGATGCGGAGACTTCCGCACCTTTTTGCCGGCGCGATGCCCGTCTGATTTGCGCCGGCTTTGGCGCCAGTCGGCGGGCATCCCGCCGTTGGGGGAGAATTTCGCCCATGATTACTGATTCATTACTGGTTCAAAATTATTGTTCACACTTAATGGTGTGACTAAAAAAACACACACTAGTCCATTTTACTTCAAAATAAGTTATTAAATGTGTTCCTGTCGCTACTGTTATGACACCCTGGGTTAGTGCACAGTCAATTCCAGCCCCCCACACCCCAGAGTCCCAACACAAGTGAATTAACCAATCATTTGTGTAAAAGTTTGCAGAGTCTTTGACCCCTTGACTGCTCAATACGTTATAGCCACCAGGTTTGTATGTTGAACACCATATTTATAACAGGAACAAAGTTGAAAATGCAATAATTATAACCGCATAACAGCCAGCTAATCTAGTACTCCCCACCCTCTACTCAAACACAGACACACACAGAGGGAGCGGAAGGGATAAAATAATAATCTTTATTGTCACAGGTAGGCTTACATTAACACTGCAATGAGGTTACTGTGAAAAGCCCCTAGTCGCCACATTCCAGCGCCTTTTCGGGTACACCGAGGGAGAATTTAGAATGTCCAATTCGTCTAACAGCACGTCTTTCGGGACTTGTGGGAGGAAACCGGAGCACCCGGAGGAAACCCACACAGACACGGGGAGAACGTGCAGACTCCACGCACACAGTGACCCAAGCCGGGAATCGAACCCGGGTCCCTGCCTCTGTGAAGCAAAAGTGCTAACCACTGTGCTACCGTGCTGCCCTGCCATAGGAATTAAAATTAACTGAAAGATGAGTGTTTGTGCTTCCAATGTCCAGGTCGTTGCCACAGGCTGTCCTCCCAGAAGGCTTGGGGATTAAAGCCACCGGTGTATGGTTAGAGCTGGTCTTCTGGCAGAAGCATTCAGTCAGTACGCACAGACAATAGGTTTTCCCTCGAGAGAGAGGCATTTTAACTTTTACCAACTTGGGTCTTCACACAAAGGAACAGCCTCAGGCTTGTTCAATTCTTTCTTGTTTCCAACTCCACCAGAATGACCAACAGCCTTACTGAGATTAGAATAGAGTTCCCCACACATTTTAAAAGGGTTTTAAACAATTGATCCTGCCCTCAGCTGGTGGCTGGACTGGATTTCCTTGCAGTTCAATCTGGCTGTGGAGAGAGAAGGATCTTTCCTTTGGATCTTCAGAAATAGTCCATTAGATGAGCGAAAGATCAGGGCTGTAACCCTCCGGCTTCTGACCCAAAACTAAAGTAAGAAATCTTGCAACACCAGGTTAAAGTCCAACAGGTTTGTTTCAAACACTAGCTTTCGGAGCACTGCTCCTTGCTCAGGAGCAGTGCTCCGTTCACCTGAGGAAGGAGCAGTGCTCCGAAAGCTAGTGTTTGAAACAAACCTGTTGGACTTTAACCTGGTGTTGTAAGACTTCTTACTGTGCTCACCCCAGTCCAACGCCGGGATCTCCACATCAAAACTAAAGTAGAAGAGAAAAAACAGTCAACTAGAGGAAGGAACATGCCAGAGAAAACCCCGACCAATCGGTGGGGACCATTGATAAGGCCCGACAATTCGAAACAGACCATTGGCCAACAACCAAGTCCATCACAATATGTCAGCACTCGCCTCCCTTGAATCTGCTGATCCGAAATATAAACAACTGTTTGCAACCTGACTTGCCTGAGGGCACAGGTCAATCCTCAGTTTACCAACCACTCTAATTAAGGCCATCTTAAAGGCATAGGCACATTAACTGTCCACGTACAAAAATTGAAACAGCCAGAAGAATTACGGAAATTAAAAGGGGAAAAAGGGGACAGACAGGAGGATCCTTACACTGCTAACAATCTTCATCGATCTTTGAAAATTCTTACTAATTTGTAGTGTCCCATTTCCTATATGTATGTGTTACTCAGAAATCTTTTCTAGATTATTTTGTCAAATAACTTTATTCATTCCTACAGGTTGCAACTTACAAACCTGTGAATTGGTCAAATGCTCACTATCTTAAGGGCAAAACCCATGAAAATAATGCCTCAGACCAATTAAAGGACAGTGAATATCTGCCAATGGTAGGTGAAGGATAGTGAGACCTTAATGGTGTTATGTAGAATCCATTCCTTTTTCTCTCCCTTTGTAAAGTGGTTCAGAGAGTTTTCGTCTATTAAATTTGTCATATTCAACAACAATTTGAATCTAAAAGGTTGCTAAGTATTGTACAAAACCAATATTGTCCATGGTCACTTCTCCAACAAAATGTGGAAATTGCTATTCTCAAAATTAAAGAGGAATTGTCATGTTTGTTTACCTATTTTTTTTCAAATTAGGTGCACATCCTTGTATTAAATTGTTAACTGTCTTTTTTTTAAAATATATTTTATTCAAGATTTTTGGCCAAACATAACAGTACGTAGTGTTTCTTTTACACAACAATAAAGCAATATAAATAACAGTGGCCAGTTTTAAACAAATAAATAAATAATATATAAACAAAAACTAAATGGCAACTGCCTTGTCCAAAATAAATACTCTCCAAAAATACAATCCAACAATCCAATATACAATTACCTATAATAACTACGTATACATATTATACATATATAACATCTCTGAGAGTCCGTCCGATTCCTCCTCTCCCCCCCCCCCCCCCCCCCCCCCATAAAGTTAGAACTTAATCCGTTCTAACTTTATAAACCCTGCCATGTTGTTTATCCAGGTCTCTACGCCTGGGGGTTTGGCTTCCTTCCACATTAACAATATCCTGCGCCGGGCTACTAGGGACGCAAAGGCCAAAACATCAGCCTCTCTCGCCTCCTGCACACCCGGCTCTTCTGCAACCCCAAATATAGCCAACCCCCAGCTTGGTTCAACCCGGACCCCCACCACCTTCGAAAGCATCTTTGCCACCCCCACCCAGAACCCCTGTAGTGCCGGGCATGACCAGAACATGTGGGTGTGATTCGCTGGGCCTCTCGAGCATCTCGCACACCTATCCTCTACCCCAAAAAATTTACTAAGCCGTGCTCCAGTCATATGCGCCCTGTGTAACACCTTAAACTGAATCAGGCTTAGCCGGGCACACGAGGACGATGAGTTTACCCTACGTAGGGCATCAGCCCACAGCCCCTCCTCAATCTCCTCCCCCAGTTCTTCTTCCCATTTCCCTTTCAGCTCATCTACCATGATCTCCCCCTCGTCCCTCATTTCCCTGTATATGTCCGACACCTTACCATCCCCCACCCATGTCTCTGAGATCACTCTATCCTGCACCTCCTGCGTCGGGAGCTGCGGGAATTCCCTCACCTGTTGCCTCGCAAAAGCCCTCAATTGCATGTACCGAAATGCATTCCCTTGGGGCAACCCATATTTTTCCGTCAGCGCTCCCCTCTCGCAAACGTCCCATCTACAAACAGATCTCTCAGTTGTACTACCCCAGCTCTTTGCCATGCTCCAAATCCCCCATCCATTCTCCCCGGAACGAACCTATGATTGTTTCTTATCGGGGACCGCACCGAAGCTCCCGTCCTTTCCCTATGCCGTCTCCACTGCCCCCAAATTTTCAATGTAGCCACCACCACCGGGCTTGTGGTGTATTTCTTTGGTGAGAACGGCAACGGTGCCGTCACCATTGCTTGTAGGCTAGTCCCCCTGCAGGACGCCCTCGCCAATCTCTTCCACGCCACTCCCTCCCCTTCTCCCATCCACTTACACACCATTGAAACATTGGCGGCCCAGTAGTACTCACTTAGGCTCGGTAGTGCCAGCCCCCCCTGTCCCTACTACGCTGCAAGAATCCCCTCCTCACTCTCGGGGTCTTCCCAGCCCACACAAAACTCAATACTCTTCTCGATTCTTTTGAAAAAAGCCTTCGTGATCACCACCGGGAGGCACTGAAACACAAAAAGGAATCTCGGGAGGACCACCATTTTAACCGCCTGCACCCTACCTGCCAATGACAGGGACCCCATGTCCCATCTCTTAAAGTCCTCCTCCATCTGTTCCACCAACCGCGTTAAATTAAGCCTGTGTAATGTACCCCAATTCTTGGCTATCTGGATCCCCAAGTACCGGAAGTCCCTTGTTACCTTCCTCAACGGTAAATCCTCTATCTCTCTGCTCTGCTCCCCTGGATGCACCACAAACAACTCACTTTTCCCCATGTTCAGTTTATACCCTGAAAAATCCCCAAACTCCCCAAGTATCCACATTATCTCTGGCATCCCCTCCGCCGGGTCCGCCACATATAGCAACAAATCATCCGCATACAGAGATACCCGGTGTTCTTCTTCTTTCCCCCCCCCCCCCCCCGAGTACTCCCCTCCACTTCCTGGAACCCCTCAATGCTATGGCCAGGGGTTCAATCGCCAGTGCAAACAATAACGGGGACAGAGGACATCCCTGCCTCGTCCCTCTATGGAGCCGAAAATAGTCAGACCCCCGTCCATTCGTGACCACACTCTCCATCGGGGCCCTATACAGCAACTGTACCCACCTGATATACCCATCCCCAAAACCAAATCTCAGCACCTCCCACAAATAATCCCACTCCACTCTATCAAATGCTTTCTCGGCATCCATCGCCACCTCTATCTCCGCTTCTCCCTCTGGTGGGGGCATCATCATTACCCCTAGCAGCCTCCGTATATTTGTATTCAGCTGTCTCCCCTTCACAAACCCAGTTTGGTCCTCATGAACCACCCCCGGGACACAATCCTCTATCCTCATTGCCATTACCTTGGCCAGAATCTTAGCGTCCACATACAGGAGGGAAATGGGCCTGTAGGACCCGCATTGCAGCGGGTCTTTTTCCTTCTTTAGGAGGAGCGATATCGTTGCCTCTGACATAGTCGGGGGCAGCTGCCCCCTAGCCCTCGCCTCATTAAAGGTTCTCATCAGTAGCGGGGCCAGCAAGTCCAAATATTTCCTATAGAATTCAACTGGGAATCCGTCTGGTCCCGGGGCCTTCCCCGCCTGCATGCTCCCAATCCCTTTCACTACTTCCTCCGTCTCAATCTGTGCTCCCAGTCTCACCCTCTCCTGCTCCTCCACCTAAGGAAATTCCAGCTGATCCAGAAAGCACATCATTCTCTTCTTCCCATCCGGGGGCTGAGCTTCATATAATCTTTCATAAAATGCCTTGAACACTCCATTCACTCTCTCCGCTCCCCGCTCCATCTCCCCCTCCTCATCTCTCACCCCCTCTATCTCCCTCGCTGCTCCCCTTTTCCTCAGTTGGTGGGCCAGCAACCTGCTCGCCTTCTCCCCGTATTCGTACTGTACACCCTGTGCCTTCCTCCATTGTGCCTCTGCATTACCCGTAGTCAACAAGTCAAATTCTACATGTAGCCTTTGCCTTTCCCTGTACAGTCCCTCCTCCGGTGCCTCCGCATATTGTCTGTCCACCCTCAGAAGTTCTTTCAACAACCGCTCCCTTTCCCTACCCTCCTGCTTTTCTTTATGTGCCCTGATAGATATCAGCTCCCCTCTAACCACTGCCTTCAGCGCCTCCCAGACCACTCCCACCTGGACCTCCCCATTATCATTGAGTTCCAAGTACCTTTCAATACATCCCCTCACCCTTAAACACACCCCCTCATCTGCCAATAATCCCCTGTCCATTCTCCAGGGTGGACGCTGTTGTTTTTCTTCCCCTATCTCCAGGTCCACCCAATGTGGAGCATGATCTGAAATGGCTATAGCCGTGTACTCCGTCCCCGTCACCTTTGGGATCAGTGCCCTTCCCAAAACAAAAAAATCTATTCGTGAATAAACTTTGTGGACATAGGAGAAAAACGAAAACTCCTTACTCCTAGGTCTACTAAATCTCCAGGGGTCAACTCCTCCCATCTGCTCCATAAAGTCCTTAAGCACCCTAGCTGCAGCCAGCCTCCTTCCGGTCCTGGACCTCGATCTGTCCAGCCCTGGGTCCAGCACCGTATTAAAGTCTCCACCCATTACCAACTTCCCCACTTCTAAGTCCGGGATTCGTCCTAGCATACGCCTCATAAAGTTGGCATCATCCCAGTTTGGGGCATACACGTTCACTAATACCACTGCCCCCCCTTGCAATTTGCCACTCACCATCACGTATCTGCCCCCACTATTCGCCACTATAGTCTTTGCCTCAAACATTACCCACTTCCCCACTAGTATGGCCACCCCCGTTTTTTGCGTCTAGCCCCGAATGAAACACCTGCCCCACCCATCCTTTGCGTAGTCTGACCCGGTCTATCAGCTTCAGATGCGTCTCCTGAAGCATAACCACATCTGCCTTAAGTTTCTTTAGGTGTGCGAGTACCCGTGCCCTCTTAATCGGCCCGTTCAGCCCTCTCACATTCCACGTGATCAACCGGGTTGGGTGGCTCTTTACCCCCCCCCCCCCCTTGACGACTAACCATCTCCTTTTTCAATCCAGCTCCTCACCCTGTTCCCACGTAGCCGTATCTCCCCCAAGCGGCGCCCCCCCGCCCCGACCACAACTCCCCCATACCAGCTCCCCCTTCTCCCCAGCAGCAGCAACCCAGTTAACCTGCCCCCCCCCCCCCCACTAGATCCCAAACTAGCGTAATTGCACCCCCCATGTTGCTCCCAGAAGTCAGAAAACTCTGGCCGACCTCTGCTTCCCCCCCCCGTGACCTCGGCTCACACTGTGCGAGGCCCCCTCCTTCCTGCTTCCCTGTTCCCGCCGTGATTACCATACTTCCCTTTTGGCCCCGCCCCCAATGGCTGGCGCCCTCAGCTCCTCATCCTCCCTCCTCCCCCACGACATGGGGAAGAGAGAAAAGTTACAGGGTCGCAGGATTAACAACTTGGGAAGTCATCTCTTCCCTCTTTTTCCCCCCCTTCATCCCACATATTCACCCCCCCACTTTGTCCCAAACATTCTTTTTATGGCCCGCTCACTCCAATTTCTCCTCGACGATAAATGTCCACGCCTCATCTGCCGTTTCGAAGTAGTGGTGTTTCCCTTGATGTGTGACCCACAGTCTTGCCGGTTGCAGCATTCCAAATTTAATCGTCCGTTTGTGCAGCACCGCTTTGGCCCGATTAAAGCTTGCCCTCCTTCTTGCCACCTCCGCACTCCAATCTTGATATACGCGGATCACCGTGTTCTCCCACCTCCTGCTCCGAGTTTTCTTTGCCCATCTGAGGACCATCTCTCTGTCCTTATATCGGAGAAATCTCACCACTATGGCTCGAGGAATTTCTCCAGCCCTCGGTCTTCGCGCCATAACTCGATAGGCTCCCTCCACCTCCAGCGGACCCGTCGGGGCCTCCGAGCCCATTAACGAGTGCAGCATCGTGCTCACATATGCCCCGACGTCCGTCCCTTCTACACCTTCGGGAAGACCAAGAATCCTTAAATTCTTCCTCCTCGCATTATTCTCCAGCTCCTCCAGCCTTTCCACACATCTTTTGTGTTGTGCCTCGTGCATCTCCGTTTTCACCTCCAGGCCCTGTATGTCATCCTCATTCTCAGCAGCCTTTGCCTTCACGACCCGAAGCTCCTGTTCCTGGGTCTTTTGCTCCTCCTTTAGCCCCTCAATCGCTTGTAATATCGGGGCCAACAGCTCCTTCTTCATCTCCTTTTTGAGTTCTTCCACGCAACGCCGCAGGAACTCTTGTTGGTCAGGGCCCCATATTACACTGCCTCCTTCCGACGCCATCTTGCTTTGTGCCTGCCCTCCTGGCCGCTGCTCTAGAGGATCCACCGCAATCCGGCCACTTTCCTCTTTTTTTCCATCCGTGTCCAGGGGGGATTCCCTTCTGGATTCCAGCACAGTGTTTTTTGCCGTTAGAATTGCCGTTGGGGCTCCTATCAAGAGCCCAAAAGTCCGTTCCACCGGGAGCTGCCGAAACGTGCGACCTAGCTGGTCATCGCCGCACCCGGAAGTTCAATTGTTAACTGTCTTAAGTAGTCTTGTAAACATGGGAGGGCAGAAATCAATGCTGAAAAGAATGACTTGCATTAATATAGTGTTTTACACAGACACCAGACATCTCAAAGCACTTTGCAGCCAATGAAATGCTTTTAAAGTGTCGTTATTGTTGCAGTATAGGAAACATGGCAGCTAATTGCTGCACAGCAAGCTCCCACAAATAGCAATGTGATTGTCTGTTTTTTGTGGTGGTGATTGAGGATAAAACTGACCAGGGCATTGAGGAGAACATCCCTGCTCTTCAAAATAATGCCATGGGATCTTCTACATTCTCCTGAGCAGGCGGATGAAGCCTTGGTTTAATGACTCATCTGAAAAATGGCACCTCTGACAGTGCAGCACTCCCTCAGTACTAAACTGGAGTGTGACCATAGGTTTTTATACTCCGGCCCCAGAATGTGAATCCAAAACCTGGTTACTCGGGTGAGAGTGCTACCTATAAACCTACAGCTGACACTATGACCCTCCGCATTGGCCTATTGTCTGTCACTAGGAGGTGCACTCTCCGAAACTGCCACAAATGTTTCCCAACTCTCAAATAGTGTGCAAGATAAGTTATGAATAGTAACACATTAAAGTAAAGATGAGATTTTGCACTGCATATGTAACAGGGGTTTGACATTCTCTATTTTAGGATCAGATAGTACTTCGTCTTTTTGATGATTCAGAAGAACCAAATGAAGTAGAGAAAGCAACAGAGACACCAAGCTTAAAGGAAGAACTGGAAAGACCAAAGTCGAGGCTGGTTGATCTAAAGCTGGTAAAGTTAAAGGTACAAGAACAAGCATTTAATGGCTGTAATTTAAACACTAGTTACAATACAGTGTATTTTGGTGCCTTTGTATCACTTGCTCCTTTCACCGGCTCATTAACGTGCTTCCCTTTCTTCCCCCCGCCCCCTAATTTCATATGGTGTTGGCTGGGGAAAGAGAAGAGAATGGAACACTATCTGTTCCACATCTCTCCTCCAGCATTCCTTTTTTTTTTTAAATAGCTGCGCACTAACAAATACAGTTCTTGTAATTGATTTCCAATTCCCTCAGCCCAACGTACGAACTGGAATGTTTTCTTTCTTTTCAAAAGTGTTCTCTTGTTTTTATTTTCCATTGCTAATATTCCTCTTCTGCCTGCTGTTTCCTGGCTATAAGAACGGGCAGAAGAGCTGCTCAATTCTCTGCCAATCCTTCTCCACTCCTCATCATGCCATGGCTGAGCTTTCGCTGTCTCTGCATCTTTCTGTCCATGATTTAACAGTGGAGTGCTACATCATATTAGTTCCATTTATCCTCCAGGTTCTTGAACTGTTGTGATTTTTTTTTTTTTAAATTATACAGAACATTGAACTTCTTTCACAAAGACTTCAGAAAGAGTTGCAAGAGGTAAAGGCGATTGAAGAGACGCTCATAGAAAACGGGTGTGAAGCAAGTGCACCTGTCCTTCCAGAAAAACCTCCCAATTTGGCTGGTGCCATCTTGGAAAGCAGACCCACCATCACCGCCTTGAAGCAGCAAGAAGCTGAAAAACCTGTTCTTCCTTCCCATTGTACAGCTCTGACTTCCAATCAAATACCTAAGCTTGTGGACTGTTCAATACAGAGTAACAGTGTTTCTGGGGCTGAAACATGCCAGTTGGAGATGTTGCTTTCTTCTACTGAGCTGGCTTTGAATGTGATGGACACATTGCCCGCACCCATTTTCCATAGCTCTTCACGCTTGAACACAACTGACAAAGGGTTGAAATTCCAATCCCCTTTTTGCAGTGGAAGCATAGGTGAGCTATTTAACATAGAATCATTTATATATGTAGATTTTTAAGGTAGTTTTTATAATGAAAGGATTGCTGTATGGTATTTAATACCGTATAATCTCCTCAGCAAGGTGTTTATGCAAGAAATTGTTGACGAAATGAGGTACCAAAACTTGCTGTGTAAAAAGCTGTGGTAATACCTTCCTCCGTATGCCTGTGAGTTATGGACTGCCTACTCCAGACATATTAAATAGCTGGAGAGGTTCCACAGGAGCTGCATTTGGAACGTCATGGGCATCAAATCAGAAAGGATGAGCAGTGCCACAATATTAAGGTAGACAATTATCGTCTTGGACAACCTTGTCGATTTAAAAAAACAGAATTTAAATTCACCGGGGGGTGACATGGTGGTTACCACTGCTGCCTCACAGTTCCAGGGACCAGGGTTGATTCCGACCTCTGATGACTGTGTGGAGTTTGCACTTACTCTGCGAGGGTTTCCTCCGAGTGCTCTGGTTTTCTCCCACAAGTCCCGAAAAATGTGCAGGTTAGGTGGATTGGCCATGCTGAATTGGCCCTAGGTGGGATTATAGGGATAGTGTGGTTTGGGCCGAGATAGGGTGCTCTTTCAGAGGATCGATGCAGACTCGATGGGCTGAATGACGGCCTCTTGCACTGATTCTATGGAATTAAATGGCTTGTGCTGTTTAGAGTTCCATTGTTAGTTTAATATTGGTTATTAAGCTAGTGCAAACATTTGAAGTAAGTGATTAAGGATTAAAATGACAGTGACTGGGAATTCCACATCAATAACTGTACTGAAATAAATCACATTGCATATCCATCGCTGTGTCTATTTTCGAGCGAGATACAAAGCACCCTTCCCATTTGACTTGGATCCCTGTTTAGTCTGAGTTGAAAGTGTCCAGCAGAAACTGGGCATGTTCATCACAACAGCTATAGCTCTAAAGAGAAATGCAGGTCCCTCGAGTGTGTGGAATTATTTACAACGCTCCATAGCACCTACAAAAGCAGCATTTTTTAAACTGAGAAAGACTTGCATTTGTGTAGCACTTATTGGACATGTCGTCAACATCGCAAAATGCTTCACATACAAAGTATTCCTTTTCAAGTGCAAAAAATGTTATGTCAGTAACCATGGTGGCCATTTTGCACAAATTAAGACCCCATTGATCGCAATAGCCAGCTGTGCCGTTTTCGTGGAGCTGGTTGAGGGTGAAATTTTAGCCAGGACATTTAATGAATCCTTAATCTCCACCCAAACAGGCAGCTGGAGCCTTGGTTTAACATTTCATTTAGCACAGTATCTCTAGCTGTGTCAGTGCGGCAATTGAGTACAAGGGTAGATTGGCACCTGGACTGGTGCTCTGACCCATACTTTTTTGACCTGGAGGTGGGCGTGTTATCAACTGAGCAAAGTTGATCATTGATCAATGAATAACTATTGCAGTTTGATCCCACTACTTGTATCCATGAATTGTAGAATCCGTTCATGGGTCCAATTTAGAAATGGTTCTGCCCCAAGGGAAATCTAAAAGGGCAAGTTATGGATATTTATTGAAATCAAAAACTATCCCATCGGGTTACAATTATTCATTCACCAATAAACAATTGGTTCTAGATATTTTGGAAATAATTTGAGAACCTAGAGAGTTGCTCTGTGAATTTGCAAAACTCTTGTTGTGACCTCCAGACAGAAGTAGCCTGCTCTGGGCCAGCATGAAACAGAGGTCAAGCAAGATTCTACCTGGCTGTCGAAAACCCTCTCACGAAGCATTTTTGGACGCCGAGGTTTCCTGCTGTCTCGCCCGTGCCTTCCAGTCACCTGATCAGAGAATGAAGAGGGAAAGAAACTTCACCAATCCAGTAGCCAAGATACTTGAGCAACAAGACGTTATGGTGAGTACCACCACTGCCAAAGAGGGATTTCCGCCTATTCCCTTGATCGAATGTGAATTTTGTTCCTGAGAAGGCAAAGGGCAATCTTCCATCCAGTAATAGTTGTGATTAGAACTTGCCAACCCAGATTTGTGACACTTCAACAGTTACAAGTTGACCAAAATATTTCTAAAATGTTGATCTAAATACATGGCTTTCAGAAAATTAGACTAAATGGCATGGTAGCAGTGTGGTTAACACTGTTGCTTCACAGTGTCAGGGACCCAGGTTCGATTCCCGGCTTGGGTCACTGCCTGTGCGGATTCTGCATGTTCTCCCCGTGTCTGCGTGGGTTTCCTCCGGGTGCTCCGGTTTCCTCCCACAAGTCCCGAAAGACGTGCTGTTAGGTGAATTGGACATTCTGAATTCTGCCTCTGTGACCCGAACAGGTGCCAGAATGTGGCGACTAGGGGATTTTCACAGTGACTTCATTGCAGTGTTAATGTAAGCCTACTTGAGACAGTAAAGATTATTACTACATGGGGAATGGAAGAGCTTTCAAGTTTCAAATTCCATTTTAATCTTCATATCAGCTGAGACCAACATGAGTGCAGCAAAGATGTTAGTTTTAGTTCTGACTTTTTATAGCAGATATTGAATTTTGGATGTTGAGCTGTGTTGTAACTGTTCAACAATATTATGTACATGCCCCACCTTAGGTGTTTTTGTATTTTCTTTCACAGAGTCTGTGTAAGTGGCTCAAATTAAAATCTGTTTCTGGTGCTAAAGGATCCTGGATTCTGGGCACAAACCTGTGTGTCAGTGCTCTTTTTCAGACCAGATTTTTAAATTTGAATAACTTTACAAAACTTTCTAACTATCTCCATAGTTCAGCTTTATTCCAAGAGTCGAACTGGAAGGGGCAGTTGATTTTCATTTTTTTTAGACTTCTCTGCAGCCCTGAAACTGATCGCGGAAGTTTTTAAAATGATATTGGCTTGGATTCTAACTCTGTATTTCTGCTCCACAGCACTTTGTCCCCATCGAGCTGCATTACCAGCCAGAAGTCTCTCCAACAGTTTCTGGTGTCTGTTTATGAGGAGCAAGCGAGTCTTCCCCGTTGTTATGAAGTTCAGTATTTTCTTTCCTTTTTGTCATCTGTAACAATGCCTCTAATTCTGGTGAGGAGACAGGTTTGATTGACTGTGCTTCTGGGCACATTACCAGTAGTATAGCTGATTCTCAGTATCCATGGTGATTCCTTTGTAAAACAGAAACGCTGTGCTTTAACCACATAAAATATTCCACTTGTTGAAGAGGACATTTTGTGATCGATCCGCTATATAAACTGCCTAATCAACACAGGTGCCCTAGTGACATAACCTGCTGTCTTATAGTCAGTTCATCACTGTAGAATGTGTCCAATGTTTAAAATACATTCTCCCTTTTCGATGCGCTCTTTTCACTTTTGATCGTGAATTCAAGTATCAATTTATTTTGTGTCCTGCTATTTTTCAGCTAAAGACGAGAGAAAGATTTTACTCCAAATGCCTGAACTCGTAATTGACACTAACGCTCTTTAACCAGTTGCTTCTGATCTTTCTGTAGGGCTTTGTTATGTAAAAAAAGGTAAGATTAGAAATGTTACTTCAATATTGCTGAAAAGAGCAATAAGTTGTTGAAACTTTTTGTCTTGCACAGGACTAACACAATTTCGAATGATCACAAAAGTTTGTGTTACAGGAGAAAAGATTGATTGGCAAATCAACGCTGGTCGCAGCGCTGCCATGGCAAAAGTAATGAGCAGTATAAGCTCCCCGAAGGTTGACTTGCCAACCTTTTCTCCTGTAATCTATATTGCTGTGATGGTTTGAAATTTGGCATTCTTGTGTTCATTGTGATGAGTGCAAGACAAAAAGCTTCAACAGCCAGTCTCTTTTCAGTGATATTCAAGAAATGTTAACGCAATTTGTTTTTGAGTCGCTTGCTTAAGCATCATAGAGCTCCTGCTGTTTCACAATATTGAATTGTATCAGTTAAATGAAATATTCCCTGTAGACCGAGGGCAGGAATGGCAACATTATAACTAATGCTGCACAATTAAGGGAAGGTATTGGCATTTTTCCCAACTGAAGACCTGAAGGGTATATTGTGTCATGTGACTGATCTGTGACTGATGTGAAGGGCAAGCCGTTGGCCAAGTATAAAATAACCTATTAATATAGTTCCCAAAATCATTTAAAGTGTTGACTCAAACAGGAGTGTTCAACTTTTAAGATCTAACCAGAGTTAATTTGCAAGAATTTGTCTTTTGTGCCAGCACCCTGTCCTACATCTCTCCATTATTCAGTGTCGCTGCAACCTATTACAGGGCATCATATTGTCGTCGGTGCTACCCTTCACAAAGGAAATGTGGTCTGATGCAAATCTTGTGATGGCGTCTTGGTTCCCTGTTCCCCAATTAAACGGAACGCCTACCTCTCAGCCAGGATTGAGTTTTAATACTTCTGACAATCACAGTTAATTTACTGATGAGCAAACCTGATAATCTGGATATCAGTAAAACTGTTCCACTACAGACAGAAAATATCCCGGTTCTGAGTTCATCCCTTGATGCTTGGTTGGGCACTTGTAGAACCCAACACATTACAGGACAACTTGAAGCTCCATTTAACCATTTTGAACTTGAAATGGTTGGCTCCTCCTTCAGCTTTTCCCTCGTTACTTGGGGTCGCCTCGATGCTGATTTGGTTATCCATCATTTTTTAAATTTGGCAGTTGGTTTTCCAGCCAATGTCCTTCCTACCCCTAATCCTCCCATTCATCCAAGCTAGGATCTGACTGATGCACACTGGCTTGCCTGCACCAGAGACTGGGTTCTGGAGCAGGTCTTGACCTTGAGGCCTTCTGGCTCCAAGGCAGGAGAGCTACCCAATGAGCCGCTCCCGCTCATATTTTGAACTTTAAATACTTTCTGCAGATGAACTATTCCAATCTTGTATACTCTTGATTTTAATCTTTGCCTTACAGGGAAAACTACACTGTAACTTGACTCACTATTGTAGGATAGCTTTAGAATTTATTTCTTAATTTAAACATTCAGATTTTCCATTAAAGTTATTATACTTTACTGTAAATGTCTCTGCTAAATCTGGCAATGTATCTGTGAAGTTTATCTTTAATCTTTAAACACCTAATGACTGCCTTTGTAGTCCATGATGGCTGTACTGGTCCATTAAACATTTTTGTATGCCTTGTACATTTTTGTATATCTAACTACTATGCAAATAAAGTTTTATTGAGAATATCTTTGTGCTTCTTTTGAAATGGGATGTATTTAACAAACATCGCAAAGTGAAACCTGGTTTATATTGCTGCATCTGTCCCAATCAGCAGTCACTATAAGGAGATATCGAGCTTCTGGTCTGTGTTTTGTCATGTTTTTCCGAAACCGAAGGGCCAAGGTTTGATCCCTGCTTTGTACTGACTTATCCAGCCTCAACTGCAGGCTCAGCAGTAAGACTTATCAATGCATGATTTATCTTCCATTCCCACTTTGATGGATGGAGAGGCTGTTTGTCTGTGGAAGTTAAACTTTACTCAAGCAATGAGGACAAATGGTTGGTGACTTATTATCCACTAGTGATCTGGGGCGCAATCTACCGGTTGCGTTGCGCCCAAACGGGAGAACGACATGGCCGGTAGATCCCGGGAAAAGCCTCCTACCCGGCTGCTTCCCGGCAGCCAGTACGCCTCACGGGATCTAACCAGATCCTGCGAGGCGTCGCAATAAGGATCCTGCCGACAATGGCCGTGACCAAGCCTCGTATGCCTAACTCTGTTTCAAACCCACTTAGACGTGATCACCCGGGATCTACTGGGCTCCCAGCATCTAATGGCTTCCCCAACGAGTCCCCAGCCGGGTGCAGTTGAGTAGTAGTCGACACAAAGGTGGACAGGATGATACGGCACCCAGGGGTCAGCGGAGGCCCCTAGGTGGTCAAGGACAGTGCAGGGTGGTCCCCCTGGTGCTTCCGCACCACCCCCTGGAATGTGGGCCACCCTGGCACTGCCAATCTTGCAAGAGCATTGCCAAGGTTCAGGGCCTTGGGGAGCCATACCCATGAAAGGAGGGTTGAGTGGGGTATGAAGGGTGGGGAGGTGCAGGGCAGGTGTGAAGGGGCCTCTGGAAGGTTTTGGGGGGGGGGGGGGGTGGCTGAAAAAGGGGTGCCCTCCTCGACCCCATAGTGTGGTTTCATCCACGACCCCATAGCGTGGGGGGAGAAATGCCCATGTGTGTGTGGGGGGTGACATTGCCCATGTGTAGGGGAACCACAAGCCCCCTTGGAGATCGGGACGCCCTTTCAAAATGGCTCCCCAATCTCCGAGGAGCTGGTCTGGTCTGCTCCCCAGTGGGATGGACCGGGGAGAAACTCCCCAGGGCCCAGAAAAGTGACTAAGTCTGGGTAGATAGCGGTGGGGAGCTTGCCGACAGAGCCGGCAGGAAACTGCCAACAAAACCCGCCATAAATGACACTTCAAAACCTTTCTGTTAGATTGTACCCCTGGTTTTTCTCGCCTTAAAAAGTTTGTTAAGCTGAGGTCAATCTTATGAATAAGGAATGGACCTCTTTGCATTATTCCTAGAAGTTTGTCAGTTAGATGGTGCCGTGGAATCTTTTGCATCTGCCTGGGAGGGTAGTTGGAGCCTCTGATGTCCAAAGGGGAGTGCCTCCAGCTGTGCAAAGCTCCCGCAGTGCTATACTGGGAGTGCCAGTTCGGGTCTTGTCCTCGCGTCCCTTGACTGGGACTTAACTCATGGCCTTCTGACTCCGCTGAGGTGCTAAATACATCAGAACTGAAGCTATTCTCAGAAAACCTAGGGTGGTAATCACTTTCTCACACACCAAGCATTGCCACTGGCTGAGAGATGAGTATTCTCTGCTCCTCTTTGTAGGAAGGATGACTAAAGAGAGGAATAGCTTTAATATCCGTCAAAATATATCAAATAAACATACAGATCCGGTCACTGCAAAAGCACCCCAGCCTGCAAACCCTTGGCGAGAAATGTAAAATTTTGCTCAGTAGTTTGTTTTCTAAACTCTCCAGGACCTTGGCTGGGACTCCTGAAATTTAGTACCTTGCTCAAGTGATTACGTGTGACTCACGCTGGTAAATGTTGGTGGGTTATTTGGCTATGGTTTCACATTTGAGCCCAGCTGCACTCCCGAAGTTCACATGCTCTTTCCAACAAGAGTCCAGCGATAACAATCGTGGAGTGGAAACACTAATTGATTTTTCGGGGCACTGTCTGTGCAGAGTCTGCACGTTCTCCCTCCGTCTGCGTGGGTTTCCTCCGGATGCTCCGGTTTCCTCCCACAAGTCCCGAAAGACGTGCTGTTGGGTGAATTGGACATTCTGAATTCTCCCTCTGTGACCCGAACAGGCACCGGAATGTGGCGACTAGGGGATTTTCACAGTAACTTCATTGCAGTGTTAATGTAAGCCTACTTGTGACAATAACGATTATTATTATTTCATATAGATGGTATTCTTGGCTCTTTGCAAGGATTTTTAAAAAAATGTATTTTATTACGAACATGTATCAAAACAGGTTACAGCGAATAAACACCCTGGGAACCTCTCTCTCTCCCTCTCCCTCTCCCTCTCTCTCTGTCCACATTCGCTGCCCAATAATAATGAAGCACGTTCGGCAAAGCCAGCCCCCCTGCTGCCTCTGTAGCAGGGTCCTCCCCACCCTCAGCAACTTCCCCGCCCGTACAAAGTCAGAAATGATCGTGTCCACTTTCCGAAAAAAAGGCCTTTGGTGTAAAGATCGGGAGAGCTTGAAAGATAAACAAGAACCTCGGCAGAATATTCATATTCACCACTTGGACCCTCCCTGCCAGCGTTAAGTGCAATGTATCCCCACGTCTTAAGATCCTCCCTAGCCTCCTCCACCAGCATTTCTTTGCATCTATTTTGCAGAGGGAGATTGTACTTTGCGTAGCTAGCTAGCCTGTGCAACATGTATTCGAATTTCATTTAACCTCCAACCAATTAATTTTCTCTTCCTAAATGCAACAAATCTTATAACCATTCTGGACATTGTGATTGTAATTATCAATCATGTGCTATTGGGATGTGTCTCTTCATCCTTTTGAGGTCTCTCCATGTTTCTGATAACCATCTGGATCTCTTACATAGGAATTGTCCAGTCAAACATGTTTCGAAATGGAACATGAAGCTGGGTTGCCAGCAGATGGTGCTGTCTACAATCTTTTTTTTAACTCTCTAGTCTCTGCCTGAGGTTTAACAGCGTGAATGTTGCCAGCACCCTACGTACTAATATGTTTTTCAATATTCAATAATTGGTTTAAATGGGTGTGTGTGTATAATCTGAGTGTCTCAAACAGAAATTTGTTTCAATTGTTTACATGAGAATATGATTGCAAAAATTGACTAATATTGTAATTGACAAAAGCGAGGTATTCCCGGTGAATGAGTTGGCACAGCAAGCTAATTTAGGGGGGATGACATTTACAGTAGCGAGGGATAGGTTTAGGTACTTGGGGATTCAGGTAGCGAGGGAATGGACGGGGCTCCATAAGTGGAACTTAACGAAGCTGGTGGAGGAGACCAGGGAGGATCTTAAGAGGTGGGATACACTGTACTTAACGCTGGCGGGGAGGGTCCAAGTGGTGAAAATGAATATTCTGCCGAGGTTCTTGTTTATCTTTCAGGCTCTCCCGATCTTTATACCAAAGGCCTTTTTTCAGAAAGTGAACACAATCATCTCTGACTTTGTATGGGCGGGGAAGGTGCCGAGGGTGGGGAGGACCCTGCTACAGAGGCAGCAGGGGGGGTTGGCGTTGCCAAACTTGCTTCATTATTATTGGGCGGTGAATGTGGACAAGGTACGGCGGTGGTGGGAAGGAGACTGGGTAGAGTGGGTTAAGATGGAGGAGGAATCTTGTAAGGGGTCTAGTTTGAGGGCTATGGTGACGGCAGCATTGCCAATGGCTCAGAGTAGGTATTCAGGGAGCCCAGTGGTGCAGTCCACGGTGAAGATATGGAATCAGCTGAGGAGACATTTTAGGGTGGAAGGGATGTTGGTGCTAACGCTGCTGTGCGAGAATCATGGGTTTGAGCCGGGGGGGATGGATAGTGTATACAGGAGGTGGAGGGATGTGGGGCTGGTCAAGGTGAGGGATTTGTATTTGGAGGAAGGGTTCGCCAGTCTGGAGGAGCTAAGGGAGAGGGTAGAGCTGCTGAATGGTAGTGAGTTCAGCTATCTACAGGTTAGGGACTTTGCACTAAAGGTCTGGAAGGAGTTCCCCAGATTGCCGGGATACACCCTGCTGGAGCGACTGCTGCTTCCGGATGTGGAAGGGGAGGGAAGAATTGGGGATATCTATAAGTGGCTGGGCGAGCAGGGAGGCTAGCGGCTGGTGAAGATCAAGGAGAAATGGGGAATGGAGATCAATTGGGGAGTATGGAGTGAGGCACTGCGAAGAGTAAATGGGACCTGCTCTTGTGCAAGGATGAGCCTGATACAGTTTAAGGTGGTGCACAGGGTGCATATGACTCGGGCGAGAATGAGTGGATTCTTTCAGGGGGTAGCAGATGAGTGTGAGAGGTGTGGGCGGGGGCCAGCGAATCATGCGCACATGTTTTGGGGTTGTGAAAAATTGGGGAGATTCTGGGCGGGAGTGTTCGCGGTCTTAGCCAGGACAGTGGAGGAGGGAGTGGACCCGGACCCTTTGGTGGCGATATCTGGGGTTTCAGAGAAGCCGGAGCTCATGGAGAGGAGGAAGGCCGATGTCTTGGCCTTCGCCTCTCTGATTGCACGGCGATGAATTTTGCTGGAGTGGCGGTCGGCATCGCCACCGGGGGTAGCAGCATGGTTGGGTGGCCTGTATGACTTCCTGCGGTTAGAGAAGATAAAGTATGAGTTAAGGGGCTCAGCAGGGGAGTTTGAGAAAAGGTGGGGGATGTTTGTGACCGTGTTTGAGGAGCTGCTCGTCGCGCGCGGGGGGGGGGGGGGGGGGGGGGTGGTGATGGAGGGGGGGGGGGGGTGAAAAAGGAGAAAAATCTGTACAAACTGTATAGTTGATTGTTGGGAAGAATGTTTCCCGGGGTGTTTATTTGCTGTAACCTACTTCGATACAAGTTTGAATAAAATGCGTTAAAAAAAAATATATATATATATTTTAATTGACTTCTTGAAAAAATTAAATGCTGTATCTGTATCTATCTCAATACTGTCTCCCATAACTCTGCTACTAGGAAGAGAATTAGATATTTACCACAGAATAACTCTGCTCTGTGTTGTAAATTAGATGCGTCCCCTGGGTCCATTGTATGTATTTGTGCGACGACCTTCTGGGCTGAAGCCTGATGTTAGAATTCTCTGGAAGCTCGCGACCATTTCTCACATCTTTTATCATTCGTCAGCTGTCTGCCTTGAAATTACAAAATGAGGTTGTGGGTTTGAAGGCAGATTAACCTATTGGTTTTAGCCGAGACATTTACCAACTTTAGAGGCGTTTCACAGTAACACTTTATCACATATCATTTCAATGCCATGGTGTATTCATTACATGGTATATTAAATAAACTTTGTATCACGACCATAGAGGATTAAAAAATGCTGGCAGAAAACCTGAAGCAAGCTTGACTCTACTTGTCACTGTTGATCGCTTAAGTGTTTTACAAAATGCTCCTGCAGCTCAAAAGCATCACTTCCAGATTCTCTTCCCCTCCTAACATTGCTCCCAGTTTCCATGCCCTTCTCTATTGACATCCCTACCCTTGCCCACTATATACAGCAACCAAACCACTTCCATGAGTTGCACACTGATTCTTGTCAGCAAATTCTGAAACCCCCAATGGTTGGAATGTATGTAAAAGCACAATACGTGTTTTACAAGGTATGTCAGTGTTTCAAAGGGTAGAGAATGCTAGGGATTCAGACACTTTTACTACCAATCTGCATAGTCTTTGATCTGTTTTGAACCTTGTATTTAATGAGGATTAGAACATAGAACATACAGTGCAGAAGGAGGCCATTTGGCCCATCAAGTCTGCACCAACCCACTTAAGCCCTCACTTCCACCATATCCCCGTAACCCAATAACCCCTCCTAACCTTTTTGGTCACTAAGGGCAATTTAACATGGCCAATCCACCTAACCTGCACGTCTTTGGACTGTGGGAGGAAACCAGAGCACCCAGAGGAAACCCACGCAGACACGGGGAGAACGTGCAGACTCCGCACAGACAGTGACCCAGTGGGGAACCGAACCTGGGACCCTGGAGCTGTGAAGCCACAGTGCTATCCACTTGTGCAACTGTGCTGCCCCGACAGGACAGGATAAAGAAGTCTGGACAGGATACCAAGTAACCAATTAAAATGTGAGAGTGGGGCTAATTGGAGCTCTTTCAGAGAGACTCTACAATGGGCTGAATGGCCCTCTTCATTGCTGGATAATTCCAGGAAACTGCCACATTAAGGGGTTTTCATTATATCGTGGTTTTCCACACATTTTAATGTCACTCCATAGAATCCCTACAGTGCAGAAAGAGGCCATTTGGCCAATTGAGTCTGCACCAAGTTTGGGGTCCTGCGGGGCGAGGGTTTTAGGTACATGCAGGTGCGGGATTTTGCAAAAGAGGTTCCCCGACCTTTCCGGTGGCACTGCCCTCTTCACTGCTGGGCGGGATGTTGTCGGTGATGCGGTTGGAGTGCGGGGTCACCTCGCCAATCTATGGGAGGATTTTGGAGGAGGATAAGACGTCTCTGGAGGGAGTGAAGGCCAAGTGGGAAGCGGAGCTGGGGATGGCGCTGGAGGAGGGATTGTGGTGTGAGGTGCTGCGGAGGGCGAATGCCTCAACCCCGTGCGAGGGGTTGCTGCAGCTAAAGGTAGTACACAGAACGCACCGCCCGAAGGGGGAAACATCTTGGAGGTTGTTCTTCAGCATCTGTCTGCGATCATGAATGTGGATTTAGAGCCCAGTCCCCTGGCGGCCACATTCGGGATGCTGGAGTTGCAGACGGGAGTGGGGGCAGATGTTTTAGCCTTCGCCTCACTCGGCCCATCGAGTCTGCTCCGCCATTCAATCATGGCTGATATTTTCTCATCCCCATTCTCTTGCCTTTCCCCATAACCCCAATCCCCTTATTGACCACGAACCTATCTATCTCTGTCTTAAAGACACTCAGTGATTTGGCCTCCACAGCCTTCTGCGGCAAAGAGTTCCACAGATTCACCACCCTCTGGCTGAAGAAATTCCTCCTCATCTCTGTTTTAAAGGATCGTCCCTTGAGTCTGTGATTGTGTCCCTTGGTTCTAATTTTTCCTACAAGTGGAAACATCCTCTCCATGTCCACTCTATCCAGGCCTCGCAGTATCCTGTAAGTTTCAATATGATCCCCCTCTCATCCTTTTAACCTTCAATGAGTACAGACCCAGAGTCCTCAACTGTTCCTCATATGACAAGCTCTTCATTCCAGGGATCATTCTTGTGAACCTCCTCTGGACCCATTCCAAGGCCAGCACATCCTTCCTTAGATACGAGGCCCAAAACTGCTCACAATACTCCAAATGGGGTCTGACCAGAGCCTTATACAGCCTCAGAAGTACATCCCTGGTCCTGTATTCTAGCCCTCTCGACGTGAATGCTAACATTGCATTTGCCTCCTTAACCGCCGACTGAACCTGCACGTTAACCTTAAGAGAATCGTGAACAATTTCCTAAGCATTTCCCCATTTAGAAAATAGTCTATGCCTCCATTCCTCCTACCAAAGTGCAAAGCCTCACACTTTTCCACATAGTATTCCATCTGCCACTTCTTTGCCCACTCGCCTGTCCAAGTCTTTCTGCTGCCTCAATGCTACTTGTCCCTGGTTTCTGCAACAATCACTGACAGCTTCATGGTTACCATTACTGAGACTCGCTTTCAATCATTGATTTCTTAAAGAATTTAAATTCCACCTGCTGCCATGGTGGGATTTGAACCAATGTCCCCAGAGCACTAACCTGAACTAGTCCAATGGTATTATCACTACTCCATCATCTTCCCCTACTTTTGTTTCTGGGAAAATAGTCTTCAAACCCCAATTTTCTCTCAGCAGCTACAAGGTAACCACACGCAGAGAATAGGCTACCAAAAATCACCTGACATCGAGTGTTGGCAAATGATTTAACCATACCGCTATCACAGCAGAGTCCAATTCTGGGTCCAAGCCCACAGTTGGATTTCTCAACAGGGTCACTCGACAGGGATCAGGGGTGAGAACTCGAAGTGAGAATTATGGGGTGCTGAAGCCACTTGTACACTTTCATTGCAAATCAAATGAGATCAGCTATCTCTGCAACACCTGTTTCTTGTTAATGTTTTTCCTGTCCTTGACAAGTGGTTTATGACTGAAACAGCTGTTAATCTAGTAATTAATACATGAAATAAATGTAAAGAAAGTGAAGCCAGGCTTTCTATAATGTCTCAGGTAAACACATGTTAATGAGTAATTGTCTGGAGGATATACATGATGTTAAAAATAGAACTTGACTGGGAAACCGTCCGGCCCCGGTGCCTTCCCCACCTGCATGCTCCCTATCCCTTTGGTCAGCTCCTCCAGCCCAATCGGGGCCCCCAGTCCCACCACCAGTCCCTCTTCCACCTTTGGAAACCTCAATTGGTCCAGGAAACGGCCCATCCCTCCCTCCTCCCGTGGGGGCTCGGATCGGTACAATTCCTCGTAGAAGTCCCTGAAGACCCCATTGATGCCAACCCCACTCCGCACCACGCTCCCTCCCCTGTCCTTAACTCCCCCGATCTCCCTAGCTGCGTCCCGCTTCCGAAGCTGATGCGCCAGCATCCGGCTTGCCTTTTCCCCATACTCGTAGACCACCCCCTGGGCCTTCCTCCACTGCACCTCCGCCTTCCTGGTGGTCACCAGGTCGAATTCGGCCTGGAGGCTGCGCCTCTTCCTCAACAATCCTTCCTCAGGTTCTTCCGCATACCTCCTGTCTACACTCACCATCTCCCCCACCAGCCTCTCCCTCTCCCCCCGCTCCTTGTGGGCCCTGATGGAGATCAGCTCTCCCCTCACCACCGCCTTCAGTGCCTCCCATACCATCCCCACTCGGACCTCCCCGTTGTCGTTGGTCTCCAAGTACCTCTCTATACTTCCTCGGACCCGCTCGCTCACCTCCTCGTCCGCCAACAGCCCCACCTCCAAGCGCCACAGCGGGCGCTGGTCCCTCTCCTCCCCCATCTCCAAGTCCACCCAATGCGGTGCGTGGTCCGAAATGGCTATTGCCAAATACTCGGTATCCTCCACTCTCGCTATCAGCGCCCTACTCAAAATGAAAAAGTCGGTTCGAGAATAAGTCTTATGGACATGTGAGAAGAATGAAAATTCCCTAGCCCTCGGCCTTGCAAATCTCCAAGGGGCCACCCCTCCCATTTGGTCCATAAATCCCCTCAACACTCTAGCCGCCGCCGGCTTCCTATCCGTCCTAGACCTGGAGCGATCCAGTGCAGGATCCAACACCGTGTTAAAGTCTCCCCCCATTATCAGGCCCCCCACTTCCAAGTCTGGGATCCGACCCAACATACGCCGCATAAAACCCGCATCGTCCCAGTTCGGGGCGTACACGTTGACCAGCACCACCCTCTCCCCTTGCAGCTTACCACTTACCATTATGTACCTACCGCCATTATCTGCCACAATGCTCGACGCCTCGAATGACACCTTCTTTCCCACCAAGATCGCCACCCCTCGATTTTGGGCATCTAGCCCCGAGTGAAACACCTGACCTACCCACCCTTTCCTCAGTCTTACCTGGTCTGCCACCTTCAGGTGTGTCTCCTGGAGCATAACCACATCCACCTTGAGCCCCTTCAGGTGCGTGAACACGCGGGCCCGCTTAACCGGCCCATTCTGTCCCCTTACATTCCAGGTTATCAGCCGGATCAGGGGGCTACCCGCCCCCCTCCCCCGCCAACTAGCCATGACCCCTCCTCGGCCAGCCACGCGCCCGCACCCCACACCCGGCCCGTTCCCCACAGTGGCATACCCCCGTCTCGACCCACCCCACTCGCTCCAGCTCCTCCTTGATCTTAACAGCAGCAACTCGATTCCCCCCCCACCCACCCCCCCACCCCCCACCAACCCCCCCGGCTAGGACCCATCCTAGCTGGTTTACTCCCCCCATTGCACTTCCGCAAGTCAGCTGACTCCTGCTGACCCCGGCCACTCCCGCCTCCCCGTCGACTCCTCCCATTGTGTGGCACACCCTCCTCTCCCGCTCCCCATTCACAGGCTCTCCCCCTCCGTTCTAAGCGCGGGAAACAATCCTCGCTTCCCCGCCCCGCCCCCCCCCCCCCGCCCCCCCTGTAGGTAACCCCCAGTCGCGCCGGCTGCAACATGCCAAACTTCACCCCCTTCCTGTGCAGCACCGCCTTCGCTCGATTGTACCCGGCCCTCCTCTTCGCCACCTCCGCACTCCAGTCCTGATATATCCGAACCTCCGCGTTCTCCCACCTGCTGCTCCTCTCCTTCTTGGCCCACCTGAGCACACATTCCCGATCGACGAACTGATGGAACCGCACCAGCACCGCCCGCGGAGGCTCGTTAGCCTTGGGCCTCCTCGCCAACACTCTATGGGCCCCTTCCAGCTCCAGGGGCCCCTGGAAGGACCCCGCTCCCATCAGCGAGTTCAACATGGTGACCACATAGGCCCCCACGTCCGGCCCCTCCAGCCCCTCCGGGAGGCCCAGAATCCGCAGATTCTTCCGCCTCGACCGATTCTCCATCTCCTCAAACCGCTCCTGCCATTTCTTGTGGAGCGCCTCGTGCGCCTCCACCTTTACCGCCAGGCCTAAGATCTCGTCCTCGTTGTCTGGGAGATCTTTTGTTGGACCTCGCGGATCGCCACCCCCTGGGCCGTCTGTGTCTCCAGCAGCTTATCGATGGAAGCCTTCATCGGCTCTAGCAGGTCCGTTTTAATCTCTCTGAGGCAGCGCTGGATACCCTCCTGTTGCTCCTCCGCCCACTGCCTCCACGCTGCCTGGTCTCCGCCCGCCGCCATTTTGTCCTTCTTCCCTCCCTTCTTCTGGTCCACCACCACCTTTTTTGTCACCCCGCTCCTAGTTAAAGCCATATACTGACGGGGAGCTATTATTAACTCCTTCCCACACCGGGAAACATCGAAAAAGTGCCCTTGGGGGCCCTGAAAAGAGCCCAAAAGTCTCGAGAGGGAATCCTTTTGGCAGTGTTCACTTCACCAATCTGCCCCAAAATGTCTGTGGAAACTCCCGAAAAAGGTCTGAGAGTCCGTTCCAGACGGGAGCTGCCGAATGCGCGACCTACTCCTCCATGGCCGCCACCGGAAGCCTCGTCCCCGCTTCTTCAGTGGCCCTGGTGAGATCTTTTCACAGTTGTTCCCTCTGCTGTTAGAATTCACTTTTGATAAAGGTCCTCAGGTCAGTTTGCAGCTTTAAGCTTGCCCTTCCCCCGCCTGCATGCTGGAAGAGGACCTGTTTACCCTGTTGCAGCCAAATCTTTTACTGTTTCTGCCGGGTCTGGTAACCAAAAGACATAACATTCCTGGGGGACACTGTCAGGGGAATGTTACAGTCTTCTTCCCACACCGGGAAATGTCAAACAAATGCCGTGGGGGCCCTGTAACGAGCCCAAAAGTCCGTTCCAAGCGGGAGCTGCCGAATATGCGACCTAGCTCTGCATAGCCGCACCCGGAAGTCTACATGATGTTAAAAATGAATGACTATGACTGGAGGATAAAGCAATTTTCCTCTGCTCGCCTATTTCATTACTCACCCTCTGTACTTTTCTATGTTAGCTGTTCTATTTTCCTCCCAATTTTCACCCCACTCTTGCTGGATACAGCTCAACAGATATTAGTAGCGCTCTTGTAACCATTCTTTATGTATCGGACTAGTCTGGGAATTCAACTAGTTAGCTAATCTGATGTGCAAATACCGCTTCCCTCTTGACAAATCAATGTTTTTTTATAAATGTTTTTTATTGGGTTTTGGAACAAAGTATATTTACCGTTATGTACACAGGATAAGAAATATATATCTAAGAAGAGCACACACAAACATACCTAAAAAATAAGATAAAATAACTGGTAAGGCATTGTGCACCAGCTCAACAGCAGCAACTCTGTACAATTGGCAAGATTATTTTTAATACATAAGTAGGCATCTTGTTTGTGGGGGTGGGGAAATTGGGGAGGTAAATATACATTTGGGTGCCGGAGAAACAATTACAGGCGGCAATACTCGAATGGGTCTGGGGTTGGTGTTGTCACTTGCTTCTCCTGGACGGACTTCGTTGCCATT
Organism: Scyliorhinus torazame; assembly: GCF_047496885.1. Taxonomy (NCBI): domain Eukaryota; kingdom Metazoa; phylum Chordata; class Chondrichthyes; order Carcharhiniformes; family Scyliorhinidae; genus Scyliorhinus; species Scyliorhinus torazame. The sequence goes on from NC_092738.1 coordinate 29,213,957, forward strand.
GTCACCTCCGCTTCAGCCTTTCCTCCCATCTTTCGCCCGGAGTTTCCTTGCTCTCTGTCCCTGTAGATGCCAAGTTTGTTATCGTTTCCCGTGGCCTCCTTCCGGCTGTCATTTCCCTGCCTCCCCCCACCTCCCTGGTTCTCCTCTATTGTTCCCTGTCTCTTCACTCTTCCCCCCCCTTCTGCCCCTTCCCCCCTCCCCTCCTCCTGTGGTGACAAATCAATGTCCATGCAAAGCTGAAATAGCTTTAAATTGATGCAAAATGTGTAAGCCTTTGAAATAGTCCTAGTGTTGAGAGTTTGACTGTTAACATACTGACTGTAACGTTAGTTCTGTGCGACCCAAGAGTACTCCAATGACATGGGGTCAGCATACTGGACAAAATGTTGATTTTAATATGATTTGACAAGTGGCACATGGCACGATTTAGGAAACAAGCTTTCAGAGTCCTTTCTTTTGTTAGAAACTGTTTGAACACGCAGCTTATCAATTGTTTGTTTTTTTTCCCTCTGAGTCAGCAAGCTTGTTGGGGAAAAAATAAAAATGCATTGGACTTTCAGCAAAGAGAGAGATACAAAAAATCATTCCAGAAATCGGAGCTTTCAGAACAATGGAGATGACACGCAGGGTCAGGGCAAAGATTTAGCTGATGTATTTTTACAAAAACTTTTCTTTGTTATGTTGGCAAAAGGGGGATAAAGACGGAGTTTATCAAGAGGTGGTTAAATACACTGGGATTTTGCTGATTTTGTTCAGGCTGGTATTCAGTGCTCAGCCAGCACAGCAGATCTGGGAGTGATAGACAACCATTAATTGTTCACAATGGTGGCCTTGCATTTCAGATGCTGATGCTGAGAATCACAACCCCATGCCAACAGTCAGCACATAACACAGCTCTGGAAGCAGCATGGACACCAGTAAAAAGATAGCTTTAAATTATAGCCTCCTCACATTGTCAAGTAAAGCTCCATCTCTCTGTTAAGGTTAACAGCTTTGCAAGAGACTTGTCAAGATCAGACCGTTTCAAGTCCAGCAAAGGAGGAGGCTTTGCTGCATCTGGTTCTAGGGAATGAGGTGGACCAAATAGATCAAGTAGGAAAAAAGAACAAAGAACAAAGAAAAGTACAGCACAGGAACAGGCCCTTCGTCCCTCCAAGCCTGTGCCGACCATGCTGCCCAACTAAACTACAATCTTCTACACTTCCTGGGTCCGTATCCCTCTATTCCCATCCTATTCATGGATTTGTCAAGATGCCCCTTAAATGTCACTATCGTCCCTGCTTCCACCACCTCCTCCGGCAGCGAGTTCCAGGCACCCACTACCCTCTGTGTAAAAAAACTTGCCTCGTACATCTCCTCTAAACCTTAAACCTATGCCCCCTAGTAATTAACCCCTCTGCCCTGGGGAACAGATAGGGGACAGTGATCAAAGTATCATAACGTTTAAGTTAGCTGTGAAAAGGGGCAAACCAGAGTAAAATAATTAATTCGGGAAAGCCAATTTCAATGGGGTCAGAATGGATCTGACCCAGGTAAATTGGAATCAAAGATTGGAAGGTAAAATGGTGCAGAACAATGGGCTTCCTTCAAAGCGAATTTGGTTCGGGAACAGTCAAGGTACGTTCCCTTGAGGGGGAAAGATGAGGTTTGCAAAGTCAGAGCTCCCTGGATGGTGAAAGAGATAGAGAGTAATATCAGCCAGAAAAAGGGTGCGTGTGACAGATATCAGGATGATAATACAATGCTGAATTTGGAAATTTTGGGGGGTAGTGAAAAATAAGCAAGCAAAGAGAGTATGAGAGGAGACTGGCAGTTAATATGAATGGAAGCAAAATGTTGCCAAATAAAAAGTAAATGGGCAATAAATGGAGGAATGATTCAATTAGGGACCAAAAAGGAAATTTGTGCATCAAGGCAGAGGGCATAACTGAGGCATTGAATGAATACTTTGCATCTGTCTTTACCAAGGAAGAAGATGCTTCCAAAATCATAATGAAAGAGGAGGTAGTTGTGATACTGGATGGGCTAAATCTTGATAGAAGAGATTTTAGAAAGGATGAATGTACTTCAAATGAATAAATTCCAAGGACCAGATCAGATGCATCTGAGAATACTGAGGGAAGTATGGCTGGATTTTGCGAAAAAGACCATAAACTGCCAATTCTTCTTCGATACACGGGTGGTTCCAGGGGACTGGACAATTGCAAATGTTACGCCCATGTTCACAAAATGGGTGTGAGGATAAGCTCAGCAATGAAAGGCCAGTCAGTTTAACTGTGGTGTTGAAAAGCTTTTAGAAATGATAATTCAGGAGGAAATTAACAGTCACTTAGACAAACATTTAGGAGAGCGAGTATTGATTTGTCACGGGCAAGTCATGTTTAACGAATTTGATTGAGGTAACAGGCAACACAGTTGATGTGATGTACATGAACTTCCAAAAGGCATTTGATAAGTGCCACATAATAGGCTTGATGCCAAAGTTAGAGCTGATGGAGTACTATCTCAGCGGAGAGCTGAGTTCATATTTTGATTGACAATTTGAAGAGGCTAATAAAGAATTAGGCCTCTTTGATGTGTTTAGTGATTGAAAGTTCATTTTTACAGGCAGCACGGTGGCGCAGTGGGTTAGCCCTGTTGCCTCACGGCGCCGAGGTCCCAGGTTCGATCCTGGCTCTGGGTCACTGTCCATGTGGAGTTTGTACATTCTCCTCATGTTTGCGTGGGTCTCACCCCCACAACCCAAAGATGTGCAGGGTAGGTGGATTGGCCACGCTAAATTGCCCCTTAATTGGAAAAAATTAATTGGGTTCTCTTAAAAAAAAAAATTTTTTTTAAGTTAATTTTTACAATATATTGACTATTTGAGAGAATTTAAAATTTTTGAAGGGTTTCATGAATGCAGGTTTTTTAGTACCAAATGTAAGAGATTGTTAGAAGGTTTTTTTCATCTCCACATGGCTCTTGAGGTCTGCCCATGGCGAATATTGAGTAAGTGTCCATAGAAGTGGCATGGAGGGTATGAGGGGTATGGAAATGTCATGGAAGATGTGAAGGTTCATGGATGTAGCACAGGGGTATGGGAAGGCATGGAGGTGGCATGAGTGTATAATAGGTTATGGAGGAGGCAGGGGGTATGAGAAGGAATGGGGGAAGTGGGTGAGGGCTACCCCGCACATCTTTTTGGGTTTTGGGGGTGAGAACCATGCAGACACAAGGAGAATGTGCAAACTCCACAGGGACAGTGACCGGGGGCTGGGATCAAACCCGGGTCCTCGGCGCCGTGAGGCAGCAGTGCTAACCACTGCACCATCATGCTGCCCACAAGGATAGAATAGTTGATGAAGGTCTTCAAAATTATGAAGGATCTTAACAGAACAGATAGAGAGAAACTGTTCCCATTGGTGGAAGTGTCAAGAACCAAATTTAAGGTAAATGGCAAAAGAACCAATGGTGACATGAGCTGATTTATGCAGTGAGTGGTTAGGATCACGAATGCTCTGCCTGAGAGTGTGGTGGAGGCAAAGTCGATTGGGGCTTTCAAAAAGGGAATTGGATCATTAGTTGAAGAGAAAGATTTGCAGGGCTATAGGGAAACGGTGGGGGAGTGGGACTAGGTGGGTTGTTCTTGTAGAGAGCCAGCATGGACATGCCAAATGTCCTCCTTCAGTGCTGGAACCATTCAATGATTCTATAAATCTTGGCTTGTGCATATTTCAGGTGCAGCATCATGAGGCAATCACTACAGCCGACACACAAACTGCTCGACTCCTGTGCTCTAAAGCGGAGTGTGGTTTTAAAAACGGCCCCTGGTGAATGTAGGGAGCTCCACACTGAGCGTCCGTTCTCGTGGTTTCCTTCTGGGCTTTAGAACCACAAAAACAGGAGTCAAAAGGAGGATTGAAAGAAGCCGCAATCAATGTGTAGCCCTGCTTTCCATTCCAAGTTTGCTAGTGAAAATCTTTTCTAAAATGTCCCAAATAGGGAGCTTGTTTCCTCATTATTTGAAAAGATGTATAAATGTAGTTGGGAAAAGATCTCAAATGCTGCTATCCAAGGCAAACCTAATAGTTTTTTTTTAATTTAGAGTACCCAATTATTTTTTTCCAATAAGGGGGCAATTTAGAGTGGCCAATTCACCCAACCTGCACATTTTTGGGTTGTGTAGGTGCAGGCAGCACGGTAGCACTGTGGCTTCACAGCGCCAGGGTCCCGGGTTCGATTTCCGGCTTGGGTGACTGTCTGTCCGGAGTCTGCACGTTCTCCCTGTGTCTGCGTGGGTTTCCTCCGGGTGCTCCGGTTTTCTCCCACAGTCCAAAGTCATGCAGTTTAGGTGGATTGGCCATGATAAATTGCCCTCCGTGTCCAAAAAAGGTTAGATGGGGTTATTGGGTTAAGGGGATAGGATTGAAGTGAGGGCTTAAGTGGGTCGGTGCAGACTCGATGGGCCGAATGGCCTCCTTCTGCACTGTATGTTCTATGTTCTATCTTTGGATTGTGGGGGTGAGACTCACGCAAACACAGGGGAAATGTGAAAATTACACATGGACAGTGACCTCGGGCCGAGATCGAACGCAGATCCACTGCGTCACCATGCCACCCGAGGCAAATGCCTAATAGTGACAGTGGCCATGGAAATTAATGTGCAGTATCTCCTAGACAGACCACCATACAAATCAGCAACAGTAGCAGAGATGTGTAACATACATGAAGTGTCACATATTGAATAATATATTTCTTATGATGTTGTAAGTAAATCTTTGATGTCATAAGGCATCAGGGTGCCATCATCTAGTACGGCACTGGACAGTTCAGTTTTTAAATCGGCTAACAAGGAATGTAAAATTACCAAAAATCACCAATTAACCACCACGTGAATTTATATGATGCTTATTTAAAAAAATAAAATTTCCAAAGCTCTTTAAAACCGATGAATGCTGGAAACTTGAAATATAAACAGAAAATGTTGGAAATACTCAACAGGTCGGACAGTGTCTGTGGGTAAAGGAACAGTCACATTTCAGGTCAATGACCCTTCACCAGAACTCCAATGGGATCATGGTACGAGGCAAAAGAGGATAGTAATGGACAAGTAAAGAAACAAAAGATGGCTCGGAAACATAAACTCTGTTTGGCTCCACAGATACTGCCTGACCTAGAGCACTTTCTGCATTTTCTGTTTATCCTTCAGTATGTAAACCTTGTGTTTCCACTTACTTCTGTGTGTCATGAGGTGAGCGGAGTGAGTTCTTGTTGATACTGGGAGTGTTTTCAATTACTGTTCCTCAATACAAAACAAACCTCAGAGGTTAAGCTAAGATCCCAGTCCTCCCCCTCCCATCCTGCTGTTAGTTCGTTTTTGGACTTGGCAGAAGGTGGTACAGAGTCATAGAATCCCGACAGTGCAGATGAAGGCCATTCGGCCCATCAAGTATGTACTGGCCCCCTGAAAGAGCACCCAATCTAGGCCCACACCCCCGATACCCCACCTAACGTTTTGGACACTAAGGGGTAATTTAGCACGGCCAATCCACCCAACCTGCGTATCTTTGGACTGTGGGAGGAAACCGGAGCACCCGGAGGAAACCCACGCAGACACGGGGAGAACGTGCAAACTCCGCACAGACAGTCACCCGAGCCGGGAATCGAACCCAGGTCCCTGGCGCTGTGAGGCAGCAGTGCTAACCACTGTGCCACCCTGGTAATTCTAGTTAATACCATAAAGAGTTACGTATGTTTATATTTTCAAACTATTGTACATCAGGTAGATAATTTAATCTAGTAATGAGCTGTGGCTCACCCTTGCTCACCTAATGAGGATTCATGGAGACAAATGGCTTTTAGTAGAGTGATAATGAGAAACATGCTCATAAATCTTGAATGCAGTGTACAACTGTCAGTCAGTGAAGGACACAACAAAGGAATTCCCCTTCCCTGTAGCTGGCAATGTGCAGTCCCTATCTAATTATCACATCCAAGTAATGGAAACATACGTAACTCTTTATGGTATTAACTAGAATTACCAGGGTGGCACAGTGGTTAGCTCTGCTGCCTCACAGCGCTAGGGACCTGGGTTCGATCCCGGCTCGGGTCAGTTGGCTGAATATTAAACCTAGGCAGACCTCCTCATACCATGGTGCTTCAAGTCTTCATTTGATACTCATGTTTATTAATTTGGGGTTGCTATTCACAGAACATAGAACATTACTGCGCAGTACAGGCCCTTCGGCCCTTGATGTTGCGCCGACCTGTGAAACCACTCTAAAGCCCATCTACACTATTCCCTTATTGTCCATATGTCTATCCAATGACCATTTGAATGCCCTTAGTGTTGGCGGGTCCACTACTTTTGCAGGCAGGGCATTCCACGTCCTTACTATTCTCTGAAGAAAGAACCTACCTCTGACATCTGTCTTATATCTATCTCCCCTCAATTTAAAGCTATGTCCCCTCGTGCTAGACATCACCATCCGAGGAAAAAGGCTCTCACTGTCCACCCTATCCAATCCTCTGATCATCTTGTATGCCTCAATTAAGTCACCTCTTAACCTTCTTCTCGCTAACGAAAACAGCCTCAAGTCCCTCAGCTTTTCTTCATGAGATCTTCCCTCCATACCAGGCAACATTCTGGTAAATCTCCTCTGCACCCTTTCCAATGCTTCCACATCATTCCTATAATGCGGCGACCAGAATTGCACGCAATACTCCAAATGCGGCCACACCAGAGTTTTGTACAGCTGCAACATGACCTCATGGCTCCGAAACTCAATCCCTCTACCAATAAAAGCTAACACACAGTACGCCTTCTTAACAACCCTCTCAACCTGAGTGGCAACTTTCAGGGATCTATGTACATGGACACCGAGATCTCTCTGCTCATCCACACTGCCAAGACTCTTACCATTAGCCCAGTACTCTGTCTTCCTGTTATTCCTTCCAAAATGAATCAGCTCACACTTTTCTGCATTAAACTCCATTTGCCACCTCTCAGCCCAGCTCTGCAGCTTATCTATGTCCCTCTGTGACTTGTAACATCCTTCCGCACTGTCCACAACTCCACCGACTTTAGTGTCATCTGCAAATTTACTCACCCATCCTTCTACGCCCTCCTCCAGGTCATTTATAAAAATGACAAACAGCAGTGGCCCCAAAACAGATCCTTGTGGTACACCACTAGTAACTGGACTCCAGTCTGAACACTTCCCATCAACCACCACCCTTTGTCTTCTTCCAGCTAGCCAATTTCTGATCCAAACTGCTAAATCTCCCTCAATCCCATGCTTCTGTATTTTCTGCAATAGCCTACCGTGGGGAACCTTATCAACCACTTTACTGAAATCCATATACACCACATCAACTGCTTTACCCTCATCCACCTGTTTGGTCACCTTCTCAAAGAACTCAATAAGATTTGTGAGGCATGACCTACCCTTCACAAAACCGTGTTGACTATGTCTAATCAAATTATTCCTTTCCAGATGATTATACACCCTATCTCTTATAAATCTTTCCAAGATTTTGCCCACAACAGAAGTAAGGTTCACTGGTCTATAGTTACCGGGGTTGTCTCTACTCCCCTTCTTGAACAAGGGGACAATATTTGCTATCCTCCAGTCTTCTGGCACTATTCCTGTAGACAAAGATGACTTAAAGATCAAAGCCAAAGGCTCAGCAATCTCCTCCCTAGATTCCCAGAGAATCCTAGGATAAATTCCATCCGGCCCAGGGGACTTATCTATTTTCACACTTTCCAGAATTGTTAACACCTCCTCCTTATGAACCTCAATCCCTTCTAGTCTAGTAGCCTGAATCTCAGTATTCTCCTCGACAACATTGTCTTTTTCCTGTGTGAATACTGACGAAAAATATTCATTTAGCACCTCTCATATCTCCTCAGACTCCAAGCACAACTTCCCGCTACTGTCCTTGACTGGCCCTACTCTTACCCTGGTCATTCTTTTATTCCTGACATATCTATAGAAAGCTTTAGGGTTATCCTTGATCCTACCTGCCAAAGACTTCTCATGTCCCCTCCTGGCTCTTGTTAGCTCTCTCTTTAGGTCCTTCCTAGCTAACTTGTAACTCTCGAGCGCCCTAACTGAACCTTCATGTCTCATCTTTACATAAGCCTCCTTCTTCCTCTTGACAAGTGTTTCGACTGCCTTAGTAAACCACGGTTCCCTTGCTCGACCACTTCCTCCCTGCCTGACAGGTACATACTTATCAAGGACACGCAGTAGCTGTTCCTTGAACAAGCTCCACATTTCCATTGTGCCCACCCCTGCAGTTTTCCTCTCCATCCGATGCATCCTAAGTCTTGCCTCATCATATCATAATTGCCTTTCCCCCAGATATAACTCTTGCCCTGCGGTATATATCTATCCCTTTCCATCACTAAAGTAAACGTGATCGAATTGTGGTCACTATCACCAAAGTGCTCACCTACCTCCAAATCTAACACCTGTCCTGGTTCATTACCCAGTACCAAATCCAATATGGCCTCGCCTCTCGTTGGCCTATCTACATACTGTGTCAGGAAACCCTCCTCCACACATTGGACAAAAACGAAAATGAAAATCGCTTCTTGTCACAAGTAGGCTCCAAATGAAGTTACTGTGAAAAGCCCCTAGTCACCATATTCCGGCGCCTGTTCGGGGAGGCTGTTACAGGAATTGAACCGTGCTGCTGGCCTGCCTTGGTCTGCTTTCAAAGCCAGTGATTTAGCCCTGTGCTAAACAACCCCTTCATAAAGCAGTACCTTCCCTCCCTTGTAAATGAGGTAGATATTTCTCCAAATTTCAGTAACATAAAGGTGGACAACAGTTGCCAGGGCAACTGCAGTCTGGGAGTGAAGGCGCATCTCCTGTGCTTTGAAATGAAAATACCATGTTACCATGCCGACGTGACATTTCAATGGTACTTCAGAAAGCTACGAACAAGAGTGAAAACAATTTGTACGAACGTTCAGTTCTTTTAGCTTTGTCGCCAATGCTTTTATCCCTGCCCATCGTGTCTAGCATTTCTCCTCATGGGCAGTTGGATCACAAACAAGTTGGATCCCCCTTTGTAATTATCACATGACTTGTTCACTTCAACACAGTATCCTATCTCCAAATATATCACAATTAGAAACATAAAAGGAGTATGAAAATCTACAGCGGAGAATTTTCAGTTTGGGAAATTATCCCAGTCTGTCTCTATACGATCATCCTGATTAGGAACAGGCGGATATGGTTAGCAGTGCTGCCTCGCGGCGCTGAGGACCCGGGTTGGATCCCAGCCCCAGGTCACTTCTGTGTGGAGTTTGCACATTCTCCCCGTGTCTGCGTGGGTTTCACCCCCACAACCCAAAGATATGCAGGGTAGGTGGATTGGCCACGCTAAATTGCTCTTTAATTGGGGAAAAAATAATTGGGTACTCTAAATTTTTTTAAAAATGAAAGAAAGTGTTACATTTCTGGATCCCGTGGTCCAATGCCACCAGTCACTCCCACAAACAGATCTTACATCTCCTAAAAATCAGAGGGTGCTTTTACCCAATCAGTATCCCAGTAAACAGAACAAGGCCGAGGAATTGAACCCTTGCCGTTGTAATGCAGCTTACCGGATAGATCACAGACATCGGGGCAGCACGGTAGCACAAGTGGATAGCACTGTGGCTTCACAGCGCCAGGGTCCCAGGTTTGATTCCCAGCTTGGGTCACTGTCTGTCCGGAATCTGTACGTTCTCCTCATGTCTGCGTGGGTTTCCTCCGGGTGCTCCGGTTTCCTCCCACAGTCCAAAGACGTGCGGGTTAGGTGGATTGGCTATGCTAAATTGCCCTTAGTGACCAAAAAGATTAGGAGGGGTTATTGGGTTACGGGGGTGGGGTGGAAGTGAGGGCTTAAGTGGGTCGGTGCAGACTCGATGGGCTGAATGGCCTCCTTCGGCACTGTATGTTCTATGTTGGGGTGGGGGACAGGATTTTGTTTAGCTGTGATGCACTACATGATCAAATAGCCCGCTGACCTTGACCGACTCAGCTCACACATGAAGAATATCTGCTTGGGTGACGCTTTGAAGCAGAGCCCAAGGGAAGGGCAGAGATGCAAACTTGGCAACCAAATAATATGAATGCTGTGACAAAGGGTCATCTGGACTCGAAACGGTCGCTCTTTTCGCTCCCTACAGATGCTGCCAGACCTGCTGAGATTTTCCAGCATTTTCTCTTTTGGAATATGAAGGTTGTGTTCTTGTCAGGTTGGCGCTAGCACTTCAACTAATATATTCAGAGGTTATTGACATATACAAATTCATATCATTGTAATTAAAAAGAGCTTCTAAGGCTGTACCTAATCCTTGCAAATGAAGCCTGTATTTGTGAGCTGCATTAATGGTGCATACTTGATTGTATTTCATGAGAACCATGTGATTCAGTGAGGGGCAGATCAAACACTGATCATGTTTTTGTGTACTTCAAAGGAGGCGATGGTTGCTTGTGCTTGCTTTTGGTTGAAGAAAACAGTGCATCAATTCAATGTTTAGCTTGAAATCTACATTTTAACATCATTTTCCAAGTTCAAGAGTTCCCGAGTGCATCACGACTCACTCCGCTTGGGAAACGAGCGATCTCTTTGCTTTCAATTCCATTTGAAAGTATTGCCGATATCGTGAATGTTAACCCTCATTTTGCAGTCACGGTAAAATTGAGACTGAACACTTACGTGTGTGTCTCGGGGAAGTTGCAGGCAGTTCACATGGAACTTTGCAATCTGAGCCCCAACCATTTTGTACCATATTTGGCTGGGGAACACAGAATGTTGTACGGCAGTTCGCAACCTTGGTGTCACCTTTGATCCTGACCTCATATTTGCTTCATCTCTAAGACCACCTCCGTAACATCACGCGACTTCACCCCATCTCAGCTAATCTGCTGCTGAAACCCTCACCCATCCCTTTGTTACCTTTAGACTCGGCGATTCCAACACACTGCTGACTGGTCACCCACATTCTACCCTCCATAAACATGAGGTCATCAAAACTCTACTGCCCGTGTCTTACTCACACCGAGCCCCATTCCCCAATCACCCCCTGTGCTCGCTGACATTGGCTCCCAGTCGAGCAATGACTTGATGTTAAAATTCTCATCTTTGTTTTTCCTTAATGGCATTGCCCCTCCCTATCTCTAATCTCCTCCAGCCTCGCAACCTTACTGGTATCATTAGGCAGGTTCTCAATGGCTACCCACATCCCCCAAGAGCCAGCCGGCCATGCTGGGGTGGTCCTCGAAGAGCCTGGGGATGGCTGACTGCCCCAGGATATAGCTGTCGTGCACACTCCCCCGGGAAGTGTGCACACACGTGCGTGATCTTCATCGGTGGTCCCTCCAGCGTCTGGCTGCCTGTTCTGGCAGCAGCACCAATAGGGCCAGTTCCGCGGGGTCCAAGATATCGTGTAATGTCTGTAAGGAATTGGAAGGGGTGAGAGACTAACAACCAGCGGCGTCTTCCACCCTGGGACCCTCCATTTCCCCATTACCCCCCCCCCCCCTCCCACATCCCCTGCCATCCGACATGCCCTGCCCACACAACCCCGGCCACAGCGGGGTCTCCTGGTCACCGGACCCCAGACCCTGTACCCCAGACAACCGCTCTCAACGTTACCTGGACCGGGCGCTAGTCCCCTCCCCAGTGCACACACCCACCCTCTGGTGCTGTCCAGGCATCACGGTCTGATTGGGATTCCTGGCAATTACTCCCACATGCCACATGGCCCGCCTACCCACGGGAATCCACTTGGGAAATGTGAGGTGCTCACCTAACCACGGTTGCCAATTCCCTATTCGCAATAGTCGTCATCCGCACGGCCAGAGGCCTCCGCGGTCAGTGGGAGTTGTGGGTGGTCGGTGGGGCAGACAGGCAGGGGCTGTGGCTGCCCCCGTAACGGGTACACATGAGCCAGGGGGTGGCATGACGGACCCATGAGTGCTGAGACCGCCCCGCCCCACCCAGCCCAGGGGCGACCCCCACCCCCAACCGAGGCTGCCCCCCACACCCGCCGAGCACCGGGGCTGCAACCCAAGTGCCGCCGGGCTCTGTGCCAATGAGCGAAGATGGCTCCTCGCCTCCTCAAGTCCCCACAGCAACCATTCTGCCAGCTTCACACTAATCGGTGCCAGCGTGACCACTTGCTGTGGAGGCGGTTAGATCACGAGAGGCCGTTAGATAGGGAGTCGTTCCTGTTAATTTTATGGAGATTGGCCTTAAGTGGTGATTATTGGTTTCAGGCTACAACACTGCGGGATCCTGATTCTGCCAATGGGAATCATAGGTTATCATAGAATTTACAGTGCAGAAGGAGGCCATTCAGCCCATCGAGTCTACACCGGCTCTTGGAAAGAGCACCCTACCCAAGGTCAACACCTCCACCCTATCCCCATAACCCAGTAACCCCACCCAACACTAAGGTCAATTTTGGACACTTAAGGGCAATTTATCATGGCCAATCCACCTAACCTGCACATCTTTGGACTGTGGGAGGAAACCGGAGCACCCGGAGGAAACCCATGCACAGACGGGGAGGACGTGCAGACTCCGCACAGACAGTGACCCAAGCCGGAATCGAACCTGGGACCCTGGAGCTGTGAAGCAATTGTGCTATCCACAATGCAATTGTGCTATCCACAATGCAATTGTGCTATCCACAATGCTACCGTGCTGCCCCTTACGGTGATTCTTTGCACTCAACGAAACCTGACCATTTTGCTCAGCTGATCACTTCCTTGCACAGGAAAACTATGACATCTTATGTACTGGCATAAAAGCAAGTTCTTTTTTTAGCTTCTGCCATGGTTCCCAGACTTCTGCTTGGCCTGTGCAGAACCAGGATCCAGTACTAGTGGCGCAGCAGAAATCTACTCACATGATGCTGCTATCCTGCAAGGATAGCAACACATCTGACCTACTCCCAACCTCCTCGGAGGACCAGGATGTCTATGAAATGGGACAACGATCAGGGCCACCCAAGAGACTCATATTGGAAAGCAGGAACCAGCTACCTCATGAACTCGTGGTACTTGGGGAACATCTAGGAGGGGCTCTACGTTAGTTCAAACAGAACTGACAGAAAGATGTTCAGCCTTTCTCACCGGAGATTCAAGACAGAGGTGCACCAAGTCCTCATCAGAGAGTTGTTCTATGCTGATGATGCTGCACGAACATTCCACACTGAGGAACATTTTCAGTGGCAAATTGACAGATTCTCACGGGAAATAAAAGTGTTTGGTTTGATCATCAGCATCAGGAAGGCAATGCCATGGTCCAGGATGTTGCCATACTATCATCTATCAGCATTGATAATGTGATTCTGGAGTTGTTGAATATCCACATATTTTCCACAGTTTCACATATCTAGGCTTCACAATCACCAGCAATCTGTCACTTGACGCTGTAGTTAACACAAACATTGCAAAAGCTGCAGCTGTTATGGCCAAACTGAGTGAGATTATGAAATAAGCTGACTGTGAGTCTACCAAGCCTCTGTCCGCAGTGAACCCCGCTACGATAGTGGGCCCTGGACAACATATGCTCCTCCTCCAGGGATCATGCCCGTAAAAGGGCATTGGCAACCATAAACTTCCATCTATTGGATTGGTCCATGCTTGGCAAAGTACTGCCATGTCCTTCTGCAGTATGGCTGAACAGAATTTCTCCTGGTCGGGCGTATTGGAAGGATTCACAGGCTGATAATCAACCTGTTTGGTCACATTATGGACATGCCTTCCGTGTCCACCAAGTCCTGAAGTGGGACTTGAACCTGGAGCTTCTGGCACAGAGACAGGGATGCTACCCACTGCCCCCTCAGCCCTATTCATCGGATGGATGACATCCATACACACTTTCTGAATGATAAACTGGCCTCTGGATTAGGACCTCCTGGATGTCCAAACCTCCACTACAAGGCCACCTTCAAGCAAGATATGAAGATGGCAGATTTGAACACTGACACTGTGTGACAGCCGCTGACAGCTGTGACCTCTGTTAGGAAAGACATTGGAAACGGTGAACAGCAATGGAAAGCTCAGCTGGCCGAGAAAAGGGCCCAGAGAAAATAGGGGCCAGTGAATCGTGCACCTTCTCACATCGCTGTCTCCCTCTCCAGCAAGTGTGGCAGAGACTGCGCCATGTCAGAGTGGGGCTCCCGAGTCACGCCAGATGAGGCTTAACAGAATTGATCAGCCTGGCACACACTATCGGCTTACGACATGGAAGACTGCCATGGGACAAATGAGGAGGAAGTTGGTTGGGAAATGAAATGGATTAATTTGTTTCATTGAGAGCGATAGGTCTGCCAGTTTGTCTCTCTCACTCTTGAGCTCTTTCAGGATCCCTTGTGGCTTTGTGCAAAACCACAGCCCAGAAAAAATATTCTGGAGCGAGATCCGTCACCAGAAGCATCTCTCCGTGGCTCTCAAGCATGTCCTTCCGAGAGGTAAGGAAAGGGGTATAATTGTCCCCCCCAAACAAGGGAATACTAACATCTTGATGACAATTAGTGTTTACTTATAGTTTGTTCAACATAGGATACTAAATGATCTTGTTTAAGCCTACTTTAACAAGTGGTTTCAAGTGCTCACTGTTTTCTGCAGATTCCGGCTTTTAAGCGTGCATTTTTGAACTATCCAGAGATTTGTCTTAGTGTGCTAGAGTTTAAAAAGGGGGAAAAATAGATCGACAGACAGTAGTGGACAGGCATGAATAGGGGAACCAAAAGGCAAGTAAAATTAGATACTAAAAGCTAAAATGATGTATAAACACAGACAGATGGGTACGAAGGTGAACAAAGCAGCAGAATATGTAGCATTGTGAGAGGGCATTGATAAACAAAGAGACGTTGAAACTTACATTAAATGTGACAATAAATTGGGCAGCACGGTGGCGCAGTGGTTAGCACTGCTGCCTACGGCGTGGAGGACCCGGGTTCGATCCCGGTTCTGGGTCACTGTCCGTGTGGAGTTTTCCCATTCTCCCCGTGTTTGCGTGGGTCTCACCCACACAACCCAAAGATGTGCAGGGAGGGTGGATTGGCCACGTTAAATTGCCCCTTAATTGGAAATAAATAATTGGGTACTCTAATTTTTTTTAAAATCTGACAATAAATAAAGAGGATAAATGCCAGGGTATTAAATAAATGGATGTAAGTAAGCAACTCAGAGGCAGAAAAAAACCACAAAAGGATTAACATAAGTGACAGAAGTGTAAATGAGTGCAATGTACATAAATTTAATGGTTAACAATTCATACATCTGTTCGTTTAAATTAGTCTTTTTACAAGGTTAATATAAGGTATACCTCAAACTGTGTACAGTACCAATTGAGTAAGACAAATGCATTTTCTTTGTATATTCAATGTTTTCTCCTGTAAATAAATCAATCGACATGTCGAGCGTAGCAGAGCTGATAATTAGTTGCTACATTAGATCATTTAATGTTGGAGAGGCTGGTATTCATCTTTAAAGTTCTCAGGTTGATGCAGAAGTGACATAAATGGTGCACAGCTCCTGTAAAAACACTATAATCGGACTGTAGCTCCTGAGGATAGTTTGGGAGGTTTTCTTGTCATTATTTCTGTCTGGTATCATCGTGGCTGCTGAGCTGACAGACAGGGACTCAGTCAGAGTAGTATTTAATATTTAAACCTCAACATGGGCCCAGTGAGAGCTCGAAGCTCTGCATTGATGATGGAGAATCTGCTATTTCCCTGTGAAGTGTCTAATCAAATTCTGTACGTCTTCTGTAAAATGGCCCTGTGCTACGTGACTTACCTTTCATGATGTTTATTACGTGGACAGAAAGAAATGAGGTAGAGAGAGAAATAGAAAGATGGCGAGAACAAACCAAGTTTGTAAAATGCAAAGAGAAAGAGAACAAGAGAGCGATGGAGGGAACAAAGTCACGGCACGGTTGCACAGGGGTTAGCACTGTTGCTTCACAGCGCCAGGGTCCCGGGTTCCATTCCCGGTTTGGGTCACTGTCTGTGCGGAGTCTGCACGTGTCTGCGTGGGTTTCCTCCGGGTGCTCCGGTTTCCTCCCACAAGTCCCGAAAGACGTGCTGTTAGGTGAATTGGACATTCTGAATTCTCCCTCTGTGACCCGAACAGGCGCCGGAATGTGGCGACGAGGGGATTGTCACAGTAACTTCATTGCAGTGTTAATGTAAGCCTACTTGTGACAATAATGAAGATTATTATTATTATTATTATTATTATTAAAAAGAAAGTACAAACCCAGGGATATAAATTCATTTTGGGGATAGCAAATCAGCAGCCTGTTTTATAATCCAATTGGTTTTCTTTCTGACAGGCGGGGGATTTATACTGCACAATCTTTCTGATTTATCCCAGTGATATAACGAAAACTCAAAGACGTGAAAACCGCTAGTGTCTACTGGCATGGTGGGCAAGTCATCTAGCTACTGGCACAGGCTCTTTAGAAAAGAGAGAGGAAGGCAGAAAGTGACAGAGAAAGAGTTTTAAAAAAAGATAGAAACAAAACACCACTGGCTGATGTGAATTGCTTAAGCACCGGGAATAAATAGAGAACCAAGACAAAATGTTGGATTGTACAAGACAAGAATTGAAATGCTTCTCTGTAAGCTCGTGTGCGATATCTTTAAGCCGTTTTTAACTGAAATATCAACTATCCAAGATCTCACTTATTTTGCAAGATAATATCAATAATTTACCGACCAAATGCATGTTCGGGCAGAAAGGTTATTACAAGAAGCTTGGAGTTAACGTTGGCCTTAGGGCTTTTCATGCATAGAAATCCAGGATTTTTCCCACGAGGGCCCAGAAGACATCTCCTGGTGTCGATGGAACATTTATGTGGGAATCTAGGGTCTGCATTGCATTATTGCGGGGGGGGGAAAAAACCTGCAGGCTTCATGTGATGCAGAAAATATTTTTTGGAGAGTCAAGTCCAAATCATTCTTATAAGGTAGTTTGAAAGCTGAAGGCAGGGTTTTGGGTTTTGGTGGGACAGGGGAAGAGGACAAGGTGATCTAAGCAATGACAGCAATAGCGGAAGTCAATGGAACGAGCGTTGAAATTAACTGTGGAAAAGTGCATCCTTGTGGCTAAATGAAGCTCCAGTTGTCTTTACGGGAAAGTTTGGTAATCACTTGGGTGGAAGAAATACAGATTATGCAGATGGAGTTAGACGAGAAAGGGTGGGAAGGGGTTTGGGTAGACTTAAACATAGGCTCAGACCAGATGTCCTGTTTCTCTGCTGTAGCATTCTATATCACTCAATGTAACGTTTGCAAGGAAATAAAATCGAAAAGGGAAAATTGTTTCCACGGTGACACTGTCTTTCTTCGCCTTAGGAGTTGAGAAGTCGCAGGTTCTGGCGTTCAGTCTTAGCAGAGTTGGTTGGTTCCCTGGTCTTGGTCTCCGTTATTCTGGGGGCCTCTGCCCCCGACCAGGAAGGTGGAGTTCCAGCGCTGATGCAGGTGGCTGTAGCTGCTGGATTTTCTGCTGTCAGCTTGATCCACTGCTTTGGAGAGATTAGCGGTGCCCAGGTAAACCCAGCTGTCACCCTCGCATTCTTGTGCACCAGGAAACTGGATTTTCTCCAGTTTGTGTCCTATCTTTTGGCTCAGTGTCTTGGAGCTGTGATTGGATCAGGGATAATCTACATGTCATTGCCAAACAAGTCAACATCAAGGTATTTAGTCAACATGGTGAGTCCATTTCTGTTACTGCATTCGGTATAATATTTTCCCTGGCGATTTCCAATAGAGATGCATTTCAGGGGCAGCACGGTGGCACAGTGGTTAGCACTGCTGCCTCACGGCGCCGAGGTCCCAGGTTCGATCCCGGCTCTGGGTCACTGTCCGTGTGGAGTTTGCACATTCTCCCCGTGTCTGCGTGGGTTTCATCCCCACAACCCAAAAATGTGCAGGTTGGATTGGCCACGTTAAATTGCCCCTTAGTTGGCAAAAATTAATTGGGTACTCTGTTTATTTTTTTAAAAAGAGATGCATTTCTCTAAAATGGAGAATGGAAATCAAACAATAAAACACGTTAAAAAAATCAATTCACAAGGGGTATTGCAAAGAAAACTTTGTTTTTTGGGAGGTGGTTGCATTTGGTGCCTATTTCTATAGTTTTATAGCCATATATATGAAGCCATATATAAAGAGTTAAATAGCCATAAGCACTGCACTACTGTGCCCTTGTAAACTGCATTAACAGTCAATGTCTTGGGTCCCCCTGGGGGCAGCATGGTTAGCACTGCTGCCTCACGACGCTGAGGACCCAGGTTCGATCCCAGCCCCGGGTCACTGTCCATGTGGAGTTTGCACATTCTTCCTGTGTCTGCGTGGGTTTCACCCCCACAACCCAAAGATGTGCAGTTGGATTGGCCACGCTAAATTGCCCCTTAATTGGAAAAAAACATTTTTTTGTAGCTTGGGTCCCTGACCGTCTTCCATGAAACTTCCTCCCAGTGGTTTTTCTACCCGTTCTTCCTCAGCCCCAAACTTCAATTAATTGTTTTGCTGCTGCGTTTCCCTACTCATTCCCCGTCCTCTCTCCTTTATGCTTCTTTTAGATTTAGGTTCCAACAGCACTACCTCTCATCCACTCTCTTATACTGTCATTTATAACCCTCTCCAAATAAGAAAATGGCAGTGCCAATCACTCCTGATTTGTTGCCTTCGCTAATGTTCATGATGCGCATTTAAGCAGCAAATAGGAGCAGCGATACAGTCCAGAAAACTCCCCTCGGAAAAATGCCCTCAATTTCAATTAGAAAAACAAAATACCCCATCAAAAATGTCCTCAATGACACTAAACAATATAAAAGCAGTAATTTAACATGCACGCATCCACGTGGGGAGCAAAAGTGGTAGCTCGGTAGCACAGTGGTTAGCACTGTTGCTTCACAGCGCCAGGGACCCAGGTTTGATTCCCGGCTTGGGTCACTGTCCGTGAGGAGTCTGCACGTTCTCCCAGTGTCTGCGTGGGTTTCCTCCGGGTGCTCCGGTTTCCTCCCACAAGTCCCGAAAGATGTGCTGTTAGGTGAATTGGACATTCTGAATTCTCCCTCTGTGACCCGAACAGGCGCCGGAATGTGGCGACTAGGGGATTTTCACAGTAACTTCACTGCAGTGTTAATGTAAGCCTACTTGTGACAATAAAGATTATTATTCTTATTAATAAAAGGTGAGATTGACTCAATGCGGGAGTTTGGCGATGAATTGGAGTTCAGTTTAGATGTTGATTACATTTTAGCTATTAATTCACAGAACCCAGTAACTGGAAGTGAATTTGCAAAGACTGGCAGTTGGTTCTTAATTGTTAACTGCAGAGTTACAGTTGATTAAGCTGGGAAAGCAGCAATGGGTTAAAAGCGGGATATAAAGAGATAAATTAGTGAGAGCATCCATCATTTATATATATTTTACAGTATAAATCTATATATAGATAGACGTGTGTTTTCAGGAAGCATGAAATAAGGTGCCACGTAAGTGACGTGGGCTCAGTAAAGAGCGGAATCTGCCCCACCAGATTACCACCCAGGCAATGAAGACAAAAATCAATCAAGCCCTTGGCCTCATGAATTAATAAGTGTCATGGGGAGAAAGCAAGGAGGTGGGGTAAATTGTTGTTTTTCATGTTATTGGGGTATGACGTTTCATAGAATTTACAGTGCAGAAGGAGGCCATTCGGCCCATCGAGTCTGCACCGGCTCTTTGAAAGAGCACCCTACCCAAGGTCAACACCTCCACCCTATCCCCATAACCCAGTAACCCCACCCAACACTAAGGGCAATTTTGGACACTAAGGACAATTTAGCATGGCCAATCCACCTAACTTGCACATCTTTGGACTGTGGGAGGAAACCGGAGCACCCGGAGGAAACCCACGCACACACGGGGAGAAAGTGCAGACTCCACACAGACAGTGACCCAAGCCGGAATCGAACCTGGGACCCTGGAGCTGTGAAGCAATTGTGATAACCACAATGCTACCATGCTGCCCACAGTGGTATGCCCCAAAGATCTGCGCTGGGGCTTTAAAAAAATGTATTCTTCCATGGGGATGTGAGCGTTGCTGGCAAGGTCAGCACCTGTTGCCCATCCCTAATTGCCCTTGAATCGAGTGGCTTGCTCGGCCTTTTCAGAGAGAGACTAAGAGTCAATCACATTGCCATAGGCCTGGAGTCAATTGTAGGTCAGACCAGGTAAGGGCAGCAGATTTCCTTCCCTGAAGGACATCAGTGAACCAGATGGGGTTTTTACAACAATGAACGATAGTTGCCGTGGTCACCATTACTATGACTAGCTTTCAATTCCAGATTTTATTTGTTAGTTTGTTTTGTTATTTACAGCACAGAAGGAGGCTATTTGGCCCATTGTGTCTGCACCAGCTCCCAAAAGAGCAACCTAGCTAGTCCCATTCCCCAGCCCTATCTCCGTAGCCCTCTAAATTCATCGCTCTAAAATAAATATCCAGCTCTCTTTCAAAACCTCCTATGGAATCCACCTCCACCACTCTCCCAGGCAGCGCATTCCAAACCCCAACAGCTCTCTGAGTAAAGAAGTTTCTCCTCCTCTCACTCCCAGCTCTCTTGTTGACCATCTTGAAATTGTGACCCCCTCGTCACTGACTTACCAACTAGTGGAAACAGAATAGCCTTCCTTAACCCGGTCAAAATTGTTCAGAATTTTGAACACCTCAATAAGGTCACCTCGTAATCTTCTCTGCTCCATGGAGAACAAGCCCAATTTCCCCTAGCTTTCCTTGTATCTAAAATTCCTCATTCCTGGTATCATTCCAGTAAATCTCCTCTGCACTCTCACCAGGGCTTTAACATCCTTCCTTAAATAAGGTGCCCAGAACTGAACACACTACTCCAAATGTGGTCTGACCAATGATTTGTAGAGGTGTAATATCACTTCCTTGGTTTTATCCTCTATGCCTCTATTTATAAACCCAAGGATCCTATAAGCCCTCTTCACAACTGTTTCAACTGACCTGGCCACCTTCAGAGAATTAATAATAATAATCTTTATTATTGTCACAAGTAGGCTTACATTAACACTGCAATGAGGTTACTGTGAAAATCCCCTAGTCGCCACATTCCGGCACCTGTTCGGGTCACAGAGGGAGAATTCAGAATGTCCAATTATATACTTAAACCCTGAGATCCCTCTGCTCATGTACTCCCCTCCGTAACATTGAGCCTATATTGTCTCCCATGTTTCTTCTCCCAAATGCATTGCCTCACATTTTGCTGCATTGAAATTAATCTGCCAGGTGTCTGCCCATTTGGCCAACTTGTCAATCTCCCTCTGAAGTTGCTCAGCATCACCCTCGCAATTCACTATTCTCCCTCGCTTAGTATCATCTGTAAATTTAGAGATTTTTGCCCTCAACACTTCTCTGAATTGTTTATATAAATCAGAAAAAGCAAGGGTCCCAACACTGAGCCCTGGGGAACACCACTTTCAACTCGTCTCCAGTCTGAGACATGCCCATCTATACCTACCCTCTGTTTCCTATCTCTTAACCAGCTTCTAAATCCATGCTGCTAAGGACCCATCAATCCCAGACATTTTTAATTTGCTAACCAACCTGCCATGTGGCACCGTATTCATTGAATTCAGATTCCACCAACTGTCATGGGGGGGATTCGAACCCATGTCTCCAGAGCATTATCCTGGGCCTCTGGAGTACTAGTTCAGTGGCATTAGCACTACGCCACCGTCTTCTACCCCTCCCCCCCAAATCCCCACCTTTATTTTCAAACCACGGAAGTATGCAAAGCAGAAAGATGTCATTCAGCTCATCTTGTCTGAAACAGAAACCAAAAACAATCCCTTTGCCCACTTGCTCCCCAATGCCCTGTGTAATCTTCTGATTCAATGTGATCAGCCTTTCATTTAAGAGATCCAATAGTCTCTGCCTCAATATTCCAAGTGCTAAAGCACGCAATGCCCCAATAACTCTCTCCCAAAATAAACTTCTCCCAACCTCTCTCCTCACTGTCTTGAGGACAATTTTAAATTGAAGACCCCTTCAACTGATTCCCCAAGCAGAGGAAATCATTTTTCCCTATTCACTGGATCAAGTCTCTCCTCGCTAACTTTCATTTCAACCCTGCCATCATCGTAGGGAGTCTTTGCTGAACACTCCCTTTGGTTTTAATGTCCTTTCCACTTTGGGACACACAAAACCTCACACAGTTCTCTCAATTATGGTCGAACCAATGCATTGTGCAAATTTCTCATCCCTCTTTACTCTTGTACTCTGTGTCATACTTGTAAAACCAAAAATGCAAATTAATTTCTTATGACTTTATCTATCTACACTTGGCACTTTCAGGAACATTATGCCTTTGATTGTGATTGTGTTATCCACAAAATCTATGCAAAGCATTTCAATACACAGTGTCACAATCCCGCTGCCAGTGAATGGCGCCCTGCGGCTGGGGGAGCGGAGATCCAGCCCATGGTTTAATTTATGGGAGTCTCAATCTCTACTGATGTCATGTGTTTCTGGGCAGATCAACAAAGATGGAAATGCTGGCCAAGCACTTGCAATGGAGATTTTTGCCACATTCCAGCTGGTTTTTACTATATTTGCCATGGGGGATCATCGCCGTAGGGAAGTGGGAGAATCTGGTAGCCTGGCAATTGCGTTCAGTCTGACAGCAGGAATCCTGGCATCGGTAAGAAACACACATATCTGCTGCTTAAACAGTGTTTTTTAAAAATGTTATTCCTTTCTTAGAGTTACAAAGCCAATGTTACCGTGCATGACACATAAGTGTTTCCTCTATAGCGAATGACAAAGGGAAATGAGTTCTTACTACACACTGGACCAATTTTCAATGCAATAGTAATAAGTAGGCACTATTATTTTATGCTTATAGAAGTCAATTCCTGTAAATTCAGCACATAAGCTGTAAATGTCCATTGGAACCATAGGACGGCATGGCGCACAGTGGTTAGCACTGCTGCCCCACAGCTCCAGGGACCCGGGTTCAATCACAGCCTTGGGTCACTGTCTGTGCGGAGTTTGCACTTTCTCCCCGTGGGTGCGTGGGTTTCCTCCGGGTGCTCCGGTTTCCTCCCACAGTCCAAAGATGTGCAGGTTAGGTGGATTGGCCACGCTAAATTGCCCCTTAGTGTCCAAAAAGGTTAGGTGGGGTTATTGGGTTACGGGGATAGGGTGGAGGTGTGGGCTTAAGTAGGGTGCTCTTTCCAAAGGGCCGGTGCAGACTCGATGGGCCGAATGGCTTCCTTCTGCACTGTAAATTCTACGATTCTATGACAATTCGAGACAGAGCAGATAGGAGATATGGTTTGACACCCAACTCAGCTTTAAAGGGCACTCTATGGTGCAAGGTTTGGAAATGAAAAATATCACAGTGCTTTGGTAGAAGCTGACCTTCTCAAGCTGCGGAGCTCCATAAAATATATTTTTTATTTTAAAGCTTAAAACAAGGTCGTTCATTTTAAATATTTAGAGTTCTAAGGTGATAAAACATATGTTTGCACTTTAAGTATGGGAACAATTCTGGGATTTGTCTGTGTTTCCTGTGCAGTCACTAAAATATATAGAATTGAATGGGTAATTTTACTAATTCATGCTCCCAACATGGACTGCGACAGTGTGTACTGGGCATTCCAGACTGGCTGTCTGATATGGAGAGACCCTCCCCGGGAATGTGCATCTGAATTTGTTACATGCATTGGGACCAGGCAAACGCCACAACGGGAGCACAAGTTTTTGGTCCCTTTAGACCAAAAGACATAGAAGCAGAATTAGGCCACTCGGCCCATCGAGTCTGCTCCACCATTCAATCATGGCTGATATTTTCTCATCCCCATTCTCCTGCCTTTTCCCCATAACCCCTGATCCCCTTATTAACCAAGAACCTATCTATCTCTGTCTTAAAGACACTCAGTGATTTGGCCTCCACAGCCTTCTGCGGCAAAGTGTTCCACAGATTCACCACCCTCTGGCTGAAGAAATTCCTCCTCATCTCTGGTTTAAAGGATCGTCCCTTTAGTCTGAGTTGGTGTCCTCTGCTTCTAGTTTTTCCTACTAGTGGAAACATCCTCTCCACGTCCACTCTATCCAGGCCTCGCAGTATCCTGTAAGTTTCAATAAGATCCCCCCTCATCCTTCTAAACTCCAACGAGTACAGACCCAGAGTCCTCAAACGTCCCTCATACGACAAGTTCTTCATTCCAGAGATCATTCTTGTGAACCTCCTCTGGACCCTTTCCAAGGCCAGCACATCCTTCCTTAGATACGGGGCCCAAAACTGCTCACAAATACTCCAAATGGGGTCTGACCAGAGCCTTATACAGCCTCAGAAGTACATCACTGATCCTGTATTCTAGCCCTCTTGACATGAATGCTAACATTGCATTTGCCTTCTTAATTGCCGACTGAACCTGCACATTAACCTTAAACCTTAGCTGAAAACCAGTGGGATTCACTGATTTCTGTGCTTGTTTTCTGCAGGGTAAGTTTTCAGGAGGAAGCCTGAATCCTGCAAGATCTCTTGGACCAGCAATAATCACCGGATTCTGGGAGCACCATTGGGTAAAACAAAGGTTTTCCATATCCACTTCATATTCATATCAGATGTATTTTCATTTGTAAACATCTTCACTGAAGCCCTGTGGTCACTGCATTATTGGGGCAGCACGGTAGCCTTGTGGATAGCACAATTGCTTCACAGCTCCAGGGTCCCAGGTTCGATTCCGGCTTGGGTCACTGTCTGTGCGGAGTCTGCACGTCCTCCCCATGTGTGCGTGGGTTTCCTCCGGGTGCTCCGGTTTCCTCCCACAGTCCAAAGATGTGCAGGTTAGGTGGATTAGCCATGATAAAAAATTGCCCTTAGTGTCCAAAATTGCCCTTAGTGTTGGGTGGGGTTACTGGGTTATGGGGATAGGGTGGAGGTGTTGACTTTGGGTAGGGTGCTCTTTCCAAGAGCTGGTGCAGACTCGATGGGCCGAATGGCCTCCTTCTGCACTGTAAATTCTATGATTCCAAAGGTTTAATACAAGCTGGCAATAAGTTTTTTCAAAAGGAATGTAAAAAGAAAAGTCCTGCATGTGTGGTTAAAGGAATTCTATGTGATAAGCACCAACGCTGGCTGCATCCTCAAATGTTCATAGAAAAAATATTCCTATATCTTTATCTCTGTTTGGCACGGGAAAGTAGATTTCAAATATGGAATTCAGTATGGCGGCACTAACATCTCTTTCTAAGGTAGAGGAAGTGCTAAGACACAATAGGATAGATTTGCTGTGTCCCATGATGTCTCAGTGGAAACTGTGCATTGTGAGTTGTAAACTACAAACTAAAGGCTGTTGTCAATAAAGGTGATGTGGAGATGCCGGCGTTGGACTGGGGTGAGCACAGTACGAAGTCTTACAACACCAGGTTAAAGTCCAACAGGTTTGTTTCGATGTCACTAGCTTTCGGAGCATTGCTCCTTCCTCAGGTGAATGAAGAGGTATGTTCCAGAAACACATATATAGACAAATTCAAAGATGCCAAACAATACTTGGAATGCGAGCATTAGCAGGTGATTAAATCTTTACAGATCCAGAGATGGGGTAACCCCAGGTTAAAGAGGTGTGAATTGTATCAAGCCAGGACAGTTGGTAGGATTTCGCAGGCCAGATGGTGGGGGATGAATGTAATGCGACATGAATCCCAGGTCCCGGTTGAGGCCGCACTCATGTGTGCGGAACTTGGCTATAAGTTTCTGCTCGGCGATTCTGCGTTGTCACGGGTCCTGAAGGCCGCCTTGGAGAACGCTTACCCGGAGATCAGAGGCTGAATGCCCTTGACTGCTGAAGTGTTCCCCGACTGGAAGGGAACATTCCTGCCTGGTGATTGTTGCGCGATGTCCGTTCATTCGTTGTCGCAGCGTCTGCATGGTCTCGCCAATGTACCACGCTTCGGGACATCCTTTCCTGCAGCGTATGAAGTAGACAACGTTGGCCGAGTCGCATGAGTATGTACCGCGTACCTGGTGGGTGGTGTTCTCACGTGTAATAATGGTATCCATGTCGATGATCTGGCACGTCTTGCAGAGGTTGCCATGACAGGGTTGTGTGGTGTCGTGGTCACTGTTCTGAAGACTGGGTAGTTTGCTGCAAACAATGGTTCGTTTGAGGTTGCACGGTTGTTTGCACCCAATAAAGGTGACCATGAAGCTCTTGGATTGCCCTAAAATTCCAACTGGTTCACAAATGTCCTTCAGGAAGGAAAGCTGCCATCCTCAACTATTCTGGCCTAAATGTGACTCCAGTCCCACATCAACATTGATGACTCTTTAACTGCCCTCGCGAAACCGAGCACTTTGTATCAAATAGAAGCAGTCCCACCATCATCTTCGAAGGAAAACTTTACCAGCAATGCCCACACACAAGCAGAAATCCTGAAAGCAAGAGTACTGAAATGCAGCAATTAAAACTCCAGAGATGGCAAAAGTGCAGAAAGCGAAAGTGCAGAAACAAACGTGCAGAAAAGCAAAAGTGCAGAAACATGCAGGAAAGCAAAGGTGCAGAAGCAAACATGCAGAAGTGTAAAAGTGCAGAAGCGTAAATGTGCAGAAGCAAATGTGCAGAAACAAATGTGCAGAAGCAAAAGCGCAGAAGCAAAAGCGCAGAAGCAAACGTGCAGAAGCAAAAGCGCAGAAGCAAAAGCGCAGAAGCAAACGTGCAGAAGCAAAAGCGCAGAAGCAAAAGTGCAGAAGCAAACGTGCAGAAGCAAAAGTGCAGAAGCAAACGTGCAGAAGCAAACGTGCAGAAAAGCATAATGTAGACATTAAAACACAACAGGTAAAATGCAGCAAGCAAAAATCCAGGGTTAGAAAATTGAGAAAATGAAAATACAGAGCACAGCAAATAAAATTCCAGAGATCAAAATCCAGCAACACACTTTTTCAGTCCTCAGTTTTCCAAGGGCCCGCCTTTGTTACCAAATTTCTAATGGTGAACCGAGCACACAAAATATTCCTGGTGCAAACAAATCAAATCATTCAATCCGATAAATACTCTTAATATGCACAACAATCTGGGCTACTCCGAAGTTCACATACATTTTCTATCAGAACATTTCATCACTGTTGAAAGAGATGGCTGTAGAAATAGTAAATGCATTGGTGATCATCTTTCAAAATTGGAATGATTCCTACAGTTTGGAAGGTGGCAAATGGAACCCCACTATTTAAGAAATGATGGAGAGAGAAAATGGGGAACTACAGACCTATTAGCCCGACATCAGTAGTCGGTAAAATGCCAGAATCTATAATCAAGGATGTGATATCAAGGACACTTCAAAAATAATGTTCGGATTGGGCAGAGTCGACATGGATTTATGAAAGAGAACTCATGCTTAACAAACCTGTTGGAGTTTTCTGAAGATGTAAGTAGCAGAATAGATAAGGGAGAGTCAATGGATGTGGTATATATGATTTTCAGAAAGATTTTGATATGGTCCCACACAAGAGATTGGTAAACAAAAATAAAGCACACGGATTGTGTGTGTGTGTGGGGGGGGGTGGGGGTGGGGCGGGGGGGGGATATACTGGCATGGATTGAGAACTGGTTAATGTAGGAATAAATGGGTCGTTTTCAGATTGGCAAACTGTGACTTGTGGGGTACCACAAGGAACAATGCTTGCTCCTTAGGTATTCACAATCAATATCAATGATTTGGATAAGGGGATGAAAAGTAAGATTTCCAAGTTTGCAGATGACACAAAACTAGGTGGAGGTGTGAGTTGTGAGGAGGATGCAAAGATGCTTCAAGGGGATTTAGAGGTGCTAAGCGCGGGGGTGTGGGTCGGGGAGGGCAAAGTGTCAGAGATATACCGGGAGATGAGAGAAGAGGAGGAGGAGCTGATGGGCGAACTGAAGGGAAAATGGGAAGAAGAGCTAGGGGAGGAGATTGAGGAGGGTTTGTGGGCTGATGCCCTAAGCAGGGTAAATTCCTCTTCCTCGTGTGCCAGGCATAGCCTGATCCAATTTAAGGTGCTGCATAGAGCACACATAACGGGAGCAAGATTGAGCAGGTTCTTCGGAGTGGAGGACAAGTGTGGGAGGTGCGGGGGAAGCCCGGCGAACCACACACATATGTTTTGGCTGTGTCCGGCATTGGAGGGGTATCGGAGGGGAGTGACGGGAGTGATCTCGAAGGTGGTGAAGGCCCGGGTCAAGCCAGGCTGGGGGTTAGCTTTATTTGGAGTTGCGGATGAGCCGGGAGTGCAGGAGGCGAAAGAGGCCGATGTCGTGGCCTTTGCGTCCCTAGTAGCCCGCCGTAGGATTTTACTCGTGGAAGGAAGCAAAACCCCCCGGACTGGAGGCCTGGATAAACGATATGGCGGGGTTCATAAAACTAGAGCAGATGAAGTTTGCGCTGAGAGGATCGGCTCAAGGGTTCACCAGACGGTGGCAACCGTTCCTTGACTACCTAGCGGAACGTTAGAGGGAAGATAGATGGCCAGCAGCAGCAACCCAGGGGGAGGGCGGGGGGAGAAGGGGGGGGGGGGGTAAATTGTTTGGGTTTTTGGAGGGGGAGAGGGGGAGTATTACTTCGTGTTATTTGGTTAGTTTACCATGTTAGTTAAACAATGTTATATTGCAGTTATCATGTTACCTTTTTTTTTGATTTGTAAGGGAAAAAATTGTGTTTGAAAACTTTAATAAAATATATTTTTTAAAAAAGAGGTGCTAAGCGAGTGGACAATAGTTTGGCAGATGGAAAATAATGTGGAGAAATGTGAGGCTGTCCACTTTGGTGGAAGGAACAGAAAGGCAGGAGCCTGGGAAATGTTCAACTTCAAAGGGATTTGGGTGTCCTTGTTCACAAGTCACTGAAAGCTACCATGCAGATACAGCAAGCAATTAAGAAGGCAAATAATATGTGTCCTTTATTGCAAGAGGATTTGAGGTTAGGAGTAAAGATGTCTTACTGCAATTATATGAAGCCTTGGTAAGGCCTCACGCGGAGTGTTGTGTGCAGTTGTGGTCTGCTTCCCAAAGGAAAGAAATAATTTCCATAGAGGGAGTACAATGGAAGTTCACTAAATTAATTCCTGGGATGGAAGGGTTGTCCAATGGGGAACGATTGAATAGACTGGGCCCTTATCCTCTGGAGTTTAGAAGAATAAAAGGTCATTTCATTCGAACATACAAAATTCTTGCAGGGCTCGACAGGGTAGATACAGGAAGGATGTTTCCCTTGGCTGAGGAGTCTAAAACCAGGGGACAGTCTCTGAATAAGGGGCAGGTCATTTAGGACTGAGATGAGGAGGAATTTCTTCACTCAGAGGGTGGTGAATCTTTGGAATTCTCTACCCCAGCAAGCTGGAGGCTCAAGCATTGAGTATATTCAAGACTGAGATTGATAGGTTTCTACATATTAAAACATCAAGTGATTAGCACTGGGTCTGCGGCCCTGATGACCCGGGTTCGAATCCTGGCCCTGGGTCACTGTCCGTGTGGAGTTTGCACATTCTCCCCATGTTTGCGTGGGCCTCACCCCCACATCCCTAAGATGTGCAGGCTAGGTGGATTGGTCATGCTAAATTGCCCCTTAATTGGAGAAAAAAATATTTGGGTACTCTAAATTTAAAAAGAAAACACAAACAAAAAAAATATTGCCAGGAAATTCCTTGGAACTCTTCCCAACCTGTCACCAGATGCTTTTTTAATACATTTAGAGTACCCAATTATTTTTTTCCAATTAAGGGGCAATTTAGCGTGGCCAATCCACCTAACCTGCACATCTTTGGGTTGTGGGGGTGAAACCCACGCAGACACGGGGAGAATGTGCAAACTCCACACGGACAGTGACCTGGGGCCAGGATCGAATCTGGGTCTTCGGCGCCTTGAGGCGGCAGTGCTAACCACTACGCCGCCGTGCCTTCCCATCACTAGACAGTTGATAGAAGTGGGACGGCACTGTTGCTTCACCGTTCCAGGGTCCCAGGTTTCGATTCCCGGCTTGGCTCACTGTCTGTGCGGAGTCTGCACGTTCTCCCCGTGTCTGCGTGGATTTCCTCCGGGTGCTCCGGTTTCCTCCCACAGTCCAAAGATGTGCAGATTAGGTGGATTGGATCGCTTCTCGGCCTTTTGGCTACGGTCAAGTGTCTGTAGATTGAGCCTTTGGTTCAGATCTGGTATGTCTCTCTTGTGGGGACCATGAATTCGATTCAATTTGAATTAGTTTTTTGGAACAGGCGAGGAGCTGGATTAGGGGTTCACCCCTGACCCACACTCTGAGCCCTGGCCTTGTAACTCAGAAAATGTAAAAAAAAAAAAGATTAGGTGAATTGGCCATGCTAAATTGCCCTTAGTGTCCAAAAGGATTAAGTGGGGTTACTGGGTTACGGGCATAGGATGAGGTGTGGGCTTAAGTAGGGTGCTCTTTCCAAGGGCCGGTGCAGACTCGATCGGCCGAATGGCCTCCTTCTGCACTGTAAATTCTATGATCGATGAAGTCTTGTTTCCACCATATTTAAGTCACAGTTACAGCAGTAGTGCCTATGCAAGTAATCTATGAAGTCAGTGTCACTGTAATTACAATGAAAGGCTAAATACTCAAAGGGGTAATATTCAGCAGAATAGTCTGAAAGGTGATATTTTTCCACCCAAAGGATAATAAAGATGTGAAATAAGTTACCAAGGAAGATGATTGAAGCAGATCCTATGAATGGGTTCAAGAGGTATGTTTTTGGAGAGAGAAAAGATTGAGGGATATGATGACAAAGTGAGCAGTGGGACAGATGTTGAAAAGGTGACAAGTCTGTAATGCCAATTGTCCTTTCCCTGTTCCCAACAAAGAGCAATATGGGGGAAGAGGTACGTTCAATAAGGTACTTACGCTCAAAGAAAGTTTCCAAATATCATTTCCTTCCTTTGCCTTGTCATTTGCCAGTCTGCCGAAGATCTGTCAGCAGAATTAACAAGTGCATTTTTGTCTGGGGCTTGTGCAGAGTGCCTCGTCCCCCAGTACTGCTCTCCTATAAACGTCTGTGTACTGAACGGCCTTTTTCTTACTTTGAAGCTGTTTGCACTGAAGTCTCCTTCTGCTGCCTTCAATTTATATCTATATTTTTCTCTCTATGGTATTTCTGTTTTGTTACCGTTATTCCAGAGATTGGAGCATTTCATTTTTAAGTTTATTTCTTTGTGATGAGTTTTCAGTCCATGTTATTAAAGAAGTGCTAAACACACTCAATTTCTCCTGGTTTATAGAAAGAGATTTACAGGAACTTGGAGCAGTCCAACACCATCCATTCAAACATTCACCCAATGAAGGTTAACCTCAGTAATGTGAGGCTTGTGTTCTTATAGCACAGACCTGTAAGTGCTGGATTCGAACTGTATGATTGATAGGGGTGTTCAGAGGTATACATGGTTATTAATGAAATGTCTTATTCCAGTAGTTTGGTTAAAAAGGAACACTATTAATCTGAACAGTAGCAGGTGGCGTCAAGTGACAGCCACCAGCCAGGAATTATGGGTGGCACGGTAGCACTGTGGTTAGCACGGTTGCCTCACAGCTCCAGTGTCCCAGGTTCGATTCCCGGCTTGGGTCACTGTCTGTGCGGGGTCTGCACGCTCTCCCCGTGTCTGCGTGGGTTTCCTCCGGGTGCTCCGGTTTCCTCCCACAGTCCAAAAACGTGTGGGTTAGGTGGATTGGCCATGATAAATTTCCCTTAGTGTCCAAAAAGGTTAGGCGGGTTACTGGGTTACGGGGATAGGGTGGAGGTGTGGGCTTAAGTAGGGTGCTCCATCCAAGGGCTGGTGCAGACTCTATGGGACTAATAGGCTTCTTCTGCACTGTAAAGCCTATGATTCTTTAACTCAGTTATTCATTGGCGTCTGTCCCTCAATTTGCGCTGTCAGCAATCCCACAATGAATGGATCAAATCTAAGCTCTGCAGTCTTGCCACTTCCAATTGTGAATGGTGGTGGACAATTAAACAACTCACTGGCAAGGGAGGGTCCACAAATATCCTCGTCCTCAATGATGGAGGAACCCAGCACATCTGTGCAAAAGACAAGGCTGAGGCATTCGCAACAATCTTCAGCCAGAAGTGCCGAGTGGATGATCCATCTCGGTCTCCTCCAGAGGTCCCCAGCATCACAGATGTCAGTCTTCAGGCAATTTGATTCACTCCATGTGATATCAAGAAACTGCTGAAGGCACTGGATACTGTAAAGGCTCTGGGCCCTGACAATATTCCGGCAATAGTACTGAAGACTTGTGCTCCAGAACCTGCTGTGTTCCAGTACAGCTACAACACTGGCATCTACCCAAGAAGTTAGACAAATCCAATCTGGCCAATTGCTACCCCATCAATCTATTGTTGATCATCAGCAAAGTGATGGAAAGTGTTGTTGACAGTGCTAGAAAACGGGACTTACTCAGCAATAACCTGCTCACTGACACTGTTTGGGTTCTACCAGGGCCACCCACTTCCCAGGGATGAATAGAAAAAAGATTAAGTGCCATAGATATGTCACCACATAAAATAATGAGTGCAACTTTCTATTCATTGTTCTTGCAGGTGTACTGGATTGGCCCTATCCTTGGTGCTGTTCTTGGTGGTATTTCTTACGAGTTCTTTTTCGCCTCCAGCGCCTCCCAGGAAAAGCTCATTGCCTGTATCACCTGTAAAGATATTGAGATTGTGGAAACCGCCAGTGTGTCCCGTTCATCATTACTGACAGTCACGCAGTCTGCAATGCGAGCAAAGCAGACTGCAAAAGTGCAGGACCACAGTTAAAGTTAACATTGTACATTTGTTTCACTGACCTATATAGATAGCCTGGATTACTTTCTTGAATTTGTGCTAGAGACATTTGTCGCAAATATTAACAATTAGTGTTAGCACCCCTGGTGGTTCTGTTGGTGAGTGCACAGGTTAGAGTGGTCCTGATGCTGCACAATCCAGTAAGCCCCAAGTTTAAAACCACCAGTGCGTGCTGAGTTAGTTGATTTCACAAGGGTACCATTTGGGGCATCACTATTACGGTCAGGGCCTTTGGGTAAAGGAGGACAGCCAGGTTCTTACTCCAGTTCATTGGAAAGTATATATATGAACATCAGCCGGGCTGAGATTCCGCCATAGTTGAATGTTCCACTAACATTGAGCACTGGCTATGCTGGCCTCACCCATTAATGCAAAGTCAGTTCAGTTCAATATTTTTCTGGTGGCTACACAGAACTATACCCCAGCACCAATGGAACCATATCCCAACAAGAGTTCTACATTTGCAGCAGGAAATAAAAATTGAGTGGCGAGTGAATGGAAGCTCATTTTCCTTTATGTATCTCATCAGATTTATGATTTGCTTTTGACACGGGCAGTGGGAGATATAAGCTGTAAAAGAGAACAGTTTCTGTTGAAAACCCTTCAGAACACAACAGGAAACTCTCAAAAATAATAGCAATTAAAGAAGAAAATATTTTGCTGTGCATTATATCATTAAAACAAATCATTAAAGCCAATTAATGTTAATATTCACAACAAGGTCTATTTATTATTTTGTATTACTTGATGCGTTGGTTAACCTTAACACAGCTACTGTAAACATATTCTGTTGTTTGATAGCTGTGCCTTTAATGATTCGTATATTTTTTGTCAGCAAAAGTTTCAGTAAAGTCTAAAGTCTTCCTGACTTAGTTCCTCTGGTCCTGTAACTTATAACTAAAAACAGAAAATGTTGACAATACTCAGCAGGTCAGGCAGCATCTTTGGAGAGTGAATAGGGGCTGGTTTAGCACAGGGCTAAATATCTGGCTTTTAAAGGCAGGCCAGCAGCACGGGTTCAATTCCCGTACCAGCCTCCCCGAACAGGCGCTGGACTGTGGCGGCTAGGGGCTTTTCATGGTAACTTCATTTGAAGCCTACTTGTGACAATTAACGATTTTCATTTCATTACATTGATAACAGAGTTAAAAAAGAAAGGTCATCAACTTGAAATGTTAACCCTGTTTCTCTCTTCACGGATTTAGAGTGCCCAATTATTTTTTTTTCAAATTAAGGGGCAATTAAGCGTGGCCAATCCACCGACCCTGCACATCTTTGGGTTGTGGGGGTGAGACACACGCAGACACGGGGAGAATGTGCAAACTCCACACGGACAGTGACCCAGGGCCAGGATTCAAACCCGGGTCCTCAGCAGCGCAGTCCCAGTGCTAACCACTGCGTCATGTGCCGCCAAGTGTTTCTTTTTAACAAACTTACAAATGTACTATAAGTAGGCAATTTCTTTGTAATAACTGGGCCATATTCCACTACGGTATACATTTGCGACCCCAGACACTATTTATGGGACATTCCAAAATTTGTTCACATTTATTTCAACACAAACCTGTTCAATCTTATTAACAACCTCTATATCAAAATTGTCTTCATCTGCCTTAAGGTGAAGAGCAACAATTATTCACAGTGCATCTTGCCCATAATGGTCATTCGTATAGCAGTTCTGATATCCTTTGGCTGCTTCATAAGGTGTGATGCAATCTCATAATTGTCCCAAATTCTCTTGAAACCTTTCTAAATGTTAGCGAGATTACTGACCATCTCTCGCTTTGCAGGAAACGGTACATCATGAGTAATAGATTGAAAAATGTCCAATGGCTTACGTTCTGGTGTTTAAAGATTTACTTTTTTAACATTTTAAATGATACCCCAGCTAATCAGAGAATGGTTCCAGCACAGAAGGAAGCCGCTTGCCTCATTGTGGCTGTCTGCCCTCTGCAAGAAAGACTCACCGAGTCACATTCCACTGCCTTTTCCCATAGCCAGATAATTATCCAAATCTTTTTTGACTGTCTCGTTTAAACCTGCCCCACCACACTCTCGAGCAGTGCATTCCAGATCCTAACCATTTGCTGCTGTTGTTCCTCATGTCGCCATCACTGCTTTTAACAATCACTTCAAATTGTGTCCTCTAGTTCGTGATCCTTCCGCCAATGGGAACAGTTTCACCCGGTCTACAGTCTAGACCCCTCATAATTTTGAACACCTTGATGAAATCTCCACTTAATCTTCTCTTCTCCAAGGACAACAGCTTCAATTTCTCCAATCTATTTACGTAACTGAAGTTCCTCACCTTGGGAACCATTCTTGTAAATCTTTTTGCCACTCTCTAATGCTGTTACATTAACACAACCGGTCCACATGTGGGGTCTCCAGATTTACTACCCTCCATTCCCTCTGTGGGAACCATCGCAGCACAAATCCCAATTTGTTAAATTCCAGATGGAGTACCCCCTAATTGTTGTGGCCCCCGGTGAGGAGGGTGAACATTCTTTATTCAACCCCCCCCCGGTTGGTCACAATAAGACTATTTCAAAAAAATACCCCTTTCCCTAGTGGATACCTTTCCCAGGTACCAACGTATTTATATTTTAAAAGGAGCCAATTTAACCAAGTTTTCTTGAGTTAAAGAAAGAAAAAGTTTATTAGCTGCTAAACAGAAGGAAAATAATGAAACACATACATATACATTTACAGAGAAGTGCGTCCAAAATAGCTTTTAAAAAATCAGTCTTTGACTTGTCCGTGAGGAGTATATGGTGAAATGTTGCGTCTGTTAAGATTCATGATTCCAGTAGCACTGACTCCTGCAGTTGAATAGTTCAGTTCCAGATTCTGCAGTTAAGCTGAGAGGTTGTCATGCTTCCTTTTCAGCTGTGGCTTTGCTGACTTGGCTACTTACAGCAATGAGAGAGAGAGCAAGACTTTTATTTAACCTGTCAGAGCAGGCGTGACTGCTGCTCTCTTTCCTTGCTTCTGTGTCTCACACACTCTGACACACCCAGCACTCATCTACACTGACCAAGATTGCAGCTGGCTTTTTATCCCAGTCTCCTGTATTCCGATAAAAGGGAGAACCCACAAAAGGTCTGGCACATAACTCACAGGATACGATTCCCACTGAGAGGATAATCAACTTCCATTGTCTCCATAGGGGATTACGGTCAACTGCTTTGTGCTTTCGATGTGTCCCTGTCTGGGAAAAGGGTGTGATATTCCATTGCCTCTTAGGACATAGTATCATCCACACAGGAAAATCTCAGTCACTGGATTTACATTCTCAGAATTTACATCCTCAGCCAGCTTTGGCTTGTTTGTCCATTTTTAAACAAACATGTCTTATTTAAAAGTTCAATATGTCTGTACATATTTTGGGGTTTTGCTCTATCACCATGAAACCATCCTTCCTAAAGTGTGGTGCCCTGAACTAGACATAGCACTCCAGTTGAGGCCAAAACAGTGTTTTAAACAAGTTTATCATAACTTCCTTGCTTTTGTACTCTACGCCCCTATTTCTGAAGCCCAGGCCACCATATGTTTAACTGATTTCTCAATCTGCCCTGCTGCCTTCAATGGTTTCTGCACATAAATCCCCAGCTCTTGCAGCCCCTTTAGTCTCCTTTGGGACTCCCGGTGGCTCCCACTTGAAAGCTGTTTTTTTACCCCTTACTTTTCAAAAACTTCATAACTTAGTGAAATAGAACCCCACCCTTATGCGGGAGAGACAAAAGTAAGAAAGACTCAGGCCAAAATCTGTCCACAGATTCTGAAACCTGGCAGGATTCTTCTGGAAGGTGGTGGGGGTGGGTCCTCCTATTCCTTTTCTGACCACTCCACTAATGGCCGAGGATCCCGTTAGCATTTTAGCGAACGGACTAGAGAAATACCGTCAAAGAGGAGGGAGTTACCCTGGGCGTCCTCAACATTAACTCTGGACCCCATGAAATCTCATGGCTTCAGGTTAAACATGGGCAAGGAAACCTCCTGCTGACTATCACGTACCAGTCACCATCAGCTGATGAATAATAATGATAATAATAATAATAATTGCTTATTGTCATTAGTAGGCTTCAATTAAGTTACTGTGAAAAGCCCCCTAGTCGCCACATTCCGGCGCCTGTTCGGGGAGGCTGGTACGGGAATTGAACCCACGCTGCTGGCCTTGTTCTGCATTACAAGCCAGCTGTTTAGCCCAGTGTGCTAAACCAGCCCCTATCATGAATCAGTGCTCCTCCATGTCGAACATCACTGGGAGGAAGCACTGAGGGTGGCAAGGGTGCAAAATGTACTCTGGATGGGGGACTTCGATGTCCATCGCCAAGGGTGGCTCGGTAGTACCACCACAGACCGAGCTGGCCGGGTCCTAAAGGACAGAGCTGCTAGACTGGGACTTCAGCAGGTGAAGAGGGAACCAACAAGAGGGAAAAACATACTTGACCTCATCCTCACCAACCTGCCTGCTGCAGATGCATCTGTCCATGTCAGCATTGGTAATAGTGGCCACCGCACAGTCCTTGTGGACAAAAAGTCCTGTCTTCATATTGAGGATACCCTCCATCGTGTTGTGTGGCACTACCATTGTGAATGGTGGTGGACAATTAAACAACTCACTGGAGTAGGAGGCTGCACAATATCCCCATCCTCAATGATGGAGGAGCCCAGCACATCAGTGCAAAAGACAAGGCTGAGGCATTCGCAACAATCATCAGCCAGAAGTGCCGAGTGGATGATCCATCTCGGCTCCTCCGAAGGTCCCCAGCATCACAGATGTCAGTCTTCAGCCAATTTGATTCACTCCATGTGATGTCCAAACGGCTGAAGGCACTGGATACTGCAAAGGCTATAGGTCCTGACAATATTCCGGCAATAGTACTGACGACTTGTGCTCCAGAACGTGCCGCACCCCTAGCCAAGCTGTTCCAGTACAGCTACAACACTGGCATCTACCCGGCAATGTGGAAAATTGCCCAGGTATGTCCTGTGCACAAGAAATAGGACAAATCCAACCCAGCCAATTCCCACCCTAGCAGTCTACTCTCCATCATCAGCAAAGTGATGGAAGGAGTCATCGACAGCGCTATCAAGCGGCACTTACTCAGCGATAACCTGCTCACGGACTCTCAGTTTGGGTTCCGCCAGGGTCACTCAGCTCCTGACCTCATTATAGCCCTGGTTCAAACAGGGACAAAAGAGCTGAATGCCAGAGGTGAGATGAGAGTGACTGCCCTTGACATCAAGGCAGCATTTGACCGAGTGTGGCATCAAGGAGCCCGAGCTAAACTGGAGTCAATGGGAATCAGGGGGAAAACTCTCCACTGGTTGGAGTCATACCCGGCACAAAGGAAGATGGTTGTGGTGGTTGGAGGTCAATCATCTCAGCTCCAGGACATCACTGCAGGAGTTCCTCAGGGTAGTGTCCTCGTCCCAACCATCTTCAGCTGCTTCATCAATGACCTCCCTTCCATCATAAGGTCAGAAGTGGGGATGTTCGCTGATGACTGCACAATGTTCAGCACCATTCGCGACTCCTCAGATAATGAAGCAGACCCTGTCCAAATGCAGCAAGACCTGGACAATATCCAGGCTTGGGCTGACAAGTGGCAAGTTACATTCGCACCACACAAGTGCCAGGCAATGACCATCTCCTACAAGAGAGAATCTACCCATCGCCCCATGGCATTCAATGGCATTACCAAAGCTGAATCCCCCACAATCAACATCCTGGGGGGTTACCATTGTTCAGAAACTGAACTGGACTGGCTATATTAATACTGTGGCTACCAGGGCAGGTCAAAGGCCAGGAATCCTACGACGAGTAACTCACCTCCTGACCCCCCAAAGCCTGTCCACCATCTACAAGGCACAAGTCAGGAATGTGATGGAATACTCTCCACTTGCCTGGATGAGTGCAGCTCCAACAACACTGAAGAAGCTCGACACCATCCAGGACAAAGCAGCCCGCTCGATTGCTCCCCCTTCCACAAACATTCAAACCCTCCACCAACGCACAGTAGCAACAACTCACCAAGGTTCCTTTGATAGCACCTTCCAAACCCACGACCACTACCATCTAGTAGGACAAGAGCAGCAGATACCTGTGAACCCCACCAAGTCACTCACCATCCGAACTTGGAAATATATTGGCCGTTCTTTCACTGTCGCTGGGACAACATCCTGGAACTCCCTCCCTAACAGCACTGTGGGTGTAAATGATTTTTTAAAAAAAATGAGCGGCATTAACAGACCACAGTGATCGGATCGTCTCTCTGGAGGCGATCGCACTTTGGTGGTTGAATGTAATAAGTCATTGAAGACCAAAGTGAGTGTCCTGGAGGCTGGTTTATCCGCTTTTTTGACATGCGGAAGATGCAGGCTCCTTTGTTCAAAAGCTCAAATTGGGCAATTTCATCTATTTTGGATGGGGTGAGGGTGAGATGGGAGAGGGAGCTAGGCCCTGTGCTTACTGATGAGGCCCAGAGGGAGGCCCTCTACAGGGTCAACGCCACGTCCTCTTGTGCCCGGTTGAGTTAAATCCGGTTCAAAGTATTACACAGGACGCACTGACCAAGGCAACGATGAGTGGGTTTTTTACAAACGTGGAGGACAAGTGTGATCGTTGCTCGCCTGCCCCGGTTAATCACAGATATGTTTAGATCCTGTCCCAAACTTGCCAGCTTCTGGGTCTCCTTTTATAACACTAAATCGGAGATTCTTTGGGCGGTTCTAGAGCCATGTCCATTGGTAGCCATAGTTGGGGTCTCAGACTCACCTACGTTTCACTCTCGGGTAGGGGCGGATGTTGTCACCTTTGCCTCACTGGTAGCCCGGAGGTGAACATTGCTTAGCTGGAGGTCTCCCATTCCGTCCAGTGCTTCTGCCTGCCTGGGCGGTTTAATGACATTCCTACACTTAGAAAAAGTAAATATACCATCAGGGAGTCAGTGGGGAGATTCGACCTGAGTTGGCAACATTTCATTTCCTTCTTTAAGGATCTAGACACCGTCAGCTGTTCAGGGTTTAGTTTACATTTTGGTTTGTGTTTTTTAATTGGGGATTTGTTTGACTTCGTACTTTGTTGGTTGATTGTTTGCTATATTGTTATTGTTATCATATAAAACTTCAATAAATATACTTTAAAAAAATGAACTGTCCCCTTTATTTTATGTTGCCTCTCCTCATTCTTTCCATCAAAATGCATCACTTCGTCCTTTTCAGCATTAAATTACAGCTGCCATTGTCCACCAGCCTGTCTATGTCCTTTTGAAATTCATCACAACAGGCCGCATAATGGCACAGTGGTTAGCACTGCTGCCTCACAGCGCCAGGGACCCGGGTTTAATCCCGGCCTTGGGTGACTGTGTGGAGTTTGCATATTCCTCCCATGTCTGCATGGGTTTCCTCCCACAGTCCAATGATGTTAGGTTAGGTGGATTGGCCATGGTAAATTGCCCTTTAGTGTTCAAAAGGATAGGTTCAGTTACAGGGATAGGGTGAAGGCATGGGCCCAGGTAGGGTCTTTCAGAGGGTTGATGCAGATTCGATGGGCTGAATGGTCTCCTTCTACACTGTACGGATTCTATGCTGATGCCTCACAGTTCACGATACTTCAAGATTTCTGTCATGCGGAAGTTTTAAATTGTGCCCTATACACCCAAGTCTAAGTAATTAATATATATCAAGAAACGCTAGAGATCCCAGGAATCATAAGCAGAATGAGGCCATTCGGCCCATTGAGCCTGCTCCACCATTCAATCATGGCTGATATTTTCTCATCCCCATTCTCCTGCCTTCTCCCCATAACCCCGATCCCCTTATTAATCAAGAACCTGTCTATCTCTGTCTTAAACACACTCGTTTGGGGCAGCATGGTGGCGCAGTGGTTAGCATTGCTGCATCACGGCACCGAGGACCCGGGTTCGATCCCAGCCCCGGGTCACTGTCCGTGTGGAGTTTGCACATTCTCCCCGTGTCTGCGTGGGTCTCACCCCCACAACCCAAAGGTGCAGGGTAGGTGGATTGGCCACGCTAAATTGCCCCTTAATTGGAATTTAAAAAAAACGTTTTTAAAAAAAGACGCTCAGTGATTTGGCCTCCACAGCCTTCTGCAGCAAAGAGTTCCACAGATTCACCAACCTCTGGCTGAAGAAATTCTCCCTCCTCAGTCTGAGATGGTGTGCTCTGGTTCTAGTCTCTCCTACTAATGAAAAAATCTTCTCCACGTCCACTCTATCCAGGCCTCTCAGTATTATGTAAGTTTCACAAAGATCCCCCCTCAGCCTTCTAAACTCCAACGAGTACAGCCCCAGAGTCCTCAACCGTTCCTCATATGACAAGCTCTTTATTCCAGGGATCATTCTTGTGAACCTCCTCTGGACCCTTTCCAAGGCCAGCACATCCTTCCTTAGATACGGGGCCCAAAACTGCTCCCAATACTCCAAATGGGGTCTGACCAGAGCTTCATAGAGCCTCAGCAATGTGAAAATTAGCAAGTAGATACGTTAGTACTCTTTGATCAGCACGGTAGCATAGTGGTTAGCACTGTTGCTTCACAGCTCCAGGGTCCCAGGTTCAATTCCCGGCTTGGGTCACTGTCTGTGTGGAGTCTGCACGTTCTCCCCATGTGTGCGTGGTTTCCTCCGGGTGCTCCGGTTTCCTCCCACAGTCCAAAGATGTGCAGGTTAGGTGGATTGGCCATGCTAAATTGCCCTTAGTGTCCATAAAGGTTAAGTGGGGTTATAGGGATAGGGTTAATATGTGGGCTTGAGTGGGGTGCTCTTTGTAAGGGCTGCTGCAGACTCGATGGGCCAAATGGCCTCGTTCTGCACTGTAAATTCTATGATGATCTATGATCAATCTTTATTGGCTTGTGCACCAGGAGAACACAGTGGGATTCACTGCAATGATCTGTCTGAATCCAGTGAAGCAGTAATACTTATAACATTTTCAACCAATAGGTGTACAGTCGCAGTCCAATTCATTATTTGCATGCCAACACACCAATAATATCACAGTTAAACTTTCATTTTAAACCAATGAAAGGACCGTATTTCTAGCCAATAGAAAACAATATAAGTGGACCAATTGAATACGAGTATTCCCCTGCAAACCCCCCCCCCCTCCAGGCCAATGCTGGAGGGTTTACAACCCTATAGTGTAATCAGCCTCTGATTGAATCTGCCCTTGATCCCTCTCGGACATCCTATCTCTCCCGCACTGGAATATTCTTCAATCAGAACTGCTACCCCACCTCCTTCCTTTCTTCGTCGTTTTTCCTGAACGCTTTGTATCCAAAAAAAGTTGAATCACCAGACCAGGATGCAGGCAAACAAAAATAATACCTGCTGTGTTTGCGTAACCTGCCTCTTCAGTCACCTGGTGAAGGAGCGGCGCTCCGAAAGCTCGTGATTCCAAATAAACCTGTTGGACTTTAACCTGGTGTTGTAAAAATAGTACGGATCAGTTTTGAGTGCTCAGCTGTTGCAAAAAAATTATTTGATTTGAAATATTATCGTTTTCTTACTCCTGTATTTCCTTTTGAATCATTTTGATGGTCTAAGTGAGTCAATTCCAAAACCTGACACCGTGTAAGGGTTGTCATGAAGTTTAGTTGATAACAAACTAAAGACCAACCTGTCAAAAACATGTGTTGCGTATTGTTGGTCATTACAACTGGACTACGTGTAGATTTCAATCATATAGTAGCCTCAGGTCAGAGGGAGCATCAGGGAACTTCTTTCCACCATAGATACAAAGTTAGATCAATATTGATACAGGGTGCATTATCTGAAGGCTCTGAGGCTTGAGTTACTATCTCGGAAACAAGAAATTATTTTTGTCAAATCAATGTGAAGAATGATTCTCTTAAAGGAATGGAATAATTGCAGAATTTGTCACTCAGTCTTAAGCACTCCTACATTGAGTATTGTTCCAGGGTGATCTTGTCTGCCTCTACAATGTGCCTTAAGCCCAGACTTATGAGAGCACTGCCTTAATATTACTGTTAACCATGTGTCATTCTGAATAGATTTCCACATCTTCTGCCAAATTGTTGGCAGATTTTCTGCTATGGACTCATCTCCACTGAGAATCAGACTGAGAAAACCCCATTTCACAGGTGCCAAGGTGGTCATCCTTACCTTAACAATCTGGGCTAGATCTGACCTCAACTTCCAGGGCTGCGGGGTCTATGAAACCTGACTTGCTGTTGGGAAAGGAAACTTCAACTTCTTAGCCCCACTGTTTAATAGATGCTGAAACTTATTTTTAAAATAATTTCATAGAGTTGCAATGATCCAATGATACCTGATATCTAAGTTTTCATAGTCCCATGGAGTAGGTCATAATAAGCATTCTAAGACTTTTTTCAACTGTTTTGTGTTCTGCTTAAGCCGAATCCTCAGTTAATAACATATTAGAGGTCTATTCGAAAGGATTTGTTGAAATAAGAAAATTGACAGGACAACCCGTTTAGCCCTGTGAGTACTGGTGAATAAAGGACAAATTTGAAATTCTAAGAAAATTGGAATAGTTATTACTCCATCAACCATCACTCGCTATCATTGGGAGCTGTAAAAATTGTTCACCGCTGCCCCATTATATGGATTGTGGTGAGGGTGTGGGACATTGAGCTGCATTGTATTGGGGGTGTGGAAATATCAAATAGTGTTGTAGTTAGGTCTGATATATCAGTCAGTATTTTCCTTGGGAGTTTAACAGCGAGGGGGGAGGTTATGCAGAGGTATGTTGTTTTTATATCAGGGATGGATCTTTAATCAATTTGTGCTGGATCAGAGTGATGGTGTATCAACAGACATAATAGGAAGGGGATGTTATTTCAGAAAGTGTATACAAAGGTGTGCGATGTATCCAAATATTAGATGTTGCCACTTTACTTGCATTTTGTAAATTGCTAATGCTCAAACACATTCAATACTACTGGTAC
This sequence comes from Scyliorhinus torazame, assembly GCF_047496885.1. Taxonomy (NCBI): domain Eukaryota; kingdom Metazoa; phylum Chordata; class Chondrichthyes; order Carcharhiniformes; family Scyliorhinidae; genus Scyliorhinus; species Scyliorhinus torazame. Next base: position 29,257,764 of record NC_092738.1, read on the forward strand.
TACTTAATTGCAGACACCTCTCCTTCTTTAATCAATTTATACATTGATTTTGAATCAGTAAAGCTGATCAACACTGCATTCTTCAGTCTTAATCTAATTTATCTCAGTAATAACTCTTTCATTGTTGTTTCATTTGTATAGACAATAAAGAAATTAGACTGGCACTGTGACTGATTTTCTAATTACCTTTCAGAGCATTTTCTCAAGTGTCATAAGCTGCCTATTTAACCTCACACTTTTTTTAAGACGTACATATTTCCAAACACCATCATGAACCTTCACTCTAACCTCACACTGCTGTTAATATGGATTCCTTGCAGTGCCATTAGCACACAACACGGCAACTTTCCACTACCACTGACACGGATGATTAACTTGCCACTGTCAGAGCACAGGCTTTTTAAATGCTCGGGCTGTGGTAGACGAGCGGTTATGACATTGTGAGTTCAATGGTAATTTGTGAACTGGCACCAAAGAATGATCCTAAAATCTTCCAGTTTGTCAGAAAGATCCAATTAGTCCACTATGTCCTTCGAGGAAGGGAAGCTGCATCCACACTTGATCCAACTCCATGCCCACGCTACACAATTGATTCTTAATGGCCAGCACAACACTTAGTTGTAGACGAAACAAACAATAAAACCATCACCACCTCAGGGCAACTATGAATGGACAATAAATACCACCTTCCTAACATCCTGAACATGAATAAAACAAATCTACTGTCGAAAACACAAACAAAACTTACTTAATGGATATTGAATGAAGAGCACTTAAACCCATGAATGGAAAGTTTAATTACTTGTGTACTGTATTAACTTAGCCTGACTGAAATACTTTCTTTATTCAATTTTCTATTTAATTAGCATTAATACTGGAAGTAATGTGTTTTATTTTAATGAACTACAACTTATTTTAACATAATATCGATCAGAAAATCAAAATTTCACTGTTTAGGTTGCCACATGACTACTTGATCAGGGTTTCTGAGAGCTGATGACTGTGGCACAGATGAGTATTCTGGCTTAAGTCAGCGACTTTGAGAGGAAATAAAACAACACAGGCACACTATGGGTGGAATTTTCCAGCCCCGTTGTGGCAGGAGCAGAGCTGGAGAATGCTGCGAGCCGTTCAAAAGCCCATTGACTTTGGTGGGATTTCCCAATCCCACTGGCAGGAGAGGCAGTAAAACTCTGGCCAATGTTTCAACTAGCTTCTTGTGTCTCAGTGCTAGATCCCTCACCTCAAAGTTAGAGATTGGGGGTTTATGTCCCACTCCAGAAATTTGAGCACAAAAATCTTAATTGACATTTCAGTACAGTACGGAGGAGGCCATACACAGAATCACAGACTGCTTACAGCGCAGAAGGAGGCCATTTGGCCAATCGTGTTTGCACCAGCTCTCCGAAGGAGCAGCCGTTCTCCCCGTAACCCTGCACATTCTTCCTTTTCGGATAACAGTCTAATTCCCTTGGAATGCCTCAGTTGGGGGCGGCACGGTGGGGCAGTGGTTAGCACTGCTGCCTAGGGCACTGAGGACCCGGGTTCGATCCCAGCCCCGGGTCACTGTCCGTGTGGAGTTTGCACATTCTCCCCGTGTCTACGCGGATCTCACCCTCACAACCCAAAGATGTGCAGGGTAGGTGGATTGGCCACGCTAAATTGCCCCTGAATTGGAAAAAAATAATTGGATACTCTAAACGTATTTAAAAAAAGAAAAAAAAAGAATGCCTCAGTTGAATCCGCCTCCTCCACACTCTTAGGCAGAGCATTCCCGACCCTAATCACTGTGTGAAAAAGCTTATTCTCATGCCTCTTTCACTTCTTTTACCAATTACTTAAATCTGTGTCCTCTCGTTCTTGATCCTTTCATGACAATTACAAGATAATCAATCATGGCATTGCTGGATGAACGCAGAACCCTAAAAATCTGTAACCCAAGAAACATTTTCCTCCATTAAAGGGACTGTATAATTGCAAGGTTCTCTATCCCGACCCTGTCAGAGATCTTTCAAATGAGCCAAGAGGCTGTCTGTCCTCTCAGATGCGTACAACAGATCCCACAGCACTGTTTGGAAACACGTGAACATATAGCACTAAAAAGCTGTAACTCAAGAAACATTTTCCTGCGTCAAAGGGGTTATATAAATGCAAGTTATTGTTGCTCTCATTTAATCGTCTCATAGAACATACAGTGCAGAAGGAGGCCATTTGGCCCATCAAGTCTGCACCGACCCACTTAACCCCTCACTTCCACCATATCCCCGTAACCCAATAACCCCTCCTAACCTTTTTGGTCACTAAGGGCAATTTATCACGGACAATCCACCTAACCTGCACATCTTTGGACTGTGGGAGGAAACCGGAGCACCAGGAGGAAACCCACGCAGACATGGGGAGAACGTGCAGACTCTGCACAGACAGTGACCCAGCGGGGAATCGAACCTTGGACCCTGGCACTGTGAAGCCACAGTGCTATCTACTTGTGCAACCGTGCTGTCTCAGTTGAATTACTATCCTGAATACAATAGCAGCTGGACACCACTACTTAACGCATTGTCAATTCTGATATTTCTCAAAATAATTCTTTAAAATGACTGTTTTGATGTCATGGCTGGCTTCATTTCAGTTCTGCTTATGTGCCATTTTGCCTCTACAAGATTTTTTAACAAAGTAAATTCTGCAAACATACAACACTTTCTGTACAGATTCATCTCATACACTGATGGCTGGCAGGAACCTAATTAAGGAATTTACATGACATCATAAACCAGGAAAGCAAACTTTGAGTCATTGTCAGTTGAACCCCTGGATTGGTTTATTGACTGTACTTCTCAAGGGAAACCTAGCATTGTGCATATTCTCATTCTCAATTGTAGCTTTACAATTACCCCTCCTCTCCTGAAGTTATTGGGATCCAGTTCCGTGGATGCCTAGGTGGCTGTGTGTGACGGAGCCTGTTCTTACTTGATGTGTACACATGTTCGTTTTCCAACAGGAGAGATTAGGCAGTGATCAGGTGCAGGGACAATGAAAATAACAAGGTTCGGGCAATGCCGTAATGCGTGGGGTTGATAGGGTTGGGGGGAGTCTGCAGAAAAGTCAGGAATGTGATGTTATTTGGACATAATTTATCTAGTCCTCCAGCCAATAGTGGCCTGCTCTAACCCAGCCAGTAATGGGCTGGATTCAGACCCAGGCAATAACTGTGTCGTCATCAGCAGAATTGTACTGGAATAAACTCGCAGTACAATAAACCTGCCTAATCAGGTCCACACTGCTCTCACTCATTGTGCTCCAACTGGCAACGTTCAATAGCAAAAGATCAATCCACTGCAGAGCCCCACAAGCCATATATATACTTTAGATATTTTGTGTACTGCTGCAAAATCCATTCTTGCAGCTGTAGTAAAAATGATAAGCTCGTGAAAGTGGTTGCTACTGCGCACATGATTTTCCACCAGTGTCCATATAAAGGAATAACACCTTACATTTATTTTATTTTTTAAAAATATTTTTTTATTCTCCTCCTTTTTCACATTTTCTCCCAAATTTACACCCACCAACAATAAACAATAATCAGTAACAAATATGTCAGTCCCCATATCAATAACAACGATCGCATCCTCCCACCAATCCCCAAACATTAGCCCGCATGTTCACACAAACAAATGACAAAAAGGAATTAGGGATCACCCATAGTCGCCATTAACACACACAGCCCCCCTCCCCCCAACCCTCCCACCCACACGCCCCAACTAATGTTCGATGTTATCCAGTTGTTGAAAGTGCATAATGAATAATGCCCATGAATTGTAGAACCCCTCCGTCCTTCCCCTCAGTTCAAACTTAACCTTCTCATCGCTTTTCGGCCTTTTGGCTACGGTCAAGTGTCTGTAGATTGAGCCTTTGGTTCAGATCTGGTATGTCTCTCTTGTGGGGACCATGAATTGGATTCAATTTGAATTAGTTTTTTGGAGCAGGCGAGGAGCTGGATTAAGGGTTCGCCCCTGACCCACACTCTGAGCCCTGGCTTGGTAACTCAGAAAAGGAAAAAAAAATTATTAAACAAAACAAAAAAAAAACTTAACCTTCTCAAGAGTCAAGAATTCCAGCAGGTCCCCCCGCCACGCCAGGGCACAGGGTGGAGAGGTTGCTCTCCAACCTATCAGGATCCACCTTCGGGCGATCAACGAGGCGAAGGCTATGATATCTGCCTCCACACCTGTTTCCAACCCTGGCTGGTCCAACACCCCGAATATGGCCTCTCGGGGACCCGGGCCCAGTTTCACGTGCACCACTTTAGAAATTACCCTAAAACCTTCCTTCCAGTAATCCTCTAGCTTTGGACAGGATCAAAACATATGAACGTGATTAACGGGGCACCCCCCCCCCGCAACGTTCACACACATCTTCTACTCCTTCAAAGAATCGGCTCATCCTCACCCTTGTGAGGTGTGCTCTGTATACCACGTTCAGCTGTATCAGCCCCAACCTCACGCACGAGGTGGAGGCGTTCACTCTCCGGGGCACCTCACACACCAGAACCCCTCCTCCATATCCTCTCCCAACTCTCCCTCCCACTTTGCTTTGATCCCTTCCAGTGGTGCCTTCTACTCTTCCAGAATAGCTCCGTAAACCGCTGACACTACCCCCTTCTCCAGTCCCCCTGTCGTCAGCACCTCCTCCAGCAATGTGGAGGCCGGCTCCACCGGGAAGCTCTGTATCTCCTTTCTGGCAAAATCTCGAACCTGCATGTATCTAAACATTTCCCCCTGCTCCAATCCATACTTCGCTTCCAGCTCCTTCAATCCTGCAAACCGACCCCTAAGAAACAAATCTTTTAGTGTCTTAATCCCCTTCTCCTCACATTTCCAAAAATTTCCATCCCACCTCCCTGGCTCAAATCTGTGGTTCCCCTGAATCGGCATTTCCCTTGACCCTGCCCCCAACCTGAAGTGTTGGTGAAACTGCCTCCAAATTGTCAATGAAGCTATTATTACCGGACTCCCCAAGTATTTCCCAGGGGTTTCGGGAGCGGCACTGTTGCTAGTGCTTTCAATCCCGACTCCCTGCACAAACTCTCCTCCATTCTGACCCATTGGGAATCAACCCCTCTGACCCAGCTCCGCAACACCTTGCATTTATACCACATCTTTAATGCAATAAACATGTCAAAGTGTTTTACAGGGGAGTATAATTAGACATAAACTGACACTCATCCCAAGGAGATATCTGTGCAAGTGGTCTGCCCTAATTTTGGTTACAGAAGTAAATTTTAAGGGGGCAGCACGGTGGCACAGTGGATAGCACTGCTGCCTCACGGTGCCGAGGTCCCAGGTTCGATCCTGGCTCTGGATCACTGTCCGTGTGGAGTTTGCACATTCTCCCCGTGTTTGCGTGGGTTTCGCCCCCACAACCCAAAGATGTGCAGGCTAGGCGGATTGGCCACGATAAATTGCCCCTTAATTGGGAAAAATTAAAAATAAAATAAAAAAAGTAAATATTAAGAAGGGTCTTAAAGGAAGAATTGGGCGGAGAGCTAGAGTAGTTTAGGGAGGAAATTCCAGGGCTGAAGGCACGGCTGTCAATGGTGGAGCAAAGAGAGTGATACATACTTAAGGATGCAAAGTTGGAGAAATGCAGAGTTCTTGAAGGGTTGTAGGTGTGAAGGTTATGGAGATAGAGAGGGGAGGGGCGATGGAGGGATTTAATATGGGGATGAGAACTTTAATTATTTCAAAAAAAAATTTAGGATACCCAATTAATTTTTCCCAATTAAGGGGCAATTTAGCGTGGCCAATCCACCCACCCTGCACATCTTTGGGTTGTGGGGGTGAAACCCACGCAGACACGGGGAGAATGTGCAAACTCCACACGGACAGTGACCCGGGGCCGGGATCGAACCTGGGACCTCGGCGCCGTGAGGCAGCAGTGCTAACCACTGCACCACCCCGAGAATTTTAATAATTAAGTATTTGGTGGACTGGGAGCCAATGAAGTTCAGCAAAGACGGGGGTGATGAAATTAGAGGCTTCGTCCAATGTTGCTCCATAACTGGTTGCTAGGAAGTGCATGAGAACAGCCAAGGGCGATTGTCCATTCAATTCCTCCTCCCATGTAGGGATTGCTTCATCTTTGATTTTTACCTGTATCCAATAGCTTTAGGGTCGAGAATTCAGTAGGTACGCAATCAGAGGCAGAAGCCCATATTCCCATCTGCTGTGGCTCAGTTGGTAGCACTCTTGCCTAAGTGTCAAAAGATTCTGGGTTCAAGAACCACTCAAGGACTTGAGCACAAGAGTCAAACGAGCACTCCAAGGCAGTGCTTAGTTGCTGTCTTTTGTATGAGACATTAAACTGAGGCCTCATCTGCTCTATTAGGTGAATGTTAAATATCTCATAGCACTTGTCAAAGAAGAGTTGTCTCTGGTGTCCTGGCCAATATTCGTCCTTCAATCAGCATCACAAAACAGATTATTTCAGGGAGCTTGCCGTGTGTGAATTGGCTGCCGTGTTTGCTATATTCCAACAGTGGTTCCACTTCAAAAATATACTTCAGTTGCTGCTTTGAGACATCTGGTGGTCATGAAAGGCACTATATAAATGCAAGTCTTTTTGTTTAACTTTTGCTCTGTGGTAGACCGGTAGACCTGAGTCATCTCATTACTTTCCTGCCGAAGAAGTAGTTCAAGCTTTGCTCTTGTCGAGTAGGATCTTTCAGGGTGAACAATGACCTTAACAGATGGCGCTGTCTGCTGTGAGCTGCAAGTAAATCCTCATTATTACTGAGAAAGACAAGAGGAGATTTCCGCCATTCACTATTTGTCGTGAAATCATGAACAGGTTCTTTCCTTTTGTGTTTACTGCAATTAGCCAAGAGGAAATCCTCAACTTCTTTCAAATTGTGGTAGGTAAAACAAATCATTAAACAGTAATGAAGATTACCATTGCGCATGAGTTGAATCTAACCAATGTTTTTTACATTGTATATTCAGTTCTTAATATTAATATACAATGAGACAATTCACTCAATGTCAACATTATGTAAACATACATTAAACACCAGGAACTCCATATTTTTTGAAATTTTCAATGTTATATTTTGGCATTTTCCTTTAACTGCATCGAAAATGATTGGGTCAAAACCAAAAAGGTTAGATGGAACATTTTTAAAAATTATTTCATTGGACATGGGCATCACTGACTTGGCCAGCATTTGATGCCCATCCCAAATTGGGGCTGGTTTAGCACACAGCTAAATCGCTGGCTTTGAAAGAAAGCCAGCAGCACGGTTCAATTCCCGTACCAGCCTCCCCGAACAGGCGCTGGAATGTGGCGACTAGGGGCTTTTCACAGTAACTTCATTGAAGCCTACTTGTGACAATAAGCAATTTTCATTTCATTTTCATTCCTTCAATTACCCTGGAGAAGGTGGTTCAGCTGCTATCTTGAACCGTTGCAGTCTGTGTAGTGTAAGGACACGCACAGTGCTGTTAGGGAGGGCGTTCCAGGAGTTTGACCCAGCCACAGTGAAGGAACGGCAATATTGTTCAAGCTAGGATGGTGAGTAGCTTGATGGGGAATTGGTGATGGTGTTCCCAATGCATCTGCTGTTCTTGGCCTTCTGGATGGTAGTGGCCGTGGGTTTGGAAGGTGCTTTTGAAGGAGCTGTCAAAGGACGGCTGCCACTGTGTTGGTGGAGGGACCGAATGTTTGAGTTGGTGGTTGGGGTGCCACTCAAACAGGCTGCTTTGTCCTGGATGGTGTCAAGTTCCTCGAGTGCTGTTGAAGGCAGACTCACCCAGGCAAGTGGAGAGTATTCCATCACATTCCTGGTTTGTGCCTTTTAGATAACGGACTGGCTTTGGGGAGTCAGGAGGTGAGTTACTTGCCACAGAATTCCCAGCCTCTGACCTGCTCTTGTAGCCACAGTATTAATATGGCTAGTCCAGTTCAGTTTCTGGTCAATGGTAACCCCCAGGATGTTGACAGTGGGGGATTCAGCGATGGTATTGTCATTGGATGCCATGGGGCGGTGGTTAGATTATTTCTTGTTGGAGATGGCCATTGTGCGTCACTTGTGTGACATGAATATTACTTGTCACATATCAATCGACCCATCGAGTCTGCACTGACTCTCTGAAAGAACACCCTACCTAGGCCCATTCCCCCACCCTATCCGTGTAACCGCACCTAACCAGCACATCCTTGGACACTGAGGGACAATTTTGGTGTGACTAATCCACCTAACCTGCACATCTTTGGACTGTGGGAGGAAACTGGAGCACCCGGAGGAAACCCACACAGACACGGGAGGAATGTGCAAACTCCACACAGACAGTCACCCAAGGTCGGAATCAAACCTGGGTCCCTGGCTCTATGAGGCAGCAGTGCTAACCACTGTGCCATAGTGCTGCCCAAGCCTGACTATCAGGCTAATATCAGCCCAAGCCCGAATGTTGTCCAGGCCTTGCTTCACATTGGTACAGACTGCTTCAGTAAGTGAGGAGTCACGAATGGTGCTGAACATTGTGCAATTATCAGTGAACATCCCCACTTCTTTTTTAAAAATATAATTTAGGGTACCCAGTTAATTTTTTCCAATCAAGGGGCAATTTAGTGTGGCCAATTCACCTACCCTGCACATCTTTGGGTTGTGGGGGTGAGACCCACGCAGACACGGGGAGAATGTGCAAACTCCACACGGTCAGCGACCCAGAGCCGGGATCGAACCCAGGACTTTGGCGCTGTGAGGCAGCAGTGCTATCCACTGTGCTACCATGCTGCCCAACATCCCCACTTCTGACCTTATGATGGAAGGAAGATCATTGATGAAGCAGCTGAAGATGGCTGGGCCGAGGACACGACCCTGAGGAACTCCTGCAGTGATGTACTGGAGCTGAGATGATTGACCTCCAGCAACAACCATCTTCTGTTGTGTCAGGTATGACTCCGACCAGCGGAGAGTTTCCCCCTGATTCCCACTGACTCCAGCTTTCCTAAGGCTCTTTGATGCCGCACTCTTTTTAATGCTGCCTTGATGTCGAGGGCAGTCACACTCGAGTCCAGCTCTTCTATCCATGTTTGGATCAAGGCTGTAATGAGTCAAGAGCCGAGGCCCAGGTAGAACCCAAACTGAGTGTCAGTGAGCAGGTTATTGCTGAACAAGTGCCGCTTGATTGCACTGTTGATGACACCTTCCATCAGAACAGAAGAGGCTGCTGGAGCGGTAATTGACCAGATTGGACGTGCCCTGCCTTTTGTGGACAGGACATAACTGGGCAGGTTTTCACATTGTTGGGTCAATGCCATTGTTGTAGATGCACTGGAACAGCTTAGCTAAGGAGTTCTGGAACATACGTCTTCAGTACTATCAGGGTCCATAGCCTTTGCAGTGTCCAGTGCCGTCAGCTGTTTTTTGATATCATGCGGAGTGAATCAAATTGGTTGAAGACTGGCGTATGTGATACTCGGGACCTCAGGAGAAGGTTAAGATGAAACATCCTCTCGGGACTTCCGGCTGAAGATGGTTGCAAATGCTTCAGCCTGGTCTTTTGTTCTGCTGATGGGCTCGCCATCACTGAGGATGGGGATATTGGGGGAACCGCCTCCTCAAGTTAATTGTTTAATTGTCCATATTAATTGTTTAATTGTCTACCAACATTCACAACTGGATGTGGCAGGAATTCAGAGCTTTGATCTGATCTGAACCATTGGTTGCGGGATCATTCAGTTGTCTATCGCATGTTACTTCTGCTGTTTGACACACAAGTAGTCCTGTGCTGTAGCTTCACCAATGTGAACATGGGGCTTTGTCTTCACAAGGATGTGCAATGGTCATTCCAATCTATACTGCCATGGGCAGATGCATCTGCGATAGGTAGATTGGTAAGGACCGGTCTAGTAGGCTTTAATCCTCTTCTTGGTTTCCCCTGCTGAAGGCACAGTCTGGCAGAAATTTCTTTCAGGATTCAGCTAGTTTGGTCAAAAATGGTGGACACTGGAGTAATGGTGCTGGACATTGAAGTAATGGTGCTGGACACTGGAGTAATGGTGCTGGACACTGAAGTAATGGTGCTGGACACTGAAGTAATGGTGCTGGACACTGAAGTAATGGTGCTGGACATTGAAGTAATGGTGCTGGACACTGAAGTAATGGTGCTGCACACTGAAGTAATGGTGCTGGACACTGAAGTAATGGTGCTGGACACTGAAGTAATGGTGCTGGACACTGAAGTAATGGTGCTGGACATTGAAGTAATGGTGCTGGACACTGAAGTAATGGTGCTGGACACTGGAGTAATGGTGCTGGACACTGAAGTAATGGTGCTGGACATACATTGAAGTAATGGTGCTGGACACTGAAGTAATAGTGCTGGACATTGAAGTAATGGTGCTGGACATTGAAGTAATGGTGCTGGACACTGAAGCTGGACACTGAAGTAATGGTGCTGGACATTGAAGTAATAGTGCTGGACATTGAAGTAATGGTGCTGGACATTGAAGTAATGGTGCTGGACACTGAAGTAATGGTGCTGGACACTGGAGTAATGGTGCTGGACACTGAAGTAATGGTGCTGGGCACTGAAGTAATGGTGCTGGACACTGGAGTAATGGTGCTGGACACTGAAGTAATGGTGCTGGACACTGGAGTAATGGTGCTGGACATTGAAGTAATGGTGCTGGACACTGAAGTAATGGTGCTGGACACTGGAGTAATGGTGCTGGACACTGAAGTAATGGTGCTGGACACTGGAGTAATGGTGCTGGACATTGAAGTAATGGTGCTGGACACTGAAGTAATGGTGCTGGACACTGGAGTAATGGTGCTGGACACTGGAGTAATGGTGCTGGACACTGGAGTAATGGTGCTGGACATTGAAGTAATGGTGCTGGACACTGAAGTAATGGTGCTGGACACTGGAGTAATGGTGCTGGACGCTGAAGTAATGGTGCTGGACACTGGAGTAATGGTGCTGGACACTGAAGTAATGGTGCTGGACACTGAAGTAATGGTGCTGGACACTGAAGTAATGGTGCTGGACACTGAAGTAATGGTGCTGGACATTGAAGTAATGGTGCTGGACACTGGAGTAATGGTGCTGGACACTGAAGTAATGGTGCTGGACACTGAAGTAATGGTGCTGGACACTGAAGTAATGGTGCTGGACATTGAAGTAATGGTGCTGGACACTGAAGTAATGGTGCTGGACACTGGAGTAATGGTGCTGGACACTGGAGTAATGGTGCTGGACACTGAAGTAATGGTGCTGGACATTGAAGTAATGGTGCTGGACATTGAAGTAATGGTGCTGGACATTGAAGTAATGGTGCTGGACACTGGAGTAATGGTGCTGGACACTGAAGTAATGGTGCTGGACATTGAAGTAATGGTGCTGGACACTGAAGTAATGGTGCTGGACATTGAAGTAATGGTGCTGGACACTGAAGTAATGGTGCTGGACACTGGAGTAATGGTGCTGGACACTGGAGTAATGGTGCTGGACACTGAAGTAATGGTGCTGGACATTGAAGTAATGGTGCTGGACATTGAAGTAATGGTGCTGGACATTGAAGTAATGGTGCTGGACACTGGAGTAATGGTGCTGGACACTGAAGTAATGGTGCTGGACATTGAAGTAATGGTGCTGGACACTGAAGTAATGGTGCTGGACAATGAAGTAATGGTGCTGGACACTGAAGTAATGGTGCTGGACACTGGAGTAATGGTGCTGGACACTGAAGTAATGGTGCTGGACACTGGAGTAATGGTGCTGGACACTGAAGTAATGGTGCTGGACACTGGAGTAATGGTGCTGGACATTGAAGTAATGGTGCTGGACATTGAAGTAATGGTGCTGGACACTGAAGTAATGGTGCTGGACACTGGAGTAATGGTGCTGGACACTGAAGTAATGGTGCTGGACACTGGAGTAATGGTGCTGGACACTGAAGTAATGGTGCTGGACACTGAAGTAATGGTGCTGGACACTGGAGTAATGGTGCTGGACACTGGAGTAATGGTGCTGGACACTGGAGTAATGGTGCTGGACACTGGAGTAATGGTGCTGGACATTGAAGTAATGGTGCTGGACATTGAAGTAATGGTGCTGGACATTGAAGTAATGGTGCTGGACACTGAATTAATGGTGCTGGACACTGGAGTAATGGTGCTGGACACTGAAGTAATGGTGCTGGACATTGAAGTAATGGTGCTGGACACTGAAGTAATAGTGCTGGACATTGAAGTAATGGTGCTGGACATTGAAGTAATGGTGCTGGACATTGAAGTAATGGTGCTGGACACTGAAGTAATGGTGCTGGACATTGAAGTAATGGTGCTGGACACTGAAGTAATAGTGCTGGACACTGAAGTAATGGTGCTGGACACTGAAGTAATAGTGCTGGACATTGAAGTAATGGTGCTGGACACTGAAGTAATGGTGCTGGACACTGAAGTAATGGTGCTGGACACTGAAGTAATGGTGCTGGATGCTGGAGTAATGGTGCTGGACACTGAAGTAATGGTGCTGGACACTGAAGTAATAGTGCTGGACACTGAAGTAATGGTGCTGGACATTGAAGTAATGGTGCTGGACATTGAAGTAATGGTGCTGGACACTGGAGTAATGGTGCTGGACATTGAAGTAATGGTGCTGGACACTGAAGTAATGGTGCTGGACACTGAAGTAATGGTGCTGGACACTGAAGTAATGGTGCTGGACACCGAAGTAATGGTGCTGGACACTGGAGTAATGGTGCTGGACATTGGAGTAATGGTGCTGGACACTGAAGTAATGGTGCTGGACATTGAAGTAATGGTGCTGGACACTGAAGTAATGGTGCTGGACACTGAAGTAATGGTGCTGGACATTGAAGTAATGGTGCTGGACACTGAAGTAATGGTGCTGCACACTGAAGTAATGGTGCTGGACACTGGAGTAATGGTGCTGCACACTGAAGTAATGGTGCTGGACACTGGAGTAATGGTGCTGGACACTGAAGTAATGGTGCTGGACACTGAAGTAATGGTGCTGGACACTGAAGTAATGGTGCTGGACACTGGAGTAATGGTGCTGGACATTGAAGTAATGGTGCTGGACACTGGAGTAATGGTGCTGGACATTGAAGTAATGGTGCTGGACACTGGAGTAATGGTGCTGGACACTGAAGTAATGGTGCTGGACACTGAAGTAATGGTGCTGGACACTGAAGTAATGGTGCTGGACACTGAAGTAATAGTGCTGGACATTGAAGTAATGGTGCTGGACATTGAAGTAATGGTGCTGGACACTGGAGTAATGGTGCTGGACATTGAAGTAATGGTGCTGGACACTGGAGTAATGGTGCTGGACACTGAAGCTGGACATTGAAGTAATGGTGCTGGACACTGAAGTAATGGTGCTGGACACTGGAGTAATGGTGCTGGACACTGAAGTAATGGTGCTGGACACTGAAGTAATGGTGCTGGACACTGGAGTAATGGTGCTGGACACTGGAGTAATGGTGCTGGACACTGAAGCTGGACACTGAAGTAATGGTGCTGGACACTGAAGTAATGGTGCTGGACACTGGAGTAATGGTGCTGGACACTGAAGTAATGGTGCTGGACACTGAAGTAATGGTGCTGGACACTGAAGTAATAGTGCTGGACACTGAAGTAATGGTGCTGGACATTGAAGTAATGGTGCTGGACATTGAAGTAATGGTGCTGGACACTGAAGTAATGGTGCTGGACACTGAAGCTGGACATTGAAGTAATAGTGCTGGACACTGGAGTAATGGTGCTGGACATTGAAGTAATGGTGCTGGACACTGGAGTAATGGTGCTGGACACTGAAGTAATGGTGCTGGACACTGAAGTAATGGTGCTGGACACTGGAGTAATGGTGCTGGACACTGAAGTAATGGTGCTGGACATTGAAGTAATGGTGCTGGACACTGAAGTAATAGTGCTGGACATTGAAGTAATGGTGCTGGACACTGGAGTAATGGTGCTGGACACTGAAGTAATGGTGCTGGACACTGAAGTAATGGTGCTGGACACTGAAGCTGGACATTGAAGTAATAGTGCTGGACATTGAAGTAATGGTGCTGGACACTGAAGTAATGGTGCTGGACACTGAAGTAATGGTGCTGGACACTGGAGTAATGGTGCTGGACACTGGAGTAATGGTGCTGGACACTGAAGCTGGACATTGAAGTAATGGTGCTGGACACTGAAGTAATGGTGCTGGACACTGGAGTAATGGTGCTGGACACTGAAGTAATGGTGCTGGACACTGAAGCTGGACATTGAAGTAATGGTGCTGGACACTGAAGTAATGGTGCTGGACACTGGAGTAATGGTGCTGGACACTGAAGCTGGACATTGAAGTAATGGTGCTGGACACTGAAGTAATGGTGCTGGACACTGGAGTAATGGTGCTGGACACTGAAGTAATGGTGCTGGACACTGAAGCTGGACATTGAAGTAATGGTGCTGGACATTGAAGTAATGGTGCTGGACATTGAAGTAATGGTGCTGGACACTGAAGCTGGACATTGAAGTAATGGTGCTGGACACTGAAGTAATGGTGCTGGACATTGAAGTAATGGTGCTGGACACTGAAGCTGGACATTGAAGTAATGGTGCTGGACACTGAAGTAATGGTGCTGGACACTGAAGTAATGGTGCTGGACACTGAAGTAATGGTGCTGGACACTGAAGTAATGGTGCTGGACACTGGAGTAATGGTGCTGGACATTGAAGTAATGGTGCTGGACACTGAAGTAATGGTGCTGGACATTGAAGTAATAGTGCTGGACACTGAAGTAATGGTGCTGGACACTGAAGCTGGACATTGAAGTCCCCACCCAGAGTAGATTCTGCGTCCTTCCAAGTGCTTCTTCCAAGTGGTGTTCAACAGGGCAGAGTAATGATTCATCAGCTGAGGGATGGCAGTGGTAATCAGTAGGAGGTTTCCTTGCCTATGTTTGACCTGATGCCACAAGACTTTTAAAAGGGGACAACACCCTGTTTATCTGTAATTGATGTGCCGAGCGCTGTGATCCACCCAGTGCTGCACCGTGGAGATATGCAGCTTTTACCATTGCAGTTTAGTTTAGCATGATCAGGCAGATGCCCATGTGAATCTTAGTACAATATCCACTCTGTAAAAGATGATACAACTTTGGCCACCATGTGCAAAGTGAAATTATGTAAAATTATTGTTCTTTTTATTCCATCAACAGCTCCTTAGTAAAGAGTCATTACCTCAGCTAAGAGTTTACAATTGTCACTCAAGTGGATAGCACTGGGTCTATGGCGCCAAGGTCCCAGGTTCGAATCCCGGCTCTGGGTCACTGTCCTTGTGGAGTTTGTACACTCTCCCCGTGTCTGTGTGGGTCTCACCCACTAAATTGTCCATAATTGGAAAAAAATAATAATTGGGTATTCTAAATTTATATTAAAAAAAGAATTGTCACTCCCTCTGCACAAACAAACAAAATGAGGACAAAGCTGTGAGAAAAACTTCTGGAATGTACTCTACCCTGCCACCTAATGCCCAGAGGCCACAACTGCACCTTGACTGTAAACTGGAATGTTTGGCACAACAGTTTCCCATGGGTTAATGTTGACAGAAAAGGCACCGTGGTGCAGTGGTTAGCACTGCTGCCTACGGTGCTGAGGTTCGATCCCGGCTCTGGGTCACTGTCCGTGTGGAGTTTGCACATTCTCCCCGTGTCTGCGTGGGTTTCGCCCCCACATTCCAAAGATGTGCAGGGTAGGTGGATTGGCCACGCTAAATTGCCCCTTAATTGGAAAAAATGAATTGGGTACTCTAAATTTTAAAACAAAATTGACAGAAAAGCAGCACCAAAAAATTAGGCAAGACTTTTAAGAACAGACCATCTTAAAAACTATCAGAGCAAAAGGTGTTAATGGTGTTGTAATTCTTCCCAGAATGTATTGTATAAAAGAAAAAAAGCAGCACCTTCTCCCTTTGGTGGTAACAAGCTGGATTTTTCCAGCAGCAAAAATGGAGTTAATGGCTCAATTAGCTCATTGCTGTTTGAGGGACCTTGTTACATGCAAATTGATCGCAATGACTGACAAATAAACAAATTCATTGGCTGGGAGGAGGCATTCAGAAACATCCTGAGGATGTGAAAGGTGCTATATTATTGCAAGTTCTCTCTTAAAACTATAATCACAGGTTATATCCGCACAAGGCAGTAAACCTTAAAAGTTCCATTTGCTGTAATTCACCCGGAATCCAAGATCCGATATTGACTTCCGTCAACGTGCAGTAACTCAGTGAGGGTGACCTGACAACGGGTACAAGGATGTTAAGCATTTTCATTAGAAATGTCTGACCCCAGATTAAGACCTTGGGGATTTCAGAGTCAAGTTGAGATATTCTTAAACTCCTGATCCAGTAATGAAACAATTCTCTTCATGAATTCTCTTTGGGCAGCACAAGTGGCTAGCACTGTGGCTTAACAGTGCCAGGGTCCCAGGTTCGATTCCCCGCTGGGTCACTGTCCGTGCGGAGTCTGCACGTTCTCCCAGTGTCTGCGTGGGTTTCCTCCCACAGTCCAAAGACGTGCAGGTTAGGTGGATTGGCCATGATAAATTGCCCTTAGTGACCAAAAAGGTTAGGAGGGGTTATTGGGTTACAGGGATAGGGTGGAAGTGAGGGCTTAAATGGGTCGGTGCAAACTCGATGGCCCGAATGGCCTCCTTCTGCACTGTATGTTCTATGACCAGCATAATATCCTTGGAGCAACCCTTTTTTAAAAAAAATATATTTATTAAAGTTTTTTAACAACACAATTTTTCTCCCTTACAAACAATAACCCCCCCCGTAACAAATAACAAAAAAATCGCACTGAGCAAGATATATACATGGCAAAATAGTATATTTACATAGCTTTATACACTGGCTCTCTCCCGTACGTGCCAGTTTCCCCAATCCTTCATGTTATCTCTTGCTCATCCCATCCACCCTCCCAGGCAAGCCCCCATTCCCCCCCCCAGGTTGCTGCTGCTGCTGACCGACCTTCCTCTAACGCTCTGCGAGATAGTCTAGGAACAGTTGCCACCGCCTGTAGAACCCCTGTGCAGACCCTCTCAAGGCAAACTTTATCCTCTCCAGCTTAATGAACCCAGCCATGTCGTTTATCCAGGCCTCCACGCTGGGGGGCTTCGCCTCCTTCCACATTAGCAAAATCCTTCGCCGGGCTACTAGGGATGCAAAGGCCAGAATGCCGGCCTCTTTCGCCTCCTGCACTCCCGGCTCGTCCACTACTCCAAATATTGCTAGCCCCCAGCTTGGCTTGACCCGGACTTTCACCACCTGAGATATTGTTCCCGCCACTCCTCTCCAGAACCCCTCCAGTGCCGGGCATGACCAAAACATATGGACATGGTTCGCCGGACTTCCTGAGCACCTTCCACATCTGTCCTCTACCCCAAAGAACCTACTCAGCCTCGCCCCCGTCAAGTGCGCTCTGTGGACCACCTTAAATTGTATCAGGCTGAGCCTGGCACACAAGGAGGAGGAATTAACCCTACCTAGGGCATCAGCCCATTACCCCTCCTCAATCTCCTCCCCCAGCTCCTCCTCCCATTTACCCTTCAACTCTTCTACTAGCGCTTCCCCCTCTTCTTTCATCTCTTGGTGTATTGCCGACACTTTGCCCTCCCCGACCCATACACCCGGGATCACCCTGTCTTGAATTTCTTGTGCCGGGAGCAACAGGAATTCCCTGACCTGTCACCTCACAAAAACCTTCACCTGCATATATCTAAAGGCATTTCCCGGGGGTAACTCAAACTTCTCCTCCAGTGCCCCTAGGCTCGCAAATGTCCCGTCAATGAACAGGTCCCCCATTCTTCTAATCCCCGCCCGATGCCAGCTCTGGAACCCCCTGTCCATCTTCCCCGGGACAAACCGGTGGTTACCCCTGATCAGGGACCACACCGAGGCTCCCACTGCACCCCTATGCCGTCTCCACTGGCCCCAGATCCTTAACGTTGCCGCCACCACCGGGTTCGTGGTATACTTTGACGGCGAAAACGGCAGCGGTGCAGTCACCAACGCCCCCAGGCTCGTTCCTTTACAGGACGCCATCTCCATCCTCTTCCATGCCGCCCCCTCTCCCTCCATAACCCACTTGCGGATCATCGCCACATTTGCTGCCCAGTAGTAGCTCCCTAGGTTTGGCAGCGCCAACCCTCCTCGGTCCCAACTGCGTCCCAGGAACCCTCTCCTTACCCTCGGGGTCCTATTCGCCAACATAAACCCCATAATACTCCTACCTACTCTCTTAAAAAAGCCTTTGGTGATCACGATGGGAAGGCACTGAAACACAAACAGAAACCTCGGAAGGACCACCATTTTGACCGACTGCACTCTACCCGCGGTAACGTGTCCCATCTTTTGAAGTCCTCCTCCATCTGCTCCACCAACCTCGTCAGATTCAGTTTATGTAGGGCCCCCAACTCCTGGCTATCCGAAAACTCCCCGCCACCCTCCTAAGCGGTAGTGGAGCAACCCTTTTAACCCATTCAAAACCCATTGATTGCATCGAGTTAAAATTGGACCCAATAGGTGTGGCATTCTGGTCTCTTCCACCATATCTGCCCATAGGTGAATCAAATGCAATGTTCAGAAGACTCAGTTGCAAGGTCATGACGAGCAAATGTTCATCTTCCAGTCACACCTGCATATAGGGAAGCATATTCAATCCGACATGATTTCTCATTGGGTCATTGGAGAATCTCATCAAAACTATGTTGCTTTTTGCTGATGTGACATCCTATCGAGTAGCAGAGCGCCCGCCATCTGAAAGGCAAACAGTGACTGAATTACAGATAGACAGAATTGGATAGTAAACAGGAAGACAGGCTGTTAAGAAGGTCATGCTGCTAAACCTGTTCAGAGGTCTTTAAGATGATGTTGCCAACCCATCTCTTCAACAGAGGTTTGAACTCTCTTCATGTGCAATAATTCACTTTCTTCACTTCATAATTACATTTCTGGGCAGATAGATTTTGACAGACACAAATAGAAGACAACGATAATTAAAGCAGGAAATAGAAAATGTATAGAAAATGAAGGGATGAACATTAGCAAAAGTGAAAAGGAAAACGATTTGGATGTCACAATGTGACATTCACTGAAAGCATTCAATCAATAAGAAGCTATTATCATCAAAGCTAACAATGTGCTTGGATGTTTTTCAATGTCATTTGATTCTAATTCAAAACAGGCTATCCTAACTTCTATAGAATACTGGTGAGGTCAGGTATCATTTTGGATACCCGCAATCCAAAAGAAGCATTGTGGAAAATTCGAAGAGTAACAAGGATCATTTGGATTTCGAACTTGCAGAACTGAACTTGTTTTTCATTGGAGAGACAATCATTCACAGGGGACATGACTTTGGTCTTCAATGTGTTCAGAGCCATCGATAAATGTGAATGTAAGCAACTTCTTGAACTTGCAGACAATCGGTCATTTCGATTCACTTTTCCCACCGGCAGTGCACTCTCGCCCGCGGGTTTCCCAACGGCGTGGGGTGTTTTCAATGGGAAATCCCATTGACAAGCGGCGGGAAGATAGAATCTCACCGCCAACGAACGGCGCACCCCTGGGAAACGCACAGCTGGGTGACTGGAGAATCCTGCCCAGTGTATGCAGAACTATATTCCGTGAGAATTATATTTACAAGCTTCAGGTCACAGAGACATTGTTATTCACACAGCAGCAGACTCCCAACATAAACAAGTGATGCTGTGTTATTTAATTTCTTTATAAGAAGTCAATAAATGTCTGGTTAGGAACAGGTTTGCAGGTTCTAAGTAGACAATATGAGTTGGAATAGACATGGTCAACCAAATAACCTTGTTCGATCCTGTATCATTCTCTGAGTCAAATAATAGCGAGGAACAATGAAGCAAGCTTTGCACCATGATGGATTCTGGGCCATGACCATGTCATTCTGTAGAAATAAAATCTGGTCAAAGGTGAATAATGCTGGTTACATGGTTAAATAGACATTCTAAGTCTTTGCTGACTTACTTTTAGGGGACGGGGAAAAACTACACAAACTTCACCCAAGAGTTGGGTAGACACCACAAAAGGTCAAATGGTGGGAGATCGGTGGAAAGGCCAAATGACCTTTTCTTGTTTTCTTCTGCTATGAGCATCTACTAAATATAGCACAGCAAGCACATGATGGAAGTAGCTGGAAAGGCAAAACTAAAATGGTGGAAATCATCAAAAAACCTCAACAATACTTGTCACAGTCAGCAACTTCCATCTTCAACAAAGCACACATCGAGGGAGGGATGAAATACTACAGTTCCATTAAGCAGGCTGCAGAGAGAATTCCTGTCTTGATTCTAGAGCTAGTGCAGTCCAAAGCCACACAGGTCAGTGAACTAAATGAGAATAACATACAGCATGACAGAATCCATCCTCCACACCAAAGGGATGTCTGCAGGCAGTTAGAACCAGTGGGTAAGGACCATGACACATGTTTTTAAATTTTCCCTGCTGTTCAGCTGTCTTCTATTCAGGATTAGCAATAGGTTTCTTCTCAACACTAATTTTCCTTCAGGGTGCTTACTACCGCCATTATGACCTCTGTTTTCATGTATAGTTCTGCAACATAGAACAGAAAGAGAACATTTATTGAGTTCCACGAATCTTCTCAGCACATGAAAAGAGCAGGATTGATGGACAAATTGATACAGCTTACAAATGCTGAATTAAGCATGTGGAGTTACAAAAGAGAATTGTGCTCTTTTACAGCAAGGTCTATGCTGAATGGAACCTGCATTGTTATTTCAGGACTATCGAGAATGGAATGTGACCTGTTATTCCAGGTCTCTCCTGAATGTAAAGTGCACAGTTATTTCAGGTCCATCTGTAAGTAATGTGCACTGTAATGTCAGGTTTATCCTGAATGTAATGTGCACTGTAATGTCAGGTCTATCCTGAATGTGTGCACTGTAATGTCAGGTCTATCCTGAATGTAATGTGACCTGTTATTTCAGTTCTATCCTGAATGTAATGTGACCTGTTATTTCAGGTCGTTCCTGAATGTGATGATGTGGAGATGCCGGCGTTGGACTGGGGTGAGCACAGTAAGAAGTCTTACAACACCAGGTTAAAGTCCAACTGGTTTGTTTCGAATCACTAGCTTTCGGAGCACTGCTCCTTCCTCAGGTGAATGAAGAGGTATGTTCCAGAAACACATATAGAGACAAATTCAAAGATGCCAAACAATGCTTTGAATGCGAGCATTTGCAGGTAATTAAGTCTTTACAGATCCAGAGAGAGCGGTAATCCCAGGTTAAAGATGTGTGAATATTCTCAAACTAGGACAGTTGGTAGGATTTTGCAGGCCAGATGGTGGGGAATGAATGTAATGCAACATGAATCCCAGGTCCCGGTTGAGGCCGCACTCATGTGTGCGGAACTTGGCTATAAGTTTCTGCTCGGCGATTCTGCGTTCTTGCGCGTCCTGAAGGCCGCCTTGGAGAACGCTTACCCGGAGATCAGAGGCTGAATGCCCTTGACTGCTGAAGTGTTCCCCGACTGGAAGGGAACATTCCTGCCTGGCGATTGTCACGCGATGTCCGTTCATCCATTGTCGCAGTTTGCGGGTGATGAGGGAAGCAAAGACAAGGCCGTCAGCCCTCTTCCCCATAAATAGTTCTGGCTGGTCCGATACCCCGAAGACTGCCACTCTTGGGCATGGCTTCACCCTCACTCCCACAACCTTGGACATTGCCTCGAAGAAGGCTGACAGAGGGAAGAGCCTGCTCATTCGGCTTCTTGTCAGGTGCGCTCTGTGCACCACTTACACCTACATGAGGTTTAGCCTTGCGTATGAGGAGGTGGAGTTGGCCCTGCTCAGTGCTTCAGTCCAGGGACCCCACCCTATTTCCATCACTAGTTCTTCCGCCCATTTTCCCCATGTTTCGTCCAAAGGAGAGCGTGTCCTTCCTAATAGTCGTCCGTACAGGTCCCCACCGTTCCCCCCTCCTAGGTTACCCGTGTCCAGTAGTTCTAACATTGTGCGTCTTGGGGTCCGTGGGTACGTTTTCGTCTCCTTGTGGAGGAAGTTATTAACCTGTAGGTGCTGGAGTTTGTTCCTTTGGGTAGCTGGAATCTCTCTGTCCGTTCCTCTAAGGTCACTAGTCTGTCCTCTGTGTAGAAGTCCCTAATGGTCAGTCCTGTCTCCACCTCCTGAACGTGGTGTCCAGCATGACTGGTGCGAACTTGTGGTTGCCGCAGATGGGGGCCAACGTGGACATTTTGGTTAGGCCGAAGCGCTGTCTCATCTGGTTCCAGGTTCTGAGGGTAGCTACCACCACTGGGCTTGTTGAGTGTTTTGTTGTTGGGGGTGGGAGCGCTGCCATGGCGAGGGCCCGGAGGGTCGTCCCTGTACAGGAGGTCTCCTCCGCCCATACCCATTTCATTTCTGGTTCTTTCACTCAACCCCTCACTCTTTCTGCCGTGACTACATATGGACCTGAACAGGAAGAGGAACCTGGGCAGCAGGTTCACCTTGATCGCCTGCACTCTCCCCGCTAGTGAGAGCGGGAGTGTATACCATCTCTGTAGGTCCTTTTTGACTTCCTTCGCCAGATTGGTCAGGTTCCACTTGTGGATCCGTGTCCAGTCATGGGCAATCTGGACCCCCAGCTAGCAGAATTTGCTTTGGGCTAGTTTGAATGGTAGACCCTACAGCTATGTCCCTCCCCCTCTCAGGTTCACGGGGAAGACCTCACTCTTGCTCAGGTTGAGCTTGTCGCCAGAAAAGGCTCCAAACTCTCTCAGGAGCTTCATGGTTCCTTCCATGCCGCTTTGCGGGTCCAAGGTGTAGAGGAGCAGGTAATCAGCATAGAGTGAGACTCTGTGCTCTCTGTCTCTTCTTCAAATACCCTTCCAGCTTCTCGCCACTCTGAGGGCGATTGCCAGTGGCTCGATTGCCAGGGCGGATAAGAGCGGGGACAGCGTTGTATTCAGAGCTGGTGGTGTTGGTCTGTACGCTCGCCTTGGGGGTGTTGTACAGAAGTTTCACCCATGAAGTGAACCCTGACCCTAGTCCAAACCGCTCGAGTACCTCAATGAGGTATTTCCAGTTGACTCTGTCAAAGGCCTTTTCTGCGTCCAGGGAGACGATCACCTCAGGTGTTCTCTCCCCGGGTGGGGTCAATATCACGTTCAGCAATTGTCTGATGTTCGCTGTTAGCTGTCTACTCTTAACGAAGCCCGCCTGGTCTCCTGTGGCCACCTCTAGTCCGCAGTTCTCCAGGGCTTTTGCGAGTATTTTCACAATAACATTGAGCAGCAAAATGGATCTGTATGATCCGCATGGTCTTTGTCCTTTTTGGGTATCAGTGATATGGTGGCCTGTGTTAGCGTCGGAGGCAGTGTGCCCCTTGCTAGCGAGTCTGCGAACATCTCCCGTAAGTGTGGGGCCAGTGCTGTCACAAATTTTTTGTAGAATTCCACCGAGAACCCGTCGGGTCCCAGCCCCTTCCCCACCTGCATGGAGTTGATGCTCTCCATGACCTCTCCCAGTCCTAATGGTGCTTCCAGCTCCCTCCTCCTATCGTCCCCCACGACTGGCATGTCCAGTCCATCAAGGAACCTGTTTCATCCCAGAGTCCCCGTCGGGGGATTTGGAGATGTACAGCCCTCGGTAGAAGGCCTCAAATGCTTCATTGACCTTTTTGGCTTGCAATCAAGTCCGCCTCTGTTATCCTTAACCTGCTCGATCTCCCTCGTGGCTGCCTGCTTTCTCAGCTGATGAGCCAGCAGGCAGCTAGACTTGTCTCCGTGTTTGTGACAGGTCCCCAGTGTCTGGCGGAGTTGGTGCACTGCTTTCCTGGTGGATAGCAGGTTAAAGTCCATTTGTAGCTATTTTCTCTCTGCCAGAAGCTCTACAGTCTGGACCTCGGAGTATCTTCTGTCAACCACCAGAATGGAGTTGATCAGTTGCTGCCTAGCCGCCCTTTCTTCCCTGTCTCGGCATGCCTTAGAGACAATCATTTCTACTCCAATCGTGGCCTTCAGTGCCTCCCAGACCGTGGAGGGCGAGACCTCCCTGTTCTGGTTGTTAGTAACGTACTCGTCTATGGCCTGTGATGTTTTCTGGCAGAAGGTATTGACGGCAGGAGGGTCAGGTCCAACCTCCATGTGGGGCGCTGGGCACGGCCCATCTCCAACCTCACATCCACGTAATGTGGAGCATGGTCGGAGATTAAAATCGTGGAGTATTCCGTTCTTACTATCCCTGGAAGCACCAATTTCCCCACTACAAAGAATTGATATGGATATAGACCCTGATATATCAGGACTATCCTGAATGTAATGTGCGCTGTTATTTCAGGTCTATCCTGAATGTAATGTGTCCTGTTATTTCAGGACTATCCAGAATGCAATGTGCACTGTTATTTCAGGTCTATCCAGAATGTAATGTGCACTGTTATTTCAGGTCTATCCAGAATGTAATGTGCACTGTTATTTCAGGTCCATCCTGAATGTAATGTGCACTGTTATTTCAGGTCCATCCTGAATGTAATGTGCACTGTTATTTCAGGTCCATCCTGAATGTAATGTGTCCTGTTATTTCAGGCCTATCCAGAATGTAATGTGCACTGTTATTTCAGGTCTATCCAGAATGTAATGTGCACTGTTATTTCAGGACTATCCAGAATGCAATGTGCACTGTTATTTCAGGTCTATCCAGAATGTAATGTGCACTGTTATTTCAGGTCTATCCAGAATGTAATGTGCACTGTTATTTCAGGTCCATCCTGAATGTAATGTGCACTGTTATTTCAGGTCCATCCTGAATGTAATGTGCACTGTTATTTCAGGTCCATCCTGAATGTAATGTGTCCTGTTATTTCAGGCCTATCCAGAATGTAATGTGCACTGTTATTTCAGGTCTATCCAGAATGTAATGTGCACTGTTATTTCAGGCCTATCCAGAATGTAATGTGCACTGTTATTTCAGGTCTATCCAGAATGTAATGTGCACTGTTATTTCAGGTCCATCCAGAATGTAATGTGCACTGTTATTTCAGGTCTATCCAGAATGTAATGTGCACTGTTATTTCAGGTCCATCCTGAATGTAATGTGCACTGTTATTTCAGGTCCATCCTGAATGTAATGTGCACTGTTATTTCAGGTCTATCCGAATGAAATGTTCACTGTTATTTCTGGTTTATCCGAATGCAAAATGTGTCAATGTATCAGCAAGTGGATGCTGTGACAATTACATTGTTAAGCTAATTGCCTTGTTAAAGACAGGTAATGGTTATTGGCTCAGTGCCAAAAAGAGTATAATTGGACACATCTGGAACAGTTGCTGTGGTGTAATGGTATGCAGTTTACATCTCTGCTGCATTGGGTGCAGAATAAACTTGAAGATAAACAACAAGCTGCTGTATTATTGCGCCATCATATATTGACATTTAATTAAAAAAAAATATATAAATTAAGAGTACCCAATTCTTTTTTTCAAAATCAAGGGGCAATTTTGCGTGGCCAATCCACCTACCCTGCACATCTTTGGGTTGTGGGGGTGAAATCTACGCAAACACGGGGAGAATGTGCACACTCCACATGGACAATGACCCAGAGCCGGGATCGAACCTGGGACCTTGGCACCATGAGGCAGCAGTGCTAACCACTGCGCCACCGTGCTGCCCCGTGACATTTAATATTAACGTGGCAGTAGAGAATGAACATTGAGCCTTGGTGATCATAGAATCATAGAATTTACAGTGCAGAAGGAGGCTATTCGGCCAGCGGGCCGGATCGGCCCTTGGAAAGAGCACCCTACTCAAGCCCACGTATCTACCCTATTCCTGTTACCCCCACTTAACCTCACTTAACCTTTTTGGACACTAAGGGCAATTTATTGGTTGCTGTGAAGGATGTTTTTTGTCTTCACTCTCTGAAGGAAAAGAAGTATACTGCTATTGGCAAATTTAAGTTACAGGATGGCAGAAGGAAAGTGCAAAATCTCGTGCTTTGATTATTCTTTGATTTTCAGTAAGGCTGAACAATATCAACAATGGAAAAACAAGGCAGGAATGTGGACACGGTTTACGGCTTTGCCGAGGAAGAAGCAAGGTGCACCTTGGGCTTTGTCATTACCGGGAAAAAGCAGAATTAGTCGTGAAGTATTTTCTGAAAGGTAAGGGAGTGATTTGGATAATGAAGAGGGATTGGACGATTTGGATAATGAAGAGGGATTGGACGATTTGGATAATGAAGAGGGTTTGGACCTTCTCTTAAAGCTTTTGGATGAATTTTACAGAAGAAATGAGTCAGTGGAAGCATATGAAACATCATCTTCGATGATCAGTCCGTGGAGGATGGACTTATGATGGACTTTGACAAATGGTGCAAGAGACTGAAGAAATTTGAGGTCGACATTCTGGAATCTGCTTTGGCATTTAAGTTACTCGATTGTGCACGTACTTCTCAGGTTGAAAGAATTTGGTTTTTACGTGGTTCAAATTCACCGAAAAGACTGTCTTTTCGTCCAAATGGCGCCTGCCCTAAAAATTATTTTAGGAAGACAGTCATTTCCAGCAATTTCCCATCAAATACAGACAACTCTGTGGTAAAACAAAGGATGGAGGATTCGGTGGTGGCCTAGTTTTGAGATCGACAAAACATTAAACGCAGATTCCAATACGAAGATAGGGTTACTGATATTGATTCGGAAGATGATTTTAGCCAATATGAGAATCGAGACAAAAAGTGGCGACTTTGGGCTCTTAAACCCAAGAAATTCACAGGTAATGGTTAATCGATGTTATCGGTGTGATTGCAAGTATCATTCTTCAATGTGCTGTCCACAGCGGAAGAATCAAATTTAGAAATAATGCAGGAAACAGATCATTCCAAGGCTGGAAACGGTGAGGGTAACTGCCATGAAGGAGTTATGTTAGTCACTGAGAGTTTGAATCCGCTGATAGTATTTTGATCGCTGATTCATTCAACTGCATAGTTTTAGATAACGGTTGCACTTCCGCAGTTTGTGGGGTTGATTGGCTTAACTGCTCCCTGGAGGCTCTTGATGAGGCAGATCGGCAGAAGGTTAAGGAGTACTTTCGTACTCCTGCTCAACATGCTTCAGGTTTGGAGATAACAACACACTTCCAAAAAGGGAGTCCTTCCTTGCAGGATAGCTGGGATCAGCCTTTTCATCAGTACAGATGTGGTTTCTAGCAACATACCTCTCCTGTCCAGGTCCTCGATGAAAAAAGCACAGATGAGACTAGACATGAAAAATGTTTGGGAAAAATGTGGATCTTTCAATAGTCACCATAGTCCCAGATGACCATAGGATGCTTTCCCTTTTGAGGGGGGGAGCTGACTGGCGGTGATTTAACCTGAGGGTCACCACACCTCAGGCGAGGGCAAGGTTGAGAAGGCAGGGCCCCCATGAATAACCTCAGCCGGTACGGGGATTGAACCCACGCTGCTGGCCTCGCTCTGCATCACAAACTAGGTGTCCAGCCAACTGAGCTAAACCGGCCCCCAACATTTACGTAACATCTACATTTTACTAGAACAAGCCATTATTACCTGTCATTAAGGAAGCTGGAAATTTCTCAAAGAATTCATGAAGTCTTATGTTAACATATGGGAAGCAAAATCTGACAGACAAAATGAAGATGGTTTGGAAGTTGCAAAGACAATT
This sequence comes from Scyliorhinus torazame, assembly GCF_047496885.1. NCBI lineage: Eukaryota > Metazoa > Chordata > Chondrichthyes > Carcharhiniformes > Scyliorhinidae > Scyliorhinus > Scyliorhinus torazame. The sequence goes on from NC_092738.1 coordinate 29,285,506, forward strand.
TGCACATCCGGAGCCACATAAACTGCTTTACTGCAAGATACTGGAGCGCTTGATAAAGCATACAACGGCCTTATTGAGGAAATTTTGGTCCAGTGTGAAATTTGTATAAAATATCAGAAGACTCCACCACATCCTGTTGTGTGCCACGAGCCAAGGAATTTAACAATGCAGTGGCAATGGACTTAAAAATATAGGACAAAGATAGGGCACTGAATCCTCCGCCGTCGGAATGCTCTGTTTTGCCGGCGAAACGGAGAATCCCGATGGCGTGCTGAACCAGAAATCTGGCGCAGCGGGAAGGCAAAATCGCCCATGGTTATTATTTTGCTACACTATATAGATAGAGCAACCAGATTTATCATATCCACTGTATTATGTGGCAAGGACAAATAAACCATTACCGTGAAGAGCACGGAGAAGTGGGTGGGAACAGGTTTAGGCACACCAGCGAAATTCCTGACAGATGATAATGAGGGGGATTTGCCAATGAGGAATTTCGAGACGTGTGAAAATTTGAACACCAGTTATGTACACTGCAGCTGAGAGCCCGTTCAATAATGGCCTGTGTGAGAGAAACCATGCTGCGATAGATGACATGTTACATAAAATATTGGCGAATCAACCAGATTGTAAATTGCAAACGGTGCTGGCATGGGCAGTGCATGCAAAGAACGTTTTGCAAATGGTTGAAAGGTACAGTCCGTACCAATTGGTATACAGCAGGAATCCAAAGTTTCCTTCAGTCCTATTCGATGCTCCCCTGCTCTAGAAGAGACTAGCATTAGCTCTACTTTTCTGTTCATTTGAACCCCCAGGATGTTGATAGTGGGGGATTCAGCAATGGAAATGCCACTGAATGTCATGGGGAGATGGTTCGATTCTCTCTTACTAGGGTCATAATTCAAAGTTAACTGGCACTAACTATACCGTTACAAATTCTGAACAAGATGTAGAGAGTGAAGAGGCCCTGTTCACTTCACATACGCACATAATGGGCAATTATGAGGCACTGACTACGGCAAATAAAGAATTGATTGATGAACAAAATAACACTGAAGTGCAGGATAAGGCTATTTATTCAAAAGAACAACTATCCAAGTGTGGAGGGATGCAGCCATCATAGGAAGAGCAGGAAAGGTGTCATGTGCGAGTACCTTTAAGAAATGGGTGTTTATCAAATAGCTGCAGTGATGCTAGAGTGTGGGCGGAGCTGGGCTGTCTGTCTTTCACTTTTGTTTTTGAACAGGCAGCTACAGTGTGTTTAGTTTTGCTTTGCAGATTGGGAGCTGCATCCAGCAAAACCAGGTGTAATTCTGGTCTCTTTCTGTATGAAAGGAATGTCTTCAAATCACTTGCTAATTTAAAAGTGATAACTGCTCTCAGTAGAGAATTTAAACCTGATGTCTGTGTGTTGAAGAGGGTATTTGTCTTATGGACGTTGCAAGGAAAGATTAAGGGTTACTTATAGAATATTGTATCTGTGGGGATGATTGGTGTTGATAGTTGTTAAGATGGTTACTGTGGGTTTATAAAGTGTTAACTGGTTTCATAAATAAACATTGTTTTAATTTAAAAGTACTTGAGCTCTCTGTTGCACCACACCTGTAGAGTGGACTGTGTGCTCCCCATACCACAATCTATTAAAAGTTGTGGGTCAGGTGAACTCCATGATATACTTTGGGGTTCTCTAAACCATGGCCCATAACAAAGGCCACTAGTAAATAGAAACATTGGTTAAACATGCGGAATAATAATAATCTTTATTATTGTCACAGGTAGGCTTACATTAACACTGCAATGATGTTACTGTGAAAATCCCCTAGTCGCCACATTCCGGCGCCTGTTCGGGTCACAGAGGGAGAATTCAGAATGTCCAATTCACCTAACAGCACGTCTTTCGGGACTAGTGGGGGAAGCCGGAGCACCCGGAGGAAACCCACGCAGACGCAGGGAGAACGTGCAGACTCTGCACAGACAGTGAACCAAGTCGGGAATTGAACCTGGGACCCTGGAGCTGTGAAGCAACAGTGCTAACCACTGTGCTACCGTGCCGCCCAATGAAGATCAGGAATTCAAAGAGGTAAAAATGTGAAAGGGCAGAAAGTGCAGTATAAATTCTGACAGTGCCCCAGAACGGGGTGGTGACACCAGGGAAAGATTTCGGACTTGCAGACAGGACTCTGGTCACATATGGGAAAGATTGTGTAGCAGCAGTCCAGGAAAGGAGAAGGGGGGCTCGTAGCTTGACCAGAAAGAGGACTATAGATCAAACTAGAAATGTTACTAGAAGTAGGAGTCCCCACGATAAAGACATTTTAGGAGCTGCCAATAAATTGGAAGATAAGCTGATAAGAGATCAAACAAAAAGAGCTAAAAAGTTGCAAAGAATTTGGAGTAGATACTTAAATTGCTCCCTGATACAAACAAGCCTAAAGCTTAACTGGCAGCTTGGAGTTTTCAGGAAAGACTTGGGGATCAAGCTATCAGAATGGACTCCCTTACTGCATGGGGAAGTAAGCTGGAAGATTCTTTTGGCCATTTTGGCATTCTACTCCTGGAAGTGTAGATTGATAGATATCAAGACAGTGTTTTTGACTGAAATAGTTTTGAAACCACCTCAAGAAGCCTCTAATATAGAAGGAAATTTGTGGAAATTACACAAGTGTATTTATGGATTAAGAGTATGGTATTTTTCCATGAGGTTGGTCTTGTTAAAATTGGGCTGTTTCCAGTTAAAAACAGACCTTGCGATGTTCTATTGGTATAACGAGGAGAGACTAGCAGGAATCTTCATTATGCATGTGGATGATGTTTTTGTGGGGCAGTTCGGTAAACTTTGAACAATGGGTGATTAATAAAATCAAGGAGTTCAAGGTTGGAAGCTAGGCTTCAGGAGCTTTTAAATACATAGGTTTGAGTATTAAGCAAAGCAAGTCAGGAGTGACATAGAACATAGAACATGGTGCCGAAGGAGGCCATTGAGTCTGTTGGTCGCATCCCAATAAATCAGATCAGATCTTCACAAAAAAGGGGAGTCAGCGTCCAAGGAAGAAACCGATGAATTGACAAGTTTAATTGGGCTGTTGAACTGGTTAAGTACTCAGATTAGACCGGATACCAGTTATGACGTGTTGAAGCCAAGTATTATGATGAAGCATGCCATGGTAGAGGAAGTTTTGAAAGCAAACAAAATATTAAAGAAACCAAACTTGGAGAAATGCACACTCAAGTTCCCAGTCCCTGGTGGACCAGATGATATGAGATTGGTAATCTTTAGTAAAACTTTTTTCCAGATGGGTTCTCGAGCACTGCAGGGTTCAGCATGTTTGGTAGAAAAAATGACAAATGTTCCCTTTGGCTTGGGAGGCCAAGAAAATTTAAAATTTAAAGGGTAATGAAAAACACTTTAGCTGCAAAAACTCTGGCATTGGTTGAAGCCATAGATATGGAGGTTTACTTGTCTAATATACTGACAGAAATATTGTACATGGGACAAGATGAGGAAAGTCTGCATATAGAGTGCTATTTTGATAACCGATTCCTGTGGGACAATGTCCATTCAATGAAACGGTCACTGAAAACAGGCTAAGAATAGACCTAGCTAGCATAAATCGTTGAAAGAAAGGAGATTTCTAAGATACGATGGATTGATACACGTTACCACTTATCAGACTGCTTTACAAAAAGAAATGTCTGCTCCGGGGAATTGCTGAATGTATTGGAGGAGCGGCATATTGTGTTATAATAACAAAATGGAAAACTAATCTTTGCTTTGTAATTATGTGTATTTAAATATGGTCGAGGGAACGTGGGATCTATAATGTTGAAACATATAACTTTGTTTCCATTTGTTTAGATTAAATAAGGTGCTCTTGATTTCTTTTCTGAAGCTGTAAAGAAAGGGAGGGGAATCTGTCAATGTATCAGCAAGTGCATGATGTGACAATTACATTGTTAAACTAATTGCCTTATTAAAGTCAGGTAATGGTTATTGACTCAGCCTCAAAAAGAGTATAAGTGGACACAGCTGGAACAGTTGATGTACGGTAACTATATGGAGTTCGTATTGTTGCTGAGTTGGATGCAGAATAAGCTTGCTGAAGGTAAAATGCAATTTGTTGTATTATTCCTCCATCATATACTGACATTTAATATTAACAATGTGCACTCTTATTTTGGGACTATCCTGAATGTAATGTTCACTGTCATTTCAGCACTATCATGAGCGTAACGTGCACAGTTATTTCAGGTCTATGTGAATGTAATGTGCACTGTTATTTCAAAACACCCGTGAATGTAGTCCGAATTGTTATTTCAGGTCTATCCTGAATGTAACGTACACTGTTAATTCAGGTTTATCCTGAACGTAAAGTGCATTGTTATTTCAGGTCTTTTTGTATGTAATGTGCTTCGTTATTTCTGGTCTGTCCTGAATGTAATGTGCACTGTTCTCTCAGGTCTATTTGAATGTAATGTGCACTGTTATTTCAGATATATCCTGAATGTAATGTATACAGTTATTTCAGGTCTCTCCTGAATGTAGTGTGCACTGTCATTCAGGTCTATCCTGAATGTAATGTGACCTGTTATTTCAGGTCTATCCTCAATGTAATGTGCACTGTTATTTAAGAACTATCCTGAATGTAATATGCACTGTTATTTCAGGTCTATCCTGAATGCAATGTATACAGTTATTTCAGGACTATCCTCTATATAATGTGACCTGTTATTTCAGGTCTATCCTCAATGTAATGTATAAAGTTATTTCAGGACTATCCTCTATATAATATGCACCGTTATTTCAGGTCTATCCTCTATGCATTGTGCACTGTTATTTCAGGACTATCCTCTATATAATATGCACCGTTATTTCAGGTCTATCCTCTATGCATTGTGCACTGTTATTTCAGGACTATCCTCTATATAATATGCACCGTTATTTCAGGTCTATCCTCTATGCATTGTGCACTGTTATTTCAGGACTATCCTCTATGTAATATGCACTGTTATTTCAGGTCTATCCTGAATGTAACGTGCACTGATATTTCAGGTCTATCCTCTATATAATGTGCACTGTTATTTCAGGACTATCCTGAATGTAATGTGCACTGTTATTTCAGGTCTATCCTCTATGTAATGTGTCCTGTTATTTCAGGTCTATCCTGAATGTAACGTGCACTGTTATTTCAGGACTATCCTGAATGTAATATGCACTGTTATTTCAGGTCTATCCTCTATGTAATGTGTCCTGTTATTTCAGGTCCATCCTGAATGTAACGTGCACTGTTATTTCAGGTCTATCCTGAATGTAACGTACACTGATATTTCAGGTCTATCCTCTATGTAATGTGTCCTGTTATTTCAGGACTGTCCTGAATGTAACGTGCACTGTTATTTCAGGTCTATCCTCTATGCAACGTGCACTGTTATTTCATGTAACTGAATGGCTCCTGCTGTTATTTCAGGACTCCAATACTTATATTTATCTAACGCCTGTGGCACTATAAATCACCCATGGTGCTTCATAGAAGCATTATAAAACAGAATTTGACACCAAGATGGTGTTAGGGCAGATAATCAAAAGCTTGGTCTAAGAGGTAGGTGTTGAGGTGCATCTTAAATGAGGAAAGAGAAGCAGAGAGGTGGAGAGGAGGGAATTCCAGAGCTTAGGTTGCCAATGGTGTTGCAATTAAAATTGGGGCTGCTCAGAGCCTGGAATTGGATGAGTGCAGATATCTTGGGAGCGTTGTAGTGTTGCAGGAGATTCCAGAGATAGGGAGGGATGAGGCCATGAAGGAATTTGAAAAGGATGTGAATTTTAAAATCAAGCTGTTGCTTAACCAGCAGCCAGCGTAAGTCAGCATGCACAGACCTTGTAGGGTAATGGAACTTGGTGCAAGTTAAGATATGGGCAGCAGAATTTTAGAGAATTTGAACGCCATGGAAGATCGAACGTGAGAAACCAGCAGAACTGCATTTTCATTTATATTCATTCATGGGATATCGGTGTTGCTGGCTAGGCAGCATTTATTGCCCATCCCTAATTGCCCCTTGAGAAGGTGGTGGTGAGCTGCCTTCTTGAACCCGCTGCAGTCCATGCGGTGTAGGTACACCCACAGTGCTGTGAGGGACAGAGTTCCAGGATTTTGACCCAGCGACAGTGAAGGAACGGCGATATATTTCCAAGTCAGGATGGTGGGTGATTCGGAGGAAAACCTCCAGGTTATGTTCCCATACATCTACTGCCCTTGTCACAGTTACATAGCATATCATCTGTGACTTTGATGAGAGTCATTTTGGCAATGTGGTAGGGGAAGAAATCTGATTTGAACATGGAGTTCTGGAAAAGGTGGGAAAGTATTTGGGAGGCAACACATTGAAGAAATTGGGGACATGGTGGCAATTTGCAAGGATAATGGGATTAAGGATTTTTTTTGAGCAGAGGGTGATTGCGGTAGATTTTTCAAATAAATTTAGAGTACCCAATTCATTTTTTCCAATTAAGGGACAGTTTAGCGTGGCCAATCCACCTAGCCTGCACATTTTTTGGTTGTGGGGGGCGAAACCCACGCAAACACGGGGAGAATGTGCAAACTCTACACGGACAGTAACCCAGAGCCAGGATAGAACCTGGGACCTCAGCGCCGTGAGGCAGCAGTGCTAACCACTGCGCCAGCTTGCTGCCCGATTACGGTAGATTTAAAGGAGGAAAAACACCTGAAGAGAGAGAACAACGTCCTCCTCTCAATGTAATGTGTACAATGATACTACATTTTGCACTTCCAAAGCCCCCTACCTCGACAAACATACTCTTTCAAGGCTTCTGCCCAGTATGCAAAGCTGTATTCACATTAGGTTTTCACTACTTTGCATTCACCATCTCCCAAGTATACGACGGCATATTTGAATCCATGGTTCAACGTGTGTTCAGTTGGAACTCCAGAAAATGAAATTACTTTTTCTGGGCTAATGTATCAAATCCTACTAAATCCTCCCGTACAATGGCAGCATTAACCAGAAAGGTTTCCAATTGTTGTGTGACCGTGTATGTGAGCAAATCCCCGCCTCCCACAACACATCACAGTATTAACCCTGCAAGTAAAGGCACACTGGATAATTAATTGACACCTCCCTACCTATCCCTTGCATTATTTAATGCTGAAAGTTTGTGTTATTTGGTGTTCATGATCAACCTACACGTGAGAATATTACAGTCATTAAAAGAACAGAAATTATGTCCATGAATGTCCCCTTGTTCACACCTCAATATGGATTATTTAACAAAGTTCAGATTGGATTATATGTGAAGATTACTGAACAGTTTATCATGGAGTGTGTAGAGATCATTGAACAAATCCAGGGTAGACTTGAAAGACGTGCATTTATATGCTACCATTCATGACCACCAAGCGTTTCACAGCCAATGAAGCATTGATGAAGTGCAGCTACTGTTGTAATGTAGGAAATATGGCTAATTTGCACACAGCACTATCCCACAAAACGCAATGCGACAATGATCACATAATCTGTTTCCGTGGTGTTGATTGGCTTGGGGACCAGGGACAACTCTCCCTGCTCTTCTTTAAAATAGTGCCATGGGATATTTGATGCCCGCCTGAAAAGGCAGACAGGGCCTCACTGTAACATCTCATCTGAAAGACAGTCCGTCAGTGCGCCACTGGAGTGTCAGCCTTCATGTTGTACTAAAGCTCGGGAATGGCACTTGAACCCACAATCTTCTGACTCCGAGATGAGAGTGCTGCCCACAGAACCATGGCTGACATATATTCAGAGTGGAGTATATGCAGAGATTGAATTTCACCCCAATTAATTTCTCCTCAATTTCTTGTTGGATTCATTAGTGACTTCTTTATATTCATTGCACACCCCGCCCCCTATGTCTATGTCTATCCTGTTAAATCCCTTCATAATTTTTATGACCTCTACCAGGTAACCCCTCAGCCTGCTGTCTTCTAGACATCCTGTTCAATTTTTCATGACAGCTCTAAACTCTTAGCTCTCGTGTCTTATTTTTAAATCGTTTTTGCATCTTCTTCAAAGTTTCTTTTTTTTGCAAAATGGAGGCTAAAACTGTGCACATTATTATAAGTGTGGTCATATTGAGGTTTCATGTAAGTTTGATATATAACTTTTCTGCCTTTGAATTCTATTTTTCTGGAAATGTATTCCAGTGCTATGTTAGCAATTTTATGGCTTTGTTGAGCTCTGATGCTACATTTAATGTGAATCTGTACTTCTTGATCCCTTTGACCTTCTACTCCATTAAGAGTATTATCTTTCAACGCGTATTTAAAAAAAAATAATTTAGAGACCCCAATTATTATTTTTTTCCAATTAAGGGGCAATTTAGCATGGCCAATCCACATACCCTGCACATCTTTGGGCTGTGGGGGTGAAACCCACGCAGACATGGGGAGAATATGCAAACTCCATACAGACAGTGACCCGGAGCCGGGATTTGAACCCGGGTCCTCAGTGCCGTGAGGCAGCAGTGCTAACCACTGTGCCACCCTTCTTTCAATGATTATTTGGCCTACTTATTTCTCCTATGAAAATGTATCACCTTAAATTTCTCTATATTCAAATTGATTTTCCAGGGTGGCACAGTGGTTAGCACTGCTGCCTCATGGCGCCGAGGTCCCAGGTTCGATCCCGGCTCTGGGTCACTGTCTGTGTGGAGTTTGCACATTCTCCCCGTGTCTGCATGGGTCTCACCCCCACAACCCTAAGATGTGCAGAGTAGGTGGATTGGCCACGCTAAATTGCCCCTTAATTAGAAATAAAATAATTTGGTAATCTAAATTTATTTTAAAAAAATATAATTACATTTTTAAAAAAGGAAAGAAATTGATTTTCCATTTAGGCACCCATTCTGCAAGTTTGTTAATGCCGTCTTATATCTTGTTGCAGTCTTCCTCAACATCAGCTACACCACCCAATTTGGTGTCATTTGCAAATTTTAATATAGTTCTTCAGATTCCGGAGTCTAAATCATTGATGTCAATGGTGAACACCAGTGGGCCTGGCACCATCCCTAAAATAAATACCACTTCTCACCTTTTTGCCAATCTGAGTAACTATCTTTCTACCTGCTCTCTTTTTTTGTAGCCAGTTTGCTATCCATTCTGCTATTTGTCCTCTAACTCCGTATGCTCTACTCATGAGTCTACCATGCTCCTTATTGACGACATTTTGAAAGTCCATTTAGATTACATCCACTACATTACTCTTTACTGCTGTTTGTTACTTCTTCAAATAATTCAATAAGGTTGGCCAAGCATGACCTCCCTTTTGAACTCTATGCTATTCCCTTATTGCATTTTCATTTTCTAGACGTTTTTCTACTACACCTTTGAGTAAAGATGGCAATATATTTCCTACCACCAAGCTAACTGGTGTGTAATATCCAGGATTTGTTCCATCTCACTTTTTAAATATGGAAGTAACATTAACTGTCCACCAGTCCTCTGGCACTATTCTATTATATATATTGTATCTCTTCCCTGGCTTCTTTTAGTGTGACTGGATGCAATACAGGGATTTTATCCTTTTTTAAGTTTGTCTAGTGTAATCAACTATTTTCTTCCTTTCTATCTTAAATGTATTTACTTTTGCCATTTCATTGTCATGATCTGTGAGTTTATCTTATGCATAGTGACCTTATCTCTCTCTGCATTAGTTGTCATTTTGCTATTTGTGGGTCTGTGGACGATTTATTTTCACATTTGATTGTTTCATTTTGTGACCCCTCCTTGACTTCCAAATCATTGGAATATGCCCAGTGTTCTGAGATGAAACAGTTAAATGCAGTGACAAACTGGACAGGTCCCTCCCCCAGATAATGTTGTCAGATTCAGAGTCCCCTATAAATACTTCATTCTGTGCAATTAAATTTTGGGGGGAACGTTTGAGGAGCCAGGAGACGACTTCATCACTTTTTTTTATTTTCTGTTTTGTTTTAATAGTCTGCTCTTTGGAAGATCGTGAATGATGTGGGAGCTGAAATCTATCTCCTTTTGGAGGGCAGTCTTTGCAGAGTTTTTTGCCACCATGCTCTTCGTGTTTTTTGGACTGGGCTTTACCATGCGATGGTCTCCGGGCCCCATGAACGTGCTGCTGGTTTCTTTGGGGTTTGGCTTTGTCCTGGCTGCCCTGGTACAGGCGGTTGGACATGTCAGCGGGGCACACCTCAACCCGGCCGTTACCTTCGCCTACCTACTGGGGGCGCAGCTGAGCATATTCCGCTGTGTCATGTACATGGTAGCTCAGCTGCTGGGGGCAGTGGCGGGGGCAGCGGTGCTGTATGGGGTCACCCCTCCCTCGGTGCGGGGCAACCTGGGGCTCAACACGGTAAATATGTTGGCAAAGTGCACTTGTGAAGAAAAAGAAAGTTAACATATGAATCTGTGCAAACTAAAACCTTACTTTGAAAGCAAATATTAAAGTGGTAAGCAAAACGATAAATGTCCTGGAAAAAGCAAAGAATGACGAGAAAATGGGTATGAAGACCAAAATGTAACTTTTCCTTTATTGAGACAATGGGCTTGAGATCTGAAATATCTTTGAGAATGAATTGATGCAACATTAACACATGTTGCAAATGTGTGAGACCCATTAATCCAAAATCTATACAATTAAATTGCTGTAAAAATTAAACGTTATCTAATTAGCAACTCAATGAGTAAAAGAAAGTACATCTGGAACTCTGCTTTTTGAAGTAATAAATGCAAGGTGTTCTAAAAATATTTGACTTGAATAGGAAAATAAAGTATCCTAGAGTAATATTCCCGTCTGTATAATAAGGAGGATGTGGGAATTAATGTAATTAGTGACAGGGAAATATAACAGTGAACAAGCTCAGTAAAGTGGCACTTCAAAATCTTTCAAAAAATAATGTTAATATTAAGTGGAAGGTGCTGAAGAGTTGCTCCCGTTTACTTTTCAAAACACTGGTCTTTGAAACAGGATTGTTACACTTTAAATATACATTTGTTTAGTCTACTGCGAGTCAAAACAATTTATGTACACAATCAGCTCGTAAATACTGCATTTTTGAAGGTGGTGAACTTTTATTTTTAGAGGGGTTTGGGAGAAACTGGGATAAAAGCAGGTCTGAGAAACAGAGTTAAAGTTTCAGGTCTGCAATGACTCTTCCTCGGAGCTGTGGAGAACAGTTACCATGACTCGAACTATTAACCCTGTTTCTTTCTCCGCAGAGAATTGCTGCTCTCGAGAACAGATTCAAGAAGTTTCCCCAATTCTGTGCCCGTCTGAATTTTAGGATTTAAACATTCGCCCAAAGTTAGAATCCAGAGGTAGGCAGGAAAATTAGGGAGCCTACCCGCCACCGAGAATTAAACGAAATTAAATAAGAGGTTTTGTTCAACGTGAATAAATAATTCCAATGCTAAAAGTTCCCCATTTCCTGAAAACCTGTAAAACATTGCAATAATTGCCTGGCTGTCTCAAAAAGCTCATCTGATGCCTTTGACAAATCAATTCGAAGTAATTCCTCACGTTTGAAATGTAGCAATAGTTCTCAATGCTTTTGATCTCTGGGGCTATGTGCAGTACTCAATTCAACCATCATTTAAGGTTAATTAAAAAATCTAATGTGGAACAAGAGTCCAGGATTTCTCTCGGTCGATCCCGTTTAATTCAGTGGAGTTTATTGAACGATGAAAATGCCAAAGATCAGGTACTGTAAATAACAAAGGAGTCTTTGGTGATTATTGCTTTAGTTGTGAGCTGAATTTCTGAAATTAGCTGGTGTGAGTGCTTCTGAGATGAATATTTATTCGATAGCCTGAGAATACCCCACCAATTTGATGTCAAACGATAGATCATGTTCAGGGGAAGTCTTAGTTTCTGCTTCAGTTCGTCTGCAACATATTTGAATTTGTTCACTTGCGGTTTTATTTGGAGTGTTACTTTTCTCAGGCGCGGTTAATTACTAAGGAACTTTATTTTAAATAAATATGAGTGAAATGTACCACTTTTACAAGCCGGGTATTTTCAGGGTCTTTAGAAATCTATCCAATGGTTTATGAACCCCTCGGGTTTGCTGGAGTTGTTGGAAAGTGTGACATGCAGCACGAGTGCTTTCTGCGTTGTCCACGTTTGTTATCTTTGCAAATTGCTGGGAAATAAAAGTTTTTAAACAAACAAGAGGCAAAAGCAAAGCTGTGAGTTGGGGTTAGTTCTGGCGATCCCGCTGATTGAAGTAAAAGTTCCCCATATAGTGTTCGCGTTGCATTGCTTTTGAAGTGATTGTGGTTCTGGGATCTGGGAGGGTTACTGTAGGACGTTTAAAGTTCAGTGACATGGTCGTGATGAACAGATGCAGGTAGTCACAGGTAAAGTTTGGTGCCTGGAGGAGAAAACCGACCCTCCTCTATCCCTTCCCTCTGATGTAGACAGATATGAAACCTTAGCGGTCAGGAGGACCTCTGAACACTCCCTGTATCCGTTGGGAGGGAAGTCTCCAATCTCCCAGTCTGGTGTCAAGTCTAAAACAGACAGATGTTAGATATACTGCCACGGTTTGCAGCGTGAATGTTATGGTTCGGTCAGTTGTGACTCGGGGAAAGCTCATGTCGTGTCAAGTGGAACCACGTTTTGTCCACCCTTTGCAGTGTTACAGAGCAAATGTACAGGCATTGCAAACTCGCATGTCAACCGCTTTCTCCAGAAAAATATGTACTCGTTAGAAACTGATTCCCCTTTAGCATCTGTAGTTGATTTATCCCAGAATAAAGTTGCAAACCGCCGGGTCTCTGACACTGCGCAATGTGTGTAACTGAAATCCGTCGGTTCAGATTATGGACGCAATCAGTAATAAAAAAAACTCCCCTGCGAATGCCAGTGTACAGTGGATGTCTGTGTACAGTAGATGTGTGTACAGTAAATGTATGTACAGATGTGTGTACAGTAGATGTTTGTGTACAGTAAATGTGTGTACAGTAGATGTCTGTACAGTAGGTGTACAGAAGAGGTTTGTCTACAGGTGTACAGTAGATGTTTGTGTACAGTAGATGTGTGTACAGTAGATGTGTGTACAGTAGATGTCTGCGTACAGATGTCTGTGTACAGTATAGACAGATCCCATGCGGCCATTTGAAGATTAGAGTTCTCCTTGTGATCTGGGCAACATTTAATTCTTAACAAACAGTGCCCAATACTCAGGGCGGAAGGGCCGCTCACTAATCTCATTGGCGCCACTGGAATCTTGTTGTATGCGAACTGGCGCCAAAAAAACAAATTAAATGGCCTATGTCTGCGATGTTGCTGTGCGCAAAACACCAAAGCAGTGGACTGGCCGCATATGCTGTGTGTGGGATCTTGCTGTGCGCCCAAACACGAAATACTGGAGCGCTCGTTGATCTGACTGTTTGTGGGATCTTGCTGCGCGCAAACATCACTAAAATAGACCCGTGATCAGAGATCTCCCGATTGGTTATGGGATCCTGCTGTGCGCCTAACAGCAGAGCAGACCAACTAGCCACTAATCTCATTGGTGCTCGTGGGATCTTGCTGTGCGCAAACCACCCCTGAAAGACCAGATGGGCATTGATCTGATTTGTGTTTCTGGGCAGTACTTCATACACCAACCACCAGAGCAGCTTCCCTGGCCACTCATCCTATTGCTGTGCGCAAAACGCCCCTAAAGCTGACCAGATGATCAGAGATCTCACAACTCTTTATGGGATCCTGCTGTGCGCAAAAAGACCAATGCCATCCAGCTGGTGGTTGGCCACGTTGTTCATGTTGGGATCTTGCGCTGCACAAACCGCCGCCCAAACAGATGAACTGATCATGGCTCGGATTTCTGGTTGTGGGATCTAATTGTGCGCCAATCACAACCAAAGTAGACGAGCTGCTCCTTGGTCTCATTGCTGTCTGTGGGATCATCGCCAAATAGAAATGCATTGGTCAGTGATGTATTGTGTCTTAGGATTTTGATTTGTACAAAATTGCTGCTGCATTTGCCTCCTTGCTAAGTCAGTTGGCTTCAAAATACTTCATTGTATATGAAATACTGTGTGATGTATCCGCAAGATACAAGTGCAAGATACCAGGTGCAAGAGTCTCTTTTAAAAGCAGTCCACTTACATCAGGTATTTTGGTGTTATCTTTCAGTAATAATTATTCAAGGTGCTTTCAGGTTTTCATGTTGGTACCCTCAGCTTTGAATATTTGGGGATTGAAACTGTAAACTATATATTGAGTGTTTTTCTTGGCTACCGGAAAAAACGGGCGGACCTTCTCGCCTCCAACACTTCCCAGGATATCCACTACCCTTCCTTCAGGTAGCAAGGACACAGGCTGCTATTAGTCTTCCAACAACTGGATGCATAATTCACCAATAGTCTAGTGTGTTAACAATCAAGACATAATCCAAAACAGCTAGGCAGAGCTGGCATTGATTCATTGTACAAATAGCCACTAGACCACCTAGGACTGGCTGCAAAATCCATTGTCAGGGCTTGATTGCATATTTTACCACTAGGCTGGAGAGGAACCAAGGCATAATCCATCACTAGGACTTGGACATCCACAAAATCCCTGAAAATTAATTGAAATCTATTTTTTTCAAGGATCAAACACATAGTTCAGCAACAAACTGGTAGGATCCCTACCAGATTTAATGACCATAAACAGGCAATTCTCCAAAAGACCTCCAAATTTGAAAAGATAAAACGAAATAACAATACAAGATTAAAAACTATTTAGTTTTACTTCAAGTGGTTTTTTGCCCTTCTCTACAGACCAATTAACAGCTTTGGTAAAACATGGAAAATGATGCGTTGCTGCTTGGCCTGCGCACTATCAAGATGGATTCAGACTAATTTTTTTCCCAATTAAGGGGGAATTTAGCGTGGCCAATTCACCTACCCTGAACATCTTGGGTTGTGGGGGTGAGACCCACACAAACACAGGGAGAATGTGCAAACTCCTCACAGACAGTTACCCAGGGCCGGGATCGACCCGGGTCCTCAGCGCCGTAGGCAGCAGTGCTAACCACTGTGCAGCCCTTGGATACAGGCTAATATCATTTAAAATATAGCAAATCTAAATATTTACCACTGAGCCTGAAGTATTCCATCTACCTGTTCTGGTTGTTCAAGTGGATGCTAAAGATTCCATGGCAATATTCAATGAGCAGGGAGTTCCCCATGTCCTACCCAAATTCTCACTTGACCAACTCCACCCAAAAAAGGTTAACTGATCATTCATCGCATTGTTGTTTGTGGGATCTTGCTGTATGTATTTGCTTGCATAATAGGCCACTGAACATCAAGATAAGTTCATTGTATGTGAAACAATTTGAGGTGCTTTTTGTGATATAATAAAGCACTAGGAAAGTGTGAGGCTTTATTTTCATATCTATTTGTATCACTGGATTTGCAATTCAATTTGCCACGGATACCGGCCTTGAACGTCTTACTGTAGCAAAGCAATGCATTTGTTAGGATAAAGCATCTTGATGAGGGGGTCGCAAAATATCTGGCATCTCAGACGTATCCCTCAGCCAAGAAAACAGCATATGTAAAAATAGGGTGGGTCTCCTATAAAAATGGCATAACATTGCTGTATAATACATGCACAGTAAGTTTATAATAGGCATAAATGTTACTGTTTATACGCTGCAACATAGGGTGCATATGCAAGGTGAGAACTATATATGCCGTACTAATTCATCTTCGACTATCTGGGTTTTCCAAACAAAAGTAGTGCTTTTGGTTCAATTTCCTATTCTTAAAATGTTATATATTGTAGAAAACGCAAGAGAATAAGGAGTGGGTAGATTGTAATGAAGAATAATTAGTCATAAGTGGACCTTTAACATCAGTTGAAAGAAAAAATGTGCGTTTTTAAGCATATGATTCGAAAACAATGTAACCTTTCCTCAAATATTTTGCTGGACTATATGGGGAAATGGAATTTAGGAACAGACTAGGATTTCACAGAGGACAGGCATGAAAAACGTGAAGCATAAAAATTCTTAGATATTTGGCCAAATCTCATTGTGATTGTGATTTAATTCTAGGATGTTGTAAGTCATGCTGAAGAAAACCCTAGTCTGTTATGTGATACATTATTCCAGTGTTGAGTTCACAGGCATAGATTTTTCTTGGCAGTTGTGGAAGGAGATCATAATTCAACTCTTCATGATGGGAGGTAGGTTAAAGCTTACCTTTTAATTATTTAACTTTTCCCCCCAAAAATAAGGCTTTCTTCTCCCTGAAATCAGACTCATTGTAATATAAGCAAGAAGTTTGGGGCAGTCGCAATCCAGTTCCACTTCACCTAGTTTAGCACAAGTTGCCATTCTCACTCCGAGGCTGTGCAAAGGTAGTGTATGAATTTTAAAAAAATTAATTGGTGTATTACATAGTGCACTTCTGAGCTTGAAGGTTAAAGCATACTATTGGGGCAAAGTAGAGAGATCTTTGGTTTTATCCAGGTGTTTGATGCTAACACTAGTTTTAAAAGTGAAACAGTTCCATTCTCTATCCAGCACATCCCTCAACTTGATAAACATTTAAGTTCAAAGCAAATTCTCATCCCAATAGACAGGTTGCTTGCTTGTTTAGTAGCTGTTTGATTCACAAAGGCGGGTTGGGAATAATATGTTTTGGAGGTTGGGAAAAAAATAAGTGAGCTCAGTCAGAATACACTCAATTTCCCTTAGTTTTTTTTTTATTCGTTCACAGGATGTGGGCATCGCTGGCTAGACCAGCATTTACTGCCCATCCCTAATTGCACCTTGAGAAGGTGGTGGTGAGCTGCCTTCTTGAACCGCTGCAGTTCATATGGGGTAGGTACACCCACTGTGCTGTTAGGAAGGGAATTCAGGACCCAGCAACAGTGAAGGAATGGCAATATAGCTTCAAGTGGAGATGGTGCGTGACGGAGGGGTGGTCATGCGCCTGATGCCCTTGTGCTTCTAGGTGGTAGGGGTCACGGGTTTGTAAGGTGCTGGCGAAGGAGCCTTGGTTAGTTCCTGCAGTATATTGATTGTTTGGCTCTTGAAGGAATGACTGTTTGAACTCATAATGGTTGCTCACCAAGCCAGCTTTCTAAAGTATACATTCCTTTCTATCATGTAGCATCCATTAAATGTTAAAATGCCTGTGGTTTAAGATGGGTTTCAAACTCTAGAATCAGCTCACACTAGGTACAAAAGGGAGGAGGGGGCTGTAGAAATTTATGGGTCCATGTGGTTCATTGATTTTGTCAGCGGGCAAAAGGACAGGCATAAATATTTTCCTCTAAATTTATTTCTGGTCTGTTCTGATTTTCCATTTCTCTTTATTCTTTAGCTGCATGCTGGAGTGGGTCTTGGCCAGGGTACAGCTGTGGAGATATTCCTTACTCTTCAGTTCGTTCTCTGTATTTTTGCCACAACAGACATTCGCAGAAATGGATTCATGGGGTCAGCAGCTATCATCATTGGTTTTTCTCTCACTGTGGGTCACTTCTTTGGGGTAAGTCTGCAAATTTCTACCTCAACTTTACCAAAAGGACTAGATTTTAAAATAATGTGCAGAATCAACGCTGGACTAATGAGCAGTATCCTAACTTCATGCTTGGTTTGGTACTAAGCCAAACAGACCCAAAGGATACCCAATGTGTACGGAGTTAGCCCATTTAAGCCAGGGCACAACCGAGGTGCTAAAATTGGCCATCAGAACACCCACTCAACTCTGAGCTAGGAAGGGGAAATCAATTACCCAGGGCTTAATGCTCTTGATAATTATTCAGCAGCCCATGCTGTAAAGTACATAAGTATGAACATACAAAGACAGGTATCGGACCCAGTTGGCCATTATACTTGTGTCAGCCTCTTTAGGGCAAATTTAATTGATTTTTACTGTATCACTCCAAATCCTGATTCTGCAAGTTTTAGCCATGATTGTATACCAGACTGATACATAAATTTGGGAGAAGTTATGACAGAATGGACAACTGCCGAAAAGTCAAATCAGACTCTGGTCTACTGAAAGAATTAGGTTTGATTGGCAGATGGACTTTTCTCCTTTCACACTTGCTCAACAATGACTGGTTGAAATCAAAACAGGGAATTAAACTTGGCCAAGTGGTGCTGAGCCCAAGTGGGGTCATTCAGCCCATCGAGTCTGCACTAGCTCTCTGAAAGCATTGTACCTAGTCCCACTCCCCTGCCTTATCACCCTAACCTTGCACATTCTTTCTTTCCAGATAGCAATCCAATTCCCTTTTTAAAAATAAATTTAGAGTACCCAATTTATTTTTTCCAATTAATGGCCAATCCACCTACACTGCACATCTTTGGGTTGTGGGGGTGAAACCCACACAGACACGGGGAGAATGTGCAAACTCCAGACGGACAGTGACCCGGGGCCGGGATTGAACCTGGGACCTCGGCGCCGTGAGGCAGCAGGGCTAACCCATTGCGCCACTGTGCTGCCCCCAATTCCCCTTTGAATACCTTGATCGAACTTGCCCCCTCAGGAAGTTTGGTCCAGATTTCAACCACCCTCTGGGTGAAAAATATTTTCCTTTCATCACTTTTTTATTCCTTTTGCCCATTATTTTGAATCTATGCCGTCTAGTTCTTAATGCTCTCTTTACCATGTCCATGTCGCTCTTTCAATTCTCCTCTCAGCCTTATTTTCTCCAATCTATCCTCCTAGCTACAGCTCTTTATCCCTGGAATCATTCTTATGAATCTTCTCTGTACTCTCTCCAATGCCTTCACATCCTTCCTCAAGTATGGCACCCAAAACTGGATGCAGCCTCCAGATGTGGCCGAACTAGTGTCTTATACAAGTTCAACATGACCTCCCTACTCTTATACTCACCTCCCTTCTCTTATACGGAATGCCCCTAATTTAATTTTTTTTTTTAAAGAGTAACCAATTTTTTTTTCCAATTAAGGGGCAATTTAGCATAGCTAATCCACCTACCCTGCACATCTTTGGGTTGTGGGGGTGAGACCCACGCAAACACGGGGAGATTGTGGAAACTCCACACAGACAGTGACCCGGGGCCGGGATCGAACCCAGGTCCTCAGCGCTAACCACTGCGCCACGGTGCCACCCTCTCAATGCCCCGATTAATAAATCCTAAGATACTATAAGTTTTACTAGCTGCTCTCGCAACATACCCTGCCATCTTCAATGACTTATGTAACCACTTACGGATTGATTAACAACTATTTTTGTTTGAAATTATGTCTGACTCTCATAATGCCCGTCTATTCTCTGTTTTCTTCAGTTGTATTACACAGGATGTGGTATGAATCCAGCCCGATCCTTTGCACCAGCCGTGCTTACTAGAAACTTTGGAAATCACTGGGTAAGAATAAACTGAATTTAGCTAACATACATACAGTAGGCAGCTGAACAAAGAATACGTGCTTAAAAAAAGTGACGAGAGATTAGAAAATGCAAAAAAACTGTTTGAATCACCAAGCAGTTAACCAGAATACGCCAAGTTAGGAACCATGGGATTTTGTGTCCCAAGAGCTTTTGAGGCGTAAATTACCCATCACTGTAACCTATGACCAAGGATTCCTCTCCTCAAATACAGCTCAAGGATTTCAATTTACTACAATGAGGACTAGGGTACTTATTTTATGCAACCGATCTTGTACTCAATGTGCAGCTCTTTTAAAAGTCACTATGTGTAACTGCTGCAGTTTAGAGAATGCATCCGTTCAGATATGTCAAAAATTCTACAAGTCTCAATTTACTAGTTAGCAAGCTGTTATCCATCTAAATAAAGTCTACTTTTTAAGCATATTCTCGATTCCCAAGTTACCTGAAAGATTAATTTAATTTGCTAAATGGTCTCCTCCTGGGTTTTAAACATCTAAAGAAGGATTTATGTTTTAATTAAAAACTAAAATTCTCCATAATTCAGCACAAATTGTCATTAAGTTAGCAATCTCAATTGGAGAATTCATAATAAAGCCTATCGTGAGAAATGAGAAAAATCTCACTGGACCGCTTAGGGGTCTGGTAGAAGGCAACCTTCTTTTTTTTTTTACTAACTGTAAGAAATATTGAAATAAATTCTAAAGCAGTGAAAAGGATGGCTGTTATTGTAGAAACTGCAATCTTGAAGCAAGCAGAAATGGGGGGGGGGAAATCAGAAAATCTTACTTCAGCTGGGTGAGGGAGGGGACAAAGGACTGGCATTCTTTTCAATGCTCCACCAAATTGATGCAGTTACACAGTTACATGCCAGTGCTGTACTGTGTCAAACCTGTGTAAAATATATTTCAAATGCTCAACGCAGCATAGCTACTGAACCATCAGATCATTGTGTTCTTATGGTTTAAGCCAAGTTAGCTGATTGCAGCCAGAATGTCAAGTATCTCCAAACTATGATGAAAGCATGTAAAGCAGAATTTCTGCGAATCATGAGAAGTGTACATGTGCGCAGGATCGGATGGTCTATAAATGCTTCCATAGTATAATAGCCTGGTACTATTGTCTAGGTTTGCACACAAAAATAGCCACTTGGGAGAAGTACTGTTGGGATGTCAACACTTATGAACAATATCCTAACTCAGTTATAAGCTTTATGAAAGTAAAAGATGGAGGGAAAGGGCTTCATTCAAATGAGATATTATTTCTCAGTGTTGTTCTTAATTTCTTTATTTCTTGCAGGTGTTCTGGGTAGGTCCTCTGATAGGAGGTGCTATAGCAGCACTGCTGTACGATTTTATCCTCTTCCCCAGGATGAGAGGTCTCTCAGAGAGACTGGCTATTCTTAAAGGAGCTCACCCCCCAGAAGCTGAAGGACAACAAGAACCTAGGAGCGATCCCATCGAACTCAAAACACAAGCCTTATAAATAGTTTTTAAGAAAGGTGTTTACAACACAAGAACTATCCTATCACCAAGTGACATTGTGAAATTTACTCGGTTGTTACTGAAGGTGTGCTTGAAAGAATATGAATGCTGCTAATGTCCCTGAGCAGTGAATTATAGATCAGAGGCTATATCTACAATTGCTGTACAGACAGAAGGTATCTGGAAAAAAAAATGAAGATCAATTACTCAAATTTGTTCCTAGGATTCTTCAAATTCAGGGGTTTGAATGTAATAATCCACTCATTAATTGGCAAAAAAAAAAATCCTATTTAGAAATGGGTTCTCATCATGAGCTTATTTGACTATGCTTTACAACAGTTACATTAAATTTATAACTTGCTTTTTAAAATTGTTTGTTAATTATACAACCTTATGCTTTAAATATCATCTAATAGGTTGCTTTGATTGAAAAAGAACATGTTTTTTTTTTAAAGCCTTGAAGTTCATGAAAAATGTAAGCAAGTTTAATATTAGTGAAGACCAGCAGTAAAGACAGATATAGCTGGTTAAACCTACCATCTTGAAGTAGAATGGATTTTTATGAACATTCTTTTAACTTGCTTTCCTAAAATGCACCCCCCCCCCCCCATTCCCCAACATGAACAGAATGCTTACTTAGAAAAATTATTAAAGAAAAATACAAAAGTGCAAAGTCACCATGTTGGGGAATTTTACTAATAAACCCGTTTCTTGAAAAATAAATTCTTCCTGGCAAATAGATCACATTACAGCTGGTATTTTGTCACTTGCAGTGCAATTTCAGCCCCTCCCCTACCACGGCAAATAAATAATTATATCACCTGAAATATTTTATCAAATATTCTCAGCCCAACATATAATGGCACCCTCACAACATCTTTATGGATTAGAGCAACATAACTCATTTACAATTATAAAAAGGCAGCAAAATTACTGTGCAATTCAGACAATAATCTTTTAGTCAATGAAAAGGTTTATGTACAACAGTCTGACATTATCATTCTATTGTGTTTTTTGAAAAACAAAAAATGTACCACTAAGAACTTCAGTAATTTATTTTTAAAATTCAGATTGGATTTGCTAATTATTTTGTCTTGCCCACGCGTTAGCTGATTTTGGACGCGTTCCCTTGTTTTTGGTATCACATCCCCATTAGGCTCGAGAGTCGTGAGGATCTGAAATTTGAATGTGGGTTTCTCAACCAAAGAAAATCATTTTTATGGCATGAGTGCCAGGGCTTTTATTCCCGCTATGCTTGTTGCTGCACTCACCTGAAAATGGGTCAATTGTTGTCTGAACTGATCTAAATTTGGCACGGACAGGCAGCACGGTAGCAGTGTTTAGCACTGCTGCCTCACTGTGCCGAGGACCCGGGTTGGATCCCGGCCCTGGGTCACTGTCCGTGTGGAGTTTACACATTCACCCAGTGTCTGCGTGGGTTTCGCCCCCACAACCCAAAGATGTGCAGGCCAGACTAAATTGCCCCTTAATTGGAAAAAAAAGAATTGGGTACGCTAAAAAAAATTTTTTTAAGTAAAATAAATAAAATAAGCACTGACAAGACTCATCACATTCAAAACCCTCACAGCTCTTAGAAAATTAGTAAACTTCGACATAATCAGATGAAAAAAATAGAGACAAAAGGAAGCACATTTTACAGTCCCTTCATTTTAAACAAAGCACAATTCTGAATATTTATGGTTAGGGATGAATGAGCATTTACGCCTTTAGATTTGAAGGGTTGAAGCCAATTTCTGATGGTTTTAGAATGATTCAGAAACCGGAGTTTCACAAGTTCAGGGCAAGTTCTGAATGGTCAGAATCATTTGTAAAACTCTTAAGTATAATGCCACACGATCCATTGGGAGAAAAATTTTTAAACAAAGTTTCACCAAATCTGCCAACAAATCCGTTGCTAGTTATTTGTAGGGTTGTTTGAAGTCAATTTCATGTTTGGTACACCAGGAAACACAAGTAACTGTAGTCCATTGGGGTGAGGGACAGCAACAACAACTAACCTCAGCATTTTCTGTGTATTCAAGCCCATGCAAGTGAACAATACTGGAAAAAAAAGTAAACCGAGATCTGTTCACCTATCTTTTATTGTTTCTGTTGACTATTTAAGCCCCTGACGAAAACCCAACACATTTTGAAAATTGAGTAATCACAATGCCAGTATTATTGGGAGTGCAGGGTTTTTAGGACACCCAATCTCAAGAGTCACAACTCGAAATTCCACTTTAACATACAAACTCATCTTTCCTCATTGGATAAGTTCTGTCACTTCTTGCTGAAGCTGCTAGTTGAGACCCTTGAAGGATGTGCAAATATATTGCATGGTGGAGGAAGGGATGAATACATCTACCTCACAAAGTGCACCTCCCGTTAGCCAATCACTGGGACAGCACTGTTGGCACCCATGAAGTCACCCAGACCATTCTAACCTCTTGGGTGAAGTAAAAAGCAGCAACAGAAGGAGGGAGAGGAAAGAAGCCAATATATTAAAATACCTCTGATTAGTGTCTAAATTTACACTCCACATTACTTTGTACTATACCTAATAGAGTAAATTCCACTGATAAATCGATGCCATTTTGTTCCCTATTATCAATTCCTTGGGCTAGAGTGAATGCTAACTGGGAAACAAAAGTGATCAGAGGAATATTTAAACAAAATTTAGAGCTAAAGTTGGTTAGCATTACTATAAACGGTTTTATCTGTAACATACCTCTGGGTTTCCGAATGTGGATTTCTTACAAGCTGTGTGAGATTTGTGCTTTGTGGTGAGGCTATAGGAAGTTGCTTTTAGAAGGACAAATACTGCCCTCATTCATATTCGAACAAATATTTCTTCCCCTGCACCGCTCACCCCACCCCCCTTCCCCAAAACCCTAAGTCACTTGAAATAAAACATCATCAATTTAACACTGCCAATGTTATTAGGATCAGTTCTTGTATTCATGGGCAGTTTAGACTTTTCTTGCTCCTTTTGAGAGCAACTCCTTGCGTGTAAACACTTTGGTCTTTTCAACCTAACTATTTTGAATTGGGAGTGATGCTACAGTTGTTAACAGTGCATTTTTGTGGTATCATCATTAAGACAATATCTTTTGAATGAATACATTTTGAAAAGTGGCACAGCGTTATTCTAATGAAAGTTTACATGAATTCTAATTAAATTTATTGAAGTCATAGCAGATCAAACAGAGGTATATTTAAAATGGCAAGTGAAATAAAACTCTTTGCTCATTCTCAAAGTACTCGAGATGTAATTAGGGATCCAGGATGTCTCCAAACCTCAATTTGCACTGAATTGAGAATGCTTTAACCATCTAAGTGAGTCATTCATTTGAATTTCCTTAAATTGCTCAATGCTTAAACTTCCTTTTCCAGTCTTTTGCAGATTGCTTTAGAAAGGAATGTATCTTGTTTAAAGGCACCATCTCTGCAGGTGTTTTAATATGGCACACTTATTAAAAACCTGCAGTTTTAACTCTTCAAAATAGCCTGTCCATTAAAAAATAAATCATATGTAGACCAATTATGACTTAAGCTGTTCAAATATCGCACTACAATCATTCGTTTTCTTGTCTTCTCGAATAAGGTGTCAAAAGGAGCGAGAATGAAAAATATTAAATAGAATATACAGATTTGCTGAAATTCGCATGAGCTATGTACGAAAAGTG
Organism: Scyliorhinus torazame; assembly: GCF_047496885.1. Classification (NCBI taxonomy): domain Eukaryota; kingdom Metazoa; phylum Chordata; class Chondrichthyes; order Carcharhiniformes; family Scyliorhinidae; genus Scyliorhinus; species Scyliorhinus torazame. The sequence goes on from NC_092738.1 coordinate 29,310,061, forward strand.
GTTAATGAGATGCTGCTATAGAACTTCCTCATCCAACCCAGCACTTGGAAAAGAATTTGGCAGTTAATCCAATTGTGTTGCCTGTAGTGAATGTGGAGCATTATTAAATTCAAGCCCAAGTTAAATTTATGGTATGGGATTTTTGAGTCTTATTTTACTCCTTTTATTGTCTGCTTTTAAAAAAAAAAAACCTGCTCACAGACACTTGCTCTTACCCATTATTGCTAAAGTGACCGAATTAGATTCCTTTCTACAAGTTACGGAAACACAATACCAACTCGAAGCACCACACAATTATGTATGTACAAGGCTTTACAATCTATATTACTTTGTGTATATTTTTAGTTGTTACTATAGAAATGTAAAGGTTAAAACCGCCTTCATGTTTACCAGTGTTTGTAACTTGTAGACATCAGCGAAAAAGGAAAAAAATAAATCCTACACAACTTGAATTGTGGCATTTCTCCTTTTCAGCCAAGTGAACCAGTGAAGTGACTTATATCTGATCCACTTCAGGCGCCAACCCTCAATTAGATTTAGGAAGTCCAAAGTCTAAAATGGTTTTTGCCAAAAAACAAAAAGGGGAAAAAAAGATTTGCATCAAATCCACACGATCAATGGATTTATTTTTATTCCTGGTTAGGCGCTACCTTTCCCTCTTCCCCCACTCGATACAATTTCCCAGCTTACAGGGTCAGCAAGCAGGTGGCCTGCTGCGATCTGTGCATCTTACCTTGCAACCAAGTGCTAGAATCTGGGGTAACTTCTCAGATTTCTCTCTCTGTCAAAGCATTCTTCAAGAAAGTATAATCAAGATCCAGTCTCTTGCCACTATAATTCACTGAGGAACTATGCTAACCTATGGTTCCACTCATTGCTAAAAAATAATTTAGTGGTACTAGGCATTCCCTGTTATCTCTAGTATCTTGATTTAAATCTATTTTGAAGAGATTTAGATTTATTTTCTAGTTTAGGATGGAGGGAAGCAACCCTAAGTGAAACAAATCTGGCCAGTAGAGTCTGTGTTTTGAGATGGGGAATGGAGGCACATTGTTGGTGTAGAGAATGGAGGAGTTGTTCCCTTGCATCTAGCCTATGCCCTACTGGAGTGTAAATGGTCAAGATATAACAACTTAGCCAATGTACTGCCACCCTGAAACCAGCTACCAGCAAGTGCAGGACACTCTATTGCATGGTTCTTTCTTGTAGGGAGGCAGCTGCCTTCTACTGGCACAGATAAAACTGGGAACAATGAAGTATACTGCATGCGATGCATACTTATAGAACCTACAGAAATGCCACTTACTAAAATGTTTTTTTTAAAAATGCCTGACCTTGTCAAAAAGGTTTATTTTCATCAAGCAATTGGATAGTAGAAAAGATCTTCAAATAGCACACTTAGCTGCCTCCCATCAAATAGCATACTTAGCACCTTCTCAACAACAAATTCAATTTATACAGCACCTTTAACATAGTAAAGTATCCCAATGTCCTTCATGGGAGTTATGAAAGAAAATTTTATTCAGGTCAAATCTGCATGCACAACAAAAAGTCAGACTTACCTGTGTTCAGACACAAGAAACACAGTTAACTAACCCTTCAACAGTGACAATACTTGTTCAGAAATACAACTTTATAAAAAATATACTTTTAACCAACGATCCTAAATGTGTGCTTCAAAAATAAATAAGGGCTAGGCAGGAAGCTTTACTCTTAAATTAAAACGCTCTTTATTGTTCTGCATTTGACAGGATTCCATACAAATCAATACAGACTCTTTTATCCCATTTTAAACAAAGTATGCACTTGCACTGTGCAAGTTCTACTGTTCTGGAGACCTGTATCAGTTGAACATTAACCTACTGCTTGGAAGAATATTCTAAGGGGAAATCACATTTTTAAAATGTCCATCACAGCAGAGCAAACAATATGTACAATATGTATAACCCATTCAATTTACAACAGAATGCTGTTTGCCACACTGGTTTCTATTTTGCTAGTACTCTTCAAAATATAGAGCCAAGTGTAAGAATGTCAAAATAGTCTGTGCTTTGGTTCTTACCATTCCCAGATCAATTGATTTAGGAGCAGCAAGCAAATAATTGGCTAAATGAGCATTTAAAGTACTGGAAATTGAAATTCGAAAGTACACAAATGCAATTCAGATTATGGAACAGTGTTAATGCGACAATTTGCCTTTTTATGAGGAGCTGCTAAAGGAGGTGGCCATGGAAATAGTGGATGCATTGGTCGTCATCTTCCAAAATTCTGCAGATTCTGGAGCAGTCTTGGCAGATTGGAGGGCGGCATACGTTACCTCCCCCAGTCATCTTGGTGTGGGTCTCTTTGAGATAAGTAACGTTAAAGGGTGATGGATTACAGGTCTCAACATTCTGTGGCACAGCTCTCCATTACCGCAACATACCGGATTACTCAGAAATTCATGATACAAAACACATTATGAAAATGAAATTAGTTTGAAATGTAAATTTTTTTTTTTTTTAAGAGTACCCAATTGTTTTTTTCCAACTTAGGGGCAATTTAGCGTGGCCAATCCACCTAACCTGCACATCTTTGGGTTGTGGGGGTGAGACCGACGCAGACAGGGGGAGAATGTGCAAACTCCACACGGACAGTGACAAAGGGCCGGGATCGAACCCGGGTCCTCGGCACCATGCGGCTGCAGTGCTAACCACTGCGCCACCGTGCTGCCCCTAGTTTGACATTTTAAATTGATTTTTACTGGGATGTTAAACCACCTTCTTCCAGAGATTTAATTACAACCACCAAAAACTTTTTGCAAAAAGGTTTTGTTATAATTGAAGAGTACAGTCAAGTGCCACATCGGAAATAATAAGCACCAGAATAATTACAGGCTTAGTGTATATTACATATTCAGTATGTTTTGCCAGATTCTGGCTGATCCTTCGCTTATACATTATTGAGAAAAGTCTGGTATTTTTGTCATGTCGGGATATGTTACTTAGTATTCCATCTCCATATTTGGACTGTTGGTCTTCACATTCCAAAGTTGTCTATGGTTAGCAAGTGATAATGTGGTTCTGAATATCTGTAAAAACTTAACTCGTTTATAATGACATTAGTTAAATAATGTTCTCACTTTACACAATGGGCAAAACAAAATAGATGTAGTGCATTTGGATTTCCAATAGGCATTTGATAACGGAGCCACACAAAAAATCTCATGGTTTCGGATAATGAACTGGCTAGCTAAATAGGAAACAGAGTTGGGAAAATGGGTCATAGAATTTACAGTGCAGAAGGAGGCCATTCGACCCATCGAGTCTGCACCAGCCCCTGGAAAGAGCACCCTACCCAAGCCCACACCCCTACCCTATCCCCGGAACCCCACCCAACCTTTTTGGACACTAAGGGCAATTTAGCATGGTCAATCCAGCTAACCCGCACATCTTTGGACTGTGGGAGGAAACCGGACCACCTGGAAGAAACCCACACAGACATGGGGAGAAAGTGCAAATTCCGTACAGACAGTGACCCAAGCCGGGAATCGAACCGGGACCCTGGAGCTGTGAAGCAACTGTGCTACCACCGACCCCCCCCCCCCCCACCCCCACACACAATTTTCAGGTTACTGTAATTAATGTCGTGCCACAGGGATCAGTGCTAGGGCCTAAGCCAGTGATGGGCACCCCACTGCCCATGAGACATTTTGTTGACCATTGCCCAGGTGTAGGGTTGCCACACTCTTCTGGTTTCCATCCGCGTAGTTTTGCTTTCCTACCGTTATTACTAAAGTGATACACACATAAAGCACGGGCAAGTGAGGAAAGGTGCATAGTGATTGACCAATGACTGCAAGAGCCGTCCAAACATAGCACCCCTACGGTTCAATAGGCACACCCCGCAAATCCTGGATATGCAAGTGCCGTTAGCAAAATTACCCTAGCCCAGGAGACCAGTGGAAGTGGGAGGTTGAGCTTTTTTATGCTACTTTTGCACTTTAAAGTGTAAATATTTATTTTGTTTATGCCATGTGAAGTTGAAGACAGTTATATTAATATTTGAATGATTAAGCAGTTCCTATAATTAGTCATGAAATATTCAGCACATATTAAAATGTTTTAAATCCTATTCATGGGGTCATGACTAGTGCACATGCCCAATTTCATTCCTATGGCCCACTGATGTGAAGGAGGGCCACTCATGCAGCCCACTCACTAGCCTAGATTGCCTAGAACTGACCCAAACTGCCTACAATCTGAATCAATAACCTGGATGAAGGGACCAAATGCACTGTAGCCAAATTTGCTGTCGATACAAAGATAGGTAGAAAAGCAAGTGGTGAGGAGAATACAAAAAGAGTTTGCAAAGTAAATAGGTTAAGAGTCAGAGCAGAAATTTGACAGATAAGAGTGTAATGTGGGAAAAAGTGGGAAAAGCACTTTATTTAAATGGAGAGAGACTACAGAATGTCGCAGTCCTTGCACATGAATCACAAAATAATCAGCATGCAGGTACAGCATTTTAATTAATTAGGAAGGCAAACGGAATGTTGGCCTTTCTTGCAAAGGAGATGGAGTAGAAAAGTAGAGAAGGCTTGCTATAACTGTACAGGGTGTTGGTTAGACTGTACCCAGAGTACTGTGCAGTCACCTGATGAAGGAGCAGTGCTCCGAAAGCTAGTGATTCGAAACAAACCTGTTGGACTTTAACCTGGCGTTGTAAGACTTCTTACTGTGCGCACCCACTCCAACGCCGGCATCTTCACATTACTGTTTTGGTGACCTTACTCAAGGAGGGACATACTTGCACTGGAAGCAGTTCAGAGAAGGCTCACTTGGCTGATTCCTGGGATGAGCGGTTTGCCTTCTGAGGAAAGGCTGTGACTATACCCATTGGAATTTCGAAGAACGAGATGATCTTACTGAAACATAAGATTCTAAGGGGGGAGGGGGCTTGACAAGGTGGATGGTGAGAGGATATTTCCTCTTATGAAGGAATCTAGAACTAGGGTGCACAATTTAAAACTAAATGGGTCTCCTGTTTAAGACTGAGATGAGGAGGAATTCCTTCCCAGAGGGTCGTTAGTCTTTGGAATTCTCTTCCCCAGCAAGCAGTGGATGCTGAGCCATTAAATATAGTCAAGGCTGAGTTAGACAGATTTTTGATTGACAAGGACGTCAAATGTCATGAGGGGCAGGCAAGAAGGTGGAGTTAAGGCCACAATCAGATCAGACATGACTGGCAGAGCAGGCGTAGGGGCTGAATGGCCTACTCCTGCTCCTTTTTCTTATGTTCTGATCCATGTTAGCTGACACTGGAGTCAAATTCTTCTTTATAAAACAGTTTTCCATAAACAGAATATTGTAAAAATGTCATTAATAATGACAGTGATATTACATTCAATGTGAAAATAGTCGACTAGGAATCAGAAAGTCAAATCTGAAAATATGATGCTGTATAAGCAAACCACTAGAAATTTCAATTTGATCCTGACTCAGCCAGTTCCAATTTGGCAATTCCAGTTTTATGCAGATTTTGTTATATTTTGACTCATTACATACGGCAGGAATACAATGCACATTTAATATTGCTTATTTTCACTCATCTATAACAATCCTTTACTAAAAAAAGACTAGTTTGAACATTCCTTAACGATAGTGCACTGTTTTAACTGTTGACCTCACCATTACATGGTATTTGTTTGTGATATATTACAATACTGTCATGTCCCCAGAGTTCTTTGTGAAGAAGCAGTTTGCATTATTAGATCAAACTCTAAAAGGGATTCCCTTTGGTTTGGAAGGGCTCCTGAATATTCATGGTTTGGCAAGTATGAATGGTAGACACAGTGTTGTAATTAGGTAAACTTTCAGTCACAGGGAATCCTGGAAGTTCAAAACTATAGCATGAAGTAAGAATTGCAGGGGAAAGGCTATCCGATGATATGAACATTTCCCTTCCCACCCACAAAATATAAAAATTGTTGCACAGTTAAAGAGCTCGTACAAGTATTGAGTAGAATTTCCAGTTGTGGGTTACATTGAAACTACAAATAAGAACACATTTCCTTCATTAACCTTGTTTCAATTGCACAAGATTAGATCATTGGTGCTGAATCCCAGATCCCACAAGAACTTGACAAACATCACAGCAGATTTCAAAAGACTAAAACAGCTACTATATACAAGTTGTAGACATGGTTAACAGAAAAACAACAATTGAGACTGAATGTCCTCAATAACTAGTTGATTAAATCGCACAAGTATAACCAACCTTAGGGTTCCATATCACCACCAGCCCTTTAAAAAAACGAGCACCAGAATCAATGAAACAAAATAACCACAGGGTTTTAACAGTGAATACAAAAAGCCTATTTTACCGTTAACACTTAATTGCGTTGCAAGATCATTTTGGCAAGCTTGAAGAAAATGCAGATAAATCAATCAGCGATATGTGGATTTAGCAAAGTTTTCAAAATGAATGAGGACATTGGGCACAAAATCCCAATAGATTTTACTTCAATTTCCTGCAGTTTTCCACTGACCCTGGTTATGGACTTCCAGGAGTTAATCAAAACATGCATTTAGCAAAATACACTGTATTCAAAATGCCTTTAAAAGATCTTTTCAGGGTTTGAAGGCAGCTGGAGTTGGTTATTGGTCACTTTTAAAGAAAAGGGAAAAGATCATGAACATTCACGTTCACGTGCTCAAATTTGTTACAGCTTGGCTCACCATACTTCAAAGGCTGCATGCAAACACTTCCATTCTGGTCCCCAGAAAGTCAGCAGTTAAGCTGCCTTAGATGTAATTCCATAAATTTTATCAAAGTTATACATTGATTGTATTTGTATACAAATTACAATATTTGGTGTGAAAATATATATGCATTCCACTTCAACAAGGATTTGCAAAAGGTTTGCATTTCCTGTGTTGCTGACCCAAACTACTTGCAGGAGCAACTATCATTGGCTTTTGTTCTTTAACCACTTTTACCAACCCCACTCTTGTCACTAATGCCAAGTAAACAGAAAATGATTTTGTGACTTCCACTTGTGACCATGGAGTGGTTGGTCACATAAAGGGCTGTTCCTGTTCAAAGTCACAGAAAAGCGCTCTTTTTACCCAGATCCGGGTGGAATTTTGATGAAAAGGCGTAGGTGAATGTTAGAGGAGTAGTTTACCCCTGGAATGGGATGTCTTCTGATCACCGGACCCGGCAGAAAACAGTGAGAGGTTTGGCTGGAAAGTTGAAACAGTCTTGTGCTTCACAGACAGTCTCTTCCAGCATGCAGGCGGGGGAGGGGCAAGCTGCAAGGCCCCAGATACAGGAACTGATGACTTTTATCAAGGAGGAATTCCATAAACAGAGGAACGAAGTGCATGAGGATCATGCAAAGGGCATTGCAGAAGCTGTGGCACCCCTGAAGAGTACTTTGGGGCAGATGGAGAGGTGTTTGGCGGTGCAGGGGTCACAGATTCGGGAGATTGAAGGAGTGATCGCGGACCACAGCGATCGTGTGGTGGCTCTGGAGGCGGAGGTGGGGCTCCTAGGAGACCTTTGTAAAATGCTGAGGGCAAAGGTGGAGGAGCAGGAGAATGCCTCGAGAAGGCAGAACCTGCGAATAGTGGGCCTGCCTGAAGGAGTGGAAGGTGTGAGTGCCACGAGGTACGTCTCGAGGATGCAGGCGGGATTGGTGGCAGAAGGGGTGCTGGATAAGGCACCTGAAGTGGACCGAGCGCATAGGTCTCGGAGGCAAAAGCCTAGAGCTGGTGAGCCGCCGCGGGCGGTGATCGCGAGACTCCATAGATTTGTGGAGAAAGAGAAAATTCCACAGTGGGCCAGGGAGAAGCGTAGCTGCGACTGGGAGGGAAATAACGTCTGGATTTATCAGGACATCGGAGCGGAGTTCGTAAAACGGCGGGCAGGTTTCAACAAGGCCAAGGCGGTGCTGTACCGGCGGTAGATCAGGTTTGGGGTGCTCTATCCGGCGAAATTATGGGTGACGTTCGGAGGGCGGGAGTATTATTTCGAGGCCCCGGAAACGGCCAAAGACTTCATTAAGGAGCATGAACTGGGGGAGAACTGAGTGGACAATGCTTGGGTACCGGGGTGCTGGCACTATGTAATGGTCGGGAGCATGTTTGTAGTGGGTGTAGGGATTGGGGGATTCTCGATTTTTTTGGGGGGGGGGTTCTGTTCAATGTTGAGATTGTAAGGAGTTGTAGGGGTGAAAAGTTTATGTGGGGATGGATATTCCCATCCCCCCCTCCTGTTTTATGGGACTGTTTGTGTTTAACATCTGTTTGTTTGCTTTTGGAGAAGGCTACCTGTAGTTCAGGAGAAGTCCTTGTTTGGGTGGGGGAGGGTAAGGCCAGCAGGAGGCCTTTTTCTTTGAGCTGAGGAGTGGGGGGGGGGGTAGTGGGAGGTCATTAGGATGTGCCTTTGGGCAGGGGCAGCCGTGCTAGCAGGTTATGCTGGTGAACGGAAGGGAGGTGGTGGGGGAGAAGGCCAAGAGGGGTGACCGGGGGGAGGTTGGAAAGGGGAAGTGGGGGGTGGAAGAAGGGGGAAGGGGAAAAGCGGGGGGGGGGTTTCTGCGACGCGGCAGGGGGTGAGAGATGACATTGTCAAGGGTGAAGAAAGGGGCCATCTGGGATGGGCTAGGTACAGAGTGGAATTAAGGGGCAGGAGTTAAGTGGGGAAGATGACGGACGGTAGAGGAGATTGGAGGCTCAGGCCTCCGGTAAGCTTGGTAACGTGGAACGTCCGGGGACTGAATGGGCCGGTTAAAAGGTTGTGGGTTTTCGCACACCTCAGGAGCTTGAAAGCGGGGGTTGTCTTTTTGCAGGAGACACATCTCCGTGTGAAGGACCAGATTAGGTTGAGGAAGGGGTGGGTCGGGCAGGTTTTTCACTCGGGGTTTGATTTGAAATCGAGGGGTGAGGCGATTTTAATGAGCAAAAAAATGGGATTTGTGAGTGCGAAGGAGGTGAGGGATCCAGGTGGGAGATATGTGATTGTGAGTGGGGTATTGGAAGGGGCACCGGTAGTGTTGGTAAATGTGTATGCCCCAAATTGGGATGATGTGGGTTTTATGAGGGGGTTGCTGGCAGCAATCCCGGATTTGGCCACGTACCAGTTGATCATGGGAGGAGATTTTAACTGTGTCCTGGAGCCGAGGGTGGATAGATCGAGCCCCAGGTCGCTGGGTAGGGTACGAATGGCAAGGGAGCTGGGGGAGGGTTTATGGAGAGGATGGGTATGGTGGATCCATGGTGCTTTCACAACCCAGGGGGGAGTATTCCTTCTTTTCACACATCTATGAGGTGTTTTCGAGGATTGATTACTTTGTAGTGAGTCAGGAGATTTCGGTTGGGGTGGAGGGGGCAGAGTATGCGGGGATAGTTATCTCGGACCACGCACCCCACTGGCTGAATATTCGGTTCAGTACGGGACGAGAGCAGAGGCCGGGGTGGAGGTTTGACTCGGGGTTGTTGGCGGATGGAGGTTTTTGTGATAGGTGCGGTTGGTGATTAGGGATTATGTGGAGTTCAATCAGAATGGGGAGGTGTCAGCAGGCATTTTTTGGGAAGCACTGAAGGCAGTGGTCCGGGGAGAAATTATCTCATTTACGGTTCGTGCGAATAAGGAAAGGAGGGTGGAACATGACCTTCTAGTGAGCGAGATAGTGGAGGTGGACAGGGAATATTCGAGGGTGCCCACCGTGGAGGGATTGGCGAGGAGGAAAAAGTTGCAGGGGCAATTTGACAGGCTGACAACGGAAAGGGCGGTAGGGCAACTGCGTAGGGCAAGAGGGATGCAATACGAGTATGGGGAGAAGGCGAGCCGCATGCTGGCACACCAGCTGCGGAGGCAGGCTACGTCCAGGGAAATATTGAAGATCCGGACTGGGGCTGGGGATGTAGTGTCAGAGCCAGGGAAGATCAATGAGGCATTTAGAGAGTATTACCAGGGACTTTATGAGGCAGACCCAGGAGGAGAGGAGGGGGACATGGGGCGGTTTCTGGACGAGCTGGAATTTCCCCAGGTGGAGGAAGCAAAGAGGCAGGCGTTGGAGAAGCCCCTGGGGCTGAGGCAGGTGCTGGATAGTATCAGGGGTATGAAGTCGGGGAAGGCCCCTGGGCCGGATGGGTACCCGGCAGAATTTTATAAGGAATTTGCGGCGGACCTGGCACCACATGTGTTGGGGGCGTTTAATGAAGCGCTGGAGAAGGGGGAGTTGCCGGAGTTGATGAAGCAGGCAGTAATCACACTAATCCCCAAAAAGGGAAGGATCCGGTGGAATGTGGATCGTATAGACTCATATCACTATTGAACACGGATGTGAAAGTATTGGCTAAGTTGTTGGCGGGGAGGATGGAGGATTGTGTCCCGGGGGTGGTTGCAGAAGATCAAACAGGCTTCGTGATGGGCAGGTAGCTCGCAAGTAATATAAAACGGCTGTTGAATGTGGTGATGAATCCATCGAGAGCTGTGATACCGGAGGTGGTGGTGTCCATGGACACGGAGAAAGCATTTGATCGGGTGGAGTGGCGATACTTGTTCGAAGTTTTGGGAAGGTTTGGGTTTGGGCCGGGATTTGTGGCATGGGTGCGATTGCTGTATGTGGCGCCAATTGCGAGGGTGAAGACGAATGATATGAGCTCACAAAGCTTTGACTTACACAGGGGTACGAGGCAGGGGTGCCCACTGTCGCCGCTGCTGTTTGCGCTGGCCATAGAGCCATTGGCGATGGCTCTCAGGGGGTCGGCAGAGTGGCAGGGGATAATGAGGGGACAGAGGGAGCATCGGGTGTCGCTCTATGTCGATGACCGCTTGCTGTATGTTTCGGATCTGTTGGAGATACACTGCACTTAACGTTGGCGGGGAGGGTCCAAGCGGTGAAAATGAATATTCTGCCGAGGTTCTTGTTTATCTTTCAGGCTCTCCCCATCTTTATACCAAAAGCCTTTTTTCGGAAAGTGGACACAATCATCTCTGACTTTGTATGGGCGGGGAGGACCATGCTACAGAGGCAGAGGCAGCAGGGGGGGTTGGCATTGCCAAACTTACTTCATTATTATTGGGCGGCGAATGTGGACAAGGTGCGGCGGTGGTGGGAAGGAGAAGAGGTAGAGTGGATTAAGGAGGAGGAATCTTGTAAGGGGTCTAGTTTGGTGGCTATGGTGACGGCAGCATTGCCAATGGCTCCGAGTAGGTATTCAGGGAGCCCAGTGGTGCAGTCCACGGTGAAGATATGGAATCAGCTGAGGAGGCATTTTAGGGTGGAAGGGATGTTGGTGCTAACGCTGCTGTGCGAGAATCATGGGTTTGAGCCGGGGGGGGGGATGAATAGTGTGTACAGGAGGTGGAGGGAAGTGGGGCTGGTCAAGGTGAGGGATTTGTATTTGGAGGAAGGGTTCGCCAGCCTGGAGGAGCTAAGGGAGACGGTAGAGCTGCTGAGGGGGAGTGAGTTCAGGTATCTACAGGTTAGGGACTTTGCATGAAAGGTCTGGAACGGGTTTCCTAGGTTGCCGGGATACACCCTGCTGGAGCGACTGCTGCTTCCGGATGTGGAAGGGGAGGGAAGAATTGGGGATATATATAAGTGGCTGGGGGAGCAGGGAGGCGAGCGGGTGGTGAAGATCAAGGAGAAATGGGAAGCGGAGTTGGGAATGGAGATCAATTGGGGAGTATGGAGTGAGGCACTGCGAAGGGTAAACGGGACCTCCTCTTGTGCAAGGATGAGCCTGATACAGTTTAAGGTGGTGCACAGGGTGCATATGACTCGGGCGAGAATGAGTGGGTTCTTTCAGGGGGTAGCAGATGAGTGTGAGAGGTGTGGGCGGGGGCCAGTGAATCATGCGCACATTTTGGGGTTGTGAAAAATTGGGAAGATTCTGGGCAGGAGTGTTCGCGGTCTTAGCCAGGATAGTGGAGGAGGGAGTGGACCCGGACCCTTTGGTGGCGATATTTGGGGTTTCAGAGAAGCCGGAGCTCATGGAGAGGAGGAAGGCCGATACCTTGGCCTTCGCCTGTCTGATTGCACGCCGACAAATTTTGCTGGAGGTGGAATGGCGGTCGGCATCGCCACCGGGGGTAGCAGCATGGTTGGGTGACCTGTATGACTTCCTGCGGTTAGAGAAGATAAAGTATGAGTTAAGGGGCTCAGCAGGGTGGTTTGAGAAAAGGTGGGGGATGTTTGTGACCGTGTTTGAGGAGCTGTTCGTCGCAGGCGGGTGGGTGAAAAAGGAGAAAAATCTGTACAAACTGTATAGTTGATTGTTGGGAAGAATGTTTCCCGGGGTGTTTATTTGCTGTAACCTACTTTGATACAAGTTTGAATAAAATGCGTTTTTAAAAAAAGAAAATGATTTTGTCTTATTTTGCTAAATTCACAGTCTGAGGATAAGTGGCATCAAGGCATCAAGCAGTGACAGGCTAGGTGCAGAGTAATATTTTCCCCACCAGGTCTGGACTTCAAACTTAGAAGAGCTTTCCCTACTGAATCTGTATCATCACCCGCCTTCCTTCCAGCAAACAGGCCAACATGATGTGGAGATGCCGGCGTTGGACTGGGGTGTGCCTAGTAATAAGTCTTACAACACCAGGTTAAAGTCCAACAGTTTAGCTTGGAATCACTAGCTTTCGGAGCGTAGCTTCACTCGCCTGATGAAGGAGCTACGCTCTGAAACCTCGTGATTCCAAACAAACCTGTTGTACTTTAACCTTATGTTGTAAGATTTCTTCCTCGGCCAGATTAAGACTGCCAAGTTATGGGCAGTTTTGTGTTATAGAAAAGACCCAGTAGAAACTGAATTTAGATTCTTCAAATCCATTTATGTATCATCCTTGCAGCTGGCAAAGAACAAAGATTTTAATCCCATCAATGTGGCAGAATTTGAACAGACTAATGTTACACACTGGGCGGGAGTTGGTTAACTCAGTTGGCAGGACAGCTGGTTCGTGATGCGGAGCGACGCCAACAGCGTGGGTTCAATTTCCGTACCGGCTGAGGTTATCCATGAAGGTCCTTCTCAACGTTGCCCCTTGCCTGAGGTGTGGTGATCCTCAAGTTATATCACCACCAGTCAGCTCGCTCTCTCTCCTTTGAGAGCAGTCTATGGTCCTCATGGACTATGGCGACTTACACACACTGAGCATCCAATGCTCCAAGTTGAAAGTACACCAGGTGAATTCATAAATAAAATTATTGTAATGGCTTCCATGTTAATTGGACACTTTGGTAGAGCAATGTCATAAGCCAAAATTGTGTGGGTTACATTGTAATATCTGGACGGTTTATACGATTTAAAATGTACTTTATAGCACCCCATCGCATCATCAAAACACCCCAAAAAGATTCACCCAGAGAATTACGTCTCGTTATGCAGTGACCTGGTAAAATGCAGCAATCATTCAGCGCCAGCAACACAATAAAAAGTTTTAAAATAATTTTCTTTTGATCATTAAGATCAGGAAAATTTACAATTTCATATGCTATGAAATGGTTTTTTTTGCGTCAAGAATGCAGATGGTCAAGCTTGGGAGACAGAGTTGGTTTGAATATTTTGCGCAGGAACCACAGCCCAGTGGTTTGTTTAAACAAAGCGTGTTGGAAGAAAATGCTCCTGTGCCGCGTGCAGTTGTTTTTATGTTATGTTAGGCGATGGATTTATGAAGCTGGCAAGCTGAGCACTAAAACAGGATGGTGGTAAACACGTATTCAGAAATGACATGTAAATGGACTGAAGAGGAATAGTTTAGGCACAAATAGAACTAAATGCTGGATCAGAATTCTATTTGACTTTGGTGTGCATATTTACGTAGCACACGTCATGGGAAGCAACATAGGAATACAGAACCTTTTCAAAAGCCTTTGTGGAACCCTTACTTCAAAGATCCTCAGTGAGGAATTGCTGTTATCCTCATACTCTGCGATGCAATTGGATAAGTAACCATTGGAGTGGTGGCATGGCTAATGGTAATTCCTGGCAGTGCTTGTGCAATTGATACTGCCACTGGTGCAACAGAGACAGCCACTGGGGCCATGGAAACTGGAGGTGCCATCCCCTGGGCAATGGTCTGGGCAAGTGCTGCAGGCAGAGAAGCAATCTCAGGATTAAGATGCTGTGCTGTTGGTGCAGCATTGGTAGGTGGCGCAGCTGAAGCTCCAGCAGTTGCCACTAAATCTTGTTGGGTGACAGGTCGTGGTTGAAGTGCTTGGCTACTCAAAGTGGTGTGAGTCTGCGCTATACCATGGTTGTAATTGGTGATTGCGCCCACAGTTGGTGCTGCCAGTGTTTGCTCTGTCGCAGTGGGAGTGGAAGTCAATGTGACCACCTTAGTTTGGTTGCGGAAGTGTGCGTTTTGCTCCAAAAGTACCTCATTAGTTGCCATCAAATTTGAGATCTGCTTCTTGAGTTCCTCAACACGCTTTCGGAGCATCAGATTCTCCTCCTCTAGAAACCGATAGTCAACTGGACGTGAATTAGGGATATTAAAATCATAAGTTTCAAATCGCAAGCCATCGACTCTTCGTCGCTTTAGGACATGGTCGTAATCAGTATAGCGATCGGTGTCATAGAGGTCATCGAATGGGTCATATCGACGCACTACAGGTGAAAGCACTTGGTCTCTTGACAACCTCTCCAAAGTTCTGTTTTCATACTCGTATTCATCACGTTTCAAATGTCGGAATTTGCACTTAGATCCTCTTTGACAGTCACCTTTCAGGAAGTCTCGGCAGATTGGGACCTCACCTTTTTTAAAAGAGAGGTCAGAAGGTGAAAGGCCAAGACCCATGGCCACTGTAAGACGCAGGCGTGGGGGAAGCTCTCCTGACTTTTTGTAATGTTCCTCATCCTCCTTTGTTCCATGAATAAACTTGCAGTTAATGCGGGTGCACTCTTTGTTCTGATAGTCATGACAAAAGACAAATTCATTCTTTTTTACACCCAAATCGGACACCTCATTAATGTCAGGGTGGTAGAACTTGCAGCGCTTACCACGTTTGCAGACATTGCGCAGGAAGTCACGGCAAATATCATCTGAGCTGTGGCCAGCCTCATCATTACCACTGTTAAATAAATTATCTTTATCCGGCATCTTCACAGACTATTTCTGTGCTTCTCAGCCACTGTACACAAAAACATCTGAAAAAGAAAATCAAGGCACATCTTTACAGAGAAGGAGGAATTCGTCTACAACCTAAGTGTTACTTGAACCACTGCATTTTGTGCTCAGCGAGCTAAGTGATAGTTGTGGTGGGAATGAAAACGGTTTCCAAATCTGTGCGTGCAGTGTCAGCAACAAACATTATCAGGTTAGTTGCACCACACAGTTCCCCAAAATTTGTCTTCACTACATCAACACCAACTAGAAAACTATCTCCCACTGTATCAGAGTCACACTTTCATTTCGTAATCATTGATCCTTGGTCCGAGTTGGGGAATGAGGAGTGTTAATTTGTACTCAGTTATAGCTTGTTTTGTGCTCTTGATTTATGTTCATCAAGAGCTTGCTTGAGATTTCATTTTGGATATTAGCACCAGCAAAGGAAAAAAAAAAGAGAACATTTGCTTTGTCAGTCTGGAATACGTTAAAACACTGCACCTATCATGTAGGCCAATATAACATTTTGGAAAAGTATTTTTAGATTAAGGATTTTCATTGTGGATTACTTATTCACACGCAATGTACATGTATGTTTTCAAAAGTATCAGAGAGTTAATCACCACATGGTGTTTTCACACACCTCCAAACACTAGAGGCAAAGTGGGGGGTGTATGTTTTTCACCCGAGGAATGATTCCTGGTTATGGGATAGGAAAAAATTACAAAAAGGAATTAAAAATAAGGAGTACCTGACTCACAGACCAAGGCAAAAAAGTATCTGCTTGTTTGATTGGAAATAATTTGATGACCCTTAGCATCCCAGGCTAAAATAAGAAAACAAAAAGAGTCAGAGTTCCCATTTCGGATTTCAATTCTGTTACCTCTGCTGGAAAATGTACATCTGTGAATCTTGGGTGCACACAGGCTGGGATCAGATATGCTGTCACCCATAGTAAATGAGCCTGCCAATAATGGGCTGAATTGCCTCCCTCATCTGTACTTTGTGATGGGTAAATCAGTACAAAACATTCCCTGAGTGCAGGAGCCTTTACACAGAATACAAATGAGTATTCATCCATTTTAAAAACATTTTTTCCAATTCAAGGGCAATTTAGCGTGGCCATCCTTTTTTTGGGGGGAGGGGGGGGGGTGAGACACACGCGGACACGGGGAGAATGTGCAAACTCCACACGGACAGTGACCCGGGGCCGGGATTGAACCCGGGCCCTCGCCGGGACCCACTGCACCACCATGCTACCCCGCATGAGTAGTCTTCCATGATAGGGAGTTGTTGTTGCTCTCCCATCTCAGATTGTAATCAAAACAAGTCAACCCAAGTCTGATCCTGATAGACCAGCCATTATGAATTCAACGAAATACATAACAAAGTAATTAATTCTGCATTTCTTTTCAGAAATGACTGTGTCTGCAGAGCCTCCATATTCAATTTTTTCAAAATAAATCAGAGCCAGCAAAAAGTTAAATGACAATTGAAGCAGCTGTTTAGACAACATAATATCAGAAATTTGTGAAACATAACATTTTTTAAAATATAAATTTAGTGTATCCAATTCAGTTTTTCCAATTAAGGGGCAATTTAGCGTGGCCAATCCACCTAACCTGCACATCTTTGGGTTCTGGGGGTGAAACCCACGCAAACACGGGGAGAATGTGCCAACTCCACACGGACAGTGACCCAGAGCCGGGATCGAACCTGGGACCTCGGCGCCTTGAGGCAACTGTGCTAACCTTGCGCCACCGCGTTCCCCCGTGAAACATAACATGACTGTTGCTTATTTCTGGTCTGTTCCGACTACAACCTATAAACCAATAGTGGAATACACACCTACAACAGAACAGAGAATGGATCCTCCTCCTTCTGAATGGAGTACAAGGCAAACACTCTATTCCTTGTAGCATATCGACTAGTATGAAAGTTTACGAAAAATCTTTCGCAATATATCTTTTATCTGTCTAGCCTCCAACCCATTCGCCCCCCCAATCCCCAATATATCAAATGTATAGGATATCTGCTTTCAATATGATGAACTGTAATCCTCACAATTTATAAAAAGCTGTCATTCTAGTTTCACAAAGACGAGTTTCACTGGCAGCACTTATTTAACAAGTGAAATCGATTGGGTGCTCATGAATTCAGCCACATTCGGCATGTGGATTTGGTGAGGTGTGGGGTTGGGAAGGTGAGGAAGACAAGTTATATTGATGTATAGCGCCTTGTGCGGAATCTAGAGTTAAACACCAAGCCGTGAGATTCACAATCAGTGAAAGTAGCCTTCATGCGCATAAGAGATGTTAATGCATAAAACCCATAATAGCCTGCATTTTGAATAATCTCATTAAATTTAGACCAGACATGTTTTAGTATAAAGGATAAAAATCAGAAGCAACTGTACCCAACAATACCATGATTTTTAAAAAGATAATCTTGTATCAAGATATGATCCTAAAATGCCATGTAAAAAAATAAATCATCGTACCAGAATAAACTTGTGTGGAATTCTGGAAAAAAAATAAGGATTTTAATCCTGAGTACTACCAGAGCTATTCAGACCAGAGACTCAAGTTTGGCCCCAGGTCTTTGCTGAGATAGTCACTTCTAGCAATAAGGATTCTGCAACTGACCTTTGTGACCCTCGAATTAACTACAGATTGGTATACTAACCTGCAATATATTGTGCTACGGAAGGCTAGAATAAAGGCTCACTTCTGCAACTGCTCCAGCTTTTTGAATTCAATCACATCATCAAGCAAAAGTCATGGCTTGCCCAGAGTAGGAATCAAGAAAAAAAGAACTGAAAAGCGAACTGCCACAAACCTCCTAGCAAACAGTTACATCATAGAACATAACAGCGCAGTACAGGCCCTTCGGCCCTCGATGTTGCGCCGACCAATGAAACCACTCTAAAGCCCATCTGCACTATTCCCTTATCGTCCATATGTCTATCCAATGACCATTTGAATGCCCTTAGTGTTGGCGAGTCCACTACTGTTGCAGGCAGGGCATTCCACGCCCTTACTACTCTCTGAGTAAAGAACCTACCTCTGACATGTGTCTTATATCTATCTCCCCTCAATTTAAAGCGATGTCCCCTCGTGCTGCACATCACCATCCGAGGAAGAAGGCTCTCACTGTCCACCATATCCAATCCTCTGATCATCTTGTATGCCTCAGTTAAGTCACCTCTTAACCTTCTTCTCTCTAACGAAAACAGCCTCATGTCCCTCAGCCTTTCCTCATAAGATCTTCCCTCCATACCAGGCAACATTCTGGTAAATCTCCTCTGCACCCTTTCCAATGCTTCCACATCCTTCCTATAATGCGGCGACCAGAATTGCACGCAACACTCCAAATGCGGCCGCACCAGAGTTTTGTACAGCTGCAACATGACCTCATGGCTCCGAAACTCAATCACACTACCAATAAAAGCTAACACACCGTACGCCTTCTTAACAACCCTCTCAACCTGGGTGGCAACTTTCAAGGATCTATGTACATGGACACCGAGATCTCTCTGCTCATCCACACTGCCAAGAATCTTACCATTAGCCCAGTACTCTGTCTTCCTGTTATTCCTTCCAAAATAAATCATCTCACACTTTTCTGCATTAAACTCCATTTGCCACCTCTCAGCCCAGCTCTGCAGCTTATCTATGTCCCTCTGTAACTTGTAACATCCTTCTGCACTGTCCACAACTCCACCGACTTTAGTGTCATCTGCAAATTTACTCACCCATCCTTCTACGCCCTCCTCCAGGTCATTTATAAAAATGACAAACAGCAGTGGCCCCAAAACAGATCCTTCTGGAACACCACTAGTCACTGGACTCCAGTCTGAACATTTCCCACCAACCACCACCCTCTGTCTTCTTCCAGCTAGCCAATTTCTGACCCAAACTGCTAAATCACCCTGAATCCCATGCCTCAGTATTTTCTGCAATAGCCTACCGTAGGGAACCTTATCAAACGCTTTACTGAAATCCATATACACCACATCAACTGCTTTACCCTCTGCCACCTGTTTGGTCACCTTCTCAAAGAACTCAATAAGGTTTGTGAGGCACGACCTACCCTTCACAAAACTGTGTTGACTATCTCTAATCAAATTATTCCTTTCCAGATGATTATACATCCTGTCTCTTATAAACCTTTCCAAGATTTTGCCCACAACAGAAGTAAGGCTCACTGGTCTATAGTTACTGGGGTTGTCTCTACTTCTTGAACAAGGGGACAACATTTGCTATCCTCTAGTCTTCTGGCACTATTCCTGTAGACAAAGATGACTTAAAGATCAAAGCCAAAGGCTCAGCAATTTCCTCCCTAGCTTCCCAGAGAATCCTAGGATAAATCCCATCCGGCCCAGGGGACTTATCTATTTTCACACTTTCCAGAATTGCTAACACCTCCTCCTTATGAACCTCAAGCCCTTCTAGTCTAGTAGCCTGAATCTCAGTATTCTCCTCGACATCATTGTCTTTTTCCTGTGTGAAAACTGACAAAAAATATTCATTTAGCACCTCTCCTATCTCCTCGGACTCCAAGCACAACTTCCCGCTACTGTCCTTGACTGGCCCTACTCTTACCCTGGTCATTCGTTTATTCCTGACATATCTATAGAAAGCTTTAGGGTTATCCTTGATCCTACCTGCCAAAGACTTCTCATGTCCCCTCCTGGCTCTTCTTAGCTCTCTCTTTAGGTCCTTCCTAGCTAACTTGTAACTCTTGAGCGCCCTAACTGAACCTTCATGTCTCATCTTTACATAAGCCTCCTTCTTCCTCTTGACAAGTGTTTCGACTGCTTTAGTAAACCACGGTTCCCTTGCTTGACCACTTCCTCCCTGCCAGACAGGTACATACTTATCAAGGACACGCAGTAGCTGTTCCTTGAACAAGCTCCACATTTCCATTGTGCCCATCCCCTGCAGTTTTCCTCTCCATCCGATGCATCCGAAGTCTTGCCTCATCGCATCATAATTGCCTTTCCCCCAGATATAACTCTTGCCCTGCGGTATATACCTATCCCTTGCCATCACTAAAGTAAACACAATGGAATTGTGGTCACTATCACCAAAGTGCTCACCTACCTCCAAATCTAACACCTGTCCTGGTTCATTTCTCAATACCAAATCCAATATGGCCTCGCCTCTCGTTGGCCTATCTACATACTGTATCAGGAAACCCTCCTGCACACTTTGGACACAAACAGACCCATCTAAAGTACTCAAACTATAGCGTTTCCAGTCAATATTTGGAAAGTTAAAGTCCCCCATAACAACTACCCTGTTGCTTTTGCTCCTATCCAGAGCATTAGCAGAAGCCTGGGTGCCTATAACACTGCTGTATACACCTACCTAATTTCAGAAACATTTGGATTGTGCATTTTCACTGCTGATCTCTATAGTTTTCCACCAGGCTCCTAGCAAACAGCAAGCCACCACTTGAGGAGCAAGGAGCAGAGAGGACAGTGACGAGAGCAGAAACTGCAACTTTCCAAAAAATATTTAAAATGTTCCACTCTCAGCAGCTCAGCATTTTGTTCCTCGTTTCAGAGAGCCTGATACAATAATCATCATCAGCATCATCAGACTAATGACATTGTGTGGCTAATTCTACAAGCTGCTGGAAATGTACCTATGTGGACACTAGGTGCAAATAGGATCAGATAGGCTGCAATACTCTTCATGGTCAAATAGCCTATTGGCATTCACTGCTCAGGTTCACAAATGAGGAATGTCAACTTGGGTGAGATACTGGAGAGATATCAGCAGCAGTGGAACTATACGTCTAGATGAGTCACTATTTGCAGAAAAGTAGAGGCATAAGTGAGAAAAAGAAAGTCCTTTAAAAAACCTTGTTGTGCAACTGTAAATGTTTTCAGTTATCAAATTTCAGGATGTCAATTAAGGAGTCACCTTTTTCTTTAATTTCCCCGTGTCTGCGTGGGTTTCCTCCGGGTGCTCCGGTTTCCTCCCACAGTCCAAAGATGTGCGGGTTAGGTGAATTGGCCAATGATAAATTGCCCTTAATGTCCAAATTGCCCTTGGTGTTGGGTGGAGGTGTTGAGTTTGGGTAGGGTGCTCTTTCCAAGAGCTGGTGCAGACTCAGGGGGCCGAATGGCCTCCTTCTGCACTGTAGATTCAATGATAATCTATGATTAATCTAGGACAAAGGTTCGGCACAACATCGTGGGCCGAAGGGCCTGTTCTGTGCTGTATTTTCTATGTTCTATGTTCTATGTTCTCATTTGCATCAGAGAAGGTCCACTACTGACATCAGTTAGTGCATGTCAAATAGCTCAGCTATATCAAAGGAATTGTAACCTCTATGCTTAAGCACATTTTCAAAATTGTACAGTAGTGTCTGAGAAACAAATATTCAGGGTCATTTTCATCCCCACAATTTTTCTTTTTAAAATTCTTTCATGGGAGGGCAGCACGGTGGCGCAGTGGTTAGCACCGGGTTCAATCCTGGCCTCGGGTCACTGACCGTGTGGAGTTTGCACATTCTCCCAGTGTCTGCGCAAGTCTCACCCCCACAACCCAAAGATGTGCAGGGTAGGTGGATTGGCCACGCTAAATTGCCCCTTAGTTGGAAAAAATGAATAAAAATAACAGTTCTTTCATGGGAAGTGGGTGTCGCTGGCAAGGCCAGCATTTGTTGCCCATCCCTAATTTCCCTTGATTTGAGTGGCTTGCAAGGACATTTCGGAAGTTATTTAAAAGTTAACTACATTGCTGTAGGTCTGGAGTTTGACAGCGTGTAACCTCATGTACCCTGTCAAACCACAAATTGAATTTCAAACTACATTCATCACCTCCAAGCTGGACTTCAATCCTATCCTTGTTTGACCCAAGAACTCCATCTCTGTTGTGTTAAGTCGGGGTGTTAATGTTAATTTATTATTTATGTACGGGGGGGGGGGTTTGGGGGGTTGCTTTTTTAAATTGTGTTTTGTACTTAACCCTGTTAGGTTCTTTTTTCTTTCTCATTTTGTTATTGATATTTTATGAAAACCTTTAATAAAAATTATTTTAAAAATAAAAAAAACTCCATCTCAATCCAACCAGAATCCTAAGTCCCAGTCGCTTAGGTCTACATCGACTTCCAAACTTTCCAAAATTCTCATGAAAAATCTCTCAATGGCCTCACCCTCAATTTACTTCTAGAATCTTTTCATTCTTCAACCTCATCCTCCTTGTACATCACAACCTCTTTAACCTCCCTTTAATAAACCTTTCGCCATCAACACCCATATCCTTGAATTCTCTTGTTAGACTTTTCCCACCGTACTACATCTTTCTCCGCCCTCAAAATCCCTCTTCAACTACACTTTGGGTCACCTCACCTAACTCTCACTGAGGGCTCAATCCCCTCCTCATGAAGTCCCTTGGATCTTTTTGGCACATTGAAGGCATTATCCAAGGATGAACTACTGTACCAAAGAAAACATTTCACTGGGAAACAAGAGTCTCATTAATAGCAAATATTGATTCCTTAGTGTTTCAAATGTAGAGGTGACCCACGAATTCTCAAAACAATGCTAATAAACGTCTGATTTTCAGAGATATTAACTGCAAATCACATCGTTTCACAGTAACAGGCTGGTCGAGGATTCGAAGGCTGTCATGGGATTTCTAGGCCTTAACTTCCTGCTGCATAAAACAATAGCAGAGACGCGCAAACAAAATTACACCCTCACTCAGATCAATCTGGCATGTTTAAACTGTCGAAATAAATATCAGAGAAGATCAGAACGGTTACAAAATGGACAGAAAAAAGGAATGTATTTACATACACAGTTCAGCGCCTTCACTCCTCCAAACACAACGAGCGTCAAACGAGTCCTCCCAGACAAGAGCGGCTCAGCACCAAACAGCGACGATTTGTCCGCCTAATTTCTTTCAGTCATATTACCAATTTCATTCGCTATTTTAAATGAAAACGGATTTAAACTGAACTCCACTCCCTCCGAAATAATTTTTCAAATGAAATGTCTGTAACGTTAAACAGTCGCCAACAACACGGGCGCAACTGGAGAGCTGGAATTAAAAACAGAATATACTGGGAATAATCAGCAGGTCTGGCAACATCTCCGAGAAAGAAAAACACATTTCACACACAAACGTTTCAGGTCAGTGACCTTTCATCAGAACCGGGGACGGGGTTTGAACCAAGTACAAAGGCGGGGAGAAAGGTCAAAAGGAAAGTCTGTGTGGAAGACAGGAGTGAGTAAATCACAAAAAGGTTGATGGTGCAGGGAAAAAGGAGATGGTAATGGAGCGAGTGGAGGAACAAACAGAAGGTGGGTCTATTGGAGGTGTGAGTTTTTAATGTAATAATCTTTATTGTCACAAGTAGGCTTACATTAACACTGCAATGAAGTTACTGTGAAAATCCCCTCGTCGCCACATTCCAGCGCCTGTTCGGGGAGGCTGGTACGGGAATTGAACTGTGCTGCTGGCCTGCCTTGGTCTGCTTTCAAAGCCAGCGATTTAGCCCTGTGCACAAAGCAGTCACCCAATCTTGGTTTGGTCTCCCCAATATAGAGGATATTGCATCAGGGGTAGCAAATACAGTGTACTAAATTGAGAGAAGTACACGTAAAATCGCTTTTTCACTTGGGAAGAGTGTTTGGGCCTTGGACGATGAGAAGGGAGGAGGCAAGTGTTGCATATCCTGCACTTGCAGAAGCTTTCATTGGTAGGGGGGAGGTTGTTGGGGTGATTGAGGAGTGGACCAGGGTGTCAGAGGGAATGGTCCCTTTGGAATGCTGAGGGGAGGGGAGGGGAGGGGTAAGACATGTCAGAAATTGGTTTCGCACCGCTGTGAATTTGCAGTCGAATCTTCTGCTGGTGCCTGCCAGAGCGGTCAGAAAACCTGCCAGAGGACAGGGTGAATCTAATTTGCATCCCGCTAATGGGATACAGATGAAGGCCCACACCCCCCACCTCAGATTCTCCGCGATGTCGGCAGGAGAACATGCCAGCATGACAACATGCCAGCATGACATGTTCGTACAACGTGGCATGCAGATGTCAGGACATCTGAACAATGCCTGGGGCTGTCTCCGGAGTTCAGGATGAAGGCCACCCGCAACCCTGGAGCACCACAGCAGTGGGCCGGGGAGGGCATCGGCAGGTAAATCTTCCAGATCAAGTGTCCTGGAGGGGGACCATCTTATAGCCTCAGAATGTTCCTGGAGATCCATCTTCATTCTCAGGAGTCCATCTTCCAGTCTCAAGAGTGCTCCTGGAGATCTACCTTCATTTTCAGGTGGTCCACCTTCTTTCTTCAATGGTGGGGTCAGTGATGTTCAGCGCCTTTTTAAAAATAAATTTAGAGTATCCAATTTTTTCTCCAATTAAGGGGCAATTTAACATGGCCAATGCACCTACCCTGCACATCTTTTGGATTGTGGGGGTGAGACCCACGCAGACACAGGGAGAATGTGCAAACTCTGCACGGACAGTGACCCAGGGCCGGGATCAAACCTGGGACCTCGGCGCCGTGAGGCAGCAATTGGGGGCCTTTTTAATATGGTCCCCAGACATGGCGGCAAACTGCACACCATCCAGGCCTACCCCGCCACTGAATATGGCGTAAAGCCCCCGGGTGCATTATTAATGAGGTTGGGGACAGAAGATCTGGCTGCTGCAGAGGGAAACACTCCATGTTCCTGCCACCACTATGGCACTTAGTTCCAGGATGGGAGAATTCCACCCGAGTTTTGTTCGGTACCTGATCAAATACCAGAAAACAATGAAGGTTATCAAGGTATAGGAGACTAATGGAAATTCCGTGGGAGACAAGAGCAGGACATTAAGGTAGACAAGTCCTCGGGGCTGGATGGGATCTATCCCAGGTTACTGCGGGAGGCAAGGGGAGAAATATCTGGGGCCTTAACAGATATCTTCACATCCTCTTTGACCACAGGCGAGGTTCCAGAGGACTGGAGAATAGCCAATGTTGTTCCCTTGTTTAAGAAAGGAAGCACGGATAATCCAGCAAATCCGAGGCCGGACAGCCTGACATCAGTGGTGGGGAAGCTTTTGGAAAAGATACTGAGGGACAGAATATATGCACATTTGGAGGAAAATGGACGAGTTAGTGACCGGCAGCATAGTTTTGTACAAGGAAGGTCATGTCTCACCAAATTGATTGAGTTTTTTGAAGAGGTGACAAGTAAATTGATGAGGGAAGGGCTGTGGATGTCGTTTATATGGACTTTAGTAAGGCATTTGACAAGGTCCCACATAGCAGACTGGTACAAAAACTAAAATCACATGGGATTCGGAGTGGGCTGGCTAGATGGATACAGAACTGGCTTGGTTATAGAAGACCGGGAGTAGCGGTGGAAGGGTGTTTTTCAGAATGGAGATGTGTGGCTAGTGGTGTTCCGCAGGGATCAGTGCTGGGACCTCTGTTCATTGTATATATAAATGATCTTGAGGAAAATGCGGGTGGTCTGATTAGTAAGTTTACAGATGACACGAAGATTGGCAGAGTTGCTGATAGTGCTGAGGATTGTCAGAGGATACAACAGGATATAGATAGATTGGAGACTTGGACACAGAAATGGCAGATGGAATTTAATCTGCACAAATGGGAGGTGATGCACTTTGGAGGATCAAACCTAGGTATGAATTATACTGTAAATGGCAGAACCCTTAGGAATATTAACATACAGAGGGATCTAGGTGTGCAGGTTCCCTAAAAGTGGCAACACAAGTGGCCAAGGTGATTAAGAAGGCATTGAGTACAGGAGTTGGGAAATCATGTTGCAGCTACATAAAACCATGGTTAGGCTGCATTTGGAGTATTGCATGCAGTTCTGGTCACCACATTATCAGAAGTACGTGGAAGCTTTGGAGAGAGTTCAAAGAAGGTTCACCAGGATGTTGCCTGGTCTTGAGGATGTTGGCTATGAGGAGAGATTGAATAAACTGGGATTGTTTTCACTGGAAAGACGGAGGCTGAGGGGAGACCTGATAGAGGTCAAGAGGCAGAGACAGGGCAGATTGTCAGAGGCTTTTTCCAAGGGTGGAAATGTCGATTACAAGGGGGCACAGGCTCAAGGTGAGAAGGGGTAAGTTTTTCACGCAGAGAGTGGTGGGTGCCTGGAATGTGCTGCCAGAGGATGTGGTGGAAGCAGGCACATTCGCAACATTTAAGGTGGCATCTGGATGGGTACATGAATAGGGAGGAAATAGAGGGATACAGACCGAGGGAGGACAGAAGTTTTTTTTTAAAATTAGGGCATCATGATCGGCACAGGCTTGGAGGACCGAAGGGCCTGACTCTGTGCTGTACTTTTCTTTGTTCTTTAGGGCATTACTGGAAGAAAAGTAAGAAGTCTTACAACACCAGGTTAAAGTCCAACAGGTTTGTTTCGAATCACTAGCTTTCGGAGCGCAGCTCCTTCCTCAGGTGAATGGAGCTGCACTCCGAAAGCTAGTGATTTGAAACAAACCTGTTGGACTTTAACCTGGTAGTAAGAAGTAAGACTTCTTACTGTGCTCACCCCAGTCCAACGCCGGTATCTCCACATCATGGAAGAAAAGTAGCAGTGAATTAAAAACTAATACTAATAAAATACTGCAGATGCTGGAAATTTAGCACAGTGGGCTAAATCGCTGGCTTTTAAAGCAGGCCAGCAGCACGGTTCAATTCCCGTACCAGCCTCCCTGAACAGGCGCCGGAATGTTGCGACTAGGGGCTTTTCACAGTAACTTCATTTGAAGCCTACTTGTGACAATAAGCGATTTTCATTTCATTTCATTTTTCATTTTCAATTGGCGATAAAAAGGAAAATGCTGGAAAATTCAGCAGGTCTGGCAGCATCTGTGGAGAATAAAACACTTAACATCCCAGGTCAGGGACTTGTCTTCAGAACTGGAAAAATATAGAGATGTGAGGTTTGAAGAAGTCCAGAGGCAGAGAAGGGGGAAGGACAGTTGCTAAACGAGTTGCTGGTCGTTGAACAATGAATGCAGAGAGGTACCGAAAGCGTCTTCCCCAGTTGCTCTTGTCTGGGAGGACCTGAGTCCATGTTCGTTGTACTTGGGAGGACTGAGGGGGGAAAAAGGCTTGAACCGCGTTGGTAAATGTAGTTGTTTGTTTGGGCTTTCTATATCGGTTTTATTCCAGAATCGGTCGAGTGAATTTTTTTGTTTATGTAGCATTTTTTAAAAAATGATTTTTTTTTTCATTTGCGCGCAAGCAGTTGTAGCAATTTGAGTAAACCTCGTTGAGGCCTAGAAGCGCAATTGAAGCCTCGCAGCAAGTCCGAGAAGTTTCCGCCACCAGAGCTGTCAACAGCACGATTCGCGAGCAGGTTTCTGACTGAATGCCGGTAGGCCGAAGAACGAGAATTATTCTGAGGGAATTAGTGTCTACTGTCAATTTGAAAAGATGTAACTGGCTTGGAAAAAAACAGAATTGTAGATTATTTATATAACAAAGATAATGTGTAAATGAAAATCTAAATAAGGATCTTTTTAAAAAGAGCTCCCATATCGAAAGTATCATTTTCAATGACGGGAATTTTGATATTAAATTTCCCGTTTGAACATTATTTGAAATCACTTCGTCCCATTTATTGCATGCAGGAGCGGGTTTACTGTTGGTAACACGGCCGGTACAGACCATGACTGCTGCCCAACCTCTGGTGCTTTATTCCAGCACATACACCAATCTTCCTTTAAAATCTGAGCCTAGAATGTGGACTTTACACGGCCCCGTGTCCTTCTGTGGTTCACTGCCATGGATTCTCCACTGTGCTCTGAATTAACTAAATCAGGTAATGCAACAACGATTGAAGCTGAAACCTTCCTGATGGATGAGTGTCGTGCCACACCAAGTGGCCACTTTATAATAATAATCTTTATTGTCACAAGTAGGCTTACATTAACACTGCAATGAAGTTACTGTGAGAATCCCCTCGTCGCCACATTCCGGCGCCTGTTCGGGTCACAGAGGGAGAATTCAGAATGTCCAATTCACCCAACAAGCACGTCTTTCGGGACTTGTGGGAGGAAACCGGAGCACCCGCAGGCAACCCACGCAGACACAGGGAGAATGTGCAGACTCGACACAAACAGTGACCCGAACCGGGAATCGAACCTGGGACCTTGGCGCTGTGAAGCAACAGTGCTAACCACTGCCCTACCATTGTGATTCAAAGTAAATAAGTTGATTTAAAAAAAAAAAATCTTGACAACTGGATTAAAATTATCTCAAATATTTAGTTATACAATGTTTCTTAATCCCCATCTTCCACTTTAGGTCACTGCACCTTTTGCCATTCAAGCAGCAGAGGAGGAGTTAAGCAGCGATCTTTGATCCATCACTTAAAAGGTATGAGGGAGGGTAAATTATTTTTCTCTGTCTTCCTGTCTGGAAGGAGCAGATTTCTCCAGCTATCATTGGGACCTTACATTGTGAAATGCCTTAGAGATGACATGAAGATCCTGATCTCCCCCCCCCCCCCCCTCACTCTGTCCTGCCTGTTTTTTCCCCAGTCCATCCTAAAGCTCATACCTCACGCTGTGAGGTATGTGCCCACAGGTAACAAATTCCTTTAGTGCTTTGTCTAAGTGGTCATTATTAACCCATATAAATATTGATGACTACTCAACCATGGAGACACACTGGCAACTTAATTATGTATTTGCCCACTGTCCATATGTGCACTTTTTAATGGTGTTCAAGCTAGAGCTTTTTGTTTGATTTTAATAATCAAGGGAAGTTGATGTCTATTTTATTCCTCCACAGCTGTCCTAGTTGAGATAATTTGGTGTAAACTGTGGGTGAATCTGGCACCATGCTATCCTATATGGCTACTCAGTACGACACCATAAGTTTAATTTACCTACTGAGTTGGTGATGATGAGAGGCAGAATGCATTGATGTGCTTTTTGACTGGACTGGATTGCTATGTAGTTTTTCAAAAAACAATGGACATTGGGTACTCTGTCCCATCTGTATTTCTTGGGTGAAAAAATAGTTAAGGGATGCCCTTCCTGCCCTGTATAGTAACATTAAAGTAAGTTCAGTAATCAAAAATTGGAGCAGAAATTGGTTGGCATTATTTACCAAAACGTTACATTCTGTGAATTTGGAGCCGCACTGAAAAGTTCAAATCTCTCAAGGGTGCAACACAACTTCAAATTGCACAATATCACTTGTCAACATTAT
This sequence comes from Scyliorhinus torazame, assembly GCF_047496885.1. NCBI lineage: Eukaryota > Metazoa > Chordata > Chondrichthyes > Carcharhiniformes > Scyliorhinidae > Scyliorhinus > Scyliorhinus torazame. The sequence continues at coordinate 29,339,377 of NC_092738.1, forward strand.
GCTGCTCTTAGAATCAACTTTTTTTAAGTTTGATGTACTGAACTTGGACCAATTTGTCAGATAGTTGTGACGTTCTCACATGGAACTATAAGGAATTAGACCAACAATTTACACTTTTTATGCAACTGAATCTCATTTACATGTTTTGGATTACTGTCAGCAATAGGCCTCTGGTATCAGAAAATAAAATGCAACAGGTCCGTTCCTCCTCTCTGGTGATGTGCTGCTATCAAACCCATACTCTTGGATGCAAAGTGCAGATCAAGATGATTTTCTAAAATTAAAAAACTTAGGCACGAAGGCTGTTCTATGAGGCACCACAGAAAATGAAAAGATGAGGTAAACGGGGATGTAATAATTAGGTTGGGGAAAGAGAGGTAAAAAGTCAACTATTTGGGGCAGCACAGTGACATAGTGGTTAGAACTGCTGCGTCACGGCACTGAAGTCCCAGGTTCGATCCCGGCCTCAGGTCACTGTCCGTGTGGAGTTTGCACACACTCCCCATGTTTGCATAGGTCTCACCCCTACAACCCAAAAGATGTGCAGGGTTGGCGGATTGGCCACGCTAAATTGTTCCTTAATTGGAAAAAATAATTGGGTACGCTAAATTTATAAAAAAGAAAAAAATCAACTATTTTTAAGTCTTGAGAAAAGATGAGTTAGAACAAAGAAAATTACAGCAAAGGAACAGGCCCTTCGGCCCTCCCAGCCTGCGCCGATCCAGATCCTTTATCTAAACCTGTTACCTATTTTCCAAGGATCTACTTCCCTCTGTTCCCCGCCCGTTCATATATCTGTCTAGATGCATCTTAAATGATGCTATTGTGCCCGCCTCTACCACCTCCGCTGGCAAAGCGTTCCAGGCACCCACCACCCTCTGCGTAAAAAACTTTCCACGCACATCTCCCTTAAACTTTCCCCCTCTCATCTTGAAATCGTGACCCCTTGTAATTGACACCCTCACTCTTGGAAAAAGCTTTTTGCTATCCACCCTGTCCATACCTCTCATAATTTTGTAGACCTCAATCAGGTCCCCCCTCAACCTCCGTCTTTCCAACGAAAACAATCCTAATCTACTCAACCTTTCTTCATAGCTAGCACCCTCCATACCAGGCAACATCCTGGTGAACCTCCTCTGCACCCTCTCTAAAGCATCCACATCCTTCTGGTAATGTGGCGACCAGAGCTGCACGCAGTATTCCAAATGTGGCCTAACCAAAGTCCTATACAACTGTAACATGACCTGCCGACTCTTGTACTCAATACCCCGTCCGATGAAGGCAAGCATGCTGTATGCCTTCTTGACCACTCTATCGACCTGCGTTGCCACCTTCAGGGTACAATGGACCTGAACTCCAAGATCTCTCTGTACATCAATTTTCCTCAGGACTCTTCCATTGACCGTATAGTCCGCTCTTGAATTAGATCTTCCAAAATGCATCACCTCGCATTTGCCTGGAGTGAACTCCATCTGCCATTTCTCTGCCCAACTCTCCAATCTATTTATATTTTGCTGTATTCTCTGACAGTCCTCCTTGCTACCTGCAACTCCACCAATCTTAGTATCATCTGCAAACTTGCTAATCAGACCACCTGTACCTTCGTCCAGATCATTTCTGTATATCACAAACAACAGTGGTCCGAGCACGGATTCCTGTGGAACACCTTTCTCTATTTTGAGACACTCCCTTCCACCACTACTCTCTGTCTCCTGTTGCCCAGCCAGTTCTTTATCCATCTAGCTAGTACACCCTGAACCCCATACGATTTCACTTTTTCCATCAACCTGCCATGGGAAACGTTATCAAACGCCTTACTGAAGTCCATGTATATAACATCTACAGCCCTTCCCTCAATTAACGTTGTCACTTCCTCAAAGAATTCTATTAGGTTTGTAAGACATGACCTTCCCTGCACAAAACCATGCTGCCTATCACTGATAAGTCTATTTTCTTCCAAATGTGAATAGATCCTATCCCTCAGTATCTTCTCCAACAGTTTGCCTACCACTGACGTCAAGCTCACAGGTCTATAATTCCCTGGATTATCCCTGCTACCCTTCTTAAACAAAGGGACAACATTAGCAATTCTCCAGTCCTCCGGGACCTCACCCGTGCTCAAGGATGCTGCAAAGATATCTGTTAAGGCCCCAGCTATTTCTTCCCTCGCTTCCCTCAGTAACCTGGGATAGATCCCATCCGGACCTGGGGACTTGTCCACCTTAATGCCTTTTAGAATACCCAAAACTTCCCCCTTCCTTATACCGACTTGACCTAGAGTATTTAAACATCCATCCTTAGCCTCAACATCCGTCATGTCCCTCTCCTTGGTGAATACCGATGCAAAATACTCATTAAGAATCTCACCCATTTCCTCTGACTCCACGCATAAATTCCCTCTTTTGTCTTTGAGTGGGCCAATCCTTTCTCTAGTTACCCTCTTGCTCCTTATATACGAATAAAAGGATTTGGGATTTTCCTTAACCCTGTTAGCCAAAGATATTTCATGACCCCTTTTAGCCCTCTTTATTGCGCGTTTGAGATTTGTCCTACTTTCCCGATATTCCTCCAAAGCTTCATCAGATTTAAGTCGCCTAGATCTTATGTATGCTTCCTTTTTCATTTTAGCTAGTCTCAATTCCACCCGTCATCCATGGTTCCCTAATCTTGCTATTTCTATCCCTCATTTTCACATGGACATGTCTGTCCTGCACTCTAATCAACCTTTCCTTAAAAGACTCCCACATTTCCAATGTGGGTTTACCCTTAAAAAGCTGCTCCCAATCCACATTCCCTAGCTCCTGACGAATTTTGTTATACTTGGTCTTTCCCCAATTTAGCACTCTTTCTTTCGGACCACTCTCGTCTTTGTCCATGAGTATTCTAAAACTTACGGAATTGAAAATGAAAAATTAAATAAAAATCGCTTATTGTCACAAGTAGGCTTCAAATGAAGTTACTGTGAAAAGCCCCTAGTCGCCACATTCCGGCGCCTGTTCGGGATGTCCAAATGGATGTCCTATCCAAATCCTTCTGCAGACTTCCGGTATCCTCTGCACTTTTTGCTTTACCACTCGCCTTAGTGTCGTCTGCAAACTTTGCCACATTCCACTTGGTCCCCAACTCCAAATCATCCAAATTGTGATCGCTATTCCCAAAGTAATCACCGACTGAAACTTTAACCACCTGGCCGGGATCATTCCCCAATACCAGGTCCAGTATGGCCCCTTCCCGAGTTGGACTATTTACATACTGCTCTAAAAAACTCTCCTGGATGCTCCTTACAAATTCTGCTCCATCTACGCCTCCAACACTACATGAGTCCCATTCAATGTTGGGGAAGTTAAAATCTCCCATCACGACCACCCTATTGCTCCTACATTTTTCTATAATCTGTCTACGTATTTGTACCTCTACTTCACGCTCGCTTTTGGGAGGCCTGTAGTAAAGTCCCAACAATGTTAGTGTTTCTTGTTTCTTAGCTCTACCCATATTGCCTCAGTGCTCGAATCCTTCATCGTGCCCTCCTTAATAATAGCTGTGATATCATCTCTGACCAGTAATGCAACTCCTCCACCCCTTTTACCTCCCTCTCTATCCCTCCTGAAGCACCTATACCCTGGGATATTTAGTTGCCAGTCTTGCCCTTCCCTCAACCAAGTCTCCGTAATACCACTAACATCATATTCCCAGGTACTAATCCAAGCCCTAAGTTCATCTGCCTTACCTGCTACACTTCTCGCATTGAAAGAAATGCACCTAGGACCACCTGTCCCTTTGCGTTCATCATCTCTTCCCTGTCTACTCTTCCCAATAGTTAAATTGAGTTTATTATCTAGTATTAAATCAAAACTTATCACACTGTTCCTTAATCACTGTGAGGGTGTAGGAAGAGTGCATATTTGGAGCTTAGGAGGCACTAAAGAAGAAAGTTCGGAGAAGCACTTTATTATTATAAATTAAAATTTAAAGGTTGTTAATAGAAAAAGGGGGTGAAAATTGGCTAACAGACCAGAAGCTTTTCTTGCCTCATATCCAGAAATATGAGCGATGCCAGAAGAGTCAAGCTCTTTCCTACCCCTTGAAATATGGGAACAGTATTATCATTTCTGATAGATATACTTCAGAGTTAAGACATGTTGAGGGGATGGAGGCAGGGGATTAGTGGGGAGGGAAAGATTTTTGTCATGAAAGAAGCACAGCTTTTTAAAAAAAATATATTTTATTGAAATTTTTTTCCCTGAGCATTTTTCCCGCTTACAAAACAAGCGAAACGATAACAGTAACAAAACAGAAATTTTTAAACTTTTTAACAATAATAATAATAGTAGTAATAATATACAAGGAACAAAACCTCGTACTCTATTGACCTATACTCAACTGCCTCCCCCCCCCCCCCCCCCCCCCCGGGTTGCTGCTGCTGGTCATCCGTCTTCCCTCTAACGTTCCCCTAGGTAGTCGAGAAATGGCTGCCACCGCCTGGTGAACCCTTGAGCCGATCCTCTCAGGGCAAACTTTATCTGCTCCAGTTTAATAAACCCCGCCATATCGTTTACCCAGGCCTCCAGTCCGGGGGGTTTCGCCTCCTTCCACATGAGTAGGATCCTGCGCCGGGCTACGAGGGACGCAAAGGCCACGACATCGGCCTCTTTCGCCTCCTGCACTCCCGGCTCTTCCGCAACTCCAAATAGAGCTAACCCCCAGCCTGGTTTGACCCGGGCCTTCACCACCTGCGAAATCACTCCCGTCACTCCCTTCCAATACCCTTCCAGTGCCGGGCACGCCCAAAACATATGTGCGTGGTTTGCCGGGCTCCCGCCACACCTCCCACATTTGTCCTCCACTCCAAAGAACCTGCTCAATCTTGCCCCCGTTATGTGTGCTCTATGTAGCACCTTAAATTGAATCAGGCTAAGCCTGGCGCATGAGGAAGAGGAATTTACCCTGCTTAGGGCATCAGCCCACATACCCTCCTCTATCTCCTCCCCTAATTCTTCTTCCCACTTTCTTTTTAGTTCGCCCACCGACTCCTCCCCCTCTTCCCTCATCTCTCTATAAATCTCTGACACCTTGCCCTCTCCGACCCACACCCCTGAAAGCACCCTGTCCTGTATCCCCTGTGTCGGGAGCCGTGGAAATTCCCTCACCTGTTGTCTAGTAAACGCCCTCACCTGCATATATCTCAAGAAATTCCCCCGGGGTAACTTATACTTTTCCTCCAGTGCTCCCAAGCTCGCAAAAGTCCCATCTATGAATAAATCTCCCACCTTCCTAATTCCCAACTGGTACCAGCTCTGAAATCCTCCATCCATTCTTCCTGGGGCGAACCTATGGTGGTTCCTGATAGGGGACCCCACCAGGGCTCCCCGCACCCCTCTCTGTCGCCTCCACTGTCCCCATATGTTCAGTGTTGCCGCCACCACCGGTTCGTGGTGTACTTTTTCGGTGAGAACGGTAGCGGCGCCGTCACCAGCGCCTCTAGACTCGTCCCTTTACAGGACCTTCTCTCCAGCCTTTTCCACGCCGCTCCCTCACCCTCCATCATCCATCTACGTATCATTGCCACATTGGCGGCCCAATAATAATCTCCCAAATTCGGTAGTGCCAGTCCTCCTCTGTCCCTACTGCGCTGCAGGAACCCCCTCCTTACTCTCGGAACTTTCCCTGCCCACACAAAGCTCGTAATGCTCCTATCTATTTTATTAAAAAAGGTCCTGGTGATTAAAATAGGGAGACATTGAAATACAAATAAGAACCTCGGGAGGACCATCATCTTAATTGCCTGCACCCTGCCCGCCAGCGATAAAGGCTGCATGTCCCACCTCTTAAAGTCCTCCATTTGTTCTACCAGCCGTGTCAGATTAAGTCTGTGCAAGGTTCCCCAGCTCCTAGCGATCTGAATCCCCAAGTATCGGAAGTTTCTTTCCACTTTCCTTTGCGGTAAGCCTTCTATCTCTCTACTCTGGTCCCCTGGATGTATCACATATAATTCACTCTTCCCCATGTTTAACCTATACCCCGAGAATTCCCCGAACCTCCTCAAGATTCGCATAACCTCTATCATCCCCCCCGCTGGGTCCGACACGTATAGCAATAGGTCATCCGCGTATAACGAGACTCGGTGTTCTTCTCCCCCTCTAGTCACCCCTCTCCATTTCCTGGAGTCTCTCAGCGCCATGGCCAGAGGTTCAATTGCCAGCGCAAACAACAATGGAGACAGCGGGCATCCCTGTCTTGTTCCCCTATATAATCGGAAATACTCCGATCTATGTCGACCTGTAACTACGCTTGCCGTTGGTGCCCCATAAAGTAGTCTAACCCAGCGAATAAATCCGTTCCCAAACCCAAACCTCCTTAACACTTCCCATAAATACTCCCACTCCACCCTATCAGATGCCTTCTCTGCGTCCATTGCCGCCACTATCTCTGCCTCCCCCTCCACTGAGGGCATCATTATCACCCCTAATAGAAGTCGCACATTAACATTCAATTGTCTCCCTTTTACGAACCCTGTCTGGTCTTCGTGCACCACTCCTGGGACACAGTCCTCTATCCTCGATGCCAGCACCTTTGCTAGCAGTTTGGCGTCCACGTTCAATAGTGAAATAGGTCTATAGGACCCACACTGCATCGGATCTTTGTCCCTCTTCAAAATTAGCGATATCGTCGCCTCCGACATTGTCGGGGGTAGTGTCCCCCCTTCCCTGGCCTCATTGAACGTCCTTGCCAACAACGGGGCCAACAAGTCCACATATTTTCTGTAGAATTCCACCGGGAACCCGTCTGGCCCCGGGGCCTACCCTGCTTGCATGCTTCCCAGTCCCTTAATAACCTCGTCCACCTCAATCGGCGCCCCCAGGCCTGCCACCGCCTGCTCCTCCACTTTCGGGAACCTCAACTGGTCCAGGAACTGCCGCATCCCCTCCTCTCCCTCTGGGGGCTGAGACCTATACAGTTCTTCATAAAAGGTCTTAAACACCTCCTTTATCTTTCCTGCCCTTCGCACGGTGTCTCCCCTTTCATCCCTAATTCCTCCTATCTCCCTCGCTGCTGCCCTCTTTCGCAGTTGGTGTGCCAACAGGCGACTAGCCTTTTCCCCATATTCATACCTCCTCCCCTGTGCCTTCCTCCACAGTACCTCTGCCTTTCTGGTGGTCAGAAGGTCAAACTCGGTCTGGAGTCGTCTCCTCTCCCTGTACAGCTCCTCCTCCGGGGTCTCTGCAAATTCCCTGTCCACCCTTAAAATCTCCCCCAGTAATCTATCCCTTTCCTTGGCCTCTGTTTTCCTTTTGTGGGCCCCAATAGAAATCAGCTCTCCTCTGACCACCGCTTTTAGTGCTTCCCAGACCACTCCCACAGGGACCTCGCCGTCGTCATTGACCTCCAGGTATCTCTCGATACACCCCCTCACTCTTGCACTCACTCCCTCATCCGCCATCAGTCCCACATCTAATCGCCAGAGTGTTCTCTGCTCCCTGTCCTCTCCTACTTCCAGGTCCACCCAATGTGGGGCATGATCCGAAACCGCTATGGCTGAGTATTCAGCTTCTTCCACCCTAGAGATCAACGACCTTCCTAGAACAAAAAAATCTATCCGTGAGTACACTTTATGGACGTGGGAGAAGAAGGAATACTCCCTAGCCCTGGGTCTAAGAAATCGCCATGGATCCACTCCCCCCATTTGGTCCATAAACCCCTTAAGTACCTTGGCCGCTGCCGGCCTTCTTCCGGTCCTTGAGCTGGATCTATCTAGCCCGGGTCCAGCACCGTATTGAAGTCCCCTCCTAAAATCAAATTTCCTGCCTCCAGGTCCGGAATACGCCCCAGCATCCGTCTCATGAACCCCGCATCGTCCCAATTTGGGGCATACACATTAACCAACACGACCTCCATTCCCTCCAGCCTACCACTCACCATTACATATCTACCTCCACTATCTGCTACGATGTTCTTTGCTTCAAATGCTACCCGTTTCCCCACCAAAATGGCCACCCCTCTGTTCTTTGCGTCCAGTCCTGAGTGGAACACCTGTCCCACCCATCCTTTCCTTAGCCTAACTTGATCCGCCACCTTTAGGTGCGTCTCTTGGAGCATAACCACGTCTGCCCTTAGTCCTTTCAAATGCGCGAGCGCTCGGGCCCTTTTTATCGGCCCATTCAGGCCTCTCACGTTCCACGTGATCAGCCTCACTGGGGGGCTACCTGCCCCCCTCCCGTGTCGACTAGCCATTACCTTCTCTAGGCCAGTCCCATATCCCGCCTCCGCGCTCCCGCTCGCTCCCCCAGCGTCGCATTCCGCCCCCGACCACCTTCTCTTTAGCCATTTCCTTTTGGATTTCCGCAGCAGCAACGCAGTCCCGTCCCCCCCCCGCTAGATCCCTATCTAGCTTGATTGCTCCCCCCATATCACTTCCGTAAGTCAGCTGACTTCAACTGACCCCGGCTACTCCTGCTCGCTCCTCGGCCCCCCCGGTGTGAGGGAACTCCCATCCGCCTTGCGCCTGTTTTCCCGCCTTATTCTTTCTGGCGCGGGAACATCCCTTTACCTGTCCCGCCTCTTATGGCGCAGCTCCCTTTCCCCTCCCCCTCTCCTTCCCCATTCTCTGACTATGTCCCGCCTCTCCCCCCTCACCGGCGCCCACATTTCCCCAGTGCCCCCCCCCCCCCCTTCCCTGTTTACTTCTCGCTTAACTTTCACCATCCCATTAACAAAAACAATAATAACAACAATAACAGTTCCCTGCAGCATCAGTCCCTCAGTTCCGGTCCAGTTTCTCTTCATTGATGAAGGACCATGCTTCCTCTGCCGTCTCGAAATAATATTGTCTCTCCTGATGCGTGACCCAGTCTTGCCGGCTGCAGCATCCCAAACTTCACCTACCTTTTGTGCAAAACCTCTTTGGCTCGGTTGAAGCTCGCCCTCCTTCTCGCCACCTCCGCACTCCAATCCTGGTAGATCCTTACCACCGCATTCTCCCATCTGCTACTCCGCACCTTTTTGGCCCATCTCAGGACCTCTTCTCTGTCCTTAAGGCGGTAGAATCGCACGATTATCGCCCTCGGTGGTTCTCCCGCTTTTGGTCTTCTCGCCGGGATCCGATTTGCCCACTCCACCTCCATGGGGCCCGCAGGGGCCTCAGCACCCATCAGTGAGCTCAGCATCTTACTTGCGTACGTTCCACAGTCCACTCCTTCCACACCCTCCGGGAGACCTAGTATCCTAAGGTTCTTCCTTCGCGCTCTATTTTCAAGGGCCTCAATCCTGTCAGCACACTTTTTATGAAGTGCCTTGTGCGTCTGAGTCTTGACAGCCAGGCCCAGGACCTCGTCCTCAATACCTGACACCTTCTGCTCCACCACGCGAAGTTCCGTCTCCTGGGTCTTTAAAGTCTCCTTAAGCCCCTCAATTGCCTGTAACAACGGGGTCATTACCTCCTTCTTCAGCAGGTCCACGCACCGTCTCACCACCTCGTCCTGCTCAGGCCCCCATGTCACCTGTGGTTTCTCCGCCGCCATTTTGTTTCACTCCCCCTCTCTCTCTCTCTCTCTCTGATCTTCTGGCTGCAGATTCTTTGGGCTGCAGCCGCCGCCGCCGGTTTTTCCCTCCGTCTTTCGGGGGGGGCTCCCTTCCCTCGCGCCTCGCACCGGGTTTTACGGCCGTCCAAGTCCCCGTTGGGGCTCTTAAAAGAGCCCGAAGTTCCGTCGGAGCTGGAGCCGCCGAAACGTGCGGCTATTCATCCCTGCCGCAACCGGGCGTCCCGAAGCACAGCTTCTTGAGAACAATTTTAGCAATAGAGGAGATGATGTAAAATGACAAAGGAGAACTAAGGGTAGGGCAATCAGAATAATTGGTAACTGTTAGTTGGATTCGAGAGAGAGAGGCAGGAGTACCTTGAGAAATTTGAAGAAATGGTATTTCATTGCCTCATTAAAGGGTGTGAAGGAATAGCGATGTGAGTCAAACATTGTAGTGTAAGAGGAATGTGGATTGTAGCAATAGAATCCACAGCATTTATTTCCAATAACAAAGCTTACAATGAAGTTGACAATATATGTTGAAGATGCCGAAGAAAATTGGGTGACTTGTGTTTAATATCTAAATCACTGTTAAATTGCAAAAGTTAACTTGATGCTGTTTGTATTCAATACCTATGTTTTCCATAAATTGCTTTTATGAATAAAAATTGTAACATGGTATAAATTAATCTATAAACATGTTATGGTTGTGTTTGTGTGTAATATTGCAAATTTGCAATTTGGGAATATATTTAGTACTTTGAAATATACCTTTCATATCGAGTAGCTATCAAATACCTGCCTCGACTATTTTGTGATTAACAGCGTTCAAGTGTGACATCAAAACTGTTTTTCTTCTAAAAAAAAAATTATTAGGGTTTTCTCAAAATATCAACAACAGAATGGAAAAGAAACCCAATAAAGTTAAATACAGAACAAATTAAAACAACCCCCGTGTCCTCCCCCTCCCCCCCCCCCCCCCTTAATACATAAATAATAAATTAACACCCCGAGTTTAACACAAAGCAAACATAGCAAATATATACACCCCCTCAGATCCCCCAGGGCAAATAAACAAAAATAAAGTTGAACTCTCCCCTCCCCCTCCCCCCCCCCCCGGGTTGCTGCTGCTGCTGACCATTGTCTACCGTTCTGCCAGGAAGTCCAAGAACGGTTGCCACCGCCTAAAGAACCCTTGTACCGATCCCTTTAAGGCAAATTTCACCCTCTCCAATTTAATAAACCCCGCCATATAGTTGATCCGGGATTCCATGCTTGGGGGCCTCGCATCCCTCCACTGAAGAAGAATCCTTCGCCGGGCTACCAGGGACGCAAAGGCCAGAATACCGGCCTCTTTCGCCTCCTGCACTCCCGGCTCCCCTGCAACCCCAAATATTGCGAGCCCCCAGCCCGGTTTGACCCTGGATCCTACCACCCTCGACACCGTCCTTGCTACGCCCTTCCAAAATTGCTCCAGCGCTGGGCATGCCCAGAACATATGGGTGTGATTTGCTGGGCTCCCTGAGCACCTAACACACCTGTCCTCACCCCCAAAGAACCGGCTCATCCTTGTCCGGTCATGTGTGCCCTGTGCAGTACCTAAAACTGTATGAGGCTGAGCCTCGCACACGAAGAGGAAGAGTTCACCCTCCCTAGGGCATCTGCCCAGGTCCCCTCTTCGATCTCCTCTCCCAACTCTTCCTCCCACTTACCTTTCAACTCCACCACCGAGGCCTCCTCCTCCTCCTGCATCACCTGGTAAGTTTCCGAGATCTTCCCCACTCCAACCCACCCCCCCCGAGAGCACCCTGTCCTGTACTGTGTGTGGCAGCAGCCGCGGGAATTCCACCACTTGCTGCCTGGCAAATGCCCTTACCTGTAAATATCTGAAGGCGTTCCCTGGGGGGAGCCCATACTTCTCCTACAGTTCACCCAGGCACGCGAACTTCCCACCCTCAAACAGGTCCCCCAACCTTATCCCTGCCCTATGCCACCCTGAAAACCCTCCATCTATTTTCCCTGGGACAAACCGCTGTTTTCCCCCGTATTGGGGTCCACACCGAGGCCCCAACTCCCCCCCCCCCCCCCCCCCCCCGTGCCGTCTCCACTGCCCCCAGATTTTGAGGGTAGCCGCCACTACCGGGCTCGTGGTATACCTCATTGGAGGGAACGGCAGCGGCGCCATTGCCAGCACCTCCAGACTCGTACCCTCACACGACACCGTCTCCAGCCTCTTCCATGCAGCCCCCTCCCCCTCCATCACCCACCATCGCCGCATTGGCGGCCCAGTAGTACCCACAGAGGTTGGGCAGCGCCAGCTCTCTCTCCCCCCCCCCCCCCCCATCCCTATTCCGCTCCAGGAACACCCTTCTCACCCTCGGAGTCCCTTGTGCCCACATAAACCCCGTTATGCTCCTGTTGACCCGCCCAAAGAAGGCCTTCGGGATAAAAATGGGGAGGCACTGGAACAGGAACATCTTTACTGACTGCACCCTACCCGCCAGGGACAGCGGCAGCGCGTCCCACCTCTTGAACTCCTCCTCCATTTGCTCCACTAGCCTCGTGAAATTGAGTCTATGCAGGGCCCCCCAGCTCCTGGCCACCTGAACCCCCAAGTACCTGTGGGAGCTCGCCAATCCCCCTCTCCTGGTCCCCTGGGTGAACCACGAACACCTCGCTCTTCCCCATGTTGAGCTTGTACCCTGAGAAATCCCCGAACTCCCTGAGGATCCTCATTACCTCCGGCATTCCCCCCACCGGGTCCGCCACATACAGCAGCAAGTCGTCCGCATAGAGTGACACCTTATGCTCCTCCCCGCCCCGCACCAACCCCCTCCAGCTCCTCGACTCCCTCAGTGCTATAGCCAGGGGTTCAATCGCCAGTGCGAAGAGTAGGGGGGACAGGGGACACCCCTGCCTTGTCCCTCGATGCAACCGAGAGTACTCAGACCTCCTCTTGTTCGTGGCCACACTCGCCATTGGGACCTTGTACAACAGCCTAACCCACCTAACAAACCCCTCCCCAAACCTGAACCTCTTCAGCACCTCCTACAAGTACCCCCACCCGACCCTATCGAAGGACTTCTCAGCGTCCATCGCCACCACTATCTCCGCCTCCCCCTCCCTCGCCGGCATCATAATCACGTTCAGGAGCCTTCGCACATTCGCGTTCAACTGCCTCCCCTTCACGAATCCCGTCTGGTCTTCGTGGATCACCTGCGGCACACAATCCTCAATTCTCGTGGCTAAGTCCTTCGCCAGCACCTTGGCATCTACATTTAACAGCGAAATCAGCCTGTAAGACCCACACTACAGGGGATCCTTGGCCCGCTTTAGGATCAAGGAGATCAGTGCCTGGGACATCGTCGGGGGCAAAGCCCCCCCCTCCCTTGCCTCATTGAAGGTCCTAACTAGCAACGGGCCCAACAGGTCCATATATCTTTTATAGAATTCGACCGGGAAACCGTCCGGCCCCGGTGCCTTCCCCGCCTGCATGCTCCCTTTGGTCAGCTCCTCCAGCCCAATTGGGGCCCCCAATCCCGCTACCAGTCCCTCCTCCACTTTCGGAAACCTCACTTGGTCCAGAAAGCGGCCCATCCCTCCCTCCTCCCGTGGGGGCTCGGACCGATACAATTCCTCATAAAAGTCCCTGAAGACCCCATTGATGTCAACCCTACTCCGTACCACACTCCCTCCCCTGTCCTTAACTCCCCCCGATCTCGCTAGCTGCGTCCTGCTTCCGAAGCTGATGCGCCAGCATCCGGCTTGCCTTTTCCCCATGCTCATAAATCGACCCCTGGGCCTTCCTCCACTGCACCTCCGCCTTCCTGGTGATCAACAGGTCGAATTCGGCCTGGAGGCTACGCCTCTTCCTCAGCAGTCCCTCCTCCAGCACCTCCGCATACCTCCTGTCTACCCTCACCATCTCCCCCACCAGCCTCTCCCTCTTCTCCTTGTGGGCCCTAATGGAAATCAGCTCTCCCCTAACCACCGCCTTCAGCGCCTCCCATACCATCCCCACTCGGACCTCCCCGTTATCATTGGCCTCCAGGTATCTCTCTATGCTTCCTCGGACCCGCTCACTCACCGCCTTGTCCGCCAACAACCCCACCTCCAAGCGCCACAACGGGCACTGGTCCCTCTCCTCCCCAGCTCTAGGTCTACCCAATGCGGGGCGTGATCCGAAATGGCTATCGCCAAGTACTCGGTATCCTCTACTCTCGCTATCAGCGCCCTACTCATAATAAAGAAGTCGATCCGAGAGGAAGCCTGATGGACATGCGAGAAGAATGAAAATTCCCTAGCCCCCGGCCTTGCAAATCTCCAGGGGTCCACCCCTCCCATCTGGTCCATAAACCCCCTCAGCACCTTAGCTGCCGCCGGCTTCCTACCCGTCCTAGACCTGGAGCGATCCAGTGCCGGATCCAACACTGGATCCAACACCGTGTTAAAGTCCCTCCCCATTATCAGGCCCCCCACTTCCAAGTCCGGGATCCGACCCAACATGCGCCGCATAAACCCGCATCATCCCAGTTCGGGGCATACACATTGACCAGCACCACCCTCTCCGCTTGCAGCTTACCACTTACCATTATGTACCTGCCGCCATTGTCTGTCACAATGCTCGCGCCTCGAACGACACCCTCTTTCCCACCAAGATCACCACCCCCCGATTTTTGGCATCCAACCCTGAGTGAAACACCTGACCTAACCACCCATTCCTCAATCTTACCTGGTCTGCCACCTACAGGTGTGTCTCCTGGAGCATAACCTCATCCGCCTTCAGGTGCGCAAACACCCGGGCCCGCTTGATCGGCCCGTTCAGTCCCCTTACAGTCCAGGTTATCAGCCGGAAAGGGGGGGCCACCCGCCCCCCTCCCCCGCCGACTAGCCATAACCCCCCCTTGGCCAGACCCGCACCCCACACCCGGCCCGTTCCCCACAACGGCAGACCCCCGTCCCAACCCCCTCTACTCGCTCCAGCTCCCCCTTTACCATAGCAGCAGCAACCCGGTGTCGTTTCCCCCCCCCCCCCCCCCCCCCAAAGCTAGGATCCCTCCTAGCTGCTTTACTCCTCCCATTGCACTCCCACAAGTCAGCTGACTCCTGCTGACCCCGGCTACTCCCGCCTCTCTTTCGACTCCTCCCATTATGGGACATATCCTCCTCCTCCATTACCCATCCACAGGCTCTCCGCCTCCCCCTTCCATCCCAAGCGCGGGAAACAACCTTCGCTTCCCCACCCCGGCCCTGCCCCCTCCAGCCTTCAGAGCGGGAAAAAGCCCGCGCTTTCCACTGCCCGGCCCCGCCACCCTTGTCGCCGTTCCTTTTACAGGCCCAGTCCCCTCACCCCCGACTCGGGCCTCCCCCTCCCCCGCGGGGCCCCATCCCCCCTACCGGCCATCCGCCCCTACTCCATTTACTTACACCCCTCCAAGAGCCCTCCCGACAGACCCAACCAAAACAGTGCCCAACCCACCCTAACCACCCTCATCGAACCAAACAGAAATAAGGGCAAAGAACCCCCCTCAAAGTGTACCACCCCAACAGCAATCCCCGACCACCCATCCCGACCCTCAGTTTCTGTCCAGTTTCTTGGCCTGAACAAAGGCCCACGCCTCCTCCGGAGACTCGAAGTAATGGTGCCGGTCCTTGAGGTGACCCACAGTCGCGCCGGCTGCAGCATGCCAAACTTCACCCCCTTTCTGTGCCGCACCGCCTTCATCCGATTGTACTCGGCCCTCTTCTTCGCCACCTCCGCACTCCAGTCCTGGTATATTCGAACCTCCGCGTTCTCCCACCTGCTGCTCCTCTCTTGGCCCACCTGAGCACGAACTCCCGATCAGCGAACCGATGATCGTTAGCCTTGGGCCTCCTCACCAGCACTCTATGGGCCCCTTCCAGCTCCAGGGGCCCCTGGAAGCACCCCGCTCCCATCAGCGAGTTTAGCATGGTGACCACATAGGCCCCCACGTCCGACCCCTCCAGGCCCTCCGGGAGGCCCAGAATCCGCAAATTCTTCCGCCTCGACCGATTCTCCATCTCCTCGAACCGTTCCTGCCATTTCTTGTGGAGCGCCTTGTGCGCCTCCACCTTTACCGCAAGGCCTAAGATCTCGTCCTCGTTGTCGGAGACCTTTTGTCGGACCTCGCGGATCGTCACCCCCTGGGCCGTCTGGGTCTCCAGCAGCTTGTCTATAGAAGCCTTCATCGGCTCCAGCAGGTCCGCTTTAATTTCCCTGAAGCAGCGCTGGATAACCTCCTGCTGCTCCTGCGCCCACTGCATCCACGCTGCCTGGTCCCCGTCCGCCGCCATCTTGCTCTTCTTCCCTCGCACTTTCTTTGGGTTCACCACCACTTTTTTAGTCGCCCCGCTCCTGGTCTAAGCCATACACTGTTGGGGAACTATTGCAATCTCCTTCCCACACCGGGAAACGTCGTGAAAGTGCCGTTGGGGGCCCTGAAAAGAGCCCAAAAGTCCGTTTTTAGCGGGAGCTGCCGAATGTGCGACTTAGCTCCGCATAGCCGCAACCGGAAGTCCTTTTTCTTTTTTTTAATATAAATTTAGAGTACCCAATTCATTTTTTCCAATTAAGGGGCAACTTAGCGTGACCAATGCACCTAGCCTGCACAGCTTTGGATTGTGGGGGCGAAACCCATGCAGACACAGGGAGAATGTGCAAACTCCACACAGACAGTGACCTAGACCCGGGATTGAACCTGGGACCTCGGCGCCGTGAGGCAGCAATGCTAACCGACCGTGCTGCCCTTCAAAACTGTGTTTTTAAAATTTCTTTTAAAATACTAGAATTTGAGGGACCAATTCTGAAATGATTTGCTGTAAGAATTTTCTGCGGTAGATTCTGGCACATAGATTCTGTTGCAAAATTCCACATGATAAGTCAACGGTTGAGTTTTCACTTATTTAAATAGTATCTTGCAATAAGATTTAATTGTTGGAAGACTGAACTCGAGGCTCTTGTGAGCTAAATCAGCACCATTTCTTTCATTTGTTCTTCAGCATGCTTCTTCAGTAGTTTATTTCCACTGCTGATTGCAAGTCTCTTTATTTATAAATTCCTACAAATATCACAAGAATCTCTTTTTTTCGATAGCAAGAATGATTGAGAAGGCAATTGTTTTGATTTGCCAGTGTTTTTTTTAAAACTCCTGTAATGCATTAATATATTCCATATAAAAATACAACTCTTGCTTCATCCAGAGGAGGCGAGTAAAATCACTGACATGAACTTCTTGATTCCTGTGTTATTCTGTGCATGTGCGGATTCTAGAAGTTGCTTTCAGTTGCAGAGGAGTAATGATGGCAAATGCTGATAATTTCATCATCGTTACTGTAGCAAGATCCAGGTCAAAGTAATGTTTCTTCTCCCTTGCGTTTTTCAAACAAAATTTCTGCCACTCTCTAAATAAGTTTTTTAATTGAATCCATGATGTTGGTGCATCTGCAATGTTTTTGTGAGAAAGGGATTAACCACAGTTACTTTGTAGATTAATCTCTTGTTCATTGTAAAAGACCTGGCTTCTTTTTCTTTTGCAGTTGTTTATTGAGAGCCTTGGCTGAGTAGCGCAGAAATAATCTGGAAACATGTCCGAGAACGACACTGATAATTTAGTCAACAGCGGCAAATATGAGGCTGGCAAGAGCAAACAGAATGTTTGCCGAGACTTTCTGCGCAATGTCTGCAACCGTGGTAAGAATTGCAGGTACTTCCACCCAGATGATACTGAGGCCTCCGACCTCGCCGACATAAGGAACAACACTGATAACTTAGTGAACATGGGCACTGGTGAGGCTGGTAAAAGCAAACCGAACATTTGCCGAGACTTTCTGCGCAATCTCTGCAATCGTGGTAAGAATTGCAGGTATTTTCACCCAGATGACACTGAGGCTTCTGACCTCACTGACATAAGGAACAGCACTGATAATTTAGTAAACATGGGCACTGATGAGGCTGGTAAAAGCAAACCGAACATTTGCCGAGACTTTCTGCGCAATCTCTGCAGTCGTGGTAAGAATTGCAGGTATTTTCACCCAGATGATACTGAGCCCTCCAACCATTTTGACCTAAATGATGACGCTGATAATTTAGTCAATAATAGCAAATATGAGGCTGGCAAGAGCAAACTGAATGTTTGCCGCGACTTTCTGCGCAACGTCTGCAACCGTGGTAAGAATTGCAGGTACTTCCACCCGGACAACGTTGAGGCGTACAGTGTGGGTGACATGCGGCATGAATCAATCTTTTGTCAGTACTTTCAGAATAGTAAATGTACTCGTGAGAACTGTACGTTCATTCATGGGACAAAGGGGGATGAGAATTACTACAATAAAACAGGAAAACTTCCTGCTCACTTGCAACAGACAGTGGCTGTGACCTTTGGGCTCTCGCCCTCTAACCTTCCTCTTATTACAAAGGAAATCCCATTCTGCCGGGACTTTCTAAAGGGCAAGTGTCGAAGAGATTCCAAATGCAAATTCCAGCATTTGAAACGTGATGACAATGATAAAAAAAGTGTAGAACATGTGTCATCACAAGGTAGGGAACTTTCTCCTGAGACTTGTAGGTATGATCGGTTGGATGACCTCTATGAGACTGAGAGATGTGATTATGAACAACATCCGAAAAGGAGAAAGGTCGAGGGCCTGCGGTTTGAAGTGTTTGATTACAGCACTCCTAGTCTGCGCCCACGTGAACTGAATTTTTTGGAGGAGGAAAATCATATGCTCAGAAAGCGCAATGAAGAACTCAAAAAGCAGGTGTCGAGCCTAATGCTGACCAATGAGGTCCTTCTGGAACAGAATGCAGATTTGCGCAAGCAGGTGAAGTTGGGGATCCTGAAAACTGGGGCTGACCCAATGCAACAACCAACCATGCACACTGTTACCAACTATAATCATAGCATAGTGGAGACTCACACCACCCTGAGCAACCAGACACTGAGGTCACAGCCCATTTCTCATCAAGAATTGATAGCGCAAGCTAGAGCTCATAATGCTTTGTGTTCTGAAGCTTTAGCCCAAAGTCCGCCCCGTCTTAGCGCTTCTCTCTCTCTACCCTATGCCCAGGCGATGGCATCCCCAGTCTCAATGGCACCACTTGCCATCTCTACACCGGTGGCAGTTACACAATCATTGCCAGGGATTGCCATGAGTTATACCACCACTCAAATGGTCAGTTATCCAAATGCTTCACAGAGTATGAGGTTCCTCTGTCGTGCAGAAGAGAGTTGAGGTTGGAAGACATTACAAAAGATTTATGTTTTCCTGTTTTTGCTTCCCAGGATAATTGTGAAAACTGGGTTAAATATGATTCTCAAAGAGGGAGTCTCGCCATTAGCAACCCTTTTGGAAAAACAATGAAACTGAGGATGCTTTTTATTCCTGTGTCAAATGCCGAGTGTTGATGAACTGCCAATGCAGAAATGTACCTCAGCAGTAGTAGCAAACTGAAGTTAAGCCATGTTTCAGTTTGCTACTATAAGTTGTAAATGCTTTGGAAAAGAACAGATTAAACAGAAGCCATGTTTTTAAATGCTTTGAAAACTTGGTGTCAGCAGAGGTCTTGATTTTGTTTTGCTCACAATGTAAACTCTGATGCTAGTGAAAGCAACGTTTTTGACAGCACATTGCGATGCCCAGACCAACGTAAGCTCTCCTGCTGCTGCAGTCAGAATAGTTTTGCCTGCACTATGGCTGCCGTGTCTACTCATGTAAAATTGGTTTCATTCAACAACAAAAAAGTTGCTTTTTTTAAATAAAAAACGCATGCGCTAAAAAGCTTTGTGCCTGTTCAGCAGTTGACATGTTTTTAAACCAGGATACTTTTACAGAAGTAAAAGTAAAGCAATCTTTACCTCCTTCCCCCAAAAGATACATTGTGCTTTGATTGTGATCAGGGCAGTAATTGGAGGATATGTGGAAGGTGGCAGCACATATCTTTTCTCCCTTCTGTTGGAGAACTGTCCTGTAGTACAAATGGGACAGTTTTGCCCACAGATTTTGGAGTGGAGATCTACAAACATGTCTGACTTCCTATAAATGCAGGAACAGGGGACTAATTTAACATGCATACATTTGAAATAAGATCACTGAAGCACCTTGGGTAATGGCTCCCAACTACTGATGGTCATCAAGTTCTCTTAAGCTGTGTTGTTCATAATTCATCAATTTTGTGCGCTCAAAGTTCAAATTGTATTAATGAGATTTATGTGGGTTTTTTAATATTCCGAGTACCCAATTCTTCTGTTTTCCAATGAAGTGGCAATTTATCGTGGCCAATCCACCTAATCTGCACAGCTTTGTGTTGTGGGGGTGAGACCCACGGAGAATGTGCAAACTGGCCAGGATCGAACCCAGATCCTCAGCGCTGTGAGGCAGCAGTGCTAACCACTGTGCCAGTGTTGCCCCATGAGCTATATGTTAAACAACAAAATTGTTTTTTTTTAAGGAATACTGATGGCAAGACTTCCTCTGCATAAATTAAACAACAAAAATGCAAGATCAGTACTGGACTGACAGTCTATCAAAACAAATCATTCAGTGGGATACTATATAAATTTCAGACTACTTATTCTCCTTTTATGAAATTGTCACTTTTTTAATTATTTACCGATGTACTTTTAGCAGGTTTTTAAAACCGTAATCTTATACCATAAATGTTCTGTGTTTCCATTTCTTTATTCCAAGATTACAGTCTGAGTTACCTGAAACAAAGTATTGCTTACTTTGTTAGATTTATGCATACAATCATTATATCCGCCCCATCTCAAAGCAGATATGCATATGGAGGGTTAATTTTCAGTGATTCATGTGCATTTAGTTGAAATTATTTTAATTAAACATACATTGTGGCTGATTTTGTTTGCCTCAAGTCATGAAATTTACATGTTTCCTTTATGTTTTTGTACAAATAAGAGTTCCTGACCAAAGCATTTGTTGGTTTTGTATTTACTGTCTTTTCTTTTCAAACCTGTATAAGCCCTCTGTAACCCCCGAGATGATCAAAATTATTGTAGAATGCTACAATATTGCAATGTTTGTGAATCAGACTAAAATGTGTATGTAATAAATATGTATTTGATTTAGTGCCTGGAGCGTGGAGACTTGGTGGTCAGTAACTAGTAGATGAGAGCAGCATTGCAGCAGAAGATGTGGAGAAAGAATTCTGGTTACTCATCTTTTGTCATGACATTGTTGAAAGGTCGAGGCTCGACACTCCGATATTGCTGTGCCATTTCCGCGTCTGGCTAGGATGCTCACCTGATGATACTGTCAGAGAGGCTTTCAGGGATGCCTTACCAATGTATATGGCATAAGTATGGCTGCTTTCTGTTTTTGATTCAGCGGCAAAATCGCAAAGCAAACCAGAGCAAATAAAAAACATACATACACAAAGTACTATATAAAAAATAGATATGTATATGATACGACTAAAATATATTTTTAGTCATCCGTAGTATAAATGTAAATGTGATGTTGAGCGAGGACAGAATCTGGCTTAGTGTAATATTTCTTCCCCACTTTGGTCGAATATTCTGCACTGCCTAAGCTCAAATGAAAGATGATTGGGGCTGGTTTAGCACAGTGGGCTAAACAGCTGGCTTGTAATGCAAAACAATGCCAGCAGCGTGGGTTCAATTCCCGTAACAGCCTCCCCGAACATGCGCCGGAATGTGGCGACTAGGCTTTTCACAGTAACTTCATTGAAGCCTACTTGTGACAATAAGCGATTATTATTGTTATTATTATCATCACGTGGGTGAGGTACCAGCGGGACACCCGGTTGAACTATACTTCAGCATGGTATCAGGGCCTTTGGGTGAGGAGGATGAGAATAGAAAAGAGAGAGGGGAAGGCTTGTAATTATACATAGGATATAAAAGTGAACTGCCGTAAATAATGTAAAATATAATGTGTCATGTAGTTTGGCAGTTCAGTTTTATCTACTGTAATTTGTATACGTAGTACATAATTGTGCCCATTTGATTGACCCTGGCTCAAACAAATGACAGGTATGTCAGTGACTTGCTCTCCTGCATAATAGGATGGGGCATCTGAGGGAGGTGCAAAAAGAAACCAGGTACTTCCAAATGGACAGAGGGGAATTCTGAAAATGAACCTGTGCCTGCATTCAATTTGTTTAAGGGAGGATAAAGTTTCCCAAATCGTCTGTACAGTTATTAGTTTCAAGATGGTTTTAACCTTTTGCAAGTTCTTTGTTTATAGTTGTACTCCATATTTACCTGAATTACAGATTTCTAACTTGTTAAAATTGCACATGGGAGTTTCTATTTATGTAATAGTGGCATTACTCTCAATCAGGGATGTGTGTGGAAAATGTATTGTTGGGGAGGATTAAAGGGCCAAAACAAACAGGAGTTTGGGTCTGCAACATGGGAAATATGGACCTTAAAATTTTGGTCTCAAAATACAGCAGGCACTTTATTGTTCTGAGCGTCCCTGAGATTTTCAACATATAGTGGAATGTCAGGATCGTCTAACTGCAGCCAGAAAATTTCAAATTCACAGAAGTTCAAAATTGGTTTCCTCGGCACAGCTTTTGAAAAAGGCCCTTTAAGCACATTTTATACTTGATAACAGATAACCGACTCAATATTAACAAAATTCTGGATGAAAAGTTACAATTTTATTGAGAATCTGAAAATGACAGTTTATGTCCCATATATATAATATATATATATATATATATATAAATATTACCGATTATATATGACTATGAATGTACAGCAGTGTTATCACATTGTTAGGATTAAAACTGATGCAGGACTAGAATGGGTGAATTCATACTGTTTTTGAACAGAGTCGACTGGACTAGGAAGATTTTGTCTTTAGATGTGTTTTTCCTTTGGGGTACATGTAATACCATTCTCCAAAGTTAATCCTTCCCACTAATAGCATCCAGAATAGCCTAGATTTCCAGGTTACTTTTGTATCTTGCCTAATTGATTGCTATCAGTTCATTTTTTTAAAATGTTGATATATCTAATCATTTTAGAGTGTGAAATATGAATTATTCATTTTTAAATGGTTAGATTCTTTAGAAGGGCAATCTAGTGATCGAAGCATTCATACTAGCTCTTGTCAGTTTGCTAAGTACCCATTGCTTTTGGTATCTGTCTTGAGCAAGCCCCACCCTTGGCCATCACTCAGACTTATTAGATAATTCTAATTCACCATTACTAAGCTGTACTATTTGATTTGGATGAGGATGGGGATGGAATTGGGAGATTGGCCTCCTACAGAAATGTGTACCACCTCCTGGCAGATTAAATTAGCATTCTGTCTTGTTCTGCTTACTAAAGGTGGACACGGATGTTTCATGGAGAGGACATAGGTTTGGACCTAAAATTCAGCTATGCTACTGAGCAAAGCTGCCAAACAGGGGCTAACTGCCACATTGAAAGTATGGGGCAATAGCAGAAGGATTTGTGCAGCACCTGAGCTGTTCTTGCGTGTGTAACAGTGGCTGGCTTCAGAGCAGTATAAGCAAAGGCTGGGTGAAGGATACCCACTTTATTTTTCTGCGGGCAGTGTACGAAGCAAGATGACCTTTTGTTGTGGAAAGACGAGCCTCTTCTGAACAAAGGGGGAAAAACCATTGTATTTCTGTTGAATGTGTGTGGTGCAATGAAATTAAAGTTTCTCAAATTCTTGTGTTTTAGTTTTTTTTCCTGATGTTTTCATTGAATTGGTTCAATTTATAAAAAAATAAGTATAATTCTATTCAATGAACTAAATCTTCCAGTAAAGTTGTTGGATTTAGTTTGGATTTAAACTTCTGCATCTGAAATATACTGGTTTCTAATAACTTGTACTGGTTCTTCTTGAGCCAATTTTACAGAATTGTTACATTTGGCTTTTTATTGAAGCAATTTACTTACTGCCGCTTCCCTGCCTTCTCCCTATCGCCCTGCCATTCTTCCTTTCAAATAACAATCCAATTCTCTCTTGAATATCTCAATTGAACCTGCCCAGACCATGCTCCCAGACAGTGAATTCTAGATCATAACCACTCACTGTGAAAAAGCTTTCCCTCATATCGCCATTTCTCACTTTACCAATTATCTTACATTTCTGCCCTCTTGTTCTTGATCCTTCTACTAATGGGAACATTCTTTTCCCTATCTACTCAGTCCAGACCCCTTATGATTTTACATACCTTTATCAAATCTCATTTCAATCTTCTCCAAGGAAGACAGCCCCAACTTCTCCAATTTATCTACATAACCAAATTTCCCCATCTCTGGAACAATTCTCATGAGTCTTTTCTGCACCTTTGCTAATGCCTTCACATCCCTCCTAAAATGTGGCACTTAAAACTGGGTGCAATACTTAGTTGAGGCCGAACCAGTGTTCTGTATGAGTTTAACCCAACTTCCTTAACTTAAAGTTGCTTGGCTCCATGTACAGTTTAGCTCAATGTGACTGCTCAATGTCCTTTTGTTTGGCTCCTCCTAACACTATCTGCTGCTTGATTCATCTATTGCTTTTATGCTCTGACTGCATTCAGACATACTCCACAGGACAGCTTCATAAAGATGAGAAGGTTGGGGAAATGTGGTTGTGGCTCTGAAGAAAGTATAGCAGCCATAGCTATGAGGTTTTAACTGATCCTGCTTTGGTCAGACTCCTCTTTCTATTCTTAAATTAAACTGAAAATAATGGCTAAAAATATACCTGCAAACAGCCAGGTCAGAAGTTGGAAGCTAACATCAGTCGTGTTAATTTACTGCAAATTCTATTTAGTTATTCTCACAGTTTGGAATAAATTAGAACCATCCACAATGAAGGTGATTCTTTTTTCCCCTGAATGGTCTAAATGTTTTACCGCACTTTGTTTTAGTATATCGCTACATTGCCTGTATAATATCACTGGTTATGAGAATGCTGGAACGGACAAATGCTGTGGATGGTTGCCACCTTTCTGAGTTGTAGCTTTACTTTCTTTAAGCAGGCTGTCATTATTTATTTCCACCTGATGCCGCTTAATTTAAGGATTGAAATACAAATTTCCAGACTGATTTGAACCTACTGTAGCTGCAAAACTATTGCAGTTCCTGAATGTTCAATAGCTCCAGCAAGGCACAGAGCAACCAAGTATGAAAGTAAATGACAAAACTTTGGGAGCTGCAGTGGAAATTCCATTGGGTGAACTATGACGTGGGGACCTGGATGTGGTTTAGTGAAAATATTGTTTTGTGAAACTAAACTTGGCCACTACTGGAAAATGTTCCCTTATGTAAGATCCAGATAATGTGATCTAGCTTCCAAGCCACAGCTGGCAACTAAAGAAATTCATCACAATTTTAGATGTTGGCACCAGGAAGAGAGGTGACATAAGGATAAATCTTTATAGAATGAGTGGTTAGGCTTTGGAATGTGCTGCCTGATAAGGTGATGGAAACAGATTCAATAATATGTTTCAAAATAGGAATTGAATGAATACTTGAAGGATTAAAAAAATTGCACGGATATGGGAAAGAGTGGAGATTGCTCTTCAAAAGAACCAGATGGACCAAATAATAGCTACTTTCTCGTATTTCCAACAATTTTTCTTTTATTTCAGATTTCCAGTGTTTATCCCGGCTCTGAGTCACTGTCCATGTGGAGTTTACGCATTCTCCCCGTGTTTGCGCGGGTTTCGCCCCCACAACCCAAAAAGATGTGCAGGGTAGGCGAATTGATCATGCTAAATTGCCCCTTAATTGGAAATAATGAATTGGGTACTCTTAAATTTTAAAAAAAATTATAAAAGAAAAAGAAAGATTTTCAGTGTACACATTGTTTTGCTTTTATTTTAGAGACTTTTGGGCGGCATGTGGCACAGTGGTTAGCACTAGGACTGCGGTGCTGAGGACACTGTTTCGAATCCCGGCTCTGGGTCACTGTCCGTGTGGAGTTTGCACGTTCTCCCCATGTCTGCGTGGGTTTCACCCCTACAAACCAAAAGCTGTGCAGGTTAGGTGGATTGGCCACGCTAAATTACCCTTAATTGGAAAAGAAAAATAATTGGCTACTCTTTATATTTTATTTTAAAAATTTTAAGGACTTTTTATGTTGTGATTCTGTAGTGAGATGGTGCGAGCTGAAGGGGTGGTATCAAAATAAATATAACATGGTAGGCATTAAATTCAAATATGACATTTGAATTTATAGTGTCTTTCATGACCACGGGACATCTCAAAGTGCTTTATATGCAGTGAAATACTAATAAATAAATGTGGGCAATGCAGCAGCCACATTTGTGTAAAGCAAGATAACTGATAATGACCAGATAATGTATTTTTGGTGATGTTCAATAAGGTGCTGCACAAAAGGCTACTTAATGAGGTAAGATCCCATGGTGTTGGGGGTATTCTATTAGCGTGGATAGAGGATTGGCTAACTAATAGACAGTTTGGGTAAGAGGGGCATTTTCAGGATGGCAACCTGTAACTAGAGTGCCACAGGGATCAGTGCTGGGACCACAATTATTTTACAATATATATTAATAACTTGGACAAGGGAAGTAAATGTACTATTGCCAAGTTTGCGGGCGGCACAAAAATAAGTGGGAAGGCAAGTGATGAGGATGCCATAAAGAGACTACAAAAGGATATGGATAGATTAAGTGAGTGGGCAAAAAAAAATAAAAAAAATTGGCAGATGGAATATAATATAGGGTTGCACTTTGGTAAGAATAAGGAGCTGAGTATTTAAATAAAGGAAGACTGCGGCACAGAGGAATTTGGGGCCCTCGTGCATCAACCACAAAAAGCAAGCATGCAAGTTCAGCAGGTAATAGGCAAGGCAAATGGATTTTTGGTCTTTATTGCAAAGGGAATAGAGCAGGCATTGTCAAACTCGGGGGCACGACCCGCGGGTGGGTGTCGGGAGGGTCGCAGAGCCGTCCATTGCAGCGCTCCTGATCGCGCAAATCTGCGCGCAACAGCCACAGCAGCCGGCTGTTTAAAAACGCCGACTGCAAGCGGCCTTCAAAATAGCCACGAACATGTAATAAAAATGCGGCCGCACTGCGCATGCGTGCCAGATCATCGGCGGCATGCCCAAAACTGCGCGTGTGTGTCGATGATCGGGCACGCATGTGCAGTGCGCCCGCTTTTTTTTTTTTAAACGGTTGCAGCTTTTTGTTTTACAAGTTCGGGGAGGTTTTATATCATTTTTATTTTTAAATTTATTTTTATTTTTTAAACAAGTTCGGGGGTGGGGGGGGGGGCTAATATTTGATAAAATTTTACCGGAAAAAAATGCAGAACTTTGGGCAGATGGAGACTCCATACTTTCTGACACTGACACTGGAAGGCTTCACCTTCATCCAACAGGTTCCATTGGAGGAGCGTGTACGAGGGCCAAAGGGACCCAAAACCATTTCCTCCATTTTTGTCAGCAGCAAACAAGGTAAGAAAAAATGGTGGGTCACGCAGGTCAGCCGACGTGGGTCGCAAAGGTCGGCCGGGTTGGGTCCCAAAGGTTGGCCGGTTCGTAAAAATGGGTCCCCGGAAAAAAAGTTTGAAGAACACTGGAATAGAGTATATAATTGGGACGTTTTGCTAAAATAACACGAGACAGGAGTTAGACCACACCCGGAATACTGTGAACAGTTTTGCCCCCCTTGCCTAAGAAAAGATATACTGGCATCGAAGGCAGTCGCGGGAAAGTTCACTATGTGGATCCCAGTTATGGAAGGATTTTCTTATGAGGGGAGGTTTGGTCTGTACTCATTGTAGTTTCGAAGAATGTGAGGCAACCTTATTGATCTAGGGTTCCCAGGGGGCTTCACAGGGTAGATGCTGAGAGGTTGTTTGCCCTTGTGGGAGAGTCTAGGACCAGAGGGCATAATCTCACTTAAGATATTTATGAAGAGAAATATCTCTTGGAGGGGAGTGAATCTATGGGATTCTTTACTGCAGCGGGATGTAGAGGCTGAGTTATTAATATGGTTAAGGCTGAGATAGACAGATTTCTAATCAGTAAGGGAATCAGGGTTATGGGGATAAGGTGGGAAAGTGGAGTTGAGGATTTTATAAATTCAGTCTTAATCTCATTGAATGATGGAGCAAACTCAATGGGCCGAATTGCCTACTTCTGCTCCGACGTCTTATGTTTGAGGGATAAATATTGGCCAAGACACCAGGGATAATTCTGATACTCTTTTAGATAGTGCCATATTTTTCATATCCACCTGAGAGGACAGTTGAAGCCTCGGTTTAATGTTTCATCTGCAAGTTAATATCTCCAATAGTGTGGCATTCCCTCAATAATAATAATAATCGCTTGTCTAAAGTAGGCTTCAATGAAGTTACTGTGAAAAGCCCCTAGTCACCATATTCCGGCACCTGTTCGGGGAGGCCGGTATGGGAATTGAACCCGCGCTGCTGGCCTTGTTCTGCATTACAAGCCAGCTGTTTAGCCCACTGTGCTAAACCAGCCCCTACACTAGAGCATTCAATCTAGATTTTGTGCTCTAATCGAGTGTGACTTAAATCCACAATCTTCATAGGCAAGAGTGCAACCAACTAATGAAGACAAATACGTATAGAGTGTCGACCTAAAAACTGGAATTGAAGTATGTCTCTGAATGTTGGTCTAATTAGCCTAGAATTCTGTTTCACTGGAAGAATGCGCTTGGTTTGGGCCCTGTTATATTGCCACAGGAGATGTGACTAGAATATATAATTCAAAGTCCAAACACATATCCTGCACTATAATTGGCACCAGGGAAAGCCTCCAAATATATATGTAATATATTAAAGACTTACACTTCCGCACACTTACTGTTTGCAAAATCATGTAATCATGTGTTGGATTTTTGTGTCAACTTTTTGCCAGAAATTCCTTTGTAAACTTGTTATTTGCATCTGCACTTTTCTACCAGTTGTGGTGCTGTAGCAACTTGTTCTTGCATTTCACAGTTCTTCAGCTTATATTGCAGAAAAACACCTATGGTCCAACCATTTTTGTTTCCCAAATTTGTTAGTTTTGCTATTTAACTACAAATTATATGAAATCCAAATACTGCATAAAATAAGGACATTAAAGCGCTCCCATAGTATTCACAACTCCCCCAAATGCATTTGAATGACTCTTATGATTTCACTATTTTAACACTTCAAAAGTAATTTGTGAAGTGCTTGGTGATATTTCTCGGAGGTACGAACAGATGGTATTCAAATGTCAGCCCTTTAATATTACCTATTTGGTTATTGTTTTTATATACAAATATATATATAATTCTTTAAAAAAAACAAAATTTAGAGTACCCAATTCATTTTTTCCAATTAAGCTGCAATTTTGCGTGTCCAATCCACCTACGTTGCACATCTTTGGGTTGTGGGGGCGAAACCCACACAAACACGGGGAGAATGTGCAAACTCCGCACGGCCAGTTACCCAGAGTCGGGATTGAACCTGGGACCTTGGCGCCATGAGACTGCAGTGCCAACCACTGTGCCACCTGCTGCCCCTATATAATTCTTGTATATGGTGTACAATTTATGCTCACATATAATAATCTTTATTGTCACAAGTAGGCTTACATTAACACTGCAATGAAGTTACTGTGAAAAGCCCCTAGTCGCCACATTCCGGCGCCTGTTCGGGTACACAGGGAGAATTCAGAATGTCCACATTACCAAACAGCACGTCTTGTGGGAGGAAACTGGGGTACCCGGAGGAAATCCACGCAGATACAGGGAGAACGTGCAGACTCCACACAGACAGTGACCCAAGCCGGGAATCGAACCTGGGGCTGTGAAGCCATAGTGCTAACCACTTTGCTACCGTGCTGCCCATGTCAGAAGGTCATAAGTTAAAGCCCCATTTTTGAGACATAATTTAGGATGACTCTTAAATGCAGTACTGAGGGAGTGATACATTGTTTGAAGTATCATTTGTCTAGGTCCTGTCTGCATCCAAGTGCACAAGGAATAGCTCATGGCACTGACCATAGAAAAAGAGGCCTGGTGCCCTGGCCAATATTTAAACATAAGCATTAAAATATTATCTGATAATTATCATGTTACTATTGTGTATCAGATATTACAAGTTGGCTGCGGTGTTTACTGCATTAATACTTTAGAAGTATTTTATTGGCTATAAAGTACTTTGGGATGTCCTGAATGGTACTAGGATGCCCTGAATGGTAGTATATAAATACAAGTTATTTTACCTAATACATTTATGTCATCGTTTACTAAGTAAATAGTTCTGTGGCGTTCTACTGCAAAGGTTGTCGACACTCGCCCATGTTTCCAGCTCTGGCCTTGTTCTCAAAATGTTGGCTCTGAGCCCTTGCTGTGCCACAGCGCACCCCCCCCCCCCCCCCCCCCATCACCACCACCTCCAATTAGAAACCTTTTGTTTTCTTCCCAACACGTTCCCAGTCCCAACCCAATTCTAAAATTTGCTTCTACCCATCAAAACTGCCGCCACCTTGTAAAATATTCCCAAATTGTAAATTCCCAATCCCGCATGCTGGTGCACACCTTTCCAACCTCAAAACTTTGCTTCACTACAGCTCCCTATTTACAAACTCGGCCCCAACAGGTTCTTTTTTTATGTGTTCACCTGCCGATTCACTTTAAAATTTCATTATCAATTCGCAGTTTTCAATTTTTCTTTTCCCACCTATTTTTCCACCAGGCTCGATCTAACATGTGCAACTCACATTGTATACTCTTGTATCAAAATTATCTTGGTAATATTTTATGTTTATGGGAGCTTGCTCTGTGCTAATTGACACAGGAAGATATTTTATTCCATGCTTGTCAACTAACTCCTTGTAACTTCACAATTCCATTATCACACTGCAGCAGATCACAGAACTGAGAACAACCCAAACCAGTTTATTTTGTTATCATATGAACATACAAAGATGACAGACAAGATAGGACCAGTTGGTCGATCAGGCACCACGAGTGTGGAACAGGCTTGGAGTATTATGATGATGTGAGCTACCACTCAGCAGCCTTGTAAACTAGTGGGGAGAGGCATCAGACCAGAAATAATCCTCTGCCAATAGAGAAAACGTACTCTGGGAAATTGCACCTCCAAAAAATAGTTGAAACCAATCCTGAAGATCAATTTGACTTGTGTGCTTTTTTGGGACTTTGACCTATCTGTGCGCTCACAATTCTATATGATGTGTTCTCTGTTATAACCAAGAACTACTCCAGCTTTTCAAAGCTCCCAGAGAATGAGCACATATCACACAACTCAATAATTAATCCAGAGGCTCGCTATTCTCTTATTACCACCTAACATCCAGTCTATTCTTACTTTTGTGTAGTTTAAATGCTTGACTCCAGTCTTCTCAATAATCTATTACTAGGCACACAATGATTAGGGGAGGCAGCGGCGTAGTGGTATTGTCGCTAGACTAGTAATCCAGAGACAGGCTTGCATCCACCACAGCAAATAATAGATTTTGAAATTTGAATTCAATAAAAAAAATCTGGAGTTAAAAGTCTAAAGATGACCACGAAATGATTGCCATTAAACCCAATCTGGTTCACTAATGCCCTTTAGGGAAAGAAATCTGTTTCCTTACCTGGCCCAGCCCGCGACGCCCACAACCCATGAACGAATTTAAAAAATCAAATCCAACCCTTTCATTATTTTGTATATATGATATCCTTTGACTTGGTTCTGTTCACTGGCTTCTGAACTAATTTCAGAAATATTCAAGAAATACTCATTTAGAGGGTATTTTTCAAATGCTCTCAGGATGTGGGTTAACCCTACCAAGCTCCAGGTTCTCCCTTCACAGTACCACCAAACCACAGAACACATGTCCTGATCCAGCAAACTCCTGCATATCTGCTGCAAAATGCTTGGACTACAACCTCTGTACTGCAAATCAGCAGGTACCTACCTCCACTCTAGTCCATCTTTCTAACTACAATGTGTCCAGCAATCCATGTTGATCTGCTCAAAAACTGATTGTGACTAGACAGGCAGAAAAGCTACTGCTCTTAATCACCAACAACCTGCACAAAACCAACCAACTGAGAACCAACAAATCAGATCCATCACTTTGCTTCTGGTGAGTTTAAAAACTTATATCTAGGTTTTTGAATTTTCCAAAAATTCTTATTAAATTGCACTGTTTATTCTGAGAAAATTCTTGTAATTATAAAATATTTTGAAACTGAAAGATACCAACAGGAATAGAAATCAAGATTAATCACAGAATGAGTACAATTAAGTTAATTTTTGATTAATGTCCAAGATAATTAGTAAGTAAAGGCACTTAACAGAATGGATTATTTTGTTCATAGCTTATAGATGTCCTCTCTTGGCTGCATTTCTAAATTTAAAACCAGGTTCTTTTAAGAACAATGGCATGCTCAAAATGGCTTCTTAACTGCATGTTGGGAAATTGGTCTTTTTTTTTGTTCTGCACTAAATACATTAGGAGCCACCAAGCCAATACTATTGATTACTAGTAGATGTATGTGGATAATCGACTAGTGAGAACACCCAACTGCTCGAAATAATGTTCATCACAATTGTGCCACTATTATGCCATGACATAATCTGATTTTAGCTCAAGGCATCACTGGTAGATTTTGGCATGCTTTTATATGTATTATGTAGCTTTCTGTTCGTTGTTGAAATTAAGTGCCTCTCCTTGAAAGATCTGTAAAGAAAGCTATTCAAAGGAACTAAACTGATTAGTTTGTCTGTTTAATCTTTCCTGAATGGGCTTAAAGTTGCTATATTATTTGGTGAGAGTTCAACTGGTTATTATTGTTTATTTCTGCGAAAGGCTCAGAGAATAAACTTGTTTGGTCATTTAGTCTGTTATGAACATGTCTGGTGTATTGAATCTTGATATGTAATCTCAAAAATAAACCGGTTTGTCAAGAGACACTGCCAGATTTTTTTTCTTTTTTAAAATAAATTTAAGAGTACCCAATTCATTTATTTTCCAATTAAGGGGCAATTTAGCGTGGCCAATCCACCTACCCTGCACATCTTTGGGTTGTGGGGGTGAAACCCACGCAAACATGGGGAGAATGTGCAAACTCCACACGGACATTGACCCGGGGCCGGGATCGAACCCGGGTCCTCAGCGTTGTGAGGCACCAGTGCTAACCACTGCGGCACTGTGCTGCCCTCACTATGCCAGATTACTTTGCGCAAAATATCTCTTTAGTTTACAGGAAATGCATAACATCTTTTGTGTTGGACATGACAAAGTTGTTGCAGATATCTGAATCATTCGCAAAAAAGGAATGATTAACATCACATGCAGGCCAATGGATGGAAATGAATTTAAACCAGCAGAATCAACAGTATTGAAAATGCTATATGAGGGTGTAAATAGGCATGGAAAGCGAGCCGGAATTAGTCTGGCTGTGGAGGGAAAAAGGCGAAGAATCCACATT
Source organism: Scyliorhinus torazame (assembly GCF_047496885.1). Lineage (NCBI taxonomy): Eukaryota > Metazoa > Chordata > Chondrichthyes > Carcharhiniformes > Scyliorhinidae > Scyliorhinus > Scyliorhinus torazame. Next base: position 29,372,323 of record NC_092738.1, read on the forward strand.
GCAGTTTGAAGTGCTTAAATTGGAGGTTGCGCAAGTATGAGAAGTCTCAGAGGCAACATAAATAAAGATGAAAAAGAACACGAGTGCGTATTCAAAGCTGATTAGGTGCATGAGCACGTGAAGGCAAATCAATTAGCAACAAATGCAAAATTGCCCTTGGTGTCCAAAAAGGTTAGGTGGTTAAAGCTTTGCACAGGAATACAAGAATTAGGAGTAGGCCATTCAGCCCCTTGAGAATGCTCTGCCATTCAATAAGATCATGGGTGATCGGATTGTGGTCTCAACTCCATTTACCTGTCTGCCTCCATAATCCTTGTCAATCAAAAATCTATCTAACTTCGCCTTGAATATATTCAAATGACCCAGCCTCAACTGCTCTCTGGGGAAGAGAGTTACAGTCTAAGACCCTCAGAGAAAGTAATTCTCCTCATCTTGGTCTTAAATGTGAGACTCCTAGTTTGTAAACTGTGTCCCCTAGTTTGAAACTTCCCCACACGGAGAAATATCCTCTCAACATCCACCCTGTCAGGTCCCCTCACAATATTATGTTTCAAGAAGGTCACCTTTCATTCATTCTTCTGAACTCCAACCTGCTCAACCTTTCCTCATAAGACAAACCCTTCCTCCCAGGAATCAGTTGAGTGAACCTGAACCCTCAACTGCTTCTCCTGCAATTATATCCTTTCTTAAGTCAGGAGACCAAAACTGTACACAATACTTCAGATGTGGTCTAAGGCCCTGCACAGCTGTAGCAACACTTCCCTACTTCTATATTTGATTCCCATTGCCTTCCTAGTTACTTGCAGCATCTGCATACCAACGTTTTGTGATTCAATTACCAGCACACCCAGATCCTTCTGTACCAGAGTTCTGCAGTCTCTCCATTCAAATTATATACTGCTTTTCTATTCCTGCCAAAGTGGACAAGTTCACATTATCCCACATCATACCTTCTGTCATTTTTTTTGCCCACTCATTTAACTTACCTAAATCACTCTGCTCTATGTCCCCTTGACAACTTACTTTCCTATCTATCTTTGTGTCATCGGCAAATTTTCCTTCATCCAAGTGATTGACATGGATTGTAAATAGTTGAAGCCCCAGCACTGATCCCTGTCACACTCCATTAGTTGCATCTTGCCAACCTGAAAAAGACCCATTTATCCCTACTCTCTTACACATACCAATATGTTACCCCCTACACGATGTACTCTTATCTTGTATCTTACCTTTGATATGGCACCTCATCAAATATCTTTTGAGAATCCAAGTACAGCATATCTATAGGTTCCTCTTTATACGTTGCTTATTACTTCCTCAATGAGCTTAATAAATTAGTCAAACATGATTTCTCTTTCACAAAACCATGTTGACTCTGCCTGATTGTATAATGGTTTTTCTAAACATCCTGCTGTTACCTCCTTAGTAATGGATTCTATCATTTCCCATGACAGGCAAACTGCTTTCTTTTGATTACGATCCATGTCCACAGAATCCCTACAGTGCAGAAGGAGGACATTCAGCCTATCGAGTCTGTAATGACCCTCTCAAAGAGCACCTTACCTAGGTCCACTCTCCTGCCCTATCCCCACAACCCCATGGGACATTTGCCTTTGTCAATCGAGGCATAGATTACAAAAGCAGGGAGGTCATGTTGGAGTTGTATAGAACGTTGATGAGGTCACAGCTGGAGTACTGTGTGTAATTATGGTCACCACATTGTAGGAAGGATGTGATTGCACTGGAGGGGGTGCAGAGGAGATTCACCAGGATGTTGCCTGGGATGGAACATTTAAGTTATAAAGAGAGATTGGATAGGCTTGGGTTGTTTTCCCTGGAGCAGAGAAGACTGAGGGGTGACCTGATCAAGGTGTACAAGATTGAGGAGCATGGACAGGGTGGATATGGAGCAGCTGTTCCCCTTAGTTGAAGGGTCGGTTACGAGGGGACACAAGTTCAAGGTGAGGGGCGGGAGGTTCAGGGGGGATTTGAGGAAAAACTATTTTACCCAGAGAGTGGTGACAGTCTGGAATGCACTGTCTGGGAGGGGGGGGTAGAGGCGGGTTGCCTCACATCCTTTAAGAAGTACCCGGATGAGTACTTGGCACATCTTAGCATTCAATGCTATGGGCCAATTGCTGGCAAATGGGATTAGGTAGGCAGGTCAGGGGGGCAGTTCTCCAATATGGAACCCAAGTGTTCGCGCCGTCGCTTTTCACGACGGCCGAACCGGGCACGACAGATTCTGGCCCCCACAGAAGCTGGTTCACGCCGCTCCAGCCCCCTTTCGCGGCGCCAAATGGGCACCGCACCAACCCACGCTTGCGCAGTTGGGCCGCGCCAACATGCGCGGGGGACTTCTTTAGCGCGCCGGCCCCCCGACTCAAGATGGCGTCGGTGTGCAGGGGCCGGGCGCTCCATAAAGTAGACCGGGGGGGGAGGGGAGAAAGAGGCCGGCCCGCCGATCGGTGGGCCCCGATCGCAGGCCAGACCCATTGGAGGCCACCCCCCGACCATCCGCGCAGAGTTCCCGCCGGCAGCGACCAGGGGTGAACAGCGCCGGCGGGACTCTGTCATATCGGCGCTCGGCCCATCCGGGCCGGAGAATCGGCGGCCCCGATTCCAGTGGACCGCAGCCGGCACCGTGCCAAATGTGCCGCCGCAAATGGCACCGATTCTTCGCACTTCGGAGAATCGCGCACCGGTGTCGGGGAGCGCTTACGACGATTCGCCGGCCCGGGGCTCAGAGAATCGCCCCCCAGGTGTTTTTCATGTCTGTGCAGACTCGATGGGCTGAAGGGCCTCTTCTGTGCTGTATTATTCTGTGATTCTGACGAGACATTTCAGCTTTGACGAGTTATTAGACTCGAAACGTGAGCTCTTTTCTCTCCCGACAGATGCTGCCAGACCTGCTGAGATTTTCCAGCATTTTTTCTTTCGAGACATTTCATGTACTCTTTTCTGCGAGACGGAAATTCAGAAACCTCCACGCCCCCCCCCCCCCCCCCCCAAATTATCCACCGGCCGTGCACAAAAAGCAAAGGTACTTTCCAGACACTGCCCGTTTCCCATCCATTGGGATTTAGCTGCTCCATTGGGACTTTAGCCGTCACCCAATGCTACCGCCTTCGGCTGGAAACTCCTAGCGCATCCAGTCAGTCAGCGCGCCAAAAAACACAGTCCCAGGTCGTGCCGCTGTTTCCCGCCTCCTTGCGACAACTCGATTCATTTCCCAATCAAATTAGTTTTCACGAGTCGCGCCAGACTTCGATGCTACTGCAATAGACTTTCCCCATTGGGATTAGTTTGTTATTGTTCGGGTGTGTTGGTTTGGAGCTGACCACAGGTCAGATAACACGTCCCTTCCAGACAGGAATTGCTGCTGTTTTTATGGTGCTGAATGCAGCGTGTTACACAAGGAGTAAAGCACACGTATTAGTCAAAAATATTCATACACTCTACGTTTCATTTTACCAACAAATGCGCAATGAAGTTAAAGATCATATGCACATACCAATATTGGGATAAGATGCCCAAAGACAGTGTCTATCACTCACATTTGATTTCTAACCAGAAAGGCAATTTCCATATCTGTATTCCCGACTAACACATGTGGTGACAAGTAGCTAATGTTTTGGATAACACTTACTGGGCAGGGAGATAAGTTTTTAGGAGCTGTTTCAATTGTTGGACAACACTGCGAGGTGACATTCTGTGGACAAAGAAGTGCAGCAACCCTGACCATCATTTCCCTCCGTAGGAACTTCCTGTACGAAGATTTGAAACAACGAAGCTGTAGAGCCCTTTCAGAATATGACTTTGAGATTGTTTATGGGAGGGAGATAGCAGTTTGGTGTTTTTCCTTGTCCTTGGTGGGTCAGTGGGTCAGCACTCTCACCCCTGAGTCAGGTGATGGGGGTTCAAGACCCACTCCAGGAACTTCATTACAGGAATCTAAGCTGACACTCCAGTGCAGTACTGAGGCAGCGCTTCATTGTTGGAGCTGCTGTTCCCTTGCATGAGACAATCTTCGCTCTCAGGTGTGTTAGACGTTTTAGTTGCTGTGATATGAAGAGTCTAAAGTTCTGTTCCTTTTTCACAAACACACATTTATTTCCTTCCAACAGCCTTTGCACAAAACTCTCACTATACATCACCTGTCAGAGGCCACCTGAAGCCCCTTTACATATCAGTGTCAATTAATGGATACTTAACATAAATGAGACAACTAATTGCAATGTCTCTTAACCCATTACTTAACAGTCTCCCCTTCCTTGGAGAAAAAAAAATTAGGTGAAAACAAAATTTCAAGAAACTCAAAAAACACACACACGATTTCCCCCCCCCCCTTTTTTTTTGTTTGGACGAGAAAGAAAAAAAAAACAGTCACAGAAACAAGCGCCCTTTCTGTGAACTCGCCCCTCTTTGCGTAAAACAGTCTGACAGTTGATAGCTCCTGTCAACCCATTTAATTTTTGTTATTTCCCCTCTGTCCAACGTCTGCTTCAAACTTGCGATGTCTATCCGGAACCTCTTTTCATTGACACTTTTTGTAGAGTGCACATTTTCCCACAGGGATTTATTGTCAATGTGACAGTCAATAGGTATATTACCCAAATCCCCTAATTTCTGTCAATATCAGACTAATATAAAAGGCCATATCCACCGCCTCTACAAGGCTTAACGTCTCAGCAGCCAAAGTGCTTTTTACTACTCTCCTTATTTTCTTTGTTTCCCACACAAGCGGGCAACATTTACCATTGTTCCCCAAAAGGAAAATTATAAAACCTCCTGCGCTTGAAACCCTATCACATAAATTTGCGTAGGACACATCACTATAAACTATGAGTTTCAAGTGCCTACGGTCACCTAAAAAACGGGAACTTCAAAACACACTCCTGCATTTTTAGTTTGGCCAACGCTTTATTTGCTCTTATTATGTCTTCCACTTTGGGATCATTCATTTTTGTACTCAACTCTAAGACATCAAAATTCACGTCCGGTCTAGTCTGTCTACTTAACCAGTTTAGTTGCCCAATTAAACTTCGCAGTTGCACTTTTTCTATCTTTGAAACCATTGCGTCTTTTTGTGAAACTCGGCCACGACTAATTGCTATTGGGCTGATGCTTTCCAAATAAGATTGCTGACGTAAAGTTGCCCCTAACTTAGTCTGTCCAATATATTTAAATGCACCGGGAAGCCTGACTTCCAACCCTGAATTCTTTCCTCAAACCAGAGATTACAATAGCTTCTAAATCCCTAGTCCCACCCCACAAAAAATCATCGACATGCATCATAAAAATGCCAGAAAGATTTCCTTTATAGTGCCAGTAAAACAACTGGCAACAGCCTAACTTTAACAAAACTGACCTTACCGAAAAATACCAGACTCTAGATGCATCATTTAATCCATATGCACATTTGTTCAACTTCCAGAGTACCCCTTCTGTGTTAGCTGCTTCTTTAGGAGGACGGAGAAAAATATATCTCTGGAGCTGATGCCCCTGCAAAAAGGCAGCTTTTATATCTATAGATTTGCATTCCCATGCCTTTGTGGCTAATAGAGCCAAGAAGATCTTTAAAATAACCTTTCCTGCTGTCGGTGAATCTACCCTTAAATCCCGATCTCCTAAGTTTTATTCAAATCCCCTTGCCACAAGACAGGCCTTTGCCTTATAAGTTCCATCGAGAAGAACCTTTTCCTTGCAAATCCATCTGTGGGATAGAGCTCTTTGTCCCCTATCCGGTACTTCCGTGTACACCCCAAATTCACTCCAACTATGCAATTCTAGCTGTTTAGCTTCTTTGATAACTTTTTCATCTAATTTATTTGAAGCCACCAAAATTTCACGTGCATGTGGGCTTCTACTCCTATTAGTATTCATAGTCTTACTCATGTTCCGAGATCTTGATAAACTACGTCCGCTCTCCCGCCTAGTATCTCGTTCTGTACTGCTAGATCTTTCCCTTCTGCTGTGGGATGTCCTTTCAATAGTTCTCGACCTTTTCCTGTGGACCTGTTCACTATCCAATGTACTATCTGAACTGGCACTGCGTTTCTGTGCCCTCCAATTTTGAACTTCGTTTTCCCAATCCATTGTCTTGACACCTTCCCCTGAATGCTGTACATTCAACCAATGTTTATACTTTCCAGTGGCCCCTGCTCTACTAATAACAGTTGCATCCTTCCATTGACTAGACCCTTCAGGCAAGTATGTCACTTTTGTACCAACTTTTGGCAGTTGCCCTTTCAGAAAAATGGCCTGTCCTAATTCATCAGAAGTGTTGTGTTCCTCCACAGAAACCCTGTCTATATCAGTTAATTGGTCCTCATAGTTCTGTAACACATGCGTACCAGATGACTGGTTCCTCGTCATGTCTGTCTGCTCTGTCCAAGTTTGAAAATTTGTAATCTGTACCCATTATCCTTGATGAATGTACCCTAACAGTTTGATTACCATGTTGCAAAATAATTGTTTTGCCATCTATGCCTATGATCTTCCCTGGGCCTTTCCATTCATTAGAATTGTCTCTCTTATAGTATGCCATGCTTCCTTGCTGAAAAACAGCATCTGATGGCCATACGTTATGTCTTAAAGCTCTGCGAATTCTTTCAGAGACTTCTGCTTCCAAAAAAGCTTTTGTACCATGATGTAATGCATTTAAATGTTCAGCAAAACCAGAGCCAATTGTAGTCCCCTCCCAAGCTGGAGGCTGGTCATCCAAAATGGACGGAATTTTAGAATTTCTACCAAACACTAATTGATAAGGACTATAGCCCCCAACCATCTGCAATGAATTCTTTGCATGTACTGCCCATGCAATAGCTGAATTTAGCCTGCAATTTGGTCGATCTGCCAAAATTTTGCAAAGCATGTCATCGATAACAGCATGATTTCTTTCACAGACACCATTACTAAATGGGCTTTCTGCAGCCGTATTCATAACTCTGATATTCATGTTTTCACACATATCCCTAAACACATCATTAGCAAATTCTCCCCCATTGTCCGCAAGGAATTTTGCCGGTGGACCCATTCCTGTCCCTATCCATTTTTCCACAATTTGATCCCGAATTACTCTCTTTTCTTTACTTCGTACAATCGTTGATTGACTAATTCTGGTTGCTAAATCTACAAAATGCAAAATAAATATATTATTTACTTTATCCCAGATCTTAAGGTCCATGGTCACAATGTTGTTAAAATCCCTGGCCAAAGGTAGGGTTACTATCGGTCGTGCTGGTGTCCTTCTGTACTTCCTACAAACTTCACAGCAGTCACTAACCTGTTCTCTCAGTTTAGTATAGTCGTCATCCCTTACCCCTGCATCCTTTAATAAATTTTTCAGCCTCCGAGGAGACGGATGTGCAAATTGCCTGTGCAGTTTTAATACCACAAGCTTTTTAATCAGCTAAAGTCCCATTTTCAACTGCCATTAACACATCCTTAACCACTCTACTTGAAATATTATTTTTCAGTAACGGAATACAATAGTGTCCCGACTGTGTAAATTGTAAGTCCACCGTCTTTCCAAAAACTGTTGCCTTATCCTGTTCCATATCCAGTTTCATGTGTGCTTTCTTCATCGATGGTCTGCTCAGAAGCAAAGGTATCTCACTTGATACAACATCTGTGCTAATGAGATGATTCACTCCGGCAATATTGCAAGGGATCACCACTCTTTTCAGCGACTTCAGAATATTATCATCCCCAAACCTGAAACGTGTGGAACTTTCAAATTCCTTAACCTTGTTACAATTTTCAGCATTCAAAGAGTCCAGGTAACATTTTAACCAGTCAATTTCACACACAGTAGATGTGCAGCCACTGTCCAATACAGCACAGTTGAAGGATTCTGCAACCAACACCCTCATTACCGGCGTAAAACCGCTTGTCAATAGGACAATGCCTTCTTTCTGGTCACTATCTTTTTCCTCTTCTGACTCTTCCATGTCATGTGTTGCTTCAAACACTCTATCATAACGAGTTGGACAGTTGAAAGCATAATGGTATTGATAGTCACATCGAAAACATCGATTTATCATACCCCGTGCATTTCTGGGGTTCATCTTCTAACTGTGTTTCGGGTTTCTGTCTTCATAATTTCCTTGTCTCTGTCTCCTTCTATAGTCTTGAGCCCTGTTCGTAGCCATACGATTTTGCCATCCTGTTAGTAGTGTATCTTCCATATTCTGCCTTATTGCAGGCTGACCTATTTGGGTCATCAGAGCCATCGGAATCGAATGTTTCCCCAGAAACTCTTGTAAAGCATTTGTCATCTGTTCGAATAAGGTATCAGTAAACTGAACTCCTGTCAAAATCAGGAGCCTATCCATGTTGCTCACTCTAGCACAGTCAAGTAATTTAAAGGCCAACACAGACTGTGGAAATTCCAGGATGTGTTTCTGCAGTCTTTTATATAGTCTGCCAAATTCCATTATATGGTCTTCCATGGAGATATCCTCCATTTTCCAGAACTTATCAAAATCCGACTATGCTTCATACGCACTTAACAAGTCATCTTTCTTATAAATCTTATCCATATAATGTAATAAAGTCTCCAGACCTTCTTCTGAGTCTAACTCTTCCAATTCCAGCTCAGAAAGCACTTTGTTTCGGATTTTACTGCCATATGGTAGAGAAAGAGCCAATGCCATACCTTGTTTTCTCTTTCCCAAAGCAGTTACCTTGGTCCACGTAACTACTGCACTTCTCCATTGGTCATACGATTCCCTTTCAGAAAATAAGGGAGGATAGTCATATCCAGCCATCTTTATCCTCTGTTCAGCCATATATCCCTTTTTTTTTCTTTTCTCACTCACTCCTTGGTTTGATCTGGAAAGTTGTATCTTTCAACCCTTCACATTTACACAGCAACCATCCTCTGCTACCAATTGTTAGACGTTTTAGTTGCTGTGAAATGAAGAGTCTAAAGTTCTTGTTCCTTTTCACCAAACACCATTTATTTCATTTCCACAGCCTCTGCACAAAACTCTTAACAACACACCACCTGACAGAGGCCACCTGAAGCCCCTTTACATATCAGTGTCAATTAATGGATACTTAACATAAATGAGACAACTAATTGCAGTGTCTCTTAACCCATTACTTAACAAGGTGGACCTTAAAGTTCCTATGACATTCAAAGAATTATAGAATCCTTACAGTACAGAAGGAGGCCATTTGGCCCATCGAGTCTGCAGCGCCCTTCCAAAAGACCACCCTGTTGCCCCACCCTACCTTTGGACACTAAGGGACAATTTAGGGGTGGCATGATGACAAAATGGTTAGCACTGCTGCCTCATAGTGCCAGGGACCCAGGTTCAATTCTGGCCTAGGGCGACTGTGGAGTTTGCACGTTCTCCCTGTGTCTGCGTGGGTTCCCTCCGGGTGCTCCAGTTTCCTCCCACAGTCCAAAGATGTGCAGGTTAGGGCAGCACAGTGGCGCAGTGGGTTAGCCCTGCTGCCTCATGGTGCCGAGGTCCCAGGTTCGATCCCGGCTCGGGGTCACTGTCCATGTGGAGTTTGCACATTCTCCCTGTGTTTGCCTGGGCTTCGCCCCCACAACCCAAAGATGTGCAGGTTAGGTGGATTGGCCAGGCTAAATTGCCCCTTAATTGAAAATAATTAATTGGGTACTCTAAAATTTAAAAAAAAAGATGTGCAGGTTAGGTGGGGTTCCAGGGATAGGGTGGGGGAGTGGGTCCAGGTGCAGACTTGATGGGCTGAATGGCCTCCTTCTGCACTGTAGGAATTCTATGATTCTATGGTCAATCCACCTAACCGGCGCATTTTTGGACTGTGGGAGGAAACTGGAGCACCGAGAGGAAACCCACACAGACGCGGGGAGAAAGTGCAAACTCCACATGGTCGCCCCAAGGCGGAAGTCGAACCTGAGTCTCTGGTGCTGTGAGGTAGCAGTGCTACCCATTGTGCTACTGTGCAGACATTATTTTGAAGAAGAGCAAGGGGGTTATCTCTTGTGTCCCAGGCCAATATTATTCCTTACTACACATCTCCAAAAAAGATTATCTGGTCATTATTCCATTGTTTGTGGGTCCATATTGTATGCAAATTGGCTGCCTTCTTTTAAGACTTTTTTTACACTTCAAAGTACTTATTTGGTTATAAATTACTTTGGGACATTTTGCCGTCATGAAGGGTGCAGTCGAAATGCTAATTTTTCTTTTTCAAGATTTGATCCAGTGGGTCCAGTTGTCCCCGGGTCACCCAGTCTTTTTTGTTCACGTGCTTTAATGGCAGCGCCTCTACATTTTTAAAGCACCTGGGATTCCCAGCTTTACAAGCTGGAAAAAGGTTTCATCCGTGTTTCCTCCAATGGAAGAATAGTACACTAATGACTTTGTTGGTGCTAGCGTAGGCATCATCAACATTGGCCAGGTTTGTTCGAGAAAAGCTGAAATATAAGTCTAATTATGTCAATATTATGATTGTTAGGGCGGCACGGTGGCGCAATAGTTAGCACTGCTGCCTCACGGCACCAAGGTCCCAGGTTCGATCCCGGCCCCGGGTCACTGTCCGTGTGGAGTTTGCACATTCTCCCCGTGTTTGTGTGGGTTTCGCCCCCACAACCCAAAAATGTGCAGGTTAGGTGGATTGGCCACGCTAAATTGCACCTTAATTGGGAAAAAAATTGAACTGGGTACTCTAAATTTATTTAAAAATTAAGTGTCTCTTGGACTGTCCTTGTGTGTAGGACATCGGGGATATGGGGGTAGGGTGAGAAAGTAGAGCTGAGGTAGATGATCAGCAATAATCTCACTGAATTCCTCAGCAGGCTCGATGCCTGAGAAATCATCAGTCAGCCTTGCAATCGTCACCAGGTCGATGACTGCTTTCAATTTTAAATCATCTCCTTGTGAAAGAGGCGATCCACCTATTTGTTCGAACTTTTGAAGCTTTCGGTGTCTGACTCCAACTTGGTTTTCCGCCATTTCACTGAATGCATTGCCTGGCACTGGAATGTTATTTTCTCTGGCTGTTTTCAGCTTACGATACACACCTTCATGAAGACCTTAACAAAACTTGTCATGGATCCGGTTTACACTGCATTGATGTTTCATCGACGATGTTAGCACGCTTGATTGTTCCTCTGTTGCTCACAACTTTGCAGCAGTGCTCTGTGCGAAGCTTTAAAGGTTTCTGATTTTCTTTTATGGTACAAATCACAAGTAATTTGAAATGTAATTTTCAGAGACAAACAAAGTCTTGCATGCGTGTAAAGATGACAAGTGAGTGTTTCCTCGTTGCCCTCGCCACCCCCTTTGCATTGTTTCAGTTTGTGTGTGAGACATTTTATCAGACACCTAATGTATACTGGGGGGAAGGCGAAATCAGGGTATTGAACTTGATAAGGGCGGCACGGTAGCACAGTGGTTAGCAATGTTGCTTCACCGCTCCAGGGTCCCAGGTTCGATTCCTGGCTTGGGTCACTGACTGTGCGGAGTCTGCAAGATCTCCCCGTGTCTGCGTGGGTTTCCTCCGGATGCTCCAGTTTCCTCCCACAAGTCCTGAAAGACATGCTGTTAGGTAAATTGGACATTCTCAATTCTCCCTTGGTGTACCCGAACAGGTGCCAGAATGTGGCAACTAGGGGATTTTCACAGTAACTTCATTGCAGTGTTAATGTAAGCCTACTTGTGACACTGAAGATTGTTTAATCAGCCACGATCATAATGAATGGCGGAGAAGGCTCGAAGGGCTGAATGGCCGCCTCCTGCTCCTATTTTCTATGTAAGTTTCTATGTACCCCATGTGAGATTTGCACCACACTAGATCATCTTTCAGTTTGGATTCTCCCAGTATCCGACCCAATCCTGTTTGTGTCCATTGTAATAGGGCAATTTCTATTGAAAACAAAATCTCGCCAGTAGAAGCTCCAATTTTCTTTCCATCAACATGGTTGACTGGCAATCTCTCCAGCTCTTAGCGTCGGCCTGTTGAAAGGATTTACAAGTTCATACTCAACCCATTTTGTCGAGAGGGAGGTTTGAGGGGAGAGGAAGGTTTGAGGGGAGAGGAAGGTTTGAGGGGAGAGGAAGGTTTGAGGGGAGAGGGAGGTTTGAGGGGAGGGATGTTTGAGGGGAGGGAGGTTTGAGGGGAGGTTTGAGGGGAGGGATGTTTGAGGGGAGGGGTTTGAGGGGAGGGAGGTTTGAGGGGAGGGAGGTTTGAGGGAGGGGGAGAGGGAGGTTTGAGAGGAGGGGGGAGAGGGAGGTTTGAGGGGGAGGTTTGAGCTGAGGCCGGGATCAGCTGGGAGACAATAACAAGGAGAGCTGGATGCTGGGGGGGCGCCTAGCGGGGGCAGAGGCAGTGAAACCTCTACTCCCACCCTCCCTAGCAACCGCCAGGAGTGATAACACTGACCAGTAGACAGCTTTTATATTAAATCAAACTTTAGTTTGAACACAGAATTAAGCACATTGGGAACAAAGATATAGCTTTACAGTTAGCAGTTACAACATCTTAACTTGCCTCCTGAAACCTGCCTCTACATTCCAATTATGTAACCAATATATTTCAAATACCACTTCTGTATTAGGTTAACAACAAGGTTTTACTTGCGTATCTTGGTACAGAGTTCTTGGAGAGCGAAACCTCTTTTTTTAGGACCAAGTGGAAAACCCTCTGCTCAGCTTAAAGCCCTGGAAGCAACTCCTTTGTCCAGACAGACTTGACCTTTCCCATTATCCACACCAACTTCCCTCAAAGCACACAGCATTCTTTTGTCTCTTGTTACAAGGTGTGCCTTGATTTGTTTAGCCAGACTCAAAGTGACACAATATTACATTCGCTCTCTATCTGCAAACAGGTAAAATGGCTTTTAACATCTATTAGCAAACTACTTCCTCTACAAAAATCACTGATTACCTTTCTTTCAATCACAGCTCCAGCAGACATACTGTCTGTAAGCATTTTGACCTAGGTTTGTAAAAACATTACTGTAAAAATACAAACTATAAAATATGACAATTTTCTTATATTCATCACACATTGCTGTTTGTGGGAGCTAGTTTGCAAATTGGCTGTGGTGTCTCCTACATTACAACAGTGATTGCACTTCAGACTTACTTCATCAGCTGTAAAGCGCTTTAAGATGCCTAGTAGTCATGAAAAGTGCTACATTAAAACATGTCTTGCTTTTCTTTTAAATAACTGAAGCTGTATCAAGATAAATAAGTAGGGAATGTTGAGTAGTTGGTAAGTATGGGTGAACGTATATATGCTGATATAATTTAGAACCAAGCTCAGGTGTTAATTCCGACTTAATATTGCCACATAATTGGGGGTTTAAAAGTAATCTATACTGTCTCATTAATTTGTAATATCCATTTTGTTTTTTGTTCATGATGGCTGAAAGGATAGAGGGTTAAACTAAAATTCTTGGACCATGCAATCACCATTTTGATTGCCCTGCCCATTCCAAAACCCAACAAGGGGGAGTTTTGGAAACATCTGTGCCAGTAAATGGTGGTGATAATGACTAAGAAGGGTGCTGATAGTGGCAGAATAAGAGATCAGAATATGTCAGTGTCAGAACAGAGGTAATAGAAAATAGGAGCAGGGGGAGGAGGATCTTGAAGATGAGGTGCTATTCCTCTAGTTTGCGTAATTCTTATTCCGTAATGCGCCACTATCAGCACCCTTCTTAGTCATTATCACCGCCATTTACATTCCCTTTGTCTATCTGTCCACAACATCTTTGTCAATCTCCACCTATCGCAGGCCCCCGATCCAGCATCCTCTCCCCAACAATATAAATCTCATCCTATTTCCAGTTCTCTCTAGCTCTGACAAAGAATCATCCAGACTCGAAAGATTAGCTCTGTTCTCCATCTCAGACCTGCTGAGATTGTCCAGCATTTTCTATTTTTGTTTACCGGGATGGATGTTGTTTGATTGGAACTGCATCCCCCACATCTAAGGCATCCATTGCTAACCCCGTTCTACCTCGGTTATTCCCACCAGTGTGTTTATAGGACTGCAGTAACTGTCAGTTTTAGAATCATAGAATCATAGAATTTACCGTGCAGAAGGAGGCCATTCGGCCCATCGAGTCTACACCGGCCCTTACAAAGAGCACACTACTCAAGCCCACGAATCTACCCTATCCCCATAACCCAAGAACCCCCACTTAACCTTTTTGGTCACTAAGGGCAATTTTGCATGTCAATCCACCTAACCGGCACATCTTTGGGCTGTGGGAGGAAACCGGAGCACCCGGAGGAAACCCACGCAGACACGGGGAGGATGTGCAGACTCCGCACAGACAGTGACCCAGCTGGGAATCGAACCTGGGACCCTGGAGCTGTGAAGCAATTGTGCTAACCACTATGCTACCATGTTGCCCGTTATCTCCAGTTTTCTCTGGCTCTTATCTGGGAGATGACTGAACTATTGGTTTAAATGTTCCAGTGCTTCCTCATTTTCCAAATGAATTATAACGAAGTCGCTGTCAGAAATTGACCTCACGTCTTCCCCCTGCTTCATTACGAACAAGATCCCCTGCTTGTTCTCATCTCCTCTAACCCAAGAGTTTTTTCTTACATGTTCACTTCACACACTGTGTGTGATTTGCATCTATCTGGGGTTCGTACTGGATAGTTTTCCTCGCTCACTTTCCTTTCAGTGTACCACCAGCCTTCGGGGTTGCACCTGATCCGGTTTTCTTTTTGATTTGTTTTTATAAATTTAGAGTACCCAATTAATTTTTTCCAATTAAGGGGCAATTTAGCGCGGCCAATCCACCTACCCTGCACATCTTTGGGTCGTGGGGGTGAAACCCACGCAAACACAGGGTGAATGTGCAACTCCACACGGACAGTGACCCAGGGCCAGGATTGAACCTGGGACCTCGGCGCTGTGAGGCAGCAGGGCTAACCCACTGCGCCACCGTGCTGCCCCTTACCTGATACAGTTAAAAACACGAGCGCTCTCTCTGGTCTGGGCCTTTGTATCAGCTCTGGCTTTTACTCCCTGCTGAGCTGTCTTCAAATGTGTTTCCTTTGAGTCAATCTGTTGTAGTTTAAGTAACGTCTTTGAATTGAATATCTTTGCCTCTTTCTCTGTGTCTGTCTCATTGTCATTCAACTGACTAAATTGTATCAGATAACCTGGGCTCGCAACTCCTTTTTTTGTCTTAGTTTATGAGTCATGATTGCATCACCCCACAATCCAGAAATACTCCAGTGAGGTCTGTTTGTAATTTCTCTGTGGTAGGATGCTCTATCAGCTGTTCGACTATGGTAGGCGTCACTGCCATCTGCAATATCATTCCCGAGAATGATTTGGATGCGTGCAATGGACAAGGTTTCCACCACGCCTACCACTACTTCCCCTGCCTTCAAGCTACTTTGTAAGCTTATTATTACAAAGAAATTTATTTCCTTTCTCCGAGAATGCTGCTGATTGTGCACAACAAAGATCTTCATCCCACAACATTAAAAATTGACTCACACCTGTATCTCATAACGTTTTAATATCTTTTCCCTTTTGACCCTGTCCACATGGAAATATTTTACCCTGGCACACAAATTCTTCAAACATGTCCGCCACCTGCTGGTCATTCCACCCTTACGCAAGTTGTGCACTCATGTCCCCTCCTGTTGTCTGTTCCATTACTCAGTGTACAAATCCCACCTACTTCTGTTCTTCAGCCTCTAATTTTGTATTTACAGTTTTAAGATTTGTAACACCCCACAGCCGACTGTTTAATCTCCAGTTTAGTGATTTGGTGTGGCTCAGTTTATAACAATGAAAACATCTAACCCTTTCATATCTCTCACCCCTTCAACAGACTCTGTTTTATTTTGAGGTGAAACCCCTTGGAGTTTCCAACCACTCCTGCTCTGGCTGACATGTCCTACGTAGAACATAGAACATACAGTGCAGAAGGAGGCCATTCGGCCATCGAGTCTGCATCAACCCACTTAAGACCTCACTTCCACCCTAATCCCGTAACCCAATAACCCCTCCTAACCTTTTTGGACACTAAGGGCAATTTATCATGGCCAATCCACCTAACCTGCACATCTTTGGACTGTGGGAAGAAACCAGAGCACCTGGAGGAATTCCACGCACACACGGGGAGAACGTGCAGACTCCGCACAGACAGTGTCCCAGCGGGGAATCAAACTTGGAACCCTGGCACTGTGAAGCCACAGAGCTAGCCACTTGTGCTACCGTGCTATCTTCTCTTGCACCTTCCCAATTTCTAACTTTAAAATTGGGTAGAGTGCTCTTTTGAAGGGCCAGTGCATACCCGACAGGCTGAATGGCCTCCATCTGCACTCTCGGGATCCTATGGACTAGCCCTACCCACAAGTTTAGTTTGTACGAATTGGCGCCAACAATCTTGTGGCAATCTCAATTGTTTAACTATTTTCTCAAAAGCAGAAGGAAATGACTCAACATCTCACTCATCGAATTTTGGTAGAGATTGTATATATTGGAACATCTCCCCACTGGGTTCCCGTCTAGGACCACCTTCCTCCGTTATCTGCTCTAACCTTTCGGTTGCTTCTGCCTGTGTGCTAAGTTGGACCCTCTCTCACTCCCTTTCCTCCCATATGGCTTTCTCCATTTCCCTTTTAAACTCTCTCTCTTCTTGTTCCTGGGGAAATGTTCTCTCTCTCCCTCTCTTTTCCTGCACCTCTACCTTCTTAATTTCTATGTTTCTTTGTAGTTGAAGTTTTGCTAATTCAAAATCTTCACTTCTGAACTTTTGGTCTGGCTAATCCCTCTCACACACGTAAATTAAGGGAATTAGCAGATAAACTTTTAATTATTTCAGCCTTCTTAGCAGATGTTGTAGCCTTTGCCTCGTTAATCGCCCGAAGACGGATCCTGATAGGTTGGAGAGCAACCTCTCCACCCTGTGCCCTGGCATGGTGGGGGGGACCTGTTGGAATTCTTGACTCTTGAGAAGGTTAAGTTTGAACTGAGGGGAAGGATGTAGGGGTTCTACAATTCATGGGCATTATTCATTATGCACTTTCAACAACTGGATAACATCGAACATTAGTTGGGGCAGGTGGCTGGGAGGGTTGGGGGGAGGGGGGCTGTGTGTGTTAATGAAATGAAATGAAAATTGCTTATTATCACAAGTAGGCTTCAAATGAAGTTACTGTGAAAAGCCCCTAGTCGCCACATTCCGGCGCCTGTTCGGGGAGGCTGGCACGGGAATGACGACTATGGGTGATCCCTAATTCATTTTTGTAATTTGTTTGTGTGAACATGCGGGCTAATGTTTGGGGTTTGGTGGGAGGATGGGATCGTTGTTATTGATATGGGAATTGACGTATTTGTTACTGATTATTGTTTATTGTTGGTGGGTGTAAATTTGGGAGAAAATGTGAAAAAGGAGTATAAAAAATATATTTTTTAAAAATGTGACCTTATTGCCGGTTCTCTCCAGCTTTGACTGAGCCATCCAGACAAGAAACGTTAGCTCCCTTCTCTCTCCACAGGTGCTGTCAGACTTGCTGAGATTGTCCAGTTTTTTCTGCAATGAAGTAGATACGACTGGAGGTTGAAGGTACCATTCAAATAATTGGATGGTTAAATGCTACTGTTGCATGCTGGGTAGCTGTCCACAATGTGCTCAGATTGCAGAATCAGCTTTCAGAACAGAGTCAAGTTTCAAGTCCAGGCATTTCAGATAACCAGCCTCTTTCAAATAAAAACGTTAATGAAGCTATTAAAAGTGCAGGACAATTTCATTGTTAAATGTAATCATGTTACCATGAAATAACACAATTACATTTCTTGATGTTTATATTTTGTTTGACTCATTTCAGACATGGAAATTTCAGTTACTAAACAAAAGTGACAAACAATCTTTTAATCAAAAAGCATTTTGATAGAATCAATCGGTTCACCTTTTTTTCCCTTATGGAGAGGTTTGTCTCACTGATCCCTGGCAGAATTGTGGTAAGTAGAGGTGCTTGTACATTTTCCATGTCGTGGGGAGGGATGGGGATATAGATTTGATCTGCCCTAATATAGACAATGGTATCCAAAAGATATGCAAATTATAGGAATATATTATGTCATATTTCTGATTATTTTGCATAAGAACAATGTCAATGTGTCACTGCTTCTAGAGTTGCTATGGCATGTGGAGAGAAGAGTGGGAATGTGATTTCAGGATTTATTTTACAAAAATCCCCCCCCTCGCCAACAGCGTTGACTGGCCAAGCCTTGCATTTAAGGCTTGCCATAGCAGGAAAAGAATGTCTGGAATGGCTTAGGTCAGATTTTCCCCCCTTCTAAAGTTGTTTATTGGTAGGTCCTTCCCATGCATCTGTCACCCTTCTGCTAAATAGTAGCAGTCACAGGTTTGGAAGGTGCTGTCGAAGTTGCTGCTGTGCATCTTGTAGATGATACTATATACTGGAGTGTCAAGTTTTGATTCTGAGTGGGACCAACTGAGCCATGGCTCACATTTTAAATGATGTGGAGATGCAGGCGTTGGACTGGGGTGAGCACAGTAAGAAGTCTTACAACACCAGGTTAAAGTCCGGTGTTTGAAACAAACCTGTTGGACTTTAACCTGGTGTTGTAAGACTTCTTACAGTGCTCACATTTTAAAGGAATTAATTTAAATAAAGATATTTATAACCCTGTGAAGTGTAGTAAATATTGAAAATGGTGAATCAAATATTGATTTTTAGCAGAAATAAATGTTGTGATAGATGCCACGTGCTGTGAAAATGTTAAGAATGACCTTTATGGCAGCAAGAGTGACATAGATTGCAGCTAGGTTTGCTTCATCTCTCCCTCAAGTAGGACTGCCAAAAGTTGTTAAAATACAATTCAGTGTTTCCATTTTCATGTTTAAAACAGTGGGAACATTTAATTACTAAACATTCATAGAAAACATCAGCACTGTCTCGAGACACGATCCACATCCTTGGGGTCAGGCACCAGACCTGTTACAAAAGGAAGTAATTTGTGGAGAGAATGCTGCGTTTTCTAAAATGGCGTCTGTCCAAATATCAAAATTAAATCCACATTGGTGATTTCCATTTGACAGATGATGATTGGTATTTACCAGCAACCTGCTGGCCTTTTGAAACCCCTTTCCAGTTGTGGAAGACGCCTTTTTCTTTAGTCCGGGGTCCTTCTTGACTGGGAGGACCGAGTTTGAGGCTCTTTGTCGTGAAGTTACCCTTGACTGGGAGGACCTGCGTTGAGCCTCTTTGTGTCGGAGCTTGCGAGAGAAGGAGCTGTGCTGTGCTGTATAGGTAAACCCATCCCTGGTTTGTGAGTTTTAATACATGTTACAGTTTCAGACTCAATGGGATTATTCCAATATTTTAATGTGTACACGCTGTGTGGAGAAGATTGGTGTTTGTTTGTGGAACGGGGTCATTTTAATTTGTAACAGGAAGTCGAGGCCTAAAGGCGCCATCACAGCCTGAAATCCAGCGAGCGCGTTTGAGAGGCCCTCGGTTCAAGAGGTGTGATTTGGAGGGGCTGGGGCCGCCCAATCACTTGGCTGATTAATTTAACCGCGAAATCAAATTCGCAGAAAAAGAAATTATTTTATTTGCGTTCATTTACGGATTTTAGATTGTTTATTTTCCGAAAGGCCCCATTCGTATAATTTTAGAGCAATAGCTCAGCATGGGGTTCGGGGATGGAGCTGGATCATCAGATTTGGTTTTTGTTGATCGCAAAAGTCTACCGAATTTGATTTTAAAATTTTAGATGAGAATATTCAATTAATGCCCAGGAATTGATCTCCTTTGGCGTTGCTCATGACAAGTTTTTAAAACCGCCCCTTCGCGTACACGTTTTCTCCTTTTCTATGCCTTTCGTTTTGCCCTCTTTCCCCTCTGTATTTTTGTCGCATAATCAATCGCATTGTCTCTGTCCATTGGTCTCGACTTATTTTGCTGTTTGGGCCTTACAATAAAGGGTTTTGTACTTTTTGATTTGGGACGCTTTGTCTTGTTTAAAAGCCCCTCTCCTTGGTTTGGTGCTCTTGCTGCCCAGTTCCATGCCCAAACTTATTTCTCTTTGACATTGAAATTGAATTATATGCTTAAACCCACAATTGACCGTGTCAATGACCCCATGCATTCTATCCTGGCACAGCTTCTAGCCATGTGGCATGGTCCCAGCGTTTTCTCTTTTAAAAAACTAAGTTTCGAGTACCCAATTGTTTTTTTTTACAATTAAGGGGCAATTTAGTGTGGAGAATCCACCTAACCAGCACATCTTTGGGTTGTGGGGGTGAGACCCATGCAGGCAAGGGGAGAAAGTGCAAACTCCACACAGGCGGTGACTTCTTATTTAACCATGAGAACTGAGGTGAAATAAAAACTTCAATACGTTGCCTGTAACACTAGCACGTCGCAGATTAAAGTTTGGTGAATCTTTTGCTAATTGGGCCTGTTTGCCGACATTTGAGATGGCTCTTAAAGTTAAGCTTTTTTAAGGTCTAGGGGCACTAATCGTCACAGTCAAAAATAATAAATATAGACTGACTACTGTGCCAATGGAATGAGTAAACAAATAAGTTATTTTTAAAGCCATTTTCAGATTTGAATCGAAGTATTCATTGGTCTAGACTGGTTACAATGGTTATTTGTGGTAAACCCATTTTCAGTTGTACCGATAAAACTGCATCAGGTCACCACTCTAATATATCAACAAATACTTTTAAGCAACTGAAGAACTTCCTAAAATGCTGCCCGATTACGATGGTCAGGAATGATTTTCCTCCCTCCTTCATATTTTCTCCCAAATTTACACCCACCAACAATAAACAATCAGTAACGAATGCAATGTCAATCCCCATATCAATAACAACAATCCCATCCCCCCCCCCCCCCCCCAAAAAAAACCATTAGCTTGCATGTTAACATAAACAAATAACAAAAAGGAATCTGGAATCGCCCATAGTCACCATTAACACATACAGTGCCCCCCCCCCCCCCAAATGTTCAATGTAATCCAATTATTGAAAGTGCATAATTGAGTTAACACCCATGAATTGTACAACCCCTCCATCTTTCCCCTCAATTCAAATTTGACCTTCTCGAGTCAAGAATTCCAGCAGGTCCTCACGCCAGGCACAGGGTGGGAAGGTTGATCTCCATCCCAACAGCATCAGCTTTTGGGCGCTCAACAAGGCGAAGGCTGCAACATCCGCCTCCGCACCCGTTTCCAACCCCGGCTGGTCCAACCCCCCCGAGTATGGCCTCCCGAGGGCCTGGGTCCAGTTTCATGTGCACCACTTTAGAGATTACCCGAAAACCCTCCTTCCAGTAATCCTGAAAACTTTGGACAGGACCAAAACATATGAATGTGGTTTGCGGTGGTCCCCCCCCCCCCTTGTATACCACCTTCAGCTGTATCAACCCCAGCCTTTCGCACGAGGTGGAGGCATTCACCCTCCGGAGCATCTCACACCAGAACCCCTCCTCCGTACCCTCTCCCAACTCTTTCTCCTACTTTGCCTTGATCCCATTCTCTTCCAAAATAGCCCTGTAAACTGCCGACATTACCCCGTTCTCCAGTCCCCCTGTCGTCGGCACCTCATCCAGCAGTGTGGAGGCCAGCTCTACCGAGAAGCTCTGTATCTCCTTTCTGGCAAAGGCTCGAACCTGCATGAATCTAAATATTTCCCCCTGCTCCAGCCCATACTTTGCTCCCAGCTCCTTCAATCCTGCAAACCGGGCTCGAACCTGCATGGATCTAAATATTTCCCCCTGCTCCAGCCCATACTTTGCTCCCAGCTCCTTCAATCCGGCAAACCGACCCCCAAGAAACACATCTTTTAGTGTCTTAATTCCTTTCTTCTCCCATCTCCGAAAATTTCCATTCCAATGGCTCAAATCTATGGTTCCCCCGAATTGGCATTTCCCTTGACCGTGTCCCCAACCCGAAGTGCTGGCGAAACTGCCTCCAGTTTCTCAACAAACCTATTACTACCGGACTCCCTGAGTATTTCCTCGGGGCCGTCGGGAGCGGCGCTGTTGCTAGCGCCTTCAATCCTCGATCCCCTGCACAAACTCTTCCATTCTGACACACTTGGAGTCAACCGCTCTGACCCAGCTCCGTACCGTCTCCACATTCGCCGCCCAGTAATAATACATCAGGTTTGGAAGATCAAAACCCCCTGCCGGCCTTTCTCTCTGTAGTAGCACCTTTCTAATTCTGGCCACCTTCCCATCCCATATGAACGAGGTAATCATCCCTTCAATCTCTTTTTTTAAAAATGCCTTTAGCAGGAAAATCGTCAGGCATTGGAAAATATACAGATATTGCGGCAACATGTTTATTTCAACAGCCTGGACCCGACCCGCCAGTGACCGAGGGAGTGAACCACCTAACTTGGAGTTATAGTCATTCCAGAACTTGCAACTTTTTTTACTTGCTTGGTTATTTTAAAATAATAAGCATACATAAAATAATATAGTACAAAATATAAAGACTTATAAGTTCCCGTTCATATTCTCCCACACTAGCCAGTTTTATTCGTGGTTTAATCTGTTTTCAGCTGTTTTGCAGAACTTGCTGAATATGGTTGTGGAAATCAGCTAATGTCCAAGCTGTTTTTGCTTTCAGGAAACGTTGGGAGCTCACCATCCCTCCTTTTTTTTTTTACACAATAAATGCCAAATGTTCCATTTGAATGGTTTCCTGGGAGGGTTATTGTCTGCAGGAATTGGCCATCAATCCATAGCAGTGGAAGAGAGTTCAGGACTTAGAAACACCAAGTCCCGGGCAGCATGGTGGTGCAATGGTTAGCACTGCTGCCTCATGGTGCCGAGGACCCGGGCTCGATCCTGGCCCCGGGTCACTGTCCATGTGGAGTTTGCACATTCTACCCGTGTCTGCGTGGGTCTCGCCCCCCCCTCAACCCAAAGATGTGCAGGGTAGGTGGATTGGCCATGCCACGTTGCCCCTTAATTGGAAAAACATAGGGTACTCTAAATTTATTTCAAAAAAGAAACCGCATGGCCTGGCAGACATTGGCTGATTTATAAGCTATGAAGTCACACGGGATCAGGGGTGAGCTGGCAAGGTGGATACAGAACTGGCTAGGTCATAGAAGGCAGAGAGTAGCAATGGAAGGATGCTTTTCTAATTGGAGGGCTGTGACTAGTGGTGTTCCGCAGGGATCAGTGCTGGGACCTTTGCTGTTTGTAGTATATATAAATGATTTGGAGGAAAATGTAACTGGTCTGATTAGTAAGTTTGCAGATGACACAAAGGTTGGTGGAATTGAGGATAGCGATGAGGACTGTCAGAGGATACAGCAGGATTTAGAT
This sequence comes from Scyliorhinus torazame, assembly GCF_047496885.1. Classification (NCBI taxonomy): domain Eukaryota; kingdom Metazoa; phylum Chordata; class Chondrichthyes; order Carcharhiniformes; family Scyliorhinidae; genus Scyliorhinus; species Scyliorhinus torazame. The sequence goes on from NC_092738.1 coordinate 29,395,632, forward strand.
TGTTTGGAGACTTGGGCGGAGAGATGGCAGGTGGAGTTTAATCCGGACAAATGTGAGGTAATGCATTTTGGAAGGTCTAATGCAGGTAGGGAATATACAGTGAATGGTAGAACCCTCGAGTATTGAAAGTCAGAGAGATCTAGATGTACAGGTCACTGAAAGGGGTAACACAGGTGGAGAAGGTAGTCAAGAAGGCATACGGCATGCTTGCCTTCATTGGCCGGGGCATTGAGTATAAGAATTGGCAAGTCATGTTGCAGCTGTATAGAACCTTAGTTAGGCCACACTTGGAGTATAGTGTTCAATTCTGGTCGCCACACTACCAGAAGGATGTGGAGGCTTTAGAGAGGGTGCAGAAGAGATTTACCAGAATGTTGCCTGGTATGGAGGGCATTAGCTATGAGGAGCGGTTGAATAAACTCTGTTTGTTCTCACTGGAACGACGGAGGTTGAGGGGCGACCTGATAGAGGTATACAAAATTATGAGGGGCATAGACAGAGTGGATAGTCAGGCTTTTCCCCAGGGTAGAGGGGTCAATTACTAAGGGGCATAGGTTTAAGGTGCGAGGGGCAAGGTTTAGAGGAGATGTACGAGGCAAGTTTTTTACACAGGGTAGTGGGTGCCTGGAACTCGCTGCTGGAGGAGGTGGTGGAAGCAGGGACGATAGTGACATTTAAGGGGCATCTTGACAAATACATGAATAGGATGGGAATAGAGGGATACGGACCCAGGAAGTGTAGAAGATTGTAGTTTAGTTGGGCAGCATAGTCGGCACGGGCTTGGAGGGCCGAAGGGCCTGTTCCTGTGCTGTACTTTTCTTTGTTCTTTGTTTGTTAAGCACCTTCTAGACACTGTTGCATGATGGGTGTTGTAGTCTGCTGCTTATGAGTTTCTTTAATTGTAAGTATGTCTCACTGTAAGTCTCAGGCATTCTAGATGTGTAGGGCCACAAATGGGAAAATATTGTTGGAGGCAATTTGAACACAAGGTACAATTGTAGTATAGGCAAGTTTAATAACACTATTTTTAGTGATTTAAAATTCTCCTTGTATATATATTTCAGTGGTTTGCTGTTGTATGAAAATGACAGTTGAGGCAATCGGGTGCAAGTGTGTTGCAAGATTTTCAAATGGAATACTGATGTATGAGGTGTGATGGATGAATGGTGTGCTGAAAGATAGTAATATTGATCTGCCAACTGATCTTGCATGGTGTTCCACATGGAGAATCAAACCCAAGTGTAATCTTAAGATGAAGTTAGTTTGGAGCAATGGAAAGAATTGGATCAGTGCATGCAGCTGTGACTGAGTCTCCATTTTAAAATCAAATTGGCTTCTTACTGAAGGGAATCGAGGGGTATGGAGATCCATAGAATCCCTACAGTGCAGAAGGAAGCCATTCGGCCCATTGAGTCTGCACCAGCCCTCCAAAAGAACCCCCCCCCCCCGCGGCATGAAAATGGAGTTTAAGTGGCTCGAGGAATGGTTCCTTTTTCTTAACTTCTTACTACAAATCCCTGTGCCTATGTACAAAAACTACCTTGCCACACTGTAATTACACCCACCTGCTATTGAGGTTGTAGTAGTGCCTCCATTTGCAGGGAGGTATAATTATAGTGACATGTTTCCATAGTTTTAGTTTATAAAAGTGAACATAGGAATCTTTAATAGTAGCAAATCAACATATCCACCTTGAATGTACTAATTTTTCATCTATACTTCCGTTAAATATATCCATTATAAATTGGTAGGTTAGCAGTTAGAATGATAGAATCCCTAAGCCTACTTCTGACAAGCCATTTCATTTCATTCCCCTGCCCTATCCCTGTAACCCCAACCAATCTGCACATCCTTGGACACTAAGGGGCAATTTATCATGGCCAGTCACCTAATCTGCACATCTTTGGACCGTGGGAGGAAACCAAAGCACCAGGACGAAACCCACAGACACTGGAGGGTGCGCAAACTGCACACAGGCAGTCACCCAAGGCTGGAATTGAACGCGGGTCTCTGGCACTGAGCAAACAGTGCTAGACACAGCCACCATGCTTCCCCAAGTTATAATTGAAACTTCCTCAGTGGAGGCAGTGCAGTGCCACCACCAGACAGAGAATCTGATAGATAACTTTGTGGTTTATGTCAACATAGCAGATGTGTAAACTTAGAAAGGGAATTTAAAAATAAGATCAGAAGATACAATTTTTGTATAGTGAATTACGTCTTTGTCCCCTGCCCTAATTATCCTTTTGCCCTGCTTCATCTGAAGATTACACTTTATCCTGTCTACCAAGCATGTCTCGCAACATTATACATCTACATGCGCTTTTTCATTTTTGTGTCCACTGTTGCAATCAAAAAATTGTCTGGAAGCTGGGTCCTGGCTCTGGTCACTTGTACTGTATTATCCTTCCCTACAAATCCCTCAAAGCTTTTTCTTCCCTGTTGATTATCTTCAGCTTTATAATCAAACTCCCCCCACCCCCCTCTTAAAGTTGGAAATGGCTGAGGGCAGCACGGTGGCACAGTGGTTAGCATTGCTGCCTCACGGTGCCGAGGTCCCAGGTTCGATCCCGGCTCTGGGTCACTGTCCGTGTGGAGTTTGCACATTCTCCCTGTGTTTGCGTGGGTTTCGCCCCCACAACCCAAAGATGCCCAGGCTAGGCGGATTGGCCACACTAAATTGCCCCTTATTGGAAAAAATGAATTGTGTACTCTAAATTTATTTTTAAAAAGTTGGAAATGGCTGTCTGCTTGCTAACAATTGTTCATCTGTATTCGCAATTCCAATTAATGAAGCAGCTAACCAGTGAGCATCTTCAACAAGAAAAATGGCAAGTAGCTTTCCTAACTGATGGAATCTCCTCTGCCACAATCTTCCATGAACAGTGGTAGCCATAATTTTAAAATTTTATTTAGAGTACCCAATTATTTTTTTCCAATTAAGGGGTAATTTTAGCATGGCCAATCCACCTAACCTGCACATCTATTTTTTGGGTTGTGGGGGAGGGGGAACCCATGCAGACATGGGGAGAATGTGCAAACTCCACACGGACAGTGATCCAGGGCCGGGATCGAACCTGAGGTCCACAGTGCCGTGAGGCAGCAGTGCTAATCACTGTGCCATCCTGGTAGTCATAATTGATCAGAATCTTGGTTACATCAACGTTTTGATTACAAGAGCAGGTGCTGTTTTGACAAGTGCCCCACATTGAGTCCTCCAAGCTGCTGCTTCACCTATAAGGCTCATATCAGGACTGAAATATTCACCACTCACTTGGATGGTGGACCCCAACAAATCTGAAAATGCCCAACATCAAACAGGTGTTGATCTATGCCCCTGCCACAGGGCTGAATGCCCACTAACTGCAATATATTCATCTGTACGATGCACTGGAACAGCTCACAAAGCTTGGTTTGACAGCACCCTGCAACTTCTGTCACCAAGAAGGACAAGAACAGCAATATTATGGTAATACCATCATTGCCCAGTCCCACTCTTAATCCTGCACCATTCTGACTTGGGCATATATTGTAAAAACGCAGTTGTCACTGGGTCAAGATCTTGGGATTTTTGATTCAAATTGTTGTCGTAGTACTTCAAGGAGAAAACTGATCACAAGCTGATGGCAAATAGGCAGTGGACAGATAGGCACTAAATGTGACCGTAACATCATTGCTCGCATTCCAAGAATTAATTAAAGAGAATTTTAATGTGTTACATCTCAATTCAAATTTCTTATGATTGGCTCATATGTAAAATTTCTTATTTTGTTAAAACAACATGATCCCCTGATACACTGAGGGAAAAGCAAATGCTAGGAAGTGAGTGGACAAGGTGAAGGCTAACCATGCTTTGAGGGACTCCTGCTTGCAGTGCTGCCTGCTTTGCTTTCCTTCATCTTGCATGTACAGGCATTGAGCAGAATGCAAGGAGAACCAATTTATTTTAAAAAAATAATAAAAAATTAATAGCTCAAACGTTAAAAGATTCTGTCAATGGAAACGTGCAGCATTTTTCACTCGCGTGCTTCCTTACGAAAGCATAATTTATGATTCTTGAGCAACACCACTGGAGATCTGCTAGAGTAGGGTGAACTAAATAGGACTGACTAATTTATTGAAGCTTTAACTGCAGTAGTTTGTCGAATAAACTGCCTCGCCCCATATAAATCGCGGGATTGGCTTCTTAATAGCAGTAAGAATTCAGCAACAAATAATGATTTGTGGGTTAATTTGGGGTGGATTCCAAGCAAGGTCCCCCATGACCCAGTTGAGTAATATCTCTGTTGGATATCTTATGTGGGTAAGTGACAACTGTTATTTAAAATGTTTTTTTTTGCTTTGCATGACTAACATTGATACTTGTCCCAAAACAGGTCACTAACGTTTGCATGTGAAAGCCAGTCTTGTACATTTTTCTGCCTGTCACATTGTTTGCGATAGGAGTATATACTTAAAATGTGTCAGTGAATTATGATCTGCACTGTTCATCCAAACTAAACTGTTTTACCACTTAGAATGAGCCGTGCCAAATGTCAAGCAGGGAGTGATGCAGCTTGGTTTGGCCACTAGATGGAGTCCGTATACTAATCGGTGTGTGCATCACATTTTGGTGCACTGTTGTATGTCACACTTTATTTAAAATGGCCTCCTGTTCAATTGATTTACCTCTATGGTCATTTGAAGTTCTTCAAAGCGGCTGATAATTGCTAATTGCTATTTTGATTTTATTTTCAAATTTAAGAATGTCAGGTTTATGTTTAAAAGTTGCATTTCTGCTGTTTGCATAGATTAGAAACAGCTCGCCTCGGCGCATAAAGACACTTCTGCTGTTTTCATAGATTAGAAACATCTCATCTCGGCGCATAAAGACGCATAAAGGCTTTAATCAGTGAGAATTAAACATGTGTTTAAGCATGTGTTTTTTGCGACTCCATAGGACTGAATGTGCTGGTGGCCAACTTTTACGGGCTTCAACAAAAATGCACAGACACAGATTTCACTTTCAGTTCTTCCTGTTTTTATGAAGATTTTTCTGGCTCTGTATAATTTTATGCTCATGTAAGCATTTAAATTTGAAGGGTTCATATCCAGACTTTTATTTAAAGCTATGAATCACTTGAATTCTATTCCACTGTGATTCTGCCTGAATATTGATCATCTTATTGATGCTTCCATGTTACTGGGGACAAACAGAATTGTCCTTGGCTCATTAGATAGGTTCTTTTATTGATATATTGCCTTCATAAGCAGTGAGAAAGGTAACATTTCCACTTGCCTTCTGGGTATTTTTCCACACAGCCCTGTTCGTGTTGGACTGTGTTTTATTAATTTGTACTCAAAAATGTCCCATCCATGAATTATCATCTCTTTTGTGTTGAAGGGTTTCATCATTAGTATAGCTTAGAATGGTTACAGGGCGCTAACATGGAAAAGGTTTCTGGTAGTCTGACAAGTTATGAATCAGACTGGTACATTACCAGTTTAATATTCCCATGGCACCACAAAGCATGTATCGGATTGCTGCTATGCTTCTAAGGGAGGTGTGAAGGTTCTGATTTTGCCCAATGGGGAAGTCACTTCAGCTGTCTTGGCCATCTTCTAGTGACTGGTTAAACATTGACACTGGTGTGCTTTTCTAATGGCTCAGTGTTTAAATGCACTGCTCTGTTTTGTATTGCGTCTGATAGACCAAGGATTCCAAGTTCAGTCCCGGACACTCTTGATTTTGCTGATCTCAGCTAGAACAGTTGTGGGAACATTATAACTGGTTTCAATGTTCTCCGGCAATGGAAAGAAAAATGAATCAAATTTCCTGTTTCCAGTTGACGGTCAATGATCCCTATAGAATGGTGCATGAGGGTGGACTACATAATGTATGGTATTTTTCCTATTTCCATATTATCAATAAAAATAAATTGGGCACTCTCCTGATGCCTCAGCTCGTTTAGAATCTGAATAGCTAAGTGATATCGGCTAAAGGTCCCTGGCATTGGAACATAAGATTTGGGAGCAAGAACAGGCCATTCGGCCCCCTTTGCTCCTGCGCCCCCATTCAATAAGATCATGGCTGATCTGATTGTGACCTCAACTCTACGATTCTGTCTGCCCCCCATAACCCTCCATAATCCCTTGTCTAGCAAAAATCTATCCAATTTGGCCTTGCATAAATTCAATGACTTGGCCTCCACAGTTTTCTAGGGAAGAGCCACATACTAATAACCCTCTGAGAGAAACAAATTCTCCTGATCTCTGTCCTGAAAGGGAGGCCTCTTAGTCTTAAACTGTGTCTCCTGGTTTTAGTTTCCCCAACAAGAGGAAACATCCTTCCGGTATTTCGCAAATTAATTTTTGCAGGACGTGGGCTCCGCTGGCTGGGCCAGCATTTGTTGCCCATCCCTAATTGCCCTTGAGAAGATTTGCAGTCCATGTGGTGTAGGCACGCCCACAGTGCTGGTAGGGAGGGAGTTCAGGATTTTGTCCCAGCGACAGTGAAGGAACGGCCGATATTTTTCCCAAGTCTGGATGGTGTTTTACTTGGGGTGGAACCTGAAGGTTCCCCTCCAAGTCCCCTCGGGATCTTGTATGTGTGCTTCAATAAGATCACACCTCATTTTTTCTAAACTCCAAAGTGTATAGGCCCAACCTTTCTTCGTAAGTCCTGAATGAGTCAAAGGAACTTTTTTTGTTCTGCTAACACAATTACATTTTTTCTAACTAAGAGCAAAACTGCGCAGTATTCCAGATGTGGCACGTATTCGGTCATGAGTTAGCTGATCTCCGCTATGGTGGCAGTAGGGATGCTACAATTTGCCTCTGGGAGAAAAAGAAATCCGGGTTAGATCTCATGCCTGACCACTCAGCGGTGGCCCCTCCTGTAATCACATGCGGTGGTCATTGGGTTAGGTTTGGCTTTGATGTCTCTGCCTGTTTAGGTCCATGCATAATGATTGTACATCTGGTAGGCACAATATCAGAACGCTGCCAAATCTGGTACATCTGTATTGCCTTTGGGAATAGAAAGGAAATCAGGAGGGGGTAGAAAGCTGAAATCACATTATTTCTCCTTGTATGTATGTCGTTGATTAAATCAACATTGTACTTTAGATTAATGTTTTAATCATTGTGAGGTGGGTGAATCAGTTATTTTGTGGATAATTCCCTCTTTCATTGTAAAGACATGTTTTTCTTTTGCAGTTCCTTGTTGAGCATCTTGACTGAGCAGCGCTGAATTAATCTATAAAACTGTCAGGTACAGATCATTTAGTCAACAGTGGCAACAGCAAGGCCGCCAATAGCATTGATGACATTTGCTGAGACGTCTTGCGCAACCTCTGCATCTGCGGCAAGCGCGGCACGTTTTGCCATCCAAACACTAATGAGTGTCCTGAACTTGGCGTTTTGTCTTATGACCTGCCTCTTATATAAAGGCTGGATTTCAGTTTTCCGCAGCTATCACATGGGTGGATGCCAGAGTCCCAAATGTAAATTATTGCATGTTAAATGTAATGGGTATAATTATGAAAATTGCAGCATGGAAAGCATATGCCATTGCCAAGTATGTATTTTCTCTCTATGCGTAGATAAGATCCCCATCTGAAGACCGTGATTTTTGCTGAGATAGGAATATGGCATCCCAAGTTCACATCCAGTTGATTCCTAATAATTTCAAGAGAACCTTATTCTGCAAAATCTCAATGGGGAATTCCCTACAGGTGTCAAACAAATGGCAGTGAGAATGCTGGTTTCCACACATCTGGGATGTACTTATCCTAGTCATGTCAGGCACTGATACTCTTGAGAAAAGGTGTGACTAAGGTCTTTCATTTTTCTTATCTTTTCTTTTGTCGAATAAATAGACGCCAATTTAATTCTGATCGCAGCACGTTATCCTGGAAGAGTCTGCACGTTGAAACCTGGAAGAGTCTGCACGTTGAAAAGCAAAATGTTTGTGAATGGCAACAAGGTAGTACGGTGGTTAGCACTGTTGCTTCTCGGCGCCAGGGACCTGGGTTTGATTCCCGGCTTGGGTCGCTGTCTGTGGAGTCCGCGTGTTCTCCCCGTGTCTGCGTGGGTTTCCTCCGGGTGCTCTGGTTTCCTCCCACAAGTCCTGACAGGCGTGCTTGTTAAGTAAATTGGACATTGTGAATTCCCCGTCGGTGTACCCGAACAGGTGCCGAATGTGGTGACGAGGGGATTTTCACAGTAACTTCATTGCAGTGTTAATTTAAGCCTACTTCATAGAATCCCTACAGTGCAGAAGGAGGCCAATCAGCCCATCAGGTCTGCACCGATCCATGACCCACTTCTGCAACCCCATAACCTAACCTTCACATCCCTGGACACTAAGGTGCAATTTAGCATGGCCAATCTACCTACCCTGTGCATCTTTGGACGGTGGGAGGAAACCGGAGCATCTGGAAGGGAGACACGGGGAGAATGTACAAACTCCACATAATCACCCAATGCCGGAATTGAACCTGGGTCCCTGGCGCTGAGGCAGCAGTGCTAACCACTGTGCAAGTGGCAACATAATAAGGATGCATTGAAATGCATAATTGTATTCACTACATTCCACTTCGAGGCAATTGGTGAAATTTTTCTTGGTATTTACAATGCTGGGTTTTATTTGCTGCAAAACTAGTGACTTTTACTAGTTGCTATTCTCCAGTAGCTCATTCTTCATCTTGCGCTGTTACCCAATAAGATTATAGTGTTCTCATATTGTTTATAACGTTAAGTTGAACATCGGCATTTGATATTTTCTGGGGATTTTTTGAAACAAACTTTCTCTATATTTTTAAATCATCCTGTAACATAAGTATCTCCTTTGTGGTTAAATGGAAAGTTTGACCAGTTTGAGCAGCAATTGTATATGGTTGGTGTTAAAAAGAAAGATGACTTTTAACCACTTTCAACATGTGTTCAGTGTAGCAGGTGTTGTGGAAATGTTCTTGTGCAGAATTGTGAAGTATGCAGGGGTTGATACCACATTATAATCTGTCACACATTTCTGAATACTCTTGTGGTTCTGAACAGCCAGATTTACTGAAAGCTTTGAACCACCTTTCCACATTATTGATTGACTGTACAACTTCCCTTCCTATTTCTCCAATCCACCCAATGATGCAGTTAAAGTTTGTAGAAGAAGGATTTGTATTTTGAAGCATCAGTGTTTGGATTACTGATTTTTGCATCTGTAGTTTTTGTTTAAACTTGAGAAAATGCATTCGAGGCAGAGTGCCTTTCCTTGTAATTTGAGTTTATTTCTTGAAGCAAACAGCCTGATGTATTGTGTGTGTTGACAGTTATAAAATGGAGGTATTGTAATAGCTGTTGGCCATCAAAGCGACAGTGCTCCTCATCCTAGTTCGGGCTTTTTCTCTCTCTCTTTCTCTCTTGGGGCAATTTAGCGTGGCCAATCCACCTACCCTGCACATCTTTTGGGTTGTAGGGAGGAAACCCAAGCAAACACTGGGAGAATATGCAAACTCCACACGGACAGTGACCCAGAGCTGGGATCGAACCTGGGACCGTGGCGCTGTGAGGCAGCAATGCTGTCCACTACGCCACCGTGCTGCCCCATTTCGCTTGCTCTCGCTCGCTCTTTCTCTCGCTCACTTTCTCTTGCTCTTTCGTTCGCTCTTTCTCACTCGCTCGCTCTTTCTCTCTCGCGCTTGCTCTTTCTCTCTCGCGCTTGCTCTTTCTCTCTCGCGCTTGCTCTTTCTCTCTCGCGCTTGCTCTTTCTCTCTCGCGCTTGCTCTTTCTCTCTCGCGCTTGCTCTTTCTCTCTCGCGCTTGCTCTTTCTCTCTCGCGCTGGCTCTTTCTCTCTCGCGCTGGCTCTTTCTCTCTCGCGCTGGCTCTTTCTCTCTCGCGCTGGCTCTTTCTCTCTCGCGCTGGCTCTTTCTCTCTCGCGCTGGCTCTTTCTCTCTCGCGCTGGCTCTTTCTCTCTCGCGCTGGCTCTTTCTCTCTCGCGCTGGCTCTTTCTCTCTCGCGCTGGCTCTTTCTCTCTCGCGCTTGCTCTTTCTCTCTCGCGCTTGCTCTTTCTCTCTCGCGCTGGCTCTTTCTCTCTCGCGCTGGCTCTTTCTCCCCCCCCCCCCCGTATTCAGCGTTTGCAGTTAAAATTCACCCATCAAACCATTTTTGGTTGGAATGCCTAGGTGCTTCTGGGCGGGGCTGGGGCTGTGAATTATGGAATTTCAAAATGCTATGAATGATGCAATAAATGCACTTCATTCTCAGTTGATAGGTAGAATTACAATTTTGACGGTGGCACAGTTCTGCCTCACGCCGCCAAGGATCCGGGTTCAATACTGTCTGTGTGGAGTTTGCACATTCTCCCCGTGTCTGCGTGGGTCTTGCCCCCACAACCCAAAGATGTGCAGGGTAGGTGGATTGGCCACGCTAAATTGCCCCTTAATTAGGGGGGGGGGAGAAAAAATTGGGTACTCTAAATTTATATTTTTTAAAAATTATAATTTTGATTCCCAGTCTCATCCTATAGGGATGTTCCTCAACCCTCATTAAATCATTCTACCTGTGCCCCTGGAGTACTTGTAGTGGAATTATACCACATATAAAAATGTAAATTAATGTAAATGTAATTAAAATGTGTACCTGTAGATAGTAAAAGCATATTTGACATCACTGGAGTTAACATTTAGTGAAAGAGTCGCATGTAGGTTTATGTATGGTGCAAAAGATTACTGGTCCAGATACTGATCCAAGAAAATTACTGATGAGGCTTCATCTGGTGTTTAAGACAGGTTTAATAATAATAACATTCTTGAAGTGAAATAATCCATGCTCTCTGAGATTACACATGGAATGTTACTTGTCAAATTGCAATTATTGCTTTCAAACCCGCCCCTCTCCCCTGTCAATAGTAATACAGCTTTTGCCCCCGCGATTCAGAAGTGCATTTATGAATTCTATTCTCCGAAAAGCCACCAGACTCTGGATTAACACTTACCCTAATTGAAATTGAAACGGCACATTCTGTATCTGAATACCTTGGACTGTGGGAATATTTGTCATCTAATGTTACAATATTTCTTTACAATTTAGTAAGCAAACTCCTTTTAATCTCGGCACTAAACACGTTACAGCATTCTGATCGTTTCAACAAGGTCTACCCAATTTTATTCCTGCCATAAAACCTCAATTTTTAGAATAAATGTTTTTCGATGTGTAATTTATAATCAATTTTCATGTGGTTGACTACAAATAAGCACAGTGAAGGATATAAAACTCAACAGAAAATTAACATTTGATTAATCAAACCCATATTCATTAGTGGTAGCATACTGATTTATTTGATCAGTAATCTGGCTTAGTGTTCCACTAACTAAAGACTAAACAAGTCAAATTCTATTTTTATCATGTCAAATTACAGGAATTTAGTGATGTATTGAGATTCCCAAAACATGACCAAATCATATTTTGTCCTGATTATGGGATCAAGGGACTTTGCAGGACAGCACGGTAGCACAAGTGGCTAGCACTGTGGCTTCACAGCGCCAGGGTCCCAGGTTCGATTCCCCGCTGGGTCACTGTGTGGAGTCTGCACGGTCTCCTCATGTCTGCGTGGGTTTCCTCCGGGTGCTCTGGTTTCCTCCCACAGTCCAAAGATGTGCAGGTTAGGTGGATTGGCCATGATAAATTGCCCTTAGTGACCCAAAAAGGTTAAGAGGGGTTATTGGGTTACGGGGATAGGGTGGAAGGGGGGGCTTGAGTGGGTCGGTGAAGACTCGATGGGCTGAATGGCCTCCTGCACTGTATGTTCTAAATGTTTTGGGGCTCTTATTTTGTGACTCCATTTTTCTGTGAAAACGATAAATCGGTGGCTTCATGATGCTGTTCGGCAAATGATATAACATTCCATGAACTCCACCAAAAATGCAGCACTGCAATGTAATAATACATAAGCTGGTGAACCTTTCAGAACTATGGAGCGGCCCTTAATTGTGCAGACACATAGAACCATAGAATTCCTACAGTGCAAAAGGAGGGAGGCTGCACCAACCCTCTGAAAGAGGGCACTACTACCTAGGCCCACTTTCCCCGTAACCCCATAACTCCGCCTAACCTGCATATCATTGGACCGTAAAGGGGCAATTTAGCATTGCCAATTCTCCCCTGCAACCCCATAACCCCACCTAACCTTTGCACAAAGGGACACTTTAGAATGGCCATCCATCGACCTGCACACCTTTGGACTGGAGGAAACCCATGCAGACACCGGGAGAATGTGCAAACTCGACACCGACAGTCACCCAAGTTTGAATTGAACCTGGGTCCCTGGAGCTGTGAGGCAGCAGTGCTAGGCACTGTGCTGCCCCATCTGTGAATGGTTGCTGTCAGTCACCTTTCTTTTGCATCATCACATTCTCAAATCCTGTCTCTGATGCAACTTATGAATGTTCTTGTTTTCAGATTTTTAGAACTCCAGAATTGTTACTACGTTCCATGAGCTGTCGCTTTAAACTTTCCGATGCTATTCTCTTCCTCTCCTTCAACCCCCCCCCCCCCCCCCCCCTCTGCCAAATCCATGACTCTAGTTCATTCAGCTTTCACTAACCTAATAGATAATACAAGGGAGTTCCTTTTTGACTGCAGGCATGACATGCCTTCAAAGGCTGCTACTTTCACTTTATCAAGTCCTCGCTTGTGCCAGGTTCCGTTTTTCTATCATCCATGTAGCCCACTGACCTACAATTGGTTTCTGGTCCACCAAGTTAAAATTCTCATCCTTGTTATCGAATCCCTCCTGACCTCGCTCCTCCCTTGTTTTTCTTTGTGCCAACATTGGTGGCTGTGCTTTCAGTGACCTAGAATGGCTCTGGAATACATTCCCTAAACCCCCTACATCTCTTTCTCTCACTCCTTAAAACTTAACTCTTTGGCCTCGACTGTCCTGATTGTTTCCTTCTGTGGCTCATTCTTGTTTGCGTTCAAGATGCTATATAAATACAAATTGTAGTTGTCTCACAGTCAAATCAGTGATTCAAAATACACTTGTCTTTATTGAACTTTTCTCGTAATCATCTTAAATTTCATCATGACTGTTTGACAAATCCTGCATTGTTGTGCCACCTGGTGATGTCATGTTCTCTTATTGTTTTTTTCACTCTTAAGGCTTTGTTCTAATGCGCTTGTTTATCGTGTGGATGTTTTTATGATTATACCTTCTACTCTTTAGGCCACTTAATTAGAATTACATGTTCATTCAAATCTGTTCAGAATACCAAAACTTGCTGTTTTAATTAAGTATTTTATTTGAATTACTGTATAATTGTTTTTACCCACACATTTGAATGATTTCAGGTTGACAGGAATAGACTGCCACTGTAGCTGAAATAATGCTGAAGTTAAGCTGTAAGAATCTGTAACTTCCATCAATGTATATACTTTTTTCATGTTCAGTGGCTAGAAATCTGAAGACTCATCAACTAACTTGTTAAAATGATTACAATAACAAATTGTACCGTAATTCTCTACTAGTTGGTGGTTGGAAATGTTGCCCTGTACTGTTTAGGGCTTTGGGGTCCAAAAAATGCATAATTTGCACCACTATGTAATCAGATTTCTGTCTTGGTAAATGTATTATTTTCTAGTCACTTGATTTTTAAAAAAGTTTACAGTGGTACAAATTCTTATAGTTCCTTGATCTGCCTCAATCCTGTATGACCGTGATTGCTGAGCTCTTTCCATTATTATACCTTCTTTCTGCTGGTCTTGTACCCATAAACTCTCCTTGAGCTTCAGCATTGATCTCAAAGTTAAAGTTACAAGCCTGATTGTTTCTCTGTTTTTCCTTGTGCTGTCATTTGAGGTGATATTGGGTTTTAGTTTCTGTTGCAGAGCTGTAGGTTGTGTTCTCAATCTTCTTCCCATTCACAATTCTGATGGTGAGAAATCATTTTGTGGCAGTGAGATTTAGCAACTCCGAAGAACTAAAATAAGACCTTCATTCTTTTTCATCAGGTCTTTGGTTTGTGTGCCTCTCTCAGCTTCTCCATTTGCTTGAGGATAACGAAGTGAACTGGTTACAAGAATTAATTTTGCAAAGGAAAATAAATTTTCAAATAATTCATTAGTGAATTGCAAATCATTGACACCACAATGTCTGGAATGTCATGTGTTGCTTTGACCTTTACAGTGATTGAATGACTGCACAGCGGCTGTGCAATCTGTTCACTTCAATCAACCTTGAGTAGTAATCAATGATTAGATATATTTTGCCCGTTAAAATCGAATAATCCATTCCCAGGTGCTCCCCCAGCCTTTAATGGAAAAGGTGATGGTAGTTCCTTTTGCTTTTGGCTGTTCACTGCATACGTAAGACAATTGCAAATAATTTATTCTATAGAACAAATAATGCCTAGCCACCTGACTGATTGTTGGGCTCTTGCTCGACAATTTGCTACCGCAAGTGACCTTGGTGAGGTCTTTGAGAAATTTCAAATCCGTGTTCTTGGAATGACTTCTATCATGAAAAACTAGCTGTTCATCAATGATTGTGAGATGTTTTCATGTGAATTGTTGGATTCTAGCTGGAATCTTTGCAATAAAAGAGTGACTAGTGGCTTGTGGTCTGTTTCAATTTTGAACTGCAGTCCCATCACGTAGTCTGAGAATTTCTAGCACGTTCCTGTTGTTGCCGATGCTTCCTTCTCAATTGTAGCATATCTCTTTTCTCAGATTGACTTTGCGGCGTAGTAAACAGGTCTCTGTACTTGAAGTAATACTGCACCCAGACCTGTAGATGCTGCATCTGCTGCTACTCTGGTTGGCAGTTAGGATCGTAATCCTAACGATTACAATTTCCGAGGAAATTTGAATTTTTTTCCCCCCAAAAGCATTTTGCTGGCCCAAATTCCAGAACCACTTGACTCGGTCTCGACAACTGTCGGAAAGGCTCATTGATCTCTGCCGAATTTGGCAGAGACCTTGTCGCCTTGATTGACCATCCCGAGTCATCTCTGAAGCTCAGTAATATTCCTGGATTGTGGAAACTCTCTGATCACCGTTGTTCTTTGTAAAAGCATCCCAAATAACAGTTGACCCACAATGTGACCTAGAAGCTTCATCATGGGTTTGGTGAACTCCATTTTTCATTCAATGTTGGGTCTGTATCCTGTACGGCTTTCAGAACTGTCCAAACTCTATGCCTTTCTCTCATGGAACCCTGTACAAGTATGTTGTCTGTATGGCATATTACTCCTTCCATGTCCGAGTCATTGTTCTCTGGAAAATTTCAGGAGCAGACACAATCCCAAGCAATAACGACAGAAAGCAACCTGCAGTAAATCTACTGTTTGCATTTAATTTGGTGAATGGCTAGTTTGGCAAGACTCATCTGCTGAAGCCATCAGGTGGATCTCTCGTTCCAATGATTTGTTTAGTTGAATTAAACCCACGCAGATTCTAATTGATCTATTTGGCTTTGCAATTGTCACCATTCCTGAACACTTTGTTGGCATAGTGACTGGTGATATAACTCCATGCCGTTGCGTCTTAATTTCACCCATGACTTTGTCCAAGATTGGGCCGGGACTTCGCTCGGTGTAAAGTGGCGAATTGGTTTAGCATCAGCTCTTCAGGTAATATAGTCTTCAGTTTGCCCAAGCCTGTAAAAAAACAGGGGTCAGCATTGCTGCCTCACAGCACCAGGGACCTGGGTTCGATTCCAACTTCGGGTGACTGGTGAGTTTGCACATTCTCCCTTTTGTCTGCATGAGCTTCCTCCCACAGGCCAAAAGATGTGCAGGTTAGGTGGATTGGCCATGCTAAATTGCCCCTTCGTGTCCAAAGGTTAGGTGGGGTTAGGGCAGGGGATTGGGCCTAGGTCGGGTGCTCTTTTGCAGGGTCATTGCAGACTTGATGGGCCAAATGAACTTCTCCTGCACTGTAGGGGTTCTAATCTTGGGAATGTATTCCTGAATGTACCACTTTAATGTTGATGCTTTGATGCATCAACTTTACAGATTAACTTCAATTTTCCTTTAGAGTACCCAATTTTTTTCCCAATTAAGGGGCAATTTAGCGTGGCCAATCCACCTAGCCTGCACATCTTTTGGGTTGTGGGGGTGAAACCCACGCAACACGGGGAGAATGTGCAAATTCCTCACGGGCAGCGACCCAGGGCCGGGATTCGAACCCGGGTCCTCGGCGCCACAAGGCAGCAGGGCTAACCACTGTGCCACCGTGCTGCCCTTTAACTTCAATTTTAAGCATGCTTTGAAGAAGATTCTTGATTTTGGATGACAAAGTTTCAATGGTTTCTCTATCTTTGTACTTCAATTTTGCCATGTATTGGTCTATGGCTTTCCGTGTAGTCCCATCTAGACCCAGTAACTTGATATCTGTAGTGTAATATGCTTATGCCACTCTACTTTTGTCAGATAAGACAAACTCCTGTTTCTGTCTTTGAAACTCCTGAGGGGTGTCCATCCACTTTAAGTTTAATACTGCAGTATTTATTTTCCATTTCATTTTCTTGCCCTAGGAAAGTTACCCCTTTCTCTCTGGTTCTTCCACTTCATGTATGTGGCTTGACGTTAATATTTTTCTCCTTTTTGCAGGTTTTTATTGGTTTAGATTGGCAAACGGTTTTAAAACGTCCTATTTTTTTCACCGTTGTGGCGCTCTGCTCTTGTGCAGGTTTTTCCCACCAAATCAAGATCACGATTTTCGTAGGCTTCTGCTTTGGTGCACTTTCATAGAATCATAGAATTTACAGTGCAGGAGGCCATTCGGCCCATCGAGTCTGCACCGGCTCTTGGAAAGAGCACCCGACACAAGCCCACACCACCCTATCCCCATAACCCAGTAACCCCATTCAACCAACACTAAGGGCAATTTTGGACACTAAGGGCAATTTAGCATGGTCAATCCACCTAACCTGCACATCTTTGGACTGGGAGGAAACCGGAGCACCCGGAGGAAACCCATGCACACACTGGGAGAACGTGCAGACTCCACACAGACCATGACCCAGCTGGGAATCGAACCTGGGACCCTGGAGCTGTAAAGCAATTGTGCTAACCACTATGCTACCGTGCTTTCTCACTTATGGCCTACATATTAAACTGTCTCACTCATTCCTTTCCATGGGACCATGAGTTCTCCTCTTTTTTGTTTTGTGCTCTGTTGCCTCGCAACTTGTACTAGAGTTAAATGCTCTCTCGTTTGCAAGAGATTTATTAGAACTTCCATCTAAGACCCCTATTACTATTCAGTCATGAATCGGTGTCAATATTCCATAGTTGCAATTTTCTGCCAGCCTGTATAGATCATTGAATGAATTCATGCTCTTGGTCTTTGCTTTGTTTTTTTATATTTTGCCCTTCAATTTTTTTGGCAAATGCTGAAATGTGAATCAACTGCTTGAAGGACTAATGTTGAAGTCTCACTGACTCTCTACCTTGCTATTGTGTTGTTATATAGCTCCAACTGTATACAGTAATGATCTTTTGTACAAACTAGAAGCAGTTCTATATCTGGAAAACCTCTCCAGTTATCTCAGTGCTGAGCCTATCATAAGCCCTCGGTGCTCTGGAGTGGTTCTGGGAATGAATGTGGTTTCCATGCTTGTAACCAAGCCCTGGAATAGTTTCTGCTTTACTGGAGTTGCTTGTTGATTCTGGTCTATGTTCACTGCTATCTGGACTTAGCTTGCATCTGCTGCATTGAAACTGATGCTGCACTGATGCTCCAACTTCTTGGTGAGTTTTGAGTCTGTTCCTTTCATCCTTCATATGGTCTCTTGACTTGCCAGGTCTGAAGCTGCTTCTTGGAGTTTTTTCTGGGCCTTTCTTTTACTCTGTCCACTGCTATTGTTTGTTTGGGGTCCAGGTGGGGTTCTTTTGGGGTTTGCCTGTTCTCCCAAAGCTGCTTGAGATTGGTATGATGAAACCAATTACTCTGTATTTAGTTATCATACACATATTGGAACCTCTGCACAAGGCGAGAACTTCTCTCTTCAGATCTGTTACTTAATCATCGTGTTACATTGTCGTGACATCAGCATCGGGTGCTTCTAATGTTAACCCTTTACACAAATGATAACTGTTATTTGATCTTGTGTATGATTCTGACAGCATTATCTTTCATATTATTTGTAGTCTTGATTACCCTGTCATTTTTGTCTTTGTTTAGGTCCACAGGTATGTTTAAATATGCTCCTGTTTCTAATATAAAGCACATGACTACATTAATGGTAGCACCCACGCTGTCCTTTGGAGCTATTACATCCATGTAAAACTCCAAGTTCTCTTTTATCATAGAATTATCATAGAATTTACAGTGCAGAAGGAGGCCATTCGGCCCATCGAGTCTGCACCGGCTCTTGGAAAGAGCACTCTACCCAAGGTCAACACCTCCCCTATCCCCATAACCCAGTAACCTCACCCAACACTAAGGGCAATTTATCATGGCCAATCCACCTAACCTGCACATCTTTGGACTGTGGGAGGAAACCGGAACAGCCGGAGGAAACCCACGCAGACACTGGGAGAACGTGCAGACTCCGCACAGACAGTGACCCAGTGTGGGGAATCAAACCTGGGACCCTGGCGCTGTGAAGCCACAGTGCTATCTACTTGTGCTACCCCCATCGTGCATCTTTTACATCATGCATTTGTATTTCTGCCTGTTCCATAGTTTGCAACATCTTGTATAGTGTTTTACACTTTCTATACACCCGTTTCCCAAAGGTTTAATATCTTTGGCGTATATGGGTTCCATACCATTCCCTCGCTCTTGTTATATCTCAACTTTGTATGGCATTCCCTACCTTTTTGTAGTTTTAAAAAATGTGGTTCTATTTTCCTCGCTGACAACAGCTTGTGGGAGCTCTAATTGTTCATTTCACTCTTGAGGGTTTCTAATGTTTTGTCTTAACAGATCCTGTATGATCTTTTTAAAATATTTTTTGTTGCTATTTTACACACTAATCCTGTCCCTTCAGTGACCCTGTTCAGCAAGTTTGGCTTTGTTAATTCAATTAGCGTACTGATGAGTGGTTCTTCAGCACTGTAACAATTCTGTGATTCAAGGTTCTTTCAGTTGAAGTTGAAAATATCTAGAGTAGTTTTCAATATCCGTAAAATTTATGCATTTAACATTTTTCAGAGTCCTAACGATTGCTACACTCAATTCATTTCCGTTTTAATATTATTTACAATTCCTAGTCCGTTTACTTTTTTACTTAATTTCCTTACTGGTTTGGCTGTTCCATAATTTGTAAAAAAAAAAAAATCTTACTTTTTTTAGCATCCATTGTAAATTGTAATACATAATTAAAAAAACATTAATTTTCAAATGTATTTTTAGCAGGTCAATTTCTGCCTGCTGCCTCTTCTGTGCGGGTAAGCAAGCAGCACGGGAACCTCTGAGCTGCACCACCCTTTGGAATGATTGCAAAACGTACCTGTGTACATTTCTCAATTTAGTTTGAAAACTCAACACGCGAAGAGGTTTTTGCAGATCAGATGCACTGCTAACCTTTTTTTAAATGCGGTGTTTACACTTGAAGTGGGCTCACGCCGTTAGTTTTTATAATTTGTTTCCATTAAGTTATTTTCCCTTCAATTGTTTAGTTACAGTGCATTATTATAGTTCCTATTTGTAATACAGTGTAACTTGCTCGGACCCTCCGTCGCTGATGTGGCGGATGCTATGGTTTTAATTTCCTTGCTGGAAGCTCTTGGTCTTTCTTTGTGTCTGTGGAAGGGGCGATACTGCGGCGCCATTTTAAAATCGGCTTTTCAGCAGCACTTTTCCCGCCGACAAAATGGCGCCGAACACCATCTGAAGTGACTGTCGGTTAGATTAGCCAATTGGTGGTTCGGCTTCCCCGGAAATTAACGCCCAGATCCGCCCTTTTACCTAACGGTTATTTCTTTGTCGCTGTCCGGCGTGTAGTTTTTCTACGGGCTAGATGTGTTTGTGGGGGTGGGGGGGGAGATTTTTTTCGGTCATTGCCGCTGTTTCCAGTTGATTGTTTAGGACAGTAGCTTGGAAACTCGGTAACTGCCGGAGATTTTAATTGATGAGGAATAGTCGCCATGCTTTGAAGAAATTGGTTAACTTTAAAGTTATGGAAGATTAAATGTCCTGTTGGCTTAAGTTCTGACCTGATAATTTTTCTGAAGGGAATGCAAGGGGGTGGTACAATGGTTAGCACTGCTGCCTCACTGTGCTGAGGACCTGGGTCTATCCCGGGTCACTGTGGAGTTTGCACATTCTTCACGTGTTTGCGTGGGTCTCACCCCCACAACCCAAAGATGTGCAGTGTAGGTGGATTGGCCACACTAAATTGCCCCTTAATTGGGGAAAAAAGAATTGGGTATTCTACATTTATTTAAAAAATAATTCGGGCTGCCATAAATACCGTCTCTGGTTAAGTGGCACCAGTCACTTCTGAAAATAGTCCAAAGGCCTTGCATCTATGGACATTTACTCCTGCTGCCCTTTATTTAACTTGTATGGCAGGTGGATCTGGGAATGTATCCATGAAACATAGTAACTTAGACCAGCTTTCCCTCCGAATGTACTCCTTCAGTTTCTCAAGCAGGCCAAGTTAACACTGAGATGGAGCAGAGTTTTGGACTTTGTCGATTGCTTTATTCCAGTGTGGTGAAATGCAGAGTAAAGGGTCTGATCCGAACAGCCAATTTCAATTAGTGGAACTTATGTGCATAGTGTTAACAGACTTAAAAAACACTTCTACTTATGATCCGTGACTTTACTTAATTAATGTCTCTACACCCTGTCATGCAGCTTTGAAGTAGGGCCCTCCTGCTCCTAGGTGTCTCTTGTCTATTTAAACCTCCTGCAGCACTCTTGCCTGATAGCCATTCTGTCTTGTGTTCTGAATTTTAAAAGCTTTAAACTTTAAATCATTCTTTAAATTGTTCTATTTGTGGCATTGTAAAGGTCCTTGGGGATCATCTAAGCACAGTCTGATTCAAGTATTGTTGTGGCATGTATGATTTTTGCTCTGTCCGTTTGATATTTGAAGAAAGATCAGAGAAGCAATTGTTGATGTTTTTCCAAACTTGCATGCAGAGAGAGCATTTTGAGCTAAGTAACATAAGGTGGTCAAAATTCAACATCACGCTGTGTGTTGAATTAAGAAAAGCACACCAGAAGTATATTGGCTTGTATTGTTTTATTTCTCCCTTTGCCGATTGGTTGATGGTACCGATGCAACTTTCCAAATGTATGAATTTTTAAAAAAAGAACATTTTAAAATATAAATTTAGAGTACCCAATTCATTTTGTCCAATTAAGGGGCAATTTAGCATGTCAAATCCACCTAGCCGGCACATCTTTGTGTTGTGGGGGCGAAACCCACGCAACAAGGGAAGAATGTGCAAACTCCACACGGACAGTGACCCAGAGCCGGGATCGAACCTGGGACCTCAGTGCTGTGAAACTGCAGTGCTAACCACTGTGCCACCGTGCTGCCCCTTCCAAATGTATGAATTGACAGCGTTCCATTTAATAGATGATCAGGAGTGATCTGATCTTGTACAAAGGTGTCAGGAGCTTGGCCCAGCCAAACCTAATTTCCCCAGCCAAACCTAATGGTTGCCTTTCTCTCTTAGAACTCTACTGCTGTCCAGATATCACTCCACTGCAGCTATCTTGGTCACATTGATGATTTCATGAATTGACAAATCTCTTGGCTTGCAGAATAATTATTTTGTGAAAAACTTGCACCCACGCTCTCCAAATTGTACTTAATTGCTGTGTAAATTTATCAACAAGATTGGAAAGTTGGTTGACTGACTATTTAGTTCCTGACCCGGGGCCAAAAAGGTCATTTGTAGTGCCGTTGTTACTTCCTACAGTCAAGCTCAGCAAAAAACAGGATCTTAACTGGGATCTTCCTTGTCTCTGGCTCAATTTAAGCAATTTGGATGGCTTAAATAGTGTTTCGAACTTGCAGTCTTTAACTTTTGACCCATAAATCTTTTTCAGGCCACTGAATTTTTAAAATCCCAATGATTGGGAGTAGTATCCAGTGCTCGGATGCCAATTCCTTCTGCTTTATAAAACTTTTGACAGACTGATCATTTACTAATAAGCAGGAATTGCTGAAGTACTCAGCAAAGCAGACAGCATCTGCAGAAATAAACAATGTTCGATTTCTGATTTCCAGTATTTTCCTTGTAGTTCTTTATTGATGTCAGTTGAGCATTTCTGTTCCCTTCTAAACCAAAATGTTGAGTCCTGCATGAGCCTGTTGGTGAGGCATTCCGCAGTTCAATTTCTTTAGTTGAAGACATACTGATATTACGTTTCATTGCTTTGGTGCGTTTTTGAGCACATCAAAGTGAGGGATTATTGGTACCGGGAACATTTTTCCTACTAGACACCAGACATTTCAAAGTTAGGAATATTATAACCATTTCATACAATGTAGAGCTAACTTGTGGACCGATTTTCTGAATTATGCACAATATGCACATACTTGTCTGTTTTGTGACCATTGGTGTGAGACATGCAAGTGCTAACAAATGGAACGTCTCTTCTATTCTTTGACACTCTGGCTGGGGATCTCTGCTTTTGGCCTTGCTGCTTGGTGTGTCGTCTCCCCCCCCCTCACCATTAAATTGAATTGTCAGAAAGTTGCAAGCTGTTGAGCGTAGAATGAGTAATCAATCCCCAGTGTCTGTATCAGGTGCTCTACTAGCCATTTAATGTCCATTCATCCATATTTCCAGATCATGGCCACTTTTGTGCGATGAGCATGCATGCATTAGCCAGGTATAATTCAGAAACTCTGAGGTGCATTTCAAATCACATCCCTGAGATGAAATGAGAATGTGCGAGCCCACTGTTCTGCTGACCCTGGACACTTGAAAGGGGGCGGGGGGGAGACAGTGTTTTGTCCTTGGGGGAAGTATAAAGGAGGCAACTAAATTGGGTGTGCTGAGCTGTGAGCAAATGAATGCTAATAGGGTGCTTGTAGTGCATGAGAAAAAGGTGGTTTTGAGTTCATATTGAGGAATTTGGGATTGGAAATGTCTGCTGTATTTACAACTATGATTGATTACCTTTCAAAAGTTCTTCCTTGGCTGTAAAGTACTTGGGATGTCCTGAGGTCATGAAAGGTGCTGCATTCTTGGGAGAAATCTAATCTCAAAATAGTTAATGCTAGCACAAGGTTCAGTCTAAGGAAATATGAATATGGATGCAGGCTGTGATAAGGAATGAGGTGAATATGCATTTTAGATGCAACTGCAAATGTGAGGTGGATAAAATGTGGTTAACCTACAAAAGCCGATGGAGCCAGTAATTTTGTTAGAAATTTCAGTAGTACGATGGATACATTTTTGGAACACATGTTATATTTGTGGCCTTGGGGTTTTGCTTAATGGATAGCAATATTTTCTAGTCCTGTTTGGAGTACAATGTTCCAAAAGCGTTTGGGACATGTCTGAGGCGTGCGCGTGGGGGTGCGAGAGAAAGCGAGAAATAGAGTCGTAGATTGTAATGTATCAAAGATAATTTTGGTTCGATAAATCACTTTAACCTTTATTTAGGTTCTTGGCAAAACAAAATTAGCAGACATTAGTTGGTGTAACAAATTTAAGAGGATTTATTAAGTAGTAAAGCAACACTTAACCAGGTAGTTTAGGTCACAGGTGGCCATTACTTTTTGGAGCAGCTTGAACACCGGCCAACACTAGTTTTGGTATGTTATGACTTTCTACTGTTTCTTTTCTCTCTTTTGTCCCGTTTGTTCTATGAACCTGTACACCTGTGTACTGGACCCTTTCAGAGTCCTCTCTGGATATGGTATCCAGGATTTCTCATGCCACGATAAAGGCAAAATTCTGTGGATGCTGAAAATCTGGAATAAAACCTCAGGCCTGGCATTATCAGTGGAGAGAGAAACCGAATTAGCGTTTCAAGTCGAGTATAACTTTTTTCGGAAAGAAGTCATTCAATCCATGTTAATTACGTTTCTCTCCACAGATGCTGTCAGATTTGCTGAGTTTCTTAACCATGTTTGATTGACTCGCACCATTCATATGATCGATACTCCAGGGTAGCACAGTGGTTAGCACAGTTGCTTCACAACTCCAGGGTCCCTGGTTCGATTCCCAGCTTAGGTCACTGTCTGTGCGGAGTCTGCACGTTCGCCCCGTGTCTGCGTGGGTTTCCGCCGGGTGCTCCGGTTTCCTCCCGCAGTCCAAAGATGTGCAGGTCAGGTGGATTGGCCATGATAAATTGTCCTTGGTGTCCAAAAAAGGTTAGGTTGGCTTACGGGGTTGGGATCGGCTTAAGTGGGATGCTCTTTCCAAGGGTCGGTGCAGACTCGATGGGCCAAAGGGCCTCCTTCAGCACAGGGCTAAATCGCTGGCTTTGAAAGCAGACCCAGGCAGGCCAGCAGCACGTTTCAATTCCCGTAACAGCCTCCCCGAACAGGCGCCGGAATGTGGCGACTAGGGGCTTTTCACAGTAACTTAATTGAAGCCTACTTGTGACAATAAGCAATTTTCATTTCATTTTTCATTTCTTCTGCACTGTAAATTGTAAATTCACACTTGAATCAATATACCGTCTATAATGGGTGGCATGGTGGTTAGCACTACTGCCTCACAGCTCCAGGGACCTGGGTTCAATTCCGGCCTCGGGTGATCTATGGAATTGGTAATTTCTCCCCGTGTCTGTGTGGGTTTCCCCGGGTGCTTCGGTTTCCTCCCACAGTCAAAAGATGTGCCGATTAGGTGGATTGGCCATGTTAAATTGCTTTAGTATCCAAAAGGTTAGGTGGGGTTACGGGGATAGCGTGGGCCTCAGTAGGGTGCTCTTTCAGACGGCTGGTGCAGACTCGATGGGCCGAATGGTGGCCTCCTGCACTGTAGGGATTCTTTTTTAATAATCTTTACTATTGTCACAAGTAGGCTTACATTAACACTGCAATGAAGTTATTGTGAAAATCCCCTAGTCACCACACTCCGGCGCCTGTTCGGGTGCACAGAGGGAGAATTCAGAATGGGCAATTCACCAAACCAGCACGTCTTTCGGGACTTGTGGGAGGAAACCGGAGCACCCAGAGGAAACCCACAAAGACACGGAGAACGTGCAGACTCCGCACGTTCCAAGTGATCGAAGCTGGGACCCTGGTGCTGTGAAGCCATAGTGCTAACCACTATGCTACCGGGCTGCCCATGATTTCATTCACATTTCGATCAATGAACTGTTGGTGTGCAACCAATAGCTATGAAAGAGAAAATGCTGGAAAATTTCAGCAGGTCTGGCATTTTCGAGTCCAATGACTTTGTCAAAGCTAACATACAGAGAAAGTGGGAAATATTTATGCTGTGGAGTGAGAATGAAAGATGAGTCCTAGCCACAGAAACCCAGGGAAACGGGGACTCGAAACGTTAGCTCTTTTCTCTCCCTACAGATGCTGCCAGACCTGCTGAGATTTTCCAGCATTTTCTCTTTCGTTTCAGATTCCAGCATCTGCAGTAATTTGCTTTTAACCAATAGCTATGTCCTGGACTACAATTAACCAAGCCTAAGGCATCCAAATGTTTGAACTTTAAAATAACTTGCCGAAGGTGTTACCAATCAAAGTATACCAACAGAATCTATTTAATTGTCTTCCTGACTCTTGCCACCAGCCCAGACATTGCAGATAGACTTTGTCTGTTTTCATACCCATTTGGTCTTGCTGAATCCCACATCCTAACACCCCACCCTCTGTTTATAGAAATGTCCAGATTCAATGGATATGCTATCACTAATGTCTAACTTAATCTGCAGTTTTCACATACCAGCTGTTAACTCTATGTAAAATTCAGGGTACGAGGGAAAATATATAAAAATCCATGTTCCTTACAATAACCATGGTCTCTTGGAATGAGGGAAGAACTTGAGTTTCTTGAAATTGGCTGTTTGCAACTTGTGTTTACCAGGTGTTCGCATTGTGCACCATGGAAAGGATAGGGATGATTATGAGATTTGCCTTTGCTAACTTTATAAATAGCTTGAAACAGGAGGTGAATGTTAATTCAAATGACTGCACAGTAATGTTTGTGAATTTAAAGGTGATCACAGGATTGTCAAATTGTTCCTTTTTTAAATGAGTGAAGTGAAATACTAATGGGAAATTATAAAATAGTCCACATTTGAGTATTCTGAAAGAGTAGGCATCCATCCATACTTGAGGTCAGTTTGTGCTTTGCAAGTCGCCCTGTTCATTGAAAATAGTGAATTTTAAGCAGAAATAAATAGTGATAGATGCCACGTGCTGTGAAAATGTTAAGAATGACCTTTATGGCAGCAAGAGTGACATAGATTGCAGCTAGGTTTGCTTCATCTCTCCCTCAAGTAGGACTGCCAAAAGTTGTTAAAATACAATTCAGTGTTTCCATTTTCATGTTTAAAACAGTGGGAACATTTAATTACTAAACATTCATAGAAAACATCAGCACTGTCTCGAGACACGATCCACATCCTTGGGGTCAGGCACCAGACCTGTTACAAAAGGAAGTAATTTGTGGAGAGAATGCTGCGTTTTCTAAAATGGCGTCTGTCCAAATATCAAAATTAAATCCACATTGGTGATTTCCATTTGACAGATGATGATTGGTATTTACCAGCAACCTGCTGGCCTTTTGAAACCCCTTTCCAGTTGTGGAAGACGCCTTTTTCTTTAGTCCGGGGTCCTTCTTGACTGGGAGGACCGAGTTTGAGGCTCTTTGTCGTGAAGTTACCCTTGACTGGGAGGACCTGCGTTGAGCCTCTTTGTGTCGGAGCTTGCGAGAGAAGGAGCTGTGCTGTGCTGTATAGGTAAACCCATCCCTGGTTTGTGAGTTTTAATACATGTTACAGTTTCAGACTCAATGGGATTATTCCAATATTTTAATGTGTACACGCTGTGTGGAGAAGATTGGTGTTTGTTTGTGGAACGGGGTCATTTTAATTTGTAACAGGAAGTCGAGGCCTAAAGGCGCCATCACAGCCTGAAATCCAGCGAGCGCGTTTGAGAGGCCCTCGGTTCAAGAGGTGTGATTTGGAGGGGCTGGGGCCGCCCAATCACTTGGTTGTTGAATTTTGGTAAAGGTTGATTTTAAGACCGAAGTATCCGTCGAATAAAATGCGTCAGTTGGGTGCGTGGCACGCAGGATAAAATCAGCCGCTTGTGTGGGGGAGGGGAGGACAATTCTGTTAAGGTCGGCGGTATATTTTTACACACAAACAATTCAATTATTTTTCCCGTATTTAAACGTAGTTTTTGACAAAAAATATTTGGAATAAGGTTAATCTCGTTTGAGACGGCTAGGATTGCAGTTATATTGTCTGGGAGGACCTACTGGTGATTTGGAGGAGCTGAGCCGTCAATGCAAATACTGTTTCTGTTGCCGTTACCCGCCACGCACTTTGTTGATTACTCCCAACTTTTTAAATGTTCGATTCTGTGTTGTGTATCCAGTCGTTCTTTGCAGCAGAAAGTTAAGCCCTCGGAGCCTATTCATTTGAAAAGCCATGTTGAAATTGCTTGCCTACGGGAAGTGTAAAAAATTATTATGACTCGTACCGCCGGTTAGCACTGAAAATGGGACTGTTAACAAACCTGAAGAGTTAACTACGTTTTTGGTTTTGCAATACGAGTCAGTTTTAAAAAAAAAAAAACCCTCCCCGCAACATTTTATCCAACAAAGTGATATTCAGAATTAAACTTGGGTGCAAGTATGGTGACCCGAGTTTGGGGTTTCTTGCTATTGTTTGTACACTGATGAGAATCATCTGAAGTAGCTCCAGTGGAAACCAATTTAAGCAACAGGATCAGGCCAAGAGTTATTCTGTGCAGCCTGATTAAACTTTGCGATAGGATTGGAAATCTGCATCTCAATTTCTGAAATCAGATGGCTCTCGGGCCAGCAAGCTCAATGTCATGCTGATTTCCATGGAATCGCAAAAGCAAAATAGTCTCAATTCGTATCATGAGGAGCTTGACAACGAGGGGAGTCTGCACTCTTGTGTTTTCATGCTGATGAGCTGCTTTACTTTTTCACATTTAAGGCTACATTGCTTGTTTTCTTTTAAATTTGTTTGCTGTGAAAAAGCAAAATTCTTGCAATATTGAGACGCTCATGTTCATCCTGGGCTCATTGATGCTATTTTTCAGAAGTTAGCTGAGAGTTGCAGTTACCTGGGGGTGACTTCATAATTTTCCTGTCTGAAGAAGTGCGCCTATCCCCTGCGCATTGGTACAGCTGAGATTGGTAATATCTCTATTGAGTTACCTTTTTGAGTGCACTTTGAGTTTTACCTGTTTTACTCCTTTTCAAAAGGAAAAGTTTCAACCTGCGCACGAGGAATCGATCTGTTCTGGCATTGTCCATACAATCTTTTAAAAATGCTATCAATTGGGCAACCCCAAAACATAACACAGCATTTTTTTTTGCGCACATCACACTTGTGGATCTGACTGATTCACTTGAGTTCTGCCCCCCTCCAGTTGTGCAAACACATTGCACCGATTTCTTCAGTGCTAATAAACACTTGATAATGTTGCTACTGCGACTACTCGGAATTCAATGTTTTATGGAATGCGCAATAGTTACTTTGTAAATGAATCGCTCATTCTCTGTAAAGACCTGCCTTTTTTTTTCTTTTGCAGTTGCTTGCGTAGCGCCTTGGCTAAACAGCGCAGAATTAATCTATAAAAATGCCAGATAACGGCACCGAGGAGGCTGGCCCCAGTACAGATGATATTTGCCGTGACTTCCTGCGCAACGTCTGCAACCGCGGTAAGCGCTGCAAGTTCCGCCACCCAGACGCTAATGAGATGTCCACCCTTGGCCTTTTATCTTCTGATCTACCCGTTAATAAAGGTGAGATTCCGATCTGCCACGACTATCAGAAGGGTGACTGTCAAAGAGGGCCCAAATGTAAGTTCCTGCACGTAAAGCGCGACGAGTATGGTTATGAAAACCAAGGTATGGCGCACAGCCAGGTGTTTTCCCCCTTGGCACGCAGATATGATCGCTATGATGACCTCTACTCTCGAGGTTATGATGCTGACCACTACGATGGCTACGACGCCCACATGAAGAGGAGAAGGATGGAGGGCATGGGGTTTGAAGTATACGACTACGGCATGCAGAATCCAGGCGCAGCTGACTACCGGTTTCTGAAGGAAGAGAATCTCATGCTGCAAAAGCGCGTTGAGGATCTCCAAAAACAGGTGTCAAACCTGATGGCCACCAATGAGCTCCTCCTGGAGCAGAATGCAAATCTCCGCAACCAAGTGAAGATGGGAATGATGACTCCCATGACCTCCATGAGCTCCATGACCCCCACACCCACTGCAACAGTTGGGAGATTCACCACCCAGTGACATTGGAGTTGATCACCTGAAAGAGGTGTGACACAACTCATACATGTTTGTCACTTCAGTATATTAATAAAGAAACCTATGTAGTTTGTCAGATCTGAGAATGTTGTGCTGGGACTCTGCTTTACAGATGCAAATTTACAAATTGACCTATAAAAGACCACAAGCTCAATCGATACAAGGCAGTTTTACCATGCCACTACCGTAAATTTATAAATGGTTGTGGTGGTGGGGCAGAAATAAATGATGGTTATCAGTAGCTTGACTGTCTTCAGGTCAGGTTGCTGTGTGTTACCCTTTCTAACATTCAGAGGATGGCTGGGCGTAAAGTAAGAACAATATCAAAAATTCTGATATTTGTTTATGGTGATATCCCAGTTCCCTGCAGTGACATTTAAACCACTTGTACAATTTGACTTTCTTTCTCCTCACCACCTTTCCCTCCCATCGAAAATAACATAATGGGAGAACCTTGAAAATATTTAATGTGAGAGGAACTTGGGTTATAATCCAGTGTTGGGTTTATGCAATTTTCCAAGTGACACACTGCACATTGTGAAAATTGAACATGCAGTGACTGGATTATGGCCATGTGTGCAGATTTGAGTATGCTCTCACTTCCACGTATTATGTTTTTCTAAAAACCTGTTGAAAGACGAAGGACACATGCCAGATTTATTTGTCTTTGGCAAAACATAGTGGCAGAAACAGAAGTGAATTAAGTGGTGAAATTGGCTACTAATTGAGCCACCTGTACTGCAAAACTTTCCATTGTGTTATAGTGAGATGCCTTGGTTTGTGTTGCAAACTTAACAGCCTTGGGTACTAAAGGGTTGCATAAGTCTAGATCAATTTTGTTGTCCTGATTTATTTTGTAAGCTAAATCCAACAAATTAAGTACAGCCTTTAATGCACCCAAATCATCTTTTAAACATGTAGCTGCCTCCTATGTATGTTATTTTGTATATGACTGACTTTTATGAGAACCAAGTCAATCATTTGCAAGCCAATCAACTCTTAAACTCAGAACCTGTCTTAAAAAACACAGGAAATGAGGCATTTTAATGCTTTGCATAATAGGTATTGTTGGGTTGGTGGTCCTTTGGTCTATGGAAATCTGTATTGTAGTGAAGTGTTTTTTTGCATTGGTGGTGGGAACCCAGGACCACTGCATGGCACCTCATGCAGTTTTTCCTGTTACTCTTGCATTGCTTTCTACTTTAAAACTCAATTTAAAATAGTTGAATGAGCGTAGATATTAGTTGCCATATTTTCACTGAACTCTGGTAAACAATTCTGCCTGCTTTTTAGTAATTCCCCGGCTACAAAAGTTTTTAACTTTCTTGTCGCTCTGCTGTTCCCTTTGGAGGCCAGGCATCTTGGCCCAAGCCTCTGAAAATCTTGATCTTGCACTTGCTGTTGCAGGAAGTAAAGCCTCCATCAACCTTCTGCTGATTCTCTTCCCCTGTTTGAAGAAGCACCTGGTCTTCACTTGGGTTCAACTGGGAATGGTGGACACAAACTAGCCCCTACTACTGTATTTCTAATTTCCTTTTGTCCACATGCTTCCATCTCCCTCTACATGCCTTCACTCAAGGGATCTAATTCAGCATTGTATTGCAAAAATGCAATTCTTTGCATTGCCACTAGATATTAATGATGACCGTTATCAAGCTAATACTGTAACTACCAGATACTTTTGGAATTCCTCTCATAGTCCAGGAATATTGATTATTTTTAGCTATAACTGGTACACTGATGGATGAATCAGAGTTTGGTGAACCCTGTTTGTGATAGAACAAGCTTACTCATCAGACTTGCATAAAAGACTGCTTAAGTCAGTAATGATTTGTCACAGCAGGACTTTGGCAGGAGTCTGCTTATTAATGTATCTGATTTAAATTTGCATGGATTTAACTGTACAGCCTCTTCCAGTTCCTCAAACCACAGTGCTGAAGTATCACCTGCTCTTGTAGTGTTTATTTTAGATTCTTGCACTGAAATATACTATGATACTATTTATAGTCATCAGTGGTTTAGGATTCTGGCATCCATCTATCCCTCGTTCTGGTGTTTGTACGTACTATGTGAGTTTAGTTTTCCAATTAAAGCTTGGGGTCAAGACTTTAACAGTTGACATTTCTTCTCCCCCTACACATACGTGTACACACACAGTCATTCTTGCCTAAATTTTGGGAACCACCCAAGCTAAAGTTAACCGTCTTGGGGGGGGGGGGGGGGGCAGGTGGGAGGGTGGTGTATAGTTATTTGTCTATTCATCAGTTATTAATCCTTTCCAGTGAAGCCACCAGGCATGCAACAGATTTTATGGTCTGGTTAAAACCCACGCTAGAATAGTTACACCACAATATGCTGAATGATCGAGAAGGAAGGAAGTAATTGGATATCTTGGAGTCTTATCACAATGAAATTGTTTCTTCACAGCCTACACAGACCCTATCATCATTCACATTTTTTGTACAAAAGAATTGTGATTGAAGTAAGTTTGATGTGGTCATAGTGAGGTCTGTGCACCTGGAGAGAGTGAATGTTCCAGGAAAACATGGGATTATCTTGCAGTTGATAGTGTACTCCTATTTGCCATTGATCTGAACTGCATTTTTGTTCCTTCAGTTTGAATTCTGGCTTTCACTTGATTGCTAACTAGTTTTAATTTTTTATTTCCGTTTTTAATGTTTTACTGTACTACCAAAATACATTGTTTCCTACATTGGACTTGCTTTGCAGTGAAATGGTTAATGAGATGGATTAGTAAAGACTTGGTTGTTTATCTAGGCATGCCAATAAAATGGGAAACCATCACTGCTGTAGTTGCATCTTATGGGCTGGAAAGGTTTAATGGTACAGTATATGTATAATGTGTATATTTTGATTGCTACATAATTCTTTGCTCTGGTTATTGCTTTTCTATGCGATTACATGTAGACTGTTCTTTCCCCATGGTTAATCGTTCCACTGATGCAGACCTCCAGGACAACGGAACCTATACAGTCCTAAACTAAGTGTACTTTGTTTAATTGTTGACCTTTTAAAGCAAAAATGTGTTCACCTTCATTTCTATGGAAGTCTGTTGAGTGTATAACAATAAAGCAAATTTTCATTTGTGTATTGTTTTGTATTCCTTGTGTTTATAGGGCACACTTAAATAGCATTGCCTGTACTGGAATGCAATGGTGCAGGGAGTTAAAATGCTATCCTTTTACCTCTGGGATGTGAGTTAACTTGATTTGGCCCAATCTAATAATAATAGAAAGTGGTTCTGAATGATCTGGAGGTGCGAGCTCCTGCTCGTAAAACTGTCAGTTTATATTGGAGCTGTTTAACTAATAGGAGGATGAAAACCATGGCTGTGGCATTGATGAAAAAAGACACCTATTTTACATTGACTGCCACCTCTGCAGGTCAATGATTGGATGTAAATTTTGTGACCTACCTTGAATGGGGGATTCTTTTGTATATGATTTAAAACCGAAATATACACATTTAAAAAATAAAAAAAATTGAAACCATATGAAGAGGTGTTTTGGAAACTTCTAACTTGAAATATGGAACAGAAGCCTGCTTTGTTTAATTTTAAACTGGGCATTCTTTCATATTTATGCCACAGGACCAGAAGATAACGTGATTCCATTATTTAAAAAAAATAATTTTCATCCCATACCTGGTCATTCAATGCAGTTTGCTTCATGGCAAAATATGATCTTGTCCTTCCTTGACATCCATATATGCATTTCCATCAAAGTTAATGGGACAGTGCTCAGTATTGGGGACCCTGGCTTTCCTCCTAACCTGGGTTGCTGAGGCCAGTTGATGGTGGGAGGGGTATGTGTGTGTGTTGGAGAGTCATTCCACTATAGCTAAAATTAATGATCTCTGTACAGACTAAGCACCACCCCTGGGATCTCTATTCTTTATGCCTCCACAGATTACCTTGCTGAATTATCAGGGAGCCTGATTGTAACTTCAATTTCTAAGCCCTCTTTGCCATTTTTTTGGGGGAGTATACATAGTGAGTTTTATGTTCAGGGAGCAGTAAACACCAGATGGGTGTGTGTAAGAAGGTAGATCGTGCAGCACGGTGGCGCAGTGGTTAGCGCTGCTGCCTACGGCGCTGAGGACCCAGGTTCAATCCTGGCCCCGGGTTACTCTTTGTGTGGAGTTTGCACATTCTCCCCGTGTCTGCGTGGGTCCCACCCCCACAACCCAAAGATGTGCAGGGTAGATGGGTTGACCACACTAAATTGCCCCTTAGTTGGGGAAAAAAATAATTGGGTACTTGAAATTTGTTTTAAAAAAATTTTTTTAAAAATTCCTGCCTGGTAAGTTTTTTTTTCCCTTGTGTTTTTCCCCCTCCAACTGTTATTTAATAGATGTGGCTATTTAACTTGCAGAAAACATTTGAAACACGGCACATTAGTTAGCACGGTTGCCTCCGCTCCAGAGACCAGGGTTCAATTCCGGCCTCCAGTGACTGGAGTTTCCACTTTTCCCCGTGTCTGCGTGGGTTTCCTCCCACAGTCCAAAGATATGCAGGCTAGGTGGATTGGCCATGATAAATTGTCCCTTAGTGTCCAAAATGTTAGATGGGATTACTGGGTTAGGGGGAGTTGGTAAGCAGGGTGCTCTTACCAAGGGCTGGTGCAGACTCGATGGGGCGAATGGCCTTCTACTATGACAGCAGAGAAGCTGTGATGCCTGGGGCAGTGATGAGTTGTGGGTGGCCCAGTTGGTTAGATCGAACTAGAACGTTTTTTACCTCCTGGGACAGAGGCCCAAGTTCCTTTTGAGCTGCTGGGTGAGTGTCTGTTATAAATCTTTTTCCATCCTTTGGGTGTAGGAATCGCTGGCAAATTGTGTTTATTGCCTTTTCTCACGTGTGTAACACTGACAATATGTGGCACAGAAACCCCTCAACTTGCCTGCTGGTGTTAATAGTCCCACAGAAGTCTCATTTCATCTACCTCATCTCAACTTTCTATTCTCCTTTCCCTCATGTATTTGTCTTTTTGAAAGCATCCAAGCTATTAACCTCAACTACATCATCCTTTTGTAAATGTTCCACATTCTGCAACTCTTGATTTCTCTTGGATTGGATTTATTCGGAACTATCTTTTATTTATGGCCCCTAGTTTTGAATTCTGCCATGAATGGAAGCATTCTTGCCACCACTACCCATTCTAGCTCATTCATAATTTAAATTTTTTTTAAAGAATATCCAATAATTTTTTTCCAATTAAGGGACAATTTAGCGTGACCAATCCACCTACCCTGCACGTCTTTGGGTTGTGGGGGTGAAACCCACGGAGAATGCGCAAACTCCACTGACCCAGAGCCGGGATCGAACCTGGGACCTCGGCGTCATGAGGCAGCAGGGCTAACCCACTGCGCCACAGTGCTGCCCCTCATTCATAATTTTTAAAAAAAATTATCAGGTCTTAACTTTATGACCCCCCCCCCCCCCCCCCCCCCCCCCCCCCCCATATATCATCCCCAGAATTGTTTTTTTTCCCAACTTTGTCATATAGCATAGAGACCAGAACTCTGCACAGTACACTCTGACCAGGGTCGCATGCAAATTCAATGTAACATTTACTTAACAAATTCGATACCCATTGTATTAACGTTTTAATTGATTTTCTGAGCGGCATTGTTTTATTTTTTCACTTTTATCCCTCGATTCAGTTTGCTCCTGCACCCCATTCAATTTCTTTGCTAAGGTGTAGGTGGGTTTTCTGTTTTCTTTTTCCAGCCAAAGTACACCATCTCTCATTTATCCATGTTAAAAATTTATATACCACTTGACTGCAAATTTTCTAATGTCTCATAATTGCATTTTTCCTAAATGTTGACTATACCTTCCCATTTGGGATCATCAGCAAACAGTTAATTCCAAATCATTAATGTAAATTATAAACAACAGTTGTTTCTGCCCCAATTCTTGTAGAATACTGGTTTCTATGTTCCTCCAATCTAAATAACTGCTCTTTACGCCATCCTCTGATTTCATATGATGTTGCCCTGAGATGAGTAACCTGCTAGGCCATTTCATATGGACATATTCATGTGATACAAGGGTTGCACACAGGCCAGACTGAGTAAGGATGGCATTCCTTTCTGTAATGGACATAAATCAGTTGGATTTTTGCAACTGTTTGAGAAAATTATCCAATTTTCCAGATTTTCTACTTTTTGTCATGGTGGAATTTTGTTCCAATTGCATCCTTTCTAGTCCTGTAACATGACTTTAGACTGCACCCACTTTATAAAGTTAATATTCACAGACTGATACCAGTTTGCAGTGGGAATAGATTCATTGGATAACTTGCCCCAAATTCAGCACTAGATTGATAATCGCACTGAGGTCACTGGAAAATTGAGGTGTTATAGTGGTATAGTCAAGAATACCCTTAAGATTGATTTAGATCGTGAGTGGGGGAAGCATTGTTCTCTGTCTCACTGTTTTACGAAGTGCTCAATGAGTGTCTAAAATGGAAAGTATTTCATTCCCCAGCACACACCTTGATGATAAAAATCGATGAGTAAATAGGAAAGTTTGTAAGTGCCACTGCAGTAACACTTATTTTAAAAATCCAAAGAAGTGGACTTGGTGACTGGATACAAGAAAAACGGAAATTCCTGAACAGATCCTGTTCATGTAGCTGTTATTTTTACCGCTCAGTGCTAAGAATTACATATGAAGATAGAATACAGTTCAATTTCAAATTTTATTTTGTCATGCATGCCCTAATCTGTATTGTTGCAACTATTGATGCTGTCATGGAAGGGCAAGTTGCACATTTGTCTTTGTCCGCTTGGTTTTCTTCACTTTTTCTTGACAACTGAAAACAGGCTTCCTTTTTCTCCTTGACTCTAAATGTTTGCTAGATTGCAGTTTTACAAATGGCAATGACCTTGCAATACACCTCCCAAGTGGCCATTATGTGCAAAATTGAGCAGTGGCTTGTAATCCTCAGTTGTTTGGTTGAACATGTTTGGCAATGGGGAAAACAAGATGGCTACCTGCCATCAGAGTATAACTTTGAAGAAGATGAACCTTGAATCCATTGCTTCAGTTTTTGTCCTAAAACATTAATGTGAAGGGCAACAAGGACCACGTTGATGTTGGAGCGCAAACCTCAAAGGTTCTCGGATAGAAAGGGTACATATGTCTTGGGACTCTTGTTACTGCTGATTACAGGAATTTCTAACCTTAGTCTGTAGTTGCCCTTCCTGGTTTCAGGTAGCCCATGAATTGGTGAACTCTACTCGGAACAGCATGGTGCCGAAACAGTTGATAGCATGGTCCAAAATTCACCATCTCTGCGCTTTTCAGCTATTTCGCAGCCATCTCTCCTGTGATCACATCTTGAATTAATTCTAGTGAAGAATACATTTTTTGTTGACATGCAAGACTTTTGTCCAGTCCACTCTTCTTGCCATACAGATTGTTCTGTGATTCGGGATGAGTTTGAGTGAAGAAATGTTTTGCTCTTTGGTACTTGTCCATCAGAATATTTCTTGATGAGTTTGGTGTCCAAATAGAATCCACTTGGGCTGAAATCACGCTTACATTTATAAAAAAAAAAAAATCATGTATCATTTTCCCCTTCAGCCTCCTGTAATCGTTAATTAGGTGTGAAAGTTTGAATGAATTCAGCTATGGTGGATGAACCACCGATGCACTATTGTTATGAAAACTCATAAAAATCATTCAAATTCTAAACAAAATAACATTTTCACGTAAGGTAGTGTCGCAATGATAAATGTCAACACTTAATCGCAAATAAGCTGCATGGTCTTGTTCTGCCAGAACTCCTGGCTTCAGCCTAATCTTTGCCTTGGTGAAGATATGGATCTGAGCTGAAATGCCAGAGGGGAGGCAGGCGTAGCAGCCTTCAACCGGAAGATAGTTTTTGAGTTGCAGGGGGAGTCTGGTGCCTCATCAAATATGAACTACAAGTGGAGGGGACATTAGAGTGAATGAGGTTCAGTCATACTTGATGCAAAGGAAGTTGGGTTGTTAAATAGTCATTGCATCTATGGAACATCACTGCAAGAGGTCTTAAGGAGAAGTATCCTTGATACAGTATCTGGCAATGACTGTCCCTCTGCAAAATCCAAGAGTGGATCCGGGTTTTGCTGGTTGTGTTCAGTTCCATTCACACCACCAGGTGATGAAGTAGTTTATGCCCAAATCTGTGCTTGGAACTTAAATGGCTTCTTAATGGTCATAGCTACCACTGGCTGCAGATACATATAGTCTACAGAAAGCTTTTGATGCCTTCCTTGGGCTTCATATACTCTACAGAAAATATTCAATGCCTTCCTTTAGGCTTCTATCATTGAAAAGGACAAGGGCATCAAAGAACTGGAAAACATCACTTTCAAGTTCCCCTCCACTATTAACAGGTATTGTTCCTGGGTACACATGAAATTCCCTACTTTACATTGAGAGAATCAATAGCACAAGCACTGCTGTAGTTGAAGGTCTGCCAGCTCTAGGCAACCAGGGATGGACAGTAAATGGTACAGTAGCAGTTATGCCCGATAAGAAAGTTACCATTTTAGTAAACCACTGAAGCATCTAGCTCCGAAAGCTGTTCACCCACCTTCTAAGGTAAGAGGAATTTGTGTATGGAGGCATTGAGTCTCTTGTTAATATGACAACGCAGGTACACCAGCTACAACAGGACTAGCATGCCAAACATAAGCAGCGAGTGACCGAGTTAAGCGTTCTCACAACCAGCAGATCAGACCTCAGTTCTACAGTCCTGCCACATCCAGTTGTAGATTGTGCAGGGCAAATATCCCCATCCTCAATGATGAGGAACCCAGCACATAAGATTAGTCTGAAGCATTCGCAATGATCTTCAGCTGGAAGAACCGAGTGGATGATCCATCTCGGTGTTCTCCAGAGGTACCCAACATCACCGATGCCAGTCTTCAGCCAATTCAATTTGCCCCACGTGATATCAAGAAATGGCTGAAGGCACTGGATACTGCAATGGCTATGGGCCCCAACAATATTCCGGCAATAGCGCAGATGTATGTTCCAGAACTCGCCGTGCCCCAGTCGAGCTTCCCAGTACACTAATAAAGTCGCCATAGTCCCAGATGATCATAGACTGCTTTCCCCTTTTGAGGGGGGAGAGCTGACTGCTGGTGGTTTAACCTGAGGATCACTGCACCTCAGGCAAGGGGCAAGATTGAGAAGGCGGTGCCATCACGAATAACCTCTGCTGGTACAGGAATTGAAGCAGTGCTGCTGGTGTTGCTCTGCATCATGAACCAGCTGTCGAGCCAGCTGAGCTAAACAATCCACCCCCCCATATTGTCCCAGTACAGCTACAATGCTGGCAGCTCCCAGCAATGCAGAAAATCGTTCGGGTATATCATGTACGCAAAAGGCAGGACAAATTCAACCCTGCCAATTACCGCCCTCGCCAATCTACTCCAATCATCAGTACAAATGATGGAAGGCGTCATCAACAGTGCTATCGAGTGAGGACTTACGGGTGCGGCGATGACCAGCTGAGTCGCACGTTTTGGCACCTCCCGTTGGAGCGGACTTTTGGGCTCTTATTAGGAGCCCCAACGGCAATTTTGAACGGCCAAAATCACTGCGGTGAAATAGAAGGGAATCCCCCCGGATATATATGGAAAAAGGAGAGGATAGCGGCCGGATTGCAGTGGATTCTTTGGAGCAGCGGCAAGGAAGGGAAGCTCTAAGCAAGATGGCGTCGGAAGGTGGCCGTTTGGTATGGGGCCCGGAGCAACAAGAGTTCCTGCGGCGCTGTGTGGAAGAGCTGAAGAAGGAGGTGTTGGCCCCGATGCTACAGGCGATTGAAGGGCTAAAGGAGGCGCAGAGGACCCAGGAGCTGGAGCTTCGAGCCGTGAAGGCAAAGGCTGCTGAAAATGAAGATGAAATACAGGGCCTGGTGAAGACACAGACGCACGAGGCACAACACAAAAGGTGTGTGGAGAGGTTGGAAGCCCTGGAGAATAATTCGAGGAGGAAGAATTTAAGAGTCCTGGGTCTTCCTGAAGGCGCAGAGGGGGCGGACGTCGGGGCATATGTGAGCACGATGCTTCACTCGCTAATGGGATCGGAGGCCCCGACGGGCCCTTTGGAGGTGGAGGGAGCTTATCGAGTTCTGGCGCGAAGACCAAAGGCTGGAGAAATACCTCGAGACGTAGTGCTGAGGTTCCACCGCTACAACGAC
Organism: Scyliorhinus torazame; assembly: GCF_047496885.1. Classification (NCBI taxonomy): domain Eukaryota; kingdom Metazoa; phylum Chordata; class Chondrichthyes; order Carcharhiniformes; family Scyliorhinidae; genus Scyliorhinus; species Scyliorhinus torazame. Next base: position 29,435,253 of record NC_092738.1, read on the forward strand.
AGAGAGATGGTCCTAAGATGGGCGAAGAAAACTCGGAGCTGTAGGTGGGAGAACGCGGTGATCCGCGTATACCAGGATTGGAGTGCGGAGGTGGCGAGAAGGAGGGCAAGTTTCAATCGGGCTAAGGCGGTGCTTCACAAAAAGAAGGTTCAATTTGGAATGTTGCAACCGGCGAGACTGTGGGTCACACACCAAGGGAAGCACCACTACTTTGATACGGCAGAAGAGGCGTGGACATTCATTGTGGACGAGAAGCTGGAATAGTCTGGCGAGAGAAAGAGCTTCTGGGATAAAGTGGTGGGGTGATCATGTGGGGCGAGGAAGGGGAGGGGGGGATGATTTTCCCCTCTTCCCCTCATTGGAGGGCGGGGGGGGGGGGAGTATGAGGAACTGTGGGCGCCGGTGGGAAGGAGAAGGGAACTGCGCCATTAGGGGCGGGGCCGAGTGGGAAACGCGGGAGTTGCTCCCGCGCTAGGGTAATTATGGCGGGAACAGGGACGCAGGAAGGTGGGGGCCTCTCACAGTGAGAGGCCGAGGGCAAACCGGGAAGCCGAGGTCAGCCAGAGTTTGCTGACTTCTGGGAGTAACATGGGGGTGTAATTACGCTAGAGGGGGATCTAGCGGAGGGGTGGGGGGGGGGGTGGGGGGGGGGGGGGGAGGGAGTTAACTGGGTTGCTGCTGCTAAGGAGAAGGGGGAGCTGTTATGGGGCGGGGTGGTCGAGACGGGAGGGCACCGTCGGTGGGATATACGGGTACGTGGGAACCAGGTAAGGAGCTGGGTTAAAAAAGGGGATGGCTAGTCGACAAGGGGGGGGTAAAGAGCCCCCCAACCCGGCTGATCACGTGGAACGTGAGAGGGCTGAATGGGCCGACTAAAAGGGCACGGGTACTCGCACACCTAAAGAAATTAAAGGCAGATGTGGTTATGTTGCAGGAGACGCACCTGAAACGGACAGACCAGGTTAGACTACGTAAAGGATGGGTGGGACAGGTGTTTCATTCAGGTCTAGATGCGAAGAATAGGGGGGTGGCTATTTTAGTGGGGAAACGGATACTGTTTGAGGCAAAGACCATAGTGGCGGACAGTGGGGGTAGATATGTGATGGTGAGTGGCAGATTGCAAGGGGAGGCGGTGGTTCTGGTGAACGTATATGCCCCGAACTGGGATGATGCAAACTTAATGAGGCGTATGTTGGGGCGTATCCCGGACCTGGAGGCGGGAAAGTTGGTAATGGGGGGAAGACTTCAATACGGTGCTTGATCCAGGGCTGGACCGGTCGAGGTCCAGGACCGGGAGGAGGCTGGCAGCGGCCAAGGTGCTTAAGGACTTAATGGAGCAAATGGGAGGAGTAGGCCCCTGGAGATTTATTAGGCCTAGGAGTAAGGAGTTTTCATTTTTCTCCCATGTTCACAAGGTATATTCACGGATAGACTTTTTTGTCCTGGGAAGGGCACTGATCCCGAAGGTGACAGGGACGGAGTATACGGCCATAGCCATCTCTGACCACGCTCCACATTGGGTAGATCTGGAGGTAGGAGAGGAAAAACAGCACCCACTCTGGAGAATGGATATGGGCTTATTGGCGGATGAGTGGGTATGTCTAAGGGTGAGTGGGTGTATCGAAAGGTACTTGGAGCTTAATGACAATGGAGAGGTTCAGGTGGGAGTGGTCTGGGAGGCGTTGAAGGCGGTGGTCAGAGGGGAACTGATATCCATAAGGGCACATAAAGGGAAGCAAGAGAGTAAAGAAAGGGAGCGATTGTTGAGAGAACTTTTGAGGGTGGATAGGCAATATGCAGAGGCACCGGAGGAGGGACTACAGGGAAAGACAAAGGTTACATGTGGAATTTGACCTGCTGACCACGGGTAAGGCAGAGGCACAGTGGAGGAGGGCACAGGGTGTACAGTATGTGTATGGAGAGAAGGTGAGCCGGCTACTGGCCCAACAATTGAGGAAGAGGGGAGCGGCGAGGGAGATAGGTGGGGTGAGAGGTGAGGGAGAGATGGAACGGGGAACGGAGAGAGTGAACGGGGTGTTCAAGGCATTCTATGAGAGGTTTTATAAGGCTCAGCCCACGGAAGGGAAGGAGGGAATGTTGCATTTCCTGGATCAGCTGGAATTCCCGAAGGTGGAGGAGCAGGAGAGGGCGGGACTGGGAGCACAGATTGAGGTGGAGTAGGTGATAAAGGGGATTGGGAGCATGCTGGCGGGGAAGGCCCCGGGACCGGATGGGTTCCCGGTGGAATTTTATAGGAAATATATGGACCTACTGGCCCCGCTTTTGACGAGAACCTTTAATGAGGCCAGGGAAAGGGGGAAGCTGCCCCTGACTATGTCGGAGGCGATGATATCGTTACTTTTGAAGAAGGAAAAAGACCCGCTGCAGTGTGGGTCCTACAGGCCCATTTCCCTTTTGAACGTAGATACCAAGCTCCTGGCCAAGGTGATGGCGACGAGGATAGAGGATTCTGTCCCGGGGGTGATCCACGAGGATCAAACTGGGTTTGTTAAGGGGAGACAGCTGAACACGAACATACGGAGGCTGCTAGGGGTGATGATGATGCCCCCACCAGAGGGGGAGGCGGAGATAGCGGTGGCGATGGATGCCGAGAAAGCATTTGACAGAGTGGAGTGGGACTACCTGTGGGAAGTGTTGAGATTATTTGGTTTTGGAGAAGGGTTTATTGGATGGGTACAGCTGCTATATAGGGCCCCGGTGGCAAGTGTGATCACGAATAGGCAGAGGTCTGACTACTTCCGTCTTTATAGAGGGACGAGGCAGGGGTGTCCCCTGTCTCCGTTACTGTTTGCATTGGCAATTGAGCCCCTAGCCATAGCATTGAGGGGCTGCAGGAAGTGGAGGGGAGTACTTAGGGGAGGAGAAGAACACCGGGTATCATTGTATGCAGATGATTTATTGCTGTATGTTGCGGACCCAGTGGAGGGGATGCCTGAGATAATGCAGACACTCAGGGAGTTTGGGGAATTCTCGGGGTACAAATTGAATATGGGAAAGAGTGAGTTGTTTGTGGTGCATCCGGGGGAGCAGAGTAGGGGAATAGATGATTTACCGCTGAGGAAGGTAACAAGAGATTTCCGGTACTTAGGGATTCAGATAGCCAGGAGTTGGGGGACCTTACATAGGCTAAATCTAACCCGATTGGTGGAACAGATGGAGGAGGATTTTAAGAGATGGGACATGGTGCCCCTGTCACTGGTGGGTAGGGTGCAGGCGGTCAAAATGGTAGTCCTCCCGAGATTCCATTTTGTGTTTCAGTGCCTCCCGGTGATGGTCACGAAGGCTTTTTTCAAGAGAATTGAGAAAAGTGTCATGAGTTTTGTGTGGGCTGGGAAGACCCCGAGAGTGAGGAGGGTGTTTTTGCAGCGTAGCAGGGATAGGGGGGGACTGGCATTACCGAGCTTAAGTGAGTACTATTGGGCCGCCAATATCTCAATGGTGTGTAAATGGATGGGAGAAGGGGAGGGAGCGGCGTGGAAGAGATTGGAGATGGCGTCCTGCAAAGGAACCAGCCTACAAGCACTGGCGACGGCGCCGTTGCCGTTCTCCCCGAAGAAATACACCACAAGTCCAGTGGTGGTGGCAACACTGAAAATTTGGGGGCAGTGGAGACGGCATAGGGGAATGACAGGAGCCTCGGTGTGGTCCCCGATAAGAAATAATCATAGGTTTGTCCCAGGGAGAATAGATGGGGGATTTAGAGCATGGCAGAGAGCTGGGATTGTGCAACTGAGGGATCTGTTCCTAGACGGGACGTTTGCGAGTCTGGGAGCGCTGACGGAAAAATATGGGTTGCCCCAAGGGAATGCATTTCGGTACATGCAACTGAGGGCTTTTGCGAGGCAACAGGGGAGGGAATTCCCGCAGCTCCCGACGCAGGAGATTCAGGATAGAGTGATCTCAGGGACATGGGTGGGGGATGGTAGGGTGTCAGATATATACAGGGAAATGAGGGACGAGGGGGAGAACATGGTGGATGAGCTGAAGGGAAAATGGGAAGAAGAGCTGGGGGAAGAGATTGAAGAGGGGCTGTGGGCAGATGCCCTACGTAGGGTAAACTCTTCGTCCACGTGCGCCAGGCTTAGCCTGATACAATTCAAGGTTTTGCACAGGGCGCATATGACTGGAGCAAGGCTCAGTAAATTTTTGGGGTAGAGGATAGGTGTGGGAGATGCTCGAGGAGCCCAGCAAACCACACCCACATGTTTTGGTCATGCCCGGCACTGCAGGGGTTCTGGGTGGGGGTGGCGAATGTGCTTTCGAAGGTGGTGGGGGTCCGGGTCGAGCCAAGCTGGGGGTTGGCTATATTTGGGGTTGCAGAAGAGCCGGGAGTGCAGGAGGCGAGAGAGGCTGATGTTTTGGCCTTTGCGTCTCTGGTAGCCCGGCGAAGGATATTGCTTATGTGGAAGGAAGCCAAACCCCCGGGCGTGGAGATCTGGATAAATGACATGACAGGGTTTATAAAACTAGAACGGATAAAGTTCGCACTAAGGGGTTCGGCTCAAGGGTTCACCAGGCGGTGGCAACCGTTCATTGACTACCTCGCAGAACGATAAAGGAAATGGGAAGGTAATAGCAGCAACCCAGGGGGGAGGGGTGAGGGCTTGGGTGGGTCCTCAGGGGTGTTTTTGTATAGATATTTGAACTTGGTTATGTATATTGGATTGCTTGATTCTATTATTTGGGAGAGCTATTATTTTTGTTATGGCAGTTGCCATTTAGTTTATATATTTATTTATTTGTTAAAAACGGTCACTGTTATTTATATTGTTTTATTGTTGTAAAAAGGGGAAAAACGTTTGTACTGTTTTGTTTGGCCGAAAAATTTGAATAAAATATATATATTTAAAAATAAAAAAAAAAGTGCTATCGAGTGAAACTGAGCAATAACCTGTTCACTGACGCTCCGCTTGGATTCCGTCAGGGTCATTCAGCACACCTCATTACAGCCTTGGCTCAAACATGGATGGATGGCATGATAGCACAGTGGTTAGCACTGTTGCTTCACCGTGCCGGGGACCCGTGTTCGATTCCCAGCTTTGGTCACTGCGGAATCTGCACGTTCTCGTGTCTGTGGGATTCCTCCGGGTACTCTGGTTTTCTCCCACAAGTCCCGAAAGACGTGCTGTGAGGTGAATTGGACATTCTGAATTCTCCCTCTGTGACCCGAACAGGCGCCGGAATGTGGCGACGAGGGGATTTTCACAGTAACTTCATTGCAGTGTTAATGTAAGCCTACTTGTGACAAGAAAATATTATTATACAAGGGCTGAACTTCAGAGGTGAGAGTGACTGCCCTTGACACCAAGGCAGCATTTGATTGCGGAAGCCCTAACAAACCTGGAGTCCATGGGAATCAGGGAAAATCTCCACCGGTTGAAGTCATAGCTCACACAAAGAGGGTGTGGTTGTTGGTGGTCAGTCAACAATGTCATTGCAGGTCCAGTATCCTAAGCCCATCCAGATTCGGCTGCTTCATCAATGACCTTCCAACATATGGTCAGATGTGGGGATGTTCGCTGATGAAAATGTTCAGCACCATTTGTAATTCCTTAGATACTGGAGCAGTCCACATGCAAATTCAGCAAGACCTGGACAATATCTAGGCTTGGGCGAACAAATGGCAAGTTACATTAGTGCCACACAAGTGCCAGATAATGAACATCTTCAACAAGAAAGAATCTGACCGTTGCCCCTTGACAATCAAAGGCATTACCATCACTGAATCCCTCACTATCAACATACTGGGAGTTACCATTGACCAGAAACAACTGGACCCAGCAATATAAATACCGTGGCTCCAAGAACAGGTCAGAGGCTAAGAATCCCGTGATGAGTAACTCCCCACCGGACCTCCCCAAAACCTGTCCACCACCTACAAGGCACAACAGGAGTATGACGGAATACTCCCCACTTACCTGGATGAGTTCAGCTCCAACAACATTCACAGCTTGTAATGCAGAACAAAGCCAGCAGCACGGTTCAATTCCCGTACTGGCTTCCCCCAACAGGCGCCGGAATGTGGCGACTAGGGGCTGTTCACAGTAACTTCATTGAAGCCTACTTGTGACAAGCTATTATTATTAAAGCAGCCTGCTTGATTATCACCCTTTCCACAAATATTCACTCCCTCCAGCACACAGTAACTGCAGTGTGTACCATTTACAAGATTCATTGCAAGAACTCGCCAAGGTCCCATCGGCAACACCTTCCAAATCACTACCATCTAGAAGGATAAGGGCAACAGATACATGGGACCACTACCTGGAAGTTTCCCTCCAAGTCACTCACCATCCTGACTTGGAAATATAGTGCCACCACCATCTTCTAAAAGGCAATTAGGGGTGGGCAACGAATGCTGGCCTCGCCGGTGACCCCACAATCCGTAAAATTGAATTTAAAAAAAAAAAAAAATTAACTCAGGGCTCTAACGGAGGAAACAATTTGTTCACTAGACCAAGAATCGATATGTCATGATTGGGTTGATACCAAAGTTGGCATCTAAAAGCCCTTGGATATAAGAAAAAGGAATGTGATCTCAACACAGTGAAGAAAAAGGGATAAATAACGTGGGGTTCCATAATGGAATGAAATGAAGATAAAAGTATTTAGGTTACGTTAACAATATAGGCCAGGGAAGTAAGAGGGACTGACAAGACTAGAAATAACTTGTGCAATGAAAAGTTGTTGAATGGAATATTCAGTCGTGGATAAGGTTAGATATTGACTGGAAGAGGCCTTTTAAGTGAAAATGGTAAATATAGAATGGGGGGGGGGGGGATGGAGCGGAAAAGAACAATTACATCAATCCAGGTGAAAGTATAACCTTGTTTTTTCATTTGCTGTTGGCTGCGTGTTTCCAACTAATGAAGTTCACAAAGACATGCTCATGCTGCCTAACTTTGAAGGGAAAGAACTTCCCAGAAACATTTCCATTCAAAATAATTTATTGAATAGACTACAGTTTTGAGGCTATGGAAGTTAAACCATCCTGTTCACAGTATTTTGCTGTATTCCAAAATGTTAGGTCATTAATACATGCTGTGTGTGAATTTAGGTCAATAAAATAAGCCAAAGGAAGTTTGGTAGTAGATAATTATGAAGGTCCATATAATTCGAGCTTAATTCAACTCCAGTACTTTTACAGAAAATAAATTAGTTGGAGGAACAAGAAGGAAAATATAGTGAACAATTTTGTTTTTATGTGGCATCAGTTTGTTTTACAGAGAAATAAACTGGAAAACTATGCCTCGGGCGCTTCCCTGATGTCAAAAATCTTGCAACCCTATTTTTTTTTTGCATCGAGACCTCTTATGCGAGTCTGTTGTGCTGCTGCGTCTAAGCAATTATTGAATGCGTAGGCCCCTCTGGCCTTTCTTTCAAACTGTTGCAGTCAACCAGAGCTAGACTAGAGGCTATACAGAGCAGTGAGTTGGCATCATTGGTGCAGGAGGTTTTGACTTGAATTTAACCATTTGATGCAGGTGTTGGGGGTCTTTCAAGTATAAAGTATAAGTTCCTGGTGAGAAACGCAGTAGACTGTGGTCGGGTTTTCTTTTAGCTGTAAAATGCAAGTACAGAATAGGCAATGGTCTCCTGAAAGTGAGCTGAGGCATAGGTGGTGGTAAATGAGTAAACCATGAGGGCAGCACTTGTTCTTGTATGCTTACTGTAAATGATAATCAGGAGTGAAAACCCAGACTAGATTTTTCTCTTGGTTTGAGAATAGGGCTGCTGTTAGCACCACCAGAGGCACAGCAACAGATTGTTTAGGATTGTAACGTTATGGAAAATCTAAGAACGGGCAGGTTAAATGTAGGATTGTAGCTTGAGTTCTGTGTTTGCTGCTTAATGCATTGGAAGTTGTCTTAATCTTATGATTTCTGATGTGGAGGTATTAGTTAATGAGTAAAAATAGGAGGGACCCTGCCCCCGACAATGTCGGAGGCGACAATTTCTTTGATCCTAAAGCGGGACAAGGACCCACTGCAATGTGGATCGTACAGGCCGATCTCGCTCCTCAACGTGGATGCTAAGTTGCTGGCAAAAGTGCTGGCTACGAGGATCGAGGACTGTGTCCCGGGCGTGATCCACGAGGACCAGACGGGATTTGTAAAGGCATGGCAACTAAACACCAATGTGCGGCGGCTCTTAAACGTGATAATGATGCCATCGGAGGAGGGAGAGGCGGAGATAGTGGCAGCTATGGACGCGGAGAAGGCCTTTGACCGAGTAGAGTGGGAGTACCTCTGGGAAGTGCTGCGTAGGTTTGGATTCGGGGGAGGGTTTATCAGTTGGGTTAAGCTCCTTTACAGAGCCCCAGTGGCGAGTGTGGTGACGAACCGGCGGAGGTCGGAGTACTTTCGGCTGTACCGAGGGACGAGGCAGGGGTGCCCCCTGTCCCCCCTGTTGTTTGCATTGGCGATCAAACCCTTGGCCATGTCATTGAGGGAGTCTAGGAAATGGAGGGGGGTGGTCCGAGGGGGAGAAGAGCATCGAGTGTCGCTTTATGCGGATGACCTGTTGCTGTATGTGGCGGATCCAGTGGAGGGGATGCTGGAGGTCATGCAGACTCTAAGGGAGTTTGGGGATTTTTCGGGCTATAAGCTCAATGTAGGGAAGAGTGAGCTTTTTGTAGTACAGGCAGGGGACCAAGAAAGGGGGATAGGGGACCTACCGCTGAGGAGGGCGGAAAGGAGCTTTCGGTACCTGGGGATCCAGATAGCCAGGAGTTGGGGGGGCCCTACATAAACTGAATCTGACGAGGTTGGTGGAGGAGGACTTCAAAAGATGGGACATGTTACCGCTCTCGTTAGCGGGTAGAGTGTAGTCGGTCAAAATGGTGGTCCTTCCGAGGTTTTTGTTTGTGTTTCAGTGCCTTCCCATCGTGATCACCAAGGGCTTTTTTAAGCGAGTCGGTAGGAGTATTATGGGGTTTGTGTGGGCGAATAGGACCCCGAGGGTAAGGAGAGGGCTTCTGGAACGCAGTAGGGACCGAGGAGGGTTGGCGCTGCCAAACCTGGGGAGCTACTACTGGGCAGCAAATGTGGCGATGATCCGTAAGTGGGTGATGGAGGGAGAGGGGGCGGCATGGAAGAGGGTGGAGATGGCGTCCTGCAAAGGAACGAGCCTGGGGGCGTTGGTGACGGCACCGCTGCCGCTCTCGCCGACAATGTATACCACGAGCCCGGTGGTGGCAGCAACGCTAAGGATCTGGGGCCAGTGGAGACGGCACCGGGGTGCAATGGGAGCCTCGGTGTGGTCCCCGATCAGGGGTAACCACCGGTTTGTCCCGGGGAGGATGGACGGGGGGTTTCAGAGCTGGCATCGGGCTGGGATGAGAAGAATGGGGACCTGTCCATCGACGGGACTTTTGCGAGCCTAGGGGCACTGGAGGAGAAGTTCGAGTTACCCCCGGGAAATGCCTTTAGATATATGCAGGTGAGGGCGTTTGTGAGGCGACAGGTGAGGGAATTCCCGTTGCTCCCGGCACAAGAAGTTCAAGATACGGTGATCTCGGGTGTATGGGTCGGGGAGGGCAATGTGTCGGCAATATACCAGGAGATGAAAGAAGAGGGGGAAGCGCTGGTAGAAGAGCTGAAGGGTAAATGGGAGGAGGAGCTGGGGGAGGAGATTGAGGAGGGGTAATGGGCTGATGCCCTAGGTAGGGTTAATTCCTCCTCGTGTGCCAGACTCAGCCTGATACAATTTAAGGTGGTTCACAGAGTGCACCTGACGGGGGCGAGGTTGAGTAGGTTCTTTGGGGTAGAGGACAGATGTGGAAGGTGCTCAGGGAGTCCGGCGAACCATGTCCATATGTTTTGGTAATGCCCGGCACTGGAGGGGTTCTGGAGAGGAGTGGCGGGAGCAATATCTCAGGTGGTGAAAGTCCGGGTCAAGCCAAGCTGGGGGCTAGCAATAGTGGACGAGCCGGGAGTGCAGGAGGCGAAAGAGGCCGGCATTCTGGCCTTTGCGTCCCTAGTAGCCCGGCGAAGGATCTTGCTAATGTGGAAGGAGGCGAAGCCCCCCAGCGTGGAGGCCTGGATAAACGACATGGCTGGGTTCATAAAGCTGGAGAGGATTAAGTTTGCCTTGAGAGGGTCTGCGCAGGGGTTCTACAGGCGGTGGCAACCGTTCCTAGACTATTTCGCGGAGCGTTAGAGGAAGGTCGGTCAGCAGCAGCAGCAACCCGGGGGGGGGGGGGAGACGTCCCATGAAGGGGGGAGATGTCCCGTGAAGGGGGGGGGGGGGGGGAAGGGGGACTTGCCTGGGGGTGTGGATGAGCAAGAGAAAACATGAAGGATTTGGGAAACTGGCACGTGCGGGAGAGAGCCAGTGTACAAGGCTCTGTAACATATCGTTTTACCATGTATATATCTTGCTATGGGCGATTTCTTGCTATTTTGTTACGAGGGGGGGGGGGGGTTATTTGTAAGGATGAAAAATTGTGTTAAAAAACTTAAAAAATATATAAAAATATATTTATTAAAAAATGAGTAAAAACAGGGAACTAGAGTCTTGACTATAGCACTTTGGGGATTCAAGGTGGGGAAGACCATGTAGAAAAGTGCATCTGACTATATTTTCATTGGAGCATTGGCCATATCAGTAAACTAGAGAAAGGTAAGGAAACAGCCAATGGTGAGAGGGAGATTGGAGGGCACAGGTGAGTGGGGATCACCTGTCAGATGCCATTCTTCAGACTTATTAAACCCAAGCATATACTCACTACCACCTAATTTAGCTCACTTTTCTTTTACACCTTGCTGGGATCTCCAGTTGGTTAAGTAATGTGGGGTAGGGGTAATTGACATTGTCCGAATTATTCATTTTTAGAAAGCTTCAGAAATAACTTTCAAAAAATTGGGTCTTAAACCTAGTTGAAATATTGGCAGGAGCTCCCTGCTCATAGAACCACCCCCACTGAATCGTGAGAAGGGAAAGAAATGGACCCCCCACCCCCACACACACACTTTCCTAATTTCAAAATTCAATTAAATCTTAGTGCTTCTATTTAGCTGTTTAGCTTTTCTATAATTCACAGAAATTGCTACTTTGCATGTAATAACTAAATAGTGGGATGATTCCAACAGTTCCTTTTTGTTAGGAAGAGGCTTTTTAATGCCCTTGTGAAGTTGCCCTTTGATAGGGGAGGTCTTTCTCTTACCCTCTTTGTGTTGGAGCAATGAGGAAGAGAGATGCATTGTATTGATAATCCTTGGTTTGTGATTAAGTTTTGGGCTCAGTGGACTAAGATTTATGTACATACATTGTATGGAATGAGTAGGTTAAATTGACTGGGAGGCACTTTAATTTGTATCAAGAAGTCGAGACCTAAAGCCCTGCGAGGGAGCACATTGGAGTAGTTCCTTGTAAGTAGGTAAACTGGAACTCTTGGTACTGCAATTGGCCAGACTCACTGGAGAAAGAAACCATGAAGATAATTGTCAAAACCATAAACTATGGTGTTTGGTTCAGGACAATTGGATTATTAAATTGATGGCTTTTGAAAACACTTGCTCGTTAGTTTTTTTTGTGATAAATGTTTGGTCACTTTAAAGCACATCTGCAAGTCAAATGTTTTTATTGGAGGATAATTGACTACAGCCCTGCCTAGTTTTACACACTCAAAAGTTACAACTTCACTGAAACTGATGTGCATAGAGGGTGCACCCCAATGTAGTTATCACATGAAAATAAGCTCTGCAGAATACATTTTATAGTTTTAAACATAACAATAATTGCAGTGATAAAGTGAAAACCATACCGTAACCAATATGTTCCATTTTAGCTGTTAGGAAAGATCAAAGTGCAGTACTGCTACTGAGGGGAAAATGTTGCTGCTACATGTACCCAGATTTTCCGAAAGAAAGCAACTACAGATATGGCCACATCTGTTGGAACTGGAGTTACAATGATCACATTGTTAGTAGAACCTGTGAACATTTCAATGCATCGAGCCTTTGATTTCATGCAGTTCCTATCCATTCCTGCCCCTATCCATTCCTGCCCCCATCCCTTACTGTACATTTCGGATGGAATTTTATTCTTAAATAAATGTTACCTGGCATAACTGCCAGCGTGACTAAATTGCCGTTTTTTCATTGCCTGTTCAACTGTAAGTAGAGGCTGTCTTTTGCCTTGATTATGGTGCTGCTAGGTATAGCATAGGAAGTTCATCAGTATTGACCATTTACACGCCTTATGATGTTACCCTGATATTTCATTAACTTATTTAACAAATGCCTGCTGATGACTCTAAATAATTCTTTGGGGCGGGGGGGGGGGGGGGGGGGGGGGGGAGATACAATCACAGATCTTCCTCATGTTTTATCGCTTTCCTCTGCACACCTCATTACACAGCTTCTTTCCTGCCCAGTGCTTGCTAGCAAAGTTTTAAAAAATAAATTAGAGTACCCAATTCATTTTTCCAATTAAGGGGCAATTTAGCGTGGCCAATCCACCTATCCTGCACATCTTTCTGGGTTGTAGGGGGAGACACACACAGACACTGGGAGAATGTGCAAACTTCACATGGACAGTGACCCGGGGCCGGGATTGAACCTGGGTCCTCGGCGCCACGAAGCAGCAGCGCTAACCACCGTGCCGCCCTCTCGCTAGCAAAGTTGATTGCTTCCTTTGTTCAGGCACTGTTCCTCGTGTCCTGAAACTACGGCTGCCTAGCTAGTTTCCCTTTCTCTTTCCAGGTCCTTGGATTCATCACTTGAATGTCTATCTTTAACACTGCTTCTTCCGCAATTCTCTTTGAATCTCTTCAGTTCAGCTTTTGTCCATACAACATTAAACTGTCTGCTTAGCACTGCTGTCTCATGGCGCCGAGGACCCGCGTTCAATCCCGGCCCCGGGTCACGGTCCGTATGGAGTTTGTACATTCTCCCCGCGTCTGTGTGGGTCTCACCCCCACAACTCAAAGATGTGCAGGCTAGGTGGATTGGCCACGCTAAATTACCTCTTAATTGGAAAAATGAATTAGGTACTCTAAATTTATTTTAATAAAATAAAATCTTGTACAAAGTCAATGACGTCCCTGGCGTCCATAGCATTATCGTCTGTCCTCAAACAGATGTTTCTTCTTTTTCTTGCTAATTTAAAAATCAAGACGGTCGAATACAATTTATGCTGTTCCTACCAACAACCCCGGACTTAATTCCCCTCCAGCTGATTGCTCAGGTTGAACTATAAGATGCAGCGTTGCTCTTTGCTTCTACCTTCATAACTTTGCTCGCCTCTGCTCCCCTGTCTCCTGCTGAAATCCTATTCTGCACTTTCATTACCACTAGACTTAACTTCACAAATTCTCTCCATGACAATTTCTTGATGTCCATTAAACATGAGATGTTTTACAAAACTGCAGTTTGCATCCTGTTCCATGCCAAGTATTACTCGCTTATTTGTCACAATCTCTTTAAAAAGAAAAAAATTCATTCCCACAACACCACTGGGAAGCAAACCACTGGACCCGATTTTGCTTTAAACCAGCTAAAATCAATATAATTGAAACATTAACAGTTGATGGATATTTTAAGAATGATGTTGTGCCGAACCTTTGTCCTAGATTAATCATAGATTATCATAGAATTTACAGTGCAGAAGGAGGCCATTCGGCCCATCGAGTCTGCACCGGCTCTTGGAAAGAGCACCCTACCCAAGGTCAACACGTCCGCCCTATCCCCATAACCCAGTAACCCCACCCAACACTAAGGGCAATTTTGGACACTCAGGGCAATTTAGCACGGCCAATCCACCTAACCTGCACATCTTTGGACTGTGGGAGGAAACCGGAGCACCCGGAGGAAACCCACGCACACACTGGGAGGATGTGCAGACTCCGCACAGACAGTGACCCAAGCCGGAATCGAACCTGGGACCCTGGAGCTGTGAAGCAATTGTGCTAACCACAATGCTACCGTGCTGCCCTTGAGAACAAATAAATCTACACTATATCATTCTACCGTAATCCATCTACCTATCCAATAGCTGCTTGAAGGTCCCTAATGTTTCCGCCTCAACTTCTTGCACAGGCAGTCCATTCCATGCCCCCACTACTCTCTGGGTAAAGAACCTACCTCTGACATCCCCCCCTATATCTTCCACCATTCACCTTAAATTTATGTCCCTGCAGTGTAGCTGCAAGTACTCGCATTACTACTTTCACAAATGTGGGAACATGTATAATTTCTGTTTTCCCAACTCTCATATGTAGGATTTATAGTATCCCATCCAATCATTTTGTCTCTTGCTTCCACCAGCAGTCTAAAGTCCCCAGGCATGGTTACCATCAACTAGGTGCATGTCTATGAACTCTCTAATACTTTGTTTATGACAGTCTCGATGGAACAAAAACCCCAGAGACTCCCCTTTTCCAATCACTTCAAACAGTCTGGTGGACTCTGGCACACTTTGAACTGCAATGGGTATCGCCAAATCCGCTATCCCTCATTCTATGTCTTCCTTTCCAACTGTATAACACACAGTAAAAAGTCTGCTGTATTCTCAGAGACGTGCTTCAACACCAGGATCTGCTCGAAGGCCGGCAAACAGAATATTCCATTCGGAGAGAGCCATGCTTCTTTTCTCTTTGGCAGTTCAGAACGTCGAGAATTTATGCAGAGATTATTTTTAAAAAATTTTTTTTTTAACCTGCTGACCTCTCCTCTCACTATAATTAGCTTTCTATTTACCCGTTGCTTCTTAACTGTTCATCCCCAAAGTAGCCCCAGATCACATGGGTATTTCTTGGAGCCTAATCAGGAAACAAATTAAATCGTTTTCATTTTAAAAAATAATTCTTTTTTTCCAATTAAGGGGCAATTTAGCGTGGCCAATCCACCTACCCTGCACATCTTTGGGTTGTGGGGGTGAGACCCACGCAAACACTGGGAGAATGTGCAAACTCCACACGGACAGTGACCCAGGGCCGGGATTGAACCCGGGTCCTCGGCGCCATGAGACAGCAGTGCTAACCCACTGCGCCACCGTGCTGCACCACCTTTTTCAAATTAATCCCTAGTCCAATTTGTTCTTAAAGGGAAATTGCACAAAATAAAATACAGGCTTTGCCCAGCACATGGGTCATCTCATCCCTATTCTTGTTTACAAATCCTTCATCACCTACCTCTAATCTCATCTAGTCTTTCTGGTGCTTTTATCTGATTGTCACTGCACAGCTATTTTCCCACCGTTCTTGCACAAGCTGATTTTGATTTGATTTGATTTATTATTGTCACATGTATTAGTATACAGTGGAAAGTATTGTTTCTTGCATGCTGTCCAAACAATGCATACCGTACATAGGGAAGGAAGGAGAGACAGTAGAATGTAATGTTACAGTTATAGCAAGGTGTAGAGAAAAGATCAACTTAATACGAGGTAGGTCCATTCAAAGGTCTGGTGGCAGTAGGGAAGAAGCTGTTCTTGAGTCGGTTAGTACGTGACCTCAAACTTTGGTATCTTTTTCCTGACAGAAGAAGGTGGAAGAGAGTATGTCCGGGGTGTGGGGGGTCCTTAATTATGCTGGCTGCCTTTCTGAGGCAGCAGGAATTATAGATAGAATAATGGATGGGAGGCTGGTTTGTGTGATGGACTGGGCTACATTCATGACCGTTTGTATTTTCCTGCAGTCTTGGGCAGAGCAGGCTCCATACCAAGCTGTGATACAACTTTTATAACTATAGTGTCGGCATGGGGGGACAAGGACAGGCTGTTGGTGATCTGGACACCTAAAAACTTGAAGCTCTCGACCCTTTCTGCTTCGTTCCCATTGATGTAGACAGGGGCATGTTCTCCACTACGCTTCCTGAAGTCGATGACAATCTCCTTCGTTTTGTTGACATTGAGAGAGAGATTATTGTCATCGCACCAGTTCACCAGATTCTCTGTCTCATTCCTATACTCTGTCTCGTCATTGTGTGAAATCCGACCCACTACGGTGGTGTCATCAGCAAATTTGAAAATCGAGTTGATGGGGAATTTGGCCACACAGTTATAGGTGTATAAGGAGTACACTAGGGGGCTGAGGACACAGCCTTGTGGGGCACCGGTGTTGGGGATGATCGTGGAGGAGGTGTTGTTGCCTATCTTTACTGATTGTGGCCTGTGGGTTAGAAAGTTCAGGATCCAGTCGTAGAGGGAGGAGCTAAGGTGTTTGGAGATGAGTTTCGTAGGAATGATGCTTTATCCTGTGCTTAATTTCCTGGTAGGTCTCATTTGTGTTCTGGAAATATTTTCCATTGTGAAGAGCTCATCCTTCAGCTTTCTCCAACTGCATTTCTTCATGCTGGCCGATTAATGCACATCAACAGAATTAACTTTATTTTCGGTCAAATCTGCTACTCGACATGGTGTACTTCAGGTGCTTTGCTTTTTTCTATTCATTGGACGTGGGCATCACTGGCTGGGCCAGCATTTAGTGCCCTTGAACTGAGTGGCTAGTTCGGCCATTTTAGAGGGCATTTATGAGACAACCATATTGCTGTGGATCTGGAGTAGATCATGTCGGCCATGATGGCAGATTTCCTTCCCGAAAGGACAATAGTGAGCCAGAAGGGTTTTTACAACAATAATTTCATGGTCATCATTAGACTTTTAGTTCCAGATTTTTATTGAATTCAAATTTCACTATGGTGGGATTTTTGTCTTGACTTCGCTATATAGATGTTTATGTGCCAAATTGGACAAGCCACCATGACCTTTGGAAAATATGTCCTTGTTGATAGACACACCCAGAATATTCAAAACAATTTTTGTGTTTCAAAAAACTACAGCGAGTGTTAATATTATTTGTTAGTGGTGATTAAATTTGGGGACAGTGCGTAAAAAGGGTGTCCATCCCATTAGTTGGCATGATCAAATGGATCCACCATGCAGGGAATTACTCTGACTGCAACTTGCATAAAGTAGCTTAAACTTTGAAAAATGTTAAGAGTGCTTCATAGATGTAAAAAAATGGTCAGTTAAGATTTGGTACTGGATGAGAAGCAGGTATGAGAGTTTTGGATAAGTTGGTTCACTGAGCAAGGAGAGAGAGGAGTGGAGTAGTGGAATCCAAAGGTAATGATGTTGAGATGAATGTTAGAATAGCAGACGGAATAAATTGGGGGTTGAGGAGGGGAATCCTATGCAGAGGGAAGTCGATGTTCATTGTAGTGGAGAGCATACAGGCTCAGAAGCTCACCTCCGGTTGAATTAGATGCTGAGGCAGGGAACAGTTGAGGGTAGGAAGAGAAGCTATTTCCTGATCTAGTGGCTGGGTAAGAGTGGAACCAGGAAGTGCAATCCACCAAGCGAGACAGCAGAAAGATGTTGGTGTGGTTGACTATCAGAGGATGAAGAGGGGTAATACACTAGTGGTTGCAGTCAGAAAATACCTGTGTTTTGGTGTAGTGAGAGCAACCAAGACCATTTTGGAGAGGTTCAGGTGGACTTGGAACAGAAATTGGCACATATTTAGGAGGTCACAGCACATTCTGAGGCAAAGGACCTCGATGCAATGTCAACTAGTGTGGGACCAAGAAGGGACATTTGGTGGAAATTTCTAGTCCCCCTCCTGAGCACCACTGTAGGTTACCAGTTTTTCAATCTGCGTCGAATGGTTATAAGTCCCATTCTCAAATCACCTGCATCCTCCACTCTTCTGACTCTGGTCTACTGCCCTGTTCCATTACATCATTGATGGCAGAATCCTCTAGTTGTTGCGCTGCACCCTGAAAAGATATTTCTCCGTTTTACTTCCCCTCCCCATTTTCAAAACCTTCAGAATCTACCTCCTCATACTTTTTTTTACCACTACTTTTTTACCAGCCCGGTAGCACAAATGGATAGCACTGTGGCTTCACAGCGCCAGGGTCCCAGGTTCGATTCCTTGCTGGGTCACTGTCTGTGCGGAGTCTGCACGTTCTCCCCGTGTCTGCGTGGGTTTCCTCCGGGTGCTCCGGTTTCCTCCCCACAGTCCAAAGACGTGCAGGTTAGGTGGATTGGCTGTGATAAATTGCGCTTAGTGACCAAAAAGGTTAGGAGGGGTTATCGGGTTACGGGGATAGGGTGGAAGTGAGGGTTTAAGTGGGTCGGTGCAGACTTGATGGGCCGAATGGCCTCCTTCTGCACTGTATGTTCTATGTTCTACTCGTAAATCTTTTCCAAAAAATCCATCACTGAACAGTTAAAGCAGGGAAGGCAGCCAAAAGTAATGATCTTGAAGCTCCTGCAACAAAATGGGAACAATAAATGATTCTCCACCGTCTCAACACCTTTATGTCCTCACCACGCATATAATGGGATCTGGGTTGTTCTAGGTTTGGGAAATACCAAGATTATAAAAGTGAAAATTCAAATAATTTAATTCTAATATATTTAATTCAGCAGTTATTATATGAGCCGAGTAGGCTGGGAGGCCCAGCCACTTCAGTTAAGTGGATGGGGGGCATCCCAAGGTATTGACAGCAATTATTTTTTCTGACGTTGCTGATTTGAAAGAGTTTTGTTTTGAGCATTGAGTAGTGCTTCTTACTTAAAAGCAAACACTGCAAATCATCAAGATGGCAATACCCACTTTTTAGTATCTGGGATCTGAAAGACCAATTAGCTTGTATCTTCTGCAGGAGAGAGAAATCCTGAGTTTGAATTTTACTGGACTATATATTTTAATTGAGAACATTCTAGATGTTATTTATATGCTATCTGCGCAATTTGACTATTCTATGTCATTTAGGCATCATTACTTCCAGTAGGAATAAGTTCTCAAGTCCTCATTATCAGCCAAAGGAAAGAAAGTATGGATATATCCTTTTAAGAAACACCTGCTTAAGGAAAAGCATGCACAATGTGCTCTTTTCCTGCACTGTACAAGGGCATCTTCCTTTTGCTCGTGTGCTAGTTCTTTTTCATTGTTGCACAGAGTGGCACTGCTTTTCAACAGAGCTGAATTCTTTATCTTTAGATTTTACATTTTGCAAAACTGTTTTCACTTTGATTGAGAATGTCTGCTTGCACAAAGTACTTTGTGAAATGTGATAACGGTGTTTATGATAGCCACTCACGCTTACAGCACCTATTGATGAAATACCATAAAAATGGACCATTGTTATGTACCATGTTTCTGCATCTACATAAAGCAACACAATGTTGTGCTATCACGTATTACTCTCTGTTCTACTTACTGTGGAAAATTATGCATCAAATGAATGGTGTCACAATAAGGGTACTGAATGGGCGGCATCGTCAAAGTGAAGCGTCTGAGGGGATTGTGTCCATGTAGGTAACCTGTACTCGCTCCGTTTTATTTGAAGAATGAGAAAGACCTATGATGTAGGTAATGTTATTTATTTGATTATATTCTGGATTGTGTTCTATTCTTTCAAGTGAATTATTAACTATGTTACACACCTGGGTGGTATAATGTGCCTTTTTTATCACCATGAAAATTAGGTCCAATGGAGCACCTACAGAGCAGTTCTCAGAACTCTGTAATTAAAAAAAAGTAAGTAGATCTTTCAGTTTTGTGCCTCTATATTCAATTCACTAAGAGGTACATATACTTATGTCTCATTCAACCTTTATTTTGATTGTTCTGGTCACCTTGCCTTTTGATTTTGGTTTGCCTAGCTGGTGCAGAATGAGGAACACTGGCAACAGGTGGTGAGTCCTACAGGTTATTTAAATGTCTAGAAATCCTGTGCTGCATTGTCATTAAAAACAACATAACATGACTTGAGCAGGTTCTTTTTTTAAAAAAAAATTAAAGCTGATTTGTAGTTTTAAATTTGGCCGTCATTTCAGTTCATAATTGGTAGTACTCATGTGCTGCAAGTTCTGATGTCACCAGTTATTTTAAAAAACACTGCTTCTGAAGTTTAGTTGAAATATTCTCTTGTCCTCAAGTGCTATGTTCCTTTAAATTAAGGGCCTGTTTGAAACAGTAGAATTTTCCTGATTGATTGTATCTCTTTAGTGAGAAATGGTGAAAGACTGCAGGAGGACGTGGGCTAAAAGACGGGCTGACATGTGGCAGATGCAATTCAGTGTAGAAATAGTACATTTTAAAGGAAAGAGAAAGGAGATATGCTGTAAAAAGTAACATTTTGGCAGGAATAGAGGGACCTTGCTGTGTGATACACAGGTCATTGAAGGTGGAAGTTCAAGTGAATAAGGCCATTAGTAAAGCAAACCGAATCCGTGACTTTTTAAAAAAATGTACAGATACAAAAGATCAGAAAGTGATGTTGAACCTGTACAAAGCCTTAGGCTGTACTGCAGTTGGAGTATTCTGTTCAGTTTCTTTGGCCATATCACTTATAAGAAGGATTATGGAAGCAATAGATGAAACATAGGTTTACTGGAATGTAATCAAGGATGAGGAGATCTGGTTACCAAGGTAGACTTGAGAAATTCAAGCAGTTTTTCAGGAGTTGGGTGGCCTGTTATCAAGATTATTACAGATTATAAATTTAAGATAATCACAAAAACAGTGAAATAGAGAGGGATTGAAAATTTTCAGTGCAAGAATGTTAAATCCTCTTAAAGCAGAAATACATACCTATTACATACCTATCTACCTGCATACATATTACCTGCCTCCATACATAGAGCAAGAATCGGCCCCTCAAGCCTGCTCCATCATTCAATAAGATCAAAATGGAAAATCTTTAATAAAAATATATATATTTTAAAATTCAATATGATCATGGCTGATGTGATTGTAACTGTGACTCCACGTTCCTGCCCACTCACGATACCTTTTCACCCCCTTGCTAACAAGAATCTATTTAGTTCTGCCGTAAAAATATTCAAAGACTCTGCTTTCATTGCATCTGAGGAAGAGAGTTCGAGAGACTCTCACTCTTGAGAAACAATTTCTCCTCCGCTCTGTTCTAAATGGGCAACATCTTATTTTTAAACACCGAACCCTAGTTCTAGATTCTCCCACAAGAGGAAACATCCTCTCCACATCTTCCCTGTCAAGAAACCCCTCGGGATCTTGTATGTTTCAATCAAGTCACCTTTTACTCTTCTAAACTCAGCCTTTCCTGGAATGGGTGGGTTGCCTTCTAAGGTGTTGTAAACCTCTGAATTGCTTCCAATGTGTTTACATCCTTCTTTAAATAAGGAGGCCAATACCAGCGCATCCTTAATGTGTTTTAATGAATCATTATTCACTTACTTATTTTCCTCTTTTTATATATTTTAACTTTACCACCAGTTTGTATACTATTTTTAATCCTTAGGGACTCGAATAGACTTTTTAAAAAGTATTTTTATTCAAGGCATTTTCAGTTTTAGACAGGAAAAAAAAAGAAACAGAACATCAGAAAACAACCGTTGTAAACTTCACAAGTATACAAACCACCCCCACCCCGCTGATATTTAACCACTCTTCAAAGAAGTCGATGAACACCTCCACCTCTAGAAGAACTCCTCATCCGAGCCCCTGATCGCAAACTTTACCTTTCCCAAGTGCAGAAATTCTGCCAAATCACTCACCCACACCGTTGCTTTAGGCGTCTCCGAGTCCCGCCACCCTAACAGTATCCGCCTCCGGGTTATCAGGGAAGCAAAGACTAACACACCAGCCTCTCTCCCCACTTGCACTCCCGGATCCTCCGAAAGTCCAAATATTGCCACCCACGGTCTCGGAGCCAACATCACCCTCAGTACCTTGACATAATTCCCGCAAAGGCCTCCCAAAACTCCTCCAACTTTGGGCATGCCTGAAACATGTGGACATAATTCACAGTTCCCCTTGAGCACCGCCTGCACCTATCCTCGAGCCCTGGGAAGAACCGACTCATCCTTGACACCGTCACGTGTGCCCGATGCACCACCTTGAACTGGTTGAGATTCAGTCTTGCACATGAGGACGTGTTTACCCTCCGCAGGGCCTCGCTCCGGAGCCCGGCCTCTACAACCCCACCCAGCTCCTCTCCCTATTTGTGTTTTTTTTCCCTCCAATGAAGACTGCTCTCTCTCCCATCAACTCCCCATTATGTCCGTGATCTTTCCCTCCCCAATCTCGTCCTCGGACGAAATTTTATCCTGCAGAGCCGGGAGCGTTAACCTCTGAAACGTAACCAACCTCTTCCTAATGTACTGCCTAACTTGCAGATATTGAAACCCATTCCCCCCTCGTATAGCTGGAACTCCTGCTTTGGCTCTCCCAACTCTGCAAATTCTCCCCCCCACAAATAGGTCCCAAAAATACTCTACCTCGCCCTCTCCCATGTCTAAACATGGAATCGAGGCCAGATCGGCGCCCACAATGACATCCCCTCTATCTTAATGCTGCCGGCATTCATTCCATACCTGTAACGCTGATACCACCACCGGGCTCGTGGAGTACCTGACCGGTGAGAACGGAAGAGGTGCCAATGACAGCACCCTTAAACTCGTCCCTCTACACGAGGCTCCCTCTATCCGCCCCCCGCACCGACCTCTTTCCCCCACTGCCCACTTCCCAACCACCTTCCAGTTCGCTGCCCAGTAATAATTCAGCAAATTGACAACACCAACCCACCACTCCGTCTGTTTCTCTCCCAAGAGCCCCCTCCTGATCCATCCACCATACCCCTGAGATCATCCTATTGACCCTACTGGAAAAAAAGATTTGGGCAGAAAAATTGGGAGATTTGGACGACAACCAGAAACTTTGGCAGCACCATCAATTTAACTGTTGTTGAATCCCAAATGTCTTTATCCGTCAGTCTGGTCTCAATAAAAGTCGAGATGGATTTGCAAGTATAACATTAGTTATTTTATTCAGCTTGCAAGCTACCTAGCCCACAGTGATACAGATAACATGTTGCTCTCTGCAGCCCCGGGAACTAAGTGAATGTCTCAGACAAAGAGATCAGTACTCATACATTCAAATGGCATCAAGTTTCACATACTCGACACCCATAGGTCATCCTATGTCCCTCCTGACTTGTTTGATCTATTCTGATTGGCTCACTTCCAATCCCTTTCTCCGGCCCCTATCAATTCAGCATCACTCTCATAGACACACCTCTTCCTGCTTTTTTCCATGCGGTCTAAAATCCTTTGTCTCTACTTGCCAGAATCAAAGTGGCTTATTTCTACATTACATTAACTAATATCTCTAAAGTAACTATTTTATATCACATTCGTCACTGTCTGGTCCCTTCCAGTCAATGACAGTGGCAAAACATCCCATCTCTTAAAATCCCCTTTCACCCCATCCACCAGATAGTTTCACTAAGTTCAGCTTGGGCACTTGGACCCAACTATGCGCCACTCATATCACCCAAGTATTGGAAATTCGCCCCGACCAGCCGAAACAGCAACTTCTCCAAACCCTTTCCCTCACCCGCACATCTGACCAATCTCCCTCGCTGCTATCTGCCACCTCAACTGCGTGAACATCCTGCTGTGCTGGCCCTTTCCCCTTGTTCATACATCGCCCCCCTGACCCAATGCAACTGGCCCACCCCCTTCCCTGTAGACAAAGCTCATACTCCATCTGGAGCTTCTTCCTTTCCTTTAACAATGCTTCCCCAGGGGCTGCCAAGTACCTCAGATCCACCTCCAGAATAGCCTGCACTAATCTTTGCCCTTCTAGCTGCTCCCGCTTCTCCCTATGCGCCCAAATCGAAATAAACTCCCCCCAGATCGCCACTTTCCACGCTACGGAGGTGGAGACCTTGTCTGTCTTATTTAGCTCCACATAATTCCATATAGTCACCTCTATCCTTTCACAGATCCTCATATCAGCCAGCAACCCCATATCCAACCTCCACTGCGACCATGGGAACCCCCTCTTTCCACTCGCAAGTCCACCAGGCGCGGCGCGTGACCTGAAACCGTGACCGCTGAATATTCTGTCCCAACCACCCCCGCCAGCAAGCTCTTATCCAGCACAAAGAAATCGATCTGAGAACACACCCGGTGAAGATGTTGAAAAAAATGAGAATTCATTAGCCCTCTGTCTCCCAAACTGCCACGGGTCCACCCTTCCCATTCGTTCCATAAATCGCAACAATTCCCTTTACATCGCCAACACCTTCAGGGACTTGGGACACGACCGATCCATCTTTGGATCCAAAATCGTATTGAAATCCCCCCCCCCCCCCCCCCCCCCCCACAATAATCAACTGGTGTGTGTCCAGGTTCAGAACGTTCGCCAACACCTTCTTCACAAACTCCACATCATCCCAGTTGGGTACACCAACACCAAGGGTGCCCCCTCCAACTTCCCACTCAACATCACAAATCTGCCACAATACAGCCGAAAATGAGACGTTCATACTCACCAGCACCACTACCCCCTTGTCTTCATATCCAGTCTTGAATGAAACACTTGCTCCCTCCACCCGTTTCTCAACCTCGTTTGATCTGCAACTTTTAAATGAGTCTCTTGCATGTACACCACATCTGCCTTCAGGCTCTTTAAGTCACAAAGACGTGGGACGTCTTGATCGGCCCGTTCACTCTCCGAATTTTCCAGGTGATAAGCCTGGTTGGAGGGCTTCAAGTCCCTGCCCCACTCATCTCCTGAGCCTCCTCAAGATGATGGCCACCATTCTCCCCCCCCAAACCAACTGTGCCATGCCACCTTCCATGTCGGCAACCTGTCCCTCCCCAACTCTGCCAGTCATAAAAAATGAAAGCCATCCCCTCCCCAAGCACCCCACCTTCCCTATCTCCCTCTCTCTCTCCGCCACTCCTCCCCCACTTCGCTTTCGTTAACTGGTGAAGATGTTGAAAAAAATGATGACCTCCATCTGAAACAACCGCTTCTCCATTCCCAAGGTCCCCTTCTGCCCCACCCAACCTCTGCACCCTTCCATACTCCTTGGCCAAGTCTTCAGAGGCCTCCATCATCTGTTGCTGTAATTTTGCCATTAAGAACACCACCAGCTGCTCCATAGACCACAGTGCGGGCAATGACGCCACAGGGTTCTCCGCCATCTTTTCCTGTCGCACCTCCAGAGTCCTCCTAGTCTGACTGTTGCCCTTTATAAATTACACTCCTTGTTTGGTAGGGCTTAGACATTCCCTACCGAAAGAGACTCTAGCTCTCACTATTCCTTTGTTTTCCACCTTCGTAACCTTCGTAAATGGGTGAAAAGGACCAAAAAATCCAACCTAGGCAGGAGCCACACCATGGCGGCCACCAGAAGTCCGAACTGGAATAGACTTTAACCATTTACCGTGCATTCACAGCTAGCTCCTTCTCCTGTAGTAGAGAACAAACCAATTCCAAACTCTCAGATATGCATTCAGTTCCAAAGCTGCACATAAAGCTATTTTAAAAGAAACTTGGTATTGTCGCTTGAAAAAGAGGAATATGAACAAAGAACAAAGAAGTGTACAGCACAGGAACAGGCCCTTCGGCCCCCCAAGCCCATGCCAACCATGCTGCCCGACTAAACTACAATCTTCTAGACTCCCTGGGTCCGTATCCCTCTATTCCCATCCTATTCATGTATTTGTCAAGATGCCCCTTAAATGTTCTGGCCTTTGCTTCCCTGGTAGCCCGGAGACGGATACTATTAGCTTGGAGGGACTCAAAGCCCCCGAAGTCGGAGACCTGGCTATCGGACATGGCTAGCTTTCTCCGTTTGGAGAAAATCAAGTTTGCCTTGAGAGGGTCAATGTTAGGGTTCACCCGGAGGTGGCAACCGTTCGTCGACTTCTTTGCAGGAAATTAATCGTCAGCAGAAAGGGGGGGGGGGGGGTAGTTTAGATTAGAGTAGGGGGTCAATAAGGGGTCAACCTGTTCGAGAGGTAAATGGGTTTTGCACTATATTTATGGTTTCATGTATATTATTTATTTTATTGTTGTCACTAAACCAAAAATACCTCAATAAAATGTTTATTAAAAAGAAAAAGAGGAATATAAAAGGTTTGGGATGGAACAGGAGAGTGGGATTAAACAAGGCAAGATTTTAAAGGGTACGGAGAATGAGCAAGAATGTGGGATTAGACTAGGTGGTTTGAGGAGGAAAAACCTGGGTGCAGACTAGATGGTACCTGTTTGTGCTGGCATATTTTATGATTTTACAAACACTTGGGAATTTATTTTGCACCAATTTATCACCCAAGTAACAAAACTTCAGCAAACTTACTGAGGGATTTCAATCAGCCCTTTGGTTCTCTTTGACACTAGACTAATTGGAAGTTGCACATGCTTTTATTTCTGTATCAAAAACACTAAATTATGCCCCCAGTAAGTTGAGAATTTCAGTAAACTTTAATTGAATTTATGTAATTGTTCACTTGCACACTAAATTTATTAAAAATGAGATAACCTGGGTGCACACTTTCCATTTGTGCATGATTACTACTAGCATAACCTATGAGGCATTACACAGACCTTGTGTGTATTTGACATGAAATAGGGCTGAAATATTCCATGTACCAAATATCCTGAAACATTACTTTCCAGCTTTGGTGACCTGAAAATTCAGCAACTTGCAAATAATTCTGCTCTTGTTTTTCTCTCAGTACACCTGATCCTTTTATGGACAGTTGGAGCTTTTTGCCTTCCATAAAAACATAAGGGACTTTGTCTCGTCGGACTCTGGTGGGTTCCTTTCACTATTATTTAAAGTGAAAACCATACTTGATGCTGTAATTGACACTGAATGATCTCAAAGGTTTAAGATTTTCATTCAATTTGAAGTGATTTTTGTCAAAATGCAATTGGTACAATACAAGTGAACATGATATAAATGTTGGATTGTGTGTTATTGCTTAATAACATAACCTAAACAGTGTACTAAATCTGGAGTCAACTCTTTTGGCATCCATTTGATAAGATCAATCTGTGTTTTAATTCTCAACACGACATTAAATGTCATTTGAATCCCTGCTTGCTGTCACACTGAATTTTTGCACTAACGTGGCAAATGGAGGAAAGTACATCCTAATTAAAGCCAGGTACTCTGCTGCTGGTCGCTGCTTTTGAGGGTATTTGTAGGGTTCCTACAGATTTTCATTCTGAAAAGTCTTGAGCTTGGCTCCCGAGTTACAAGAATCTACCCTCCCTGCATTTCTGCACGACACTTAATTTGCTGTATTATGTTTGTTTCAGCCTTTGAACATTAGTTGCTAAATTTCTTCAAGAATAAAGGTGCTGGCTTTAAATACGAATCTAGAGTAGCATGGGGAACTTTCAGGCATGAAACCTGCATGGAGAGAGGGGACTGTTCGGGAGGATTTACCTAATGCTGATCTTTTGGAGCTGCAGCTTTTATTTCACCATTGTACTGCTATTTAGACTTGATGCCTCGCACCCCCCCCCCCCCCCCCCCCGCGGCAAAACTAACAGCTCTGTGAAAGCTGCTATAAGCAAACTGATGCCAGTTCTGGATAGCACAAGTCATGCGCAAAGAATAGAATATTTGCATTATCCTGACAAGTTACTAAATCTATGTTAGTGGCTAAGATGCAAAACCAGCGCCAATTCCAGATAGCACAAGTCATGCGCGAAAAGAGGAATAATTGTAGCAATATCCTGGCAACTCTGAGATGAACATGCTTGCTGATCCACTATTTCTGGCAAAATAAAATCCATACCTCAGTCCACTGGTGCCAATGATTGACTGACCTCACAAGACAGTTTATCGTTTGCTATTTTCAGTGAGTGATTAAGTGCCTGGACAGATCACTTAATATTTGTACCTCTGGAACTGAATTCTGTGCGCATTTTCAGTGTTCTCAGCAGGGAACCACTTTCAAAGGAAGCACAGGGTGGAGATAGGGCTGCACCCTTTAACACTGACTCTTGAACCTGTGTTTCCTTGGACCAGGAGGTTGTGAATTTATCCCATGATTTTTCTGTGCAGTAAATTAAATGCTCCCATTTGAAAATTCTGCATTTCTTTATTTGTCTTGGATTATTAGCATATAGAATATCATCTGCAATAAAATGTACTACTCCTGGAACATGCTCCACAAAATGCTAGTCTTGATAACTTGGGTGTTCTTGCATTGCTTCGCAACCTTTCTTTCACTGGTGAGCTGTTTGTTGCTCTGTCACATGATTTGATCATTTGTGTGTGGGGTCTGTGAGTCCGAAGGTTCTGGGTTTGAGCCCACTCTGACTTGAGCACACAATCTAGTCTGATACTTCAGCGCAGTAACGAGGGCATGCTACATTCCCAGAAATGGCTCTTTTGGCTGAGATGTTAAACTGCAACCCCATCTGCCTGTTCACGCAACCCCATCTGCCTGGCGCAAAATCCGAGGAGCACTGGTGTTATCCCAGGGTTGAGGGCAACATGTATGCCTCGTCAAGCAACACCAACAAAACAGACTATCCTGCCATTTAATCTCAATTGCTATTTGTGAAACTTTGTTGTGCGCAAATGGGCTGCAATGTTTGCCGACAAAACAATGGTGACTGCACTTCAAAAGCAATTCATTAGCTGTGGGACATCCTGAGAGCATGAAAGGTGCGATTATAAATGCAAGTCCTTTCTCTCGAGGGTGTTATATCATGATTTGGAGAATTATGTAACTAACTAGGTTGCAGGAAAATATGGCTGTTCTGTGTATTGTGACACTTTACACCTTGTATCAGACTATAAGAATAATTGCTATTGTTTCAATTGAGAAATAAAAGGAACACTTTTCCACCTGAAAAACGATGCTCACAATCTATCAAAATGCATGCCTGCAGAAAGCGTTCAACATCTCTTTTTCCGAGTTTTTCAGGAATTTAGCATTTGTACAGGCCACCCAAGTTTTAACAATTTAAATAATTCTTTCAAAATGCTAATAAGTATAAGGCAATAACTTCTGTTGCAGTAAACTAGCAAGGATGATGAAAGAGTTTTTGACTGCCAGAAGAATCCTCGAGGTTAAATGAAAGTTTTAAAGTTGTCACCAATTATTTGCAGTGGCTCCCCATAACTAAGTGACGCATTGTATTTCAGCTATGACACACTGCCTCTGGACAGTCATTTCATACAAGTCATAACCCTCTTACCTTGGAGTTGAGAGATGGAGGTAGTATGCTGAAAGTGAAAAGGGCGGCAAGGTAGCGCAGTGGTTAGCACCGTTGCTTCACAGCTCCAGGGTCCCAGGTTCAATTCCCGGGTTGGGTCACTGTCTGTGCGGAGTCTGCACGTTCTCCCCGTGTCTGCGTGGGTTTCCTCCGGGTGCTCCGGTTTCCTCCCACAAGTCCCGAAAGACGTGCTTGTTAGGTGAATTGGACATTCTGAATTCTCCCCCTCTGTACCCGAACAGGTGTCAGAGTGTGGCGACTAGGGGCTTTTCACAGTAACTTCATTGCAGTGGAATGAAGCCTACTTGTGACAATAATAAATATTATTATTGAATATAATTCCAATACATTGCAGAAAGAAACAAATGAATTTCGTCCCATGTTCCTTGAGGTGCTTCCTTACAGAAAGGCATGAAATGGTGCATTGGGGAGGGAGAAAGGAAACAAAACTGGGCATTACATGGGACCTAGAATTACAAAGCTTTGTTCAAAAGGTTCCATTAGAATTCTTTATTGTACTGCTTTGCCAGTAAGTTCCCATCTTGGTTGCATGTCCCCATTACTTGCAACTGGAAAAACAGAACCAATTGGGACCGTAACAAGGTTTTATTAATAGAAGGAAAGACATTAAAAATATGTCCATGTAAATCGAGTATTGTGGAAGTAATAGTTCATAGAGAAGTGTTTTAACTTTTTTTTTATACCTGGAAAAATTTCAGGCTGTCTAGGCTAACCACATTCTTTTTAAGTTTTCAGTCTATAGGTGCTGAACCATACCCTAATAGTAAGGACAATTAAAAGTTCAAAATAAATTCCTGAAACAATTTAACAAAATATTTTTAAAATATTCTTGGCCTGTTTTCAACTTTTCACTCTTTTTATCCACACTCTCGCTCAGTTTGCCATTTTTATTATTTGAATTATTTTCCATTTAATTCAACCCTTGTTTTTTTTTTTTAAAGAGTATCCAATTCTTTTTTTTCCCCAATAAGGGGCAATTTAGTGTGGCCAATCCACCTATCCTGCACATCTTTTTTGAGTTGTGGGGGTGAGACACTGGGAGAATGTGCTAACTTCACACGGTCAGTGACCTGGGGCCGTGATCGAACCCGGGTCCTTGGCGCAGTGAGGCAGCAGTAATCCAACCCATCTTAATCAAAATATGGTGCTTAAAACTTATTAACTTCGGTCTCCTGGGCCTCGACGTCCACTTGGAAAGTAGGAGCCAAATCCCAATAAAATGGCTGTTTGCTCAGAACAGGATTCAATGGCTGTTTGTTTTTGACCAATAGAGGGCAAATAATCTGAAGGTTAAGATTGTCATAGATATCTTCATGTGCATTTTTGCTGCAGTTTTCTTTTGTCAAATACAGGAGCTCACTGTTCAATAAGTTATAACAGCTAGAAAGCGATATCAGATCCTGAAGCGGCAACTTGGCGCGATACGGAATGGCTAACATTGGCTAATATGGAAGCCTCACATAAATTCCTTCCTTAACGCTACTGCTTTCACAAAACAAGGCGGCTAATTAAAAAAAAGGTGCTTATAATTTGAGATTTTTAAAAACAACTTTTGTATTAACTTTTCAGCTAATCTTCGTTGTGTGCCCTCGATGAAATCACCTTTGGGTGGGCTTTTTTTTAGGGGGGAGCGAAAGTGAACCACGCTTATTTTGTGGTCGGTCCCTTTTCTCTGACATGATTCATTCTTCTTTTGCAGTTGTTTGTTGAGCAGCGCAGAAATAATCGGTAAAAATGGCAGACAATAATGTTGTTAACAATGGCAAAGACGGGGCTGGCCAGAGCACGGAAGACGTTTGCCGGGACTACCTGCGCAATGTCTGCTATCGCGGCAAGACCTGCAAATACCTCCACCCGGACATAAATGAGGTACATGACCTAGGTGTGAAAAAGAATGAGTTTGTCTTCTGTCATTACTTTATGAATAATGTTTGTACCCGTGCAAAGTGCACATTCATACACGGGACAGCACAGGATGAGGAATACTACAAAAAAACAGGGGAGCTTCCTTTGCATTTACGTTCCAAGGTGGCTGAAACCTATGGTCTATCAGTTTCTGACCTGCCTTCTGATAAAGGTGAGATTCCAGTATGCCGTGACTACCTTAAAGGCGACTGCCAAAGAGGCTCAAAATGTAGATTCAGGCACTTCAAACGTGACAATTCAGAACAAGAGATCAGACTGTCACGAGACCCCCCACCTTCTCAGCCATTACGTAAATATGACCGAGTGGATAATGACAGTGGTATCAATTGTTATGAGTATGACCACCGCTTGAAGAGGAGAAAGTTGGAAGGATTTGAGTTTGAAGTGTATGAGTACGATCTCACAACTCGACGGCAAGTTGACTCTGGATACCTGGAAGAAGAGAACCTTATGCTGCGAAACCGGAATGAGGAACTCAAAAAGCAGGTGTCAAACTTGATGGGTAACAATGAGGTGCTTTTGGAGCAGAATGCATTTCTCCGCAACCAAATAAAGGCGGCAATGGTGAACGCCTTGCCCACAACAACAGCTGGGAGATTCAGCCACTGCACTTCCCCAGGAATTAAAACAAGGGGACTTTGGGAGTAAAAGTACTTCCAAAAATTGAGAAATTAGTCCTATGGTTCTAATGAGCCGACTTCCCAAATTCTGAACATCTCAACAGTGACCCTAAGTGCATCAGACTGCTTCCTGTGGCGTTGGGGTGAGGGTGGAATATCTTTTGAGGGATGCTATTCGAATCCTGAAACTGTTGTTTATTGCTTCAGTGTATTCAGTCAAGGAACATACCAAACTACTTGCAATTTGAAAAGGCCATGCAGGAAACATCAATGGATTTTAGCTGGATTAACTTTTGCTTGATACTGGCAGCAGTCACTAATTGAAGTCATTTTGGGAAAAATTGTTACTTGGAAGAGCGGTTGAAGAGCTAGCACCAATGACAGTTGCTAAAGTATGTCAGCATCATATGAACTGCAAATCTTTAGCAAATTTTGTTGAAATGCAGCTTGTGTCTTAACACCATACGTAATGCGTAACAAGGTTATTTTCAAGGCTGTACTCGCTGTACTTGAGGGAATGTTATCATAGACTTTGTGTTAATTTTGGTTACAATGTATTTGGAATTAGAATGGTGGTGACTGCTGCCTTTGAACTGAGCTGAACCAGACTCGAGAACACCAACATTAGTGTTCCAAAAAACACCTAAGTGAGCGAACTGGAACAACTCCTAACATGTGTGAAACCATAACTTAAACCATTACAAAGAAATTTGGATAATATGACAATACAGTCAAGTTAGTATCCTGAAATCAATGACACACTACAGCTGCAGTACTTTCCCCCCTGAAGTTACGGTGCCTTGCAAACCAAGCACTGCGGTTGGCATGTAATGAAAAAAAAATCATGTGGGTTATCCCCATGTTCAAAATGGACGTTTCTGAATAGTTAATTGTAATGAGTATATTTGACACCTATTTGGCTTTTTTAAAAGCAATCTGCATATCTTGATTCACCAAGCAATTTCCTCGCAACCCCTTGAAACACGAGGATCCTTACAGTACTGCTTCTCTTTCTGCCCCCCCCCCCAACCCCTATCCCAACACACAAACTTGAGAACTTTTAATATTATAAATGACAGGAGCACTGGATAATGGTCTTATTGGATATCAGTAATTAAATATGTAGGTGCCAGGTGCTGAGGAATTCCTTTCTGTCGTGCTCCAAGAAGACACGACTTTGAAGTTCTAGGGTGTATAGGAATAAATGTAACTTAGTGAAGGAGTCTGTAACTGAAATTTGATGTTATTTCTATTCAGTTGCTCTAATGTGTGTACTTGTAATCCAATAATGTTTCAGAAAATGGTATCTGGTATTCGCAGTTCAGCTGCACAAGATATTGGATCAGCACATGGTCGTTTCTATATGTTCCCAGTTCTGTTTTGCTAACTAATCTCTCAGCCTCATAAGGACATGCTAGGCTGGGGCAGGAGCAGAACTGTATGCACCAAGGCGCGTAATGTCATTGCTTGAAAGGTACACATTCGGAACTGAAGCATTCTTTGGGCCCTTTTAGATGCCTTTGGGTGTTTTGAATGTCACATGTATTCAACCGTTTGCTACTTAAACATCAGCACGCTGAAATGCTGTCTTTCACTCCCCCAAATATATTTCTTATAAAACAATCATGTGTGAACTTGCTGCATGAGCTTAGTTGTTTGTCTGTGAGTGTTCGGGCATAATTATTTACCCCTTTCCAGCCAACGAAACATGACCTAACCTTTGAATATACAGCCTGGCAGCTCCAAAGTGTTGTTTTTATGATGCTTTATACTATAATGGCTAAGCTTTCCACAAATATTTTGTTTGTTAGCAGATGATAGTCAACTTTGTACGAACACCCAAGATGCCCTGGAACTCCAATAGGATTAGTTTCAGAAGGCACTTATCAAAACAATCACAACACAGTTTCTTAAATATGTTTGGTGAGACTTTCAGTGAGAAAATGGCTGTGATGTTCAATTATTCCGACCGTGTTTGTGTGACATACATAGTCCCAATAATGGTGTTTTACTTTTCTCTTGCAGCTCTTGGTCACAGTAGTTGTAAAGCGTTAAATTTTATACCATGCTAATTGTGATAGATTAATCCGAAAAGAGTTGAGGTCCATGGGGTTCAGGACTTGGACAAATGCGCCGTTATGTGCATTTTTTAATAACTTCCTTAATAGTGTTAATGTTTAACACATATATCTGAGTTAATCAAACCATACGTATAACCCTTTTTTTAGTTCAGTTTTTCTTAGCTTGAATTTGTTTTCCCAAAAACATTGCATTAGACATTCTTGAATTTAATTCAAATTCTCTGAAGTGGTTTGTAGACTAGCAAATGTTACAAATGACGACTGGTTTGGATTTCGGAGGCAATAAAATTATTGAGCTTCACCTTTATTTTGTGGCTGGAAAGGTTTAATGATGCAGTATATATTTAATTGCGTTATGTATACTGATTGCTACGGTATTTACTGTCCGTGCTTTTCCAGGCGATCACATCAATATTCTTCCCAAAGAATAGAAAGATCTTCAGGGTTCCAAAATCCAGGAATTACTCCAGTGTGTAGAGATCCTACATTGAAATCACATTCCCCACATTGAAATTTCACCACATCCAAAAAACATAAAATATACCTTTTTAACTTGTTCATGCTTGCCATCTGTTAACCTCTGCAGGGATACCTAACTGGGGAGACCCCTCTATCCGTTTATTGTCAAATTGTACATCTTTTAAAAGTAGACATTTCTGAAAGCCTGTTAGTGAGTGTGCAACAATAAAATAATTTTTCACCAATTAACTGCATTGTCTTTTTATTTTTGCACTATGTGCGCAGATCACAGGAGGGTCGAATGTGTTCAGCTCTTCCAGAGCTACTCTTATGCAGAATTGGCTAAAACCCAAATGCAGATGAATTAATTGCCCCTTTGACTAAGAAATACCTTGGGACATTCTTGGGTTGGGAAGGACAAGAAATTACACTCAAATTAATGTATTGCACATATCTGATTGGAAAGGAGATACTACATATAGCACAGAGGTTACCACTATTCCTTCACAATGCCAGGGTCCCAGGTTCGATTCTCGGCTTGGGTCACTGTCTGTGCGGAGTCTGCACGTTCTCCCCGTATCTGCGTGGGTTTCCTCTGGGTGCTCCGGTTTCCTCCCACAGTCCAAAGATGTGCAGGTTAGGTGGATTGGCCATGCTAAATTGCCCTTAGTGTCCAAAAAAGGTTGGGTGGGGTTCCTGGGTTACGGGGATGGGGTGGAGGTATGGGCTTGGGTGGGTGCTCTTTCCAAGGGCCGGTGCAGACTCGATGGGCCAAATGGCCTCCTTCTGCACTGTAAATTCTATGATTGACCCTGCATAATTAAGAGCTCAACATATGATTCTGAGAGGCCACTTTTACGAGAAGGTTCTAATATGATTTTGGTATATTTTGAGACTAGTCAAATATTTAGAAAGTTAGGTGTGTTTGAAAATCTTGGATGTTACTTTTTGTGCTGCTCAGGTGGAAGATGTCCCATTCTGGGCACCCAATATCAAGCAGCCCCTTAATTACAGCTACAAAATAAAGCTTTTCCTATTTGAGGTTTACAAACTTTTCAGTATAGTGACCTGCAAATATGACTGTGAAGGCTCACCAGCCCCCAAATTTTCAAGAGTGTCAGCTACCCAACGGAAACTGATACCATTTTAGCAAATTCACTCATTTGTGTTCAGTCATGCAAATAATGTATTAATAAGTCAAAAATGGAAAATTCTAATGACCTTGGATGGTGCTAGTATTACCTTGAAGGCCCCTCGGATAGAGGCTGTTCAAAGGTTGGGGCTAATGTGTGTCCATTTGTCACACCTAGCCATTTT
This sequence comes from Scyliorhinus torazame, assembly GCF_047496885.1. Classification (NCBI taxonomy): domain Eukaryota; kingdom Metazoa; phylum Chordata; class Chondrichthyes; order Carcharhiniformes; family Scyliorhinidae; genus Scyliorhinus; species Scyliorhinus torazame. The sequence continues at coordinate 29,470,679 of NC_092738.1, forward strand.
GCTGAATGAGAATGCTGTTTAATATTAAACCAGGGGTGGTTTGTATTATAGTCACCTATCATCTAAGCTGAGATGTGCAAAACCTTTTTTGTAGAGCTCTAGCAGGCAAGGGAGAGAAAAGGCTGGAAAAATTCTACCAGTTTGAACTGATCCCAGTCCTTACATGGGGAATCGTGGATGAGGACTTGCACCTGAAGACTCCATAGTGTCAAATGACAATTTGAGGAAACTTTATTTCTCTGCGATTTTTCTTCCCTTCCTGAAGCATTGACTCTTTGTTCAGGTACAGTTCCCAATGCACCACATGTAAGCCCCGTCGTATCTTCACTCAACATTCGCGTGCAGAATTTCTACCACTGCTCTCTGGATAGTGAACAGCAGCCCAGGGTGTTACTCTTCTCCTCATTAAAGACATGCAGAGGCCAATGGCAACACAAAAATTATTTACAGGCTACAACGGGAACAAACCTGATTAAGAATTAAACCTGATTAAGAATTAAATAGTAAAATGCAGTGGATTATCACACCTACCTGCATTTTAGACATAGACCATTAAGCTGTGTTAATGTTCAAAGTGGTCAAATTCACTTGTCATGTTGGTTGATGTCTTTTTGCTCTCAACAAAAACAATCTGCCCCAGTCCGATAGATGGTCCCAAACGTGCTTTCAGATCTCGATAACCCTCTAATATTTTGGGATAAACTTTACTCCGAATTAAATATTTAAATCAAGATAACAGAGTCAGACCATGGTTGCCAACTTATAAAAACATGTAACAAATCTGTTGGTATTGATTTCTTTCTTGGCACTGTCAAATCTATATAAACATTTGCATCTGATGGAAGGTTTCCAGATTTCACATTCACAAAAGCAGCAGTCATGGATAATGACAAGCAAGTACATGAATTTCTGTCCTAAAAAATGTCCCGTATGGAGGGGAAAAGGGCATCCCACAAAAAATAAGAAACGATTTTGTTAGATTTTTCCACATTCCCTATCTTTTAATTCTTGTTCACAAAACATACCATTTTATAGAGACTTTTGGCATGGAAATATTGATTCTCCAACTTGTTTGGTTTCCTCCTGTGCACTACAATTATATTTCTTCAGAAGCCTCCCTGGCTTTGTTCCTGTCATGAGTCTTCCTTTTACCAAATGTCAAACCTCTATTTTGTTTCTTTGGTCTCCATTTGCAATATTTTTGGGGCAGGCATGTTTGTGTGCCATACACACATGCAAATTTGCCAGGCCAGGGGAGGTTTTGGCATCCTCATGTCACTTCTGGTGATCTCTTTAAGGTGGAGGAGGCAAAAAGATGACCATGCAACAAAATAAAACGAGCAGCAGGGCTGAAGGGAGGGAAGTAAATGACACTAGTGATAAAAAGACAAAACATTTAGAGAACAAAATTTTACATTTGATAAGAAGGGAGAAAAATGGAGCACCAGGCAAGATTGGCGAATACTGAGCCCAGGCAAGATTGGCGAATACTGAGCCACAACCCAGCAAAGTAGGAAACCAAAGGATTAAGAAAGGAATGGTAATTAGTGAGTAGACTGACGAATCAAACACGTGGCTGAGCTTAAGCTGCCACTTAAATGTTGATGTATTGATTTTGGGTACACAATGCTGGTATAATGCTGAAGTCAGGTGGTTGGATAAAGCCAGGAACTGAAATGATGGAAACAGAAATTGTTGCCTTGATTTTATGGGATATTGGATAAAGCAAATCAAATTTTAGAATAAAATTAGCCAACTGTTGCTGTGGGGTGAACAAAATATATTTTATTCAATGGCTAAGGCACTTGATTTGCATGCAATCCACCTTATTCAACTTAGTTAATGTAAGTACATTTTTGTGGTTATTTCATATGTATATCTGACTGGCAAAATGCAATCCATTTATGTGAGATCCTTTGTGATGTTTTTCTGTGAATTCATCTCCATGTGAGCATCCAAAATGTGATTTATGTAATGAGTGTTTAAAAGCTGGCCAGGCTGGGAGAGGGAAGATCACAGAGAGGAGGGACAATTTTAAGCTGTTAACCTGTGTACTCTGCTTGAATCTTATTTGTTGAAGACTATCTCAAGAGCGACTGCTTCTACTTCAATGGGAAAGACATTCTTATAAATCAGAAACTTTCTTGTCTTCAGTTTTCTATTTGTCACATCTCTCTGTATGACGAAGGCAATAAAAGCTCAAAGAATAATCCTACCTACTTATTGGCCATGGCTGTGTGTTCCTAAGGACTTTCTGAGAGGAGGTATGAGAACAATGGACGCTGTCTTTTCAAGGAGTCAACCTCCCATTCGGCTATGTTGTAAGTTTGATTATTCTGTATTAGATCATCCCACTTTTTTTGCTTCTGTATTATTTTGTCTTGAAATAAATCTGGACAAATTGTTTTTGCTCATGTGCAGTGGTTTGGTAGCGTGGTAAGTGGTTGACCAAGTTCAGAGTTAATCGTTAGACCTGGGCTATGCTGAAGTGAACACGGCAGAGTATAAAGATTGGCTTCACAAAATACATTGTTCATGAAAATCATCCAACCATAAAGACAAGACGACATGTTGGTCAAAGTACAAACTGTAGCAATCACCTTTAGGAGACCATCTTAAACTGCCTGAGCTTAGCAACCGGTGGAATATAAATCCAGACCATGATTATAGTAGCTACTATTAAACATCCATCTTTTTATCTTTTTCTTCATTGGTTAGGTGTCTTTTCTTCTCATTGGCTGAGTCCAAGAACTACTCAGAAGCATTTTGACATCTGAGTCGGGCCACTATTGGAGTGAGAACAAGAAGTCTCCGAGCAAGGTTGTGGTAAAAATCTTCTCGGAAAGCATCAATAGAGATCAGGATTCCTGGATTACTTATTTTGAGAGTTGACTATGTTTCCCTTTCAGTTTGACAAAAGAACGTTGCGGGGAAAATTAAACTACAAAATCACCAGATGGATTTGTGTTGAAAATGGATCTCTCCACAATAACCGGTGTCGTTCCAAGATGAACAATTTTTCCTCTTCAAGTGTAGTGTAGGAATTTCCCATAGTTTTATTTGTACCTTGATGAGCTGCATTATTGGATACCATGGCGCCATAGGGGGCTACGTAAATTTTAATTTGTTTGCATTAATTTGCAGATATATCATGTTGCTGATACTAACAGATTTTGGTGTTCTGATTTAGGATTTATCCACCACTGAGGTAACAGCGCTGAAAACATCTATTTCTAAAACCTGCAGGTATCCAAAAATTCAAAGACAAGCCAACAAGTAAGAAATATTAGCGCAAATAGAGCTGAATTTTGAGGCTGAACCCTCCAGGGCTTGCAGATTGCATTTCATCCACTTGCTGTAATTGGCACAGCTCAACGTTAATGGCTGCTTTGATGTTTCTGTTCCAAAAGCAAGAAAAAAAAATGGTTGAATTTTTGTTACAAACCGACATGATTCGGTAAGGACAAGAGTCTTTGTGTCATGTACTGGAAGTAACTAATTGTCAGAATTGAAATAATCTTCCTCTACCCTTTCTCCTCTCCCTTCCCCTTTTAATATAATGGTCCCAGATCAAGATGATGGACAGGCGCTGGTCCCTGGCCTCTGCTAATATTAAAGCGGCTACTAGGAGGTGCGCGAAAGCAGGAGGATTCACTGAATTTGTTTTCCTTTCTCTCCCTTCCACCACCCCTGCTCTATCCTCAACTTCAATTCAGTGCCTCACCCCATGAATCCAACTTAGATTGTGGCATTTCTTTACATTGTTTTAATTATATTTGCTAATATGCTTTGCTCTGATGATATTTTATAATCTTATGTAATTCCAGCTGTGGAAAAAAAATACATATGATTCAACATTTTTCATGCAAATATATTGGATGATCTATGACCCAATAAGCCCTCTTGGAGCACCGTTCTTTCACTGAGGGGAGCAGATTAACAGTTGCTGCAATATTATGTTCCGTTTTCAGGGCCAAAGTCTTGCCGACTCAGTTAGCCCAACTAAGATCAACAACTTAGCTGTAGAAAATTGAACTGTGAACCCTGGACCCTATCACATTTTATAAGATAGCAAGGTGCTCTGCTCTACCATCTTATTTCTATATATTAATATTCTTAAGACTTTGTATTTATATCTTTAAGGACATGCAACACCATTCAATTTTATTTCTCCAAAGTGCCAATGCTGCAGCTATTCATAAATTATGGTGTTACCTCGATAAAGGACTGCCAAATGGTGGTTTATTGGGAGTAGCTTTTCAGGTTGAAGTGTTACGGGTCAGCTTAGATCAGTTGTTAGCACTTGGCTGGAGTCAGAAGATCCTTAAGAGCAGAGAAGGCTGAGGGGGGACATGATCATGGTGTACAAAACTGAAGAACATAGGGTGGATAGGAAGAAACCTTTCCACTTAGCAGAGGGGTCAACAACCAGGGGGCGTAGATTTACGGTAAGGGGCAGGAGGTTTAGAGGGGATTTCAGGGAAAAATGTATTCATCCAGAAGGTGGTTGGAATCTGGAACTCATTGACTGAAAAGGGTGGTAGAGGCGGGAGCCCTCCACATTTAAGAAGCCTTTAGATCAGCACTTGAAATGCCATAGCGTACAAGGCTATGGACCAAGTGCTGGAAAATGGGAATCGATAGGTTCTTGATGGGCAGTACGCTGGCACAGTGGTTAGCACTGCTGCCTCACAGTGCCAGGGACCCGTGTTTGATCCTGACCTTGGGGTGACTGTGTGGAGTTTGCACATTTCTTCCCCCCCCCCCCGTGTCTGTGGGTTTCCTCCCACAATCCAAAGATGTGCAGGTGAGGTGGAGTGGCCATGCCAAATTGCCCTTAGTGACCAGGGATGTTTAGGTCAGGTTATGGGGTTGCGGGGCTAGGGGAGTGGGCCTAGGTATGGTGCTCTTTCGGCGGATCGGTGCAGACTCGATGAGCCGAATGGCTTGCACTGGAGGGATTTTATGATTCTATGGCCGGTACAGTCATGATGGGCTGAAGGGCCTCTTTTTGTGCTGTAAAATTCTGACTCTGGTTTGAACCCAACTCCAGTGCAATACAGAGTTAGGTACTGCATTATTGGGGTGCTGTCCTTTTGACTGTATATTAAAATCTCATGCCATCATTTGAAGAGTAGGGAGATGGCCTGGCCAACGTTCCTCTCTGAACCAAGAGCACCAAAAAAAAAATTAACTGGCCATTCATTCATTCACTATGTTCATGGAATATTGCTGTGTGCAACATGGCTGCTGCATTTGCTTATATTATAATACTGCTGTTCAGAGTAATTCATTTGATGAGGTTTTGGCGCTATATAAAATGCAACTCTTTATTTAAGCTGATTACTGAGATTTTAAAATCGCCTCATTAGATAACATTCAGCACAGAAACGTTGCTGAGATCTCAAGAATCTTTGCTAGTCTATTACACTCATTAATACATATTAAACCAATATGAAACTGTTACTTCTGTGCTGTCTTGCCTTTTTCCTCCCGGTTTCTCCATTTTATATTTTTAAATTTGTTTTTAACATTTATTTTTATCATTTATATCATTGCAATAGAACAGAACATAGAATTGTCTAGTTATCTAGTAATTGTACCTGTTTTCCTGTGGCTGTGTGACTTGTCTATTTTGGAGCAGGCACCACACTGTTTAAAATCATCCTAAGGCTGATTTTGTTAGCAGAATGGGAGACAGATCGCTTGGAGTCTGATCTGACCGGGTCTGAGTGATGGATCAAAATTGTGATGTTTTTCAGCTGACTGCTTACGCCAAAAATTGCAAAACTCCCAGCAAGATATTTATTAGCAGCCAAGGTAAGAGCATGCGCAGAAAGAAAACGTTTCATCAGTGGAATTCTGAGGGTTAAGCACGAAGAAATGCACTTGTGTACCTAATTTATAGCCACAAATGGAAGACAAATTGCTAGAAAAAAAGCGATTAACTTTCTCTTGGTTGCAACTTCTAGCAAATTTAGTGCATTCATTGGCGGCATTGAACTTAAATAGAACACTGAGGTGGCTGGCATGTTGCAAGCTGTTCTGCATAAATCCTTTCACAATAGCGACGAGGAAACTCTGAATCTTGAAGAGCTGCTGGAAGCCATTACGTGAAGGCCAAGTATGCAAAAATGCATTCATTTGCAAGGCTCAGTGCTTACCATGATTGAGCTGACGCTATGCAGTCCCAACTGATGAAACCACCATTTAATGGAATATGTTGTCTCCTGCTAAATTCAGGAGGATTGTGAGAACGCATGAATACATTGTGTAGCAAATTCTGCTGCTTGCCACGTTGCTTGTGAGGAGTTCTTGGTACATTCTGCCTGCATTATAAAGGCTTTTCAGCTACCTATTGCCCAATTAATGGCTGTTCCATGTAGGGCGGAAAGGGGCTCAGAGGATCATTAACTAGTCCTTTGAATTCCATACAGAGGCTGGGTCATAGAATTTACAGTGCAGGAGGCCATTCGGCCCATCGAGTCTGCACCGGCTCTTGGAAAGAGCACCCTACCCAAGCCCACACCTCCACCCTATCCCCATAACCTAGTAACCCCACCCAACACTAAGGGCAATTTTGGACACGAAGGGCAATTTATCATGGCCAATCCACCTAACCTGCACATCTTTCGGGACTGTGGGAGGAAACCGGAGCACCCGGAGGAAACCCACGCACACACGAGGAGGATGTGCAGACTCCGCACAGACAGTGACCCAAGGCGGTAATCGAACCTGGGACTCTGGAGCTGTGAAGCAATTGTGCTATCCACAATGCTACCGTGCTGCCCTAGTTGAATACATTGAATACATTCAGGGGAGAATTCGAGTTTTGATTGACTAGGGGGTTAAGGGTTATGGCGGGGTAGGCAGGAAAGTGGAGTTAAGGCCACAATCCGATCAACCATGATCTTCTTGAATGGCGGAGAAGATTTGATGGGCCAAATGGCCTGATTCTGCTATTTTGTATGTTCTTGTGGGCTGAATTGGGTCCAAGATAACATACCCGATGATGGAAGATTAAAACAGAATTGCGTGATGGATACCTTTGCCAGACGGGCCAATGGTACTCCAGGACGCAAATGGGGATTGACTAGCCAGTCTGGCTCATTAATGGCACTTGTAGGGGTTTGGTCCTTCAGTGGGGTCTATGATGCATCCCATTTGGCTCCGACAAGCAAATGCTTAATAGACAGGTGATGGAAGCATAGTGTTCCATTCTATAAATTGTGCTGTTTTTGAAAGTCCCAATCCTGCCCTGCATACACTTAGGGGCTGCTGAGACTTCACTTTTCCTAACCTGTGCTCTTTGGATGTGGGTTGTAACATCAGATTTTGCAGGAAAACAAGTTAAATAGGAGTGTTTAATTATCTTTGTTAAGACAAAAAGTGAATGGAGCAGTTATCATTTGATGACTGGCTGAATATTTCGGAATTAATTGAATCGCTACTTTAAGAAGTCTTACAACACCAGGTTAAAGTCCAACAGGTTTGTTTCGATGTCACTAGCTTTCGGAGCGCTGCTCCTTCCTCAGGTGAATGAAGAGGTATGTTCCAGAAACATATGTAGAGACAGATTCAAAGATGCCAGACAATGCTTGGAATGTGAGCATTAGCAGGTGATTAAATCTTTACAGATCCAGAGATGGGGTAACCCCAGGTTAAAGAGGTGTGAATTGTGTCAAGCCAGGACAGTTGGTAGGATTTTGCAGGCCAGATGGTGGGGGATGAATGTACTGCGACATGAATCCCAGGTCCCGGTTGAGGACGCACTCACGTGTGCGGAACTTGGCAAGTTTCTGCTCGACGATTCTGCGTTGTCGCACGTCCTGAAGGCTGCCTTGGAGAACGCTTACCCGGAGATCAGAGGCTGAATGCCCTTGACTGCTGAAGTGTTCCCCGACTGGAAGGGAACATTCCTGCCTGGTGATTGTTGCGCGATGTCCGTTCATTCGTTGTCGCAGCGTCTGCATGGTCTCGCCAATGTACCACGCTTCGGGACATCCTTTCCTGCAGCGTATGAGGTAGACAGCGTTGGCCGAGTCGCACGAGTATGTACCGCGTACCTGGTGGGTGGTGTTCTCGCGTGTAATGGTGTTATCCATGTCGATGATCTGGCACGTCTTGCAGAGATTGCCATGGCAGGGTTGTGTGGTGTCGTGGTTACTGTTCTGAAGGCTGGATAGTTTGCTGTAAACAATGGTTTGTTTGAGGTTGCGCGGTTGTTTGAAGGCAAGTAGTGGGGATGACCTTGGCCAGATGTTCATCTTCATCGATGACATGTTGAAGGCTGTGAAGAAGATGTCGTAGTTTCTCCGCTCCGGGAAAGTACTGGACAACGAAGGGTATTCTGTCGGTTGTGTCCCATGTTTGTCTTCTGAGGAGGTCAGTGCGGTTTTTTGCTGTGGCGCGTTGGAAATGTCGATCGATGAGTCGAGTGCCATATCCCGTTTGTACGACGGCATCTTTCAACGTCTGTAGATGTCTGTTGCGCTCCTCCTCGTCTGAGCAGATCCTGTGTACACGGAGCGCTTGTCCATAGGGGATGGCTTCTTTAATGTGTTTAGGGTGGAAGCTGGAGAAGTGGAGCATCGTGAGGTTATCCGTGGGTTTGCGGTAAAGCGAAGTGCTGAGGTGACCGTCCTTGATGGAGACGAGTGTGTCCAAGAATGCAACTGATTTTGGAGAGTAGTCCATGGTGAGTCTGATGGTTGGATGGAACTTATTAATGTCATCGTGTAGTCGTTTCAGTGATTCTTCGCCGTGGGTCCAAAGGAAAAAAATGTCATTGATGTATCTGGTGTATAACGTCGGTTGAAGGTCCTGTGCGGTGAGTAGGTCTTGTTCAAACTTGTGCATGAAGATGTTGGCGTATTGGGGTGCGAATTTGGTCCCCATGGCTGTTCCGTGCGTCTGGATGAAGAACTTGTTGTCGAAGGTGAAGACGTTGTGATCCAGAATGAAGCGGATGAGTTGCAGAATTGCCTCTGGAGATTGGCAGTTGTCCGTGTTGAGTACTGAGGCTGTTGCAGCAATTCCGTCGTCATGGGGGATGCTGGTGTAGAGTGCCGAGATGTCCATTGTGACGAGGAATGTTCCTGGTTCAACTAATCCATGGGTGCTGAGTTTCTGTAGGAAGTCCGTCGTGTCGCGACAGAAGCTGGGCGTACCTTGTACGATGGGTTTCAAGATGCCCTCGATGTAGCCAGAGAGGTTCTCACACAGGGTCCCATTGCCTGAAACGATAGGACGGCCTGGTGTGTTGGCCTTGTGTTTTTTTGGGAGGCAGTAGAGATCTCCAATGCGGGGAGTACGTGGGATGAGAGCACGTAGGGTGCTCTAAAGATCTGGATCCAAGGTCTTGATCAGTCTGTTAAGTTGGCGGATGTGTTCCAAGCCACCCCCGGTACCACAGTAGAAAACAATACAGGGAAATCTATTGTCAACTTGTCAGACTACACCCTTCAACCAGACGAAATCGAAGTCCTCAGCAGAGGGCCCAATTTCTGCACCACCACCAAAATGGACCCCATCAGTCTCGTGGCAGACACGGAGGAATTCATCAGGCGAATGAGGCTCCGGGAATTCTTCCACAGACCCCAAGAGGCCAACAGCGAACCCAAGCAGACTACCAATGAACCGGAACAGCAGACCAAGAGATCTGCGGTGCGGCAACCGAAGAGGAAAGAGTCGAATTGGACCCCTCCGGAAGGCTGTTGCCCTAGACTCGACATGTATGCTCAAGCTGTCAGGAGTCGCGTCAATGCCAGATTCATCAGTCGCATTCACAAGACAGCCCCGAACGTCACCCAAGCACAACGCAATGCCATCCGCGCTCTCGAGACCAACCGCAGCATCGTCATCAAACCAGCAGACAAAGGAGGGGCCACTGTCATACTGAACAGAACGGACTACTGCAAAGAAGTATACCGACAACTGAACAACCAAAAACACTACAGACAGTTACCCGCAGATCCGACCAAGGAACACATGCGCCAACTTAACAGACTGATCAAGACCTTGGATCCAGATCTTCAGAGCACCCTACGTGCTCTCATCCCACGTACTCCCCGCATTGGAGATCTCTAATGCCTCCCGAAAATACATAAGGCCAACACACCAGGCCGCCCTATCGTTTCAGGCAATGGGACCCTGTGTGAGAACCTCTCTGGCTACATCGAGGGCATCTTGAAACCCATCGTACAAGGTACGCCCAGCTTCTGTCGCGACACGACGGACTTCCTACAGACACTCAGCACCCATGGACCAGTTGAACCAGGAACATTCCTCGTCACAATGGACGTCTCGGCACTCTACACCAGCATCCCCCATGACGACGGCATTGCTGCAACAGCCTCAGTACTCAACACCGACAACTGCCAATCTCCAGACGCAATTCTGCAACTCATCCGCTTCATTCTGGATCACAACGTCTTCACCTTCGACAACAAGTTCTTCATCCAGACGTACGGAACAGCCATGGGGACCAAATTCGCACCCCATACACTAACATCTTCATGCACAAGTTTGAACAAGACCTACTCACCGCACAGGACCTTCAACCGACGTTATACACCAGATACATCAATGACATTTTTTTCCTTTGGACCCACGGCGAAGAATCACTGAAACGACTACACAATGACATTAATAAGTTCCATCCAACCATCAGACTCACCATGGACTACTCTCCAAAATCAGTTGCATTCTTGGACACACTCGTCTCCATCAAGGACGGTCACCTCAGCACTTCGCTTTACCGCAAACCCACGGATAACCTCACGATGCTCCACTTCTCCAGCTTCCACCCTAAACACATTAAAGAAGCCATCCCCTATGGACAAGCTCTCCGTATACACAGGATCTGCTCAGACGAGGAGGAGCGTAACAGACATCTACAGACGTTGAAAGATGCCCTCGTACGAACAGGATATGGCGCTCGACTCATCGATCGACATTTCCAACGCGCCACAGCAAAAAACCGCACCGACCTCCTCAGAAGACAAACCTGGGACACAACCGACAGAATACCCTTCGTCGTCCAGTACTTTCCCGGAGCGGAGAAACGACAACATCTTCTTCACAGCCTTCAACACGTCATCGATGAAGATGAACATCTTGCCAAGGTCATCCCCACCCCCCCACTACTTGCCTTCAAACAACCGCGCAACCTCAAACAAACCATTGTTTGCAGCAAACTACCCAGCCTTCAGAACAGTGACCACGACACCACACAACCCTGCCATGGCAATCTCTGCAAGACGTGCCAGATCATCGACATGGATACCACTATTACACGTGAGAACACCACCCACCAGGTACGCGGTACATGCTCGTGCGACTCGGCCAACGTTGTCTACCTCGTACGCTGCAGGAAAGGATGTCCCGAAGCGTGGTACATTGGCGAGACCATGCAGACACTGCGACAACGAATGAACGGACATCGCGCGACAATCACCAGGCAGGAATGTTCCCTTCCAGTCGGGGAACACTTCAGCAGTCAAGGGCATTCAGCCTCTGATCTCCGGGTAAGCGTTCTCCAAGGCGGCCTTCAGGACGCGCGACAACGCAGAATCGTCGAGCAGAAACTTGTAGCCAAGTTCCGCACACATGAGTGCGGCCTCAACCGGGAATTCATGTCGCATTACATTCACCCCCCACCATCTGGCCTGCGAAATCCTACCAACTGTCCTGGTTTGACACAATTCACACCTCTTTAACCTGGGGTTTATCTCTGGATCTGTAAAGATTTAATCACCTGCTGATGCTCGTATTCCAAGCATTGTCTGGCATCTTAGAGTTCACATTTTATGGGCTTTTTATATGCGAGAAAAAACATGGACAATGTACTCTCTTTGGTGTTTATTCTAATTAATAATACTTTTCTGATAAGAGTTGTTATTCCAGTGGAATTGCCTTTTAACCACTTGTATGTAACGGACCCTCTAATTTTTCTTTTTTCGTGCACAGACCCCATAGGTTTTTTGGGTGGTAACTTAAAAGGGTCAACTAGTGCGGGGCCTGGGAAGCAGGTGGGGCAGCGGCTAGCACTGGGACTGCGGCGCTGAGGATTCGGGTTTGAATCCCGGCCCTGGGTCACTGCCCATGTGGAGTTTGTACATTTCTCCTGTGTCTTCGTGGGTTTCATCCCCACAACCCAAAGATGAGCAAGCTAGGTGGATTGGCTACGCTAAATTGCCCTTAATTGGAAGAAAAAGAAATTGGGTACTCTAAATTATTTTTAAAAACTAGTGCGAGGCAACCTTTTAAGAAAAAAAAAAAAAAAAAAAAAATTAATTTAGAGTACCCAATTGTATTTTTTTCAATTAAGGGGGAACTTTAGCGTGGCCAATCCACCTAGCTTGCTCATCTTTGGGTTGTGGGGGTGAGACCCATGCAGACACGGGGAGAATGTGCAAACTCCACACGGACAGTGACCCAGGGCCGGATCGAACCCAGGTCCTCAGCGCTGTGAGGCAGCAGTGCTAACCAATGCACCACCATGCCACTCTCTGTGTGGAAACTTCTAATCATGCAGCTTAGAGGAAACATTGCCTCCATATACCTGTTTTATCTGTCAGTTCATACAACCTGAGCAATATAAGCTTGCTTCATCTGTTTTGCTCTTATTGTTCTGTTCTCCATCATCGGTGTTCCCAGTTCTCTTTCATCCCTCTGATTATCCACCATAGCTTATTCTGCAATTTCATACCAACTTGAAACATATGCTCTGCTTGCTCTTGTGCCACTTATTGCTTCTTGCCACCTTCTTTCACAGATGTCTTCTCTGTGTATAAATCTTATTTTTTCTTTTCCAGGGCCCTGACTTGGGTACAACTGCATGGCCACTGCCAGCTATCCAGTACCTTGACCAAATGACAATGTATGAGATGGTGAGTATTGACTAGCTGTTTGAACAAAATAGTATGACAGCACAAATTAATCCTGTCCCAACCCAAAATCCACATACAGCACGTTTTTGCATGGTCATGGATAACGATAGGAAGGCTCTAGTTTTGCCCTCTTTAATGCATATTGTGTAAGTTGGCTGTTGTGTTTGCTTATGTAACGACTATGCATCAGAAGTGATCCATTATTTGTAAAGGCCTTTAAACGTGTAAGAACACAACATAAGAAAAAGAAGCAAGAGTAGGTTACTCAGCCCTTTAAGCCTGCTCCACCATTCAATAAAATCACGGGCTGATATTCTACCTCTACTCCACCTTCCCACACTATCCTCAAATGTTGATTCCTTTATGCATCCAAAGATCTCCTGATCCTTCTTGATCATACACCTTTTAAATAAATTTAGAGTACCCAATAATTTTTTTCCAATTAAGGGGCAATTTAGCGTGGCCAATTCACCTAGCCTGCACATCTTTGGGTTGTGGGGGTGAAACCCACGCAAACACGGGGAGAATGTGCAAACTCCACACGGACAGTGACCCAGGGCTGGGATCGAACCTGGGACCTCGTTACTGAGAGGCAGCAGTGCTAACCACTGCGCCACAGTGCTGCCCCTTGTATTTTGTATAATCCATTTCACAACCTCAGGATGACCCAAAGTGCTTTTCACCCAATGAAGTATAACTGAAGTGCGGTTGCTGTGCTAAGCAATGAGGTGTGCAAACAGCAATGGGAAATTGACCAGATAATGTTGGTAGAGGAATAAATATTGGTCTGGACATGACAGAAAACCGCTCTTGTACTTGCTATCTCTCTGCACATCGTTAAAACTTGTTGAAACATAGCTCTTTGATTGAACCTTCTTTGGACACCTCCCCAACTTATCCTTTGCAACCACTTGGTGCCCGTTTCATCTCTATGAAACACTTTAGGATGTATTGTACAGTAAAGGTGCTGTATAAATGCAAGTCATTGAGCCATCAGTGGAGTTCAGGGAACTCAAATTTCATGAACAAATGATTTGTTGGCCTCTTGTCATTGCTCCTGAATCCATATCGCTCACAGCAAGAAATCAACCAGGAGTGGAACTCTGCTTTGAAAACTAGACAAAAGCAATCTACTGACAAGTGGCACTAATAAGGAGATTTCTTGTTAATTCCCTCCAAACCACCTTTTTAAAATAAAACCATTTCGAGTCATTCCAACTTTTTAAAGGTTTCACTAAAATCTTGTGTGCATATGAAGCAGGCTGAGCTGATGATGCTTGTGAGGTAATGATGTAGACGATATTTAAACGACAACAGTCTGTGTGATGCACGAGATCTGATGCACTGTACATGGGTCTCAAGTATGTTTCCTTTTCTTTCATTGAATGTTAAGAGTTGAATTTTTTTTTTAAATTTAGAGTATCCAATTATTTTTTTCCAATTAAGGGGCAATTTAGCGTGGCCAATCTACCTACGCTGCACATCTTTGAGTTGTGGGGGTGAGACCCACGCAGACACGGGGAGAATGTGCAAACTCCACACAGACTGACCCGGGGCCGGGATCAAACTCGGGGCTGTGAGGCAGCAGTGCTAACCACTCTGCCACCGTGCCGCCCACATGTTAAGAGTTGAATTGACAGGCATTCCGCCGATGACCAATCATTAGGAATTAATGCCCCACATCTGTTAAGAAATAAAATAACGGTACTTCTATGACGTCACTGTACATCGGTTGCAGAATGTCTTTTCCTTTGAATTGTCAGTTTAACAGGCTTACATTTTTTTCAAACTGATCAAAGGGTTATTTTCTTTCCAATAACTATCAAATCAACTGATGGCTACTCCAGTGATGGGCAACCTAGGTTATTGAGTGGACCTTCATCATGTCCGTGGGCTGCGTGAGTGAAATTGGGTATTTGCTTTAACCACGGCCCCATGAATAAGATAAAATACATTGAATACACAACAAATATTTCAGAACCAGTTACATAAGATGCTTATATAAACACCCATTTAGTAATAGAACTGTCATCAACTTCAAATGGCAAAAGGAAAATGTAATATTTACACTTGCATTATTAATGGGACTTCTGGTTGGATCTGTCCTCCACAGGTTTTCTTACATTGAGACTCAGCAATGCCATATGCTTCGCAATTCAGCACGTTTGATAAATAAAACATTTGCAGATTCGATGATGCATTCTTTCACTAATCTGCCATCTGAGAATGGCAAGTAACCAAGCAATACGAAAGCTAGCCAAAGTCACTGCATCACTCTCAGTTAATGCTTCTCAAAGAACCTGCTACTGGCTTCCTTGAGATTTGAAAGCTGTTGAGCTCATTGGGCAGAACCTACTGGAAATTCTGCCATTTGAGAGGGATGGCATGTTTCATAACGTCTGTTAACATTTTATTTAGTTGGAACTGATGTTATCTCATTGCAAATTAAGCTCCCTTTCTGTTGAGAATCAAAATAATTCAGCTCGCAACTCTCTTTTCTTAGCATTCTGCCCTCATCACCCATTTTTCGCTTTGCTATTTCTCTGCATATTTTTGATTTTGCACCTGATTCTCCTTCCTCGCCACACCACTTCAATACTATTCGGCAGGAGCAAAGTGGATAACTGAAAAGAATCGCTAGCAAGAGGAGCTATCTCTCACATGCACTGGCACGGAACGCGATGGTCTCCCTGTGCTTGCGTCCCAGAATGCGCTCGGTGTGCTGCTTGAACGGCGGGAACTGCAGCACTGTGATCCTGGCAGGAACTGTAGCAGCGCGATCCCGGACCCAGAATGAACTGTAGTGGCGTGATTCCTCTGCACCGTGGATAATAGTCATCGGGCCATAGTCCTGATGGGCCACAGGCTGCCCACCACTGGTGTGTACTCTCTTTTTTTTCCAATTAAGGGGCAATTTAGCATGGCCAATCCACCTACCCTGCACATCTTTGGGTTGTGGGGGTGAAACCCACGCAACACGGGGAGAATGTGCAAACTCCACACGGACAGTGACCTAGAGCCGGGATCGAACCTGGGACCTCGGCGCCGTGAGGCAGCAAGGCTATCCCACTGTGCAACCGAGCTGCCCCTACCACTGGTGTACTCTGAGTGTCGTGTGAATCGCAAGAGATCTTATTATATTATGCGTCCCATCCCAAAGTCAACATTGCATTCAGTTTCAACCAGGATGATCTGAATCGAGAGTTTGTGTTCCTGGCTGCCCAAATGCAGTTTGATATTCAGTTATCTCTGAGTTTAAAAAAAAAAATGCTTGAAACCTGAAATAAAAACTGAGCTGTGTTGTGCACCGACCTACAATAGCGCTTGCATAGTTTCCAGTTCTGTCTTAAAATGTTGACCGTTTTCTTTGAATTATCTTCACCCAGCTCATTGCTCTCCATCTCCACAATAAATGCTGAAAGATTGAAATCAGTAGAAGCTTTTGAGTGCCAGTGTGAGCAATGCTGTTTGAGAGATCCAAGGTCAGGGGATGGGTGGGGGCGCAGCGGCAAGGGAGGTGTGTCCAATATGGGAATCCAGCACTTTAATATTGAACAAACTTGTGAGCAAAAGAAACCGCATCATGCCTCCTCTTAAAAATAACAAAATGGTAAGATTGAAGTACTTTGTTGAATAAGATAACTTTTAAATTATACTATAGGAATACATATAAGAAATAGAAAATACACTTATTTATAAATTTGTTTTTTTCTTGTGTTTGTTTTTACGCAATCGATACAAACATACAATCTTGTGGCTTAACGCTTCAACATAATAGGAATGTTTCTCAGGGGTTCCGTCAATACTCTTGGGAGATGAAACTGGTTCCTTGGCCAGAAAGGTTTTGGAAGCCCTTTACTAGCCCTTTGGGCAGCACGGTAGCACAAGTGATTAGCCCCACAACCCACTGGCTTCACAGTGCCAGGGTCCCAGGTTCGATTCCCTGCTGGGTCACTGTCTGTGCGGAGTCTGCACATCCTCCCCGCGTGTGCGTGGGTTTCCTCCCGGGTGCTCCGGTTTCCTCCCACAGTCCAAAGACGTGCAGGTTAGGTGGATTGGCCGTGATAAAATTTCCCTTTAGTGACCCAAAAAGGTTCGGAGGGGTTATTGGGTTACAGGGATAGGGTGGAAGTGAGGGCTTAAGCGGGTCGGTGCAGACTCAATGGGCTGAATAGCCTCCTTCTGCACTATGTTCTATGTTCTAATTACTTCTATTTTTTTTTTACATTTAGAGTACCCAATTCATTTTTTCCAATTAAGGGGCAATGTAACATGGCCAATCCACCTAACCTGCACATCCATGTGTTGTGGGGGCGAAACCCACGCAGAGACAGGGAGAATGTGCAAACTCCACACAGAGAGTGACCCAGAGCCGGAATCGAACCTGGGCCCTCGGCACTATGAGGCAGCATTGCTAACCACTGCACCACCGTGCTGCCCTCTACTTCTATATTAATCTGTCGTTCTCCACTCATTTTTTTCTCTTTCTATGCATCTCACTTGTTTCCATTTCATGCTCAATTTGTATGACTCTTTCTCATGCTTGCTGTTTGTGAAATTTTGAGAGACGTACGAGTGATCAGTATGTCTCAATTGGCTCAATACTGGTATACCTACTTCCCACGTCAAAAGATTATACGCTCAAGCACCACTACAAATATCACTCCATAATCTGGATCTGATGCTTCAGTGCTATGCTTGCAGAGTGCTCTACTGTCTGATGCCTTTTAGCTGAGGGAATAAACCAAGGCCTGGTATGCATGGCAGGTGTAAAGTACATGGCACTTTATTTTTGATGCAAAGGAAGGATATCTTCCAGTGTCGTCAACAGTCCTCTGCCAAACAACACCAACAAAACAGATTAAATGGGCACTGATCTCTTTTGAAAATTGGATTCTGCATTTGACTGTAAAACATAGTGACTACACTTTCCAAGTAGTTCATTTGCTGTAAAAACACTTTCTCAAGTCCTGGGAATTTGAGAAACAATAAGCAAATACAGAATCTTTCTTTATGCAGAATTGCAAATGACCTCACAATGCTATACAGTTCGATTGGATAGATTGCTTTATGCTAATTTACAATTGTCTGCATTTTGCAATATATTAAAATCTGTCTTCGACTGCAGTAGCTATACTAATGATGTGAGTGGGGATTCCCTGCCACCAGTAGCGGAATTCCCGAAGTGGCAGAGAATCTCGTGTCGGTCAAAACACAGGATCAGCGACGACACTCTGGTCCCCCACTGGCGGCGGCTCAGGGTTTGTGCACTGCACTGGCAGGAGGATGCAAATTGGCCATTTGAATCCATTTGCATTCTATTAGCAGGCTGGACACTGGATTTTCCATGCCTCCATGATGCTCCGGCCCATTCGGCCTGGATTCACACAGGCGTGGACTCCCCTCCCCCAACCAGTCACCCTTGTCTAGAAGCTAAAGAGCAGTCCAGGCAGAAACAGTTTAAAAAAAACACTCCTCTTCACTTACCCGTCCCTTACACCTGCTGATTCGGACAGGTGTGTAGAAAGCAGCAGCTGTTACTTCATAGAAAGCCAAAACCACATCACCTAACCACAAACGAAAGAGAAAATGCTGGAAAATCTCAGCAGGCCTGACAAAGCTTTGAGAAAGAGTCATCGGACTCGAAACGTTAGCTCTTTTCTCTCCCTACAGATGCTGCCAGACCTGCTGAGATTTTCCAGCATTTTCTCTTTCGTTTCAGATTCCAGCATCCGCAGTAATTTACTTTTCACCTAACCACAATGTTTATAAACATCTAGGAGTTAAATGCTTTCACTTTTTCTTCGTAGAAAAGTCCTTAATGGCTTTTGATGTGGTTAGGAGCTGTGAATCGTATCAAATGTCTAGAAACATTGTGGTTAGGTTCAAAGCGGGGTACTTGGGATGCATGCACACGTGAAGGGAAATGAAAATAAACAATCCAGACACCTGGCTGTCTGGAAACCATTACCCTGTCAATTGCAGCCTACTAAAAGCTAGTTCTCTTTGAAAGTGAATAGACGACTCACAGATCAAAGCATCTGAGGGGGTTTACAACCTTGTGATGTGGTTTTGGGTTTCTATGAAGTAACAGCTGCTGATATCTACACCTGTTTGAGACAGCGGGTGTAAGGGACGGGCAAGTGAAAAAAGGGCAATTTCCCACTGTTACTGCATGGACTGTTCTTTAGCTTCCAGTCAGGAGTGACCGATGTGGGAGAGGGTGTCTGTACTGATCGGGGGGGGGGGGGGCAGGCAAGCAGCTGCCACACCTTAATATCGGGCCACCCGCTCAAAATGGCATTCCCCCGATTGTAGGATTTGGAACAGAATCCCTCGAGCTCCCTGCCATGCATAAAGTTGCATGGCATGGGAGAGGGAATCACAACTGGACATCACTCCTAGTGTCAGCGCAGACTAGGGGTGATTCTACTCTGGTGGGATAACAATGTTCCGAATGGAGAATCCTGCCCATGGCGTTTTATGTCCAGTATGTTGGATGACTATTGATGCCTGAAGAATATGGTCTATGTGGATGCTTTACTACTGTTAATGATTCAGGCAATCTAATTAAATATCTCCCAAGGAACAAATTCCTGCAATCTTTAAGCATGCTTTAAACATTCCTTCCAGTGAATGTGAAACCATTGCCAGTAAACCCAGTGTACACTCTTCAAGCACCATGCAGAGTGTACAACTGTTCAAAAACCATGTTTGAGTATGTAACTTGGTGATTTAATTGTTATTTTTAGCACACGAATCAAACAGTGTTAAATTTCTGTCTGCACTAGTTTAACACAGTTGTTAACCCATTTCTCATCAGAATTATCCTGGGATTCCAGTGTTTAAACGGCAGAAGATGGAACGGATGAATGCAATGCCAGTCCCAGAAGGCAGCTGCTCAAACCACTTGCCTGTCAAATGGTCAGCCCTTCAGTTGCATTAAGGGAATGGAAGAGTTGAACATGGTTAAAATGTGTCTCAACAGCATGTCAACATCCTGGCTTCGAGGTTGCATTAAGGGAATGGATAAGTTTAACAATAGTCCGATAAATACGATCAACTGGAAATTATGGATCTACATTTATGCAAGAAGTGGAGGCCTAGGAAAAGTCGCCATGGAAACACTGGGGAGTCTGGGAGTGCAATGGTAAAAGGTTTGCTTTAATTGAGTTCTGACTCCATTTTCTTGTTGGTTATGCACACTTTACACCTATTTATTTGGAAAAATCGATTAGAAGAACTATACTTCTCCCCACCCTTTAAATCTCCCTCTTCCCGCACCCCAACCCCCCTGCAATTTTCTTCTCTCTCTCTCTTTCTCTCTCTCTTTCCCCCCCCCCCCCCCCCCCCCCCATGTTATTTCTGTCTCTTGTTCTCATTTGCATTCTGCTCTCCACTTTTTTCTCACTTGTTTCACCACTTAGGGTGGGTGAGCAGGGAGCCAGGAAGCACTTGGGGCATGTAGATGGCTGAGTGAGCAAATGGGCTTGTGAAGCACTGGTAAAGGTGGTCAAGTGAGTGGGCAGGTGAACAAGCAGACGGCTGGACCTCTGCATGCAGCTCCCATTTGCTGTGCTTGCTTCGCAGGTTTAACTCCCATTGGGGCGTGGGAGCCAAACATAACAACTGCAGGAAATGTACCCAGGTTGGGATAACTTTTGAGATGGGTGGGAATAGTTTAAAGAGATTCTAGCTAATTAGCTGGATTGGGGAAGACCCAGATTGGAGTGTCCATGCCCATTTAGGAACAACTCTGGACAGGTCAGGAGTGGCTGGCTGCGCAGGGACAAATTTAGTTTAAAAAAAGATTTCCCGTAGCATTGCTCATGGGTGTACCAGGGCCACAGATAGCAACCTTGCAGCCAAACTCAGGCCTCAGAACACAAAAAGAGGTTAGTTCTCAGATCACTGAATGAGGTTCGGCCTCAGCCTGATGCTGCTCCTAACAGTATAGGATGAGCTTCCTATACTCATTAAACCACAGTTGATCCCTTGACCTGATAATGGTAGAGTGATGGATATGCTGTGCCTCATGGATGGCCAGTTTTGAGCTGCTAGATCTGTTTTGAATCTATCCCATTTAACACCATAGTCGTATCACACAATGTGATAGGCAGTCTCCTCAGTGCGAAGATTGCACATTGTCTCCACAAGGACCATGTGGTGGTCATTCCTACTAATACTGTCCTGAACAGATGCACGTCTGACAGGTAGATCGGTGTGGACGAGGTCAAATAGATGTTTCTCTCTTCTTGGTTCCATCACCAGCTGCTGCAGGCATAATCTGGCAGCAAAGTCCTTTAGTCAATAAAGGATGCAAAGCTGTCTTGGTGATAGATGTTGAACTTCTCCACCAAGTACATTCTATGCCCTCTCTCCTTTTGTTTCCCTGCACTCCTGTCCTCTCTTATGTTAGTATCTAATAAATTCTGCTGATGGATGTTAAATACATAGTTTAAGATAATAAGGTTAACAGGTGTTGGGTATTGATTGATTAATTAATTATACTTTGATGTATGTACAAAGAGTCAACCAACATTGAGGGAGATTGTGTTGGAATAGAGAAATAAACCATGCAATAGACGGTCTCTACCAAAAGCATCCTAGTCTGTGTCTTCACAACCAGGTTTTTTTTTTACAATCTTCCTCCATGTAAACGCTCTTAGCACAGGGCTAAATGCACTTCTGCACTGTAAATTCTATGATAATCTATGAAAATTGCTGGCTTTGAAAGCCGACCAAGGCAGGCCAGCAGCACGGTTCGATTCCCGTACCAGCCTCCCCGAACAGGCGCCGGAATGTGGCGACTAGGGGCTTTTCACAGTAACTTCATTTGAAGCCTACTTGGGACAATATGCGATTTTCATTTTATTTCATTTATCTATATCTACAATCACCATCTTGATCTTGCCATCTCACTGACCTCACTCTTCCCATAAACTCATTCACAGACAAGGCCATCTTTGAATACTTCCCTGTCTCCCCCTCAACTTACACCATCCTTCCTAACCCACTTGCTTCTGTAACCATCCTGGAAAAACGTCCTAAGTCACTTACAACTGTCTAGTCTTTACTTCTGCATTCTACAGCTGTTGGCCTTCTCAATAATGCCTTCATTTCCACCTTTGATGCCCTTGTCCCCAGTAAAACTCCAGCTGTTCTCTAATGCAATCCCCATGTATGTTCCCTTGAGCCCAAGGGGTGCAGGCTCGTTATATATCTTGCACAACTAGTTTAGCCATTCATAGTCCGATTTGGCTAGGTACATCAAGTACGATTGGGCCCAGTTCACCTTTGTCAAAACTGCTCATTATTCCAGGATCACCTTGAAATGCAAAGACAACCCCACTATCTCCTTAAACTGCTTTCCACTGCCACCTCCAACAAAAAAGTGAGAGGAATTCATGGACAACTTTGTAACTAATATTGAAAATATACAATCAACTGTCTCATCCTTCCCCCTCTCCTTGCCTACCAAGTCAGTCTTGCTAAGCGGCAATTTAGCGGGGCCAATCCACATAGCCTACACATCTTTGGGTTGTGGGGGTGAGACCCACACAGACACGGGGAGTGACCCAGGGCCAGCATCAAACCCGAGTCCTCGGCACCATGAGGCAGCAGTGCTAACCACTGCGCCACCATGCTGCCCTATGTAAATGTAAGATGTGATAACGTTTACACACTTTTCCAACTGAAATAATTGGATAGCTATCGGGACTGCCATACCTGGCTACTTCCCCTCTTTAACTGGGATCTTAAGGCCAATTGTAATACCCTCACTGTTGCTCCAGCTGAGATTAGCTAACTTGGCACAAAGTGATGATCAAACCTGGGATCATCTTGGTGTGTGTCATTCAGTACTGTACCAAGTACTCCACTGAGCCATTAGGGCACTTTTTTTTTTTTAGCATGCAACCTCACACTGGAGCCAGAATGTCCTTTGTTCATTACTTTTATACATATGTATACAATCACTCATAAATAGCTATGGTAGTTTTAATATGTATATTGCACTGTTTTTTTTATTTTGAAAGTAATTTGAGAAAATAGGTCCCAGCAGGCAACTGATGCACAGCCATGTTGGATAGTATTGAGTGGTTGATTTGTATACTTCCTTGTGAATGCATAAAAACTGCCCAAATGATGATTTTTAAAAAAAAATAAAGTTTTATTTTAAATTTGTGTCCTTATTTTAGTCACTTTCGTGGTAGCCAAACCACACTCCAGACTGCATGGCACAACAGTTATACTTTGACAGCTGTTGAGCCCTCAGTGAGATTCTGCAGAGTAATATCTCTACCCGGTGGCACAATCTTCTTTCGAGTCATCACAAAAGCATCTAGAGTGTGTTATCACGTAGGAATTTAATAAATAGCACCAAATCATGCAGAAGAACTTTCAGTATGGTTTGTTACAACCTACAAGTGGTTTTATACAGCCTTCTGTTAAAATAACAGCTTCATGGTAGGTGATGTATTCTCTGTGCAAAGGCAGACCTTCTATCTTGAAAGAAAACAACTTGTTGAGAATGGAGATGTGTTAACTGTTGGGGAAATGGGTATTTTCTTGAGCAATGTTACCTCCTCTCTTGAAACTTTTGACTTTCACTGGGAATGTAGTTTATTGGTATTAGCAGCCCTCCAGTTCCTCACCTAAGTGACCAATCTTCATGTGTGAGACGAGATAGAGTGACAAGCTATTCTGTTGTGGACGGAGAGTTTAAAACCTGCCCAACATCATCACAAGCTTGCTTTCCAGTAGGGATTACTGAACAGCAATTTGGACTGCCTCATGTATGCCTAGTCTGGGACCTCGACAACTAAGATTAGCTAACTTCGCATGGAGTAGGGGATAGAATGAGAAATATGTCCGATCTGCATGACTCAGTACAAGATACTTACGATTTCTTTGGTTGGCCAAATATCCCCCAATCTGCAAAAGGTTTGACTCTTGGCTAGGGCGCAGTTCCACAGGTGCTGTTACCTCACTTGGTGTGTGAGCCTTGATGGAGCTTCCACTGACTATTCCATTCGGAGAAAGTGACTGATGAGGTTAATCTTGACCTCACCTGACATCAACACACCTAGACCTCTGCCTGATTTTTACAGCTTCCCCCTCTAGTTCAGAAGTGCAGAGGTCAATTATCCCACAAATGCCTTAGTGACGATCAACACGCTCGGCACACCAGGCTTCAGTGGATGATGGAAGTCTGGAATCAAAACCGAAAAGGTTTGAAATACTCGGTAGATCATGCGAGCATCTTTTGAAAGAGAAACCAAATTAACATTTATAATCTTTCATCAAAACTGATGTTGGTATTTGGAGAGACGAGCAAGAGTGTTTGAATCGATTGAGAACAGTGGAGCTGCTTGCTATCAGCATACCTATGGGTGCTGAATACATGCTGGACCATGGATGGACCCCTGGTATCCACTGGAGGTGATTGTAAGAAAAGAGCAAGTGATGTTAATACCTGCACTGTGACAGATATAAGAAGAGACAAAAGTCAGCAGTGTTGAAAGGAAGGATAAAGAAACTTAGAATGGGCAACATGTTAAGAACGAGGAGAGATATACAGTCATGATATAGTCACACTGCATGTCATTTATGACTTTGACCAGTGCAGTTTCAGTGCTGTGGGTAATTTTCAACAATGTTAATTTTGTTCAGAATGTGGAAAGTGATCAGGCATCTGGAGGAATAATAAGAATCTAAATTCATCACAAAGATAGACTTGCTAAATGGTTATTGGCAAGTACCTTTGATCGAGAGGGCAAAGGAGACCTCTGCATCCGTGACACCGAATGGATTATCAATTCAAAGTTATGCTGTGCGGGATTGAGAATGCAACGGCAACTTTTCAGAGACTCACAAATAAAGTCATTTAAGGTCTGAATCACTGTGCAGTACACATTGATTTAGTGGTGTTCAGTCAAAGTTGGGAAGAACATCTGCCCCACTTAAAAGATCTGTTTGACCGCTTGAAAGGAACCCATCTCCTGAATCTAGCAAAAAGTGAATTTGTTAACGGCCAAATTTCATACTTGGGACATATTGTGGGACATGGTTAAATGGCCCCATATAATGCAAAAATACGAGCCATTTGGTATTTTCCAGAACCCACCACAAGAAAATTGATAAAGATTTCTGGGAATAAGCAGATTCTTTTACAAGTTTGTGCCAAACTTTAACAGTGTGGTAGCACCACTCCTTTTTTAAAGAAGAACAAATCCTTTCATTTGACGGTGGACTGAAAAACGGCATTCAAAAAATGTTGAAACTGTTAATGACAAAACCAGTGTTAGCTGCACCAACCTCCGAGACTCAATTTAAACTGGATGCGAGTGACATTGGTGTAGTAGCCGTGTTGCTGCAGGAAGACAAACTTGGCATTGAGAAACCTGTGGACTATTTCCCAAGGAAATTAAATAGTCACCAACAGAAGCATTCCACCTTTGGAAAAACTTTGGTACTGGCATTTCAACATTTTGAGATTTACATTGCCAGTAATCCTGCAGAAATCATATATACAGACCATAATCTCCTAAAATTTCTGGAAATAATTTGCGATCGGAACACCAGGTTATTCTGATGGAGCCTGCTGTTACAACCCTCGAATTTAAAAATCATTCATATGGCTGGGAGAGAGAACACCATTGCAAATACTTTATCAAGAGTATAAAAGAGACTTCTGGGAATATTGGGTGTACATTCTCTGGGGTATCATTTTATTGTTTTTTAAAAATATATTTTTTTTCCAAATTTTTCGGCCAAACAAAACAATACAAAGGTTTCCCTTTTTACAACAATAAAACAATATAAATAACAGTGACCATTTTAACAAGTAAATAAATAATATATAAACTAAATGGCAACTGCCATAACAAAAATAACTCTCCAGATAATAAAATCAAACAATCCAATATACATAACCAAGTACAAATATCTATACAAAAACCACCCCTGAGGACCCACCCGAGCACTCTTTTCCCCCCCCCCCCCCCCCCCCCCCCCCCCGGGTTGCTGCTGTTACCTACCCATTTCCTGTATCGTTCTGCGAGGTAGTCCATGAACGGTTGCCACCGCCTGGTGAACCCTTGAGCCGATCCCCTTAGGACGAACTTTATCCGTTCTAGTTTTATAAACCCTGCCATGTCATTTATCCAGGTCTCCACGCCCGGGGGTTTGGCTTCCTTCCACATAAGCAATATCCTTCGCCGGGCTACTAGGGACGCAAAGGCCAAAACATCAGCCTCTCTCGCCTCCTGCACTCCCGGCTCTTCTGCAACCCCAAATATAGCCAACCCCCAGCCTGGCTCGACCCGGACCCCCACCACCTTCGAAAGCACCTTTGCCACCCCCACCCAGAATCCCTGCAGTGCTGGGCATGACCAAAACATGTGGGTGTGGTTTGCTGGGCTTCTCGAGCATCTCCCACACCTATCCTCTACCCCGAAAAATTTACTGAGCCTTGCTCCGGTCATATGCGCCCTGTGCAAAACCTTGTGGTATCATTTTATTGTTGATCACAGTAAGAAGTTTTACAACACCAGGTTAAAGTCCAACAGGTTTGTTTCGATGTCACTAGCTTTCGGAGCGCTGCTCCTTCCTCAGGTGAATGAAGAGGTATGTTC
The DNA here is from genome assembly GCF_047496885.1 of Scyliorhinus torazame. Lineage (NCBI taxonomy): Eukaryota > Metazoa > Chordata > Chondrichthyes > Carcharhiniformes > Scyliorhinidae > Scyliorhinus > Scyliorhinus torazame. The sequence continues at coordinate 29,497,209 of NC_092738.1, forward strand.
CAGAAACATATATACAGACAGATTCAAAGATGCCAGACAATGCTTGGAATGCGAGCATTAGCAGGTGATTAAATCTTTACAGATCCAGAGATGGGGTAACCCCAGGTTAAAGAGGTGTGAATTGTATCAAGCCAGGACAGTTGGTAGGATTTCGCAGGCCAGATGGTGGGGGATGAATGTAATGCGACATGAATCCCAGGTCCCGGTTGAGGCTGCACTCATGTGCGCAACTTGGCTATAAGCTTCTGCTCGGCGATTCTGCGTTGTCGCGCGTCCTGAAGGCCGCCTTGGAGAACGCTTACCCAGAGATCAGATGCTGAATGCCCTTAACTGCTGAAGTGTTCCCCGACTGGAAGGGAACATTCCTGCCTGGTGATTGTCACACGATGTCCGTTCATTCGTTGTCGCAGCGTCTGCATGGTCTCGCCAATGTACCACGCTTCGGGACATCCTTTCCTGCAGCGTATGAGGTAGACAACGTTGGCCGAGTCGCACGAGTATGTACCGCGTACCTGGTGGGTGGTGTTCTCACGTGTAATGGTGGTATCCATGTCGATGATCTGGTACGTCTTGCAGAGATTGCCATGGCAGGGTTGTGTGGTGTCGTGGTCACTGTTCTGAAGGCTGAGTAGTTTGCTGCAAACAATGGTTTGTTTGAGGTTGCGCGGTTGTTTGAAGGCAAGTAGTGGGGGTGTGGTTTATTGTTGATGCATGCTCTTAAATCTTTGTAATGGTTGATAAATGAAAGCATCTTTCAAGTTAAGACGTTTCATTTTAAAGAGTGGATGTGTTAGGAAGGTGGGAAGTTAACCAGATTAACAGTAACCTTGAGATAAAAATAAAATAACAGACAAGTAACAAGACTTGTTGGCAGTGGTTTAGTGGTATTATCGCTGGACTAGTAATCCAGAGACCCAGAGGTGTGCTCTGGGGACCCAGGTTCAAATTCCGCTATGGCAGATGGTGAAATTTGAATTCAATAAAAATCTGGTTAAAAGTCTAAACGGTGACCATGAAACCATTGTCGATTGTCGTAAAAACCCTTCTGGTTCACTAATGCCCTTTAGGGAAGGAAATCTGTCGTCCTTACCTGGCCTGGCCTACATGTGACTCCAGATTTATAGCAATGGACTCTTAAGTGCCCACTGGGTGGGCAATAAATGCTGGCCTAGCCAGCGATGTGCACATCCCATGAATGAATTTTTAAAAAAAACTAGCAGGCATCTAGAGGAATAATGAGATGCAATTTGCCCTGTAACAAGATTAGCAGGAGACATTGAGGTGTGAATGGCCATGTCAGAAACATTGTTTACTAGAGGTCAGTGCAAATGATAACTTCTAAAGGCAAAACATTTGAAAGAGGTGGAGAGCAGAATCTACAGGGGGGAATATCAAAGTGATATGTGGAAATGCTTTCTTTCAAATAACATGGTATATTATTAAGGTATTGCTTGAGACAATTCACACCTCTTTAACCTGTGATTATCCCTTTCTCCAGTCGCACCATCTGGGCCTGTAAAGACTTAATTACCTGCAATGCAAAGACTCGCATTCAAAATATCATTTTGCATCTTTGACTTTGTCTAGAGATGAGTTTGTGGAACCCACATCTTCACTCATCTGATGAAGGAGCTGCGCTCCGAAAGCTAGTGACTCCAAACAAATCTGTTGGACTTTAACCTGATGTTGTAAGACTTTTTACTGTCCTGCCCCAGTCCAATGCCGGCATCTCCACATCATAGTTAAGATGTCAGCAGCGGATGGGATGGGATGGTGGGGGTGTTAGGTATTTAGTTGATTTGGTTATTTGCAGCCCTGTTGGCTTGGTTTGTTTTGTGGTTGTGATTAATTTGTAAATGCCTCAATATTTTTTTTTTTAATTTCAGTCAGCAGCTCTCCATGCTTCAGTCTCTGCACAAACCATACTTGCACACCTATAAGTATGTAAAACTTCCTTTGTATCTAAGGAGGAACTTAATACCCGTTAAAAGATGGCAGATACCAAGCAAGAGCAAAATCTAAAAATAGAATTGAGAGACAACATTTGAATTTCACATTGTATTGCAAACATTCCAACAACTAAATTAAACCAAATCAGATACAGAGTCATAGATGTTTACAGCAGGGAAACAGGCCCTTCAGCCCAGCTTGTCCATGCCGCCCAGTTTCTATCACTAAGCTAGTCCCACTTGCCTGTATTTGGCCCATATCCCTCTGTACCCACCCTGCCCAACTGTTTTCCCAAGCCTCCACCCTATCTCCCGAAGCCAATAACCCCATCTAACCTTTTTGGACACCAAGGGCAATTTAGCGTGGCCGATCCACCTAACCCACACACCTTTGGACTGTGGGAGGAAACCGGAGGAAACCCACGCAGACACAGGGAGAATGTGCAGACTCCACACAGACGGTCACCCACGCCGGGAATCGAACCTGGGACCCTGGCGCTGTGAAGCAACTGCTAACCACTGTGCTACAATTGATCCAGATCTATTACAAAGAGTCACCTAGAACCTTGCCCAGACATGAAAATGCCTGAGTTAAAGTTGTGATTGCTGTGGCTCAGGTAGCCAACATGGTGTGATCTGATTCTCTAAACATTTTGTTCGGTACCAGACCAGTAACCAATTTATATTAGGAAATCAGATGAGAAACCCAACAATTTCTCAATTCTGAGAAAGGATACTTCGCCCCAGGAGTGATTCCACTGACAAATCGGGATTTTTGTATTAAAACACACTTTATTACTAACACAGGATTAACATCCATGGAAAAACAGCTCTTCAATTAATAGTTAAACAGTTCTTTTACAAAAAACAAAGGTCTTTGAGCTTACTTTCCCATCTAGGGTCCTGACGGGGTCCTTGGTGATGCACTCAGATCCTGCATGGACCAGCTGCCAGATGTGTTCGCGGACATCTTCAACCTGTCCCTACTCCATTCTGAGATTCCCAAGCAACAGTGTTAATCACTGTGCTACCGAGCTGCCCGTTATCATTAGCCCAGGATCATTATCATTAGCCCTGGAGCATTAGTCCAGGCCTCTGGATTACTAGGCCAGCAGTATATTCACTGCTACTGTGAACCATGGCTATAATTGGTGGATGACCAAATACGAAGCTACATTAAATGGTGCCAGATTCTGATAGGATTTGGAAATTTCGGTGGCTTTGTCAAATCACCAAAGTGTTTGAGAGCAGAGTTTGAAATAATGGGTCATGGGATGTAGGGGGAAGATGAGCAGGGACCTTGGTGTCCTGACTTCTAGGTCCCCACCAGCAGAGGGCATTGGTCTGATAACCTAGGTGGATTGCCTGAATAGCACCTCTGAGTTCAAGAGGCCCCCTTCATGTCTAGGAACCAGGTAATTGGGTCCAAATGGTCACAGGAAGTTAGCAATAGCCAAGTGAACTCTGCTATGTGGTTGATTGGAGATCAGTTCAGTTCTTAACATATTGGGTGGATCTGGAGCATCAGACATGTACATTCACTGTAAATAATTTGTTCCTTTTAAGTTAAGCTTCCCTTCAGAGTTTATACAGAGTTAATGCCAGTGGTATAGAGGATCCCTGCTTTATAACTTTTGTGTAGTCCTTGTGCTTAAGTCTCATGTTACATCATGGTATCAGAAGTGGGATTCCACAGCACAGGCATCAAGTCATGGTGGACGAAATGGAAAGGCACCTGGCCGCCATCTAGTGTATGTTATGTATGAAGGGTCTGGTCTGTCGTTAACGGAGGCTGAAGGAACTAATACTCAGTGAGGCACAGACTTCACAGGATGAAGTAGAGAGTTGAAGTAGTGACCAGGAAGCAGATTCCACTTCCGGGTGCGGCGATGACCAGCTGAGTCGCACGTTTCGGCAGCTCCCTGTGAAACGGACTTTTGGGCTCTTGATAGGAGCCCCAACGGCAATTTTTGACGGCAAAAACACTGCGGTAAACCAGAAGGGAATCCCCCCTGGATACGGATGGAAAAAGGAGGAGAAAGTGGCCAGATTGCAGTGGATCCTTTAGAACAGCGGCAAGGAAGGCAAGCAAAAACCAAGATGGCGTCGGAAGGTGGCAGTTTAACATGGGGCCCTGAACAACAAGAGTTCTTGAAATGCTGTGTGAAGAGATCAAAAAGGAAATGAAGGAAAGAGCTGTTGGCCCCGATACTACAGGCGATCGAAGGGCTAAAGGAGGAACAAAAGACCCAGGAGCGGGAGCTTCGGGTCGTGAAGGCAAAGGCAGCCGAGAATGAGGACGACATACAGGGCCTGGTGGTGAAGGCGGAGACGCAGGAGGCACATCAGAAACGATGTGTGGAAAGGTTGGAGGCACTGGAAAACAACGCAAGGAGGAACAACCTGAGGATTCTTGGTCTTCCTGAAGGTGTGGAGGGGAGCGGACGTCGGGGCATATGTGAGCACGATGCTGCACTCGTTAATGGGAGCGGAGGCCCCGGCGGGTCCGTTGGAGGTGGAGGGAGCATACCGAGTGATGGCGCGAGGACCGAGAGCAGGAGAAATTCCCAGAGCCATAGTGGTGAGATTCCTCCGTTTTAAGGATAGAGAAATGGTCCTTAGATGGGCGAAGAAAACTCGGAGCAGTAAATGGGAGAACGCGGTGATCCGCGTTTATCAAGACTGGAGTGCGGAGGTGGCGAGAAGGAGGGCGAGCTTTAATCGGGCCAAGGCGGTGCTTCATAAAAAGAAGATAACATTTGGAATGCTGCAACCGGCAAGACTGTGGGTCACATATCGAGGGAGGCACCACTACTTTGAGACGGCGGATGAAGCGTGGACTTTTATTGTGGAAGAAAAACTGGAATGAGCGGGTATTAAAAAGAACGTTCGAACAGAGTGGTGGGGCGAATGTGGGGGGCAAAGAGGGGTTTTATGTACTAATCCTGCGATGTGGTAACTTTTCTCTCTCCCACAGGTGGTGATGGGGGAGGAGGGGGAGGTGGAGGAGATGGGGCGTTGGCCATTGGGGGCGGGGCCAAGGGAGAAGCGCGGGCTTGGTTCCCGCGCTATGATAATCATGGCGGGAAGAGAGAAGCAGGAAGGAGGGGGCGTCGCACGGTGCGAGCCGAGGTCACGGGGGGAAGCCGAGGTCAGCCAGAGTTTGCTGACTTCTGGGAGCAACATGGGGGGAGTAATTACGCTAGCGGGGGGGTGGGGGGGGTGGGGAGTGGGGAGGGGGAATTACTGGGTTGCTGCTGCTGGGGAGAGGGGGGAGCTGGTATGGGAGAGGATGGGCGGGGGGGGCACCGCCTGGGGGAGATACAGCTGCGTGGGAACCGGGTGAGGAGCTGGAAAAAGGTGATGGCTAATCGACGGGGGGGGGGGGGGGGAAGCCCCCCAACCCGGCTGATCACGTGGAACGTGAGAGGGCTGAACGGGCCGATAAAAAGGGCACGGGTACTCGCACACCTGAAGAAACTTAAGGCAGATGTGGTTATGTTACAGGAAACGCACCTGAAACTGATAGACCAGGTTAGGCTACGCAAAGGATGGGTGGGGCAGGTGTTCCATTCGGGGCTAAGATGCGAAAAACAGGGGGTGGCTATATTAGTGGGGAAGCGGGTAATGTTCGAGGCAAAGACTATAGTGGCGGATAACGGGGGCAGATACGTGATGGTGAGTGGCAAACTACAGGGGGAGACGGTGGTTTTGGTAAACGTATATGCCCCGAACTGGGATGATGCCAATTTTATGAGGCGGATGCTAGGACGCATTCCGGACCTAGAGATGGGAAAGCTGATAATGGGGGGAGATTTTAATACGGTGTTGGAACCAGGGCTGGATAGGTCGAAGTCCAGGACTGGAAGGAGGCCGGCAGCAGCCAAGGTACTTAAAGATTTTATGGAGCAGATGGGAGGTGTAGACCCGTGGAGATTTAGCAGACCTAGGAGTAAGGAGTTCTCGTTTTTCTCCTATGTCCATAAAGTCTACTCGCGAATAGACTTTTTTGTGCTGGGTAGGGGCATTGATCCCGAAGGTGAGGGGAATGGAGTATACGGCTATAGCCATTTCGGATCACGCTCCACACTGGGTGGACTTGGACATAGGGGAGGAAACAGGAGGGCGCCCACCCTGGAGAATGGACATGGGACTAATGGCAGATGAGGGGGTGTGTCTAAGGGTGAGGGGGTGCATTGAAAAGTACTTGGAACTCAATGATAATGGGGAGGTCCAGGTGGGAGTGGTCTGGGAGGCGTTGAAGGCGGTGGTTAGAGGGGAGCTGATATCAATAAGGGCACATAAAGGGAAGCAGGAGAGTAAGGAACGGGAGCGGTTGCTGCAAGAACTTTTTGAGGGTGGACAGACAATATGCGGAAGCACCGGGAGGAGGGGACTGTACAGGGAAAGGCAAAGGCTACATGTAGAATTTGACTTGCTGACTACAGGCACTGCAGAGGCACAATGGAGGAAGGCACAGGGTGTACAGTACGAATATGGGGAGAAGGCGAGCAGGTTGCTGGCACACCAATTGAGGAAAAGGGGAGCAGCGAGGGAAATAGGGGGAGTGAGGGATGAGGAAGGAGAGATGGAGCGGGGAGCGGAGAGAGTGAATGGAGTGTTCAAGACATTTTATAAAAAATTTATATGAAGCTCAACCCCCGGATGGGAGGGAGAGAATGATGGGCTTCTTGGATCGGCTGGAATTTCCCAAGGTGGAAGAGCAGGAAAGGGTGGGACTGGGAGCACAGATCGAGGTAGAAGAAGTGGTGAAAGGAATTAGGAGCATGCAGGCGGGAAAGGCCCCGGGACCGGATGGATTCCCAGTCGAATTCTATAGAAAATATGTGGACTTGCTCGCCCCGGTACTGACGAGGACCTTTAATGAGGCAAAGGAAAGGGGACAACTGCCCCCGACTATGTCTGAAGCAACGATATCGCTTCTCTTAAAGAAGGAAAAGGACCCGCTACAATGCGGGTCCTATAGACCTATTTCCCTCCTAAATGTAGATGCCAAGGTCCTGGCCAAGGTAATGGCAATGAGAATAGAGGAATGTGTCCCGGGGGTGGTCCACGAGGACCAAACTGGGTTTGTGAAGGGGAGACAGCTGAACACGAATATACGGAGGTTGTTAGGGGTAATGATGATGGCCCCACCAGAGGGAGAAACGGAGATAGTAGTGGCGATGGATGCCGAGAAAGGCATTTGATAGAGTGGAGTGGGATTATTTGTGGGAGGTGTTGAGAGAGATTGGGTTTTGGAGAGGGGTATGTTAGATGGTGCAGCTGTTGTATAGGGCCCCAGTGGCGAGCGTGGTCACGAATGGACGGGGATCTGCATATTTTCGGCTCCATAGAGGGACAAGGCAGGGATGCCCTCTGTCCCCATTATTGTTTGCACTGGCGATTGAGCCCCTGGCGATAGCGTTGAGGGGTTCCAAGAAGTGGAGGGGAGTACTTAGGGGAGGAGAAGAACACCGGGTATCTTTGTATGGCGGACGATTTGCTACTATACGTGGCGGACCCCGGCGGAGGGGATGCCAGAAATAATGCGGATACTTGGGGAGTTTGGGATTTTTCAGGGTATAAATTGAACATGGGGAAAAGTGAGTTGTTTGTGGTGCATCCAGGGGAGCAGAGTAGAGAAATAGAGGACCTACCGTTGAGGAAGGGTAACAAGGGACTTTCGTCACCTGGGGATCCAGATAGCTAAGAATTGGGGCACAGTTGCATAGGTTAAATTTAACGCGGTTGGTGGAACAGATGGAGGAGGATTTCAAGAGATGGGATATGGTATCCCTGTCACTGGCAGGGAGGGTGCAGGCGGTTAAGATGGTGGTCCTCCCCGAGATTCTCTTTGTGTTTCAGTGCCCTCCCGGTGGTGATCACGAGGGCTTTTTTTTAAAAGGATTGAAAAGAGCATCATGGGTTTTGTGTGGGCCGGGAAGACCCCGAGAGTGAGGAAGGGATTCTTACAGCGTAGCAGGGATAGGGGGGGCTGGCACTACCGAGCCTAAGTGAGTATTATTGGGCCGCTAATATTTCAATGGTTGAGTAAGTGGATGGGAGAGGAGGAGGGAGCGGCGTGGAAGAGATTAGAGAGGGCGTCCTGTAGGGGGACTAGCCTACAGGCTACGGTGACAGCCCCATTGCCGTTCTCACCGAGGAACTACACCACAAGCCCGGTGGTGGTGGCTACACTGAAGATTTGGGGACAGTGGAGACGGCATAGGGGAAAGACTGGAGCCTTGGGGGGGGGTCCCCGATAAGAAACAATCATAGGTTTGCCCCGGGGGGAATGGATGGGGGATATGGAATGTGGCAAAGAGCAGGAATAACGCAACTGAAAGATCTGTTTGTGGATGGGAAGTTCGCGAGTCTGGGAGCGCTGACCGAGAAATATGGGTTGCCCCAAGGGAATGCATTCAGGTATATGCAACTGAGGGGCTTTTGCGAGGCAACAGGTGAGGGAATTCCCGCAGCTCCCGACACGAGGTGCAGGACAGAGTGATCTCAAAGACATGGGTGGGGGATGGTAAGGTGTCAGATATATATAGGGAAATGAGGGACGAAGGGGAGACTATGGTAGATGAACTAAAAGGGAAATGGGAAGAAGAGCTGGGGGAGGAGATCGAGGAGGGGCTGTGGGCAGATGCCCTAAGCAGGGTAAACTCGTCGTCCTCGTGTGCCCGGCTAAGCCTGATTCAGTTTAAGGTATTACACAGGGCACATATGACTGGAGCACGGCTCAGTAAATATTTTGGGGTGGGAGGATAGGTGTGCGAGGTGCTCGAGAAGCCCAGCGAATCATACCCATATGTTTTGGTCATGCCCGGCACTACAGGGGTTTTGGATGGGGGTGACAAAGGTGCTTCAAAAGTAGTAGGAGTCCGGGTCGAACCAAGCTGGGGGTTGGCTATATTTGGGGTTGCACAAGAGCCGGGAGTGCAGGAGGCGAGAGAGGCCGATGTTTTGGCCTTTGCGTCCCTAGTAGCCCGGCGCAGGATACTGTTGATGTGGAAGGAAGCCAAGCCCCCGGGGGTGGAGACCCTGGATAAATGACATGGCAGGGTTTATAAAGCTAGAGCGGATTAAGTTCGTCCTAAGGGGGTCGGCTCAAGGTTCACCAGGCGGTGGCAACCGTTCGTCGAATACCTCACAGAAAGATAGACGAGAATGGGAAAAAGAAGGCAGCAGCAGCAGCCCAGGATCGGTGGTGGGGGGGGGGGGGGGGGGGGGGGGGGAGGAGGAACCCAGAAGGACTCTCAGGGTTGTTAATATATACTGTATAGTATGTATAGGTCGTTGCTACAGATAATATATATATTGGACTGTTAAATTATATTTTTGGAGAGTGTTACTTGTGATAAGGCAGTTGCCAATTAGGGCTAGTTTCATTTTTGTTATTTATTATTTATTCATTTTTTGGTTTATAAATAGGTCATTGTTATTTGTGTTGTTTTAATATTGTGTAAAGGATGCACAAATGTACTGTGTTGGTTGACCAAAAATTTTCAATAAAATTATTATTAAAAAAAAGGAAGCAGATTCCAATGTGCCCTCCTGTGGTGGCTCGAGACAAATACTGGAGGCTTCCAGTTGCAAACAAAAGGGGTTTATTAATGACAGGCACAAAATATTATACACAGGTCTTTGCTCTTCTGCTCCCAGGGCCCCCATGCAATTGGCTAGGGGTCGCGCGTTCACGCATGATTGGCCTCGAGTCAGTCACATGGTCAGTGCAGCTACCCCCCCCCCCCCCCTTAAAGGGGTCACGCTACCACATCCCTCCACCCACCATCCCCTAAATCCCTTAATACACTTCTCCATTACATTCCCGAACAGGCCGCCGGAATGTGGTGACTAGGGGCTTTTCACAGTAACTTCATTTGAAGCCTACTTGTGCCAATAAGCGATTTTCATTTCATTTCATTATGTACAGAAGTCACAATCGTTAACAGGACAGCCAAGTAAAGAGAGTCCTGGCTGGAACAAGCTACAAGATTATTCACGGTGTCGTAGAACTCATTGACTCTATTCTGGGAGTCACCACCCCATAACTCCTCAGATGGTCGACGTGCTTCTAAATGGACTTTCTGTTTGCATCGACCACATAAGACACCGGGCCACAACCGATCCTTCTAACCATGACAAGCCTGCTGCGGAATTATGGACGAAAACCGGGTCTCCTACCTGGAACTATCTGTCCTCCCTCTGCTCTGACCGCTGACTCCTCCCCGCCAAGATCTAATCGGGTTCTCAACCGATGGCTCATGAGCAGCTCAGCTGGTGTGATCCAGTGGTTGAATGAAGGGTTGATAAAAAATGATCCAATCTCTGGCGAAGTGGTTTAGCTGTCTGCTCTTTCATGGCGTTCTTGAAAGTTGGAACGGCCCGCTCAGCCAGACCTTTCAACACTGGGTGGTAGGGGGCCTCGTGTGTCATATGCCATTTCCTCTCACAAAACGCTGGAAATCATTGTTGGTGATCGGGGGTGTCATTGTCTAAGACGATTGCCTCAGGAAGCCCACGAATGGTAAACACATGGCCTCCCCTCGCTCCCGCTCTGCTCGCTCCAGCCCTTCTTTGCTCCCCCCTCCACACTTTCTCCCCTCTCACCACCCCCCTCATTGCCCTCTCCCTGCCCCCCTCCATGCTCTCCCCCGCAACCCCGACACCCCTCTCTCCACTCCATCCCCTCCACCCCTCTCCCCACTTCCCTCCCTGCCATCCCACCCCTTCACTCCACCCTCTACCCCCTCTTCCTCGCCCCCCCCCCTCCACCCCTCTTCCTCGCCCCCCCCCCTCCACCCCTCTTCCTCGCCCCCCCCCTCCACCCCTCTTCCTCGCCCCCCCCCCTCCACCCCTCTTCCTCGCCCCCCCCTCCACCCCTCTTCCTCGCCCCCCCTCCACCCCTCTTCCTCGCCCCCCCTCCACCCCTCTTCCTCGCCCCCCCCTCCACCCCTCTGCCTCGCCCCCCCCTCCACCCCTCTGCCTCGCCACCCCCTCCACCCCTCTGCCTCGCCACCCCCTCCACCCCTCTGCCTCGCCACCCCCCTCCACCCCTCTGCCTCGCCCCCCTCCACTCCTCTGCCTCGCCCCCCCCCTCCACCCCTCTGCCTCGCCCCCCCCCTCCACCCTCTTCCTCGCCCCCCCCCTCCACCCCTCTGCCTCGCCTCCCCCCTCCACCCCTCTTCCTCGCCCCCCCTCCACCCCTCTGCCTCGCCTCCCCCCCTCCACCCCTCTGCCTCGCCCCCCCTCCACCCCTCTGCCTCGCCCCCCCTCCACCCCTCTGCCTCACCACCCCCTCCACCCCTCTGCCTTGCCCCCCCTCCACCCCTCTGCCTCGCCCCCCCTCCACCCCTCTGCCTTGCCCCCCCTCCACCCCTCTGCCTTGCCACCCCCCCTCCACCCCTCTGCCTCGCCCCCCCTCCACCCCTCTGCCTCACCCCCCCCACCCCTCTGCCTCGCCCCCCCCCACCCCTCTGCCTCGCCCCCCCACCCCCTCTTCCTCGCCCCGACCCCTCTTCCTCGCCCCCCCACCCATCTTCCTCGCCCCCCACCCCTCTTCCTCGCACCCCCACCCCTCTTCCTCGCCCCCCCCACCCCTCTTTCTCGCCCCCCGCACTCCTCGCCCTCTCCCTCGCCTCCACCCCCTCCAACCCCTCTCCCCGCCCTTCCCCCCCCAACCCCTCTCCCCGCCCTTCCCCCCCCCAACCCCTCTCCCCGCCCTTCCCCCCAACCCCTCTCCCCGCCCTTCCCCCCCCAACCCCTCTCCCCGCCCTCCTCCCCAACCCCTCTCTCTGCCCACCCCCCCAACCCCTCTCCCTGCCCTCCCCCCCAACCCCTCTCACCGCCCCCCCCAACCCCTCTCCCCGCCCTCCCCGCCAAACCCTCTCCCCGCCCCCCCCCCAACCCCTCTCCCCACCCTCCCCGCCCCCCAACCCCTCTCCCCACCCTCCCCCCCCCCCAACTCCTCTCCCCACTCTTCCCCCCCAACCCCTCTCCCCGCCCTTCCCCCCCAACCCCTCTCCCCGCCCTTCCCCCCCAACCCCTCTCCCCGCCCTCCCCCCCCAACCCCTCTCCCCGCCCTCCCCCCAACCCCTCTCCCCGCCCTTCCCCCCCCAACCCCTCTCCCCGCCCTTCCCCCCCCAACCCCTCTCCCCGCCCTTCCCCCCCCAACCCCTCTCCCCGCCCTTCCCCCCCCAACCCCTCTCCCCGCCCTTCCCCCCCAACCCCTCTCCCCGCCCTTCCCCCCCAACCCCTCTCCCCGCCCTCCCCCCAACCCCTCTCCCCGCCCTTCCCCCCCCAACACCTCTCCCCGCCCTTGCCCCCCCAACCACTCTCCCCGCCCTTCCCCCCCAACCACTCTCCCCGACCTTCCCCCCCCCAACCCCTCTCCCCGCCCTTCCCCCCCAACCCCTCTCCCCGCCCTTCCCCCCCAACCCCTCTCCCCTCCCTTCCCCCCCCAACCCCTCTCCCCGCCCTTCCCCCAACCCCTCTCCCCTCCCTTCCCCCCCCAACCCCTCTCCCCGCCCTTCCCCCCCAACCCCTCTCCCCGCCCTTCCCCCCCCAACCCCTCTCCCCGCCCTTCCCCCCCAACCCCTCTCCCCGCCCTTCCCCCCCAACCCCTCTCCCCGCCCTTCCCCCCCAACCCCTCTCCCCGCCCTTCCCCCCCCAACCCCTCTCCCCGCCCTTCCCCCCCCAACCCCTCTCCCCGCCCTTCCCCCAACCCCTCTCGCCGCCCTTCCACCCCAACCCCTCTCCCCGCCCTTCCCCCAACCCCTCTCCCCGCCCTTCCCCCCAACCCCTCTCCCCGCCCTTCCCCCCCAACCCCGCCCTTCCCCCCCAACCCCTCTCCCCGCCCTTCCCCCCCAACCCCTCTCCCCACCCAACCCCTCTCCCCACCCTCCCCCCCAACCCCTCTCCCCGCCCTTCCCCCCCCAACCCCTCTCCCCGCCCTTCCACCCCAACCCCTCTCCCCGCCCTTCCCACCCCAACCCCTCTCCCCGCCCTTCCCCCCCCAACCCCTCTCCCCGCCCTTCCCCCCCCAACCCCTCTCCCCGCCCTTCCACCCCCCCAACCCCTCTCCCCGCCCTTCCCCCCAACCCCTCTCCCCGCCCTTCCCCCCCCAACCCCTCTCCCCGCCCTTCCCCCAACCCTCTCCCCGCCCTTCCCCCAACCCCTCTCCCCGCCCTTCCCCCCCCAACCCCTCTCCCCGCCCTTCCCCCCCCAACCCCTCTCCCGCCCTTCCCCCCAACCCCTCTCTCCGCCCTTCCCCCCAACCCCTCTCCCCGCCCTTCCCCTCCAACCCCTCTCTTCCCCCCCCAACCCCTCTCCCCTCCCTTCCCCCCCAACCCCGCTCCCCGCCCTCCCCCCAACCCCTCTCCCCGCCCTCCACCCCCAACCCCTCTCCCCGCCCTCACCCCCTCTCCCCCCAACCCCTCTCCTCGCCCTCCCCCCCCAACCCCTCTCCACGCCCTCCCCCCAACCCCTCTCCACGCCCTCCCCCCCAACCCCTCTCCACGCCCTCCCCCCCAATCCCTCTCCCCGCCCTCCCCCCAACCCCTCTCCCCGCCCTCCCCCCCAACCCCTCTCCCCGCCCTCCCCCCCAACCCCTCTCCCGCCCTCCCCCAACCCCTCTCCCCGCCCTCCCCCAACCCCTCTCCCCGCCCTCCCCCAACCCCTCTCCCCGCCCCCCCAACCACTCTCCCCCGCCCCCCCCAACCCCTCTCCCCCACAACCCCTCTCCCCCCCCCAACCCCTCTCCCCCCCAACCCCTCTTCCCCCCCAACCCCTCTTCCCCCCCAACCCCTCTTCCCCCCCAACCCCTCTTCCCCCCCAACCCCTCTTCCCCCCCAACCCTTCCCCCCCAACCCCTCTCCCCGCCCTCCCCCCCAACCCCTCTCCCCACCCTCCCCCCAACCCCTCTCCCCGCACTGCCCCCCCCCCAATCCCTCTCCCTGCCCTCCACCCCCAACCCCTCTCCCCACCCTCCCCCAACCCCTCTCCCCGCCCTCCCCCAACCCCTCTCCCCGCCCTCCCCCCCAACCCCTCTCCCCGCCCTCCCCCAACCCCTCTCCCCGCCCTCCCCAACCCCTCTCCCCGCCCGCCCCCAAACCCTCTCCCCGCCCCCCCAACCACTCTCCCCGCCCCCCCCAACCCCTCTCCCCCCCAACCCCTCTCCCCCCAACCACTCTTCCCCCCCAACCCCTCTTCCCCCCCAACCCTTCCCCCCCCCCAACCCCTCTCCCCGCCCTCCCCCCAACCCCTCTCCCCACCCTCCCCCAACCCCTCTCCCCGCCCTTCCCCCCCCCAAGCCCTCTCCCCGCCCTTCCCCCCCCAACCCCTCTCCCCGCCCTTCCCCCCCAACCTCTCTCCTCGCCCTTCCCCCCCAACCCCTCTCCCCGCCCTTCCCCCCCCCAACCCCTCTCCCCGCCCTTCCCCCCCCAACCCCTCTCCCCGCCCTCCCCCAATCCCTCTCCCCGCCCTCCCCCCAACCCCTCTCCCCGCCCTCCCCCCAACCCCTCTCCCCGCCCTCCCCCAACCCCTCTCCCCGCCCTCCCCCAACCCCTCTCCCCGCCCCCCCAACCACTCTCCCCGCCCCCCCCCCAACCCCTCTCCCCCACAACCCCTCTCCCCCCCAACCCCTCTCCCCCCCCAACCCCTCTTCCCCCCCAACCCCTCTTCCCCCCCAACCCTTCCCCCCCCAACCCCTCTCCCCGCCCTCCAACCCCAACCCCTCTCCCGCCCTCCAACCCCAACCCCTCTCCCCGCCCTCCAACCCCAACCCCTCTCCCCGCTCTCCACTCCCAACCCCCTCTCCCCGCCCTCAACCCCTCTCCCCGCCCTCCCCCCAACCCCTCTCCCCGCCCTCCCCCCCAACCCCTCTCCACGCCCTCCCCCCCAACCCCTCTCCCCGCCCTCCCCCCCAACCCCTCTCCCCGCCCTCCCCCCAACCCCTCTCCCCGCCCTCCCCCCCAACCCCTCTCCCCGCCCGCCCCCCCAACCCCTCTCCCCGCCCGCCCCCAAACCCTCTCCCCGCCCCCCCAACCCCTTTCCCCGCCCCCCCAACCCCTCTCCCCGCCCCCCCCCAACCCCTCTCCCCCCCCAACCCCTCTACCCCCCCCAACCCCTCTACCCCCCCAACCCCTCTCTCCCCCAACCCCTCTTCCCCCCCAACCCCTCTTCCCCCCCAACCCTTCCCCCCCCCCAACCCCTCTCCCCGCCCTCCCCCCCCAACCCCTCTCCCCACCCTCCCCAAACCCCTCTCCCCGCCCGCCCCCAAACCCTCTCCCCGCCCCCCCAACCACTCTCCCCGCCCCCCCCAACCCCTCTCCCCCCCAACCCCTCTCCCCCCCAACCACTCTTCCCCCCCCAACCCCTCTTCCCCCCCAACCCTTCCCCCCCCCCCAACCCCTCTCCCCGCCCTCCCCCCCAACCCCTCTCCCCACCCTCCCCCCAACCCCTCTCCCCACCCTCCCCCAACCCCTCTCCCCCCCCCCCCAAGCCCTCTCCCCGCCCTTCCCCCCCAACCCCTCTCCCCGCCCTTCCCCCCCAACCTCTCTCCTCGCCCTTCCCCCCCAACCCCTCTCCCCGCCCTCCCCCCCCCCCAAACCCCTCTCCCCGCCCTTCCCCCCAACCCCTCTCCCCGCCCTTCCCCCCCCCAACCCCTCTCCCCGCCCTTCCCCCCCAACCCCTCTCCCCGCCCTCCCCCCCCAACCCCTCTCCCCGCCCTCCCCCCCCCAACCCCTCTCCCCGCCCTCCCCCCCCAACCCCTCTCCCCGCCCTCCCCCCCCCCCAACCCCTCTCCCCGCCCTCCCCCCCCAACCCCTCTCCCCGCCCTTCCCCCCAACCCCTCTCCCCGCCCTTCCCCCCCAACCCCTCTCCCCGCCCTTCCCCCCCAACCCCTCTCCCCGCCCTTCCCCCCCAACCCCTCTCCCCGCCCTTCCCACCCAACCTCTCTCCTCGCCCTTCCCCCCCAACCTCTCTCCTCGCCCTTCCCCCCCAACCCCTCTCCCCGCCCTTCCCCCCCCAACCCCTCTCCCCGCCCTTCCCCCCCAACCCCTCTCCCCGCCCTTCCCCCCCAACCCCTCTCCCCGCCCTTCCCCCCCCAACCCCTCTCCCCGCCCTTCCCCCCCCAACCCCTCTCCCCGCCCTTCCCCCCCAACCCCTCTCCCCGCCCTTCCCCCCCAACCCCTCTCCCCGCCCTTCCCCCCCAACCCCTCTCCCCGCCCTTCCCCCCCCAACCCCTCTCCCCGCCCTTCCCCCCAACCCCTCTCCCCGCCCTTACCCCCCAACCCCTCTCCCCGCCCTTACCCCCCAACCCCTCTTCCCGCCCTTCCCCCCCAACCCTTCTCCCCGCCCTTCCCCCCCAACCCTTCTCCCCGCCCTTCCCCCCCAACCCTTCTCCCCGCCCTTCCCCCCCCAACCCTTCTCCCCGCCCTTCCCCCCCCCAACCCCTCTCCCCGCCCTTCCCCCCAACCCCTCTCCCCGCCCTTACCCCCCAACCCCTCTTCCCGCCCTTCCCCCCCAACCCTTCTCCCCGCCCTTCCCCCCCAACCCTTCTCCCCGCCCTTCCCCCCAACCCTTCTCCCCGCCCTTCCCCCCCAACCCTTCTCCCCGCCCTTCCCCCCCAACCCTCTCCCCGCCCTTCCCCCCTCAACCCCTCTCCCCGCCCTTCCCCCCTCAACCCCTCTCCCCGCCCTTCCCCCCTCAACCCCTCTCCCCGCCCTTCCCCCCTCAACCCCTCTCCCCGCCCTTCCCCCCTCAACCCCTCTCCCGCCCTTCCCCCCCAACCCCTCTCCCCACCCTTCCCCCCTCAACCCCTCTCCCCACCCTTCCCCCCTCAACCCCTCTCCCGCCCTCCCCCCCCCAACCCCTCTCCCGCCCTCCCCCCCCAACCCCTCTCCCGCCCTTCCCCCCCCAACCCCTCTCCCCGCCCTTCCCCCCCAACCCCTCTCCCCGCCCTTACCCCCCAACCCCTCTTCCCGCCCTCCCCCCCAACCCTTCTCCCCGCCCTTCCCCCCCAACCCTTCTCCCCGCCCTTCCCCCCCAACCCTTCTCCCCGCCCTTCCCCCCCAACCCTTCTCCCCGCCCTTCCCCCCCAACCCTTCTCCCCGCCCTTCCCCCCCAACCCTCTCCCCGCCCTTCCCCCCTCAACCCCTCTCCCCGCCCTTCCCCCCTCAACCCCTCTCCCCGCCCTTCCCCCCTCAACCCCTCTCCCCGCCCTTCCCCCCTCAACCCCTCTCCCCGCCCTTCCCCCCCAACCCCTCTCCCCACCCTTCCCCCCTCAACCCCTCTCCCCACCCTTCCCCCCTCAACCCCTCTCCCGCCCTCCCCCCCCCAACCCCTCTCCCGCCCTCCAACCCCCAACCCCTCTCCCGCCCTCCAACCCCAACCCCTCTCCCGCCCTCCAACCCCAACCCCTCTCCCCGCCCTCCAACCCCAACCCCTCTCCCCGCTCTCCACTCCCAACCCCTCTCCCCGCCCTCAACCCCTCTCCCCGCCCTCCCCCCAACCCCTCTCCCCGCCCTCCCCCCAACCCCTCTCCACGCCCTCCCCCCCAACCCCTCTCCACGCCCTCCCCCCCAACCCCTCTCCCCGCCCTCCCCCCCAACCCCTCTCCCCGCCCTCCCCCCCAACCCCTCTCCCCGCCCTCCCCCCCAACCCCTCTCCCCGCCCCCGCCCCCAAACCCTCTCCCCGCCCCCCCAACCCCTCTCCCCGCCCCCCCAACCCCTCTCCCCGCCCCCCCCCAACCCCTCTCCCCCCCAACCCCTCTACCCCCCCAACCCCTCTACCCCCCCAACCCCTCTCCCCCCCAACCCCTCTTCCCCCCCAACCCCTCTTCCCCCCCCAACCCTTCCCCCCCAACCCTTCCCCCCCCCAACCCCTCTCCCCGCCCTCCCCCCCCAACCCCTCTCCCCACCCTCCCCCAACCCCTCTCCCCGCCCGCCCCCAAACCCTCTCCCCGCCCCCCCAACCACTCTCCCCGCCCCCCCCAACCCCTCTCCCCCCAACCCCTCTCCCCCCCCAACCACTCTTCCCCCCCCAACCCCTCTTCCCCCCAACCCTTCCCCCCCCAACCACTCTCCCCCCCAACCCCTCTCCCCACCCTCCCCCCAACCCCTCTCCCCACCCTCCCCCAACCCCTCTCCCCCCCCCCAAGCCCTCTCCCCGCCCTTCCCCCCCAACCCCTCTCCCCGCCCTTCCCCCCCAACCTCTCTCCTCGACCTTCCCCCCCAACCCCTCTCCCCGCCCTCCCCCCCCCCCCAACCCCTCTCCCCGCCCTCCCCCCCCCCCCAACCCCTCTCCCCGCCCTCCCCCCCCCCCAAACCCTCTCCCCGCCCTCCCCCCAACCCCTCTCCCCGCCCTTCCCCCCCCAACCCCTCTCCCCGCCCTTCCCCCCCAACCCCTCTCCCCGCCCTTCCCCCCCAACCCCTCTCCCCGCCCTTCCCCCCAACCCCTCTCCCCTCCCTTCCCCCCCAACCCCTCTCCCCGCCCTCCCCCCCCCAACCCCTCTCCCCGCCCTCCCCCCCCAACCCCTCTCCCCGCCCTCCCCCCCCAACCCCTCTCCCCGCCCTCCCCCCCCAACCCCTCTCCCCGCCCTCCCCCCCCAACCCCTCTCCCCGCCCTCCCCCCCCAACCCCTCTCCCCGCCCTCCCCCCCCAACCCCTCTCCCCGCCCTTCCCCCCAACCCCTCTCCCCGCCCTTACCCCCCCCCAACCCCTCTCCCCGCCCTTCCCCCCCAACCCCTCTCCCCGCCCTTCCCCCCCAACCCCTCTCCCCGCCCTTCCCACCCAACCTCTCTCCTCGCCCTTCCCCCCCAACCCCTCTCCCCGCCCTTCCCCCCCCAACCCCTCTCCCCGCCCTTCCCCCCCAACCCCTCTCCCCGCCCTTCCCCCCCCAACCCCTCTCCCCGCCCTTCCCCCCCCAACCCCTCTCCCCGCCCTTCCCCCCCCAACCCCTCTCCCCGCCCTTCCCCCCCCAACCCCTCTCCCCGCCCTTCCCCCCCAACCCCTCTCCCCGCCCTTCCCCCCCAACCCCTCTCCCCGCCCTTCCCCCCCCCAACCCCTCTCCCCGCCCTTCCCCCCCAACCCCTCTCCCCGCCCTTCCCCCCGCCCTTCCCCCCAACCCCTCTCCCCACCCTTACCCCCCAACCCCTCTCCCCGCCCTTACCCCCCAACCCCTCTTCCCGCCCTTCCCCCCCAACCCTTCTCCCCGCCCTTCCCCCCCAACCCTTCTCCCCGCCCTTCCCCCCAACCCTTCTCCCCGCCCTTCCCCCCCAACCCTTCTCCCCGCCCTTCCCCCCCCAACCCCTCTCCCCGCCCTTCCCCCCCAACCCCTCTCCCCGCCCTTACCCCCCAACCCCTCTCCCCGCCCTTACCCCCCAACCCCTCTCCCCGCCCTTACCCCCCAACCCCTCTTCCCGCCCTTCCCCCCCAACCCTTCTCCCCGCCCTTCCCCCCCAACCCTTCTCCCCGCCCTTCCCCCCAACCCTTCTCCCCGCCCTTCCCCCCCAACCCTTCTCCCCGCCCTTCCCCCCCAACCCTTCTCCCCGCCCTTCCCCCCCCAACCCCGCCCTTCCCCCCCCAACCCCGCCCTTCCCCCCCCCAACCCCGCCCTTCCCCCCCCCAACCCCGCCCTTCCCCCCCCAACCCCGCCCTTCCCCCCCCAACCCCGCCCTTCCCCCCCCAACCCCGCCCTTCCCCCCCAACCCCGCCCTTCCCCCCCCAACCCCGCCCTTCCCCCCCCCAACCCCGCCCTTCCCCCCCCAACCCCGCCCTTCCCCCCCCAACCCCGCCCTTCCCCCCCCAACCCCGCCCTTCCCCCCCCAACCCCGCCCTTCCCCCCCAACCCCGCCCTTCCCCCCCAACCCCGCCCTTCCCCCCCCAACCCCGCCCTTCCCCCCCCAACCCCGCCCTTCCCCCCCCAACCCCGCCCTTCCCCCCCCTTCCCCCCCCAACCCCGCCCTTCCCCCCCCAACCCCGCCCTTCCCCCCCCAACCCCGCCCTTCCCCCCCCAACCCCGCCCTTCCCCCCCCAACCCCGCCCTTCCCCCCCCAACCCCGCCCTTCCCCCCCCAACCCCGCCCTTCCCCCCCCAACCCCGCCCTTCCCCCCCCAACCCCGCCCTTCCCCCCCAACCCCGCCCTTCCCCCCCAACCCCGCCCTTCCCCCCCAACCCCGCCCTTCCCCCCCAACCCCGCCCTTCCCCCCCAACCCCGCCCTTCCCCCCCCAACCCCGCCCTTCCCCCCCCAACCCCGCCCTTCCCCCCCCAACCCCGCCCTTCCCCCCCCAACCCCGCCCTTCCCCCCCAACCCCGCCCTTCCCCCCCAACCCCGCCCTTCCCCCCCAACCCCGCCCTTCTCCCCCCAACCCCGCCCTTCTCCCCCCAACCCCGCCCTTCTCCCCCCAACCCCGCCCTTCTCCCCCCAACCCCGCCCTTCTCCCCCCAACCCCGCCCTTCTCCCCCCAACCCCGCCCTTCTCCCCCAACCCCGCCCTTCTCCCCCAACCCCGCCCTTCTCCCCCCAACCCCGCCCTTCTCCCCCCAACCCCGCCCTTCTCCCCCCAACCCCGCCCTTCTCCCCCCAACCCCGCCCTTCTCCCCCCAACCCCGCCCTTCTCCCCCCAACCCCGCCCTTCTCCCCCCAACCCCGCCCTTCTCCCCCCCCACCCCACCCTTCTCCCCCCAACCCCACCCTTCTCCCCCCAACCCCGCCCTTCTCCCCCCAACCCCACCCTTCTCCCCCCCCACCCCACCCTTCTCCCCCCCCACCCCACCCTTCCCACCCCACCCTTCTCCCCCCCCACCCCACCCTTCTCCCCCCCCACCCCACCCTTCTCCCCCCCCACCCCACCCTTCTCCCCCCCCACCCCACCCTTCTCCCCCCCCACCCCACCCTTCTCCCCCCCCAACCTTCTCCTCCCCAACCCCCCCCCCCAACCCCGCCCTTCTCCTCTCCCCACCCCATCTTGCTGCCATTCTATCCCCTGTCCCCACCTGTTCACATCATGTACCTGCCATACCAGTCCTTTACCTTGTCTCTCTCAGCCCGTCTACCTCTGGCACCCTGTCCTCCGCCATCCCACCCCGTCACCCCGACAGCACATTCCCTCTCGGAGTGCAAAAACAAATCAGTAATATCTCATAGTGAACACATGATAAAAGCACCACAAGTGCGTGTGGAAAACACATGTAGTTTTGTAACTAAAAGAGAATTATACATATTTTTGTATTGGTTGCAAAAGGTCGTCTTTTGAAATGTGTGGTGTGCCCTGTAAGAGGCTGTTTATTTGTTGTAGTGTGGGCTGTGTCTGAAAAACCGTTGGCCGCTTTAACAAACAAGTTTAATAAGAACAAGCTGGTATGCTTAAATTTAAAAAAATGCTAGAGAATGAGCGGATGTGACGGCAGGTTTGCTTTTGCAGCTGTGTGAAGTGTACAGTTTGGGACCAAACTTTCAGACACGAAATGAAAAAAGCACAATAGATAAAAGTCATCGTTCCTAACAAACTACGTGGATATTGTATGGATGAAATATATTTTCTCGGCGTCTTTTGAGAGGGTGGGGAGGAAAATCATGGTGACAAATGAAAGTTGAGATTTGAAGCGACTTACAAAATCCCGGAGAAAAAAAGCAGTGAGTGAGGAGGTTTTCTTCAGGATGCAGCAACGCCCTCTAGCAACCGGCTATAAGAGAGGGAGGGGAGCTCGCTTTCACTTCTTGCAGTTGATAGGCGATAGGGTAATATTCAGCAGCGATTCATTTTCGCCCAAGTGCCAATCTGACATTTAATAAATTGCGTTCCGACTGAAGGCTTGGCTATTTTCCGGAACCGGGTTTGTCGCAGCCAGGGAGGAACCCCAGCCGCTCGCGCCCAGATGTCTTACCCTGTTGTTCACTAAAACTGGTCCACTTATTTTTTTTCCCCATTTTATTTTCTGTGTTGGTCTTGTTGTCGTCTTTTATTTCAAAAATACCTTTTGGGTCCAATTTTTGAGAAGAAAAATTACCTCATGGATCGAAAGCCCAGCGCTCGCGAGGAAGGGGCGCCCGCCTCAGTTGGCGGGACCCCTGAGGAAGCCGGGGTTCCGAGTCTGGCCGTCACCGACATCATGGCTATGTTAACCCGGTTCGGCAAGACGCTTCTGTGGCTCATGGTGATTTATCTGACCGGTTACTTCGGGCTGAGTGTGAGCTTTCTGGTTTTCGGACTGATGTTGTGGATGGGCTGGAAAATGCGGAGGGAGCACAAACAGAACAAACTGAGGAACGCCTGCTACCTCCTCGAAAACGAAGAGACCATCACGAGAAAGAGAGTAAACAAGAGCCTTCCAGCCTGGGTAAGGGACAGTCAGCCAACAGGAAGTCTCACTGTGCAGAAAGTACAAACATCTTTTACTTCCAAAGTTTCTGTCCGTACCTTTGGGGAATCATAACGCCAATGGGAAGTATAATTGCAGAGTGAGAGATGTGCTAGTGCTGTCTGGTTTTTTTTCCAGTTGTGCGTTCGTGTCATTCCTACCAAAAAAATCCGCAGCAATAAAAGGCAATTTAGAAATATCACGAATATAACATACGTGCACGTTATACAGAAATGCATCATGAATAAGATTATATTGTGGTGTTCATGCAAATTGTTTGCTTTTTATCCATGTTTAATTTGTCCCCCCCCCCCCCCCAAATAAGACCTATCCCTGGTTTTGACGGATGATTTGGCATATTTCTGCGCATCGAGACTGCCAAGTGCTGGGATAGGAATTCCAATAGCATGAAGTCATATACTTTTTTCACATTGCATGCCTTTCTTGATGCTATGTATTATTAATAGATTATATAGAATTTACAGTGCAGAAGGAGGCCATTCGGCCCATCGTGTCTGCACCGGCTCTTGGAAAGAGCCCCCTACCCAAGCCCACACCTCCACCCTATCCCCATAACCCAGTAACCCCACCCAACACGAAGGGCAATTTTGGACACTAAGGGTAATTTAGCATGGCCAATCCACCTAACCTGCACATCTTTGGGCTGTGGGAGGAAACCGGAGCACCCGGAGGAAACCCACGCACACACGGGGAGGATGTGCAGACTCCGCACAGACAGTGACCCAAGCCGGAATCGAACCTGGGACCCTGGAGCTGTGAAGCAATTGTGCTAACCACTATGCTACCGTGCTTAATTGTCGAAGATTTTATGTTGTTTTGTCCTTTTTGATGTCATCTGGTTAAAATATTCTTATTAAAAGGTTGCTGTGCACTAGGCACTGAGTGTAGATTGTACCTTTCCTTACATTTGCAGTGAAGAGCTCTGAAGAAAAGACATTGTTAATGTAGTTACAAGCTTGCAGTTCAGTGGAGCATGAAAATCTTGATCTCCGAGATTGCATCCATTGAAGTAGAACTGTAGAAGTAGAATTGCTTCACAGCTCCAGCTAACTACTGCGCCACTGTGCCGCCCCTCATGCCATGAAAGATAAAGTCAGTTGCTCTTAATGACTATAAGTGAACAATTTAATGGCATTCTGAAACACTAATATTTGGGTATGGATAATCTGCTGGTAAATTGTTAGGGAACAAATACCAGCTTTTAGTGTCTAGGATTAAATAAATGCTGATCAATGTTCTCTCACTGCGACACTCCATGATCGAAACAGTGAGTGATGTTAACGTACTTCAAATTGGAGTCGTTGTCTGATTTTTAAAGTGTTTTTTTTGGTATATTTTTTTGTATATTTCACGTGAAGGATGTTGTGAATATAATGCTCACCAAGCTGAGACATGTTATTACAGCATCCAGTTTCCGCATCGAGCTCTGTCAGGTCAGATGCTGTAGAGTGAAGCTTCCTGTACCTTTCCTTAACCATGTCCCTCTATCTGAACCCCGGAAGAGCACCTCTTGATACATTAGTGAGACATTTTCATTTAATTACCTTGTGGCCTTTCTGAGTAATGCTAATTTAATGAATTACTACTGTAAGGACAGTAAGGGGCTGGTTTAGCTCACTGGGCTAAATCACTGGCTTTTAAAGCAGACCAAGGCAGGCCAAGAAGGATGAGGGGCGACTTGATAGAGGTTTATAAGATGATCAGGGGAATAGATAGAGTAGACAGTCAGAGACTTTTTCCCCGGGTGGAACAAACCATTACAAGGGGACATAAATTTAAGGTGAAAGGTGGAAGATATAGGAGGGATATCAGAGGTAGGTTCTTTACCCAGAGAGTAGTGGGGGCATGGAATGCACTGCCTGTGGAAGTAGTTGAGTCTGAAACATTAGGGACCTTCAAGCAGCTATTGGATAGGTACATGGATTACGGTTAAATGATATAGTGTAGATTTATTTGTTCTCAAGGGCAGCACGGTAGCATTGTGGATAGCACAATTGCTTCACAGCTCCAGGGTCCCAGGTTCGATTCCGGCTTGGGTCACTGTCTGTGCGGAGTCTGCACATCCTCCCCGTGTCTGCGTGGGTTTCCTCCGGGTGCGCCGGTTTCCTCCCACAATCCAAAGATGTGCGGGTTAGGTGAATTGGCCAATGATAAATTGCCCTTAATGTCCAAATTGCCCTTGGTGTTGGGTGAAGGTGTTGAGTTTGGGTAGAGTGCTCTTTCCAAGAGCCGGTGCAGACTCAAAGGGCCGAATGGCCTCCTTCTGCACTGTAAATTCAATGATAATCTATGATTAATCTAGGACAAAGGTTCGGCACAACATCGTGGGCCGAAGGGCCTGTTCTGTGCTGTATTTTCTATGTTCTATGTTCTTAGGCCAGCAGCACGGTTCAATTCCCGTACCAGCCTCCCCGAACAGGTGCCGGAATGTGGCGACTAGGGGCTTTTCACAGTAACTTCATTGAAGTCTACTCGTGACAATAAGCGATTTTCATTCATTAAGGACAGTTCTGTGCAATTGATTTGTACCCAAAGTATAGCAGTCTCTGCTATATAAATCACTGGGTGTGAAATTTCTCTTTCAACAATAATGCCTATATTTTTACGATTATATAGCAGAAGTAATTTTGATTTAGAAAAAAAGTTTCCCCCATTTTTCATCAAGAAGAATTTCACCCCATTATATTTGATAGCATACACTCTCCCCTGTAACAGATCTCGTTAATTCAGAGCAAATGGAAATATAAAGTATTTATGGCTTTGTCATCAGTAATTCTTTTTTTTTACTTCTCAAACATTTGCTTATGCTGTTGTGAACCAGCTGCTAGAAGGTGCCAAAGAATGGGTTGGGGATAACCACAGCTACTCCTGGAATACTCTTCCTGGCAACAGATTGCAGATCAGGAATCTAGTAAAATGGGGAATCAACCTGAGTTCCACCACCATGGCAATACTTTATCCCCCAGACTAGTTCACTTTATTTCATTGCTGCCATCTAGCCAGTCTTCAAGATGTTTTTCCCTTTATGGATCAGAGGTATCAAGTGCATTGGCATAATTGTTGCTCCCCCATTTTAAGCAGAGGACATCCCTCTCCTTGCTGGTTGAACATCGACATTAAAAAAACCTACTTGCATTCCTTTTTTATAGCATTCCGACTTTATTTTACGAACTAACTTTGATTTTTATCCTGCCTTTTTTTCCTTCCAAGATCCTTAATATCCTGGTTCTAATTAATACGCTTACTCACATTCTTCCCCAACACACATTCCCAAAATCTTTTTCTTCAACATGCATTTCTACAATGTTTTCAACAGGTATATTTTGTGATCTTTTTACTTGGTGTCTAGAGTAAAACGAAAGTGGCCTACAGTAAAACAAAAGTGGCCCTACAATCTAGGCCAGCATTGTGTATGTATGTCCACCCCTCCCCCACCTTCTGAGCTCCTTGTGGACATGATTACTGTATTTCCAAAATAATTAACCGGCTCTTTCACCTACATTTTCAAACTGCTTCACCTGTTTAAGAAATCTGATACCTGCTCTGTTTATTGTTCGTTGAGCTTTCTGATTTTCTCATGTATCTCATCATCAGCAACAAGCATTACCATTCAGTGACACAGGCTAGCATAGTAAATGATTGCTACAGGAAAGTGGAAATTATACTCTTTCCAAATTAGTACGAGAAGCATAATATTGGAGAAAAGCTCCAATGTTGAAAAGTTTCAATTAAAAGTTATTTGAAGATTAAGAATTCCCTTTTAAGACCTTTTTTTATAAATGGAGGTCAAAACTACTCCAGTGTAATTTTGATTTACATATCCTACACAATCAGATCTCTCGCAGCATATTGGGCAAGATTGGATCAATGTTCATTTTGAATGTATTTCTGTGCAGCACTGCATCCACCAGATCTCTTCTGCTCCTCACCCTTCAGTACCTCTCCTGTCCACCACCAAGACTATAGACGGTGATTTGATGCATTAATATAATGTTCAGCTGGTTTGGGAGAAACTGGGTGGGGTAAACTGCCAGGAGGTAAAGATTTGTTTTACTCTATGCAGGAGCAATATATGCATAATTGAAAACCAGCTCCGGGAGCAGCTTTTAAATTAATTTTCACCTGATTGCTGCAGTCTGAAGCAGTGTTTCATTATTTACGTGACATTAACAGATAGTGATGTACCCAATTATGGCAAGGCTATCATTGAAACCGTGATATATGTACATATGTTGATGAATACTAAAAATCCATAGTCACGGACTGCGTAATTTACTGGTGCATTGAAAGATCTTGCAGGGGTAGATTAATGCAGACGTCTATAGTATGTGCCCTCTGTAAATGAAGCAGTTTAATTTCAGCTTAGTATAGTGTGCCGAGATTTGCTTTGCTGTTAATGCTGTGTGTAAACATTCTTTTTATAAATTTAGAGTATCCAATTCTTTCTTTTTCCAATTAAGGGGCAATTTAGCGTAGGAAAGTGGTTGCTAGCCACTGTGCCACCGTGCTGCCCTTCGCCCTCTATTCCTTATTACAAAATGACCCATCTTCAGTTCGTTACACAGTCCTGTTGTTTGCTTGCTGGCAGCTACAAAATGGATGAATCTCTCCTCCGTGATTTTGTGCTCAAAGCCCGGATGTACAGGGCGCGTGACGTCAGTGTATATGCCGGGCTTGTGACCTGCTCTCTGCAGCCACTTCTGGCGGGAAGATTCCAGCATTTGCGCTTAGACTATTCTCAACTAAAATCCAATCGGGGCCGGTATTCTGAAAAGCCGGCCGCAGCCATTGGCGCTTCTCCCACAATCCGGAATACAACGATCGATCGCTCGGCAACCCTCCCGACGCCCGCCCGTGGGTCGTGACCTTGAGTTTGAAAAACCCTGATCTAAATCATTGCAGCAGCAGTGAAACTTTGAATAGCCATTGTCATAGATTATCATAGAATTTACAGTGCAGAAGGAGGCCATTCGGCCCATCGAGTCTGCACCGGCTCTTGGAAAGAGCACCCTATCCAAGGTCAACACCTCCACCCTATCCCCACAACCCAGTAACCCCACCCAACACTAAGGGCAATTTTGGACACTAAGGGCAATTTATCATGGCCAATCCACCTAACCTGCACATCTTTGGACTGTGGGAGGAAACCGGAGCACCCGGAGGAAACCCACGCGCACACTGGGAGGATGTACAGACTCCGCACAGACAGTGACCCAAGCCGGAATCGAACCTGGGACCCTGGAGCTGTGAACCAATTGTGCTATCCACAATGCTACCGTGCTGCCCATTGTGTTCAAACAGAGGATCAGTGACTACGAAGCCACTGGTTCGAATCCCAAAGATCTGGTGAGATCAGTAGATGGCAGATAATTCTTCTGTGACAGCTGACTTTGTGTAATGGTGAGTAAGCATCAGCCATAGCCTTACTTGTCTTTCAGAAGTCAAAGAGCAAGTGATCAATGAAATTCAGTAGCAACTGGTTCATGAATGACTGTAAGCCTCATCCAAAATTAATTAATTCAGGCTGTGCAAGTTATATAGATTGGCAAGGGGTCTGGGAAACGATGGCATCCTACATGTGATGTGCAGTTAAAGTTATCATCTCACAGATAAAGAAGACATTCACCATCTCACGGATAAAGAAGACATTCACAAGAAATGGACTTCAGAAGTGTACTAGAATATTTGAAGGATGTCCTGCTTTTTGTCAAATTCCAATTTTGGTGGCTAACTTTCTTTTAATCTTTTGAAAGATGCTTGTCAGAGTGATCGTGAATGGGATCATTACATCATGACCACCTTAATATGTTTTGTCCAAGAGTCAGTTTGGTTTCCACTTTAACCATACACCACTGACATTGTTGCACTTGCTCAAATGAAAGTGGAATGCTATTGAGTAGAATCAAGTTTGTTGACCTCAAAATAAATGTTTAACACTGAATATGCAAGCATTGTGGGATACCTTGGCTAAGTTCAGATGGTGTGCAATGTTTGTCAGCATGGTCTGAAATTGCTTTCTTTCCAAGTTAGCACCGGAGTAAAACAAGGTGATTTTAGAAGTTTTAAATTGCCATTTTGTGGAATGCATCTTGATAATTCTGGCATCTGCATTGATTCAGAACAAGTACCAATTCTTTCAAACTGAATCTGCGGACAAGAGTAAAGACCTGTGATGAGAACGTGCCTGCTGATGGCCACTTCTTGCTGACTTAGTCAGAGCATGACTTCCTATTCCTTGTGGAAAAACTCTTATTAATAGTTCGAAATGTACCTTCTGCCCCTGGGCTTTACCATCAGTCTTGACAAAATGGGAATGGTTTTTCACCCTGCTTCTGATGTTATAAAAGGAATCTTAGCATTAAGTTGAAGGCCAACAGCTGAAAACCGATCAGTTCACCTGCTTTTGGAGCAGTATTGTAGCAAGCATATTATAACAAACTGTATATGGAGACATATGTTGCATTTGAAGGCAGCAGGATTGAGTGTTTGAAACGTGTTACATGAAACCATTGATGGAAATAGGAACATGCCAAATCATAGAATCACGACAGTGCAGAAGGAGGCCATTTGGCCAATCAAGTCTGCACCAACCGTCCGATAGAGCACCCTACTGTTTTTAAAAATAAAGAGTAACCAATTTTTTTTTTCTAATAATAATGGGCAATTTAGCGTGGCCAATTCATCTACTCTGCACATCTCTTTGGGTTGTGGGAGTGAGACCCACGCAGACCGAGGGAGAATATGCAAATTCCACACGGACAGTGACCCGGGGCTGGGATCGAACCTGGGTCCTCAGGACTGTAGGCAGCATGCCACCCACTGCACCACCCTGCCGCCCCACCTAGCTGTCTTCAAGATGATGGAATTACATGAAAAGAGCAGTTGCAGGACCTGGCATGGAACATTGGTGATTTTCTGTCTTTCAAGATATATTGTAGCAGATGTCAGCATTCTAATATTGTTACAGTGTCACTCTATTTTGAGGTTTCTTAGGAACAGTATCAACATCCATCACAGTCAATTGAACAGTCATCAAACACATTTAACATTTGAATGAATGGAACAATTTATAAGCCTGGATCAAAAACTGGCTCAGGCTGTTTTTACTGAGATTAAGAATCATTGCTGTCATGGGGAATCCGGTGAACTTGGGTAACCACTGCAACAGTACTGTGGAGTTTTTGGCTTACAAGGCAACATTTTCTTTCCACGACCAGTTTTAGTTATTGACACAAATAGATTGTTTAGAGCAGAATGTGAACACTTTAGAAAGTCACACCTTGTGATGTTCTATATAGAGTGGTTGATTGCGAATGCAGATGAACAATTGCTAGCAAGCAGACAGCCATTTCCAACTTTTAAAAAATAAATAGAGTACACAATTCATTTTTTTCCAATTAAGGGGCAATTTAGCGTGGTTAATCCATCTATCCTGCTCATCTTTGTGTTGTGGGGGCGAAACCCACGCAGACATGGGGAGAATGTGCAAGCTTCACACGGACAGTGATCCAGAGCCGGGAACGAACCTGGGACATCGCCGCCGTGAGACTGCAGTGCTACCCACTGTGCCACCATGCTGCCCTGTGTTTCTGAAATATTAGGATGCAGTAGTATGACATAGTTGTTCAGGCTCTGCTAATAAGCTGCAGAACTCCTTCCCTCGCAGCACTGTGAGTGTACCTACACCATGTGGACTGCGGTAGAAGGCAGCTCACCACCAACTTCTCAAGGGCAATTAGAAGTGGGCAGTAAGAAATCACCTCAGCCAAGACCAGAATAGGCACTCGTGGGCCTTGGACTTGTATCTCCAATCCCTTCCAGTCAGGTGATGAAGAAGAGAAGACCCAAACAAAATCATTCCAGGAATACAGATTCGATGGAGGGCTCTCCTGCCTGCAGTTTCTGATCAGTGGTCAGAAGGCCTGAATGCCAGCATGCTTCCCCAGTGCTAGACTGTGCCAGGATAGGCTAGAATGTTTCTAAATAACCTGAACCTGGAATTACAAACAACTTTGGGTGTGCAGGGCGGCACGTGGCCCAGTGGTTAGCACTGGGACTGCGGCGCTGAGGAACGGGTTCAAATCCCAGCTCTGAGTCACTGTCTGTGTGGAGTTTGCACATTCTCCCCGTGTTTGCGTGGGTTTTGCCCCCTCAACCCAAAGGTGTGCAGGGTAGGTGGGTTGGCCACACTAAGTTGCCCCTTAATTGGAAAAAAAAGTAATTGGGTACTTTAATTTAATTTTTTTTAAAACAAACAATTTTGGGAGTGCTGCAGCTGCCCGGGCGCAGGGGAAGAGGGACGTGGAAACTGGCCCTGAATTTTGTATCAAATTCTTTTTTTTTTTTTTTAAACCAAGTAGAGCACCCAATTCTTTTTTTCTTAAGGGGCAATATAGTGTGGCCAATCCACCTACCTTGCACGTCTTTGGGTTGTGGGGGTGAGACCCACGCAGGCACGATGTGCAAACTCCCCACGGACAGTGACCTGGGGCCGGGACTGAACCCGGGTCCTCGGCACAGTGAGGCAGCAGTGCAATTTTCTTTGCTATTTGTCCGGTTTTTAATTTGAATTGGTTTCTTTTAACTCATCCAATGTCAGGCTGCTGGTATTGGTGCTCCTGTCTGGAGGTATGGCAACCATCATTTTGAGGCTTGAGATAGAGGAAATCCAGAGAGATATGGCGCTTTGTTCTAAACTACTTCTTCCACATGAGGTTATGTCCTTGGCTCTTATAGGCTGGCACTGGCCCAACAAAATTTTGTAAATAATTGCGAACACTTACTTATTTTTCATAGACACAGATGTCTTTGAGTGCTTTCGTTCCATTATGAAAGAAAGTACATTTTGTTCCAAGTCAAGGCAATACTGCTGATAAAACAATTAGAGTCGCCAAGGAGCTCCTCCTGCCAAAGGCATGGGATGGGGGACATTAATTCGTTGAAAACGTTAATAATTTTAGGAATTTAAAAACCCCACTTCATTAGTAGAAGAGTAAACTTTCTTAAAGGCTTTAGGTGACCAGTTTGCATGTTGAAATCTTACACTTGGAGGAAAGGTAGACAATTTGCATATACAGCTCCCCTCACTAAAATTAACAAATGTAGTCATTGGAATTTGCCTTTACGCCATTATTCAGCCAAATAAGATTCTTGTGATCCGTCACACCACTAGCCAGAGAATGCACTGAGCTTGCCACCGTATGTATTCTAGTCAGAAATGTCTCTCCGTTGGAATTTGATCTGGCAGTTGTTGTGGGAACTCCTGACTATAGAAACTGGTGATTTATATGTACGGAGTTCTGTTCGTCTGGGAGCAAAAAAAGAGTTTGTGTAGCAGTGTGAGGGAAATGTTAACGTGAGATATGAGTGAATTTGCAGGAAATACCCCATAACCTATGAGTTCAGTGCTGTTCAGATCAGCTTCTTTGAAAGTCTTCCTGCAAAGTGTGATGATGAAAAGCACAGTTTATTTGGGAGTAAATATTAAGCTTCCTAACTGCTGGTTAAGTCAGGAGGTGTATTTTTCCCCAGTGTTACACTGAGTAAATGACTCGTGTAGACCATGAAAGTTCCAGCTTCACTCTCTTGTGCCACATTAGGTGATGTCAGTAGTGGCACTATAGTTACACTCTGCCTCTGGATTGTGTCAGGAGGGGAATCTGCAAGGTAACCCATTCCTGCTCCCAATGCAGTTTAATGTCAGAACACAGGAATATACAAGACTGGAGAAGACTATTTCAGTCCATTTGGATGGTCCCAGAATTCAAACACAGAATACACAAGTCACTCCCTATATCCTACAATAGATTTTCTTGCCCAAGACCTGTACAATTCCCTCTTGGAATTACTGATGTTTTCAACTTCAGCCGTCTCCCCGGCCTGACAATTCCAATCATTCACCAACCTTTTATGGGAATAGCTCTATCTGATTTTCGAGTCGCCTTCCTCCTTAAGCTCCATTCCACATCCCTTCATCAGAGTTTCCTGGAGTTTATGTAATGGATACACTTTATGGAACCTGAATCTCTCGATAAGTTTCCCATGAGTCTTTATTACATTGTGTCCTTCCTGGTACCTATCCTTAAAGCTCAGGTGGCAGATAGCAATATCATGCAGGAGCTACCCCTTTCCCAGTGTTATAATGTCATTCCGTCAACCTTACTCCAGATGGATATGACCCTGTACAGGTTCAGTATCACACCTGTAATTTGTCTGCTAATTCACTGCTCTCTAATCCAAGATCCTGTTTGCTTTATTTACTGCTGCTATTCATTGTGGTGGTAACATCAACAATCGTTCCACCAGCTCCCTGCCCCAATCCTTTTTCTTGTGTCATACCATCGAAAAATTACAGCACAGAAAGATGCCATTCACACCGTGTCTGTGCCACTCAAAAAATAAAAACAAGCTGCCAATTTTAATCCCACCTTCCAGCACCCTGTCTGTAGCATTGCAGGTTACAGCACATCCAGGTACTTTTAATTGGCCTCTCCGCTAGGGGAAACTGGGTATCCCTGTCTACTGTATCTAGGCCCCTCTCAATTTTGTACATCTCAATTAGACCATCCTTGGCCTCCTCCATTCTAAGGAAAACAACCCTAGCCTATCCAATTTTCCCTCATAGCTGCAATTCTCCAGTCCTGCAACATTCTTGTAAATCTCCTCAGCACTCTCCAGAACAATTATGTCATTCCTGTAATGTGGTGACCAGAACTGTACACGCAACTCCAGCTGTGACCCAACCAGCGCTTTATACAGTTCCATCATTACATCCCTGTTTGCATATTCTATATCTCATCCAGTAAAGGAGATCATTGCACATGCTTTCTTTACCACCTTATCCACCTGTCCTGCCATCTTCAAGAACTTGGGAGCATGCACTCCAAGGTCTCTCACATCCTTGCCCTTCCAAGTTTATTGAGTATTTCCTTGCTTTGTTTTCTCCCCAAGTACATTGCTTCACATGTTTCCGTATTGGATTCCATTTACCATCCCCTCTGCCCACTAAACCAAACCCATTCATATTCTAGAAAGAACAGTTATTCTTCTCTCTATCAACTACACAACCAATTTTTGTGTCATCTGCAAATTTCCCAATCATGTCACTCATCTTTTAAGCCCAAATCATTAATTTGTACAACAAAATAGCAAGGACTTCAACACTATGGAACACCACTGGAAACTACTTCATTTGCAAAAATATCCACTGACCCTTTGTTTCCTGTCGCTGAGCCAATTTTGGATCCAACTCTCCTCATTCCCCTGTATCCCATGAGCTGTTGCTCTCCTGACCTGTCTGCCACATGGGACCTTGTTAAATGCCTTACTGAAATCCATGTTAAATGCCTTACTGAAATCCATGTTGATGACCTCTACGGGCAGCATGGAGAACAGTGGTTCGCACTGTTGCTTCACTGCTCCAGGGTCCTGGGTTCAATTCCCGGCTTGGGTCACTGTCTGTGCAGAGTCTGCACGTTCTCCCTGTGACTGCGTGGGTTTCCTCCGGGTGCTCCGGTTTCCTCCCGCAAGTCCTGAAAGACGTGCTGTTAGGTGAATTGGACATTCTGAATTCTCCCTCTGTGTACCCGAACAGGCACCGGAATGTGGCGACTAGGGGATTTTCACAGTAGCTTCATGGCAGTGTTAATGTAAGCATACTTGTGACAATAAGAAATATTATTATTATAAAGACTTGGGATTGGACCCTGGACCTTCCTTGTCTCTATGGGCCACAGCCCATGGAGCATTCATGCACCAAACCACCAATAACAAGTTTGTTTCTTTCTTTGTGACTCTGCACAGAAAGCGGGAATTGAACCTGGGATCCTGGTGCTGTGAAGCAACAGTGCTAACCACTGTGTTACCGTGCCGCCCATGTACTACATTTGCTGATCCCAGCTGGGGCATTGGAGAGAACATTACAATTAGCCTCAGCACTTGTATGCATGAGCATGGAAGCTTAATGGGGTTTCCATTTTTAAAAATAAATTTAAAGTGCCCAATTCTTTTTTTTTTTCCCAATTAAGAGGCAATTTAGCGTGGCCAATCCACCTAACCTGCATATCTTTGGGTTGTCGGATGAGATCCATGCAGACACGGGGAGAATGTGCAAACTCCACATGGACACTAACCCGGGGCCGGGATCAAACCTGGGACCTCGGTGCCGTGAGGCAGCAGTGCTAACCACTGCGCCAAGGTGCTGCCATAGGTTTTCCATTCTTGATTGCTACCCAGTTATGCCTTTTGGAAAGTGTACTTTTATGGATGTCAGGTGAGACTAATATTGGACTCGGCTGTGATGTTCAGTCACTGCCTGGGCTCATGCCAGAAGAATGGATGAGGGACTGGGGGAATAGCCTTCCACCAAGCAGCAGCACCTTTGGGGAAAGGAGGAGAGAACCTGGTGAAATAAAGCAAATGTATAGAAATCACCCTACTGATGTGAATGGGCATAAAATTGGGTATCTGACCGATAACCTGCGACGTTTCCTCTGCGTGATATGTATGTTAAACTTGTTGGGTATTGTTACGACCCCCTGGGCTAGTGTGCAGTCAATTTCAGCCCCACTTGACCCAGAGTCGCAACACAATTGAATTAACCAATAATTCTTAGAAAAACACCAAAGTCTTTGGCCCTTGGCTGCCAATAATCACAAGTCACCAGGTTTGTAAATTTAAACATAATTAATTTTGATTAATAACTAGAATGCAATATACTGCTAATACAGCTGATTTACTTTTATCTAATTCCTAACCCCCCCCTCTTTAAATAAATATGTATATATTAATAATTAATCTCACACGCAAGACAAACAAACCAAGGGGAAAATAGTTTTTTTAAAAAAATCATTTACGGGATGTGGGCATCGCTGGTTAGGCCAGCATTTGCCCGTTCCTTGTTGCCCTTCAAACGATGGTGATGAGTTGCTTTCTTGAGCCGCTGCGGTTCCTGAGGTGTAGGTATACCCACTGTGCTATTAGGGAGGGAGTTCCAGGATTTTGACCCAGTGGCAGTGAAGGAACGGCCGATATATTTCCAAGCCAGGGTGGTGAGTGATTCTGGGGGGAACCTCCAGGTGGTGGGGTTCCCAGGTATCTGCTGCTCTTGTCCTTCTAGATCAGTGTTCTTCAAACTTTATCTCCCGGGACCCACTTTTGCCAATTGGCTAATCTTCGGGACCCACTTGATGGCCGGCACATATCTGATGGGCCGAAGGGACTCTTTCTGTGTTGTACAACTAGATGACTCTATGAAAGTAGAGATATATTCAAAGTGCACAGGAGAGCCACGAGGTTGATGTCAATGTTTGAATTATGAAACAAAACCAGGGACGGCACGGAGGCGCAGTGGTTAGCACAGCTGCCTCACAGCTCCATGGACCCAGATTCAACTCCAGCCTCTGGTGACTGTCTGTCTGTGAGGAGTCTGCACGTTCTCCCTGTGTCTGCGTGGGTTTCCTCCGGGTGCTCTGGTTTCCCCCCCACAGTCCAAAGACGTGCAGGTTAGGTGGGGGATTTAGTGATGGTAATGCCATTGAATGTCAAGGGGCGGTGGTTAGATCCTCTCTTGTCAGAGATGGTCATTGCCTGGCACTTGTGTGGCGTGAATGTAACTTGCCACTTGTCAGCCCAAGCCTGGATATTGTCCAGGCCTTGCTGCATTTGGACAGGGACTGCTTCATTATCTGAGGAGTCGTGAATGGTGCTGAACATTGTGCAGTCATCAGCAAACATCCCCACTTATGAGCTTATGATGAAGGAAGGTCATTGATGAAGCAGTTGAAGATGATTGGGCCGAGGACACTACCCTGAGGAACTCCTGCAGTGATGTCCTGGAGCTGAGAGCATTGACCTCCAACCACCACAATCCTCATCATCTTTGCCAGGTATGACTCCAACAGTGGAGTTTTCCCCGATTCCCATTGACTCCAGTTTAACTAGGGCTCCTCGATGCCACACTCGGTCAAATGCTGCTTTGATGTCAAGAGTAGTCACTCTCACCTCACTTCTGGCAGTCAGCTCTTTTATCCAAGGCTGTAATGAGGTCAGGAGCCGAGTGACCTTGGCAGAACGCAAACCGAGTGTCAAAATAACAGCAAAATAAAAGAAATCAACACTTAAGGGTGCTTGTAGTATTATGACAGTTGACAATACTGACGTCCTCCTCGTATGCAACTTGGAATGTGCATTCAGACTTTTTTTTTTTTTTTGCTTTGCCCATGCACTACTTGGCCAGAATGGAAGAATTTGTTTGCAGGAGGAGATCCATGTTCTCACAACCGTTCTGACAGCCTCACAGCAATAGATATGTGTCCGGACATGAAAAAATACAAACCGGTTCCATTAAGTTGTTACTCGGACAACAATGAGGTTTTGCTTTAGGCTCCAAGCTTGGAAATTGTTCTATAGTGTGGGTGTGTACTGTGTAAATGGACAAGGGAACATTTGTTTTGTAAACCACTTCACCTAAAATTTATAATGAGAAACTCTCTCGTTCACACTTTCTTCATTGCATCCCTCAGATGGAACACCACTATTTCTGGCAGTTATCTTGCAATATTTGAAAATGGGAAAAAAGTGAGATATGGCATCGCAATAATAATATTCCATTGCGTACTCCTTTTCCAGGGTTGGGGAAGGGAGTGCCACTTGAGTTTTTAAGAAAAATAGAAACTTGGATATTATTTCCTCCCTACCCCCAGGGACATTGAGGCTTGTTGTACAACCACTACTGCTCTGGCTGAAATCCTCTGACTCCAGAGATTGACCATGGAACTTGGCTAATGTGTAAGACTTGGTCCAATGCTGGCCACTTCCAGGTTGCTCAGGGAAAAATGGGATATATAAGAATTAGACAACATCTTCCAAGTGTGCTCGTGGAACAGCACATTTCATTCCTTGGTCATGGCATCATGTGGGTGCTGACCAGAAACTAGGCACACCATTGTAAAAAGGACACTGTCCCAGGCACGATGCAGGATACCATCAAGCTGTCTTCTGGTTTGTTCTATGGGATTGGTCTTGGTGAACCACATCCATGCTGGGGGATTGACTGTTGCTATAACCTGAAAGCCTTTGGGAAATGAGGGATCAGAACTCCACTCTATCGTTCCTATTGTTGTATCTGAAAAATTATCTCCTTTTATGGCATTTTTGCATATTTCAATGCACGTTTGGGAGAGCGGCAACTAAGCTGGCCTATTGATACCATTCCTCCTGCTTTACACATCCACAGATTGAGCCCGAAGGAGAATGCATTCAATAAATTGGTAGTAGTGAACTGTGGGGAAGGGTGGGAGAAAGGTACTTAATGCAATATGTTTTATTGAATTATCCATTCCTCGTGTGACACTTCTGAATTCATACACTAAAATAATTCCATCCACCAGGAGTGGCCTGTGATGTTATCAGCTTAAAATCCTCTCCCTAAGCACCACTCCAGTTTGAAGGACAGACTCTTATATCTATATTACTGGGCACCGGAAGAAGGGGTGTTACTTTATAATTGGGGACTGATGCTAATTGGGGTGATGTCTAGTTTATCACAAGTGAAAAGAAGAATACTGACCTCCCCCCCCCCCCCCCCCCCCCCCCAAAGAAAAAGGTATTGTGGGTGGGGGGGAGGATCAATTGTGATTGTCAAAAAATGAGAATAATTGATTTCTGGTAGATGAGGGGTATTAACAAATATGGACCCAAGATGAGTAGATGGAGTTGAGGTGCAGATCAGCAAGACACTGTAGTGGAGTCACTGCTGAATTTTCTACCTCTGCCACTGATATAGTATTTGGCATCACATCCAATAACTAAAATAGTCACTAGCATGATGGACCACATACAATATTGCTGAATGATTCAATCAAAAACCAGTTCCGTGCACATTTGTCTAATTGTGAAGACATGGGTTTTGGGCATGAAGACCTCGCAGTAGTTCTGAGTAGCATTGTCCTAAAAAATCCCTTGTGTTGCAGAAACCAGCTAATCTGGTTGTTAGAAGCTCGTGCTTGTTATACTGAGTTTATTTTATTCTTATCTAAATTCTCACCAATCCATGAACCAAGCTGAGCCCTGTCCAGTGTGTAGAGTCAATACACTTCTTTTTAACTCTACAGCATAAATAAACACAACCTCATGCAAATAAAAATGCAAATTATTGAAACTAATGAGGAGCAACTGATCCAGATTAGCCAGTTCCGCCAGTTCCCTGTCTATTTGCAGTTTCAATGGAGATCTGAACCAAACAGCTTTATATCTTCAGCTCAGGATACCAGGGAGAGCAGTGTTAAAACAATCTCATATTACTTCCCCCAGTTATTAATCATCATCTGGCACTACTCCCTGAGCAAATGTGGGAAACTTCAATAGATTTTACAAAGCAGACACACCGGATAGGATCCTCTGGCTCAATAGTGCAGTCGCAGCTCGTCCAATGGTAAACCCGGATTAAAATTGGGTGTTAAATTCCATTGGAATTGTGGACATCTCACCATTTAAATGTCAGAGTAACTGACAGCAAAGGCATTCACATCTTCAGTAACAGG
This sequence comes from Scyliorhinus torazame, assembly GCF_047496885.1. Classification (NCBI taxonomy): domain Eukaryota; kingdom Metazoa; phylum Chordata; class Chondrichthyes; order Carcharhiniformes; family Scyliorhinidae; genus Scyliorhinus; species Scyliorhinus torazame. The sequence continues at coordinate 29,536,090 of NC_092738.1, forward strand.
TAGGGAGCTGTTAATGAAAGCAATTAGAGGCTTAGGAAAACTGGAGGCATGAACAAACTTCCTGGAACAATGTCCAAACAATACTGTCAACAGGAGTGAGGTGGAAGGCTGAAGGAAAGTATTTTTTCCCCTCCTTGTCCTCTGAAAGTGCTGTCTCTTGCTGGAATATAGTTACACGGGTGGCTACTATTCTCTGGTACTCGACCTATATGACCATTTTTCATTTGTGAACTTAGGCAGGAAATGTTGATTGGCCAAGGTATACACCATGTACACATATACTTTCCAACAGGAAGCAGTAATCTGATTCTGAACTAACTGATATTTACAGCACCTCTTTCTTGGCTGTATGGTTTAGTTCATGCATTTGAGCCAAGAAGGCAATGTGGTCAAATAAGTGTGTAAGTGTACAAGATTATATCAAACTTGATGCTCGATCCTTGAGCACTGACTTACAGCAGGTTTAGGAAGTCAGCTGGTTTAAATCTTGGTGTTCTTAATACTGATGCTCTGTGCAAGAACCCCAACCGTACAACTCTCTTGGATCTCTGTGCAGCTCCAACACTGGGAGAATGTGTCCTCGGGGACAGTGACCCGGGATCGAACCCAGGTCCTCGGCACTGTGAGGCAGCAGTGCTAACCACTGTGCCACCGTGCCACCCTCCCAATTCCAGTCTCGTGTGTATTCCCAATTTCCAACATTTCCCCTTCGGTGCCATGCTTTCAGCTACTTAGGCCCTGAGCTCTGGAAATCCCTCTCTACACTCTTTTTAAGACTTTTAAGACTATCTTTAAAACCTATCTCTTTGATCAAGTAATTGTGCCATCTTGGAGTGTTCACTGGATCAGCCTAGTAGAAGGAAGAGCCAAAGCAAAGGCTTTCAAATTAGTACAGGAATATTGCACATAAGACTAACGGACTCTGTTAAATACAACTCAACAGCCATAGCATGACCTGAACCCAATAGGCTCCTTCCTCATCCTTAAGCATCTTTCCACTCGATTTAAAATTATTTATGGAATCCACTTCCACTACTCATTCAGGTGGAGCGTTCTAGACCCCAACAAGTCTCTTCATTTCTCCTCTAAATCTTTAGGCACTGCTTTTAAATCTGTGACTCTGATCATTGACCTACTTGCTGCGAAATGCCCAGTTCCAGGGAACCATGGTACTGGCTGTGAGTGTACTGCACATTTTCCCTTTCCATGATAATTGCTGCTTACAGGTGTTCTTAAGAAAGGTATTTGAAAAGCTCTCTGTGACATATTGGAGCGTGCAGCCCAATGTCCAGCTGATCCTGTTCACAGAACAGAAGCAGAGTTCTATGATGATCTATCAACGCTCCTGGTTGGATATCATCACAGCTATGTGGTGCAACCCTGGGAAAATGAGTAGAACTTTCTGTAAAATGATTGGCGCTGGAGATCTTTTTGAATATGATAACATTTCACAGGCCCGCTCATAAAGTGTGCGGGTGTGTCCATGCCAGTTGCTCTATGGGGGTGTAGTCCTTGTGTCTACGATTCCTCATATTGTTCTTACCCAGGTTACCAGAAGGTTGCTGAGCAGAGTTATGGGATTTCTCCAGGAGCAACATTCCAGGTCTGGCCAAGCTGCACTTCGGTGATAGAGGCTGGGTGCTGCTCACCCATCTCTTCTTCTGGGAATCATATGGAAACCTGAAGAAGGAGAGTTTCGAAAAGAGTATCAATAGAAAAAATCAGGAATTTGATCTGACCTGAAACAGACAGATGTTAAGCAGTGGGGGTTGTTCCTGTACAGTCTCAAATTTGAGGTTTGGTTCCTAGGAAATAAATACTGCTTCCAAGATTGAGATGAAAAAGAAGAACCAAAGTACTGTTCAGTTATTCCTTTGATGTGTTGCATCTCCACATATAAACAAAACTGTCGGCTTGCACAGAACTGCTTGTGAGTATCTCTAGATGTTTGCCAATGAAATATGAAACTTGGCATCTGCTGTGGTTCCAGGAAGCTGGCTGTTAAAGACTGTACATTGGGATGACTCATGCTTGCAATGTTAACGAACCCTGTTCATCCAAACCAAAAGGTGTTTGTGATTTTCTATTTTTCATAGAGGCCATTAGGCCCATTGTGCCTGTTCTGGCCTTGAACAATGGTCGCAAAACAGGCACGGGCACTAGCGATTCTGTCCCCCACAGGGGGCCAGCACGGCGCTGGAGGCATTCACGCCGCTCCCGCGCACTGGGGGCGGCGCCAACCCGCACATGCGCAGTGGCCTTACTGAATGCTCCGGCCCCGACGCAACATGGCGTGGGGCTTCAGGGGCCGAACGCGCAACAAAGTAGGTGACCAGGTGTAGACGGCGCTGGTGGTACTCTGTTTTTTCCGCGCAGCCAATCGGCCCACCTGGGTCAGAGAATCAGCGGCCCCGCCACGTACAGCAGCGGCCCGCGACCAGCGCCGATTCTCTGCACCTCGGAGAATCGCGCGCCGGCGTCGGGGCAGTGTCGTGGTTGCGCCGATTCTCCGGCCCGGCGCGGGGCTGGGAGAATCGCGCCCATGCAATTAGTTCCACAGTCTTGCACTTTTATTTAACTTTTCAAGTCTGTATTAAACTTCCTTTCCTTTTCAAAGTTATTATTGAATGTGCTTTATGGCAGTGTACTCCAGGATCATTATAACTTGTTGCATGGAAAAAAATTCTCCTCATCGCCCGTCTACAATTATCTGAATATCCTGATGATGACGCTACTGCCATTCGGAACAGTTTCTCCCCCCAATTTATATTAACAAAGAATCATCATCTCCTTTCCATTTTGAGTTATTTTTCAGTTTCTTCTGCGGCGGGGTTTGGATTCCCCCATGTCTGTGAATACCCGTCTGTGCTGAGCTGAAAGTACTGAAGTAAAGGGACCAGCAAATTTAAGCCCAGCTGTTAATATTCTTTTGGTCACTAATAGAATTGACAATCATCCTGGATTTTTCCTGCAGTCAACCCAAGAAAATAAATCATAGGGATTTAAAGAAATAATAACTCTGGGTTGGGAGAAAGTTAACAATCCTCCAACAGGTTATCAAAAACTCTGGGGCACCATCCCATATGAGAATCAGGAGATCAGTCTTCTCAAGTGGGTAATGAATGAGTGTGTGTGTGGGGAGGGGGGGGGGGAGAGTTGTAACTGGGAAATAATGTGATGGAATTTCTTGGAAAACAGAATTATAAAAGATTTTATTATAAGATAAAATATTTTAATAGCTTTTTAATCACGATGGTTCTGAGCATTTGGGGAAACCATACTGTGCTGCCAAATGATCCTGAATGAATGCTAAGTTCCTTGGAATGAATACTTCCATGTTAATGCTCAGTACATCTTGCTCAAGTCCTGACATTGGGAATTGCTTGCTAGAACATGAATTTGGTTTGCACAGTCATGCAGAGCTGAGTAAGCCAGTGGATATGTTCCAAATAGCAGGAGTTGAGAATGTAATCTTTTTAGCCTGGATTTAATAATAGGCTCCTTTTTTTGTCATGCAAGCACTGTGGCTGCAGTAAAGATAAACCATCCTTCCTAGTCCTTCTGCACCTGTCTGCACCCTTTGACACAATGAATGGAATTCAGAGCTAGTCCTAATGGTGACCATGAAACCATTTGTCATGAAATACCCATCTGGTTCACTAATGTTCTTTCTTTGGGGAAAATCTGCCATCCTTATTGGTCTGGCCTACATGTGACTCCAGGCTCACAGAAATGTGAATATTAAATGCGCTCTGAAATGACCAGCAAGCCACTCAATTGTTTCAAAAAGGAATGAAACAGGACAGACCACCTGGCATCGACCGAGATACCAAACCACAATGGCAAAACCAGCCCTGTCAACCCTGCAAAGTCCTCCTTACTAACACCTGGGAGCCTGAGCCAACAAACTGTCTCATAAACTATGTCAGACAGTTGCTTGACGAGTCATACTCACCGAATCATGCCTTGTATAGATAATTGTCCCAGATACCATCGCCCATCCTGTCCCACTGGCAGAACAGACTCAGCAGAGGTTTTGGTACAGTGGCATACAGTCAGGAGGGAGTTGACCTGGGAGTCCTCAACATTGACCCCAGACCCCAGGTAATCTCATGGCATCAAATCAAACCTGGACAAGGAAACCTGCTGAGTACTACCTACTGATCCAGCTACTTCCCCAGTTCACGAATCCGCACTCCTTCATGTTGAACACCAATTGGCAGAAACACAGAGGATGGCAAGGGCACAGAATATACTCTGGTTGGGTCCATCACCAAGAGTGGCTCGATATAGCACCACTACTGACCGAGCTGGCCGAGTTCTAAAGGACTTGGCTGTTAGACTAGGCCTAACTAGGAACCAACTAGAAAAATAAATCTATTTAAATATATATTTTCATTCAGCTTTTTCAAATTTTATAAACAACAAAAAACGGTAATGACAAAGTTCTCTCCCCAACAACTGACTGACAAATTAAATGGCCATCTTTGGTAGAACCCTTCAATTGCACCCCTCACAGTGTACTTTACTTTTTTGAGATACAAAAACTCCATAAGATCCCCAAGCCATGCAGAGGCGCTGGGTGGAGAAGCTGACCTCCAACCCATCAGCACCCGCCTTTGAGCAATCAGCAAGGCGAAAGCCAGAAAATCAACCGTCCCCACCCCAGTCTGCAGCTCCGGCAAGTCTGATACCCTAAATATGGCCCCAAAGGGACAAGGCTTCAGTTCCATTTGTAGAGTTGCCGACATGGTACCAAAGAAGGAGACCCAAAAACCCATGAGCTTAGGACACGAACAGAACATGTGTACATGGTTAGTCAGGCCCTTCCCACAATGCTCACACTCGTCCTCCACTCCTGAAAATGGCCTGCTCATCCTGGGCTTGGTAAAATGGGCCCTATGTACTATTTTCAACTGTATCAGCCCTAGCCTTGCACAAGATGACGCTACATTCAGCCTACGCAGAATCTCACACCATACCCCCTCCTCCAACTCTGACCCAGCTCCTCCTCCCACTTGGCCTTCACCCCTTCTAAGGATACTGCCTCCTCCACTATAAGTCTCTCGTAACCCCCGAGGTACTCCCCCCCCCTTCCATCCCCACCAGTGACAAAACCCTTTCCAACAACGAGGCAGGGGGTGCCATCGGGAACATTGGAAAGACCTTCTTTGTGAAGTCACGCACCTGTAAATATCTAAATACATCTGCCTGAGAGAGTTATAATTTCTCAACCAACTCGTCAAAGCTCGCAAATCGGCCCTGCTTCATCACAGCAACCCCCTTCTCCTCCCACCCTCTAGACTAGCATCCACCCTCGCTGGTTTGAACATGTGGTTGGATATATCTACTTGACCTTGCCCTCACCAATCTTCCTGTTGTAGATGCATCTGTCCATGATGGTATCGGTAAGAGTGACCATCACTCCGTTCTTGTGGAGACAAAGTCCTGTTTTCGCATTGAGAATGCCCTCCGTGGTGTTGTGTGGCATTGTGTATTTCACTGCAATCTTACCTCATGGACTGGCATATCCCCACTCCTCCATTACCAGGTGATATCAAGAAACAGTTGAAGGCACTGGATACTGCAAAGGCTATGGGCCCTGACAATATTCCAGCAATAGTACTGAGAACCTGGGCTCCTGAAAGAACCGTGTCCCTAGCCAAGCTGTTCCAATATAGTTACAACACTTGGCATCTACCCAGCAATGTGGAAAATTTCCCAGATATCCACAAAAAGCAGGACAAATCCAACCCTGCCAATTGCTGTCCCATCAGTCTATTCTTGATCATCAGCAAAGTGATAAGAGTATCAACAATGATTTCAAGAGGCACTTACTCGACAATAAGCTACTTACTGATGCTCAGTTTGGGTTCTGCGAGGGCCACTCAGCTCCTCACCTCATTACAGCCTTTGCCCAAACATGGAGAAAAGCTGAACCCCGGAGGCAAGTGTGACTCTCCTTGACAACAAGGCAGCATTTGACCAAGTATGGCATCAAGGAGTTCTAGCAAAACTGAAATAGATGACTCTCCAAAGGTTGGAGTTGTACCTGACACAAAGGGAGATGGTTGTGGTGGTTGGAGGACAATCATCTCAGTCCCATGACATCACTTCAGGAGTTCCTCAGGGTAGTGTCCTATAGCTAACCAGCTGCTTCATCAATTACCTTCTCTCCATCACAAGGCCAGAAGTGGGGATGTTCGCTGATGATTGCACAATGTTCAGTACCATTCATGACTCCTCCGATACTGTAGCAGTCCATGCCCTTATGTAGCAAGACCTGGATAGCATTTAGGCGTGGGCTGATATGTGGCCAGTAACGTTTCTGTCACACAGTGCTGGGCAATGCTGTCTCGAGAGGATCTAATGCTCTTCCCTTGGCAATCAATGGCATTGCCATCACTAAATTCCCCAGTGCCAACATCCTGGGGGTTACCATTGACCACAAACTAAACTGGACTAGCCATACAAATACTATGGCTACAACAGCAGGTCAGAGGCTGGGAATTCTGCAGTGAGTAACTCCTCTCTTGACTCCCAAAGCCACTTCACCATCTGCAAAGCATAAATCTGGAATGTGTTTGAATACTCCACTTGTCTGGATGAGGGCAGCTCGACACCATCCAGGACAAAGCAGCCCATTCACCACCTTAAACATTCACCCCCCTACCGCCGACGCACAGTCGCAGCAGTGTATACCATCTATAAGATGCAGTGCAGTAACTCACCACAGCTCCTTTTGGCAGCACCTTCCAAATGCAGAACCTCTACCACCGAGAAGGACAAGGGCAGCAGACACATGGAACCTCCAGGTAGTGGTGTTCCCCCTCCAAGTTGCTCACCATCCTGACTTGGAACAATATCATCGTTCCTTCACTGTCATTGGGTCAAAATCCTGGAACTTCCTCCTAACAGCATTGTGGGTGTACCTACATTGCAAGGACTGCAACAGTTCAAGAAGATGGTCACCAGTACCTTCTCGAGGACAGTTACTGATGGGCAACAAATGCTGGCCTAGCCAGCAATGTCTGCACCCATGAACGATTAAAACAAACAAAAAAAACTAATCCTAAAACGCAGCGTTAGTTTTTGCACATATGTTGATGATGCACTTGGTCACCACCTTTTGACCTCGCTGCTGTCTCTAAATTGTCAGACTGCTTGTTTGATGCCCAGTGCTGGATGAGCCATTCCTCCCTCTGACACTATCTGAGACTAAGCCAAACTGTTCACAGCCTTGGTGTCATATTTGACCCCAAGATGAGCTTCCGACTACATAACCGCACCATAACTAAGACCACCTACTTCTACCTCCATAACATTGCCTGATTCTGTCCCTGTCTCAACTCGCCTACTACTGAAAACCTCATCCATACTGTTGTTACTTCTACACTCAACTATTCCAACACATTCCTGGCTGATCTCCCACATTCCATCCTCCTTGGTCTCTTGAGGTCATCCAAACTCTGCTCCTCTGTCCGAGTCCTATTCACCCAACACCCATGTGGTTGCTGAACTACATTAGCTCCTAATTAAGAATGGTTTTAAAATCCCCTTGTGCCTTCCAACCCAATCTCTAACGTCGTCCAGTCCTACATCCTTCCAAGATGTCTGTCCTCCTCCAATTATGGCCTCTTTCACAATTCCATTAGCTAGTTTTTCTTTTGTTCATGGGATGTGGTCATCCCTGGTAGGGCCTGCGTTTCTTGCCCTGCATTTCTTGCCCATCTCTAATTCAAATGCCATTTACAAGTCACATGTAGACCAGGTAAGGGTGCAGATTTCCTTCCATAACATAAGGGATGTCAGTGAACCAGATGGGTTTTTATGACGATCGACAATGGTCGATGTGCTTGCTAGGCCTAGCGCATTTAAGAAACAACCACATTGCTGTGGATCTTGATCTGGACATTAGTGAAGCAAATAGATTTTTACAACTTTGTTGTGTGATTTGAAGAAGTAATTAGATAAAATTCTTGGGGCGAAAGGGATTAAGGGCTATGGGGAAAGGCAGGATCAGGATATTGAACTTGATGATCATAATGAATGGCGGAGCAGGCTCGAATGGCCGACTGGTCTACCCCTGCTTCTACTTTCTATGTATGTTTCATCGTTACCATTAGCATTCCATATTTTTATTGGATTCAAATGTCACCATCTGCCCTGCATCTCTGGATTACTAGCCTAGGGACAATACCACTATGCCACTGCCTCCACTTAAAATAGTCCATCCCTCTGGATGAGCAGACAGGGCATCAGTTTAACATCTTCGCCGAGAGACTATACCTTTGAGAGTGCAGGACTCCCTCGGGACTACAATAGGGTGCTAGCTTGGATTTAGCAAGATTAATTAGCAAGCTGCCCATTGAACCATGGCTAACAGAATGATCTCTTAAATACCCAAGTATAAAACAGAAGTTTTATTTTATTCATTGGATGTGGGTGTTGCTGGCTGCGCCCATCCCTAATTGCCCTTGAACTGAGAGACTTGCTAGACCTTGGGTATTTTAAGAGTCAACCACATTGCTGTGGATCTGGATCCAGACATTAGTGAACCAGTTAGGTTTTTATAATGATGGTTTCATAGTCATTATTAGACTTTTAATTCCAGATGAACCCAGGTTCCCAGAGCATTACCCTGGGTCTCTGGATTATTAGTTCAGTGACAATACCCTATTTTGGGGTAAAACCAATTAAACTAAATCAAACGAACTGAGGGACAAAATATGATTCAGAGGTAATTTTTCAGCTTGCGTATGCCTGCCACAGGACGATTTGCCATGTATTGTGGTGGTATTCAAGCCTGGAACCCCAGAGCATTGCCCTCGGTTTGTGGATTACTAGTTCTGTGACAATACCACTATGCTATCACCATTGCCTTTGATGGGCGGAAGGTCTCTTCCACAGAGCAATTGGATAAATGACAGGCATTTAGGGACCAGACTCCCCCAGTGGCTGAGTTTATTCAGTGAATGGTTGAGCCTTAACAGTCCAGAAAGGTTCCAGGCCTGGATCTGTGGTGTTTGCTAATCTCAGTAGTTGGGTTGCTGCAATTATCCTTAGCAGCCTGAGTGAGGGCAGGGAAAATATTGACCAGGCTTCTTGCTCTTAATCGCTCTCTAGCAAATTGGGCTGGAGGTATGAACATCTGTTGGAATCTGGTTTGATCTTGAAGCCTGCTATTGCAAAATACCACGCCAACACTTTATATCCAGACTCTCACATGAATAACGGCTCATTTCGGTGAACTACCAGATGCTGAAACTGTTCCAAAACAAGTCGCCACCTTTTGAGTGGAATGATGACGCCAATTAGAAGGTTGGTGATAAAAGTTGAAGCAATTAAAGGAACCTTTGGTTCTGGGAACAAGAGCCAGCCTGTGTCTCGGATCGGGATGTGGGCATCGCTGGTGTTTATTGCTCATCCTCAATTGCCCTTGAGGTGGTGGTGAGCCATTGCCTTGAACCACTGCAGTCCACGTTGGTTTATTATCTACATAGAAATCTAGTTACTAAATTGATTGGTTAAAAATGGTTTTTGTTTCATGTAATTTCCTGATTAAATTGTTATAATTTAATGAGATGTACTTATTATTAGTAAGCAGCAAACTTTTTACCTTGTTGATTCAGTAATAGATAAGATGCTCTAATAATTGGACAACCAGAAGTGATTGAGAAGAGGTCAATAATGGGATCCGAGAAAAATACTGCCTGCAGTGTCGATACAGTCATGCCCAGGATCTTTCCCCCCCCCCCCAGGAAGTCCTAGGGGGCTGGAATGTCCTTGTCCTTTCTGAAAGGACCCCTTGGTCTTTTTCATTTGTTCACTGGATGTGTGGTAGCATTTAATGCCCATCCACGAGGGCATTTAAGAGTCAACCACCTTGCTGTGTATCTGGAGTCACATGTAGGCCAGACAGATAAGGACAGCAAATTTCCTTCCCTAAAGGACATTAGTGAACCAGATGGGGTTTTATGACGGCCTATAATGGTTTTGTGGTCAGCATTAGACTTTTAAGTCCAGATTTTTACTGAATTCAAATTTCACCATGATGGGATTTGAACCTGGACCCCAGAGCATTACCCTGGGTCTCTAGTCCAGCGATATTGCCATTATTTCATTGCCTCCCCTTGAAATACATATTGATTGTTAATTGTTTTGGGACTTAGGCAAATTTAAAACAAAATAAATTCAGAGTACCCAATTCTTTTTTCCCCAATTAAGGGGCAGTTTTAGCGTGGCCAATCCACCTACCCTGCACATCTTTGGGTTGTGGGGGTGAGACCCAGGCAGACACTGGGAGAATGTGAAAACTTCACACCAGTGACACGGGGCCGGGATCAAACCCAGGTCCTCGGCGCGTTATTCTTCTTTTCAACCGTAAATACTGAGACTAAGTAGTTGTTCAACATGTCTGCCCCATTATCACTGACAATATCTCCATTTTCAGCTTTTACTGGGCCTATAATTGCTCTTCACCACCTGCTTTCCCTTAAAATAACTGTAAAATGTCATCTTATTGATTTTGATGTCCCTTGAATAATCCCTTTTAGTAGCTCTGATAAGCTGCTTTGTGACCCTTTGCTGGTCTTTGTGTCTATCCCATTCGTCTGCATCTGTGTGATGTTTTGCATTTGTACGCCCTTTCTTTTAGTTTTATGCTGTCCCTAACCTCTTTAGTTGTCCATGGCTGTTTTTTTTTGTGAAGTGGAGCCTTTTCCCTCTGGTATGTACTCGCTCTGTATCTTAATATTCTCCACTGATCTTCAGTCGTTTGACCCATTAACATTTTCCCAGTTTACCCTGGGCAGTCTCGGTCTCATCCCGTTAAAGTCAGCCGTACCCAAGTCTAAAATTCTAGTATCAGAATCGTGCTTTTTTGCTACACTGAATTCAATCATGTTGTGATCACTATTTGATAAATGTTCACGCACAGCTAGGCTACTAATTAAATTGGGCTCATTACTCATAACTAAATCTAATATTGCCTGTTCGCTTGTTGCATTTGGAACATATTGCTACAGGAAACTATCCTGGAGTGTGTACGTTCTCCCTGTGTCTCCGGGTGCTCCGGTTTCCTTCCACAGTCCAAAGATGTGCTGTTAGGTGGATCGGCCATGCTAAATTTAATCTAAGGAGGATGGTGGATCCCAAGCAGGCCTGTCGTAAGTAGGTTTACAACCTCCTTCTGCAAGTGAGCACAATGCGGCAAGAAAATCACGCCCAGAGAATTGCTGAGGGATTTGAAATGCAATGTCATATAGGGTAGTGGAGGGCGGCACGGTGGTGCAGTGGTTAGCATTGCAGCCTCACGGTGCCGAGGACCCGGGTTCGATCCCGGCATTGGGTCACTGTCCGTGTGGAGTTTGCACATTCTCCCCGTGCTTGCATGGGTTTCACCCCCACAACCTAAAGATCTTGTGGGTGAATTGGCCACGCTAAATTGCCCCTTAATTGGGAAAAGAAGAATTGGATACTTAATTTTTAGGAAAAAAAATATAGGCTAGTGGATACCCATTCAATAGTAGCCCTAAAGGAAATAAATTATTGAAAGAGAAAAAAAATTGCAAGAATATGGGGAAAAGAGTGGGAGAGTGAAGTAACTGGATTGCTCCTTGAAAGAGAGAGGACAGACAATCTCCTAGTTATGTATAAAATGAAACCTACAAAACCTTGCTTTGTTTACACCAGATAAGGGCCGGAGTCAGAAATGATGGTTTGAATGCCCCTAACTGCTGTCTAAGTTGATTATTTCTTTTTTAAAAAATAATCTTTATCGTCACAAATAGGCTTACATTAACACTGCAATGAAGTTACTGTGAAAATCCCCTAGTCGCCACATTCTGGCGCCTGTTCGGGTACACAGAGAATTTAGATTGTCCAATTCACCTAACAGGTATAAGGTGATTTGCGCCGTGACATTGCATGGAGAGGGAAATTACATTTTTATTTTCTGAACCTCACAGCTGTTATTAAATCTGTCTCCAAATTTAAGTCAGAATAAATATCTCTAGAGCAAATGGGGTGTTTGTAGTGTGCTCTGGGGACCGACCATTTGTCCTCTGAATGATTGCATCAGCCAGCAGCTGCATATCGTGCTATGCACCTCGAGCGCTATCCCAATTATTGTACCTTTTTAACTTTGCATAAAAGGCAAAATGGAACCTGTCATTGCCTATATATCCCTCCCTGGCTAACCAAAGCGTGCAATGTGTGAGGTATAGCAGGTCTGTTTTGCAGTACTGTGGTCCCACAGTTGATCAAAACCCATTGTATAGCTGTTCGGTCCCACTCAGAACATATTGACAAACTGGCTTTTGAATGAGAATCTTCAACTTTAGAAACATTGATAAAAACGATTTTGCAAATAGTGTGGTATTTTCAAGTCTGTTTAAAATCTGCTGAAAATTTGTGCAGTTCTGTTCACCAGGAAACCTGGCCCAAACTAGCTCAAACTAAATCAAGGGCATATCAATTCATTGATTAATTAGCACAGGCCTCAAGGACAACAGCTCTGAGAGGAGTTGAATCATTAAGATGATTTACTAAGGAAATACAGGCAATAGAAGTTGGAACTGCTGCTGATCTCAGCAGAACATTGATTGAGCTTGGATAGGATGCTGCATTATTATTGCAGCATTGATCCATCTTCTGCCTGCAACTTGGATCGAGAGAACTCTGCATTATCATGAACTCCGAGAGTTTCAATTGACGTCAGAGTAGAAGCTACAAAATGAAGGGCAATTGAAGCAATAGGAAGACCATTGAGTGACATTAATTCTACTGGGTGTTTTTTTTCTATTCTCTTCACACTCGCTCTTCTTTCTTTGCTTCTTCTTTCTTGAGCTGTGTCTCCTACTATCGTTTCAAGCACACCAATAAGCCTCTGATACCACCCATGCAACCATTCTCCATGGCTTAGCCCAGAGTCAATGGCATATAAAGTCGGACAAAATGTAAAACGGGCATCTGACCCCAAACCCGACCTAGACTTTGATCAGATTAGGGTAAAATCGTCCATTAAAATCAATATGAATAGAATATACAGACAGCACAGAAACCGACCATTTGGCCGAACTGATCAGAGCAGGTGTTCATATTATACACGAGTCAACACTTCTGCACTTTCTCAAGAGACCCTCTCGCTCACAAGATCCCTCTGAGGTGCTTTGGTTCAACTTCTAAGAGCTAGTGTAGAAATATCAGAAAAGATAATGCCTACATTTCACCGAGTAGTCATGTAAATTATTTATTTTTTATGTATGTTTCCCCCGGGTGCTCCGGTTTCCTCCCACAGTCCAAAGATGAGCAGGTTAGGTGGATTGGCCATGATAAAATGTCCCTCAGTGTCCAGGAATGGGTAGGTTCGGTGGGGTTACTGGGATATTTTTATTTGGGGGGAGGAGGGCCCAGGGGGAGAGTGGACCTAGGTAGGGGGAGAGTGGACCTAGGTAGGGTGCTCTTTCAGAGGGTCAGTGCAGACTCAATGGGCCTTCTGCACTGCAGGGATTGTGTGGAGGAAAAAAAGCAATCAGTGCTAGAGAATTGTTTGTTCTTCTGCTTCTGAATTTAAGAAAACTAATCTAGGCTACCAGAAGAATAAAAATCAGATTATGCCTGTTGCTAATTTGTGTGTTGTTTCTTAATTTGGCTCTGTTTAATTACGTTTGCTCAAGAGTCGCCAGGTATCTTTCGACACCGCCACAAGGTTCAGAACCGAATACTGATCAAAGACTCGGTACCCAGTTAGTAAGTTCAAAAGCAATGCTCATTTAAATCTACTCGTGCTTAAACTCTACAAACTAAACTATCACTATTACTAAAGCCTATACTTAGCTTCGGGCGCCCACTCAGTCAGAGGAACAATGGCCGTTGCTCGGTTCTGAGGCTGCTGGGTTGTGCTGTTTACAGGGTAGCAACTAGGAGCGTCTATCTCGTAGCGTGCGTTGACTTGGAACTTACTTGGTTTGATGCAGCAACTCGGCAGGTCTCTTCGCTGAGAGACGAGGCCAAAGAAGAAAGATTCTCTCTTTGGTGAGTGCTTATGTACTCGAAAGGGCTTTGCGCTCTTTTGGGCGGGCCATGAACTTGCCCTCAATTAATTGGGCTTTCCCAATCATTCGTATCGATCTTCCTCCAATAGAGGGGTGGTTCCCTGATCGCTGGGCGTGTCCTGGTGACTGTCAGTCTGCTTTGTCTTAGCTTCTTCTGGCGCCGGGGAGTCTGTCCTAACATTGTGTATCTAAATGTTTCCCTTTTGTCCCCGGAGATGGCTCATTTAGTATGTAGATGGCTTGGCAGTTTCTGTCCTGGATTTCCGGTTGCGGCTGTGCGGAGCCCCAACGGCAATCTTTTGACGATTTCCCGTGTGGGAAGGTGAGAGCAAGGTCCCCGTTGCATAGTATATGGAGTGGACCAGAAGTGGAGCGGTCAAAACGGTTTTGGAGCAGCGAAAGAAGCGAGGGAGAAAAAACAAGATGGCGGAGGGCGCAGATCGAGCGTCATGGGGCCCGGAGCAGAAGGAGTTTCTCAGGCGCTGCGTGGAGGAGCTTAAGAAAGAGGTGCTGGCGCCACTGCTGACGGCGATCGAGGGGCTAAAGGAGACCCAGAAGGCCCAAGGGGTAGAGGTGCGGGAAAAAGCCGCAGAGAACGAGGACGAGATCTTGGGCCTGGCGGTGAAGCTGGAGGCACACGAGGCGCTGCATAAGAGGTGGGCGGAAAGATTAGAGGACCTGGAGAACCGGTCGAGGAGGAAGAATCTTCGGATTCTGGGTCTCCCTGAAGGGGTTGAGGGGGCCGATGCCGGGGCGTATGTGAGCACGATGCTCCATTCGCTGATGGGTGCGGCGGCCTCTCCGAGTCTCCTGGAGCTAGATGGGGCTCATCGGGTCCTGGCGAGGAGACCCAAGGCCAACGAGCCGCCAAGGGCGGTAGTGGCGAGGTTTCATCGTTTCATGGACAGAGAGTGTGTCTTGAGATGGGCCAAGAAAGAGCGGAGCAGCAGGTGGGAGAGTACGGTGATGCGAATCCATCAGGACTGGAGTACGGAGCTGGCAAAGAAGAGAGCTGGTTTTAATCGGGCCAAGGCGGTGCTGCATAGGAAGGGGGTGAGATTCGGAATGCTGCAGCCAGCGCGATTGTGGGTCACGTTTCAGGATCGACACCACTACTTTGAAACGCCTGAAGAGGCTTGGACCTTTATACAAACTGAAAAGTTGGACTCAAACTGAGGGTCTGTGGTTGTGGGGGGGATGTCGGTTGTATACAGGGTTTTAACTATGCGTCGGGAATGTTCCACGGGTTGGGCGATGGATGGGGGAAGAGATCTGATGGGGAGACTGTGAGAGAATGTGGGTGCCGGTGCTGGAGGGAGGGGAGGCCTGGGGATGGGGGAATTGGGATAAGGCCGCAACAGGAGCTGCGCCAGAGGGGGCGGGGCAGGCTCAGGAAAGCGCGGGCTTTTTCCTGCGCTAGGGAAGGACGGAGGGGGGGGGAATGGAGGAGCGCACACTGATTGCTGGGGGGTGTGGGTGGTGGTATTTCCACACTGGGGGGGTCAATGGGATGGCGGGGGAGGCCGGTGTCAGCTGACTTACGGGAGTGTTATGGAGGGAGCAAAAGAGCTAGATCTGGATCTAGCGGGAGAGGGGGGGAAAATAGGGTTGCTGCTGCATTGCCCGAGGGGGAACTGGAAACAGAAGAGGTGGTCGGGGCGGGGTTCCCCCGTCTGGGGGACTGGAGGGTGCGGGAGGCGCGGGCGCGGGACTGGCCTAGAAAAGGAGATGGCTAGTCGGTGGGGGGGTGGGAGGCCCCCCAATCCGGCTGATAACGTGGAATGTGAGGGGCCTGAATGGGCCGGTTAAGAGGGTCCGAGTGTTCGCGCACTTAAAGGGACTGAAGGCAGACGTGGTCATGCTTCAGGAGACACATTTGAAGGTGGCAGACCAGGTCAGGTTAAGAAAGGGATGGGTAGGACAGATATTCCATTCTGGGCTGGATGTGAATAGAGGGGTGGCAATACTGGTGGGGAAGCGGGTGTTGTTTGAGGCCAAGAATATAGTAGTGGACAATGAGCGGTCGATACGTGATGGTGAGCGGTAGGTTGCAGGGGGCGTGGGTGGTATTGGTAAACGTATACGCCCTGAAATGGGACGATGCTGGAATTATGAAGCGTATGTTGGGGCGCATTCCGGATCTGGAGGCAGGAAGCTTAATAATGGGGGGGGATTTCAACACTGTGTTGGACCCAGCATTAGATCGTTCCAGATCTAGGACGGGGAAGAGGCCGGCTACGGCCAAGGTGCTCAGGGGGTTTATGGACCAGATGGGGGGAGTAGATCCGTGGAGATTTGCCAGGCCTCTGGCCAGGGAATTTTCTTTTTTTTCCCACGTACACAAAGCCTACTCCCGGATAGATTTTTTTTTTTTGTGGAGGGAACGGAGTACTCGGCCATAGCCATCTCAGACCACGCCCCGCACTGGGTGGAGCTGGAGTTGGGCGAGGAGAGGGACCAACGCCCGCTGTGGCGTCTGGATGTGGGATTACAGGCAGATGAGGAGGTGTGCGGGAGGGTACGGGGGTGCATTGAAAGGTATTTGGAGGCCAATGATAACGGGGAGGTGCAGGTGGGGGTAGTATGGGAGGCGGTGGTCAGGGGCAAGTTAATCTCCATCAGGGCTCACAGGGAGAAGAGAGAGGGCAGGGAAAGGGAGAGGTTAGTGGGGGAGATCCTAAGGGTGGACAGGAGATATGCAGAGGCCCCTGAAGAGGGACTACTTAGGGAGCGGTGAAGTCTCCAGACGGAATTCGACCTGTTGACCACAGGGAAGGCAGAGGCACAGTGGAGGAAAGCACAGGGGGCGACGTACGAGTATGGGGAGAAGGCGAGCCGGATGCTGGCACATCAGCTCCGTAAGAGGAAGGCAGCGAGGGAGATAGGTGGAGTCAAGGATGGCAGGGGAACTACGGTGCGGAGTGCGGTGAAAGTCAATGAGGCATTTAAGGCCTTTTATGAGGAGCTGTACAGATCTCAGCCCCCAGCAGGGGAAGAGGGGATGCGACGATTTCTGGATCAACTGAGGTTCCCGAGGGTGGAGGAGCAGGAGGTGGCTGGTTTGGGGGCGCCAATTGGGCTGGAGGAGCTGGTTAAAGGACTGGGGAGCATGCAGGCGGGGAAGGCCCCGGGACCAGATGGGTTCCCGGTTGAGTTCTACAGGAAGTATGCGGACCTGTTAGCCCCGTTGCTGGTGAGGACTTTCAATGAGGCAAGGGAGGGGGGGACCCTGCCCCCGACAATGTCCGGGGCGCTGATTTCTCTGATCCTGAAGCGGGACGAGGACCCGCTGCAATGTGGGTCGTATATACCGATTTCGCTTAATGTGGATGCTAAGTTGCTGGCAAAAGTGCTGGCTACGAGGATTGAGGACTGTGTCCCGGGGTTGATTCACGAGGACCAGACGGGATTTGTAAAGGGCAGGCAGCTAAACACCAATGTGCGGGGACTCCTAAATGTGATAATGATGCCATCGGTGGAGGGAGAGGCGGAGATAGTGGGAGCTATGGACGCGGAGAAGGCTTTTGACCGAGTGGAGTGGGAGTATCTCTGGGAAGTGTTGCGGAGGTTTGGGTTTGGGGAGGGGTTTATCGGTTGGGTTAAGCTCCTATATAGAGCCCCGGTGGCGAGTGTGGCTACGAATCGGTGGAGGTCGGAGTATTTTCGGCTGTATCGAGGGACGAGGCAGGGGTGCCCCCTGTTGTTTGCATTAGCAATTGAGCCTTTGGCCATGGCACTAAGGGAATCCAGGAAATGGAGGGGACTGGTCCGAGGGAGAGAGGAACATCGGGTGTCGCTGTATGCGGACGACCTGTTGCTGTATGTGGCAGATCCAGTGGAGGAGATGGTGGAGGTCATGCGGATCCTAAGGGAGTTTGGGGACTTCTCGGGGTATAAGCTCAATGTAGGGAAAAGTGAGCTCTTTGTGGTGCATCCGGGGGACCAGGGAAGAGGGATAGACGACCTACCGTTGAGGAGGGCGGAAAGGAGCTTTCGGTGCTTGGGGATCCAGGTAGCTAGGAGTTGGGGGGCCCTGCACAAACTTAATTTGACACGGCTGGTGGAGCAGATGGAGGAGGACTTCAAACGATGGGATGTGTTGCCACTCTTGCTAGCGGGCAAGGTACAGTCGATTAAAATGATGGTCCTCCCGAGGTTCCTTTTTGTGTTCCAGTGCCTTCCTATTATGATTACCAAGGCCTTTTTTAAGCGGGTAGGTAGGAGCATCATGGGTTTTGTGTGGGCAAACAAGACCCCGAGGGTAAGGAGGAGGTTTCTGGAGCGTAGTAGGGACAGAGGAGGGCTGGCGTTGCCGAATCTGGGTGGATACTATTGGGCAGCCAACGTGGCGATGATCCGTAAGTGGGTAATAGAGGGAGAGGGGGCGGCATGGAAGAGGTTGGAGATGGCATCCTGCAAAGGAACGAGCCTGAGGGCGCTGGTGACGGCACCGCTGCCGCTCTCGCCGACAAGGTACACCACGAGTCCGGTGGTGGCGGCAACGCTAAAGATCTGGGGGCAGTGGAGACGGCACAGGGGTGCGACGGGAGCCTCGGTGTGGTCCCCGATCAGAGATAACCATCGGTTTGTCCCAGGAAGGATGGACGGGGGGGTTTCAGAGCTGGCACCGGGCAGGGATCAGAAGGATGGGGGACCTGTTTATAGATGGGACGTTTGCGAGCCTAGGGGCGCTGGAGGAGAAGTTTGGGATACCCCCGGGAAATGCGTTCAGGTACATGCAGGTGAGGCCGTTTGTGAGGCGGCAGGTGAGGGAATTCCCGTTGCTCCCGGCACACGGGATCCAGGACAGGGTGATTTTGGGTGTATGGGTCGGAGAAGGCAAGGTTTCGGCGATATATCAGGAGATGAAAGAAGAGGAGGCGGCTTCGGTAGAGGAGCTGAAGGGCAAATGGGAGGAGGAGTTGGGGGAGGAGATTGAAGTGTTGCTCTTTTTAGTTTAATTGCTCTTGTTCTCTCACCTTTGCTCTTGAGTCGCCAGGTATCTTTCTGATACCGCCACGTGGTTCAAGTCCGAGTAATGATCAATAATCCAACACACCGCTTAGTAAGAGTTAAATCAACGCACATTTATTATATACAGCAATCAATACTTATACATTAATTCTACTTCTAAGCTACTTCCTACAACTACCAGGCCAATACTTAACTTTGGAAATGGCCCACCAGGTCAGGGAAATGAATGGCCTTTCGTATGGGTTCTGAGCCTGCGGGATTCAAAGCTGGTACTGGTCGATAGTCAGGAGTGCCTATCTCGTAGCGAGCGTTGGAATAAGACTTACTGTTTCTTGCGGCTGTTGTAGAGGGTCAGCAGAAGGGTCTCGAAGGGTGCGGAGAGGAGAAGAAGGGTCGATTTGAATTTGGCCCCAATTCTTATAGTCCCCAGGGGCTTCCCGCCTCTCGGGGCGGACCTTGTACCTGGTTCCAAGTGATGGGACTTTGTCCCAATCACTTGGTTTGATATTCTCCTATGCTGGAGCGATTCCTTGATCGATGGGCGGTTTCGAGGTGGTCAGTCACCTCTCTTTGTGTAAGCTCCTGCTGGCGCCGAAAAGTCTGGGTTGGCTTTGTGTGTCTAATTTGTAGCATATTGTTCCCGGGGATTCCTAATTTATATGCAGGTGGCTGGTGTGTTGTTATGTTGATGGCTGCAGGCATCGATTCTGTCTGGCCTCCCCAGAGGCGAATACACTGTTTTACCTGCAGCTGTCTGTTTGAGTCCTGTTGGCTGATTTTCCCATCAGCCTCTTCCGTTCGCCATTTTAAATCGGGGTTTGGCCATTCTAATCGGGAGTTAGCCATTTTACATGGCTACAGAAGAGGGTCTGTGGGCTGATGCCCTGAGTAGGGTTAATTCCTATTCCTCATGTGCCAGGCTAAGCCTGATACAGTTTAAGGTGATTCATAGAGCGCATATGACAGGGGCGAGGCTGAGTAGGTTCTTTTGGGTGGAGGACAGATGTGGGAGGTGCTCAGGAAGCCCGGCGAATCACGCCCATATGTTCTGGTCGGCCCAGCACTGGGTGGGTTTTGGAGGGGTTTTGCGAGGACTATGTCCAAGGTGGTGAAAGTCCAGGTCAAGCCGAGTTGGGGGTTGGCATTATTTGGGGTAACGGACGAACCGGGAGTGCAGGAGGCGAAAGAGGCCGGTATCCTGGCCTTTGCGTCCCTGGTAGCCCGGCGGAGGATCTTGCTATTATGGAAGGACGCGAAGCCCCCCAGTGTGGAAGCTTGGATCAATGACATGGCAGGGTTCATCAAGCTGGAGAGGATAAAGTTTGCTTTGAGAGGGTCTGTGCAAGGGTTCCTCAGGCGGTGGCAACCGTTCCTAGACTATCTCGCGGAGCGCGGTCAGCAGCAGCAACCCAGGGAGGGATGGGGGGGGGGGGGGCGCCAGGGGAGAGGGGGGGGCGCCAGGGGAGGGGGGGGGGTGGTCTGTCTTTCGGGGGGGGGGGGGGGTTTATGGGTGGGCGGGGAAGAGGGTTTTCCTAGGGGCACTTGAAAAAGGAAAAACATAAACATATGGCAGAGTCAATATGTGCGGGAGGAACCCAGTGTACAAGTTCTGTATTATGTTGGATTGATACGTTTATGTTTTGTTCTGTTCTCTTTTTCTTTTCTGTTACGGGGGGGGGGTTTAATTGGTTGAAAATTTTTGTTGGAAAAACTTTGAATAAACATATTTTTTTTAAAAAAAGTAGTTTCTGTCCTGTCTAAGAGCTAAGGTTCTAATCAACAGACAGACCTTGCACCTGCTTGTTTCTCAGTATTGTCCAATTTTCGCTGCAGTCTTTGCAAGTGTCCATTTTGTAATCGGGATGTGGCCATCCCAGATGGCTACCTGCCAAATGTTACAAACTACTTGACAGATTTATTGAAACATTAACCCAGTAAAAGGACTCTTGTTTTCAACCTTTTAAAAAATTGTTCCAAGACTATATATTTAGCACTGCATAGTCACTGGTACAGGTAAGGGCCAGGTTTAAACTCCCAGTCTGTATTGGGCTGTCACAACTGAGCTCAGCTTTTCTTTTTATTCATTTTCAAGATGTGAACGTCACCGGCATTTTCTGCCCAAGAGGACCCGGGTTCAAATCCTGGCCCTGGGTCACTTCCATGTGGAGTTTGCACATTCTCCCCGTGTCTGCGTGGGTTTCACTCTCACAACCCAAAGATGTGCAGGGTAGGTGGATTTGCCACGCTAAATGGCCCCTTAATTGGGAAATAATTGGGTACTCTAAATTTATTTTTTTTAAAGCATTTATTGCCCATATCTAGTGGCCCTAGGGAAGGTGGTAGTGAGATGTTTTGATGTTTTTTTTAAACTGCTGCAGTCCATGTGGTGTAAGAAGGGAGTTCCAGGATTTTGACCCAGCAGCCGTGAAGGAACGGCGACATTTTTTCTCCAAGTCCAGATGGTGAGTGGCTTGGAGGGGAACTTCCAGGTTGTGATGTTTACATTTGTCTACTGCCCTTGTTCGTCTAGACATTAGTAGTCTTGTGTTTGGAAGTGTGGCCTAATGAATCTTGCTGAGTTCCTGCAGTGCATCTTGTAGATGGTACATACGGCTGCCACTGTGTGGTGGGGGTGGAGGGAGTGAATGTTTGTGGATGGAGTGCTAATCAAGCGGGCTGCTTTGCCCTGGATGGTGTCAAGCTGAGAAACACGCGGGTGCCGGACTGGAGAATCCTGACCATTGTGCAATCATCAGCAAACATCCCCACTTCTGACATTATGATGAAAAGGTTATTGATGATACAGCTGAAGATGCTTCGGCCCAGTACACTACCCTGAGGACATACGTAGGAAATAGAAGCAGGAGTAGGCTATTTGGCCCTTCAAGCCTGCTCCCCCATTCATTATGATCATGGCTGAGTCCTCAATGCTATGAGGTAGCAGTGCTAACCACAACGCCATGCCGCCCACTTCAAAGGGCATTTTTAAGAGTCAACCACGTTGCTATGGATCTGGAGTCACCTGTAGGCCAGACTAGGTAAGAGCGACAGATTTCCCTCCCCAAAAGGCATCGGTGAACCAGATGGTTTTTTACATCAATTGACAATGATTTAATGCCAGATTTTTATCAAATTCAGATTTTACCATCTGTCGTGTGCTTCAATCCCAGGTCCCCAGAGCATTGCCTGTGTTACTAGACTAGCAGTCATACCACTATGCCACTGCCTCCACAAGGACTGTGTGATGGTCATTCCTACTGATACTGTCATGGACAAATGCATCTGCGGCAGGTAGATTGGTGAGGATGAGTATGTTTTTCCTTTTTGTTGGTTTACTCACCCCCCTGCTGCAGACTCAGTCTAGCAGCTATGTACTTTAGGACTTGGCAAATATTAGTGTTACCGAACCATTCTTTGTGATGGATTTCAAAGTCCCCCACCCAGAATACATTCTGTGCCCTTGCCTGCTTTCTGCAAGTGGTGTTCAACATGGGAGGAATACTGATATGTGATAATTTTGTTTAACCTGATACCATGAGACTTCATGGGGTCCAGAGGTGATGTTGAGGAGTTCCAGGGAAACTCACTCCTGACTGTTGCCATTGTTCTGCCACCTCTGCTGGGCCTGTCTTACCAGTGGGACAGGACATACCCAGGAATGGTGATGCCCGGTACATTGTCTGTCATGTGTGTTTCTGTGTAGGACAATGTCAGGCTGTTGATTGACTAGTCTGTAAGACAGCTCTCTCAATTTTGGCACAAGCCCCCAGATGTTAGTAAGGAGAACTTTGCAGGCTTGACAGGACTGGGTTTGCCATTGTCATTTTGGTGCCTAGGTCAACTCTGGGTTGTTGGTTTGGTTTCATTCCTTATTGATTTTCTAGAAGTTTGATACAACTGAGTGGCTTGCCGGGCCATTTCAGAGGGCATTTAATAGTGAAGAACATTGCTGTGGGTCTGGAGTCACATGTAGACCAGACCAAGCAAGAACGTCAGACTTCCTTTCCTAAAGGATTTTAGTGAATCGTGAACCAGATGGGTTTTTACAACACGTGATCTGTTTCATGGTCAGTTTCAGATTTTTATTGATTGAATTCAAATTTCATCATCTACTGTGGTGGGATTCTAACCAGGTCCCAGAGTATTATTCTGGGTCTCTGGATTACTCATTTTATGGCAATGCCTTGGTGACACTTGATGTCTGGACTCCACATGAAGTTGCCTGTGGTTATGTGGAACCACCATCCTGGCAAGGGTTGGTGCTTTCAGGAGAGGATCAAGGGGGGCAAAAATATAGATCCAAAAGCACAAAACACTAGGATTATAACCCAGATTATAAAGAGGAAGGTGGAAAATGTTCTTGTGAGGTGTGGCTACTTAATCGAGTGACTAATTGTCCAGGAATGTATGAGCTGTGCTGCAGAGACCAACTTGGCATTACACCAAGAATGTAATAAAGCAGTGAAAGTAATGGAAAACGTTTTTAAAAAGATTGAATTGTGAGTCTTTCCTTCGCACTGTCAAGTACTCTATAAAGAGTTTTTATTTTCTTACTCATTCTTGGCATGTGGGCACCTTTCTTTCCCATCCCTAATGGTCCTTGTGATGGTGAGCTGCCTTCTTGAATCGCAGCAGTCCATGTGGTGTAGGTACACCCACAGTGCTGTTAGGGAGGGAGTTTCAGAATTTTACCCAGCGACAGTGAGGAAACTATGATCTAACTCAAAGTCGGAATGGTGTGTGGTTCGCTGAGGACCCGGGTTCGATCCTGGCCCCGGGTCACTGTCCTTGTGGAGTTTGTACATTCTCCCCGGGTCTGCATGGGTCTCGCCCCCACAACCCAAAGATGTGCAGAGTAGGTGGATTGGCCATGCTACATTACCCCAAAAAAAGGAAATGGGGGGGGGGGGCTGTTTGAAGAGGTTACTGAGATGAGGAAGGCCGAGGATATGAAGGATTAGATGACAATTTTAAATTGGAGGCAGTGGAGAATCAAGAGCTAATGTAGACCCTTACGGACAGGAGTAATGCGTCCGGGCCTATTGTGGGAAAGGATAGGACAGCTGAGTGTTGAATAAGCTGAAGTTTACAGAATATAAATCATATAAAATTGGCCAGAAGAACATTGGAATAGTCAAGTTGGGAGGTGAGAAAGGCATGGATGAGGATTTCAGCCGCTGTTGGACTGAGCAGGGGTGGAGATGGACAGTGTTGCAGAGGTGGATGGACCGTATTGCAGAGGTGGATGGTCAGTGTTGCAGAGGTGGACGTAGATGGAGGAGATATGGAGTCCGAAGTGGAAGGCAGTGGTGTAGTGGTATTGTCACTGGACTAGTAATCCAGAGGCCCCAGGGCCGGATCTGGGGACCAGGGTTTGAATACCACCATGGCAGATGGTGAAATTTGAATTCAATAAAAATTGGCAATTAAAGTCGAATGATGACCATGAAACCATTGTTGTAAAAAAAAAAAGTCTGCTTCACCAACCAACAATACCTACATCACGTAAATTATTATTATTATTTTTTTTAAAAAGCTCAGCTTGAGTAGAATCCTGAGATTGTAACCCATCTGAGACAGTGGGCCACGTAAAAGTGGGAGGGGAGGAATGAAATTGGTGGAAAGGGTATGGATTTTCAGAGACTGAAGCCCCAATGCCTTTGGTCATCCCAATGTTTAATTGGAGGAAATTATAGCATCCAATGCATCATAAAAGTGGAGCGGTCTCGTAAGTTGGTAAAGCTGGATGTCATCAGTGTTCAAGCAGTATGTGGGTGGATATGAAGAAGGCAGACTGGATAGATCCATTGGGAGCAAACTGTAAGGCAGAAACAGAAGCTATTGCAGATGGTTTTTTGCCTATGACTAGGTCAGTAAGAATGAAATTAGGCAATGGCAGTCCCCCACAGCTGCCCAACAGAGGAAAAATGTTGCAGGACGATGGTGTGGCTGATCATGTTAACAATGCTGAGAGGTCGAGGGAGGGGTAACGTGCCATCGCCAATCATTGTGAATGTTATTTGTGAGTTTGGTTAGGGCTGCGGTGGAGTTGGATGGTAGTTTGCAAGGACATAGAGGTTGTACGTGGAATTTTCTGAAAGTGAGGGGCGGGGGGGGGGGGGGGGGCGTTGATGACAACTGGTGTGAAAGGGAAGGAGACAGTAGCTGAGGCGAGGGAACCAGTTAAGCTAGCATTGGCTGACTTGATTTTGAATAATTTCTCATTGTGTTTGAATTTGCAGTCTGACTGTTGCATGTTGGGGGCAAATGCTCCTTTCCAGCCTCATTGGTGATTGACAAGACATTGGCTGCTTTTGCTGACTTTTCCTGTGCCCAGAGTCTTAACTAAGTGCACTAATGCACATTTTGGCACAAAAAAACGATCAATTGTAAGGATTGAGAGAGACATTTCATCTGCATCAGCTCCCAGTGGGGATGTGAAAGGCAGGAAGTAATTCAATCATTTGGATGGGTAGTTATCGATCCACTCTCCTTATGCTGCAAAAATGAAACTATTTTCATGCTCCCAAGGTAAAGTGAATTTACTTTGATGTGAGACGACCTTGCCCTGTCTGACTTCAACCCTGTCATTTTGAGATCCAGCACAAACTTTGCTACCACAAAAAATAAGTGACGTAGTTCCTTCAGTCCCATGGGGGATAATGTGCAGCATGACTTTTGTGTAATTTTATTTCTGTGGACGTTAAGAATTCAATAGACAATTGTGGGTTGAAAGCTCATCTGCTGCTGAAACCATCACTCATACCTATTGGCTCAACTATTCCAACACACTCCAGGCTAGTCTTCTACATTCCACCCTCTGTAAACTTGAGTTCATCCAAAACTCTGCTGCCCTGTGTCTTAACTTACACCAAGTCCCGTTCCCTTATCACTGCCTGTGCTCACTAACCTACACTGGCTCCCAATCAAGCAATGTCTTGACTTTAAAATCACCATCCTTGGTTTCCAATCCCTCCATGACCTCCTTTGTATCTCTGCAATCTCCTCCAACCCCACAACCCTCTGAGACATCTGTGCTCCTCCAATTCTGGTGCTTTGTAAATCCCGATTTTAATTGCTCCACCATTAGTGGCCACGCTTTCAGTTGCCTCAGCCCCAAGCTCTGGAATTCCCTCTCTACACTACTGTGGAACAGATTATTATAGAAAATAATACCAGGAGACTCGGGTACAGAATGTTTGTTTATTTTGCCAACACATTGGGGAGAGCATAACTTGAGAGTGTTTCTGAAGCAGGACCCGACCCAACTGAAAAACCATGAGATATTTATACGAGTCATATAGGCAGTACATCGCTTAAATTTATATATATATATATATATGTCTTGATATCTATATATTCCTTTTTAAAAAAAAAAAAAAATTTTTTATTAAGGTTTTCACAATATCAATAACAAAATGAAAAAGGAACCCAACAGGGTTAAATACAAAACACAGTCAAAAAACAACCCTCCATATCCCCCTCCCCCGCCCCGTACATAAATAAATTAACACTCCAACTTAACACACAGCCAACATAGCAAATATATACACCCTCCGATTCCCCCAATGTAAATAAACATAAATAAAGTAACCCCCCCCCCCCGGGTTGCTGCTGCCATTGACCAATGTCTACCGTTCTGCCAGGAAGTCTAAGAACGGTTGCCACCGCCTGAAGAACCCTTGTACCGACCCTCTCAAGGCGCATTTCACCCTCTCCAACTTCATACACCCCGCCAAATCGTTGATCCAGGATTCCACGCTTGCGGGGCCTCCCGTCCTTCCACTGAAGAAGAATCCTCCACCGGGCTACCAGGGGCGCAAATGCCAGAATACCGGCCTCTTTCGCCTCCTGCACTCCCGGCTCCTCTGCCACCCCAAATATTGCGAGCCCCCAGTCCGGTTTGACCCTGGATCCTACCACCCTCGACACCGTCCTCGCTACGCCCTTCCAAAATTCCTCCAGCGCTGGGCATACCCAGAACATATGGGTGTGGTTTGCTGGGCTCCCTGAGCACCTAACACACCTGTCCTCACCCCCAAAATTCCGGCTCATCCTTGTCCCGGTCATGTGTGCCCTGTGCAGCACCTTAAACTGTACGAGGCTGAGCCTTGCGCACGAAGAGGAAGAGTTCACCCTCCCTAGGGCATCTGCCCACGTCCCTTCCTCGATCTCCTCTCCCAACTCCTCCTCCCACTTAGCTTTCACCTCCACAACCGAGGCCTCCTCCTCCTCCTCCTGCATCACCTGGTAAGTTTCCGAGATCTTCCCCACTCCCACCCACCGCCCGAGAGCACCCTGTCCTGCACTGTGTGGCAGCAGCCGCGGGAATTCCACCACCTGCTGCCTGGCAAATGCCCTAACCTGTAAGTACCTGAAGGTGTTCCCCGGGGGGGAGCCCATACTTCTCCTCCAACTCACCCAGGCTCGCGAACTTCCCGTCCACAAACAGGTCTCCCAACCTTCGTATCCCTGCCCTGTGTCACCCCGAAAACCCTCCATCGGTGGTTCCCCCGTATTGGGGTCCACACCGAGGCCCCAACTCCCCCCCCCCCCCCCCCCCCCCCCCGATGCCGCCTCCACTGCCCCCAGATTTTGAGGGCAGCCGCCACCACCGGGCTCGTGGTATACCTCCTTTGAGGGAGCGGCAGCGGCGCCGTTGCCAGCGCCCCCAGACTCGTACCCACACAGGACGCTGTCTCCAGCCCCCTCCCCCTCCATCGCCCACTTGTGCACCATCGTCGCATTGGCAGCCCAGTAGTACCCACAGAGGTTGGGCAGTGCCAGCCCCCCCCATCTCTACCCCACTCCAGGAACACCCTTCTCACCCTCTTGAGTTCCTCGCGCCCACACAAACCCCGTTATGCTCCTGTTGACCCGCCTAAAAAAGGCCTTTGGGATAAACACTGGGAGGCACTGGAACAGGAACAAAAACCTTGGGAGCACTGTCATTTTGACTGACTGCACCCTACCCGCCAAGGACAGCGGCAACGCGTCCCACCTCTTTAGCTCCTCCTCCATTCGCTCCACCAGCCTTGTGAAATTAAGCCTATGCAGGGCCCCCCAGCTCCTGGCCACCTGGACCCCCAAATACCTGAAGCTCTACGCCCTTTTTAGTAGGAGCTCGCCAATCCCCCTCTCCTGGTCCCCTGGGTGAACCACGAACAGCTTGCTCTTCCCCATGTTGAGCTTATACCCCGAGAAATCCCCAAATTCCCTGAGTATCCTCATTACCTCCAGCATTCCCCCCACCGGGTCCGCCACATATAACAGCAAGTCGTCCGTATAGAGCGACACCCTATGCTCCTCCCCACCCCGCACCAACCCCCTCCAGTTCCTCGACTACCTCAGTGCCACAGCCAGGGGTTCAATCGCCAGTGCGAAGAGCAGGGGGGACAGGGGACACCCCTGCCTCGTCCCTCGGTGCAACCGAAAGTACTCAGACCTCCTCCTGTTCGTGGCCACACTCGCCATCGGGACCTCATACAACAGCCTGACCCACCTGACAAACCCCTCCCCAAACCCAAACCTCTTCAGCACCTCCCACAGGTACACCCACTCTACCCTATCGAAGGCTTTCTCAGTGTCCATCGCCACCATAATCTCTGCCTCCCCCTCCCTCGCCGGCATCATGGTAATGTTCAGAAGCCTCCGCACATTCGCGTTCATCTGCCTCCCCTTCACGAACCCCGTCTGGTCTTCGTGGATGACCTGCGGCACACAATCCTCATGGCTATGACCTTCGCCAGAACCTTGGCATCTACGTTCAGCAACAAAATCGGCCTGTAAGACCCACACTGCAGGGGATCCTTGTCCCGCTTCAGGATCAAGGAGATCATTGCCCGGGACATCGTCAGGGGCTAAGCCCCACCCCCCCTCCCTTGCCTCATTGAAGGTCCTAACTAGCAACGGGCCCAACAGGTCCATATATTTTTTATAGAATTCGACCGGGAAACCGTCTGGCCCCGGTGCCTTCCCTGCCTGCATGCTCCCTATGCCTTTGGCCAGCTCCTCCAGCCCAATCGGGGCCCCCAATCCCGCTACCAGTCCCTCCTCCACCTTCGGAAACCTCACTTGGTCCAGAAAGTGGCCCATCCCTCCCTCCTCCAGTGGGGGCTCGGACCAATACAATTCCTCAAAGTCCCTGAAGACCCCATTGATGCCATCCCCACTCCGCACCACACTCCCTCCCCTGTCCTTAACTCCCCCGATCTCCCTAGCTGCGTTCCGCTTCCGAAGCTGATGCGCCAGCATCCGGCTTGCCTTTTCCCCATACTCATAATTCGCCCCCTGGGCCTTCCTCCACTGCACCTCCTCCTTCCTGGTGGTCACCAGGTCGAATTCGGCCTGGGGGTTGCGCCTCTTCCTCAACAGTCCTTCCTCAGGCACCTCCGCATACCTCCTGTCTACCCTCACCATCTCCCCCACCATCCTCTCCCTCTGCTCCCTCCTCTCCTTGTGGGCCCTAATGGAGATCAGCTCTCCCCCAACCACCGCCTTCAGCGCCTCCCATACCATCCCCACTCGGACCTCCCCGTTATCGTTGGTCTCCAGGTACCTCTCTATGCTTCCTCGGACCCGCTCATTCACCCCCTCGTCCGCCAACAGCCCCACCTCCAAACGCCACGACGGGCACTGGTCCCTCTCCTCCCCCAGCTCTAAGTCCACCCAATGCAGGGCGTGATCCGGAATGGTTATCGCCGAGTACTCAGTATCCTCTACTCTCGCTATCAGCGCCCTGCTCAAAATAAGAAAGTCGATCCGGGTATAAGCCTTATGGACATGAGAAGAATGAAAATTCCCTAGCCCCCGGCCTTGCAAATCTCCAAGGGTCCACCCCTCCCATCTGGTCCATAAACCCCCTCAGCACCTTAGCCGCCGCCGGCTTCCTACCCGTCCTAGACCTGGAGTGATCCAGTGCCGGATTCAACACCGTGTTAAAGTCTCCCCCCATTATCAGGCCCCCCACTTCCATATCTGGGATCCGACCCAACATGCGGCGCATAAAACCTGCATCGTCCCAGTTCGGGGCATATACATTGACCAGTACCACCCTCTCTCCCTGCAGCTTACCACTTACCATTGCGTACCTACCGCCATTGTCTGCCACAATGCTCGACACCTCGAACGACACCTTCTTTCCCACCAAGATCGCCACCCCTTGATTTTTGGCATCCAGCCCCGAATGAAACACCTGACCTACCCACCCTTTCATCAATCTTACCTGGCCTGCCACCTTCAGGTGTGTCTCCTGGAGCATGACCACATCCGCCTTCAGCCCCTTCAGGTGCGCGAACACGCGGGCCCGCTTGACCGGCCCGTTCAGTCCCCTTACATTCCAGGTTATCAGTCAGATCGGGAGGGCTACCCGTCCCCCGCCCCCGCCGACTAGCCATAACCCCTCCTCGGCCAGTCACGCGCCCGCCCCCCACGCCCGGCCCGTTCCCCACGGCGGCGGCCCCCCGTCTCGACTTCCCCCCCCCCCCCCCCCCCCCTTCCCCGCCGACTAGCCATAACCCCTCCTTGGCCAGCCACACGGCGGCAGCCCCCCCCCCCCCCCCAAACTCGCTCCAGCTCCCCCTTGACCATAGCAGCAGCAACTCGATCACCCCCTTCCCCCCCGACCCCCCCCCTCCTAGGACCCCTCCTAGCTGCTTTACTGCCCCCATTGCACTTCCGCAAGTCAGCTGACTCCTGCTGACCCCGGCCACTCCCGCCTCTCCTTCGACTCCTCCCATTGTGTGGCACACCCTCCTCTTCCATTCCCCAGGCTCTCCACCTCCCCCTTCAATCCCAAGCACGGGAAACAACCCTCGCTGCCCCGCCCCCTCCAGTCTTCAGCGCGGGAAAAAGCCCGCGCTTACCACCTACCCGGCCCCGCCACCTCTGACTCAGCTCCTTTTACAGGCCCAGTCCCCTCACCCCCGACCCGGGCCTCCTCCTCCCCCGCGGAGCCCCATCACACTGCCGGCCATCCTCCTCTGTTCCATTTGCTTACCCCCCCTCCAAGAGCCCCCCCGACCAACCCAACCAAAACAGTGCCCAACCCGCCCTAACCACCCTCACCAAACCAGAAAGAAAAAAACAAGAGCAAAGGACCCCCCCCTCAAAAAGTAACATATCAACCGCAATCCCCAAACGCCCATCCCGACCCTCAATCTGTGTCCAACTTCTCGGCCTGAACAAAGGCCCACGCCTCCTCCGGAGACTCAAAATAATGGTGCCGGTCCTTGTAGGTAACCCACAGTCGCGCCGGCTGCAACATGCCAAACTTCACCCCCTTCCTGTGCAGCACCGCCTTCGCTCGGTTGTACCCGGCCCTCCTCTTCGCCACCTCCGCACTCCAGTCCTGGTATATTCGAACCTCCGTGTTCTCCCACCTGCTGCTCCTCTCCTTCTTGGCCCACCTGAGCACACACTCCCGATCAGCGAACCAATGAAACCGCACCAGCACCGCCCGCGGAGGCTCGTTAGCCTTGGGCCTCCTCGCCAGCACTCTATGGGCCCCTTCCAGCTCCAGGGGCCCCTGGAAGGACCCCGCTCCCATCAGCGAGTTCAACATGGTGACCACATAGGCCCCCACGTCCGGCCCCTCCAGCCCCTCCGGGAGGCCCAGAATCCGCACGTTCTTCCGCCTCGACCGATTCTCCATCTCCTCGAACCGCTCCTGACATTTCTTGTGGAGCACCTCGTGCGCCTCCACCTTTACCGCCAGGCCTAAGATCTCGTCCTCATTGTCGGAGATCTTTTGTCGGGCCTCGTGGATCGCCACCCCCTGGGCCGTCTGTGTCTCCAGCAGCTTATCGATAGAAGCCTTCATCGGCTCAAGCAGGTCCGCTTTAATCTCCCTGAAGCAGCGCTGGATACCCTCCTGTTGCTCCTGCGCCCACGCTGCCTGGTCCCCGCCTGCCGCCATTTTGCTCTTCTTCCCTCGCACCTTCTTTGGGTTCACCACCACTTTTTTAGTTGCCCCGCTCCTGGTAAAAGCCATATACTGTCGGGGAACTATTGTACTCTCCTTCCCACAGCGGGAAACGTCGAAAAAATGCCGTTGGGGGCCCTGAAAAGAGCCCAAAAGTCTGTTTTTTTGCGGGAGTTGCCGTATGTGCGACTTAGCTCCGCATAGCCGCAACCGGAAGTCCCTATCTATATATTCCTGTAGCAAAGTGTTCCAGGGTGCTTCGAAAGAATGTTAGAGACATAATTTGATACTGAACCATATCAGGAGATATTGGAACAAATCAAGTTGCGTTTTAAGGAGTGTCTAAAAAGGAAGAAGAGATTGATACCAGAATGAGATCTGCCCTCGATTTTTTTTTTTTGAATGTGTTTAATATTGTCTGTTGTCTGTCATCTCTGATGACCGAACATTGAGTACTATACATTCGACACCTCTGCCTCTGCTGTGTCCAATTAACTGTCGGCTATCATTGGGCACTTGTACAGGGACACGGGTCTAATGTTGAGAGACAATATTTTCTTTGCTGTTCGCTCAATGTTCTCTCCTCTGCTCCAGACTCCTGGTGGGAGACTATTCTATTGGCATCCATTTGGCCATTCTTATGAGTGAGTCAGTCGATAAGAAAAGGCATTTCTGTCTGCAAAATCCATTACGAAGTTCCCAGACAAACTGTCATCAGAAAATCACAACTGGCACATAATTGGATTACAAAGAACCCCCTGCTATCAGCCATCAGCAATTTAAATACCTTGAACAAAACTACGTTGGATTAAAAAGTATTTCTTTAATTAAAATATATATTTATGCATTCTTGAGTGTGGTCAGTGTCTTTCATTTGGAGCAGGGTAAGCTGGAATGTGTTGTGTATTGGGTACAGTGGATGCTGATCTAACACTGAAACGTTGAGAGGATGAAGTGAAAAGCAAATAGTTTATCAGTTGCTTTGACCCCAAGATGTCCTGGAAACACTGTTATTGTATACAAGTATAGCTGCAGTATAGCCATTGCTTGAGTGCACTGAGATTTCGGGGAGTGTTTTTGAATGATCATGATTCATGTGGCAAATGTAATTGTAGCTTTCTGCATGTTCAAACCTTGTGGTTGAATCATGTGAATGCAGAATAAGAGTGATGTTGAATGTTGCCAGTGCTGAGTTTGTGATATGTGATGGGTGGTGGTGTTGCATACTCAATTAAAATTTTTGTTCCATCCCCATTGTTGTAGCTCCTCCAGTTAGAGGGGCTGGAGATCCTTCTACTCTGTCGCATAACATGTTGAGATGTGTGTAAGTGTAGATGGTTCTCCATCCATTTCATTTGAGCATCTAGTTTCCACCCTGTGTCGATGTCGGGAGTGAAATTGGGAACTCATATGGTCACTGACTCACATCTTCCAGTCAAATGTGCATGAGACTGAAATAGAAACATCCCACTCCATCTCCGATGCACACGCCTACTTACACTCTGTTTAAGAAGTGTTTAACACCTTAATAACAAAGTATTGAACAAATGGCCAAAGTGGTTTCCTTTTTGAGTCTGAATCTGATGGTACTGCCACAGTGGCAGGGTTTTTTTTTTGCTGCAAGATTTTTTTTTCATGACTGCTTGCATGCTATCTTATCAACAGTACCAGGCAGCAGCAGTGACTCAACAGCAAAAAGGCTACATTTCCTCAAATAGACAAAAGTAGCCCAACGGAAGCTGTAATCGTTTTCCATCGAGCTATCAATGTTAACAGGATTGCTGGATACTCAGAATATCTACAAGCAATGCAGAGCACTATATATTTTTTTTAAAAGCGCATACATCACACCATGCTGTAAAGTCGCAATTTCTTGGGAGTCAGCTTTGCATTCCAGACATATTCTGGATTGCAGACACAAACTCGGTCCAATCCAAAAGGAAAGCTGCATCAGAACAGGGGGATGCCATTTAGCCCCTTGAATGTATTTGTGTTTGTAAAAATAAAAATGTAATATTTGATTTCTGGGTTTTAATTTTAAAACCATTTAACAATCCCACACAAAAATTAGGCAAGACCAAAGAGGTCACATCCCATGGCTGGTAGGAACAAATAACTGGAGTTTGCAGCTGTTTAAGGATCACTTTCCTCATGCCTGCCCCACAATTTCAAACAGGCATGACCATTGTTTAGATCACTGCTCAGTTGGAATTGTATCTTTATTATATTTGTCTCTTCCCACAGTTTTGACAACAGCTAGCTTGGTTTTATCTTAACTGTTTGTTGTAGGCTTTAAATGATGGGGAGAGCAGTGGGCTTTGTTTTTTAATCACCAATACATAAACTCCCCAGACTCCTGCCAAGTATTGTGAACAGTGTACTGCTGTGAAAGATTACTGTCAAACAAATTGCATTAAATTTGCATTTTATTTTTGTATTGACTGGGGAAGGAAAGAGGAAATGCTTTTGCTTTGTGCAGTGTATCCTGGGAAGGGCATGTGTGTTCTAGCAGGTTCTGGGCTTTGCTTTGGAATCGGAACAGATGCCAACTGTTTTCCAATTAAGGGGCAATTTAGCGTGGCCAATTCACCTAACCTGCACATCTTTGGGTTGTGGGGGTGAAACCCACGCAGACATGAGGAGAATGTGCAAACTCCACACGGACAGTGACCCAGGGCCGGGATTCGAACCCGGGTCCTCAGCACCGCAGTCCCACTGCGCCACATGCCGGCCTCGCCAACTGTTCTTTTAAAATTATTTATAGTTATGGTTAACCATAAATAAGGCACAAATCAGTACTGTATTGTCAATTATTTCCAAATTGCATTTGTTCTGCGAGTAAAGCCTGAATGTTTCATGCATATTTTGGGTGTGAAATTCATCTGAAGTGGGAGCACAGAATGGGTGATGGCAAATCAGCTGCCTGCTTTTTCACGCTGCCCAATTTTCTTCAGAAAATTTCCATGGTCAGTTTTGTGCTACACACCCAGGCCATGTGGAACATTAAAGTTCGCTAAGTATTCTGAATGAAATTCTGCTTTATTTCTCTTTTGGGAGCATGAGGTAGGGCAAAACTTTATAGACCCTCTCCTTGGGAGATCTTTGGAATGAATTGGCTTAAGCTGAATAACTTTTCTCATTCTAGAATTTAGTGTTTGAATCCCTTTGTGGCCAAATAGATGGAACAAAGGGAGCCTGTTCCAGTGCCATCAACGTGTCCAAGATAGCTCAGTGCCTGTCTTATGTAGCAGGTAGATTATATTGTAGGCATTTTTCAAAAATTAAATGGTGATTTACTTATTTTGACTATCAGCTGATTGCTGTTATTATATTCAATACCAAGGATCTGGTAACTTGTAGCAACATTAGAAGAGCATTTGTGAAGATTTCTACCTTGAAAATGTGTGTACAATAAGAAATATTGGAGATAAAAGCTTCCCAGCATATACGAGTATGGTAGTTTTTATGCAATCCGAGGTTTGTTGACTGGGAATTCAAATTATTGGACAGCAGACTGTGTGAGATGCACTGACTTGCCATGTTATGTGCTCTGCATATGCAATGCTCTTTGCTGGGAGCACTAGTTTGTAAAATGTACGCTCTGTGATGTGAGAATTTTGTGGCTGAGCCTGGGGGCAACAGATGCTCCGTCTCTTGACCTGGAGGCCTGAGAAGTCTCATCAATCAAAAAAAAATCAGTTCTATTAAAATTGGGAATCCAGCTGGAACTTAGTTGCTCCATTTTAACTGTTCTCCTGTTCCTTTCCTACCAATTGAGGAGACCTAAAATTGCATCTCTGATATTTGTATGTTTAGTCACAAAATCCATATTGTTTTAACACCTGGATATGGTGATGAGGGCTGCATTTGAAAGAGTTCATTAGAAGATTGACAAACTGATGATGTATTCTCTCTTCACAGATTAACTTCCAGGATCTTGAGCGTGCAGACTGGCTAAACAAGGTAGGAACTGATTCTTTAATGACTTTGTTTGAGTGTGAAGAGTTTTTTTCCCCCCTGCCTTTTCAGTGGCAGGCTGGTCCTACAATCCGATCCAGTGTTATCACTGACTCCAACCTAATCTCCAGTAGATATGGGCGAATATGATGAGTGCAGATGAGGAAGACGTGCATTTAACCAGATTTAAACTTCCATTTCATGCATTTACTTTGTTTCAGTAAATAATGTTTCATTTTCTCCCTTGATATTGCCCAACATCACATCCAGTTAACATTTACAACTCACTTCCAAATATTTTGAACACTCTCAATTCAAAGTAAAGTTTTAAGTGGAGCTGTCAGCTTTGTAGTGTGAATCAGGCATGTTGAACAAAACTCTTGTGAACTATGGATGTTGGCGATTTATGAGTATCCTTTTCCCCAACAAGGCATTGGGTTGAGAATCCAGTCACAAACCCCCTGAGATGCTGGTGAGCAGCCTCGGGTAGCTCATTCTCTTGTTCTTGTGCCTCTGATGCCTCCAGAGTGAATTGACTGAGATTGTAAATCTTGCCATGTGGACAATTTACAGGCACGGACCCATGTCCTACCACTATGATTTTTGGAACTCCTTTAAAAAGTAAATCACAGAATCATGCAGATTTTTCCACATACCAATTTTTGATGGGTGCCAATTACTCTCCGTTCAGTTTTTCTGCCATCACTCCCCCCCCCCCCCCCCCCCCCCCCAACAACGTTGAGGCCCACCTTGAGTGTCGGGCAGGGGAAAATAATTCAGTGGGAGGCAGGAAATCTGTTTCCCAACGGTGTAATTAATTTTTCCAATTAAGGCCGTGGAACTTTGAAGGCAGATCAAGCTCCCTGACGACCAGTGTCAGGAAGCACATTTATATGCATTTGCGTATCATAGAGTCTAATCCTATCTTCCAGTACTTGGTTCATCTAGCCTTGTATGCTGTGTCATACATGCTCATTGAAATACGAGTGCCCCCTCCAAATTAAATGCTCAGTGAGTGAAAAATTTGTGTATTCAAATTCATGACTGCATGTAAGTGACACACCTGGTTAGGTAGACTTTTGAAGTGAGTTATGGCTGTTTTTTCCTTCTTGGAGACCGCTCATAAATGTCCATAAGACATGGGAGCAGAATTAACCCACTTGCCCATCGAGTCTGCTCCGCCATTCAATCATGGCTGATATTTTTCTCATCCCCATTCTCCTGCCTTCTCCCCATAACCCCTGATCCCCCTATTAAACAAGACCCTATCTATCTCTGTCTTAAAGACTTTCAGTGATTTGGCCTCCACAGATTCACCACCCTCTGGCTGAAGAAATTCCTCTTCATCTCTGTTTTAAAGGATCATCCCTTTAGTCTGAGATTGTGTCCTCTGGTTCTAGTTTTTCCTACAAGTGGAAACATCCTCTCCATGTCCACTATCCTGTAAGTTTCAGTAAGGTCCCCCTCTCATCCTTCTAAACTCTAACGAATATAGACCCAGAATCCTCAACCGCTCCTCATATGACCAGCTCTTCATTCCAGGGATCATTCTTGTGAACCTTCTCTGGACCTTTTCCAAGGCCAGCACATCCGTCGTTGGATATGGGACCCAAAACTGCTCACAATACTCCAAATGGGGTCTGACCAGAGCCTTGTACAGCCTCAGAAGTACATCCCTGGTCTTGTATTCTAGCCCTGTCGACATGAATGCTAACATTGCATTTGCCTTCCTAACTGCCGACTGAACCTGCACGTTAACCTTAAGAGAATCGTGAACAAGGACTCCCAAGTCCCTTTGTGCTTCTGATTTCCGAAGCATTTCCCCATTTAGAAAATAGTCTATGCCTAAATTCCTCCTTCCAAAGTGCAAAGCCTCACACTTTTCCACATTGTATTCCATCTGCCACTTCTTTGCCCACTCTCCTCGCCAGTCCAAGTCCTTCTGCAGCCCTTCTGCATATCTTTGTATCATCTACAAACTTAGCAATCATGCCCTCAGTTCCTTCTT
Source organism: Scyliorhinus torazame (assembly GCF_047496885.1). Classification (NCBI taxonomy): domain Eukaryota; kingdom Metazoa; phylum Chordata; class Chondrichthyes; order Carcharhiniformes; family Scyliorhinidae; genus Scyliorhinus; species Scyliorhinus torazame. The sequence continues at coordinate 29,574,008 of NC_092738.1, forward strand.
GCAGATCATTAATGTACATTGTGAAAAGTTGTGGTCCCAGCATTGACCCCTGAGGCACACCACTAGTCACCGGCTGCCATCCTGAAAAAGACTCCTTTATCCCCACTCTCTGCCTTCTGCCAGTCAGCCAATCCTCTATCCATGCCAGGATCTTACCCGTAACACCATGGCCTCTTACCTTATTTAACAGTCTCCTATGCGGCACCTTGTCAAAGGCCTTCTGGAAATTAAATAAATAACATTCACTGGTTCTCCTTTGTCTAACTTCCTTGTTACCTCCTCAAAGAACTCTAACAGATTTGTCAGACATGACCTCCCCTTGACGAAGCTGTGCTGACTCAGTCCTATTTTATCATGCACTTCCAAGTACTCCAAATCTCATCTTTAATAATGGACTCTAAAATCGTACCAATGACCAAAGTCCAGCTAATCAGCCTATCATTTCTCATCTTCTGCCTCCCACCCTTCTTAAACAGGGGTGTTATATTAGCCATTTTCCGGTCCTCTGGGACCCTCTCTGCCTCCAATAATTCCTGAAAGATCACCACCAATGCCTCCACAATCTCCTCCGCTATCTCTTTTCGAACCCTGGGGTATATAGTCCATCCGGTCCAGGTGACTTATCCACCTTCAGACCTTTCAGTTTCCCCAGAACCTTCTCCTTAGTGATGGCTACTGCACTCACCTCTGCCCCCTGGTTCTCCTGGAGCTCTGGAATCCTACTGGTGCCTTCCACTGTGAAGATTGATTTAACATAACTATTCAGTTCCTCTGCCATTTTTTTGTTTCCTATTACTACTTCTCCAGCCACATTTTCAGTGGTCCAATGTCTATTCTTGCCTGTGTCTTTCATATCTTATAGTACTAACTAGCTTACACTTATATTTCATCTTTCCACCCCCCCATCGTATCTTTAGCTGTCCTCTGCTCACTTTTAAAGGTGTCTCAATCTTCTGGCTTCCTCACTAATCCTTGCCACTTTGTAAGCTTTTTCTTTTGCTTTTATGTTGTCCTTGACTTCCATCATCAGCCATGGATGCCTCATCCTCCCAATGGATTTTCAAATTTAGCACAGCTTCCCTATCAGCCAATCAAATCACAGCCTTCCTGTAATGTCACTTTTCTTTCCCCAGTTTGACCTCTGTCAGTTTCAGAGAATCAGTGAACCACTTACCTTCCCAGATTGCACTCTGAACTTCTCCCCCGCTCACAGTTCCCGAAGTGTCAGTCTATTAATTGAGATTGGATGCTGATAGTTGAAGCTTTGCAGAGGATGACCAAGGGTGGAAGGGTCAGGATTGGCCTTTTGGGCATTGAGTGTGGTAGATAGATGGGTCTAAAGGAAGGGGTCGGTGATGTCCAGAGCTGGGTCCTAAGAGTTAAATAAGAGTACAGGGAGGCAGATGGTACAGTGACAGTAAGGGATCAGGTAGGGTGGAGTTTCTAGGGTCATGGGTGGGTAGTGGATGGTCTCATCGGGGGAGGGGGGGGGGGGCGGTTGGGCTCATGGTAAGTCAGGGTGTGGAGGGGTAAGCCAGTTTGGAGGAATGTCCCATGTAGATATCATTAGAGACTCGGAAGGGGAAGGAAAGAGAAGAGAGAGTGCAAAGGTAGTGATTGTGTAGGATGATATGGGAGCAGGGTTTGGAAAATACGTCCAGACAACCTGGCCGATGCCAGTTTTCCGTCTGTAGAATGCAACTGAGGAGGGGTATAATGCCACACATCCCTCCACCAGGCACGTGTTTTAGTAGATGATAGGGCACCAAAGATTAGGTTTAAATGTTTGGACCACTCGGGTGGAGTTCTCCAATTCTCACCTGTGTGTGTGTGTCATTGCCAGCTGTGCCCTGCACAAGCTCACGCAACAAAGTGGGGGGTGGGGGAAATATCTTGGTGGAGGGAGACATGGAGGACTGAGATATCTCCATGAACGATCAGGATAGGGAAGGGGATAGTGATGAGGGCCATGATCTTGCGGAAGCACATGCAGAGGCCATTGCAAAGAGTATTACTTGGCTGACAGGCCTGTGGCAATCTAATGGTTGATAGATTCCAGGCAGAGTAAGGTGCTGATGATTATCCTCTATTATTTTGTTTTCAATTCTATGCTGGCTGGCAGGCCGTGACTCCTTTTTTGTAACACACTTGATAGTTTATTCTTGTGTACCGTTAAACTTTATTTATAACTGCTTCAATTAAATTGCACTACTTGATGACAGTCCGGCTGGTGTTGTGATCCTTTGCATGCACCAAACCTGTTGATGGGGTGGCACGGCAGCACAGTGGTTAGCACTGCTGCCTCACGGCACTGAGGTCCCAGGTTCGATCCCGGCCCCGGGTCACTGTCCGTATGGAGTTTGCACATTCTCCCCGTGTTTGCGTGGGTCTCACCCCCACAACCCAAAGATGTGCAGGGTAGGCGGATTGGTCATGATAAATTGCTCCTTGTAACTGATCTGATCGTCAATCACCCACACACTATCCCTTGACATCTTTATTGACCTGAAATATAACTTTGGAGTCCACACAATGACACTGCCTCAACTACTTACCACCCTCCAGTTGCAGAGTCTTGCACAAATCATTCCTAGATGGCCTTAGTCTGGGACTGTGTTCCATCATTCTGGGTACCCAGTCAGGTTAAACGTCTTTCCTGCAGAGCCCTGTAAGAGTTCATTTTTTTTTTTTTAAACGCATTTTATTCAACCTTGTATCAAAGTAGGTTACAGCAAATAAACACCCTGGGAAACATTCTTCCCAACAATCAACTATACAGTTTGTACAGATTTTTCTCCTTTTTCACCCACCCGCCTGCGACGAACAGCTCCTCAAACACGGTCACAAACATCCCCCACCTTTTCTCAAACTTCCCTGTTGAGCCCCTTAACTCATACTTTATCTTCTCTAACCACAGGAAGTCATACAGGCCACCCAACAATGCTGCTCCCCCCAGTGGCGATGCCGACCGCCACTCCAGCAAAATTTGTCGCCGTGCAATCAGAGAGGCGAAGGCCAAGACATCGGCCTTCCTCCTCTCCATGAGCTCCGGCTTCTCTGAAACCCCAAATATCGCCACCAAAGGGTCCGGGTCCACCTCCTCTTCCACTATCCTGGCTAAGACCGCGGACACTCCCGCCCAGAATCTTCCCAATTTTTCACAACCCCAAAACATGGGCGCGTGATTCGCTGGCCCCCGCCCACACCTCTCACACTCATCTGCTAACCCCTGAAAGAACCCACTCATTCTCGCCCGAGTCATATGCACCCTGTGCACCACCTTAAACTGTATCAGGCTCGTCCTTGCACAAGAGGAGGTCCCGTTTACCCTTCGCAGTGTCTCACTCCATACTCCCCAATTGATCTCCATTCCCAACTCCGCTTCCCATTTCTCCTTGATCTTCACCACCCGCTCGCCTCCCTGCTCCCCCAGCAACTTGTGTATATCCCCAATTCTTCCCTCCCCTTCCACATCCGGAAGCAGCAGTCGCTCCAGCAAGGTGTATCCCGGCAATCTAGGGAACCTCTTCCAGACTTTCGTGCAAAGTCCCTAACCTGTAGATACCTGAACTCACTACCACTCGGCAGCACTACCCTCTCCCTTAGCTCCTTCAGACTGGCAAGCTCTTCCTCCAAATACAAATCCCTCACCTTGACCAGCCCCATTTCCCTCCACTTCCTGTATACACTCTCCATCCCTCCCGGCTCAAACCCATGATTCTCGCACAGCGGCGTTAGCACCGACATCCCTTCCACCCTAAAATGCCTCCTCAGCTGATTCCATATCTTCTCACCCCACACCGGGTTTTGTCCTGAAAATATTCCCCGTTGGGGCTCTTAAAAGAGCCCGAAGGTCCATTCGAGCTGCAGCCGCCGAAACGTGTGCCTTAGCTGGTCATCGCCGCAGCGGAAGTCATGGGGGATTTTAATCTACATGTCGATTGGTTTAACCAGGTCAGTCAAGGCAGCCTTGAGGAGGAGTTTATTGAATGTATCCGCGATAGTTTCCTAGAACAGTATGTAATGGAACCTACGAGGGAACAAGCGGTCGGAGATCTGGTCCTGTGTAATGAGACAGGATTGATTAATGATCTCATAGGTAGGGATCCTCTCGGAAGGAGCGATCACAATATGGTGGAATTTAAAATACAGATGGCGGGTGAGAAGGTAAAATCAAACATTAGTGTTTTGTGCTTAAACAAAGGAGATTACAATGGGATGAGAGAAGAACTAGCTAAGGTAGACTGGGAGCAAAGACTTTATGGTGAAACAGTTGAGGAGCAGTGGAGAATCTTCCAAGCGATTTTTCACAGTGCTCAGCAAAGGTTTATACCAACAAAAAGGAAGGATGGCAGAAAGAGGGAAAATTGACCATGGATATCTAAGGAAATAAGGGAGAGTATCAAATTGAAGGAAAAAACATACAAAGTAGCAAAGATTAGTGGGAGACTCGAGGATTGGGAAACCTTTAGGGGGCAACAGAAAGCTACTAAAAAAGCTATAAAGAAGAGTAAGATAGATTATGAGAGTAAACTTGCTCAGAATATAAAAACAGATAGTAAAAGTTTCTACAAATATATAAAACAAAAAAGGTAAATATTGGTCCTTTAGAGGATGAGAAGGGAGATTTAATAATGGGAGATGAGGAAATGGCTGAGGAACTGAACAGGTTTTTTGGGTCGGTCTTCACAGTGGAAGACACAAATAACATGCCAGTGACTGATACAAATGAGGCTATGACAGTTGAGGACCTTGAGAGGATTGTTATCTCTAAGGGGGTAGTGATGGGAAAGCTAATGGGGCTAAAGGTAGACAAGTTTCCTGGCGTGATGGAATGCATCCCAGAGTGCTAAAAGAGATGGCATGGGAAATTGCAAATGCACTAGTGATAATTTACCAAAATTCACTAGACTCTGGGGTGGTCCCGGTGGATTGGAAATTAGCAAACGTGACACCACTGTTTAAAAAAGGAGGTAGGTAGAAAGCGGGTAATTATAGGCCAGTGAGCTTAACTTCGGTAGTAGGGAAGATGCTGGAATCTATCATCAAGGAAGAAATAGCGAGGCATCTGGATGGAAATTGTCTCATTGGGCAGACGCAGCATAGGTTCATAAAGGGCAGGTCATGCCTAACTAATTTAGTGGAATTTTTTGAGGACATTACCAGTGTGGTAGATAACGGGGAGCCAATGGATGTGGTATATCTGGATTTCCAGAAAGCTTTTGACAAGGTGCCACACAAAAGGTTGCTGCATAAGATAAAGATGCATGGCATTAAGGGTAAAGTAGTAGCATGGATAGAGGATTGTTTAATTAATAGAAAGCAAAGAGTGGGGATTAATGGGTGTTTCTCTGGTTGGCAATCAGTAGCTAATGGTGTCCCTCAGGGATCAGTGTTGGGCCCACAACTGTTCACAATTTACATAGATGATTTGGAGTTGGGGACCAAGGGCAATGTGTCCAAGTTCGCAGACGACACAAAGATGAGTGGTAGAGCAAAAAGTGCAGAGGATACTGGAAGTCTGCAGCGGGATTTGGATAGGCTAAGTGACTGGGCTAGGGTCTGGCAGATGGAATACAATGTTGACAAATGTGAGGTTATCCATTTTGGTAGGAATAACAGCAAAAGGGATTGTTATTTAAATGATAAAATATTAAAACAGGCTGCTGTGCAGAGAGACCTGGGTGTGCTAGTGCATGAGTCACAAAAAGTTGGTTTACAGGTGCAACAGGTGATTAAGAAGGCAAATGGAATTTTGTCCTTCATTGCTAGAGGGATGGAGTTAAGACTAGGGAGGTTATGCTGCAATTGTATACGGTGTTAGTGAGGCCACACCTGGAGTATTGTGTTCAGTTTTGGTCTCATTACTTGGGAAAGGACGTACTGGCACTGGAGGGTGTGCAGAGGAGATTCACTAGGTTAATCCCAGAGCTAAAGGGGTTGGATTACGAGGAGAGGTTGAGTAGACTGGGACTGTACTCGTTGGAATTTAGAAGGATGAGGGGGGATCTTCTAGGAACATATAAAATTATGAAGGGAATAGAGAGGATAGATGCGGGCAGGTTGTTTCCACTCGAGGGTGAAAGCAGAACTAGGGGGCATAGACTCATAATAAGGGGAAGAGATTTAGGACTGAGTTTAGGAGGAACTTCTTCACCCAAAGGGTTGTGAATCTATGGAATTCCTTGCCCAGTGAAGCAGTGGAGGCTCCTTCATTAAATGTTTTTAAGGTAAAGATAGATAGTTTTTTGAAGAATAAAGGAATTAAGGGTTATGGTGTTCGGGCCGGAAAGTGGAGCTGAGTCCACAAAAGATCAGCCGTGATCTCATTGAATGGCATAGCAGGCTCAAGGGGCCAGATGGCCTACTCCTGCTCCTAGTTCTTATGTTCTTATTCCTCCTCCACTCTACCCCTTCTCCTTCCCACCACCGCCGCATCTTGTCCACATTCGCCGCTCAATAGTAATGAAGCAGGTTTGGCAACGCCAACCCGCCACCCCCCCCCGCCCCCCCCCCCTGCCCGCCCCCTCCCCCTGCCCCCCCCCCGCCTCTGAAATGAAAATTGCTTATTGTCACAAGTAGGCTTCAAATGAAATTCCCTCGCTACCTGAATAATCCCCAGGTACCTAAACCTATCCCTCGCTACCGTAAATGGCATCCCCCCCCCCTAAATTAGCCCGCTGTGCCAGCTCATTCACCGGGAATACCTCGCTTCTCCCTACATTCAGCTTGTATCCCGAGAACCCTCCAAACCTCCCCAACAGGCCCATAATCCTTCACATACTCTCCATCGGATCCGAAACATACAGCAAGAGGTCATCGGCATAGAGCGACTCCCGATCTGTCCCCATATTATCTCCTGCCACACTGCCGACCCCCTGAGAGCCATCGCCAATGGCTCTATGGCCAGCGCAAACAGCATAAAAAGCAAGAGGGTAGCCAGGGAAAGGGTTGGCCCACTGAAGGATAGGCAAGGGAATCTATGTGTGGAGCCAGAGGAAATGGGCGAGGTACTAAATTAATACTTTGCATCAGTATTCGCCAAAGAGAAGGAATTGGTAGATGTTGAGTCTGGAGAAGGGTATGTAGAAATCCTGGGTCACATTGAGATCCAAAAAGATGAAGTGTTGGGCGTCTTGAAAAATATTACGGTAGATGAGTCCTCAGGGCCTGATGGGATCTACCCCAGAATACTGAAGGAGGCTAGAGAGGAAATTGCTGAGGCCTTGACAGAAATCTTTGGATCCTCACTGTCTTCAGGTGATGTCCCGGAGGACTGGAGAATAGCCAATGTTGTTCCTCTGTTTAAGAAGGGTAGCAAGGATAATCCCGGGAATTACAGGCCGGTGAGCCTTACTTCAGTGGTAGGGAAATTACTGGAGAGAATTCTTTGAGACAGGATCTACTCCCATTTGGAAGCAAATGGACGTTTAAGTGAGAGGCAGCACGGTTTTGTGAAGGGGAGGTCGTGTCTCACTAACTTGATAGAGTTTTTCGAAGAGGTCACAAAGATGATTGATGCAGTTAGGGCAGTGGATGTTGTCTACATGGACTTCAGTAAGGCCTTTGACAAGGTCCCTCATGGTAGACTGGTACAAAAGGTGTCCCTCATGGTAGACTGGTACAAAAGGTGAACTCACACGGGATCAGGGGTGAGCTGGCAAGGTGGATACAGAACTGGCTAGGTCAGAGAAGGCGGAGAGTAGCAATGGAAGGATGCTTTTCTAATTGGAGGGCTGTGACTAGTGGTGTTCCGCAGGGATCAGTGCTGGGACCGTTGCTGTTCGTAGTATATATAAATGATTTGGAGAAAAATGTAACTGGTCTGATTAGTAAGTTTGCAGACGAAACAAAGATTGGTGGAATTGGGCGGAGAGATGGCAGATGGAGTTTAATCCGGACAAATGTGAGGTAATTCCTTTTTGGAAGGTCGAATGCAGGTAGGGAAAATACAGTGAATGGTAGAACCCTCGAGTATTGAAAGTGAGGGAAATTTAGGTGTACAGGTCCACAGGTCACTGAAAGGGGCAACACAGGTGGAGAAGGTAGTCAAGAAGGCATACGGCATGCTTGCCTTCATTGGCCGGGGCATTGAGTATAAGAATTGGCAAGTCATGTTGCAGCTGTATAGAACCTTAGTTAGGCCACACTTGGAGTATAGTGTTCAATTCTGGTCGCCACACTACCAGAAGGATGTGGAGGCTTTAGAGAGGGTGCAGAAGAGATTTACCAGAATGTTGCCTGGTATGGAGGGCATTAGCTATGAGGAGCGGTTGAATAAACTCAGTTTGTTCACTCTGGAATGACGGAGGTTGAGGGGCGACCTGATAGAGGTCTACAAAATTATGAGGGGCATAGACAGAGTGGATAGTCAGAGGCTTTTCCCCAGGGTAGAGGGGTCAATTACTAAGGGGCATAGGTTTAAGGTGCGAGGGGCAAGGTTTAGAGGAGATGTCCGAGGCAAGTTTTTGACACCAGAGGGTAGTGGGTGTCTGGAACTCGCTACCGGAGGAGGTGGTGGAAGTAGGGACATAGTGACATTTAAGGGGCATCTTGACAAATACATGAATAGAGGGATACGGACCCAGGAAGTGTAGAAGATTTTAGTTTAGACGGGCAGCATGGTCAGCACGGGCTTGGAGTGCCGAAGGGCCTGTTCCTGTGCTGTACTTTTCTTTGTTCTTTGACAGCGGGCACCCCTGCCTCGTACCCCTGTGCAAGTCAAAGCTTTGTGAGCTCATATCATTCGTCCTCACCCTCGCTCTTGGTGCCACGTACAGCAACCGCACCCATGCCACAAATCTCGGCCCAAACCTTTGAACAAGTACCGCCACTCCACCCGATCAAATGCTTTCTCCGCGTCCATGGACACCACCACCTCCGGTACCAGAGCTCTCGACAGATTCATCACCACATTCAACAGCCGTTTTATATTACTCGCGAGCTGCCTGCCCTTCACGAAGCCTGTTTGATCTTATGCAACCACCCCCGGGACACAATCCTCCATCCTCCCCGCCAACAACTTAGCCAATACTTTCACATCCGTGTTCAATAGTGATATGGGTCTATACGATCCACATTCCACCGGATCCTTCCCTTTTTGGGGATTAGTGTGATTACTGCCTGCTTCATCGTCTCCGGCAACTCCCCCTTCTCCAGTGCTTCATTAAACGCCCCCAACACATGTGGTGCCAGGTCCACCGCAAATTCCTTATAAAATTCTGCCGGGTACCCATCCGGCCCAGGGGCCTTCCCCGACTTCATACCCCTGATACTATCCAGCACCTCCCTCAGCCCCAGGGGCTCCTCCAACACCTGCCTCTTTGCTTCCTCAACCTGGGGAAATTCCAGCTCGTCCAGAAACCGCCCCATGTCCCCCTCCTCTCCTCCTGGGTCTGCCTCATGAAGTCCCTGGTAATACTCTCTAAATGCCTCATTTATCTTCCCTGGCTCTGACACCACATCCCCAGCCCCAGTCCGGATCTTCAATATTTCCCTGGACGTAGCCTGCCTCCGCAGCTGGTGTGCCAGCATGCGGCTCGCCTTCTCCCCATACTCGTATTGCATCCCTCTTGCCCTACGCAGTTGCCCTACCCCCCTTTCCGTTGTCAGCCTGTCAAATTGCCCCTGCAACTTTTTCCTCCTCGCCAATCCCTCCACGGTGGGCACCCTCGAATATTCCCTGTCCACCTCCACTATCTTGCTCACTAGACGGTCATGTTCCGCTCTCCTTTCCTTATTCACACAAACCGTAAATGAGAATTTCTCCCCGCACCACTGCCTTCAGTGCTTCCCAAAAAATGCCCGCCGACACCTCCCCATTCTGATCCACATAATCCCTAATCACCAACCGCACCTATCACAAAAACCTCCATCTGCCAATAGCCCCAAATCAAACCTCCACCCCGGCCTCTGCTCTCGTCCCGTACTGAACCGAATATTCAGCCAGTGGGGTGCATGGTGCAAGATAACTATCCCCGCATACTCTGCCCCCTCCACCCCAACCAAAATCTCCCGACTCACTACAAAGTAATCAATCCTCGAATCACCTTATAGACGTGTGAAAAGAAGAAATACTCCTTTCCCCCTGGGTTCTGAAAGCACCATGGATCCACCATACCCATCCTCTCCATAAACCCTCCCCCAGCTCCCTTGCCATTCGTACCCTACCCATCGACCTGGGGCTCGATCTATCCACCCTCGGCTCCAGGACACAGTTAAAATCTCCTCCCATGATCAACTGGTACGTGGCCAAATCCGGGATTGCTGCCAGCAACCCCCTCATAAAACCCACATCATCCCAATTTGGGGCAAACTCATTTACCAACATTACCGGTGCCCCTTCCAATACCCTACTCACAATCATATTTCTCCCTCACCTCCTTCACACTCAAGTCCCATTTAATGTGCTCATTAAAATCGGCACACCCCTCTCTTTCAAATCAAACCCCGAGTGAAAAACCTGCCGGCCCATCCCTTCCTTAACCTAACCTGGTCCTTCACATGGAGATGTGTCTCCTGCAAAAAGACAACCCCCGCTTTCAAGCTCCTGAGGTGCGCGCACACCCGCGACCTTTTAACCGGCCCATTCAGTCCCCGGACGTTCCACGTTACCAACCTTACCGGAGGCCTGAGCCTCCAATCTCCTATACCGTCCGTCATCTTCCCCACTTAACTCCTGCCCCCTTAATTCCACTCTGTACCTAGCCCATCCCAGATGGCCCCTTTCTTCACCCTTGACAATGTCATCTCTCACCCCCTGCCACGTCGCAAACCCCCCCCCCGCTTTTCCCCTTCCCCCTTCTTCCACTTCCCCTTTCCCCCCTCCCCCCGGTCACCCCTCTTGGCCTTCTCCCCCACCACCTCCCTTCCGTTCACCAGCATAACCTGCTAGCACGCCCCCCCCCCCCCCCACTCCTCAGCTCAAGAAAAAGGCCTCCTGCTGGCCTTACCCTCCCCCGCCCAAACAAAGACTTCTCCTGAACTCCAGGTAGCCTTCTCCAAAAGCAAACAAACAGATGTTAAACACAAACAGTCCCATAAAACAGGAGGGGGGGATGGGAATATCCATCCCCACATAAACTTTTCACCCCTACAACTCCTTACAATCTCAACATTGAACAGAACCCCCCCCCCAACAAAAAAAGCGAGAATCCCCCAATCCCTACACCCACATCAAACATGCTCCCGACCATTACATAGTGCCAGCACCCCGGTTCCCAAGCATTGTCCACTCAGTCCCCTAGTTTATGCTCCGTAATGAAGTCCATGCACATAGATCCCTGAAAGTTGCCACCCAGGTTAAGAGGGTTGTTAAGAAGGCGTACGGTGTGTTAGCTTTTATTGGTAGAGGGATTGAGTTTCGGAGCCATGAGGTCATGTTGCAGCTGTACAAAACTCTGGTGCGGCCGCATTTGGAGTATTGCGTGCAATTCTGGTCGCCGCATTATAGGAAGGATGTGGAAGCATTGGAAAGGGTGCAGAGGAGATTTATCAGAATGTTGCCTGGTATGGAGGGAAGATCATGTGAGGAAAGGCTGAGGGACTTGAGGCTGTTTTCGTTAGAGAGAAGAAGGTTAAGAGGTGACTTAATTGAGGCATACAAGATGATCAGAGGATTGGATAGGGTGGACAGTGAGAGCCTTTTTCCTTGGATGGTGATGTCTAGCACAAGGGGACATACCTTTAAATTGTGGGGAGATAGATACAAGACAGATTTCAGAGGTAGGTTCTTTACTCAGAGAGTAGTAAGGGCGTGGAATGCCCTGCCTGCAACAGTAGTGGACTCGCCAACACTAAGGTCATTCAAATGGTCATTGGATAGACATATGGACGATAAGGGAATAGTGTAGATGGGCTTTAGAGTGGTTTCACAGGTCAGCGCAACATCAAAGGTCGAAGGGTCTGTACTGCGCTGTTATGTTCTCTGTTCTAAATCTTCGGCCACTTCTGGGGTCTCGAAATAATACTCCCGCCCTCTGAACGTCACCCATAATTTTGCCGGATAGAGCACCCCAAACCTGATCTACCGCCGGTACAGCACCGCCTTGGCCTTGTTGAAACCTGCCCGCCGTTTTGCCAACTCAGCTCCGATGTCCTGATAAATCCGGACGTTATTTCCCTCCCAGTCGCAGCTACGCTTCTCCCTGGCCCACTGTGGAATTTTCTCTTTCTCCACAAATTTATGGAGTCTCACGATCACCACCCGCGGCGGCTCCCCAGCTCTAGGCTTTTGCCTCAGAGATCTATGCGCTCGGTCCACTTCAGGTGCCTTATCCAGCACCCCTTCTGCCACCAGTGCCTCTAGCATCCTCGAGACGTACCTCGTGGCACTCACACCTTCCACTCCTTCAGGCAGGCCCACTATTCGTAGGTTCTGTCTTCTCGACGCATTCTCCTGCTCCTCCACCTTTGTCCTCAGCGGTTTACAGAGGTCTCCTAGGAGCCCCACCTCCGCCTCCAGAGCCACCACACGATCGCTGTGGTCCGAGATCACTCCTTCGATCTCCTGAATCTGTGACCCCTGCACCTCCAAACACCTCTTCATCCGCTCCAAAGTACTCTTCAGGGGGTGCCACAGCTTCTGCAATGCCCTTTGCATGATCCTCATGCATTTCTTTCCTCTGTTTATGGAATTCCTCCTTGATAAAAGTAATCAGTTCCTGTATCTGGGGCCTTACAGCTTGCCCCTTCCCCGTCTGCATGCTGGAAGAGACTGTCTGTGAAGCACAAGACTGTTTCAACTTTCCAGCCAAACCTCTCACTGTTTTCTGCCGGGTCCGGTGATCAGAAGACATCCCATTCCAGGGGTAAACTACTCCTCTAACATTCACCTAGGCCTTTTCATCAAAATTCCACCCGGATCTGGGTGAAAAGAGCCCTTTTCTGTGACTTTGAACAGGAACAGCCCTTTATGTGACCAATCACTCCATGGTCACAAGCGGAAGTCCGCCCTGTAAGAGTTCTTGATGCTTCGCATGGATAGCCTTAGTCCTACGCATGGTCCAGCACAAACAAAGAACAAAGAAATGTACAGCACAGGAACAGGCCCTTCGGCCCTCCAAGCCCGTGCCGACCATGCTGCCCGACTAAACTACAATCTTCTACACTTCCTGGGTCCGTATCCCTCTATTCCCATCCTATTCATGTATTTGTCAAGATGCCCCTTAAATGTCACTATCGTCCCTGCTTCCACCACCTCCTCCGGCAGCGAGTTCCAGGCACCCACTACCCTCTGTGTAAAAAAAACTTGCCTCGTACATCTACTCTAAACCTTGCCCCTCGCACCTTAAACCTATGCCCCCTGGTAATTGATCCCTCTACCCTGGGGAAAAGCCTCTGACTATCCACTCTGTCTATGCCCCTCGTAATTTTGTAGACCTCTATCAGGTCGCCCCTCAACCTCCGTCGTTCCAGTGAGAACAAACCGAGTTTATTCAACCGCTCCTCATAGCTAATGCCCTCCATACCAGGCAACATTCTGGTAAATCTCTTCTGCACCCTCTCTAAAGCCTCCACATCCTTCTGGTAGTGTGGCGACCAGAATTGAACACTATACTCCAAGTGTGGCCTAACAGCTCTATACAGCTGCAACATGACTTGCCAATTCTTATACTCAATGCCCCAGCCAATGAAGACAAGCATGCCGTATGCCTTCTTGACTACCTTCTCCACCTGTGTTGCCCCTTTCAGTGACCTGTGGACCTGTACACCTAGATCTCTCTGACTTTCAATACTCTTGAGGGTTCTACCATTCACTGTATATTCCCTACCTGCATTAGACCTTCCAAAATGCATTACCTCACATTTGTCCGGATTAAACTCCATCTGCCATCTCTCCGCCCAAGTCTCCAAACAATCTAAATCCTGTGTATCCTCTGACAGTCCTCATCGCTATCCGCAATTCCACCAACCTTTGTGTCGTCTGCAAACTTACTAATCAGACCAGTTACATTTTCCTCCAAATCATTTATATATACTACAAACAGCAAAGGTCCCAGCACTGATCCCTGCGGAACACCACTAGTAACAGCCCTCCAATTTGAAAAACATCCTTCCATTGCTACTCTCTGCCTTCTCTGACCTAGCCAGTTCTGTATCCACCTTGCCAGCTCACCCCTGATCCCGTGTGACTTCACCTTTTGTACTAGTCTACCATGAGGGACCTTGTTAAAGGCCTTACTGAAGTCTATGTAGACAACATCCACTGCCCTAACTGCATCAATCATCTTTGTGACCTCTTCGAAAAACTCTATCAAGTTAGTGAGACATGACCTCCCCTTCACAAAACCATGCTGCCTCTCACTAAAACGTCCATTTGCTTCCAAATGGGAGTAGATCCTGTCTCAAAGAATTCTCTCCAGTAATTTTCCTACCACTGACGTAAGGCTCACCGGCCTGTAGTTCCCTGGATTATCCTTGCTACCCTTCTTAAACAGAGGAACAACATTGGCTATTCTCCAGTCCTCCGGGACATCACCTGAAGACAGTGAGGATCCAAAGATTTCTGTCAAGGCCTCAGCAATTTCCTCTCTAGCCTCCTTCAGTATTCTGGGGTAGATCCCATCAGGCCCTGAGGACTCATCTACCGTAATATTTTTCAAGACGCCCAACACTTCATCTTTTTGGATCTCAATGTGACCCAGGCTATCTACATACCCTTCTCCAGACTCAACATCTACCAATTCCTTCTCTTTGGTGAATACTGATGCAAAGTATTAATTTAGTACCTCTCCCATTTCCTCTGGCTCCACACATAGATTCCCTTGCCTATCCTTCAGTGGGCCAACCCTTTCCCTGGCTACCCTCTTGCTTTTTATGTACGTGTAAAAAGATATTGAGATTTTCCTTAACCCTATTTGCCAATGACTTTTCGTGACCCCTTCTAACCCTCCTGACTCCTTGCTTAAGTTCCTTCCTACTTTCCTTATATTCCACGTAGGCCCATTCTACTCTCTCTCACTTCAGGATCATGGCATTATTCCATGAAGTCCAGTGCACTTTGCTTCATTATGTGTGATAAGGAGGGTAAACAATTATTTATGTGCGGTCTCACAAAGGCTGCAGTCAACTGCATAAACATACCATTCCCGACGGCATGGGGCGTGTGCTATTTTTCTTCAGGAACCCAGCGTAGCGGCTGCGGAATGAGTCAAAATGGCAGCCCAATAGTGAGAATCCCTCAAATTCCTTGTCATCCATAAATTTGCCTGGGACAAGAAGTCAGAGCCGTGGGTCAGGTCGTACACTGTGCGGTCAATGGCTGAGGCTCAGGACTGGGGAGCCCAGTCACAGGCAGACATGTCCCGGTCCCACATGGACACTGCTGCGGCGCTCTAGAGCTTAGCCCAGTCACAGAAGGACGTGACTGAGACAATGAGGGACATGTCTCACTCGCTGAAGGAAGTGTCCCAGTCTCAGTGCTCCATGGCTGAAGGCATTGTGACCATGGCTCAGACAAGGGTGGTCTCCAGGACTGGCAATGCTACAGGAGATGGTGGAGCCTCCCAAGCTCATTCTAGCCTCCCCAGCTCATTCTGGCTTCCCCTTTGTCCCATGGGGGCCAGCGAGCACCCAGAGGAGGAGGAAGTGATGAGCCTATGCTGGTGCCTTCCGCAGGGGCAATGCTGGAGCACCTCAGCACTTCCAAATCCCCTCCAACAACACTCAAGACACCATTCAGGACAAAGCAACCTTGATTGGCACCCCATCCACAAACATTCACTCCCTCCACCACCAATGCACAGTAGCAGCCGTGTGTACCATCTTCAAGATGCACTACAGGAATTAACTAAGGCTCCTTTGGTAGCACCTTCCAAACGCATGACTGCTACCATCTAGAAGGAGAGCAGCAGATACATGGGAATGTCACCAATGGAAGATCCCCTCCATCCTGACTTGCAAATTGATTGACCATTCCTTCACTGTTGATGGACCACATGGACTACAGCGGTTCAAGGTGGTGGCTCATTTCCACCTTCTCAAGAGGCAATTAGGGATGGTCAATAAATGCTCGCAGAGCCAATGGCGCCCACATCATGTGAATGAATAAATTGAAAAGCTCCGCTGCGACCTCCACCTAGGCTGCCTTTTTCAGGGAGGGACTGTTGCTAACTTTTGGTTGGTTCAATTGGCTCTGTTTTATAACCTTTGCTCTCGAGTCGCCAGGTATCTTTATGATACCGCCACGAGGTTCAAGTTCAAGTAATGATCAATAACTCAACACAACAGTTAGTAAGATTCAAATCAAAGCACATTTATTATACACAGTAATCGCTACTCATGCATAAATTCTACTTCTAAGCTACTTCTGCAACTAACAGGCCTATACTTAACTTCGGACTGGCCCACCAGGTCAGGGGAACAAATGGCCTTTCGTTCGGGTTCTGAAACTGCGGGATTCAAAGCCGACATGGACTGGTAGCTCGGAGCGCCTATCTCGTAGCGAGCGTCGACTTGAGACTTACTTCAGTGATGCGGCAGCTTGAACAGTTCACTCTCAAGGGTTGGTTCGCGTTGCTGAGTGACCCTGTCGAGAAGAACAATTTGAACCTGGGGGCTTAACTTTATAGTCCCCAGGGGCTTCCCGCCTTTCGGGGCGGACCCTGTACCTGGTTCCAAGTGATTGGACTCCGTTCCAATCGCTTGGTTTGATTTCTCCAATACTGGAGCTGTTCCCTGATCGATGGGCGGTCTTGAGGTGTCCGTTAACCTCTTTTGTGTTGGCTCCTGCTGGCGCCGGGGAGTCTGGCTTTGCTTTGTTTGTCCCAAATGTTGCGATTGTTCCCGGGGATCGCTCATCAGTATGTAGATGGCTGCTACATTATTATGCAGATGGCTGCTTATATCGATGCTGTCTGGGCTTTTGCAGAGTTTAATACACAGTAACTTGCACCTGCTGGTTTCTGCCTGTGTTGGCTGAATTTCCCTTCGGCCTTTGCTGTTCTCCATTTTAAATCGGGACTTGGCTAACTCGGGTGGCTACAGGGACTTCCTGCTACCAAGTGTGAGAAACATCACCTCCCACCCTTCCTGGAATGCCTGGATCTGCACTTGCAGAGAGGCTTTACTTAACTGTGCAGCCTTGTGTTGTTGTTGTCTGCTCTGGGGCATTCTGGTTAAGTGTTGAATCTTGAACAATGGATGCTCCTGGCTTGCAGTGAATGAATGGCTGACTGGGTGCCTATTAAATATGATGCTAGGACCTTTAGTGCAACTCATGCATGCATATGTAATGAGCTGAACAGTGTGAGGTTGCAGGGGAGTCACCTCCAAGCAGAATTAACTCATTTCCAAACCTCCTATCCAACTTCTACTCCAGAATGGAAGATACAACTCTTGATATGTCCTTCAAATAAATGATCAAAATAAAGAATGATAAGAGTCTTGTAAAAGGATTAGAGGTTTTTACACAGATCAATGAAGTAATGAGAAACTAAAAGGTACACGTCTTTAAAACCACTGAACAACACCAAAATTAGGAGGTTCTGTTTATATTTTTTTCCTGTTAATTAATTGTAATAAGCAAATACTCCAATTTGCAGTGTGATTTGGTTTAGGTGTGGTGCAGGGGAAATGGTCTATTTGTACAAAAGCATATATTTAGCATACTTATTATGTTTTAAACACGGCTCTGAGCACTCTCTTCAACTTGGGAGGCCAGGGCTGCCCAGGACACACATGCCTGTTAAATCCCAGTGTCATGGCTACCCTGTGTATACCTGACAACCACATCCACAGTAGGGAAGTAGCAGCTCTTGGTTCTTGTTGTTTTCCACTAGATATTTTCTTTGGGCTTAGTGCTACAGTCCATTCCTGTAAGTTTTTACCCACTCCATGTTGCATTGCTACTGTATTCTGGGTGGCCATGTGTGGTCATGTTGCTTCCTTCACTTTGGTATGCAGGAGATCCCAGGCTTGGGCTATAAGATAGCAGACACATTATTGAACAATAAATGGGTAAATGAACAGTATTGAATACTAAAATAGTTGCAAACTTGACTATTTGCCACAGACCATCAAACGTAAAGGTGCTCTGCCTGTGCTGAAATGCAGTACACCTGTATAAGACTGACCCAAGCCTGCTCCATTTCTGCCAGGAAAATTGGGTGAACATTGGGGCTTCAATTCCTGGCTACTCTACTCTAGTTAAGATGATTGAATTGTATCTGAAATTACTCATACAGCAAGTGGCTAATGTCTGCTTAGGAAGGGGCTGACCAGGTGTCTGCCGCCACAGCCTCCCCCCCCCCCCCCCCCCCCCACACACACACACCAGGGGGGGGGGGGGGGGGGGGAGTAAATTTGGAGGGCACATTTTCATGGGATTGGTCTTGCATGTTGCTGAGCAACCAGTTACTAAGCAATCTGGAGTTCTAAAACAACTGGGAGGATGCACAGAATAAGTTTAAAGAAAGCAAACAATGTTTAACGAAAACATCATGTTGTCTGGAGCTAGGTGCGATTTTTAGATCCAAGAGTCAATTCACAAATGCACCATCTAATAGAAGGTCTCTTTATCGGTAGGTTCTGCAGCAAGCATGGCCATTTGTTGGTCAGTACCTGGAGAAGCTGTTGGTGAACTCGATTGCTCCCATAATTCGAAATTCAAACAACCATCTGCAGACCTTCGCCTTCACAAAAGTCAGCTTTGGAGTCAAGGTAATTCCGTATCTATGCAAGTGGTGTTTCACTAATGAGAGTTAATTTGCACATTGTTTGAGTTAATTTGCACATTGTTTAAGCCTGTGATTTGTTTCTTCCGTGTTTAATATAGTGAATCCCACAGGTACATCTAAAGAACAACTGAGTGTCAGCCTTTTTGCTTCATCTTCCCCTGATTTTATCCCCTAGAAGGCTCTCAGTCGCTAAGTACAGTTCCGTGCACAGCCTTGTGTACCTTGCTAAAACGGCAGTTCTTCTTTGCCATGAATGCTGGCAGGCTACTTGACTGCAGAATCCAAACTAGTCCTCATTTAACAACATGTTTGCCCTTCCAAATGTGCATTGTGTATGAAGAGAACATTTTGAACTGTGTAACTGTTAAATGCCTGGTCAGTTCTCAACAGTGGCTAAGGGACTGAACCAGAGTAATAACTTTTATGGGGTTTTTTGAAAAATATTTTATTGGAGATATTTTCAAATATATACAGAACAGAAATGAACAAACAAGTTAGCCATACGCAAATGCCACTGTTCCCCCTTAGCACCCCCTCCTTCTACACCAGCCCCCCCAACCCCAGGCAGAACCCCCCCCCCCCCTTTGATGTGTTAGTGTCCCTTAAAGAAGTCAATGATGAACAGCCTCCACCTTGTGGAGAACCCCTCCTCTGGCAAACTTCATTTTTTTCTGGGTGGAGGAACTCCAGCAAGTCGCTCACCCATGTCTCCCGCTTTCAGCGGCTCCGAGTCCCGCCAGCCCAACAAGATCCGCTTCCAGCCTATCAGGGAGGCAAAGGCTACCACATCAGCCTCTTTCCCCGCCTGCACTCCTGAATCCTCTGACACCCCAAAAATTGCTACCCACAGGCTCAGCGCCACCTCCAGTCCCAAGATCATTGACATTATGTTCGCAAACTCTTTCCAGAACCCCTCAAACTTTGGACATGCCAAAAACATATGGACATGGTTTGCTGGACATCCGGCACACTGCCCGCACCTATCTTCCACCCCAGGCAAAAAAAATCTCACTATCACCTATGCACCACCTTAAACTGTATGGGACTCAGTCTTGCACACGGTGAGGACGAGTTTATCCTCCACATCCTGGCTTGCATCGCCCCTCCCAACTCCACATCCCACTTGCTGCAGACCTTCTCCACTGTCGAGACCTCGCTCCCCATATATATCTGACACTTGCCCTCGCCTGTCTCACCCTCGGACAGCAGCTTGTCCTGTAGCGCTGTAGGCGGCAGCTGCGGGAACGAACCCAACTCCTTCCTCAAAAGTCAATCACCTGCAGGTACCTGAGCCCATTCCCCTTCGGCAGCAAGTACACCTCAAGCTCCTCCAAAAGTAAGTAGCGCTTAAGTAGGGTGCTCTTTCCAAGGGTCGGTGCAGACTCGATGGGCCGAATGGCCTCCTTCTGCACTGTAAATAAATCGGGAGATTCGGAAACATGAACAAAAACTTCGGGAGCAAGGTCATCTTTACCGTCTGGACCCTTCGAGCCAATGGCAACACATTCCACCCCTTAAAGTCCTCCCTCATCCTCTCGAAATAGAGTTTAGGCTACAGCCGACGAGTGAGGCGGTGGGACAGTTGCACAGGGCTAGAGGGGAAGTGTATGAGTATGGGGAGATTGCAAGCAGGATGCTTGCGTATCAGTTGAGGCAGGCACGATCGCGGAATACTCTTCCCAAACACCGCCGCCAACAGTGCCTTGTCCAGGATGAAAAAAATCAGTCCAGGAATACCCCCCTGTGGACATGTGGAAAAACTGAAAATTCCTTCGACCTCTGTCTCTCAAACCTCCATTCGCCATCCTCATTCACTCCATAAATACCAGTAACTCCTTCGCCATTGCCGACACCCTTATCATCGACCTGGGACACGACCTGTCCAGCCTCTGATCCAACACCGTATTAAAATCCCCCCCCCCTCAACCACCTCCACTGTGATCATCCAGTGCGTGTCCAGACCTGGGATCTTTTCCAGGACCCACCTCATATTTAGCCTCGTCTGATCCACCACCTTCAAATGAGTCTCTTGGAAAAACACAACATCCGCCTTCAGACTCCTCAAAT
Source organism: Scyliorhinus torazame (assembly GCF_047496885.1). Taxonomy (NCBI): domain Eukaryota; kingdom Metazoa; phylum Chordata; class Chondrichthyes; order Carcharhiniformes; family Scyliorhinidae; genus Scyliorhinus; species Scyliorhinus torazame. The sequence goes on from NC_092738.1 coordinate 29,594,752, forward strand.
GCACCAACACGCACAACCTCTTAACCAGCCCATTTAATCTTCCAGGTCCACGCCCATGCCCTCCTAGGGATCCCCAAGATGTTCGCCAGCACCCTTTAAACAACTGTGCCACACCAACTCCGTCCATGACAGCAAACTGTCCCACCCCACCAGAGAACAAGAGAAAGAACCCCTCCCCCACTTCATCCCGTTAACTAGCCTATCCACTAGCATGGTGGCCTGCACTCGAGGCAACTGCCTCCCCCAATCCCTCGCACCTGCTCCTCCACCTTTCCATTTATACTCAGCTTCCTTTGGCACTCTGCCACCAGTGTAATCCTTGCCTCCAACAAGGCCAACCAGTCCTCACCGTCCGCCACCAACTCTTCCACTTTTTGGAGCGACATATGCGTGCCTCCAGCCTCTGCTCAGCTCTCTCAATGGCTGCCTGAATTGGATCAGCCACCATAGCCAGGTCTTCCGAAGCCTCCTGCCTTTGCTGCCGGAACTTGACCGTTAAAAATGCCACAACTGTTTGGTGGTCCACTGAGCGGTCAACATCGCCACAGAACTCTCTGCCATCTTTCCTCCTGTCACACTCCTGGTCTGACTGTTGCCCCTTTACAGTTGCACTCCTTGTTTGATAGGGCTGAGACATGCACACCCGAAGGAGAATTTTTAGCTCTATATGTTCCTGTACTTTGTAACAGCAATCACCCCCCGTGTATGGGTCACCAGGTCCAAACCATTCCACCTCAAGCACGAGCCACCAAATGTGCGACCACTCACTACATGGCTTACCCCGGAAGTCTCAAAGGTTAAGACGGTGCCGAAAGATTGATTCGTTCTGGGAGTGATAATATAAGGAAATATGTGGTTTGGAAGGCTGATTGTCAGAAAGGTGGTAAAATGTGGAATTAGTGGTGAGAGCAGTAGTGTGCCACTATTTAAGGTTCGAGAGTCCGCTGATAAGTGGTAGTAGGAATAATAGACTAAATACCATTGCCAGATTTATCCAGGGTAATGATATAGCTGTATCACCGGTGGGAGTGCAGCCGACTGTGGTTGAAAAGCCAGTGGAAAATCAAGCAATAGATGTGGCAAGTATATCCGGGAGTGTTTCCTGATTGTGGTAACCCAATCACAAAGCCACAGGCTGAGACGGGAGGAAGAGAACTTAGGGAGGATGAGATTGAATTGTCAGAAACTATGTTTGATCAGATAGCTAGTCAAGACAAAGAGCAGGTGATGGACGAATTGTCAGGAACTATGTTTGATCAGATAGTTTTTAAAACATATTTTTATTAAAGGTTTTTTAAATATCAGAACACCAGAACATCAACCTGAACAAACAGCCACAAATCCCCAACTTCCCCTGATATCAACATCCCGCCTTCCCAATTTTTACCCCCACCTTCGGCAACTCCGGATCCCGGCTACACAACAAATGCTGTCTCCGGGCTATCTGGGAGGCAAAGGCCAATACATTGGCCCACTGACTTATCCTTTTTTTTTAAACCAACTCTGCCTTCACAGTACTATGCTTAAGCCACCAACACTGACTTCACATGTCCAACTTTATTACAATGAAAACACTTCCATTTTTTTGTCTCGCTACCACTACAATTGGTTCCATTTTTACTCTGAGGCACACTCTCCTTAACATCACCACCTACACCTCCTCACATATTTCCTGTGAAAGTCTCGTGTCCCTATCTTACATAGATTTACAGTGCAGAAGGAGGCCATTCGGCCCATCGAGTCTGCACCGGCTCTTGGAAAGAGCACCCTACCCAAGGTCAACACCTCCACCCTTTCCCCATAACCCATTAACCCCACCCAACACTAAGGGCAACTTTGGACACTAAGGGCAATTTATCATGGCCAATCCACCTAACCTGCACATCTTTGGACTGTGGGAGGAAACTGGAGCACCCGGAGGAAACCCACGCACACACTGGGAGGATGGGCAGACTCCGCACAGGCAGAGATCCAAGCCGGAATTGAACCTGGGACCCTGGAGCTGTGAAACAATTGGGCTGTCCACAATGCTACCGTGCTGCCCTCTTCGCAGATTGAAATTAATGTCTGACACTAAACATGAACGAATTAAAATAGTCAGCCATGTCTGCGGCCTGTCTAGCTGTTTTAACTCTTTGCTCACTACTGCGAGAAGTGAATCTTTAAATTCTTCCAAAATAATTATTTCCCGAAGCGCCTCATATGTTTGGTTTACTTTTGGTGCCCTTGTCCACCTATCAAAATTAGCTTGTTTCTTTCGACTTCTATATAGGTCTGACCCAGTTCTTTTCTTAGATTTCTAAACTTCTGTCTGTAGGCTTCTGGCACTAGTTCGGAGGCACTTAATATGGCTTCCTTCACCACATCATAATCCCCAGATCCTCCTCTGATAGTGAGGCAAACAAATCACTAGCACTACCTACCAACTTGGTTTGAACCAACATCACCCACATGGTCTTTGGTCAATTCAATTGTTTAGCTACTTTCTCAAAGGATAATAAAGTACCCTTCAACATTGTTCTCATTGAATCTTGGCAAGGCTTGCATATATTTAAACATCCTCCCTACTAAATCTTTGACTAGTGGGTATTTCTTCTTCCCCATAAAACCTCCTCAGCTCCTGCCTTTGCCTCCAACGTTAAGTTGTTGCTCTCCTTACAGTGTCAGTTTCTGAAGTTCAAATTCTCTCCCTTTCCTTTGTTTCCACCATGGCCAATTTCTCTCTCTCTCTTCCTTTGCTAATCTTTCCCTATTTCAATCTTATTCCTTTCCATTTCTCTTTGAAAAACCTTTTTTTTCTTTGGCTTCATTTGCCACCTCCATTTCTCAGTTTTTGCTGCATTTCCAATTCTTTCATTTTTAATTGGATTCAAGCTCATTCTAAAGGGTTACTGGCAAGTTTAAATATTGAGCTATGGTTTGTATTATCTCTGCCGCCTTTGCCCCTTTTGGCAGGGCTCTCTGCTGTTTCTCGGCCAAACTCAACAGCTTTCCTTTATCGATTCCCCTTTTAAATCTTCCCGAGTGACTTCCTCCACCCCCCCCCCCCCCCCCCCCCCCCCAGGAAATCTTTTGCGACCCTACATTAACAGATTGCACGCAGTTTCTTAACCTTAACACACTAGTTCCCACTAAACACCTCTTTAAATAAACATTTTTTAAAATAAAAATTTAGAGTACCCAATTAATTTTTTACAATGAAGGGGCAATTTAGCGTCGCTAATCCACCTACCCTGCACATCTTTGGGTTGTGGGGGCGAAACCCACGCAAATACGGGGAGAATGTGCAAACTCCACACGGACAGTGACCCAGAGCCGGGATCTAACCTGGGATCTCGGCGCCCTGAGGTAGCAGAGCTAACCACTGCACCACCGTGCAGCCCCCCACTTTAAATAAACAAGCAGCTCTTGTTCCACTTACACAGCGAGCTTGCATTTAGCAAGCAATTTTTCTTCTGTTAGGGACATTCGTTCTGAACACTTTTTCAAAGCCTGCCTCGGGGGGCAACTTTCATAACCTCTCCTGGTCGATTTCCAAAGTCTTTCCGTCTGTAACTGTCATGTCCTCTCATGGTCGATTTCCTCACAGCGCCAGGGACGTGGATTCAATTCCGACCTTGGGTGACTGTCTGTGTAGAGTTTGCCCCGGGTCTGCGTGGGTTTCCTCCGTGTGCTCCGATTTCCTCCCACGGCCCAAAGATGTGCAGATTAGGTAGTTGGGCATGATCAATGCCCCTTAGTGTCAAAAAGGGTGGGGTTACGGGTATAGGACGGAGGTGCGGGCCTAGGTAGGATGCTCTTTAGAAGGGTCTTTAGAAGGGTCAGTGTAGACTCGATGAGCCGAATGGCCTCCTGCACTGTAAGAATTCTATGACTGAGCCTGCCCAGCCCCTCAAACAAAAGTTCTCTACTGGGGTTTCCAGGCTCAAACCCATCAATGTCCTTTTGGTTGTTTGATTGCCTGCTCCCGTTTATACAAAAGGACAGAGCCATGCTATTGATATCCAACTAACCTCCCACTGACGGACAAAAAGGCCATCAGGCTCTGTAATGGGCTAGTAGCTGGTCAGACAGGAGTGTCCCAAAGAACAACGGATCTGGGGCATCCTGAGTATTCCCACCAGTTTAAATCTGACTGGGACAATGTAACTCAGCTAGGTGTGGACATATCCCTCTGACTCTGTGCTAGCAGGTTTTTTTCCCTCCTCGGTCTGTTTAGCCCCTAAATTGCCTGCGACATCATGTATCTAATTTCTGGACCCAATTTCCTAATATCTCCCTCGCGTAACCTTCCATGCGTGGGCTGTGTGAAGAGAACATTTTGAACTGTGTAACACTGAAGTGACATATTGGTGGTTTTAGAAATTATCCTGTCTGACATTCTTCAGTAAACCATATGGAGGATGCGTGTGCCTTCACAAGTACTCCCCCTGCGTTATTGACCAGAATAAAAATCTAATGAGGTATTAATTGATGTGTAAATGTCAATGATGAATGTGCCAAATATAAGTGAATCAAATGGGTGACTCATCTCCATTGAAAGAAATATCAGACTGAAATATGTCCCAGGGAACCATTTACACAACTGAGGGCCCACCATGGGTACTGACCCCTCAGTACCTTATCATGGTGAATCATGGGCCCTGGTCACCCTCCTATACCTCATGATGGTAGCCATCATTTGGGTGTGCATCTAGGCAAAGAGTGTTGATGATATTTCGATTATCAGGACCATGAGAGCTGAAGCCGACCCAGTCTTCACTTGATGTTTACACACACACATTTCTCAGCAGGAATCACTGGATAGCATAATCCTGGTCAACAGAGAACATAGAATTTACAGTGCAGAAGGAGGCCATTTGGCCCAACAAGTCTGCATCAGCCCTTGTAAAGAGCGCCCCACTTAAGCTCCATCCTCTCCCTGTAATCCAGTAACCCCACCCAACACTAAGGGCAATTTTGGACAAGGGCAATTTAGCATGGCCAATCCACCTAACCACATCTTTGGACGGTGGGAGGAAACCGGAGCACCCGGAGGAAACCCACGCAGACACTGGGAGAACGTGCAGACTCCACACAGATAGTGACCCAAGCCGGGAATGGAACCTGGGATCCTGGCGCTATGAAGCAACCGTACTAACCACTGTGCTCTGCTGCCCTAATGTAGGGCATTGTGACCAATCCTTGTCCCAGTGGAAGCAGCTAACTCAGCACTGACCATGGAATGAATCTGGGACTTTCAGCTGTTCCTTTAAATTTGAGGTGCCAACAAGAGAGCTTTTACTTTAAGTAGCAGGAGTACTATGGAGCAAAGTAGCTGAACTAGGTTCCAAATATATCAAAGAAATGCTAGATGTTCAGGTCTGTGTTGCTGGAGAACTGATCATGCCTCTGAAATGTCTTTCAGCCTCTGAAGGTTCATGGAGTACAGGTGCATACAGGTACAGACAAACGACAGGTCACGCTTGACCTGCATATCAGGTAACTGACTCACTGTTCAACTCCACTTTCCTGCTTAAACTCCCAAGATCAAAGCTCCTTACATGTAGAAGCACATGCTGGCTGTCCTATTTATGATTTATTTGCCTGTTCCTGCTTGAAATATTAATCTAGTGCATTTCCCTGTCCTTCTAATGTTGATACTTTGTTTTCCTATTCCTTCCTGACTGCCTTCTGAAAAACAGGCATATTGGTGAAATAAGGTTATCCCTATTTTACAAACTCCTCCTAAGCCTCTGCCAATGTTGCAAGGGGAGGTAGAAGGATAGTCAGGAGAGACTTGCCTGTCCAACCTCTCTCCCAACCTGTTTTTTTAGACCAGGGTTTCACTGCCTGGGGAAGTGAGGGCTAAACCTATGTTGTCAAAAGCTGCCCCTCAGCTATGCTGTGGGCAGTAAATTAAAGGGTTTACTGTTAGCATTTTAAAATCTTGAAGAATGTAGAAAATATGTGCAACACTATAACTGATATCTAAAATTGTGTGGGAAACTGCTCACCTGTCAGCACTTTGAGATTTGAATGTATCTGGGAGCCTTTAATATGTGCCCTAATGTGCATTAATTTTGGTTACTTTCATCTCCCAAAGTCATTAGTATATTTAATGCTCCAATTACTTTGATTGTCTCCCAAGGATTCTGTTTGATTAATCGTTGCATAAATCTTAACAATGGTATAACCTACTAGCTGTATCACTATTGACTGAATATAACCATTAAATATCAGTGAAATAGTCCTGACTGGTGAGGCGATTGCTGCATGTTTGTGTGACCAGAATGGTAATTAACTCAATATGGTGAAGAAAAGTGGATAATGGATGCAAGAGCTGCAAAGACCTTGTTAAAGCAACAGCTCAGTCATTCCTACTTGGAACGTCTGTTTTTTTTATTACTGATGAATATATTATGAAACTGCCATGTGGTTATCCAGAGATCTTTCCGGGAAGAAAAAGAGGTAGCTTATCATTAAAGTAATTAGTGTGGTCACAGACTGAGCTTGTCTGTTGTTATGCAAGTTTGATTCTGGCCTGAAATGTTCATTTGCGACACACACTGCACCAGCTGAAATGTAAAATATGTTGGGCCCCAACACAAAGGAGCACTTGATTTAGAAATTCTTCCTTTCCCCACATGTACAGTAATGTTCTTTAACGTTCAATTCCGGGCTTGGAGTGTCTGTGTGGAGTCTGCATGTTCTCCCCGTGTGTGCGTGGGTTTCCTCCGGATGCTCCAGTTTCCTCCTACAGTCCAAAGATGTGCAGGTTAGGTGGATTGACCATGCTAAATTGCCCAATAGTGTCCAAAAGGTTTTGTGGGGTTACAGAGATAGGGTGAAGGATTGGGCTTGAGTAGAGTGCTCTTTCAGAGGGCTGGTGCAGACTTGATGGGCCGAATAGCCTCCTTCTGCACTGTCAGAATTCTATGATTCTAATAACTGGTCACCAGGTGATCCCCTTGAATATTTATTTGCATTGCCAAGAAGCAGTGGGTGCTCCAAGTTGTTGAACTTGGAACATTCTAAGTGGGAATAGGGCATTTTAATAGGATTTCCAAATTTATCTCTACAGAAGAAATAAATTCAAAATGTTGTTTTTGGGCTGCACATAAAAGTTTCTAAGTCAGGATCTTTTTCCAAATGGCAGGCAGTGACTAGTGGGGTACCGCAGGGATCGGTGCTGGAACCCCAGCTATTCACAATATAAGCTATTCACTATATAAATGATTTAGATAAGGGTACTAAATGTAATACCTCCAAATTTGCAGATAACACAAAGCTGGGAGGATAGGTTGAGCTATGAGGAGGATGCAGAGATCTTTCAGTGAGATTTGGACAAGTGAGTGGGCAAATGAATGGCAGATGCAGTATAATTTGGATAAATGTGAGGTTATCCACTTTGATAGCAAAAACAGGAAGGCAGCCGATTACCTGAACGGCCATAAATTAGGAGAGGGGAATGTGCAACGAGACCTGGGTGTCCTCGTACACCAGTCACTGAAGGTAAGCATGCCGGAGCAGCAGACAGTAAAGAAGGCAAATGGTATGTTGGCTTTCATAGCGAGAGGATTGGAGTACAGGTCTTACAGGTCCTTGTTGAGGCCACACCTGGAATATTATGTGCAGTTTTGGGCTACTTATCTGAGGAAGGATGTTCTTGCTCTAGAGGGAGTACAGGGAAGGTTTACCAGACTGATTCCTGGGATGGCAGGACTGACGTATGAGGAAAGATTGAGTCGGTCAGGATTGTATTTGCTGGAGTTCAGAAGAATGAGGGGGGGGATCTCATAGAAACTTATAAAAGTCCAACAGATCTAGACAGGGTAGATGCAGGCAGGATGTTCCAGATGGTGGGTTGTCCAGAACCAGGGGTCACAGTCTAAGGATACGGGGGAGACTATTTAGGACAGAGATGAGGGGACATCACGCTGGGAGTGGTCGGCCTGTGGAATTCATCACCACAGGAAGTAGCTGAGGCCAAAACATTGTTTCAAGACGCTGTTAGATATAGCATGGGGCAAAGGGGATCAAAGGATATGGGTGGAAAGCAGGATTAGGCCATTGAGTGATATCATAGAATTTACAGTGCAGAAGGAGGCCATTCGGCACATCGAGTCTGCACCGGCTCTTGGAAAGAGTACCCTACCCAAGGTCAACACCTCCACCCTATCCCCATAACCCAGCAACCCCACCCAACACCAAGGGCAATTTTGGACACTAAGGGCAATTTATCATGGCCAATCCACCTAACCAGCACATCTTTGGACTGTGGGAGGAAACCGGAGCACCCGGAGGAAACCCACGCACACACTGGGAGAACGTGCAGACTCCGCACAGACAGTGACCCAAGCCGGAATCGAACCTGGGATCCTGGAACTGTGAAGCAATTGTGCTATCCACAATGCTACCGTGCTGCCCCTGATCAGCCATGATCATAATGAATGGCAGAGCGGGCTCGAAGGGCTGAATCGCCTGCTCCTATTTTCTAAGTTTCTATGACTTATTGCATGCAGAAAACTGAGCGTTTCCTTCTTGTTTGCTTCTCTGTGCGTGGACCACTCACCAACAAGTTGACCCCTCCCATCACACAAGTGATGCGTGTACAGTATGTGATGGTTGAAATAATCTTTATTGTCACAAGTAGGCTTACATTAACACTGCAATGAAGTTACTGTGAAAATCCCCTAGTTGCCACATTCCGGCACCTGTTCGACTACACCGAGGGAGAATTCAGAATCACCTAACAAGTACGTCTTTGGACTGTGGGAGGAAACCGGAGCACCCGGAGGAAACCCACGTAGACACAGGGAGAACGTGCAGACTCCGCACAGACAGTGACCCAAGCCGGAATCGAACCTGGGATCCTGGCGCTGTGAAGCAACAGAGTAAACCAGTGTGCTACCGTTCCACCCAAATGATCGAGGTGCCAGTGTTGTGAATAGTGACTTTGGGGGAGATGTAGAAGTAATTTGAGGGAATTGTTTGGGAGGCAGCAGGTGGCTACAGGGGTTGTTTTGGGGAGAGAGACGCAGATTAACTGGTGACAAATAGACAAGAGGTTTCAAAGAAGAAATAAAATTACAGTCCAATGCAAAAAGACATGGAAGCTATTCATTTAAATATTTGGATGTGTTTTATGGGGCTTTCAGGAGGCTCTGGCACAAGAACTGTATAAGCACACTAGCAGCTGGCGCAAAATCATGGAAGGAATTGGATGTGAAGCATGCAATGTCCAAATGTTTGCTGCACCTCATACAGCTGAGCGCAAAATCCATCCTACAGCCAGATGTGACCAAATAGAACTCGTGACTTTGTTACTTTTTTAAATATAATGAAAAACTCGAGGCCTGCAGCCAATACTGTGAACAGAGCGAGACCTTCTAGTTATCACTTCAGCGGTTTAAACAAAACATTGAACAAAGAGTGTATCAGATGCACTAATCTGAGAGCACTTCCTTTTTCTGAGAACTTTCCACTGTCTTTAACCAGCTTCCTGGCATTTTCGTGTCGTGGGTGGTTCAACAGCATTTCTTGAGATGTTCTGAGGAGAAGTAACTCTTCATTATTGATTGGAAGTGGAGCCTAGCAGGGAAGACAGTGGAACAGCAATGGCAGGAGTTTTGGGGGGTTATTCGGGAGGCACAACAGAAATTCATCCCAAGGAGGAGGAAACATGCTAAGGGGAGGACGAGGCATCCATGGCTGACTAGGGAAGTCAAGGACAGCAGAAAAGAAAAAGCATACAAAGTGACAAGGATTAGTGGGATGCCAGAGGATTGGGAAGCCTTTAGAAGTAAGCAGAGGACAACTAAAAAAGCAATGGGGGGGGGGGGGGGGGGGAGATGATGAAATCTGAGTGTAAACTAGCTAGTATAATAAATGAAGATTGCAAGAGTTTTTCCCCAATATATAAAAGGTAAGAGAGAGACAAGAATAGACACTGGAAAATTAGTGTGGAGAAGTAGTAATGGGGAACAAAGAAATGGCAGAGGAACTCTGTTATGTAGATTGGCCATGATAAATTGCTCCTTTGTGTCCAAAAGGTTAGGTGAGGTTACTGGGTTGCTGGATAGGGTGGAGGTATGTGAAGTGCTCTTTCCAAGGGCCGGTGCAGACTCGATGGGCTGAATGGCCTCCTTCTGCACTGTAAATGACAACTGAGTAGTTACTTTACATCAGTCTTCACGGTGAAAGACACCAGTGGGGTGCCAGAGCTCCAGGAGACTCTGGGGGCAGAGGTGAGTGCAGTGACCTAAGGAGAAGGTTCTGGGGAAACTGAAAGGTCTGAAAGTGGATAAATCACCTGGACCAGATGGACTACACCCCAGGGTTCTGAAGGAGATAGCTGAGGAGATTGTGGAGGCACTGGTAGTGATCTTTCAGGAATCACTGGAGGCAGGGAGGGTCCAGAGGACTGGAAAATGGCTAATGTAACACCCCTGTTTAAGAAGGGAGGGAGGGAGAAGACGGGAAATTATAGGCCTGTTAGCCTGACTTTGAACTTTGGTAAGATTTTGGAGTGCATTATTAAGGATGAAATTGCGAGTACTTAAGTGCATGGTAAAATAGGGCTGAATCAAGGGGAGATCATGCCTGACAAATCTGTTAGAGTTCTTTCAGGAGGTAATGAGGAAGTTAGACAAAGAAGAGCCAGTGGACGTGATCTATTTGGATTTGCAGAAGGCCTTTGACAAGGTGCTGCATAGGAGACTGTTAAATAAGTAAAAGCCCTTGGTGTTAAGGGCAAGATCCTGGCATGGATAGAGGATTGGCTGACTGACAGAAGGCAGAGAGTGGGGATAAAGGGGTCTTTTTCAGGATGGCAGCCGGTGACTAGTGGTGTGCCTCAGGGGTCAGTGCTGGGACCACAACTGAAATATAAATTAATGATCTGGAAGCAGGAACTTAGGGCATTGTTGCTAAGTTTGCAGATGATACAAAGATATGTCGATGGACAGATAGTATTGAGGAAGCAGGGAGGCTGCAGATTTTAGTTTTTCCAGTGAACCCTCCAGGGAAGGGAGCTGATCTGGAGAGGCTACTGTTTCGGCTGGCATGGGGTAGTTTTAGGTACCGGGGATATGGGTGGCTCATGACAGGGGCTTGTTACATAAATTGAACCTGGCCAGTCTGGTAGAGGGGGTGAAGACGGACTTGGAAGAGGTGGGATGCCCTCCTGTTGTCTTTGGTGGGAAGGGTTCAGATGAACATTCTTCCAAGAGTCTTGTTTGTGTTTCGATGTCTCCCAACTTTCTTCCCAAATCTTTCTTTAGTAGGGTCAACAAGTCAATTTCAACCTTTGCTTGGGAGGTTCCTCCCCACCCAACTCGGTTCAAAGGGCTTTCTTGCAGAGGGATAGACAGTTGCGGGGGAGGGGGGGGGGGGGGTTGGCATTACCTAATTTGATGTATTATTACTGGGCAGCAAACATTGAGAAAGTGCAGAGATGATTTCAGGATTCAGTGTATGGGAGCAGATGGAGGAATAGAATAGAATAGAATTTACAGTGCAGAAGGAGGCCATTCAGCCCATCGAGTCTGCACCGGCTCTTGGAAAGAGCACCCTACCCAAGGTCAACACCTCCACCCAACACTAAGGGCAATTTTGAACACTAAGGGCAATTTATCATGGCCAATCCACCTAACCTGCACATCTTTGGACTGTGGGAGGAAACCCACGCACACACGGGGAGGATGTGCAGACTCCGCACAGACAGTGACCCATGCCGGAATCGAACCTGGGACCCTGGAGCTGTGAAGCAATTGTGCTATCCACAATGCTACCGTCTTGTATAGGTTCGAGTTTGAGGACACTTGTTACTGCTCTTCTTCTGTTCTCTTCAACTAGGTTCTCTTCGAGCCTAATGGTAATAGCCTCTCTCAGAATATGAAATCAATTCAGACAGCACTTTAAATTAGGGTCTATGTTGCTACTGGCGCCAAACTGTGTGAAGCATTGGTTTGTACCGGCTGGGATGGATTGATCGTATAAGATCTGGGAGGAGGCGGAGAGGTTTAGAGATTTTTTTCGTGGAGGGTAGGTTTGCTGGGCTGGAGGAGTTGGTGGAAAAAGATCCGACTCACAGGTGGGAAAGATCCGACTCACAGGTGGGAATGTTTTTAGGTATATACAGGAGTGGAATTTTGTGCAAAACGCTTTTTGTTTCCTTGGTTACTGGTGCCTTCGCTTATAGATAAGGTGCTGTCTCTTGACGAGATAGAGGAAGGGAAGATATCCGATATATATGGGCAGATGATGGACATGGAAACGGCTTCGCTGGAGGACGTAAAGAGGAAATGGGAGGAAGAGTTGGGTTTGGGAAGGGGGGGGGGGGTGGCGTGAGGTTCATAGGGTCAATTTCACCTCCTCATGTGCATGGCTGAGTTTGATTCCATTTAAAGTGGTACATAGGACGCACTTGACCAAGACACGTATGAGTGGGTTCTTTCTGAGTGGAAAGGATAGATGTGAGCGTTGTTTGAGGGGTCCAGCGAACCATTCGCATGTTTTGGTCTTGTCCTAAGCTTCTTCAAAACAATATCGGAGATTTTGGAAGTTAGAGTGGAGCTGTACCCAATGGTGGTGAACATAGAATTTACAGTGCAGAAGGAGGCCATTCGGCCCATCGAGTCTGCACCGGCCCTTGGAAAGAGCACCCCACTTAAACCCACACCTCCACCCTATCACCGTAACCCAACCTATCCTTTTTGGACACCAAGGGCAATTTTAGCATGGCCAATACACCTAACCTGCACATCTTTGGACTGTGGGAGGAAATCAGAGCACCCGGAGGAAACCCACGCAGACTCTGGGAGAACGATCTCAGACTTGCCGGAGCTGCAGGAGGGGATGAATTTGCTTTCTTGGCCTTTGCCTCACTGATAGCCCGGAGGCGAGTCTTGCTCGGATGGAGGGCATCGGAGCCACCCAAGACTCCTGCATGGTTGCGGGATTTGTCGGAATTCCTGCATTTGGAAATGATCGAGTATGCCATAAGGGAATTGGAGGAGGGGTTTTATTCTAGGTGGCTGCCATTCATTACCTCCTTTAAGGAGCTATTTGTCAGCAATTGGGGGTGGGGATGAGGGGATTTTTTAATAGCAATTGTATACATTTGTTTGCCTTCTATATGTTACAATTGAAAACATTTCTGAATAAAAATATATTTTGAAAAATCTGTCCTGTCAGTAGCATTTAAATGGAAAGTGCTTTTTCTTAAAGGGAAGATGTTTGTCTTCTCTGGAATTCACAATGGCTGGAAGGAGCAACTTGGCAAAACCTAATTTCAGTGATAAAGCTTTGGGTGTCCTGCTGTAGGTGCAACAAAACCGGGCATTAGGCCCGGCTTTCTGTAAATGCAGCAGTTCAAGATATTGGAAGGAGAAGGCAAATCAGACGAACACAATGTTCCAGATCATTGGACCTTGGAACAAATGTACAAAATTTTTTTCAGGTATCCAAAGGCATGGTGCCACCACTCTGCAAGTATTTTAGTTCTGCATCTTTCTCTCTCTCCTGTGATAAGGTTATCTCACACACAAAATACCTTTTGTTATATTCTCTTGGGGATGCAATGCAAGTCTGTTCTTTTTTCTATATATGCTTCCCAATGTGAAGGCTCAGAACCATGATCTCTTGCACATCACACCAGGTTGTCAAGTGTTGTCCTTCACTCTGTACCTGTCCAGCTACTTGTTGCAATGAGTGAATTTGAGGAAGGGGTATCTGATAAAGCACTACTCACGAGTGAGAAGGAGCAATCAGCAGGAACAGAAGAAAAGAGTCTCGATCAGAGTGTCCCAGTAGACAGTTAGAGCATAGAACATGAGTCTGCACCAACCCACTTCAGCCCTCACTTCCACCCTATCTCCGTAACCCAATAACCCCTCCTAACCTTTTTTGGTCACTAAGGGCATTTCCTGGTTATGAACAAAGGATTGCTTTCCTCAGACACGTTTGGATTCAGACTCGAGTTAATGCAGGAGCACATGGCATAGGGTTCATAATTGCCCATGAACAGCAGGCAGCAGAGCATCTATGGGTCCTCTGTAGTGCTGGAGGAGGGATTTATTCAAGTGCAAAGAACCAAGGAGAGTCCTCTGCAGGGGATTCCCTAACCAATGAGAGGACAACGCCAGAACTGAATTTCTTCAGGAATACTGCAACTCAAACCATGAGAGATCTTCAGTGTCCAGTTTCAGGAGCTGTTGGTTTTCAAATGCAGGGCTAACCCACTGCGCCACCATGCTGCCCTCCTATCCCAATGGTATGGTTGCAATAGAGGCTGGTTTCCTCTCTCAAAGCTTTCATATTCACTCAGTCCCCATGAAGGACTGGACAGCCTCTGGCAGTTAGCTCCAGCTGTTGCAGCAACATCTGTAGTTCCTGCATCCAGTAGACCATATCCATTCCAGGAGACTAGCGCCTCCTCCTGCCATCACAGTTGCTTTGCTCACTTGGATAGGAGTTTCAATGGTTAAGATATAGCACTAACCCACCTTACACTGTTACCAAGAAAAAGCTTTGTATAGGCAGTGATCTAATGAAACTTTATTTTCCCCCTTTGATGTTTAGGAGCTGCTTCGGGTTACCTGCCGAATCAGCATAACAATCGGGAATATGCTCTTCCTATCAGCTGGTGACTGTCTGTGTGGAATTTGCACTTCCTCCCAGTGTCTGCATCGGTTTCCTCCGGGTGCTCCGGTGTCGTCCTGCAGTACAAAGATGTGCGGATTAGGTAGATTGGCCATGATAAATTGCCCCTTAGTGCCCAAAAGGTTAGATGCGGTTACTGGGTTACATGCATAGGTTGGAGACGTGGGGCTAAGTTGGGTGCTCTTTCTAAGGGTCGGTGCGGACTCTGGGCCGAATGGCCTCCTGCACAAGGATTCTATGTATCTGGTATTGAGAGATATGTTTGGTAAAAGGTGGGAGTATTGGTTACTGTACTTCTGTAAGAGCTTTGGACCCCATCTTCCCTATCCAAACAACATGACTCTCCGTGTTTGCCTCTTTTCTATCTTCATTGGACTATTCCATCTTCCAGCTTTTCATCTCTCTCAAATTTATGGACCTTGGATGGAATGTACAGCATCTCACCAAACAGAATTGTTACTTCAGTATCTCAATGGTGTGTTTCAGAGTGACATGGGCCTCGTGATAGTAGCTGCGTTGTGGGGGTTTCCAGTAGCGTTCGGTATGGGTGCAAAGGATAACCCCTCATCTCTGTAGCGTGCAGTCTGGTCATTCTCTTAGCACCTTCAAACAATGCAGATAATGTGGACTGCTGCAGGATAATAGCAGTGAGTACTCCATGGGTAATGGCGAAGACGTGGGATTGCATTGTTGCGGTGGGAAGCTACCATGCGTGTTCATGGAATGATGTCCCTTTCTCTATGTTGGTACTAGAATTATTGTGAGCAGTGTTTGTGGCTATATAGGTACTATCGAAACCTCCCAGATTGTAAGTTTCTGTGCCCTCCCCAGTGAATATCTTTTCTACTGGATAGTTTTGTACAGGAACAAACTACAGCTGGTTAATCTGGGAGATGTCCTTCTATGTTGACCTGGAAAGATTCATGTATTAGTGATTTTGGCAGAACAGGAAGAATATCCTGGTTTCTGTGATTTGCTGAAGTGTCATGTACAGATCTTGCCTGTAAATCAGGCTGCAGTAAAGCAGTGCTATGGCTCATTTAACACGTCCAGATAGGAGTGGCAGGTGCCCTTGAGGTACTTTTGGATCGGCAAATGATGTTGTCTCATAATTGGCACTTCTCATTCAGATCATATAGTAGTCTGGCAGTAGACCTGCCAACCTCAGTGCCATTTATATCACAGCACCTATGTTTGCCACTTGCAATACTGCATGGAAAGAGGGATGATTATGCAAGAATGCAGTATCAGGGAAAAAAAGTTACAACGTGTTGAATGCACTTCCTTCAAAGTCTCTCCAAGTGAAATTGAAAATCCAGGCAAAGCAACAAACTTGGCTTGTATTAGCATCATTGTGTCCAGATTTTGCACCTCGACATGAAGCCCAATGAAAAACTTGCATTTGCTTATTTTGCAACCTTGGAATATTGCAAAATGTTTCACTTGTCAATGAAGTACTTTTGCCAAATTTTCTACTCTACAAGATTGACTGCACTTCAAAAATGCACCACTGGTTGGGCAGTATTTTGGGACGTCCTAAATGTAAGTTCATTATTTTTTTCCTTCGCATAATATCTCGGGTTTGATGTGTTTCTACATTTTATGTAATATATCTCCAGGTGAAAAAAATCTGAATAAATCTTTTTTACAACTGGTTTTGGACTTTTAAATTAGCAAAATTTGAGGGAAAGCTACAATGAATTTAGTTCCTCGTCTCTCTTTGCACCTTTCCCCTACCTCCACCGAACATCGCTACATGAGAGGGCAGTTAGGGTCACACCCCTGGCCTCTGCCAATGCTCTGTAATTGGACTGTGGCAGGTGTGACTCCCCTCAGAGCTTCCTTCCAACAGTCTGAGAAAGAAAATCTGCTAGCTCCTTTGACTTTGCTTTGGGTAACTAGCTATTCTGTTTGACATCAGGTGTATGAACCTAGAGATTCCTGATCAAACACTGCCTTCAACTCACTAACTGACGAGCCCTGGATCACAATTGAATCCCAAAAAGGACACAGTCTGCCCCATACTTTTGAAGCCAGTATAGTGTGCACTTTCATATTCTCTAAAAAGGGGTTTCCTCTGTTGTCTTTCCCTCTGTAGTTACATTGGTGACTGTGAAATCAATGTTGAAGTGAAGAAGTATTTCTGCAAAGCTGGAGTGAATGGCATTCAGGTAGGTCATTTCAATGGGAAATAGTAAAGCTCAGTGCACCGTGTAAATTTGCGCCCATTTTCTAGCACCGTTATTACAAATTACACTTGAAAGGAAATCCCAATTTATTTAAAATGTCACCCTCAGTGGCACATGCATTATCAGCTGTGGTTTTGAGCCACACAGGCCTGGAAGGTTCCATGCTTGGTCCCTGGCCTGTGCTCTGATCATTGAAAGAAGCAACTGTAACACCTGGTCTCAGTATGCTCAGGCTAGTGAAGGGGAAAATCAGGTCCAAGGTTCCCAGTCAAGGGGCTATAGATGGAAAATATGTGGGTGTGGAAGTCAGATCAGAACTCTCTGAACTCACCATGGTTCCTTTTTCCTTTGACAGCATTTTCAAACCCCCCCCCCCCCCCCCCCCTCCCTCAACCACCTAGAAGAACAAGGACAGCAGATGCATGGCAACACATCTGTTAGTATTTTCTGCAACTTCTCCAAGTAACACACCATGCTGACTTGGAAATGTATCGCTGTTCCTCCACTGTCGCTGGGTCAAAATCCCGGAATTCTCTCCCTAACACCCTGTGTGTGTACTACACCCCACGGACTGCAGTGGTTCTAGAACGTGGCTCACCAGCACCTTCTTGAGGGCAATTGGGGATCGGCAATAACTGCTGGTTTTTTGAGCAACGTTCATGAATAAATGTATTAAACAAAACTGAATAGCTATTCAACCACTCCATTCCTTCAGAGCCATTAATTATAGAGACCAGGAAGAAGCACTAAAGTTGTTGTTAAGATCTTGCATTGACATCAGCTTTGAAATAAAGGAACACGCAATACTTGATTGAACTGGAGGAAGTCACTGTTAGCATTTCCTGTAAGACTGCAGGTTAAATGAATGAATATCGGCATTTGTGAGCCATTATTCAACAGTGAGTGAGCTGACACTGAACTAAGGCCCTTGTTACGATATATTCACTTCCATATCACTTTTAGTTGAGCAGCAGCTTCTGGTGTTTTCTTCTGGATAAAACCTTTCTTAAACAGCAGTGCTTCTCAGCATAGAGTTGTCATAATCGTGAGGAGATTGCAATATATCCCATAATACCCTGACAATGCAGCCCCTAGTTGCAGTATTAAGTGACAAAACTCTGACCCACTTTGTCCTCCCAGGCACAAAGTAGTAATGTGATTGTCAGGAAGTTATGAAATAAGGAAAACTGATATAAGAAATAAAATTAAATACTATTCTGCCCCAAAAATACATCGAAGCAATTCTGTGGAATACAAATGCACAGGGGCAATATGAAAAGCGCACACAGGCAGATGGCAGTGAATATGAACCTACTCTCGTGTTCTTTAAACTCTTGATAACTGTACAGCGCCTAGGTAATAAGCCACAGTAGCATCTAATAATGTCATTAGCAGCCAATCTGACAGCATCCATGGAGAGAAAAACAGAATTAACTTTTCTGGTGATGACAGTTTGTCATATGTTAATTCTGTTTCTCACTGTAGATACTGTCCGACTTGCTGAGTATTTCAAGCATTTTGTCTTTAATTTCGGATTTGCAGCAGCATCCACAGTATTTTGCTCTTGTGCAAGCAGCCAAACTGCAGCCGCCGCAAGCAGCCAATCCACAGCAGCTAATCCGCAGCTAGCCAATCTGCAGCCAGCGTTTCCCCATTGGTCACTCGGCTAGCATCAGCAAATTTTCAGCAATTGGTCTGCTGTCAGCTACCTGCAGCAGGATGGGCTGGTTTCAGATGGGCGAGGTTACAAGATAATTGGGGTGAAAACAAGATCAGTGATGGGGTGAAAGAATGAATTACCAGAAATGGGAGTGGGTGAGGGAACAGAGCTAATAGAATTATGATTGGAAAGGCAGGAGCATTGGTACAGTTGACGTTGACTTTGACAGTAACTTTCTAGATAAATGATGAGTATTGCTGAAAAAAAGAGACAAGTCGAAGCTTTTCATCTTGCACTCATCAGGACACTTTGCAAGAATATCAATATTAAAGGGGAAAGCAACGATTTATACTGTATGAGAAGAGAGTGCTGATTGGTTGACAAGTGGACTTGATTGGTAGAGGTGTTTCCATGGAGAATGCACCAGTTGATGGGGACTGACAGTTAACTGCCAAACATTGTTTGCAATTTCAACCAAGCAGTTTGACCCTGATTGGTCATGGCATCGTCTGCTCCTGTCACTGAACCTGCCCGACCCAAACAGGAGCAAAAAATCCAAGCCTATGTTTTGAGCTTTGCAAGCACGGTTTGGTCAAGTACGGCCTGCACCTTGCCCGTTGTGAATAACAGAAGGGACTTGCTATTTATACGATCCACCAGTCTTTGGGACGTATGGCCTACATACCTAGCATCACACTGGCACTGAACCTCAAATACCACATTAGTCATTTGTGTGATTGGTAAAAAGTCTTTCGCTTGATGGCAGCATCCTGTTAGTGGAAATACCACTCGTGTTGCTACTGCATAGCAGCAGCGTGAACAGCTAGCTTCACCTGTTGCTCAAAGTTTTGATATCTTGCCCTTCCAGGGTAATCCGAGGTAGACTGGACACTTTTCAGGACTGAATATGCCTTAGGCCCATTCATGAGTTTGCGTGGCATACAGTGCAAAATGATCTGATCAGGGTAGCTATTTTCTGCCAATGATGCTTTTGATGTGTCCGATTTCCGCATCAAGCTTGCACGGTGCGCAAATGGCTTCGGCCCTATTTACATGGTTGCTGATAAGGCCAATCTCATAGGACGTGGAACCGTAAGAATCCCAGCGTGTGTATTGACCATTGACGGTAGGCTTGCGGTCGACTGTGGTTTTAAAAAAAAAAAAAACTCTGGCAGATTCTTTACCAAGTATGCCATGGAAAGGGAGTTAGTTCATTTGACTGCTATATTTCAAAGGTGAATTTGAGCGCAGGGTGGAGCTATTAAGACATGCAAGGAAATTATTACATGCTGCTACGGATTTAAATAGACCAAACTTATCATTCACATATTGGAAAAGGATTGGTTTAAGAATTACGTTGACAACCAATTTAACATAGTCAGTCGGGCTCACAGTTTTACAGAATCACAGTGGTGCCATGGCGCAGGAGGCCATTTAGCCCATTGTGTCTGCACGGTTTAGCTCAGGCCAGTTTAGCCCAGTTGGCTGGACAGCTGGTTTGTGATGCAGAGTGAGGGCAGCAGTGTGGGTTCAATTTCCGTACCGGCTGAGGTTATTCATGAAGGCTGCCGCCTTCTCAACCTTGCCCTTTGCCTGAGGTGTGGTGACCCTCAGGTTAAATCACCACCAGTCAGCTCCCCCCCACCACACCCCGGGGGAAAGCAGCCTATGGTCATCTGGGACTATGGTGACTTTACCTTTACTGTGTCTGCACTGTGTGTGTGTGTGTGTGTGTGTGTGTGTACTGAAAGATGCACATATTAATACACAGAGCCCTGTTCTTCGCAGACGAAAGAGCATGTACACACATTGCACCTATTCCACTAAAATAAGTGACAGCCATTCGCTGGCCCATTACACAGGGCAATGCCTTGCCCAATCCGAGTCAAGCAGCCTGGTTTAAATTGGAAATAATGCTTGGCATTTATCTGTCAGCCACCATCAACTGGTGCAATCTTAATGGCAGGCCTCGTCTAAAGTCCGTTTTCCAACCAATCAGCACTCTCTTCTCATGCAGTATGAATTGTTTTTTTTCCCTTGCTGGTATTCTTGTGAAGTGTGCCAATGCGTGAAAAGTGGAAAAACTTCATCATGTTTCTTTTCAGCAATGCTCAAGTTCCATACTACCAACGACCATGTAAATACTGAAATGTCTGAGCAGTAGGAGAAAGTGAAATACTTGTATATTATTCAAATTATTGTTGCAAAAGTTGCCGGGCTAACATGACTACTCTGTGTGAAACACGCTTGGGGAGAAACCCAGAAACCTATCGGTAATTTTGGCCATGAACCTGACCTATATTGTGTGCAACACATTTCTCCTGAAGTATCCTCGTGTCTATTATTCAAGTGTCTGTTCCTTCACTCGATTATTCCTTTCCCCATCTCTCCTGTAGCTCCATGGGATGCTTCGCGTGATCCTCGAGCCCTTGATTGGAAATATGCCATTGGTGGGAGCAGTGACCCTGTTCTTCATCCGCCGTCCAGTAAGTGTGTTGTGGAAGTAAAAAGAAAACCCACCAATGGAATAGAAGATGAGGGATGAATGCAGGACTGCTTCACTCGGGATCAGTGAGAGATCTTAACTTGGGATTATTATAGTTCTACTGTAAATGATCTCACAGCGTCATCTGGAGATGTGATTTATAAGGAGCCAAGTCATGTTGAATTAGTTGATTACATATTATTTAATTTTTTTTTTTAAATAAACATTTTATTGAGGCATTTTTGGTATAGTAACAACAACAAAATAAACAATATACATGAAACCATAAACATAGTGCAAAAGCTATTCACCTCTCATACAGGTCCCTCCCTTATTGACCCCCTACTCTAATCTAAACTCTTTCCCCTCCCCCCCCCCCCCCCCCATCTGCTGACGATTAATTTCCCGCAAAGATGTCGACGAACGGTTGCCACCTTCGGGTGAACCCTAACATTGACCCTCTCAAGGCGAACTTGATTTTCTCCAAACAGAGAAAGCTAGCCTCTGATAGCCAGGTCTCCGACTTCGAGGGCTTTGAGTCCCTCCATGCTAATAGTATCCGTCTCCGGGCTACCAGGGAAGCAAAGGCCAGAACGTCTGCCTCTTTCTCCTCCTGGATTCCCGGGTCTTCCGACACCCCGAAAATCGCCACCTCTGGACTCGGTGCCACCCTTGTTTTAACACCGTGGACATGACGTCCACAAACCCCTGCCAAAATCCCCTAAGCTTCGGACATGTCCAGAACATGTGGACATGGTTCGCTGTTCCTCCCGCACATTTTGCGCACCTGTCCTCCACCCCAAAGAACCTGCTCATCCGGGCCACTGTCATGTGAGCCCGGTGAACAACCTTAAATTGTATCAGGCTGAGCCTGGCACATGTTGCGGACGGGTTGACTCTACTCAACGCGTCTGCCCATAGACCATCCTCTATCTCACCTCCCAGCTCCTCCTCCCGCTTGCACTTCAGCTCCTCGGTCTGCGTCTCCTCCGACCCCATAAGCTCCTTTATAAATGTCCGAGACGCTCTCTTCTCCTACCCACCCTCTGGAAAGTACCCTGTCCTGAATCCCCCTTAGCGGTAGGAGCGGGAAGGTTGACACCTGTTTACGAAGGAAGTCCCGCACCTGCAGATGCCTGAATTTGTTTCCCCTCGCCAACCCAAACTTCTCCTCCAATGCCCTCATATTCGGAAAGCTTCCCTCTATGAACATATCCCCCATCCTCTCAATCCCTGCTCTCCGCCATAACCGGAACCCCCCCCGTCCATACTCCCCGGGGCAAACCAGTGATTATCACAGATTGGGGCCCAGACCGATGCTCCCACATGCTGCGTCCACTGGCCCCAAATTCTCAGGGCTGGCAGAGGCGCATTTACCAACGCCCCATATTATTTGCTTTTAAATAACTGCCATATTGAATAGCCTGTGGACACTTGCTGCCTGACCTCACACATACAAGGAGTGGCCATTTGGTGAGGTACTGGAGGACTACCCCAGCAGGAGTCAGCGTCATTAATGCAAATGAGTAGTCGAGGGAAAATTGATAAACACGTAACCAATATGGACAATAGTTTGGTTGGCAATCAAGGGATGGATTATGAATCGGGCGAGGGTTGCTGTTAAATACACTGATCAGACCCCATTTGGAAGTGCACTTCTCACCAACTAATCATAAGGAATGTATTATTTGTGTTAGAAGGGTGGGAGATGAGCAATGCAGATAAATACTGGTATCAGGAATTGAAGTTATAAGGAAAGGTTGAAGAGTTTGGAGTTGGGAGGTTGGGTGTGTTACCTTTAGAAAAAAAAAAGGAGACTTGAAATTGAGGTCGACATCATGAAGCTGTCAACATTGGAAAAATCTTTGGCATATCATCTTGAAAAGTGACAAAAGTTAATTTTTTAAAAAACTTTTAAACTAAACAAGGGCATGGTTGTGTAGGGGTTACATGTGATTACATAAGATTACATAGGATATATGGCACAGAAACAAGCCATTCATGTTTGCATTTATGTTCCACTTGAGCCTGCCCCGATATTTCCTGATCTATTTATCATGGTCAATCTCTATTCCCTTCGCCCTCATATATACCTGTCTAGCTTCCCCTTAATCCAGCTGTACAAGATCACTCAACCACTTCCTGTGGTAGCGAGTTCCACATTCTCCCCACTCTCTGGGGGAAGTAGTTTCTGTATTCCCGAATGGATTTCTTGCTGAATATCATTTATAAAAAAAAAACATTTAGCGTACCCAATTCATTTTTTCCAATAAAGGGGCAATTTAGCGTGTTCAATCCACCTACCCTGCACATCTTTGGGTCGTGGGAGTGAAACCCACGCAGACACTGGGAGAATGTGCAAACTCCACACAGACAGTGACCCAGAGCCGGGATTGAACCCGGGTCCTCAGCGTCGTGAGGCAGCAGGGCTAACCCACTGTGCCACCCTGCTACCCCCTGATGAATATCATATTTTGATGGTCTGTAGTGACGCTTTCCCCCAAAAGAAAATGTGAAGTGATTCATTTTGGAAGGTCAAATTTGAATGCTGAATACAGGGTTAAAGGCAGGATTCTTGGAAGTGTGGAGGCCAACTGAGTACTGCGAAGATGCTGGCGGAGTTGTTGGGGAGGGGGGCGGGTTGGAGGAGAACTCTCCCGATACGAGCTGGACCGGGCACATCGGTTGCCCAAGCCGAAGGCAAACCAGTCGCCAAGGGTAGTTATAATTTGCTTCCACAAGTTCCATGTTAAGGAGAAGGTCCTAAGGTGGGCAAAGCAAAGGCACGAGGTCAAGTGGGAAGGAGCTGGTATTCGAACATACCAGGACTTAACAAGAGAGCTGGCGAGAAGGCGGCACTCTTCAGCAATGGGGTGAGGTTTGATGTGGCCTATCCGGTGAAGCTGAGGGTGACATGTAACTCGAGACTTTGAGATGGTAGAGGCAGCGGAGGCGTTTGTGAAGGCCAAAGGACTAGGGTTGAAATGAGAGATGGGACTGAGATTTGGCTTCGGACTGAGTGGAATGTGTACAGTCTTATTTCTTGTTTCAGGTTGTTTATTTGTGGGGGGAACAGTGGGGTTTTGGGGTTAATTGATGGGAAAGGGTAGTTCACCTTTGTTATTGGCTACAGAGATTGCGTGAATATTGGGCTTGGGTGTTATGGCAGTTTTCTGGGGCGTGTTTCTTTGCACTGCTTATGTTTGAGTGTCTTAGTTTTCAGGGATTGGGTTATGGGGGAGGGGATTGGGAGGAGGGGGGCCTGGGCAGGGACCTCCACACTAGCAAGCGAAGGTTGACTAGTGAACGGGAGTGTGGTGGGGGGACGGGCCATGGTCGTTGGAACCTGGTCGCACAGGTTTCGATGGGCCTGGGAGGTGGGAAAGGTAGGCGAATGGGATCGATACAGGGAGAGGTGTTTTCAAAAGGAACTGGATGAGGGATTCTTTGGACAGGTTCGATGGCAACAAAGGGCGAAAGGCCCTGGTCAGAATAGTAACATGGATACTCCAAATTTTTTAAAAAACATACGCTGTGGTACGTTTTCCCAAAATGGCAGTTTGTGTGATGGAATTTACTAGTAACTCGCAGCAAACTCCGCTTATTCCACATTCAAAACGGGAGAGAGGAGTGTTCACAACCTCGTATTCGCAGTGGTGGCGATAGAAGGAGTTTATGATTGTGGATAGGAACAGTAAAAGAACCACCGAAATTAATATTAGCTCGTGATGTCCAGAGTCAGAGAAGTCAAAGTCCAGAGAGTTTTCCTTGATAACTGATAGGTTTCTGGTTGGAGGCGACAATAGGAAAATCCTTGAAATGAATGGCACTGCAGCACGATGGGCTTCTGGTGCTTAGATTGCTTGACAGGTGTTGATCAGAGACTTTTAAAAATCAAGCAGGTTTCATGGAGTTGAGAGACTGCTTTCTTAGGTGGGTGCTAGAGTCCTTTCTAGCTGCCATTAAAACAGAAGCCTGTCTGTGAGACCAAAGATGTCATGTTAAAATTGTCCAAAAGGCCAGGGACATGTCGTGGCCGATTAATGGTTAATTGCAGCTTAACAATTGGTTTCTGTGCTTTTAGCCAGAATTCTATTGTTCCCTCAATGGTCCCCTTTTGAAATGGCCCTAGACATTCCCAGGTGCAAGATGAGTCTGTTAATAACTCTGTAGGAATATCTTTTTGTGATAGTTCAGGTTGGGGAGCCAGCACGTCTGCACATTCTCTGCTTTCATTGATTACAAGGGTTCTATACAATAAAGTGTGATATTCCACAGGCAGAGAAGGGAATTATTTTTCTTGTAACTCTTGGTGGTAGCTCCTGGAACAAAGGGCCAGTCCTGTGGTCAGGTGACTTGTAGCGGTCATCTTGTTTAGTTCAGCAGAAAGTCCATTTTTTAAACATGGCAAAAAAAAGTTTTGGATTTCTTTTCATGTCATAGGGACCCAACACTGTGGTTTTGATAATCTGTGGTGTGGCTTTTAGCAATTAATACATTTGTACTCCGAGATCTCTTTGGTCTTCTACCCCACCTAGACTTTCAAGAAGCAAATGATCTTCCTTATTCTTCCTATTTATTACTAGGTTAGTAATCCAGAAGCCTGGACTATTAATCCAGAGATTGAGAGTTTAAATTCCATGGTGGCAGTTTTAGAATTAAATCTGGAAATAAAAAGCTAGCATCAATAAAAGTCACCATATAGCTGTTGGATTGTCGTAAAATCTTAATTGATTTACCAATGTCCTTTAGGGAAGGAAACCTGCCACTCTTGCATGGCCTATGTGTGATTCCAGTTCCACACCAACATGATTGACTCTTAACTGCCGTCTGACCTTCTGAACTGGCCTAGTCATCCACATCCTGAGAATAAATAAAACATTTTGCAAGATTGTCATGGAAGGTCTTGGTTGACAGGAGTGCTGGTTGTGTAGTGATCCATCTTTGACTTATGCTCTTGTTGTGTATGAGGCACAGAGCAAGGGTTACATTTATCCAATGGAGCTAGCTTTGTTTATATGAATGGCATTGACAAAATAGTCACATTTAAACCAAAAGTGCATGAAACTTGGCAGATCTGCACTGGATTTGAATGGAGACCTAGTTTCCGAATTCCCATGTCTGACAATGAAAGGTGTCTGTATTGAATAGCCAAACCTGATGCACACTAAATTGAAGTACAGTTTGAGATTCTGACATTGATTTAGACACTTTTGTCTTTTCAGGTACTGGACATTAACTGGACAGGACTCACCAACTTGTTGGATATTCCAGGGCTGAGGTATTGATCATAGATAAGAGCAAAACAGAATTAATCCTCTGAGGATCAAAAATGAAATCAAAGCATTCGAAAGATTATTCCAAGAACATGAATTACATTCTCGAATTCTGGGTGTATCTCACCTTTCTTCCAAAAATGTACAATGTACAAACAAAACCAAAGCATATTGAAAAATGTAATCAATAATATAATTTCATAAATATACAGTACTTTGCATAAGGTTTAATTAGAATTCTAATGTTTGTTTGAAAAATGAGCACAGGGCCCCACTGGAATCCTGTAATTGATTCAAAAGCAGCACATTTGAAAACACTGCAAACTGCCAAAAATACCAGAGACTACACCTTAAACGTTTCAGTAAAAAGTAATTATTCTTCAGAGTTCTAACCTCTGGTTACCCTTGTGTCTCTAAGTTTATCTCCTATATATTATATTCCTTTGCAATTGAAGCCTCTGATAAATGTTTTATTTTGCTCTATTACACTATTTCCCTCCATCTCTTGCCTTGCTCTGTCTCTTTTTCCTTGGACAGCTCAAAGTCTGACACCGTACTTATGGACACCATTGCCTCTTTCCTGGTTTTGCCAAACCGGATCACTTGTCCTCTTATTGGAGAACTCCACGTTGCTGAGCTCCGTTCTCCCCTGCCTCGGGTATGTTTTCACCAAATCATTGACAAGAAAATTGTTTTTGGGGTGCAATTGCTCTAGGATGGTGCTATTTTGGTGGTGTGTCAGCATTAAGTCTACCTATTTGGAGCCCAATGTTAAAACCTTGATATCCTTTTGAGAGTGGGGAGGTACTAATGCATTTAGTAATAAATAGCACCTGTCTGGCCAATCATAGCGCTGTGGTTGTGGTTTGCTTTGTTTGTACCAATAAAACATGGGAAGGGAGAACTTCATTTTTAACTTCACCACCTGAGCACTACCCAGGTGGAAGAAATTTCACACTCTTTGCAGAACCTGGCAGTTCCGTGTTGCATTGATCTGAATGGGGTGAAATCCAGGCAAGTTCTACAAAAGACAGGTGATTTGCTCTGCCAGTTTCCAGCCAGCCCAGGTGGAGATGAAAATTACCCCTCCCTCACCAGTCTACTTTGTCATTAATGTTCCTCCGAATAGCGCGCATTCCAATGTCCATGAATAGCAAATAAATAATAATCTTTATTGTCACAAGTAGGCTTACATTAACACTGCATTGAAGTTACTGTGAAAATCCCCTAGTCGCCACATTCCGGCACCTGTTCGGGTCACAGAGGGAGAATTCAGAATGTCCAATTCACCTAACAGCACGTCTTTCGGGACTTGTGGGAGGAAACCGGAGCACCCGGAGAAAACCCACGCAGACACAGGGAGAACGTGCAGACTCCACACAGACAGTGACCCAAGCCGGGAATCGAACCTGGGACTCTGACACTGTGAAGCAACAGTGCTAACCACTGTGCTGCCCCACCAGGAAACTGGATGCCAATAGTTTTCATGGGAAGTAAACCCCAATCTGGTGATATTAGAAAAGGGGAACTTCCAGCACTGCTACCATGTTGTATGGCGCAGTGCTGTTTGTTGCTGACACCAGATAAGTACAAACTCTCATGCTGCCTAGGTACGAACCTGTCAGCACTCAGTTAATCTCCATGTCACACAGTCTACAGCATTTAATTATTCCATCTGCAATAATCCAGTCCTTCAGAAAGGGGGATTTGAAACTGGTCTGTTTATTTTTAGGGAATAGTTCGGATCCACCTAATTGAAGCAGCGAGCCTGGAGTCGAAGGACACCTATGTCAAGGGATTCATCAAAGGAAAGTCTGATCCGTATGCAATTGTACGAGTAGGCACACAGGCATTCATGAGCAAGACCATCAGTGAGAGCATGAATCCTAAGTGGAATGAAATGTATGAGGTGGGTGAATATGATTGTATGTTTCATCCAGTCTTTGGAACCTTTAAACATCCTGGCATTTCTGCTGGTTGAAATCCTGGCTCTGCAATTCCTGGAAGCACAGCTTTGTGGTGTAATGGCTGAGGGAGACTGGGATCTGGTGCAGTGCTCATATTTGTGCCCATTTGAGAATGCTGGCATTTTCACCTATACCTCGTGATCCTGTTGTTGAGGAAGATTCTAGGATGAAATTACAGCAAAAATCTGCCTCCCCCTCCTTCCCACTTGCCCCCATCACAGTCAGCTTGGAAACTTCAGATGTACCAGAAATGGAACTGTCACATATGAGTTTGTGGCGCAGGTATTCCAATAGGCCTGGCAGGTAGGGTTCATCAAACATTACTTGAAACATTGTCTGGCCTAGTTAATTTTAAGGACATAGATGGCCTTTCCTTGTAAGGACAAGTCTCTTTGTCTTTTCCCTTGTGTCTCAGAGCCATGCACCACACATGGTACTTGAGAGGGTGTTTGCTGACGTATGTGTTCTCCACCACTGACACTCTGGGGAGAGGTGGGCAACATTCTGGCTGGGTGGAAGTTCCACCTTCTCTCAGTATCTTCCTCAGCCCCATATTCTAAATGGAGCAGAACTCCAGTACCAGCATTTCATCAAAGTACAGAACTGCTTCTGCAGTGCACTGGGTCCATCAATGTGACATTGAAATTCACCGCATTATCCCTAATACCACTGAAAGGCTTTTCCATCAATCATGCTAGTTGATAACTTCACACACATCTAGGCCTGTATTTACTCACCAAAGGGGTAATAAAACAATTCAATGTGTTTTGTTAACATTTAGGTGAGTGGTGATGTGAAATATGTTTCTTATCTCCCTTGTATGTATCATCAAATAACACTACAGCCCCAACCCCATGACATTGCTCTCACCCCAACCCCTGTCGGTGGAGAGTGTATAGAGAGCATATGGATTCCCCATAGACATTATGAATACTCCTTTGCTGATCAATAATATATGCACAAGATCCCTTCCTGGATAGTATTTCCTTCCTTCTTGCAGTGCTCACCTTTAAATCAGCAATATCCACAATCATCTACTAATCCAAAATCTAAATGTCTTTTGTTACTGGCACCAAGTTCTGCTTCATTGAGCACATTGCTGACATCTAGTGCTAGAAAGCAATATGGAAGAAATATGTTCAGCTTCAGAATCGGATGGATGTATTTTTCTCCATTAGCTAATTTTATTAATTATTATGCTTATGCACCCATGTATTCTCAAGCTGTTTCAAACAGCTGGAATTTATTTTTATAAATTTAGAGTACCCAATTCATTTTTTCCAATTAAGGGGCAATTTAGCGTGGCCAATCCACCTACCCTGCACATCTTTGGGTTGT
The DNA here is from genome assembly GCF_047496885.1 of Scyliorhinus torazame. Classification (NCBI taxonomy): domain Eukaryota; kingdom Metazoa; phylum Chordata; class Chondrichthyes; order Carcharhiniformes; family Scyliorhinidae; genus Scyliorhinus; species Scyliorhinus torazame. The sequence goes on from NC_092738.1 coordinate 29,624,313, forward strand.
GGGGGTGAAACCCACGCAAACACGGGGAGAATGTGCAAACTCCACACGGACAGTGACCCAGGGCCAAAACTGGGACCTCGGTGCCGTGAGGTAGCAGTGCTAACCACTGTGCCACCGTGCTGCCTTCAAACAGCTGGAATTTATAATTTGAAAGTTATTTGTCAAGTTGGATCAGTGTATCGCTGAACAGGACTACAATCCTGGAACATAAAATGCAACTTCAACTGATGGAGAATCCACATAACTTGTTGGAATATACAGAAAAGGATAGTTTTGAGGAGCAGTGTATCCCGTGTTCTCTTTCTGACCTGTGGCCGTATACACTCCACAGGTGATTGTCCACGAAGTTCCTGGTCAGCTGTTGGAAATAGAGATGTTTGATAAAGACCCAGATCAGGATGATTTCCTGGGCAGGTGAGAGCACTGTGTGTTTGTGTGCATGTATGTAGCAGCTTGTGTCCGCATGTCTGTGTATAGGACTATGTGAGTGTATGTATGGCCACTTGGCTTTCTGCGTTGTGCCCGAAAGGCAGTGCGGCCAGTAGATGCCAGGAGATCCCTCTTTTGGGATCTACCCAGCTCGCCACGCCTCGCGAGATCTAATGTGATCTCACAAGACGTCGCGACCTGAAACCTACCCATTGTGGACAGAATCATAAAGCAAGACCATAGCCTCATTCTAATATGCACTCCTGTGATCTACCAGTGACGTTGGGATCTAACCCCTTCACCTCAGAGACCTCAGGTGAGCGATGTTCAGACTGGTCCCTACAAGCAGGGACCAGACAGAACGGCACTTGTGGGGGATTCCCAAACCAAACTAAAATGTACCCCCTTGTGTGTTGAGTGGTGTAATTCATCTTATAAGGCGTCTGCGCCAGAGAATAAAAAGAGAATTCTAATTTTTTAAAAATTCCAATGAAGGGGCAATTTGGCGTGGCCAATCAACCTACTCTGCACGTCTTTTTGGGTTATGGGGGTGAGACCCACGCAGACGTGGGGAGAATGTGCAAACTCCACATGGACAGTGACCTAGTGCTGGGATCGAACCCAGGTCCTCAGCGCTGAGGCAGCAATGCTAACCACTGCGCCACCCCAGAAGAAACACAAATGAAAATTTTAATATATTTGGAGGAGAAATTGATGCAGTATTATAAGATGCAGATACCTGAGGCAATGTTTGTGTCCTGTGATACTCTAACTAAAAATGTTGCTGCAATACTCAATATAACAAGAGACAAATTCAACAAGTCTCATCTCTGAGGTTGTGCGCTCTATTCGGGAAAATTGGGGAAGCGATGGCCTGATAGCATTGTCACTGGATTAGTAATTCAGAGACCCAAGATATTGCGCTGGTGACCCAAGTTCAAATCCCAACGTGGCAGATGGTGAAATATAAATCCAATAAAATCTGGAATTAAAAAGTCAATGATGACCATGAAACCATTGTCGAGGTTGTAAAAACCCATCCAGTTCACTAATGTTCTTTTGGGAAGGAACTCTGCCACCCTTACCTGGTCTGACCTACATGTGACTCCAGACCCACAGCAATATGGTTAAATGCCCTCTGAAATGGCCTCTCAGTTCAGGGGCGATAAGTGCTGGCCCAGTCAGCAACACCCACATCCAATGAACAAAACAAAAAACAGCTCCTTGGGTTTTCATGGATTGTGGTATATCAAAGAGAGTTACATTGAGCTCTCTCAAAATGATAAGATCTGATATGGGCATTAAATGCAACAACTTTTTTAAAAAATTAATTAATTTAAAGAGTACCCAATTTTTTTCCCCCAATTAAGGGGCAATTTAGCATGGCCAATCCACCTATCCAGCACATCTCTCTTGGCTTGTGGGGGTGAAACCCACGCACGGACGGTGACCCGGGGCCGAACCCGGGTCCTCAGCGCCGTGAGGCAGCAGTGCTAACCACCACGCCACCATAAATGCAAAGACTTTTGATTTAAATCAAATGAGATGGAGTAAAATATTATGAACAGATGAGCATGCTAACAGTAATACTATCTCTCTTTCCCCCCCCCCCCCCCCCATAGTGGTATTGTTACTGGACTCGTAATCCCGAGACCCAGGTTCTTGGGACCCGGGTTCAAATCCCACCCCGGCAGATAGTGAAATTGTCGAACCTATCTCACTAATATAATTTAGGGAAGTAAATCTGCCGTCCTGGTCTGGCCTACATGTGACTCCAGAACTCAACTGCTCTCTCAAATGGAGGGCAATTAGGGATGGACAATAAATCCCGTAAATGAATTTTAAAACAACGCCTACTGTCTCCTTGTATTTTATTCTTGCTTTTTCTTAGTGTCTCATGTGGCCTTGATGGATTGTTTCTTGCACTGAGAGAAATGTGCTTGGAATCGGAGTGAGACGGTAATATCAGAATTTCTTTTATTTCAGAATGCAGCTGGACCTTGGAGAAGTGATGAAAAATCAAATAGTGGAAGAAGTAAGGACCAGCAGAGATGTTGAGATAACTACTGAACAGGCACTAAAGTGCCATTAAAGTGGCACTCTTAATGGAAAACTACCAGACAAAACTAAAGAGTAGAGTTGCTTCTGGTGATGTCATCTGAATGTTCGACAAGATTGCAGCATCTTAAAAGAGGCGGTATTCTATTTTAAATAAGCTAATGGCACGACCTACCCAAATGGGAACAGTGTCTCATCGCGCATGTGATTAGCCGGGTGTTTCCTGACGCTCGGAGAGCCGAGAAACACCACGCTATCGAACGGCCGTTTGGGTAAATCGGGGCCTCAGCGGGGAAGGCCGGACTTAGTCACGTTTTCTGCACTGAGCTCCCCCGAACCTCCTCCACCGCCCCCTCCATCAAAAGGGAGTCCTTAGAACCACCACATCTTTCCCCCACATAGGGCACCCCTGGGCCAGATCCCCATTGCTTGAAAAATGTCAGCCTGACAAGAGGGCAAGCACCTGGGGGCCTCTGATCCCCTGGGCATCCCCCATGAGAGCCGTTCTGTCTCGTTCCCGTTTGCGGAGACCAGCACTGAATAGCGCTCGCCCGAGATCTCCAAGGCGAAGGGGTTAGATCCCACGCCTTGGATAGATCGTGGGAATGCATATGAGTGAGACTAACTGCTCACTCTAATGTGCAGATTTGCCAGAAAATGATCCCGCCCACAACGGGTGACATCTTGCGAGATCCTGTTAGATCTCGCAAGGCATGGCAAGCCGGATAGATCCTGGTCGAGGGATCTCCCGGCAGCGCCACTCTTCGAGCGTAACGCGGCCGATAGATCTTGCCCAACAGCTCTATTAAAATGAAGGAATTTTATCTGAATGCACTGAACATTAACATCATTGTCATTTCTATCCTTACCTTGTTTGAGGAGGTGCTTTGCATCATTTGTGGCATGATTATGTCACACATGAGTAATTTCAGCATTGCGTTTTGGGCTTGCAAACAACTAAAAATAACCGTTTGGAAAGCTTGCTTCTTGAAGACAAGTCACCTTTTAATTCCCAAAACCATAGGCTGTCGCTGATGGCTGTACATTAATTACCAGGCATCATCTTTGTTATTTATGTCAGATTTTCAACAATGTTATGGTAGCAGAGGAACAGCTCTGAGAAAATTCATATTCATGTACTGAAGTTCCTTTATTCTTGGTGTAGTTACAGATATGCATGAACTATTTTTTGTTGTACCTCACTTTATAATGCTCAACCCTGTGTTTTCTCTGTGCCTGACTCTAAACCTCTCCTCTCTCTGTTCTCTTACGTAGTGGTTCACTCTGAAGGACGTTGAGCGAGGAAAGGTCCGTCTGAAATTGGAGTGGCTGTCTCTGTACTCTGACCCAGCAAAACTGGAGCAGGTAATCCCAAAACTTAAAATCAGTTTGACTGACCATCACCCATGAGATGATACATGATCAGTATCATATTCAAAATCTAGTCTACTTGTAATTAGAATTATTGGATAAGACTTCCGGGTGCGGCGATGACCAGCTGAGTCGCACGTTTCGGCAGCTCCCTGTGAAACGGACTTTTGGGCTCTTGATAGGAGCCCCAACGGCAATTTTAACGGCTGAAAACACCGTGCGGTAAACCAGAAGGGTGTTCCCCCTGGACACGGATGGAAAAAGGAGAGGAAAGTGGCCGGATTGCAGCGGATCCTTTGGAACAACGGCAAGGAAGGCAAGCAGAAACCAAGATGGCGTCGGAAGGTGGCAGTTTCATATGGGGCCCTGAACAACAAGAGTTTTTGAAACGCTGCGTGGAGGAGATAAAAAAGGAAATGAAGAAAGAGTTGTTGGCCCCGATACTACAGGCGATTGAAGGGCTGAAAGAGGAACAAAAGACCCAGGAGCAGGAGCTTCGGGTCGTGAAGGCGAAAGCAGCAGAGAATGAAAACGACATACAGGGCCTGGTGGTGAAGTCGGAGATACAGGAGGCACACCAGAAACGATCTGTGGAGAGGTTGGAGGCACTGGAAAATAACGCAAGGAGGAACAACTTGAGGATTCTTGGCCTTCCTGAAGGTGTGGAGGGGGCGGACGTCGGGGCATATGTGAGCACGATGCTGCACTCGTTAATGGGAGTGGAGGCCCCGACGGGTCCGTTGGAGGTGGAGGGAGCATACCGAGTTATGGTGCGAGGACCGAGAGCAGGAGAAGCTCCCAGAGCCATAGTGGTGAGATTTCTCCGTTTTAAGGATAGAGAAATGGTCCTTAGATGGGCGAAGAAAACTCGGTGTAGTAAATGGGAGAACGCGGTGATCCGCGTCTATCAAGATTGGAGTGCGGAGGTGGCGAGAAGGAGGGCGAGCTTTAATCGGGCCAAAGCGGTACTTCACAAAAAAAAGATAAAGTTTGGAATGCTGCAACCGGCAAGACTGTGGGTCACATATCAAGGGAGGCACCACTACTTTGAGACGGCGGATGAAGCGTGGACTTTTATTGTAGAAGAAAAATTGGAATGATTGGACTACGAAAATGAACGTTTGGACAAAGTGGTGGGACGAGTGGGGGGGGGGGGGCGAAGAGGGATTGTATGATTAATCCTGCGGTATGGTAACTTTTCTTTCTCCCACAGGTGGTGATGGGGGGAGGTGGGGAGGGAGAGGAGATGGGGCGTTGGCCATGGGAGGCGGGGCCGAGGGAGAGGCGCGGGCTTGGTTCCCGCGCTATGATAATTATGGCGGGAATAGAGAAGCAGGAAGGAGGGGGCGCCGCACGGGGCGAGCCGTGATCACGGGGGGAAGCCGAGGTCAGCCAGAGTTTGCTGACTTCTGGGAGCAACATGGGGGGAGTAATTACGCTAGCGGGGGGGGGGGGGGGGAGGGGGGAATTACTGGGTTGCTGCTGCTGGGGAAAGGGGGGAGTGGGTGCGGGAAAGGATGGGCGGGGGGGCACCGTCTGGGAGAAATACAGCCGCGTGGGAACTGGGCGAGAAGCTGGAAAAAGATGATGGCTAACCGGCAAGGGGGGGGGGGTGGGAAGCCCCCCAACTCGGCTGATCACGTGGAACGTGAGGGGGCTTAACGGGCCGATAAAGAGGGCACGAGTACTCGCACACCTTAAGAAACTTAAAGCAGATGTGGTCATGTTACAGGAAACGCACCTGAAACTGATAGATCAGGTTAGGTTGCGCAAAGGATGGGTAGGGCAGGTGTTCCATTCTGGGCTGGATGCGAAAAACAGGGGGGTGGCTATATTAGTGGGGAAGCGGGTAATGTTCGAGGCAAAGACTATAGTGGCGGATAACGGGGGCAGATACGTGATGGTGAGTGGCAAATTACAGGGAGAGATGGTGGTGTTGGTAAACGTGTATGCCCCGAATTGGGACGATGCCAATTTTATGAGGCGAATGCTAGGACGCATCCCAGACCTAGAGACCGGAAAGCTGATAATGGGGGGAGACTTTAACACGGTGTTGGAACCAAGGCTGGATAGGTCGAAGTCCAGGACTGGTAGGAGGCCGGCAGCAGCCAAGGTGCTTAAGGATTTTATGGAGCAGATGGGAGGGGTGGACCCGTGGAGATTTAGCAGACCTAGGAGTAAGGAGTTCTCGTTTTTCTCCTATGTCCATAAAGTCTATTCACGCATAGACTTTTTTGTGGTGGGTAGGGCATTGATCCCGAGGGTGAGGGGAACGGAATATACGGCTATAGCCATTTCGGATCATGCCCCACACTGGGTAGACTTGGAGATAGGGGAGGAAACAAGAGGGCGTCCACCCTGGAGAATGGATATGGGACTAATGGCGGATGAGGGGGTGTGCTTAAGGGTGAGGGGATGCATTGAAAAGTACTTGGAACTCAATGACAATGGGGAGGTTCAGGTGGGAGTGGTCTGGGAGGCGTTGAAGGCGGTGGTTAGGGGGGAGCTGATATCAATAAGGACACATAAAGGGAAGCAGGAGAGTAAGGAACGGGAGCGGTTGTTGCAAGAACTTTTGAGGGTGGACAGACAGTATGCGGAAGCACCGGAGGAGGGACTGTATAGGGAAAGGCAAAGGCTGCATGTGGAATTTGACTTGCTGACCACAGGCACTGCAGAGGCACAATGGAGGAAGGCGCAGGGTGTACAGTATGAATATGGAGAGAAGGCGAGCAGATTGCTGGCACACCAATTGAGGAAAAGGGGAGCAGCGAGGGAAATAGGGGGGGTGAGAGACGAAGATGGAGAGACGGAGCGGGGAGCGGAGAGAGTGAATGAAGTGTTTAAGACATTTTATAAAAAATTGTATGAAGCTCAACCCCCGGATGGGAGGGAGAGAATGATGGAGTTTTTGGATCGGCTGGAAATTCCCAAGGTGGAAGAGCAGGAAAGGATGGGATTGGGAGCACAGATCACGGTAGAAGAAGTGGTGAAAGGAATTAGGAACATGCAGATGGGAAAGGCCCCGGGACCGGACGGATTCCCAGTTGAATTTTACAGAAAATATTTGGACTTGCTCGCCCCGCTACTGACGAGGACCTTCAACGAGGCAAAGGAAAGGGGACAACTGCCCCCGACTATGTCAGAAGCAACGATATCGCTTCTTTTAAAGAAGGAAAAGGATCCGCTACAATGCGGGTCCTACAGACCAATCTCCCTCCTCAATGTAGATGCCAAGGTCTTGGCCAAGGTAATGGCAATGAGAATAGAGGAATGTGTCCCGGGGGTGGTTCATGAGGACCAAACTGGGTTTGTGAAGGGGAGACAGCTGAACACGAACATACGGAGGTTGTTAGGGGTAATGATGATGGCCCCACCAGAGGGTGAAACGGAGATAGTAGTGGCGATGGATGCCGAGAAAGCATTTGATAGAGTGGAGTGGGATTATCTGTGGGAGGTGTTGAGGAGATTTGGGTTCGTAGAGGCGTATGTTAGATGGGTGCAGCTGTTGTATAGGGCCCCAGTGGCGAGTGTGGTCACGAATGGACGGGGATCGGCATATTTTCGGCTCCATAGAGGGACAAGGCAGGGATGTCCTCTGTCCCCATTACTGTTTGCACTGGCGATTGAGCCCCTGGCGATAGCGCTGAGAGGTTCCAAGGGATGGAGGGGAATACTTAGGGGAGGAGAAGAACACCGGGTATCTTTATATGCGGATGATCTGCTACTATATGTGGCGGATCCAGCGGAGGGGATGCCAGAAATAATGCGGATACTTGGGGAGTTTGGGGATTTTTCAGGGTATAAATTGAATATGGGAAAGAGTGAGCTGTTTGTGGTGCATCCAGGGGAGCAGAGTAGAGAAATAGAAGACCTACCGTTGAGGAAGGTAACAAGAGACTTTCGTTACCTGGGGATCCAGATAGCTAAGAATTGGGGCACATTGCACAGGCTAAATTTGACGCGGTTGGTGGAACAGATGGAGGAAGATTTCAAGAGATGGGACATGGTAGCATTGTCAATGGCAGGGAGGGTGCAGGCAGTTAAGATGGTGGTCCTCCCGAGATTCCTTTTTGTGTTTCAGTGTCTCCCGGTGGTGATCACGAAGGCTTTTTTTTAAAAGGATAGAAAAGAGTATTATGGGTTTTGTTTGGGCCGGGAAGACTCCGAGAGTGAGGAAGGGATTCTTACAGCGTAGTAGGGATAGGGGGGGGCTGGCACTACCGAGCCTAAGTGAGTATTATTGGGCCGCTAATATTTCAATGGTGAGTAAGTGGATGGGAGAGGAGGAAGGAGCGGCGTGGAAGAGATTAGAGAGGGCGTCCTGTAGGGGGACCAGCCTGCAGGCTATGGTGACAGCCCCATTGCCGTTCTCACCAAGGAACTATACCACGAGTCCGGTGGTGGTAGCTACACTGAAGATTTGGGGACAGTGGAGACGACATAGGGGAAAGACCGGAGCACTGGGGGGGTCCCCGATAAGAAACAACCATAGGTTTGCCCCGGGGGGAATGGATGGGGGATATGGAATGTGGCAAAGAGCAGGTATAACGCAATTGAAAGATCTATTTGTGGATGGGAAGTTTGCGAGTCTGGGAGCGCTGACCGAGAAATATGGGTTGCCCCAAGGAAATGCATTCAGGTACATGCAATTGAGGGCTTTTGCGAGGCAGCAGGTGAGGGAATTCCCGCAGCTCCCGACACAAGAGGTGCAGGACAGAGTCATCTCAAAGAAATGGGTGGGGGACGGTAAGGTGTCGGATATATATAGGGAAATGAGAGACGAAGGGGAGACTATGATGGACGAACTAAAAGGGAAATGGGAAGAAGAGCTAGGGGAGGAGATTGAGGAGGGGATGTGGGCAGATGCCCTAAACAGGGTAAACTCGTCGTCCTCGTGCGCCAGGCTAAGCCTGATTCAGTTTAAGGTATTACACAGGGCACATATGACTGGAACACGGCTCAGTAAATTTTTTGGGGTGGAGGATAGGTGTGCGAGGTGCTCGAGAAGCCCAGCGAATCATACCCATATGTTTTGGTCATGCCCGGCACTACAGGGGTTTTGGATGGGGGTGACAAAGGTGCTTTCAAAAGTAGTAGGAGTCCGGGTCGAACCAAGCTGGGGGTTGGCTATATTTGGGGTTGCACAAGAGCCGGGAGTGCAGGAGGCGAAAGAGGCCGATGTTTTGGCCTTTGCGTCCCTAGTAGCCCGGCGCAGAATATTGCTAATGTGGAAAGAAGCCAAGCCCCCGGGGGTGGAGACCTGGATAAATGATATGGCGGGGTTCATAAAGTTAGAGTGGATTAAGTTCGTCCTAAGGGGGTCGGCTCAAGGGTTTACTAGGCGGTGGCAACCGTTCGTCGAATATCTTGCGGAAAGATAGATAGGGGAGAACAAAGAAGGCAGCAGCAGAGGCCCAGGACTTGGGGGGGGGGGGGGGGGTGGCCTGAGACGAGGCAGTTGCCAATTAGGGCTAGTTTTTATTTTTTGTTATTTAATATTTATTTATTTGTTGTTGTTTTTGTTTAAATTTAAGAGAGGTCATTATTGTCTGTGTTGTTGCAGTGTTGTGTAAAGGATGCACAATGTACTGTGTTGGTTGACCAAAAATTTTCAATAAAATATTATTTAAAAAAAAAAAAAAATTATTGGATAATTGATTTTTTAGCTCAAAAATAACTTTGAATTTATCATAAGCTTCAATGATTTCCAAAGAGAACATAGATGAAATAAGGTGTTTTTAAAATATTGTGCACCCCTATTAGACTGTTATCCCCTCCTTTCCTGAAAGCATTAGTACCTTGCCCAAGTATACATTCTTCACTTGAATGTCATCAGATGGTAGCATTGTGGATAGCACAATTGCTTCACAGCTCCAGGGTCCCAGGTTCAATTCCGGCTTGGGTCACTGTCTGTGTGGAGTCCTTAGTGTTGGGTGAGTGGGGTTACTGGGTTATGGGGATAGGGTGGAGATGTGGACTAAGGTAGGGTGCTCTTTCCAAGAGCCGGTGCAGACTCGATAGGCCGAATGGCCTCCTTCTGCACTGTAAATTCTATGATAATCAAAGCTAAATACAATCAATCCTTGCTTCACCTCCACACAAACACTTTCCAGCAGGGGTCACTGGAGTGATTAAGAACAGGCGCCCTGGCTGATTTTCTGCTTCTTAATCCTGGAAGGCATAGGCCAATTTGTAGCACCCATATCACTGCCCACACTGAGATTAGCTATCTCAGCTTGGGCCAGGGATTGAATGTGGGCCGTGTTGCACACTGCCTTTATCATCCAACCCAGGCTTCTCCAATCTGCAGTCCAGGGGCCCCAGTGCAGCCTGCGAAGGCCCCCGATGTGGCCCCGGAGCGATTGTGAAATAACCAGGAAGACAGCTCAGTGAGTTTGAAGATTTTTCAGGGACTGCTCCTCCAATTACACTTTTTCTTTACATTTGCTGCAGATAAGCTGAACGTTGGTGAGTGAGGATAGGTGAATGTTTGAGGGTGGACAGGTGATTGAGTGGGTGAGTTTGAGGGTGGGCGAGTGAGGGTGGGTGGACAAATGAGGGTGAGTAATTAAGGTTTAATGAGGGGGGATGGGAGGGTGTGAGAGCGAGACAGTGAGCATGTGAGAGATGAAGGGGGGGGGGGTGCATGCAGTGTGTGTCTGATGCACAATCAATTGTACAAAGACTCAGGTTGGATACAACTGTGGCTTTATTGCAGTAAGATGTGTGGCCTCCCACAGCAGCTGGCAAAATGGCTGCTGAATAGAGGACACGCATATTTATACTCCTCCCACTGGGCAGAGCCAGCAGGCAGGGGCTACCGGCAAACCTGTAGTACAGGTCCTACCTTACATCACCTAATACAGGTGTAACAGTGGTTTACCACATTCACCCCCTGTTAAAAATGAGTCCGGCGGGGGTGGTGGAGAACTATATACAGTAGTGAATTTATGTACAATGTTTTATTAGGAGAGAAAAAAAAATGTCTTTTGAAAGTCCGGTGCCAGTTAGAGATTCAACCGGTCTGGTCCTTGATGTTCTGCTGGGAGCGACATAACGGTGGCGGCGATGTCGATGCTGGCGACGTCGGTGCTGGCCTGATGTCGGTTGACCCCGAGAGCGTGCTGAAATCCTCTTCATCCTCTTGCATGGGCAGGGGAAGGAGGGATGGTCCTGGTGGGGTTAATGTTGGGAGCGCCGGGGGAGGGGAAGGTGGCGCCAGGCCGGGGAAGTGTGTATGAGTGGAACCTACTGGTGCCAGGTCCCTGAGGGAGACAGTATCTTGGCGGCCGTCGGGGTACGCCACATAGGCATACTGGGGGTTGGCATGGAGCAAGTGCACCCTATCCACCAACGGGTCTGCCTTGTGGAGTCGGACGTGCCTATGGAGCAGGACCGGTCCTGGAGCTGCGAGTCGGGAGCGACACCCCGGAAGTGGACTTCCTGGGGAAGGCAAAAAGCGTTCATGGGATGTGTTATTCGTAGCGGTGCACTGTAGCGACCAGATGGAGTGTAGTGCATCAGGGAGGACCTCCTGCCAGCGAGAGGCTGGGAGGTTCCTGGACCGTAGGGCCAATTGGACGGCCCTACAAACCGTCCCGTTCTCCCCCTCTACCTGCCCGTTTCCCCGGGGGTTATAGCTGGTCGTCCTGCTGGAGACGATACCCCTGCTGAGCAGGAACTGACGCAGCTCATCACTCATGAATGAGGATCCCCTGTCACTGTGGATGTAGGCGGGGAAGCCAAACAGAGCGAAGATTGTGTTGAGGGCCTTGATGACGGTGGCAGACGTCACGGGGCATGGGATGGCGAAGGGGAACCTGGCGTACTCATCGACCACACTGAGAATATACGTGTTACGGTCGGTGGAGGGAGGGGCCCTTTGAAATCCACGCTCAGGCGTTCAAAGGGGCGGGAGGCTTTCACCAGGCGTGCACGGTCCGGCCGGTAGAAGTGCGGCTTGCACTCCGCACAGACCTGGCAGTCCCTGGTGACTGTCTGTACTTCCTCGACGGAGTAGGGCAGATTGCGAGCCTTGACAAGATGGTACAACCGTGTGACCCCCGGGTGACAAAGGCTGTAGTGTAGGGCCCTGAGTCGATCTACTTGTGCGCTGGCACATGTACCTCGGGAGAGGGTGGCTGGGGGCTCGTTGAGTTTACCGGGGCGATACAAGATCTCGTAATTATAGGTGGAGAGCTCGATTCTCCACCGCAAGATTTTATCATTTTTGATCTTGCCCCGCTGCGTGTTGTTGAACATGAAGGCTACCGACCATTGGTCAGTGAGGAGAGTGAATCTTCTGCCGGCCAGGTAATGCCTCCAATGCCGCACAGCTTCAACGATAGCTTGGGCCTCTTTGTCGAATTTCTGAGGCATGAAGGGTGCGGGAAAAGAATGCCACGGGTCGGCCTGCCTGGTTGAGGGTGGCAGCAAGTGCGATGTCTGATGCGTCGCTTTCTACTTGGAAGGGCAGGGCACTGTGTCTCATCTACTGCGTGCACCCCGGCCTTGGCGATATCAGCTCTGATACGGGCGAAGGCCTGTTGTGCCTCGGCCGTAAGGGGAAAGTGGGTGGACTGAATGAGTGGGCGGGCCTTGTCCGCGTAGTTTGGGACCCACTGGGCGTAGTAGGAGAAGAACCCCAGGCAGCGTTTGAGGGCCTTGGGGCAGTGGGGGAGGGGAAGCTCCATGAGAGGGCGCATGCGGTCGGGATCGGGCCTCAGAACTCCGTTCTGGACCACATAGCCGAGGATGGCTAGGCAGGTTGTGCTGAACACGCACTTCTCCTTGTTGTAGGTGAGGTTGAGGAGGATGGCGGTGCGGAGGAATTTAGCAAGGTTGGCATCGTGGTCTTGCTGATCATGGCCGCAGATGGTGACGTTGTCTAGGTACGGAAAGGTGGCCCGCAAACCGTACCGGTCGACCATTCAGTCCATCTCCCTTTGGAAGACCGAGGCCCCGTTAGTGACGCCGAAGGGAACCCTGAGGAAGTGATAGAGACGACCATCCGCCTCGAAAGCAGTGTATGGACGGTCCGATTTACGAATGGGGAGCTGGTGGTAGGCGGATTTTAGGTCTATCGTTGAGAAGACCCGGTACTGTGCAATCTGATTGACCATATCAGATATGCGTGGGAGGTGGTACGTGTCGGGCTGCGTGTACCAATTGATGGTCTGGCTGTAGTCCACGACCATTCTGTGCTTCTCCCCAGTTTTAACGACTACCACTTGAGCTCTCCAGGGGCTGTTGCTGGCCTCGATGATGCCCTCCCGAAGCAGCCACTGGACCTCGGACCTGATGAAGGTCTTGTCCTGGGTGCTGTACCGTCTGCTCCTGGTGGCAACGGGTTTGCAATCTGAAGTTAGACTGGCAAAGAGGGAGGGTGGGTCGACCTTTAGGGTCGCGAGGCCGCACACAGTGAGGGGTGGTAGGGGCCCGCCGAATTTGAGGGTGAGGCTCTGGAGATTACACTGGAAGTCCAGGCCTAGTAATGAATGAAAATCGCTTATTGTCACAAATAGGCTTCAATGAAGTTACTGTGACAAGCCCCTAGTCGCCACATTCCGGCGCCTGTTTGGGGAGGCTGTTACGGGAATTGAACCGTGCTGCTGGCCTGCCTTGGTCTGCTTTCAAAGCCAGCGATTTAGCCCTGTGTTAAACAGCCCCTAGTAGTAGTGCAGCACAGAGATTAGGAAGGACGTAGAGGCGGAAGCCGCTGAATTCTACGCCCTGGACCGTGAGAGTGACCGTGCAGAACCCCCGGATCGGGATGGAATGGGATCCGGAGGTCAGGGAGATTCTTTGATTGGCGGGGTGGACCGCGAGGGAGCAGCGCCTTACCGTATCCGGGTGGATGAAGCTTTCGGTGCTCCCGGAGTCCAGCAGGCAAGAGGTCACGTGGCCGTTGATTTTCACCGTAGTCGAGGCGGTGGCCAGGTTGTGTGGATGAGACTGGTCGAGCGTCATTGAGGCGAGCTGCGGTTGATCGTCGCTGACGTCCAAAGATGGAGGACGTGGGGGGCCCAGGTCGTGGAATGTTATCGGCGTCCATGTCCCGTGGGGAAGACAACATGGCGGCGCCTGAAGATCCTGCGGGGGACAAAATGGCGGTGCCCATGGGCCGCACGTTGCGGGGGCTGGACAAGATGGCGGCGCCCACTGGCCGCTCGCGGCCCCAGGAGGTGAAGATGGCGGCGCCCACTGGCATGGCCAGGAGAGGTGAAGATGGCGGCACCCACTAGCCGCGCGTGGTCCGGGACGAAGATGATGGCGCCCATTGTGTGTAAGTCAGGGGGGAGGGGGCGATAGCGGCGACTGCGCGGGCCTGGCACCGCGGCGAAGTGGCCCTTTTTGCTGCAAGCCTGGCAAATGGCAGCGAGGGCCGGGCAACGTTGGCGGGAGTGCTTCTGCTGACCGCAGAAGTAACATCGGGGATCCCCGGGGTGCACGGATTGGCGTGTGGTGCAGGCTTATTGGCTGGGTAAAGCCCCGGCTGGGGCGGCCATTTGTGGGGTCCACGAGGGATAGGTGGGGTGGGCTGCGCGGCTGGAAGGGTAGGCCTGAGCATTACGTGAGGCGACCGCCATGGAGAGTGCGAGCTTCTTAGTCTCCGATAGGTCAAGCGTGGCCCCTTCAAGCAGCCTTTGGCGAATGAGGTCCGACCCAATCCCCGTTACAAAAGCATTGTGCATAAGAAGGTTTGAATGTTCAGTGGCCGTTACGGCCTGACAGTCACAGTCCCGGACGAGTCAGATTAGGGCCCACCAGAAGTCTTCTATGGACTCACCAGGGAGTTGAGGGCGAGTGGCGAGTACATGTCTGGCGAAGTGTGTTCGCTTTCTGTGCGAAGTTTTCTTTGAGGAGCGCCATGGCGTCCGCGTAGGTCGGGGCGTCCTGGATCAGTGGAAACACGCTGGAGCTCAACCTTGAGTACGTATTTGAGTTCAGGATCTGTATCTTCTGAACCTCCGTCAGAGGGGTGGTCGCTGAGTTGATATAGGCGTCGAAGCAGGCTAGCCAGTGATTAAAGTCCTTTCTGGCGTCGCTCGATTCCGGATCCAGCTGCAGGCGATCTAGTTTGATTCGGAGGTCCATCTTATAGAAAATCGTACTGCAATAAATTGATGCACGATCAATTGTACAAAGATTCAGGTTGGATACAACTGTGGGTTTATTGCAGTAAGATGTGTGGCCTCCCACAGCAGCTGGCGAAATGGCTGCTGAATGGAGGACACGCATATTTATACTCCTCCTACTGGGCGGAGCCAGCAGGCAGGGGCTACCGGCGAACCTGTAGTACAGGTCCTACCTTACATCACCTAATACAGGTGTAACTGGTTTACCACAGTGTCTGGCTCACCCCCAGTCTGTGTTCTCATTCACCCACACACCAACAGGCACTCTCACAGTGGGTGGGGGAGTAAGTTAGCACCCTGAGATTGGGAGTGAGCTGAACAAACACACTCCACTCTTCACACTTGAATGCTTGTCTTTATTACACATTTTTAAAATATCAATTTTTTTTGTGATTTATTTTGCTCAGCAAGTGGTTTCCTTTCATATGTCAGCTTTTTAAAAAGATTCATGTTCAATGTTCCTCCAAATCTTATCTTCCCAAAATTTGCTCATTGCATGAGAAAAATTGATAATCGACGAGAAAAGGTTGGACAAGCCTGATCGAACCCATTAGAAAGCACCAAATGGAATAGTTCTAAATGCCTTGAGTCCTAAGATGAATACAACTTATTTAGTTCTCAATTGTTTCTGTTTTTAAAATATATACTGTAGTGACAGTTGAATTAATTCCATTTAACAGATTACTGAAGAAAGTGGAGGGAATAAAATTAGAGGGCAAGACATTGTGAGGCCACTATTGCACAGCTTTATGCTCAAGCTTAAGGCTGGCACAGGGCTGGGGAGGAAGTCTTAACAAATGAAAAATACTGGACAGGAAAAGACCAGCTGGGCCAACCTTTCAGAGTTGCAATGCTTTATGGTTCATATTTAACCCATTGGGTCCATGGGATCTCTTGGGAAAAGCAAAGAAAATCCCACAGCCAATTAGGGGGAATATTTCTGAGTATCCTTGGATGATTGAAACGAGCCCAGACCACGTCAATCATGACTTGTGTTACTTGGTACCTATCCCTTGTATGACATGACCCCAACCCCCAGTCAGTAACTATGGTGAGTGTATGGTCAGTGATACATGCAAGAAGAGGAATAAAGGGGCCACATCCCCTGAAAACTGTGATTTAAGAACAATATTAATTGTGTTTGTTATCTTTAGGCACTGATAGTTAATAACTCCATCACCGTACAGAACAGTGAGGAACCCTCTTCTGCCATCATGGTTGTCTACGTGGACCAAGCACAGGACCTCCCGGTATGTATAATGGTCAGAGGATGCAGAGCTCCAATCAGCAATATAAACTGTGAGAATGAGACACCAACAGCGTCTTCAAACCTTAATCCTGGCATTATACTGCACTGTTGAGTGCAGTGCTTGCCATCAACCTGACGGGAACAGTATCTGCCAGGCAAGCCTTCTTGGAGTTGAGGCCCACCTTGCTGCATGGTTCACCAATAGCGTGAGTGTAATGTAGCGATTGTGGGGGCAGAGTGAATAAATTCCCATTCTGTATGTAACTTCTGTTTTAGGTGTGATTCAGCAGTTGATGTTGTTAAATACATCTGTTTTGCCTACACAGCTGGAGTCAAGTCCTCAGCGAACCTAACCCTTACCATCTACACAAGGAAATCAATCAATCTCATCATGAAATGATAGATTATTGATTTCCAAAGTTCAACCTGAATTAGATAATTTTCTGTTTTACTTCCCCTCACTGTCTTTCTCTAGTTCTGTAAGTGTACGTTACTATTATGCCTGTTCATCTCTCTTGTTTCTCTGATCCTTATTGTAACTGGGAATCAGTTTTTGGTGGGTGAATTTTGGCACCATTTTAAACAGAAATGAGGCTGGAATATTTTAACTCGCAGATTGGTTCGCGTTTTTCGATATGATAACAGAGATAGTTGATGAAGGTGATACAGTTAACGTGGTATATGTGAACTTCCAAAAGGCATTTGATAAAGTGCCATATAACAAGTTTGTCAGCAAAGTTCAATCCCATGGAATAAAAGCAACAGCAGCAGCATAGATATAAAGTTCACGAATGATGGGAAACAGAGTGGAGTGATTAACTGTGGTTTTTCAGACTGTAGGATGGCATATAATGGAGTTGCTCAAGGGTTGGCATTAGAGCCATTGCTTTCCTTGATATGTATTAATGACTTGGATCTGGATGTGCAGGCTACATTTGCAGATGATGCAAACTGGAAGTATTGTGAGGAGGGTGGTGATGGACTTCAAGAGGGCAGAGACAGGTTGGTGGAAGGGGCAGACAAGTGGCAGATGAAATGCATTACAGAGAAGTGTGAAGTGATGTGCTTTGGTAGAACGAAAGATGCAATATAAAATGAAGGGTACAAGACTATTGGGGGTGCAGGAGCAGGGGGATCTGGGGGGACATGGTGTGCACAAATCATTGAAGGTGGCCGGACAAATTGAGAAAGTGGTCAATAAGACATGCACAGAGTACAAAAACAAGAAAGTTATGGTGAGCCTTTAGAAAGCAGGGGTTTAGCCTCAACTGGAGTATTGTGTCCAATTCTGGGCATCGCACTTCTGGAAGGATGTGAAGGCATCAGAGAGGGTCCCGAAAAATTCAGGAGAATGGTTCCAGGGATGAGGGGCTTCGGTTATGTAGATAGATTGGAAAAGCTCGAATCAAGGCAGAAAGGAGATTTGATTGAGGTGTTTAAAATCATGAGAGGTCTGCACAGAATGGATAGGGAGAGACTGTTGATGGAATGGCTAAGAACTGGAGGACACCAATTTAAGGTGATGGGCAAAACAACCAAAATGACATGAACAAAAACTTTCATACGCAATGAGTACTTAGGATCTGGAATGTGTGATGGGGGCAGATTCAATTGGAATTTTCAAAAAAGAATTGGATAAACACCTGAAGAGAGAAAATGTGCAAGGCGACGGCTAAAAGGTGCAGAAGTGGGTCCAACTGATTTACTCTTGCAGAAAGCTTGGACGGATGCAATAGCTTGAGCGGCCTCCTTCTGTGCTGTAACCATTCTATGATTAAATGCCGCCTACTATCCCCCTGTCCACCGAGATCAGTTAATTGGTGGGTCTGACTATCGGGCCATTTCATCCAGTCCATGTGATCGGGAGGGGCGAGATCACATGAAGGAGGCCTAAGCTATCCTTGTGAGGCCCAAACGAACAATCCTTTCCTCTAGGCCACACAAGGAATGTAAAAAAGAAATATATAATCTATCTTGTATGGCATCTACAAACCCCAATCTGCTAATCTCGCTGGGCTATCATCAGATCTAAACTAAAAATATTAAAACACCCTGCCAGCTTTGGGCGGTTATCCTCAGGAGTTTGTGAAATTCACGGCCGTCAGCTCTTGGCAGCTACAGAGAGGGGCATTTATAGAGCGACTAAGCGACATGGGGGAAATTGTAATTGCCCTCTTGTCTGGTTTCCATTCTCCCAGAGTTGAACAGAAAGAAATATAGAGAGAATGTTTGTTTCTCTTTCTGTTTTTCTCTTCTTTCTCTCAGTTCCTGTATCCACCTCCAGGTGTTGCTGTTTCATTAACTCTTATTTTTCTCTTTGTGCACAGCTGAAGCAAGGGACCAGGGAACCGAATGCACTGGTACAGATCTCATTATTGGATAAAACATTCGAAAGCAGGGTACGGATGGACACTGTAAAGTCCATTACTTAAAGTCAACACAGTGTAATGTAATTTAAAGAACAGACCCTTGCACACTCACTCATTATACAGTTCCTAAAAGATACTCCTCAGTATAGCTTACAGTCCATGTGCACACTTACTCCGGTATCTAGATACATAAGCATTTTACTATAAGAATGAAGTGAACGTCATCTCCTCAGATATTTCACAGTGCCATTTACAGTGTTTAATCTGACAAACCAAGTTGACAGGTTTATGCCTCTCCAAAATGTCACATTATTATCTCTTCCCACAGACCGTGTATAACACAAACTCTCCAGCTTGGGAGGACGCCTTCACTTTCTTTGTTCAGAATCCGAATCAACAAGATCTCGATATACAGGTAGATTTCTTATCCTTTGCAGAAGGCTTTTTATTTGTTGACTGTAACTTAATAATGAACTGAATTTTGTCCAAATAGTTATCTTTGTAGGAAATTTAAAAAGTATCTAACAATTTTTCTTTTGCTAAAGAACTATTGGTTTGGGATTTGTATTTTCTGTGAGTTTCATGGTGAACTGCAACCAGTGCAAGAGGGGCGAGCAATAACTGAAAATGGGCTAAAGATAAAATGAGATGGGAAGTGAAGGGTTAGAAATTACATAGGCATTAATTACAAGCCCATAGTCTTAACTGTTTCAGTTAAATCTGTTCATATTACTTTTTCTTCTAGGTTAAGGATGATGACCGTCAGTTGAGTCTGGGGTCGCTATCCATATCTCTGTCACAGTTGCTGATGAGCCCAGATATGAGCTTTGACCAGTGGTTCCCACTAGAACATTCTGGGCGCAATAGCCAGATTTATCTGAAAATCATAATGCGGGTGAGTGACACCAACAGGTCAAAAATGTTGGACCTTCATAAAAAGATCTGTGGCTTGGAACTGAAAAAGAATAGTGTTGGGACTAACACCAGGAACAATTAGATGGCCTGACCACAGATTTAGAATCATAGAATTTACAGTGCAGAAGGAGGCCATTCGGCCCATTTGAGTCTGCACCAGCCCTTGGAAAGAGCACCCTACCCAAGCCTCCACCCTATTCCAGTAACCCCACCCCACCTTTTGGATACTAAGGGCAATTTATCCAGTTTACCTAACCTGCACATCTTTGGACTGTGGGAGGAAACCGGAGCACCCGGAGGAAATCCACGCAGACACGGGAAGAACGTGCAGACTCTGCACAGATAGTGACCCAAGCCGGGAATCAAACCTAGGACCCTGGAGCTGTGAAGCAACTGTGCTAATGTGCTGCCCTGAGGAAGCAAGGTAGTACAAGGAGAAGAACCGGGAGATGGAACATCAAAGTACATTTTTATCTTCACTGCCTGGACAGTAATCTGGTGCTTACCTGTTCTAGAACCCACCTAACTTTCATCCCACTGATTTCAATAGAATGAAAATTGGGTGGGTTCTTTAAAAGGCGGAAAAACCACTCCGCTAGATTACTGGCCAGGTGCTAAAGATGAAAATCTATCCCTTTATGTTGGAATGCAACTGGCATTGTTGCCCTCTTTTAGCTCACTAGTTCCCTCTAATGACATGACTATGAATAGAAACATTGTTGCCTGAGGAGGGAAAGACATGAAGCTGTGGCTTCAGCACTGCTCAATATTTTCTTGAAATTTTGAGTTTCTTTTTCAATCTTTCAGTTTCCCTTTGTATCTGTCTTCTCCCTTCGACTTCAGGTCATTATTCAGTATGTTCTGCAGCTGTTTCAGTAACAGATTATTTTTGTAATGCTGGCACATTTTAGACTTAAAGTAATTGGCATTATTTTTTTAGTCACTGCTACAATTACATATTCTAATCCACCCGACAACCACAGCAAAAAGACTGCCATTGTAAATCCAATAATGTCTTCTTGCTTTGCTCTCTGCGATTTACCAAGTATTCTATTCTCTACATGCCGTTTCTCTCTTGGCTCCATTATATCTATACAATCCCTACAGTGCAGGAGGAGGCCATTCAGCCCACTGAGTCTGCACCAACCCTCCGAAAGAGCACCCCACTCCCCCGCTCTATCTCAGCAAACCCACCTAACCTGCACATCTTTGGACTGTGGGAGGAAACCGGAGCACCTGGAGGAAACCCACGCAGACACGGGGAGACTGTGCAAATTCCACACTGACAAGGCCGGAATTGAATCATGGTCCCTGGCGCTGTGAGGCAACAGTGCTAGCCACTATGCCACCTACTTAATTTCTTCTGACAAAGCGATATTCTATCTGTTCTCTTAAAATAATTTTTATGTAATCATTAACTCAATAGCTTGATTAGTGTTAAAATTCGGCACAGGCATTTTATGCAAATAGACCAAGCAAATGAAATGCAGCCCTCTGTGTATCACTGTCATGTGGGAGTACCTTTAAGAAATGGGTGAATATAAATGGGTGTGTATATAAATATCTGTAGTGAGAGTACCTTTAAGAAATGGGTGTTTACTACTGCAGTGATGTCAGAGAGTGGGTGGAGCTGGGTTGTCTGTCAGCTTTTTAGTTTCGTTTTCAGTGTTGGGGCTGAACCCAGACAGAGCAGGTGTACTGTTGATCTCTCTGCCATGAAAAGACTATCTCTTGATCCTTTGGTGAATTCAGAATTAGAAATGTTTTCAGTAGTGAATGTAAACCTAATATGCTTCTGTTAAAAGAGGTTTCTTTTGTCTGGATGTTGTTTGGGAAGTTATTAAGGATTACTTAGTGTTGTACTCTTTGGGGGTTGTATTTGAATTAATGGTTGCTAAGATGTTCACTCTGTTTTAAAAAGGTTAACTTAACTTCATAGAATAAACATTGTTTTGCTTTAAAAAATACTTTTCCATTTCTGCTGTACCACACCTGTAGAGTGGGCCGTCTGCTCCCCATACCACAATCTATTAAAAGTTGTGGGTCAGGTGAACTCCATGATACACTTTGGGGTTCTCTAAACCCTCGCCCATAACAATCACTCTCCCTTCTTTCAAACTGTCTTGCTTATGCTCTTTTTATCTGTACCATTGACCTCATGTATACATCTGCCTCACATGCCAACTAGGTGGTGTGTGCAAGTGAAAAATGCAAGGAAGACGAGACAGGAGGCGGGATTATCTGCCGTTCGCTGGCGGTGGGATTCTATCTTCCCATTGTAATCATCCCACACCGCCGGTGCGCTGCCGGTGGAAAAAGTGAATCACAACGACCGGAGAATTGCGGCCAGGATTCGATGTAGCATTTTCATTGGTAGAAAAAAAAACTGGGCAATGAGGTGACAACAGGAGTATATGGGGGAGAAGTGTTCAATTGTCCACTTTGATAGGTAGAATGCAAAAGCAGAATTATTTTCAAAAGTGAGTCGAGCTTATGTCGGTATTGAGGGATTTGCGTGTCCTTGAACAATCTTGCAGGAAATTACGTCAGTCTAAACCCGATTGCGAAAAAATGATGTGCATACGGCCATCCTCAATTCGTAAGAGACTTTGAGGTGAGTGCCACAAAGCCTACCCGCCATAGGCCTGCGCTGCTCCTGATGTGCTGTACATTACTCTGCCAGGACAGACAGGTTCCTGCCCTCCATCTCCATGCCACGCTGGTCTTCATGGACAGCACCGTGCTGCTGGACCCATGGACCCTCGTGTTACTGAGTTAGATCAATACAGTGGCTGGCATTGGTGATTACGGGTCTCCTTCCCCCGGTACCATATACCAGTGTCTATCTGGACAGCGCTGTGCTATCGGGCGTTTGCAGCCACCACAACAAAGAACATAGAACATAACATAGAAAATACAGCACAGAACAGGCCCTTCGGCCCACGATGTTGTGCCGAACCTTTGTCCTAGATTAATCATAGATTATCATTGAATTTACAGTGCAGAAGGAGGCCATTCGGCCCTTTGAGTCTGCACTGGCTCTTGGAAAGAGCACCCTACCCAAACTCAACACCTCCACCCAACACCAAGGGCAATTTGGACATTAAGGGCAATTTATCATTGGCCAATTCACCTAACCCGCACATCTTTGGACTGTGGGAGGAAACCGGAGCACCCGGAGGAAACCCACGCAGACACGGGGAGGACGTGCAGACTCCGCACAGACAGTGACCCAAGCCGGAATCGAACCTGGGACCCTGGAGCTGTGAAGCAATTGTGCTATCCACAATGCTACCGTGCTGCCCTTGAGAACAAATAACTCTACACTATATCATTTTACCGTAATCCATGTACTTATCCAATAGCTGCTTGAAGGTCCCTAATGTTTCCGACTCAACTACTTCCACAGGCAGTGCATTCCATGCCCCCACTACTCTCTGGGTAAAGAACCTACCTGTGATATCCCTCCTATATCTTCCACCTTTCACCTTAAATTTATGTCCCCTTGTAATGGTTTGTTCCACCCGGGGAAAAAGTCTCTGACTGTCTACTCTATCTATTCCCCTGATCATCTTATAAACCTCTATCAAGTCGCCCCTCATCCTTCTCCGTTCTAATGAGAAAAGGCCTAGCACCCTCAACCTTTCCTCGTAAGACCTACTCTCCATTCCAGGCAACATCCTGGTAAATCTTCTTTGCACCTTTTCCAAAGCTTCCACATCCTTTCTAAAATGAGGCGACCAGAACTGTACACAGTACTCCAAATGTGGCCTTACCAAAGTTTTGTACAGCTGCATCATCACCTCACGGCTCGTAAATTCAATCCCTCTGTTAATGAACGCGAGCACACCATAGGCCTTCTTCACAGCTCTATCCACTTGAGTGGCAACTTTCAAAGATGTATGAACATAGACCCCAAGATCTCTCTGCTCCTCCACATTGCCAAGAACTCTACCGTTAACCCTGTATTCCGCATTCATATTTGTCCTTCCAAAATGAACAACCTCACACTTTTCAGGGTTAAACTCCATCTGCCACTTCTCAGCCCAGCTCTGCATCCTATCTATGTCTCTTTGCAGCCGACAACAGCCCTCCTTACTACCCACAACTCCACCAATCTTCGTATCGTCTGCAAATTTACTGACCCACCCTTCAACTCCCTCATCCAAGTCATTAATGAAAATCACAAACAGCAGAGGACCCAGAACTGATCCCTGCGGTACGCCACTGGTAACTGGGATCCAGGCTGAATATTTGCCATCCACCACCACTCTCTGACTTCTATCGGTTAGCCAGTTCGTTATCCAACTGGCCAAATTTCCCACTATCCCATGCCTCCTTACTTTCTGCATAAGCCTACCATGGGGAACTTTATCAAATGCCTTACTAAAATCCATGTACACTACATCCACTGCTTTACCTTCATCCACATGCTTGGTCACCTCCTCAAAGAATTCAATAAGATTTGTAAGGCAAGACCTACCCCTCACAAATCCGTGCTGACTATCCCTAATCAAGCAGTGTCTTTCCAGATGCTCAGAAATCCTATCCTTCAGTACCCTTTCCATTACTTTGCCTACCACCGAAGTAAGACTAACTGGCCTGTAATTCCCAGGGTTATCCCTAGTCCCTTTTTTGAACAGGGGCACGACATTCGCCACTCTCCAATCCCCTGGTACCACCCCTGTTGACAGTGAGGACGAAAAGATCATTGCCAACGGCTCTGCAATTTCATCTCTTGCTTCCCATAGAATCCTTGGATATATCCCGTCAGGCCCGGGGGACTTGTCTATCCTCAAGTTTTTCAAAATGCCCAACACATCTTCCTTCTTAACAAGTATTTCCTCGAGCTTACCAATCTGTTTCACACTGTCCTCTCCAACAATATCCCCCCTCTCATTTGTAAATTCAGAAGAAAAGTACTCGTTCAAGACCTCTCCTATCTCTTCAGACTCAATACACAATCTCCCGCTACTGTCCTTGATCGGACCTACCCTCGCTCTAGTCATTCTCATATTTCTCACATATGTGTATAAGGCCTTGGGGTTTTCCTTGATCCTACCCGCCAAAGATTGTTCATGCCCTCTCTTAGCTCTCCTAATCCCTTTCTTCAGTTCCCTCCTGGCTATCTTGTATCCCTCCAATGCCCTGTCTGAACCTTGTTTCCTCAGCCTTACATAAGTCACCTTTTTCCTCTTAACAAGACATTCAACCTCTCTTGTCAACCATGGTTCCCTCACTCGACCATCTCTTCCCTGCCTGACCGGGACATACATATCAAGGACACGTAGCACCTGTTCCTTGAACAAGTTCCACATTTCACTTGTGTCCTTCCCTGCCAGCCTATGTTCCCAACTTATGCACTTCAATTCTTGTCTGACAACATCGTATTTACCCTTCCCCCAATTGTAAACCTTGCCCTGTTGCACGTACCTATCCCTCTCCATTACTAAAGTGAAAGTCACAGAATTGTGGTCACTATCTCCAAAATGCTCCCCCACTAACAAATCTATCACTTGCCCTGGCTCATTACCCAGTACTAAATCCAATATTGCCCCACCTCTGGTCGGACAATCTACATACTGTGTTAGAAAAGCTTCCTGGACACACTGCACAAACACCACCCCATCCAAACTATTTGATCTAAAGAGTTTCCACTCAATATTTGGGAAGTTAAAGTCGCCCATGACTACTACCCTATGACTTCTGCACCTTTCCAAAATCTGTTTCCCAATCTGTTCCTCCACATCTCTGCTACTATTGGGGGGCCTATAGAAAACTCCTAACAAGGTGACTGCTCCTTTCCTATTTCTGACTTCAACCCATACTACCTCAGTAGGCTGATACTCCTCGAACTGCCTTTCTGCAGCTGTTATACTATCTCTAATTAATAATGCCACCCCCCCACCTCTTTTACCACCCTCCCTAATCTTATTGAAACATCTATAACCAGGGACCTCCAACAACCATTTCTGCCCCTCTTCTATCCAAGTTTCCGTGATGGCCACCACATCGTAGTCCCAAGTACCGATCCATGCCTTAAGTTCACCCACCTTATTCCTGATGCTTCTTGCATTGAAGTATACACACTTCAACCCATCTCCGTGCCTGCAAGTACTCTCCTTTGTCAGTGTTCCCTTCCCCACTGCCTCATTACACGCTTTGGCGTCCTGAATATCGGCTACCTTAGTTGCTGGACTACAAATCCGGTTCCCATTCCCCTGCCAAATTAGTTTAAACCCTCCCGAAGAGTACTAGAAAACCTCCCTCCCAGGATATTGGTGCCCCTCTGGTTCAGATGCAACCCGTCCTGCTTGTACAGGTCCCACCTTCCCCAGAATGCGCTCCAATTATCCAAATACCTGAAGCCCTCCCTCCTACACCATTCCTGCAGCCACGTGTTCAACTGCACTCTCTCCCTATTCCTAGCCTCGCTATCACGTGGCACCGGCAACAAACCAGAGATGACAACTCTGTCTGTCCTGGCTTTTAACTTCCAGCCTAACTCCCTAAACTTGTTTATTACCTCCACACCCCTTTTCCTACCTATGTCGTTGGTACCAATGTGCACCACGACTTCTGGCTGCTCCCCCTCCCCCTTAAGGATCCTGAAGACACGATCCGAGACATCCCTGGCCCTGGCACCCGGGAGGCAACATACCTTCCGGGAGTCTCGCTCGCGACCACAGAATCTCCTATCTATTCCCCTAACCATTGAATCTCCTACAACTATTGCTTTTCTATTCTCCCCCCTTCCCTTCTGAGCCCCAGAGCCAGACTCAGTGCCAGAGACCTGGCCGCTAGGGCCTTCCCCCGGTAGGTCATCCCCCCCAACAGCATCCAAAACGGTGTACTTGTTTTGAAGGGGAACGGCCACGAGGGATCCCTGCACTTTCTGCCTGTTTGTTTTTTTCCCCCTGACTGTAACCCAGCTATTCTTGTCCTGTACCTTGGGTGTGGTTACCTCCTTGTAACTCTTCTCAATCACCCCCTCTGCCTCCCGGATGATCCGAAGTTCATCCAGCTTCAGCTCCAGTTCCCTAACACGGTCTTTGAGGAGCTGAAGTTGGGTGCACTTCCCGCAGGTATAGTCAGTGGGGACACCGGTGGTATCCCTCACCACCCACATCCTACAGGAGGAGCATGTAACTGGCCTAGCCTCCATCCCCTCTTACCTGACAGAATATAGCTGCCCTGTGGACTAACTAGATCTCCGCCCTCCGACCCTGCTCCCAGTCAGCTACACTTTCTGTAAACTCCTGGCTCTCTTCGCACTCTTTGCGGAAATGTCGGAAACAAAATGAAAGGAGCACCTTACTCCCTCCTCACCTAACTCCCTCGGTCACCAAACTGTCACTATAGCCCTCAAGTGCACCAAATTCAGCACTCCCTCGGTCACCAAACTCTCACTATCGCACTCAAATGCACCAAATTCAGCACTCCCTCGGTCACCAAACTCTCACTATAGCCCTCAAATGCACCAAATTCAGCACTCCCTCGGTCACCAAACTCTCACTATCGCACTCAAATGCACCAAATTCAGCACTCAGTGCAAACAAAGTCTGCACTGCAGGGGATCACTTTTATACTGTGAATCTAGCCTCTGAAAACTGGCCTAATCCAATTAACTAATTAACAAGCTCCAGCTGCAAGTGCCTACAAGTAGAAGCCTGTTTAAAGCTTATTGAAAATTCACCTTCTTCTAAACCAAACAGCAACTTTTAAGTTAATTAACTAAATAAAAGAAAGACTAAACTTTAGATAAAAATGAAGCCTTATACTCCCTCGGTCACCAAACTCTCACTATCGCACTCAAATGCACCAAATTCAGCACTCAGTGGTCCAAAGTATTGCTACCCTTTTCCACTGGGTTGCTGAAATCCTGCACGATCTAGGAAGACAGATGGGTTGGCGAGTGAGTATGCTGAACTGGTGTTTAAACATGGCACCGGGACCTTTGAACCTGCCAGCTGAGGGCGGGCGAATGAATCAGCTGCCGGCCCGCCAGGAGATTCTGCGGGGAACTCACCTGTGCATAATTAATAAGGTTCCAAGCGCCGAATCTGGCTCGGGAACCTGCCACTCAGGTCAGCAGGAAAGGTGCTGCCAGAACTGCCCACACAAAAAAATAATTATCACTTATTGTCACAAGTAGGCTTCAATAAAGTTACTTTGAACCGCCTCTAGTCACCACATTCCGGCGCCTGTTCGGGGAGGCTGGTATGGGAATTGAACCCGCACTGCTGGCTGTGTTCTGCATTACAAGCCAGCGATTTAGCCCACTGTGCAAAACCAGCCCCTTAGTCTCACTCGCACTTCGTCTCAAAAGCAGAGTATTCCGGCCGATGTACGAAGTGCAGTTTTGGTCTCCTTTCTCAAGGGCACAATTTTACATTCTACTGGAGGTGTGGGAGGGAAGAGGGCATAAAATTGAATGGACCGGATTCCCCCTGGCATCCTGCCTACCAAACCCAGATGCAACTTCATGCTTGGGCGGGCAAAGCCTTGGGCGGGACTTAATCTCCGGCAGAACGCTGCAGCACTGTGCCAGACCAGGTGGAAGTGCTGTCGGCCAATCTGATTGGATGACAACTCCCACAGGCGGGACTTCCTTCCAAGGGTGGCCGAAAGCACTGCTCACTGCCAATCGTGAGCGTTACATGGCAGTGGGAGTTCTAGAGTCGGTGGCTGTGCGTTAGGTGCCAACTCTCGGGGTGGCAACCACTGATTGCTCGGCATCCTTAAAATTCTACCTCTAGGGATGATATTCTTACCTTAGATACATATATAGATACATAGAAGATAGGAGCAGGAGGCCTTTTGGTCCTTCGAGCCTGCTCTGCCATTCATCACGATCATGGCTGATCATCCAACTCAATAGCCTAATCCTGCTTTCTCCCCATAGCCTTTGATCCCATTCTCCCCAAGTGCTATATCCAGCCGCCTCTTGAATATATTCATATCAACTACTTCCTGTGGTAATGAATTCCACAGGCTCACCACTCTTTGTGTGAAGAAAAGTCTCCTTATCTCTGTCCGAAATGGTTTACCCTGAATCCTCAGACTGTGACCCCTGGTTCTGGACACACCCATCATTGGTAACATCTTCCCTGCATCTATCCTGTCCAGTGCTGTTAGAATTTTATAAGTCTCTATGAGATCCCCCCTCATTCTTCTGAACTCCAGCGAGAACAATCCCAACCTGAGTCAATCTCTATTCATACGACAGTCCTGCCATTTTTGGAATCAGTCTGGTAAACCTTCGCTGCACTCCCTCGAGAGCAAGAGAAGGAGACCAAAACTGCACACAATACTCCCAAGTGTGGCCTCACCAAGGCCCTGTACAATTGCAGCAACACATCCCTGCTTCTATACTCGAAACTTCTTGCAATGAAGGCCAACATACCATTAGCCTTCTTTACTGCCTGCTGCACCTGCATGCTTACCTTCAGCGAATGGTGCACAAGGACACCCAGGTCCCGCTGCACACTCCCCTCTCCCAACTTACAACCATTCGGGTAGTAATCTGCCTTCCTGTTTTTGCTTCCAAAATGAATAATCTCACACTTATCCAAATTATACTGCATCTGCTATTGATTTACCCACTCGCCCAACCTGTCCAGATCATGCTGTAGGATCCCTGCATCCTCGTCACAATTCATCCCCCCCACCTAACTTGGTATCGTCTGCAAACTTTGAGATGTTACATTTTGTTCCCTCATCCAAATCATTAATATATATTGTGAATAGCTGGGGCCCCAGCACCGATCCCTGTGGTACCCCACTGGTTACTGCCTGTCAATTTGAAAAGGACCCATTAATCCCTACTCTTTGTTTCCTCTCTGCCAACCAGTTTTTTATCCACCTCAATACATTTCCCCCAATCCCATGCACTTTAATTTTGCACAATAATCTCTTATGCGGGACTTTGTCAAACGCCTTCTGAAAGTCCAAATATACCACATCGACTGGCTCCCCCTTGTCGACTGTACTGGTTACCTCTTCAAAGAATTCCAACAGATTTGTCAAGAATGATTTTCCCTTCATAAATCCATGCTGACTCTGACTGATCCTGCCACTGCTTTCTAAATGTTCCACTATAAAGTCCTTGATAATGGATTCTCCACTACCGATGTTGGGCTTACTGGTCTATAATTACCTGCTTTCTCTCTACCTCCCTTTTTGAACATTGGAGTGACGTGAGCTACCCTCCAATCTACCCTCTCAATTCCAGAGTCTATAGAAACCTAGAAGATGACCACCAATGCATCCACTATTTCCAGAGCCACCTCCTTAAGCACTCTGGGCAGATTCTCCGGCCCTGGGGATTTATCCGCCTTCAATCCCATCAGTTTTCCCAGCACCATTTCTTTACTAATGTTGATCCCCCTCAGTTATTCCCTCTCACTAAACCTTTCATTCTCCAACATTTCTGGGATCTGATTTGTGTCCTCATTTGTGAAGACAGAACCAAAGTATGTATTCAATTGCTCAGCCATTCCTTTGTCCCTTATTATGCATTCCCCTGTTTCTGTCTGTAGTGGGCCTACATTTCTCTTTACCAATCTCTTTCTCTTCACATATCTATAGAAACTCTTAGCGTCAGTCTTTATGTTCCCTGCAAGCCTCCTTTTGTACTGTACTTTCCCCTTCTTAATCAATCCCTTCGTCCTTCTTTGCTGAATTCTAAACTGCTCCCAATCCTCAGACCTATTATTTTTCTTGGTCAATCTGTATGCTTCTTCCTTGTATCGGATACTATTTCTAATTTCCTTTGTAAGCCATGGATTGGCCCTCTTACCCCCTTTGCTTTTGTGCCAGACAGGAATGAATGCTGTAGTTCCTCCATGCGTTCTTGAATGTTTGCCATTGTCTATCCACTGTCATCCCTTTAAGTAACTCTCCCTAATCTATCAGGGTCAACTCACACCTCATATCCTCATAGTTCCCTTTATTAAGATTCAGCACCCTAGTCTCCGAATCAACTACTTCACTCTCCATTTTGATAAAAAATTCTATCATGTTATGGTCGCTCATCCCCAAGGGGTCTCGTACAGCCAGATTGGCAATAATTCCCTTCTCATTGCACAGTACCCAGTCTAAGATGGCCTGCTCTCTAGTTCGTTCCTCCACATATTGGTCAAGAAAACCATCCCATATACACTCCAGGAATTCCTCCTCTGCGGCATTGTGGCTAATTTGATTTGCCCAATCTATGTGAAGATTAAAACCACCCATGATCACCGATATTCCCTTATTACATGCATCACTAATTTCTTGTTTAATGCCATTCCCAACCTCACCAGTGCAGTTTGGGGGTCTATATGACACCCACTAATGTTTTTTTGTCCCTTGGTATTTTTCAACTCTACCCATACAGACTCCACATTGTCAGAGCTAATATCCTTTCTCACTATTGTGTTAATTTCCTCTTTAACCAGCAGTGCCACACCACCACCTTTTTTTTCTATGCCTGTCCTTCCTAAATACTGAGAACCCTGGGACATTCAGTTCCCATCCCTGTTTACCCTGATGGGGTGGGGGGGGGGGGGGCAACAAAGAACAATGGTTCACTGGTTCATTTCTGGAATGAGAGGGCTGTCTTGTCCTATGAGGACCGATTGAATAGAATGGGCCTATATTCTCTGGAGTTTATAAGAATGATCTCATTGAAATGTATAAAATGCTTCGAGGGTAGATGCTGAGAGGCCGTTTCCTTCTGATTGAAGAGTCCAGAACTAGGGGTTCACAGTCTCAGGATAAGGTGTCAGATATTTTGGACTTAGATGAGAAGAAGTTTCTTATTTCAGATGGTTGTGCATTTTAATTTTTGTGGGCATGGTAGTAACACAGTGGTTAGCACAATGGCTTCACAGCGCCAGGGTCCCAGGTTCGATTCCCGGCTTGGGCACTGTCTGTGTGGAGTCTGCACGTTCTCCCCTGTCTGCAAGGGTTTGCTCCGGGTGCTCTGGTTTCCTCCCACAGTCCGAAGATGTGCAGGTTAGGTGGATTGGCCGTGCTAAATTGCCCCATAGTGTCCAAAAAGGTTGGGTGGAGTTACTGTGATAGGGTAGAGGTGTGGGCTTAGGTAGGGTGCTCTTTCCAAGGGTTGGTGCAGACTCAATGGGCTGAATGGCCTCCTCCTGCACTCTAAATTCTATGATTCTATGAATTGTGTACCCGAGAGGGTTTCTCATGCTTGGCCATTCAGATAGATTTTTGGACACAGAGTAAGGAAGACGTGGATAGGGCAAGAAAGTGAAATTGACCTAGATGATCAGCCAGATGGTGGAGGCGGTGGTTGGTGCAGGAAGTGGTGACTGGGGGCCCCAAGCTCACCTTGACTGCTGCTAATTACTTTAAGCCGTGTCGGCTACCTTCTGGAAAAGTGCTCGGTTGGAGCGGACTCTTCCAACTCTTGGAGAAATCAGTGATTGTTGAAAGCTTCGGTTGTTGAAAGCTTCAAGGGTCTTGTGGCATCATTTAAGGCTGCGCATTTACAAAGAAATATCTGGAAAGGATACTTGTGGCCACGGAAATTATGATGTGGTTTGACATTGGCCAAAGAACCCCAATTGGATACAATCTGAACCTTAACCTGTTCTGTTGTAAGTAAATAATATTTCAAATTAAATATAGCCATTATTAGGATTTAAAAAACATACTGATGGTGGAGCAGGCTCGTGGTGCTGTCTGCTTTGCTTTGCTCCTATTTCTTCAGATGTGTTGGATCTGAAATAGGAGTCCCTTAAATTCTGGACACAGATCACTTGTTCTTTCAGAGATTTTAAAATAAAGTAGAATAAATTGGATGCTATTTCCCTTCTTTCTTTTACCACTGCTGTGTGTTTGTTTCTTGGCAGGTCCTGGTTTCTGAAATGGTTGATCTGGAGAAGCTGGCCCGAACTCGGAAATCCACATTGGAACAAAAACAGGGATCAAGCAAGCCTGACAAGATGAATAAGACTGCAGCTAAGTTGGTGGAGGCTGCAGGGGTGGGAAGTCTGATCCAAGCTCCCTTACCAACTGAAAGCAGTGCCCCCAGTAGTGTGGGGACTGAGGTACTTGGTCATTTATAGGGCTGCTTTATATTTCCACGTGTGTAAGAATTCATCTTTCCAGTTGACATGAATCAAGCTGATGTGCGTCATCTGTGGCAATTTGGCTGGTCAGTGATTGATTTTGAATGATAGGACGCGGATCAAGACCATCAGATTTGACATGCCATTGCAGGTGCGCTGAGCAGCAGCTCTCGTTAACAAGAACATTTGGAAGACCAAAGTTGGGTCACATTTGGGGAAGTCTTAATTCAGACTCCCATTTGAAAGAGTAGAACTGAATGAGCATTCTGTTCCAGCCTTGTCCTCTTTAGGACAGATTCAGTGCTTCACAGCCATTGGTAGGATTGGATAGTAGTATCTGTGGGTGATTTGGAAGGGTCATGCATATAAATCCTTTCTGAATCAAAGATAACACCGAGCTGGTATTGGTTCTGGAGATGTGCATGACCTATTCAGTGAGGCCTTAAGAGCAGGCCTGGCTGAAACAAGAGAGTGGGAACATAAAATAAAGGTGAAATGAAAATGAAAAAATTGAAGAGCGAGAACAGGATTTTTTTTTGGGGGGGGGGGGGGGGGGGGGGGGGGGGAGAAAGAGGTTATTGGATCCAATCATAATCCACGCTATAGACCTTTGCCAGACAGGTCCACAGTACATCACACACACATCTTGTTGACGCTCAACTGAATGCAACAATGCTCCATAACTGGAGCCCTCTGCTCAGCACCCCTCCCCTGGATTCCTGTCTTCAGAAACAACACTTCCCCATACATCTGCCGACTGAAAAAATCCACAAGCTGCTGAACCCATCCATGCTGCACGTCACTTACCACCTACCATCTTGTGTTCAATATGGAGCAAGGTTCCCAAGCATGATCTACTCACAAACATCCTTGGATCAGGGAATGGGAAACATGGGAAGTCTCTAACAAGTTCGTTGTGACAAATCGTATTGGTCAAACAGCAGGTGTTGAACTACCATGGCGCAAATGGTCCTTGCTAAACGGGGACAGGACAGGGCCGCTCTACAACCAATCTCCACTGCTGGGGCCTCAATACAAACCCCATATGTATTTGCAGAAGTGAAACATACAGTATTGAGCATTTCAGAGTGTCCCTTCCACAGGCTAAGTGGCATAGTAATCACCTTAAACTCAGCAAATGAGGAGTGGAGAACATCCGTGGCAGCACGGTAGCATTGCGGGTAGCACAATTGCTTCACAGCTCCAGGGTCCTAGGTTCGATTCCGGCTTGGGTCACTGTCTGTGCGGAGTCTGCACATCCTCCCCGTGTGTGCGTGGGTTTCCTCCGGGTGCTCCGGTTTCCTCCCACAGTCCAAAGATGTGCAGGTTAGGTGGATTGGCCATGATAAATTGACCTTAGTGTCCAAAATTGTCCTTAGTGTTGGGTGGGGTTGCTGGGTTATGGGGATAGGGTGGAGGTGTTGACCTTGGGTAGGGTGCTCTTTCTAAGAGCTGGTGCAGACTCGATGGGCCGAATGGTCTCCTTCTGCACTGTAAATTCTATGATCATAATTGGCTCGGTTCAATCATTAGACAAAACTAGATGCTCATATGACCCGACCAAGGAGAAAACAGGATAATGTCATAAAGACATGGTAAAATGGTGCACGTCCTCCCATGCTGCACAGATCCACAGCCATCACAAGAAGTCAGGATAAGTTACCTGCAGCAAGATAGGGCGCGCACCAACATACAATTCCCTCGACCCCAACAGCGCCACAGGCATCAACGACCCATCACAGTCCTTCGGATATCAGACCCATCTGCACCCATGTAGAAGTCAAGAGCAGATTCATCATACCCAACTCTACAAAAACTCCCAATTCAAAGGGGAGTTCCATCCATACCCCACAACACAATCTAGCCCTAATCCAGGCCTAGAGCAGAACCAATATCATTCCATCCAATTGTAAAGCGAGGACCAGCAGCAAAATATCCAAACCCAGAGTCTCCCCTGGAAGACGATGAAAAGAAGGACCAGAACTGACCCAATGGATAAGAGCTCAGGACCCAACCAGGCCCCGAGCCACCACAGCGGCTATGAAGCCCCATCCAACAAAAGGGGAATAAGCCACTCAACCGACAAAAAGGATAACCATCAAAGCACAGGAGTAGGTAAAGACAATTATTCCGGTCCCAGTCGAAGGACTGCCCGGAGAAAAAGAGGAATCGTCACGAGACCCAACAATAGGGTGCCCCGAGGGAGAGCCAACCCGCGCCCCCTTGGCCCACCCCATCAACCGGGCCCGACCTGGAAAAAAGCCAACACCATGTTCACCCAGAGGAGGAGAGAAAAATCCCCCAGGACTGGAATGCCCAAACCAACACAAGGCGACCACCATTGCATATGGAGTACTCAAAGCAGTCCCACTCCCTAGTTACCAGATCACAATTACCAATCCAACTTCACCATACACCAACACTAAAC
Organism: Scyliorhinus torazame; assembly: GCF_047496885.1. Lineage (NCBI taxonomy): Eukaryota > Metazoa > Chordata > Chondrichthyes > Carcharhiniformes > Scyliorhinidae > Scyliorhinus > Scyliorhinus torazame. The sequence continues at coordinate 29,659,355 of NC_092738.1, forward strand.
TTCATGTTCTAATAGCTCAAGGGAGAAGTAAAGAGAGAGACCAGGTGGAGGATTCAATCTTGAGGGCCTCCCAAAAGAGAGAAAGAAGGGAAGAACGAACAAGAAACAAACATTTGGATACCTAAGGATCAGAATCCAATCCAACCCAAACCCGAGGCAACCACCCCAACACATACAATGAAGAAGCGAAGCAGCCACTTACTCAACAAATGGGCATCATCCCCCCCCCCCCCCCAGGAAAATAAAAACAGGATATCTACCAAGCACAGAACTCAGCCGATTCCCAGGTCCCCACGCACCCGAGGGCTAAACCCAGCCTCTCTGGACACCCCCCACGCCGCAGGCCCTCCCAGAAAGGGACACACCCGGCCCTCTGGGACAGCAGGATACCAGCCATGGCACCAGACCTGGCCTAGCCCAGCACTATCCAAAACACAAGGACGTATATCCCCAGGACTTCCCACAGTCCCAAAACCTACACCCCACTGAGCCTGCACCTTCCAGCTCCACCCAGGGCACTGCACCACTCCCACTAAAAGGAAAAGGATAATTGTTCCAGCTCATCATCGTACAAAGAATACTCCTCCCCCAGTCATCAGCCATGAATACTGATCCCACTTCAGCCTGCCCCATAATAAATATGTTGTGCTGATAGTTTCGAAGAGTTAAAAAGAGAGACCCAAACGAAGAGAAAAAATAAACTCAACCTAAAGGAATAGTCAGAAGGAACTCAGTCCTCATCAGGATAACAAGAAGTCTGCTTGGGCCATGGAAGGATAAAGACATGGATTCTTAAATTCACTTCTAAAAGAAAAGAACACCCAAAACGGATTAGCTCAATCTCAGTGAGGATGAACTAATCCTACCAACCCAACCCTCCCTCTCTTCACCCACCCGCTCTGGCTCCACTCATCTTCTTTCTAATGAGCAGGGAGTGATAGCAAAGATTCCCCCATCCCCCAACCACAAGACATTATAGGACATAATAACAAAAGAGTGGAACTGTGCACAAATCACATTTCTCATATTCGTCTCAACGTGAATTGAATTTGCTAAATCAGGATAACAATATTGACCATCACGCCCACATTTCACATGCCCCGGCAGGAAAAAAGAGAAAAGACTGCAACAATAATCAGCAGCAGGATTAATGGAGTGTAACGTCCAGGATAATAGAATCACAGGGCAAACTTCAGGTTGAAGATATCTTCTAAGTTCCACAAAAAGGCAAAGGATAAAAGCAGGATCAATGAGCACTCTTTAGGATCTCAAGAATTTTGACGATTGAAACCCGAGACACCATTATTTCCACTATGCTGTCTCACCAATACCCAGGCAGTCCACAGCCTAGGCCCTGGCCGGGGGTGTGGGGGATGACTCAACCGGCTCGACCACCTCCAACCCCTCATGGTAAGGATCGAGAACAGGACAATACGGGACCAGTGATCGGTTGGCCCAACCAACACCTGGCCTCAAAGACAGAATATGCTGTGCTTCATCAAATCTGAAGCACCCAGACTCCAAATCAAGATTACCAAAACATGGCAGCCAATTTTCAAACTCGCTTGGGAACTTGCCTGTCACCTGTCAGCGCTCACTGGGTACCGGGCTTGAGGACACATCCTACTTGTCCCCCCTCTCCCAAACTCATCAGGATGGACAGCAGGCCATGGAGTAGGATTTCGACAACACAGAGCCGGGCCCTCACCAGGGAAAGTACTCTCTCAAGTGCAAAAACCTTCCTCTGCACCTCCATCGCTCTCAAAAAGTAACCCCAAATTCTTTGCAATGAGCCCTGACGATCTGTACCACAGAGCCCGGATTTTCAGCCAAGGCATAATCTTCGTTGGCAGCCATCAGCCGATGTCCACTGCACTGCCAAGATGAGGGCCCACTCAGCAGCAACTGCACCACTGCAAGCTGGGCCCCACCCCAGCCCACTGCGACCACCACGAACTAACAAGGATTTTAGCATTTTATCTCCGCTCTTTCTCACAAAGAGACCGATCAGAAACTTCCTGGGACATAGCGCAAGTCTAACAACCCAAGAAAAGACATATATTAAATGTACGCCAGGAGGAAAAGACAGATTCAAAGATGAGCACAGCCAGAGTTTGTGAAAACACAGCTGTTCCCGCAATCTCATCACCTGATGCCCAAATGTGAAAATTGATGACCGAGGTTGCCTGTGGCGCAGGAATGTAGGATTCAATTTTCCATTCGTTTCAGCTTGCATCTTTTTGTGGATTGATGGGTGGGTTTGGATTAAGCAGGAATGGGTGATTGGGTGGGGATGGATTAGGAGGGGATTTATGGATATCAGGGACTGACTGGTGGGAATTGATGTCAGGGATTGTTTGATTGAGCAGAAAGCATTCATATAAAAACTATGAGCAATGTACTTTGTACAAAATAATCCAGAGTATACCATGCTGTTTTGAAGATGCTGCACCTTTGAAGTTATGCATAGAACAGTCCAGCACAGTACAGGCCCTTCAGCCCACAATGTTGTGCCGACCATTTATCCTAATCTAAGGTCAACCTAACCTACACCCCTTCAATTTGCTGCTGTCCATGTGCCTGTCTAAGAGTCGATTAAATGTCCCTAATGACTCTGACTCCACCACCTCTGCTGGCAGTGCATTCCACACACCCACCACTCTCTGTGTAAAGAACCTACCTCTGACATCTCCCCTACACCTTCCTCCAATCACCTTAAAATGATGTCCCCTCGTGACAGCCATTTCCACCCTGGGGAAAAGTCTCTGGCTATCCACTCTATCCATGCCTCTCATCACCTTGTATACCTCTATCAAGTCACCTCTCTGCCTTCTTTGCTCCAGTGAGAAAAGCCCTAGCTCCCTCAACCTTTCTTCATAAGACATGCCCTCCAGTCCAGGCAGCATCCTAGTAAATCTCCTCTGTACCCTCTCCAAAGCATCCACATCCTTCCTATAATGAGGCGACCAGAACTGGATACAATATTCCAAGTATGATCTAACTAGAGTTTTATAAAGCTGCAGCAAAACCTTGCGGCTCTTAAACTCAATCCCCCGTTAATGAAAGCCAACACACCATATGCCTTCTTAACAACCCTATCAACCTGGGTGGCAACTTTGAGGGATCTATGCACGTGGACCCCAAGATCCCTCTGTTCCTCCACACTTCCAAGAATCCTGCCTTTAACCCTGTATTCAGCATTCAAATTCGACCTTCCAAAATGAATTACTTCACATTTATCAAGGTTGAACTCCACCTGCCACTTCTCAGCCCAGCTCTGCATCCTGTCAATGTCCTGTTGTAACCTGCAACAACCCGCAACACTATCTTCAACTCCCCCAACCTTCGTGTCATCGGCAAACTTACGAACCCACCCTTCCACTTCCTCATCCAAGTCATTTATAAAAACCACAAAGAGCAGAGGTCCCAGAACAGATCCTTGCGGGACACCGCTGGTCACCGACCTCCAGGCGGAATACTTTCCATCCACTACCACTCGCGGTCGTCTTTCGCCCAGCCAATTCTGTATCCAGACAGCCAAATTTCCCTGTATCCCAAGCCCCCTAACTTTCTGAATTAGCCTACCATGGGGAACCTTATCAAATGCCTTACTGAAATCCATAAAAACCACATCCACTGCCCGACCTTCATCAATGTGTCTCGTCACATCCTCAAAGAATTCAATGAGGCTTGTGAGGCATGACCTGCCCCTCACAAAGGCATGCTGACTATCTTTAATCAAACTATGTTTTTCTAAATAATCATAAATCCTATCTCTCAGAATCCTTTCCAATATTTTGCTCACCACAGACGTAAGACTGATGGGTCTGTAATTCCCAGGGATTTCACTATTTCCTTGAACAGGGGAACAACATTCGCCTCCCTCCAATCATCTGGTACTACTCCAGTAGAGAGTGAGGACGCAAAGGTCATCGGCAACGGCGCAGCAATCTCCTCCCTCGCTTCCTGTAGTAACCTTGGGTATATCCCGTCAGGCCCAGGGGACTTATCTATCCTGATGCTTTTCAAAATTTCCAGCACATCCTTCTTCTTAACCTGTTTGAGTCTATTAACCTGGTTCACACTGTTCTCGTGGGCAACAACGTCCCTCTCAGTGAATATTGAAGCAAAGTATTCATTTAGGGCCTCCCCCATCTCCTCAGACTCCAGGCACAAGTTCCCTCCACTATCCCTGATCGGCCCGACTCTCACTCTGATCATCCTCTTATTTCTCACAAGTGTAGAACGCCTTGGAGTTTTCCCTAATCCTTCCTGCCAGGACTTTTTCATGCCCCATTCTAGCTCTTCTCAGTCCATTTTTGAGTTCCTTCCTGGCTACCTTGTAACTCTCTAGAGCCGAGTCAGATCCTTGCTTCCTAACCTTACGTAAGCTTCCTTCTTCCTCTTGACTAGAAGCTCCACTTCTCTTGTCATCCCAGGCTCCTTCACCTTACCATTCCTTCCTCGTCTCAGTGGGACAAAACTATTCAGCACTCGCAGCAAGTGCTCCTTAAACAATCCACACATTACTATTGTGCATTTCCCCAAGAACAATTGGTCCCACTTTATGCTCCTGTCCAATAGCAGTATAATTTCCCCTCCCCCAATTAAATATCTTCCCATACTGTGTGTTCCTATCCCTCTCCATGACTATGGTAAAGGTAAGGTGTTGTGGTCACTGTCACCAAAATGCTCTCCCACCGAACCATCTGACACCTGGTCTGCTTCGTTGCCGAGCACCAAGTCCAATATGGCCTCCCCCCTAGTTGGCCTATCTACATATTAAGTCAGGAATCCTTCCTGTCAACCACCTGACAAAATCTGCTCCATCCAAACCATTTGCACTAAGGAGGTTCCAGTCAATATTAGGGAAGTTGAAGTCACCCATGACAACAACTCTGTTATTTCTGCACTTTTCCAAGATCTGCCGCCCAATCTGTTCCTCTATCTCTCTGCTGCTATTGGGGGGTCTATGGAAAACTCCCAATAAAGTGACTGCTCCTTTCTTGTTTCTGACTTCCACCCATACTGACTCAGTAGACAAACCCTCCTCAACTACCTCCTTTTCTGCAGCTGTGGCGCACTCCCTAATTAACAGTGCCACTCCCCCTCCTCTTTTACCTCCCTCCCTATTCTTCTGAAAACATCTAAACCCCGGAACATCTAACAACCATTCCTGCTCCTGTGAAATCCATGTCTCCGTAATGGCCACAACATCGTAGTTCCAAGTACTGATCCATGCTCTAAGTTCATTTCCCTTATTCCTGACACTCCTTGCATTGAAACAGACACATTTGAACTAATTCTACTGAGTGCAACTTTGTCCTATCAACTGTCTATCCTTCCTCACAGACTTGCTGCATACTATTTCTGCCTGTTCGACAGCTACCCTATCCTCTGATCCATAGCTCTGGTTCCCACCCCCCTGCCAAACTAGTTTAAACTAGGAAGCAAAACTGTCAGTCTGTCAAAAATGAAGAATCTGATTGCAATTTGGAGATTTACTTCCAACAACTTGTTTTTGCTGCCATCCACTGAAATTTTGTGATATTGTCAAGAGATATTTTTATGTAAAACTGATGAAAAAGTGCATTTTTAAACAAATAATTATTGGGGAGAAGCAAAGGTTAAGTGTGTGTATATATAGAGGACCAATCAAACATTTTTCTGGTCGCTACTTTCTAAATGGTGACAAACTAAATACTGCAGGAACAAAGATTTGAGAGTCCCAAGTTCAAAAATAATGTAGTTCAAAAATAATTTAAAACTAGTGCACAGATACAAAAAGGAATCCAAATGGAGTTGAGGTACAGATCAGTCATCACCCAGCTGAATGTGGAGCAGGCTGAAAAGGCTTAATGCCCTAAGTATGTTGCTTTGCTAAAACGTTGCGGTCATTAATTTTTGTTCTTTCAGGGGGTGATACGGATTCATCTGTTAGAAGCTGAGAATCTAATCGCAAAGGACAACTTCATGAAAGGGATAGTGAAAGGGAAGTCAGATCCCTACGTCAAAGTGCGAGCAGGAGCCCAAAGCTTCCGGAGCAGAACAATTAAAGAAAACCTTAATCCCAAGTGGCATGAGATGTATGAGGTCAGTGTCTTTGGATGGTGCGCTTTGAAATACATGGCCAATAAAATAAAAACTCTTATATCCTGCAGGACTATGAAGGGTACAAGATAGATGGGTCTGGGTAACAAATGGGCAGGTCTGTGTGAGGCAGTCACTATGACACCTTCTTCACTCGATCCTGGTATTGTATAAAGTTTCAGTTTATTTCACATGTGGGTGCAAATATCTGGCCCTGTTAATCCCTGTTTTTTAAAATCAATTGCTACTCTCTTCCCAAGCAAGGTTCTGACTTGTGGTAACTTCTCTCCTCTTAGATCATCGTAAATCACATTCCAGGTCAGGAGCTGGAGTTTGAGCTCTTTGATAAGGACATAGACAAGGATGATTTCCTTGGAAGGTACGTTGCTCCATAACAAAATTCAGAGAAAAGGTTTCAAACAATGTGAAGACAGCATTAGAACAAAGAAAGCACCATTTGTTAGAGGTTTGACCTCCTCAAGGACCAGGAACTGGTTCCTCAAATGTTTTGGTGAGCACTGCCAGGGCAGGTACAGCACAGGGTTAGATACCAGGTTTCTCCAACCCCTGGCCCATGGGCTGCAAGAAGACCATTTATGTGGCTCCCAGAGCTGGTAAGAAGGCTCAGTGAGTTTGAAGATTTCTTCAGGAGACTGTTCCACCAATCACAGCCTGTTTTGCTGCTGATAGGCTTACTCGATACAGAAAAAGCTTCCTTCACAATGTCCCCTTCAAACACTCCCTGGACAGGTACAGCACAGGGTTAGATACAGATTAAAGCTCCCTCTACACTGTCCCCATCACACACTCCCAGGACAGGTACAGCACAGGGTTAGATACAGAGTAAAGCTCCCTCTACACTGTCCCCATCACACACTCCCAGGACAGGTACAACACAGGGTTAGATACAGAGTAAAGCTCCCTCTACACTGTCCCCATCAAACACTCACAGGACAGGTACAGTACGGGGTTAGATACAGAGTAAAGCTCCCTCTACACTGATCCCATCAGACACTCCCAGGACAGATACAGCACGGGGTTAGATAGAGTAAAGCTCCCTCTACACTGTCCCCATCACACACTCCCAGGACAGGTACAGCACAGGGTTAGATACAGAGTAAAGCTCCCTCTACACTGTCCCCATTCAAACACTCACAGGACAGGTACAGCACGGGGTTAGATACAGAGTAAAGCTCCCGCTGTACTGTCCCCGTCAAACACTCCCAGGGCAGGTACAGCACAAGGTTAGATACAGAGTAAAGCTCACTCTACACTGTCCCCATCACACACTCCCAGGACAGGTACAGCGCAGGGTTAGATACAGAGTAAAGCTCCCTCTACACTGTCCCCATTCAAACACTCACAGGACAGATACAGCATGGGGTTAGATAGAGTAAAGCTCCTTCTACACTGTCCCCATCACACACACTCCCAGGACAGGTACAGCACAGGGTTAGATACAGAGTAAAGCTCACTCTACACTGTCCCCATCAAACACTCCCAGGACAGGTACAGCACAGGGTTAGATACAGAGTAAAGCTCACTCTACACTGTCCCCATCAAACCCTCCCAGGACAGGTACAGCACGGGGTTAGATACAGAGTAAAGCTCCTTCTACACTGTCCCCATCAGGCACTCCCAGGACAGGTACAGCACGGAGTTAGATACAGAGTAAAGCTCACTCTACACTGTCCCCATCAAACACTCACAGGACAGGTACAGCACGGGGTTAGATACAGAGTAAAGCTCCCTCTACACTGTCCCCATCAGACACTCCCAGGACAGGTACAGCACAGGGTTAGATACAGAGTAAAGCTCCCTCTACACTGTTCCCATCAAACACTCCCAGGACAGATACAGCACGGGGTTAGGTACAGAGTAAAGCTCCCTCTACACTGTCCCCATCAAACACTCCCAGGACAGGTACAGCACAGGGTTAGATGCAGAGTAAAGCTCCCTCTACACTGTCCCCATCAAACACTCCCAGGACAGGTACAGCGCATGGTTAGATGCAGAGTAAAGCTCACTCTGCACTGTCCCCATCAAACACTCCCAGGACAGGTACAGCACAGGGTTAGATACACAGTAATGCTCCCTCCACACTGTCCCCATCACACACTCCCAGGACAGGTACAGCACGGGGTTAGATGCAGAGTACAGCTCCCTCTACACTGTCCCCATCAAACACTCCCAGGACAGGTACAGCACAGGGTTAGATACAGAGTAAAGCTCACTCTACACTGTCCCCATCAAACACTCCCAGGACAGGTACAGCACAGGGTTAGATACACAGTAAAGCTCCCTCCACACTGTCCCCATCAAACACTCCCAGGACAGGTACAGCATGGGGTTAGATACAGAGTAAAGCTCCCTCTGCACTGTCCCCATCAAACACTCCCAGGACAGGTACAGCACAAGGTTAGATACAGAGTAAAGCTCCCTCTACACTGTCCCCATCAGGCACTCCCAGGACAGGTACAGCACAGGGTTAGATACAGAGTTAAGCTCCCTCTACACTGTCCCCATCAAACACTCCCAGGACAGGTACAGCACAGGGTTAGATACAGAGTAAAGCTCACTCAACACTGTCCCCATCAAACACTCCCAGGACAGGTACAGCACAGGGTTAGATACACAGTAATGCTCCCTCCACACTGTCCCCATCAAACACTCCCAGGACAGGTACAGCATGGGGTTAGATACAGAGTAAAGCTCCCTCTGCACTGTCCCCATCAAACACTCCCAGGACAGGTACAGCACAGGGTTAGATACACAGTAAAGCTCCCTCTACACTGTCCCCATCAGGCACTCCCAGGACAGGTACAGCACGGAGTTAGATACAGAGTAAAAGCTCCCTCTACATTGCTCTATCAAAATGTAAAATATACATCATAAACCTGTTAAAAAGGTAGTTTTAAAGTTCTAAAGGTCATGGGAATTCCACTACATTTCTACTCCTAAAGGAACTGCTTTTTAGGAAGGTACATGGTTGGCTATATTTGCTTGTAATGTAAAATAATTTTCTGAATGTGTTTGAATTAAATTGCAATCTCTCATATGTAGATTGAAGATTAGCTACAAGGACATCATGAACATTAAAGTTATGGATGAGGTATGAAAATCTGGTTAATTCAAATCATGTAATGGGACAGATTTTCCTTTTACTGCAGCTGAGAGTATTGGAGCCCCTGGGTTTAGGAGCTAACGGGAAATCAGGCAAGGAAGTGGAGTATTCATTAGGTTGACAGTAACTTCATTGCAGTGTTAATGTAAGCCTACTTGTGACACTAATAAAGATTAAGAAGGAAGCCTTTTGAATTTTTGATATCTTTAAATTAATGGATAGAAATTGGGTGGCTCCGATGAACGTCTACATAACTAGAATTTCCATTTAACTGATACAGATTGCTCACTCTCCCTCATCACAACACACCATACTTAACTCAACTTTTAACACGGGTTTGAAAATATCATAACTTGAGGAATTTAAGCAATTAAAAGCAAGTAGCCTACCAGCAATGAGTGCTCATCTAGCCAAGGCATCCTATCCACTAGAGTATTGGTTTGCAGAGTTATCTGGAAGAGAGTGGGAAGGATACCTGGTGCATGTTTTACCTGACTGTAAGGCAGCTGAAATTAGTCTCCCAGCTTGTCAAAATGCCAAGACAGGCTATTCAACCTGTTCAGTCTTCACTAGTGTTTCTTTCCACATGAAGTCACCTAGTCTAATCTCACATTAGCTGATCTCCTCCCTTCTGATGGTGGCGAACTTTGAAATCCTCAGAATTTTGCAGCCTTTGGTTGAGTTTTGATATTTTACTGCAAGCTCCACAATATTAAAAAACACAAACACCCAGAAAACTCGACTTTTCCTGCCAGGTATTTATTATTGAAACTTCACACCCAGCTTAAAGAATGGAGTGGATTGTTGCGGGAGTCCAGGTGAACTTTTCTACGACCAGTTGATCATTGAATGCATGGCATTATACAGGCTAGTTCAAGTTAGAGAATTAAGTAAACATCATAATCGCTATGCTATGCTATCCAATTGCCTATTTCTTGTCCTTGTCCATCTGTAGTGGTTCATATTGAATGATGTCAAATCAGGAAAACTTCATCTCAAGTTAGAATGGTTGCCACCGGGCATGGATTCAGTCATCCTCGACCAGGTGAGATTGGTACAAATTTTCCTCCTGTGGTCCAGCTCTTTAATTTCTCAGGTGTATTTCTTTGTCTCAGAGGACAGTGAAAATGGCATAGTGCGGTGGTGGTGGTGCCAGCTACAGGCTCTGGATTCTAAATAATTTGGGATGAAAATCTGCTTCTTCAGGTTGAGTCTGTATTTTATCATACATAGCTGGTTATGGAGAGAACAAATAATTTTCACCTTTAGAAGCTGAATATCGTGCTTTCATGTTTCAAGGTCGCAAGCATACACCTTAGTTATTCTGTTTAAAGAAGCTGGGCAGGCCTGATCAGGATGCTGTGTCTCGGTCTGACCATGGCCATTGATCTGTCACACCCACATAGATTAACAATTAGCATCAAGTGTATTATTTTGACTCGACTAGTAATCCAGAGACCTTGGGTACTGCTCTGGGGATCCGGGTTCAAATCCTTTTAAAAAAAAAAAAATTTAGCGTATCCAATTCTTTTTTTTCCAATTAAGGGGCAATTTAGCGTGGCCAATCCACCTACTCTGCACATCTTTGGGTTGTGGGGGTGAAACCCACGCAGACACGGGGAGAATATGCAAACTCCACACGGACAGTGACCCAGGGCCGCAATCTGACCTGGGTCCTTGGCGCCGTGAGGCAGCAGTGCTAACCACTGTACCATCGTGCTGCCCCTCTGGGTTCAAATCCCACTATGGCAGATGGTGAAATTTGAAATGGCCTCGCAAACAACTCCGTTCAAAGGAAATCCGGGATCAGCATGAATGCTGGCCAAGTCAGTTCACACCCACATCCATGAATGACTTTTTAAAAAAAAAAACAGAACTTAGAACTCCTTTTAAAAACAAAAGTAATTTTCGCAAATGCTGTAGAATGAAACTGGAATTGTAAAATTCCTACACATTCCTCCACCTAGTGTCAAAATAGGGCCGCTGTGACCAAATAGGCTTAGTCTAGATGAAGGATTTTGGATTACTGTATTACTTTTATTCTGTTAACGGGAAGTTGTAAAGAAGCTGTTCATCCTGATTGCTCAGTCATCTCCAAGAGTTGGTATTTTGGTTTAAATGATTTTACTCCCCAATCCATCTCTTTTCAGGTGCTTCAGGCTAACAGGACCATCTTCACACAGAATGAGTTGGAACCATCTGCTGCCATCTTGACCGTCTACCTGGACAGGGCACACGAACTTCCTGTAAGCCTCAGTCTTGTTCATTCCCCCCAAAATGGCAATTTCTGTCCCAGCTGTAATTGCTGAAGCCGTTTGGTTCTGCTGCTGAATGAGAAAATCTGCATCTAGGCTTGTTAGAGATGTTATTGTCGAGGGAAAACCCTGTATTTCCCAGAAATCTAGCAAGGCTCGTATTCAATTTATATGGGGCATCTTGTCCAATGCCCTGACTCCAAGAGCATGATCCAACCACTGATCCAAACAGGGTTTGTGTTGGAATGCATGGTACTAAACTATATTCTAATCTTGGCCATTCAATACAAGTTTTCCCAATGGCTATGGTCAATCTTAATCCACAATATAGAACAAGACCATTATTCATTCATAAGAGTTAAGTTGCTAGCTCTTGTTCATTGCTATGATTCTAACTATGGATCTTACATGTTCATGCAGATGAAGAAAGGGAAGAAGCTCCCCAGTCCAATGGTTCAAATCACTGTCAATCGCACCTCGTTTAAAAGTCAGGTAAGAGACTGACCTCAGATTTGGAGCTTCCAACATCCACAAATTTCTGGCAACTGGTGAAAATGTTGCTCTTCGTAGAAAAGCTGAGCCTATTCCTGAGTAGAAGTCAAAGGCATAGAAGGGAAGATTCCCTGTCTCCATGTCAATGTGTAATCCTTGACATTGAGGTCAAGGTTGGTGATATGTCACTGCTGGCAAAATCAAGAAAATCACATCCTTCAAGAAGCAAACCTCAAGAAGCGAGTGAGTCAGTCATCTATTCAAACTCTGCTGTATCACGTTCTGCAAGCCACCTCAGCTATAAGAGCAAACAATCATTCCAACAGCAAAACACAACATTTCCTCAGATGGGTATCACTGGACAACCTTACCAGCTCACACAAAGCCTGCAACACTATTTAATATCAAATCTCAGTTCCATTTCAAAAACCAATATCTACATATAAATTGAAGTGAGAACTGCAATAAAAGTTTCAGCAACAATCTGATGATGTATAAAACCATGATTTCACTCATCCGGATGATATTAATTCCCTACCAATTATTTGCAGGTTGGTCAGAAAGATCATAAGAATGGCTGCTAAGTGAAATGGAAATAATCATATGCACACTAATACAGTAATAGGTGCATTTGAGATTAGTGTTAAGGAACACGACAGAACTGAGTAAGGGAACTCTACTCTGTATTTAACCCTTGCATCTGGCCTGAGAGTGTTTGATGGACAGTGAAGGTTTTAATCTGTATCTAATCCATGATCTATCTGCCCTGAATGTTTGATGGTATTCTTATGTTCTATTCCTGTCAATGAGACTCACCTTTATGACCAGAAAATTAACCTTCTCCAGAACCTATTTTAAAGAGGGCAGAAAGGATATCTTTAAAGTAAAATGGAACTTGATATATCAAAAGGAAGTGGATGGTGCAGTGAGTTGTGCTCTATATTCTGAGAGTTTTCAGACTGGAGGTCACTTTGCTGAAACCCACGCTTCAATAACATTTCTTGTTATTTGTGCACAAGTACAAACTGTTGTGTCCTCTTTTCCAGGTTGTTAATAGCACAGAACTACCCATTTGGGAGGAATCATTTTCATTCCTTGTAGGGAATCCAAAAATGGAACGTATGGAGGTTCAGGTAAACTTCAAGCTATTGTACATCTTGGTTAAGTCACCTCAGCAAACACACCCCTGTGTGGGGCAGGAACACCATACCACTGTACAAGATTTTATTTTTGTCTCATTTTAAACCACTACAGCTAGACTCATTGCTTGATTACAATGGTTCTAACACTTGATATTTTCAATTTAAAACGTATTTTCAAAATTGTTCCCTAGGTTAAGGATGACAGTCATGTCCTGGGCACACTGACACTTCCACTCTTCCAACTGCTGGCCAGCAAGAATCTGACCTTCGACAAATGGTTTCAGTTGGACAATTCAGGACCTAATAGCAAAATCATGTTCAAAGTCATGCTGGGGGTAAGAGTACATGAAACAAATATTGACTGTATGTGTAAAAATGTGTGTTTCTGTGTGCACTTGTGCGCGTATATGTACCGTGTACATATGTATACCTGTACATTACACTGTGTATGTGTGTATATCCAACATGTGAAAATGCTTTCTTTTGTGCCATTACCACATAATGAAGCCTATGCCAAAGTAGCTTGACTGCTGTTTTATGAGACTACTTTGACTGTTCTGTTTCATTGTGCAGTTGCTCTGACTGTTCTCTTTTAATCTTTTTAATTAAGGAGGTGCCTCCAAGTGTTCTGTTCTTTTATATGTGGGGCGGCTCTGACGTCTGTATATTCACGTGGGTGCCGTTTTATAGGTTTGCTCTGAGTGTCCTTTTATGTTTCGTTGAAATTCTGTCTTTGTTTTTATCATGCCACAGATCCTAGTTTCTGAGCATTCCAGAGAGCTTTTCTCTATTCAGACCATGGCACATGAACCAGCTAACTGCGAGGTGGCGAATGTGTCCTTCTCACCTTCAGTTAGTGATGAGAGTGAACCCAAACCCATTTCATCATTAGTGAATGATCCCAGCAATCATTCAGTGTCCTCCTTTGCTTCCGAGCACAACGTCAACATTTCAACCAGTGAGTCAGCATCATCTGAACTGGATCTACGACAGAGAATGAATCGGTAGGCAGCAACTTATTTTGATACCAGTTGCATAAATTATCTTTTGCAGAGTATTATCGCTATGTTGCCTAACCTTTGGCCTTTGTCATGCCACACAAACTTAGTGTAAAGGTTGAATCATACCATGCTCCTTAAGGTGCACGGTGTCTGTCAGAGGATGGAAGCATATGTTTTTTCTGCCCTTTGTCAACCCCCAGCCAGGCCCACACCTCCCATCACTGCACTTTGCACCGGAAAGTCGGGAAGAAAATTGAACTGCAGCTGGAGGCCTCTTAACATTAAGTTAGTGAGGGCCCACAGAAGGCGGAGTTGATGGCTAACTTGTTGACTAATTTCTCAGAAACCATGCTGTGCAATCGTTGCTTATCTTTTCATATAACCAGTCACTGTCCTCTTCCTGTTTCAGTAAAATGGATGTAGAGTCACCACAGATCAAGTTGACACTGCAGTACAACACGGAGCAAGGGAGACTGCTGCTTGTAGTACATTCCTGCAGGTAAGGGTTTGGGGGAGGCAGTCATTGCATTCTATTGCTAATAAATCATTGTACTGCACAGGTCATAGTTAAAACCTTCTGTGGACAGTTTCATACATCCTGCATTGACTTCGTTTTTTTTATATCACCCACCATTTAGCACTCAATGAATGGAATGCCAGGATATGCACTTTGTATGCTCCCTCTTCCCTTTCCTGTTTTTGGTACATTTATGCAGCAGTACTAGATTTGGGAGTACCTTAGCTGCAACACCTTGCTTTGGCAGCAAGTTAACCATACATCAATTTCCAAAATAAGAATGCTCAGATATTTGAACATCTTTTCAGTTAATTGTAGTAAATTATTAAATAATCTATGAAGAATGTACAGATGGTACTGAATCCTTAAATTGAAAATTATGTAAATTCTGGCATAGAATCACATTTATCATTATTGTCATCCCTTTCAAGATGCAAATATGGAATTCTCTGGTATCCTTCTTCACTAATATATTACTTCAATCATTTTGGGAGGTTGGTTAGTCAGTTAGCTGGACAGCTGGTTCGTGATGCAGAGCGACACCAACAGTGTGGGTTCAATTCCCGTCCAGGCTGAGGTTATCATGTAGGCCCCACCTTCGCAACCTTGCCCCTTGTCTGAGGTGTGGCGATTCTCAGGCTAAATCACCACCAGTCAGCTCTCCCTCTCAAAGGAGAAAGCAGCTGATCGTTCTCTGGGACTATGACGACTTTTCCTTCAATCATTTAAAAACACTTCATCCAGGATTCCTTGTTTTGTGCAAAATTCTTTACTTTCTCAGAAAAACATCTTTCATCGTTTAAAGGGGAAATCATTAATATAGCATTGACAAGCTTTAGTGATAGTCTTTACTTAAAATTACAGTGCAGAAACAGACCATTTGGCTCAACTGGTCTGTGCTGGTGTTTTCTATTCCAGCTGCGCCTTCTCTTGCATATTATATCAAGCCCTATCTGTATATCAAAGAAAAATTACAGTACAGGAACAGGCCCTTCGGCCCTCCAAGCCTGCGCCGGTCCAGATCCTCTATCTAAAACTGTCGCCTATTTTCTAAGGATCTGTATCCCTCTGCTCCCTGCCCATTCATCTATCTGTCTAGATACATCTTAAATGGCGCTATCGTGCCCGCCTCTACCACCTCCACCGGCAATGTGTTCCAGGTACCCACCACCCTCTGCGTAAAGAACTTTCCACGCATATCTCCCTTAAACTTTTCCCCTCTCACCTTGAACTCGTGACCCCCAGTGAGATCCCCCACTCTGGGGGAAAAAGCTTCTTACTATCCACCCTGTCTATACCTCTCATGATTTTGTAGACGTCAATGAGGTCCCCCCTCAACCTCCATCTTTCTACTGAAAATAATCCTAATCTACTCAACCCTCTTCATAGCTAGCGCCCTCCATACCAGGCAACATCCTGGTGAACCTCCTCTCCACCTTCTCCAAAGCATCCACATCCTTTTGATAATGTGGCGACCAGAACTGTACGCAGTATTCCAAATGTGGCCAAACCAAATTCTTATACAACTGTAACATGACCTGCCAACTCTTGTACTCAATACCCCTTCCGATGAAGGAAAGCATGCCGTATCCTTCTTGACCACTCTATCGACCTGCGCAGCCACCTTCAGGGTACAATGGACCTGAACACCCAGATCTCTCTGTACATCAATTTTCCCCAGGGCTTTTTCATTTACCGTATAGTTCGCTCTTGAATTGGACCTTCCAAAATGCATCACCTCGCATTTGCCCGGATTGAACTCCATCTGCCATTTCTCCGCCCAACTCTCCAATCTATCTATATTCTGCTGTATTCTCTGACAGTCTCCTTCACTATCTGCTACTCCACCAATCTTAGCGTCATCTGCAAACTTGCTAATCAGACCACCTATACCTTCCTCCAGATCATTTATGTATATCACAAACAACAGTGGTCCCAGCACGGATCCCTGTGGAACACCACTGGTCACAATTCTCCATTTTGAGAAACTCCCTTCCACTACTACTCTCTGTCTCCTGTTGCCCAGCCAGTTCTTTATCCATCTAGCTAGTACACCCTGGACCCTATGAGACTTCACTTTCTCCATCAGCCTACCATGGGGAACCTTATCAAATGCCTTACTGAAGTCCATGTATATGACATCTACAGCCCTTCCTTCATCAATCAACTTTGTCACTTCCTCAAAGAATTATTTTCCTTTGTGTCCCCCACCCCTCCAAAATCAAGCATTTAGCAAGATTTCCCTAAATGCAGGCAGCACGGTAGCACAATGGTTAGCACTGTTGCTCCACAGCTCCAGAGTCCCAGGTTCGATTCCCGGCTTGAGTCACTGTCTGTGCGGAGTCTGCATGTTCTCCCGTGTCTGCGTGGGTTTCCTCCGGGTGCTCCGGTTTCCTCCCACAAGTCCCGAAAGACGTGCTATTAGGTAATTTGGATATTTTGAATTCTCCCTCAGTGTACCCGAACAGGTGCTGGAATGTGGCGACTAGGGGCTTTTCACAGTAACTTCATTGCAGTGTTAATGTAAGCCTACTTGTAACAATAAAGATTATTAACTTCAACTACTTTATGTGGTAGTGAATTCCACTCTGATCACTGCTCCATGGTCTTCACCATAATTCATAGCAGACCAAAGAAAATGAAAATGAAATGAAAATCACTTATTGTCACAAGTAGGCTTCAAATGAAGTTCCTGTGAAAAGCCCCTAGTCGCCACATTCCAGCGCCTGTTCGGGGAGGCTGGTACGGGAATTGAACTGTGCTGCTGGCCTGCCTTGGTCTGCTTTAAAAGCCAGCGATTTAGCCCAGTGTGCTAAACCAGCCCCTGGTGTTGTGGTAACTGCTTGGTCTAAATAAGTGTGCTCGGAGAATAAGAAATAATTAAGTGGAAAATACAACACATTGGTGTGCAGGACTAGAGCCCTGAATTTTGATCCCAACCAGATATTGGTCATGGTTGGTTTGTTCATGGAGCTGTTTTTCTACAGGAGGCATTTTGCACGAGGGTGGCAAAGTCAGGACTAATTATATTGTGTTGTAGGTTGACTTCACTAGATTCCTCTGAGCTTGCAGAACGTAACATTAAAGACAAACTTGTTCATCAGGTGCAGCTCTGAGGCAAAAAGAGCCTGCCTCCTCAGTGATTCCCTCCCATCCATGTGAATGAGCATACAACGGAATCATTTATGTTTACAAAGTCCAGGGTATGTGGCCCAGGAGACTACAATGGGACAAAAAAATTAGCATATATTTATATATTTTTAAAAAGGATTCAACTGTTGAGTACCCAATTCTTTTTTTTCCCCAATTAAGGAGCAATTTAGTGTGGCCAATCCACCTACCCTGCACATCTTTGGGTTGTGGGGGTGAGGTCCACACAGACACAGGGAGAATGTGCAAACTCCACACGGACAGTGACACACAGGGAGAATGTGCAAACTCCACACGGACAGTGACCCGGGCCGGGATCAAACACGGGTCCTCGTTACCGTGAGGTAACAGTGCTAACCACTGTGCCATCCTCAAATATTTACAATAATTAAGAGTAGAGAAAAGTGTTACTGTAACAAAAGAAAATGATCCATCCCTTGAGATTTAATTTGCTTCCAACGCTGGATTGCCTTTCCAATAATTGTAGATACAAGTTACCACCTGTCAGCTGGGGCTAGCTAGAGAGTGCTTCGCAATTGTAGAACATTCCGGCTCACAGGAAATTAATAAAACAAGGGCATTGCATTAATTAAAAGAAGAATTCGGCATCCACTGGGGATTGG
Source organism: Scyliorhinus torazame (assembly GCF_047496885.1). Lineage (NCBI taxonomy): Eukaryota > Metazoa > Chordata > Chondrichthyes > Carcharhiniformes > Scyliorhinidae > Scyliorhinus > Scyliorhinus torazame. The sequence goes on from NC_092738.1 coordinate 29,677,749, forward strand.
AAAGAATTACGGTAACACGCTAATGATGGAGAAGACCGTTTGCATGAAAGACTGCAATCAAACCATGCAATATGTACAAAAGCTTTGCTGAATGTTGACTGGTTGTTTGTTGCAGGAATCTGAAACTCCATTCCAAGGAGATCCCTGACCCATATGTCTCTCTAATTCTGCTGCCCGACAAAAATCGAGTGACAAAGAGAAAAACAAGTGTGAAGAAGAAAACAATCAATCCAGAGTACAATGACAAGTAAGGAGTTCTGAATAGATGAGGGGCTGGTGGAGACTAAGAAAAACTAAGGGAAAAGAGACCCAGGGCAAAATTAGAAAGTAAATAGAAAATATATTGACCGGCATGGAAACGAGAGCGGAAAGGACCCATACTGACAGTGCCATCATCGAGATACTCCAATATTAGGGGTAACATGATAGCAGTTCTTTGAACATCCTGTTTTGAACTTTATTTCAACAGAAACACCTGCAAAACAAGGATTTTGTGCTTATGATTTTAATGACTTCCAATACAGAAGTGTGATTTGAGAGGGAAATTTTGTGAAATGACAAGCACATAACTTGTACATTACTGTTTTATAAACCACAACCCAGTTGCTTCCAGTCACACCCATAAATATATTTTTTTCCCCCCTTGTTTATTGTGAAAATGTTCTGTACCCAAATGCCCCATACCCATACTCTAAGCAGAAGAAATCTGTCCATTTTTCCCCAATGTGCGGAACCTCCCAGAGACCAAGTTGGTCTGGGGTCAAAGCAAGTGAATCAAAATCTGTTGAGAAAAGGGATAATAGGTTAGAGAAATATTAACATTGCATAATTTTCTTTTTTTGGACAGGTTGCGGCAGGAAGCTGGTATCCTTAAAATAAGAGATCAACAGTTGATATGGGAGGGAGTCCATAGTAGAATAAACATCCAGGAGCTGGGCTACGAGGCTGAATGACCTTTTCTCATTCCGGAATTCATGTTCTTGTGCTTTCTCTGCCCCCCTCCCAGATTTGAGTTTGAAATGCCATTCGAGGAAGCACAGAAGAAAAAGCTAGACCTCACTGTAAAGAACAACATTTCCTTCATGTCCAGAGAGATTGGAAAGGTATTGTGATGTGTATCTACACTACTGTACAACATTCAAAAAGTCCTAATATTGCAAAGAAAAATATTCTAAAGTATAACAAATGCAGTTTAATTCCCAATTATTTCAAATGATGATCGATCTGGAAAATTTGGATATCTACAAACCATCAATTGAAGACTTTTTAAAAAACCTTCAGGCGAATCAAGAACATGAACATTTAGTATTTAAGAATGTTGGCACGGTTATGAGCATCCTAAACTCCTCTTGTAACTACTTTTAACTAGATATTAATCTTTATCTTGTGCCCTGTTGTCTTCATGTTAGTGAATCTAGGTACTAACCAGGCCCCTTACCTCTCTGCTTCTCTTCCAGCTCTACTTTGATCTCTCACAGCTTAGCCCGACTCAGGATATAACACAGTGGTAAGTGAGCAAGCCATATTATGGGAGAATATGACATCATGGGCCAAGCAGTTGCAGATCATTGTCAGTTAACTATTTGCAGTAATTGATCTTTCCTGTGCTATCACTAATAACACCCATTTATGATTTTTTTTCTTCCATTTTCTTTAATCACGTTAGTGGAGATTTCCATTTGGCTGATGGTTAGAGAATATGGTCCATCTCCTCATGGTGAATGCAGGAGTTTTGGATTCATGTTTGTAGAGAATGAGGCCCAGACTGATTGGTAGATCAGTAGAATTTCTTGCCTAAACGTCTCTGAAGCAGTGAAATACTATTTTGATTATCAGAATCTGGTTGGAGCTCTGGTATTATCAACCACTACAAGCCTCCTCCCTACAAGCTGTGGACAATTGTATCACGCTGAGCTGTGATGTCCTTAACAGTTGAAATACAACATTCATTGTTTAAGCTAACATGTAGGGTAGGAATCTCTGCTCCGCTGTCAATGGGAATTCCCATTAAAGCCTCCCCATGGGCGGGAGTGTGCTGCCGGCAGGACCAGAGAATCCCAACTGTAATGTACAGCCACTTTTGTGAGGCACTGGAGAGTGGCTAGTGTCTGTGAAACTATCCCAGTATCTTCAGGAGAGGATGGGAGAAAACTTTTTTAAAGATACAGTACATATACAAAATTACAATGTATTAAAGTAAAACTTTTCTTCGTATTGCAGGTTCGATTTGAAGGAAGAATAGAGTGGTTCTGTGGACTATTAATTCAGTTTGTTTTTGATTCATGATCAACTATTTTTGAATAGTTTTATTTCCATTGAAGTATTTTTTACCACTTAAAGTATTATGCCTTAATTTGTAATGGTATTTTGTATTCAATTACTATGTTTTTGTTTTAATTCACAAATAGTTCCAGAGACTGCATTCAGAATGCCACATTGTTCATTTAAAAGGAAAATACTGCGGCTACTGGAAAACTCAAATAACAGGAACTGCTGGATAAACTCAGCATGTCTGGCAGCATTTGTGGAGAGAACCAGAGTTAATGTTTCAGATCTAAATGATCCTTCTACAGAACAGGATGTTTCCACTAGTAGGCAAAACTAGAACCCGAAGGCACAGCCTCAGACTGAAGGGACAATCCTTTAAAACTGAGATGAGGAGGAATTCTTCAGCCAGAGGGTGGTGAATCTGTGGAACTCTTTGCCGCAGGAGGCTCTGGAGGCCAAATCATTGAGTGTCTTTAAGACAGAGATAGATAGGTTCTTGATTAATGAGGGGATCAGGGGATATGGGAATCAGAAACGCATCAGCCATGATTGAATGGTGAAGCAGACTCGATGGGCCGAATGGCCTAATTCTGCTCTTATGTCTTATGGCTTCCACAGATGCTGCCAGACCTGCTGAGTTTATCCTGCACTTCCTGTTTTTATTCACTGTTCACAATATTAGTCCCTTCCCTAAATATCTGTACAATACCTGTGGTTCTCGGGGACTGTGCTGCTTTGTCACTTCTGGAACTTAAGATCCTTATAATTAACTTCTCATTAGATCTGAGCTAAACCTATATGAAAGAGGTTTGGGAGATCTCAGTGCAATACTGTCCGTCATTTCATTTAACATAAAAATGGAAATGTCTCACTGGTGCAGGTGGGAATACAGAAATTGGAGCTGAGCCATGATGACATTTATGGTCCGTGTTACTATAGATCGACGGTAATACCCAACATAAGTGTGGTGGATTGAAGGAATGAAAGCAGTTTCATTTCCCAGCATTGATGACCCTCCATTTATTTAATCAAGAAATTAATCCAAAATAGTAAGTTCTAGATCATGGAACTTGGAAAATTTGCACATACCAATTTTAATTAGGAATGGGTTATTATGCACTCTTATCAGAATCATGTTTGCCATAAATAAGCAGTGAACAAATCTGGTTAAAATAATGGGGTAGAAATTGTCTGTGTCTGTCTTGGGACATGTTGAGGCCTAAATCAAACATTGGGCCTCAAACATTTCATGTGCCGGTGCACCACTACTTCACAGACAGTGATGATATCAGGCCACTGCATTGTCAGGAGTGGCCTCAGGTATTTATTACTTTTACTCCTGTTTCTTGCCTGGACTTTCTACCTGAATTAATGTAAACAATGTGGCTTTCTGATGCTTTGGACAGAGGTTAATTGGGTGAAAAGCTCAAATAGTAGAATTGTTCTGGGTCTATGGTTCCCAACTTTCAATGTCTGATTGCAAAGGGAGCAAATGGGAATATATATATAGAAATGTTATGGATTGTTTGCATGGCATATATATAAGTAGCTATTAATACATTTGTGCTGTGTTCACAATGCCCTTTAAAAGCAATCCACTTCTGGAATTCACATATTATCAAAAACTACATATTATCAAAAACTAAGTTGAGGTGTGTCAGAAATGGGATAACTTGTTCCACTGGAGTGTTTGGTGTGCAAGATCTGGCTCAGTTTTAGCAGAAGTGCATTAAACATGGAAATAACATGTTGAGGGGCACAGCAACAAGAATAGGAGGCCATGTGTGAGGGCTATGAGCAGTGCCTGTTTGTAGCCTGACTCCATAGTGAATAAAATTCACATGGGTTGCTTGGAGCCAGTGTACAGTATGAAGATGCTTTTTATAACTTTGGAAATTTGCATAAATGTACAAACATTTTCTGCCACATACCAGGTTTTTCTTTTGTATCTTTGTGATTAGCTTTATGAGAAAGTCTGTTCTGTTAAAATTTAGCAAGCTTCCATTGGGATTTCTTATATATATAAGTCCTGTTCATGAATCATGACCCACTATACATCGAGTCCTGTTCATGAATCGTGACCCACTGCGAATCTTAATATGTTCAGATTTCATTCTAATAAAACCTGACATGATTATGTTGTTTAAAGATTGAATATGTTTTACCTGGAGGTTAAGAGTTCACGAATATTCAGGAAAAGGAAGCACAAATCCATAGACTCCTTCAATCAGCCAGCCTTTCCTCATATCCAGGTCCATGATCAGTTAAGTTAAACATCAAGACTGACAGTGTTGTTAAAGTAGACAAATGTACTACTGGTGGCAGAGTCTAGGAAACACTTTTAATATAAAATACTCCACTAAGGAGTAGGAAATATTCCAATCTGTGCATGTTTACAAGGAACCGCTTTGAGAAAAACAATTTAGATGTAAAATTGCTCTCTTTATGAATCATCAACAAGTCTTACTGACAGAAACATTTAGGGAGGGTTAGTGGCAAGTTCAAACCCAACCTCACCAGTTGCGGAAATTAAATTCAGTTAATTAAATAACATTTTGAATCAGTAATGGTGATAATGAAACCACTGTATTATCATAAAGCCACTGTATTATCATAAAGCCCAACTGGTTGATTAATGTATTTTTTAGGGAAGGAAACCTTGACTCCAGATCCAGACACTTGACTACCCTCTGAAATGGCACAGCAAGCCACTCAGGTTTTATGAAAACCCTGCTAAGATGGACTGCAGCAATTCAAATAGGTGGCTTACCAGGGGCAATAAATGCTGGCTTTACCAGCAAGGCCCATATCCCATGAATGAATACATTTAAAAAAGAAACTGACATGAAATTAGTAACGGGCATAACAACACACACCTGAAAATGGAGACTTTGGACTCATTCCAAATCAGTCATCACCAAAGTACCAGCGAGTTAGAGACACCAATCGGACATTCCAGTGCAGCTTGCCAGTCTGATCTTTCCCAAACTCAGCCAGCTTGGATGCTACATGTCCAGTGAATGGATTGAGCCAGGGGTACCGTCAGGAAGAAAGTTTGCAGCAGCGAACTGTGGTGTCAATAGGCATGTATATTATACTCTAATGTTCACAGCAAGTACACAGTCCAGTAAACCAATAAGCGAACTGTTGTCAACACCGCACTCTGAAACCAAGTGACAAATGCCACCCCAAACAGATGCTATGAATCTCTCGCCAACGTCCCCCAGACGCTCGTCACACTGTGAGCCAACTGATCTCAGTGGACTGGGTTTCTGATCTCCACTCTCGAAGAACTCGCTTGGAAATCTTCTCCAACACAACGCTTTTTCTCTGGTGTCATCCGCAAGCATTCTTGTTCCTCAATTTAGCTGTTGTCTTGGAAATGTTTCCTGTCCCTCCTTGGTTTTTTGGAACTTTCTTTAGTTTGACACTTGCTCTTTCCACTGAACTAAAACTGTTCTGTTCCTGTGGGTTCACCATTCTGAACCCATGTTGCTAAGCAACGGACGCTTTTTCGATTTTTTTTATGCCTCCCTAAACAACTCCTGGGTCATAAAACCTCATTAAAATTGCAACTATACAAACAGCTCCAGACCGGCTGTCTCCACTCTAAAACAAAACTAGACCCAGGACCCTTTCTAACCTACAAATATAAATTAAACTTGAAGCTAAAACTTATTCTTAGTACCCACAAATATCAATAGTTTATCACTATTTCCTAACGCTATTTGAAGTGGACACTTCAAGTCACTAGTTGCAGCGCTTCCAGGGTGGGGGTAATGGGGACTGTTTCTGCATCCATTTTGGGCCCAAAAGCTAGGGCAACAAGATGATCCCCTCCTGCTGCAAGAGCTCTAGTTGACACTCAATCATAGTGAAAAATAGCTACTGTCTGATTTTTCAGGAGAACAATTTCATGCCCACATGTTGGATCTTCTGGCTGGAAAGGGCCTTCTGAGTTGACGTGTTCAAGGGGCCTGTATATGATCAGCTGTCAGAATAGAGGTCAGTCCCCCAACCCAAGAATGCCAAGTCCAATATTTAAATGGAAAATGAGAATTCAGTACCTATTGTAATCGTAGCTCATCTATATAAAATTAGGGCCTTGGTCACCAAGTTTGTGACTTCTAGAATCAATGTCAGAAGCATTCTAATGGTTAAACACCCACGCACCCTTCAGTGCAATTGACATCCAGTCACCCTACTTGGGAAACAAAGCTAAGCTTTTATAATCATTTGGAGCGAGATAAGGGGTGATCCCTCTTCCAGGATCTAACTGGCTCGCCACACCTCGTGAGATCTAATGCGATCTCGCAAGACATCGCGCTGTGAATCCCACCCATTATGGGCAGGCCTCTTTTGGGTAAATCTGTATATTAGAGTGAGACAGTTAATCTCATTCTTAATATGCATTCCCACGATCTACCCAAAGCATGGGATCTAACTACCTCGCCTTGGAGATCTCGGGCAAGCGCCGTTCAGTGCTGGTCCCCACAAATGGAACGGCACTCGTGGGGGTCTTCCCTGGGGATCGGAGTCCCCAGGTGCTTGCCCTCTGTGCAGGGTGGCATCCTGGCACTGCCTTTAATGAGATAGATGAGCATGCTTGGTCCTCATGACACTTGCATTATTCAATTTTACATGTCTGCTTAGGACTTCAGCTGACGATTTCTCAATGCATCCTTTGAAAAAAATCAAGAGGGTTGTCCTCAAACGCATTATGCTTAGTCTTCAAATGTCTTTGAAGTTTTGAGGCTTTTAAACTTTCATTTGCCAGTACTTCCCTGCATATAACACACATGGGCTTTGCATCCTGATTTGCATTGGCAAAACTAAATGCCAATTCTCACAAAATCATCTTTATTGATTTTGTTCCAGATTTCATTTTTTTCTGAATTGTTTGTTCACCAGAGGCCCTAAAGGTCTGGATACAGCTCACACCAGCGCTGCTTTGTCCTGTCCTGGCGTTCTCTTGAGAAGCTCTCTCCACCTGTTTCAATTGTGAGATTCTGGCCTGTTTGTTATAATAATCTTTATCATTGTCACATGTAGGCTTACATTAACACTGCAATAAAGTTACTGTGAAAATCCGCTAGTCGCCACATTCCGCCGCCTGTTTTGGTACACCGAGGGATAATTCAGAATGTCCAATTCACCTAACAAGCACATCTTTCTGGACGTGTGGGAGGAAACCTGAGCACCTGGAGGAAACCCACGCAGATACGGGGAGAATCCGTAGACAATGACCCAAACCGGGAATCAAACCTGGGTCCCTGGTGCTGTGAAGCAACAGTGCTAGCTACTGTGTCTCTGGCCCTCTCTTCCTTTATTAAAAAATGACCCATCTTCAGTTCTTCACACAGTCCTGTTGCTTGCTTGCTTGCTGGCAGCAACAAAATGGAGGAATCTCTTGTGACATCAGTGACCTGCTCTCTGCCACCGCTTCTGGTGGGAAGACCTCATCGATTAAAAAAAAAAAAAAGAATTTGGTCCTGGGACAGCGTGCTGACATTATGAGTAAGCAGTACTGGGACAGCGCGCTGACATCAGAAGGAGATGGTCTGCCCCGCTGGGATCCGGGCCTGCGCACTGCTAGATCCGACTGAGGGAGCTAGCACCACGGGACTGGCTGGCATTCATGAAAGCTAGTCACGGCTGGCATTTTTGAAAGCTGGTCACGGCCGTTGGGCACTTCTTCTCGCGATCAGGAACGGCGCGTCCCTGCAAACACCTGCCCGTGGATCACCCATGGGGCATGACCCCGAGTTTGAAAGTGGCTGGATTAGAGGACAGTTGAATAACTGTATATCCTGATAAGAAACAAAAGGTTTACCTTGAATTTCTTAATTAAATGCCCAGGCCCACAATAGCCTTTTCACAAAAAGGTGTTGCTAATGATAAAACTACAGACTTAGGTTATGACACACTGGGCTAGTGCGCGGTCAATTATAGCCCCATGTGCCCCGGAGTCACAACCAAGTGAATAAACCAACGATTCTCATAAAAATACACAAGTCTGTGGCCCTTGGCTGCTCAATACGTACAGTCATCAGGTTTACAAGTTTAAACACAATTACTGTTGATTTATAACAAGAACTGTCATGAAATATGCAGTAAATACAACCGGTTAACTACCATTTAATTTTAGACTCCTACTTTAATGGCCCCCCCCCCTCTCTACCTACAGCCAAACACAGGGAGGAAAAGGAGTGAAAAATAATAAGGATGCAAGTCAAAAGATAAGAGTCTTTGCTTCAGATGGTGTGTTGTTAGCATTTTTTGCTTCAATCCCAGCCTTCATGTTCAAAGCTTTTATTGTAGATTCATTCAGGTGTCTGTGGTTTCAATAATGCAGTACTCACAACTTTAAACAGTTTGCTGGAGTGAGTTATATTACTCACAGCATTTCCTGGAGAGGCATCTTATTTTGCATCACACTTTGCTTTCAGTGCATGCTTTGTCTTCAGGTCTCTGTAGTTCCCCAGGAGAGTGCCCGGAGGCTTTCTGGAGAGAGAGTCAGCCCTCACAGTTGCCTTCTGGAGAGAGTTAGTTGGATCTCTTCCCCAGACTGCCAGAATCAAAGCTGAAACCAAACTCAAATCTTGGACTCTGAATAAACATTCCAGTGGGATCAGATCCAATCACCACCTGTTACCGGGCAGAGCACAGCCTTTTGGGCCAATCCACTGGCCGTCAGCAAGTCAATCAAAAAGAGTCCTAACCCACCTCTGTCACTAATGCCGGCCACTCTGCAGCTTCTAGCCTTCCAGATTCTTCCTGCTTGAATTAAAGATGTAGTCAGACTGCTTGCCTTAAAGGGACATGCCCATTAATCATCCATGGATCAAAAATGTAAAGCCAAAAATAAAACGGGCAATGAGGGAATAAATGGGAAGGACCCAGAGTGTTCACCAGAGACATATTAGAACCATGGACTTCCTACAGCTCAGAAGGAAGCCATTCACCCCATCAAATCTGCACCGACCCTCTGAAAGAGCACCCTATCTAAGTCCACTCCCCATCCTATACCTGTAACCACACCTAACCTACACATCCTAAGACACTAAGGGATAATTTAGCATGGCCAATCCATCTAACCTGCACAGATTATCTGGTCATTTATCTCAATCTTGTTGTGCAAGCTTGCTGTGTGCAAATTGGCTGCTATGTCTCTCTGCATTATAACAGTGACCAAACTTTAATTGATGGTGAAGCACTCTGGGATGTCCTGTGGCTGTGAAAGATTTTGTTTTTCTCTGACATTCAAGATGGATCTTGCTGTCCGCATTTGAATATTTTTATTTGCTAGCCTGAAAAATGGATCCATCATAAACATATGATGCATAACGTCTGTAAAATGATATCATATTTGAATTTTCTTCCTGTTGAACATTGTATATGAAGCAAGATTTGAAAGACTATACCATAATATTTGATAAACAGTTGAATGATCAATATACATCTACAGATATGATTAGACAAAGGTATTGATAATCAAGTCCATTTTTGTTTTAATTTCTATTTTAGTGTTCACAGCTCCCCAAGACTTTTTTTTAAGGTGGACCAACTGGAAATGAATTTAGTTCCAGACCTTCATGGGCTTCTGGAGACAATCTCGCAAGTCCACATTTCTCCCTGATTCAGAGTTGGTGCAATTCAATGGTCCCATTCTGGTTCCTGATTACTGCTCTTCTTCCTTGTGTATCAGACAAGAAATGTCAGGAGTGCTATACATGGTGAAAAATAACTATTTATAATTTAAATTCTTACCCTCAATATTGAGAGCATCCCCCAAGATGAACTATGTAACCATTATTTTGTTTGTTACATGATAAATAAAACTGAGATTGAGATTGTAATTTTAGTTGGAAATCTCTTAAGTTATTAGCCATAACTAGCATAAAATAAACTGCTACTTTTATGGTTAAATGTTGCCAAATAATATCATGGTTCTATAACAGTGCTGTATGATTTGGGCACTTGATTATGTAGATCATTGTTCATGAATTAGATGGATATTTCTGCATGTATATTTATTGTATTGTTACATATACACAGATACACTAAATAAAAAGAAACAAAAACGCAGCTACAATTATCTTTTTATAGTTTTAATCATTTACTTTCCCTTACATTAAGTGGGGTAGCTTGGCTCAGCGGTAGCACTCTTGCTTTGGAATCAGAATGTTACGGGTTTTAGCCAAGGACTAAAGTCGGTAGCAGTGGTTAGCACTGTTGCTTCGCAGCTCCAGGGTCCCAGGTTCGATTCCCGATTCTCCCTGTGACTGCGTGGGTTTCCTCCGGGTGCTCCAATTTCCTCCCACAAGTCCTGAAAGACGTGCTGTTGGGTGAATTGGACATTCTGAATTTTCCCTCTGTGTACCTGAACAGGTGCCGGAATGTGGAGACTAATAATAATAATAGTTATTAGTCTCACAAGTAGGCTTACATTAACACTGCAATGACGTTACTGTGAAAATTCCCTCGTCGCCACACTCCGGCGCCTGTTCAGGTACACAGAGGGAAAATTCAGAATGTCCAATTCACCTAACAGCATGTCTTTCGGGACTTGTGGGAGGAACCCACGCAGACACGGGGAGAACGTGCAGCCTCCATACAGACAGTGACCCAAGCTGGGAATTGAACCTCGGACCCTGGCGCTGTGAAGCAACAGTGCGAACCACTGTGGGGCTTTTCACAGTAACTTCATTGTAGTGTTAATGTAAGCCTACTTGTGACAATAAAGATTATTATTATACATAATTTAGATTGACATTTCAGTGCAGTACTTAAGAGCATTTGAGGGGGGGGGCTTAAGACGAGACCCCTTAGAACTAGATAGCTAGGTTAGCACTGGAATAGCTCGACATAAGTTAGTTTATTGAGGACTGAAACTAACTATAGAAAATATATCCAGTAAGCATTATTGACCATTAAGCATGTATTCTTAAAACATAACATTAACAAGCATTTAAACCCTTGCTAATAGCAGGAGCCTGCAATGTATAGTGGCTGAAATGTATAGTGGGATTTAAGCTAATTAACTTAACCAGTTTCCAGTTGTTAAGCTGGAGCTTGACTTGGGGGGTTGGGTTTCTAGTGTTGTTGCGAAGGGGGGGGGGGGGGGGGGGGGGAGTGGAGAGAGAGAGAGAGCTGCTTTGCTGACAGGGGAGGAACTATTACTAGGGGACAAATGGGAGGTCGGGAATGGTGACTGCCCGAAGGGGGGCTCGAGGAAGCGGAGGGCGCGAGCTCGATGCTGGCCTAAAAAGGGTGATGGCTAGTCGGTGGGGGGGCTAGAAGCCCCCCGACCAGGTTGATTACATGGAACGTCAGAGGAATGGGTCGGTCAAGAGGCTCGCGTGTTTGCGCATTTGAGGGGGCTGAAGGCGGACGTGGCAATGCTACAAGAGACACACCAAAAGGTTACAGGCCAGACAAGATTGAGAAAGGGGTGGGTCAGCCAAGTGTTCCACTCCGGACTGGACTCAAAGACCAGGGGGTAGCAATCTTGATCAGCAAACAAGTGGTATTCGAGGCAGGGAGAACGTGTCAGACAAGGGGGTAGGTACATAATGGCGAATGGGAAGCTGGAGGGGGTGCGGGTGGTACTCGTGAACATATATGCTCAGAATTGGGACAATGTGGAATTTATGAGGCGGGTATTAGGTAAGATCCCAGACTTAGAGTCACATAACCTGATCATGGGAGGGGACTTCAATAGTTATTGATCCGGAATTGGACCAGTCAAAATCCAGGACAGGGAGGAGGCCAGCTGCGGCAAAGGAATTGAAGGGTTTTATGGAACAGGTGGGGGGAGTAGACCCATGGAGGTTTGCACGGCCAAGGGCGAAGGAGTTTTCTTTTTTCTCACATGTCCACAAGGTATACTCTCGCACGACTTTTTTGTTCTGAGCAGGGCGCTAATACCGGAGGTGGTGGATACTGAGGACTCGGCAATCGCCGTGTCGGATCATGCCCCGCATTGAGTGGATCTACGGGTTAGTGTGGAGAGAGGGCAACTCCCGCTGTGGAGACTGGATGTGGGGTTGCTAGTAGACAAAGCGATCTGTGGGCGGGTTAACAAGTCCATCCAGGACTTCCAGGTGCGGTGATGACCAGCTAAGTCGCACGTTTCGGCAGCTCCCGGTGGAAAGGACTTTTGGGCTCTTGCTAGGAGCCCCAACGGCAATTTTAACGGCTAAAAACACTGCGTGGTAAACCAGAAGGGAATCCCCCCTGGACACGGATGGAAAAAGGAGAGGAAAGTGGCCGGATTGCGGTGGATCCTCTAGCGCAGCGGCAAGGAAGGCAAGCACAAAGCAAGATGGCGTCGGAAGGAGGCAGTTTAATATGGGGCCCTGACCAACAAGAGTTCCTGCGGCGTTGCGTGGAAGAACTTAAAAAGGAGATGAAGAAGGAGCTGTTGGCCCTGATATTACAGGCGATTGAAGGGCTAAAGGAGGAGCAAAAGACCCAGGAGCAGGAGCTTCGGGTCGTGAAGGCAAAGGCTGCTGAGAATGAGGACGACATACAGGGCCTGGTGGTGAAGACAGAGATGCACGAGGCACAACACAAAAGGTGTGCGGAAAGGCTGGAGGTGCTGGAGAATAATGCGAGGAGGAAGAATTTAAGGATTCTTGGTCTTCCCGAAGGTGCAGAAGGGGCGGACGTCGGGGCATATGTGAGCACGATGCTGCACTCGTTAATGGGATCGGAGGCCCCGACGGGCCCGTTGGAGGTGGAGGGAGCCTATCGAGTTATGGCGCGAAGACCGAGGGCTGGAGAAATTCCTCGAGCCATAGTGGTGAGATTTCTCCGATATAAGGACAGAGAGATGGTCCTCAGATGGGCAAAGAAAACTCGGAGCAGTAGGTGGGAGAACGCGGTGATCCGCGTATATCAAGATTGGAGTGCGGAGGTGGCGAGAAGGAGGGCAAGCTTTAATCAGGCCAAGGCGGTGCTGCACAAAAAGGTTAAATTTGGAATGCTGCAGCCGGTAAGACTGTGGGTCACACATCAAGGGAAACACCACTACTTTGAAACGGCAGAAGAGGCGTGGACATTTATTGTCGAGGAGAAACTGGAATAAGCGGGCTAGAAAAAGAACGTTTGGGACAAAGTGGTGGGCGAATATGTGGGGTGAAGAGGGGGGGAAAAGTGGAAAGAGATGATTTCCCAAGTTGTTAATCCTGCGACCCTGTAACTTTTCTCTCTTCCCCATTCCGTGGGGGAGGGGGGGGGAGGGAGGATGAGGAGCTGGGGCGCCGGCCATTGGGGGCGGGGCCAAATGGGAAGCGCGGGCTTTGTTCCCGCGCTATGGTAATCATGGCGGGAACAGGGAAGCAGGAAGGAGGGGGCCTCGCACAGTGGGAGCCGAGGTCACGGGGGGAAGCTGAGGTCGGCCAGAGTTTGCTGACTTCTGGGAGCAACATGGGGGGTGCAATTACGCTAGTGAGGGATCTAGTGGGGGGGGGGGGTTAACTGGGTTGCTGCTGCTGGGGAGAAGGGGGAGCTGGTATGGGGTGGGGTGGTCGAGGCGGGAGGGCGCCGTTGGGGGGAGATACGGCTACGTGGGAACCGGGTGAGGAGCTGGATTGAAAAAGGAGATGGCTAGTCGACAAGGGGGGGGGGGGGTTAAAGAGCCCCCCAACCCGGCTGATCACGTGGAATGTGAGAGGGCTGAACGGGCCGATAAAGAGGGCACGGGTACTCGCACACCTAAAGAAACTTAAGGCAGATGTGGTTATGCTGCAGGAGACGCATCTGAAACTGATAGACCAGGTCAGACTACGCAAAGGATGGGTGGGGCAGGTGTTTCATTCGGGGCTAGACGCAAAAAACAGGGGGGTGGCTATACTAGTGGTGAAGCCGGTAATGTTTGAGGCAAAGACCATAGTGGCGGATAGTGGGGGCAGATACGTGATGGTGAGTGGCAAATTGCAAGGGGAGGCGGTGGTCTTAGTGAACGTATATGCCCCGAACTGGGATGATGCCAACTTTATGAGGCGTATGTTAGGACGAATCCCAGACCTAGAGGTGGGGAAGTTGGTAATGGGTGGAGATTTTAATACGGTGCTGGACCCAGGGCTGGACAGATCGAGGTCCAAGACCGGAAGGAGGCCGGCTGCAGCTAGGGTGCTTAAGGACTTTATGGAGCAGATGGGAGGAGTAGACCCCTGGAGATTTAGTAGACCTAGGAGTAAGGAGTTTTCATTTTTCTCCTATGTCCACAAAGTTTATTCACGGATAGACTTTTTTGTTTTGGGAAGGGCACTGATCCCGAAGGTGACGGGGACAGAGTACACGGCTATAGCTATTTCGGATCACGCTCCACATTGGGTGGACCTGGAGATAGGGGAGGAAAAAGAACAGCGTCCACCCTGGAGAATGGACATGGGATTATTGGCAGATGAGGGGGTGTGTTTAAGGGTGAGGGGGTGTATTGAAAGGTACTTGGAACTCAATGATAATGGGGAGATCCAGGTGGGAGTGGTCTGGGAGGCGCTGAAGGCAGTGGTTAGAGGGGAGCTGATATCTATTAGGGCACATAAAGGAAAGCAGGAGGGTAGGGAAAGGGAGCGGTTGTTGAAAGAACTTCTGAGGGTGGACAGACAATATGCGGAGGCACCGGAGGAGGGACTGTACAGGGAAAGGCAAAGGCTACATGTAGAATTTGACTTGTTGACTACGGGTAATGCAGAGGCACAATGGAGGAAGGCACAGGGTGTACAGTACGAATATGGGGAGAAGGCGAGCAGGTTGCTGGCCCACCAACTGAGGAAAAGGGGAGCAGCGAGGGAGATAGGGGGGGTGAGAGATGAGGAGGGAGAGATGGAGCGGGGAGCGGAGAGAGTGAATGGAGTGTTCAAGGCATTTTATGAAAGATTATATGAAGCTCAGCCCCCAGATGGGAAGGAGAGAATGATGTGCTTTCTGGATCAGCTGGAATTCCCTAAGGTGGAGGAGCAGGAGAGGGCGGGACTGGGAGCACAGATTGAGACGGAGGAAGTAGTGAAAGGGATTGGGAGCATGCAGGCGGGGAAGGCCCCGGGACCAGACGGATTCCCAGTTGAATTCTATAGGAAATATATGGACTTGCTGGCCCCGCTACTGATGAGAACCTTTAATGAGGCGAGGGCTAGGGGGCAGCTGCCCCCGACTACGTCAGAGGCAACGATATCGCTCCTCCTAAAGAAGGAAAAAGACCCGCTGCAATGCGGGTCCTATAGGCCTATTTCCCTCCTGAATTTGGACGCTAAGATTCTGGCCAAGGTAATGGCAACGAGGATAGAGGATTGTGTCCCGGGGGTGGTTCATGAGGACCAAACTGGGTTTGTGAAGGGGAGACAGCTGAATACAAATATACGGAGGCTGCTCGGGGTAATGATGATTCCCCCACCAGAGGGGGAAGCGGAGATAGTGGTGGCGATGGATGCCGAGAAAGCATTTGATAGAGTGGAGTGGGATTATTTGTGGGAGGTGCTGAGGAGATTTGGCTTTGGAGATGGGTATATCAGATGGGTACAGTTGCTGTATAGGGCCCCGATGGCGAGCGTGGTCACGAATGGACGGGGGTCTGATTATTTTCGGCTCCATAGAGGGACGAGGCAGGGATGTCCTCTGTCCCCGTTACTGTTTGCACTGGCGATTGAGCCCCTGGCCATAGCATTGAGGGGTTCCAGGAAGTGGAGGGGAGTACTCAGGGGAGGAGAAGAACACCGGGTATCTCTGTCTGCGGATGATTTGTTGCTATATGTGGCGGACCCGGCGGAGGGGATGCCAGAGATAATGCGGATACTTGGGGAGTTTGGGGATTTTTCAGGGTATAAATTGAACATGGGGAAAAGTGAGTTGTTTGTGGTGCATCCAGGGGAGCAGAGCAGAGAAATAGAGGATTTACCGTTGAGGAAGGTAACAAGGGACTTTCGATACTTGGGGATCCAGATAGCCAAGAATTGGGGTACATTACATAGGCTTAATTTAACGCGGTTGGTGGAACAGATGGAGGAGGACTTTAAGAGATGGGACATGGTGTCCCTGTCACTGGCAGGTAGGGTGCAGGCGGTTAAAATGATGGTCCTCCCGAGATTCCTTTTTGTGTTTCAGTGCCTCCCGGTGGTGGTCACGAAGGCTTTTTTCAAAAGAATCGAGAAGAGTATTATGAGTTTTGTGTGGGCCGGGAAGACCCCGAGAGTGAGGAGGGGATTTTTGCAGCGCAGTAGGGACAGGGGGGGGCTGGCACTACCGAGCCTAAGTGAGTACTACTGGGCCGCCAATATTTCAATGGTGTGTAAGTGGATGGGAGAAGAGATGGGAGCGGCGTGGAAGAGATTGGAGAGGGCGTCCTGCAGGGGGACTAGCCTACAAGCTATGGTGACGGCACCGTTGCCGTTCTCACCGAAGAAATACACCACAAGCCCGGTGGTGGTGGCTGCACTGAAAATTTGGGGGCAGTGGAGACGGCATAGGGGAAGGACGGGAGCCTCGGTGCGGTCCCCGATAAGAAATAACCATAGGTTTGTTCCGGGGAGAATGGATGGGGGATTTGGAGCATGGCAAAGAGCAGGGGTAGCACAATTGAGAGATCTGTTCGTAGATGGGACGGAAAAATATGGGTTGCCCCAAGGGAATGCATTTCGGTATATGCAACTGAGGGCTTTTGCGAGGCAACAGGTGAGGGAATTCCTGCAGCTCCCGACGCAGGAGGTGCAGGATAGAGTGATCTCAGAGACATGGGTGGGGGATGATAAGGTGTCGGACATATATAGGGAAATGAGGGACGAGGGGGAGATCATAGTAGATGAGCTGAAAGGGAAATGGGAAGAAGAGCTGGGGGAGGAGATTGAGGAGGGGCTGTGGGCTGATGCCCTACGTAGGGTAAACTCATCGTCCTCGTGTGCCAGGCTAAGCCTGATACAACTTAAGGTGTTACACAGGGCGCATATGACCGGAGCAAGGCTCAGTACATTTTTCGGGGTAGAGGATAGGTGTGCGAGATGCTCGAGAAGCCCAGCGAATCACACCCACATGTTCTGGTCATGCCCGGCACTACAGGGGTTTTGGGTGGGGGTGGCAAAGGTGCTTTCGAAGGTGGTGGGGGTCCAGGTCGAACCAAGCTGGGGGTTGGCTATATTTGGGGTTGCAGAGGAGCCGGGAGTGCAGGAGGCGAGAGAGGCTGATGTTTTGGCCTTTGCGTCCCTAGTAGCCCGGCGCAGGATATTGTTAATGTGGAAGGAAGCCAAACCCCCGGGTGTGGAGACCTGGTTAAACGACATGGCAGGGTTTATAAAGTTAGAACGGATTAAGTTCGTACTAAGGGGTTCGGCTCAAGGGTTCACCAGGCGGTGGCAACCGTTCGTCGACTACCTCACAGAAAGATAGAGGGAATGGAAAAGAAGAAGACAACAGCAGCAACCCCGGGGGGGGGGGGGGGGGGGGGGGGGAGAGGAACCGGACGGACTCTCAGGGATGTTATTGTATATGTATAGGCACTTGATTTAGGTAATGTATATTGGACTGTTAGATTGTATCTTTGGAGAGTATTTATTTTTGACAAGGCAGTTGCCATTTAGTTTGGTTTTTGTTTCTGTTCATATATTATTTATTTATTTGTTTAAAACTGGCCACTGTTATTTATATTGCTTTATTGTTGTTTAAAAGAAACACTACGTACTGTTATGTTTGGCCAAAAAATCTTGAATAAAATATATTTTTAAAAAAACAAGTCCATCCAGAACTACCAGAAAACAAATGATACGGGGAAGGTCTCCGCAGCGACGGTTTGGGAAGCTCTGAAGGCAGTGGTTAGAGGGGAATTAATCTCGATACAGGCCCACAGAGAAAAGGCAGAACGGGCTGAGAGGGATAGGTTAGTTGAGGAGATACTCCAGGTGGACAGGAGATACTCGGAGGCCCCGGACGCAGGGCTACTGAGGGAGCGGTGGAGGTTACAGGCGGAGTTTGGGCTGTTGACCACAGGGAAAGCGGTGGAACAGATGAGGAAGGCAAGGGGGGCGATTTAGGAGTACGGGGAAAAGGCAAGCAGAATGTTAGCGCACCAGCTCAGGAAAAGGGAGGCGGCCAGGGAGATAGGTAAAGTAGAGTAGAGGCGGGAATACTGTCCTGGACTCAGCAGGGGTGAATGAGGTGTTTAAGGACTTCTATAGTAAATTATATGAGTCGGAACCACCGGCTGGGGTGGAGGGGATGAGACAGTTTTTGGATCAGTTGAGTGAGGTTCCCGAGGGTAGATGAGGATCTGGTGGAAGGGCTGGGAGCCCCAATTGAGATTGAGGAAATAATCAAGGGGCTGGAGGGCATGCAGTCGGGCAAGGCCCCGGGGCCTGACGGCTACCTGGTGGAATTCTACAAGATGTTTTCAGAGATATTGAGCCCACTGCTGGTGAGGACATTTAACGAAGCAATAGAGAAGGGAGTCCTCCCCCCAACAATGTTGCAGGCCTCGATTTCATTGATCCTGAAACGGGAGAAGGATCCGGAGCAATGTGGGTCATACAGGCCGATTTCTCGACTGAATGTGGATGCCAAACTGCTGGCTAAGATACTGGCCACAAAGATAGAGGACTGTGTTCCGGGGGCGATGGGGAAGACCAGACGTAAATTTTATTTGTAAAGGGCAGGCAGCTCAAGGCCAATGTTCGAAGGCTTCTAAATGTTATTATGATGCCCTCAGAAGGAGAGGAGGCGGAGGTGGTGGTAGCGATGGATGCGGAGAAGGCTTTTGATCGGGTGGAGTGGAACTACCTGTGGGAGGCGCTGGGAAGGTTTGGGTTTGGTGAGGGCTTTATTGACTGGGTGCGGGTGCTCTATCAGGCACCAGTAGCGAGTGTGCGTACGAACCAGCCGAAGTCGGGGTACTTTAAACTACACCGAGGGACGAGGCAAGGGTGTCCCCTCTCCCTGTTACTGTTTGCTCTGGCCATAGAGCCATTGGCCATGGCTCTAGGAACTGGAAAGGGCTGGTTCGGGGGGGGGGGGGGGGAGCACCGGGCCTCGCTTTACGCAGATGACCTGCTCTTGTATATTTCAGACCCGTTGGAGGGGATGGGGGAAGTAACGCAAATCTTGGGGGAATTTGGCAATTTTTCGGGAATAAATTGAACATGGGGAAAAGCGAGATATTTGTGATCCAGCAAGAGGACAGGAGAAGAGACTGGGAGAGCTGCCACTTAGAATGCTAGGGAAGAGCTTTCGATATCTGGGAATCCAAGTGGCCCGGGAATGGGAGGCACTGCACAAGTTAAACCTATCCCGGTTGGTAGAACGAACGGAAGGGGACTTTAAGAGATGGGACATGCTCCCGCTATCACTGGCGGGGAGGGTACAGACCGTGAAAAT
The DNA here is from genome assembly GCF_047496885.1 of Scyliorhinus torazame. NCBI lineage: Eukaryota > Metazoa > Chordata > Chondrichthyes > Carcharhiniformes > Scyliorhinidae > Scyliorhinus > Scyliorhinus torazame. The sequence continues at coordinate 29,697,378 of NC_092738.1, forward strand.
GACGGTCCTCCCCAGACTTCAGTTTGTCTTCATCCCAAGGGCCTTTTTCAAGCGGGTGAATAAGGTTATTTTGGGCTTTTTGTGGGCGGGTAAAACCCCGCGAGTGAAGAAAGTGTTGCTGGAGCGCAGTCGGGGGGAGGGTGGGTTGGCGCTGCCGAACTTCTGCAATTACTACTGGGTGGCTAATATAGCCATGATTAGGAAGTGGGTAGTGGGGGAGGGGTCGGCATGGGAGCGGATGGAGGCAGCGTCATGCAAAGACACCAGTTTGGGAGCACTGATAACGGCACCTCTCCGTTCTCGCCGGCCCGATACTCCACAAGTCCGGTGGTGGTGGCGGCTCTGAGAATCTGCGGGCAATGGACAAGATATAAGAGAGTGGAGGGAGCATCGGTTTGGACCCCGATTTATAATAATCATAGGTTTGTACCGGGGAGGCTAGATGGTGGGTTCCGGAGTTGGCAATGGGCAGGAATTAGAAACTATTTATAGATGGGAGCTTTCCCAGCTTGAAAGCCTTGGAGGATAAATTCGAATTGCCAACAGGGAATGGTTTTAGGTATTTGCAGGTGCGAGACTTTCTGAGAAAACAGGTGCCGGCCTTTCCGCTGTTGCCGCCACGAGGGATACAGGATAGAGTAGTCTCCAGTACCTGGGTGGGAGAGGGGAAGGTTTCAGATATTTACCTGGAGCTTTCGGAGGCGGAGGAAACACCGGTGGAGGAATTTAAGGGCAAGAGGGAGGACAAGCTAGGTGGAGAGATAGAGGCGGGTCTATGGGCGGATGCCCTAAGCAGGGTTAATACCTCCTCATTATGTGCCAGGCTCAGCCTGATACAATTTAAGGTAGTCCACCGGGTACACATGACAGCGGCTAGGATGAGCAGGTTTATCGGGGTAGAAGATTGGTGTGCAAGGTGCGCGGGAAGCCCAGCAAATCATGTCCACATGTTTTGGTTATGCCCGAAGCTTGTAGGGTTTTGGCAGGGTTTTGCTAAGGCAATGTCCATGGTGCTAAAAACACGGGTGCTGCCGAGTCCGGAGGTAGCGATCTTTGGAGTGTCGGAAGAGCCGGGAGTTCAGGGAGCGAAAGAGGCCGATGTCTTGGCCTTTGCCTCCCTGGTAGCCCGGAGACGGATCTTGTTAATGCGGAGGGACTCGAAGCCCCTGAGTGTAGAGACCTGGGTTGGTGACATGGCTGGGTTTCTCAGTCTCGAGAAAATAAAGTTCGCCTTAAGAGGGTCAATGATCAGGGTCACCTCGGAGGTGGCAGCCGTTCGTCGACTTTCTCGGGGAAAATTAAAATGTCAGCAGATGCTGTATTCCAAGTGGGGGGTGGAGGAGGAGGGCCGGATTGTTGTTGTATGGTTGGGGTGTGTGAAGATTGAGATGGGGGGGGGGGAAATGTTTATTATACCATGTTGATGTCATTGTCTGTTATTTTTCTAAAGATTTTCAAATACCTTAATAACAATATTTTTTTTAAAAACTTAACCACTTTCCTGAGAAAGACAGATCCACACAAAATCACAGAAACAATTTGGTCAGCAGAAACACATTCAGGGGAAACAATTCTTGTCAGCAGTCCCAAACTATATGGGGAACGGGGAATATGGAGAGCGAAGAACAGCGGATAAGGGGTCTTGGAAAAACAACAGGTGGCAGGAGGCAGGATGTGACAACTCCGTAAGCTGATCAATCAGTTACCATGCTGCTGGAAGTAAAATTCATTGGTCAAGCCATAATCTACAGCTACAAGGATTGGATCAAGTCCAGCTGAGACAGGGCTACTGATTTTTGGAAATTATACAATTTTTGAACCAAAAGCAATATAAAGCAGAGTTGGTTTTGGCACTGACCCAAATCACTACCTCGTACATTGACCAAGCTTGGAAAATAAAGCCGTCTTAACCAGAGTTACTGTCTCAACGAGTCTTTGTGTTAGTTGAGCTGTAATTAAGAAGGGAAGTTCCTCACGTGAAAGACAGCTCATTACTTAGTCTCTGAAAACGCTCCTACAGCATTGTTGAGTATTATTTTTCCAGATGTTAAACTGAAACCTCATCTTTCTTTGACATTTTTTTTATTGCACTTTTAACATTTTATATCAAACATTTACAAAACACAACAAAACCAACACATGTATCAAAAAATTCCAAACGACAACAGTAACAATAACCCCAGTAACAGAAATACAACCCCCTCCACTTACAGCGAACAGTGACCAATTCCTTAAAGTACAATATAAAAGACTACTATCTATGGTACAACCCATCGCTCGACCCCCTCACTGTAAACGTCTCGAGGTACAGAAACTCCATCAAGTCACCTAGACACGCTGAGGCACTAGGAGGTGTTGCCTGTCTCCAACTCAGCAGAATTCGCCTCCTAGTAATCAATGAGGCGAATGCCAGGGCTTCCGCCCTCACACCCGTCCTCTACTCCGGCTGGTCTGATACCCCAAATATAGCTACTAACGGACAGGGCTCTAAAACAAATATTTAGAATTGCCGATATGGTGCTGAAGACCCACCACCCAAAAACCCACCAATTTGGGACTGGACCAGAACATATGCGTATGGTTCTCGATCACCCCCCACACCTATCTTCAACCCCTGAAAAAAAAATCGACTCATTCTGGCCTTGGTGCCTTAACCACCTTGAGCTGCATCAAGCTCAACCTTGCACAGGATGACGTAGCATTCACTCGATGGAGGAACTCACTCCACACCACCTCCTCCAAAATGGGTCCCAGCTCCTCCTTCCACCTGGCCATCACCTCCTTTGACCGAGATCTGCTCTTCCCCAAGATCCATCCATATATCCCAGGCATGCTGCCCTCTCCCGACCCCGCACAGGAGAGTATCCTCTCCAATAAAGTGGACAGTGACGCTACTAGGAATGTCGGAAATATCCACAAAATAAAATCCCATACCTAGAAGTACCTGAACGTATCCGAACCCACAAGTCCTGCTTTCTCCTTCAACTCCTCCAAGCTGGCAAACCACCTCTCCAGAAACAAATCCCTCACCCTCTCCAGCCCCTTACCTTTCCACCCCCCACCCCCCCCCCAAATGTGGCATCAAATTTTGCCGACTCAAACAAATGATTCCTGCAGATAGACGCTCATCTTGACACTGCCCAACTTGAAATGTTGATGGAGTTTCAAAGTGGAGACAACCACAGGATTCAAAGAAACCACAAAATACTCGTTATTTCCAAAGGTTAACTTATATCCCGAGAAGGGGCTGAACCTCTTCAATATACCCATGAGACCCCGCATAACTGGCCCCGAATCCGCATACAGGGACACCCTGTGTTCTACTCCACCCCTCACAATTCCTTGCCACTTGTCAGAGGCCCTGAGAACAAATGCTGATGGCTCAATTTCCAACACAAACAGAAGAGACATAGGACCCCCTTGCCTCGTCCCCCTATACAGCTGAAATGACCACGAACTTGGGTTGTTAATGCACACACTCGCAGACGGAGCTTTGTATAACAGCTACACCCACGACACAAATCCAGGACCCAGCCCAAACCTCTCCAGAACCGCAGAAAGATAGCTCCACTCAACCCTGTCAAACACCTTTCCTGCTTCCAGAGACACGATTATCTGTGGTTCCGGCTCCACCGCTGGGGTAAGAACTACGTTGAGTAGCTGCCTCACGTTGGACTTCAGTTTTCCGCCCTTCAAAAAGCCCGTCTGATCTTCCCTCACTACCTCCGGGAGACGGCGCTCCAACCTCAATGCTAAGACCTTAACCAATAGCTTTGCATCCACATTGAGCAGCGAAATCGGGCGGTACGACCCGCACTATGTGGGGGTCCTTATCCCCCAATCCCAATGGCGCTTCCAATTCCTCCCGCAATTCATCTCCCACATTGGGGGAACTCCAAACCCTCTAAAAACTCTGCCAACCTATGTTCATCCTCTGGCGGCTCCGACCTACAAAGCCCCTCATAAACGGTCCGAAACGGACCATTCACCTTTTCTGGGGCGGAGACCAACCTACTCCCTCACCTGCGCATTCTCCCTAGCAGCCTCCTGCCACCGTAACTGGAAAAACGGGTGTGTAAACCGGCACGGGTCCGCCCCTCCGGTCTCCTCCATGAATGCAGCTAACACCTCTGCCATCCTCAAAGGGGCCAGCGACCTCAGCCTGGCGTGGTCCAAACTTGGATCCAATACACAGTTAAAATCCACCCCCCTAAAATCAATTGGTGTGCGTCTTAACAGCCAGCAACCATCCCATAAACCTGACATTGTCCGAATTCGGGGCGTACATGTTCATTAACACCACAGCCTTCCTCTCCAGTGTACCTGTAACCATCATGTAACGATCCCCTGATTGGCCAGAACCTCCCCGCCTGAAAGCGAACCCTTTTGCTGAACAGAATGGCCACCCCCAGGCCCTATTGTCAAACCTGGCTCACCCAGGCCATCGTAACATGGTCTGGTCCCACACCCACTTGTTGGATACATCGGTTCCCAAACCTTCTAAATGGGGAAATACTCTTGCCCTCGTCACAGGTCCCAGTTCTTCCCCCGCCCCCCCCCCGCCCCACGCATACACACACACACACACATTCCTCAAGTCAGCCATCCACACATATTCCTTCACAAATTCCTGGGTACGTCGAGGGCGAGACAAAGAGAATCCCCTGGTCATTGTTAGTTTTCTCCCACCCCCTCCCTCCCGCTCCAGGCTCGCAGACACCCTGCCACCATAACCAACCCTCCCCCACGTGCCTCAATGACTACCGTCCGGTGGTTGTGACTTCAGTCGTAATGAAGTGCTTCGAGACATTGGTCATGAAGCGCATCACCTCCATACTCCCAGAACGCCTTGATCCACTGCAATTTGCATACCGCCGCAAACACTCCACAGCAGACGCCATCTCCCTGGCCCTACACTCATCCCTAGAGCATCTCGACAACAAGGACTCCTACATCAGACTATTTATTGACTACAGCTCCGCCTTAAACACCATAATCCCAACCAAGCTCATTCTCAAAGCTCCAAAACCTAGGACTTGGCTCCCCACTCTGCAACTGGATCCTCGACTTTCTGACCCACAGACCAAAATCAGTAAGAATAAACAACAACACCTCCTCCACAATCGTACTCAATACCGGGGCCCCGCAAGGCTGCGTACTTAGCCCCCCTACTATACTCCCTGTACACATACGACTGCGTGGCAAAATTTGGTTCCAACTCATTTACAAGTTTGCTGACGATACGACCATAGTGGGCCAGATCTCGAATAACGACGAGTCAGAATACAGGAGGGGGATTGAGAACCTAGTGGAGTGGTGTAGCGACAACAATCTATCCCTCAATGCCAGCAAAACTAAAGAGCTGATCATTGACCTCAGAAAGCAAAGTACGGTCCACACCCTTGTCAGCATCAACGGGGCCGAGGTGGAGCTGGTTAGCTGTTTCAAATTCCATGGGGTACACATCTCCAAAAATCTGTCCTGGTCCACCCACGTCGACGCTACCACTAAGAAAGCACAACAGCGCCTATACTTCCTCAGGAAATTAAGAAAATTCGGCATGTCCACATGAACTCTTACCAACTTTTACAGATGCACCATAGAAAGCATCCTATCTGGCTGCATCACAGCCTGGTATGGCAACTGCTCGGCCCAAGACCGCAAGAAACTTCAGAGAGTTGTGAACACCGCCCAGTCCATCACACGAACCTGCCTCCCATCCATTGACTCCATCTACACCTCCCGCTGCCTGGGGAAAGTGGGCAACATAATCAAAGACCCCTCCCACTCTTCCAACTTCTTCCATCGGGCAGGAGATACAAAAGTCTGAGAACACGCACGAACAGACTCAAAAACAGCTTCTTCCCCACTGTTACCAGACTCCTAAATGACCCTCTTATGGACTGACCTCGGTAACACTATACCCCTGTATGCTTCACCCGATGCCGGTGTTATCTAGTCACATTGCGTACCTTGTGTTGCCCTATTATGTATTTTCTTTTACTTCCTTTTCTATTCATGTACTTAGTGATCTGTTGAGCTGCTCGCAGAAAAAATACTTTTCACTGTACCTTGGTACACGTGACAATAAACAAATCCATCCATCCATCTTGAGGAGTGACCATATAGTGTGGCGCGTGCTCAGTGCTGAGACAGAACTGCAAGTGAAGAAGCCTCCAGCAACCCAGAAAAGTGTAGTTTATGTGCCATACCTCCCCTGCAGCAACAACAGGTTTGCCTTGTGGTATTATTACAGGAATTGTTTATAGATTAAGTATCCAAAAGGATTGTTGCCTAAAGGGGTATTTACTTGTGAGTGTAACCAAGTAGGATTTGGGGGTGGGGGGGGGGGGGGGGGGGGGGGGGGGGGGTGGAGTTCTGTCAGACTAACAAACTGTGTGAATGTAATCTTGTATTAAAGTTTTCTTTTCTTAATAAATGTTTTCAGTTAACAGTTATAATCTCCAAAAGAGCTACTGGATTTGGTGCCGTACCTTCTTGTGGTAAAAATACAAAAAGATAAGCATTCTGATAGTTTGCCAAGTTACCGTTTGGGATTTGGTTTGCACAGCACCTGCCAGATCATAACATGTTGCATGAGGAAAGGCTACACAAACTGGGCTTATTTCCATTGGAGTTTAGAATAGTGAGGGGTGGCTTAATTGAAGGATACAAGATCCTGAATGGTGGTGACAAGGTGGGCGTGGAACGGGTTTTCCTCTTGTGGGTGAGTCCAGAACCATGGGGCACAGTTTTAAAATTCGCGGTTGCCCTTTGAGGACAGCGGAGGAAGATTTTCACTCAGAGGATTGTGCAACTTTGGAACTCTGCCTCAGAATTGGCTGGGGCGGCGTCACTGAATGTTTTCATGGTGGAGGTAGACTGATTCTCTTGCTTAACAAGAATCAACGGTTATCAGGGAGAACGTAGAACTTGAAACATAAATAGATCAGGCACGATTTTATCGAATGACAGATATGTTTATATGCACACCCAGTGTTGTGCCCAGTCCTCACTCTCAATACTCAATGGATAGTTTCAAAACTTCGCTTTGAATAACGCGATGGTCTATGCCAGTGTTTATGCTTCACATGCGCCTCCTCTCATCTTACTTCATCTGATCCTATTAATATATTCTTCTGTTCTTTTTTCCCTCTTGTACTTATCTAATGCATTAACAAAATGTATAGGCTTTTAAGTTGTCTTGAAAATCGAGTGACTTAGCAGAAAATGCATCGAATGCGCTTTTACACTAAGTGATCCATTAAAACATTAAAAACACAGTATTCAAATCAAATCAAAGGCAATTAGCAGCAAGGTCCATTGGTGCTCTGCACTTACGAGAAATGATGACAGTAAAACTCTGTTCTTTCAATGCACCAACAAATAATGAAGGGTGCTACATTTCAGACTGAGCATGCTCAGAACAAAGATAACTGAAAGGAGTCAAAGCTGCTAAATCCAATTCATCACATTCAAGCAACAAGGAAAGACAGACCCAGAAGTAAAATATAAGGTGAGTACGGCACTTCGCACAAAAGTATTTCTTCTAAATTGTAATACTGTAGATTAGGAAATAATGGATTTCATTATTAATCTATCGGCATCTTGTTTAGTTTATCTTTGTTAAAAATAAATTAATCATATTAATAGTGTCAAAGAAATAATGGCTAGAAATTTGGCAACTTAAAATTTAATTTGCATTTAGGGAGCTAAAAGTCCTGCAATTTTGCAGGCAGGAAGCATACGCTCATTACAAACCAGAAGGGTGTCACCTGCCATTTGGTAAATGGCAAAAAAGGATGTGCAGTTATAATAAGAATCTTTGTTAGTGTCACAAGTAGGCTTACATTAACACTGCAATGAAGTTACTGTGAAAATCCCCTCGTCGCCACATTCTGGCGCCTGTTCGGGTCACAGAGGGAGAATTCAGAATGTCCAATTCACCTAACAGCACGTCTTTCGGGACTTGTGGGAGGAAACCGGAGCACCCAGAGGAAACCCACGCAGACACAGGGAGAAGGTGCCGACTCCGCACAGACAATGACCAAGCCAGGAATCGAACCTGGGACCCTGGAGCTGTGAAGCAACAGTGCTAACCACTGTGCTACCGTACCATCCAAAGTTACCACACCTGTAACAGATTAATGCCTTTGCAAATGCAAGGAAGGGGCCAAACTAACATTTGTTTGAGACCTGTCCAAGATTGGTTCACCCTGAAGTCATTGGCGCCAGCACTCGGAAAAACCATGCTTACATGTGGCCTAGCAGGTGCTTAAAGCAACTGCTGCAAGTCACAACCAAAAAGGTGTGTTTAAAATATGCTTACCTGAACGTGGGTCTGGGAGGAGCAGGAGGTCTTTTACTGGCTGATTGTGTGTTGATATTTTATTTTGTAACAAAAGATGAATGTCAGTCCAGTTCCCAGGTACAAATATGGCAGAGGCAGTGTTTCCAAAGGGGAGATATGATTTAAACTTGTGTAAAAATGTTACTGCATTAGTACAGCTGGAGGAGGAAGATTACATGATCAATGTTACGCCTGACTGAGTGCTTTCTAAGTATACCAGAGGGATAGGATTGGATATTTTCATCAATTGAAACTGTGTAGCATACTAATTCAATTTGGGAGCTTTTATTCATTCCCTGTGCACTTTAGACACAACCAGAAATACAATCAGCTTGGCAAGAGTTTTTAAAATTTAAATAATGTTGCATGTAATTAAGGATACGCTCACACTACAACTAATAGTTTCAGCGTGAATTGACTTTTTTTTTGCACCAATAAGCACCAAGTTCCATTTACCCATCACCTGTGTTTGCAGACCTACATTGGCTCCTGGTCCAGCAACACCTCCATTTTAATGCTGCTGGACCTTTGTTTTAAGACCTGCTAGCACTTTGTTTTTATTTCAGAACTCCAGCATCCACAATATTTTACTTTTACTCCGTTTCAAATTCCCCCATAGATCTGCCCTCCCCATTCTTTCCATTCAGTGGAGGAGGAGGTGCTGTTTTTCACCTCGAATATTGTAGTGGTTTGTGTTACAGGTAAATACTTAACTTAATCTACTTAAGGTTAGATAGGGATGGCAATGCAACTGTAGGAGGTGCAAGTTTCTGGAGAGCATTGCAAACCCAGACAACCATATCTGCATTAAGTGCTTGCATCTTGAGGAACTTGAGCTCAGAATTGTTGAATTGGTGTCCAATGTGGCAAATACTGTAGGGTATCAGGGATATCAGGGATAGAGAATTATATTGATACTTTCATCTACGAAGCAGTCACAGCCCTTAGCTTAGGAAGTGATACATATCTGGTTAATGGTTAGAGGGCGCACCTCACAAAGGCGAGAATGAGCCGACTCTTTGAGGGGGTAGAGGATGTTTGTGAGATTTGCGGGGGGGGGGGGGCAAACCACGTTCATATGTTTTGGTCCTGTCTGAAGCTGCAAGGGTATTGGAGGGAGGTTTTCAGGGTAATTTCGAAGGTGGTACATCTTCCCTCACTACCTCCGGGAGACGGCGCTCCAACCTCAATGCTAAGACCTTAACCAATAGCTTTGCATCCACATTGAGCAGCGAAATCGGGCGGTACGACCCGCACTATGTGGGGGTCCTTATCCCCCAATCCCAATGGCGCTTCCAATTCCTCCCGCAATTCCTCTCCCACATTGGGGGAACTCCAAACCCTCTAAAAACTCTGCCAACCTATGTTCATCCTCTGGCGGCTCCGACCTACAAAGCCCCTCATAAACGGTCCGAAACGCACCATTCACCTTTTCTGGGGCGGAGACCAACCTACTCCCTCACCTGCGCATTCTCCCTAGCAGCCTCCTGCCACCGTAACTGGAAAACCGGGTGCGTATTCGGGATATCGGATCGGCCGGGGTTGGAAGCAGGTGCAGAGGCAGATGTTTCAGCCTTCACCTCGCTGATTGCCCAAAGGCAGATCCTTTTGGGGTGGAGGTTAGTTGCTCCACCCTGTGCCCTGGTGTGGCGGGGAATCTGTTGGAGCCTTTAACATTCGAGAAGGTGAAGTTTAAGTTGAGGGGGAAGGATGGAAGGGTTCTAAAAAACATGGTCTTTGTTCATTAAGCACTTTAAATAAGTACCCAATTCATTTTTTCCAATTTAGGGGCAATTTAGCATGGCCAATCCACCTACCCTGCGCATCTTTGGGATGTGGGGGCAAAACCCACGCAAGCACGGGGACAATGTGCAAACTCCACACGGACAGTAACCCAAAGCCGGGATCGAACCTGGGACCTTGGCGCCGTGAGACAGCAGTGCTAACCACTGCGCCGCCGTGCTTCCCCCATTATGCACTTTCAAGAATTGGATGACATCGAACATTAGGGGGTGGGGGGTTTGGACTGTGGATGTTGTTGGTGACTATGTATGGGTAGATGGTGGATTCCTGATTCCTTTTCTTTGATGTTTGTATTTAAAATGTTGGGGGTGTTTGGGGGTTGGTGGGAGGAAGGGACTGTTGATGAGGGGTTTGACATTGTATTTGTTATTGTTGATTGTTGGTGGGTTTAAATTTGGATGAAAATGTGAAAACGTGACAGAAAGGAAGGAGTTTACCATGGAGCCAGAGTGTGGCGATGTGGGAATTTTCACAATAACTTCATTGCAGTGTTAACGTTGGCCTACTTGTGACACTAATAAAGATTATTATTATGGTAATGCATCAGTGAATGAAATCAGGGTAAGAGAAAATGGTAAAAAGTTAAAACGAAAGGCACTTTATCTGAATGCACAAAGTATTTGGAACAAGATAGAAATAAATGGGTTTGGTTCAATAGCCTTTCAGAGACTGGGCTCATAATGACCAAGATGGGGAACTAAATATTAAACGGTACTTGACATTTCAACAAGTTAATGAAATGGAAAAGCTAGTTGGGGATTTGGCACTGATTATAAAGGATCATTGATTCCCGGCTTGGGTGACTGTGCGGAGTCTGCACGTTCTCCCCATGTCTGTGTGGGTTTCCTCCGGGTGCTCCGGTTTCCTCCCGCACTCCAAAGATGTGCAGGTTAGGTGGATTGGCCATGATAAATTGCCCTTAGTGTCCAAAATTGCCCTTAGTGTTGGGTGGGGTTACTGGGTTATGGGGATAGGGTGCGGGTGTGGGCTTGGGGTAGGGTGCTCTTTCCAAGAGCCGGTGCAAACTCGATGGGCCAAATGGCCTCCTTCTGCACTGTAAATTCTATGATTCTATGATAAAGGCAGTGAGAAGGATCTTGGCTCGGAGGAGCAGGAAGTTGAATTAGAACAAGTCCCATAAATAATTTCAGAATTGCATTCTTCTATATTTCAACTTGATTCATTCAAGGGATGTGAGCTAGCTGGCTAGGCCAGCGTTTATTGTCTATCCCTATTGTGTATTGAGGTAGGATTAATTAGTAATATCGTAGTTAGAGGTGCTCTAATATGATGAAGTTAAGTTTGATGCAAGTCCAAAGCTAGAGTATTACACTTAAAGAAGGCCGATTACATAGGTATCAGGAGCGGGTTCACCAACGTAGATTGAGAAATTTATGATAGTAAGAAATGTTTCATAATTTTCAATATACATTTTTTTGAGAACTAAAACTCCATTGGAAAATGGCTAACTAAGAGGTTAAAGGATAGTGTTAGAGAGTTATAATATTATCAAGAAGAGTAGTAAGCACGAGAATTGGGAGAGTTTTAGAAAGCAGCAAGGGATGTCCAAAAGTTGATAGAGGGAGTAAAAAGAATAAGAGTAACCAAGAGACGTAAAGAACAGATTGCAGGATCTTCTACAAGCATGTACAAAGGAGAAGCAAAGGTAAATGTGAGTCCCTTAAGAAGCTGAGACAGGAGAAACTGTAATGGGGAATAGGGAAATGATAGATGTTAAACAAATATTGGCGTGCCAGAAATAAAAACATAAAATAGCCCATAATTTGTCCTCTAATTCCATATTTCTCTCAGAGACCAAGAAAAGGTTGATGTGAGAAATGGACATAGAATAGGGAAGTTTGCTTAAAAAGTTGAGGCCCAGTATTAGGACCTTTAATCTTGATTTCAAACTATGTTATTAAAATGTCGCCAAAGTCCCAGATGACCATAGGCTGCTTTCCCCTTTGAGGGGGAGAGCTGACTGGTGGTAATTTAACCTGAGGATCACCACACCTCAGGCGGGGGGGCAAGGTTGAGAAGGTGGGGCCTTCATGAATAACCTCAGCCAGTACGGGAATTGAACCCGCACTGTTGGCATCTCTCCGCATCACAAACCAGCCATCCAGCTAGCTGAGCTAACCGACCCCCATCCTATGTTATACATAGCTTTTGAGTTTTTGATTCGAACACTAGATGCAAAGAGCAAGAACACAGGTTATTTTTCTTGTCTCGTCATCAAAGCATATACTCATTAACTCCACATATAATCTTTTTCTTAACAGAAAAATTGATTGAGCGGAATGTCTGACCTGGAGAATGCATTGATTGCAATCATAAAAGTCTTTCACAAGTATACAAAATGCAAGAGAGATAAACTCAAGAAAGCGCAACTGAAGGCTCTCGTCAACAATGAGTTAAGCCAGTTTATTGAGGTAGAAAAAAATTACTAACAGTTACTAAGTATACTTATATTATCTTGTGGGATTTACCTGGAAATATTGTTTACATAATACACATCCGATAGGCTTCTCCAAATATACACTTTCCAGTGCACTGCAAATTGGTCTGCAAACTTTCACAACAATTGGATTTTGTACATTAAGACCCAGAACTGGACATGCAGGAAAAGTAGCCCAAATAGCACCTTCATTGGCACTGGGTAACACAAAGACCATAAGATATAGAAGCAGAATTAGGCCATTCGGCCCATCACACCTGCTCCATCATTTGATCATGACTGATATGTTTCTCATTCTCCTGCCTTCTCCCCATAACCCCTGATCCACTTATTAATCCACTATCTATCTCTGTCTTGAAGACACTCAGTGACTTGGCCTTCACAGCCTTCTGCAGCAAAGAGTTCCACAGATTCACCACCCTCTGGCTGAAGAAATTCCTCCTTATCTCAGTTTTAAAGGATCGTTCCTTCAGTCTGAGGCTGTGCCTTCGAGTTCTAGTCTCTCCTAACAGTGGAAATATGTTCCCCGAGTCCACTCTATCCGGGCCTCTCAATATCCTGTAAGTTTCAATAAGGCCCCCCCTCATCCTTCTAAACTCCAATGAGTACAGACCCAAAGTCCTCAACCGTTCCTCGTACGACAAGCTCTTCATTCCAGGGATCATTCTTGTGAACCTCCTCTGGACCCTTTCCAAGGCCAGCACATCCTTCCTTAGATACGGGTCCTAAAACTGCTCACAATACTGCAAATGGGATCTGGCCAGAACCTTATGACCTAAGATTTTACATTACATAAGAAATAGCAGTAGTAGACGATATACAGTCCCTTCTAGCCTCTTCTGCCAATACGATCATGTCTGATCTAATTCCACTTTCCTCCCACTCCCTATTTCCCTTGATTCCCTGAAAGACCAAAAAATCTATGTCAGCCTTGAATATACAAAATTCTCTGGGGTGGAGGATTTCGAGGATTTACAACCCTCAAAGAAGAAATTTCTCATCTCCTAAATGATCAACTTCTTATCCTGAAACTGGACCCCACAGTTCTAGGTTCCCCAACCAGGGGAAATAGCCTCTCAGTATCATCCTTGCCAAGCCCGCTCAGAATCATAGCCTCACAGTGCCGAAGGAGGCCATTCGGCCCATCATGTCTGCACCGGCCCTCTGAAAGACCTAACTAGGTTCATTCCCCCACCTAACCTGTACATCCCTGGACACTAAGAGACAATTTTATCATGGTCAATCCATCTAACCTGCACATCTTTGGACTGTAGGAGGAAACCGGAGTACCCGGAGGAAACCCACGCAGACACGGTGGCAAACTCCAGTCACCCAAGGCTGGAATTGAACCCGGGTCCCTGGCGCTGGCGAGGCAGCAGTGCTAACCACTGTGCCACCGTGCCGCCCCATCTTATATGTTGCTATGTGAGTGCCTCTCATTTCTCCAAACATCAGAGTATGGGCCCAATATATGCAATCGCTCCTCACAGGAAATCGCTCTCATTCTAGGAACCAATCTAGTGAACTTCCACTGCACTGTCTCCAAGTATATGCTTCTTTAGATATGGAGAGCAAAGCTACAGAATGCACCAAGTGTGGCCTCATCAAAGCCTATGGGCGCGATTCTCCCAAAAGAATTCTAAGTTAATTTGTGGTGGGTTTTTCAGGGAGCTTCCCGCCGACCCTGCCGGTGAGTTCCCCACCACTATTCAATTACATTTAAGTCACCTTTTTGGGCCCTGGGGAGTTTCTCACCGGTTTAGCCCACACTTAGAATTTTTTTTAGCACTGGGGAGCTGAACTCAGAGATTGGGCTGCCATTTTGAAAGGATGCCCCGATCTCTAAGTGAGCTTGTGGGTCCCCACACCCCCAACCCATGGGTAGTGGGTCGCCCACACCCCTCACCATGGTCAATGTCACCCCCCACACAGATGGACACTACCCCACACCCCCAAGTGAGGACACCATACTATGGGGTCCCTGGGGGTCCCCCCTTTTCAGGCCTCCCCAAAGTCCCCTAACAGCACCCACTCCCTTCTAGGACCTCCACCCATCACCCACCCCTCAACCACCCGGAGGCCCCTACTTAATTACCTGCCCTGCACTCCCCCAGCCTTCAAACCCCCCCACCACCCTTGTTTCATGGGCATGGCCCCCCTCACCCCGACCCTTGGCAGTGCCACCCTGGTAATCGGGCATGCTGTGACTGCCACCCTAGCACCTAGGCAGTGCTCCTGCCAGCCTGCAGTGCCATCCGGGCACCTTAGCAGTGCCAGGGTGGCAGTGCCAAGGTGCCAGCTGGACAGTGCCAAGATGTCCACGTTCCAGGGGGAGGGCCATGGAGTCACCCTGCACTTACCTTGACCACCCAGGGGTCTCCAATGGTCCGGGAGACCCCCCCGGGTGTCGTTCCGCCTGGTCCACGTTTGTGTGGACCAGCACTGATCGGCGCCCAGCTGCAGCCTCCCTGGGGAGGCTGGAGAATAGAGGGAGGCCGGTGGATCCCACGCATTTGGGGCGGAGTTCCAACTCAG
Organism: Scyliorhinus torazame; assembly: GCF_047496885.1. Lineage (NCBI taxonomy): Eukaryota > Metazoa > Chordata > Chondrichthyes > Carcharhiniformes > Scyliorhinidae > Scyliorhinus > Scyliorhinus torazame. The sequence goes on from NC_092738.1 coordinate 29,712,524, forward strand.
ACGTCTCGCAGGACTTCGGCAAATCTCACAAGGTGCGGAGGCTGTCGCAAGGCTCGCTACATGTCTCTCCTGGGGTTCTCCGGCCACGTTGTGCTCTCGCTTGAGCGCAACGCGGCCGGAGAATTGCGCCCTATACAATTGTATTAAGACTTCCTTATTCCTGTACTCAATCCCCTTCCAATAAAGGAAAGCATGCAAGAACATGCCTTCCTAATTGCTGGTTGTTGTTGCACGCTAACTTTCTTTGTTCCCTGTATGATCAGCCTATAAAAGTTTCACACCTGTTAAAAATGTTTTGCTTTTCTATTCTTACCATCAAAGTCAATGACTTCACTCCTCCCCATATTATACTTGCCTGCCACTTGTTGCCCACTCACTTAACCTGTCTCTATCATTTTAGAGCCTCTTTGTATCTTCCTCACTGCTTACATTCCCTCCTAGCTTTGTAAATTACTCAAGACATTTTGTCCATGTCATTAATCTCGATGTTTTGCATGAACAAAAAAAATTTCAAGACAACCGATTCATTGACTCAAAACATACAGAATGTTATAGTACAGATGTATTCATTAGGGACGGACAATACCCAAATCGCAAGAATGAATCTTCTTTTCAAATCAGAGGTTAGTAGGACACTATGTAATTTATTTGTTAACTCTTTCATGCGATGTGGGTGTCAAGTCCAGCATTTATTGCGCATCTCTAATTGCCCTTAAACTAATTAGCTTGCGAGGCCATTTTCAGAGGGCACTTAAGAGTCAACCATATTGGTGTGGATCTGGAGTCACATGTCGAGCAGACCGGGTAAGGACGGCAGATTTCCTTTCCTGAAGGACATTAATGAGCCAGATGGGTTTTTACGACAATTGACAATGGTTTTATGGTCACCATCCGACTTTTAATTCCAGATTTTATTGAATTGAAATTCCACCATCTGCTGTGGTGGGATATGAACCTGGGTCTCAGGATTACTAGTCCAGTGACAATACCACTTCCCCCAAATAGCACGTTCTTATGGATATGCACAGATAGAAATAAAACCCGAATGAAAAATAGATGAGTAGTTTTTTCTTCTGTAACTAATAAATCAAAGAAATTGCAGAAATGCAAGGCTTTGAAATTGTGATTTCTGAGAGTTCGATTTTGTTAGTGAGTTATCAATTACAGAGAAAAGCCATGTTTTGTTTAAGAGAAATTTCACCAATGGTCCCTCTAAGCATTGCAGCCAAAAAGTAATTTTGTGCATATCCAACATTCCCTTTAAGATGTGCACAAGCACGACAATACGTCAAGAAAGAATTGCACAATGCAACAAGCAGGCTGCGCACAGCGAAGAGAAATTAGAGGGAACACTGAATACCACTCTCCCTAAATATTAGCAGAGTTGTGTTGCAGAGTTACATCATTATGAAACAACAGATTAGTTCACAGTTCTCAGACTATTTAAAAAAAACAGATATAAAGAACAATTTCCTATATTTTTAATTTTCCTTTGAGTTTCGACATTAACGAGATTAATAGTTGAAAATAGTGGCCAATTCTGTACAAAGATTTACCAAGATCTAAGTATTACTTGTAAATGATGCCTTCCAAATTATTTAAAGTAGCTACGTCTCATGATGGCATTGCTCAGTTGCTAGAATAAATGCCTCGCTTATTTCTAACCAAAATTCTTGAACAGGTAATGTTCCCTTCTATCAGACAATACATCTCTATGCACATCCCATGGCTGTTGTCTTAATGATAGGTGCCATATTATGTTGCACTGGTGGTGGTTCATTGATGCAATCTTGAGGCTTGTGTGTCTAAACATAAACACCTTTATGGTAGGCTTTAACTATTTATAGTTCCAAGTATGGTCTTGCATCGTGCTTCCACCATAAAGGCTAGCTGCTTGAAATTCTTTCTAGCCTATTCTCTGACCACACATCACACTGTGGGCAGTGTCACTCTCTTGTCCCATGTTAACCTTTGCTCTGGTGAGCATCTTACATTACGATTGCAGGCACATATCGTCACAACAGGCTTCAGATTTCCTGCTTGACAATGCACACAATAGATCCATTTGGAGGGTTAGAAATTGGCAGACATTGCACCTGCTTTTTCAGCATAAAATGGGCGCAAGGCATACCAAGTTAGCAATGGGATGGTCTGTGCTCAATTGGGTCCTGCTAAATTCATGGGATCCTTTTTTTAAAAAACAGGTGTGTTTATTAATAATAATAATAATAATAATAATAATAATAATCGCTTCTTGTCACAAGTAGGCTTCAATGAAGTTACTGTGAAAAGCCCCTAGTTGCCACATTCCGGGGCCTGTTCGGGGAAGCCGGTACAGGAATTGAACCCGCGCTGCTGGCATTGTTCTGCATTACAAGCCAGCTGTGTAGCCCACTGTGCTAAACCAGTCCCTTGGCAGATGATTGAAATAGGTGCTGTGCTCAAGGAAATTAGGGGCTAGTGTTTTTCCAATTTCATTGAGGATGAGGCGTAAGACATAAGGGAAGTAAAGATGTGCGGGTTAGGTGGATTGGCCAAGCTAAATTGCCCATAGTGTCCAAAATTGCCTTTAGTGTTGGGTGGGGTTACTGGGTTATGGGGATAGGGTGGAGGTGTGGACCTTGGGTGGGGTGCTCTTTCCAAGAGCCGGTGCAGACTCGATGGGCCGAATGGCCTCCTTCTGCACTGTAAATTCTATGATTCTAATGAAAGATTTGGGGAATAAAAACTATCATGTGGAGCCAGTAGTAGTGGGAGTACTACGATTCAACAGGAGTCACAATCACCCCTCCCAGGACTTATCCAAAGACCACAGCCAGTCAGGACAGTGGCCAAATCATGTCTTTGCTCAGGTTAGCTTCCTGTGGAGGTGTGACCATTATCAGCAACCTCTGGCAGGTATGCTACTAATTTCCACCAAACCTTGGGCTGCTTGGTGCGGGGCACACTGGTCAGAGATAGCCGAGTGTACCTTTATGTTTACTACAGTTCTTCCTTATTGCATAACAGTTTGAATGGAGTGTAGGTATGAAAGGTAAAACAAAAACAGTTTATCAAAACACAAGGGAAACATCTACATCGCATTTGGTATAAACTCCGATATGGATTAGCATTATTAGTTATTCCAAAATACTATACGGGGGTTATGAGTCCAATAACAGGCCCAGACCAAAAGGGAACCCAGAGTCTATTCAGCAGCCCAACCAAGAACGCGCAAAACACTCCTATTGTGTTTGACTGAAAGTGGACGAGTTTAGGATTAGATTTGAATTGGAGACCAGGCATCGCAGTCCACCATTCCAATTGTTTGTTAATGTTTATTTGCTTGAATAAAATGCATCCTTTTGTGTTTATCAATCCCACAAAGAACATAAAAGATCAAGAGACTCTGGATACACTCATGCTGGACTTGGATGAAAATGGTGATATGGAAATTGATTTTCAAGAATTTGTCACATTTGTTGCTATGATTACCTCGGCATGTCACAGCTTCTTTGCTCCTCAGCAGTGAACTTTGGAACCAAGAGCAGAAAGTGTACTTTGCGTACAGAAATGAGTTGAAGAACCTCAACTCGATAAAGACGACAACTTTTCAAGCAGACAGAAACAAAACTACCTGATCAGAAGAAAAAGTACTTTGAAGATGCCTAGGAGGGCCAAGCATATTCCATTTCTTAAAACTAGCTTCCTGCACTCTTGACAACCCTGACAAATCGAACAATAGATACAAATATGCTTTAAAAATTAGAGTATTCTAAACTGGACTTCAGTTTTTAATGTACCACTTCAAAGAATGTACACATTATAGCTGCCTTCTAATGCTGCTTTCTGTTTTAAAATAACTAAATTGTGCCAGTTATTGATCTTTTGGAAAATTTGAATTCACTAAATGGATGTTACTCAAATGGAACGTTTTATTGATTAAATGAATAAAGATGGTGAAATAAAGGGCAGGACCCTTACTGTGGTACCTCGGGGGCGGAATTCTCCCTCCCACGCCGGGTGGGAGAATCGCCCGGGCACCGCGCGAGTCCCGCCACGCCGCCCCGACGCGATTCTCCCACCCCCTCCCAAACGGGCGCGGCGAGAATCACGGCTGGCCGCTGGGAGAATCGGTGCTTGCCGTTGGTAACAGGCGAGTGGCGATTCTCCGGCCCAGATGAGCCGAGAGGCCTGCCCAACACGACAGGTTCCCGCCGGCGCCATCCACACCTGGCGCAAATCAGTCGGGCATCGCGCCGCCCCAAAGGTGCGGAATGCTCCGCATCTTGGGGGGGCCGAGCCCCAACCTTAACGGGCTAGGCCCGCGCCGGACTAATTTCCGCCCAGCCAGCTGGCGGAAAAGGCCTTTGATGCCCCGCCAGCTGGCGCGGAAATGACATCTCCGGGCGGCGCATGCGCGGGAGCGTTAGCGGCCGCTGACGGCATTCCCGCGCATGCGCAGTGGAGGGGGTCTCTTCCGCCTCCGCCATGGTGGAGACCGTGGCGAAGGCGGAAGGAAAAGAGTGCCCCCACGGCACAGGCCCGCCCGCGGATCGGTGGGCCCCGATCGCGGGCCAGGCCACCGTGGGGGCACCCCCCGGGGCCAGATCGCCCCGCGCCCCCCCCCCCCCCCCCAAGGACCCCGGAGCCCGCCCGCGCCGCCTTGTCCCGCCGGTAAGGTAGGTGGTTTAATCTACGCCGGCGGGACAGGTATTTTAGCAGCGGGACTTCGGCCCATCCGGGCCGGAGAATCGGGGGTGCCGCCAACCGGCGCGGCGCGATTCCCGCCCCCGCCGAATATCCGGTGCCGGAGAATTCAGCAACCGGCGGGGGCGGGATTCACGCCAGCCCCCGGTGATTCTCCGACCCGGCGGGGGGTCGGAGAATCTCGCCCTTGGTCGCTGCCGGCGGGAACAGCGCAGGAATGCTGGGGGGGGGGCGGCCTGTGGGGTTCCTGCACCGGTGGGGGGCTCAAAAGGGGTCTGGCCCGCGATCGGTGCCCACCGATCAGCGGACCGGCCTCTCTGAAGGAGGACTTCCTTTCCTCCGCTGCCCCGCAAGATCCATCCAACATCTTCTTGCGGGGAGGACGGCAACCCGCGCATGCGCGGGTGACGTCATTTACGCGGTGCCGGTCGCGCCATTTACGCGCCGTCGCTTTTACGCGGCGCCAAGGCCCAGTGCGCGTAAATGACGCGGCGCTGCTCCTAGCCCCCCGGGGGCGGGAGAATAGGGGGCTGGGAACGGCCTCCGACGCCGGAGTGAAACTCTCCGATTTTCACTCCGGCGTCGGGACTTAGTCTCCCGATGGGAGAACTGCGCCCCAGAACTCCCCAGGCAGCAGGTAGTGTTCTAATAGACTAATGTAATATTCTACAAAACATCTGTCTAATGATAACAAAGTGCTTCATTCTCTAAATATTTGTGGACAACCCATTGCTCAGCACTAGGTACCCAATTTTCTTGCCTCCATGCTATGGTAACTTCAATCACATGGCCCACCGTTCTGCTCACGATAGTTCTTTCTTGCTACATTACAGTTTGAATAAAATGTAGACATTAAAGATAAAACAAAGACAGTTTATCAAAACACAAGGGAAACAGTTACACCCACTCGGCAAAGAGTCCTACATGGATTTGTATTGCAAGTCATTTCAGAATATTATACTGGACAACATTTTAAACAATACATTTTAGAATGGTTTCTCAGATTTTGGATTCTGAGCACTTGAGGTCCACAGCAAATTTAAATTAAATAAATTAAAAACTTAAGAGTTTTATTTTAAATATTCACCCATTGACCAATTTAAAAGATGCACCGGTTCAGCAACAATTCCTATAACATATCACCTCCAATATTATTACAATTTAGCACATCATCTTTATACATCAGATTTAAACCCAGAAAACCTTGGAGACAATGTTAGAAGGATTTTGAGTTTTGAGTTTGGCCAAATCAAACCTATACAGAGATATAGCTAGGCAGACAAATTCTCAAAAATGCTCAATTTTAGTGATTATTTAAAAAATTGGCTCTACAAATCTATTATCCAAACAACTGCACCATTTTTTATTCAACTCCTTAAAGTCTATGTTATTATTGTTGGTACTTACCAAAATTGACAATGCCCCAATGTTATCATGTCCAAAACTCTGATGACAGGTAGACACCCAATTATCTGTCTCGAAGAGGAACCCCCCAATTACAACTTTTAACTGTGGAGTGGATGTAGGAAAGTCCATTCAAAGCAAACAAAACAGGATTTTATACATCGGGACATCGAACACAAAAGCAAAAGTAATTTTAAATTTGTACATTATGCCAGTCAGACCACAATTGGTGTATTGTGTAGTTTAGGAAGGATATTAGATTCATGAAAAAGATTTAGTGAAGACTCATTAGATTAAACCAGAAAAGATGGGGTTATAATTATAATAAAAGGTAGGGGCGTTTTTCATTAAAACACCAACAGTTAGGGGAAATTTATCAAGAGGTTTCCAAAATTGTGAAAGGTTTTGAGAGTGTAAAAAATAAAAGGTTGGTGGGCTAGTAACAAGGAAGTATAAACTCATTATCAGAAAATGGAACATTTTGCGATACAACAGTGTTCCCATTTCTAAAAGACATTAATATATTCATACATGCATAACTCATGCATCAGATTTTACAATAAACACAATCTTAAAATATAGGAATTAAACACAAGTTTTAAATACTATTTTGCAACTAATAGTATCTTCCCATAGATTACCTTACAGAATTATATCAAGCAGCTAACAATGCCACAGGAAATACTTGAGCTCCAGTCTAGACTTAAGTATAAACCATTTCAGTAACTCTACTCCTTCACAACATTCTGTTTGCGTATTACTTTCTGTTGCTTGCCTGTACTAATCTTCGAAGACCTCTTGTCTACCAAGGGCACAATTTGTATCACTGAACAAAAAGCACAAAGATATTACAAAAATTACAAACAGAATAGCTACCCTGACACATCACATAACTTAAAGAAATATAGACATTATTGTTACAACAATACCATTTAAAACAATGAGCATCACGCAAATTAATTGGTTAAGTGAGTGGACCAGAGGTCTGGAGTTTGAATCAGAGTAGAATTCTAGTCTTTCTGGAGCATTTTTATATTGCGCAAACACCACCTGCTCAACAAATAACTATTGCACAACCAGCACCAACACCAAAGTAAACCTGTCAGATTTGCTTGCGCCAGGAGGCAAAACTATCCAGCTTCTAGCCTTAACAAATCTGATACGTAGTTGGGGTTAGGGCTGGCTATTTGGGATGTGCACATTGGGAATTGAAGTCACTAACAAAACGTCAAAGTTACACTTGGATTAATACCATATCTTAGAATGTATAAGGAAACAGGAAATTTTGCTGCCGTAATATCTGTTTTGAGATACTCCTTAGATACTTGGCACTGGAATTGCAGCTTAGCACTGCACATAATGGAGACAGATTACAGGTTTACATATCAATGAAAAGTAAATCGTAGACCAGGACTGGAATTCTCCAGCCGTTGCGATTCACTTTTCCCGCCGGCAGCGCATCCCCGCTCACAGGTTTCCCAGCGGCATGGAGTGGCTTCAATGGGAAATCCCACCACCAGCAAACGATGTGCCGTCAAGAAATATGCAGCTTGGGAGCCGGAGAATCCAGCCCAACGTAAGGAGTGGCACAAATGATCAGCTGCACTGAAGTCTATGCCAATAATGGAACACAGGCAGCTCACTCGGTGCCGAATTTAATGCCTTTCAAAGAATATCAACTGATCGCCTGTGGTATTGTACAACGGGAGTGACTGTCAAGTACACTTTTCATATCAAGCAGAGTGAAACTGTAGGGAGTAGGCCCGAGGGGAAGGAGGGAGGCCCGAGGGGAAGGAGGAATGGCGGCAGCAATAATGGGGGAAGTAACAAGGTGGAGGAGGAAATGTGTAAGAAAGGAAGTAAAGAGGGGAGGATGGGAGTGCTAATGGAAACAGAACAATGTGAGGAGATAAGAGGAAGTGTTGAAAAGTGATGGGAGAATGGGAGGATAAGAGGAGAAGAGACAGGTCAGAGGGGATATAAAGTAAAAGAGCAGTGAGGAATGGGAAAGATTAAGGGCGATGATGACAAGTTTACTCATCCTGTGATAGCTCTTCCAGACTTGATAAAAACATGCCAAGCTTTACAGTTTTGATTGCTTGGAAAATTCAGCCTTTATATCGAGGTCATTCAAAGTTGTATACTAGTCTTATCTGGGCAATGCTGGCAAGGCTGCATTTATTGTGCGCTTCTAGTTCCTCTGGCAAGGTATCCGCAAGCCTCTTTCTTCACCCGCTGATTGCACAATAACGTTGGATAGGAAATAAAGGAAAATCTGATTTGGAGGTGATCTTGTTCTCAATATACTGCTGTTTATGTCCTTCTCAGTGCTTGCAATTATGAACATAGGAAATAGGAGGAGCAGGCCACTCGGCCCCTCAAGCCTGCTCCAATAAAATCATGTTTCATTTTTTTCTTTCTTTTTAAATTTAGAGTACCCAATTATTTTTTTTTCCAATTAAGGGGGAATTTAGCGTGGCCAATCCACCGACCCTGCACATCTTTGGGTTGTGGGGGTGAGACCCATGCAAACACGGGAAGAATGTGCAAACTCCACACTGACAGTGGCCCAGGGCCAAGTTCAAACCCAGGTCCTCAGCGCCTTGGGCAGCAATGCTAACCACTGCGCCACCGTGCCACCCAAAATCATGTTTAATTTGATTGTAATCTCAACTCAACCAGAGAACCTTCCACCCTCCTTGCTCATCAAGAATCTATTCAGCTCTGCCTTAAAAATGTTCAAAGACTCTGCTTCCACTGCCATCTGAGGAGAGTTCCAAAGACTCTTGTAAAGGTAGATAAATCCCCGGGACCTGATGAAATGTATCCCAGGATGTTGTGGGAGGCTAGGGAGGAAATTGCGGGTCCCCTAACCGAGATATTTGAATCATCGGCAGCCACAGGTGAGGTGCCTGAAGATTGGAGAGTGGCGAATGTTGTGCCCTTGTTTAAGAAGGGCAGCAGGGAAAAGCCTGGGAACTACAGACCGGTGAGCCTAACGTCTGTAGTAGGTAAGTTGCTAGAAGGTATTCTGAGAGACAGGATCTACAAGCATTTAGAGAGGCAAGGACTGATTCGGGGCAGTCAGCATGGCTTTGTGCGTGGAAAATCATGTCTCACAAATTTGATTGAGTTTTTTGAGGGAGTGACCAAGAAGGTAGATGAGGGCAGTGCAGTGGACGTTGTCTACATGGACTTTAGCAAAGCCTTTGACAAGGTACCGCATGGTAGGTTGTTGCAGAAGGTTAAAGCTCATGGGATCCAGGGTGAGGTTGCCAATTGGATTCAAAATTGGCTGGACGACAGAAGGCAGAGGGTGGTTGTAGAGGGTTGTTTTTCAAACTGGAGGCCTGTGACCAGTGGTGTGCCTCAGGGATCGGTGCTGGGTCCACTGTTATTTGTGATTTATATTAATGATTTGGATGAGAATTTAGGAGGCATGGTTAGTAAGTTTACAGATGACACCAAGATTGGTGGCACAGTGGATAGTGAAGAAGGTTATCTAGGATTGCAACGGGATCTTGATCAATTAGGCCAGTGGGCCGACGAATGGCAGATGGAGTTTAATTTAGATAAATGTGAGGTGATGCATTTTGGCAGATCGAATCAGGCCAGGACCTACTCAGTTAATGGTATGGCATTGGGGAGAGTTATAGAACAAAGAGATCTAGGAGTACAGGTTCATAGCTCCTTGAAGGTGGAGTCGCAGGTGGACAGGGTGGTGAAGAAGGCATTCGGCATGCTTGGTTTCATTGGTCAGAACATTGAATACAGGAGTTGGGACGTCTTGTTGAAGTTGTACAAGACATTGGTACGGCCACACTTGGAATACTGTGTGCAGTTCTGGTCACCCTATTATAGAAAGGATATTATTAAACTAGAAAGAGTGCAGAAAAGATTTACTAGGATGTTGCCGGGACTTGATGGTTTGAGTTATAAGGAGAGGCTGGATAGACTGGGACTTTTTTCCCTGGAGCGTAGGAGGCTTAGGGGTGATCTTATAGAGGTCTATAAAATAATGAGGGGCATAGATAAGGTAGATAGTCAACATCTTTTCCCAAAGGTAGGGGAGTCTAAAACTAGAGGGCATAGGTTTAAGGTGAGAGGGGAGAGATTCAGAAGGGCCCAGAGGGGCAATTTCTTCACTCAGAGGGTAGTGAGTGTCTGGAATGGGCTGCCAGAGGTAGTAGTAGAGGCGGGTACAATTGTGTCTTTTAAAAAGCATTTAGATAGTTACATGGGTAAGATGGGTATAGAGGGTTATGGGCCAAGTGCGGGCAACTGGGACTAGCTTAATGGTAAAAACTGGGCGGCATGGACTGGTTGGGCCGAAGGGCCTGTTTCCATGCTGTAAACATCTATGATTCTATGACTCAAGCCTCAGGAAAAAAAAATCTCCTCACCTCTTATCTTAAATGAGGACCCCTTATTTTTAAACAGTAACACCTAGCTCTAGATTCTCCCACAAGAGGAAACACCTTCTCCACACTGACAAGACCTCTCAGGAAACTCCAGCAGATACAAATCAGGCTTGTCCAAACCTATCTCATAAGACAACCCGCCTATACTCGGTATTAGTCCAGTAAAAATTCTCTGAACTGCTTCCAACACATTTACATCCATCCTTAAATGAGGCCAATACAGTACACAAGACTTCAGATGTGCTCTGTACAACTGAAGCACAACCTCCTTACTTCTATTCAATTCCTCTCTTTAAGATTCGATGGGCCAAATGGCCTCCTTCTAAATTGTAAAGATTCTCTGACTCTGTGACTCAGTACATCCACCAGATCCCTTTATCCACAGCCCGTGGCTCCTTCAAATAACTCTAATTAATTGGTTAAACATGATTTCCCTTTCACAAAGCCATGTTGACTCTGCCTAAATGCCTTGAATTAATTCAGTGCCCTGCTATAACATCTTTAGTAATGGCTTCTAAGACTTTCCCTATGACAGATGTTACGCTAACTGGTCCGTAGTTTCCTGCTTTCTATCTCCCTCCTTTTTTACTATTTTTCAATGTAATGGAATCTAGGGAATTTTGGAAAATTAAAATGCATCAATTAAAGATGGAGTACATCAGGACCTGGCCTGCAGCTCCAACAATTTGCCCAATACCACTTCCCTGCTGATTGTAATTTTCCCCTCACAAGTTCCTCCCTCCTTTCCATTTTCTGATTTACAGCTATTTCTAGGATGTTATTTGTATCCTCTATAGTGAAGACTGATGCAAAATACTTGTTCAATTCACCTGCCATGTCCTACTTTCCATTATTAATTCCCCAGACTCACTTTCCATAGGATCAATGCTCGCTTTGGTAACTCTTCATATTTAAATATCTATAGAAACTCTCACTATTCCTTACAGAATCCCATCTTGTGTCATTTTCCTAATTTTTAACATCAACATATGGGTTAGAAATATTACAGAGAACTATATTCCAAAATGTTTCAACGTAAATGTTCCTTTGAGGAAAAGTGAAACAAATGTAGCCGAAACCTGGCCTTTTTATTTTTCTTGTCAACACTTTTCTGCCTGGAAAACTAAAAATGCCAAGAAAGTAACAAGATGTGGAGAAATGTTTGTCTCTTACCCTGAGGGGACAGCTTTTGAACACAAGTTTGATCACTAGCAGAAACCATCCCTTGCAGTTTACGATCAGTTGGGGTTGAAGGTACTATAAAATCTGAAAATTAACAGATCATAGCTTGAAGTAAATGCTAATCGATATGCGAGTGTACCTTAAGTGAAGCTTCCGGATGAATCTAATACATGTATTCAACACACAAAACTCCATGTATAACACAAGATCAAAATCTGAGTGAAGTATCTACTAACTGTATTTACAGACTCAGAACTTTTGCAAGGGGTCTTCCAATCTCCTGCAGAAATTTCACCAACGTTGATGGAAAAAACAGAGAAACAGCATGAATGACCATTTTAATCATTTTTGCAGGGTTTCCGCTGATAGCCCAAAGTTAAAGTTACAATGGAAATTCTACTCCATAGTCTTACATTAAAACATTTCATAATTCATGCAATTGCCTATTTTTGAATGCAGGCAAATTAACATTTTAAAATAAAAACAGAAAATGCTGGAAATACTCATGCCAGGTAGCGTAGAGAGAGAAAAGCAAAGTTAATGGGCGGAATTCTCCACTCCCACGCCGAAGTGGCCGCGCCGTCGTGAACGCCGTCAAGGTTCACGACGGCGCGGAAGCCCCGGTCCCGACCGATTCAGGCCCTGACAATGGGCCAGTATCGGGGCCGCGTCATCTACACGCACCAGGCCTTGTCGCCCGCGTAAAAGTGGCGAGCTGCATAGATGACGCGGCCGGCGCAGCATAACGGACGTCACCCGCGCATGCGTGGTTGCCGTCCTCTCCAAGTCCGCCCCGCAAGAAGATGGGGGACGGATCTTGCGGGGCCGCGGAAGGAAGGAGGCTCTCCTTCAGAGAGGACGGCCCGACGATCGGTGGGCACCGATCGCGGGCCACCCCACATTCCAGGTGAAGCCCGGTGCAGGATCCCCCCTCGCCCCCCCACAGGCCGCCCCCCCCCCCAGCGTTCACGCACCGCCCACGACTGCAGTGACCAGGTGTGGACGGCGCCGGGGGGAACCCGCCGTTTTGGCCTGGCCGCTCAGCCCGTCCGGGCCTCAGAATAGCGGGGGTGCCGGAGAATCGCCATTTTCGGTGTCTCCGGCGATTCTCCGGCCTGCGAAACTCGACCGGGCCGTTCCCGCCGCTTGGGAGAATCGCGGGAGGGCGTCGGACCGGCGTCCCCGGAAATTTTGGCGGCCCAGGCAATTCTCCCAACCGGCGTGGGAGTGGAGAATCGCGCCCAATGTTTCAGGTCAACGATCTTTTATCAGAACTCATCAGTTATTTCGGAAAGATCATTGACCTGAAAGGTTATCTCTGTTTTTCTCTCCACAGATGTTGCCTGACACGAGTATTTCCAGCAATTTCTGTTTCTATTTCAGATTTCCAGCATTTGCAATATTTTGCCTTTGTAACATCATTGTTAACATTTGATACAGTATGACGTTCCACTAAGAATTTGGTAAAACCAGAGTGGAGGACGAGCACTAATCTACAGGAAAAGTAAATTGTGGGACAAGTTATCATTTGTAGCTAGGTCTAGATTATCATTGCAAGCAGTTGTCTGCCAGCCCTCTCGGCTAGAAGCTGTAGGAGAGCACGTTAGTAACAAATGCATTCATTTGGAGAGGGGATAAAGTGAAAACTTACCTGTATCCTGGGTATTCAACATTTTCTCAGCAGTGTCATTGAAAGGAGATGATGGCACATTTCGATCCCGGCTACCAACTGAAGAATGGAAGAAAAATCAGTTTCATAGAAGATTAGTTTTTGCATTTGTAATGTTTCGTAGCTTTATGTAAAATTACCTGCTTCGAACATTTCAAAGACTCGAATATCAAACCATTCAAGGCCAGATCTTTCAACATCAGGCACCAGATGGAAGGGCGACTCTGGTAACAGAAGTGCAAACCGATGATTGGATGGAGAGTAATAACTAGAAGCTGTTTGATGAGATGATCTATGCTCCATCCCAAACGCTGGAATAGTAAAAAGACAGAACTATTAGTCCACGACTTAAGAATGTGGAATTTTTAATTGTTCATTTTTAAACAGTTTGCTCTTTGAGCTGACAGATGTGATAGAAATGCGTTGGTTCCGGTAGATATGGTCTTTGGTAGCTTTCTTTTATTCTTTCCTGTAATATGACTGTCGCAGACAAGGCCAGCATTTGTTACCCATCCCTAATTGGTGAGCTGTTTTCTTGGACCACTGCAGCCCATTTGGTGTACGTACACTCAGTACTGTTAGAAAGTGTTTTCCATGATTTTGATCCAGCAAGTGAAGCAACGGTAATATCAAGTGTAGATTGATAGGACAGTAATTGATCAGTTTGGATTTATCCTGTTTTTGTGGACAGGACATACCTGGACGATTTTCCACATTGTCAGGTACACTACATGGTGCTGTTCCTATACTAGAACAGCTTGGCTAGGGGCACAGCTAATTCTGGAGTATAAGTCTTCGGTACTGTCGCCGGAATGTTGTCAAAGGAGCCCATAGTCCTTTTGTATCATATCGGAGATGACCAGGATGTTGCCTGGGCTGGTGCGTTTCAGCTATCAAGAGAGGCTGGTTAGGCTGAGGTTGTTTTCCTTGTAGCAAAGGCTAAGGGGGATCCGATTGGGGTGTACAAAATTATGAGGGACGTAAGATAGGAAAAAACTTGCCCCTTGGTCGAGGGCACCAGTGGGCACAGATTAAAAGTTAGGGGCAGGATTTAGCAGGGATTTGAGGAAAAGCTTTTTCACCCAGAAGATGATGGAAATCTGGAACTCACTGTCTGAAAGGAAGGTAGAGGCAGGAATCCTCACAACATTTATTAAGCATTTAGAGGAGCACTTGAAATGCCATAGCATACAAGACTATAGTCCAAGTGTTGGAAAATGGGAATAGAATAGATAGATGCTTGATGGCCGGTGCAGACATGATGGGCCGAAGGGCCTTTTTCTGTGCTGTAAAGCTCTATGACTCTATCATTGGGAGAAATTCACAGAATCGTAACAGCGCACGAGGCGGACATTCAGTCCATCGTGTCTGCACTGGCTCACTGATTGAGTAATTCACTTAGTGTCATTCTCCTTGTAACCCTGCACATTCTTCCTTTTCAGATAGCATTCAAAAGAGAATTAGAAAGCTTTGATTGAACCTGCCTCCACTACACTCTCAGGCAGTATCTGTCCAGGGTCCAGACCCCACATAATTTTGAATATCTATCAAATTCCCTCTCGACCTTCATTTCTGCACGGAAAAGAGTTCCAATATCTCCCAAACACTCCTGGACCATTCTCGTGAAGCTTTTCTCCCCTCCTCCACCTTCACATTGTCTATATGGAATTAAGTGAGGGGCAACAAATCGAGTTAATAACTGGTTAAAGAATCAGAAGATGAATTAAGCACAGTTTAAGCATGGTTGGAACTGGATCGCAGTATGCCAGAGTATTGTTTCCGAAACCACTTCTGTTTGCTGTGTATAATGATTTGAATATCGGGCCAGACGATGTGATATTCATACTTTTATCACAGATCATAAAGGCGACCATTCAGCCCATTATGTCTGCATAAGGAATACAAGGATAGTGCAGGAAAAAGGTGAAGATGAGCCATGATGTTATTGTATGGCAGAGCCTGCGGGCTGAACAGCTTGTTCCTTTTTCTTATATTCTTAAAAAATTTCCAATTAGCTCAATTTCCCTGTCTTGTCCCCCCAGAACCCTGGAAAAGTTTCCCTTTCGAGTGCTTACCCAATTCTATTTTTAATGTTACTACCTAATCTGCTTCCACCACCCTTTCTGATCAAAACTTGCTGTGTAAAAACAATCTCATCACCCTTCTTGTTATTTTGCAACTATCTTAAATCGGTATTCTCTGGTTATTGACTCTCATTGCCAGTAAAACAGTTTATCCCCATTACTCTAGTGAAACGCTTCATCATTTTAAACACCTCCATCAAATTGCTTAAGCTTCGTCGCTCAGAGAGAAACGCCTTCTCACCATGCACTTCCTCACCCCTGACACCATTTGATAATCTATTTTTGTTCTTCATCAAAAATAATTTTGGCAAATATTTCCACTTCCGTAAATAGCTCGCACTTTGGCTCCACACGAATGCCAGAAAACTCAGGGCTGCACGTGGTCCAGTGCAGTGGTTAGCACTGCTGCCTCACGGCGCCAAGATCCCAGGTTCGATCCCGGCCCCGGGTCACTGTCCGTGTGGAGTTTGCACATTCTCCCTGTGTTTGCGTGGGTCTCACCCCCACAACCCAAAGATGTGCAGGGTAGGTGGATTGGCCACGCTAAATTGCCCCTTAATTGGAAAAAATAATTGGGTATTCTAAATTTTAAAAAAATGTTAGCATTTTTAAAAAAGAATTGCAGAAAATTCAATCCTGAATACAGTTCCTTGGAAGCCAAGCCCAAACGTTGGCAATCCATAAAACACTAGAATATAATGATGAAGCTCAAGTAGTGTTGCCAGCTTTGGGCAAAAAATAGATGATTTTTTGTTGGCAGGATTATCGGCTGGGACAGAATGAGATTTTAAATAGACAAAACGAAGTACGTAAGGAAGGAAAACTGGTTGTCGAATTTATGAACATGTTAAGAGTGAAGTACCTGTGTCAGCAGCGCGAAAACATGGCGGCGCCGGGTGAGGCGCGCGCGCGCTGCAGCTTCAAACTGAAATGATTGCGCGGGTGACATGATATTCTAGCGCGTGCGCACCATCTCCATTCCCAAAGCAAAAGTCACTGGCGGGGCGGGGCCAGGCCGGGCCGGGCGGGGCGTGGAAGGGCAGGGCGGGGACGGGGAGGGGTAGGGGCGGACGGCGCCGAATGAGGCGCGCGCGCGCAGCTTCAACTGAAGCAATGTGCGGGCTACATTATATTCTGGCGCATGCGCACCATCTCCATACCTAAAGCAAATGTCACTCGCGGCGAGACAGATCACACAGGAGGAAAGAGCCATTTTTTTTACTGCGACTGCCCCGTTTGTCTGTAGCTGGAAACACTTTTAAACCATCTAGCAATATCAAGTATATCGATCTCCAGTTGCAATCAAAATTAAAAGATTTAATAACGATTAGAGTAAACATCCAGATTAATTATAGAATAGTAATCTACTCGTAAATAGTATAACTATTGAAATAAGTGCAGTCAAAACTAGACAATATAACGTTTGGAAGTACCGGCCCCTAGATTTGGGAAGTGATGAGATTTACCTATACCTACTTAATAACTACTACCTAAAATTGGTGGCCTTTAATTTAATTTAATTTAATGAACGGACATCGCGCAACAATCACCAGGCAGGAATGTTCCCTTCCAGTCGGGGAACACTTCAGCAGTCAAGGGCATTCAGCCTCTGATCTCCGGGTAAGCGTTCTCCAAGGCGGCCTTCAGGACCCGCGACAAAGCAGAATCGCCGAGCAGAAACTTATAGCCAAGTTCCGCACACATGAGTGCGGCCTCAGCCAGGACCTGGGATTCATGTCGCATTACATTCATCCCCCACCATCTGGCCTGCGAAATCCTACCAACTGTCCTGGCTTGATGCAATTCACACCTCTTTAACCTGGGGTCACCCCATCTCTGGATCTGTAAAGATTTAATCACCCGCTAATGGTCGCATTCAAAGCATTGTCTGGCATCTTTGAATTTGTCTATATATGTGTTTCTGGAACATACCTCTTCATTCACCTGAGGAAGGAGCAATGCTCCGAAAGCTAGTGATTTGAAACAAACCTGTTGGACTTTAACCTGATGTTGTAAGACTTCTTACTGTGCTCACCCCAGTCCAACGCCGGCATCTCCACATAATAAAAACTATGTCATGGGTGGGATTTTCCGCTCCCACCTGAAGTCCGAATGGATCATTATCATAGATTATCATACAATTTACAGTGCAGAAGGAGGCCATTCGGCCCATCGAGTCTGCACCGGCTCTTGGAAAGAGCATCCTACCCAAGGTCAACACCTCCACCCTATCCCCATAACCCAGTAACCCCACCCAACACTAAGGGCAATTTTGGACACGAAGGGCAATTTATCATAGCCAATCCACCTAACCTGCACATCTTTGGACTGTGGGAGGAAACCGGAGCACCCGGAGGAAACCCACGCACACATGGGGAGGATGTGCAGACTCCGCACAGACAGTGACCCAAGCCGGAATCGAACCTGGGACCCTGGAGCTGTGAAGCAATTGTGCTATCCACAATGCTACCGTGCTGCCCCCGATCACACTGCAGTTTCCAGCTCCAGCTCCTCCATGACTGGCCATAAAATTCAGTCACATTTTTCTCCATTCATGTGCACTAAGAAACATTTTGAAACAGGTGGTGGGCGGCTCTGGTGGCGCCTGTCCCGCTGACCAGAATGGCAGTATCCCATGCCAGTTTTGCACTTGGAACCTCATTAATTATGCACAGGCGAGTTCCCCTCCGAGCCTCCTGGCAGCTGAGTTGTCCACTCACCCTCAGCTGACAGGTTTGAATGTCCTAACGCCATATTTAAATACCAGTCCAGCACCCTCCTATCGCTCTTCAGCCCAGCTATTGTTATCAGACCGTGCACCAGGCAGCAATCCCAGAGGGAGTAGGCTAACAGCCTCAAGAGGAAGTCTGTTCTCGATTCAACCAGCTCTTCCCCAAGCCCCCTTTGGACCTCTACCCAATGCCTCTGGAGTCTTCATCTATCCCCTTTCAGTAAGCAATGTGCTATCATGTTGACCCCCTTGTTTGTGAGCTCTTTATGCAGCCTTGTTGGGATCCAGCTTCCCTCCCTTTGGTCTTCCATCTGCCTTCCATTGTTCGTCTTCATCTGCCTGCCATCGCACGTTCTCACCCGATACCCCCGTCCTTCTGCATTTCCCCCATTGTCTTCATCAGGCCACCACCCCAACCTCCACTGCCCCCCCCCCCCCTCCCCAACCCCGGTTGAACTTCAGACAATTGTTTCTGAACACAGTACTTTCCAGGTATACACTGGTGTGAGGCATGGGGGGGGGGGGGGGGGGGGTGGGGGTACTCCCCTGTACACTCCAACCCCAGGTACAGTACTAAACTGAGACGGTGACACAGGAGGGTCCATGGGTTGAGCAGCTCGGCATGGAGATGGAGCATAGGAACCAGTCTGCCCAGAAGTGTTGGAAAGCAGATCAGGAGCAGCACAGCACTGTGGTAGAAATCTTTGTTGCACTCACCTTGAAGTCTCGTGCTAACTGAGGGCCATCTTGTACAAACCACCCTTCAGGAATCGGGGTTGACGCCGACATGATTACCTGCTGGGGTGATGCAAGATTGGAAGCCCTGACGGGACACTGGTGGGCAGCTGTTTTAATGAACATTCAATGGATGCAAATGAATCAAATTGCATTTGCGCTGCCTGGCAGCAGGATGATGGATCCACCATTAACCCACCATTGTGAGAATTGCAACATAATTTTACACCGGCCAATTTCTGACATTTTGGCTCCTGCCAGATTCGCCATGTCTGCCCGCCTCCAAACCTTCTGCAGGTTGGAAGAATTCTGGCCACTGTTTCTTGATTGCCCTGGCATGCCTTGTTTGATGCGGTACCAGTGATTGGGGAGCTTCTGGAAAATCTTTCAGCATTCACATTTCATTGTGATGCCGCTGGAGATTTGCTGGCATAGCCATTTTGGGGAAAGGAGCCTTCAACAACATCTGCCAAAGCAAGGAATATAATCTCTGCAGATGTGGCAACAGAGGCACAGGCAGGTGGACAAGTAGCCAGTCTCAGGTCCCTCTTTTCCTCTAACAACAACTTAGAGGGTTCCTGGTAGCAAACAGGCTCCAATAGTGGCACCCCAGGCCAAAAGATAAATTTCGGATGAGAGATTCAGATGCCCATCCCAAGACCAACAGGGAAATATAGTGAGTCCCAAAATCAGCAGGGTTGTGCTCTAACCGATTTCTGTTGGATTCCCCCCCAATTTCCAACTGCCCTAGGGCGGCATTATAGCACAGTGGTTAGCACTGTTGCTTCACAGCTCCAGGGTCCCAGGGTCGATTCCCGGCTTGGGTCACTGTATGTGCGGAGTCTGCATGTTCTCCCCGTGTCTGCGTGGGTTTCCTCCGGGTGGTCCGGTTTCCTCCCACAGTCCAAAGGTGTGCAGGTTAGGTGGATTGGCCATGCTAAATTGCTCTTAGTGTCCAAAAAGGTTAGGAGGGGTTATTGGGTTACGGGGATAGGGTGGAAGTGAGGGCTTAAGTGGGTTGGTGCAGACTCGATGGACCAAATGACCTCCTTCTGCACTGTTATGTTCTAGAGGGATATGACACAAGGAAGTGCTGAGGGTTTTGGCCAAGGTTGGTATCATGACCGGTACAGGCTTGGAGGGCCGAAGGGCCTGTTCCTGTGCTGTATTGTTCTTTGTTCTATTACCTACTGTAACTGCAAACTAGTTTATTTCTGAGATTCATGCACGAGGACACCCAGATCCCTTTGCACCGAAGCACTCTGAAGTTTATCTCCGTTTAGTTAATAAGTTGTCTTTCCATTTTTCTGACTATTTAATAATTGTCCATTAGGATTTTCAAAGGAGTTATTTTTATTGTCATTTTAAACTAAACCGTTCCCTGCAAATGCCATACATTTTTCGTCTTTCAATGTTAAGAACCATAATTCCAAACAAATAATTGAGTGATTCAAAACGTATTGCAAAATTCTAGTAGTGATATGTTGAATGATACTTTATTTCTTATAAGCAAAAAAATACTTGTTATTCATTCTAAATACTCAGTTTCTAATGTAGGACTTGAAATATTTCAGACAATATGGTTGTGATTAAGCATTTCTTTGACTCACCAGTTCATCAACTGGTTCACATACATCTTTCATTGTGCACATCAGTTGAAAACATTCTGACTTATAAGATGTACAAAGAATAGGTTTTATACAAATAAAGTAACACAAATTAAAGATTATTTTGGTCCTCATTGTTAAGTTATTTTCACTCCTTTTTAAATTCTCTTGTACCAAGCAACAAATGGGACCTGATCCAAAAGCTCTTCCAGTGCTGCTCCAAAGCTAGGTAGCAGTGAGGATTAGGCGATTCACCTCAGTTTTCCTAATTTCTTGTGAGGAAATATGATGATAAATGTCAGATTAGAAACACAGAATAATGGGAATCACAAGTCCTACCACTCTAACATTGCACATTAAAAGGATCATTACATTCTAAACATCACCTGCACTACAGTATTTTTAATTGAAAATTTATTTTATCTAAGCAATAATCAAATCATTGTATTTTAATCACCTTTATTTCCTTATAGAAATAAATTACAATTGTTCCATTCACATTTACATGATTTAAGTTGACAGAATTCCTGCTCTTGATCTAAAGAGGCTGCATTTTAGGACCTAATGGACATTGTTAATAAGACTTCATATTAACATTTTGAACAGAAATAAAACATGTTTCTATCACATTTACTGATGTTCACAACAGGCTAAGAAAGAGGAAGGAAAGTTCATTCTAAAGTTTTGCAAAATGCAGGCCTATTTAAATAAGAGGAATGCTGTCTCTTTAAAAAGATACATTTCTTCATCTGTTACAGTTTAGGTGTACACTTATTTTATCTGCATCTCTATTTTCACTACAACAAGTGTGCAACAAAACAAAATACAAGATTAAACAACAGTATTACCTGACTGTACAGCACTTTTACATAACAATTCCGCCGGTATATCGTAAATAACTTTTACACCCACCTTGAACTAAAACTGCAATCACATTACTCCACTTAAACAATACTGTAAACAAACAATTAAAGACCTGGGTCTTCACATCGAAATGTCCAGGACTAATAAACAGAAACAAAAATAGCATCACTGAAATAGAAGCCATATTGGCCTTTATTATACGTTTCTATTTCTTAGTTCAAGGGGTCTGCGGTCATCTTGTGTATGTTAGCTATTAGCCCATCCTTCAGATTTAAGCCAACAAGCTTCTATTTGTGGACCAAGTGGATTTGATTTATGCTTGTACTTTTATTTACATTATAAGTGTCATAAGACTATAGGTTTTCTGCAACAAAATAATCTATTAATATATTTCTTTAAGTCTCTTCTAAAATAAAATAACGCGTCTCGATTTCTACATGTAGTCCACTAGAAAGAAGCTATATTAAAAATTTGTGCCTGCACTTTTTAAAATTCACTAAGGATATATTTTCATACTTTATTTTCTTTTGGTATGTATTACATTCAAAATCATAAAATCATGGAAATTGCTTGTTTTGAGAGCTGTGTTTCTCCAGGAAATCAGACAAAAACAATGTCCTACAAGTGTGACAGAACAATACTGGATTCTAAAGTTGTAAACCAAAGTATTTGAAGTAATGATTTTTACCATCAGAACGGAGAGATTTGTTTTTATTGCCAGGTGCCCTCAACAGCCTGCAACCAGTACAGTTTCTGCGTAGTCTCTATGAATAACCCTTTGAGGGACTGTGGCACTTCAGTCCATAATTTAGGTCTGTCTATTCCAATGATGTTTTGCAGAGCGGAGGAAAGTTTGCCATGTTCTCCCCCAAAACACCATATTTTTTCCAACCAGATATTAGTTTTTCACCTTTCAGCTGAAACTTTCTTGACTTCTACGATTCAGGGGTACATGGTGATTGCAAGTATATTGGACAATCTCTGCTGACTGTGGATGTTCCCATTCAGCAGTAGACCTAGACTGTCACCACTTGCCCTCAATAGCTTAATTTGATTGTGTTTGGACCAGGATTACTTTCATGGCACTTATACTAGTACCGTTTCCAAAAATGGTGCAGAGTAGAATTTGCATTTTTGGTTCTCTCCCATCTAATGATTTTCTGATATTTCTTCCCTGACACTAAAAAATAAACAATAAGCATTGTGTATTGCTATATTATTGCACTGGAACCTTCTCATCCTCTCAAAAATACTAATTTAAGA
Organism: Scyliorhinus torazame; assembly: GCF_047496885.1. Taxonomy (NCBI): domain Eukaryota; kingdom Metazoa; phylum Chordata; class Chondrichthyes; order Carcharhiniformes; family Scyliorhinidae; genus Scyliorhinus; species Scyliorhinus torazame. The sequence continues at coordinate 29,735,173 of NC_092738.1, forward strand.
AACAGCTAACAGTTAAGAAACTGTACTTTATGATATAGAAGTGGAATTATCTGACAATAGCTAGATAATTTAAAATATGACTACAGAAAGTCCTTTGGAGAATTTGGCAGTGGATGCTTTTAGTGGGAGCAACTTAAATCAACGTGCAAGTTAAGTTTATGATCTTAGTACTTCATTACATGGGGTATGTTTTTGCAGGTCTTTTTCAAAATTGTACTTTTTAAACTAGTTACAACTTTTCATATTGTTACTGTACAACATTCTAAAATAATTCTTCCCTTTTGCAAAGTATATTTCACTTCAGTGTAAAAACCAATTTAAAAACAAAAATCCAATTAAGGGGCAATTTAGCGTGGTCAATCAATCTACCCTGCGCATCTTTGGGTTGTGGGGATGAGACCCACGCAGACACGGGGAGAATGTGCAAACTCCACACGGACAGTGACCCGGGGTCATGATCGAACCCGGGTCCTCAGCGCCATGAGGCAGCAGTGCTAACCACTGCACCACCGTGCTACCCCACGTAAAAACCAAATTATCAAATTTTGTTCTTCATATCAATGCCATACAATTGCTCCCGCCCCCTACCCCACCTCAAGGCTCACAACAGGGATATTACTGCCAGCAGGCTGGTGAGGGTTTCAGGTGACAGAAGCCTCTCAATTTCTATTGGTTAGGAATTCTTAGAGAGCATTTTCAACATTATTATTTACTAGCCATTTACTATGTTATTAGTGATTTTAATTTGTACTGTATATTGCACTGCAAGTTGCTTTATTACTTAGGAGGATAACATTTAGTGATCAAGGTAAACATGGCTGATGGACAAGTATGCAGATATGAAAACATACATTGAAATGCAGAAATCATATGAAACAACACTGATCATCACACGATAATTGTGATACAGTACATATAACAAATCTAAATATTGTTACTTTCCACATATCAAGCATCTCAAATTATATGCCGGTTAAAGATTAAGGCCTTTCAAAAGGTCTATTTTTGTCTGTCAGGCTTTGTATTACAAAACTGAAATTTAAAAAAAATACATAAAACTACACTGATTTTCTTTCAAGAGTTCAAACTTCTATTCTGGTCAATCTAAACATTTGCAAACAAAATAATATTGGACTTAAAAGTTTAGACTTCTCTTTGAAAGGTCTTAATGGGTACTTAAACAGAAAATGTGCTGCCTTCAATATGTTTAATTTTCCAAGGACATTCCAGGACGCAGTGTGGATGTTTGATTGAAAACCTCTCTGTTTTGGCTCTTCCCTGAGTCAATTACAACTTCATCCTTCTCTGTCAATGTTGGGATTTAAACCTAAGAACAAACAAGAAAAATGCATTGATATCATGCTACTGTTACAGAAGAATGTCTCAGACCTTTCTTTGAGGCGGAAGAGGTTGAGGAGGAAGAAAAGGAATTTGGGATAAGGGTAGAGAAGTGTGGTTTGTTGCAACCACAACAGATGTTATTTGCTGCGCAAGCCAACTCCCAGAGGGAAACTTGTCTTACTGATCATAACCTTTTTTGTATTCTGAAAACAAGGAGGAACCTACTGACCCCAGACGCATAGAATGTCAGTATCACCTTCAGGATATAAGAAAGAAATAAAAGATTTATTAACAAGGAGAAAAGAAACTTTAATCACATAATCTTAAAGTTACACAGTTAAAACAATCTTGCAAAATCTTCCCAAAAGAACTTAAAACCATAAGACATAGAAGCAGAATTAGGCCACTCGGCCCATCAAGTCTGCTCCACCATTCAATCATGGCTGATATTTTCTCATTCCCATTCTCCTGCCTTCACCCCATAACCCCTGATCCCCTTATTAATCAAGAACCTATCTATCTCTGTGTTAAAGACACTCAGTGATTTGGCCTCCACAACCTTCTGCGGCAAAGAGTTCCACAGATTCACCACCCTCTGGCTGAAGAAATTCCTCCTCATCTCTGTTTTAAAGGATCGGCCCTTTATTCTGAGATGGTGTCCTCTGGTTCTAATTTTTCCTACAAGTGGAAACATCCTCTCCATGTCCACTCTATCCAGGCCTCGCAGTATCCTGTAAGTTTCAATAAGATCCCCCCTCATCCTTCTATACTCCAACGAGTGCAGACCCAGAGTCCTCAACCGTGCCTCATACAACAAGTTCTTCATTCCAGGGATCATTCTTGCAAACCTCCTCTGGACCCTCCAAGGCCAGCACATCCTTCCTTAGATACAGGGCCCAAAACTGCTCACAATACTCCAAATGGGGTTTGGCTAGAGCCTTATACAGCCTCAGAGGTACATCCCTGGTCTTGTATTCTAGCCTTCTTGACATGAATGCTACCATTGCATTTGCCTTCTTAACTGCTGACTGAACCTGCACATTAACCTTAAGAGAATCGTGAACAAGGACTCCCAAGTCCCTTTGAGCTTCTGATTTCCTAAGCATTTCCCCATTTAGAAAATAGTCTATGCCTAAATTCCTCATTCCAAAGTGCATAACCTCACACTTTTCCACATTGTATTTCATTTGCCACTTCATTGCCCACTCTCCTAGCTTGTCCAAGTCCTTCTGCAGCCCCCTTGCTTCCTCAATACTACCTGTCCCTCTACAGATCTTTGTACCATCTGCAAACTTAGCAACAGTGCCTTCAGTACCTTCTTCCAGATCATTAATGTATATTGTGAAAAGTTGTGGTCCCAGCAGTGAAGTGGCAAATGAACTACAATGTGGAAAAGTGTGAGGTTATGCACTTTGGAAGGAGGAATTTAGGCATAGATACATGCAGGTTTGAGACTTTGTCAGAAAGGAGACATAGAGATCCCGGTGGAGCCGGCCTCCACATTGCTGGAGGAGGTGCTGACGACAGGGGGACTGGAGAAGTGGGCAGTGTCAGCGGTTTACGGAGCTATTTTGGAGGAGGAGAAGGCGCCGCTGGAAGGGATCAAGCCAAAATGGGAGGGAGAGTTGGGAGGGGGTATGAAGGAGGGGTTCTGGTGCGAGGTGCTCCAGAGGGTGAACGCCTCCACCTCCTGCGCAAGGTTGGGACTGATACAGCTGAAGGTGGTATATAGAGCATACCTCATAAGGGTGAGGATGCTCTCAGGGTTGTTAATATATACTGTATAGTATGTATAGGTCGTTGCTACAGATAATTATATATTGGACTGTTAAATTATATTTTTGGAGAGTGTTACTTGTGATAAGGCAGTTGCCAATTAGGGCTAGTTTTCATTTTTGTTATTTATTATTTATTCATTTTTTGTTTATAAAATAGGTCATTGTTATTTGTGTTGTTATAATATTGTGTAAAGGATGCACTGTGTTGGTTGACCAAAAATTTTCAATAAAATATTTAATAAAAAAAAAGGGTGAGGATGAGCCGGCGCTTTGAGGGTGTCGAAGATGTGTGTGAACGTTGCTGGGGGGGAGGGGGGGCGCAAATCACGTTCATATGTTTTGATCCTGTCCAAAGCTGGAGGATTACTGGAAGGAGGTTTTTAGGGTAATCTCTAAAGTGGTGCACGTGAAATAGGACCCGTGCCCTCGGGTGGCTATATTCGGGGTGTCGGACCAGCTGGGGTTGGAAACGGGTGTGGAGGCAGATGTTGTAGCCTTCGCCTCGTTGATCGCCCAAAGGCGGATCCTGTTGGGATGGAGATCAACCTCTCCACCCTGTGGCCTGGCGTGGCGGGGGGACCTGCTGGAATTCTTGACTCTTGAGAAGGTCAAATTTGAATTGAGGGGAAGGATGGAGGGGTTCTACAATTCATGGGCGTTATTCATTTTGCACTTTCGAGAATTGGATTACATCAAACATTAGGGGGGGGTTGGGTTGGGAGTGTTGGGGGGAGGGGGGGGGCTGTGTGTGTAAATGGCGACTTTGGGTGATTCCTGATTCCTTTTTGTTATTTGTTTTGTTAACATGGGATTGTTGTTACTGATATGGGGACTGACATTGCATTCGTTACTGATTATTGTTTATTGTTTGTGGGTGTAAATTTGGGAGGAAATGTGAAAAAGCAGGAGAATAAAAATATTTAAGAAAAAAAAGCCTCAGGCAAGGGTACGCCCCACAGAGCCAAGGCTGACACCTGAAAATGAACCAGCTTCGGTTGATATCACATGGTCTAAATAATCCCATCTCGGGTCTTCTGATTAATGAGGGACTTATTTGATTCTAACTTCAACTTTGATCTGCTTTTGGAGCTCAATGCACTTATCAAAAATTAAGTGTTTAAGTTAAAAACCAAAGCAACAATTAAAGGCATTGAAGAAAGGGAGTAAACCCAATTGATTGAGAGCATGAAGGTGTCAACAAACTCTTCTGTTTACATCTACGGCACTTCATAAAGTGTAATGAAAATATGACGCAGCCAGAGAAGGTGGTTTGGGAGCGGGGCGGAGGTGGTTGAGATCAAAAGCCTGGTCATGGGGATGCTTACAGGAGGATTTTAAAGTAGGTGGAGACTGGTGTAGCAAGAGAATTCTGAGTTCAGAGTGGATTATAGGGTCAGAGAAAGTTAAAGATGTAGGGAAGGGCAAGCCCATATGGAGATTTAAACATTAGGATTACAATTTTAAATGACAATGTAAGTCACTGGATACAGGGGTGATGGGTGAGCAGGATTTAGTGTGGGATACAATATAGAGTGGATCAGCACTAAACCAGTTTTTTTTTGGACAAGAAATAGCAGTTGAAAATCACTCCCATTGGATTAACAACCCCACTCTTTTTTAAAATCAGGAATCAGAATTAAACTGATGGGCTGGACTGATGCTCTTAGCTAAATGTAAGGGCTGAAGGTGAAATCAGTTTAGATATTTAGAACCCAATTCATGTGCATTTAGGTCTACAGCACAGTGTGAATTTTTTCCAGCAAAATCAACTTAAAGACGTTGGTGTGTGAAAGGACAAAATCAAAATGGTGCTGAGGCTGCTCTTCTGAGATTAGAGTTAAAATTCCTTGTTACATAGAAGATAGGAGCAGGAGGAGACCTTTTGACCCTTCAACCCTGCTCCGTTGAAGCAGAGTAGAGTGACCTTTAGCTGCAAATGGTCCATGGTGTACCAGACTGACATGATTCATCTCAATAAGCACCAAACTTTGCGTTTTTTCCAAATAAGAGAACACATGACTCACCTGATCCAGTAATATCAATTTACATTGATTTTTGAATGGAGCTGCTGTAAAAAGAAATTAGTATTACTCAGTATAAAGAAGGAAGATAACAAAGGTGTTCTTTTCAATATTTAGGGGGAAGTTTTCATACAAGGCCGATTGGGCAGAGCAATCACACAGTTCACCCAATGGCAATAGCAAATGTCTGAACCATTTTCATGCTCAGGCCTCACCTGAGCTGCCAGTGCTAAACAAGCATTGGTACATAACTTGCTAATCAGAGTGGGGAAAGGTTGGGATCCAGTCACTCCACTACAGAGCCAAATGTTTGAGAATAAGAGAACACCCTACTCACCATCAATGGGAGGGATGATTTTATGGGACCTGAAGAAACATTCTTCCAATCCCCACAAAAATCAGTGCCACAGGTTTTTGGAGCTGCCTCCAGCAATCCCTTAAAGGACAACAGGTTAGACGGCTCTAAGCCCTGTACCAATGGGCGTAGCATACCAGGCATATATGCAGCCCATCAGTATCTGGAAATTTAGTTGGTGTCCTACAACCAGTGTAAGACCTGATTCAAATGTTTTATTAAAGGTGCCACCTGATTTGGGCAGGTCCATTTGAAAATTAAGCTGATCAACTAGCTGACAGCTCTCAGCATGCAGGACTGGCGCCCTGAGATCCTTAATCCTGGGAAAGGCCTGCCCTGTTAAGTGCCTGATTTTGGGCCAATCATAATACCAATTATGAAATACAGGGGCTGTTTTAGCACACTGGGCTAAATCGCTGGCTTTTAATGCAGACCAAGGCAAGCCAGCAGCATGGTTCGATTCCCGTACCAGCCTCCCCAAACAGGCGCCGGAATGTGGCGACTAGGGGCTTTTCACAGTAACTTCATTGAAGCCTACTCGTGACAATAAGCGATTTTCATTTTCAACAAATCAGAAGATTCTCTCAGGAGTGAAGTGTGCTACCTGTATTGTTATACATTGAATTAACAAGAAAACTGCTAGTTGTTTTAGTGCATTAAATAATTTAATAACAGAATACAAATGGAGATAACTAACAAGAATCTACACCTGACAAAACTAACACCAATTATTAAGTTTCTTCTCCCTGAGGATGCTGACTTTTATTGGGATACACAGTTGTGAAGATGCCCACTGCCCTGAATTACCTATGGAAACATTTCATTCACATGTGAACATAAACAATTAAGGTTGACAAGCTATTTGACCATGAGCTGGAGTCTGTCTCTTCAGATGACAAAGCATTCGCTTACTAGCAGGGGTTACCAGATAACAAGCAGCAGTGAGAGCCTTGGATGATCATTGCTTTTGTGATCGGGGCAGAGGTCAATTGAAGGTTCACCCTCATACCACTTCTGTTACCCTGAGATCAACCAACTCAGCACAGACTAGGATTGGACCGCCCCTCCCAACCTGTACAGTTCAATGATATATATACCTTTAATGACTGAAGGAAAGCTAGAATCCCTGGGCGTGATCTACCCGAATGGGGACAGAGGAGTCGGACACTTTAGGAACTTTCATGCGGTTATTGGATAGGCACATGGAGCACACCAGAATGACAGGGAGTGGGATAGCTTGATCTTGGTTTTGGACAATGCTTGGCACAACATCGAGGGCCGAAGGGCCTGTTCTGTGCTGTACTGTTCTATGTTCTATATGAGTGCTCTAATGTCCATCGAGCTATCGAATGCCCATCTGGGACCTCAGCGGGAATCTCCTCGATGAGGCCACACTTAGCCCATTTTCTGCACTGAGGTACTCTGCTTGCCAGAACACCTCAGTGCAGCAAGAGACCAGGACGCCATTTTTAAATGACATCCCAATCTCTCGAGCCCCCAACGTGACCCCCGACTCACTATAAGGGGGACCTGATCACCTCCATGCAAAGAAATGCCAGCTGAGCACCTTGGCAATGCCTCCTGGGCACCTCAGCAATGCCAGGCTGGCTCCCAGTTAGCAGTGCCAGGGTATCACCCTGGCCAGAGAGTATGCACCTGGGACCTCCAATCCCCTGGGAGACTCCCACGAGTGCTGTTCTGTCTGCCTCGGGTAGATCTCGGGAACGCATATGCTAGTCTCACTCTAAAATGCAGATTTACCAGAAAGTGTTTCCGCCCACAATGGGCGGGATTCACATCGCAACGTCTCGCGAGATCGCATTAGAACTCATGAGGCATGGGGAGCCAGGTAGATCCCGGAAGTGGGGTCACCCGGCATCTACCAGTCGTGTTCCACCACGCCACGCTGCTTTTCGGGTGCAATGCGACCAGTAGATCCCGCCCCCTGTCTCAAACACTTGCACTAAGGTCAAGCTTGTTCATATAACTGGGTTATCAGAAGAAGAAAAGGAAAATTAATTTGATAGAGACCCTGGGCATGATTCTCCGACCCCCCACCAGCTCGGAGAATCGCCGGGGGCTGGCGTGAATCCCGCCCCCGCCGTGTCCCAAATTCTCCGCCACCAGAGATTCGGCGGGGGCGGGAATCGCGCCGCTCCGGTCGGCGGGAATCGTGCCGGTCGGCGGGCCCACCCCTGGCAATTCTCCAGCCCGCGATGGGCCGAAGACTCGCCGCTGTCAACAGTCTCCCGCCAGCGTGAATTAAACCACCTACCTTACCGGTAGGAGCAGGAGGCGCGGGCGGGCTCCGGGGTCCTGGGGAGGAGCGCGGGGCGATCTGGCCCCGGGGAGTGCCCCCATGGTGGCCTGGCCCGTGATCGGGGCCCACCGATCCGCGGGCGGGCCTGTGCCGTGGGGGCACTCTTTTTCTTCTGCCTTCGCTATGGTCTTCGCTATGGCGGAGGCGGAAGAGACCCCTCCCCTGCGCATGCGCGGGGATGCCGTGAGCGGCCGCTGACGCTCCCACGCATGCATCACCCGGCGTGGCGCCAAAGGCCTTTCCCGCCAGCCAGCGGAGCGGAAACCACTCCGGCGCGGGCCTAGCCCCTCAAGGTGAGGGCTTGGCATCTAAAGGTGCGGAGAATTCCGCACCTTTGGGGCGGCCCGACACCGGAGTGGTTCCCGCTATTCCATTACGCCGGAACTCCCCGCCCCGCCGGGTAGGGGAGAATCCCGGCCCCTTTCCTTGTTCAAGAATGTTTCCTAATACATCGACCAGGAATTGAAATTCAGAGAAGCTACTCAATGTCTGATCCAATGGGATAGGATGGCTATGTGGTTAAAATTATAGAAATGTTAACATTGAATGAACACTAGTTTTACCTTTTTGAAGTTGTGTTATCCTTGGTCTTGTTGCTCTCTGTGTTCATACTGAGTGCCTTCCAAACTGTAGATTTGGACATTTCATCAGAGATATTAATTTCAGATGGATCACACCTATAAACAAAGTTTGGGTGTCATAATCAAGAAAGAGATAATCATGATTTTAAGCAAAGAAATCAACAAATTACATGTTCATCTCAATTTTTTTTTTTCCAATTCAGCCACATAATAAAGGTCATCCACAGAGAATCCTCTTCAACTCAAAGAATGGGCAAGTGAACTGTAAATTTTTGTTTAATGCCACTTTTGCTGCACCTCCTGAGTGGTGCTGTTTACCACATGCGTGGTTTTATTTTCACTATTGGGGAAAATTTCCCCTCAACTTCAGTTTGCAGACACTTATTGGGTCATGGAGCATGCATCCAAACATGGACACCACTGCCCATACTAAATTGCTGAGTTTTTGCGAAACAAAAATAAACTTGGTTTTCAGTTACATTTCTAAGTTGTTATGAGACAGGAGTCAGCATGTCTGCATGGCTAAATTATACCTTTTCACATGATAAAGCTACGACAATAAATCAGAAGGACACCAGAGTCCCTTTACATGTCAGCAGGGAGAAGATTCTCAAAGATTGTTAATAATTCACATCCAGCATTGCCTCCATTTGCTTTATTTATTCCACAGGCAAACTAAGTGTTAATGTGGAGGAACCTGTACTGTGTGCACTCGCTCCGCATTTGCCAGCTTTTTGCGCTTACTTCAAAATTGCTTTGCACATCTGCAGTAGTAAGGGAAGTTCTGTGACCAGGTGCAGTCTGTATGACCAATGTTCCTGCCATTGGACTTACTGCAGCCACAGTGTGCTGATGGTAGGTACTTAGTGAATGCAGCCATTCACTAAGCTTACTGCAATCGCATCTTTCAGCCCCATGTCCTTCAACACTAAGAAGGGCAAGAGCAGCAATATCTTGGGAACAGCATCACCTTCAATTTCCCATTCAAGGCACACATAATCTTGACATTATGGCCATTGCTTTATCATTACTGGGAGAAGTTCATGAAATTCTTTAACTTCACCAGAGCAGCAGCAGCAGTTCAAGAAGGAGGCCAATCACCACTGTCTCATAGTAATAAGCAAGCCCTTGCCATTGTGACCAAATCACCCCCCAAAAAAGTTGAAACATAGCACAATGATTGGCCATGTAGAATACATGGTCGGGTAACAAATTGAAATTTATTTTGTTCTGTCATGTCCTGTATTGTGCTTCTGTTACACAAGATTTTGAAAAATAAGAAAAGTAAAAGTTTAATTATTCCATGACAATGAATGTTCTATTTAAGCACAGTAATACATCCGTGCTTATTTATTAATCCTGCACCCAAACATTTACCAAGTTCCGAGTTTCAGAAGCTCAATACATACATTCTTTGTATGACAGTGTAAAATCTTCCACTTCTAACACCAAACTCTTCATGAGGGATGCAATCTGATTTGCTGCTCACTTTTTAAAAAGTTTACTAACCTGCTCCAGGACTTGGTGGATATGCAGTCCGGATCTGGTAATAAATTTTATCAAATAAGCAACAAGAAGCACTGTTGCAAACAAGTTTAAACTTAGGCAGCAATGTCTTATTTACAAAACAGCAGAAGGAACTGAGCAAATGAAGGGCCTTTTAGGATTTCCCACACTTTCAGCTTGTCAGCCAGAAGAATGAAGAATGGATCCATGCGCATTGTATAGCAGCATTAGCAAAGCTTTGTAGATTTCAGCTCATTAAACACATGGTTAACAACCGGCGCCGCAGCTTTATTGCAGTATGACATGATTGACTCTTCAATTGTGCGCCCATTGCAATGCATTTTATTCTGCAAATGTTCCATTCAAGAAAATAGCGCAAATCCGCAAGTGAGTTAGAAGTCGTTGAAATCAAAAGTAGTCCAGTTTTTATACTTTAACACACAGATCTGGAACATAATTGTAACAGGTACTTAGCCTATTCCACAAAGGACCATCTCTTCATTTGAAAGAGACAATTGGTTATGTATAACGGGGGTGGGGTGGGGGGGCTGTACCTCTCTGCAAGTGTGGGGCAAGGTGAGGAGGTAGGCCTCCATGAAAGGACAGAAAATTGAGATCAAACCGGCCCGGATAGTACTCTATTTGCGCAGTAATAAGATATTGCTGACAGCATGCATTGCACTTTTTGTAATTCTGCTGGTATCTAGCAGATTAAAATATTGACAGAGCATCCAGTACATTCTTGCACTGTTTTACCATAGACATGTTATCTGTCACCAGGGTATGAAGCTGCAAGATATGGAATGTTTTTTGAATATATCGGTTGGAATCATGCCCCAAAATAATAATGCACTATTGTGAAGTGTAATCTCACTGCTCAGAGAAACTTTTGGATGACAGATCATTAGTTCTGCTGAAATTAAAGTAAAATACTATGGATGCTGGAAATCAGAAACAAAAACAGAAAACGCTGGAAAACTCAGCAGGTCTGGCAGCATCTGTGGAGAGAGACATAGAGTTAACATTTCAAGTATGTATGACTCTTCTGCAGAGTATATTTTACTGGTATTCCCTGTATACGTAGAGACTACCCAATCTGGGCCGGGATTCTCCGCCGCCGGGTTCTCTGTTATACCGGCGCCCGGGGGGGTTTCCGACGGCGTGGGGCTGCCCCACAATGGGAAACCCCATTGACTGGCCGGCTTAATGGAGAATCCCGCCAGCCAGTCGGGGCAGAAATGTGGCGCGGCGGGGCGGAGAATCCAGACCCTGATCTATTTACAAATACTGATATTATTTGGATGTAAAAATATAATGTATTAACTAAACACCAAGTTATGTATTCTAGTTTGGCATCTGATATCATTCAGGTGAGAAATGACTTAAAATGCTCAATATAAACAGCATGTAAAACATCTATACGCAACCACTGAAACTGTATGAACTTAATTGTGAAGTATTAGAAGCACTATTGACTAGATTACCTATAAACATTACTCTTTACTGGGCTTTGAAGCAGTTTTCTACTTTCCATTGGTAGCTGCACGCCACTGTCCCCTGGTTCCAGCATTTTCTCTGATTCCTAGATGAGAGAGATACAAACACTGTACTAGATTTAAAAAATCCTCCCATAATGATTTACTGATCTGCTAAAAATGTTTTTCATGTGATACAAATGATGATCTGTAGAAATCCAGGGATATTATTGCACAGATACGCAACTAGGGGAGAGGTTTTTTTTTGTAATATGAGGTAGGTGGTTCTGAGAAATAGAAACCTCATTATGGCAGAGTTCCGCAGTTTATTTCCACACATTCTATTATCATATGTAACCCCAAATGTTCGAATACATCAAATTGTTCTAATTTATAAAAATACCAAGATTCTCCCCTACCCGGCGGGGCGGTCCGTACCGGCGGCGAGGAGTGGCGTGAACCACTCCAGCGTCGGGCCATCTGGAAGGTGCGGAGTCAACCTCCGCACCTTCAGGGGCTAGGCCGGCGCCGGCGGGGTTGGCGCCGCCCCAACCGCCCTCATCCCAGCGCATGCGCAGGGGGTTCGTCTCCGCACCGGCCATGACAGAGGTCCACAGCAGCCGGTGCAGAGGGAAAGAGTGCCCCAAACCACAGGTCCGCCCACGGATCGGTGGGCCCCGATTGCGGGCCAGGCCACCGTGGGGGCACCCCCCAGGCCAGATCCCCCCGCGACCCCCAAGAACCCCAGAGGCCGCCCGCAGAGCCAGGTCCCGCCGTTAAGTACCAGGTCTACTTTACGCCGGTGGGACTGGCCTAAAATGGGCGGCCGCTCAGCCTATTGCGGGCCGGAGAATCGCCGGGGGGGGGCCGTGGTGAGCGGCCGCCGGCCGGCGCGATTCCCGTCCCTGCCAAAATCCCGGCGCCGGAGAATTCGGCAGAGCGAGGGCGGGATTCACGCCACCCCCCCCCCCCCCCAGCGATTCTCCGGCCCGGCGGGGTTTGGAGAATCTCGTCCACTATCTTATTTGCCAGCTTTATTTAGAATTTTCCAAATTATACAAAAAATTAACTATGGCCGTGATTCTCCGCGAACCGGCTGGGCGGGCCACTCTGGTGCCGAGGGGTGGCATGAACCACTCCGGCGTCGGGCCGCCCCGAAGGTGCGGAATACTCCACACCTTCAGGGGCTAGGCCGGCACCAGATTTTTGGCGCCTGCCAGCCGTCTTGGAAGGGCCTCTGCCGGCCGGCGCGAGTTGGCGCATGCACGGGATTGCCAGCGTATGCTGGCGTCATCCCAGCGCATGCACAGGAGGGTTTTTCTCCGCACCGGCCATAGCGGAGGTTGACAGCGGCTGGTGCGGAGGGAAAGCATGCCCCCACGGCACAGGCCCACCCACGGATCGGTGGGCCCCGATCATGAGCCAGGCAACTGTGGGGGCACCCCCCGGGGCCAGATCTCCTTGCGCCCCCCGAGGACTCTGCAGGCCGCCCGTGGAGCCAGGTCTCGCCGGTAAGGACCTGTTGTGATTTACGTCGGCGGGACCCGCCGAAAACGGGTGGCCACTCGGCCCATCGCGGGCCGGTGAATCGCCGGGAGGGCGCTGTCAGCAGCCGCCGACCGGCGCACCGCGATTCCCACCCCCGCGCCGGAGAATTTGGCAGCTGGCGGGGGTGGGATTCACGCCGCCCCCCAGCGATTCTCCGACCCGGCAGGGGGTTGGAGAATCCCGCCCTATGTATTTAATTTTTGTAACCATGGATTAGGATGATGTATGAATTCCTTCACATTTCAGAATTTATTGAATGGAAAGTGTTTGTGAATGAATTATATTTAAGTAATGTCCTTCAGAAGTGAACTTGCTCAGATTTAAAAAGCCACTGAACTAGAAGCGGATTAATGGAAATGGAGGTTAATATACAGAAGGTCTGTCTTTGCAGTTAGAAATGATCTAAAAAGGAAATAAATGCCAAAAAAGTAAATTGGCCAACAAAAGGCAGAGCACATGGCTTATTATAGTTTATTGTTTTTCATAGAGGGACATGAAATTGTACAGAGATAGTGAGGTTTATTTACAACTGTTTCTCTATATTCTTTCTTGCTGATTGTTAATAAGGCAGTTAGGCAATAAGGCAATAAGGCAGTTCAATGATTTGAGTCAAGCTTTCTCTTACTGAAGCGTTTATCAGTTTCTTATTGAGAAAGACTTGGGTTCATTTCAATACTATGTAACTTGGGAAAATATGATCTGAAGTGTCTGAAAGATACATTTATCACATTCAGATCACAAAAGGTCCTATTCCTGCACCTTGGATTCCAGTGAGCAACTTTGAGCCCACGTTCGCAGTGCATGGGATCGCCAAGGCGGGCTGAAAACCAGAGATAATAATAATCTTTATTGTCACAAGTAGGCTTACATTAACACTGCAATGAAGTACTGTAAAAGGCCCCTCGTCGCCATATTCCGGCGCCTGTTCGGGTACACCGAGGTAGAATTCAGAATGTCCAAATTACCTAATAGCATGTCGTTTGGGAGGAAACCGGAGTACCCGGAGGAAACCCACGCAGACACGGACAGAACGTGCAGACTCCGCACAGACAGTGACCCAAGCCGGGAATTGAACCTGGGACCCTGGTGCTGTGAATCCACAGTCCAACCACTGTGCTACCGTGTGAATCAGGATACACAATTCTCTCTGGAGAGATTGTGTGGCCGGTGATGCCACGAGGTTCATTCCCACAAAGGGTGAGAACCTCACATGGCAAGATTTGCAACAAGTTTTGAAAAAAAGAGATTGAATTGAGAGGATTACACCCCCATCCCCCACCCCCACCCCCACCCCGGGGGTGCAAAGTTAAGCACCCTGGGGGGAGAGAGACATGCCCGGACAGTGCCATCCTGTGCGGGAGAGGGGGCAGTTCCAGGGGCAGGCCCTTTGTGGGGGGAGAAAAGAGAGAAAGAGTGCTGAGGCCATTGAGAGAGAAACTTGCAGTCTTGGCAGGGGAAGGATGCGGGCACAGGGGCGGAGCAAACATTTGGTGGGGGTAGGTGGGAATGCAGGCTATACTTCTGTGATGGGTGTGGGGGAGGGGGAAGAGAGTCCCCGATAATTTTCTGCTGGGGGGGGGGTGGAGAATCCCGATGAGACCTCTGTGTTGGGGGTAGTTGATCTTCAGTTCTGATCGGGGCACCCTTTTAAGATAACGCCTCAATCTCTGGCCGGCTCTATCAGGCCCCGCCCTACCAGAATGATGGCATAAACCACGGCCATTCATTTTTTTTACTCAGAGGCTTAAGATCTGGAGTGAAAACTGGTCTGTGCAGCTGGAGGGCTACACAGCGGGCTTCAGTCTCAGCCTGATACTTTGAAAAAATACGGTAAGATTCCGCACAATATATAATTACATATGGATTTTAAGATATTCAGATTGTTGGAGTGAGTGACCAGTAATGGGTATCAATACAAAACTGCATTGACAAGACATCTGTATGAAACCTTATCAAGTCGCTCGCATAGAAAATGTAAAATTTTAACAGCATTTGCAGATCAAAAAAGCTTTATGATATTAATGTGTTTCATTAATGCAAACCAGATGCAACGTGCAGCAGTTAGACTCAATACTCATATTAATCATTTTGTACCTTCATGTACAGTGTACACCCACAATCTCTAGCTGAAGGCCAAAGATAAAAGCAGGATAAAGAGATATATAACCAACACAACCTCATGCGCAAGATAAATCTCTTGTTCTGATCTAAAATAAAATTTAAATTACCTAGTGAATCCAATCAATTATTCCATGTAGTACTTAGTAGGTGGTGTGATGGCACAGCCATTTTTCATATCATTACACTGTCATATTCATAAGATATATAGGAGCAGAATTAGGCCGTTTGGCCCATCAAGTTTGCTCCGCCATTTGATCATGGCTGATCTCATCCTGGCCTTAACTCCACCGGCCTGCCCATTCTCCATAACCCTTCAACCCATTACCAATTAAAAATCTGTCTAACTCATCCTTAATATTGTGTTAGGAAATGCAGTTCTAACTATTATTCCACACACTGAATTCAGCTGAACTCCCCTTGACGGAGGCAGGGAGGAAGGGAAAATGCTGCAAAATAACAAGTTGATTGCTCTTATGACTGATTTGAAGTTGTCGTTTGTAAAGCTTAGGGAAGATTGATAAATTGTTTCCATTGGGTGGGTAAGGCAAGGTAGTTCAATGAAGGAAAGAAAAATACATTTTATAAAGGGAGAAAAATAGCATAATGACTATTTGCAGAAGGAGGCTATTCGGCCCATCAAGTCAGCACCGACCCTACCAAGTGCATCCTACCTTAGCCCACTCCCCGCCCTCTCCCCATTACCCCATAACCTGCACATCTTTGGACACTAACGGGTAACTTAGCATGACCAATCCACCTAACCTGCACATCTTTAGACTGTGGGAGGAAACCGGAAGCCCACGCAGACACGGGGAGAACATGCAAACTCCGCACAGACCAGATCAGAATCGAACCCAGGACCCTGGCACTAAGGGCAAGCAGTGCTAACCACTGTGCCACCATACCGTTCCTTGGTAAATTACTAGAATTGTGCAAAGGCACAAATTTCCGAATGTGCAAGGGGTAACTACTGTACAGTGTTTAGAATGTTATCAAAAAATAGAACTTGTTTTCATTAATCAAATATCGACAGCCAACTAATTGAAGGGAAAGATGGTCTGGGTGAGTACTTTTTAAAATGTAATTTACTGACCCTCCATATGTAGAAGTAAACATACCAGAATTATTCTTGCTGACGTGGAGATATTTGGGCCTAAGCAAATCTCCAGTAAACAACTTTTACTAAAACATCAAAATAAATATTTTGTGCATGTATATTATTTTCTGAAAAAAGAAATGCATTGAAGGAAAAGCATACTCAAAACTTTGTCTCTCCTTTAACCCATGACTAAAACCTGCCAAATAGAACCCACCCTTTATGTGCATTTTGTTCTGCACATTCATTCCATATATTGTAGCTTATTGAGAGAATTAAATCTTACCCCATCCTCTTTGACCTTTTTGGCATCATCTAGTTTTTTCTTCTTACTTTCAGGCATTAGATCATCAAGCCAGCTGAGCTCACGCTTCAGGAAGCAAAGGTCCATCAATTTTCTAACAAAAACTAGAGCTAACACCTGCAATATATCATCAGAGATCAAATTAAGAAATATTGAAGAGATATACACAACTTTATTGTTAACAATTAAATACCTATACTAAAACACTCGGAGATTTACACAGGTTTTCCTTACACCACAGACTTCAGTAGTCATCTCCCCCAGTTGTTTAAAGGGGAATGCCTTTTATTGCTTTGCCACAAATTGGTAAATATAGGAGATACGTATAAATGGGCATTACACTCCTTGTTACATTATCTGTCACTCAACTAGATTGGGTATTATAACATGCACAGAATATAGTTACCAGAGGACCAATGTAAATATTAATATGAACAGTTCAATATTAGCTATATGCATTTTGCATCAATAAATTTCATAAATGTCAGTGACTAAATAGTATTAAGATTCAACATCAGCTTATAACTGAATATCAAAAGTTAGAAAGTGACCCAATATCATAGAGCCTCGAAATTCTTCATTTTGAACTAAAAACACATTGGCGGAATGTTCCATTCTGGAGATTAAGTACAGTGGCAGGCGAGAAAGTCTGCTTGATTCTCGCTGCGTAGCGAAGTGGAATTTTGCGGCCGATCTTGCGCTTTTGAGCTAATTAATTATGCATCAGCAAGGAGCTCATCAAATCTTGAGCAGAGATTTGTCCACCCCACTGTTACCTCATGGGTTGGAAGGTCCTGGCACCATTTCTAAATGGCACCCACACACACATTTACTCACTGCAGGCCAGCTGTGTTCTGGAGGTATACATTACAATACCGGCCAAACGGATCAATCCCTCTGCTCCATGCTTCAGCAAGGCCTTCCTGGAGATTCTCCTCCAGGCGGCCAAGGAAAGGTGCGAGGTCCTCTTTCTGACAGACAGGAGCAGGAGGTCCATCCAACTGATCATGCTGGTATGGGAGGAGGTCGCCAGGGAGTCCAATGACAGGCCTCTGGAATCAGCCCTGAGCGAAATGTTAGATGCAGAGACAGGCAGGGGAACATCATGCAGAGTTGTCAGAGGCCATAACCAGATTAGAATGATGGCTGGAGGAGTCCTTCCACATTCTGTCTGATGTCATGGTTCTGGTATGCGAGTGCATCGAAGGGTGGCGGCTGCCTTGGGGACCTCGGTCCAGTAGTTTCTGCTGGATTTGCACTCGGATCTGCACACCATTACTCTGGCTATGGATGTGTTCCAGCAGTGGCTAGATGAGGAAGAGATGGGGTACCTCAACATCCCTCCAGGTGCCCCTTCTCAAGGAGTCAGGGAGGGGCCCCTGAGGCATCCAAAGTGAGGAGGAACACGAGCCAGGCACCCCGAGGGCCGGAGATACCCAGGGCTCTCTAAAGATTTCCTGCCGCTCCACATCCCTTCTACCTGTGACCCTATCAATTCCAGCAGGTCAGGCCGGGATAGGTACACCTGCCCCCAGAGCAAGAGACCCTTAGCAGGCCAGGGCCATCCAGGACCTGGCTGAAAGAACTGCACTTATGTTTAGCTGCTTAAGGATGTGTGGTAGTGGACTGCTTATCCCATTCCACAGCGGCCACATGGTCCCGAGGATACTGCACCGTCCAAGGATGGCCTCATCATTAAGAGTTGATTGTATTTATGCTTCCTCCATGGTAAATGTGAGATCGATGACCTTTCATGATATGTTGCATCAAAGAATGGAGGGAACTGCACTTGTAACAACTTCTCTTCAACCTTTTCCTCCTGGGATCATGTAGCTATGAGGTTGTCACAGGCACATCTTCCACATTGCGCCCATGCGGCCCGTTTGAGCCCTTGTCCTCTTCAGATTCATCCCCTTCAATGTCTCCTCGTCTGAGGAGATGCGTTGGTTCTTCATGTCCCCCTGTGGCAACACATCCCTCCTTTGCAGCGCTAAGTTGTGCAGGATGCCCCTCATCCACAAACATTCACTCCCTCCACCACTGAAGCACAGTGGCAGCCATGTGTACCAACAAAACGCTATACTGCAGGAATTCATCAAGGTTCCTTAATAAGCACCTTCCAAACCCATGACCGCTGCCATCTAGAAGGGCAGCAGATACCTGGGAACCCCACCCCCTGGAAGTTTCCAGCCAAGCCACCCACCTTCTTGACTTGGAAATATATCACAGTAAGAAGTCTTACAACACCAGGTTAAAGTCCAACAGGTTTGTTTCAAACACTAGCTTTCGGAGCACTGCTCCTTCCTCAGGTGAATGAAGAGGTATGTTCACCTGAGCAAGGAGCAGTGCTCCGAAAGCTAGTGATTTGAAACAAACCTGTTGGACTTTAACCTGGTGTTGTAAGACTTCTTACTGTGCTCACCCCAGTCCAACTCCGGCATCTCCACATCATGGAAATATATCGCCATTCCTTCACTGTCACTGGGTCAAAATCATGGAATTCCCTTCCTAACAGCACTGTGGGTGTACCTGCAATGCAGGGACTGCAACGGTTCAAAAAGGAAGGTCACCACCATCTTCTCAAGGGTAATTAGGGATGGACAATAAACGCTGGCCTAGCCAGTGATGCTCACATCCCTTGAATGAATAAAAACAAAATATAGAAGAATGTAATTCTGAAATTATTTATGGGACACTGTTGTTTACCATAGTAAATTAAATGATCCATCCTGCCAGGAAGGCATGAATTAACGAGCAAGAGGCACTTAACTTGTGGGGAAAAATGCATTTTTCACAAATCTGGAGGTGAAGCATGAAACTTGTTCAGAATGTATGATGGAAAGATAAAATGCCAAGCCTGCCCTCTAGGCACTTAAACTGTGTGAAGGAGAGCTGCATTAGCCTCTTCAGTGTAAAGGAGCAATGTTCTAAAAAAAAGTACATCAGGTGCAAGAAGAGATCACAGATGAATGCAGTCTTGTACGCGCACTATATTTGTTTGGAACTGAAAAGCTGTATAACCTTAAGTGAAAGGGAAACAATTAATATTAAAATGAAATCCTAAACACAGTTGCAGTTATTAAGAGGTATATACCCAAGCAGCAACATTCACAAAACACCTATTATTGGAACAGAAGTTGGCCATTTAGTTCTGAGCCTGTTCCGCCATTCAATGAGATCACGGCTCATCTGCAACCTATACACCCACCTTTGGCCCATATCCCTTAATACCTTCGGATAACAAAAATTTAGCATATAAAATTTACAACTGATCTAACATCACTTTCCATTTGCGGAAGAGAGTTCCAAACTTCTATCATGTTTTGTTTGTTGAGGTGTTTCCCAATTTCACTCCTGAAAGGTCTGATTCTGATTTTTAGACCCTGACCCCCAGTCCTCGACACTCCAACCAGTAGAAATAGATTTTCTTTCTCTACCATATCTCTTCCCCTTAATATCTTGAAAACTTTGATCAAATCACCATTTAATCTTCTAAATTACTAGAAATACAACCCTAGTTTACGTAACCTCTCATAATCTAACCCATTCTGTAGTCTCTCCTTCCTTCCCAGAAACAATACTTTTCACTGTATACTAATACATGTGACAATAATAAATCAAATCAAATCAAATCAAATCCTTGGAGTTCAGGTATCATTCCGGTAAATCCACACTGCTCTCCCTCCAAGGCCAATATATGATTCCTAAGGTGTCTAGAACTGCTCACAGTGACTCCAAGTGTGGTTTGACCAGGGTTTTGCATAGCTATAACATTCTTTCTACCCCCAATGTATTCTAGTCCTCTAGACTTAAAAGGCCTTAGTCTTTTTGATTATTTTCTGTGACTGCTCATTGCATTTTAATTATCTATGTAAATAACCCTCCAAATCTCTTGTTTCTTTATACTTAAAAGTAAATGAACTAGTGAACTGTGAAAGCAATGAATATTAACAAGAAAATAATGAAAGTAGGTAGGTGCATAATAGAAAATTGCATATCACATAACGGAGGCTGAATCGCTGTAGGCACAAAACCTAACAATAATATTATTGGCTCATGGAGTAAGTTAACTTTGAACTCTGAGTAGTAGCAAGGGTAGAGTACTCTCAACATCGTAAAGAAATGCAAAATGTATAAACACACAGATTCATAGTGGACAAACATGGTTGTCGTGCAGTGCACTCAATGAATGTTGACAGCCATCATCCTTGTGGAAAAAAAGCATTCAACAGGAGTGACTCAGCAAGGACTGGTGGTGTTCTAAAAAAAATAAGAGCCCTTAAAGGAAGTGAGTTACAAATCAGCAGGGAAGGAATAGAAGACAACAAAGCTAGTGGATAGGACCAAGATACTGGCTGGTTGCTAGCATGATTACATAGGTTTGCATTGTCAAGAATTCCTGCAATCATGTGGTGACAGATAATGATTGAGCAGCATGACACAAGATAGTACTGTCATAATATCAACAGAAATTACATGACAATGTTCCAACATCACATCTGACAGCAGTGTAACAACCCAAGGGTGATCCAGCCTGGCTCCACATAGAGAAGGTTGCGCTTGAGATCAGAAAGGCGTTCAATAATGTTAGACATATGCCTGATATACATATATAATCAGGTTAGAATAAGGTAGAGGATTAGGTTGGTGCTGCAGGTTTTGTTTTACTAGAAATAGCTTAAATTCCATTTCACTAGAATGAGCATTTTAATATGACAATTGCCCCAGTTGCAAGAAGCCCAGATGAGGGACCATAATTGAGTGGTTGCATGAATAAGTAGCCCTACCACAAAGTGTACACATGAGTGTATTTTAATTTTGTTTAACAAAGCAAGTTAACTTATATCTGAGAATAGAGTAGGAATTTCCTTTGTAAACAGTGACTCATTCTATGGTACAATGATTTGGTAAGGGAGTAGAACAGGCAGACTGGATGACTTGCACTAAGCATAAACAACTGATAACAGGTAGAAACAAACAATGGAATATTGACCACGTAGGTTTGAAGGTTGGTATGCCTCAAGGGAATTTTGTGAAATTGATCATGGGGAAACAATCCTTAGCATGCCATAAGGACACAATAAGGATGGGCTTCTCACAATGGTCTGAATGAAGACCTTGACATAATACTGGGCACCTTGATTTATAGAGGAACCGCTATAGGCCAACAATGAACTCCAGATCCGGAAAAGACTCTCGTTGCAATAAGTAGTGGAGAGAAATTTCCAAGGGTGGATTCATGCTCACTTTGGTGAGACCTTGAGAAGAAGCAAGGTACCAAACCAAGGAGAAAGAAGACTTGTTTGCATATTCCAGCCATCAGATTGGGTCCAGTACTTGGCACCTATCATGATCATATGTTATTGCTGTATTACTAGTGTGTTATATATCCAGTCTTATCCTCTGATGAAACTCAACATATTCACCATAATGGTTTCAGTCCACCCTGCTTAAATGGAATCCCTAAAATAGGTGATCCAAAGACACAAACCGTAGAGAATGTTATCAGGGATTGGTCATAGTGCATAGGTGACTTAAGGGCAATGCTGATCACCAGAGAACGGCAGCATGATGCAAGGTGACGGTCCAGGATGTTGACTGGGCCTGCTGTTTCAATCATGATTCAAAAACTGAGGGCACCAGTTTTCAAATTAAGGATGGTGTGTTAGCATGAATGTGTACACTAAGAACTGTAATCTTTGCACCATATGCTGGTTATGTGGTTTTGTTTGACTCAGAAAATCTTAATTAGATTTCCGCTGATATCCTTCTGGATGTTATGACTGAAGAAGTTATTTACAGTACACACAACCGGTAACTGTGACAACTGCGAAGGAGATCTCAGTGGTGCACACAAATCACAATCACAGCATCTCCTTAATGCTGTCACTCACGGTGTTGACTTCAACAAACTTGGAAATCAAATTGAGACAAGTATCAGTGAAAGACCAGACAATTCACTGCAGTCCAGTGATCTGTTCTTGACCAAACCAGTGGCCTAACAGAGGTCATAGTCTTTAGTCAAGACATGCATGCAATTGCACAAAAACATACACTTGGCAAGCCTACCACTGCCAATCCCACTGCATGCATCACAGTGACAGATGATTTCTTGAAAATTATGTCACCCATAAGTACAGAACAGGATATTCCTAGTACAGATAAAGATCCCTCTGGATCACTGGTGCATGGAAATCATAAGAAGCTTGCAAGAGTTATCAACTACCAGCTAATCCTGAAATTACAGATTTGCATAGGAACAGTATATGAGCTAGTTCAAATTACACTAGGTCACAATCATGAGGGGAAAGCAGAGCACATGGGTCGGATTTAGTGGAAGTACTATTAGGCAAATGAAAAAAAACTATCACAAATCTTGAAATCAGTCTTTTAATATGTATAGTTGAAATCCAAATAAGATGAGGAATGCAAAGGCAATACAAGGATGTCAGGTCTAAAGAGGAAAGGTGCAAAAAGCAGGAAATGCTAGTTAACAAATTTGTTCTGCTATGTTGAGTGCACCTTCATTTGCAGAATAAATCATAATGGTTTATGACAAAGCAGTCTCTCTGCCTGCATGGGCTGCTTTTGCAATCATCATTTTTGCATCTTGTATTCTGTAACTTATTGTTGCTGCTCAGGAAATGCCTACTGCTATTTTCTATGAAGCTTTTGTTCTGAGTGATATGTGTGCTACATGTCACACACAATGATAACATCTGGAAAACATCGTTGATGCATGTTATAGAGCACAAAATGGTCCAATGGCTGATATGAAAGTTCCCTCCCTTGAATTGTACCTCATTGCAGTTGTCCTGTGCTGAGGGTGGGGTATAGGTTTGACGAGCCATGGTTGCAGTATGAGTGGCAGATGTACAAGTCACGAGTGCTCTCTGGAAAAGATTACCTGAATGATTGTCAGCCAGTGATTCCACTTTCATGGAGTAATGGCCCTTTCTTTCAATGAAAGTACAAAATTGATTTTCTGCCTCCCACCTCTTGTGGAGGCAGGTCACTGGCAGATTTTCCCAGTCCCAACAAAGTGGCCATTTGCGTTGCTCACCAGCCATCTTGTCGGGAAACCCGCCGTGGCGGGCTGCCTTTGTTGGCACTAGAAGATCTCGCCAGTGGGAAGGACTAGAAAATTCCACCCATGTCTTTCAGCAAAATCAAAATGCATTTACCTGTTGCTGCTCACTGCCAAAAGTTTTCAGGTATTCACATGGTGATGGAGTAGTCAGTTGTACCTGACCTAACAAGTTACGAATAACTGGTGTATATGAATTTATTAAGCAATTTTACATATACTTAACAAAAAAGTGGAGACAACAGAAAGGATTCTTATCCATCCATGTCCTTGGATTTTTCGAGCATTGCCAACACAGGCAATGCATTTCTTCTGTCTCTGAAGTGACGTTACTATGTCTCAGAAGAATCATACCACAGAAGCCATGATGAAACTGTGGCATCAAAGACTCTGATTTTCCAACTTTTATCCCTAAATCCATTCACGTCGGCGTGAGGGCAGACTAAAATGAAACCTGACTGGTCTCTCAAGGCGGGCACACGTCCCAGAGTCGCTCAGGTGAGTGCATCGCTCAGGGGGATGGTGGTAATGCCCAGTCATGGATCCATGTGTGGTGGTGGGAATTTCCTGATGAACTATTGTGTGCTGGGACTGCCTTTAAAAAATGTGCCCCGATCTTCGAGAAATTATGTTACTGGCGGGGTGGACTCTTGCCAGTGTTACGTCGTGTAACCCACCCCTTGAAGTTTTTGAGCCTAAGTCCCGAACGATATGGTGGAGAAAGCCGCCTCAATGCTACTTTTCCCACCCGCTATCGGGCTTTGTCAATATCCTGGAAAATGTTGCCTTTGGTCTCACATTCACCCAGTGGTCTGCCTCCTGTGCCCATTGCTGCCTCTATTTGTTCACCCACATGGTAATCTATTTTCCACCCACATGGTTAAACATATCAATGAAAAACGTCCTTCACGACTGTGATTACTGTCTCCCTTTATATAATCGTTTTTTTTTACAACGCATTTTATTCAAACTTGTATCAGAGTAGGTTACAGCAAATAAACACCCCGGGAAACATTCTTACCAACAATCAACTATACAGTTTGTACAGATTTTTTTCCTTTTTCACCCCCCCCCCCTCCATCACCACCCCCCACCCCGCCTGCGACGAACAGCTCCTCAAACACGGTCACAAACATCCCCCACCTTTTCTCAAACTCCCCTGCTGAGCCCCTGACCTCATACGTTATCTTCTCTAACCACAGGAAGTCATACAGGTCACCCAACCATGCTGCTACCCCCGGTGGCGATGCCGACCGCCACTCCAGCAAAATCCGTTGCCGTGCAATCAGAGAGGCGAAGGCCAAGACATCGGCCTTCCTCCTCTCCATGAGCTCCTGCTTCTCTGAGACCCCAAATATCGCCACCAAAGGGTCCGGGTCCACTCCCTCCTCCACTGTCCTGGCTAAGACCGGGAACACGCCTGCCCAGAATCTTCCCAATTTTTCACAACCCCAAAACATGTGTGCATGATTCGCTGGCCCCCGCCCACACCTCTCACACTCATCTGCTACCCCCTGAAAGAACCCACTCATTCTCGCCCGAGTCATATGCACCCTGTGCACCACCCTGTATCAGTCTCATCCTTGCACAAGAGGAGGTCCCGTTTATCCTACGCAGTGCCTCACTCCATACTCCCCAATTGATCTCCATTCCCAACTCCGCTTCCCATTTCTCCTTGATCTTCACCACCCACTCGCCTCCCTGCTCCCCCAGCCACTTATAGATATCCCCAATTCTTCCCTCCCCTTCCACATCCGGAAGCAGCAGTCGCTCCAGCAGGGTATATCCTGGCAATCGAGGGAACCCCTTCCAGCCCTTTCGTGCAAAGTCCCTAACCTGTAGATACCTGAACTCACTACCCCTCGGCAGTTCTACCCTCTCCCTTAGCTCCTCCAGACTGCCGAACCCTTCCTCCAAATACAAATCCCTCACCTTGACCCACTTCCCTCCACCTCCTGTATACACTATCCATCCCCCCCGGCTCAAACCCATGATTCTCGCACAGCAGCGTTAGCACCGACATCCCTTCCACCCTAAAATGCCTCCTCAGCTGATTCCATATCTTCACCGTGGACTGCACCACTGGGCTCCCTGAATACCTACTCGGAGCCATTGGCAATGCTGCCGTCACCATAGCCCTCAAACTAGACCCCTTACAAGATTCCTCCTCCATCTTAACCCACTCTACCCTTTCTCCTTCCCACCACCGCCGCACCTTGTCCACATTCGCCGCCCAATAATAATGAAGCAAGTTTGGTAACGCCAACCCTTCTTGCTGCCTCTATAGCAGGCTCCTCCCACTCTCAGCACCTTCCGCGCCCATACAAAGTCAGAGATGATTGTGTCCACTTTCCGAAAAAAGGCCTTTGGTATAAAGATCGGGAGAGCCTGAAAGATAAACAAGAACCTCGGCAGAATATTCATTTTCACCACTTGGACCCTCCCCGCCAACTTTAAGTACAGTGTATCCCACCTCTTAAGATTCACCCTGGCCTCCTCCACCAGCTTCGTTAAGTTCCACTTATGGAGCCCCGTCCATTCCCTCGCTACCTAAATCCCCAAGTACCTAAACCTATCCCTCGCTACCGTAAATGGCATCCCCCTAAATTAGCTTGCTGTGCCAGCTCATTCACCGGGAATACCTCGCTTTTCCCTACATTCAGCTTGTATCGAGAACCCTCTAAACTTCCCCAACAGGCCCATAATCCTTCCTATACTCTCCAACGGATCCGAAACATACAGCAAGAGATCCCCTTTACATAATCTGACTCCTCCTTCTGTAGCTCCAAGGAAAGAAAGCACTTACATTTATATTGCGCCTTTCATGACGTCAGAATCTCCCAAAGCCTAATACATTTGTTGTGAAGCATAGTCACAGTTATAATGTAGAAAATACAGTAGCAAATTAGCGCACAGCAAGGCCCCACAAACAGCAATGTGACAATGTTTTTTGAACAAAGTTGATGTTGATTGAAGGATTAATATTGGTTAGGAGAGCACTGGACCATCAGCCCAGATGTTTGTGCACATGAGCTTTACATTGCACAAGATGTGTCGGAAGGCAAAAGTGAGGGCTTTAACTTGAGGGCAATTCACCTCTAGAAAAGCTAAAGAAGATGTTGGGTGTAATTCTCCCAAAAGGGAACAAAGTCCCCTAGCAAGCGCATTTAGCCGCGTGTTTCCCGGCACTCGCAGTGAACTCCCAGTTGTAGCGAGAGATTGGGACACCATTTTTAAATGGCGTCCCGATCTCTGAGGCCCCCAAAGCGATCCCTGACCTCCCCCTTAGCCCGAACATAATATGGGAGTGTCCCCCGTGCACACCCCTCAACACCCACATCAGGCACCCCCAGCCTGATCACGCGCATGCAAAAAATGCCAGCTTGGCAGGGCCAGGCTGGCACCCAGGAGCACTGCTAGGGTGTCAGGCTAACACTGCCAGGGTACCCAGGTGCCACCAGCAGTGCCATGGCACCATCCTACCCAAAAGGCATGCAGCTTGGGGGCTCTGATCCCCTTGAAGACCATGAGTGCCATTCCATCTGATCCCTGTTTGTGGAGACCAGTGCTGAACGGCACTCACCCAAGGTCTCTGAGGCAAAGGGGTTGAATCCCAAAACGTCAGGTACTTCAGGAATCTGCACAATATCTAATATGCAGATTTGCTAAAAAGTGATCCCGCCCATTGTGAGCGGGATTCACATCACAACGTCTTGCGAGATTGTGTTGAATTTTGCGAGGAGTTGTGAGCAGGGTAGATCCCGGGAACGGGGCCTCCCAGCTTTTATCGGATGTGCTACGCCACAGCAAGCTGCTTTTCCGGCGCAGCTGGCTGTTGGATTGCGCCTGTTATGTTGGCAACATTCATAACAATTTGTAGTAAAGGTTTTCATGAGGAAGGAATTTCTGAAAATTCATTAAAAATAAATCAAAATTACTCTGAATTTATGCTTGTTTTATTCAAATAAAAATCTTTACAAATAGAAAATATCAACCTAAATGCACATTATGAGTCATAGTGAGGAAGGGCAACTTGGGCAGGGGCTTTAGATCAGGTCAGCTCCCCACACTTAGGCAGAGGGTAATATGAATCCGAAAGACACCTAAAGGAAGGTGGGAAGAGGAAAATAACTTTAAAATCAAGTAAATATATTTAAAGAGCCATAACTTTTACCATCATAGGAAAGACAATAGCCGCAGGTGAGGCTTTGATGACCCATAGCAGAACCAGACAGGTGAGCTGTATGAGTGTAAAAAGGTGAACTTTGCGCAGAGGCACGTGACGCAGGTAGATAAAATCTGGTTGGTGCTTAGCTGGCATCGCAAATAGTTGCAGACGATCAAAGAACTGGAAAAAATAAGATTTAATACTTATTTTAAGAAGGTTGGTCATTTTCAAAAGAACAGGTTCATCTACATTATTCATTAAAATATATATTACATGTTAGATTTGTAAAATATTCACTAACAATCTTAAAATCAGCTGGAGATAAGATTTTAAAATAATTAACATACAGGAAAGTAAAATAAACTACTGTAAATCTTCAGTTATAATAAATGTTTCATTTTTCCTAAATACTGTGTAAGGATGGGGGAGCAAAAGAGTTAATATAAATGGATGCCTAAAATATTTGCTGCTCAAGTTGCAGAATACTTGCAAAACATTACCAGCTTGTGTGTTTGTTATTTTCTTCAATATTAAACCAACTGGGAATTATTCTTTCACAAGACAGAAGTGAATTCACTATGACAGGTCTAACAATACTGAATATAGTGTATGAAGAAAGTGAGATTTTGTTCCAGTTTCCCTTTGAAGTAATGTCTGTAACTTGTTAAATTCTGAACATTGAAAATCTACAATTATGCAACTCTGCATTAATACAGAAAAATATATCCAAAGTTGTTTACTTGTTCAACAAAGCTGTTAAAATATTTTACTAACCAATCTACATTATATTTTCTTCATATTATTAAGTACTATTACAAATTTCACACGTGGTAGGTATAATTCCTATACATGTTGTAGTGGAAAGCCTGTTTTGTGAATGTACTGCTCACCTGAATTCCTTTCAGCGATGAGGCCCCCATGTAAAGAAAGACTCCATAAAGCACTGGCATTGGAATGAACTGCAAATTTAAAGTGATTGGAAGCGTCACAAAGGAAACCTACACATTACTACTTTTCCAAGTTATTTTTGATTCCCTCCCGTCATGCTCCCATTCCTCCCATTGTTTAAAATGATCTGACAAAGAGGCTGGGTTATTGGTAATCCCTTGCCAAGACTAATTTGTAACTATGTAGTAGTTTACAGCTTATAAGCAACCTACTCAGTTCATTGTATGTGATACTGAAGACAGTGCAAAAAGATGAAACACATTTAACTCACTATGCATATTAAGGGACCTATTATTCAGACAAAAATCTATTTTACTTCTTTAGAAGTTATAGAAATTGGGGCCAGAATTTTACAGCATCTCGGGAGCAGGTTGGCAGATTGGTAAAGGAGTCGGGCTGTCTGGAAGATTGGCTATCATGCCAGTGACACTGTTCCTTGTGCCTACACACCCCACACTGCAATTCTACCAGCACCACGGCAGGCATCGGGCGGTCCTATTACCCGCCAGTCAATTGAGGCATTGTCCACCTATCTCCCCCCCCCATCTCAACCACCGTCCCCCCGACTCAGCCACTGTCCCCCCCTCCGACTCAGTCCAGGTCCCCCGCTACACACGACACAGCCCAGGTCTCCCCCCCCCCCCCCCCCCCGCCACCCCTCAACCACTGCCCTCCCACACCCTGAGGACATGGAACTGCTCTGCAAGCACCAAGATCATCTCCGAGCTCCTCTTGGAGTTCTGCTCGCCAGGTGCATGCTTTTGAAACCAGTTGTGCATCGTGCCATTCTGACATCACGCTGCATTTTATGACATGGGGGTAGGATTCCTGTGTGTGGGCCTGATAATGATATACAGTTGCGTTACAATGAGGTTCCTGATGTTGAACGGTGGGAAACGTGGTCAGCCACTGATGTGGGGAGGGGATGATCGCTTCCTCCTTTTCAGTTGACTGAAATGTGACATAGGCCTTCTTGTGATAGTTTCCTGTCTCGCTGCCAAAGCTACCCTATGCGAATGGGAGCAAAAAAAATCTCAGCCCATCTTTCCCTTTTCTGTTCTCCTGAACTAAGCCTCAAATGTCACTCTTGACTCTTCCGATCTCCCATCCACTGCTCCCCCACTCCCAAAATCTGGCCTGCAGTCTCGATCTGGTTGGCTGCAGCTGAGAAACAGGCAGAAGAAATTTTAACCAGCTCCTGCGTCAATGTTGGTAAAACCTGAGTGAAATACTTTCACTTCAGTTTTCCAGCTACAGAACAGCATGCCCCCACCTTGCCCCAAGCTAATATTGAGGCCATCTTATCATTGAACTGGTTTTAATTTTGAAAATTATATTGACTGATTAACTGACCTCGCCACACAGAGTTCAGAGTTCCCAATCTCATTTGCACTGGTGTCAGAAGGCACTGACCAGAGTCCGGATATATTTCAACCAGGATATGAGTCAGAAACTGGAACACCAGCTTAAGCTAATGTGCTGTTTCTGCTTCTGACTAGTTCTGAGTTCGACTGACAGAAGCTCGACATTACATCAGCTAAGCACCTGCTTTCTACTGGGAGGACAGAGCCCAGCATTTATAAATGTTATTCAATTGTTCCACCAGGAGTATACAGATAACAGATCATTGATTCTGAATAGTTCAATGAATAAATCAATAGAAAACTCATTAAGGCAAGAGGCAACACTCTGGAAGTATGACATATTTGACAGCTTAATATAAAAGCAAATTACTGCGGATGGTGGAATCTGAAACAAAAACAGAAAATACTGGACAATCTCAGCAGATCTGACAGCCTCAGTGGAGAGAAAAGGGAGCTAATGTTTCGAGTCTGAATGACTCTTTGTCAAAGCGTGGGCGAGATCCAGATTGCAACGTCTTGCAAGGTTCAGATGAATCTCATGAGACTTCTCAAGCATCGGAAATCTCATGAGATTCATCGGCCTTGTTGCGTCACCAAGTCGGACGCGACGAAGCCGGTAAATCTCACCCAGAGTTTCAGTCAGACCAGTTGGCACATGGTGTGACAAGCATCTGGGTGGTTGTTGAGAAATCTGCTTTGGTCACATCGTCATTTACTTTGGAGTGTGGTGTGCCTGTCTACAGTTCGCCAGTTGGTTCATATGTAGTGCATATTTATCCTGAATATTAAAGTATAAGATAGATATGATAAATTGTTTTATCTTTCTAAATTTTTATGTGTCTGTAAAAAAAATAGCTGGGGTGAAGGAATAGTGAATATTTGAGCCATTTTCTTATGTTTAAATGGAGATCCTACCAAACTTTTCGTTTGGTATAATATAGTTCACTTTTTTGGTTTGATAAATGTTTTGTTCTGTCTTAAAAGTTCATCAGCAGACTTCTGTGAATTTGCTCAGCTTCGCGTTGCGCCTGAAAAGCAGTGTGACGTGGCTCAACGCAACTGGGTGATCCCACTTCCGGGATCTACCCGACTCGCCACACCTTGTGAGACCTAACGGCATCTCGTGAAACGTCGCAATGTGCATCCCGCCCATTGTGGACGGGATCACTTTCTGGAAAATCTGCATATTAGAGTGAGACAGTTAGTCTCCGAGCACCAGGAAACACCTGGCTAATCACGCACTACGGGACTCTGTCCCCATTTGGGTAGATCACATCCAGGATTGATCAAGCCAGGTTTCACTGTGGGATCTAACTTGTCTAGTATTATCAGCTGGAATCGCAAGACTCTTTATGCAAGTATATTGATTTCTTTATTTTCAAGTCTTGCACTGCCTGCAGCTACATCAAGGGTTTCTGGCCTGTTCCATAGCCACTTCCACTACTGTTTAGAGGTGCCTACTGGGAGGGTGACCTACAGGTGAATCTTTCTCAGATTGTCTCGCTCTTTCTTTCCACTCAGTGCCTTTGCTCATCACCTACCCTCAGCTATGACTGGGAATTTACTCAAGTGGTAGAGACAACCCTGCACCCACCTCTGGTACACTGGGATGTTATGGCACAACACTGCCTCCACATTGATTATTTGTATGAAAAGAATATAATCATTATCGCACTACAGGCTGCTATGTTAGGATATGAAAAGTGGTTGTGAACATTGAGTTATCTTCAGAAACAATGCAATGCAACAAAAATCCTAAATTTGAGTTATATTACCTCATGAATTTTTTAATTGATTATATTTTGTAAACATCAAGATAATCAGAATTTTTCTTATAATTCAATTAAAAGTCTATTTTGCATTCCATAATCTTTCAAATTAGCATTCTCCACTGGAATTTACCATTACAAGAAGTTGCTTAATGCTTCCACTGTTATCTTACCTTTAAGAAAGCAGTCATAAAGACAGAGCAGCCCATAAGTACAAAGATCATGAGACCAGTGACCCGCTGTTCTCGAATGCCAAGGAACTTTGGCTGTTCACCAGGAGCTGAACATTCTGACTCCAGCTTCAAACTGTTCACATGAGAGATGGAAAGAACAGTTGCAGCTACAAACCAGGGCAGTCCCATGATTGAACACACACCCAACATTAAAGCTACCATCATGAGGTCAAGGTGATAGCCACATCCTTTCTGTGGGGAGAAAGAACTATTTACTTGAAATCTCTAAGTTCTAACTGGTTAACTACTCTGAAATGTTAGTACCATGTTACAAACCAAAACAGTTATCTCAACCATACATAGACCATGATGTGGTTTTTATATGCACACTACACTGGTTTTGCAGTGAATCCATTTTAAGTCTGTATATATGATGCAAAGTACTAACTGATAATAGGCTAAAATAATTAAAGATGTAACTGTGTTCAACATTATGTCATTTACATCATCCATTTTCGACAAAACATTTTGGGACAATTATTAATGATCAAAAGGAAATCATACCTTCAGCTTGTGTTCTTTCCTGTTTATAATAACAGCAGTGATCTGTTGGTCCATGAAGATCAGAATGGTGCAGAGCAGAGCTGGGATAATGCCAGCAATGACTGTCCACCAAGGATTTGGACCTATTGGGTTAATTAGCCACCCACGATCATCTCTTGTTGGCTACAAATAAGCATATATCGTACAAGCAATTTAAAATCAATTCCACAACCAACTATCATTGCAATCCTGTACCCTCTCATAGCAGTGCATCCCTAAGACATTATACATTAATGATGTGGTTACTTTTGCACATCTCATTCAATTGAATGGTGCAGTTGATCCTCACGTAATAGATACCCAAATCTGAATTATTTACAATCTTTTAAAGTGTAACTGGATTGCAATTATTGTTTTGCTGGAGTTAGAATGGTTCTGAATGTATTCTTCAATTAAGTCTTTGCTTTACCTTATTGTACAATATTATGTTCAAAATTTTAAAAATATCTTCAGTGGTGGAATCTACTTTTCTTAATTGAATAAAGCAGTGAAACAGAACTTCTGTAATAGTCATTCTCTTGTTTTTCATAAACATGTATTTTCCAGAAAAATAACAGTCTTATCTTGCTCAACTAAATGTCGCACCGGGTGCTCCAGTTTCCTCCCATAAGTCCCGAAATTTGGACATTCTGAATTCTCCCTCCGTGTACCCGAACAGGTGTCGGAATGTGGCGACTAGGGGATTTTCACAGTAACTTCATTGCAGTGTTAATGTAAGCCTACTTGTGACAATAAAGATTATTATTATAAAAGAGTTGAAATGTTAAGACTAAGGACGGAATTTTCCTATCCAGGTAGTGGTGAGAATCATGGCAGACGTGAGCATAAAATTGGGCAAGACCAAAAGTAGGATATCCACTCGCAGGAAAATAAGTTGGAATTTCCCCTCAGGATTTTCAGGGCTGCTGAATACAAAGAACAAAGAAATGTACAGCACAGGAACAGGCCCTTCGGCCCTCCAAGCCCGTGGCGACCATGCTGCCCGACTAAACTACAATCTTCTACACTTCCTGGGTCCGTATCCCTCTATTTCCATCCTATTCATGTATTTGTCAAGATGCCCCTTAAATGTCACTATCGTCCCTGCTTCCACCACCTCCTCCGGTAGCGAGTTCCAGGCACCCACTACCCTCTGGCGGATCAACATTCCCGCTAATCCATTTCGGGAACTCCATTTGCAAGCATTAGCATGCCATGCATACACATTAAATTCACAACTCACCGGAATCACGTTCTTCCTACTACTTTAGTGCCACGTCAGCAGATAATTAGACTAGTCTGATTTACGACCAGATATAAATAGCATGCACCTGCCCACCTTCAACTCACCGGCGACTTTAAGCTGTGCATACCATTCACTGTGCTGCTGCCATCAAGTGCTTTCTGTACCTGGGCAGACTGTTGCGGGGCACAGACAGGGCTGCACTATATCTGGGGAGACTGTTGGGGGGGCACAGGCAGGGCTGCATTGTATCTGGGGAGACTGTTGTGGGGCACAGGCAGGGCTGCACTGTATCTGGGGAGACTGTTGTGCGGCACAGGCACGGCTGCACTCTACCCACACAGACTTTTGTGGGCACAGACAGAGCTGAACTCTAACCGGGGAGACTGTTGTGGGGCACAGGCAGGGCTGTACTGTACCCAGAGAGACTGTTGTGGGGCACTGACACAGCTGTATTGTACCCAGAGAGACTGTTGTGGGGCACAGACACAGCTGTATTGTATCCAGAGAGACTGTTGTGGGACACAGGTAGGGCTGCACTGTACCCAGAGAGACTGTTGTGGGGCACAGACAGAGCTGTATTGTACCCAGAGAGACTGTTGTGGGGCAGACACAGCTGCACTGTACCCAGAGAGACGGTTGTGGGGCACAGACAGAGCTGTATTGTACCCAGAGAGACTGTTGTGGGGCATACACAGCTGTATTGTACCCAGAGACTGTTGCGGGACACGCGTAGGACTGCACTGTACCCAGAGAGACTGTTGTGGAGCACAGGCAGGGGTTGTACTGTACCCAGAGAGACTGTTGTGGGGCACAGACAGAGCTGTATTGTACCCAGAGAGACTGTTGTGGGGCAGACACAGCTGTATTGTACCCAGAGAGACTGTTGCGGGACATTCGTAGGACTGCACTGTACCCAGAGAGACTGTTGTGGAGCACAGGCAGGGGTTGTACTGTACCCAGAGAGACTGTTGTGGGGCACAGGCAGGGCTGTACTGTACCCAGGCAGACTGTTGCAGGGCACAGGCAGGGCTGCACTGTACCCAGAGAGACTGTTGCGGGGCACAGGCTGGGTGATATTGTATCTGGATAGACTGTTGTGGGGCACAGGCAGGGCTGCACTGTACCCAGAGTGACTGTTGCGGGGCACAGGCAGGGGTGCACTCTAACCGGAGAGACTTGTGGGGCACAGGCAGGGCTGTACTGTACCCAGAGAGGCTGTTGTGCGGCACAGACAGAGCTGTACTATACCCAGAGAGACTGTTGTGGGGCACAGGCAGAGCTGTACTGTACCCAGAGAGACTGTTGTGGGGCACAGGCAGGGCTGCACTGTACCCAGAGAGACTGTTGTGGGGCACAGGCAGAGCTGTACTGTACCCAGAGAGACTGTTGTGGGGCACAGGCAGGGCTGCACTGTACCCAGCGAAACTGTTGTGGGGTACAGGCAGGGCTGCACTGTACCCAGAGAGACTGATGTGGGGCACAGGCAGAGCTGTATTGTACCCAGAGAGACTGTTGTGGGGCACAGGCAGGGCTGTACTGTACCCAGAGAGACTGATGTGGGGCACAGGCAGGGCTGTACTGTACCAAGAGAGACTGTTGTGGGGCACAGGCAGGGCTGCACTGTACCCAGCGAAACTGTTGTGGGGTACAGGCAGGGCTGCACTGTACCCAGAGAGACTGATGTGGGGCACAGGCAGAGCTGTACTGCACCCAGAGAGATTGTATTTTTTATAAATGTTTTTTATTGGGTTTTTGAACAAAGTATATTTACCGTTATGTACACAGGATAAGAGACATATATATACATATATATATACACACATATAGAAGAGAAGGGCACACCCAAACAGACCAAAGAAAATAAAGTAGTAAATAATTTTTAAAAATACAATAAAAAATAAAGTACAATAACTGGTGGGGTATTGTGCACCAGCTCAACAGCAGCAACTCTGTACACCTGGCAAGATTATTTACAACACATAAGTGGGTGACTGTTGGTGGGGGGCAGGGAGGGCTGGAGACTGGTAGGGTAAATATACATTTGGGTGCCGGAGAAACAATTTCAGTGGGCAATCCTCGAATGGGTTTGGTGTTGGTGTTGTCGCTTGCTTCTCCCGGACGGATCTCACTGCCGTCTCGCGCACCTCCGCTTCTGCCATTCCTCCCGTCTTTCGTCTTTATTCTCCTCGTTCCCTGCTCCTGGAGATGCCATGTTCGTTATTGTATCCCATGTCTTCCTTGCGACTCTCATTTCCCTGCCTCCCACCCACCTCCCTTGTTCTCCTCTCTTGTTCCCTGTCTCTTCCCTCTCCTCCCCCTCCCATGGTTCGCCTTTCTTTCCTCTTCAGTTTTGGGGCAAGACATGTGGCCGGGCGTCCTTTGCACTGTTCACATCTATCCTCCACCTCCGGGAAGAACCTACCCATACGGGTTCTTGTTAAGTGGGCTCTATGTACCACTTTTAGCTGCGTCGGGCTGAGCCTTGCGCACGTGGAGGTGGAGTTGACCCTATGCAGTGCTTCGCTCCAGAGTCCCCACCCTATTTCAATCCCCAGGTCCTCCTCCCATTTCTTTCTTGGTGCGTCCAGTACAGTGTCGGCCCTTTCTATCAGTCGGTCATGCATGTCCCAGACAGATTGTTATGGGGTACAGGCAGAGCTGCACTCTAACCGGACAGACTGTTGTAGGGCACAGGCAGGGCTGCACTCTAACCGGACAGACTGTTGTGCGCACAGGCAGGGCTGCACTGTACCAGAGTGACGGTCGCGGGTCACAGGCAGGGCTGCACTCTAATCGGAGAGACTGTTGTGGGGCACAGGCAGGGCTGTACTGTACCCAGAGAGACTGTTGTGGGGCACAGGCAGGGCTGTACTGTACCCAGAGAGACTGATGTGGGGCACAGGCAGGGCTGTACTGTACCAAGAGAGACTGTTGTGGGGCACAGGCAGGGCTGCACTGTACCCAGAGAGACTGTTGTGGGGCACAGGCAGGGCTGTACTGTACCCAGAGACTGTTGTGGGGCACAGGCAGTGGTACACTCTAACTAGAGAGACTGTTGCAGGGCACAGGCAGGGTGACATTGTATCCGGAAGACTGTTGTGGGGCACAGGCAGAGCTGTACTCCAGCTGGAGAGACTGTTGCGGGGCACAGGCAGGGCTGTACTCTAACTGGAGAGACTGTTGTGGGGCACAGGCAGGGCTGCACTTTAACTTGAGAGACTGTTGTGGGGCACAGGGAGTGCTGTACTCTAACTGGAGAGACTGTTGTGGGGCACAGGCAGGGCTGCACTTTAACTGGAGAGACTGTTGTGGGGCACAGGCAGTGCTGCACTCTAACTGGACAGACTGTTGTGGGGCACAGGCAGTGCTGCACTCTAAATGGAGAGACTGTTGTGGGGCACAGGCAGGGCTGCACTCTAACTGGAGAGACTGTTGTGGGGCATAGGCAGGGCTGCACTCTAACTGGAGAGACTGTTGTGGGGCACAGGCAGTGCTGCACTCTAACTGGAGAGACTGTTGTGGGGCACAGGCAGTGCTGCACTCTAACTGGAGAGACTGTTGTGGGGCACAGGCAGGGCTGCACTTTAACTGGAGAGACTGTTGTGGGGCACAGGCAGTGCTGCACTCTAACTGGAGAGACTGTTGTGGGGCACAGGCAGGGCTGCACTTTAATTGGAGAGACTGTTGTGGGGCACAGGCAGTGCTGCACTCTAACTGGAGAGACTGTTGTGGGGCATAGGCAGGGCTGCACTTTAATTGGAGAGACTGTTGTGGGGCATAGGCAGAGCTGCACTTTAATTGGAGAGACTGTTGTGGGGCACAGGCAGGGCTGCACTTTAACTGGAGAGACTGTTGTGGGGCACAGTCAGGGCTGCACTTTAACTGGACAGACTGTTGTGGGGCACAGTCAGGGCTGCACTTTAACTGGACAGACTGTTGTGGGGCACAGGCAGAGCTGCACTCTAACTGGTGAGACTTGTGGGGCACAGGCAGGGCTGCACTTTAATTGGAGAGACTGTTGTGGGGCACAGTCAGGGCTGCACTTTAACTGGACAGACTGTTGTGGGGCACAGGCAGGGCTGCACTTTAACTGGACAGACTGTTGTGGGGCACAGTCAGAGCTGCACCTTAACTGGACAGACTGTTGCGGGGCACAGGCAGGGCTGCACTTTAACTGGACAGACTGTTGTGGGGCACAGGCAGGGCTGCACTTTAACTGGACAGACTGTTGTGGGGCACAGGCAGGGCTGCACATTAACTGGAGAGACTGTTGTGGGGCACAGGCAGGGCTGCACTCTAACTGGAGAGACTTGTGGGGCACAGGCAGGGCTGCACTTTAACTGGACAGACTGTTGTGGGGCACAGGCAGGGCTGCACTTTAACTGGACAGACTGTTGTGGGGCACAGGCAGGGCTGCTCTCTAACTGGAGAGACTGTTGTGGGGCACAGGCAGGGCTGCACATTAACTGGACAGACTTGCGGGGCACAGGCAGGGCTGCACTTTAACTGGAGAGACTGTTGCGGGGCACAGGCAGGGCTGCACTTTAACTGGACAGACTTGCGGGGCACAGGCAGGGCTGCACTCTAACTGGAAAGACTGTTGCGGGGCACAGGCAGGGCTGCACTCTAACTGGAGAGACTGTTGTGGGGCACGGGCAGGGCTGCACTTTAACTGGACAGACTGTTGTGGGGCACAGGCAGGGCTGCACTTTAACTGGACAGACTGTTGTGGGGCACAGGCAGGGCTGCACTCTAACTGGAGAGACTTTTGCGGGGCACAGGCACGGCTGCACTCTAACTGGACAGACTGTTGTGGGGCACAGGCAGGGCTGCACTTTAACTGGACAGACTGTTGTGGGGCACAGGCAGGGCTGCACTCTAACTGGAGAGACTGTTGTGGGGCACAGGCAGGGCTGCACTTTAACGGGACAGACTGTTGTGGGGCACAGGCAGGGCTGCACATTAACTGGACAGACTGTTGTGGGGCACAGGCAGGGCTGCACTCTAACTGGAGAGACTGTTGTGGGGCACAGGCAGGGCTGCATTTTAACTGGACAGACTGTTGTGGGGCACAGGCAGGGCTGCACTCTAACTGGAGAGACTGTTGTGGGGCACAGGCAGGGCTGCACTTTAACTGGACAGACTGTTGTGGGGCACAGGCAGGGCTGCACTTTAACTGGACAGACTTGCGGGGCACAGGCAGGGCTGCACATTAACTGGACAGACTGTTGTGGGGCACAGGCAGGGCTGCACATTAACTGGACAGACTGTTGTGGGGCACAGGCAGGGCTGCACTCTAACTGGTGAGACTTGTGGGGCACAGTCAGGGCTGTACTTTAACTGGACAGACTGTTGTGGGGCACAGGCAGGGCTGCACTTTAACTGGACAGACTGTTGTGGGGCACAGGCAGGGCTGCACATTAACTGGACAGACTGTTGTGGGGCACAGGCAGGGCTGCACATTAACTGGACAGACTGTTGTGGGGCACAGGCAGTGCTGCACTCTAACTGGAGAGACTTTTGCGGGGCACAGGCAGGGCTGCACTCTAACTGGACAGACTGTTGTGGGGCACAGGC
Source organism: Scyliorhinus torazame (assembly GCF_047496885.1). Lineage (NCBI taxonomy): Eukaryota > Metazoa > Chordata > Chondrichthyes > Carcharhiniformes > Scyliorhinidae > Scyliorhinus > Scyliorhinus torazame. The sequence continues at coordinate 29,774,533 of NC_092738.1, forward strand.
AGGGCTGCACGCTAACTGGAGAGACTGTTGTGGGGCACAGGCAGTGCTGCACTCTAACTGGAGAGACTTTTGCGGGGCACAGGCAGGGCTGCACATTAACTGGACAGACTGTTGTGGGGCACAGGCAGGGCTGCACTCTAACTGGAGAGACTGTTGTGGGGCACAGGCAGGGCTGCACTTTAACTGGAGAGACTTTTGTGGGGCACAGGCAGGGCTGCACATTAACTGGACAGACTGTTGTGGGGCACAGGCAGTACTGCACTCTAACTGGAGAGACTTTTGCGGGGCACAGGCAGGGCTGCACTTTAACTGGACAGACTGTTGTGGGGCACAGGCAGGGCTGCACATTAACTGGACAGACTGTTGTGGGACACAGGCAGGGCTGCACTTTAACTGGAGAGACTGTTGTGGGGCACAGGCAGTGCTGCACTCTAACTGGAGAGACTTTTGCGGGGCACAGGCAGGGCTGCACTCTAACTGGACAGACTTGCGGGGCACAGGCAGGGCTGCACTCTAACTGGACAGACTGTTGTGGGGCACAGGCAGGGCTGCACTTTAACTGGACTGACTGTTGTGGGGCACAGGCAGTGCTGCACTCTAACTGGAGAGACTTTTGCGGGGCACAGGCAGGGCTGCACTCTAACTGGACAGACTTGCGGGGCACAGGCAGGGCTGCACTCTAACTGGACAGACTGTTGTGGGGCACAGGCAGGGCTGCACTTTAACTGGACAGACTGTTTGGGGCACAGGCAGGGCTGCACTCTAACTGGACAGACTGTTGTGGGGCACAGGCAGGGCTGCACTTTAACTGGACAGACTGTTGTGGGGCACAGGCAGGGCTGCACTCTAACTGGACAGACTGTTGTGGGGCACAGGCAGGGCTGCACTTTAACTGGATAGACTGTTGTGGGGCACAGGCAGGGCTGCACTTTAACTGGACAGACTGTTGCGGGGCACAGGCAGGGCTGCACTCTAACTGGAGAGACTGTTGTGGGGCACAGGCAGGGCTGCACTTTAACTGGAGACACTGTTGTGGGGCACAGGCAGCGCTGCACTCTAACTGGAGAGACTTTTGCGGGGCACAGGCAGGGCTGCACTCTAACTGGACAGACTGTTGTGGGGCACAGGCAGGGCTGCACTTTAACTGGAGAGACTGTTGTGGGGCACAGGCAGGGCTGCTCTCTAACTAGAGAGACTGTTGTGGGGCACAGGCAGGGCTGCACTCTAACTGGAGAGACTGTTGTGGGGCACAGGCAGGGCTGCACATTAACTGGAGAGACTTTTGCGGGGCACAGGCAGGGCTGCACTTTAACTGGACAGACTTGCGGGGCACAGGCAGGGCTGCACTTTAACTGGACAGACTTGCGGGGCACAGGCAGGGCTGCACATTAACTGGAGAGACTGTTGCGGGGCACAGGCAGGGCTGCACTCTAACTGGACAGACTGTTGTGGGGCACAGGCAGGGCTGCACTCTAACTGGAGAGACTTTTGCGGGGCACAGGCAGGGCTGCACTCTAACTGGAGAGACTTGTGGAGCACAGGCAGGGCTGCACTTTAACTGGAGAGACTTGTGGAGCACAGGCAGGGCTGCACTTTAACTGGAGAGACTGTTGTGGGGCACAGGCAGTGCTGCACTCTAACTGGAGAGACTTTTGCGGGGCACAGGCAGGGCTGCACTCTAACTGGACAGACTTGCGGGGCACAGGCAGGGCTGCACTCTAACTGGACAGACTGTTGTGGGGCACAGGCAGGGCTGCACTTTAACTGGACTGACTGTTGTGGGGCACAGGCAGTGCTGCACTCTAACTGGAGAGACTTTTGCGGGGCACAGGCAGGGCTGCACTCTAACTGGACAGACTTGCGGGGCACAGGCAGGGCTGCACTCTAACTGGACAGACTGTTGTGGGGCACAGGCAGGGCTGCACTTTAACTGGACAGACTGTTTGGGGCACAGGCAGGGCTGCACTCTAACTGGACAGACTGTTGTGGGGCACAGGCAGGGCTGCACTTTAACTGGACAGACTGTTGTGGGGCACAGGCAGGGCTGCACTCTAACTGGACAGACTGTTGTGGGGCACAGGCAGGGCTGCACTTTAACTGGATAGACTGTTGTGGGGCACAGGCAGGGCTGCACTTTAACTGGACAGACTGTTGCGGGGCACAGGCAGGGCTGCACTCTAACTGGAGAGACTGTTGTGGGGCACAGGCAGGGCTGCACTTTAACTGGAGACACTGTTGTGGGGCACAGGCAGCGCTGCACTCTAACTGGAGAGACTTTTGCGGGGCACAGGCAGGGCTGCACTCTAACTGGACAGACTGTTGTGGGGCACAGGCAGGGCTGCACTTTAACTGGAGAGACTGTTGTGGGGCACAGGCAGGGCTGCTCTCTAACTAGAGAGACTGTTGTGGGGCACAGGCAGGGCTGCACTCTAACTGGAGAGACTGTTGTGGGGCACAGGCAGGGCTGCACATTAACTGGAGAGACTTTTGCGGGGCACAGGCAGGGCTGCACTTTAACTGGACAGACTTGCGGGGCACAGGCAGGGCTGCACTTTAACTGGACAGACTTGCGGGGCACAGGCAGGGCTGCACATTAACTGGAGAGACTGTTGCGGGGCACAGGCAGGGCTGCACTCTAACTGGACAGACTGTTGTGGGGCACAGGCAGGGCTGCACTCTAACTGGAGAGACTTTTGCGGGGCACAGGCAGGGCTGCACTCTAACTGGAGAGACTTGTGGAGCACAGGCAGGGCTGCACTTTAACTGGACAGACTGTTGTGGGGCACAGGCAGGGCTGCACTTTAACTGGACAGACTGTTTCATAGATTATCATAGAATTTACAGTGCAGAAGGAGGCCATTCGGCCCATCGAGTCTGCACCGGCTCTTGGAAAGAGCACCCTACCCAAGGTCAACACCTCCACCCTATCCCCATAACCCACTAACCCCACCCAACACTAAGGGCAATTTATCATGGCCAATCCACCTAACCTGCACATCTTTGGACTGTGGGAGGAAACCGGAGCACCCGGAGGAAACCCACGCACAGACGGGGAGGATGTGCAGACTCCGCACAGACAGTGACCCAAGCTGGTATCGAACTTGGGACCCTGGAGCTGTGAAGCAATTGTGCTATCCACAATGCTACCGTGCTACCCTGTTGTGGGGCACAGGCATGGCTGCACTTTAACTGGACAGACTGTTGTGGGGCACAGGCATGGCTGCACTTTAACTGGACAGACTGTTGTGGGGCACAGGCAGGGCTGCACTTTAACTGGACAGACTGTTGTGGGGAACAGGCAGGGCTGCACTCTCCCCAGTAAGTGGTCTCAGGGATGTGAGAAGGGAAGGCGAGTCACAACATTAAGGGAACGCAGCATCTGGACATCTACCATGTCCAAGATAGTCAATGAGCACCTCCAGTGGCGGCATGTGAGGGACAGGTCACTGCTTCGGTAGCTCCGACCAGGATCTGCTTTTGCTGGACAGTTTTTGCAGGAAAGCACTCTGGATCAGTACTACAGGGTTCCCACACTAAACACATGTCAAAAGGGCAAGGAAAGGAAGCAAGAAACCGACAGTAGACAATTCCTCAGCAGAGTCGGAGGCTTTGTGCTGTTCCTCAGCAGAGAAAATGGTGACGGTAGGATTGCCGATGACGGCCACCCATCGGACCCAAGGTTAGTTTCCGCTCCGAAGGAGGTTAATGCAGCATTTGAAGCTTTCTGTAGGGATCTTTATAGGTCAGAGTCCACGGGGCGTGGGTCGGACATGGTGGAGGTTTTAAATGGGTTCTCCTTCCTGGTGGTGGAAAGAGTAGGGAGGAGTTAGAGGCGCTGTTAAGCTTTGAGAGGCGCTGAGGGAGATTGCTGATGAAAACAGGTAAGGCCCCTGATGGGTTTCCTGTCAAGTTTTATAAGATGTTTGTGGGCCAGTTGGTGCCATTGATAGTAGATATATTCAATGATTCTCTAGCTTGGGGAATGTTGCCCGATATATTCTCGCAGGTCAAAAGGATAGGGATCCCACGGAACGTGGTTCATATAGGCCCATCTCTCTTTTGAACGCGGACACCAGAGGTAGCTTCGGGTATTGGGTATCATAGTGGCCCATGATTAGTCCATGCTTCTTAGGTTAAGATATGTAAGTTTGGTGAGATGGGTGAGGTCCGGTTTAGAGAGGTGGGATGTCCTTCTGCTGTCCCTGGCGGGCAAGGTCCAGGCAATTAAGATGAATATTTTACCAAGGTTCCTATTTCTGTTCCAATGCCTCCCCGTTTTCCATGCCGAGTATTTTGTTGCCAAGGTGAACAAGTTGGTGAATTGTTTTATTTGGGCGGGTAAGAATTTGTAGGGTATACCTTCAGAGGGACCGGCAGTTTGGGAGCTTGGCGTTACTCTATTTTCTCCTTTATTAATGGGCAGCCAATGTTGAGAAGGTTTAGGAGTGGCTGGGGGAGTCAGACTCCATGGGCGGGATTCTCTGTTCCCCGACGCCGATTTCGTAATCGGAAATCAGGCAGAGAATCCCTTTTTACGTCGAAACCTGTTTGATGCAGGTTTCCCATGCTCCGCACCCTCTGAATCGGCATCCTAGCGGCGTGCACCGCACCCCATTGGGACGGCCTTAGCGCATCACCTGAAAGCCCTCCCCCGATGGGCCGAGTTCCCGACCATGCGGTTGACTCATGGTCTCAGCGGTCAGGAACCCGGCGTGGTGGCTGCGGACTGTGTCCAGCGCCATCACAGTTGGGTGGGAGACATGCTGCTGGCCAGGGCGGGGAGGCTTCCGCGAAGGCTGGGCTGGTGGGGGCTGACCAGGGGGCATCGAGGGGATGTCCAGGGGGGAACTATCTGGCAGGTCAGGTCCATGCATGGCCAGTGCCAAATTTTACGATGCGACTGCTGCAGGTCGTCGTCGTGCGCAGGCGTGGCCATGGACCATTTATTTTGTGGAGGCTGGGAGTTTTACATGGCTGCTAGCCCCTCGCCAGTTGCACTGGTGAGGGGACGGCGGCAATTTTTTCCATGTAAAACGCCGCAGATCCTCCGCACTTAGCTTCAGGATCGGGGAATCTGGCCCCATATGCCGGGGGGGGGGGGATGTCATTGCTGTCTTCCATATACGGTAACCATTTGTTTGTGCCGTCAGGGTTGGGTGCGACGTTTAAGTCGTGGGAAGTAAAGGGTCTGGAGTGCTCTCGGGATCTGTTCCTGGAGGGACGATTGCCAGTTGAGAGGCATTCGCGGTGAAATTTCAACTGTGAGGTGCACATTTGTTCCGATATTATCAGTTACATGATTTTATCCATAAGGCTTGTCCTACATTTCTCGTCTCGATTCAAGCCTCCCTGTTGGGGAGAATCCTATTGTTGGCATGGTCAAGGGTAGGGGGGAGCACTTCAAATATTTATGGGCAGATCACGTCAATGGAAGCTGCTCCGCTGCGGCAGGTGAGGGTGAAGTGGGAGGAGGAGCTGGGACCCATTCTGGATGAGGTTGTGTGGATTGAGGCCCTTTGTAGGGTGAATTCCACCTACTCCTGTGCACAGCTCAGCCTGATTCAGCTTAAGGTGGTACATAGAGCTCACCTAACTAAGGCTAGGAAGAGCAGGATCTTTGATGAAATGAAGGACAGGTGTAAGCAGTTCTCTTGTGGGCCCACTAATCACACCCACATGTTCTGGTCGTGTCCAAGGATGGTAAGCTTTTGGGTCTCCTTCTTTAGCATCATGTCAGTGATTCTTAGCATTGATCTGGAGCCTTGTCTGTTGGTGGCCATATTTCGTGTATCGGACTCGCTGGGGGTGTTGACCGCTCTGAAGGTGGATGTTCTTGCCTTTGCCTCGCTGATAGCCCGGGGACGGGTTTTACTGGAATAGAGATCTTCCGTTCCACCTCGTGCCTCAGCCGGGTTGGGTGACCTCATGAAATTTCTCGATTTGAAAAAGGTCAAGTACACCATTAGGGGATCGTGAAGGGATTCTATCCGAGGTGGGGACCATTCAACTCATACTTTAAAGAATTAGTCACCATCAGCTGTTAGATGTGGAAAGGTGGTTATTATTATTGTCGGGGGTAGGTAATTTTTGTTGGGCTGGTGGGAGTTAGAAGATTGGTTGGCGGTATTTTTAAAAAATATCTATTGTCATTATGACACTGTAGTCAGAGCCACATTCTGGGCTGTTTGATGTTGATGTTGTATTTGTTATCAATGAAAAATATAAATCAAAATATTTTTTTAAAAAGATGGTCCACGAGACGCTGAACACATCATTGTGGTCCAGGGCACCAGGCTTCCAAATATTCCAGAAGTGCAATTCAAATCCAACTGCAGCAGCCTGGCAGTGCCTTGAATGAGTCTGAAATCACAGCCCTCTAATGTTCAACCCTCTCCAATCCTATTTGTGACTGCACTGTCTTTGCGAACCCTCCTGAAGTGGACTGGGCCCACTGGTCGTTGAGACAGAGCCGCCATGGGCGATTATAGTTGACCCCACAGAAACTTAGATAAGGAAAGGATCCTGAGGTGGGTGAAGGACACTCGAGAATGTAGATGGGAGCGACATCCTGTCAGAATTCATCAGGATGTTGGGGCAGAACTGGCAAAAAGGCGTGCAAGGTTTAACAAGGCCAAGGCGGTGCTTTGTAAGAGAAAAGTGCATTTTGGAGTGGTGTACCCAGCTCGCCTCTGGGTAAAAGCAAATTACTGCGGATGCTGGAATCTGAAACCAAAGAGAAAATGCTGGAAAATCTCAGCAGGTCTGGCAGCATCTGTAGGGAGAGAAAAGAGCTAATGTTTCGAGTCCAGATGGCCCTTTGTCAAAGCGGTCTTCTTGTAGGCCCGCTCATCACACCCACATGTTCTGGTCGTGTCCAAGGATGGCAAGCTTTTGGGTCGCCTTCTTTAGCACCATGTCAGTGATTCTTAGCATTGAACTGGAGCCTTGTCTGTTGGTGGCCATTTTTGGGGTGTCGGACTCACCTCTGGGTCATGTTCAGGGACAGGGACTACTATTTTGACATGCCAGAGGAGGCACTTTGTAAAAAAGCAAGGACTGAGGGAGAATTGAATGAAGTTGTTGGTTACACCTGACTTGTTTTTTTTAATGTGTTTTGCTATTTTGCCTTTTTCCTCGATTTTGTCTTTTGTTTCCAGTATTGTTGGAAATGTTTGGGGGAGAGGTATTGGGTGTGGGTATATGGGGCGGGATTCTCTTATCCCGCGGCAGAGTGTCCACACCATCGTAAACGCCATCGCGTTTTACGACGGTGTGAACGGGTCGCACCTAGGACTAATTCTGGCCCCTACAGGCAGCCAGCACAGCACTGGAGTGGTTCATGCCGCTTCAGCTACCGTTCCTGGCATGAACTGGGCGCCGCGGGATTCGTGCATGCGCAGCGGCTTCCTTCAACGCGCCGGCCCCGGCGCAACATGGCGCAGGACGACAGGGGCCGGGGCGTAGGAAATGAGTGCCCCAGCCAGAGGGGCCGGCCCGCTGATCGGTGGGCCCTGATCGCGGGCCAGGCCGCTTCGGAGGCCCCCCCCCCCTCCCCCCGTCGGAGCCCCCCTCCCCTCCCACAGGCCGCCACCTGACCCTTCCATGCTGAGTTCCCGCCGGCTGAGAGCAGGTGTGGATGGCGCCAGCGGGACTGTGTTTCCACGACGGCCGCTCGGCCCATCCCGGCCTGAGAATCAGCGGGCCGGCCGCGTAGAGCGGCCTGAGACTGGCGCCGCGCCAACCACGCCAGTCGTGGGGATCTTCTGGCCCGGCCCAGGGCTGAGAGAATCCCACCCATGGTTTTCCTTCCTGAAATGTTTGATATTAAAGTTAGGTTCGGGTAGAGGGGCTATATACTGATCCAGTGTGTATAACTTTGATTTTTCCCCCAGATCGGGGTCACCCCACTAGCAGTTATGCGGGTTAATGGGAGCGAAATGGGGGAGAGACCTGGTTACCTTTGGGGGGGGGGGGGGTTGTTTCTTTTGTTTGTTAAGGCAACGAGCCTAGGTTGGCTGGGTTTTCTTTGTTCGGGATGTGTGTGTGTGTGTGTGTGTGTGGGGGGGGGGGGGGGGGGGGGGGGGGTTTGGTTGGAGTTGGGTTGGCTGCTTGGTTGGCTGCTTGGTTGGTGCCCCGGGGGTTGGGGGGTTAGGGAGGGTAGATGGGGCAGATTGCTGATGGTGAGGGTTTCTTGGTTGATGTCCGAGGAGGTGATGGCAACCACCTTGGGTGGGCCTGGAGCTGGCATAAGTTGTGGCCCTGGCAGACTTCCTTGCGGGTGGGATTTGGCTGTTCATAGTAAGCTTGATTACATGGACAGTGCCGAACACTATGTGGATATGTGGCTGGAGACGGGCTGCGTTAAGCAACCCCCATGGAGGTTGGATACGGCATTGCTCGCAGATAAAGGGTTTTGTGAGAGGATGGCTTCTGTTATTGGAAATTAAAGGCGGTCAGCGGGGAGATAATTTTGTTTAAGGCTGGTAGGACGGCGAGGCAGAGGTTGGTGGATTCCATCCTTGAGGTGGACCGTCAATACTCTGCGGCTCCAATGGCAGGGCTGTTAGCGGAGGAAGAAGCTTCAGATGGAGTTTGAGTTGGTGTTGACGGGGAAGGCGGTAAGCCAGCTTCGTCATGCGAGAGGGACGTTTTACGAGTATGGGGAGAAGGCCAGCCGTTTATTGGCTCACCAGCTGAGGTGGCAGATGGCCTCTTGGGAGGTAGCACAGGTTAAGGATTTTTGGGAGGGGGGGTGTGTTTGAGACCTCTGACCGGGGGCTATACAAGTCTGAGCCTCCAGAGGAGGACGCGACTATGGTACAGTTTCTGGATGGGTTGGTCTTCCCGGTGATGGAAAGGGAAAGTGGGCAGGAACTGGAGGCACCGCTCGGGCTGGAGGAAATTTTGAACTGTATTCATTCAATGCAGTCGGGGAAGGCACCGGGCCCGGATGGACTCCGTCTGGAATTTTATAAACACTTTGCAACAGTGTTGGGGTCACACCTGTTGGACATGTTTAATGATTCTCTGTCCCGGGGGGTGTTACAGGCCACACTGACACAGGATCAATCTCCTTAATCCTGAAAAAGGATAAAGATCCCATGGAGTGTGGGTCATATAGGCCCATCTCTCTTCTGAATGCTGATCCAGAGGTAATCATCTCCATGGATGCGGAAAAAGTGTTCGACTGGGTGGAGTGGGGGTACCTTGAGGTATTTGGGCGGTTTGGCTATGAACCTAAATTCATTTAATGGGTTACGTTTTTGTACAGGGTCCCCACTGCGCATGTCCGTACCAATGCACTGAATTTGGGGTACTTTCGGTTATATAGGGGTACAAGGCAGGGATATCTACTTTTCCCGTTACTGTTTGCTTTGGCGATGAGCCATCGCACTTAGATCGTCGGCCGGGTGGAAAGCTACAGAGAGGGGAGGTAGGAGCATAGGGTGCCCCTGTATGCGGACAATTTGTCACAGAGCCTCTCTCTAATGTGGGGAAGATCGTCTGGTCCTGCAGACGGCGCGCCCCCTGCGGATTTCCTGGCAACATGCGATGGATTCAATGGCAAATCCCATTGATAGCAGGAGAACCAGAAGATCCTGCCACCAAGAAACACGCCGCAAGAGGCCAGAGAATCTCGCCCTATATTTAAAATAGCCTGTTCTCTAGTTGGTTCCTCAACATACTGCTCTAAAAAACAATCTCAAACGCACTCCAGAAACACATCCTCCACAGCTTTCGTACTCACTAGGTTTACCCAGTCTTTTTGCAGATTGAAGTCACTGGATTACCCATGGTGCATGCTTCTCTAATCTCCTGATTAATACCATACCCCACACTACCACACATATAAACAGCTCTGAACAATGCTTGCTGTCCCTTGCTGCTTCTTAACTCCAGCCAAACAAAGATGCCACATTTTGCTCTTCCAATCTGAGATCCTCCCTTACTAATGTACTGATCCCATCCCTTATTATCAGTGTAACACCATCTCCTTTTCCTTTTTGCCTGTCCTTCCTTAATGTTAAATATCCTTGAATATTCAGTTCCCAATCGTGGTTACTCTGTAGCCAGTTTTTGTAATGGCAATTAGATCATAACCATTTACCTCTATTTGTGCCTTTAAATCATCTACCTTGTTGCAAATGCAGCATGCATTCAGGTAAAATGCCCTCAACTTTATCTTTTTGACATTATCCCTGACTGTTGCACACCTTTGTTTCGCTTGTAAAGGACATCAGACCAAATAACAGACAATCCAAGGACGTGGGAGGGATTCAAAATATTTATGACAATCAATTGGCCAGGATCTAGTGGGAGGTATATTCCAGACTTCAAGATAGCATTCTAGTTCACCTGGCTAGTTTCAAAGTTTAGAAAATACCATGCATAACAATTACATATACCCTTTAATTGCTTTCTCCGTCAACAAGCTATACGTATCCAGTTCCCTCTTGAAACCATCTCCTTGGGAATTGAATAATCATCACGGTCTGTGTGAATTAAATCAAAATCTCTCTGAACTTCAGTGCTTGTCTCAATGCTGTAGAGTGTGACTTATTTTAAATCAATGTGTTCAGTTTATCCATACACCGTAAAAAATCTGGAACATCTCATTAAGATTCCTCTGTTACTTTTGTATTATATATAATAAAACAAAATATAAAATTTAACTGAAATCTTCAGGTTTTTCTGTTCATCTTGATGGAAGCAAAGTACTTATTTGTTCCTCTGAGTATTTTGAAGTATCCTCCAAATTATGTCTATTTTATTACCTTAAAAACACTAGGAACTTGAAGCTTTGGTGATGGAATTCCCAGGGCATAGTCAATAAGAACCATAGATAAGATGGTCAGGAAAACAGCAAAGTCACTTATCATTGATCGCACCTGCCAGTAAATATTGTAAATTAACAAAACAAGATTAATGCCTTAGTTAGAACAATGAACATGAAAGTACCATACAAATGCATTGTATTCATTCACCAAGAATGCCAACAATCAGCTTTGTGTGAAATAGTGTACAAAGTCAGAGGGAAAGAAAATCTAGGTCACAAAATAGCTTCACCAAAATGAAATTAGGTCCAAAAAACAAATCTTATATAACAATAAAATAAAAAACAAAATACTGTGGATGCTGGTGATTTGAAATAAAAATAGAAAGTGCAGGAACAACTCAGCAGGTCTGGCAGCATCTGTGGAGAAAGAAACAGAGTGAACCGCCTGAATTTCCACCTATTCTCACCAGCGGGATCTTTTAGTCCCATCGAAGTGAATGGAGATTACAATGGCTCACCGGCTCCACCGCGGGTTCCGAGACCCTTCTTTAGAAGTCACATTGGACTCAAAATGTTAACTCTGTTTCGCTCTCCACAGATGCTGCCAGACTGCTGATTTTTTTCCAATATTTTCTGTTTTTATATCAAATCTTTTATAACAATAGTTGTAGATCTTTTTCCATTAAAACTCCCTATCCAGTGGTTACCCATAGTGAGCCAAACCTTGACATGGCATGTTGGCAGGACCTGGGAGCAGAATACTACATGCTTGCATACTCAGAGTAGCTGAACATTATACCTGGAAAACTAGTACAAATTTAAAAAAAAGTTTCCGACAAAACCACAACCCGCAAAACTCTAGAAACATAATGTTTTTAAAACTAAGCTGGAGAAACTGATTGCATGTACCTTAGTTGGAAAATAGTGACTTGTTTTAAACTGTTTGAAGAACCCTGACAGGGCAAATGTAGAAAAGAATAGTATAACAGACCAGAAGAGGACATCTGGGGTGTATGGTCCGTGATGTCCACACGAAGGACCAAAAAATTCACCATGAAATGTCCGACAATCCTGGATGAAGAAAGGCAGCAAACAGATCATATTAAAAATATTGCATTGTACTAGCTTCCTGGAAAGCCATGGTAATAGGTTTCTTCAGTGGATAGTATCCTCCACACACCATTGGAGCAATCTGTACCAGGTTACCACTCTATGGGGAAAAGGTTTATATTGTAACCATTGTCCTTTAAGACATTTTGTCACATGATGACATCACTGTCAGAGGCATCCTTAGTAACCTCAAACATTAAAAGGCCTGACCTGACCTTGACCAGCAATTTGTTTCTCCTAACACCTGGATTTAAACCATTCAGTCTTGCATGCTGTCACATTTAGGTATACTTTTTCTCGCCATCTATAAAAAATATGCTTAGTTTATACTTTGTCCAGATAGAGAATCCAACTCATTTAAAAATATACAAATAGTGGTGTTTCGTAAATGTATTTGGATTACTTCATAAGACAACTTCACAAAGGTTTTCAATCATTCAGTGATGCATTGGAGACTGCCATAGAATGAAGGAAATGCTGCGGGATTCTCCGTTGGCGGGATCATCCGGTCCGCCAGCAGCGCACTCACACCCGCGGGTTTCCCAATGGCCACAATGGGAAACCCCATAGGCCGGCTGCTGGAATGGAGGATCCCGCTGTCGGCTGGGGCGCACCTTGCCGGAAAACGGGGCTTGCGGGACAGAGAATCCCGCCCATGATCTTTATCCTGCCCTGCATTTTTGATCCATAAGCTGATAGTAGAGTAGGATACTCTCAACCATTCATTTGTCTGGTCCACTATTTATTCACTAGTTTGCTTTGGATTCTTGCACCATAGCAACAAAATAATTGTTGAGCCTGCCTAAATTGTTCTGCTTCAGAGACATCGGAGCTGGGTGAGCATCTATGCTGTATAGCTGTCAGTTTGACTTGTGCACTGGGAGGTAAAATGTTGGGATAGAAATATCTTAAACTAAACCGGGAAGCAATTTCAAGTAAAATTCCCATGCAATCCTGTCAGAATGGAAAATCAAAAATGAGTAACATACATAATAGTTTACTAACTATAAGTCAAAACAATCATTAAACAGTAATGTTTTTCATTCAGGAAGTGAACTTAAGTATTCAAAGTATTTGAACAGTTGATCTGTGAATTTGTAAAGACCGAAATGAAAACCGCATTAGGAACCAGTGACTAATGGGTACAATTTCCAAATAACCTCCATGAAATGAGACACTGGCAGGTGGAATCCCCAAGTGAAGAGAATATTGAGAGTTAGTAGAGCAAAAGCTGAAATTGGTGGGGGATACACCAAACGTACTTTGCTTCCATATTAACAAAAGCATCAATATTTAGAAGAGGTAGATCCTGAATTGATTAAAAGTGAGATAAGATAATATATAACAGGAAATCAAAAGTTTAATTAATTAAGCTAAGGACAACAAAGTGCCAGGACCTAATGGGATCCTGTAGGGAAGAGGGAAGAACTAGCAGAGGCCTGAACGTATCTAATTGGGGGTTCTGTTGAGAGCCAGAAGATTTGAGGATGGCCAACCTAATGCCCGTTTAAAAAGGGAAGTCCAAGGGAACCCAGCTTATTACCATACAATCTAAAGAACAAAGCTTTTAATTTTTCTTTCTTTTGTACGCTTGCTCTGAAAAGGACAGTTTGGTATATTTTCTGATTGATTCTTTTCCAGTGCCAATCTGTATCAACACCTTGGAGAAAATGCTGGAAAAGCTCAGCAGGTCTGGCACCATCTGTAGGGAGGGAAAGGAGCTGACACGTTTCAAGTCCAGATGACCCTTTGTCAAAGCTAACAGACAGAGAAAGTGGGAAATATTTATACCGTGGAGTGAGAATGAAAGATGAGTCATAGCCACAGAAACCCAGGGAAACGGGGTGCTAATAGCCACAGAAACCAATGGCAGTCCGCAGAGAGAACAAAAGGTGTGAAAGACCAAACAGCAGACAAACTAACATCAGAGGGTGAACTGTGATAGATATTGATGTGGCGGGAGGGGAAGGGGGAAGCAAAGGGGAGAAAGGGTAAGGGAGGGTAATAAGATTGGGGGGGGGGGGGGTGTTAAATATATATAAAGAAAGACAATAAAGAAAGGAATGGTAAAAGACAGTTAAAATGAAATGGGATGAAAACAAATGGGTCGAGGTGGGGTAGAGCTAATCATCTGAAGTTGTTGAATTTGATGTTGAGACCGGAAGGCTGTAGCGTGCCTAACTGGAAGATGAGATGTTGTTCCTCCAGCTTGCGTTGAGCTTCACTGGAACATTGCAGCAGGCCAAGGGCAGACATGTGGGCATGGGAGCAGGGTCTTGTGTTAAAATGGCAAGCAATGGGAAGGTTGCTTGCCAGACGGCTTTTATCCAGTGTATCAACACCTTAGTCTCCTGGGAAACCTGATAAGAAAGCACAATAACCTGGTCAAGCTGGACAAATTAACAGAACATTTAATACCGTTCTTTCCAATCTAACCTCTCCTATAGATGTTGTTCCAAACTTAGTCGACAAAAGGTCCTATGTACAAGGAAAAGAATCTTCAGCTGAGGAAAAACAAACTGGTTGAATGACAGAGATCCTGGGGCTTGCTCAGCTCAATTTCCCCCAAACTATTCCAGCAATGTGTGGAGGATGCTGAATTAAGAATTTTCTGACTTTATTTACAAAATCAACTCAACAAAGCCTTTTGCACATTTATTCATAGTAGTATCCCTTACAGTTTACTTATTTCATCATTTAGTTCATACAAATATTATCCAAAATAGCTACTACTGGAATATCACAAATTTGTTTGAAAGAATATAAATATATAAAATATATATACTCTCTTCCTTCTTAATATTTTTTGCACAGGTATCAGAATACAGCATTTAACTGCACTCCTCTGTGGTCATTAATACCAATACAATTAACCTGAATACAAGGACCTGAAAATGATCTTATGAAAAGCAAGGATATACAATTCTTCTCTACAATTAGCAGCTTACTAACTATATTACAATAAGACACAGCATGAACATTTAGAATGTGACACTAGACCTTTGATTTTGTTTGGTGCTGTTTATTGCTTTCTTCACAGCAGCAGTAGGCCGAATTAAGAGCCCGTTCACTACCATCCTTTATCCTTATCCATAACCTTGAGCCAGGCTCATTTCCAAAACAAGTAACAAATTGAAAAATCCGTGTTTTGTAACTTACACTGACGGTCAGATTTGCCCAAGGAACTGACGATCTTGTAATATTGTGCTTCTCCCAGTGCTCTAGAGTTCTGTTGTTAGGATTGTGAGGTTCTGTACATATACAGCTAAAGTGAACAGAAACAGAAAATTAAGCTCAATATGTGTTGTAACTGGATGAGCCTGTGCAACTTCAGTTTGAAACAATTCTTTCTAAAATATTAACAGGGAAGAAACTAAAATGCACTTTTTGTGAGGGCCACGAAGAATCCAGCACGAGTTTTAAGGATACAAAGTAATAACATTTATTTACAATAACACATATACATGACAGCTGCAGCAACTTCCCTTGCTGCACACTCCTTCCTGCTGGTTCCAAACTGGCCAGCTTCATTTATACATGGAGTTTACTAATGGTTTCTCCGCCCCCCCCTCATTGGGGAAGCTCATACTCCCACAGGATTGTGGGATTGTCATTAGTCCCCAGCCAATGGTAAGCAGGCAGGTTATAACATCCCTCCCCCCCAAAGTCCAAGGAATCCACCGAAGACCCTGGCGAAGGAGGGCGTCGGACTCGTTTTGCCGCAGGCCGGACACCATTTGCACGTGGCGCTGGATCAGGCGGCGTGTAACGAGACGGAGACCGGCGCTTCCGTGATGAACGGCGTAACGGTTGTACATCCACGGCCCGTGAACCCGAGGATTCCCCCTCTGATGCGTCCTGTGTTTCCATCTCGGAGTCAGAGTCTGCTGCCTCCATCATGTCAGCGTCTCTATCTCCATTCGGTTCTGTAACGACCTGCGCAGGCTTTGAGTGAGGCACCAGAGGAAGATTGTGAGGACTACCTTCCCTTGTCTCTGGTCTCTGCGGCTGTAGAAATGAGCTCCGGGGCGGGGAATCTTTGGAGGCGGTAGTCTTCTGGACCGAACGTGGTCTGCATGTCTGCGCTGGAGACGACCCTGGGCTTGCACCTGGTAAGATATAGGGCCCGTTTGGCGAAAGATTACGCCAGGAACCCACTGGGCACCACCAGCAAAATTCCGAACGAACACTAGGTCACCGGGCGCAAACTGCCGAATCGGCCGATGCCGAGAAAATCCCTGTCCCTGCCGTTCTTGTGTGCGGCGTACTTTTGCGCCAATGTCCGGGAAAACCATACTAAGGCGGGTGCGAAGTCTCCGGCCCATTAGGAGTTCTGTGGGAGCTACTCCAGTCACCGCATGGGGAGTGGTCCTATACGTAAACAAAAAGCGAGCCAGTCTCGTGTCCATTGATCCGGAAGACTGCTTCTTTAGGCCTCTTTTGAATGTCTGCACTGCGCGCTCTGCCAACCCATTTGAAGCCGGGTGGTAAGGGGCAGTGCGGATATGGCGTATGCCGTTCATCTTCATGAACCTCGCAAACTCCTCACTCGTGAATGGAGTGCCGTTATCCGTGACCAGCACCTCGGGGAGGCCATGCGTACTAAAAGACAAACGCATCTTTTCAATTGTTGCGCAGGACGTTGTCCCCTGCATCTTATGCACCTTTAGCCATTTAGACTGGGCGTCGATTAATAGAAGGAACATGGATCCTTGAAAAGGGCCTGCGAAATCTGCATGCAAGCGCGCCCAAGGCCACCCTGGCCATTCCCAGTGATGTAGGGGCGCGGCCGGCGGAAGCTTCTGATGCTCCTGGCAAATGGAGCAGTTTTGGGCCACCTTCTCAATGTCGGTGTCGAGGCCTGGCCACCAGACATAACTCCGGGCCAACATTTTCATTTTGGTCACACCTGGATGCCCATTGTGCAAGTCTCTTAGTATCAGCTCCTGGCCTTTTTCCGGGACAATCACACGCGTCCCCCACAAGAGGATGCCGTCTTCCACGCTGAATTCTGACAGCTTGGAGGAAAATGCCTGCAACTCGCCTGGGAGCTGTCTATGCTGCCCACCATACAGGACTATGTGCCGAACCTTTGACAGGACTGGCTCCGTCTGGGTCCACTCACGGATCTGTGATGCCGTGACAGGCAAGGTGCAACCACCTCACCGGTCGTGGGGGTCGAAATGGGGCCGGTCGATAAAGGCAATCGGCTCAGTGCGTCGGCATTTGCTATCTGCGTTCCTGGTTTGTGCTCCAGAGAATACTCGTATGCAGCAAGCAACAAAGCCCAGCGCTGGATCCGTGCGGAAGCAATGGGTGGTATTGGCTTATCCTCTCTGAAAAGTCCCAACAGAGGCTTATGATCAGTCACGATAGTGAAATGGTGGCCATACACGTACTGGTGGAAGCGTTTCACCGCAATAACCACTGCCAGGCCCTCCTCCTCGATCTGCGCGTACTTTCTCTGCTGCAGTCAATGTGCGGGAGGCGAAAGCTATCGGTCGCTCGGCCCCGTTCTCCATCTTGTGGGACAGGACGGCCCCAAAACCATATGGGGATGCATCACATGTGACGAGCAAAGGCTTTCCAGGATCATAGTGGGTTAGTAACCCAGACGACGACAATTGTTGCTTTATCCGCCGGAAAGCGGTTTCTTGCGGCTGACCCCAAACCCAGGTGTGATTTTTCTTTAGCAGAAGGTGCAACGGGGCCAGCGTAGTTGCCAGATTGGGGAGGAACTTCCCGTAATAGTTTACGAGACCGAGAAAAGAACGAAGATGCGAAGTGTCAGTCGGGGCGGGGGCCTGTTGAATCGCACGCACCTTCTCTGCGACGGGGTGCAAACCTTCGCGGTCCACCCGATAACCTAGGTAGACTACTTCCTTTGCCTGAAATATGCACTTTGTGCGACGTAAACGGACTCCAGCCTCCGAAAAGCGTCTAAGGACAGCCTCCAAATTTTCCAAATGTTCCTGCTCCGATGTCCCTGTAATCAAAACGTCATCTAAGTAGACAGCGACACGTGGTAAACCTCTCAAAATGCCCTCCATAACATGTTGAAAAATAGCGCAGGCAGAGGACTCCAAGGGGCAACCGTGTATATTCATACAGGCCCCGGTGTGTATTAATCGTTACAGATGGTCGGGAGGCAAGGTCCAGCTCCAACTGTAGGTAGGCGTGACTCATATCTAATTTTGTGAACGAGAGTCCGCCTGCAAGCTTCGCGCAGAGTTCCTCAATGCGAGGCATTGGATATCGGTCGAGTCGGGAAGCCGTATTCACTGTAAGTTTATAGTCGCCACACAAGCGAACTGTGGCATCTGGCTTCATTACAGGTACAATTGGTGCTGCCCAGTCAGCAAAACGGACGGGCCTGATAATACCCAAACTCTCCAAACGAGTGAGGTCCCCTTCTACCTTCTCGAGCAAGGCGTAAGGCACCGGGCGAGCCTGGAAATAGCGCGGCGTGGCTCCTGGTTCGACTTGGATACGGGCTACGGCTCCTTTTATTTTCCCCAAACCAGGCTGGAATACATCTGGGTATCGTCCTAGCACCTCAGTCAATCCTTCAGAAACTGTTTGGAGGATGTGCTGCCATTGCAACCGCAAATGGCGCAACCAGTCCCGACCCAACAGGCTGGGCCCATGGCCGCGCACCACGATAAGTGGGAAACGCCCCTCCTGGCGTCCATAAACAGGGGTCATTGTAGTTCCTGCAATGCCCAGTGGTTCCCCCGTGTAGGTGGCCAACCTGGCCTGTGAGTCGGTTAATGTAAGGGCCTGTATACCCTGCTTGATGCGGTCGAATGTCCTCCGGGCAACTCCATCTCAAGCGGGTGTCCCACTGTTCTGTCACAGATTTACCTACAAGTGTCTGCTCCCAGTCCACTCTGGCCAAATCATATCTGATCTTATTAAAATCGGCCTTCCCCCAGTTTAGAAATTTGATCTCAGGCCCATCCTTGGCCTTTTCCATAACAATCTTGAATCTAACGGAGTTATGATCACTGTCTGCAAAATGTTCCTCCACTGATACTTCAACCACTTGCCCAGCTTTGTTACCGAAAATTAAGTACAGGACCGTCCCCTCTCTTGTAGGGCCTTCTACGTACTAGCTTAATAGGTTCTCCTGGATGCATTTTAAGAATTCCGCGCGCTCTAAACCTTTCACACTCTGACTACCCCAGTTAATGTTCGGGAAGTTGAAATTCCCACTAGCACTACCCTGTTACTTTTACACTTCTCTGAAATTTGCCTGCATATCTGCTCTTCTATTCGTCTTGGACCCTTCGGGGGCCTATAGAACACTCCCAGCAATGTGATTGCTCCTTTTTGGTTTTCAAGTTATACCCATATGGCTTCATTTGAAGAGCCTTCTAAGATGTCGTCCTTTCTCACGGCTGGAATTGATTCCCTGATCAAAATTGCAACACACCCTCCTCTTTTACCTCCTTCCCGATCTCACCTGAAGACCTGAAGATCCTATATCCTAGAATATTGAGCTGCCAATCCTGCTCCTCTCTCATCCATGTCTCAGTGACATAAATGACATCATACCCCCGTGTTTCAATTTCATCTGCCTTGTTCATCAGACTCCTTGCATTAAAACAAATACCATCCAATTTTGCCAAACTCCCTTGTGACTTGACTGGTCTAGACATTCTATGCCTTCTGGACCCACTTGGTGTCTCTCCTAATTTTTGCTGTGCATCTATCCTTGCTGAACCTTCTCTCAGGATCTCAGCCCCCTGCCAAGTTAGTTTAAACCCTTCCCAACAGCACTAGTCCAGTTCATCTAATACAAAATGTGAGCTGCCAACTGATGCCATTCTGCAAAGGTGTATCTGTCAGGTTCAAGTTAAATATCCCATGAAACCTGAACCCCTACCAGAGCTACGTGAAGTAAGTATGTTCACCATTATACAACCAGGTTGTCCTTTTACATTTAACAGATTGGTCTTTTGAGACAGCAATTCGTTCATCAACACTTGTACCAAATGAAGAAGAGTCATATTTGGCTTGAAATGTTAACTCTGTTTTATTTTTGTTCATGGGATGTGGGCACCGTCAGCATTTTTTGCCTATCCTGAGGGTATTTAAGAGTGATCCACATTGCTGTGGATCCGGAGTCACATGTAGGCCAGACCAGGTAAGGATGGCAGATTTCTTTCCCTGAAGACATTAGTGAACCAGATGGGTTTTTACGACAATCGACAATGGTTTCATGGTCACTTTTAATTCCAGACTTTTTTTATTGAATTCAAATTTCACCATCTGCCATGGCGGGATTTGAACCCGGACCCCCAGAGCATGACTCTGGGTCTCTGGATTACTAGTCCAGTGATAATACCACGACACCACTGCCTGTGAGTTGTGAGGAGGATGCAAAGGGGTTTTGAGGAGATTTAGACAGACTAAGTGGGTGGGCAAGAAAATGGCAGATGGAATATAATGTGGAAATATGTGAAGTTATCCTTGTGGTAGGAAAAACAGAAATGTAGAATATTTCTTAAATGGGGAGAGATTGGGAAGTGTTGGTGTTACAAAGGGACCTGGGAGTCCTTATTCATATGTTACTGAAAGTTATCACACAGGTGCAGCGAGAAATTAGGAAGGCAAAACTTTATAGCGAGAGGATTTAAGTTCAGGAGTAAAGAAGTCTTGCTGCAATTGTGCAGATTTGATGAGGCCACACTTGAGCATTGTGTACAGTTTTTGTTCCCTTACCTGAGGAAAGATATACTTGCCACAGAGAGAGTGCAATAAAGGCGAAAAGGAGTCAGACGAGCAAGATTAAGAAGATGGTTATTTATAATACATACTATGTACAAGGGACCCGGTCAGATTTTACCGGGTCCACTCTCTCTGTCGGCCGGTTTCTACTTGACATTATATAGACATGGTAATAGCCCCGCAATTAGCAGGCGAGCTCTTACTCCTTGAACCACAGGGGAAAACAATCAAGCCAGCCCCGTGTGCTCCATGCAGGTTATTACATGAAGTGGACAAAATTCTTACAGGGTTCAAAAGGTAGATGCAGGAAGGATGTTTCCCCTGCATGGTGGTGGTGGTGGAGGGAGGGAGGAGGAGGAGGAGGAGGAGGGCGGCAGTGTCTAGAACAGGAGACACAGTGTCAGAATCAGAGACAGGCCATTTAAGATTGAGGTGGGAAGGAATATCTTAACTTAGAGGGTGGTGAATCTTTGGAATTCTCTACCCCAGAGGGCTGTGGAATCTCAATCACTGAGTATTTTCAAGACAGAGACTGAGAGATTTCTAGACATTAAAGATATTAAGGGATATGGGGTTCCTACAGAAAAACGGTGCTGAGGTGAAATATTAGCCATTATCTAGTTGAATGGCAGAGCAAGCTTGAGGAGCCAAATGGCATAAACATCCAATGAATAAAAGCAAATTACTGCGGATGCTGGAATCTGAAACGAAAGAGAAAATGCTGGAAAATCTCAGCAGGTCTGGCAGCATCTGTAGGGAGAGAAAAGAGCTAACGTTACGAGTCCGATGACTCGTTGTCAAAGCATTAGCTCTTTTCTCTCCCTACAGATGCTGCCAGACCTGCTGAGATTTTCCAGCATTTTCTCTTGCGTAAACATCCAATGACCCGTTTCTGGGAAATGGAACATGTCACCAAGATTGTGCTAGGCGTCATGCCTCAACCACATGGTGAAACAATCTCCGAGTACTGATTGTATAGGCTCACACTTCAAAGGAAACATATGACTAAGGGATTGAATATTAACTGATTCCCATAGAATGCTATTGCTGTTGGAGGGAAGAAAGTTGTCAAGAAATACAAATTAAATGCTTACAAGTACTGAGTGAGCTGGTCCAGATTTGTGTGCATGTTGAAAGAATAGACTTCTCCCAAATGGATCAGCTTTTCCAGAGCTTCATAGATGAAAATTATGCAGATGAGAGAGGCGAATGCTTCCTCAGTGAAACGAGTTATGTAACAAACAAGAGAGCTTGCATCAGTGGCAACAAGCAAAATACATAAGAAAGATGTCCAAAGTCCAATATTCGCTCTCAAGGAAAGATAGGATAAGTTGTAGTCCCTATAAAAAGGAGAAAATCCAGTTAAATAAATGTAAAATTAAGTTGAGTATGAGAAACATACCTAAATTCTAATGTTAATCTAGAGATCAACAGTGGCTGACTAACTTGAGCAGTGCTAATCTTTCCTGCTACAGTAGTGCATTTAAAGCAGACAGTAGCCTTTCCAGAATAGAGGAGTGAGAGAAGGTTCATTAAAATTGGGTGTACAACATAGTATGACCAGTTACAAAGTTTGCATCTGTAGTTTTAAAATTTGTGTTGTGTTGTAGTAAATCCGAGCTCCCCCCCCCCCACAGTTTTCTGGGGCCGTTTTCTGGCAGAAGAGGAGAGCCACTGGGGAGCCTGCAGCTGGGGGTTGCCTTTGATGGGACCAGAAGATCCCACCGGCGGGAAGGGCTGGAAAATTCAGGCCACTGTCTTTCTTTTTTGATCTTTTGATCTGGGGCAGCACGGTAGCATTGTGGATAGCACAATTGCTTCACAGCTCCAGGGTCCCAGGTTCGATTCCGGCTTGGGTCACTGTCTGTGTGGAGTCTGCACATCCTCCCCGTGTGTGCGTGGGTTTCCTCCGGGTGCTCCGGTTTCCTCCCGCAGTCCAAAGATGTGCAGGTTAGGTGGATTGGCCATGATAAATTGCCCTTAGTGTCCAAAATTGCCCTTAGTGTTGGGTGGGGTTACTGGGTTATGGGGATAGGGTGGAGGTGTTGACCTTGGGTCGGGTGCTCTTTCCAAGAGCTGGTGCAGACTCGATGGGCCAAATGGCCTCCTTCTGCACTGTAAATTCTATGATAATCTTCCCTCACCTCGACTAACCTTCTCAGAATTTACCCTTCATTATCTATAATCAAATGAGCTCACCTTTTGGAATGTAAATGTAAAATCCACCCCCATCTCCATTGGTACCAAACTTGCCTAAAGTAAACACTTGTTCCCAGTGTTGCTCTACCAAAATTCAACTTCTATCAACTCAATTTGTCTCTTTTCCACCTTAGAAATAATAGCTTATTTGCCTTTCCCCTACTGCTTGAAGTAGCAGGCATCTTACAGTGCTTTGCAACCTCTCTTAGAATTCCTACAGTGCGGAAGGTAACTTCTCGACGGTAACTTACTTGCAGAATTTGAATAAAATCTTTTCGAACACCAGCACTGGACCTGTACTGCCCAGAATAGTGAGAGGTTGTCCAGCAAAGAGCGAATATGCTATTCCTGTCATGGAGGCCCCAAACAGAGACTCAATCGCGCTCTTAAAGAGACCAAAAATAATTGTAATGTGACTGAAGCAATTCACATAAATCCAGTTATTCTATTGAAAGAGGTGGGAAAAGTCAATAAAGTTGTTTAAGAAAAAACTGGCATCCTTAGCTTTATAAATAGTTGCAAACAGTACACAGGCAAGGAAGCTATAAACCTTTATACACCACTGATTAAGCCCCAGTTGGAGTATTGTGTAACAATTCTGAGCACCGCACATTAAGAAAAAGCTTGGAGTGGGTGCAAAGGAGATTTACTAGAATGACACTAGATATGTGACACGTCAGTTATGTGGAAAGACTAAAGAAACTGGGATTGTTCGCCTGAGAATATAGAAAATTGAGGGGATTTGATAGAACAAATAAGGAAAAACCTTTTCCACTGTCAGAAAGATTAGTAACCATAGTGTCACCACCCCCTTGATGCCCAAGGACTGTGCTCTATATGATTCCCCACCTTTACCACAGAGTATGAACTGGGGGTGAGGTTTCCCCATTAACAAGGGGGAACTTCTCTGTATAAAAACCCCGACCTGGGAGCAGGTCGGGAAGGATGGCCCTTCAGGAGAGGAGTTGTTGCTGTTGTAATTATTGTGTATACCATAATAAATCTTTGTTCATTCCTATCCTACCGTGTGGTCCTGCATCATTTTCATTGGATTTTACACTGGCGTCGAGGGTGAAGTGGAGCTGCTGCAGCCACCATGCATTATATCGCCAAACCACTTCATCCAGGCCCAGAGAGGCCTCCACCTCGAACGGAGAGATGCTGCGCATTGGAAAGCTTGAGCAGTTCGATGCTGGTACCGATGACTGGATCCAGTACGTTGAGCGGGTACAGTATTTATTTTCGGTCTAACACAATTGTTGGAGATGAGTGACAAACCGTTATCCTATCGACCGCAGTCGGGGGACCCACCTATGCGCTCATCAAAAGCCTCACCCACCTGGACAGGCCGGACTCCAAGTCTTTCGCCATGTTGATGGCCCTGGTTGAGGCACATCTTAACCCAGAGCCCCCGATGATGGTCTGCCGGTTCTGTTTCCACATGGCCTCGCAGGCCCAAGGGGAATCCAATGGAGACTTTTTGGTGCACTTGAGGACGCTCCTGTGAGTTCAGGGCCACACTGTCTGAATCACTACGGGACCGTTTCGTCTGTGGACTCTGAGATGACAACACCCAGAGGAAACTCCCTACGGAGGCCCACTTAACCCTCCATCGCCATTTCCTGGGACAGCATGGAGCGCGGGGTCCAATAGTTGCACACTTCTCTGGTGTGGCTGGTACATGGATCAGCGGCCGAGGAACGCCACGAGAAGGAAAGTGCTGTTGGAGCAGAGGAGTTTTCGTGGTGCGCCACAGGGAAAGATGGCGGAGGGCAAAGGGGCTGCCCAGCTCCTCGGTGGTCGATGGAGCAGTTGGTGGAGTTCCTGAATGATAAGTTTCGGCAGCAGAGGAAAGAGGCCCTGAAACACCTAACCAAGGTGGTGAAACTACTGAGGTCTGGGATCGAGCGAGTGGAGCAGAGGCTGGAGTCCCAGGGCCTCGGATTCATGACTGTATTAAAATCCCCCCCACCCCCATAATCACCCGATTCAGGGTAATTTCGAAGGTGGTACATCTTCCCTCACTACCTCCGATTGGAGTGATGTGGGAGAGGCAGAAAAAGCTGATCCAGAAGGTGGAAGATTTGAAGAATCGCTCCAGAAGGCACAACATAACATAAGGATTGCTGGGATGCCTGAAGGCATTGAAGGCGCGAAGGCTGCAGTGTCTGTGGCAAAGATATTGTGGAGATGCTGATGGAGAAGGGGGACTTTGATCGACCTCTGGAGATGGACCGGGCGCACAGGGCGCTGAGGAGGAGGCCGCAGGCAGGTGAGTCGCTGAGGGCGATGGTGATGCGGTTGCACCGCTTTCTGGACAAGGAGAAGATCCTTCGATGGGCGAGGCAGACCAGAAAATGTTTCTGGGAAGGGTGCGAGCTGCGGGTGTACCAGGACCTAGGTGCAGAGCTGGCGAAGAGGAGAGCCAGGTTCAACTGAATTAAGGTTGCCCTCTTTAAAAAGGGGGTGAAGTTTGGGGTACTGCACCCAGCCCGCCTGTGGGTAACTTTCCAGAAGCAAGAGTGGTATTTTGACATGCCAGAGGAGGCGATGGCATTTATGAGGGACAATGAAGTGGGAGGAGTGTGAAGACATTGAACTTTGGAGGAGTTTTCAGGGGTTCTTTAAAGTGTTTGGTAGTGGGTTTTCTGGGGCAGGTTTTGACGGGGGAGCAACGATGGAAGTGTGCCTTTTGTTACTCTTGACGGATAGATGGTTGGGTTGGTTGGGGGGGGCAGGGGGAATTGTAGGGAGGTAGGATGACTGAAGGCCTTGGGCGGGGGCCATCATACTAGCTGGCGGGCTAGTTAACGAAGTGAAGTGGGGGTTTGTCAGGAGGGAGGCGTGGGGGTGGGAGTTGTTTTTTTTGTTTGAGGCTGGGTGGAGTGGAAAGTTGGAGGGAATGCCGGTGGTTCTGGTAAACGTTTATGCCCTGAATTGGGTGACATGGATTTTATGAGGTGGGTGTCAGGGAAGATTTGTTACTTGGACTCGCATCGGTTGATTATGGGGGGGATTTTAAGACGGTCATGACTCCGAGCTTGGACCGGTTGAGTCCCAAGTCATCGAGGGTGTCGGCAGTCGGCGGGGGTTTATGGAGAGCATGGGAGAATGGGGGAGGTGGAGGTTTGGAAGGCCAAAGGCGAAGGATTTTTCATACTTCCCCCATGTGCAGCGGCTGCACTCCCGGATTGATTGACAACACACTGCTGGCGGGGGTGGCCGACTCAGAGTATTCGGCGATTGTGATTTCTGACCACGCCGCACTGGGTGGATCTGCGCGTGGCCCGGGGGAGGGTTGTGGTGGCCAGCGCCCGCAGTGGAGGCTGGATGTTGGCGGATGAGGAGGTGTGTGAGTGGGTGCGGGCTGCCATTCGGGGATATGTGGAACTAAATGACACGGGCGGGGTTAGAGCCGCCATCCTGTGGGAGGCACTCAAGGCGGTGGTTGGGGGGAGTTTATATCAATTTGGACGCTTAGGGAGAAAATGGAGCTGGTAGAGAGGGCAAGTCTGGTGGACGAGGTTTTGAAGATAGGGGTGGCTATCTGGATTTATGTAGAGCAGAATAAGACAGAGGAGGTTTCTTCCTCCATGTTGTAGGCGGTGGTGAGGGGGGGAGTTTTTTTATACAGGTGCAAAAGGAGAGGGTGGAGAGGGTTGAGTTTGGTGGAGGCCATTCTGATGGTTTACAGGAAGTATTCGGGGCAGCTGAGGAGGCGTTGTTGAAGGAGAGACAGAAGCTTCATATGGAGTTTGGGCTTGTGTCCACAGGACGTACTTATTCAAGGTGCTGGGGCTGTTTGGGGTTGGGCAGGGGTTTGTGGGCTAAGTTAAAAGAACTCTTCCACAGGTGTTCGGATTATTGAGCAAGAGAAAAAAAGAGAGCGGGAAGCGAGGCAGGCACAGGAGGCAAGATGAGAGGGGGCACAGGTTGGGTGCATGATCAGGCGGAGGGACATGGTTGTCTGGCTGTGTTCTTCCGACAATGGAGCAGAATCTTCAGCCCAGGAGGGACCTGGCCTTTAAGTCCAAACTAAAGGCTTGTCTTCACCTGCCCCCCGTCTCAGTACAATCAACCAGTTAGAAAAGCAAACCTCTCCCCCTTAACAAGGAGCGCTAACCCCTCAATGTTATGGTTATGGAAGTTCTTCATTCCCCTGTACTCCCCTCAAGCTGTGACTCCAGAACTCCCTGCAGGCCTCTTGGAGCCTCAGGCCTGAATAGTACATTGGGATAGTATATTGCAGCAGTCCTCCACGATGTCCAGCAGGTGTTCAAGGGAGGCGTCACTGAACTGGGGGCTGCCATCTTCTTGGCTTTTGGGGCCCTGTCTTCAATGAAGCTGCAAACATTGAGAAGGCTGTATGCTGCAGCTGTTAAAATATGGTGCCCGGATTGAGGAAGCAGTAAGTCACGACGGGGTGGGTGAATTCGAGGTCACCCACCTGTGATTTGGTGTCTTTCTCTGGGTGCAAAATTAATGAGGTGAGAAGTGGACAGTAAGGTGCAAAAACCCACCATTGCAGCTGGCGGGAAAAATGTCATTTTTCACGTTCACTCCCACATTTAGTGCAATGGGGAAGAATCCTGCCCTGTGTGCCCAATGGCCTCCTAAAGCAACAGGTTTATCCTCGATAGTTTCAGCCCATCTTTTCATCACCATGTCCTGTAGCAGCTGGAGAATTGCATCTCATCGGGTAGTATGTTTTACCTGAATAAGATGCTTGATTGCTAGATTAAATATCTCTGCTGGGCTGAGGACTTCCAGAGCATATTGTGCTGTTGCTTCCCGATGAATCTGAAAGATTTCACATGCCGTATTAGCATCGTCATCTTCCTTCAAAGAGAGTGCAGCTCTCAACAGCAGGTCACCAATGCACCTCTGCTTCTCATGGTTGTACTTCATTTCTAAATTATAATTCTGAAAACAAAGTAATATCCTTTGCAGTGCTTCAGAGCAGATAGGAGTTGCTATGTGGCTTGTAGTCAGACACCACCTCTCCTAAACAGGTACTGAATAAAATGCTCACAAGCAAAGACAATGACCAGGCACCCTTTCTCAATCTGTGTGTAGTTTTGATCAATTTGCGGTAATGCTCTGGATGCAAACACAACCGTTTGTCCTTGCTGCATGAGAGTTGCTCCAAATCCAGTTTTGTTGGTATCACACTGCAGGGTGACTTTGTTCTTGCCATCACCTCAGCATTGGCATTGTTGTCCCTGTTCTCTGCAAGCGAAAGCTGTTTCTTGTTCTGTGCCCTGTTATCACTAACACCCTTTGAAGCAAGCTTGCGTAGAGGTTCACATTCTCTTGACAAATTGGGCAAGAACTTTGCGTGGTCGTTCCCAAATCTACAAATTGTTGAACCGCCTTCACATTTGTTGGTTACTGCATTTTGTCTATGCCTGGCACCTCTGGGCGAAGACCGTTTGCTGCGTACTTGACTTCAGTCATCCTCAATTTCAGTTGCTTCTTGTTCAGTTTCAGCTTCGTATGGGAAGCTTTCTCCAGCAGTCTCACTAGTTTTTGATCATTGTCTGTGATGGCTTCTTCCATCATATCTCCACAGTCATAAACCAGCAGATCATCCACGATCACTTCCATTCCTGGAGGATCATTGACTATCTCATGCTGTTGCCATTAATACTGTTCCTGAGCAGTAGAAATGCAAAACCCTCTATACCTCCCAAATACTATCCACTCCATAGTCAACATACCGCTGCTCTCCTCCAACTTCACTTGCCAATATCCATCTTTCACATCTAGGGTGGTAAAGATCTTTGCTGTGGTAAGTTGTGGCAAAAGCTCTTCAATGGCTGGCATGGAGTTTTGAGGTCCTTTGGATCTATACACACTCTCATCTTTCTCACTGCTACCATGCTGCTAATCCAGTCTCCAGGAGTTGTCACTTTCTCAATTACTTCCATCTTTTCCAGCTCCTCTATCTGGTCTTTCAGGCAGGACTTGAGGCCTGTTGGAACTCTGCTCAGAAGATGCTGAGATGGTCTCACACTCCTAATCTATTTACAGATGATGTTCTCCAGGAAGACCTGTATTGTAATGTTTTAGGATTTGCATTGTTGTAATGTTTTAGGATTTGTTCAGCAGTCAGTGACTTAGTGCCATCCATACAAAACACTGCTAATCTCTTCTGATGCATGGAGGGTTACCAGCCCAAGCTTTTAACCCGTTGCTGCTGAGGTGAGGGGATTTTGTTTGGTGTCTGCTATCTGGAATTGCCCATCTTCCATGGAAGTCACGACTGGAATATTCAGAGCCATAGCAATTTACCCAGCAGTCAACATCCTGTACAAAGTTGCAGACTGAAATTTTAATTATTTTCTGCTATTTCTTACAGCGCCCAGCTCTATACAGCTATCAAAATCCAGTCAATTCCAGTTGCACACTCCTGACACCATGTTCCATATGTAGAATTGGCTTCTGCCTCAATCCTTTGTGTTACCAAAGATGACCTCAGAGGTCACAAGGTTAGGTCAAGCCACGGTATGCAAAAGGCATCAGTGCACAAAGGCATTTCTCCAAGCACATCAATTTGAACTAATGTATTCACTGTTACCAATACACACTGGACATCAATATGCATAGAATCATAAAATGGTTACAACACAAAAGGAGGCCATTTGGTCCGTCATGTACATGGCAGATCTCTGCAAGAGCAACTCAGTTAGTCCCGTTCCCAACCTTTTCCTCATAGCCCTTCAAATTTTCTCTCTTTAGGTGCTTATCCAATTCCCTTTTGAAAATCACGATTGAATCTGCCTCCACCACCCTCTCAGGCAGTACATTTCAGATCCTAGAAAAGTATTTCCTCATGATTCTTTTGCCAATAATCTTAAAATTAGTATCTGCTGGTTCTGTATCCTTCCACCAATGGAAACAATTTCTCCCGATCGTCTCTGTCTAAACTCCTCTCAATCTTCCCCTAAAACAGGGCAACACGGTGGTGCAGTGGTTAGCACTGCTGCCTTACGGCGCCGAGGTCCCGGGTTCGATCCCGGCTCTGGGTCACTGTCCGTGTGGAATTTGCACATTCTCTCCTTGTTTGCGTGGGTTTCGCCCCCACAACCCAAAGGTGTGCAGGCTAGGTGGATTGGCCACGCTAAATTGCCCCTTAATTGGAAAAAATGAATTGGGTACGCTAAATTTATTTAAACAAACAAAAAATAATCTTCTCCTAAAACCCCAGCTTCTCTAATTTATCCTTATAACTGAATTCCCTCGGGCGGGATTCTCTCAGCCTACGCCGGTCACCGGAGAATCGGCGCCATTGGCGCCGGCCCCCCCCCCCCCCGGTGATTTTCCGAGTTGCCGCCCAAAAAAACCCTAGTCCCGCCAGCGGCGTTCACATCTGGTCTTACCCAGCAAGACCTCGGCGTCCAGCCTGTCGGGGGCGGCCTGGTGGGGGGGGGGGGGGGGGGGGGGGGAGGGGGGTCTGACCCCAGGGGGAGCCTCCCCCATGGCCTGGCCTGCAATCGCCGCCTACCAATCTGCGGGCCGGCCTCTCCTGCTGGGGGCCTCTTTTGCTCCGCGCCGGCCCCTGGAGCCCTACGCCATGTTGCCTCGGGGCAGGAGCAGAGAAGGAAGCTACCGCGCATGCGCGCATTCACGCCGGTCGCAGTGCGCATGCGCAGACCCGCAGCGCCCATTTGCCGCCGGTATCGGCAGCTGGAGTGGCGTGGGTCGCTCCAGTGCTGTGCTGGCCTCCTATAGGGCAGAGGATCGCTACACTTACCGGCCCGATGACGCCGTCGTTAAAACTCTCCAGTTTTTACGACGGCGTCAACACTCTGCCGTCAGAAGGGAGGATCCCGCCCGATTCCTGCAATCATTCTCATAAATCTTTCCTGCACACTCTCTAAAGCCTTTACATTGTCATGTGAGAGTACCTTTAAGAAATGGGTGTTTATAATAGCTGTCGTGGGTGTACGTTTAAGAAATGGGTGTTTGTCAAATAGCTGCAGTGATGTCAGAGTGTGGGTGGAGCTGGGCTGTCGGTCTGCTTTTACTTTCGCTTTGAACAAAAGCTGGTGTGTGTCTGTGAGTTTTAGTTTTGTTTTGAGAGTGAAGAGCTGCAGTGAAAGCCAGCAGATGTGCATGGATATCTCTACAAGTTCAAGAGTGTTCATTTGGGTGATTTCAAAGTGATAACTGTTCGCAGTAGAGAATTTAAACCAGGGGCGGGATTCTCCCATCCCGCGGCAGAGTGTCCACGTCGTCGTAAACGCCGTTGTGTTTTACGACGGCGTGAACGGGTCATTGCCAGGAGTAATTCTGGCCCCTACAGGGGGCCAGCACGGCGCTGGAGCGGTTCACGCAGCTCCAGCTGCCGATCCCGGCGCAAACTGGGCGGCGTGGGATCCGCGCATGCGCAGTGGCACCAACGCGCACATGCGCAGTGGCGCCGGCGCCAAGCCTCCTTCGACGCGCCGGCCCCAACGCAACATGGCGCAGTAGTACAGGGGCCGGCGCGTGGGAAAAGAGGTCGGGCGACAGAGTTTCTCTGTAAAGTGGGCCCTTGTGCAACCCATAGCCAAAATCTATTCAAAGTTATGGGTCAGGTGAACTCCATGATACACTTTGGGGTTCTCTAAACCCTGGTCCGTAACAACATTCTTCCTGAAGTGTGGTGCTCAGGTCTGGACACAATATGCTGGTTAAGGCCAAAGAAGTGTTTTAGAAAGAACATCTATGAATACTGCATAGAACTGAAGACAGGGAAACAAAATAGAAACCCAATTGAGCTACATCTCTCCCAGTATAGTATACACATACTCGCGGCAGGTTTTTAATCTTTACTGGCTAGATGGAGTGCATCTCCGTCTCAGACCCTGCCAACTTTTCTATCTATTTATTTGTTATTTAAAATTTTTTTTTAGAGTAACCAATTATTTTTTTCCAATTAAGGGGCAATTTAGCATGGCCAATCCACCTAACCTGCACATCTTTGGGTTGTGGGGGTGAGACCCACACCCACGCAGACACAGGGAGAATGTGCAAACGCCACACGGACAGTGACCCAGAGCTGGGATCGAACCTAGGACCTCGAGGCAGTCGTGCTAACCACTGCGCCGCCGTGCTGCCCTTTTTCTATCTATTTAAATGAATAAAAAGAAAGTCAAACTGGCTAAATTGACAGTGTACAATCCTCGCGGCCTGATTTTCCTCTGTATTCTGTCCAGCCAATTCATTCTGCCCAGACAATAGATACAATCTATATAATATAAAAGCAAATTACTGCGGATGCTGGAATCTGAAACAAAAACAACACTGGACAATCTCAGCAGGTCTGACAGTATCTGTAGAGAGAGAAGGGAGCTAGCGTTTCGAGTCTGGATGACTCTTTGTCAAAGGGAGAGAACTGGAAACAGGGTCAGATTTATCCTGCTGTGAGGGGGCGTGGAGCGGTGGGGTTGGATAGAGGGCCTGCGATAGGTGGAGAATGACAAAGATGTTGTGGACAGAAAGACAAAGGGAATGTAAATTTGATTTGATTTGATTTATTGTCACATGTACCGAAGTACAGTGAAACGCATTTTTCTGCGGCCAAGGGAACGTACACAGTATGTACATAGTAGACAAAACAAGAATAATCAACAGAGAACATTGACAAATGGTACATCGACAAACAGTGATTGGTTACAGTGTGGAACAAGGGGCCAAACAAAGCAAATACATGAGCAAGAGCAGCATAGGGCGTCGTGAATAGTGTTCTTACAGGGAATAGATCAGTCCGAGGGGGAGTGTTTGAGGAGTCTTGTAGCTGTGGGGAATAAGCTGTTCCTATGTCTGGATGTGCGGGTCTTCAGGGTGATTAATGAAGGTGATTAAGGCTAAGAAGGGTTCTGATAGTGGCACATAAAGAGATTAGAATAGGTAAATGGCAAACAAACGTGAGCAGTGTGTCAAGGGCAACTGGGAACAGGGAGCAGAGAAGATACAATCTACCCTACTACAAATAACACATTTAATGATTTAATGGAAATACTGAACTTCAAGATGTGTATATAAACAGGGGGCGGGATTCTCCCCTACCCGGCGGGGCGGGGGGTCCCAGTGTGATGGAGTGGCGGGAACCACTCCGGCGTCGGGCCACCCCAAAGGTGCGGAAGTCTCCGCACCTTTAGGGGCCAAACCCTCACCTTGAGGGGCTAGGCCCGCGCCGGAGCGGTTTCCGCTCCGCCGGCTGGCGGGAAAGGCCTTTGGCGCCACGCCAGCCGGGGCCGAAAGGTCTTCGCCGGGCGACGCGGGTCCGCGCATGCGCGGGAGCGTCAGCTGACGTCATCCCCGCACATGCGCAGGGGAGGGGGTCTCTTCCGCCTCTGCCATAGTGAAGGCCATGGCAAAGGCGGAAGAAAAAGAGTGCCCCCACGGCACAGGCCCGCTCGCGGAACGGTGGGCCCCGATCGCGAGCCAGGCCACCGCGGGGGCACCCCTCGGGGCCAGATCGCCCCGCGCCCCCCCGCCTCCAGGACCCCGGAGCCCGCCCGCGTCGCCTTGTCCCGCCGTTCAAAAGGTGGTTTGGTTCACGCTGGTGGGACAGGCATTCCAGCAGCGGGACTTCGGCCCATCGCGGGCCTGAGAATCGGCGGGGGTGGGCCCGCTGACTGGCGCGGCGCGATTCCCGCCGAATCTCTGGTGGCAGAGACTTCAGGACACGGCGGGGGCGGGATTCACGCCAGCCCCCAGCAATTCTCCGACCAGGGGCTGGTATAGCACACTGGGCTAAGTCGCTGGCTTTGAAAGCAGACCAAGGCAGGCCAGCAGCACTGTTCAATTCCCGTAATAGCCTCCCCGAACAGGCGCCGGAATGTGGCGACTAGGGGCTTTTCACAGTAACTTCATTTGAAGCCTACTTGTGACAATAAGCGATTTTCATTCATTTTCATTCACCTGGCGTGGGGTCGGAGAATCCCGCCCAGGGTGTTTTTTTAAATCACACTTATAACATTTATACTAATCATTCTTAAGTAATCATTGTGGAAAGTTCTCCAATTATTTACATGTCTCAAATTTTCAAAAGTTGGAATTTCCATCCCATGGTGCTGCATATTGATTTTTAATGAAAACAAATCCTCCTTTTCCTTTGTGACACCTGAATCATTATTCTTTTTATGCAAACTATCAGGCATTAGAAACTTAAATGAACCAACATCCTCAACTTTCTTACTATGCGTCCTTCTGTTGCTTCACCCAAGAGGCCACCAAATGTAATAACAGGAGACATGCAGGCGCAGTACAGGAACAGGAAGGATGCCACACACTGTAAGCTGAAGGCATCCCTGAAGTCACTCCAGAAACAGGGCATCTTCCGTTTGATGTCAAGGATCAAACCCCCAAACAGCCTGGAGGAATGGAAATGAATCACTTTAAATTAAATTTTCCACCATTTTAATGCATGCAACCATAGTTCTTAAAATGCCACCAATTGCCCATTTAGCACTATAATAAGTTGTATATAACAACTTAAGCAGATTTGATAAAAGGCTTAATTGTTTTACAAAATTTTTATTCCAAATACAGTTTAACATGTTCAGCTTTATAATACTCAACATTAGAAACTTGATATTACCAATTTTTCTGACTCTCAAGACTACAAAGCTCAAAGCATTAGACATCTGTAGAAATCTGAAATTGGATTAGGTTGCTAATGTGAATGGTAAAGATAAAAATAATGCTGAAAATCCACAACAAGTCAGTCAGCAGTTATAATGGAACAGCCCCAACCAAATCTCTTTTTCAATTTTCTAATGGTAGCTTTTAAGTAGAGTGCCTGGTCTATTTAGACATCTGAAGGACTCAACAACCATAACAACAACTTGCATGTTGTACAACCTTTAACACACTAAATCAAACCAAGGTGCTTCACAGAGGCAAAATAAGTCAAACATGAACATTGAGCCAAAGGAGGGGCAATGAAAAGTTTGGTCAAGGGGTTATTTTAAGGAGGACAGGAAGGTGGAGAGGCAGAGGGGTCTGAGGGAGGAAATTCCAAAGTGGTGCATTTATATTGCTGAAAACATGGCTGCAACTAGTGGTGTGCAGGCCAGATTCAGCAGAATTGAGAGTTTGGGGTGGGGTGGGGTAGTTGCAGGGCCGGAGGAGGTTAGGGAAAAGCGAGGCCATAAAGGGATTTGAAGGTGTGGATGACAGGTTGGGCGAGTGGGCAAATCAATGGCAGATGCAGTATAATTTGGATAAGTGTGAGGTTATTCACTTTGGAAGCAAAAACAGGAAGGCAGATTACTACCTGAAGGGTTGCAAATTGGAAGAGGGGAGTGTGCAGCGGGACCTGGGTGTCCTTGTGCACCAGTCGCTGAAAGTAAGCATGCAGGTGCAGCAGGCGGTAAAGAAGGCGAATGGTATGTTGGCCTTCATTGTGAGAGGTTTTGAGTACAGAAGCAGGGATGTGTTGCTGCAATGGTACAGGGCCTTGGTGAGGCCACACTTGGAGTATTGTGTGCAGTTTTGGTCTCCTTATCTGAGGAAGGATGTTCTTGCTCTCGAGGGAGTGCAGCAAAGGTTTACCAGACTGATTCCAGAGACGGCGGGACTGTCATATGAGAAGAGATTGACTAGGTTAGGATTGTTCTCGCTGGAGTTCAGAAGAATGAGGGGGTTCTCATAGAGACTTATAAAATTCTAACAGGACTAGACAGGGTAGATGCAGGGAAGATGTTACCAATGATGGGTGTGTCCAGAATCAGGGGTCACAGTCTGAGGATTCAGCGTAAGCCATTTCGGACAGAGATGAGGAGACATTTCTTCACCCAAAGAGTGGTGAGCCTGTGGAATTCATTACCACAGGAAATAGTTGAGGCTAAGCCATTGAATATATTCAAAACGCAGCTAGATAAAGCACTTGGGGCGAATGGGATCAAAGGCTAAGGGGAGAAAGCAGGATTAGGCTATTGAGTTGCAGGATCAGCCATGATCGGGACAAATGGCGGAGCAGGCTCGAAGGGCCAAAAGGCCTCCTCCTGCTCCTATCTTCTACGTATCTATGTATCTCAAATGGGTTACATTGGAGGGAATGCAGGTCAGCGTGAGAGTGGATTTGGTACAGAAAACGATACAGGCAGCAGGTTGCATATGATGGTGGCGCTGAAGGGAAACCCTTTCATTTAAACATTAAAGTGTTCAGGGTTTGATTCAGATAGTTTTTAGAAATCTTGTGATTAGGGTTAGGGTTAGGAAATGGATCAGCATTTAGAGAGCTTTAAAAATTTGTGCTGAGTCTCCAAACTAGGAGAATACAACAGACTTTCAATGACAATGTAAAAATCAACAAGAAAATGTCCTCAATCATTTATCTTATGATTTAAACAAATGACACAAATAAGTCATTGCAATCGATCCAGACAGAGTGAGAAACAATTTAGCATGTTCTATAATATTGCAATCCACACTAAAATGTCAAATTAACAGGTCCAATGTAATGTAATAACTGAAGCTGTGGGTGTTATAAAGCTGGGTCAAAGTAGGTGGCCACAGACGGTGTGGCCACAAAGTGCTGGTATTGCACGAAATGGAAGATTTTCTATTTATTATTATTGCCCGGTAAAAACATTTCTATTGGAACTTCTCATTGTCAGGTATTGGAACTGTTCCAGAAATGTAGGTCCTGCAGTTTTATTATAATTTCCTGTCAACGCTATATTCTGTGGGCAGCACAGCAGCACAAGTGGCTAGCACTGTGGCTTCACAGCGCCAGGGTCCCAGGTTTGATTCCCCGCTGGGTCACTGTCTGTGCGGATCCGGTCTGCACGTTCTCCCCATGTCTGCGTGGGTTTCCTCCGGGTGCTCCGGTTTCCTCCCACAGTCCAAAGATGTGCAGGATTGGCCATGCTAAATTGCCCTCAGTGTCCAAAAAAAGGTTAGGAGGGGTTATTGGGTTATGGGGATAGGGTGGAAGTGAGGGCTTAAGTGGGTCGGTGCAGACTCGATGAGCCGAATAGCCTCCTTCTGCACTGTATGTTCTATGTTCTATGTGTGGTAGTCTGTGTAGAGGTATTACGGTACCTGGTAATGCTGGAACACCATTGGTAGAGATTGTATGTTTCCTATTGGTCAAGCTGTATGGTAGCTCCGCCATGCAAGGCGGGGTATAAGAGCCCGTGCCACCCCAGCAGCCTTCTTTCTGTACCTGAGCTGCTGGGTGAAACATCTAGCTTATTAAAGCCTTCAGTTGGACTACAACCTCGCTTTAGTGGCCATTGATCGTGCATCACTATGTATGTTCTTTTGGAGGGGAAATGAAAAGTTTCTGAATTCTTAGTGTTAGTATACATGAGAGTTCTGGATCCAAAATAGATCAACCTACTTCTGTCACAAAGGGCAATTATGGATGGGCAATAAATGCTGGCCTAGCCAGCGACATACATCCCGTGAAAGGGTACAAAAACTGAAAACCTATTCAGGTTCCAGCAAATATCACACTTATACCATTCACTATAGCTATGACCATTGAGCTGAAGTCTAGTGTTTGCAAAACAGGGAGAGGAGACAGAAAGAGTTACAGTTTGTGAGTGTTGAGTACGAGTACAACGTGACAGGTTACATTACAAAAATATATGACCATTTAAGAGTGTTCAATAAACTACAACAAACCGTCCTGTGCGCTGCAGTTCAGGACCACTGTGGCCCACTTGCGGCTCTGGATCAATATGGCAAGCATTACCGTTTGGGATTCCAGGCTGCTTCCGTTTCTCCTATTGAACAAAAGAAGGGTATGAATGAAACTGATAGTACAATGGAACATTTCTACTTGGTGACTGGTGATTGCATGTCTGCAGATGATCTGTGTAAGAGCTTTGCACAGCTTCAAAGTGATTGGTTGAAAGTGAGCCACTAGCTCTGAATAGCACTCTTCAATTTATAAAATATGTTGAAGAGCAAATGTCTTCTAACTCACCCATTGATGGATCGATACTGCTCACTATATCCCACCCAGTGTTGTAGCAATGTGATTAGCAGTAAAATGTGTCAGTGCCATACGTTGCCAACAGAACCAATATAGTGCATGAGTATCCTCTTGAAAGATTTCAGTGAGGACAAGGCATACCTGAGATGGAACGTTCTTTGGTGGCTCAATTCGGATGGAGGGGTCCCATTCACCAGGGGGCAGAACAGTCACCTGATCAAGAAATTCATCAATCCCAGCAAGCAAATCACTTCGATCCTTGGCTTTGTAGGCAACATCATGAAAGATCTGAAATAGAGGCAGAGCAATGATTTTCCAATTAGTTTGGCTCTCTGAGTGAGAAATACATGGAGTGAAAATCCCCTGCCTTTCCCCTGCAGCCTGCACTTTTTGATCCAATTCTCTTTTGAAAGCAATGTTTGAATGTGCGTCCACCACACTCTCAGGAAGTGCATTCCAAATGCTAACTACTCGCTGCTGAAACTTTTCCTCATGTCTCCATTGCTTCTTTTATCAATTATCTTAAATCTGTGAGAGAGAGAGAGTGCGTGTGTGTGAAAGAATGTATGTGAGAGAGTGCGTGTGTGTGTGAAAGAGTGCGTGCACGTGACAGGGAATGTGTGTGAGAGAGAGAGAGTGTGTGTGTGCATGAAAGAGAGAATGTGAGTGTATGAGTGAGTGTGTGTGTGAGGGAGAGTGTGTATGTGTGTGTGAGAGAGTATGTGCACGTGAAAGGGAATGTGTGTGAGAGAGAGTGTGTGTGTGCGCGTGCGAGAGAGTGTGTGAGAGAAAGAATGTGTGTGAGAGAGTGCGCGTTTGTGTGAGAGAGTATGGGCACGTGAAACGGAATGTGTGTGAGAAAGTGTGTGTGTTTGACAGAGAGAGTGTGTGCGCATGAGAATGGGTGTGTATGAGTGAGAGTGTGTGTGAGGGAGAGTGTATGTGTGTGCAGGAGAGAGTGTGTGTGTGTGTAAGTGAGAGTGTGTGTGTGTGCACGAGAGTGCGTGAGAAAGAATATGTATGAGAGAGAGTGTATGCGTGCACATGAGAGAGAGAGCGTGTGTGTGAGTGAGAGTGTGTGGGCAGGAGAGTGTGTGTGTGTGCGTGCGAGAGAGTGTGTGCGCGCATCAGAGTGAGTGTGTGTGAATGTGTGTGTGCGAGAGAGTGTGTGATAGTGAGATAGTGGGCACGATTCTCCCCCAAAATTTCTAAGGGTGCGATTCTCTGGCCTCGTTGCGCTCTCGCTCAAGCATAACGAGGCCGGTGAATAGTGGGAAAGGTCAAAAGCGAGATCCGCGCCGGATGCCAAACAGTTTGCGATGCAACCGGCCCTACTCCCGTAGGCAAAATTGGGATCTCGCTGGAGTGTGGCGAGAAACCAATTATCACCACTTATGCCCTATTTCCAAATAATCAACGAGAGCGACCCCATAGCCAATGACCTCCCATGATTCAGTGGCCTCCCCAGCAAGTGCTCACGCTGGCGCTAATTAGTACTCCATTTGAAAAACGTGAACCTGGCAGAAGGGCTTCTGTGGGGAGCTGAGGAGGTGAGTAGCCACCTTTGCTCACAGGCAAAGAGCCCGGGTTGCACGGGGCTTGTCACCCCAGTGCTCAGCTGGGGGGTGGGGGACCCTCCGCAGGGGTGAGCCGCCATGGGGGTTTGGGGGGGAAGGCGCTGGGGGGGCCAACCAGGGGGGCTATCGCTCACGGCACCACCGTATCAACCCCTAGATCCCAACCCCATTCCGGGGGCAACCCTTGTCCCTGCCCGTCTGCCCCACTGACCACCCATAACTCCCACCGACTGCTGAGGCCTCTGGCTATGCGGCTGAAGGCTATCACTAATAGAGAATTGGCAATAGTGGTTCAGTGAGCACTTCACAAAACCCAAGTGGATTCCCATGGGTCAGCGGGCCATGTGGCACGTGGGAGTCATTGCCTAGCATCTCAATCACACTTTGATGCCTGGACACTGTGCTTGAACACTGTGGGAGGCAACACCACATACGCAACAGCCAACATCCGAACACCAGGGGATGGGACACAGCTCCGGGGACATGTCCACGGCCGGTGGCTGAGTGAGTGCCACAAGGAGAGGATGGGCAAAGGGTCCAGGGGTCAGCCAGCATTGCGGACGAAAGTGACAGAGGCATCATAATGGTTGCACAAACAGTTGTTTAATGTGCTGTACAATACCCCACTCCCATGTTGCTGCCCCCCAGCCCCCCCACCCCCTATCTACCTCACCCCCCTCCCCCTACCTCAGTGATCCTCAACGTGCTTGGCCCTCCTAGCTTTAACACTAGGCCTTGATGTTTCCTGAGGATGCACATCCGAGGTGGAGGCAGCCCGCTGCTTACCTCGTCCCGTGGCCCTCGAAGCCCCTGGCAGGCGTCCCCTGGGGTCTCTGGGGCCAGAGGGCCCCGGCTCACCTGGCAGCACTTGCCCAGCCGTGCTGCCCTGTCCCGTGTGCTGACTGCGAGACGCAGCCTCATCAGAGCGGTGGAACTCGAGGGAGCTGGTGGCCACCTTCGCCACTCCATGGGACGGATCTGGCTTGGCACTCAGCGCCCCTTCCTCCCAATCAGTGTCCATAAGGCCCTGGGGTTCACCTTGGGATGGAGGGGCAGCTGGTTGGAGCCCCGGCTGCCCCTGTATCACCTGGCTCTGCCAGCCCTGGCGGTTCCCCATGGTTCACACCATTGTGTCGACAGCCTCGCCGATGCTCCTCAGTGACTGGGACAAGCTCCGCAGCGCCTCGCCCATTCCCATTTGAGAGCGGGACATGTCCCGCAGAACCACATCAAGGTCGGCCTGGTACTGGGTGACACCCCCCAGTCAGACATTCTGCCGAGACCCTCAGCCATTGCCATCACCGACTGTGCATC
Organism: Scyliorhinus torazame; assembly: GCF_047496885.1. Taxonomy (NCBI): domain Eukaryota; kingdom Metazoa; phylum Chordata; class Chondrichthyes; order Carcharhiniformes; family Scyliorhinidae; genus Scyliorhinus; species Scyliorhinus torazame. The sequence goes on from NC_092738.1 coordinate 29,815,187, forward strand.
ACCTTCACTAAAGGTGCCGACATCGTGCACCAGGCTCTCCACTCCGGTCGCCACCACAGCCGTGTTGGTCTCGGTGCCGCGCATTGCCGGTGCCATCTTCTGTGCCCCTAGTCTCTGGGACTCCTCCAAGCGCCTGTGGATCTGCTGGAGTGACAGTGACCGCTCCCTCTGAATGTCCTGGCCTCTGCCTATCGTTTCCATCAGCTCCGGATAACTCTGTTCCAGAGGCTCAGCATCAGGCTGGGATCCAGCTGGATCCTGGGATCCAGCCGCTCTCCGACTGCTTTTTCGCCTGGGGGTTCCTGCCCCCACCTGATATACATCAGCAGTGTGGTGCTCACCAGATTGTGCCCCAGAAGCTTGATCACTAACATGTCCCACCGAGGTGCGTGTCTCTGCGCTGGTGGAGGGTGGGGATGACAGCTGTGCCGCGATTATAACAGTTTCATCCTTGGAGCTCTCCTCCGAGGTGTTCTCTTCGGGGTCAGGAGAGGGTGCCACCCGGGATGGGCCAGCGTTGTTGGCTGCTGGACCTGCGGGAGAATGGACACATGGTCAGTGGGAGGGATGGGTCAGTCAGTAAGGCAATCAGTACTCACATTTGGCAGGTCCTCCGGGTGGAACCTGGTAGTCCCTCACCTCTGCGGCATCCGCCAGCCTCCTCGTGGCTGACCGATCTGTCCTCGGCCACCCCAGTCACCTCCAGGGCACTCCTCGAAGGAGGTGAGGATTCTTATGTCTGGCACCCCACCGCCAGTCTAGGATCTTTCCCGCCGATTGCGGGAGAGCTTTTCCTCAGGAGACATGAGAAAAAGGCGGCGGCTATGGCGGACTGTTACACCGGCCAGCGTGGAGGGAAAGAGTGCCCCCACGGCACAGGTACACCCGCGGATTGGTGGGCCCCGATCGCGGGCCAGGCCACCGTGCCCCCCCCCCCCCCCCGAGGCCAGATCCCCCCGCGCCCCCCCGGACTCCGCAGGCCGCCCGCTGAGTGAGGTCCCACCGATACGGACCTGGTGTAATATTCGCCAGCAGGACTGGCTGAAAACGGGCGGCCGCTCGCGGAGCGGAGAATCGCCGGGAGGGGCGCTGCCAACGGCCCCCGACCGGCACGACGCAATTCCCGCCCCCGCTGAAAAACCGGACCCGGAAAATCCGGCAGCCGGCGTTGGGGCGGAATTCATGCCGCCCCCCTGGCAATTCTCCGGCCCGCGGGGGGTCGGAGAATCCCGTCCCGTTGTTCCCGATTTTCGCTGTCCATCACTGGCGATGACACAAGATTCATGCCCACAAAGGGCCTGAACCGCATTTTAATACAATTAAATGCTATTAGCCAAATAATCCCCCCTCACTAAATATTCATACCTCGCTGGCATGATGTCACATCAGCGAGGTTTACAACTGGTTTAGCCGGGGGGGGGATTCCAAACAAACCTGTTGGACTTGTCATGAGAGTATCACTTTAAGAAATGTTTGTCTGCTCATGTTACTGCAGTGATGTCAGAGTGTGGGTGGAGCTGAGCTCTGGCTCTGCTTTTTAGTTTCACTTTGAGAAAAGCTTGGGTGTGTCTGTGTTTTTTTTTGTTTCAGTGTTGGATCTGAAGCCAGACAAAGCAGGTGTACTGCTGTTCTCTCTGCCATGAAAAGACTATCTCTTGATCATTTGGTAAATTCAGAAATATAAATGTTCTCAGTAGTGAATTTAAACCTGATGTGTTTCTGTTAAAAAGTGTTTCTTTTGTCTTCTGGATGTTGTTTGGGAATTTATTAAGGATTACTTAGTGTTGTATTCTTTGGGGGTTGTATTTGAATTGATGGTTGCTAAGATGTTCACTGTATGTTTTAAAAAGGTTAACTTGAGTTGATAGAATAAACATTGTTTTGCTTTAAAAAATACTTTTCCATTTCTGCTGTACCACTCCTGTAGAGTGGGTCGTGTGCTCCCCATACCACAATCTATTAAAAGTTGTGGGTCAGGTGAACTCCATGATACACTTTGGGGTTCTCAAACCCTGGCCCATAACAGACTTTAATCTGGTGTTAGCAAGACTTCTTACTGTGCCCACCCCAGTCCAACGCCGGCATCTCCACATCAATTGATATTGACACCTTCGATCTGAGTACAAACTTACTTCATCAGTCATTATGGTGGCCATGGACCTGCCAATCTCATGGTACTGTTGTGCCTTTCCAACTGGTCCCAACAAAATGAAAAGGAATCTGCAAAATGAGAGATTTCAGTATTACTAGTGTTATTTAGCATTTTCTAGTAACCTGCTATCCACGAAAATAAAGTATCATAAACTGCTATCAGTATTACACAGGATCACAGGATTAGGATCATGTCATCATTGGTTCACCTATGTTATGTTTTTGGTCTCTCGGAGAATCAAGGGATATGGGGAACAAGTAAGAAATTGGAGTTCAGGCAGGAGGTCAGTTTTGATCATATTGAATGGCAGTGGGCTCAAGGAGCCATGTGGTCTATTCCTGCTCCTATATCTCTATTGTGCTTGATATGTGATGGCAAGAGAATTAAAGACAGAACACAATTTTAAAATTGTCATAACCCCTACGAGACCCATGGGGACGACCCGATTAATCTCCTGTGAGCCTTGTAGGGTGCGGGCTTCCCCGCTGAGAGGTGGAGGTCCGTCAGCGGAATAGTTAACTCTGGCATTAAAAGCCGGCCCAGGTAGGAGCCCAGTTGCAGAGTAGTCCCAGTTGGGACTGGGACTGTTACTTGTAGATACTTTACTTTGGTAATGACCCTCTCCTTTCCAGACTCCTCTGTGACTACACAATTGGCAATGAGGGTAAAGTGGAACTAATTCAGCTCTGCTAACCATTGGAGCACGGCCACTTTTCTTCATGAAGGAATAAGGTTTGCACTATTTTGAAAATGCCGCTCTTTGGCAGACGCGATCAGCGGGATTCTCCGGAATCGGCGCGATGGCCCGAAGCCGGTGTCAAAAATGGCGCGAACCACTCCGACGTCGGGCCAACCGGAAGTAGTGGAATCCTCCGCACTTCCAGGGGCTAGGTGGACGGCGGAGGGGTTCGCGCCGCGGCAGCCGGCGCTGAAGGGACTGCGCGAGTCTGTGCATGTGCCAAAGGGCCGGCGTGATCCCGCGAATGCGCGGAACCGCCGGCGTATTCTGCCGCATGCGCAGGGGGGTGTCTTCTCCGCGCCGGCCATGGCGGAGCCCTACAGGGGCCGGCGCGGAAGGAAGAAGTGCCCCCACAGCACAGCCCACCTGCAAATCGGTGGGCCCCGATCGCGGGCCAAGCCACCGTGGCCGCCGTGTGGGATCATGTCTAATCCCCGCCGGCGGGACTGGCCAAAAACCGACGGCCGCTCGGCCCATCGGGGCCCGGAGAATTGCCGGGGGGGGCCGCTGCCAACGGCCCCCGACCGGCGTGGTGTGAACCCCGTCCACGCCCACAAACCAGCACCAGAGAATACGGCAGCCAGCGTCAGGACAGCGGGGTGGGATTCATGCCGCCCCCCGGGGATTCTCCGCCCGATATTTTTGATGTGGTTGTGGAGGACTGGACTCAGTATGCAGAGCGTAGGCGCCACTTTTTTAAGGCAGACACTATCTTCGTGGATGATCGCCAGGACATCTGACCGCCTGTTGGGCCCCCATTTTCAGTGTCATAAAGTACCCCACGGCCCCAGACTCTAAGACGTTCAAAGAGCTAGTGGCACTCGTGGCAAACCACTACGAGCCCAAGCCGTCAGTTATCGTACAGAGGTGCTGATTTAATACAGCTGAGAGGACACCAGGGGAGTACATTACCAAAGTTTTGGTGCATTTGTGAAAATTGCCAGAATTTTGCAACTATGGCCTATTCCTACCTGAGATGTTACGGGACCACCTTGTATGCGGAGTAAACAATATTGCAACCCAGCGGAAATTGCTGGCCGAGCCATTGCTGGACCTCAAGAAGGCCGTTGAGATCTCCCTCTCACGGGAGAGTGCAGAAAAGGGAGTTCAGCAGCTCCAGGAAATGTGAGAGATGGAGATAAACAGTGTAGGATGCCCCCCATTCCCGCACACAGGAGTTGTGCATGGGGGCTGCAGTTTCGGTAATTGGGAGACCGACTTTCGAGAGAATCAGGACTGGAGTTCAACGGTTGAGTTCACAGGACACTGAGGCGAGGATGGCGACCTACAGGGGAACCTTAGGCATAGCGGGCACGACGATGACTTACAGGTAGCAGTCTATTAGGCTGCCATTAATAATAGTGAAGGGCCCGAGTTTGCTGGGTCGCGACTGGCTAAAACGCCTTCGGTTGGACTGGCAACGGATCTTCCGGAGGGCTTTGCGAAGTATTGGGGAAGTATCCTGAAGTTTTCCAAGAAGGGCTGGGCAAAATTAAGGGAGTTGTGGCCAAAATACATGTGGACCCTCACGCCCAGCCTAAGTACATCCGGGCCCACCTGGTCCCCGATGCACTGCTGGTGAAGGTCGAGGACAAACTCAACTGATTGGAAGGCCTCGGGATTATCCGAGGAACTCGGCAAGATTCCGTAGGCAGCATCTTCCAAACCCACGACCACGACCTTCTAGAAGGACAAGAGCAGTAGATACCTGGGAACATCACCACCTGGAGGCTCCCCTCCAAGTCACTCACCATCCTGACTTGGAAATATATCACCGTTCCTTCACTGTTACTGGGGGAAATCCTGGAAACTCTCCCTAACAGCACTGTGGGTGTACCTACACCACAGGGACTGCAGCGGCTTAAGAATGCAACTCACCACCACCTTCTGAAGGGCAACTACGGGTGGGCAATAAATGCTGGCCCAATCAGCGACACACACATCCTTTGAATTAATTTTAAAAAAGACTGGTACATTTTCCCGATTGGGCAGTGCCGGCAGTCCCAGTACTTAAAATTGACAAAACCGTACACCTATGCAGTGATTATAAATTGACCATTAACAAGGCCACCCGTAGTCTTCCGGTTGTGGCTATGCAGAGCTAAGTCGCACATTCGGCAGCTCCCGCACAAAACTGACTTTTGGGCTCTTTTCAGCAGCGGGGCGACTAAAAAAGTGGTGTTGGACCCGAAGAAGGTGCGAGGGAAGAAGAACAAAATGGCGGCGGGCGAGGACCAGGCAGCGTGGATGCAGTGGGTGCAGGAGCAACAGGAGGATATCCAGCGCTGCTTCAGGGAGATTAAAGCGGTCTTGCTTGAGCCGATGAAGGCTTCTATCGATAAGCTGCTGGAGACACAGACGGCCCAGGGGGTGGCGATCCGCGAGGCCCGACAAAAGATCTCCAACAATGAGGACGAGATCTTAGGTCTGGTGGAAAAGGTGGAGGCGCACGAGGCGCTCCACAAGAAATGGCAGGAGCGGTTCGAGGAGATGGAGAATCGGTCGAGGCGGAAGAACTTGCGGATTCTGGGCCTCCCGGAGGGGCTGGAGGGGTCGGACGTGGGGACCTATGTGGTCACCATGTTGAACTCGCTGATGGGAGCGGGGTGCTTCCAGGGGCCCCTGGAGCTGGAAGGGGCCCATAGAGTGCTGGCGAGGAGGCCCAAGGCTAATGAGCCTCCGCGGGCGGTGCTGGTGCGGTTTCATCGGTTCGCTGATCGGGAATGTGTGCTCAGGTGGGCCAAGAAGGAGAGGAGCAGCAGGTGGGAGAACGCGGAGGTTCGAATATACCAAAACTGGAGTGCGGAGGTGGCGAAGAGGAGGGCCGGGTACAATCGAGCGAAGGCGGTGCTGCACAGAAAGGGGGTGAAGTTTGGCATTTTGCAGCCGGCGCGACTGTGGGTTACCTACAAGGACCGGCACCATTATTTTGAGTCTCTGGAGGAGGCGTGGGCCTTTGTTCAGGCCGAGAAGTTGGACACAGATTGAGGGTCGGGATGGGCGTTTGGGGATTGCGGTTGATATGTTACTTTTTGAGGGGGGTCCTTTGCTCTTGTTTTTTTTTTTCTTTCTGGTTCGGTGAGGGTGGTTAGGGCGGGTTGGGCACTGTTTTGGTTGGGTTGGTCAGGGGGGCTCTTGGAGGGGGGTAAGCAAATGGAACAGGGGTGGATGGCCGGCAGTGAGATGGCGGCGGCTAAGGTGCTGAGGGGGTTTATGGACCAGATGGGAGGGGTGGACCCTTGGGGATTTGCACGGCCGGGGGCTAGGGAATTTTCTTTCTTCTCACATGTCCATAAGGCTTATTCCCACATCGACTTTTGTATTTTGAGCAGGGCTCTGATAGCGAGAGTAGAGGATACCGAGTACTCGGCGATAGCCATTTCGGATCACGCCCCGCATTGGGTGGACTTAGAGCTGGGGGCGGAGAGGGACCAGTGCCCGTTGTGGCGCTTGGAGGTGGGGCTGTTGGCGGACGAGGAGGTGAGGGGGCGGGTCCGAGGAAGCATAGAGAGGTACCTGGAGGCCAACGATAACGGGGAGGTCCGAGTGGGGATGGTATGGGAGGCGCTGAAGGCGGTGGCTAGGGGAGAGCTGATCTCAATTAGGGCCCACAAGGAGAGGAGGGAGCAGAAGGAGAGGGAGAGGCTGGTGGGGAAGATGGTGAGGGTAGACAGGAGAAATGCGGAGGTGCCGAATTCGACCTGGTGACCACCAGGAAGGCGGAGGTGCAGTGGCGGAAGGCCCAGGGGGCGATTTATGAGTATGGGGAAAAGGCAAGCCGGATGCTGGCGCATCAGCTTCGGAAGCGGGACGCAGCTAGGGAGATCGGGGGAGTTAAGGACTGGGGAGGGAGTGTGGTGTGGAGTGGGGTTGACATCAATGGGGTCTTCAGGGACTTTTATGAGGAATTGTATCGGTCCGTGCCCCCACTGGAGGAGCGAGGGATGGGCCGCTTTCTGGACCAATTGAGGTTTCCGAAGGTGGAGGAGGGACTGGTGGTGGGATTGGGGGCCTCGATTGGGCTGGAGGAGCTGATCAAAGGGATAGGAAGCATACAGGCGGGGAAGGCACCGGGGCCGGACGGTTTCCCGGTCGAATTCTATAAAAAATACATGGGCCTGTTGGGCCCGTTGCTAGTTAGGACCTTCAATGAAGCAAGGGAGGGGGGGGCTTTGCCCCCGACGATGTTCCGGGCACTGATCTCCTTGATCCTGAAGCGGGACAAGGATCCCCTGCAATGTGGGTCTTAGGCCGATTTTGTTGCTAAACGTAGATGCCAAGGTGCTGACAAAGGTCTTAGCCACGAGGATTGAGGATTGTGTGCCGCAGGTCATCCACGAAGACCAGACGGGGTTCGTGAAGGGGAGGCAGTTGAACACGAATGTGCGGAGGCTCCTGAACGTTATCATGATGCCGGCGAGGGAGGGGGAGGCGGAGATAGTGGTGGTGATGGACGCTGAGAAAGCCTTCGATAGGGTAGAGTGGGGGTACCTGTGGAAGGTGCTGAAGAGGTTTGGGTTTGGGGAGGGGTTTGTCAGGTGGGTTAGGCTGTTGTATGAGGTCCCGATGGCGAGTGTGGCCACGAACAGGAGGTCTGAGTACTTTCGGTTGCACCGAGGGACAAGGCAGGGGTGTCCCCTGTCCCCCCCTGCTCTTCGCACTGGCGATTGAACCCCTGGCTATGGCACTGAGGGAGTCGAGGAACTGGAGGGGGTTGGTGCGGGGTGGGGAGGAGCATAGGGTGTCGCTCTATGCGGACGACTTGCTGCTATATGTGGCGGACCCGGTGGGGGGAATGCCGGAGGTAATGAGGATCCTCAGGGAATTCGGGGATTTCTCGGGGTACAAGCTCAACATGGGGAAGTGCAAGCTGTTTGTGGTTCACCCAGGGGACAAGGAGAGGGGGATTGGCGAGCTCCCACTAAAAAGGGCGGAGAGGAGCTTCAGGTATTTGGGGGTCCAGGTGGCCAGGAGCTGGGGGGCCCTGCATAGGCTTAATTTCACAAGGCTGGTGGAGCAAATGGAGGAGGAGTTTAAGAGGTGGGACGCGTTGCCCCTGCCCTTGGCGGGTAGGGTGCAGTCAGTCAAAATGACGGTACTCCCAAGGTTTATGTTCCTGTTCCAGTGCCTCCCCGTGTTTATCCCGAAGGCCTTTTTTAGGCGGGTCAACAGGAGCATAATGGGGTTTGTGTGGGCGCGAGGGACTCCGAGGGTGAGAAGGGTGTTCCTGGAGCGGAGTATAGATGGGGGGGGGGGGGCTGCCGCTGCCGCTCCCTCCAAGGAGGTATACCACGAGCGGTTGCCCTCAAAATCTGGGGGCAGTGGAGGCGGCACAGGGTGGTAGTTGGGGCCTCGGTGTGGCTCCCAATACGGGGGAACCACCGGTTCATCCCAGGGAGAACAGATGGAGGGTTTTCGGGTGGCACAGGGCAGGGATACGAAGGTTGGGAGACCTGTTTGTGGATGGGAAGTATGCGAGCCCGGGTGAGCTGGAGAAGTACGGGCTCCCCCCGGGGAACACCTTCAGGTACTTACAGGTAAGGGCGTTTGCCAGGCGGCAAGTGGTGGAATTCCCGCGGCTGCTGCCACGCACAGTACAGGACAGGGTGCTCTCGGGGGGGGGTGGGTGGGAGTGGGGAAGATCTCGGAAACTTACCAGGTGGTGCAAGAGGAGGAGGAGGCCTAGGTGGTGGAGGTGAAAGGTAAGTGGGAGGAGGAGTTGGGAGAGGAGATCGAGGAAGGGACATGGGCAGATGCCCTAGGGAGGGTGAACTCTTCCTCTTCGTGCGCGAGGCTCAGCCTCATACAGTTTAAGGTGCTGCACAGGGCACACATGACCGGGACAAGGATGAGCCGATTCTTTGGGAGCGAGGACAGGTGTGTTAGGTGCTTGGGGAGCCCAGTGAATCACACCCATATGTTCTGGGCATGCCCAGCGCTGGAGGAATTTTGGAGGGGTGTAGCGAGGACGGTGTCGAGGGTGGTAGGTTCCAGGGTCAAGCCGGGCTGGGGCCTCGCAATATTTGGGGTGGCAGAGGAGCCGGGAGTGCAGGAGACGAAAAAGGCCGGTATTCTGGCCTTTGCATCCCTGGTAGCCCGGCGCAGGATTCCTCTTCAGTGGAGGGATGCAAGGCCCCCAAGCGTGGAATCCTGGATCAACGATTTGGCGGGGTTTGTTAAGTTGGAGAGGGTGAAATTCGCCTTGAGAGGGTCGGTACAAGGGTTCTTTAGGCGGTGGCAACCGTTCTTAGACTTCCTGGCAGAACGGTAGACACTGGGCAATGGCAGCAGCAACTCGGGGGGGGGGGGGGGTTTACTTTATTTTTTGTTTTTGTTTATTTACACTGGGGGGTCTGAGGGGGTGTATACATTTGCTATGTTTGCTTTGTGTGAAGTCGGGGTGTTAATTTATTATTTATTTACAGGGGGGAGGGGGGCATGGAGGGTTGCTTTTTTGGACTGTGTTTTATACTTAACCCTGTTGGGTTCCTTTTTCATTTTGTTACTGATATTCTGTGAAAACTTTAATAAAAATTATTTTAAAAAAATAACAAGGCCACCCGTCTGGACCAGTACCCAATGCCGCCGATCGAGGACCTGTACGCGAAGATAGCTAGAGGTCATTCCTTTTCCAAGCTCAAGACGAGCCATGCCTATCTCCAGCTGGAGCTGGATGCCAATTCCTGGTGTTAGTAACCATTAATACCTACAGGGTCTCTATGAGTACACAAGATTGCCTTTTGGAGTGTCATTGGTGTGCGCAATTTTTCAGCGCAGCATGGAGAACATCCTGAGAGGGCTACCACGTGTGGCGACCTACTTGGACGATGTCCTGGTCACCGGACCCACGGAAAGGGAGCACCTGAGCAACCTGGAGGAAGTCCTTCGCCGGTTTTCTGAGACGGGCGTCCGCCTCAAGAGGGGAAAGTGCATTTTCTACGCCAAAGAGGTTACTTACTTGGGGTATCGTGTGGATCGGGACAGATTACAGCCGGTAGAGGAGAAGGTTCGGTGATTAGGCAAGCCACCACTCTGGAAAACGCGACAGAATTACGATCATTCTTCGGTCTCGTAAACTATTACGGAAAAATTGTTCCTGGCCTAACGACCATCCTTGTCCCTCTACATGCACTGTTGACAAAGCACCAAGAATGGCCGTCTGAATTATTGACGCTTTACGGCCCCTCCAAGCCTCTTTCAGTAATGTGCGATGCCATATGGAATCGGAGCTGCATTGTCCCACCACATGGCTGACGGAAGAAAAAGGCCAATAGCATTCACATAAGGGACATTGGCTGTAGCGGAGCGAAATTACGCTCAGATTGAAAAAGAGGAGTTGGCCGTCGTATTCACGATGAAGAAATTGAAATTTCACCAGTACGTGTCTGGGTGTCAATTCACTATTGTGACAGACCACAAGCCATTGCTGGGACTCTTTAAAGAGGACAAGGCAATGCACCCCCCTCCCCCTACTCCCATCTCCACTGAAAGCCGACAAAGTAGTTTAAACTTTATGGATATCCTGCCAGTCGTTGCTGCCCAGATACGTGACTGGACATAAAAAGACTCCGTATTGGCGAAAATATGTCACATTGTCTTAGACGGATGCCAGCATGGGAAGCTGCCCAAAGAACTACGGGCCTTTGAAACCAAAATGCTGGAGCTCAGTGTTGAAGACAGTATCTTTCTGTGGGGGGCTCGCATTGTGGTCCCACGCCAGGGAAGAGCTGCCATCCTTCAGGATCTGTATAATAGACACCTGAGGGGATCGAAAATGAAGATGCTATGCGTGGCTATGTGTGGTGGCCAGGCCTGCATCGAGCAATTGAACAACTGGTCCAACAGTGCAGCACATGCCATGAACAGCAGAAACTTCTGCCTGCTTTCTCCATGGCAATGCGTTGGTCAATCAGTGCTGACTTGTACGTTTTTCTCCTGCAGTATAAATTGTGATTGTTTGAAATTTGACATTCTTGCATTTATCCTGATGAGTGCAAGATGAAAAGCTTCAATAGCATGTCTTGCTTTTCAGCAATAATTTCCATTATCTTCTATATCTTGCTGAATAAGAACACAAGAACATGAGAACCAGGAGTAGGGCATCTGGCCCCTCGAGCCTGCTCCGCTATTCAAAAAGATTACGGCTGATCTTTTTGTGAGCTCAGCTCCACTTACCCTCATAAGCCAATCCTCTCAACTCGGAATCAATCGAATGAATCTCCTCTGCACCCCCTCCAGTGCCAGTACATCCTTTCTCAGATAAGGAGACCAAAACTGTACACAGTGTGGCCTCACCAGCACTCTATACATAGAATTATAGAATTTACAGTGCTGAAGGAGGCCATTCAGCTCATTGAGTCTGCACCGGCCCTTGGAAAGAGAACCCTCCTCAAGCCCACACCTCCACCCTATCCCTGTAACTCCACTTAACCTTTTTGGACACTAAGGGCAATTTAGCATGGCTAAGCCACCTAACCCACACATCTTTGGACTGTGGGAGGAAACCGGAGCACCCGGAGGAAACCCACGCAGACACGGGGAGAATGTGCCGACTCCACATAGACAGTGATCCAAGCCGGGAATTGAACCTGGGACCCTGGAGCTGTGAAGCAACAGTGCTAACCACTGTGCTATCGTGCTGCCCAATACAGCTGCAACATAACCTCCCTGTTTTTGACTCCATTCCTCTAGCAATGAAGGACAACATTCTATTTGCCTTCCTAATTACCTGCTGCACCTGCAAAGCAACTTTTTGCGATTCATGCACAAGTACATCCAGGTCCCTCTGCACAGCAGCATGCTGCAATGTTTTACCATTTAAATAATAGTCCCTTTTGCTGTTATTCCTGCCAAAATAGATGACCTCACATTTATCAACATTGTACTCCATCTGCCAGACCCTTGCCCACTCACTTAAACTATCTATATCCCTCTGAAGACTTTCAGTGTCTTCTGCATACTTTGCTCTATCATTAATCTTAGTGCTGTCTGCGAACCTTGACACATTACACTTGGTCCCCAACTTCAAATCACCCATGTCAAGTGTAAACAATTGCGTTAACAACACTGATCCCTGAGGCACACCACTACCCATTGATTGCCGGCCAGAAAAACACTCATTTATCCCCACTCTTTGCTTTCTGGTAGTTAACCAATTCTCTATCCATGCTAATACATGACCCATAACACCGTGCACCTTTATCTTATGCAGCAGCCTTTTGTGCGGCACCTTTTCAAATGCCTTCTGGAAATCCAGATACACCACATCCACTGGTTCCCCATTGTCCACTGTGCTCGTTATGTCCTCAAAGGATTCCAGTAAATTAGTTAAACATTTAAAAATAAATTTAGAGTAGTCAATTATTTTTCTTTTCCAATTAAGGGGCAATTTAGCGTGGCCAATCCACCTACCCTGCACATCTCTGGGTTGTGGGGGTGAAACCCACGCTGACACGGGGAGAATGTGGAAACTCCACACGGACAGTGACCCAGGGCCGGGATTCGAACCCGGGTCCTCAGTGCCGCTGTCCCAGTGCTAACCACTACGACACATGCCGCCCTAAATTAGTTAAGCATGACCTGCCTTTCATGAACCCATGCTGTGTCTGCCCAATAGGACAATTTCTATCCAGATGTCTCATTATTTCTTCCTTGATGATAGATTCAAGCATTTTCCCTACTACAGAAGTTAAGCTAACCGGCGTATAGTTACCCTCCTTTGTCTACCTCCTTTTTTGAATAGTGGCGTCACATTTGCTGTTTTCCAACCTGCTGGAACCGCCCCAGAGTCCAGCGAATTTTGGTAAATTACCACAAATGCATCTGCAATTTCCCCGCCTTCTCTTTTAGTACCCTGGGATGCATCCCAGCAGGGCTTGGAGACTTGTCTACCTTTAGCCCCATTAGTTTGCCCAATACTACTCCTTAACCCCACTTAACCTATACATCTTTGGACGATATGGAGCAATTAATCATGGTCAATTCATCTAACCTGCATATCGTTGGACTGTGAGAGGAAACCAGAGCACCCAGAGGAAACCCACGCAGACATGGGGAGAATATGCAAACTCCACACAGACAGTGACCCGAGGTTGGAATCGAACCCGGGTTCATTGGCATTGTGAGGCAGCAGTGCTAACCACTGTACCTTCCTGTTGAATGTTGGGAATCTGGATAATTTACCAGTGGGGGGGCGGGGACAAATGCAAAGGGGCTTCCCACCAACATATAATGTGATTTGGGCCTCGCCATTCACACCCAATGCAAACTGGAATGCAATTTCCCAGCCTAGATTTCATGAAGTTGTTAATTATATAAACAATTGAGATGTGAAAGGTGTAATATAAATATATATGTACTATTTTAATAGAAGCCATCCACGACTGCATACCATGCATTATCAACTGACCTGGTAGGAATTGGAACCTCGGTAAGTCCTGTGAGAAGAATAGCTGGAGAAAGACGCACAAATGCCACAATTGGCCTTTTCAGGAAGTCTAGCTCACCAACCAGGACATTAGAGGCTTCAGCACCAGTAGGGATCTTCTTCATGAAGTGGAGGTCGACCTGCCAAAAAAAGTTTGGTTATTCAGAAATATTTCCCATCAACAACTGGAAAAGAAACCATCTAGATTTGAGCCTAACCTGCAGAAGTAAAAGGTTCGAGTCCCAACCTGAACTAAACCATTTTGCAGGGTTGGGTGGCTTGATTTACCTTGTCCCTAATTGTACTCAGTGCTTAGTGAGTAGCTGAGGCATGCTTCAATTGGCCTCAGTGCCCTTCAGCTTCAGAGAGAAAATGTAAATGAATGCAATGGCATTCATGCGACCAACCAGCGGGAAGACTGATCCGCCATTAATCCGCCATTGGAAGAACTGAAACGTGATTTTATGCCAGTGGGCTTCCAACATTTTGGCTCCTACTAGAGTCACCGCTCCCGCCCACCACCAAACGTGCCACGGCGGTACAACTATGCTCGTATACAAGTCAATATCAGCCTGGATTTTTCTGTCTTCAATAGAAGGATTTTTTAAAAAGAGGTTGGACTCCCAACCTGATTACCAAAGAAAAAAGTGATTTCTTAAAATCAATTGTGGGATGTGGCTGTTCTGGCTGGGCAAACATTTATTGCCCATCCCTAATTGCCCTCGAGAATGTGATGGAGAGCTGCCTTCTTGAACCACTGCAGTCTGTGTGGTGTAGGTACACCTACTGTGCTATTAGGGAGTTCCAGTATTTTGACCCTGTGACAATGAAGGAAGAGCAATATATTTTGAAATCAGGGCGATGAGTGGTTTGGTGGGTACCTTCCACTGCTCCCACTATGTATCGGTGGTGAAGGGAGTGGCTGGGGTGCGAATCAAGTGGGCTGCTTTGCCCTAAATGATGTTGAGCTTCCTGAATGTTGTTGGAGCTACACTCATCCAGGTAAGCGAAGAGTATTCCATCACACTCCTGATTTGAGCCTTGTAGATTGTGGACTGGCTTTGGGTAGTTGGGTGATGAGTCACTCATCACAGGATTCCTAGCCTCTAACCTGCACTTGGAGTCATAGTACTTATATGGTTAGTCTAGTTCAGTTTCTGGACAACGGATGCTGATTGTGGGGATTTGGTGATTGTAATGCTATTGAATGTCAAGGGGCGATGATTAAATTCTCTTTTGTTGGAGATGATCATCGCCTAGCTATTAAGGATGCTAATTAGTATTGAGGTACTTCCTTTCACAGTGCAACGAAAAACTGGACAATAAAGCACAACTTTGTGCATTGGTTTGTGCCAACTGACCTGTACTTGCTGACCTGAGAACAGGTCATTTGTCTGTCCACCTTTGTCATGGTCTAACACAAAGAATGATAAGGAGAAGTTTTTCTGTGTTCATAAAGTGGGTTATCACTAGTTAGCATTCTGTCCTTTCACCAGCAGAAACAGTCTTGTGTATTGACTTTGAAGAGCCTTAATCTAGTTCTTATTTGTAGATTTGCAGAATGAAATGCCCAGAAATTACCACAAATTGGTATAAATTAGAAATGTTACTCAAAACTCTATAGAGTACTGCTGAGGAGACATTGCAACGCCGCAACATGTTATAAGGGGTGTTGTTCTGGTATCAAGAGACATTGTATGATACCAGACTCAGAATGTCATGTGCCAAATCCTGGGGACATCAGCCAGATTTCCAAAATTACAGAACTTCAATGCAAGTATTCCACATCTAGGTTACTGTGAGGGAATCTGTATTTTAACATTTAATTTGTATGTTTTTGAGGAAGACTTTACCTCAAAGCAGAAACTGAATTGAAAATGAAACTGAAATGGAAACAAAGGTAAACTATTTCTAAGGAAACCAAAATTAAACAGAGGTTGGGAAATTGAAACTGATCCTGGTTGAAAAATATAAAAGGGTACAAGTCAGTCCAAGCTACAGTAGCTATTAAGCATGCCTTAATAGTTGAGTGCACTAATGCAGTATAGGCAAGCTGAAGAAGACGAAAGACAGTCCAGACCCAGAAGCTGAGAATAGGTTGCTGCAGCTGTTTGATACTGATAGGTAACACTGAAAGGTCCACCTCATTCAGACCAAGTTGAGCAAGATCTGCATACATGTTCTATTTGTGGTGAAGATTATGCCTGGAACCCGAGTTGGTTGTGTGCAGCTGTCGGCTGGAGATCAGACTAACTCCTGGAAGGAGAGGAGCTGAAATTCCTCATGAGGAAGACAGAGTTCAAAGTACTTTGTGACTGAGTGTGATCTGAATGGACTGCTAAGCCAATTTGTAAGGTCTGTGTTAGCTGTATCTGTCATTGAATGTGCAATTTAGAGTTTATATTTGACCACAATTTGCCTTAAAGGCTCTGATGTCTGAGATTGTAAGAAATAGGAGCAGGAATAAACCCTCCAGCCTTTTGAGCCGACTCTGCTATTCAGTCGGATCATGACTAATCTTCTGTCTCAACTCCAGTTTTGCAAGCTATCCTCATAACTCTTGATTCAATCCATCAATCTCAATCTTGAACATACTCAATAACTGAGCATCCACAGCTCTCTGATGTGGAGAATTCCAAATATTCCCAACCTCTTGAACAAAGAAAGTTCCCATCAGGCCTAAATGGCCAGCTCCTTATTCTGAGGCTGTCAACCTTAGTTGTACACTCCTCCAGCCAAGTGAAACATCCTCTTCGTGTCAGGCCCCTTTAGAATTTTTTATGTTTCAATTAGATCATCTCCCATTCTTTTAAACCATGGGGCCCAGACTTTAGTGACTTAAGTGCCAAAATTCTCTGATCGTTGTGATTCACTTATTCCACTGCTGGGTTTCCTAGCTGCATGAGGTGTCTTCAATGGGAAATCCCATTGACAATCTGTGGGAGGATAGAATCCTACTACCAGCGACCGGCATGTGGTTGAGAAACACACGGCTGGGTGGCTGCAGAATCCAGCCCAAGATCTACATTTTTGACAGTCATCTGAACACAATCTAGCAGCGCGGCCTACCCACCCCTCCCCATAGGGACATTCAAACACGTTGCACAATATAGGTCTTATCCAGCCAATCTATGAATAAACAGGATAAAAAAGCACCAAAAAAGCAAATACTTAGTGCAGGATTCTCCACATGCTAATGGGCCAGCACCGGTGCCACATGGAACAAGTGCAATTCCAACGCAAGCCGGCGTGTGATTTGCCGGGGTTGGGATTGGCACCCGAGAGCCTGACAAGCTGCAGCCACATATAAGCACTCCACTCCCCACACACTCTTATTCCAACCATGAAGATGCCACTCCGAGGGGCGGCATTGAGGTTCACCAATGCAAAGTTGGTGACACTGCTGGATGTTGCGGAGAAGATGCAGGATATCCCCTTCCCCAGAGTGCGACGCCAACCGGGCCTTGGCGCGGTTGGCAGAGGCCATGAGCGCCATGGGCCCCACCACCAAGACTGGGCAGCAGTCCAGGAACAAGTTGCACAACCTCCTCAGGGTGGCCAGGATGAGTAACCAGCTCCGCGCCCCTGGCACCACCCCGGTATCCCCCCCCCCCCGCCACCCATGCGGCCCCCACAAGGCCGACCGGTAGAAAGTTCTGGGTAAGGATGGGCAACCATGCCAGCTAGGGTGAGTCACCACCACTACCATGCCCCTGGAAACACCCCCGTCCCATACTCTCTACACCCATCACCCTGCCAGCCCACATGCGTCTCCCACTAGGTGGATGGATAAGCAGCACTGGGTGAGGATGGGCAACCCCCCAGACAAGCCAGAGTGAGTCACCACCACCATGCCCCCTGCGCTGCCCGCGTAAGTGTATCTCATACTGTGCATTATCCATCTCCCCAGAAGAAGGCAGCCCACAAACGCAGCGAGACAAAGAAGACCAGAGAAGACCAGAGGGGGCCCACCGGACCTGTGGCCCATCACCGTCGGAGAGCAGATGCTGGACCTGGTTGGCAGTGTTGGAGAGCAGGCAGTCGCCGAGGCGAAGGTCAGCATCGGAGATGCAAGTGAGCCCCCAGCGAATTGCGATGTCCCTATAGCATGTGGGTCACACCTCGCCTACCCGCGATCTAACCATGCGTCTTCTTTTTGTCTTGCATGATCACCAGGCGACGGGCTGGGTCCATCGGGGGTCCCCCAACCGCGACCCCTCATGCGGCGGTGCTCGTAGGGACATGTGTCCTGTCGATCA
Organism: Scyliorhinus torazame; assembly: GCF_047496885.1. NCBI lineage: Eukaryota > Metazoa > Chordata > Chondrichthyes > Carcharhiniformes > Scyliorhinidae > Scyliorhinus > Scyliorhinus torazame. The sequence goes on from NC_092738.1 coordinate 29,832,763, forward strand.
TCCTCTGGACGTGGGGCATCCTGGCGATGGCGGCGAATCCCGTTGCCTGGGCAATCTGCTGGGCTCGGTCCATATTCGGGTGGATATATTGTGTGTTTGGGCATAGAGGGCCTCCATTACGGCGTGGATGCATCTGTGCACATAGGTATGGGAGATCCCAGACAGGTTCCCACTTGGCCCCTGGAAGGGCCTGTGGCAAAAAAGTTCAGGGCGACCATCGCCTTGACGGCCATGGAGAGCGGATGTCCTCCCCCATACCCCTCTGGCTCCAGATATGCCATGATGCAGCAGATATGCCGTATGGTCTCCCTGGTTAGCAGGAGTCTTCAGCGACCCGCTCAAGCCGGCAGGTCATCATACGACAGGCATTGCCGGTGTACACGAGGCCTGATGCGTCGCCTCCTTCCACCTCCTCGGCCTGTTGGGCGGCTGTGTCTCCAACCTCACTGGCTGGCCCCCGCTCGTCTGGGGCAGGCTCCGGTTCTGCAGGGTCCTCCCCAGCAGCTCCTGCTCGTGCAGCCTCATTGTGTCCGCTAGGGCTGCGGCGGCTAGGCAGATGTCAACCACTCCTGGTTCGATACTGAAATCCATTTTGTAAAGGGCAGACATGCTAGTATGGTGACTACTCCAGTGTCCAAACAGGTCCAAAGGGCTACACGGTGGCCCTGGCCTGCATTGTAGCTGCTGCCCCCACATGTCTCCCCCCCCCCCCCCCCCCCATTCCCACCCCCACCGAACTCAACGGTCCGGCGATCCCCCTCCAGTCTTCTCCCGCTCCCAGCGGTGTGCGCGGCCTTCTCCTGAGATGGAGGGGAACAGAAAATGCACAGTATTAGACAGTCCAATGCATGCAGCCCAGGGGGTGGGTGGCTGGTGGCCTCAGTGGCCAGGTCACCTGGCCAAGGCTGCCGGTATGGGTGCCAGCCTGTGGTACAAAGTGGGGGTTCGGCCGCCCTCAGGGTGCAGTAATGGGTGGGGTTACGGGTGTGTGGGACGGGGGTTAGTGCTGGGGGCACAGTGCTGCCTACTCACCTTGGCTGCCTTGAGGAGGGAATGCAGTTTTTCCCAGCACCGCTGGCCAGTCTGGACGGTGTTGCCCACGTCGCTGACGACCTCTGCCATCTGCGCCCAGGCCTGGCGAGTGGCAGCAGCTGGATGTCTCCTTCCCATCCCGGGTACAGGGTCGCCTGCTTCTCCTCCACGGCGTCCAGCAGGGTCTCCAGTTGCTCGTCAGTGAATGTTGGGCCACATGCCTTGCTGCCATCTCGTTGGCTGGCATGGTGTGTGTGGGGAGTGAAGTGTGGCTGCAGCTTGTCAGCCTTCTGAGTGTCAATCCCGAATCCGGCGAATCAGACTCTTTCTTATTGGAATCGATTGTGTTCTGCATGGCGCCGGTGCTAGCCCCTTAACGGTTGGTGAATCGGTCCAGGTGCGGTGCCAGTTTAGGTGTCATAGAACACCACTAATCCTGCCCCGGCGCCAACACTTTTGTTTCAGGAATGGACCGCCTGGCTGCAGAGCTTTGCATTGAAAATTGTTAGGAGCTAGCTCTGGAAAAGCTCTGCAATCCTTTTCTGCTTAGTAAACTGCCTCCAGACGTGCACGATACAGTTCACCATGTCAATGCAGTCAAACATGTTTTCAGTGTTTTTGTGCTGGAGTGCAAAATCTACTGCCTTTTCGACAGAAGAGCATCTCTACTGCCTTTTTGACATCGGCTAGGGAGACAGGCAGGTGACCTCCGATTGACAACGCTTTTAACTTTCTCACAGATGTAGCCATACTCCACTTTGAACGTCCTTTCACAGGAAGATCGCAATGTCAAATGATGGCTTGCTCCTGTGTTGTCTCACTCCACTGATTGATTGGTGCAGTCACATGACAAGCCAAAACACATTTCATAGATTATCATTTGGCTAATTCAAAGTTACTAGTGCAGAAGGTCAGCATATCAAAAGCATCATTCATGAGGTTCGATATTCTGTCGGTCGGTATGGTTGATAATTTTAACATAGTGTCATGTGAGAGTACCTTTAAGAAATGGGTGTTTATAAATGGGTGTGTATATAAATATCTGTAGTGAGAGTACCTTTAAGAAATGGGTGTTTACTACTGCAGTGATGTCAGAGAGTGGGTGGAGCTGGGCTGTCTGTCAGCTTTTTACTTTTGTTTTAGGCTGTTGCTGCAGGGTGTGTTTTAGTTTCGTTTTCAGAGCTGGATAGCTGCAGTCACAGCCAGAAGGTGTATGAGTCTCTCTCTGTAATCTAAAGACTGTAAATCGACCCTTTGGTGATTTAAAACTAATAACTGTTCGCAGTAGCGAATTTAAACCTGATGTCTTTCTGTTTTTAAGGTTTTTTAAGTCTTATGGATGTTAAAAGGACAGCTTAAGCATTACTTAGTGTTGTATTCTTTGGGGGTTGTATTTGAATTGATGGTTGCTAAGATGTTCACTGTATGTTTTAAAAAGGTTAACTTGAGTTCATAGAATAAACATTGTTTTGCTTTAAAAAAATACTTTTCCATTTCTGCTTTACCAGACCTGTAGAGTGGGCCGTGTGCTCCCCACACAATCTAGTAAAAGTTGAGAGTCAGGTGAAACCCTGGCCCATAACAATAGACTGAATTTTGTGTCATCCAAGCTTGACTCATCATGATTTCACTGCAATTGCAGAAAGACTACTCTCCTTTGTCATAAAGGCTGACATTCCATTTGCCTTCCTAACTGTTAGCTGTAGCTGCATGTTAACTTTGTGTAATTCATGTGCAAGAACACCCCAATCCCTCTAAATATCAAGGGTTGGATTCTCTGTTTGTGAGACTGTGGGCGGGATTCTCCGGTCTCTGACGCCGAAATAGCATTCGGCGATCGGCCGGAGTATTCACATTTGCTCCAAAATCGGGGGCAGCGCCGCTTTTGCGATGCTCCGCCCCCTCAAAAGCAGCGTACTCATTGTGCGCATGCGAGGCCACGGACCCGGCAATTCTCCTGCCATATCCGCAAGTAAAGCCAGGCTTTACGCTGCATGCCTGCTAGCCCCCCACCAGACGGAGGATCGGTGCAGCTTTTGCGCTGTTTCTTCGGGCGTAAAACGCCACTGTTCCCACGCCGGCGTCAACACTTGGTCTTCAAATTGGGAATCCAGCCCAATTGGTGGAATTCTCTGTTGCCTGACACCGATATCGTAATAGATGATCGGGCAGAGAATCCCTTAAGACGCCCAAATTGGGGGCGACGGCAGTTTGACATCGGCTTTTGCGTCTCCACCCCCTCTGAAACAGTGTTGGCGCGTCATCGGAAGGTCCTCCCGCGATGCTCCGCCCAAGATGGGCCGTGCTCCAGAACATGCGGTTGACGTGTGGTCTGAATGGTCGGAAAACCAGCGCGGACTGTTTCCAGCACCGTGACACTCGGCCGGGGTCCGTGCCGCTGGCCGAGGGGGGGCTTCCGCGAGCGCTGGGGGGACTGGTGGGGGTTGGCCAGGGAGTGGCCCGTGGGGTCGCATTTGGCATGTCGGGTCCACGCATGGCCACCGCCGTGCTGTACGGCGCGGTCGTTGCAGGTCGTCGCCACGGGACCCGGACATTCACCGTCTGTTTTTGGTACGGTCCCAGAGTCGGTGAGGGTTTTGGCGTCGTAAAACATCCGGGAATTCTCCGTTTCAGTTGGCACTTAGCCGCTGAAACGGAGAATCCAGCCCAATGTTCTCGTGCCAGAGCTGAATTGCAAGCAGCTTATGATCTCCCTGGGAGGCCAAACTGGTAAGCAATTCAGTGTTCCACGCCATGCAAATTTTTGGAATACAAGCCAAGGTAATCTCACTCTCGGGCCGCCATCTTGAGCAGGCAGCGCGATAGCGACGCCCTGCGACCGACCCCCACCCCCCCCCCGCTTCATGCTGCAAATTGGTCCCAAACTCCCCCACTCCCACGCACCGCACAGTAGTCCACCTGGGCGCCTTCCCTATCCCCACATACCCTCTCCCCCGGGACCGCAGTAGTATGGAGACCCCCCACAGGGACGCCTGCAATAGGGAAACCCCCACAGGGGCTCTTGTAATAGGGGGACCCCACATAGGGACCCCCTGCCTAAAGGGACCGCCCTAGATGCAACCCCCCCCCCCCCCCCCCCACCCATCCAAACAGAGCCCCCCTCAGAAAAGAGACAGCTGTCTGGAAGCTAGAGAGCAGCCCAGTCAGGGGCAGTGAGATGAATTACAGTTGTAACACTTACCTTTAAGCTCCACATGTCCATTCCTGGAAGGAGAACAGCTGTGACCTGTGTTTGGTTCCCACAGATCCATTAGCTGCAAGCCATTCATAGCTTACTCGCAGTGGTCTGTGATTGACAGCTTCTACAAACCATCAGCAGCTTTGATTCATTCATCTCCCTTCACGTTCAATGGCCTAAGTGGCGAAACCCCAGACCACGTCAAAGACAGCTAAGTGCATCCCAACCACTAGGTGCATTACAATCACACAAGCACGCAATTTCCCCTGGGGTGGTCCCCCTATTACAGGGGTCCCTGGAAGGGGGCATGGGGGGTAGGGGGGGTTCAGGTAGAGGGGGTGTGGGCAGGTAGTGCAGTGTTTGGGGGGAGGGGGGCCCTCAGATGGGCTTGGATGGTCTCAGATGGTACCTACTAACATGGCCCTCGCGTGGTGGACCTCACGACGGGCCAGGGGGTACCGCGAGGTCCACCATGCCAGAGTCACGTTGGTAGAGACCACAAGTGATCTGTGCCCATGAGATTCCTGGCCGCAGGGACCAAAGAATCACAGACGGCCGGAGCATAGGGTGCCAGCCCGCCAAATAGACGCAAATGGATCATTAAGAACAATTTGCATTTATTTACATCGCCCCGCTAGCGCGCATCATGGACCTAGTTCACGCCGCCAGCGGGGGATCGGACAGCGCAGATCTCGATTTCTCTCCAACGCCCAATTCTCCGTCTCATCGGTGAATGCGATCCGGGTATCCCAGGATGGAGAATCACGCCCCAAGATTTCCCAGTCTCATATTTTTTTACAAAATAGTTTGTTTTCTTATTTTTCTTACCTTTTCTCCAAGTTATATTCCATCTGCTGTGCTGTTGCCCACTTACTTAACCTGTCTATGCACTTTTGTAGCTTTGTTGCCTAATCCTAGAGTTTACTTTCCTATTTAACTTTATATTACATTCAGACTACCATCTAAATTATTGATATAGATTGTAAATAGCTGAAGCCTTAGCACTGATCCTTGCACCCCATTAATTAGAGCTTTTCAGTCCGAAAATGACACATCTGTTTGTTAATCAATCCCTGCAAATGTATTACCCCTAATCTCATCAGTCCTAATTTTGTGCAATAACCTCTTGTGCGGCACCTTATTGAACACTTTTTGAAAATTCAAATACACTACATTCACTGGGTGCCGCTCATCTACCCTACCATTAATATCAATAAACTCTAACAGATTTGTGAAACTTGGGACTGGATTCACCGATGATTGTGAGACTAAGTGCTGGCGCAGGCGTGGGAATAGTGGCGTTTTACACCCGAAAGAACGGCGCAAAACCTCCACTGATCCTCCGTCTGGTGGAGGGCTGGCAGGCACACAACATAAAGCCCCCGGCTCTAGCTGCGGATACGGCTGGAGAATTGCCGGGTCCATGGCTGCGCATGCGCACGGCGGTGGCCTTCAGTGGCGCAACATGAGTGACCCACCAAGAAAGCACAACAGCGCCTATACTTCCTCAGGAAACTAAGGAAATTCAACATGTCCACATTGACTCTTACCAATTTTTACAGATGCACCATAGAAAGCATCCTATCGGGCTGCATCACAGCCTGGTATGGCAACTGCTCGGCCCAAGACTGCAAGGAACTTTAGAAAGTCGTGAACACAGCCCAGTCCATCACACGAACCTGCCTCCCATCCATTGACTTCATCTACACCTCCCGCTGCCTGGGGAAAGCGGGCAGGATAATCAAAGACCCCCTCCCACCCGGCTTACTCACTCTTCCAACTTCTTCCATCGGGCAGGAGATACAGAAGTCTGAGAACACGCACAAACAGACTCAAAAACAGCTTCTTCCCCGCTGTTAGCAGACTCCTAAATGACCTCTTATGGACTGACCTCATTAACACTACACCCTGTATGCTTCATCCGATGCCAGTGCTTATGTAGTTACATTGTGTACCTTGTGTTGCTCTATTATGTATTTTCTTTTATTCCCTTTTTTTCCCATGTACTTAATGATCTGTTGAGCTGCTCGCAGAAAAATACTTTTCACTGTACCTCGGTACACGTGACAATAAACAAAATCCAAATCCAACATGGCACCAGCCGCGCGCGGACCCAGCCTGCCAAATAGTGCCAGGCTCGCCACCCCCGGACCACCCCCCATCAGTGCCCCCAGCCCCTGCCAAAGCCTCTCCTACCCGCGGATCGGCTCCTCCCCGCATGTGGCGGCGCTGGACTCAGTCTGCAGCCGCCATGCCGAGTTCCCGAAACAAAATAGCATGAGTGACCCACGCCGTTGGGAACTCGGCCCATCGGATGCGGAGCATCGGGGGAGAGCCTCGGGTGACATCCTGAGGCCGTCCATACGGTACGCTGTTATGGAGGGGGCAGAGCATCGCAAAAGCGGCACCACCCCCGATTTCGCCACCAACGGGGATTCTCTGGTTGATCGCCGAAGGCGATTTCGGCGTCGGGGACTGGAGAATCTTGCCCATGATTCCCCATCATAAATCATAATATGATTGGACAGAGTTGACACTCATTTAGGTGTCCTGATACCATGTCCCTAATAATATATTCTGGAATTGTCCCTACTTCCAATGTCAGACTAACTGGTGTAAAGTTTCTCGTTCTCTCCCTCCCCTTTCTTGAATAGTGGGGTTATGTTTGCCACCTTCCAATCTGCAAAGTCTATTCTAAATTCTAGGGAATTCAATGCCTTCGCCAACAGTCTAGCCAATATCACAACGTTATAATAATAATAATCTTTAATAGTGTCACAAGTAGGCTTACATTAACACTGCAATGAAGTTACTGTGAAAAGCCCCTAGTCATCACATTCCGGCGCCTGTTCGAGTACACAGAGGGAGAATTCAGAATGTCCAATCCACCTAACCTGCACAATCTTTGGACTGTGGGATGAAACCGGAGCACCCGGAGGAAACCCACGCACACACGGGGAGAACGTGCAGACTCCGCACAGACAGTGACCCAAGCCGGGAATCGAACCTGGGTCCCTGGCACTGTGAAGCAACAGTGCTAATCACTGTGCCATCACGTTGCTGTTGCTGTATGGACCACATACTTGACCACTCTGCACATCACACATTTGCACACCACTGGACTACCTTAACAAATGTTCATAGCTTTACTGTTAGAATGTTGTCCAGCTTGAATGTTATGCACAGACGTCCAGTGGGGTACATCCAAACTACAGGCATCACAACCTGATAAGCCAAAGCAATGGCCTTACCTTCCCTGCCTCAATGTTTACATTGTCTTGGTTGACTCCATTTTTAGCTTCAAGATGAGTTGGAAGAGACTGTGGGGACAACATTTGACCTGAGGAGGGAAAGCAGAAATAAGCAACTTGAAGAGAAAATAATATTTGGAGATCTGGAATTGGATGGGATTTTTATTTTTCAAAAAACCCAAATTAAATCTATTCTCTTTTTTCAAAGTTGGTTCATTACGTGTACCAGGGCCTATGGGGTCTCTCAGGTTCTGCCAGAGCTTCTCCGTAACCTCCCCAAGCAGGTTTGCCAAACCAGGCCACAGTTACTTGTCATCACAAATAACAGTTCTTCAGGCCCATTTGCCAATTCTTCAAGAAGCATGTTCTGAATAAAGTTCCTACCTCGGGAATCATGAGAAAAAATTTACATATTAGCATTCCTTTGGCATACTGTGTTATATTGATGTGGTGTGCCACTGACCTACCGTCAGTATATCCTGTAACATTTCTTCTACATTCCCATACTGGGCACTGCAGTGTCAGTAGGGGAGGCAGTATCAGAAGCTGCTAAGCAATGTTATCTAAGATTAAAGCGACACTGATCAAAATCAATCTTTAAACTCTTCAACCCCATACTAAAATACAGCTGTTATTTTTTAAATCTGATACTTCATTTGATCCAGAGGGATTTGAAATGGAGTTAATATAGTCAGAATTCAAATTTCCAATAGATATCAGAGCACATGAGTCCCAGCTCTCAACATTCAGTATTTAGAATGAGCACTGACAGAAATGATTTCATTAAGGTACTCAGTTTATTTTGATAACACAATTTCATTTGCTTTAATTTTGACTAACATTATCTGTGATTTAGAATTCAATGAGCACAGTAAGCAAGCCCAGATCATGCAGTCAGTAGCGAAGTGGAGGTGTGGAGGTGTACGTCTGACTACAATCTGCCTTGATTATAGGCTGCAATGGGAACTTGCTCTTCTGGATCCATTGGTGAGGTATCTGGGAAAGCCAAGTGTCATGATGCATTCCCAACAAAGTCATGCCCCCTCTGACATCAATAATTGAAGTCATGCCCTTTGAGGTCTGGCTTTAGCTCAATGACAGTCTGAGAATTAGTAGCCCACCTGCAGACCTTTGTTAAGTAGTTTTTAAACATTTTCTATCTTTGATATGGAGTTTCCCCTCACCCCCCAGCCCCATCGGCACCCAGTTCTTTTCCGATATCAGCAGGACTGAGAAGCCAGGGTGGAGAGGAGCCAGGAGTGCAGGAATGTTTTCACACTCCTGTTGATTTCATGGGCAATGCTCCTGACTAGACTGTAACCCTGCGAAGAGCAGCCTTAAATAAATCAACAGAACTCTGGGGAGTAAATGCAGGGCAATCATCTCAAGTTTTCAAGCTGACAGCCCCCAGCGTTGGCTCCCCAGATCCCATTCAGGCACACTGCAATTTCTGCATTCAAGCATAAGTGGCTCTCTGTGTGTTGTAGTTCTGCTGCAGCCGTCAATAGCAGTAAGCTTCTTAACATTCACTGCTACTGGAACTGCGAAATCCAGGCTTATTTTGTTGCCTGAACCACAGCTTCACACTTTAGTAAAATATGAAAAAGACAAAACTAGCGAAACCGCCCCAGATTAAAAGTGGGAATGTGATTTGCACTTATCACCCATATATTTGTGCTTTTTATCCACTCTTAAAATAGTTTCAACTTTGAAAAAGATTCCCCATCAGTATAGGTGACCATGCCTTAAGTTAGCATGCTATCAACTAATCCCCAGAAGAGGACATCTATACATAAAGTAATCCTCAACAAACAGGATGCTTTTCTTCAATCACCCACCTCCCCTCACACAAACCCAATTCTCAGCAGAATTTAACTCATCATAAATATATTGGCCCAGGCAGGCTATGTGTTTGCTATACAGAACCAATTAAATATTTTCAAGCATCCTTTGCAACCTCTGCAAATACATTTGAAAATGCTGGCCCGTTATAAAACACCAGACACATAGGGGTTCAAAAGTAATGCTGCACTTTAAACTGAACTGAAGCACTTTCATTGTTGCCAGGAAGTTTAGGTACCTATGAGGTCGATCAAGTCAACTGCTCAGTTTACACCAACAAAGACAAACACTTACTTCTTGTAAGTGGAATAGAAATAGATGTCAGTGCTTATTATTATTCTTGTTCAATACAGATGACAAATATGGAAAAAAAGTAGGAGAAATAATGACAAAAGAACGGCTTGTATCAACGGAAGTGATCAATAGGGTATATTTGTTAATGGACATAAAGAGCTCGATTCGCCGGTCCCCCAGCTGCATGTTTCTCGGTGGCGCAAAGTTAGCTGGGAGTGGGATTCTCGACTTTCACCACTTGTCAATGGGATTTCCCGTTGAAGCCATCCCATGCTGCTGGGAAACCCATGGGCAGAGAAACACTGCCGGCAGGAACAGAGGATCCCAATGGCCAGAGAATTTTGGCCATCATGCTGGACAAGGAAAAGCAGAGAAGATGCACATCAGGGTGTATTTATTGGGATATTGGTCAGAGGATAAGCCGACTAAATCAGGCACCAGGCTATAAACTATCAAGCAGGTTGATATATCAGAAAATATATTCTATTTCAAAGATGAGGTCCAAGATGATAAATAAGTCGCATTTTGCTACAACGTGTCCCATTTTCTTTATTCTTTGTACACAACTACACCCTTCGTATACAACCATCTTGTCATTTCCAAACAAAATAATACCAAGATATTGCAGAGCTCAAAAATGTGTTTTTGTTTTTGATTTAGATTCCAGTCCATATCCTTACCAGTCTTGTCCATTGAATGAGGTTCGGATTGCTTTTTCCCAACCTCAGTAAAAGACCTGACAATTGGAATGAGATTGTTCCTTTTTCTTTCAATCTGATGGTGATGTCTTTTCAGAAGAGCTTCACGCACTTTCACACGAATATTTTCATCTAGTTCCATGGATGACTCCTGATGATCAAGAATCATATCTAAAACACAGCAATGAAAGAAAATCACAACAACTGTCATCACAGGAGAAAAGCCTTTGCCAGTCATGGCTGTTGAAATCACTCATTAACCTTGTCTGTTCCCTTAAGCCCTCCAGAAACGATATTGTACTTGAGTCAATAGGAGAAAATAAAATTCTAAATCATTGTTGGTAAAAGTGTGAAACAGTATTGTGTTTGCAATACACATGTTTTCCTTAATATATATGTTGTAAATTTATGTGTTTTAGAAATATCAATTTTAGTTTCAGGAATTGAATTTAAAAGTAAATAAATTGAAACATCTGATTGAGAAACTGATTTTAAAAAATAAATGCAATTCAAGCAGGCCTGTGGCAAGCTGTGTTTATTTAATAAAGTCAGAATTAGAAGTGAGAAAACTTAAACAACGGATGACCCATCTTTGAGCTAAAGTGATTAGATTATTCATGTCGTTCCCAGATCAAAGAAGATAAAAGCACCTTTGTAAACAAGGGATTTATTCAGTGGAAACGGAAATTCTGGAGAGAGGGCCATTGACTCCATTAGAGATACAAATTATTGATGTGAGTCCCAGAATCAAAGGGATTATTTTGAAAGTAAAAGATAATTGGTTTACATTTCTGTTTGGAGCATCCCAAGTATGTCACGTTGCATGGAGATGGGCTGTGTGGTTTAAGGAGGTTCCTTATGTCTGAATTCATTTGTGTGAGTTTGCCCACAGGAGGCAGTCAGCATTTAGCTTAGAGAAGGAGGGGAGGAAAGAGAGAGAGAAAGAGTGTGAGTAAGACAGAGAGAAAGTGAGGGAGACAGAGAGAGTGATAGAGCGAGAGTGTGTGTGCGAGAAGGAATGTGTGAAAGGGATTGTAACAGTGAGCGCGTGAAAGTCAGAGACTGAGAGTATGAGAGTGAGAGGGACCAAGAGAGAGTGAGAGTGAGTGTGTGAGAGAGTGAGTGAGACAGAGTGAGAGAGATTGATAGAGTATGAGAGAGTGTGGGAGAGAGTGTTAGAGAGAGCGAGAGTGCAAGAGACAGAGAGCGAGAGAGAGATTGTGACAGTGTGAAAGAGAGAGAGTGCAAGAGAGAGAGTGTGTGTGTGAGTATGAGACTGAGAGAGTGTGAGGGAGGGAGAGTGAGAAATTATGAGAGAGAGTGAGAGGATGAGAGAGTACGAGAGAGTGTTAGAGTAAGTGTGAGAGAAGGAGAGGGAGAGAGAATGAAAGGGAAGGTGAGAGAGAGCACAAGAGAGGGAAAGTGAGAGGAGTGAGAGCGTGAGTGAGAGGGAGTGAGCGAGTGTGACAGTGAGAGAGAGTTTGGGAGACAGAGAATGAGAGAGAGTGAGAGAATGTATGTGCAAGACTGAGAAAGATAGAGGGAGAGAGACATAGAGTGATAGAGAGAGTGTGTTTGTGTGAGAGAGTGTGAGAGTGAGGGTGTGATAGAGATAGACTGAGAGAAAGAGAGACCGAGTGTATGAGAGAGTGGACAAGACTGAGAGAATGTGTGAAAGATAGAAAATGTGAGTATGATTGAGACAGAGAAACAGGAAACAGAGAGTGAGAAAGACTGAGAGAGCATGTGAGAGAGAATGTGGAAGAGAGAGTATGAGAGAAGTCCGTGGCACCACAAGTGGCTCATCTGGGAGGGAAAGCAAAGAGTGGGAGAGCAATAGTGATACAGGATTCTTATCAGAAGGGGAACAGATAGACAGTTCTGAGGCCACCCCAGGATGGTATGTTCCCTCCCTGGCTAGGGTCAAAGATGTGCCAGAGATGCCGAGCATAACTATGCACAGATAGAAATGGAAGACTTGACCACTGTGTTCGTAGTGAACCATTCCACCAGTATGTTTATGGGCGGCCGTTCACAGTGTAGACCAACCACAAGCCCCTGTTGGGGTTAGCCAAGGAAGATCGGATGATTACACCGATAGCATCTGCCCAGGTTCAGCGGTGGGCCCTGCTTCTGTCCACCTACGAGTATACTTCAGAGCATTGCTCGGGCACAAGAATCCCACACGCGATCGTGTTGAATCGACTGCCCCTATCCACAAAGCCACCAGCTTCCATCGCAGTCGCGGAGGTGATTGCTGCCATCCATTTCATGGACACTTTGCCAGTAACAGCAGCACATATCCGAGAATGAACCCAGATCGATCCTGAGTTATCGAGGGTCCGACGTATGGTCCAATACAAGGCCTGACATAGAGAAATAACAGATGGGCTGAGGGCCTACGTCTCCAAGCTACCCAAAATGAGTGTCGAAGAGGGCGTCCTCCTGTGGGGAACGTACATGGTCGGACCCGAACGGCGACGCGACCCTTATTGAAAAACCTCCATAACGGGATGTCCATAATAAAAATGTTGGCGTGCAGCTACATTTGGTAGCCCGGAATGGATAGCGAGATCGAGCGGGTGGCCCACAATTGTGCCCTATGCCAGGAACACCAGAAGGCCCCACGGGCAGCCCCGATGCAACCCTGGAAGTCTTAGGAGATGCGGTTGTCACAATTTCTCTTTAGTTACCGTACGATGCCCCACGCCACAACAGGCATTGTGCTGGCTGAATTGCTCATGGGGTGACGACTCTGGACACGTCTCAGCCTCATCCTCCCCGACGTCGGGATGCGGTTCCATCAGCGGCAGGACTGCTCGGAGATGGACTCTCACCGCCGCCCACAAGTGTGCACCTTCACGACAGGTGATGAAGTTTACGTGAGAAAATCCAGGGCCGGAGCCACATGGATCTCTGGGGTAGTCATCCACGCGATGGGGCCGTTCTCTTACGCGATCCAGGTACAGGGCACTGAGACACACCAGCATCTGGACCACATACAACAACATGACGAAGAACCACCCGCGTGAGGCCCGGAGGCCCCACACAGGACCCATACTATGTCCCACATACGGCTAAGGAAGATCCCAAGGCCAGAGAGGAACCAGGATCCTATTTGTCCATTCAACCTCCTGTTGAACGTCAGGGCATCGGGGAACCCGAGGTGCCCGTGGATTCGACCAGCGACGGCGTAGACAGCAACGCAGAGTCCAATATGGATATTGGCCCGTCCGGTCACTATACGCCAGTACTGATTGTGCCAGCTACGACGATCCTCATGGATGCACTGGTCACCGGTATGCTACCTCCCGGGCTGGCTGTACCATCCCAGGACCTCCGCCCACAATCCAAGTGGCCATGGGGCCTTCCACCTAAAGACATGGACATTTCGACGGACATTGGTTTTTTTTGTGGGGGGGGGTTGTTGTTACAACCTCCTACAGGACAGAATTGTAAAACATCCGATTGCCCTCCTATAGCTCAGAGTATGAGCAACTCAGGTGACTAGGGGGACAGAGCTTCCTCCCAATTGGAGGAACTCCCCACAGGATATGAACCCCAATCTGGAAACAGGTCGGGGAAGGTGACCCTGCTGGGAGTGGAGAGGAGTGATAGTTGTATCGAGTATGAGAATAAAGAGAGTTGTATCCTGTCAGCCTGGCCTCTTGTGGAGCCTCTGCTTCCGTCTACAACAGTGGTGCAATGGCAATGTCACTGGACTAGTAATCCAGAGGCCCCAGCTAATGCTCTGGGGACATGGGTTTAAATCCCACCATGGCAGCTGGTGTAATTTAAATTTACTTACTAAATCTGTAACTGAAAGCTGGTCTCAAAAAGCTATCACCAATTGTTGTCAAAACCCATCAGGTTCACTGGTGCACTTTAGGGAAGGAAATCTGCCACCCTTACTTGGTCTGGCCTAGATGCGATGCCAGGCCCACAGTCATGTGGCTTACTCTTTCTTAACTGCACTCTGGAATAGCTGAGCAAGCCACTCAGTTCAAGGGCAATTCGGGATGGTGTTGAATTCGCGGTAGGCAGAACGCACAGACAAAAGTAGAAATTACAGAACAAGTTTCATTTCAATATGATTCCAATACTCCTCCACTCCCCTCAGATCTCCTTCCCTGACCTGCAGCTAGGCCGGGGTTTTTATACAACTGAAGCTCTCCTTGTAAAGGGAAAATGCCACCCCCTTAAGGGGAAGGCCTGCCTGTCTTAAAGGGAAGCCATGGGATATCATACAGTCCTGGGGCGGGATTCTCCGACCCCCCCCCCCCCCCCGCCGGGTCGGAGAATCGCCGGGGGCAGCGTGAAGCCCGCACCTGCCGAATTCTCCGGCACCAGGGATTTGGCAGGGGCGGGAATTGTGCCGCGCCGGTCGGTGGCCGCTGGCAGCTCTCCCCCCGGCGATTCTCCAGCCCGCGATGGGCCGAGTGGCCGCCCATTCTCGGCCAGTCCCGTCGGCGTATCTCACAGCTGGGGCGAAATTCTCCGGAAACGGCGTGATGTCCGCCGACTGGCGCCCAAAACGGCGCAAATCAGACGGGCATCGCGCCGCCCCAAAGGTGCGGAATGCTCCGCATCTTTGGTGGCCGAGCCCCAACATTGAGGGGCTAGGTCAGCGCCGGACGAATTTCTGCCCCGCCAGCTGGCGGAAAAGGCCTTTGGTGCCCCGCCAGCTGGCGCGGAAATGACATCTCCGGGCGGCGCATGCACAGGAGCGTCAGCGGCCGCTGACGACATTCCCGCGCATGCGCAGTGGAGGGAGTCTCTTCCGCCTCCGCCATGGTGGAGACCGTGGCGAAGACGGAAGGGAAAGAGTGCCCCCACGGCACAGGCCCGCCCGCGGATCGGTGGGCCCTGATCGCGGGCCAGGCCACCGTGGGGGCACCCCCCGGGGCCAGATCGTCCGGCGCCCCCCCCAGGACCCCGGAGCCCGCCCGCGCCGCCTTGTCCCGCCGGTATGGTAGGTGGTTTAATTTACGCCGGCGGGACAGGCATTTTAGCGGCGGGACTTCAGCCCATCCGGGCCGGAGAATCGAGCGGGGGGGCCCGCCAACCAGCGCGGCACGATACCTGCCCCCGCCGAATCTCCAGTGCCGGAGACTTCGGCAACCGGTGGGGGCGGAGAATGTCGCACCAGGTATTTGCCGGCGGGACCTGGCTGCGCGGGGTCCTCGGGGGGGCGCGGGGGGATCTGGCCCTGGGGGGGTGCCCCCACGGTGGCCTGGCCCACGATCGGGGCCCACCGATCCGCGGGCGGGCCTGTGCCGTGGGGGCACTCTATTGTTCCGCGTCGGCCGCTGTGGTCTTCCGCGATGGCTGACGCGGGGATGAATCACCCCTGCGCATGCCCTGGGATGACGCCAGCACACGCTGGCGCTCCCGCGCATACGCCAACTTGCACCGGCCAGCAGAGGCCCTTCGGCACCGGTTGGCGCGGCACCAAGCCCCTTCCCCACCAGCTGGTGCAGCGCAAACCACTCAGGGGCCGGCCTAGACCCTGAAGGTGCGGAGGATTCCGCACCTTTGGGGCGGCCCGACGCTGGAGTGGTTCACGCCACTCCTCGGCGCCGGGTCCCCACGCCCCACCGGGTAGGGGAGAATCCCACCCCTGATCCTGGGACCTCCATTGGGGTTATAATAGATGGGCAATAAATGCTGGTCATGCCAGTGACGTCCGCATCCCATGAAAGAAAAAAATTGTTTTGCTGGAATGTGATCATTTACAATATAGTTAGAGAAATTGAAATTCGGGAAAAATATTTTCTGAAATATGGGGCGGGATTCTCCGGTCCACCAGCCGCATTTTCCAGCGCAGCGTGTCCCCGCCGGCAGCGCGATTCACTGTTCCCGCAGCGGCCAATGGGGTTTCCCATTGTGGCCACCTCACGGTGTTCGGAAACCCACAGGTGTCGGTGCGCTGTCGTCAATCCGGAGGATCCCGCCAGCAGGGAATTCCGCTGATGATTTGTCAATAACAATCTTTAGAAAATAGCCCAATAATTAGAAAACAGGAAAAGAGACATACCTGAATATTTAACCAATTAGAAGGAGGAAATTTGTATGATTGCTCATCGAAGATTAAACCTGAGATTTGTCTATTTGTTCTTGGGATGTGGGCAGCATCGAGTCAAGTTTGAATGAATCAATTTTCTTCTTCTTAACTGTTTAAGTCAATCTTTCTCCTTTCTAATTGGTTATTTCCTACTTTGTCATTCACAAGTCATGTTACACAAAGATTTTTTTCTTATCCACAATGAATCCAATTACAGTTTATTTGAAAGATAGATATTTGGAAAAACTTCATGTTCTTCATCTCTTCCTTCAAGATCAAACCTCACCAGTTTGCCACTTTAACTTATCCCTTTCTCATCTTCATCATTTTCCATTCTTCCCATAATTTTGAGGTTTTTAAAACTCTAAGCTTGGTGTCATCTAAAATTTGCTGATTTGTTTTGTTTCTCCTACTGTTTCTAATCTTGGTAATTTCTTCACCTTAAGTATTGAACAAAAATAAAGCTGTTTTTTCCCTCAAGCAGTTGTAATATGACACTTTGTTAGAAGTGAATTTTATTACATTTTCATTTTATTACATTTTCAAAATTAAATAAACACAGTTTAGGTTTCTGACTCATCTTTGTCTTTGTATTCCAATTACAGAAACTTCTGACTCGTGTTGCAAAGAGAAGCTTATTGGAAAAGTTTCCACAGCAACAAAAGGAAAAGTTACACAAGAAGATAGGAATTCAGACTATAACCTGCTCATAAATTGACCTTTCACTGGCTTATCATATTTCACTTCTCTAAATTATTCCTGGCATTTATTAACCATGTCAATTGTTCAGTGATACACCTTCACTGTTCCCTCAGTCAATCAGATCATCAGATGCGCAGTAGGTGAGTCAGAGATGAAAGAATAAATCCCTATTGCCTAAAGTACTCAATAACATGTGATATAATGAGAGCTATATAATGCATACAAATCCCGGGCGGAATCTTACCGTATTTTTTCAAAGTGTCAGGCTCAGACTGAAAACTGGAATGTGGCTCTCCCATTGCACAGACCAATTTTCTCTCCAGATCTTGAACCTCTTTAAAAAAAAAATGAGTGGGCGTAGTTTACGTCGTCACTCTGGCGGCCCCACAGAGATCGGGGGACCATCTTTAAAGGGTGCCCTGATCAGAACTGAAATTGAACGGCCCCTAGACCCCACCACGAAGATATTGGGGGCTCCTCCCCGCACCATAATCATCGAGAGCTCCCCCCGCCCCCGGCAATCATTGCAGTGCCAACCTGTGCCAGGAGGCAGTTCCAGGGCACTGCTCGGGCATGACCCTCTTCCCCCAGGGGCTATATGTAACTTTGCGCCCCCGGAAGGATCCCCACAACCATTGCTCGTCTTTAAAAAGCTGTCGTCAACATCTGCGAGGTTTGAATATTTAGTGAGGGGGGAATCATGTGGCGGGGGAGCCTGTTAATATTATAATTTATTACAAACCATTTAAATTAAGTTCCCACCCTTTGTGGGTGTGAATCTTGTGGCATCGGCGGCGAGGGGCAGGGAAAATCGGGCAACGTGCTCTCTCCAGAGAGAATTGCATTTCCCGATTCTCTCCGGATTTTCCGCCCGCGTCACCGTTCTCTCTGATGGCGATCATGGGGCTGAAAATCGCCATCCCCAATGTTACTCAAGGCAGGAAACAGAATACAACAGACTATAAGAAAGTTTAAACAAGGTAAATTAAAGCGGTAGCGTCTTCACGAACAACTGGCAACTTGTTTTTTGTTTGAGGAGGAAGGACAAATCATAATGGCATTACACAATGCACTTTGATGATTTACATTATTACAGTGTACTTCTAGATAGCAAAGTATTTTAACAAAATGTGTTTTGTGAAGGCAGTGTCCATGTATAATTCATACCTGCGATCTCCTGAATGCTGTTTGCTCTCATGTCCAATAAGACTGTACCATTAATGATACAGCTCCGTAGCTCAAACAGGCTGTGCAACGATAGTGTGGCAACATATGGCTTACTCCAACGGTCTCCACCATCCTCAACGTCTTCCTCAAACTTCAACCACCTGCCAAACATTTGTTTCAATTCAAAAAGGGCACACGGTCAGTGAGGGAGACTTCAGCCTGAGTGAGACAGAGACCAAGAGACAGGGGCTGGTTTAGCACACTGGGCTAAATTGCTGGCTTTGAAAGCAGACTAAGGCAGGCCAGCAGCACGGTTCAATTCCCGTACCAGCCTCCCCGAACAGGCGCCGGAATGTAGTGACTAGGGGCTTTTCACAGTAACCTCATTTGAAGCCTACTTGTGACAATAAGCGATTTTCATTTCATTTCAAGTGAGTATATTTAGGAATTTGGTTCAAAGTATGAATTTGTTGCATTGGGGAAAGGGATACTTTGTGTAAGGGGTGCTTTGCGTAAGGTTTGCTGCAAGAAGTAAAGTGTGCTGAGTGGGTGTTCGGTGAAGGGTGGGGAGGAGGTGCTTTTTTCTTCTTTTTTTCAGTCTCCAGTATTTGATTTCCACTTATGTGCAGCAGAAGGAGCAGGTAAATCAGTAACTCGCATTATTAGAAACTGTTAGTTTTTTTATGAGTATTGTAAGTACTGTATTGTTTTATCAATATTGTAAAGTTTACTGGCAGTGCCAAAACCTGTTGGACGATGTCAGTTTATTAAATATAAATTAATTAATTAGCAATGATTAATGAACACAGATTGGAGATGGCAGAGCAGGTGATGTGCTGTGATTGCAGGATGTGGGAGCTTCTGGATACCAGAATGATCCAGGGCAAACACATCTTCAGTAAGTGCCTGCAGCCTCAGGAACTTAGCTTCGGGTTTTGAGCTGGAGATCAAGCTACAGACACTGTGACGCATCAGAGAGGGGAAACATTCCCTGGACACTTTATTCCAGGAGGCAGTCACACCCCTTAGGACAGAGCCTTCTGATGTTCTCAGTGGTCAGGGACAGGAGGATGTGACTGCAAGTGAGGCAGATAAGGGGACCCAGAGAGCAGGAGTGCAGGAGCCCCAGTACTTGCAATTGTCCAACAGGTTTGAGGATCTTTCAGCTTGTTTGGAAGAGAGTGGGGGCTGACTGACAATGGCAACAGGGTACAGGAAGCCTTTCAAGTGGAAGGAGTAACAAGGAATGTAGTAGCAGTAGACAGTATAGTCAGAGGGTTTGTTCTCTGCAGCAAAGAGCGTGAGTCCATATGGCTGTGTTGCTGGCCAGTGCCAGGGTTTGGCACATCTGCTCAGGGCTGGAGAAGAACTTGCTGGAGGAGGGAGTGGATCCAGTTGTCCTGGGCCATGTAGGTATCAAGGTCAGGACAAAAGAGGAGTTTCTGAATAGTCAGTATGAGGAGCTTGGCACCAAATTAAGAAGCAGAACCTCCAGGGTCATAATCTCTGTATTATTACCTGAGCCACATGCAAATTGGCACAGGAAAAATCAGCCTAGAGGATGGATGTGTTTTCAAAGACTGTGGTTTGGGAAAGTGGGCTCTGGTTCATGGGGCACTGGTGCCAGTACTGGGGAAAGCAGGATAAATACTGTTGCAACGGTCTACACCTTAGCCTCTAAATCTACTTGTCTTTTAATCATTTTTTAAAATCGTGATACATATCCCATAATTACTTGCTTTGGGGGTATGTGTCTTGTACTGAGTCCCTGGAAGACCCTGGTTGGATTTTGGCAATGAGGATGAGGAACCGAGAGGTCGGCACGGTGGCACGCAGCGTCAGGGTCCCAGGTTCGATTCCCGGCTTGAGTCACTGTCTGTGCGGAGTCTGCACTTTCTCCCCGTGTGTGCGTGGGTTTCCTCCGGGTGCTCCGGTTTCCTCCCACAGTCCAAAGATGTGCAGGTTAGGTGGATTGGCCATGATAAATTGCCCTTAGTGTCCAAAGATGTGCAGGGTGTATGATATATGAGCACGGAAGTGAGGGTTGCCTGTTATCCTGTTATGGAAAAAAACATACTAAGTTGGTACTGTGACATGAGGGTTGTGCATAATCTTGCCTTTTTTTCATGTAATAATAATAGCTTATTGTCACAAGTAGGCTTCAGTGAAGTTACTGTGAAAAGCCCCTAGTCGCCACATTCCGGCGCCTGTTCGGGGAGACTGGAACAGGAATTGAACCCGCGCTGCTGGTCTTGTTCTGCATTACAAGCCAGCTATTTAGCCCACTATGCTAAACCAGCCCCTAAACATATTGAGGTCCCACCAAGATCATGTGATGTAATCCTTGCATTTATAAAGAGGGAGTGTATTTTAGATACTTCTCACCTTGTTTATAGAAAAGTTGAGTAGAGCCACAACAGGGTGGTGGGTGGATAGTTGATGTGGCGATGGATGGTATGGCTATGGAAGTCCACATTCTGGTTGAGGAAAGTACCCAGCTAGAGCTATCTGTGTCAGGTTTTGTATTGTATTTTTTTACTTTGGGCTCAGGGAATCCGTGCTTATCTCCTACGATAGTCCGGACTGTATCCTAGAAAGGACCGGGTTCCTTGTGATTTTTCTTTGTGGTTGTCGTCTCTGGGGTTGTTGGACTAAGGGGGAATATGTAATGGCGCACACCTGGGTGTGGTCAGTGTTTGACATGTTTACCTGGGTCGAGCAGAGGGTCTGTTGGATGGTATACTGAGCTCCCCCCCCCCCCACGTATTGTCCCCTTTTGGGGCCTCCCAGTCTTCTCCCTTCCCCCTCAAGAAAGCATTCCACTGAGGAGGTGGCCTGCGATGCTGGCCCATTTCTGGCATTCCTCGGCTAATTATGGTGTTCCTCTCTTATGCGGGTTTCTTCTCCTTACTTTGATGGATAGCTGCTGTTGTAGGTCACATTGGGATATATTGTGTTTCTGGGAATTTCCCTTGTCATGCTGGGAGGGAGGAGGGGAATCGTGCCCTTCCTGAGATGCCCAGTTGTTGGTGTCTTGATGATTCTTCTCCTCAGTGATGGGGTCTCCTTGTTTTTTTAATTAAATCTTTTTTAAGAGTACCCAATTCTTTTTTTCCAAGTAAGCGGCAATTTAACATGGTGAATCCATCTACCCTGGACATCTTTGGGTTGTGGGGGGCAAGACCCACGCAAACACAGGGAGAATGTGCAAACTCCACATGGACAGTGACCCTGGGCCGGGATCGAACCCGGGTCCTCAGTGTCGTGAGGCAGCAGTGCTAACCACTGCACCACCGTGTTACCAGGGGTCTCCTAGGTTGAGGACGATGTGAATCTTCTAGTGTCAGCGGGACTGGTACATTGCCTTGAATATAGTTAGAGAGGAATGAAACTGGTTGTGTAGTGACTCTTGGATCCTTGGTTTACTAACTCCTAGGTATGAGGTAGTGCGGGGTGAGGCTAAGTCTTGTACTGCAGTTGGTATCCTGTTACCCCCTTATGGTTGGGATGTTCCTTTTTGCCGGGATGTCCTGAGGAATTGAGTGAGGTTTCAATTGAGTTGCTTTCGCCTTTTTCTTTTTGGTCTTGTGGTGGGGGGCGTGCGCCAGGGGATCTTGTGCTCATGGCTGTATCCTGGTCCCTATAATCCTGTGACCCTCTACTCCTGGTAGTTTTCTTTTTTATCCTGTCACGGTTAGTGTGCTGGGGGACAATGACCTCACTGATTATAATCTGAACCAATTGTATGAATATTTACTGGTCTTCTCTGTATAAATGTGCGGAATTTCATCACCTCTAATTCCCCAAAGCCTGCCTACCATAAATGTGCGGAATGATGATTGTTCTGCACTATGCCGAAGTTTGGGGTTTTGTTGCCTCTGGTGGTTATATGCAAATTATCCTCTGCGATATAAGGCTGGATTCTCCGATTCTGGGGCTATGTCACCACGCCGGCCTGGGAACGGTGGCGTTTTATGCCAGAAAAACTGGCGCAAAACGGGGACCGATTACCCGTTTTGCTGGGGGCTAGCAGGACAGCAGCGTAGAGCACCCAGCTCTAGCTGCCGATACGCCCCGGAGAATTGCCGGATCAGTGGCCGCACATGCGCACGTCGGCAGCCGCTCACGGACCTGGCCTGCGAAATAGTGGGGGGTGGTCCAGGGCACGCGAGCCAGCTGACGGGGAGGACTATTTTGCTGCATTGTTTGTTAAATTGGAAAAACTTTAATCAAAATATATATTAAAAAGGTTATAGGAGAGCACTTAAATAAGTTGAAGGTAATCAAGCAGAGTCAGCATGGTTTTGTGAAAGGGAAATCATGTTTAACCAACTTATTGGAGTTCTTTGAGGACCTAATATGTGCTGTGGATAAAGGGCAACCAGTGGATGTACTGTACTTAGATTTGCAGAAGGCATAGTCGGTGCACCCCATGTGGTCAATGAATGATCAGATTTACATTGAAGGATTAGTAACTGAAGTGATCGCCTGTTTATTAAGTGATGTAAAACCACAGTTCATTTTGAGGATATGCACAATGAAATTGACTAAATAATGAACTGCAGAAATTTGTAAACATTTTTTCTGTACTGCTGATATGAAAGAGGTGAATGAAGTTTCTTCTTGTTAAGCCTGTTAGTGCTTCTGGAATAGAAGCCACTGAAACTTCACTGGCATTTCCAACATTTCCTCAGGTTGACAAATATTATAGACATTTCACACACCTGGCAGTCTCCTTCCACTCAGCATCTTCACCCCCACGTACGCAGATTTCATCAAGCTCAGTGAAAAGTTCATGTGGAACATGCTCTTCATCATCCTCAGTTCCCAGAATGAACTGCACTCGCTGGGAAGGGGTGTCTAAAAAGCAGACACACAGCAGGAGGTCATTAATGGGATCAGGTCTTGCTTTGTTATTTATACATATACACACAAACACACATATTATACCTACCAGATCTATAAATGCACATATACATAATCACTATGAAGCTCTTATGGAGGGTTTTCAGGTGAGGATGCAAACCTTCATGTATTCTACATTATCAGCTTTGTAGAAATGCACAATTTGTCTAATATTGAGCCTGTACAAAATTTATGCAAAATTTAAGTTTTTGGAAAATATTATTTTTTGTCTCCTGATATTCCTCTCTTCCTCCCCATTGAGATGATTTAGCTGTACAAGCTCCAGCAGCAGAGGCACCACAAAAGTCCAGGCTGTGGATTCACGCAAGCTGCCAGCAGTGCCTTCCTCAGTTTCCCACCAAGAAATATTGCAGATGAGTGCCCTACTGGGAGGAAACTGCTGCCCATGAGGTGCTTCACTTGGTATTCTATGGAGAATAGATAAAGCTCATCATGGGCCAGAGTATAGGTAAGCCTAAAATGTAAATCCATAACCATTTTGCTAGGATGAATTTCTACCATCAATGGTATTAGGCTGTTATTATTTCTCCATTGGTTTCAAAATACAGGGGTTAGCTTTAATGTGGGAAACTGACATGATCGGATCGCTGCCTGTTGTACACCCAGCTCAATTTTACTTTCCATTGAAGAGAACAGAAAACAATATTGGGCGTCATACAAAACAGATGGCCTGTCTCATTGTATCAGTTTCTCACTAGGAAATAAAATCAGAAATAGCAGTACAGAAATTT
Organism: Scyliorhinus torazame; assembly: GCF_047496885.1. Classification (NCBI taxonomy): domain Eukaryota; kingdom Metazoa; phylum Chordata; class Chondrichthyes; order Carcharhiniformes; family Scyliorhinidae; genus Scyliorhinus; species Scyliorhinus torazame. Next base: position 29,856,669 of record NC_092738.1, read on the forward strand.
GCTGGTATAAAACAGGTGCACAAGTGTCCATTATGCCACATGCAAATGTAACCGCAAAATGCTTTACCTACCATATTGGAGCAGGTTCCATCATAGGTATCTAAGACTTGAGCTGGAAGTATCTAAACATTGATTAAAATATTTAAATAAAGGCCCTATGCTTTTAGGACCTCTTTGTGAAAGTGGTTTGTCCAGTGCCCGCTTCATACGCGAGAAACACCCAGCAACTTGTGGCATGAACGGGCAATAGAATCCTGAAGAAACACTACTCAAAGGCCTCAGCCACTACTGGTTTGCGCTTATAGGCATTTTTGCCCCATTTTCTCACTTCTATAAAGAATTTCTGACTTTTAAGTAGATTTTCCTGCTGCTCTTGGATGACCTCAACAAACTTTCATTGCTGTATCAGTGTTCTGGTCGGTCTGCTTTTGGAGTTGGAAGACGACGAGGAGCAGCCATGAAGACAGGAGATAGCAGGAGCAACTGCAAGAAGAGGAGAGAGAAGGAGGGCACTGCAGAGGAAGTTACACCCAAAGTAGATTTTCAGGACCCATTTCTCCTTCATGAACTTCTTGGAAGGAGCAATGTGTCAGGTACCTCTGTTCCACAAAAGAAGGCTGTCAAAGAGCTATGTCACCTTCTGCAACCACAACTCGGGCCTCAAGTGGCATCAACAGCACTGTCTATGGTTGTCAAGATCACGGACCCCTCAAGTTTTATGCAACAGGGTCCTTCCAGGCTGCAGAGGTGACAGTGACATTTCATAGCTTTCTATTCACTGTTTTATCAGGAAGGTCACCAAGACTCTCTACACCCAGAGGAACAGCTGCATCTCTTTCTCAATGGACAGAGCAAAGCAAGGAGAAAGCTCATGTAGCAGGCTGCCCCAAGGTGGATAGTGGCATAGGCTGTACACATATTGTCTTGTGTTTTTCCTCATCACCATCCTGGCATCTTTCTGAATAGAATAGCATTCTACTTCCTCCATGTCGAGCTGGGTTGCAAGCAAAGGCAGCCCATCATGCTGGTCTGTGGCCATTTTCCAGGAGCAGTTGTGACTCGTTTATACTGTGCAGTCTACTATGCCATCTTTATTCCAACCAGACAATCATAGGTTGACTACTGAGCTGCATGTGCATCCCCTTAAGACTTGGTTCAAAACTCCTGTCAGGAACTCAGGCACAAGTGGCCTGCAATGAGAGCCATGCATCTGTCAGTAATGTTAAAGCAGACAGTCTATGTGATCAAACAATGCTTCTGTTGCTGAACATTTGCGAGCACAGTTTTTGTGTATGATGGGTATTACATTCTGGTGCTTGGCCGATCAGAATAAATGCACTGAAGAACGTCTAGTTCTAGACGAGTTAAAGTTTTATTGTTGAACAATTGCGTGGGTTAGATAACCTTAAGAATATTATCAAAAACTACTAACTATTATAAATAATCTAAGAGCTAATACAAATTGTGACTATCCACTCCGAAAACCCTCTACCAACTCCCTGAGGTAACAGTGTCACGTGGTTGTTCTGTACTGCCACCTGCTGGTTGGAGTTCTTGTATATGACTATATACATGGTTACTTATGCATATCATCACAATAGGCAACAGAGTTAATTAAGAATCACCTTTACACAACCCCTTATCATCCACGTTCTGTGTTTGTTTACCTATCCTAATGCTTCTAAAAAGCACATCCTCTGGCTTTAGCTAAGGAGGTGAAAGACTTGGAGGCTTACATTTAGGGTACTTCAGGTGGCCGTGTTGGGTAACCTTGAGCAGCTCTGGACTTTGAAGGCTTGGCTGAAGAATCCCTGCCTGGGTTGGGCAGTCTAGCCCAGCTGGCTGTGTTGGACTTGGGCATGTTTGGGTGGATGGCAAGGTCACAGGCAATGCTAGTTTCATAGGAAAGAACAATGGGGTGGTGGTGGCGTAGTGGTATTGTCACTGGACTCGTAACCCAGAGTACTTCTCTTGGATCTCAGGTTCGAATCCCACCACTGTAGATGGTGAAATTTGAATTCAACAAAAAAATCTGGAATTAATGGTGATCACAAAACCAATGTCGATTGGTGTAAAAACCCATCTGGTTCACTAATGTCCGTTAGAGAAGGAAATCCACGTCCGGTTGCGGCTATGCGGAGCTAAGTCGCACATTCGGCGGCTCCCGCAAAAACGGACTTTTGGGCTCTTTTCAGGGCCCCCAAGGGCACTTTTTCGACGTTTCCCGGTGTGGGAAGGAGTTAATAATAGCTCCCCGTCAGTTTATGGCTTTAACTAGGAGCGGGGGCGACAAAAAAGGTGGTGGTGGACCCGAAGAAGGGAGGGAAGAAGGACAAAATGGCGGCGGGCGGAGACCAGGCAGCGTGGAGGCAGTGGGCGGAGGAGCAACAGGAGGGTATCCAGCGCTGCCTCAGAGAGATTAAAACGGACCTGCTAGAGCCGATGAAGGCTTCTATTGATAAGCTGCTGGAGACACAGATGACCCAAGGGGTGGCGATCCGAGAGGCTCGACAAAGAGCTCGGTTCGAGGAGATGGAGAATCGGTCGAGGCGGAAGAATCTGCGGATTCTGGGCCTCTCGGAGGGGCTGGAGGGGCCGGACGTGGGGGCCTATGTGGTCACAATGTTGAACTCGCTGATGGGAGCGGGGTGCTTCCAGGGGCCCCTGGAGCTGGAAGGGGCCCATAGCGTGTTGGCGAGGAGGCCCAAGGCTAACAAGCCTCCGCGGGCGGTGCTGGTGCGGTTCCATCGGTTCGTCGATCGTGAGTGTGTGCTCAGGTGGGCCAAGAAGGAGAGGAGCAGCAGGTCGGAGAACGCGGAGGTTCGGATATACCAGGACTGGAGTGCGGAGGTGGCGAAGAGGAGGGCCGGGTACAATCGAGCGAAGGCGGTGCTGCACAGGAAGGGGGTGAAGTTTGGCATGTTGCAGCCGGCGCGTCTGTGGGTTACCTACAAGGACCGGCACCATTATTTTGAGTCTCCGGAGCAGGCGTGGGCCTTTGTTCAGGCCGAGAAGCTGGACACAGACTGAGGGTCGTGATGGGCGATTGGGGACTGCGGTGGATATGTTATGCCAAGTTTTTGTTCGGTGGGGGGCTACCGATAATGCCTTTGCATTGTTTTGGGTTTCTTTTTCTCTGTGTTTTTCTCTTTTGGGTTGGGGAGGGTGGATGGGGCGGGTTGGGCACTGTTTTGGTTGGTGGCGGGGCCTGGTAGATGGAGAGCGCGGGCTTTTTTCCCGTGCCGAAGACTGGGGGTGTGTGGGGGGGGGGGGGGGGGGGGGGGGGGCGGGGCGGGGAAGCGAGGATTGTTTCCCGCGCTTAAAACAGAGGGGGGAGGGGGAGAGCCTGTGGATGAGGAGCGGGAGAGGAGGGTGTGCCACACAATGGGAGGAGTCGAAGGGGAGGCGGGAGTGGCCGGGGTCAGCAGGAGTTTGCTGAGTTGCGGAAGTGCAATGGGGGGAGTAAACCAGCTAGGATGGGTCCTAGCCGGGGGGAGGGTGGGGTATGGGGGGGGTGGGTGGGGGGGAATCGAGTTGCTGCTGCTAAGGTCAAGCTGGAGCGAGTGGGGGGGTCGAGACGGGAGTATGCCGCTGTGGAGAACGGGCCGGGTGTGGGGTGCGGGCACGTGGCTGGCCGAGGAGGGGTCATGGCTAGTTGGCGGGGGAGGGGGGGGCGGGTAGCCCCCTGATCCGGCAGATAACCTAGAATGTAAGGGGACTGAATGGGCCGGTTAAGCGGGCCCGCGTGTTCACGCACCTGAAGGGGCTCAAGGCGGATGTGGTTATGCTCCAGGAGACACACCTGAAGGTGGCAGACCAGGTAAGACTGAGGAAAGGGTGGGTAGGTCAGGTGTTTCACTCGGGGCTAGATGCCCAAAATCGAGGGGTGGCGATCTTGGTGGGAAAGAAGGTGTTGTTCGAGGCGTCGAGCATTGTGGCAGATAATGGCGGTAGGTACATAATGGTAAGTGGTACGTTGCAGGGAGAGAGGGTAGTACTGGTCAATGTGTTTGCTCCGAACTGGGACGATGCGGGTTTTATGCGGCGTATGTTGGGTCGGATCCCAGACTTGGAAGTGGGGGGCCTGATAATGGGGGGAGACTTTAACACGGTGTTGGATCCGGCACTGGATCGCTCCAGGTCTAGGACGGGTAGGAAGCCGGCGGCGGCTAGAGTGTTGAGGGGATTTATGGACCAAATGGGAGGGGTGGACCGTTGGAGATTTGCAAGGCCGGGGGCGAGGGAATTTTCATTCTTCTCACATGTCCATAAGGCTTATTCTCGAATCGACTTTTTCATTTTGAGTAGGGCGCTGATAGCGAGAGTAGAGGATACCGAGTATTCGGCAATAGCCATTTCGGACCACGCCCCGCATTGGGTGGACTTGGAGATGGGGGAGGAGAGGGACCAGCGCCCGCTGTGGCGCTTGGAGGTGGGGCTGTTGGCGGACGAGGAGGTGAGCGAGCGGGTCCGAGGAAGTATAGAGAGGTACTTGGAGACCAACGACAATGGGGAGGTCCGAGTGCGGATGGTATGGGAGGCACTGAAGGCGGTGGTGAGGGGAGAGCTGATCTCCATTAGGGCCCACAAGGAGAGGAGGGAGCGGGGGGAGAGGGAGAGGCTGGTGGGGGAGATGGTGAGGGTAGACAGGAGGTATGCGGAAGAGTCTGAGGAAGGATTGTTGAGGAAGAGGCGCAGCCTCCAGGCCGAATTCGACCTGGTGACCACCAGGAAGGCGGAGGTGCAGTGGAGGAAGGCCCAGGGGGCGGTCTACGAGTATGGGGAAAAGGCAAGCCGGATGCTGGCGCATCAGCTTCGGAAGCGGGACGCAGCTAGGGAGATCGGGGGCGTTAAGGACAGGGGAGGGAGCGTGGTGCGGAGTGGGGTTGGCATCAATGGGGTCTTCAGGGACTTCTACGAGGAATTGTACCGATCCGAGCCCCCACGGGAGGAGGGAGGGATGAGCCGTTTCCTGGACCAATTGAGGTTTCCAAAGGTGGAAGAGGGACTGGTGGCGGGACTGGGGCCCCCGATTGGGCTGGAGGAGCTGATCAAAGGGATAGGAAGCATGCAAGCGGGGAAGGCACCGGGGCCGGACGGTTTCCCGGTCGAGTTCTATAAAATATATATGGACCTGTTGAGCCCGCTGTTAATTAGGACCTTTAATGAGGCAAGGGAGGAGGGGGGGGCTTTACCCCCGACGATGTCCCGGGCACTGATATCCTTGATCCTGAAGCGGGACAAGGATGCACTGCAATGTGGGTCTTACAGACCGATTTCCTTTCTAAATGTAGCTGCCAAGGTGCTGGCGAAGGTCTTAGCCACAAGGATTGAGGATTGTGTGCCGCAGATCAGCCATGAAGACCAGACGGGGTTTGTGAAGGGGAGACAGTTGAACGCGAATGTGCGGAGGCTTTTGAACGTTATCATGATGCCGGCGAGGGAGGGGGAGGCGGAGATAGCGGTGGTGATGAACGCTGAGAAAGCCTTCGATAGGGTAGAGTGGGGGTACCTGTGGGAGGTGCTGAAGAGGTTCGGGTTTGGGGAGGGGTTTGGCAGGTGGGTTAGGCTGTTGTACGAGGTCCCGATGGCGAGTGTGGCCACAAATAGGAGGAGGTCCGAGTACTTTCGGTTGCACCGAGGGACGAGACAGGGGTGTCCCCTGTCCCCCCTGCTCTTCGCACTGGCGATTGAACCCCTGGCTATGGCACTGAGAGAGTCGAGGAACTGGAGGGGGTTGGTGCGGGGTGGGTAGGAGCATAGGATGTCGCTTTATGCGGACGACCTGCTGCTGTATGTGGCGGACCCGGTGGGAGGAATGCCAGAGGTAATGAGGATCCTTAGGGGAATTCGGGGACTTTTCGGGGTACAAGCTCAATATGGGGAAGAGCGAGCTGTTCGTAGTTCAGCTAGGGGACCAGGAGAGGGGGATTGGCGAGCTCCCACTAAAAAGGGCTGAGAGGAGCTTCAGATATTTGGGGGTCCAGGTGGCCAGGAGCTGGGGGGCCCTGTATAGGCTTAATTTCACAAGTATGGTGGAGCTAATGGAGGAGGAGTTCAAGAGGTGGGACGCGTTGCCGCTTTCGGGTAGGGTGCAGTCAATCAAAATGACGGTGCTCACAAGGTTTTTGTTCCTGTTCCAGTGCCTCCCTGTGTTTATCCCGAAGGCTTTTTTCAGGCGGGTTAACAGGAGTATAATGGGGTTTGTGTGGGCGCGAGGGATTCCGAGGGCGAGAAGGGTGTTCCTGGAGCGGAGTAGAGATAGGGGGGGCTAGCGCTGCCCAACCTCTGTGGGTACTACTGGGCCGCCAATGCGACGATGGTGCGCAAGTGGGTGATGGAGGGGAAGGGGGCTGCATGGAAGAGGCTGAAGACGGCGTCCTGTGGGTACGAGTCTGGGGCCGCTGGCAACGGCGCCGCTGCCGCTCCCTCCAAGGAGGTATACCACGCGCCCGGTGGTGGTGGCAGCCCTCAAGATTTGAGGGCAGTGGAGGCGGCATAGGGGGGAAGTTGGGGCCTCGGCGTGGACCCCATTACGGGGGAACCACCGGTTCGCCCCAGGAAGAACAGGTGGAGGGTTTTCGGGGTGGCACAGGGCAGGGATACGAACGTTGGGGGACCTGTTTGTGGACGGGAAGTTTGCGAGCTTGGGTGAGCTGGAGGAGAAGTACGGGCTCCCCCTGGGGAACACCTTCAGGTACTTACAGGTAAGGGCGTTTGCCAGACGGCAGGTGGTGGAATTCCCGCGGCTACTGCCACACACAGTACAGGACAGGGTGCTCTCGGGGGGGTGGGTGAGAGTGGGGAAGATCTCGGAAACGTACCAGGTGATGCAGGAGGAGGAGGAGGCCTCGGTGGTGGAGTTGAAAGGTAAGTGGGAGGAGGAGTTGGGAGAGGAGATCGAAGAGGGGACGTGGGCAGATGTCCTAGGGAGGGTGAACTCTTCCTCTTCGTGCGCGAGGCTCAGCCTCATACAGTTTAATGTGCTGCACAGGGCACACATGACCGGGACAAGGATGAGCCGGTTCTTTGGGGGTGACGACAGGTGTGTTAGGTGCTCAGTGAGCCCAGCAAATCACACCAATATGTTCTGGGCGTGCCCAGCGCTGGAGGAATTTTGGAAGGGCGTAGCGAGGACGGTGTCGAGTGTGGTAGGATCCAGGGTCAAACCGGGCTGGGGGCTCGCAATATTTGGGGTGGCAGAGGAGCCGGGAGTGCAGGAGGCGAAAGAGGCCGGAATTCTGGCCTTTGCGTCCCTGGTAGCCCGGCGAAGGATTCTCCTTCAGTGGAAAGATGCGAGGCCCCCAAGCGTGGAATCCTGGATCAGCGATATGGCAGGGTTCATTAAATTGGAGAGGGTGAAATTCGCCTTGAGAGGGTCGGTACAAGGGTTCTTTAGGCGGTGGCAACCGTTCTTAGACTTTCTGGCAGAACGCTAGACATTGGTCAATGGCAGCAGCAGCTCGGGGGGTGGGGTTACTTTATTTTTGTTTATGTTATTTACACTGGAGGGTCTGAGGGGGTGCATACACCTGTTGTGTTAAGTCGGGGTGTTAATGTTAATTTATTATTTATGTACGGGGGGAGGGGTTTGGGGGGTTGCTTTTTTAGATTGTGTTTTGTACTTAACCCTGTTGGGTTCTTTTTTCTTTCTCATTTTGTTATTGATATTTTATGAAAACCTTTAATAAAAATTATTTTTTTTTAAAAAGAGAAGGAAATCTGCCATCCTTCCCCAGTCTGCCTGCTATGTGACTCCAGACCCACAGCAATGTGGTTGACTCTTAACTGCTCCCCAAGGGCAATTAGGGACGGACAATAAATACTGGCACAGCCTGTGACTCCCATGTCCCACGAACGAATAAAAAGAAAACTGCAGGAACCCCTCTCAGGCCACTCTCCTGGGATTGCACCCCGGCACTCAAACAGCTCTGCTCAAGGACAAAGTGAAAGAATGATGCAACATTTTCAAAGGCCCAGAGCCAATATGAAAGCCATCTGAACTTACATTCCAACAATGAGATGTCTGTCTATGGTGTCTGTCCAAGCTGTCAGCATAGACTTCACCATGGTAGGTACCAAGTATACATGGTGCCAGCCTTTGAGCTGGTACTCGAGAAAGCCAGACCAAGTAACACCGTGGGTGGAATCTGGGTGAGGTGTTAGGAGTCTTGCCTGTCAGCTGCAGCAAGAGAGCCCCACTGCCATTTTTCGGGAAGGCCCATCAAACCGCTTGCAAGCCAGGCAGTGGGAAGGCCAGCGACAGGCCTTCCCTGGAATCAAGACCCCGGAGGTGGAAGTCTCACATACCAAGAGCTGCTGGCCAATCAGTGGCTGGCAGCTCTTGTGCTCAGCACTTCCACTCAGGAGGCTCTGGCTGCTGCCACAAGACAGAAGCTGGACTCCCAGGATCATGGAGCAACCAGACCACAGGTAAGTAATGACATGATTAAGTGGTTTATACGTAGTATGTAAGATGTAAGGTGTGGGAAATTGAGGGTTGCAAAAGTGGTTTGAGTGGGAAGTGTAGAATAGGAGAGGAAGGCGATGGAGTGAAGTATGGTGCAGTGATTGTCGGAGAGTGAAAGGAAGCAGGGAAGGAGCATGTTGAATTTTTAAAAATTCATTCAAATGATGCAGGCTTCGCAGTCTCGGCCAGCATTTTTACCCATCCCTAATGGTGGTGGTGATCTGCCTTCTTGAACCGCTGCAGTCCCTGAGGTATTGGTACACCCATAGTGCTGTGAGGGAGGGAGTTCCAGGATTTTGACCCAGTGACAGCGAAGGAACGGCCAATATAGTTCCGAGTCAGGATGGTGAGCAGCTTGGCGGTGAATTTACAGTTGGTGGTGTTCCCATGTATCTGCTGCCCTTGTCCTTCTAGGTAGCAGTGGTCGTGTGTTTGGAAGGTGTTGTAGAAGGATCCTTGGTGAGTTCCTGTAATGCATCTTGTAGATGGTACACACGACTGCTATTATGCGTCGGTGGTGGAGGGAGTGAATGTTTGTGGAAGGGGGAGCAATCAAGCGGGCTGCTTTGTTCCGGATGGTGTTGAGCTTCTTGAGTGTCGTTGGAGCTGCACTCATCCAGGCAAGTGGAGAGTATTCCATCACACTCCTGACTTGTGCCTTGTAGACTGTGGACAGGCTTTGGGGTGTCATGAAGTGAGTTATTTGCCACAAGGTTCCTAACCTCTGACCTGCTCTTGTAGCCAAAGTATTTATATGGCTGGTCCAGTTCAGTTTCTGGTCAATGGTAACCCCCATAGTGGGGGATTCAGTGATGGTAATGCCATTGAATGCCAAGGGGTGATGCTTTAGATTCTCTCTTATTGGAGGTGGTCATTGCCTGGCACTTGTGTGGCATGGATGTTACCAGCCACTTGTCCAGGTCATGCTACATTTGGACATTGATGGCTTCAGTATCTGAGGAGTTGCGAATATTGCTGAACATTGTGGAATCATCAGTGATCATGCCCACTTCTGACCTTATGATGGAAGAAAGGTCATCAATGAAGCAGCTGAAGATGGTTGGGCGTAGGACACTACCCTGAGGAACTCCTGCAATGATGTCCTGGAGCTCAGATGTCTGACCACCAACAACCACAACCATCTTCCTTTGTGCTAGCTATGACTCCAACCAGAGTCAAATTTTTCCACTGACTCTCATTGACTCCAGTTTTGCTAGGGCTCTTTGATGCCATACTCGGTCAAATTCGGCCTTGATGTTACTTCTTGCATTCAGCTCCAGGTTTGAACAAGGCTGTAATGAGGTCAGGAGCCAAATGGTCCTGGTGGAACCTAAATTGAGCGTCCGTGAGCAGGTTATGGGGGCAAATCGGGATTAGGCTATTGAATTGGATGATCAGCTATGATCATAATGAATGGCGGAGCAAGCTTGGAGGGCTTAATGGCCTCCTCCTGCTCCTATTTTAGTGCTGCTTGATAGCACCATTGATGACCTCTTCCACCACTTTACTGATGATCAAAAATAGACTGACAGGCTGGTAATGAGACTGGTTGGATTTTTCTGTTTTTTGTGGACCGGGCTCACCTGAGTCCACATGGCTGGGTAGATGCCCGAGTTGTAGCTGTGGGTAGTGGCACGGCAAGTTCTGGGATACAAGTCTTCAGTACCATTGCCAGAATATTGTCAGCATTTTCAGTTTATTTTTTAAAAATTCATTCAAAGGATGCAGGCTTCGCTGGATAAGTCAGCATTTGTTGGCCATCCCTAATTGCCCTTGAGAAGGTGGTGGTGATCTGTCTTCTTGAACCGCTGCAGTCCATGTGGTTTAGTGCTGTGTCCAATAAAGATTATTATTATTATGATGTCTTCAGCTGTTTTGATTTGTTGATATCAGATGGAGTGAATTGAATTGGCTGAAGACTGGTATCTATGATGCTGGGGACGTCTGGAGGAGGCCGAGATGGGTCATCAACTTGTAACTTCTCGCTGAAAACTGTAGCAAATGCTTCAGCCTAATCTTTTGCATTGATGTGCTGGGCTCTTCCATTATTGAGGATGGGGGTATTTGTTGAACCTCCTCCTCCAGTGAGATGTTTAATTGTCCACCACCATTCATGACTAGATGTGGCAGGACTGCAGACCTGTTACACTTACCTGGGTATTTGGTTCCCGGGACTTAGCCTCAGGTAGCGCTGTGCATTCCTCTTCCGACCACTGCAACGTTCCAAGGTGGAATCTACTCCCGAGATATGGGCAGAAGTGTTGCCTAATGCCAATCAATGCCTGTTAGATTGTAAATTGGCAGCAGGGCAATCGGAGCCTGCAGGGATATGTTCCCCCACCAACTCTTTGAGCCCTTGCCATCCTAAAAATTCAAACAGGTATGTTCCGACTAACACACAGCAAGAAGTTACTGTTCAGTTTTATGAATGGCTTCGATTCTGACTGTCTAGTTGGAAATGCCTACATTTCAGTATATTACAGAATGAGCAGTGATATTTATAGTTCAAAATGTTCCTTCCTTTATCAAATAGTCTCTGGTGCTTCATCAGCAAGATGTGTAAATATCTTGTTTTAATTATTTAGTTTTCTTTCAAAGCACTCATAATAATTTAGTAAGAAGTAGAAGGTCCATGAAGATTAGAACTGCATCTCTTTCATTATCCTCCATATATGCAATCTAGATTTTAAATTGTATTATCCTTGAGTCAACCATTTCTATCTAGTATCAATTAGTTTGCAGCACTTTAAAGGAAATCCTCTGCTGCCTCTATCTATTTCTAGTGTGGCAATGGCTTACATACATCAATGTTTCATCTTGTGCCTAATCTGCTATTGACCAGTTTTATTAATTCAAATGCTTCAGATCAGAAATTAAATTCAATGAATTAATGGGCGCGATTCAGTGGCCTCGACGTGCCCGACCATGTGTCGGAACGAGGCTGTTGAATCTCCCGAGAGGCGTCTTGTGAGATTCGCGATGCTTGAAACGTCTCGAGATTCAACGGAATCTCGCGAGACATCACGATCTGGATCTTGTTCTCTCTGGCCGAAATCTAGATCTGCATATTTAAATGAGCCATTGGACTCATTTAAATATCCGGTCGCCAGTTTCACCAGCACCTCGGACTCAACAGCAGCGCCTGGGAGACATCGTGTCGTTTAGTCCTGGTCCACATAAACGGGGAACAGGCGTAACGACATCTAGGAGTCTCCCTGGCTATTGCAGATCCTCGGGTGGTAGGGACAGGGCAGGGTGGCACTCTGGCATGCCGCCTGGCACCTTGGCACTGCCAACTTGTCACTTTGGCAGTGCCACCCTGGGACTACCAGGATGCCCAGGTGGCAGTTTTTTTCAGAGCTTGTTTTTCAACCGCGTCATTGGATCAGCTTGAAAAATGATGGTGTTGTGGTACTGCTACCAGACTAACCTCGAGCCCCCCCCCCCCCACCAGTAACCTTCTAAATCCCTCCCATCATGCTGGAGGAGCATCATGTTCAGGGTTCCTTCCCTCCAATCACTCCTTCTTCTCTCTCTAATCCTTGATCCCATCATTATAGTAATTGATATCCCTGTCCTCCCACTGAACCATTTGATGTTGATGTCGTGGTGCCCGATGTAGACCTAACGCTCCCATCTTGAGTGCTCCCCCTACATTACCTGTTTCCCATTTAAAGGATATAGGTGCCGCCCATGACTGTGACTGTACCACCTGCGGCCAAGTATCAAGCCACCAATCCCCAGGACCAACATGTAAAAGGGTCATACAGACTCAAAACGCTAACTGTGTTTCTCTCTTCACAGATGCTGCCAGACCAGCTGAGTTTATCCAGCATTTTCTGTTTTTATTTATTATTGAATGTGTCTGCGTTTAGTCCTAAACCCATGGTCCCATATTCCTTTATTCCCTTTTCCTCCAGCCACCTATCTAGCCTTATCTGAGATGTTGACATGGCTTTGCTTCAATCACCGTGCATTTCAATCTCATAACCTTGTGTGAGCACAGAGGCAGCCAGCAACATTAAGACAATGGCAGCATGAGACCCACTTGGCCAGATACTACAATCATTTAGATAAGGTCCATGCATCAAATTTACATGACTGAAAATTGGGGCACCCCTTATGCCTTTGACTATAACAGTAGTAAGAAGTCTGACAACACCAGGTTAAAGTCGAACAGCTTTGTTTCGAATCACTAGCCTTCAGGTGAAGGAGCTGTACTCCGAAAGCTATTGATTCAAAACAAACCTTTTGGACTTTAACCTGGTGCTGTCAGACTTCTTACTGTGCCCACCCCAGTCCAACGCTGGTATCTCCACATCATGTGTAATGTGGAATTCCTTGGAACCTGAATATCATCTGCATTTGAATCTAGAAGGAGAAATGTTCAACCGAAATGTCAGTAAAGATTTCAAACATCAGTGTGACTGGAAAAGGACAGAGATACACAGTATCAATAGTAAAAGTGGAACAGTTGTAACTAATTTAATAGTTAATTATTTGGGAAATGGTGCTGCCTGTCAAACACAAAACATGTCCAACTTCATTTGTTTCCGGTAAAACTTGCGCAACACTTAGAGGAGACATCTTTGCCAGTGAAATGAAATGAAATGAAAATTGCTTATTGTCACAAGTAGGCTTCAAATGAAGTTACTGTGAAAAGCCCCTAGTCGCCACATTCCGGCGCCTGTTCGGGGAGGCTGGTATGGGCATTGAACCGTGCTGCTGGCATACCTTGGTCTGCTTCCAAAGCCAGCTCCAAAGACAGTGAGGGTATCTGTCTAACCTGGCCTTTGTGAACTGCATATTTCAGTTAATGTAATTAACGCCATTGGCACAGGAGAGCCATTGCTCTTATCCAACAAACTCTGTTTGTTGTATTACCTATGCTCCAGCAAATTCACTTTACTTCACTGCACCGTGTCCATTAGTTGGGAGCTCTGTTCAGCCCAAGCATGGTAGGGCTCACGGAGGTCAGCTGTGTCAAACAGGAATTGTCAAAAGTACAGCGTTCCTGCATACATGCAATGTAAAACAACAGCCTGCCAAAACATATCCTACATTTCACGTTTCTACTTAATGCCAAGACATTACCAAACAACAGCTCAGAATGGGTTAACTGTACTAAAGTAGAAACCAATGAGAAAATGTTGGATTCTTCTGTAACTTCTAAATCATCAACAAATCTTCAAAAATACTTCCTCTCCATGTACAATGCACCCTCCATTTCCCACAGCGTGGTTCAAATTTTAGGAAAAATAGTGGCACTTTAGATGTATTTTTGTATTTGTGTACAATATTGATTCGCAGCTTTGAAATTCTGATGTAGGTTCATAGGTATTCTACTCAAATTTTTACAGTGAAAGGAAAAGCTGAAATGTATCTCACCGTAAGTGAGATTGTCCTTTCCTTCTTCCTGGACGGCATCCTTCACTCTATCTCGCTTCTTATGCTTTGATCCATGGGTCCTGTGGTGTCGGTGGCTTTGTCTACCCAGAGGCATACGCACACCAACATACAAGGTCCTGTGTCCTATAGGAAGAGGTGAAAAATATAAACATTATACATAAAGCACTCTCAATTCCAAGTACAATCATCACAATGTGAATTAGGCTCCAACTGAATTTTGTTGATTGGTTCTGATGTGTGTTCCACGCGTTCACACTGTATTGCAAACTGCAATTCTCTTCCCAAATCTCTTCATCTCACCACATCTCTCCCCCATTTCCTCAAAACCTTTCTCTTTGCAGCACTTTTGACTATCTCCAACAACATTTCTCCTACTCCTGCACAGGTTTGACCCCATCTCCATCTATTAATGTGTATTAACAAATGACCATCAGCTAATGATGGCAATGGGGGCGGCACGGTTGGCGCAGCGATTAGCGTTGCTGCCTCACGGCACCGAGGACCCGGATTCGATCCCGGCTCTGGGTCACTGTCCGTGTGGAGTTTGCACATTCTCCCTGTGTCTGCGTGGGTCTCCCCCCACAAGTCAAAGATTGCCACTTAATTGCCCCTAGTCACCACATTCCGGTGCCTGTTTGGGTACACAGAGGGAGAATTCAGAATGTCCAATTCACCTAACAGCACGTCTTTTGGGACTTGTGGGAGGAAACCAGAGCACCCGGAGGAAACCCACGCAGACACGGGGAGAACGTGCAGACTCCACACAGACAGTGACCCAAGCGGGAATCGATCCTGGGACCCTGGCGCTGTGAAGCAACTGTGCTAACCACTGTGCCGCCCATTTTGATGACTCAAGTAAGAGTTAGGAGTAGGTTCTTAGCCTATTTCACCCTTTGTAAATTTCCAAGATGATATTAATACTAAGAAAAGAAAATGAAACTGAAAAACAATGTACAAATCTTAACAAATCTTTACATGTGTGCCACTTCAATCGGCTACCTATCCTCCTATATTTTTGACAAATGTATAAATCTATATTAAGCACTGAAGCTCAGATATTCACTCCTGGGTCGTGAGAATTCCTGGGCTGGATTCTCCGCTGTTGGAATTCTGTTACGCCGGCAGCGAACACACGCCCGAGGATTTCCTGAAGGCGTGGGAGTGCCCACAATGGGAAACCCCACTGGCCGGTTGGCAGGACAGAGAATCCCGCTGTCGACGGGGGAGCACGGCACCAAAAGAGATAGAGAATCCCGCCCCCTGTCTTTGTAAACCTGACCTCCAACTGCCCAAACTTCCAATTTTTGACAGGGGGCAACTGGAATAGGACATCTGGGGGTGACCCTGGAATTAGTAAGGGTCAGAAGTGGGCCCAACTTGGTTTGAGCGACTCAGACAAAAAGCAGGCCTTCAAAAAGCCCCATTTGAGAGGTAGACCATCAATGCTGAAGTCCATATGCCTTGCAGGCGATGTAATTGCCTTACCAGGTGATTGTCCAAGCTATAAATGTTGTCCAACTGCTGGCTGACCTTGGATCGGATGGTCCCTCATGTGGTTTTCATGTTGGAGAATTGTTGCTGCCTAATCAAAATGTGCTCTACTGAACTACTGAAAACATGGGAGTGGATTCACAAGCCACAATCATGGATACGGCATTGTTTTGCCATCGCTACCTGGTACAGATATTATGCAGTCATGCAAATAGCTGCTAAAACACAATAGGTGGATGAATGATGAAGAATGCCATGCTCATTAACCCATCCACCCATCTCTCAGGATGGGCTGTTTACCCTTGCCCAGGTCCTTCACAGCTGCACACTGTCACAGCATAACAGTGTGACTAACAGGGAGGAAACCAGTAGGGCTGTCAGTGGTCACGGAGCACAGCATGCTACCTTGCAGTCTCAGCTGTAGCACACATGGCATCAAGCAGTTGTGCAAAAACATTTTCTCGACCAAGCGTTACCAGTAATCATTGATATTATGGAAATGATTAGTGCATGTCAGTACACAATGAATGAGAGTATTGTAATCTGAATGGCTTCAACCCTTTTTGTCATACATTTTTATTGATAGAATGTCACACAGAAGAGAGGGGAGGGGATAGGTCCAGCTGCCACATGATGTTCTGACCAGGACCTTTGTGTTTTGCTGGAAGACGTCCAGAAAAGGAGCCCAGCTGGCTGCCAGAATGCCCTGCCACAACCAAGAAGGTCTGGATTTAAATTGCAGCTGCGGTAAGCACAGCAGGATACAATCAGCGCTCATGGATTTAGTGCAGGAAAAGGTTCAATGACCTGCTGTGTGCTGACAAGATGAGTAGCTTGGCTCATCCACACAGAGCTCTGAGGGAAGGGTCACATCTGCGTGTTGCAGCTAAGGTGCGAGACATGACACATACAAGCCTCATGGGTACACAGTTCATGTAGATATACACAGAACACATGTAAATGTCTATAATGCACAGTCGCAGTGAAGAGAAATATTATTCCATGCACTGTACATCGGGCTAACCTAAATTCATGTTGTTGTTGAAGTTTTAAAGGGTGAAGAATGTCACAGTCCCATGGAATAGATGGCCATGGAGATTACCAGGGTGCTAGAACAGTTATCTGTTGGCGATTGTGAATCGCAGGTGATAAGGGCAGTGTTGGAATCGCCTTGGCACAAGTTGTTAATGGTGCAGGTCATGCTGTAATGTCGCTGGGCACAAGGGGACATTGGCATGATGGCATTGTATCCTAAAGGCATCTTAAAAGCAGCGCAAGTATGGTTAAGGCAATAGCTTGCATCAGAAATTGCATTGACAATGAGAAGAGCTATATGTAAATAACGTATTTTGTGTCTCACACAAGTCCCAGCTTCTTCACCCCCAGGTCAAATCATCCCTGGACATCAAGACGAGGAAGAGATGTCTGAGGAGGCACCTCACACGCAGCCAACTCAAAATACAAGCACTTTGGAGGGATGTAACCTGCGTGTACAGTCAGTGGCAATCACTGCAGGAGGAAGTGTTAAGAGTCAGAGACATCTGTGTACATTCCCCTTCAGAAGAGAGAGGAAAGTCATGATGATGCACCAGTGGGCAAGAACATGCAGCCTCAGCAGTCATTCTTTTCCAACACAGTATTTAGATAATCATCAAAAGATGTGTTGACATCTGATGGAGTTCCCCGAGGCAGTGTGAACTCTTGGACTACAAAGTTTTTAAAAATTCATTGACGGGATGTGGGCATCGCTGGTTAGGGCATTTATTGCCCATCCCTAGTTGCCCTTCAGAAGGTGATGGTGAGTTGCCTTCTTGAACCGCTGCATTCCTGGAGGTGTAGGTACACCCACTGTGCTGTTAGGGAGGGAGTTCCAGGATTTTGTCCCAGCAACAGTGAAGGAACGGTGATATATTTCCAAGTCGGGATGGTGAGTGACTTAGAGGAGGAATCTCCAGGTGGTGGGGTTCCCAGGTATCTGCTGCTCAAATCTTTCTAGATGGTGGTGGCTTTGGGTTTGGAAGGTGCTGTCGAAAGAACCTTGGTGAGTTAGTGCAGTGCATCTTGCAGATGGTACACACGACTGCCACTGTTCATCCGTGGTGAAGGGTTTGAATGTTTGTGGAAGGGGGAACAATCAAGCGGGGCTGCTTTGTCCTGGATGGTGTCGAGCTTCTTCAGTGTTGTTGGAGCTGCACTCATCCAGGCAAGTGGAGAGTATTCCATTACATTCCTGACTTGTGCCTTGTAGATGGTGGACAGGCTTTGGGGGTCAGGAGGTGAGTTACTCGCCGTAGGACTCCTAGCCTTTGACCTGCCCTGGTATTAATATAGCCAGTCCAGTTCAGTTTCTGAACAATGGTAACTCCCAGGATGCTGAATGTGGGGGATTCAGCAGTGGTAATGCCATTGAATGTCAAGTAGCGGTGGTTAGATCCTCTCTTGTAGGAGATGGTCATTGCCTGGCACTTGTGTGGTGTGAATGTAACTTGCCACTTGTCAGCCCAAGCCTGGCTATTGTCCAGGTCTTGCTGCATTTGGACATGGACTGCTTCATTATCTGAGGAGTCGCGAATGGTGCTGAACATTGTGCAGTCATCCGCAAACATCCCCATTTCTGACCTTATGATGGAAGGGAGGTCATTGATGAAGCAGCTGAAGATGGTTGGGCCGAGGACACTACCCTGAGGAACTCCTGCAGTGATGTCCTGGAGCTGAGATGATTGACCTCCAATCACCATAACCATCTTCCTTTGTGCCAGGTATGACTCCAACCAATGGAGGTGTCAATCTCCGCCATGAGCACCACATTGCTCCAGGGGATCAACTACATGAAATTGGACAATAAGAGATTGGCCAATCTCATGGAGAGATACATGCAGCAACACTTGGAGTGGATGCAAAAGCAGCACCTTGGCCAGGAAAGGGTTCAAGCCCACTTCAGTAACCTGGATCAGTTTGCTCAGAGTATTGACATCCATGCAACATATGAGGAGCTGCATAACCTTTACAGGACAGCTGCACTGTTGGCACAGTGGTTGCTAGAATGGACGACTGCTGTGCTCCAGCAGCCAACCCCAGCAACTCCGCTTGAAGGCCAACTCAGGACTGTGCAGGTCACTGAGCTCCTCGGCACCTTTATCTTCCTCCACCTCCCAACCACTCCCACCAGAGCCTCGTCTGCCGCACGTGCTAGTGCCCATGCAGAGATGCAGAAGCTTCAGTCTGAAGGAGATCGCCAACAGGTGCCTTTATGATGTGGTAGGCCACCACGCTCCTCATTGTTGTTTGGACAGATAAGTGAGCAGCCTGCCTACACCTCCTCCTAGGCAACACAGGGGGCACTTCGTAGGAGTTTGCGAGAGCAAAGGGTGCCACCATGCCGAGTGCACAAATGAGCTCTCCATGGTTACACTTTTCACATTGTACATAGCACATTCGAGTAATTCTTTAACATATTTACTTACACTTGCACCTGATTTGGTGTGACTACGAAGGACAGGCAAAAAAGAAAAGGAGGTGAGGTGGTGTAAATTACAGATTAAAATCAGTGCAATAGTGAAAGAGGATATTGGCTCCGAAAATCAATATGTAGAATCAGTCTGGGTGAAGCTCAGAAACAACAAGAAGTGAAAGCATTAGTGGGAGTTGTCAATTGGCCTCCTCTAGTGGCAAGGAATTAAGCAGGAAATCACGGATGCATGTAACAAGGGTGCTACAGTAATCATGGGTAACTTTAATCTGGGCAAACCAAATTAGCAATAATATTGTGGCGGTTGAATTCCTTGAGTGTGTGAGAAATGTTTGTAGACCAGTACGTCGAGAAACCACCCCAGGAACAGGTTATCCTAGATTTGGTATTATGCAATGAGAAGGGGTTAATTAATAATCTTGTTGTACAGGAGCACAAATATTAGTGAAGAAAAAGATTAATGAAGACAAATTACAGTCCGAAACAGGAGAATTTATAATAGGGAACAAGGAAATGTCCGAACAATTAAAGAACTACTTTAGTTCTGTCTTCATGGAGGAAGGCATAAATAACTTCCCAGAAACGCTAAGGAATCAAGGGTCTGGTGAGAAGGAGGAATTGAAGGAAATTCGTATTACTAAAAAACATTGTGCTGGAGAAATTGATGGGGCTGAAAGCTGATAAATCCCCAGGGCCTGATAATCTACATCCCAGGATACTAAAGGGGGTGGCCATGGAAATAGTGGATGCATTGGTTGCCATCTTCCAAAATTCTGTAGATTCTGAAACAGTTCCGGCGGTTTGGAGGGAGAGGGACGTCAGGGAATTGCAGACTGCTTAGCCTAATGTGAGTATCAGGGAAAATGCTAGAGTCTATTATAAAGAATGCATTTAGAAAATATCAACGGGATTTGACAAAGTCAACATGGATTTATGAAAGAGAAATGTGGGAATGTGAGTTGTAAGGAAGATGTTAAAAGGTTTCAAGGTGATTCACACAAGTTGAGTGAGTGGGCAAATACATGGAAGATGCAGTACAACGTGGATAAGTGTGAAGCTATCTACTTCGGTAGGAAAATCAGAATGGCAGAGTATTATTTAAATGGTGATAGATGGGGATGTACTAAGAGACCTGGGTGTCCTTATACACCAATCACTGAAAGCACGTGTGCAGGTGCAGCGAGACAAATGGTATGTTGGCCTTCATTGCAAGAGGACGTGAGTACAGGAGCAAGGATGTCTTACTGCAGCTGTACAGGACCTTGGTGAAACCACACCTGGAGTAGTGTGTGCAGATTTGGTCTCCTTATCCAAGAAAGGGTATACTTGTCATAAAGGGAGTGCAGTGCAGCAAAAGGTTCACCAGACCGATTCCTGGGATGGCAGGTTATCGTATAAGGAGAGATCGAGTTGGCTGGGCCTGTATTCACCTGAGTTTCGGAGAATGAGAGGGGATCCTATTGAAACGTATAGAATTCGGACAGGGCTGGATAGACTGGATGCAGGAATATTTCCTCTGGCTGGGGGTGTCTAGAACAAGGGGTCACAGTCTCAGGATACACGGTAGGTCATTTAGGACTGAGATGAAGAGAAATGTCTTCACTTAGAGGGTGGGAACCTGGGGAATTCTCGACCACAGAAAGCCATGGAGGCCAAACCACTGAATATATTTAAGAAGTGAATAGATAGATTTCTGGGCTCTAAAGGCATCAAGGGGAATGGGGAGAGAATGCAGGAGTATGGATAGAGATAGAGGATCAGTCATGATATATTGAATGGTGGAGCAGGTTCGAGGGGCCGAATGACCTACTCCTGCTCCTAATTTCTATGTTTCTATGTGTGTATTTGTACACTCGAGAGGTTGTTGGATGATTTGTAATGCTTTGGAGGAGCTCTTCTTTCCCTGCTGCATTGCATTCAGTGTTCCAAAGTTCAAGCACCGAGATGCTTGCATATATCTTTCATTATTCATCCAAGCTTGACTTTAAGAGAGGCTTAATGATCAGACTCCATGAACAGATTCTGGGCAGCATCTCAAGCATGAGTGCTGGGAGCAAGGCATTCATCTGCATTGCGGCGCTAAACGTTGGCTCAAGAGGCCGTGCATCATGCAGGTAATACTGATCATTTGCTGTGCTTACTTTGGCTGAACATGCTCTGTGCGGTAAGAAAGGTATATGAATGGAGGCAGCTGATTTAAATGGGCAGCTGCCTCTGTAAAATACAAATGTGTGAAATGTGCCCCAATAGGAAGTGCTGTGTTTAGGAGCAGGACTGACAATTTTCTGCTATTTTCCCCACATTGGCCATTCAGTGCCGTCCCTACCCCAACACCCAAGAGAACACCTCGGAGGAGAACTCCGACGAGACCATCAGCGAGGTGTCACAGTTATCACCCCCACCTGCCACCAGTACAGAGACACATACTTCGGTGGGCGACATTGGTGGCCATGCTTCTGTGGCACAATCTGGTGAGCACAACACAGTTGCTGATGCACATTAGGTAGAGGCCAGAACATCCAAGGGAGTCAGCAGTCGGAGGTCTGCTGGATCTCAGGACTCAGCTGGGTCAGAGTCAGATACCAAGTCTCTGGACACGTTCTCCCCGTGTCTGCGTGAGTTTCCTCCGGGTGCTCTGATTTCCTCCCACAGTCCAAAGGTGTGCAATTGGATTGGCCATGCAAAATTGTCCCTTAGTGTCCAAAATGTTAAGCCGGATTACTGGGTTACGGGGATAGGATGGAAGCCTGGGCTTAAGTAGGGTGCTCTTTCCAAGGGCTGGTGCAGACTCGATGGGCTGAATGGCCTGTTTCTGTACAGTAAATCCTATGATTCTATGTCCCAGTCACTGAGGGACATGTCCCAGACACTGAATGTGGCTGAGTCACAAAGGAGCAACACTGAGGGCATCGGCACCATGGTGCGGACACTGGGGAGGCACCAGGACCAGCGGAGCCGGATAACACAGAGGCCTCTGGAGCTCACTCCAGCCACCCGTCTGTCCGTGGAAACCCCCATGGCCCAACGGGCACTGTCAGGAAGCGCTGGATGCCAGCCCGGGGTCTGCCACCAAGGAGACTACGCCAGTCTCCAGTTCTTCCGAACCCCCCCCCCTTGACACTGGCACATCTCAAGTGCAGCAGGCAGAACAGAGTGGCACGGTGATGCCAGTGACACCAGTAAGTCGGCCGGGGCCCTCCAGCCCCAGGTCCTCCAGAGGATACCCACCAAGGGCATCAAAGGCCACAGGGCACGGGAAGCAGCAGGCTGCCTCCACCTCTTTGGATTGGATTGGATTTGTTTATTGTCACATGTACCGAGGTACAGTGAAAAGTATTTTTCTGCGAGCAGCTCAACAGATCATTAAATACATGGGAAAAAAGGGAATAAAAGAAAATACATAATAGGGCAACACAACATATACAATTTAACTACATATGCACTGGCATCGGATGAAGCATACAGGGTGTAGTGTTAATGAGGTCAGTCCATAAGAGGGTCATTTAGGAGTCTGGTGACAGTGGGGAAGAAGCTGTTTTTGAGTCTGTTTGTGCGTGTTCTCAGACTTCTGTATCTCCTGCCCGATGGAAGAAGTTGGAAGAGTGAGTAAGCCGGGTGGGAGGGGGTCTTTGATTATGCTGCCCGCTTTCCCCAGGCAGCGGGAGGTGTAGATGGAGTCAATGGATGGGAGGCAGGTTCGTGTGATGGACTGGGCAGTGTTCACGACTCTCTGAAGTTTCTTGCGGTCCTGGGCCGAGCAGTTGCCATACCAGGCTGTGATGCAGCCAGATAGGATGCTTTCTATGGTGCATCTGTAAAAGTTGGTAAGAGTCAATGTGGACATGCCGAATTTCCTTAGTTTCCTGAGCAAGTATAGGCGCTGTTGTGCTTTCTTGGTGGTAGCGTCGACGTGGGTGGACCAGGACAGATTTTTGGAGATGTGCACCCCTCGGAATTTGAAACTGCTAACCATCTCCACCTCGGCCCCGATGATGCTGACAGGGGTGTGTACAGTACTTTGCTTCCTGAAGTCAATTACCAGCTCTTTACTTTTGCTGGCATTGAGGGAGAGATTGTTGTCGCTACACCACTCCACTAGGTTCTCTATCTCCCTCCTGTATTCGGACTCATCGTTATTCGAGATCCGGCCCACTATGGTCGTATCGTCAGCAAACTTGTAGATGGAGTTGGAACCAAGTTTTGCCACGCAGTCATGTGTGTACAGGGAGTAGAGTAGGGGGCTAAGTACGCAGCCTTGCGGGGTGCCGGTGTTGAGGACTATTGTGGAGGAGGTGTTGTTGTTCATTCTTACTGATTGTGGTCTGTTGGTCAGAAAATCGAGGATCCAGTTGCAGAGTGGGGAGCCAAGTCCTAGGTTTTGGAGCTTCGATATGAGCTTGGCTGGGATTATGGTGTTGAAGGCGGAGCTGTAGTCAATAAATAGGAGTCTAATGTAGGAGTCATTGTTTTCGTGATGCTCTAGGGATGAGTGTAGGGCCAGGGAAATGGTGTCTGATGTGGACCGGTTGCAGCGGTATGCGAATTGCAGTGGATCAAGGCATTCTGGGAGTATGGAGGTGAAGCGCTTCATGATCAACCTCTCGAAGCACTTCATTACGACTGAAGTCAGGGCCACTGGTCGGTAGTCATTGAGGCACGTTGCCTGGTTCTTCTTTGGTACCGGTATGATGGTGGTCTTCTTGAAGCAGGTGGTGACCTCGGAGTGGAGGAGGGACAGGTTAAAGATGTCCGTGAATACCTCTGCCAGCTGGTCCGCGCAGGCTCTGAGTGCACGACCAGGGATCCCGTCTGGGCCCGTCGCCTTCCGAGGGTTCACTTTCAGGAAGGCCAATCTGACTTCGGAAGCTGTGATGGTGGGTATGGGTGAATTATGGGCTGCTGGGCACTCGCCAGCGGATTGTTGGTTACTTGCTCGAACCGAGCATAGAATGCATTGAGTTCATCGGGGAGGGGTGCGCTGCTGCCAGAGATACTGTTCGGCTTCGCTTTGTAGCCCGTTATGTTGTTTAGTCCTTGCCACAACCGCCGAGAGTCTGTCTGTGACTCTAGCTTGGTTTGATATTCTCTCTTGGCATTCCGGATGGCTTTGCGGAGGTTGTACCTGGATTTCTTGTATAGGTCAGGGTCGTCTGCCTTGAACGCCTCAGATCTGTCCTTCAGTAGGGAGTCAATCTCGCGATTGAGCCATGGTTTCTGGTTGGGGAACGCACGTACTGCTTTCTTTGGCACGCAGTCGTCCACACATTTGCTGATGAAGTCTGTGACGGTGGTGGCATACTCATTTAAGTTGGTCGCTGAGTTCTTAAATATGGACCAGTCCACTGTCTCCAGTCAGTCACGTAAGAGCTCTTCTGTCTCCTCAGACCAGCACTGCACAACCTTCTTCGCTGGATTCTCCCGCTTGAGTTTCTGCTTGTATGCCGGGAGAAGGAGCACCGTCTTTTGGTCTGATTTCCCAAAGTGCGGTCGGGGGATGGAACGGTAGGCACCCTTGATATTTGAGTAGCAGTGGTCAAGAGTGTTGTCGCCCCTGGTGGGACAGGAGATGTGCTGGTGGAATTTTGGCAGTACACTCTTGAGGTTGGCCTTGTTGAAGTCTCCGGCCACGATGAACAAGGCCTCCGGGTGTTCTGTTTCGTAGTTGTTTATTACTGTGTATAGTTCGTCCAGCGCCTTCCTCACTACTGCCTGGGGTGGGATGTAGACCGCTGTGATAATGGCTGAAGTGAACTCACGTGGAAGATAATATGGGCGGCACTTCACGGTCAGGTATTCCAGGTCTGGAGAGCAGTAGGTCGCCAGAGTCGCCACATCCAAGCACCAGGAGGAGTTGATGAGGAGGCAAACCCCTCCACCCTTCGCTTTGCCTGATGATGCCGTGCGGTCCACCCGGTGAATTGAGAAGCCTTCAGGTTGTATGGCACAGTCCGGTGAGGCAGGGGTGAGCCATGTCTCTGTGAAACAGAGCACACAGCAGTCTCTTACTTCCCTCTGAGAGGTAAGTCTGGCGTTAAGTTCATCCAGCTTGTTTTCGATCGCTTCCTGATGTGCATCCTGGGAACACACTTAGCAATAGACCATGTAGGATCTCGAAGATTGAGGATCATTGAGTGGGCACTGGGGGGGGCACTATCTGTAGCTAGGGGCAATGGAAATGTCAATTGTGCACTACCAAATCATATTACATCTGATACATGCAAAGCCTCTGTCACAGCAGACCTGTCTGCACCCCCACTCCCTATTACCCTCTGCTCCCCCACCCCCCGGGCACAGTAGTTCGAGATCAAACACCCCCGATGCAGACCCCATTCACAGGATGGGTATGAGCGTGCTGTCAGCAGAAAGACGGACAGGAGTCAGACGTTGGCATAAACTGAGGAGCACCAGAGCTAACCTCACAGCGAGTGATCACTCTCCTGTCTTGTATAGTGACCCACTGACAGGGCCAACCCTGGGGTGATGTTACACAGACCCTGGGAGGGTCGAACAGGGTAGTCGGGGAAGGAGGGGGAAAGGAGGGGAAGGGGTGGAGATGACGGACAAAGCCTCGTTGTATGAGAAGCAGGCGAGGATGAGAGTCTCCTGGTCCTCCGGGCATGCTGGACCCTTGCTGCCTGAAGGGATCCTTGCCAGCCTGCATTGATGCCACCAGCACTGCGAGGGCATCCTCTGCAGGATCGACAATACCCGCCATTCTGCTCTCTGGAAGGAATTGGAGAAGGATAGAGACTGACAATCAGTTAGGGCTTCCACCATGATACCCTCAAATCCCCCAAGTTTCCCCCACCCTTACGTGTCCTGCCTTCTCTCACAGTGCCATCCACCGAGTCGGTTGTTCGCCCCTGGCCACAGCAGGAGTCCCTAGACCCTAGAACCTAGCCGGGAACATTAGGGAGACCGTGCTCAGGTGTCTCCCCTGATCCATGCACTCACCCTATGGTCGCGAGGATATCCCCAGTGCTGACGCCCAGCTCTTGAGTGTTTGATTGTTGGCTGCTGCCTCTGTGGTGCTGACACTTCTAGAGGTCAGGCAAACTGTTCAGGCTTCAAGGTTTGAGTGAAATGCGATGCAGTAATCATCGTCTGAGACATGGCACGTGTACCTTCGAGAATCCACTTGAAAGATGTGAAGTGCTCTCACAACCAACAAGGCAATTCCTTATTAGCTATAGCCTTCAGCTGTGAAGCTAGAGGCTGCTCACAGTCAAAGGGAGATAAAGTGACTGTCAGCATCTAACCAAGAACAGGGCTCTGTCCTGGAAGTGTTTGGTAGGACAGACGGGCAACAACCTTAATTGCCCCTGTTATGGGTATCCACAATATTTAAAGATAGCTTGAAGATCTCACAGAGTTCCCTTGAGCTGCATGCTGGAAAATGGAAATGGCTACTTGTGGTATTACGGTACCTGATAGGCTGAAGCACCATTGGTGGAAACTGTATGCTTTCTATTGGTCAGGATGTATGGTAGCTCCGCCCTGCTAGGCGGGGTATAAGAACCCGTGCCGCCCCAGCAGCCTTCATTCTGTACCTGAGCTGCTGGGGGAAACATCTAGCTTATTAAAGCCTTCAGTTGGACTACAACCTCGCTTTAGTGGTCATTGATCGTGCATCACTACTCACCTCTCAGTTCCCCTCAGCAGCCATCGTGCCAGTTTCATGTTTTTAAAAAGGAGTACGAAACAATGCCCACATGATTTCACGCTGGAGAGTCTGTTCATTCCCGGGAGACCGTTACATTCGACTTCAATCTTGCTCATGAGATGGAAATTGGGGTCAATGATATGCTTGTCATATTTGGGCATGATCTGGAACTTGCCACTTGGGAGTGGGTCGGTTAGATAGCAAACTGATTCAAACCTGGCGTGAATCTCAATTTTGGCATTTCCTGCTATGTAACCAGTGTGCCCAGATCCGCGTCAGGCGCAATGCGGTGGTTAAATCCCAGATGTTAATCTCTAACACTAAACACACACACATCCAATTAGGTTAAATCTTTTTTAAAAATATATATTTTATTAAAGTTTTCAAACAGAATTTTTCCACTTTACAAATCAACATAAAAATAACACAATAGCTAATAAGTAACATTATTTAAATAAAATAGTGAACTAACAAAGTAACAAAATATAGTGCTCCCCCCCCTCTGGGCTGCTGCTGACGATCTATTTTCCCTTAACGTTCCGCGAGATAGTCAAGGAACGGTTGCCACCGCCTGGAGAACCCCTGAGCCGATCCTCTCAATGCAAATTTCATTCGTTCCAGCTTAATGAACCCTGCCATATCGTTTATCCAGGCCTCCACGCCGGGGTGTTTTGCTTCCTTCCACATAAGTAGGATCCTTCGCCGGGCTACCAGAGACGCAAAGATCAGAATATCGGCCTCTTTCGCCTCCTACACTCCCGGCTCTTCCGCTACCCCAAATATAGCTAACCCCCAGCCTGGCTTGACCCGGACCTTCACCACCTTTGAAATCACCTTTGCCACTCCCCTCCAGTACTCATCCAGTGCCGGACACGACCAGAACATATGTGTGTGGTTCGCCGGGCTTCCCAAGCACCTCCCGCACCTGTCCTCCACTCCGAAGAACCTGCTCAGTCTTGCTCCCGTCATGTGTGCTCTGTGTAGAACCTTGAATTGTATCAGGCTAAGCCTGGCACACGAGGAAGTGGAATTTACCCTACTTAGGGCATCAGCCCACAGCCCCTCCTCAATCTCCTCCCCCAGCTCTGACGAATGTGATATAAAATAATTGTTTTAGAGATATTAGTTACTGTAATGTAGAGATAGGCCAGTCTCATTTTGGTGAGTTCACAGACAAAGGATTTCAGAACGCATGGCAAAGCAAGGAGGAGGTGTGTCCAGCTACGGAGGGGAAAAGGATGCTGGGTAATAGGGGGCCAGAGGAAGGGATTGGAAGTGAGCCAATTAGGATGTATGGCCAGGTCAGGAGGGGTATAGGATGACCTATGGGAATCGTGTATGTGAAACTTGATGCCATTTGATTGTATCAGTAGAGACGTCTTTGTTCTACAGACTCACACGATTCCGGGAGTGCAGGAGACAGGATGTGTTCTGTACTACTGTGAGTTGAGACAGACTTGCAAGTCAAATAAAATAACTAATGCTGTACCTGCAAATCCATCTCGACTTTTATTGAGGCCAGACTGACGGGTGAAGAAATTTATATTTTGTCAGCTCTTCTTCCCATTTCCCCTTCAGCTCCTCTACCAGCGCCTCCCCCTCGTCTCTCATCTCCTGGTATATTTCGGACACTTTGCCCTCCCCGACCCATACCCCGGAAATCACTCTATCCTGGATCCCCTGTGTCGGGAGCAGCGGAAATTCCCTCACCTGTTGCCTCGTAAACGCCCTCACTTGCATGTATCTAAAGATATTCCCCGGGGGCAACTCATACTTTTCCTCCAGTGCTCCCAGTCTCGCAAACTCCCCGTCAATAAACAAGTCTCTCAGTCTCCTAATTCCTGCCCGATGCCAGCTCTGGAACCCCCCGTCTATCCTTCCTGGGACAAACCTATGGTTATTCCATCTCCAGCCTCTTCCACGCCGCCCCCTCTCCCTCCCTCATCCACTTACAAACCATCGCCACATTGGCGGCCCAGTAGTAGTCGTCCAGATTCGGCAACGCCAGTCCCCCTCTGTCCCTGCTGCGCTGCAGGAACTTCCTCCTTACCCTCGGGGTCTTCCCTGCCCACACGAAACTCATAACACTCCTGTCTATGTTCTTAAAAAAGGCCTTAGTGATCAGAATGGGGAGACATTGAAACACAAAAAGAAACCTTGGGAGGACCATCATTTTTACCGCCTGCACTCTGCCCGCCAGTGAGAGCGGCAGCATATCCCACCTCTTGAAATCCTCCTCCATCTGCTCCACCAGCCGCGTCAGATTGAGTTTGTGTAGCGTTCCCCAGCTCTTGGCTACCTGAATCCCCAAATATCGGAAGCTCCTTTCCACTCTCCTTAACGGCAGGGCGTCTATTCCACTTCCCTGATCCCCAGGGTGTACTACGAAAAGCTCACTCTTCCCCATATTTAGCCTATATCCCGAAAAATCTCCAAACTCTCTCAATATCTACATAACCTCTGTCATCCCCTCTACAGGATCCGCCACATATAGCAGTAGGTCATCTGCGTAGAGTGACACTCGATGTTCCTCTCCCCCTCTAACCACCCCCCTCCATTTCTTAGAGTCTCTCAATGCAATGGCCAGTGGTTCAATTGCCAACGCGAACAGTAATGGGGACAGGGGGCACCCCTGCCTTGTTCCCCTATGTAACCGAAAATACTCCGATCTTTGCCGATTTGTGACTACACTTGCCACTGGGGCCCCGTATAGGAGTTTGACCCAACTGACAAACCCCTCCCCGAACCCAAACCTCCTCAACACCTCCCATAGATACTCCCACTCTACCCTATCAAATGCCTTCTCTGCATCCATCGCCACCACTATCTCTGCCTCCCCCTCCGCTGGGGACATCATTATCACCCCCAACAGCCGTCGCACGTTGACATTCAGTTGTCTCCCCTTTACAAACCCTGTCTGGTCTTCATGCACCACCCCCGGGACACAATCCTCGATCCTCGTCGCCAGCACTTTTGCCAGCAGCTTGGCGTCTACATTCAGGAGTGAGATAGGCCTATATGACCCGCATTGCAGCGGATCTTTATCCCACTTCAGGATTAGTGATATCGTCGCCTCCGACATTGTCGGGGGTAGAGTCCCCCCTTCTCTGGCCTCGTTAAAGGTTCTCGCCAGCAGCGGGGCCAACAAGTCCGCATATTTCCTGTAACATTCCACCGGGAACCCGTCTGGTCCCGGGTCCTTCCCTGCCTGCATGTTCCCCACCCCTTTAGTCACCTCATCCACCTCAATTGGCGCCCCCAGACCTGCTACCTCCTGCTCCTCCACCCTCGGGAACCTTAGTTGGTCCAGAAACTGTTGCATTCCCTCTTTTCCCTCCAGGGGTTGGGACCTATATAGCCTCTCATAAAAGGTTATATAGGTCCTCATTTACCTTCCCTGTTCTCCGCTCCGTAGTTCCCGTTTCATCCCTGACTCCCCCAATTTCCCTCGCCGCTATCCTCTTGCGAAGTTGGTGGGCCAGCAGCCGGTTCGCCTTTTCCCCATATTCGTATCTCATCCCCTGTGCCTTCCTCCACTGTGCCTCTGCCTTTCCTGTGGTCAGCAGGTCAAACTCCGTCTGAAGTCGTCACCTCTCTCTATATAGTCCTTCAACCGGGGCCTCCGCATATCTTTTATCCACCCTCAAAATCTCCCCCACTAATCTCTCCCTTTCTTTGCCCTCTTTTTTTCTCCTTGTAAGCCCTAATGGAGATCAACTCTCCCCTAACCACCGCCTTCAGCGCTTCCCATACTACCCCACCTGGATCTCACCATCATCATTGGCCTCCAGGTACCTCTCAATACATCCCCGCACCCTTCCACAGACCCCCTCATCCACCAATAGTCCCACATCCAGTCGCCAGAGTGGGCGCTGCTCCCTCTCCTCTCCTAATTCCAGATCCACCCAGTGCGGGGCATGGTCTGAAACGGCTATGGCCGAATACTCCGTTCCTGCCACCTTCGAGATCAGTGCCCTGCTCAAAACAAAGAAATCTATTTGGGAGTATACCTTGTGGACGTGGGAGAAAAAGGAGAACTCTTTGGCCAACGGCCTAGCAAATCTCCACGGATCCACTCCCCCCATTTGCTCCATGAACCCCCTAAGCACCTTGGCCGCTGCCGGCCTTCTTCCGGTCCTGGATCTAGACCGATCTAACCCTGGATCCAGCACAGTATTGAAATCCCCCCCCATTACCAGGCTTCCCACCTCCAGGTCCGGGATACATCACAGCATCCGCTTCATAAATCCCGCATCTACCCAGTTCGGGGCATATACATTTACCAGCACGACCTCCTTTCCCTGCAATCTACCACTCATCATCACATATCTACCCCCCGTTGTCCACCACTATATTCCTAGCCTCGAACGACACCCGTTTCCCCACCAATATCGCCACCCCTCTATTTTTCGCATCCAACCCTGAGTGGAACGCCTGTCCCACCCATCCTTTCCTTAACCTAACCTGATCCGCCGCCTTCAGATGTGTCTCCTGAAGCATGACCACATCTGCCTTCAGTCTTTTTAAGTGCGCGAACACTCGGGCCCTCTTAATCGGCCCATTTAGGCTTCTCACAGTCCACGTGATCAGTCGGATTGCCCCCCCCCCCCCCCGCCCCCCCCCCCCCCCCCCGCCGACTAGCCATCCCCTGTTCTAGGCCAGTCCCCCTTCCGGGTCCCGCGCACCCACCCGTCCCCCAGGCGGCGCCCTCCCGTTCCGACCACCTCTTATCTTGCCAGCTCTCTCTCGCTCCCAGCAGCAGCAACCCAGTTGATCCCACCCCCACCCCCCCTGCTAGATCCCCATCTAGCATGGTTACTACCCCCCATGATGCTTCCGAAAGTCAGCTGACTCTAACTGACCCCGGCTTCCCCCGCCCTCTCCTTGACCCCCCTGTGCGTGGAACTCTCTTCCTTCCTGCGCCTATCTTCCCGCCATCATCTCCCGAGCGCGGGAAAAAAAACCACACGCTTTCCTGGATCGGCCCCGCCCCCCATGGCGCAGCTCCCCCATTCCCCATCCCCCCTCTCAGTCCCTTTTGCCACCGGCGCCCACATTTCTCAGTGTCCCCCCGTCAAGAGGAGAAAAAATCCCCGTCTATCGTCTCGATACTGTGAACCTCCCATTCCCCAATTTACATTTCTATGCATCAACATTGTCATCTCCCCCGCAGCATCAGTCCCTCAGTTCTGGTCCAGTTTTTCTTCTTGGATGAAGGTCCATGCCTCATCCGGCGTTTCAAAGTAGTAATGTTTGCCTTGGTGCGTGACCCACAATCGTGCCGGCTGCAGCATCCCAAACTTTATTTTCTTCTTGTGAAGCAGCGCCTTGGCCCGATTAAAGCTCGCCCTCCTTCTCGCCACCTCCGCGCTCCAGTCCTGATACACTCGTATCACCGCATTCTCCCACCTGCTACTCCGTACCTTCTTGGCCCAGCTCAAAACAGCCTCTCTGTTGGTGAAGCGGTGAAATCTCACCACTATCGCCCTTGGTAGTTCTCCAGCCTTTGGTCTTCTCACAAGGACCCGGTGAGCCCCTTCCACCTCCAGGGGGCCCGAGGGGGCCTCAGCTCCCATTAGCGTATGGAGCATCGTGCTCACATAAGCCCCAACGTCAGCTCCCTCCACTCCTTCGGGGAGACCCAGAATCCAGAGGTTCTTCCTCCTCGAGCTGTTCTCCAGGACTTAGAGCCTTTCGATACACCTCGTGTAGCGCCTCGTGCGTCTCCATTTTTACCGCTAGGCCCAGAATCTCATCCTCGTTTTTGGATGCCTTTGCCTTCACCCCACGGAGCTCTATCGCCTGGGCCTTTTGTGTTTCTTTTAGCCCTTCTATTGCCAATAACATCGGCGCCAGCACCTCCTTCTTTAATTCCTCCACACACCGTCGGAGGAATTCCTGCTGGTCCGGGCCCCATGTCGTCTAGGCTCCATCCGCCGCCATCTTGCTTCTTCCTTCTCTTCTCTGCCGCTGCTCCAAAGGATCCTTTGCAATCTGGCCACTACCACCGATCCTTTCCATACACACGCGGGGACACACCTTCCTTCGTCACCCCACACTGGGTTTGGTCCGAAAAAATTTCCGTTGGGGCTCCCGAAAAGAGCCCAAAAGTCCGTTAGAATGGGAGCTGCCGAAACGTACGGCTTAGCAGTGCATCGCCGCAACCGGAAGTCCCCAATTAGGTTAAATCTTACCTGATTCAGTGTAGTAAAACTGTGCTGATCCATTAACCATTTATTCTCACCTGTTGCTCTGAAGCATAAATTGTTCCTCAGCAGAAGCACAGCTGTAGCTGTACAGTACAGAGCAATCCCTGATCTCTGCTGAATTAGCTAACTTTAACTGG
Organism: Scyliorhinus torazame; assembly: GCF_047496885.1. NCBI lineage: Eukaryota > Metazoa > Chordata > Chondrichthyes > Carcharhiniformes > Scyliorhinidae > Scyliorhinus > Scyliorhinus torazame. Next base: position 29,889,517 of record NC_092738.1, read on the forward strand.
ATTGGACAGCATGCTGGATTTGGGAGGGAGTTGTCAGCCGGATATCTAGCTGCTAACAAGAATCTAGCTACCCCGCTGAATTTAAGGTTGTGCATGTTGATAATGCGGTGACGACAAGATCAGGTTCTGCAAAAATGGGCTATTTCTCAGTTCCCCATCTGCGTGTTTCTCAGCGGCACACCATTCGGTGGTGGGATTCTATACTCCCGTTGCTTGTCAATGGGATCTCCCATTGTAGCCACCCCACTCCACTGGGAAATCCGCGGGTGGGAGTCTGCTGCCGGCGGGAAAAGTGAATCGCAACGGTCAGAGAATTCCGGCCAACGTCTGCTGTGGTCAAATAACATGATGACACTCACTGCAGAAACTCATGTATGAACAATGTCCATTAGCAAGGGAAGATAAAAATGCAAGGAGGGGTAGAAGAGGAAAAAAGTTTCACCCAAAAAAAACAGGGTCACTACCTGGAAAGTGTGAGAAATTGGAGGGAAGTCAAAACTGTCAACTTGTTCACTCCTCTTTAAACTCATTTCTCATGGCGGCTATGCAGAGCTAAGTCGCACATTCGGCAGCTCCCGCTAAAAACGGACTTTTGGGCTCTTTTCAGGGCCCCCAACGGCACTTTTTCGACGTTTCCCGGTGTGGGAAGGAGATTGCAATAGTTCCCCGACAGTGTATGGCTTGGACCAGGAGCGGGGCGACTAAAAAAGTGGTGGTGGACCCGAAGAAGGTGCGAGGGAAGAAGAACAAAATGGCGGCGGGCGGGGACCAGGCAGCATGGATGCAGTGGGCGCAGGAGCAGCAGGAGGGTATCCAGCACTGCTTCAGGGAGATTAAAGCGGACCTGCTGGAGCCGATGAAGGCTTCTATAGACAAGCTGCTGGAGACCCAGGCGGCCCAGGGGGTGGCGATCCATGAGGTCCAACAAAAGGTCTCCGTCAACGAGGACGAGATCTTAGGCCTTGCGGTAAAGGTGGAGGCGCACGAGGCGCTCCACAAGAAATGGCAGGAACGGTTCAAGGAGATGGAGAATCGGTCGAGGCGGAAGAATTTGCGGATTCTGGGCCTCCCGGAGGGGCTGGAGGGGTCGGACGTGGGGACCTATGTGGTCACCATGCTAAACTCGCTGATGGGAGCGGGGTCCTTCCAGGGGCCCCTGGAGCTGGAAGGGGTCCATAGAGTGTTGGCGAGGAGGCCCAAGGCTAACGAGCCGCCGCGGGCGGTGCTGGTGCGGTTTCATCGGTTCGCTGATTGAGAGTGCGTACTCAGGTGGGCCAATAAAGAGAGGAGCAGCAGGTGGGAGAACGCGGAGGTTCGAATATACCAGGACTGGAGTGCGAAGGTGGCGAAGAAGAGGGCCGGGTTACAACCGAGCGAAGGCGGTGCTGCACAGGAAGGGGGTGAAGTTTGGCATGCTGCAGCCAGCGCGACTGTGGGTCACCTACAAGGACCGGCACCATTATTTCGAGTCTCCGGAGGAGGCGTGGGCCTTTATTCAGGCCGAGAAACTGGACACAAACTGAGGGTCAGGATGGGTGGTCGGGGATTGTTGTTGGGGTGTTACACTTTGAGGGGGGGTTCTTTGCTCTTATTTCTGTTTGGTTCGATGAGGGTGGTTAGGGTGGGTTGGGCACTGTTTTGGCTGGGTCTGTCGGGAGGGCTCTTGGAGGGGGGTAAGTAAATGGAGTAGGGGTGGATGGCCGGTAGGGAGAATGGGACCCGCGGGGGAGGGGGAGGCCCGAGTCGGGGGTGAGGGGACTGGGCCTGTAAAAGGAACGGCGACAGGGGTGGCGGGACTGGGCAGGTGGAAAGCGCGGGCTTTTTCCCGCGCTGAAGGCTGGAGGGGGCGGGGCCAGGGCGGGGAAGCGAGGGTTGTTTCCCGCGCTTGGGATGGAAGGGGGAGGCGGAGAGCCTGTGAATGGGTCATGGAGGAGGAGGATATGTCCCACAATGGGAGGAATCGAAGGAGAGGCGGGAGAAGCCGGGGTCAGCAGGAGTCAGCTGACTTGCGGGAGTGCAATGGGGGGAGTAAAGCAGCTAGGAGGAGCTGGAGTGAGTAGAGGGGGTGGGGTCAGGGGTCTTCCGCCGTGAGGAACAGGCCGGGTGTGGGGTGCGGGCACGTGGCTCGCCAGGGAGAGGTTATGGCTAGTCGGCGGGGGAGGGGATGGCGGGTGGCCCCCCGATCCGGCTGATAACCTGGAATGCAAGGGGACTGAACGGGCCGATCAAGCGGACCCGGGTGTTCGCGCACTTGAAGGGGCTAAAGACGGATGTGGTCATGCTCCAGGAGACACACCTGAAGGTGGCAGACCAGGTAAGGTTGAGGAAGGGGTGGGTAGGTCAGGTGTTTCACTCAGGGTTGGATGCCATAAATCGGGGGGGTGGCGATCTTGGTGGGAAAGAGGGCGTCATTCGAGGCGTTGAGCATTGTGACAGACAATGGTGGCAGATACGTAATGGTAAGTGGTAAGTTGCAAGGGGAGAGGGTGGTGCTGGTCAACGTGTACGCCCCGAACTGGGACGATGCGGGGTTTATGCGGCGCATGTTGGATTGGATCCCGGACTTGGAAGTGGGGGGCCTGATAATGGGGGGGGGGACTTTAACACGGTGTTGGATCCGGCACTGGATCGCTCCAGGTCTAGGACGGGTAGGAAGCCGGCGGCGGCTAAAGTGCTGAGGGGGTTTATGGACCAGATGGGAGGGGTGGACCCTTGGAGATTTGCAAGGCCGGGGGCTAGGGAATTTACATTCTTCTCACGTCCATAAGACTTACTCTCGGATCGACTCCTTTATTATGAGTAGGGCGCTGATAGCGAGAGTGGAGGATACCGAGTACTCAGCGATAGCCATTTCGGATCACGCCCCGCATTGGGTAGACCTAGAGCTGGGGGAGGAGAGGGACCAGCGCCCGTTGTGGCACTTGGAGGTGGGGCTGTTGGCGGACGAGGAGGTGAGTGAGCGGGTCCGAGGAAGCATAGAGAGATACCTGGAGGCCAATGATAACGGTGAGGTCCGTGTGGGGATTGTCTGGGAGGCGCTGAAGGCGGTGGATAGGGGAGAGCTGATTTCCATTAGGGCCCACAAGGCGAGGAGAGAGCAGAGGGAGAGGGAGAGGCTGGTGGGGGAGATGGTGAGGGTAGACAGGAGGTATGCGGAGGTGCCGGAGGAGGGACTGCTGAGGAAGAGGCGTAGCCTCCAGGCCGAATTCGGCCTGTTGACCACCAGGAAGGCAGAGGTGCAGTGGAGGAAGGTCCAGGGGGCGAATTATGAGTATGGGGAAAAGGCAAGCCTTTTCAGGTGTTTCACTCAGGTGTGGCGCATCAGCTTCGGAAGCGGGGCGCAGCTAGGGAGATCGGGAGAGTTAAGGACAGGGGAGGGAGTGTGGTACGGAGTGGGGTTGACATCAATGGGGTCTTCAGGGACTTTTATGAGGAATTGTATCGGTCCGAGCCCCCACGGGAGGAGGGAGGGATGGGCTGCTTTCTGGACCAAGTGAGGTTTCCAAAGGTGGAGGAGGGACTGGTAGCGGGATTGGGGGCCCCGATTCGGCTGGAGGAGCTGGCCAAAGGAATAGGGAGCATGCAGGCGGGGAAGGCACCGGGGCCAGACGGTTTCCCGGTCGAATTCTACAAGAAATATGTGGACCTGTTGGGCCCGTTGCTAGTTAGGACCTTCAATGAGGCAAGGAAGGGGGGCTTTGCCCCCGACGATGTCCCGGGCACTGATCTCCTTGATCCTGAAGCGGGACAAGGATCCCCTGCAGTGTGGGTCTTACAGGCCGATTTCGCTGTTCAATGTAGATGCCAAGGTGCTGGCGAAGGTCTTAGCCACGAGAATTGAGGATTGTATGCCGCAGGTGATCCACGAAGACCAGACGGGATTCGTGAAGGGGAGGCAGTTGAACGCGAATGTGCGGAAGCTCCTGAACGTGATTAAGATGCCGGCGAGGGAGGGGGAGGCGGAGATAGTGGTGGTGATGGACGCTGAGAAGGCCTTCGATAAGGTAGAGTGGGGGTATTTGTGGGAGGCGCTGAAGAGGTTTGGGTTTGGGGAGGGGTTTGTTAGGTGGGTTAGGTTGTTGTACGAGGTCCCGATGGCGAGTGTGGCCACGAACAAGAGGAGGTCTGAGTACTTTTATTTGTGTCGAGGGACGAGGCAGGGGTGTCCCCTGTCCCCCCTGCTCTTCGCACTGGCGATCGAACCCCTGACTATGGCACTGAGGGAGTCGAGGAACTGGAGGGGTTGGTGCGGGGCGGGGAGGAGCATAGGGTGTCGCTCTATGCGGACGACTTGCTGCTGTATGTGGCGGACCCGGTGAGGGAATGCTGGAGGTAATGAGGATCCTCAGGGAGTTCGGAGATTTCTCAGGGTACAAGCTCAACATGGGGAAGAGCGAGTTGTTTGTGGTTCACCCAGGGGACCAGGAGAGGGGGATTGGCGAGCTCCCACTAAAAAGGGCGGAGAGGAGCTTCAGGTACTTGGGGGTCCAGGTGGCCAGGAGCTGAGGGGCCCTGCATAGACTTAACTTCACAAGGCTGGTGGAGCAAATGGAGGAGGAGTTCAAGAGGTGGGACGCGCTGCCGCTGTCCCTGGCGGGTAGGGTGCAGTCAGTTAAGATGACGGTGCTCCCAAGATTTTTGTTCCTGTTCCAGTGCCTCCCCATTTTTATCCCGAGGGCCTTCTTTGTACGGGTCAACAGGAGCATAATGGGGTTTGTGTGGGCGCGAGGGACTCCGAGGGTGAGAAGAGTGTTCCTGGAGCGGAGTAGGGATGGGGGGGAGGGGCTGGCACTGCCCAACCTCTGTGGGTACTACTGGTCCGCCAATGCGGCGATGGTGCGCAAGTGGGTGATGGAGGGGGCTGCATGGAAGAGGCTGGAGACGGCGTCTTGTGAGGGTACGAGTCTGGAGGCGCTGGCAACGGCGCCGCTGCCGCTCCCTCCAATGAGGTATACCACGAGCCTGGTGGTGGCGGCTACCCTCAAAATCTGGGAGCAGTGGAGGTGACACAGGGGGGAAGTTGGGGCCTCGGTGTGGACCCCAATACGGGGGAACCACTGGTTTGTCCCAGGGAGAATAGATGGAGGGTTTTCTGGGTGGCACAGGGCAGGGATAAGAAGGTTGGGGGACCTGTTTGTGGACGGGAAGTTCGCGAGCCTGGGTGAACTGGAGGAGAAGTATGGGATCCCCCCGGGGAACGCCTTCAGCTATCTACAGGTAAGGGTGTTTGCCAGGCGGCAAGTGGTTGAATTCCCGCGGCTGCTGCCACGCACAGTACAGGATAGGGTGCTCTCGGGGGGGTGGGTTGGAGTGGGGAAGATCTTGGAAACTTACCAGGTGATGCAGGAGGAGGAGGAGGCCTCGGTGGTGGAGTTGAAAGGTAAGTGGGAGGAGTTGGGAGAGGAGATTGAACAGGGGACGTGGGCAGATGCCCTAGGGAGGGTGAACTCTTCCTCTTCGTGTGCAAGGCTCGGCCTCATACAGTTTAATGTACTGCACAGGGTACACATGACCGGGACAAGGATGAGCGGGAGAGGACAGGTGTGTTAGGTGCTCATGGAGCCCAGCAAATCACACCCATATGTTCTGGGCATGCCCAGCGCTGGAGGAATTTTGGAAGGGCGTAGCAAGGACGGTGTCGAGGGTGGTAGGATCCAGGGTCAAACCAGGCTGGGGGCTCACAATATTTGGGGTTGCAGGGGAGCCGGGAGTGCAGGAGGCGAAAGAGGCCGGTATTCTGGCCTTTGCGTCCCTGGTAGCCCGGCGAAGGATTCTTCTTCAGTGGAGGGATGCGAGGCCCCCAAGCGTGGAATCCTGGATCAACGATATGGTGGGGTTTATTAAATTGGAGAGGGTGAAATTCGCCTTAAGGGGATTGGTACAAGGGTTCTTTAGGCGGTGGCAACCGTTCTTGGACTTCCTGGCTGAGCAGTAGACAATGGTCAGCAGCAGCAGCAACCCGGGGGGGGGGGGGGGGGGGGGGGTCTATTTTATTTTTGTTTATTTTCCCTGTGGGGATCTGAGGGGGTGTATATATTTGCTATGTTTGCTGTGTGTTAAACTCGAGGGGCAAAATTCTCCGTTATCGGCGCAAAGTCCGCCGATCGGCGCAAAAAACGGCGCAAATCCGACTTGCGTCACGTCGGAAAAATGGGTCAAAAGTCTCCGGCCCGAAATGGGCTAGCAGCGACGTGACGGGATCCGCGCTTGCGCACGTGGTTCACGCCGTGCAGCGTCATACACGCCGCACGGCGTGACGGCTCATAAGGCCGCGCTCAGCCCCGAGGTTCCAGTCACGGGATGTGGAGGCGCTCCTGGACGCAGTGGAGCAGAGGAGGGACGCCCTGTATCCCGGGCACGGCCGCAGAGTTGCCCCACGCCACAGCCGGCGTCTGAGGAGGGAGGTGGCAGAGGCCGTCACCGCTGCGGCCCCTGACACCACGGACAGGCACCCAGTGCCACAAGAAGGTGAACGACCTCGTCAGAGCAGGCAGGGTGAGCCTCCCCCATATCCCCCCCTCCCCCATATCCCCCCTACCCCATATCCCCCCTCTCCCATATCCCCCCTCCCCCATATCCCCCCTCCCCCCATATCCCCCCCCTCCCCCATATCCCCAAGTGAATCCAGCCCTAACCTTAACCTCTGCAATGCACACGCAACCGATGGCGTGCATTCATATACCTGCCTAACACTGTTGCCTTTTACCCCCCCCCCCCCACAGGAGAAGCGCGCACACAACAATAGGGAGCATGTGAGGACTGGAGGAGGCCCCGCTGATGAGAGGCCACTGACCGAACACGAGGAAAGGGCCCTGGAACTGGCTGGCGGACCTGAGGACCAGGAGGTTGCTGATGCAGAGGTCGGGGGCATACTACTAAGTGAGCCACCGACAGCCCGTCCCCATATCGCCCCTCCCCTATATCCCCCTCCCCCGTATCACCTGATCACTGCCTGATGTCTAACCATGCATGCTTCATTGTGTATCGCAGGACCAAACGTCCAGGCACCCATCCCCGCAGATGCAGACCGCCCGCAGGATGCCCCTCTCACAGCACGGGAGACGGAGAGACCCGGACCCTCCGGCATGCGACGCCCGCAGGATGCCCCTCGCACACCACAGGAGACGGAGAGACCCGGACCCTCCGGCATGCAACGCCCGCAGGATGCCCCTCGCACACCACGGGAGACGGAGAGACCCGGACCCTCCGGCATGCGACGCCCGCAGGATGCCCCTCGCACACCACGGGAGACGGAGAGACCCAGACCCTCCGGCATGCGACGCCCGCAGGATGCCCCTCGCACACCACGGGAGATGGAGAGACCCGGACCCTCCGGCATGCGACGCCCGCAGGATGCCCCTCGCACACCACGGGAGATGGAGAGACCCGGACCCTCCGGCATGCGATGCCCGCAGGATGCCCCTCGCACACCACGGAAGACGGAGAGACCTGGAGCAACAGGGAGACGACACCCCCGTCACGTGCGGGAGCGACGAGGCAGGCGTGTGCCACCCAGCGATGAGGGGGGCAGCCACAGGCCCCCGTCACATCCGAGCCAGGACACCACTACCCAGGACACCACTACCCAGGACACCACTACCCAGGACACCCCTACCGGGACAGCACTATCCGGGACACACCCTACCCGGGACAGCACTACCCAGGAAGACAAAATACCGGACAATGACTCAGAGTGGATGGGTGGAGACGAACCCCCACCCCAAAGTGCCATGGACTCAGAGTGGGACGAAGAGCACGACACAACGCCACTGCTGTCACCAACACCCTCCACCATCGCAGAAACACTCACCTCGGTTGGGCACTTTAGTGATGAGGCGTCTGGTACACTCACTGGTGCGCACAACACAGCCGTCCCGGTACAGCAGGTGGAGGTAGGAGCAGCAGAGGGGGCCGGACGGTCGGAGGGCAGCCCAGCCCAAGCGAACATCTGCCGCCCAGATGGATCCCGGGTTCCTGGAGTTACCACACCCACACATAGATCTGATGCAACCACCGACACGGAGACGAGCGAAGAGGGTGACGGCCGGCTTGCGACGGCTGCAGTCGCAGGTGGAGGAGTCCACCCGCGTCCAGGAGCTGGAAGTGGTGCCGGTCATACGTGCCACCCAGGCCGACACCGCACGGGTGGCGTCCGCGGTGGAGGCAATGGGTGCGACGGTGTCAGACATGGGGAACGGTTTGCGAGGCCTGGGGCTTTCCGTGCAGGCGGCGTCTGTGGCCCAGGACATGGCTGCCCTCTCACAGGAGGCCATGAGCCAGTGCCAGCGCCAGATGGCAGAGGCGCTCAACACCATAGCCCAGTCTCAGCAGGCCATAGCCCAGTCTCGGCAGGCCATGGCCCAGTCT